>NC_060143.1:269852219-272352219 GCF_021461385.2 Schistocerca piceifrons
ACTCACTGGTGTTACAATCATAGGATACTATGTGTTTCTTTTTATGAAGTATACAAATTTACATCCACACACACACACACACACACACACACACACACACATATATATATATATATATATATATATATATATATATATATATGTGTGTGTGTGTGTGTGTGTGTGTGTTGATGTAAATTTGTTGAAGTAATAGGTTTAACATCAGAAGAGGCACCAATGTTAGCAGTGAATAGGGGATCATGGAGGAACTGTACAAGGGGGGCTATGCTCCAGACTGAACGCTGAAAGGCATAATCAGTCTTAAATGATGATATATATATATATATATATATATATATATATATATATATATATATATATATACAATGAAAGAAAACACATAAAACAGTTATTATTTTCGTGGCCACTGCAAATTCTGCCCCAGGCTTTTGGGCGACAGTTTCACTCTCTTCTTGTTATTGCTCGCGTAACAACCAATATATGAAGGTTCAAATGGCTCTGACCATTATGGCACTTAACATCTGAGGTCATCAGTCCCCTAGAACTTATAACTACTTAAACCTAACTAACCTAAGGACATCACACACATCCATCCCCAAGGCAGGATTCGAACCTGCGACCGAAACAAAATATATTATGTTCTTATTATTGTGGATCTGGCTTTCAATTAAAGGAACATTGTTTCGTTACTGTAACTCGCCATAAAGTTCAACATATCTTCCTTACTTTACAGTTATTGAAAAGGCTACTGAAAATTATTTCGTTATGAATACTGGTGTTACAGTACGCAATGTTTGTTCAACAACAAAATTTTGCAATGGATTTTTGTTAATAGTAAACCACCAGTAAGTACCATGACTAACACGAGAACATGAGACTATTATGAGAGAAAAAAATGTTTTTACTATAATATTTGAGAGACCAGAACTATGCACAGCAAGATTTCTTTTATGTCATGAAGGTAAATTATCTTTTTGCACTGCAAATAATATTTCATCTGCAGCCCACATTCACCTGTAAAACACATCACAAAATCTGCTGCTCTGCTCTGCAATCCCGAAAACTGAAGGAAATAATTTTAGTTCACTATTACCTGTCCGCTTCTTTGCGGTATGATTGGTTTCATTTAATGCAGTTAAGTGACTTACGGAGTAGGATGTAAAAAAAAAAAAAAAAAAAAAAAAAAGGAACGAGCTTATTAACCCAAGACACGACACAACAAAAATAAAAACACTACATGACAGTCACAGCTGTATTTCCCAACTCGGCCAGAAACTGATGATTCAGAATGTTTACGGCGGAGTATCGGAAGGGTGCGGTCGCAGTGCGGGCACACTGTGGAGACAAATGTCCACCAGGCTCTCGGCGGGAGATGTGGGCGGGGAACGGAAACTCCACGTAACGGGATAAGGGAGACACATTAAAGCAGCCGTCCGTGAAGCGCAGCGCGCGTAATTAGATTTGTAACAACTTCACGAGGAATTTCTGAGCGGCACGCGGCGTGCGTTGGCAGCCCCGCAGCTGACAGCGCGCCAGAGAGCAGGGGGAACCCCGCCGTTGTTGACTCGCGATTCGTAATTCAGTTTCTTTGAACGCTTCATGAGCAAACATTGCATACATTGCGGGAAAAAATGCATTCGTTCGAAGGGAACTACATTTCCTGGTATTTAAATTAAAGAATTGAATTTGGACAGTTTAAATTCCAACTGACTGAAGCAATATTGAATTCGTACTCCACCCTTATGCAGCGGAAGAATTCTGTAAGTAACTTACGGTAATATTTAGTAACTTACAGTACTTAGCTTCTATATGTAATTCGTGCTATGATAGAGTGACTTTGCCTCAAATGAAGATATCACGAGCTGCACCCACCACTTGCATCGTAAATGGCTCTGAGCACTATGCGACTTATCTTCTGAGGTCATCAGTCGCCTAGAACTTAGAAATACTTAAAGCTAACTAACCTAAGGACATCGCATACATCCATGCCCGAGGCAGAATTCGAACCTGCGACCGTAGCGGTACCCACTTGCATCGGCACAAACTTATTATACTGAAGAGCAGTGACACATTTTTGTTCCCACTCCTCTTGAAAGTTATCCGTTTAAATGCATTTTAGTGAAGCTGGATCTGTAACGTTGATTGTGTTTTTAATGTTAAATTGTCTGTTAGATGCTTAACTTTTGGCTTCCTGTTTTGAATAGTGCGCATACCAAACATTAAATATTAGTATTAATAATGATATTGATATTAACAGTCCCCTCAGGCTTTTTGCAGATGATGCAGCTATCTAAAATCAAGTACTGTCCCAAAGAAGTTGCATAAATGTTCAGTCATATGTCTGACTGAACATTTATGCAACTTATATATATATATATATATATATATATATATATATATATATATATATATATATATATATATATACAAAAAGGTACGGCCAAACTTTCAGGAAACATTCCTCACACACAAATAAAGAGAAGATGTTATGTGGACATGTGTCCGGAAACGCTTAATTTCCATGTTACAGCTCATTTTAGTTTCGTCAGTATGCACTGTACTTCCTCCATTCACCGCCAGTTGGCCCTATTGAAGGAAGGTAATGTTGACTTCGGTGCTTGTGTTGACATGCGATTCATTGCTCTACAGTACTAGCATCAAGCACATCAGTACGTAGCATCAACAGGTTGGTGTTCATCACGAACGTGGTTTTGCAGTCAGTGCAATGTTTATAAACGCGGAGTTGGCAGATGCCCATTTGGTGTATGGATTAGCACGGGGCAATAGCCGTGGCGCGGTACGTTTGTATCGAGACAGATTTCCAGAACGAAGTTTTCCCGACAGGAAGACGTTCGAAGCAATTGATCGGCGTCTTAGGGAGCACGGAACATTCCAGCCTACGACTCGCGACTGGGGAAGACCTAGAACGACGAGGACACCTACAATGGACGAGGCAATTCTTCGTGCAGTTGACGATAACCGTAATGTCAGCGTCAGATAAGTTGCTGCTGTACAAGGTAACGTTGGCCACGTCACTGTATGGAGACTGCTACGGGAGAACGAGTAGTTTCCGTACCATGTAAGCGTGTGCAGGCACTATCAGTAGCTGATTGGCCTCCACGGGTACACTTCTGCGAATGGTTCATCCAACAATGTGTCAATCCTCATTTCAGTGCAGATGTTCTCTTTACGGATGAGGCTTCATTCCAACGTGATCAAATTGTTAATTTTCACAATCCACATGTGTGGGCTGACGAGAATCCGCACGCAATTGTGCAATCACGTCATCAACACTGATTTTCTGTGATCGTTTGGGCAGGCATTGTTGGTGATGTCTTGATTGGGCCCCATGTTCTTCCACCTACGCTCAATGGAGCACGTTATCATGATTTCATACGGGATACTCTACCTGTGTTTGCTAGAAAATGTGCCTTTACAAGTACGACACAACATGTTGTTCATGCACGATGGAGCTCCTGCACATTTCAGTCGAAGTGTTCGTACGCTTCCCAACAACAGATTCGGTGACCGATGGATTGGTACAGGCGGACCAAGTCCATGGCCCCCACGCTCTCCTGACCTCAACCCTCTTGACTTTCATTGATGGGGGCATTTGAAAGCTCTTGTCTACGCAACCCCGGTACCAAATGTAGAGATTCTTCGTGCTCGTATTGTGGACGGCTGTGATGCAATACGCCATTCTCAAGGGCTGCATCAGCGCAGCAGGGATTCCATGCGACGGAGGGTGGATGCATCAGCGCATCAGGGATTCCATGCGACGGAGGGTGGATGCTTGTATCCTCGCTAACGGAGTGTCACGCTGGTACGTTCTGTTGCTGTGTGTTTCCATTCCATGATTAATGTGATTTGAAGATAAGTAATAAAATGAGCTCTAACATGGAAAGTAAGCGTTTCCGGACACATGTCCACGTAACATATTTTCTTTCTTTGTGTGTGAGGAATTGTTCCTGAAAGCTTGGCCGTACCTTTTTGTAACACCCTGTATATATAAAGTCTTAAATGTATGTATGTGTCTCATGATTAATGCCATGTATTAATGAATGTACAAAAATTCTTTCATGAAAAAACGCACCACTGCAAGCGAGTCAGATGAAAAGATCCTGATACTACTGAGAGACTGTAACAGATACATAATCCGGGGGGCAGCCGAACCCCGAAATCAGATAAAGGTGAGACTACAGTGTAGTTGTCCTGTTCGTAGAAGCTTAACTCCAGTGAAGCGATCTCCTATCGCTAGTGGTGTGCGTAGTTTGACGTTAGCATTTATGACAGGGCAAAACTGAGTATAGATGGTAATTTTAGAGTGCAATATATTGTAGATAAATTACCATATTTTGTGTGCATGTGGAAAAACTGACAGATCCTGTGTTCGGGTAGGTAATTTATGAATATGGTTAAATTGCGTAGACAACGTCCGATCAATATGGATACTGAGGGACAGCCATTAGTTAGTGCAGGAAGTGTAGAAACGGGTGCATTAAGCAGTACAAGTACTCTCTTCGAGGATACACCATGCGAAAATGTGGGGGCAGGGGCACAGGAAGTGGTGCCACCGCCCACCAGTGCTCAAGGAGATGTAGATAAAGAAATTGCACCACGCCCAGAAAAGCAGGAACCAGAGAGTGGTAATCTGCCTGGTGGGTATTCACTTCAGGCAATATTAGAGCGCGTGCTGGATTACCAGTCAAAATTTGCGCAACTACAAGCTGAAAAGGACGAAAAAATTGAGAGCTTTCTCGCATAGCAAGCTGAGCGAGATCGCCAGCAAGCTGAGCGTGATCAGTAATTTGTGCAATCGTTAGAAATTATGAAAAGAGAGTTTGCCTGTATGAAACAGAATTATGAGTCGATACCTAAGGCCACGCAGGAGTTGACTGTACAGGTCAACAACCTGCCAGTAGCAAGGACTTACTTTGTAGATGAGATGGGTGTTTTGGCCAGCCGATTAGAAAAGCTAGAATTAGATGCCACACAGCTTGTAGAGCAGAAGTGGAACGAACAAGCGTCTAAAATTGAAACCGAATTCAACTCATGGCTAGAAGCGAAGGAGAGCGAGATCGACAAAAATATTGATTCTAAGGTACAAGCGGCCATGACAGAGATTCAGAATCGTTCAGTACCGCAGTAAGTAGTCAAGTACAGAACGACGTGCAAACCATCAAACAAATACTCAATGAGGATATTCCGCAGTGGCAAGTGAATATCACCAAACGGATATCCGACTTGGAAAAGGGTTTATCACAGAGCAGCAAACATCTTGAACATGAAACTATGTCGCCAACAGCCAATGTTTTTGGCAATGCACAAACTTATGCGCGACGCAACAATGGTGAATCTTTAGGCCAGGGCTTCCAAACCGTTTCAGCTGGCGAACCCCTTCTTCAGTCGAAAATCCATGGCGGACCCCTAGTCAGTCAAGTGCACAGTAAATTTCAGAGCGAAAGTCATGCGAACTGAAAGCTTCTTAATGCAGGTCCCGTGTCCCATGTTCCCATTGACCCCTGCCCCCTCACCCCCCTGAAGTATAAATAGTCTTTGGTTTAAAGATGAATGAAAACAACTTGATATTAACGATCCAATTTGAATTCCCACTGTATCCAGACACCTACTAGTGGATTTACTCCCATTGTTCAACACACTATAGCCTGATTAAAATTACTTGATAACTGTCATTTCACACGTTGGAGCTGCCTTCCTCCAAGAGCAATCAACGTCACGTCCAAACTGTTCGCTGTTGACATACTGACGCTTGTGGTCTGTTGACTTCCAATGTTTGGCTACTGTTGTGTAAGGAGCATGCATATTTCGTAACAGTGTGTGTGTGTGTGTGTGTGTGTGTGTGTGTGTGGTTTTTCGCGAAATCCGAAGAAAAATGTGCAAATGTATGTAAAGTCTATGGGAGTCAAAAATCGACTTACTAGGTAGTGCACTGACAAAGCAAGTTTAACATTTGATGATGCCTGGGGCCGCGTACGTGCCAGCGAGCGCTGTGATTGGTCGACAAAAGTCGCTCCGCGCATGCGTAAAAGGTTTCAACGAATCTAGCGTAGTGAGCCGGCACACAAACGACCTGCGTATTGTTGCGAAACAGTCGATCAGAGAAGTCGCATTCTTCGGCACTAAACTGTGTATGCATTCTTAGGAACCGCAATGGCTACTTGGGAATATGACCTGAAGTAAAAGTACACGTTTTTCACGTGAAAATAAAAAATTGTAATGAATTTGATTCTCACATTCAATAATTTTACTCATTATTTTAGACGATTTGGTGAAAGGTGGCCGGGGACCCCCTAGAAAGAGCCGGCGGACCCCTAAGGGGTCCGTGGACCACGCGTTGGGAAGCCCTGCTTCAGGCGATAATGCGAAGAGCTATAGCTTCGGTTCGGAGCCACAACCAATGTTCCAGGAGCAAACCAGTATAGCCCAAAAATATTGGTTGAAGAAAGTTTGATCAAAAACAGGCAGTTTCAAACGTTTACTACTGAACGGAAGTCAGTACACCCAGGAGTATTCATAAAAAGCTTTAAAAATATCTTGCCTAGTGCGTGAAACGAAGAGAAAGTTCAATACGCAATGTCATACATTCAGGGTAATGCAGCGTTGTGGGCTACGGAAGTAGCAGACAGCTGCATGACGCATGAACAGTTGGCGTTTTTGTCGAAGTACTAGTCGCCTTGTATACAAGAGCGGCTAAGAAAAGAGGTATACAATCCCGAACCGTACTCTGCCCGTCTGGGGAATCTGAGACGGTATTTCGAGAAGTATATAAACAAGACGCGCTACTGGGATGAGCCTATCTCACCAAGAGACTCCTAAAATCACATTTACCCATTCATATCAAAGAGAAACTAATACACGCACCAGAGAACGACTTGGAACATTTCCTGTCTGTTCTAGATTCAATGGACTTAATCCAGGAAGACACAAAAGTAGCGTGTGATCACTCACGGAACAATGGATCTGGGTGTAAAAATTACAGGAATAATAGTGCACAAAACCACAACCATGGAAATGGTGGGGGCGGTAACAAGCGGCAAGAGCACTCGCAAAATGGTAATCATGGTAGAAATCAGAACGGCTATGAGCAGCCGTCCTATAATAAAATCGTCGATTTGATGACCGGTACGATTCCGGACCGCCCGGGACCAACCGCTGGAAAAATGCGCGAGGTCAGTGGCATACCAATTACAGCGACAGTAATCGCAATTGGAATCAAAATCACAGACCAAGCCCAGAACGGCAAGGTAATGACCGGTATGATAACAACAGACCACCGCTGCAAAACGCGCCTATTGTGCAGTCGTGGCGGCCTACAAATCAAAACGTACACATAGTAGAGGTCAAGGACAATAGCCGTTCAAGTACCTCGCAGGCAAGCCATCCAACAAACTAGAATCGGCCACGATATGCTCTCCGTCGCTGGCCGAGGGTGGAGTGAGAGCAACACGAATGACAATAACATGCCTGGAATACATATACTGCGATACAACGATGGTATCGGTATGGAGCAAGATCTACTGACCAAACCCCATGAATGTAATAAAGATAGCAACGAAAATGTGCAAGCTATAATAGAAGCGAAAATCAATGATGTTGCAGTGAAATTAATTATCGACACAGGTGCCTCAGTGAGTGTAATGAGCACAAAACTATTTAATACGCTGGGGAATGGACGTAGCATACCGACTTTCTCGGTTAATAATCACACAGTGTCTGGACCTATAAGTGCACATAGCCAATTAGTTAAGCACAAGTGCAGATGGAGCTTTGTAAGGAGGGCGAAGCCATAGTGAACTCGTTCCTCATTGTTAAAGGGTTAAAGGTGGCCTGCATTCTGGGAGTAGATTTTCTCCGTGAGAGGGACGCAGTGATCGACCTCTCCTCGGGAAAATTAAGCATAGTTAATAAAGGTAGGAAGATTGAGTTGTCTATGATGAAATCGAAGAAGGTACTTCTGCCATGTTGCAACCGAATTAATAGCATACGTAGGAACGGCTGGGTACTACACTTAGATGATTAATCACATGTGGCAGATCTTTATTATCTAAATAGTATGGAAGATAAAAATTTTGAAACAAATGTTGATGCATTTCAAACCAAAGCATAGGAATCTGAAAGTTTAAGCAACGTACAAAAAAACGTAATGCAGCTGCTGTCGGAATATACCATGGTATTTACCGACCGACCAGGAATAATCAAGGGGTACCACTATCACATAGAGGTGATGCCCCACAAAACGTACTGTCGCGCATCTTACTCCATCCCTTGGTCGAGGACGGAAGTAGTGGCTAAAGGGATTTGGAAGATGCTAGAGTGGAACAGTAAAATTATTTATTCAATGACCTGTCAGATGTAAATAGTAGCAGTAAGAAGATTTCAGTTGTGTTTTAGAGTGTAAGTATGTTAGCTTTAAGAAAGAATTTGTGTGTATTTAAAATTTTGAGAAAGCAAGACATAAAGAAGTAAGCATAGCATGAAAGTAGAATCAACAAACTGGGCAATAGCATGCCAGTTGAAGATTTTGTTTACAGACAATTAGTGTCATTAAAATCTATATGCTCATCAAGCAATGAACAATCTTTTTGTTGACACGGTTATGAATAATTTCTTGAATCATTTTTCATTTGTAGTAAATATGTACAATTAATGATGAGATTTCATATAGTAATATAACAGGTGTAATTGTGTTAGAATTAAGGAACCCTGAGAGAGTCTCTACTGGACAAAAAATGACTTTGTAGTACACAACAATTATGTGAAGTAATGTTACTGCCAATAGTGCTCTGAGAACGACACTGGAGCAGAATTCAATGAAAGACAAACCCGTTCCGTGTAGAAAGTCTCTTCGGGTTTGCTCCCGGATCCTAAAATCAACTCGACTCGATATTTCGGCGATCTAGCTGTTCGCCATCTTCAGGAAAATGCTGCTTCTGCTGACGAATCCCTTCTCAGCGGGTCCCAGAAGCAGCATTTTCCTGAAGATGGCGACCAGTTGGATCACCGAAATATCGAGTGAAGTTGATTTTAGGATCCGGCAGCAAACCCGAAGAGACTTTCAAGACTTATTACGCCAGGAAAGCCTACGTAATCACCGTTCCGTGTAACCTGCACTTTGTATGCATCGATGCTTCAATTGAAGCCCGTGTACTTGGCACACGTCCTTGAATGTTAATTACGCGGTACGCGAATCAAGTCAATCTACGCGGAAACTACACTGTAGTGCCGTAGGACAGATCACTAAAAAAAATTCTAATACTAACTGAAGTATTAATTGAGCAATATGCTCAAGTCCAGCTGTCATGCACATGGTACAATCTGTTTGCTAGATGGAGGATAACCTGGCAAGCTGCACCGAAAAAAGAAAAGAAAACTATGTACCAAAACTCACACACCTTTAAATAATTACAAAAAAGCCATATATGCCTAGTAGCAATACTAAAAGTGTGTAATGAACTTGGTAAACACAATGGATTCAATATAGATTAGAGTGATAATGCAAAGAAGGGACAGAAAATGACTGTTGGATTTGCACCGATATATACGTCGAGATAAACCCTGTGTTAAGTGACTGTCATAGTGCAGTGCTCAAAGAACAATAAATTTACTGTGCTTATAAGTGGTAGATATTGATCAGTTCCGAGTCGATAAAACAAACTTCGCTCGACGGAACATTTAGTGTGTGTGATCGGAAACATTTTCGCATGCTGAGAGACGCGCTGGCAGCGCATAGACAGTGAGAACAAATGAAAGTGTGTAGTACAACGTGCGTGTGACGAACTCTAAATAGTAGTGTCCTGTGCGATTCAATTGTGAAACCATAAGAAACCAGATATCACGCCAAAAATTCTGTGCAGACCAGCGAAACGACGACTTACTGAACAATAAACACTCTTAACCGAGTTTCATTTCCTTCCACAGCTAATAACCTGTATCCTTAAAGACAGTACACCGTTGTCGAATATTTGTTTCATGCGTTTTTACGGGGAGCCATGTGGAGAAGCAGAGACGGATGCCGTGCCGCCCGACAGCCGGTCGCGGGAATCAACTGCAACACGCCGACATTGGTGAATGGTTCGGCGCAGTTCGCGACTGCGCGGGCGCCACCCCAACACGCCATCGCTGTTACGGTGGACAGGACTTCGATCCCAGCGGTCGTTGACACGCCGCGTTCTAGACGATGCTACTCAACAACTGCTTCGCGCCGCCCGTTCCATACGACATTGTCGACATTCAGCCGAACATACTAACTACGCTGTTAATGTACTAACATTAAAATGATTTATTGGACACGAAATTACATGACAAATATTGTTTCTTTAGTTTACTGTGTATAAACTCAAAATATTAATTTGTTAGATGATATCTGTTTTCGTCACATTGGTGAAGCAAACTGATACGAATGCCATACCATGGTAGAACATTTGTAGTGAACAAAAGTAGAGACAAGTAATTATACTACTGTAAAACTATTTAATGATTGCCTTCCTGTGTGAGATTTTATCTATGAACATTTGATAAATGCCAACCTTTCTTGGTGAACAATCAGACTATGTTTTACTGCAAACCAGGCGAGATAGCCGTGGCTACGGCGCAGTTTTCCCAGGTTTCCTGACCGCACATAGCTCGAATGGGGGAGCCAGAAAACTGTAATGACCCTGGGACTAGGTTTACGGTCACCTCGCAAAGTGTGAGAAAACTATAAACAGTGTAAATAAAACTATAGTGCAAAAGAGCAAACCAAGTGAATAGTGAATATCCCAAATAAGGTGAGAAACAATGACGAAACGGACGTTAGTGGCAGTCTATTGCCGAACATTCTTAACGTCAGTCAATTGCTGCCAGGGGGCATTGTAGAGCCTCCTGGCAAAACAGATATTATATGTGTTAAAAAAAAGAAAGAGGAAAGAATAATTGAACTAGATGATTGTAATTGAGTGGACAATGATTGTGTGAACCTTATGTAATTAAGAGAAACCATCATGTGTCATGTTTTATACTTGTATAGAATTATGTATCGATTCTTTTAAAGATAATATCTGCATCGGCGAGTACTGAAATCGTCACAGACGATACTTATTAAACATCAAACAAAGATAAGAATAGGTCACACCGAGTATAAATATTAGTGACCAAGCATTAATTTCTCTGTCGTCTTTTTGGAGTTACGTGACTAGGAAGAGCCTGTGACGCTATATTGTATGCTTGTGTAGCATTCTTTTGTCAAGACTGAGAGAAGGACACCATTAGGCATTGATTTGTAACGATGTGTCAGAATTTAATATGTATAAATGTTTTGAATAGAGTTACTTAGTGAAAACTTGCATTATGATTTGTAATAAGCTTGCCTAGTATTTTATCCCATCTTTTTAAGACATTTTCAGCTATTTAAATATTATCCGTGGTGCAGAGCTGCGCTACGAACGAACGAGCCCCTGCCGCGGCGCATTCAAACTGCATGAAATGAAACCAATCATACCGCAAAGAAGCGGACAGGTAATAGTGAACTAAAATTATTTCTTTAAGCTTTCGGGATGCAGGACAGAGCAGCAGATTTTATGGTGTGTTTTACAGGTGGACGTGGGCTGCGGATGATGTTACATTATTAACAGTGCAAAAAGATAATTTACCTTCATGACATAAAAGAAATCTTGCTGTGCGTAGTTCTGGTCTGGCAAACATTATAGTAAAAACATTTTTTCTCTCATAATAGTCTCATGTTCTCGTGTTAGTCGTGGTTCTTATTGGTGTTTTACTGTTAACAAAATTCCACTGCAAAATTTTAATATTGAACAAACATTGTGTACTGTAACATCAGTATTGATAACGAAATAATTTTCAGGAACCTTTTCAATAACTGTAAAGTAAGGAAGATATGCTGAACTTTATAGCGAGTTACAGTAACAAAACAATGTTCCTTTTATAGAAAGCCAGATCCAGGATAATAAGAACATAATATATTTTGTTTTGTTTAAAATTAATGATCCATAGAAAGTCACAGCACAGCATCCCTAAAAGGTATTTCAGGGCTCTTTTCGTAGCAACATATTTTATCTCATATACTGGATGTTACGCGAGCAATAACAAGAAGAGAGCGAAATATCGCAGTGTGGTAGATGACAGTGGAATCATACTAAGTGACTCATTTGTTTTTATTCAGTAACAATGAATTTTAGAATCATTTTGTCGAATGCAGGTCGTTTTCAAATGCCATTTTTGTTCTGTGATTTCTGTTTTTCCGTCAGCATGGACAATAAAGGTGAAAAATGTGATATTTCAAATGTATAACACCGCCCAAAATACATGAACAGGCGAAAAATACAAGAAGTGTGAGGACAGTTACTTTTACAAAGTGTACAACTTTGCTTCCGCAGTTTTTCCCCAAACATTTGCGTCTTTAATGAAACAAATTTGTTACACATGTATCATTCAAAGTATTTTCCATCGCTGGCCACTACTTTATCCCATCTTTCGGACAGTGTACGAGTCCCGCTTCGAAAAAATTGCTCATCTTTTGAAGCGATCCACGAATCGATTCAATTTGTGACTTCTTCATGAGATTGGAAGTGTTTGTCAGCCAGGCCATGCGCCATTGATCTAAACAGGTGATAGTCAGAAGGAGCAATGTCTGGAGAATACGCCGGGTGGGGTAGGACTTCCCACTTTAACGTTTCCAAGTACGTTTTGACCTCTTTTGCATCGTGGGGTCGAGCGTTTTCGTGGTGCATTAATTGCGTTCATATCGAGCACCTGTGACTAATTCACTTGGTTTTAACACCTGATAGTACACGACGCCGAGCTGGTCCCACCAATTGGAGCCGTGAATATTCGGTTTGGCCGTCGACGCGGAAGCATAGCTGGGTTATTCCCACAATATTTTGGGTTTAGGGTTATCGTAATGAACCCATTTTTCGTCCTCAGTCACAATTCAATGCAGAAATCCCTTCCGTTTTTGCCTCTGAAACAAATGTTCACAAACACATAAACGCCGTTCAACGTCTCTTGGTTTCAGCTTACACGGGACCCAAGTTCCTTCTTTATGAATCATGCCCACAGCCTTGAGACGTTTTTAAATGGCTTTCTGTGTCACTCCCACTAATCGTGCCAATTCTTCTTGAGTTTGACGCGAGTCTTCACTCAGAAATATCTCCAGCTCTGCATCTTCGAAAACATTCTCTCTTCCACCACTATGCCGGTCTTCGATGTTAAAATCACCGTTCTTGAAGCGTTGAAACCACTTACGACACGTTCTTTCACTAATAGCGTCCTTACCACATGTACGTGAGAGCATTCGATGAGATTCAGCCGCTGTTTACCTCATACTGAAACAAAACAGTAACTGACATTTTCAACCAAGAACAACTTTATGATGCAGACACAAATCGGCTGATGTCCAAGCCAACTGCCTGACGTCTGCGATTTATTTCTTTCCACCGCTACCTACCGTTGTCACCACCTGTCGGCAAACGGCGGAACCCAAGTTGTACACCATGTAGGTGTACCGCTGTTGGAAATAAAGAACGACCGCAGTGTGTCATTTGTTTTAAAGTCCGAGTAGCTACTTAAAACATGCTTCCTAATTGTTGAGAAAACAACTGTTGAAAAAACATCAGACGCCGTTTTGAGTAAAACGTTTTAAGTGAAGCAGTTACGTGAAAACCACAAAAGTACGATAATATCACCAGTGAATAACAAACACCAATCATTACTCAAACAGATCGACCATGAAACTATAATGAAATGTGACAAACAACTTTCAAAGATTAGTAATACACGTATAAATAACAAAATTGAGAACATTGATACTGTCACCACTCTCTCCGGGGAAGTTTTACATATATAAATGATGGCGTAGACACTATGCCAACAAGTTCCTTCATCATCTGTAACTTTGTAAACGGCAACCCCGTTCGCCAGAACAGCTCTTGTCTGACCGCTGGATGCTGTGTAATTAACTCCGACCTTCTCTCTAACTGACTGACGAATCTAATGATATGTTATTTCTATGAGTTTCGATCGTTCTTAGGATCCTGATCCATTAATAAATTTGATTACGCTCTGTTTATCTATTGACCTAATAGGAACTGAGGACACATCGGCATCTGCAATTTCTCTTAGAATTTGACCCAACCACGCAAGTGATTTGTAAGCTTCACTTGTTGCCACATATTCTGCCTCCATTGAAGAAAGAGCAACATACTGCTGTAATTTACTTTTCCATATAATTGACCATCCACGGGGCTTGAATACTATACCACTTGTTGATCGTATCGTGCATCTGAACAGCATCGGCATTAGTTCATATGGCTCTGAGCACTATGGGACTTAACATCTGAGGTCATCAGTCCCCTTAAACTTAGAACTACTTAAACCAAACTAACCTAAGGACATCACACACATCCATGCCCGTGTAGGACTCGAACCTGCGACCGTAGCGCCGCACGGTCCCAGACTGAAGAGCCTTGAACTGCTCGGCCACACCGGCCGGCCACAGTTTTCGTTGTTGTCGTACTTAATGCCATGTGTAATTGTTGATTTAAGATACCTGAATATTGGTTTGAGCAATAAAAAATGTTCCTGTGTTGATGGTAGAATTCTCGATGCAACAGCAACAGCACATGATAAATCTGGTCTTGTGCCAAGGACATCAAACTTCCAACCATATCTCGACTGGGTTCAATATTATTAAATGGAGGTGGCTTACCCAGTATCCATCCTCGTTCACTGGGTAAATATAATGATTTTATATCCATCAAACCATATTTCTCTAGAATTCTCTTCACATATGCATATTTTGAATAATGTTATCGAACTTCTTGATTTGTAAGCTCAAGTGGTATTCAACCTTTTCTACAGTGACTTAGTTGTTGCATCAGTAGAGTCTATAATCAACCCATCGTCAACATACGGATCTGTACAGCTCTACCTTCGATTACGTTCAATATCATATTAAACAAAACATTCATACCAGCGTTCTAAGACTTGCTTTAAATCATACAGACTCTTCAGTAATTTACATACACATAGTGCACTATCATCAAAGCCCTCTGGTTGATACAAGTGTATTTTCTCCATCAAAATATCACTGAGGAGCTCTGTCCTCACGTCAGTCTGCCTTGTACACCACTCATGTTGAATTACAACATTCAACAGGGCTCTCGTGGTCTCAAGTCTTGCAGTAGGACTAAATGTGTCAGCTCTGCCAGGTGCTTAAGGGTGATTTGCAGAGTAGCCATGCAGATGTAGTTGTGATGTAGATAACCTACTCCAAAATGTTGTATAAATCGTTTTGCCACAAATCTTTCATTATATCGAACTACTTCATAATTTGCAGCTACCTGTGTTCCAAAGACCCAACGATTTTAAGTTACCACGTTTGTTTTACTTTTGTAAACTAGTAACCATATTTTGCTTTTTCCAGAACACTCATTCCTTCCTCCATGCTTTCTTCCATTCTTCAGAATTTTCGAAATGCACTCCTCCTTTATAGTTCTTTGGTGTCTCGCAAAGAAGCATCGTTCTGGGTTGATCGTCTGTATCTTCACTGTAACTTAATGGTTTCTTCATATTTCACTCTTCTCGTAAACTGTGGATAACTTTGGTTTCATATCTTGCATCCAAGTTGCTCTCAACTTGCCCTTCAGTGTCATACAAACGGTTGCTACCCCTTTCGTCACTTATTGCTACATCTAGGCTCATACATTTCCATTGGCTACGTTCTTAAAAATAATGTTTCTACGTCCATTTCCTGTAACATTTTGATTTTCTGCTACAGCTGATATATCGACAACCCTATTAGTGTCTGCTGTAAGTGGTCCCTGTAACTGCTTTTAGTTAAGAAGTTCAGTATCCGTAATCATCATAAACAGCACATACAATTCCCAAGAGTTTTTTTTTTTTTTTTTTTTTTAATCCAAGTATAACGTTTTGTTCCATAAGGTCACCAAATTATCAAAACGGGCTTCTTTCTTCATAAATAATACAATTATTGGTTCACGTTTAACTTTCATACGGCCAGTTTGATTCTGTGTGCATGTTGCATTCAGAACGGTCTCGTACCACAATGCTGTTGGGAGGTAATCACCAGAGAAGATGCAAGAACCTTCCATCACATAAACCATTCTGTTTTCATGCTCAGTACCTCCATTCTGATAAGGGGTACACAGTGCAATAATCGAACGTTTCACTTCAATTTAGTCAGCAAAGTTACGTAGATCTTTCTTAAGGAACTCATTGCCATCTTCTATACACAATACTGTCACAGAAACATCATCTCAACACTTCACCATTTTAATGAACTCTTTCATTTCATTTTTGTGTCGAAAAAGGTGGTGTGTTTCTCTAAAACTGGAAACTTCATTCTTAGAAACAGCAAATTATCGATGACACTGCAAATCATTTTCTTCAGCTGGTCCACAGATAATTGCACGCCAGCCGATGATCCATGAGGGCAAAACCTAACACCTTCAAAATACCGGTATGTCCATTTCTGTGCACTGAATACCTGCTTGACCTGTACCAAACACTTCAGTCTTGACACCATTCTTGGCGCTGTCCATCTTCCTTGGGGTTTCAAATAGTTAATACGCAGTGTAGCAATCACGTTGATATGTCGCACCACTGTCAATGTACCAATCATCACCTCCCAGTCTATTTACATCTACAAAAAAAGTGTTGCGTCTTACCTTTAAAATCTTTTTCTCCGTTTTCGCAGAATCTAACAACCACTTTTTGAATTGTCCGCTGATTTTACAGTAGTTGATAACATAGCGCACTCTTCCTTTTTTTACGCTAATACGTTCGTTTGGTCGATGGCACTTTTTCTTTCATTTGAAAGTAACCGATAAGTGTTGTGGAATGACCGGAGACCAACCCACTAAATTGAGAGGAAGCCGAAAGGCACGCGTTTAAGCTCACGCAGGCTGGCGTTAGGTCTGGAACAGGACAAGGAAGTTAGGCTAGAAAAAAATGATGTACTTGGCGGAATACTTCACTTTAATCCATTAATGTTGAGCGTAGCTCCTGTCTGTGCATTATTTACAATATCAATAGCAACTGAACATGGCGCCTTGCTAGGTCGAAGCAAATGACGTAGCTGAAGATTATGCTAACTATCGTCTCGGCAAATGAGAGCGTAATTTGTCAGTGAACCATCGCTAGCAAAGTCGGCTGTACAACTGGGGTGAGTGCTAGGAATTCTCTCTAGACCTGCCGTGCGGCGGCGCTCGGTCTGCAATCACTGATAGTGGCGACACGCGGGTCCGACTTATACTAACGGACCGCGGCCGATTTAAAGGCTACCACCTAGCAAGTGTGGTGTCTGGCGGTGGCACCACAATAAGTGACTTCCTTTACTACACTAAAAGCATTTTCTAGCTCCATGTCTCTTATAATGAGACATTTTTAATGTATCCGCTTCAAATGAAGTTTGTTTCCCCCTCTTTCGCTGTTAACTTTCATTTTCGACGTCATTCCCGCAAGACTTTCGTAATCACGATCTGTAATTCTTAGTTCACAATTAAACACCGTTTCTGTAACTTATTTGTCTTTTCTTAAGCAGATAAATCGGTATCATATACAACAATTGTAACAGACCTCATTCAGTTTGCAAAAATCGCGCACGAAAGTCATCATCATCGATTGGCGTGCCTAAGAATGAAAGATGAGTTCCTACTTCATCAAATTTGGCTAACTGCCCTTTTATACTACCAGATGCTTCCCACACAATATTATGAAATTTGTGTCTATGGAGATCACACATGGCTCTGAGCACTATGGGACTTAACTCCTGAGGCATCTGTCCCTAGAACTCAGAACTACTTAAACCTAACTACCCTAAGAACATCACACACATCCATGCCTTAGGCAGGATTCGAACCTGCGACTGTGGCGGTCGCGCGGTTCCAGACTGTAGCGCTCGGAACCGCTCGGCTACCCCGGCCGTCTCTACGGAGATCAATGCCATCACTCATCAACGGAGTCAACATCATAAATTTTATGTAGGTTATCCCATATATCTTCAACAGTCTTGTAGTCCCCAACACGAAGTAAAGACTTGACGCCAACTAGTAAAATTAGCCGCTTCCTTGTTCTTACACTATCGTTGGTCCATTAGTAAGTCATCGATGTTCTAATTTTGTCCATTTTAATCATCTCAGATTACGTCACACTCTAAGATAGCTCTCATTATGATTCTCTAAGTTCCCCAATTTTTTAAATTACTGTCTTTCATCGAGCAACGTCTCGTCTCTTACATTTCTGTAACGTTGAATTATCGTCGAAATCGGTTATACAGAAGGCCCGCCATGAAAACTTTATCAATCGCGCACATCTTTTACTATGTTGAGAAGACATAACATGTAGGTTTTTGAAACAGGAGATATAATAAAGACCCACAAAACTACGACAATACCATCATTGATTAACCAATACTATTCATTACTCAAAACTGAACCCCAAAGAAGCTGTAATGGCATGAGATAGATAACTTTCAAGTACTACGGTATATTGATAATTTTCACTTATGGACCGTCTGACAGCAACTGAATAAAACACAATTTTAGTGCCATACGCGTTTCGCCTTTATTTTCTGCAAGGCATCATCAGTGGCCTGGAATATGTACATATGTTAGCTATTTTATTTACATTTTTGTCACTGTGCCTATAGGTTATAAACAGTTCGGTCGTTGGTATTTACTATTAAGTAGTAATGTTTTGAACTGTACTTACAGGTTGCGTAGCCAGTTTCTTACATATTACGCTCCTGTTGAATTTTTGGTGTTGTTCTTCTTCCTATGAGCGCCAATTTGCTGTTTTTTCCACATTCCACAGCACTATGCACTGAACGCTTCTTTTAATGCAATGTTTTGGTTTCTGTGGCCGACTGTCAAATGTTTTTGCCAAAGATCGAATATTACTGCCAAACTTATGAGTGTAACTATTGAAGTATCTGTGGTCTGTTCATGTATGCATTTGTGTGTGCGTTTGTGTGTGTGTGTGTGTGTGTGTGTGTGTGTGTGTGTGTGTGTGTGAGTGTTTTTTTGGTGTGGTATTAATTTAATTTAATTTTATTGTATTTATTTATTTATTTTTGTTTTTGTCCTGTGTATGTGTGTGTGTGTGTGTGTGTTTTGGTGTGATATGTATTTTTTGTGCTGTGTTTGTGTGTCTGTCTGTATTTTTGTGTTATATATATAACAGGTACCACACACAGCATCACTGATTTAATTCGATATAGAAAATATGTATACCTCCATCCCTATCACAGAAACAATAGAAATCATAGAACAAAATCTCTCATCCCACAGCAACCTCACCACAGACGCAATAAAAGAAATAACAGATATGCTCAGACTGACAACTGAACAAAACTACTTTCAGTTGGAGGAAGAATATTATCTACAAACTGATGGACTGCCCATGGGATCCCCAATATCAGGAACACTAGCAAACATTTTCATCAGTCACCTTGAAAATCAGATATTTGATAAGATAACCACAAATGAAAGTTTCAAAATCATATATTGGTACAGATACGTGGATGACATTATTTGTCTGGTAGACGAGCCAAGTGAAAAAATAGATGAACTCAATTCAGAAATAAACAAAGCTCATAAGAACATAAAATTCACACTTGAAATAGAAAAAGAAAATCAAATAAATTTTCTTGACATTACAATTAAAAAAGAAAATGGAAAACATACATTTAACATCTTTAGAAAACCAACAGCCACGGACACAATAATACATTCCACATCCAACCACCCCCAAAGCCAGAAACTTGTAGCACAAAGACACATGTTGCATAGATTAAACAGAATCCGACAAAGCAAGAGAAACTATGAACAAGAAAGGAACACGATCATACAAATAGCTAGGAACAACGGGTATGACACACATGTGGTACACAGGCTCAATCAAAAAATAAAAACACAAATAAAAAGCAAACACAACATTTCCACAGTACAAAAGAACTCACAAGCTGAAATCTTACAAACACACTCAACAAACACACACAATGACAACACCACACAGAAAAGAACCAGATGGTACACCATGACCTACACACATAAACTAACACACAGAGTTGCAAACATCCTAAAGAGACAGGGCTTCAAAATAGCATATAAGCCTGGGTAAACCCTTCAATCACACCTAAGCCAGCCAGCTACCAAGAGGGACAAATTCCAACAATCAGGAATATATAAACTTGAATGTCAAAGTTGTGATGCAGTATACATAGGCATGACATGCAGGAATTTTGAAACAAGATACAAAGAACATATCAGATGTTGGAAGTATGAAACAAACCATTCCACATTTGCAGAGCATTTAAAACACTACAACCATCATCCTTCAAACATGGAACAACAAATGAAAATAATGAGAATAAGCAACCACGACAAACATCTTATACAAATGCAAGAAAACTTCCACATCTAGAAAGCCATAGCAGAAAACAAACATGTGATAAGTGAACAAACAAACATCAGCACAGGCTCCCTACTACACTTAATAAAGGAAATGATAACATATATATATATATATATATATATATATATATATATATATATATATATATATATATAACACCTAAATACAGACACACACACACACACACACACACACACACACACACAGCCCCCCCCCCCAAAAAAAGAAAATTACATAATACCAAAATACAGACAGACACACACACACAGCACAAAAAAATACATATAAAACCAAAACACACACACACACACAGGACAAAAACAAAAATAAATAAATAAATACAATAAAATTAAATTAAATTAATACCACACCAAAAAAACACTCACACACACACACACACACACACACACACACACACACACACACACAACGCACACACAAATGCATACACGAACAGACCACAGATACTTCAATAGTTACGCTCATAAGTTTGGCGGTAATATTCGATATTTGGCAAAAACATTTGACAATCGGCAACAGAAACCAAAACATTGCATTAAAAGAAGCGTTCAGTGCATAGTGCTGTGGAATGTGGAAAAAACAGCAAATTGGCGCTCATAGGAAGAAGAACAACACCAAAAATTCAACAGGAGCGTAATATGTAAGAAACTGGCTACGCAACCTGTAAGTACAGTTCAAAACATTACTACTTAATAGGAAATACCAACGACCAGAACTGTTTATAACCTATAGGCACAGTGACAAAAATGTAAATAAAATAGCTAACATATGTACATATTCCAGGCCACTGATGATGCCTTGCAGAAAATAAAGGCGAAACGCGTATGGCACTAAAATTGTGTTTTATTCAGTTGCTGTCAGACGGTCCATAAGAGAAAATTATCAATATACCGTAGTATTACGCGCAACTGAGGAGGACAGGACCACAAAAGTTGAAAACTTTCAAGTTCCCTTAATACGTATGTAACATTGTAAAAAGTGATAACCACACAAAGAGAATGAAACGGCTTTTGAAGTCTGGTAAATAAATCACGCGAACATCTTTCTCCTTAAGCAGAAAGATATAAAAAAAACACTTTATCTAAGCAAGCTACGATTTTTACACGGGCTATTCTTTCATATTACAGAGTTGCCTACCGTATAATAAAGATCAGTCTCACACCAAAGCGGAAGACATTGTACCAGCTGTTCTTGACATACTACCTCTTATGACAAGTGAGTCAGCTCCCAAGCTACTAGCAAGTGTGCCTTTGCCAAATAACACTATTAGACGTAGAATAATAGATAAGACTGACGACATTAAAGGTCAGTTTGTTAAAAACTCAAGGTTAATTGTGATTTCGCTATTCAGTTGGGTGAAGCTCCACAATGTTACCCATTTAATCTGTTACGTGCGCCTTTTACATGACAAAAAATTTAATTAGATCTTTTCTGCAGAAAATAGCTCGTTGAACAAAAACAATAGACCTCTTTCAAATATTAGACCTTTTAAGAACAAAAAGAAAACATTTTTTGGGAAAACTGTGAAGGTATGTGTGCAGATGGAGGCCGCAGTATGGCTGGCTCACATCCGGGATTGGAATTTCTGATCCGTAAAGATACTTCTCAAGCTAGTTGTCCGACTAGTCATATTCATCGAGAAACACTAGCATCAAGAAGTACGAACCTTGTCCTTCTTCAGTCAATCGTCGAAGTGATAAACTTCATCAAAAGTCGACTAATGAAGTAGAGATGATTTCAGCAACTGTGTGTTGATATGACACATGAGCTCATTTCCATAGTTATTTGCAGTAACTAGCGGCATTCACGCGAGATTGTGTTAGAAACTGTGTATGAACGCAGGAAAGAACTATAATGGTACCTCATCATCATCATCTTGTTTAACAGAAATATAAATGTTCCGAAAAGTTCGTAGAGAGCGATTTCGTTTTGAAGCTGGTGTACATTTACAACTTTTTTGAAAACTCCGTTTATTGACTTCATCATTTCAAACTAATGTGACATTCTGCTAATTTCAGACAAAATTTTAGCCTCAGAAATAAACTACATGCACCACTGTGGCATGGGGGTAGCAACCAGCGCGAGGCAGGCCGGTGTTGTTGCTGAAACCAACATCACAATGGATTAATTTAGCACCGCTCTAAAGCATCGGCGTCTACATCTACATCATACTCCGCAAGCCACGCAATGGTGTGTGGCGGAGGGTAATTTGGGTACCATTATCTGGTCCCTCCCACTCTGTTGCACTCGGGAGTAGTGCGTGGGGAAAAGATTGTCGCTAAGCCTCTGTATTGGCTCTAATTTCCCGGCCGTGCCCTTTCAAACGAACCATCCCGGCAATTGCTTGGAGCGATTTAGGGAAATCACGGAAAACCTAAATCAGGATGGCGGGACGCGAGACTGAACCGTCGTCCTGAAAAGTGCTGTCCCGAAATTTCATTAGTAAATCTCTCCGTGATGCACAACGCCTCTCTTGTAACGTCTACCAGTGGAGTTTATTTAGCATATCCGTAACGCTCTCTCGCCAGCTAAACGATCCAGTGACGAAACGCGCCGCTCTTCGTTGCATCTTCTCTATCTCCTCTATCAGTCCTATCTGATAGGGATCCCAGACAGATGCACAATACTCCGGAATCGGGCGAAAAAGCGCCGTATAAGCTACTTATTTCGTATGTAAGTTACATTTCCTTAAGATTCTTCCGATGAATCTGAGTGTGTTACCTGCTTTTCCCATTATCTGTTTTATACGGTCATTCCACTGTGGATATGTCTCCAGCTGTTTATCATCAATAGTGTAGTTCTAAAATAGTGGATTCCTCTTCCTATGTATGGGCAATATGTTATGTACATTTATTTACGTTCAAGGTCAACTGCCAGAGCCTGCGGCATTCGTCCGTCTCTCCAGGTCGTTCTTCTAGTCCTTAATATCTTCTGGCGTTGCTACTTTGGTATACCAACTGCATCTACTAATAGCCTTAAAGAGAATCCAACGCTGTCTATTAGATCATTTATATTTCCTATATTTTAAACAGCAAAGGTCCTATAACACTTCCCTGTGACACTCCGGATATTACCTTTACATATGTCGATTTTGTTCCGTTAAGAGCGATGTGTTGAATTTTGTCTGCAAGGAAATCTTGAATCCAATCGCATTTCTGTTCCGATACTCCGTAAGTTCGTATTTTTTTCATTAAACGACAATGCAGGACGGTGTCAAAGGCCTTACTGAAATCCAGGAGCACGGCATCAGCCTGAGCGCCGTTGTTCACTGCGCTGTCGATCTCATGGAGGACCAGAGCGAGCTGAAATTCGCAGGATCTCCATTCGCGAAATCCGTGTTGATTTTTACTGAGGAGATGTTCATTTTGCAAAAGCGTCATAATTCTTCAGCACAAAACATAATTTATAATTCTACAACAGACTGACGTCAACGATATAGATATATAATTGTGTGGATCTGTCTTACGACCTTTATTAAAAACGGGAATGACCTACGTTTTTTTTTCCAGTCGTTAGGTACCATTCGTTGTTCAAGAGATCTACGATAAATTACTGCTAGAAGGGGAGTAAGGTCTTTCGCATAATCTGTATAGAATCTTATAGGTATCTCATCTGGTCCTGAAGCCTTTCCCCTCCTAAGCGACTGTAGCTGCTTTTCAATTCCGCTATCGGTTATCTCAATATCTGCCATTTCAACGACTGAAAGGAGAGACAGTGTTAGGATCTTCTGCGGTGAAAAACCTTCGGAAGACCAAATTCAGTATTTCGGCCTTTTCTAAGTTAGCTTCGTTTCCGTGCCGTTGTGTTCGCTGAGAGAATCAATAGATGACCTTCACCCGCTTACTGATTTTACATATGTCCTTAATGTCTTAGGGTTTTTAGTCAGGTCTTTTGACAACGTCTTACTTTCAAAATCATTGAACGCTTCTCTCATTGCTGTCCTTACGCTCATTTTCACTTTGTTCAGCTTTTGTTTGTCAACTAGGTTTTTACTTCCCTCGAATTTGAGATGAAGTGGTCTTTGTTTATGTAGCGCTTTTCTAACACGGCTATGAAACAATAATGGATCTTTCCCATCCCTTAAAAACTTACTCGGAACATAATTGCCTAGGGCACATTAAACGATGCCTTTGAATTTTTTCCATTTGTTCTCCATATCTTCGTCCTCATCACCGAATATTTGATGCTGACTGCTGAGATATACTGAAATTTGTATCCTGTCACCCTTGGTGTGCGAACATTATTTGTAGGACCCATCGTCTCGATGCTGTCACAGCCTTATGATCACCGATTTCTTCCTCTACGTTAACTGATTCGATACGTTCAGGTCTGTTTGTTGCCAGAAGGTCTAAGGCATTACCCTCATGAGTTGGTTCTCTAACTTTCGCTCAATGTAATTTTCCGATAAGACATCCAGAACAATGCCACACGATTCCCTGTCTCTGGCTTACGACGATACTGAGCACTATGCACTGTAGATTGAATAGTTTGGCTTGAGCCCCCACGTCCTATGGCACTAATATATATATATGTTACAAATGGTTCAAATGGCTTTGAGCACTATGGGACTTAACTTCTGAGGTCATCAGTCCCCTAGAACTTAGAACTACTTAAACCTAACTAACCTAAGGACATCAGACACATCCATGCCCGAGGCAGGATTCGAACCGGCGACCGTAGCGGTCTCGCGTTTCCAGACTGTAGCGCCTAGAACCGCTTGGCCACTCTGGTCGGCTATATTTCTTACACTCAATATTCAGCCTCATTGAGCGACTCGTGGTATCGCGCTAGCGTTCCCGCTTCCCGAGCACGGGGTCCCAGGTTCGATTACCGGTTTGGTTAGGGATTGTCACCTGTCCCGATATGACTGGGTGTTGTTGTGTCGTCTTCATCATCATAATTCATCCACATTACAGTCGGAAAACGGGAACGGCAAACCACTTCCATTAGGACCTTGCCAAATACGGCGGTGCGGGTTTGCCACATCGTTCCCCTACGCTCTGTCAAGAAGCATGGGACTTCATTTACATATATTTTTGTGGCGCGTCTAGATAATTTAGCTTTACATATTTTTCCGTCCATGAGCCCCAGCTCGCACCTCCGTGTCACTCTTAGTTTTCTTTTTATCAATTTCCTCCAAGCGTGGAAGCATGGCCATACGATCCCCTCCCAAGCTTCTGCTCGGGTTTTTCAAGCCCGCGTAAGCGCTAGCCGGATGCCACGGCCAAATAGTAACCGCCAGCCACGTACTCTGCGGTGGAAAACTGCCTGTACGCTCACAGGCACAAGTTTGGTGACATAACACTCCCAGTCTATATCTGGCAAGATGAAGTCGCCCCCTATTACAACGGCATGGTCATGAAAATTACTAATCATATTTTGTGAGATCTATAGACAGAATACAGCTTAAGGCAATGAATCTCCCCACAGAATTCGGGGTCCTGCAGGACTTGGTTAAAAAGGTATTCGAAGGACGTAACGAGAAATTCCATCTCGATGAGCTTTATAACCAATCTGCCATCACTAACGGAAGAGTAGCACATTACTGGAGTAAGAACTGGCCAGAATTACATATTCATGCCTACTTTCCACATGAGCCGTTTAAACGTGGGAAAGATAAACGCTCATAACAGCAAACTAGTCCTGCAGGAACTCCGGAGAGTGGCGGAGGAGGAGAGTGTGGATGTGCTTTGTTTGCAGGAGCCGTACTCTCAAGCCGGGCGGATCCCATTCGTGGCTGTTAATTGGCAAGTAACTTGTTGCGGAGTGGAACCCAGGGCCACAGACATAGTTACTAACAGAGCACTGAGAGCTACAATTCTGGCGCAGTTCTCTGATGACCATTGCATCGTCGTGCAATTACAATCAGCTGTAGGAGTGCTTTACGTCGTCAATATCTATTTTCAATACGGCAGAGGAATAGAAGAATTCCTAGACAAGCTAACTGAAGTAGCCACGGCGTTGCGGGGGCACAAATTCATCGTGACCGCAGATATAAATGCTAAGTTCCCCCTGTGGTTCAGTGGCACTCAAGACGACCGAGGGGAAAAGGTACAAGAAACAATCATGACATTGCAACTTGTGGTCGCCAACAGGCCAGAGAACCCCTCTCCTCCTACTCCGGCGGAAGGTGAGAGGGTACAAACATTGACGTTACCTTGGTAACGCCAAACCTCGCTACAAAGATTACAGACTGGGCAGTATGGTATCAGATTGTAACGAGCGACCACAATGGAATAACTTTTTCTGTAGGGGACAGGGTGTGCCACTGGGACATGGGGTACGAGATTCAGCTAAATTACAACAAGACTGATATGGGACCATATGGCGAGGGAGTGCGACATTCCGATGTTGCCGGATGGTGATGAAAACGTAGAGGAATACACCAAAGGACTGGTGTAAGCAGTTACCAAGGAGGTTAGGACAGTCGTACCAGCCAGGATGAGAGCCGTCGCGGCCTCCCCTTCACCATGGTCAGCCGAACTGGGGCAGATGCGCCAGGCTGTAAGGAGGGCTAGGAGGTATTACCAGCGGAGCGTCGTTTGGGGAGAAAAGCAACAATGGTGGCAACTGTACAGAGAAAACAAAATACAATTCCAACAGGAGCTCAGGACAGTCAGGCTGAGGAGGTTGGACCATTACGTACAAAGCCAGTTGGCTACTGACCCTTGGGTTGTCCCATACAACCTAGTACGGGAAAAAATTAGATCATCCATGATGCTATCTACCGTCAGGAATAGGGAACGGATGACGATTCGGAGGAGTAACAAAGAATTAGAAGAGAAGACCAACTGGTCTACGAGAATAACAATATGGTCTATCCCTTCTCCTAAGAGGAAGTAGCTGCCCAAATCAAGGCCCTTAAGAAGGGCAAGGCTCCTAGCCCAATGGCATTACTGCAGAGGTGGTGTAATTTCTCCCCCCTCAGCTGGTGACACCTCTCACTAAGTTATACAGTGAGTGTCTACAGCTCAGAAAATTTCCTTCCATCTGGAAAAAGGCACATGTGGTTATAATCAAAAACGGTCCGGAAAAAGACCCCAAGGAAGTTAAATCATACAGACCTATTTGTGTACTGGACCTGCTGGGAAAACTTTTTGAGCTGCTAGCAGGCGTGCTGTGTGGGATGAGTGACACACAATTCGGCTTCCGGTCGGGGCGATCGGTGTCTGAAGCAACTGCCCTGGCTACGGATGTCTCTGACTCTGCCCCACACAAGTACATTGTCGGCATCGTGGTGGACATTAGCGGCTACTTTGACAACCTGTGGTGGCCTTTGCTCTTCTCCTGCTTGCGGCAGAAGGACTGTCCAGTGCCGCTATACGGCTGTCTTAGGAGCTATTGTGATGACATGGAGGTCTGGCTATCGGCCCCTAGCGGCAAAGATAACCAAAGGGTGTCCTCAGGGCTCTGTCCTGGGGCCTCTGTTTTGAGACATTAATATGGAACCCCAACGCAGACGACCTCCTCCTGCTGGTCGGCGGTCGTAGCGGTGAGGATTTAGAACAAAAGTAGAAAGAGCGATAACTATCCTGACTACATGGTGCCACAGGGCCAAAATGATCATCGCGCCTAGTAAGTCCACATATCTGCCACCCAAAGGCCAACTTGTTAGGAATCCAACTATAAGAATAAACGGCTCACCTGTTCTTCGGCGCCGTGAGGCCCATTATCTAGGTGTAGTTGTCGACGAGAGAGAGAACTATGCATTATATATTGACACTGTATCACAAAGATCATTGGTAATGTTAAATAACCTCATAGGAATTGATCACAAACGCTTCCATCTCCCACCTGACCTAATCAAATTATATCGTAATAGCATCCTAACTTCGATCCTAGGCTCACGAGGGTTACGCCTGCCTTGGCCGTAAGAAGGCTGCAGCGAAACATGCTCCTGCGCTCAGTAGGAGCATACTGAATAACTCCTGGGGCGGGAGGGGGGGGGGGGACACTTCTAGTGCTAATGGGGCTCTGTCCACTCGACATAAGAATTAGGGAAAAGGCTGCCTGATACTGCGTGAAGAAGGAGAGGAGGGAGAAAATAGAGGAAATAATGGGGGTTTATGTTGTGGATAAGCCTGGAATTAAAAGAAGAGGGACAGAACAGTAGCAAGATCAATGGGATAATGAAGATACGGGGCGAAGAACTTACGAAATGCTGCAGAACATGAGGAACGTTTAAGGCTTACATACTTCAAACCATCTAGTGGACTGCTGCACTTCCTTACTGGACATGGACTTTACCTGACATACTTGTGTCAGTTTGGGAAGCAGGCTACACCTACGTGTGACTGTGGCGCTGTGCAAGGCACTCCAGCCCAATTGGTGTATGAGTGCCCCCCCTTCGACGATGTTGCACATCAGCTTAGACAACAACTTCCTAACCACGACACGCACTACCTGCTCAGGCAAGAGGACACATTTTACATCTTGGACAAACTTTCAGAGGAAATTTCCAGAAAAGTCCTTAGGGAATTTTTACGGAACAATCTGTAGATAATCAATACCCGACTTAGACTCCGTGCACTTTCCCTGTTCCGCCGGGGCCTGTAATTGGCCAGCCACTTCACGGCTGGCATCCGCCATGTCTAGGATTGGGAGGGGGGGGTACACTATTACCCCAACGTGACACGCACCAACTAAGACAGTAGATATTAGAAATAGCTTAGTATTAGAATTAGAAAGGAAAAAATTATTAGGATAGTACTGCAGCGAAACAATGTCATCGGCCAGCCCAGTGCCATGGGCACGCCCACTGGGGTTACCTCGGTGGCAAGGCCAAAATAACATAGGTTTGTAGATTTCTGGCACACCTGTAATGCTGCAGATAGTGTAGATCAAAAGTATAAACAAAGTTGCACTCTAACAATAATAGTTATAGAGGAACCAAAATCAACTAGCACTTCGATACAAGCATAAATTAATAACACTAGAGATCCCTGTAGTGATGAAGGAATAACAATATTTTGCCTGTAGTATTAGAAATTAAGCTGCAGAAATTAAAATAATATGTAATTAGGACCCACTAATGTACTTAGGTAGGGTTAATAAGTATAATTATAATAATTTGAATAAAGAATTATTTTTTTAAGGAGATCTGTCTGAAGCACTCTACAACTACAGGTCCTGACACAGGTGGCGTATAAAAGCATCCGATCACCATTTTTGACCATTCTTTGATACTTAATTTCACCCATACTAATTAAGATTCGGAATCTGTGATAACCTCGCTCAATTTTATTGAATTTTTTACACGCCGCCACCATTCGCAACTAACCTATCCTTACTGTAAACATTCCAATCTAATTTGGGATTTCGTTGTCATTGACGTGTGGTTTCAACCAGCTTTCTGTTCCCAACACTGTCTCTGCTTTATAACCTTCAGTAAGCGATACTAATTCTGGGACCTTTCCTTGGATGCTCCTGGAGTTTACTAAAATCATATTAATCTTTTCTGTCTCTGATGAGTGAGGACCATGATTCTCTGAGATCGCTGTGAGTGATTTAACAATGATATCGTCTTTAATCCCGAGGGATGGGTTCTCTAACCTAAAAAAGCCCTATGTGCATACCACACGTACTCCGCTACCCTAGTAGCCGCTTCTTGCATGTACTGCACGCCTGACCTATTAAAGGGAACCCCACAATTCTGCACCCGATAGCGGAGGTCGAGAAATATTCATCCGATACCGTTGATCCTCTGGTTTAGACCTTCCAATCCGCTCCAAACCAGAGGACCGCGATCAACACTGGGTACGATGCTACAAATAGACAGCTTAGCCTGCACCCCGCGTGCGTTGCTAACTGCCTTCACCAAATCAGCCAGCCGCTAAAAGGAGCCAAAGATGGCCTCAGAACCCAAGCGACAGGCGTCATTCGTGCCGAAATGTGCTACTACGTGCAGCCGATTGCACCCTGTGCGCTCGATAGCAGCCGGCATGGCCTCCTCCACATCACGGATGAGACCTCCCTGCAAACATACCGAATGCACACTAGAATTCTTTCCCGCCTGCCTTGCCTGCTATCTCCCTGAGGGCCTCCATCACCCACCTAACATTGGAGCTCCCAATGACTAGCATATCAGCCCTATGTACCTGTCCTGACTGGGCAGGAACATCGACCGCTCGTCCAAAAGCAGAGGCATCCCGTGCTGGCTCAGAGTTATCATCAACACTGGGTAGCACCTCGTACCTGTTGCTAAGACGTAGGGAGCCAGCCGCACGGTCTGCTCCCTCTTTCGCCTTCCGCCCAGTGACACGCGAACCCACCACTGTCGCCACCCACTTTGGATGAGGACGGACTGGTCAGATGTTGCGTATCAGAAGCCGCCGGGACGTACGGGTCACCAGGGGTTTCCAGAGGCTCCAAAGGAGTCGCAGATCTCGTCACTGGCGCCCCTGCCTCACAGCAACTTTGAGTATTAGCTAGAAGCTTGGCGACGGTAGCCAACGTATATTCCAGCTGTGTAAGGACAGCAGTCAACTCTCCCTGTGTCCACTCACAACGAGCGCATTCCCTAGTCATATTGTACTGAAAGTAGATATAAGGTCTCAAAAGGCGCCACTGAGTTTGAAAGTATACCAAAATAGAATAAAGTAACGCTAAAAGTTGCTGTGCAGATATCACACTGTATTGTGAGACCGCAAGCTATTAAACAAATACATTTCTCTACAGAAACCTGTTACTAGAAATCCTGTCTGCCGAAAAGTTACTGCACGAGATGAATACTGAAACTACAATACTGTGATCTAAACTGTGTGCTGTCTACTAGCACAAAATTAGTGGCGTGACGGAGTCATAAGAATGTGACAATGTCTGTTTGACGAGAGCACTTTTTGCTCAGATGTTTTTCACCCATGGTGTGATTACATGTTATCCTATGTAATTATTATTCTGATGAAGATCGCCTTAGTGCTGTCGAAACCATGGTCAATATGACAATAATTTTGTGCAACCGAGTTGGCTATACGTATATCCTGTAATTAACGCACGGTTCCTGGTCCTCAGCCAATAAAAATGTTTAAAATTTCAAAAACCATATTGCAACGGTATGTTGATGATTTTCATATTGCAAGTCGCTGCTGAAACTTTAGGTAAGATAGCCTGACGACTATTGTGACAGATACTCTACACATACACTGAGCAGCACAGTTGAAGGAACACCTCTTCAGAACGCCGTATTTGTCTGACACCCTCGATCTCGGCGAGGCTTCAGATAGCAAAGTGTCGACACGCGCGGATAAAAAGGCCCGAGTTAACAAGTTCTGTGAGGTGTAAGGTGAGTTAACGATGTTGCACAAGCACAAAGTTCCACCGTAGTCCAGCCAAACGCCACCGTGGACGTGTCATATGATGGGAAGGTCGCCACGCCGTCTCTTACCTACGTTTCCCCCGTTCTTTTGACGTCTCTGCGGTGGAGGTCAGAACCATGGCAACCGTCATTGAAATGACGCGGTTTTCTTATGCGTGATCTAGGAAACCATTTCCGACATTCCGCAGCTCAGATTCGACACTGAAAGGCCTTAGGGGTAGCATAAAGGGCTTCAACCATGCCTTGTGGCATCGATTTCCACTCATTTTGTCGTCGAAAATGACAGTGTGATAAGAAACAGTACGACGTTCTTAACATCTTTTGATACTGCTGACACCTCCAGACAATTCAGCCCTTCGTGGGCTAGCAACCCCACTGACGTTTATAACACCTCTTTAGCACGCAGTGCGACTGCAGTTTTTGATATGGTCTATAGGATGGAGCCACTAGGGGCAATGCAAAACCATTCGACATAATATCAACGTGATCCGAAGCGGCAAAGGATGCCCTCCTGATTTACAACCCAGTGTGACATCATCACATGCGTGAATAAAACGGCAAAAGATCTCTGTAAGACGTCCCAGTTCTGCAAATCCCTCTGTGTAACCCTCTCGCCTTTGTTGAGCGCCTTAAACATGTACCTCTACGTAGGGAAAATATGACGGAGCCCTAGGCGCTAGCCGATAGGCAACACCTTGACACACCTCCCAGTCCCGTGTGCTTCATAGCAGGCGTAGCAGCAGCCATGTAATCTTCCTGCTGGTTCTTGTCACTCTTCAAGTACAGGTTTAAGGTACTCAACAGAAATATGCAGGTGTCACTCAAGAAAAGGGTGCAGCCGACACCGAAGGTGTTGGCAAAATGGGAGTTCGTAGATGGACCGTTTGCCGTTTTACTCATGTATGTTTCACTGTCGCAAACCACCGTGATCGCGCCGCATGACGGCTCAAACTGCGTAAACAACCTTTGCTGATTCGGATCAAGGATAGGAAGTCCATAGGCCTACCAATAATTTGGTATAGCTGTACTGGGTACAATAAAATTAAAAACACGCCAAAATGATTATCAGTTGCACGAGGCACTACACCTTGTATGCAGGACAGACAGAATGCTATAAACGAGCTGTTATACCACTTATGTCGAGCATAGAACTTAAGTTTACCACATTGCGCAGTTGTCTGTTTTGTTGCAGTACTAGCAATCAGTATGTCTCCATAAAAGCTGATGCCAGTAGAACATGCGATTCTCATTAGTACGTTAACACACAGTTATGAGTAAACAAGTGCAGAAAGTGGGGAGCAAAATAACTGATGATGGTTGAAGTAGAGAGGATATAAAATGCAGACTGGCTATGGCAAGGAAAACCTTTCTGAAGAAGAGAAATTTGTTAATATCGCGTATAGATTTAAAAGTCAGGAAGTCGTTTCTGAAAGTATTTGTATGGAGCGTAGCCATGTATGGAAGTGAAACGTGGACGTTAAACAGTTTGGACAAGAAGAGAATAGAATCTTTCGAAATGTGGTGCTACAGAAGAATGCTGAAGATTAGATGGGTAGATCATATAACTAATGAGGTACTGAATAGGATTGGGGAGAAGAGAAGTTTGTGGCACAACTTGACTAGAAGAAGGGATCGATTGGTAGGACATGTTCTGAGGCATCAAGGGATCACCAATTTAGTATTGGAGGGCAGCGTGGAGGGTAAAAATCGTAGAGGAAGAGCAGGAGATGAATACACTAAACAGATCAAGAAGGATGTAAGTTGCAGTAGGTACTGGGAGAGGAAGAAGCTTGCACAGGATATAGTAGCATGGAGAGCTGCATCAAACCAGTCTCAGGACTGAAGACCACAACAACAACAAGTGCAGCAACGCTTTTTGTCTGCCAAGTTTGGGGGACTGATGACCTTCGCTGTTTAGTCCCCCTTAAACATCCCAACAACCACCACCATCTGCCAAGTTAAGTAAGTCATCCATCTCAGGCCTGCCCTCGTGACGTACGTGCTACCGCCTGTCTTTCCCGTGGGCCTCGCTTCCGCATGCCTGGTTAGCTGCGTGCCCGCCGAGGCGGTAACACCACTCCTTTGCAGCGGCAGTCAGCTTCAGCGTCTTTGAGCTGGAGGCCGCCTCCTACGGCCACAGTGATGAGCTAGGCAGTTACCAATAGCCAGGATCATCCCCAGCCACTGGAGAACTGAGTGCTTTTGCTGTACGATTTGCCTGTATTAATTTATTGCTATTACGATACCTCCAGACGATTCAACCCTTGCGGGGCCACCAGTGCCACTGAAGGATATCACACCTCCTTAGCAATCACTGCGAACTACTGCAACCACAAGAGCCAGCGAACTGGCTCTTCGCACTTGCTGCTCAGTCACCCATCCTGACCCGTAATAGATGTGTATTAGTAAAATAATTACTGAGAAAATACACTTTGGAAAGAAAGGACAAAAATTTCTAAATAAGATTAGATGCATTCCAAACGTACAGTAACAGACGCACAGAACTGCATGGATCGTCCCATAAATACTCTTAACGAGCGCAGGAGCTGACGACATGCTGCTGACTACCCTGACACTATACATTGACCAATGTAGCCATCTGTTGATGAACATAATGACTCGAAATTGGTCATGTAAATAAAGCTTCATAAAAGCTGCGATACTACTGAATGATATTTAATTTTGAAACGTTTCGTATCCAAACATAGGCAAGACAATCTGATCTGTTTAGGTGATCATTAATTAACCGGACATTTTCCTGTTTTCTTCCCATTTGCTAATTTGTATATTTTTTCATGCTCAGTCTCTTTTGCGATGCACAGCAGGAGTCTTTGACTGCGGTAGTAAGCTCAACGTCTGCTTTAATATTTTGCCGATTCTTCACTGCAGATATTGGGAAACGAAAAATGCTACTGATGTGTCATTTTCACACAGTTGATTGGTAGTCAATGACTCATATTGTTAGCCAATAAACAGACAGTAATAATATTTATAATGTGTACTTTTTCTCCCAATATACGCTTTTCTTAAATGGGACAATGCCTACTAACATTAACAAACTAAAAGTTGGGTGAATTAGAATGCCTGTAGTGCTTGTTGCCGGATTCTAGTGCAAATCGTTTATCACAGATGATATTTTTAAAAGTTCCCATACCGACGCTTGTACCATACCGGTGGTAGCTTACACTAAAGAACAACACAATTACATACACTAGTTATGTGGATTCTGCCCAATATCAAGACAGGTGACGATCAAAGGTTGTCTTCAAAATGATCACCAGCAATGGCGATAAACGCCACTGACATCCAGTTCAATGACAGTGAACTTTCTCTATTAAATACGAGTCTGAAACATAATCTTACAACTAAACAGTCACAGTGCCAAAAATCTCATAGCCTATGCAAAACTTGCATGTGACACAGCTAAATTAGATACATGCGATAAAAATGAAATAGCTCTTACATCAAATAAATCGATAGTGAAACAGCTAAAAACAAATAATACCCACAGAAACACTGAACTAATAGATTTGAAAAATATCAACTTCAAATTATCTGAAAGTAAAGCGCTCATAGTAAAGGCCGATAATGGAAGCTCTACTGCCATACTGCATAAAAAGGAATATACAGAGAAAACATTACAATTTTTCCGCAGCAACAACTTTCCCGAAAGAAAGTCTGGTCCCACAATGAAATTCCAAAGTAAACTCCGTAAGCTTCTAAATAACTGTAACTTCCTATTGAACATATATGAAGATCGCAGCTGTATAACAATGGATTCCCCGGCAACAAAACTACATATACAGCCAAAGGTACATAAAGAAAGCCGTCCTATTCGCCCGATAGTAAACTCGAGAAATAGTCCTGCGTGTTTCATAAGCTGTAAGTTGAAAGGCCTCATTCCTAAATATTATACCTTTGGTAATAGCTAAATCATACACATCACACATGAACTCATAGCCTCTACTGAAGACATCCACATCCGACCCACAGCTAAATTTGCATTTGTCGACATAGTCATTCTCTACACAAATATTCCTGTTAAAGAATCTATATCGCTCAACATAGTCATTTCATACACAAATATCCTGTTAAAGGAACTATTAACAATATACGAAAAACTCTGCTAAGATATAAGAAAATTAGCATTGCAAAGACATATGAACTCACACTCGTACATGGAGCACAATTATTTTAGGCTCAACAATAAATTTTACCAACAACATGATGTTTTGGCAATGGGAAATAGCTGAGCTGCGATATTAGCAGCCATTTACATCAACCACACAGAACAAAAATACTTCTCAACTAATCAACAAATCACAAACATAATAACATAGTAGAAAATGTATGTTGATGATACAATCCTGCTCTTTGATGGTACAAATAGTGCAATTGATACATTGACAACATATCTCAGCAAATTGCATAAAATTATTAAATTCACAGTTGAGCATAAAATAAATAAGAGCATCAATTTTCTTGATCTTAAAATCTGTAACGCTAACCATAAACATCAGTTTAGATCTACAGCAAACCCACCACCACAGATGACAGCACTGACAACTCCGCATTTCATCCCAGCCAACACAAAGTGTCATATTTCAGAGGCATGGTACACCGAATGCATAGGTGCCTATGAGTCACACAGATCAACAAAATGAAATCAGATTAATTAAAACAATAATGGTTATGATCATATAATAAATACAAACTGCAGAACAAAACAAAAGCAAAAGACACAGCTCCACAGAACAGCAGACCACAGCATTCAATGAAAAACAAGACAGCCTCCTACAGAAGCCAACCCTAAATATACTGTTATCCCATACATAGGCCCAGTACCATACCAAACTGCAAACTTACTTTAAAAGAAGAATATTAATTTCGGCTTCTCTGCTAACAATAAATTACAGCAAAAAGTGATCCATGATGTAAATTTTTCCATAGGCCCCTACTCTAAATCAGGAATATACAAGCACCAATGTGATTCATGCCCAAAATTCTGCATTGGCCAGACAGGTAGATGTTTTGAGATTAAGCACAAAGAACACCTTGAAGCTTTAAACTTCAATAAATCTACATTTGCAAATGGCTCTGAACACTATGGTACTTAACTTCTAAGGTCATCAGTCCGCTAGAACTTAGAACTACTTAAACCTAACTAACCTAAGGACATCACAGCACAACCATGCCCGAGGCAGGATTCGAACCTGCGAGCGTTGCGGTCGCGCGCTTCCAGACTGTAGCGCCTAGAACCGCTCGGCCACCCTGGCCGGCCCTACATTTGCAGCCCACACTGCAGAAGAAAATCAAAGCAATATCAAAATATTACATTTATCAGGAAAAGTAACCGCTATGAATATATTAGAGGAAATAGAAATACATATACACAAAAACACTTCCTCTGATAACATCCTTAATGAGCAGACAGAACTAGGTAACACAACTTTCCCGAAAAACTTACAGAAAGTACTTTCTGTGCTCCAATATAAATACTATTTGTACACTTGTCTGCAGATCAAGTAACAAATCTTATAATTGTATGTACCTACAATAGTCACTATGATTTATGGCACTAAATACTAATAAATTCTATTGTATTATTGCCATCGATGTTCAAATAGTATATAAGAATTCACATACTTCTTGCCCACATTTGTGTCTGTGTTGTTGTATAATATAAGTTTGTAGTGCTGTAATTCACAAAACCCCAGAAATTAAACGTTTCTGTCTGAATTTAATGCCCTAGATATAATGTAAAACACAATTTTAATATAACATAACAGTAATTTATGTTTCCTTCCCCCTCAAGAAAAGAAAAAAAAAAGAGAAAAGAGAAAGAGAGAGAGAGAGAGAGAGAGAGGGAGAGAGAGAGAGAGAGAGAGAGAGAGAGAGAGAGAATGCCCTATCTTTGTATGACTGGATTCTAGCATCTATCATACTCATGTACTTTCCAAAGTGTGTATTTGTTTTTGTATGCTGTAAATCAAAACATGTGGTGCACAGAGAAAATTCGTTTGAAGACCGAACGAAAGTGGTGTACGTTTTTGACTATGTAAATACAAACGTCCTTGACAATGCATTTCACTGAAAGAAAATGGCTAATACAAATGCACCAGATGGACATTCACGTATGTTGCATTAAAACACAAATATATTGCACAACCATAAATTATTGTTTATCCTAGGGCAACTAACAGGAAATAAACCTATAATGTGTATTAATTAATGCATGAAAAACTGTCTGATGATGAATTCTAAAAAAATTTCGAACCGGTAACAGTAATTTTTGAATAAAGTAACGTGGAACCAATTTGTGGATGCTTGTTGTAAACCATCAACAAGTCATTTTTCTGCACTGATAAATCACATCGTCCGCACATGGCCTACTACTTGTAATGTAGCTTCTGCTACTGACTACACAAGTACATTGAATATAGAAACAGCTTCCACTTTAGAACTACCGATACATTGATTCTTTTGTCAGTATTTCATCAAACCATTGGAATACAGCCTACGTATCTAGTCACTTGCTAGTTATCATAACATAAGTAGAAATAATTTTACATGAGCGTTTTTGTTCTTATGTATTCTTGAATGTGAAATTGTTTCTACCCAAACTAACGTTAATCTTATCTTAGATTTCTTGTCTGTTCTCTGTATCTCATCCTGATCATCGACTCGTAGTGGGATACAGTTTCAGCTTTGACAAACGAAGTTGGATTTAGCAGTTACAGCTTATATTCATATACTGAACGGAATTACGAGTGTGGAAATTACTACCGTGTAAGTCATTACAATCCGACATATTTCGTACAGCTTGCACTCTAAAACTTACTTCCTGATCCCATTCGATAATCTGAGTAGTCAGGAAACACCAAGTTACGAGTGATTATGATTGCACAGTCTCTAATGTTATTGTCAAAAACTGATTTGCGAAAGTTTGATGGCAAATTTCACACAAGATGAGATTTGTCTGATAAATGTGACAAAAGTTTAGTGAGCTAATTAACAAACAACTTTCTAACATAAGAATTAAGTTTGTTTTGTGTCAGTCACATCGATTCTACATCATCTGGATGCTTCACACGCTGAACGTGTCCATTTTTATAGCCATGTATGATCAATTATGAACAACATTTAACTCTTTTCGCGCATTTTAAACAGCGTTTTTAATTTTCGTGCAAATTAATCTGCATAATTAGTTGTTTTACAGAAGCAGCTTGCTCGTACTTTCCCTTAACTACAGTACAATGTTAAATATGCGTTGTACATACGGAAAACTATGAGATTGTCTACTTTGTGTGAATTATTTGTGTGGTAATTACAGAAAGAGCATCATCTACCACCTCGAGAAGGGTATGGGTGCTAGAAGATATAAATTTCCCTAGCAACTGCCGTGAATTGTCGATGCGTGTATCAAACAAGAATATTCAGGCGAAACTTCGAAAGGTCTGACAACTGGAAAGCTGACTGGAACACGTTTAGGAACGGGTCACTTTTACTTTTACGCGTGGCACTTTTATCAAGAAACAAGCGCTACAGACGATAGAAGATTAGCACCGCCATTTACCGTTTACTCTTGCAAACTTCACAGTAACAGTTGAGTGAAGGCCTCAGCGTGAAAAACATATTTGAGTTGTTGTGCCAGGTAAGAAATTTTTTATACTAATAAGCTCTTAGGAATCGTCCCTTTTCGGAAATGAAACATAAGTAGGTGTTATTTATAGGAGATTATTCTACATTACAAAGTATATTTGTGTAATTTGAAAGCCTGAAAGTTGCTACTGTAGTTCTGAAACTAATTCAAGCATAGAGATGGAGCACAGTTACACATTATTTTGCATTTCCATTCCAACTGATACCCCAGTCAAGGAAACTTTTAAGACAACAGCAGTTGGAAACGCAGCCTAAGGAAATGAAAATACAGTAAAATAAAAGGTAGAAATAGCTAAAAGTGCTATTTGAACCTTATGAATCTCAAGCAAAATGAAGTGATACTACGAGAAAAAGGACCGATACGAGTAATAAACTGCTAAAAGCAAGATGAGGAAAAAATGTGCACAGACCTACTTCTGATTTTATTAGCGCTTCGTCCAAAGGCAGGTTTTCAAAAATGGCTCTGAGCACTATCGGACTCAACATCTGAGGTCATCAGTCCCCGAGAACTTAGGACTACTTCAACCTAACTAGCCTAAGAACATCACACACAACCATTCCCGCGGCAGGATTCGAACTTGCGACCGAAGCGGTCGCGCGGTTCCAGACTGAAGCACCTACAACCGCTCGGCCACACGATCCGGCGGCAGGTTTTCACATGGTAACTCTCTACGCTCTCCCGTCTTCTACCATGTATTTCACGTCCGCTTAATTTCTGCTTCCCTTGCTGTCGTCTGTCATCTTGTATCTGCTCCTTCTTCTCAATGTCCTCTTACAAAATAGTCCTTACAAAGAGTCTATTAGCAAGCTCTCCCACCTCAAAGAACGTCCCAACCTGTTCATCTTCCTTTCTTTTATAACCTACGGAACTCTGATGAAAAGGTTGAAAACAGCGTTTGTATTCATTGCTTGAAATGAAAGAACCAATCAAAAATAACTAAAGCATGCGCCCAGTATTGTAGATGTAAATGTTTGACTCACGACGCTTGTGTCACAAGAGACACATTATTCTTTGTGTGCTAAATTGCAAGCTGGAGAACTTCTATGCTCTCGTATTATGCTAACAGGTGGTAACCCGCGAAAAAAATTTGCTTACTGCTAGTAAAGTTGTGAAAGATACCATATTAACTAGAGTAAGACTGCTATTTCGTTTACTGCCAACAAAACGTTTTTTGAGAGGTTTGGTACTGTGTTTCGTTTACTCATTATTGTGTTCTATGACGTGCGTAAATATGGCCCATAAGGTGTGAAAACCTGCGCAATACACGGGGCACGTTTACGCATTCCAGCCTACATAAAACGATTTAACACTCTCATATGTCTTGATTAGTCAGAGGTATTTATACCAAATTATACTTTAATGAAGATGTTATAAGACTAAACGCGATAAACCCAACCAAAACGTTTTAAAAATTACGAAAATAAATCCGCGTAAGTATGTTCCAGTCTCCTCTACTCATACACCTACTGGCAGCCACGTGACCACATTACGCGATAGCTGACCAATAAGCAGCGATGAACTCATCTCACGAGGACGAGTTGAGCTGCAAATACCGTTAATACCACTTCCCACTGTTCTACATATGGACGTAGCAGAATTATCGATCTGGATAGCTGTTTTATAATTAGTTTTATACATGTAAAGAGACTGGGATGAATTACATGCTCCCATAACTTTTCTGTTCCAAATTACTGATCTTTTTCTAAGTGCTTAATCCGTTATTTAACAACGACAGCCACTCAACACCAAACTTGTAATACTGTTAGATATACACATAAATTCGATGCAGCGGAAGTATATCTCGAACCAGGCGGTCTAGCGAAACAGCGCGATTGCACGTGGATGGAAACTAAGAGATTGCGGATTCGAATCTCGGTTGGACTACGTATTTTTCAACCTTCGTTTCAATCAAGCCTGCACCTCAAAACGATGTACGGCGTCACCAGGAACATGATACAGATTCCACGTCAAAACGTAGGTCCCCTTTTCCCAGTAGCGTAACTGGCGTAGGTTAGGGACACGCAATACGTCGAAGTGACATCCTATGAAAGACTTGCGCCAGAAAATTGAGCGACAAGAAATTGTTATTATTAGTAAAACTGTATTGGAAACTTGAAAAATTTTGAAGCGGTTTGACTTTACTTCTTGTAGCCATTTTTCACTACTGTGAGTAATTCTAAGACATATGTTTGAAGGAACATTGACACTAGCTATGTTACTGCAGTAATTACGTTACGTCAATGTAAATTTTTAAGGATGAGTGTGCTGATTGCAGCTTCCATGTCAGTGATTAATATACATTACTTGACTTCTGCGGTATCAATATGATCTTTTACCGTTGTTGTTGTCTTACGTATCATAATTGATAAGTGTAATACTGTAGCCGATTAAATTTGCTTAAAGTTAAATATATGAAAGATTTACTTAGAATCTCCTAGTGCTCATCAGTATGTGTATGTAAGAGGATGAGGCAATTGAATGGGGTGGGGAGGGAGGGGTACAACGTCTAATTGTGTTAGTATTGATCTGGGTCATGTCTGTCCAATTGCCGTTTGATTAACATCTTAGTCCAGACAACGCGGGGAGATCAATACCTAACCTTGCCTCTCTGCCGTTGTTTCTACCAAATAAGCGAGTAGGGGACGAAGTCGGTTGATATTCGTAGTATGCTAAACAAATAATGCAATAAAGTGCTTCATAGTAAAAAATTGCACAAGAACAGTGAACGAATTCGGCTATGATACTTCTTACAGAAAACCATACAATTATTCTTTCTTACCGATGTAGACTTAATACGCGGAGTGAAATAAGGCCGGCCGCGGATTTAGACTTCTTCTTTTAACAACAACGACGCTGTACTATTGTACATATAAGTAGTTTTTTCCATCAGATTTTTCGATAAACTTGTGTAATTGATGTTCTGATTTCAATTTTTTTTGTTTCACGCCATTGTGTTAAGAAAACTAAATAAGTTTCAATGTGAATATTAATGTTGATGTCAAATGTCAAGTAATATTGTAACAGAATTGAAATGTAACAAATGTTGAGACTGTTGTAAGATGTTTAAAATTGTAGCTGTGCGTCTCGTCCACACGTAGGCAATGTGTTAGGATATGTAGAATGCAAAACCTCGGGTGAATACCCTGCCTGTAAGGGAGCGGTAAAAGGTGGATGGCAGGCGAGCGCGGGAAAATGCACGGGTACTGCACGGCACAACGGGCTCTGTAGTAGTTGGAGTTTGGCACTGGTTTAAGCAACACCTTCTGGAGCGAGGAGGCTCTCCTGACAGACATAGCTTCACTGAGCCTCGGGCATACCGTTCCAACGCCTACACTGCATGGCAAAATTCCATGGGCACTAAATGGAAAAGTATTGCGACGCTAAGAAGAATTAAAGTGCCGATACATCAAGAGCCATAGCTGTGGTTGTATGTGTGCTCTGTGCCTCGCCATCTCGCCGCCCGCCAACCGCCGCATCGATACTAGCAGGTTGAAACTTTTGGTACTGTATTCATGTGGATCAGAGAGTGAACTGTGTTTGTTTGGTGCAATAATAACCTAAATTTTACCAGAACTTTTCCATCATTTAATTATCCTCACAACTAACCTAGACAGGGTCCTTTCCAAACGTTGTGCAATCCGAGTGTCCCGAAATGAAAATTAAAATTTGTGTTAATAGTAATTATTTGCAGAACTAGCTATATTAGAATGATGTTTAAAGAAATGTTTTGTTAATGAACCAGTAAATGAATAACGAAGGTCTAACGAAGTTGAAAGATAACTTTAGTATTGATATAGTAATGAAATTTATTATTTCGAGACAGATTTGAAGGCATTTAAATGAGCAGTAAATACGATGAAAAGGGTAGTAACTTATATACTGGAAATCTCGAACGCATAATAAGTTCAGTAATCATTTTTTTAAATACAGCGATCATAACAGTTTCGGGGTCCTCCCTCATTCATTTGAATTCTGAAGTGTTCTAAATTGGTTTGACCAGCAAAAGTTAAAGTCAATACAAAAGTCAAAATTTATCAGTGTTTTATCTTTATCAAAACTGACATTTTGTGTGTGGCACGAAAGTGCAATTTCTAGGATAACCTATGCCCTATTTTAATCAGATTAATAGCAGTATAAAGTTTTGTAGTATACATCATAGTGTAGTGTTACGTATTCATGGTTTTCCGTATCAGTACAGAACGTGAACCTATCAGTTCAATAGATTTTCTGGTTCTAAAATTCTACTATATTATGCAGTGTTACAACTTGTTGTTTTGCATGAATATATACCAACTTGTACAGGGAAGAGATTCAGTTAATGCCTAATTTGGCTGGCGACCGTATTATTATCAAACTGGTAGCAACTTCTGGGTTGCTTTTGGTCCATCCTGACGTGTAATTGTATTTAGAGCTTACTTGACGGATCATTGTTATTACAGAGTGGAGGTAAGCCTGATATGCCACCATTCAGGTACACGTGGTCGATATCTATACGAAAATCCTCTCTCATAAGGTGAATCCCGCTCACTTACCATAGGACAGGCTTTAGCGAGTGCTGTGTCAGGGGTTACATCCTCTCTAATACGAATCCTACAATTCAGTCTTTCGATGGTATCCCTTGGCAGCATATGAGATGCTTGAAACTTAGTATTCCTGCTCGTGGTGACAGCCATATTCTTATTTCTCATAGACGGTCGCTGTTGCGCACTCGGTGTCGCTTAAATTACTTAATTATTAGTAAAGAATCAAAACTTTGAAATAAATCGAAGATTCTACTACGACTGCAATGTGTTTCGTTGTTGATACACCATATAGTAAAATATCTCCCATATCCAGCTGTTTGTGAAAAGGTGTGTGTTATAGAGCTTCTGGGTTTTATCGCAGATGCGATGTTCAAAACTCCAAATACTGATACCAAAACAAAATCAAGTCTAACGTCGTACGTTATGGATTTGTTGGGAAACTAGCTGAGTAACCAACGTTGCTCGGATATGTAACTATTCCAGTCATCTGTCAATCCATCTCCTCCTTCTTACAGAGAATCATACCACTATTTTTCGTCGCCGACTTAGGCTCTCCCTATCCTTCCCTCCCTTTCTCCCTCTCTCTCTCTCTCTCTCCCTCTCTCTCTCTTCATTTCCCCTTCCCCATTTTCTACCCTCCTCCCACTCCTCCTATTTCTTTCCATCTCCTCCTGCCCCCTTTACATCCACTCCTCTCTCTTTTATATGTCCACTTCCTCCGATCTCTCTATCAATCTCCATCTCTTTCCTTTCTCTGTCCGTGTCTTCCTCCCCCCTTCTCTCTCCACATTATTCCACGCCTGTAGGAGGCTGGTGGTTCTTATCCCCAAAATATTTCATTCCAGATAGTAACTAATATGTGTTGAAATTTGAATGAAAACGATCACGAATTTAGAATGATCTTTATACATGTGGCTTTGCCCATGTACGCACGAGAAATATATTTTACATACTTCACACGAACTTGTATACATATTTCACCTGAATCTCTAGCAAATTTCGCCATACACATTCATTTGTGTCGTACACAGGTATAGTTTTGCTGCTACAGCCAGTGGTAAATGTGGTTACTGTATGCGAAATGTGTGGTGACCAGAGTTAGTAGTAAAGATGTAATACATTAAAACATCATGCATAACGTGGAAGTTCTTAAACGATCTCAGTAACTGACAACATAACAGCATATCTCCTCAGCTATAGGTCGTACAAGAATGTATGGATAAATCATTCCAAGTAAATTTACTAACGGATGTAGACTTTTTTTCCTTTTCTGAGTCATTAGTCTTATGAGTGGTTTGATGTTGTCCGAAAAGAATTTCTACTGTGTACCAACCTTCTCGTCTCAGAGCTGAGATTACGAACATCCTCAATTATTTGCTGGATGTCTTCCAACCTCTATCTTTCTCTACAGTTTTAACGTTCGCCGGCCGGTGTGGCCGAGCGGTTCTAGGCGCTTCAGTCTGGAACCGCGTGACCGCTACGGTCGCTGGTTCGAATCCTGCCTCGGGCATGGATGTGTGTGATGTCCTTAGGTTAGTTAGGTTTAAGTAGTTCTAAGTTCTAGCGGACTGACGACCTCAGATGTTAAGTCCCGTAGTGCTGAGAGCCATTTTTTTAACCTTCTACAACTTCCTAATGTAAGTAGGCTGTTTATGTTTTCTCTATGTAAGTAGGCTGTTTATGTTTTCTCTATGTAAGTAGGCTGTTTATGTTTTCTTATTGGCAACGTTACGTAGCGCTCAATATGAAAATCACTGGCTGTGCTGTGTGCAGTCTGTGGCTGGTTTGCATTGTTGTCTGCCATTGTAGTGTTGGGCAGCGGCAGCTGGATGTGAACAGCGCGTAGCGTTGGGCAGTTGGAGGTGAGCCGCCAGCAGTGGTGGATGTGGGGAGAGAGATGGCGGAGTTTTGCAATTTGTCATGAACTGATATATATATTATGACTTGTGATGATATTAAGGTAAATACATTGTTTGTTCTCTATTAATATCTTTCATTTGCTAACTATCCCTATCAGTAGTTAGTGCCTTTAGTAGTTTGAATCTTTTATTTAGCTGGCAGTAGTGGCGCTTGCTGTATTGCAGTAGCTTGAGCAGCGAAGGTTTTTGTGAGGTAAGTGATTTGTGAAAGGTATAGTTTAATGTTAGTCAGGGCCATTCTTTTGTAGAGAATTCTGAAAGTCAGATTGCGTTGCGCTAAAAATATTTTATGTCAGTTTAAGCACAGTCCTGTAGAATTGTTCAAAGGGGACGTTTCATATGTCGACCCTTAGCCTAGGATACCTCACTGGAATCTTCTGATTTTTTCTTGTAGTTTGTGTATTTAGTGTAGCTTTTGTTTATTGCTAGCGCGTAATTGTAGAGAGAATCTCCTTTGTAGTTGTAGTTTTTCATTGTTGTACAGTAAAACAGTTGTGGCATGCATGTAGATTTGCACCAAGTATTTCGCAGCTGCAATTAACTAGATATTATTTTCAGTGCTATGTTAATGTGTTCTCTTATTTTTGATCTTCAAATTGTGTTTTTCTGTGTTGTCGTGTGAAATACTGTGACAATAATGGCGTGTGAAAAACGTAATACTAGGCTCCAAAGTAAACTGAGAAATGACAGTGAAAACGAAAGCAGTGTGTTGGCCCCACCATGTAATGAATTAACTAATATTCAAAGTAGTAATTTGGTAACTGTGCATAGGGAAATGGAGCGGGCGTCAAACAATGGCGTGGACAGTGAAACAATTAGTGAAGAGGGAAGCATTATCGATCGATCGGTCGGCAACAGCTCGCCTCAGGAATCCGAAATGACAGGACACAATTTCGCAAATACTGTAGATTCAGGTTTTGGGTTATCACAGTTTTCTCAAATAAGTCAAGACGCATTTTCTGCTTGTCAAAATGTGAATGTTGCCGGTGCAAATGCACTGCCAAAAAGTGTAGAGAAACAGATTCCAGACACTAATACATTATTATTGCAATTAATGCAACAAATGGAACAAAATCAGAGACAAACACAGCAAAAGCTTCAAAAGTTAGACACAATGGAACAAAATCAGAGACAAACACAGCAAAAGCTTCAAAAGTTAGACACAATGGAACAAAATCTTAAAAAGTTAGACTCATTGGAGCAAACTCTTGAACGAACACGTGAGGATTTAACTGCTGAGTTACATCACATTGAATCGAAATGTCAAAAAGTCTGTAATGACGTAAAAACACAAATTTGTGAGCATTTCCAACCTATTTTTTCGCGTCATGAAAATGCACTACAGAATCACGAAGCAGCTATAAAAGAACTGCAAACTATTGTTCATGAAAATCATGAGACCTTGCAAGCAAAATTTGACTCAGTTGCATCTACCGATACGGTTATGCAACTTGCAAAAACTCAGGAAAACTTAAAGGTCACAGTAGACACGATTGCAACACAAATGGACACTCTGAAACTTGGTTCAGAAAAACATAGAGAGGAAATGATTTCACTATCGGATAAAGTAGCCGAACTTTCAGATCAGTTCACTAACTTATCTACAAAGGTAGATGATGATCTGAATGACACAACACCTGTAGCTTTCATGGACACTGAAGAGTATGAACAAATTAGAAAATTCAAACAAAATCAAAATCAAATCAATACACAGTACAAAAGAGAAATCCGGGAAGTGCAAGATCAGTTGGCACAAGTAGTACAAGAATTACGTATTTCAGAGGACACTCGCGCCCCAATACGGGAAGAGGGACATACAAATACGGAACAGACACAAAATAATAACACAGGGCACTTCGGAAATTGTGAAAGAAGTTGGCAAGGTACGCCGAATTTTGAGATGGAACCGCCTAAACGACGTAACAATGACCGATATGCGACTCGCCGACATGATGACTTTGACTATAAGCTGTTCATTACTACACGTAAATTCAAAACATTTAAGAATTCTGGCAACGACATTCATCCACAAGCATGGCTCCATCAATTCTCTCATTGTTTTCCTCCCAACTGGTCGTTGGAACACAGATTAGAATTTATGTGTGGCTACTTAGAGAATGAACCAGCTGTAAGAATGCGATCGGTAATTCACGATTGCCACAGTGAAGGAGAGTTTTACCATGCCTTCCTCTCAGCATATTGGTCTCAAGCCACACAAGACCGTGTAAAACATGGCATCATAATGATGAAACATTTCGAACAATCTGAATTTTCCAGTCTTGTGAAATATTTTGAAGACATGTTGCATAAGAATCAATATCTTTCAAACCCATACAGCCCCTCAGAACTCATCCGCATTTGCTTACTCAAATTGCCTGAACATTTACGACATATTATTTTAGCAGGACGTTGCAAAGATAACATTGAAGCATTTCAGGGTCTGTTACAAGAATTGGAAATTGACACTGACAATCGGGGAACGCGGAAACACGAGCACAACAATTACAGGTCACATCTGTCACAATTCCACGATGAAAGAAATAATAACTGGACACGACAAGGCTATTCTCACAACACATATCGTGACCAAAACAGACACCACCCGTATGACAACCGTTGGCAGAGTAGTAATAATTACAGGGAAAGATCACCTCTCCGTGGTAATGACTATCACAGAGACAATCAGAGAAACAGACAATATGGGAACCAAAACAATTATTATCAAGGGAGACAGAATATCTTTAGACGCAACGGTCCGGCGCGCAGTTACGATTCAGGGAGAAATTCTCCACCACTTAACCGACAAGAAAGAAACTACAGGAGCTATCGACATGACGACAGACGATGTGATCGTAACGACAGACCTGAATTGCATCAGAACTGGCGGGATTCAAACAGAGCAGGGCCCTCTCGGCAAGGCGAATTCGTAGAAGTTAGGTCTCCTAATCCCAATAACGACGCGCGCCAACAAAGAAACAGACAATGACTCACACCGCAGGCAGCCGCGTGCGCCCGCTGGCTCAGGGAAAAATAACATTGACGCTAACCTTGAGCAAAATTTTAGCATTCTTTACCGATGTATACAACATGACAATTGCTTTGAAGTTGAAACCCTGTGCACTAGGAAGAGTAAAGGTTTACACCACATTTCACATGTAAAACCGTTTATTGAAAGATAATCTGCTTTTTAACTTTGTCATTGCCATAAAACTTTTCACTTTACATTACTAGTATGCTTGTCAGACTTAGAATCTGTTAACATGCAACAATGTTTGAAGTTAAATATCCAATCAAGAACCAAGAGAACTTATTTAAACAGCACAGTTTTCTGAATTCTTCTGGAAATCAAAACATGTTTTATTAGTAACTTTTGTGGTATAGCTACAAGGAGACAGCCTTTTCCATAGCACAACAATACGTTACAGCACAGTACTTTCATCATCACAACAATAAGCGTAATAACTAAGATATCTCTACGCAAAGCATTTCACTTTTGTTTATCATGAGGTAAGTACATTGACTTCTGCAGAACTTAGCTTTCGGAGGACGATAATTACGACACTTCCACAGAATTAGCTTACAGCAAGACGCACATTTAGCGCTACAGGACACGCATTTGAGTGATTAATTTTGTACTTAAAACATTTATTTTTAAAGATTTTTGAATTACAAAGAAAGTTTTCCATGATACATTTCATTCCATTGCTGTAATCTGTAACACCTGAGGGTATAATTACATTAATCCTCAGGGGGGTACACGCTTACTTTGTGTACCATGTGTGTGGCAACCACAAGGAACCCTAGCTAATATGGTATTTGCTTATACAACTTTACACATCGGTACCATATTTCTCTAACACAAAAATTACACAGCTATCTGATCATTTAACTGAGAGAGACAAACATTTATTTTACTATATCAGTGACAGATGTTTACGTAATTACACAGTTGGATAACTTCACACTTATGAAACTGTATTTTGTCTGTACTTTGTAAACTGTTCATATTTTTTTTTTGGAACCATTGTGATACTGCGAGAGCTTTGAATGATGTATTTGGTATGGATTCATGATTTTTAAAGTACGTTTGAGGCAGCTGACACTTTTGACATGAGCAGAGAATTTTTTTAGGCTTGGAAATTATTGGAGGAAGTTACGACGATTTTGAGATTTGACTGAGGTGTTATGATGTTATTATTACGACGACGATGTGTATTATGTTGTTGAGGAATGTTTATTATGCTACGTATTTCTCATGATGAAATATTGAAGAAGTGTCGACGAATATGTATATGTATAATGAGGTAAGGAATAATGAGTAGTGTTTAGGGACTCTGATTTATGAAAAGGATGTTGGAAACCAAGAAACGTACTTTAAGAGTTATGAAATATGTGTGTATATTCGTGAATGTATTACAATGCAGACGAAAATTTTTTTTGGACACTGTTATATCAATAGCATTTTGTTTCTACAGATTTGTAACGCAAATTCTTGACTTGTGAAATATCTTTATATGCGACTGTCTCTGTAGCGGAAACTGCTGTCGTAAATATTTCCGTAAGAAAGTTAACGGACTACCTACACATAATGCGTCATGGGCACCCAGCTGTGTCAGACGCCTGGAGAAAAAGCCATTAGCGCGTGCCTTTCAGAGCACAGGAAAACACCTGGAGAACAAGCCATTAGGGTGTGCCTTTCATCGCTAATGCGACACCCTCGTTACTTGAAAACATATGATTACCCGCACTTTGTGCTAATTGCTGAAATGCTTATGAATTGATGGGAAATATTCGTACATCTGCACACCTGATTATGACAAGTGTCTTTCTATGAGAGTTGAGAGCTACTGACTTACGAAATGCCACATGACTATTCAATGATGTTTTTATGCTTTGGTTTGCGTAATTGCTTATTTCATTTGACATCTGGTTTCCAGCTGTGTTGCAGCATTGCTTTTATAAAATGAAATGCATTTGCTAATGTGAACACTTTCTGTCAACAGATCTATTAAATAATTATTTTATGATCCACATTCTTTAAAAAAGGAGCACTTGGAAAGGAAAGAACAATAAGAAGGAACTAGTAACTGCATTCATAATTTTCTTTTCAAGTAATTGGTAACTTTTTGGTAGAATAACTTCTTGTGGTGCACCACTTTAATTACTTAGACATTAAGATGTGATTATACATTTGCCTTATCTGCATTGTTATCTTTAGTGTACTATTTTTTCTGCTTGCGCTATGTCATGTTTAGGTATAAGTTGCTGCTGTTTGCCAGGCATAGTGTTATTGAATTTGACTTTTGCTCATTTATGCTGCTAGCTTTGCCAATTTGCATTTTTTTTTTTTGCATTGCTGTTTGTGTTGATTTGTTATGTGATGCTGCATTGCCTCGTCCCTTAGTTTAGCATCTGAGCTCAGTAGATTTAAGTTAGCTTAAGAGGGGGTAGAGAATGAGTTGCGATGAATTGGAAGAAATGCATTGAGAAAACAGGTTTAGGTAGGATTTTCTTGGAAATAAATGTTGAGGTAAGAAATGTGTGAACATATAAATACAGAAAGCATGCTTAGATAGAATTTTTTTTGGTGGAAACAAAGGATGAAATAAGAGGAAAGATATATGAAGTTTTGGGTTGGACTGCAGTACCAAATGTTACACTGAAAACGAACCCTGTCCTTTCCTATTGGTGTTATCCCACTATGTGTTTGTGTACCCTTGAGTATTTGTTTTCTTCCTGTCTCTGTGTACTGTTTCATAGAATTTTTTTTCTCTTCTAATACTAAGCTATATTCACTATGAGGAGGAATACTGTTATCCTCAAATATAAGTTGCATTAATAATATGTTATTTTCTTTGTAAAGTTGTTTACAATTCTGTTCTGTTTCATGTGTGAAATTAATGTTTCGAAAACTATTCTCATTATTTTATGTATGTACTTATGTCACTATTTTTGTAACACTGATGTATATGTTTATTTCTATTCTTTTGTAAAGCCTGTACTACAAATGTTATCTGTATTATTATGTTTTTAATGATGTATTTTGTACCTTTGTAATTGTATTCTTATGTTATAAAATTGTAATTGTCACCAGTTCATGACATTATTAACTTGTTAGTTACATTTCACTGCACACGTTTCTGTTGGTCATAGTATATGGACAATATGTGAGAAGTTGGGACTGTTAGTGTTCGCACGTGTGTTACTAATTCAGCAAGGGACTGGATAACAGCATTGCTGGTTCTAAGGACAATTCCAAAAACTTTGTGAGTGCACAAGTGGTGGTTATGGACTTGCTATATTATCCGCAAGACTCTTCAATGGTGATTGTACACCTGCACAGTCACAACAGATGGCTGCTGGCCATCTCTTCAAGGACTACAGTGGGTCTACATCAGTACCATTATTCCTACAAGGACTGCAGTGGGTCTGCACCTCTGGTGGCCCACCAATACCACAATCTCTACCAGGACTCCAGTGGGTCTGCTCTGTGATGACCTACCTACCAATATTCATCAAAACTTTGACTGACTCGGCAATGGGTTTGCTCTGTTGTGACCCAATACTTGTCTGCATGTCGAGAGTCAGCACTGTCTTTCCGTTGGAAGGACAACACTACTTCTTCAAGACTGCATGGAAATCCACTACTTCCGTGTGCATTTTCTTTTACTGCTCAGACTTTGAGAAAAACCCTGCTATTCTACTGTAATGAATGATCAGGACAATCTTTATGGACTGTGAGAAAATTTTAGCTTTTGACCAACATTGTATCAATAAGTGTGTGCATTTAATTTCTTTGTTATTGTAATTATGAAAAATTTTATCAAATCATTATTGGCCACTGCCCAAAAAAATTTTGTAAAATTTTTTGTGGGGAGCATGGGGGCTATGTAAGTAGGCTGTTTATGTTTTCTCTATGTAAGTAGGCTGTTTATGTTTTCTCTATGTAAGTAGGCTGTTTATGTTTTCTTATTGGCAACGTTACGTAGCGCTCAATATGAAAATCACTGGCTGTGCTGTGTGCAGTCTGTGGCTGGTTTGCATTGTTGTCTGCCATTGTAGTGTTGGGCAGCGGCAGCTGGATGTGAACAGCGCGTAGCGTTGGGCAGTTGGAGGTGAGCCGCCAGCAGTGGTGGATGTGGGGAGAGAGATGGCGGAGTTTTGCAATTTGTCATGAACTGATATATATATTATGACTTGTGATGATATTAAGGTAAATACATTGTTTGTTCTCTATTAATATCTTTCATTTGCTAACTATCCCTATCAGTAGTTAGTGCCTTTAGTAGTTTGAATCTTTTATTTAGCTGGCAGTAGTGGCGCTTGCTGTATTGCAGTAGCTTGAGCAGCGAAGGTTTTTGTGAGGTAAGTGATTTGTGAAAGGTATAGTTTAATGTTAGTCAGGGCCATTCTTTTGTAGAGAATTCTGAAAGTCAGATTGCGTTGCGCTAAAAATATTTTATGTCAGTTTAAGCACAGTCCTGTAGAATTGTTCAAAGGGGACGTTTCACCAATCACCTTCGAAGTTAATCACTGATGTCTTAACAGATGTACTATCATCCTGCCTTACCAGGCCACTTATTTTTCAACATTCGTCTTTTGCACCACATCTTAAATGCTTCGGTTCTTTTCTGGTTATCCCACAGTCCATGTTTAACTACCAAACAATGCTGCAGTCCAAACGTACATTTTCAGAAATTTCTTCCTCAAATGAAGACCTAGTTTCATACTAGCAGATTTCTACTGGCTAGGAAAGCCCTTCTTGCCAGTGCTAGTCTGCTTTCTATGTCAGCCTTCCTCCGTCCGTTATCTTACTGCCTAGACAGCAGAATACCTTAATTTCACCTACTTCATGATACCCAGTTTTAATGTTAATTTTCTCGCTGTTCTCATTTCCACTACTTCGCATTACTTCCGTCTTTCTTCGATTTACTCTCAGTCCATATTCTGCATTCATTAGACTGTTCACTCCATTCAACAGTTCCTATAATTCTTCAGTTTCACTGAGGATACCAATGTCACCAGCTTATCTTGTCATTGACATCTTTTCACTATGAAACTTTCTTTTATTTCTGTTATTGCTTCTTCGATGTAAATATTGAACAATAGGGGCAAAATAGTACATCCTGTCTTACACCCGTTTTAATCCTGACACTTCCTACTTCGTCTTCCACTCTTACTGTTCTCTCTTGGTTTCTCTTCATACCGTACAGCGCCCATGCTTTCAGAATTTCTAACATCTTTTACCGTTTCACACTATCGGACGTTATTTCTAGGTCGACATATCCTATGAACCAGTCTTAATTTTCCTTCATTCTTGTTTCCTTGACCAACCACTAAGTCAGAATTGCCTCTCTCGTGCCTTTACCTTTACTAACGCCTAAATTATCGTCGTTTAACAGATCTTTTCCATTCGTCTCTATATTATGCTGGGCAGCAACTTGCTTCAGCTGTTAAGCTGATTGAGGGTTAATTTTCGCACTTGGCTTTGCAATAATCTTGTGTGGATGATATTTAGTGAAAGTAGTACCTGGATAGGCTCATACATTCCAAAGACTAACATGAATAATCGTTTTGTTGCCATTTCCCCCAATGATTTTAGAAATTCCGGTGGAACGTTATCTAATCTTTTGCCTTATTTGGTTTTTCGTCTACCAAAGCTCTCCTAAATTCTGAGTCTATTACTGGATTCTCTGTCTCTTCCCTGTCAACTAGTGTTTCTTCTTCTATCACGTCATCGGGTAAGTCTTTCCCCCTCATAGAGGCTCTCAGTGTACTCTTTACACCTATAAGCTAAGCTCTCTCATCTGCATTTAACATTGGAATGTCCACTGCACTCTTAATGCTACCGTCCTTGCTTTTAATTTCACCAGAGCTTCTTTTGACTTTTCTAGATGCTGAATCAGTCATTCTGACAATCATCTCTTTTCGATTTCTTCACATTTTTATGTAGTCATTTCTCCTTTGCCATCTTTGCCCTTCCAATTTATTTTGTTCCTCAATGATTTGTCTTCTTTGTTTCTGAATTTCCGAGAACATTTCTGTACTGCCTTCAGTCCTTGATCAACTGAAGTATTTCTTCTGTTACTCATGGTTTCTTTGCAGTTACTTTCTTTGTAAGTGTGTCTTACTTTCCAGCTTCTGTGACTGTCCTTTCTTGCTATGCCGGTTCCTCTTCAAGTGAACTGCCTACTAAGCTATCCATTATCGCATTATGTACAGCCTCCGACGACTTCAAGCTGTTCTCTTCATTCCTTAGTACTTCGGCATTCCTCTTTTTTGCTTTCAACTGAACTGCCTACTAAGCTATTCATTATGGCATTATGACATTATGCCTCAGAGAACTTCAAGCTGTTCTCTTCATTCCTTAGCACTTCGGCATTCCTCTTCTTTGCTATCCTCAGTGAAAGTGAAGAAAAATTACAGGATCTGTCAAGTGGCAATAAGTGCAAAGTACGGATACGGAATAAATCCAACAAAGACAAAAGTAATGACTAGTAACAGAAATGAGAACCGCGAGAAAATTAACGTCACGAATGGTGATTACGAAGTAGATGAAGTTAAGGAATTCTGATACCTAGGCAGCAAAATAACCCGTAAATGACGGAGAAAGGAGGACATAAGTAGCAGATTAGCACTGAAAAAGGGCGTTCCTGGCCAGGAGAATTCTACTAGTATCAAATTTAGGCCTTAACGAGAGGAATGAATTTCCTTATAATGTATGTCTGGAGCACAGTCTCGTATGACGGTTAGATACAGACCATGGGAAGAACGGAACAAAAGAAAATCGAAGCAATTGAGATATGGTGGTGGTACAGACGAAAGTTGAAAATTAGGTGGACTCTTAAAGTAAGGAATGAGGAGGTTTTGCGCAGAATCGGAGAGGGAAAACACTGATAAGAAGAAGGGACGTGATGATGGGCATCTTTTAAGATATCAGGGAATGACTTCCATTGTACTGGGGGAAGCTGTAGTGCAAAACAGAGTTTGGGATACATCCAGCAAATAATTGAGTATATAGGTGGCAATTGCTGATCTGAGATAAAAAGGTTGGCAGGGGTGAAAGGAAAAGGATAAAAGAAAAAAGAAATGTGCATCCGTCACTGAATGTACCTGGAATTATATATTCTTGTACGACAGGTAGCTCAGGGGATATAATGTCAGTTACTGAGGTACTTTAAAAACTTAAGCGTCATACATGGCGTTTCTTTACTACTAGCTCTGGTCACAACACAATTCGCACACAGTAACCACGTATACCACTGGATGTAGCTGGAGAACTGTACCTGCGTACGACACAAAGTTCAGGAGATACGTCATTAACACTGAGCTGACTGAAAACGAACATATATGACTAAATTCGCTAGAGATACTGGTGAAACATGTGTACAAGTTCGTGTGAAATATGTTAAATATATTTGTCATGTGTGTAGACGGGCAAAGCCCCTGCACCGATAAATAAAATTTGACTCACAGTTACAATCTCGAAAGAACTTGTTGGTAGTAAGAACCACCAGCCTCCTATTGGGATGGGGATGATAACGGAGAGAGACAATGGACGAGGAGGACATGGAGAGAGAAAAGTAAGAGAAGGAGACGAGAGTGAAGATAGGAGGACATGGATACAGAGAGGAAAGAGGAGTAGTTGGACAAAGAGGTGGTAGAAAAGGAGAGGGACAGGGAAAAGAGGGAAGAGGATGTGAACAGAGAGATTCGAAGAAGGAGATGGACATGTCAAGGTTCAGGAGGAAAGGACAGAGAGAGGGGGAGTGGGAAAAGGGCAGAAAATGAGAAATGGGGAAATGGAGAGAGAGAGAGAGAGAGAGAGAGAGAGAGAGAGAGAGAGACAGACAGAGGGAGAGGGAGAGGGGAAGAAAATGGCTCTGAGCACTATGGGACTTAACATCTGTGGTCATCAGTCCCCTAGAACTTAGAACTACTTAAAGCTAACTAACCTAAGGACATCACACATATCCATACCCGAAGCAGGATTCGAACCTGCGACCGTAGCGGTCACGCGGTTCCAGACCACACCGGCCGGCGGAGGGGAAGACAGAGGGAAGAGAGAGAGAGAGGAAGATATTTCAACAGTGGAGAGGCAAGACGGTCCACCGTAAAGGGATAATTAGACTCTGGTAATGAGACGCACCTAAGAAATACACAGTAATAAATTATTCGCTTGAATGTCGCAATTTGGGGTTAATCCCTCCAACACCGATGGGAGGATTCAGACTGAGCGGGTGGAGCCAGGAAAATATACGAGTTTTAATGGAATACGGCGGCTGTGTGTAAGTTATGACACTGCGTCGTACTAAAAAGACGGACGTCGTCTCTTTGATTTCGGGAATATCTAACCCTCCGAACGGGGCCTGGCTACCACCTCATACCGAAACCGAAAGACGTCCCGTCGCAACGAGAATCACCCGAACAGTTGTTTGAGGCCGGCCGGAGTGGCCAAGTGGTTCTAGGTTCGAATCCTGCCTCGGGCATGGATGTGTCTGATGTCCTTAGGTTAGTTAGGTTTAAGTAGCTCTAAGTTCTAGGGGCCTGATGACCTCATAAGTTAAGTCCCATAGTACTCAGAGCAAGTTTTAGTTGTTTGAGTCTGATCATCATCGCTGAAGCGGGAATATTTGTGCGATGTAATATACTTTACCGAAGAAATAGTTGTATGAAAGACCCGCACTTGGCGAAGAAGGCTAACAGAACTGCACTGGTGTGCAAGAATCTCTTCGTGAACACGAATCGTAACTTCTCGCAAGTTAACTGCCTCAATTTTGATAGGGTTTCGGTCCACTATGATCTCAACCACCGTCACCCAAGGAATTACCACTTGGTTAAAGTTCCGCAACGGCAAGAATGTACATTTTCTGTCTTTGATGTGGGCATCAACAAGGTGACAAAAGCAATCCAAAGAATCCTTGAATCCGGAAATGTCATCATGTCATCGAGGTAAGTGCGGACCGAAAATTATTCTCCAATTATAATGCAGCCACGTAGTTGCATGGCAGTACGGCGAAACAAGGTTTCCAAGTACAAAAAGTGACATGGAAATGGACTTACCTGGGGAAGACGTGGCGGGTCGAAATCCGGGGAAGGTGACCGTTCAGAACGATTGAAGCATGGATAGCTGAGAACATTCAAAGTCACATTTGTATACGGAGCTTTCGTTAGTAGAAAACCTAATTAAAAGTAATGAAATAAAGAAATAATTTGAGGCATGGATGTAGTTCACGGTTGTATAAATACTGTATACAGCCGCTGGAAACATTTGAAGAGTTTCGATCGTCAGATTATTGGAGGAATAAGAGCCTCCTTTTTTTTTTTTTTTTCGAGGTCTTGTCCAGATCCGTCGTATTTTGGCACACCACCATTAATACTACAATATTTTATTAAAACATTCATGAATTGCAACCAATCGACACTCGTAATTGCATGATGCAAGTCTGAATGCAAGTGTCGTAATTTAATTGTGTTTTCTTTCAGAATATACTGTTATTACTAACTTATTTATATTTTATTTTGAATCTGTAGTCATTGTAAGATTGTTGGGTGACTTGTAATGGCAAACTGTTCCGTACTTCTAACCAAACGTCGTCCAGCTCGATTCACCGTCGTCTTCGGGTGCTGCCTTATTACGAAGTTCGATTTTAGTGAAAACACAGAGAGAGGAAGCACGGATAAAAATACATGAACGAACCTTTAACAGAAAAAGCCTTGCTCAAGCGCCGAGGGTTTGTATGAAACATATTTTACCAATCCGTAAACTTAATTGATCTCTATTTAATATTCTTTACTATAATTCATTGTATTGTCTCGATCCAGTTACGAACGAGACAAATTAAATTGGGGACTGCGTGTCTGGACGCATAGTTATATGTATCATATTGTCTTCCTTTTGTTACATGTTTATTGGATACTGCAAACTGGATGCGAGACCCTATTATTGACCATTGGAATACATTGAAGTAAGACGAATTACTGGATTGTATGTCCGCACCTGAAATTACGCTGCAATCGCCGATACAAGGTAAGGCACCGCATCTTTACGACAGCAATCTGGCCCAAGCGCTTTGTATTATCGTAGCTTGCTTGTTACATCTATCACAGTTTTCCGTTTCCGGAGCAGAGATTTTAAGCTACATCGCGATTTCCAAAGTTATTTTCATTACTCATACAGTGCAACAATAAAGGCTTAACAGTTCACAATATGGAGGACTTTAGTTCTGTGCGACGTAACATGGCGTGCGGCCATTAGTGTTCAGAAGTCCACCATTACTTACGACAATTATTTTCTTGTTCAGACATTGTCGCACAGCGACATTAATTTTTACATTTAATCTGATTACACACATGGGTTTAAATTTTCACTGTGTCATACATTACGTGTGGCATGGTGTTGACCGGAAAACAATTATAAGATGGAGAACCAGAGACTGCAAACACAGACCAGTCCGACTTTGAAATGCCATTAAATAATGAAAGTGACGTTACGATTGACTCGAAAACTAAACAGCGACATATTATTGACTATTCCGGTGACGTAAATTTAGAAAATAGACCGTTCACCAGTAATATGCCTAAATCGAGTTCCGAACCCATTTTGGTGTCTGACGTCATGTCTAAGAACGTGGCGGGGACGCGACAGTCGCACGTCACTAGTATTGCCAGTATGTTCGATGCTATTATGAAACAGACGAAGAAACAAAAACACATAATAACTCACAACAAAAATCAGATGGAGTCCATTCAGATTTAAAAGAAACAACATAGAAAGGACATTGGCGCACGCATTGACCACCAGATGACTATACGCGTCACTCTGAAAACAAATCATAACGAGATGAAAACATGACATGATGAAATTAAATCAGATTTAGCTGCACTTAAAACGTCAAACGCCACTCTGCGTAGCCGTGTTCAGGATATAAATAATAGACAGTCTGGACAAGTGTCCGACCTCAACGTGAAATTATCAGAGCTTACATTACAACACGAAAACACAAATAAAGATGTGACAGATATCCAAGCACAAGCAAACAATCTCAGTAAAACATGCGAGTCTGTAGTTACTCAGATTAAATCTCCTCCGGCAGTGCATGATGATATAAAAAAGCGCATTGCCGATGTCGGAAACAAGTATGACACAATTGACAAGCAGCTTTCTGTTAAAGTAAGACTACGCACTGACAACCATTTCTCATGCATCAATAGAGAATTTCACAGTTGGATAGGCCAAAGAGACAAATATTTTGACGAGTGCTTCCAAGAAAAGTTGCCTGCTGTTGTCCTCGACACTGTCGCGGAATTTATAAATAACAGCAAACACGTCATCAGTCAATCAGCACAATCTGCCGATGCGCAATCGAAACAGTTTGACAATTACGCACAACCAGTGTGCAATGACGGTAATAGCAACCGAAACACACAGCTTGGCAATGAAACGCATACACATGACATACTACGTACTCACAACAACAACAACAATACGCATCTCGACATGACACACTGCATTGCAGTCGTGATAATCATCAACAGCATTTTCCTTGCCATTCACCAGTTGAACCTTACAGGAATCGTTCTGAAACTAAACATTACTATAATGCCAAGGAAGAGGAGAGCCTCATAAAACACAGACAATTTCAGCCGTTTATATCAGAAAAAAGAACTGTACATTGTCGGTTATATCTAAGGCGACGCAGCTATATGGGCGTATAATGAAGGCAACAGGTGCGTCACGTACCAACAATTTGAGAGAGCCTTTTTATCTAAATTTTGGTCACAACCTGTGCAGGATTGACTTTGAAGGCAGAGTGTGGATCCTGAACCATTCAAACCCAAGCACTGCAATTCGCGCCCGTGTGTTGAGAAATATTTAAATATAGGACATTTCCTTTAAGAGCCGGTTACAACGCGCGACATTCTCCGCGCATTGAAGGCAAAACTGCCGATTAATATCAAACAAAAACTTCTGCACATTCCAGACAACGACACGGAGTATTTTCTCACAGTTCTCCTTTCTGTTGATATGTCAAACTGTCTATTGGCTTCTGTCTCGGGTTCTTCGGACGACGTTCATCTAATGATTTTTCTGACGTTTCGCCATCTCGAGTGGCTGGCATTGTCAAAGCTTCACCCGCCATTGCCGGTGGTGAACTGGAGCCGAGCTCGCGGCCGCAGACTATATGTACCTGGCGCGCCAACGTCCGAGGGCTTCTCCTCGTTCATTTCCGGTGCGGTTCTCCTCTTGCTACCTGCGACGGTCGTTCGCTGCAGTACTGGAAGCCAGGATCCGTTTACCTTAAGGATTTCCTCTTTCTTGATGAAGCTGTTCGAGTGTTTATGTATTTCTACAGCTTCTCTGAACAAGCGTGTGTGATAGTGCTTCTCTACAACGAGAACTTCCGTGTCGGCAAATTTTATTACGTGGTCGGCCTCACTCAGTGTGTGCTCTGCCACGGTCGATTTCTCCACCTGCCCCAACCTGCAATGTCGCTTATGTTCTTTGATCCTAGTGTTGATTGATCGACCAATCATTCCGACACAAACTTTTCCACATGTGCATGGTATACGGTGTATTCCCGACATTTCAGGTGGGTTCCTTTTCTCCTTTGCCGATTTAAGACACTCTTTGATCTTCCTTGTCGGTTTGAAAATCGTCTTTGTGCCGTGTTTGCGCAATATACGGCCGATTCTGTCCGGCTCTCTGGGAATGTCTGGCAGAAAGCCGTACCCGTCATTTCTTTTTCTGATTCCTTACTTCGCCGAGTGTTTGGCTCTCTTACACTTTTAATATAATTTGTGAAGTACCCATTGCTCGTCAAAACCCTTTCCAGGTGTTGCATTTCGCGTCTGAGGTGCTGCGGCTCAGATATTCGTCCTGCTCGCGGTCCGAGAGTATTAATCATGCCTCTTTTCTGGTGGTTTGATAGTTTGTGCAGGTGTCGGTCCTTGTGTGTCGGTTTTCGTTACACGCTCTATCCCAGGTTTTCGCCATCCCTTGTGACCAGCACATGTAGAAATGGCAGTTTTTTGTCCTTTTCGACTTCCATGGTAAATTTTATGTAGGCGTACAGGCTGTTCAAGTGTCTTAGGAAGTATGACACCTTAGATTTGCAAGTCGCCGAGTCCAGTGCCTGTGCTTCGAATTGTTCCATAAAGACGTTGGCTACCACTGGACTGAGAGGACTACCCATGGCGACGCCTTCCAGCTGTTCGTAGAAATCGCCATTCCACGTGAAATAGATCGTGGTGAGGCATTGGACTCGGCGACTTGCAAACCTAAGGTGTGGTACATGTACGTCGATGATACTTTCGTGGTTTGGAGCCATGGTGAAGAACAGCTCGGTGACTTCCGAAGACACTTGACCAGCCTCCATGCCAACATAACATTTACCATGGAAGCAGAAAAGGACAAGAAACTGCCATTTCTAGATGTGCTGGTCACAAGGGATGGCGAAACCTGGGACACAGCGTGTGTCGAAAACCGACACACACGGACCGATACCTGCACAATCTGTCAAACCACCACCCGAGCCAGAAAAGAGGCATAATTAGTACGCTCGTGACGAGAGCGGGACGAATATGTGAGCCGCAACACCTCAAACGAGAAATGCAACACCTCGAAACTGTTCTGAGGCGCAATTGGTACTCCACAAATTATATTAGAAGTGTAACAGAGCCGGACACTCGGCGAAGTAAGGAACCAGAAAAAGAAATGTCGGGTACGGCCTTTCTGCCATACATTCCCAGAGTGGCGTACAGAATTGGCCGTATATTGTGCAAACATGGCGTAAAGACGATTTTCAAACCGACAAGGAAGATCAAAGAGTGTCTTAGAATGGCGAAGGAGAAAAGAGACCCACTTGCAATGTCGGGAATATACCGTATACCATGCACATGCGGAAAAGTTTATGTCGGAATGACTGGACGATCCATTAACACCAGGCTCAAAGAGCACAAGCGGCATTGCAGGTTGCGGCAGGTGGAGAAATCGGCCGTGGCAGAGCACGCACTGAATGAGACCGACCACGTAATAAAATTCGCCGACACGGAATTTCTGGCTGTAGAGAAGCACTATCACACGTGCTTGTTCAGAGAAGCTGTAGAAATACAAAAACACGCGAACAGTTTGAACAAGAAAGAGGAAAGCCTTAAGGTAAACGGATCCTGGCTTCCCGTACTGCATCGAACGACCGTCGCAGGTAGCAAGAGGAAAACCGCACCGGAAATGACCGTGGAGAAGCCCTCGGACGTTGGCGCGCCAGGTACATATAGTCTGCGGCCGCGAGCTCGGCTCCAGTTCACCACCGGCAATGGCGGGTGAAGCTCTGACAACGCCAGCTACTCGTGCTAGCGAAACGTCAGAAAAATCATCAGATGAACGCCGGCCTAAGAACCCGAGACAGAAGCCAATAGGCAGTTTGTCAACAAGTGGCCACGAAGGCCTTAACAATTTTGTCTGTTGATATGCTTTACAAGGACCAGCGTTCCGAACGTCAAAACTACTGCTACAATGTTTACACCAGCGCCATGCAAAACGTGCAGGCTACCCAATCCAATTCCGGCGCGCCGGCTGCTGTCGAACATGCAAGTCAAAGGAATCAACCGCTTCACATGTATACACACAGCAGAACCAACATGTTCAGACCGCGCGGTGTAGCCGTGCGGTCTGAGGCGTCCTATCACGGTCCGCGCCGCTCCCCTCTTCAGAGTTTCAAGTCCTCCATCGGGCATGGGTGTGCGTGGTGTCCTTAGCGTAAGTTAGTTTAAGTGACATATAGTAGTGTATAAGCTTAGGGGCTGATGACCTCCAAAGTTTGGTCCCATAAGATTTTACCACAAAATTCCAAAAATTCCAACATGCTCAATGCAGCACAACCAGCTATTGCAACACTTCTTATTCTACTGGCGGCAGTGCAAATAAGAAACTTCACAACAACAAATACTACTACTACAATGGTAATAATAATTATCCTGTTGGTAACAGTAATTTTAAGAGAAAAAAAACTATCAATCTCCAACAAACCAGCAACTACGCTGCTCAGTATCAAAACACTGCGACACCACTGCAGGGAAACAATAACACTGGCCAGTGGCAATTGCCGAAGCCGTAAATCCAAACTCAAAACTGGAATGCAATCTTAACCCGCAGTTGAGGCAAAACATGCAAACGATACGACTACCACAGTTTGGAGACTGGATTAAACAATACCCAAGTGTAAATATTATCGAAGTAATTAGTGATACTTCACCTCCGTCTGTGCCTGCATCCACTACAAAATGTGACGACATGAAACTAAAAACAGTGGCTACTGTGCCCCAGGTCGTGGCTGTGGAAGATTTGGGTTCGACTTCAATTTAAATTTATTATTTGACACACCCACTTCACAACTGCACAATGATCATGTTCCTGATACTTGTATACAGCAACCATTGCTATTCATGAGGTATAATCATGCCGAAAACTTGTCTGATGAACTGTTACAAGAGAGCATACAATGTCGTTCTACATTCAATGAAATTGCTTAGGCCTCAACTACTGGTGTTGTGGTTGGTATTCCCACTACTATTATTCTGGATACGAGTGCGGCTGTTATTGTCTTGTCCTATGATTTTTACAAGAGAATATGTGAGTTTGAACCTGTAGTAGAGTATTCTGTACAGGACTGTAAAATTTTAACTGCCGTAGCCAATAAGTCTTCTAGGGATAAGGAACAGGTGTTAGGGACAATCAAGGTACGTAATGGAACCGTACAATGGCCTGTCCTCGTCCTCCAAAAGCTGGTCACTAATTGCATTTCAGATTTAGACGCATTGTGCGAGAAGGACAGCACTATTGACTTCTCCCAGCGTAAATCTATACTTAGAGATAAGGGAAGTGAAATTTCGGTTGATCTGGATACCAGGACTCTGAAGCACGATACATATTGTACATGGTACAAGATTCAGTCGATACAGGAGACTGATGATGTTGACACAGACACACGCACCTGATGCCAAATTTGAGGACTTGAAAACTTTAATTAGTAATAAGTTATCAGAAACAACAGCTGTCGCACATGATAAACGTAATGAACTTTATGAAGTTTTCGCCAAGTATATAAACGTATTTAGCAAATGACCAGGTGTGATCAACACATATGTATATAAAATAGAAGTTAAGCCTCACCAGATTTTCTTCCACAAACCCTGTAATGTGCCAATATCCCAACGACCTGCTATGTGGTACGAGTTGAAACTAATGTTAGAGTGGAAAATCATCGAACCTTCCACGTCACCTTAGAGCAGCCCTTTACTTGTTGCAAAGAAACCCAACGGGAATATCAGTTGTTTTGGATACTCGTACAATTAATGAGATTATTTTACCTGTTCGCACGAAACCTGAGAATTTACAGGAGCAACTACAGAAATTTTTAGACTCTAACTATTTTTCTACGATAGATCCGGCCAATCGTTTTGGCAAATCGCAGTCACACCAGATTCTAGAAAGTATACTGCATTTACATTCGGGGAGGGGGGGGGGGGGGGGAAGGAGGGGTGGCCGAACCTGTCAGATTTATGTCCTTCCCCCTTCCCTTCGGTCTGAACGTCAGTTCAGGCGTGTTTAACAGCGCGTTGGATACTGTACTTCGTGATGAATTGGTTGAATCAGTTACTCACTAGATTGATGACATGACCTGCTCATAGCTAGTAGGACTTGGTCTGAACATATTGATACTTTGCAAAATATTCTGCATAAATTAGCACAATCTGGAGTGACAGCTAATCTCAAAAGTCGAAATATGCTTCCAGTGAAATTAAATACCTTGGGCATATTATTAATGCTCAAGGTATTAATAATACATGCAACCTGAACATTATCTGTCTAACGGATATTTGATACATAATGACGTGTTGTTTTACCGCCGCCATCCTGAAGCCACTACTTGGTGTGTTTGTATTCCTAAGGATTCTGAACGCAATCTAATTTGGCGCACACATTTTGTTTGGGATCATTATGGTACCAAGAAGTGCCTATCAAAGCATCGTACTTACTGTTATTTTAGCAATATGAGATGTAAGATCCACAGTGTACTAGTGGTAGAGTGAAATATTATTTTTATGTAGTATTCTGCCTAGTGGCAGGTCCATGTCTTCGTACGGAGAATTTCTGATTCACTGTTCCCTGTCTTCAGCTTCTTCCTTCATTCTGTTGTATCTCCTTCCATTTTTCATGCCTTCCAAATGTTGAATTCTTCTTCTTCCTCGTCCTGTGTTTCCTCTGAGTTTCCCTTCGATGACATCATGTATGAGTCCCTCGTGCCTAAGGACATGTCCAATCCAGTTGGCCTTTCTCTGAAGAATTGTACGCAGAATACTTCTCTTCACTCCTACTCTTCGCAGTACATCGTCATTTTTTATGCGATCTGTCCACTTGATCTTTTCCATTCTCCTTCACCACCACATTTCTCATGGTCCATGTCTCTGCTACATACGGTGCAATGCTTCAAACGTAGCACTTTATCAGTTTTTTCCTCAATGCCAAACTGAACCTGCTGGTCATCAGAGTCCTCTTCTTGTTGAAAGAAGCTTTGGCCATGGCGATTCTTACTCGGATTTAGTTGGTGCAGTGGGCATCCTTTGTGATAAAACTTCACACGCACTTTAACTGATTCACATTTACCAGTTTCCGATTGTCAACAGTTATCTTCAAGTGTTTCTCACGTTTTGATATGCACATCACCTTTGAAATATATTCTTGCATTTTACGATTTATTCTCCAAACATGTTAATTTGTATTCTATAAGATCTGCTACGGCCACTGCCATCATTCGTCGTTTCTCATGTGACTACATTCCTCACGTGGGAAAACCAAAAGCTGTTTTATCCGACAATGCTGCATACTATACTGGGTACAAGTGGCGTAAATTTCTCAAAGAATGCCGGCCGGTGTGGCCGTGCAGTTCTAGGCGCTTCAGTTTGGAACCGCGTGACCGCTACGGTTGCAGGTTCGAATCCTGCCTCGGGCATGGATGTGTGTAATGTCTTTAGGTTAGTTAGGTTTAAGTAGTTCTAAGTTCTAGGGGACTGATGACCACAGATGTTAAGTCCCATAGTGCTCAGAGCCATTTGAACCATTTTCTTAAAGAATATAGTATTAAGAGCATTTTTATCACAAGGTATAGTCCCCAGTGTGAAACGTCTCCTTAGAAAAATTATACATGACTGTGTTTAAACTTACACACAATATTTTTAGCGCAACGGAATCTGACTTTCAATAATCCCTACAAAAGAATGGCCCTGACTAACATAAAACTATACCTTTCACAAATCACTTACCTCACAAAAATCTTCGTTACTCAAGCTACTGCAATACAGGGAGCGCCACTACTGCCAGCTAAATAAAAGATTCAAACTACTGAAGGCACTAACTACTGATAGGCATAGTTAGCAAATGAAAGATTTTGATAGAGAACAAACAATGTATTTACCTTAGTAGTGTTCAAAGGTCATAATATATATAGCAGTTCATGACATCCATTCTTACATATGTACTGTTTCTGATGGACACACGTCCTGATCATCCGCTCTCAAAAATCCGCTATCTCACTTCCCCACATCCACCACCGCTGGCGGCTCACCTCCAATTGCGCAACGCTACGCGCTGTTCACATCCAGCTGCCCAACACTACAATGGCAGACAACAATGCATGGCGCTACCAATAAAAAAACCTAAACAGCCTACTTACAAGTGCAATCCCATTAAACGTGTGCTCCGTGAAATTAACAGATTTATGAGAACCTATATTCATAGCAAACATACCAATTGGGTAACATATTTTTCTTTATTTTAAGAGGTACACAACAACCTCAATGTTTATGAAACTCTTTACACTCGTAATGAGTTCATGTTCGATCGGAAAGAAAACAGTGATTGGACAACGTCGTTACCAAAACTTCGTTTTCAGCAAACAACACACGACGGAAAGGTAAGGGAAGGCTGTGCGGCAGTGACTGCGGAAACCAAAATTAGGAACAAAACTTACGCGCGCACTGTCAAGAGGAAGCAGGAATTTAAAGTTGGTATCCTAGAGCTTTTGCGTACTCACCCTGCTCTTCAGCGGTGCAACGCGAAGTGGACGCCACTGTACGACGGTCCTTATGTTATTGTCAGCATTCCGCATCCTGGTGCGTATCTGCTGCAGCATCCTAAAACAAACAGAATAATTGGACTATTTGCTCACAGTGATCTTAGAGTATACCATGCACAACAGGAAACACATCTATGGATCAGGCTTAAGTTATACACAACTATTAAATACACGCACATCACAGTATTTCTATAGAGAAGCTACGTAGTCTAAGAGTTTTATCTCAGCTGTTCCTGTTAGCAGCAGAAGGAGAAAGAAGAGATTCGTCTTCACCGAATACTTACAGCAGCAACTTAAAATTTTAAAGCAAATTTAGTATTAACTTTTATACAGATGTGAAGAAGGTATATTTTTAGTCTACGAGATTGACTATCTGCACCGTCAAACTTCGACTACTAAGGACTCATTGACGTGAATACTTAATCGTTCTGTTCCCTTACACTTTCACCTTGAAACTGATTGGATACCCATCTCACCACTGTACACACACACTCATGAGTAGCTAAGGCCATGCTTACACTGCACACTTAAATTTGTGTCGCGAGTGGTCTTTGTGTTTGATGTTAGTTCATTGCTTTTTTTATTTCCGTATTTGTAGTTGTGGGCTTCGTCTTATTGCTGGTGTGGGATGTCGTGTCTAATCCTCCTCTATTTCAGGTGACATCATTTGCAAAAACAAACCATGGATCTATACTTGTAATGATTGTAAATACTGTAAATATTGTAAACTTATGTAAAGCTATATGAAAAATATTTCTATGTGACCAATCATACTTGTGTAAAGACAAGAGACATATGTTTTTATGTTTATGTAAAGCCAATACGTAATACGTCCGTATGTATTTGTACCTACGGAAAAACCTATATGTCACATGTTTCTATGAATTTATCTGTATTTAGGTAAAGCTAAATGGTATATGTCCTCTTGTATATGTTATCTGTCCTTGTTACATGTGCCCATATGTGAGAAGGTGTGAGACTTGCAGAACCTGAAACTGTTAGTGGACATTCACTATAAGTCGCTGAACTTGTAACTACGAAAAAACTGGTGCGCAAAACCACATAATTGAGAAAGACAATTCATGATATTTTGCTATGTCTATAGATATAATGAACTATTTGTAACTGAAATTTGTTTACAAACTGTTAATGTAAAGTCGTGTTACGAATTGTTTGCGTAAAGACTTGTCAACGGACGTTTGTTTTAGGTCACAACGACTTGTTTACGCATACCACCTGACAAACTGAGTACGTGAAAAACTGTCGTCGTGAAGTGCACTGACACTTTTGAGTGCATCGTAAATTGACATTTACTGCGCTGTATCTCATCAAGTTTGTATAGCAAGAACTAGTTCCCTATTGCACTTACGCTTGCTTTGCTCCAAAACGATGAAGACCACTCGACGTGTGCAGGAATTTTGGACGGGTCCTCAGGGAGCAAAATGTTCTCGGAAACGACGGACACTTTTACCTGGTCTATACGCCAGCATCATGCGTCCGAGGTCCTACTTCCATGCTTTCACGAACTTTTGCTGTGGAATGGGAATCTATCAGTCTTCTATCAGGTGATGTACGACCTAGGGTAAAAAAACAGTGACATCAGTCTAAATAAACAGTGTAACCAGTGCAGAAATATAAAATGTGCTACGAGTAATGGCGCATACGCATCTGTATCAAAACTGAGAACTGTGACAACATTTTTCCAACGTCATTTATGTAACATTTAACTGCCAAAACAATGCGTACCTTTACAATGTTATCGTAGGTTCTCGAACGACGGCACGTCGTGCAAAGACATTATATCTGAAACAAAAGGACATTTCAAGTGCAATACTGTGCGAAATAGACTATCAGCTATAAGAATTTGTAATTTCACGTCAAACGAATGTTGTAGCTTTAGGATTTTCTACCTGTTTTAAATGTTAGTCCACATTTGTGAAATCTATGATGATAAATCTTGTATGTGCGACGTCTTGTGCATATGAATACACGTACTGCGTATAGACTATGTATCACTGCGTCGTGTGATGACCTCTCTTCGCAACGGCCGCGCGACTACGCATGCGTGGTAGGCGCAATACCAATATGAAACTGCTATAGGAGCACGCGCCACATTCAAAGATATAAAATCTGTTTTATGTAAATATTATGTTATGATCTATATGTTATGTATGCGTATTTGTAGAATTATGTATGCAACGTGCTTTAGAGTGAGTTGCTCGCCTGCAGGTGTGTCCTTTCGCCTCGCAATCGCAACTCGGGGGGGGGGGGGGGGGGGGGGCAGTTTAGAGGCGCATTTTCAAGCTGAGCTTTTATTAGCAGAAAACCTAATTATAAGTAATGAAATAAAGAAATAATTTGAGCCATATGCATAGTTCACGGCTGTATAAATATTGTATGCAGCTGCTGGAAACATTTGAAGATTTTTAGTAGAATAAGAGGCACCTTTTGTTTTCGAGGTCTTGTCCAGGTCCGATATATGTTGGCCCACGGTCATTAATAAAACATTATTTTATTAAAACAGTCATGAATTGCAACCAATTGGCACTGGTAACTGCATGATGCAAGTCTCTATCAGAATATACTGCTATTGCTGACCTATTTATATTTTATTTTGTAGCCGGCCGGTGTGGCCGTGCTGTTCTAGGCGCTTCAGTCTGGAACCGCGTGACCGCTAAGGTCGCAGGTTCGAATCTTGCCTCGGGCATGGACGTGTGTGATGTCCTTAGGTTAGTTAGGTTCCATAGTGCTCAGAGCCATTTGAACCATTTTTTTTATTTCGTATCTGTAGTCATTGTACGACAGTTGAATGACTTGGCATGGCAAAAGGTTCCGTAGTTCTAAGCAAAAAGTCGTATAGCTCGATCCACCGTCGTCTTCAGGTGCTGTTTGAAAACGAAGTCCGATTTTAGTGAAAACACGAGAGAAGAAACACGCCTAAAAGTACATGAACGGACATTTATCAGAAAAAGCCATGCTCAAGCTCCTAGAGTTTGTATGAAACGTATTTTACCAGGCCGTTAACTTAATTGATCTCTATTTAATATTCATTACTATAATTCATTTTATTGTTTCGATCCAGATATGAACGAGATAAATTAAAACAGATCGGTTAGGACCTGACATTTGTAATGAGTTACACCCAAAGCGGTTAACACACTCATTAAAACCTTTGACTGACATGGTTAAATACCTTTTGGAAATCTAGAAAAAGCAACGCCTCCGAAATATTCAAATTCGATGAGAAAAATAAGTATCGTGCGACCAGGTACATAACTTTCACGAAGGGCCACAATTTTGTCGAGGGGCTTAGAGAGACGAGTGTTTCACATCTGAAGTTTAGGAGAATAATCGGACGAAGTAAGTCAATATCAGGCCGACCCCTGGTTTTCGTGACGACCATTTTCACTCCTTTGAAAGGAACAGGAAGCAATACACCCTGTACCACATCATCGACAATAGACGTTATTGTGTCTCCTATGAGAGGCCAAAATTGAACATAAAATTCATTAGGAATGCCAGCCAACTCAGATGACTTGCGTGATTGAAACGCAGTAACCTCATCTTATACTGTATACCGTCATTGTGGAAATCACTAAAAAGAAAATTCGTTTAGTTTAGGGGTGACGACGCAATTCAGCGAAGGGGAAAGTCGTCAGGAAAATTTTCAATTCGAAAGTGGTTATCACACAGTTCAGTAAAGTGGTTAAAAATTAAACAGGAAATGTCACCGTCGGACTTTGGCGTCCGACAGCCAGCGTTAGCAAACGATGCAATGCAAACACATTTCCTGCGCGCTTGGATAAAGGTAAAATGGTATAGTGAAGGCAGTTCATCTTGTTCAATGTAACTAGCATGATATCGCGTCCGGAGTCTCCCCATCTGAAACTGTTTAACTGTAACAGTTTGGCTTTAATTCGCCGTATATTCATAATCAGTAGTGGAGCTGGCCTAGCGCTATCGTAAATTTGACGTAATACTGAGTAATAAAATTCTTGGATCCGCCGCACGTTTGCCACCTCCATGGCAACAAAACGCATGAGAGCTTTACAAATTTGTAGTTAAGACGTGAAGAGTCAACCGTTCCACAGTAGACGAGTATCGTTCTATACCACGAGAGCATCGGGCCCACACTTCCTGAAAGACAACACCAAGAGAATGGATTTATATACAGGAAATACTGAGATTCCGGGGAGGATGGTACAGAATTAAATGTGACGGCTAAGGCACAATGATCAGTAGAAGAGCCGGCTATGACGTCAACGTCAAAACGTGCCCTCCTAACGAATCAGAAAGGTAAAAGCGATCAAGCCGACTGCTACAGGTAACTGTAAAATGATGCCTATCGGACTAGTGTAGGATACCGACAAACCCATGAGTCACGTAGATGCACCATGTCATCGACTTCTTTACTAAAACTACAATTAGGAGTCTGATCCACCGGAGAGAGCACAATTAAAATCACCACTCAATAGAATCTTTGTAGGGGATTTACGAAGTAGGTAAATGATTTCCTCATTGTAGCAACGCGAACGTTCCATAGAAGGACTACAGCCATAAAGGGCTTAATGAAGAAGTAAAGTGGGATCACAAAATCTGCGTCCTGTACCCCTACCCTCATCGAGAAGTTCGAAATCTCGTAATGGAATTCCTTCCCTGTAAAACGAGACAATGCCTGTAGAAAATGCGAAATCCACATCATAGTAGGTCGAGAACTCAGGAATTAAAAACTTTTCAAATAAAATCACCAGAAGAAAATAGCGTCACCACCAGTCACGTATAAACTATCGCAAAGCGGCGAGTCGGAGTTAAGAACCATTCATGTGAGGAAAGTATGTACTTGCATAGACAACTGACCTGAACAGAAACTACGAGGGTCGGTCAAAAAGTAATGCCTCCCATTTTTTTTCTACTTAAAGAAATTAAGTTAAGTGAAAAATTTGAATTTGGCGCCATTCCTCAAACCTTCTTCTGCAATCCACTGCAGTAGTAACTTTCTGTGTCAACAGGTGGCAGCACAGCAGAAGTTTGTAAGATGGCCGACATCGATGTTCGTTTGAGACAGCGTTGTGTGATTGAATTCTTGAATGCAGAAGGTGAAACGCCCATACGCATTCATGAAAGACTGAAGAAGGTGTATGGTGTTGTGACAGTGGATGTCAGCACTGTTAGACGATGGGTTCGTCGTTATAAGGAAGCTGAAGGGCAAACACCGTTGACTGACGAAAAGCGGAGCGGCAGGCCGGTGAGTGCAGTGACTCCACACAACATTCAGCAAGTTGATGACATCATTCGTGGTGACCGTCGGGTGACTGCAGATGAAGTGTGTCGCATTATTTCTCTTAGTAAAGGCAATGTGATCACGATTATTAAACAATTGGGGTACTCAAAAGTTTGTGCACGGTGGGTTCCAAGAATGTTAACCGATCAGAATAAAGAGGCAAGGAAAACAATAGCCTCCCAACACTTGCAGCGCTTCCGTTTGGAGGGAGATGAGTTTCTGAAAAAAATTGTGACCGGGGACGAAACATGGGTGCATTTTTTTGAACCCGAATCAAAGAGGCAGTCAATGGAGTGGCGTCACACAAGCTCGCCGAGGAAGAAAAAATTCAAAACTGTGCGATCGGCAGGGAAAGTTATGGCAACAGTTTTCTGGGATACAGAGGGTGTGATTCTGGTTGATTTTTTGGAGCAGGGATGCACAATAAATTCTGTTCAATACGTCACAACCCTCAACAAACTTAAAGCACGTCTTCAGCGAGTTCGCCCAACAAAATCAATGGCAGATGTTCTTCTTTTGCATGACAATGCAAGACCACACACCAGTCGTCACACCTCTGACGAGATTGTCAAAATTGGATGGGAAGTTTTGCCTCATCCCCCATACAGCCCTGACCTGGCACCATCAGACTTCCATCTGTTCGGGCCACTAAAAGAAGCTCATCGTGGGATTCATTTTGAAGATGAGGAGGCCGTCAAAACATCCGTGCGTCAATGGCTTAGGAAGCAGAGCTGTGATTTTTACCGTGCTGGGATACATGCCCTTGTTCAAAGATGGACCAAAACTGTAGAGATGGGCGGAGATTACATTGAAAAATGACAAAATGATCCTCAATGTTGTGGTTTTCAACCTATGTAATTGCATTTAAATTTCCTGACAATTAAACGTAGAAAAAAAAATAGGAGGCATTACTTTTTGACTGACCCTCGTACAAAATCACAAAACCATTATCTGACGAAGCTGTGTAGCAGTATCCATGGCAGAATCAAAGGATAAAATGGAGAGAGGAAAACTATGAATGAAATGTTAGTGGACGCTCCGGGATACGAAAACAAGTATATGGGCATGGGAGAGGTGCAGGCCGTTTATCACAAATCATTCAATACTTCACCTAAGTCGAACAATCATTTAATGTACGTAAACAAAACCACTAATGAAATGCAAATGATTGAAGCAGTTACAAAAATTTCTATAATTGAACCATTCTATGATTAATTAGTTAACTGAAACGAATAAAATGCACCAATTTAGTAAGGACTGACAAGCAAATAGTACAATTAAATATAACTCAAACAAGCGCTTAGCTCTGGTCAAACAATGACAGCTATGATGCTAACGATTACAATTACAACATTTGGATGACCAAAGGAGGTGCTTCACTGTAATGAATATATCTTACAAGAATTATAGTAACACAAAATTACATAAGTCTGCTATAAAAAAATCGAAAATTTGATCAATCAGAGAAGCTCGTTAGGCATAATCGAAATACTGACGTGGAAAAATAATAAAACAGCATTTACCAAATTGAGCATTACACCAATATTAAAACTATTACGTTAAACCACACGTCAAATTGGGAAAACATGGAAGGGGTAGGTACGGCAGCCCAGGTCTGAATAAGTTGACTTACAATAACTGGCACTATTGTTTAAATTAACGCCCTATTGCTACGATATAGAAACTTAATGTATGAGGGATGTCGGAGCAATCTGATACATCTTTTAACAAGTACGTGATGGGGTTAGACTATTTGACGAAGTTAGATACAAAATGGGCTTCAGTTTCAAGAGAAGCCCCAGGTTGAGTCCCCTGACCTAAGTTAGCCGACGACAGACTAGCCACACGCTAATCAAGGAGTTGTTCTTCCAACCTTAAGGTGCTAATTGAGATGAACAATTTCTGAAGCTCCCCCTAATTCGGCCGAACTGTTCTTCCAAAGGCAAAGTTGAGCTTGTATCCTTACCAGTGGTTTACGGCTCTGGTACCTATCTCTGGGAAAATTCGAATTTCGATCAAGTTCCTGTAAGGCAGAAGAACAGATAGAAATTGCGATAGTGACACCTAACTCGCCAATAGTGTCCGCTGTGATGTCAACTGGACTCGACAAGAGGGCGCGCAAACGAGCCACAACTTCAGCCAACCACCCACCCCTTCAATCACCTTGTCTCCTTGGCCATAATTCGTATTGTAAATGCTCACATGCTCGCGCCAAAAACAAGCCAAGTTCTCCATCATGGCGACTCAAATCCGGACCAATTACAATGCAATGTTTTAGGCACAATGTACAAAATAAGTAGCAACAAGTGACTTAGCAGAGCACAACCACGCTCTGCTACCACTGAAATGTTTGTGGACGACACAGAATAAGGAAACTACTAAACGGACATGGGAAAAATGCAGGCCATTTATCACAAATCATTTGTTACTTCACCAAAGTTCAACAATCTTTTTTTTTGTACAGATGCCAAAAGCAATAATAAAATCTAAATGATTCAGGCAGATACTACAAAATGCCTTCAGTTGAGACGTTTGATGATTAATTAGTTTAAATGAATAAAATGCACGAATTTAGGAAGGACTGACAAGTAAGCAACTCAAACTCGCACTTACCGGTGGGAAAACAGTGACAGCAGTGACACTAGCGACTACAATTCCAACATTTGGATGGCCAAACGGGGGTGTTCGGCATTAATCAACATAACTTATACGAAGTGTAGTAACATGAAATTACCAAAGTCTGGTATCAACACAAATATTCAATATCTGAACAATCAGAGAAGCCCCTTAGGCATAATCAAGATACTGATGTGGAATAATAATAAAAAATACCATTTAACAAATTGAGCATTTCGCCGATATTGAAACGAATAGTTAAATCGAAACTTGAAAAAGGGGAGGTACGGCAGGTGAGGTCTGAGTAAGATGGTTTAGAATAACTGGCACTACTGCTTAAATTAATATCCGATTGCTACGAGATAGAAACTCAGTGTACAAGGGATGGCGGAGCAAGGCAGGAGGCCACAAACTCTCAGAGGCAGGTAACAAGTCACATTTCGGGACAGCGCCTCCAAACGCTACGAGCAGCTCGGAAAGCCGAGAACAAACAAGAAAACATATAATTCATGCACAATAATTGTAAAACGTATGAAAATGCTCATACCAAGATAAGAAAGAGAGTGGCTTCAACCCTCAATCAGACCTTACATATTACAACAAGAATTTTACAATAGGAATTACTAAAAGGATTAATCGGTTCATCTCACAATAACAACTTAATGTAATAACCAGGAAATCACATCTTATTAAACCACATTAGCTGAAGTGACATAAGGGTAACAGGCGAATCTTGAGGGCTAATACTCAAATAACTTCAACAGGAATTACATTTAAAACAATTAATATTAATTTCCTTGAAAGGGGGAAATATCACAAGAGTTATGGAACGATATTACTCAAATGAGCCTAGATTCACTGGGCCTCTATAGTTTGCTTACCATGGCCATAGGCAATTTTATAGTCCTTACTTAGGTTAAGAAAGCAACAACTTGCAATGGAAATAAGACTCAGTCTCAACCTCAGTGGTCACTAATACACGTGGTGGCCTAGAACATATGACACAATTAATTTCAGGCCAGAACGATAAGGTAAGCTGACACTGAACAAGTTACAAATAAAGGAAATTTTAAAACACAAATGTGGCAATCAAATAACACAGCTCTACAAAATAATTTTTTTTTTCGTTGCCACGGAAGTTTGAACGAAAATGGGATATTGTTATGATACTCATTCCGAGTATATTTGTACTTTTTCCAAATTGGCTCTGGTTTTTGAGATATAGGTTATTTGTGGAAATGAGAGTTTCATGTGGATAATATCAACTGCAGGGTCCATATATGGTGTAATGTATTTGCTACCTGTTTTTTAATTAGTGATATTGTACTATCTTTATTAAACAATTGTGCTCAGGGAATGCATCTGTGTGGTTGAGGATTACATCATGCAAACATCACACTGTCAGCATGTGTTCAGTCCTGTTGTGCGGTGCGTGTGTTGAAGATATTGAGGGTTGTGCAGATTTGAATTCGGCGGTACTCGACATTCATTTATTGGCCGAGGTAATCCCCGCAACAGCCGATAGGTAGCGTTCAATGTAAACATGAAAAATGGCGATGGTCGAAAGTCACACACATGTGCAGTGCAGCTTCAAGGAGATAGAACCTTTTCATCGTGACGTAGCAAATAAGAGGTGAGTATTCATTTCACACAAAAAAATTAATGATGTTTTTTGGATGTGACTGACATGCAAATACAAGAAAGTTCTGCATAATATGTAGTATGTGTGCAATTTTGTTTTAGGAAAACATGAGTTCTTCACGCCGTCTTTGTGTGAACCATCCAGATGAGTTCTGCTACATTTGTGGTGAATACGTTCTTCAAAAGAACAGGAAGAATATCACTTCTTTTGTGAAGGAAGCGTATCTGGCATATTTCGGAATTAAACTTGGAGATCAAGACAAGGCGTGGGCACCCCATAAAGTTTGTAAATGCTGTGTGGAGTGCTTACGGCAGTGGACAAAACGAAAAAGGAAAAGCTTAAACCTCGGAGTGCCTATGGTATGGCGAGAGCAGAAGAACCATACAGATGATTGCTATTTTTGCATTGTTAATGTGAAAGGTGTTAATAGGTTCAAAAAACGAAAGTGGGAATATCCCGATTTGGAGTCAGCAAGAAGACCGGTGGTGCACAGCAACGATGTTCCTGTACCAACCTTCACAACATTACCCACGCTAACATCATCAGATGACGATGTGCACGGCGAGGAATGTACAAGTAGTGGTTCGGAATACGAAGGACGTGAGACACAACCCCAGCAGTTCGACCAGAAGGAGCTCAGTGACTTGATACGAGAACTCAATCTTTCAAAGCAAGCATTAGAACTCTTAGCATCCAGGCTTAAGGAAAAGAACTGTCTTCATCCAAGTGTTAAAATAACAGCTTACCGGACGAGAGAAGAAAACCTTCTTCCATACTTCAACCAAGAAGAGGTTATAGTGTATTGCAGCAATATACCTGGACTTTTACTTGAATTGGGGCTGCCGGAATATAGACCAGAGGACTGGCGTCTCTTCATAGACAGTTCCACTAGAAGTTTAAAATGTGTTCTCCTACACAATGGCAATCGTTACGCATCTATTCCAATTGCTCACTCAACAAAACTTTGTGAAGCATATGCTAACATCAAGATGGTTCTGCAGAAAATTCAGTATATGCAGCACCAGTGGTTGATTTGTGTTGATTTGAAAATGGTGAACTTCTTGCTTGGACAACAAAGTGGATACACAAAGCACCCATGTTTTATCTGCATGTGGGATAGTAGGGCAAAGCACGAACATTGGAAGCAGAAAACATGGCCTCCAAGGGAACATATGGCTGTTGGTGAAGCAAACATCATTAATGAACCTCTGGTTAGTAGGGACAAGAAAGTTCTTCCACCATTACATATTAAGTTAGGACTAATGAAGCAATTCACCAAAGCTTTAGACAGAAATGGTAATTGCTTCACATACATCTACAATACGTTCCCTGGACTCAATAGTGAAAAACTTAAGGCAGGAATATTTGATGGTCCTCAAATTCGCAGGCTCATCAACGATACCAATTTTACAAGTGTCATGACTGTCACTGAAGCATCGGCCTGGATCAGTTTTGTCGCTGTTGTAAAATGTTTTTTGGGCAATAATAAAGCTCCCAATTACGAGGAACTGGCCAAAAACATGCTCACTAACTTTCAAAACTTAGGAGCTAACATGAGCATAAAATTCCACTTCCTTCACAGCCACTTGGATCGATTACCTCGTAATCTAGGTGATTTCAGTGAGGAACAAGGAGAGCGGTTCCATCAAGATATGAAAGGAATAGAGGAAAGATATAAAGGAAGATGGGACAGGCATATGATGGCAGATTATTGCTGGAATCTGCAACGTAACTGTTCTGAAGAGACCTATAAAAGGAAAGCGTGCAGGAAGCGGTTCGTCATGGACGGAAAATGATGTACTTATAGAGAAACTTTTCAATTAAGTTTTATACGTGGACAAATGCCTATCAGGTTTTCATAGAAGCTATTTATAAAGATTACTTTCTTTTTTCATTGTAGTTTGTAGCGCTCGAGTTCAGTATTAGCAATTTTTTCTAATTTTTTGAATAAATCATGCATTATCTCAAAAACTAGAGCCAAACTGCATAAATGGTTGCTATATTCGTCCTCAGCACCACTAACCCATCCTAAAGCCACTCAAATATCCTTGGCAAGAAAATGAGTGTTGACCAGTGTAATTTCAGAGGCACCACAAGGTAAATTCGGTACTTGACACAGAGTGCAGGAAAACCACACGCCATCAAGTGTAGCATGAGCAACTTCAACACGAGAGTTCATGTGTCAATCAAGTATCAAGTACCTTACCTGCCAAACGGCAGAACAGATGGCATCAGGAAATGGACAGTACTCCAACGTGCACATCAGCAACTATGGCTCCTAAATCCAGGGTAAACCGGCTGTGTCGACTTTAGGCCCAAGTACGGCCGACCACCACAACTCTACTAACCAAGGGCTGCTGAGGCAGTCGTGCTCGGTGAACAGCTCGCCGTACTTTAAATGTGCCTCTTGCCTCTCTCTTCCTTACTGGACCGACTACAACCAGAGACATAACTAACAGACGACCGAAGCTGGCGACCAGAACCCAAAAATGTAAAATGTAGAACGGGCCAACACGGCTCAGTGTACATCTCTCATCTCCCAACCGTTTCTCTTCTTCCACGATGCGACTCTCTCAGGATGGATACGTTGTCTATTGCGGCTCCTCGGAATTGCCGCCATCTCATGCGTTTCGTGAGTGGATAACGCAGAAAATCAGCTTCACATTGAGAGGGAGAGACCTCTACATTGCACTAGTCGACGGACAGGTGCTCCTGTATGGAAATTTGTTTAGGAACGATGGGTCCTCCCCTTGGGAATCAATCAAGCTGTGCTCATAAAGAGATCGTGACATGAAGGCCGCGACAGATGTTGCAGAAGTAGTCTGGGAAGCTGAGGCAACAGGAGAGGTATCCAACAGAGCCAGTGGAGACAAGCGGTTCCTCAAAGAGATTCCTGAACAGGTTGTGCCGACGGAGCGGCCTCAACGACGGGAGAATTACTAGCTGCTTTGTCAGTAACCACCTGATCTGGTGCAGAAACATCACAAACTCAGGCCGAAGAAGAGGGTCATTCAACGAAGGGCTGTCCAAAGGGCGTTCCGACACTCTTGTTTTCGTAAATGGACAACGTTGCAGTGACGGCGTTATTGTCCGTACGCCTGGGGCAGCGAGGTAAACTTACAAGCATAATCCCTCAAAGATCCACTTTGACCCTCGATTACCGATTTTGGCACAGCTGCCTAAAGTTTTGGGAGGAGATCCGCTTAAGTCGAGTTTTTACGCTGTTCGTTAGTGGTTTTAATACAATCACACGGTGCAGACGGTAGATATGGAGGTGGGCGGTCTGATTACAACTAAAACAGGTTCCTTCCTCACCGGTATAAGTATTACGATCCCGATAACAAAATACCTGCAAGTGAGAAGCCATGTTTTTCGTTTAAGTCACCAATTCTCCACTTTATACTTGTAAGCGCTGCTGAACAGACCAGCGTTCTCTTCGAATACGTCGTAGATCCCCATAACGGATAACGGAGCAGGATGGGCCTCAGAAAACTGTCATCCACCTTGGGCGGAAGACAAAAACCCGAACATTTGTACAGATTACACTTAAAACTTCCTTGCTGATGGGCCGTGGTAGATGTATAAAACTCTCCCGTTTCGTCTCAGACTGGTGGAGACGAAACGTCAGGGGAGAGTTTTGTACATCGGCGGAACAGCCTGTCAGCCAGAAAGTTTTAAGTAAAGACAATACCGGCAGTGAAAGGATCCACTGTATGATCATTTGTATAAACTACTTCTGCATTCGCCAGAAGAACCATGGAAGAATCACGATGGGTGAAGGGGTTCTGAGTACTGCGACGTAATAGCATCTTGTCAACCTGAAGGGGGTCTAGAAAATTAACAAGACACATAATGGCGAATAAAAGTACGCAGTAGTAACCTTAATCTTGTTCACTAACGTGTATCTGGAGGTGACAGTATATGTACACGGGGGAAATATTTTGGGCATTACGACGCAAGATAACGCTGTGTCAAGAAGGACTGCATAAAGAGGAGAGACTAAACGAGAAACAGCAATGGAACACGTACGAGAGCTTATGCGACACTGAACTGGAAACAACGAAGACACGCGGCGCTGCGATAGGATGCGGAACAACACAGCCTACTAGCATGACGAGCGAAGTCGGAATGACCACTGGAGCACGGAATATTTTGATACAGTCTGCGAAATGCGTTATTAACAGAATTAGTAGTAAATAAGAAATAAATTAAAACATCATGCATGAAGCGGCAGTTTTTCACACTTCTCAGTATCATACGTCATACGTCATATCACCCGAACTATGAGTATGTGTCATATTACGGGCTTTCAAATACCTACGCACCCTCCGACTCAACGTTGCAACATTAAAAGTTTTGGCTGGTTTCGTTGCATAGGGTCTGGGATACGTAGCTGTTGCATTACAAGCCAAATATTGCTGTACCTGCAGTAGACGATAAGAATACACACATGAATCGAATGGTCGAAGGTTTCTATCACTCGGCAACTGCGAATTATAAATGAAGTTATAAATGAAAGATTTAAATTAAATTAAATCTACAGGTAATAAATGGTTCAAATGGCTCTGAGCACTATGGGACTGGACATCTGAGGTGATCAGTCCCCTAGAACTTAGAACTACTTAAACCTAACTAACCCAAGGACATCACACACATCCATGCCCGAATACAGGATTCGAACCTGCGACCGTAGCAGTCACGCGGTTCCGGATTGGAGCACCTAGAACCGCTCGGCCACCGCGGCCGGCTTGCAGGTAATATGTTACTGTCTTTAAATCATGAGTACTATAATAGGAGTACTTTTGAGAATGCGGTATATTTCAGCAAAACACTTATTGGTGTCGATGGTCCAGCAAATTAAATAAAATATAAGTTGAATAACAAGGAAACAATAGGTTCCTACTGCACGTAATTGGTTATGAACGACAACATATCTTGCGAGATATCGTCTTCTAAACGCACACTACGTCTTCACTGTAGAAGCCACGGAAATCTCACAAGTGCACAAGTCGGCACTCCGAAATATTTCTATCTGCCGCGAGCACGCGGAAACCGCTCCACACTCTCCGAGTCTCTCCGCGACACCGCGTCCATCGCTGCTTAAGACAGTATTACTACTCATGGCACATATTGGTTGAAAGCACCGATGATAGCTGTTAATCAGTTGAAATCGATTTGCAAAAGTGAATAAATAAAACATGATTTTGCGACTGGTTGCCGCATATTTGGAAATTTTGAAGGCGGTTTTCTTTGCGGCGAGATCTGTTTACGTAATTCCAATCACCAACTTTCTTTTCCGAATGAGAAAATATTTTGTTGATACCCACCTACGTGAGGAGAAATGATCATCATATTAAAATAAGAGAAATCAGAGCTCGAACGGAGAGATTTAGGTGTTCCTTTTTCCCACGCGCCATTCGAGAGTGGAATGGTAGAGAAGTAGTATGATAATGGTTAGATGAACCCTCTGCCAGGCACGTAAATGTGAATTGCAGAGTAAGCATGTATATGTAGGTGTAGTTGTAGATGTAGATGTGTCTGAGGATGGTGTGTGAAGTCTCTAAATCTAATGTACAATAAAACTTGTAACTCCGTAACTGCAGCCTGAGGCCAGTTTATTTATTTTTATTACTGTATGTGGCATTGTCCCAAACATCCACTTATGATGAAACTTCCTGGCAGATTAAAACTGTGTGCCGGACGAAGACTCGAACTCGGGACCTTTGCCTTTCGCGGGCAAGTGCTCTGCCAACCGAGCTACCCAAGCACGACATAGTTCGCAGGAGAGCTTGTGTAAAGTTTGGAAGGTAGGAGACGAGATATTGGCAGAAGTAAAGCTGTGAGGACGGGGCGTGAGTCGTGCTGGGGTAGCTCAGTTCGCACAGCACTTGCCCGCGAAAGGCAAGGTGTGTTTTTTCTGTATGTGAAGTTAAGTCTATGTTTGTGTCTTTTCTATGAGAACGTAGGAGTACCCCACCCCTTATTCTTGCAAGAATCGAACTCCCAGGTATCTCTGTCTACATTCTCTATCTACATCCACGTACATACTCTCCAAGCCACGGTACGGTACGTGGCGGACTATACCCTGGACCACTACTAGTCATTTGCTTTCCTGTTCCACTTGCTAATACAGCGAGGAAGAAACGTCTGCCTATATGCCTCCATATGAGCCCTAATTTCTCGTATCTTATCTTCGTGGTGCTTAGGTAAATGTATGTTGGCGGCATTAGTATAGTCCTGCAGTGAGCTTCAAAAGCTGATTCTCTAAATGTGTTCCATGAAAAGAACTTCGCCTGCCCTCCAAAGATTTCCATTTCAGTTTCTGTAGCATCTCCGTAACACTTGCGTGCTGTTCGAATCTACCGGCAACAAATCGAACAGCCCACCTCTGAATTACTTCGATATCTTCCTTTAATCCGACCTGGTAAAACAGCTGTATAAAACAGCTTCAAAAGTCTAATTACAATTCAGTTTATTTGTCAAATATTTCACATTGAGGATTTAAGTGAGACGAAGTTTACAAACAGGCTGAAATATGTTTGAAGTTTGTTGGCTCTCGCTCTGTGCACTCATTATCAAACACTGGATGAACATAGTCTGGGTAATGAGCCGCCCGTATGCTAGTTTTTCTTGCATCTCAATGTTTGTCACGTCATTCCTCATGAACTATATGTATCATTCGATCATATAGTTTTTCATGTGCATTATGTGATGTTTGTGGAGATTGTCAGCAATATGTGGTGCGAATGGAGTTAGTAGGACAGAGGAGACAAATATATATAGATAGTGCCCAATGCTGACGTTTTACTGCTTGAACAGCGAAAATGTGGTAAGCAATAAACTTCTTCCATTCATCATTTATCGTGTGCGTGTGTGGAGGGGGGAGGGGGGGAGAGGAGGGGGGTTCGAGTGACAAAAACTTTCGTAAAGACTTGAAATTGTGTGTAAAGTCTGTTGAAAGCCTGGGTAATTTGCGCGCCGTGAGCTACGCTCCCTGAAGCCATACGCGCAGTTTGTAATTCTAATGTTTGGCTACCTGTGTTACATCTTTAACGTGAGGTTATACCTGTCAATATTCAGATTAAGACGGCATTTGAAATTTTTAACTTTGGTTAATATACTGCGAAACAAAATTAATGGTCACTTTTCTCAGCCCCGTATTCCTCCCTCACTGCCATGTAGAAGATAAAGAAAAGCTGCCTGGTCCGAATGCGTGGCGCCCAAAAATGACCAGAGTTCAGAATTTAATGTGAGTTTTTCGGTTGTCTCATTGGCACCAAATTTCCCCACACTTCTGGCCAACGCCCCCGTCTACCTTGGCCACGATGGAAGGTTGCTAATATTTTTCCTCTTCTTTTGACGCCTCTGTGATGGAAGTTGGAACCACGATGCCTATCGTTGAAATCACGCGGTTTTGTTACAGGTGGTCGAGGAAAACGTGTTAGACACGCCAACGCTCAAATGGTTCAAATGGCTCTGAGCACTATGGGACTTAACATCTTAGGTCATCAGTCCCCTAGAACTTAGAACTACTTAAACCTAACTAACCTAAGGACATCACACAGATCCATGCCCGACGCAGGATTCGAACCTGCGACCGTAGCAGTCCCGCGGTTCCGGACTGCAGCGCTTAGAACCGCACGGCCGCCGCGGCCGGCGCCACCGCTCAATATCGATATGAAAAGCCCTCATACAGTGGTATAAAGAGCGTTAATGAGACCACCTTTTCCCTTGGGGCGTTCATTCCAACTTATTTTTCGCTCTAAAACGTCAGTTCGCAGTGCGGTGAGCAACAGGATAATGTTATGGACAACTTTTGACGCTTGACACCCCTAGGACCACTGAATCCTTCCACAAGGACATCGTAGATCTGCATCGCTACTGAACGTGATCTCATCGCTGTGTTGTATAATGTGACCATAATTTTGGCTCTGATGTACAAGGTGGAATCATTAGGGAACATTCAGAATCATTCGAATAAACTGTAACTTGATCCGAGGTAGCAAAGAGTGTTTATGCTTTTTCATTCTCCAAATACAACCCCCTCCTCCCGCTCCCCCGCCCACAATTCAGCAATAGCGTCGGTGCTATCTGCGTACCTTTATCGAGTACTTTGAAAATGTAGCAATAGAGATAGCCACTCGCTTATTGTCAGGCCCGGCGTATCAAGTTTCCCTTTCGCTATCCCTTGGATTGCTCTTTTTTCTGTTTAAGTGTTCAACAAAGTTATGCAGGGTGGGCCAGAGTGTGTTGCTGAACTGCGAAGCCTCGGAGGGGTTCTTTGCCATTTTATCCAAATGTCGCACAGCCCATCCCTCTTGTAGTGTCTTAAACGAAAATAATAAAAATTTTTGTTAGTTAGTTATTGTCTTTTGAAGGTGAAATTATTATAATTTTGGACACTAAATGTTTTTCCAACTGGTGTACGCTATAGATGTTTAAAGCTTGTACACTCTTGAAAATCAGAAAGTTTAATAGTTGGTCTATAAACGTGAAAGTAATTGCGTGGGTCTTTGTTCGTACACTTTTGCATTATACTTAGGCCACAGAAATAATATCTATCCACTTTTGTACTCACCACATTATATATTTACAGTAACTGGAGCATAAGCCTTTAAAGAAATCACGTATAAGTGAAAATAATTTAGTCTGTTTACGCAAGAAAAACAATCCCGTGACGTTAAGCTTCTGTACCTACGAGCGCATAAAGTATGCGTTAGACACCACAAAAACACAGTTTCAATACTGAATAATATCCTCCATATATCAGTAACGTTACGGTTCAATATATTTCACTTTTACACCAGCAAAAACTGAGAATTAATTATTTTGTCTTAGGCCAAGCCGTTACCGATTCTGGTTTCTTGCTTACATCAGTCCTCTATCTTTTGTAAGAAAATATTTGTGATAGATCTCAGAACTGCTGTGGAATGATAATATAACTCTCTGTGTGGTCTAGGTTGCGCTGTTTCGTAAATAATTGCTGAAAATTAACATTTGTACGTAATCGCGGTCAAGGATACCAGCGATGTTACCGTCGTCCCCGTAGCAGCGTGTTCTAAAAAAGCAAAAAACTCAAGAATGTGGCAAATGGAAATACATTTCTCTAAATTAAAACATATAACCACGTTTACTGCTAGGTCTCTATTTCAGAATAAATCAAACTTAACAGAATAAAAGACCTGAGTACAGCAGTAAGCTATTGCTCACATCGCGTACATCAGATCGATAGCAAGCGAACGAAACAACTAGACAATAGCAAGGGAGAGCAAAACCAACAGAACAGAGCGCGATAATCTTATCGCACTATTAAAGGTATTAAATGATAGCATCTAGCGATTACATATTGCCTTCTTCTATACACATCGTTGTCATGGCCTTTAGCAACCATACTCGAAATATTTACTAAATGTACATAATTACAGACTTCATCACTGTTTCTTGTATCACAATAGAATTTCACTTTTAACAAAATTCCATATCATTTGTATATTCTATATTTAGTTGTCAAAAGTGTCCGTGGAGATGCTGCACCATCGCAATCATCACGCCACAGATTGGCATGAAACAGGACTGAAAAAACTTAAAGTACGTCGAATGGTTTTGAATATCCGCTAGTGGTTCCGTCCTATACAGCAGACCAGAAAGTGCGGTCGCGATACTGCCCAAACAGGTCACATCACATTCAGTGGTGTTGCAGCCCCACGATGTCCTTAGAGAAGTAGTGAATCATCCGGAGGCGTCGGCAGTGCAAAAGGTTGCCAAGATCGTGCTTCGGTTGCTCTCCGCACTCTCAACTGCTGTTTTCGATCACAAAACCTTTTTCCAGTCAACGCCCCAATGGAAGAGGTCGTTTCATTAAAGGCCTTTATGTCACCACATGAACCTTTTCGTATCGGTGTTGAGCGGCGATGTGTCTGAAATGTTTTCCTAGGCCGCCCACAAGATAACCACGTGATTTCAACACTGAGCGTCGCGGCTCTGACTTTCAACGCGGAGGAATCGTTTAGTGATATACATCTATTGTGTTACGTCAGTATCTGCAGACACAGAACGTATTATATTGTTTATTAAACTTGTTCCTTTTTAATTAAACCTCTTTAAACCTACGGATTATATCCACAACATGGAGGTAGTTCGATCAAATACACTACTGCCTATTAAAATTGCTATACCAAGAAGAAATGCGATGATAAATGGATATTCAATGGACAAATATATTATACTAGATCCGACATGTGAATACATTTTCACGCAATTTGGGTGCATAGATCCTGAGAAATCAGTACCCAGAACAACCACCTCTGGCCGTAACAACTGAAACGTGCCCTTTGAACTATTTTACACGACTGTCCTTAAACTGATACACAATATTTTTTAGCGCAACGCAATCTGAGTTTCAAAAATCCCTACAAAAGAATGGCCCTGACTAACATTAACCTATAAGTTTCACAAATCACTTACCTCACAAAAATCTTCGCTACTCAAGCTACTGCAATACAGCGAGCGCCACTACTGCCAGCTAAATAAAAGAGTCAAAGTACTGAAGGCACTAACTACTGATATGCATGGTTAGCAAATGAAAGATTTTGATATAGAACAACCAATGTATTTACCTCAATAGTCATAATATATATAGCAGTTCATGACAAATTTCAAAACTCCGCCATCTCTCTCCCCACATCCACCACTGCTGGCGGCTCACCTCCAACTGCGCAACGCTACGCGCTGTTCACAGCCAGCTGCCTAACACTACAATGGCGAGTATTACAACAATGCAAAGCAGCCACAGGCTGCACACAGCACAGCCAGTGATTTTCATACAGAGGTGGCGTTACCAATAAAAAAACCTGAACAGCCTACTTACACAACGGCCTTGATACGCCTGGGCATAGAGTCAAACAGACCTTGGATGACGTGTAAAGGTACAGCTGCCCACGCAGCATCAACACTACACCACAGTTCATCAAGAGTAGTGACTGGCATATTGTGACGAGCCAGTTGCTCGGCCACCACCATTGACCAGACGTTTTCAATTGGTGAGAGGTCTGGAGCATGTGCTGGCCAGGGCAGCAGTCGAACATTTTCTGTATCCAGAAAGGCCTCTACAGGACCTGCAACATGCGGCCGTGCATTATCCTGCTAAAATGTAGTGTTTCGCAGGGATCGAATGAAGGGTAGAGCCACGGGTCGTAACACATCTGAAATGTAACGTCCACTGTTCAAAGTGCCGTCAATGCGAACAAGAGGTGACCGAGATGTGTAATCAATGGCACCCCATACCATCACGCCGGGTGATACGCCAGTATGGCGATGACGAATACACGCTTCCAATGTGCGTTCACTGCGATGTCGCCAAACACTGATGGGACCATCATGATCCTGTAAACAGAACCTGGATTCATCCGAAAAAATGACGTTTTGCCATTCGTGCACCCAGGTTTGTCGTTGAGTACACCATCGCAGGCGTTCCTGTTTGATACAGCGTCAAGGGTAACCGCAGCCATGGTCTCCGAGCTGATAGTCCATGCTGCAGCAAACGTCGTTGAACTGTTCGCGCAGATGGTTGTTGTCTTTCAAACGTCCCCATCTGTTGACTTAGTGCTCGAGACGTGGCTGCACGATCCGTTACGGCCAAGCGGATAAGATGCCTTTCATCTCGACTGCTAGTGATATGAGGCCGTTGGTATCCAGCACGGCGTTCCGTTTTACCCTCCTGAACTCACCGATTCCATATTCTGCTGACAGTAATTGAATCTCGACCAACACGAGCAGCAATGTCGCGATACGATAAACCGCAATCGCGATAGGCTACATTCCGAACTTTATCAAAGTCGGAAAAGTGATGGTACGCATTTTTCCACCTTACACGTGGCATCAAGACAACGTTTCACCAGGCAACGCCCGTCAACTGCTGTTTGTGTATGAGAAATCAGTTGGAAACTTTCCTCATGTCAGCACGTTGTAGGTGTCGCCACCGGCGCCAACCTTGTGTCAATGCTCAGAAAAGCTAATCATTTGCATATCACAGCATCTTCTTCCTGTCTTCCTGAAGGTTAAATTTCGCGTCTGTAGCACGTCATCTTCGTGGTGTAGCAATTTTAATGGCCGGTAGTGTACTTTTCAGTACTTATGAAGATAGATAAGTGGTCTAAATACTTCTGTAAATTAATCTAATACTTGCGTTAGATACAGATATGTGACGAACTTATGCAATAAAAAGGTACATCGAGAACAGGTGTTCTGTGGTACAGTATTTTTCGTAACGAGGATAAATTTTCCCTGCTTTGGCCGCCATTTGCCAGCCCCTATTGAGAAGTACCCTCGCAAGGTACTTCCTAAGTCTTTTTTCTGCATCGATATTTTCTTCTGCAAGTAGATTGATGAATGTCTCCGCTTTTCGAAATGATAGGAAGTTCCTTCTTTCGCCATTGGGAACGGAAGCAATCTTCAAACCTAATCTGCAAAACACGCTACTACTCAATTTACAAAACTAATCTTGTGTAACCGAACCTTTCTGTCACCCTCCGTGACAGTCAGCTACTTCCCCCTTCTCCTTGCTGCCCACGCAACCTTCTAAGATCTTTACGTTCAGACACTCGCTTTAGATTACTTACCGGTCGTTTCACTCAGAAGCTGTTAGAATTGTTGTCTAAACTATATCTTCTTCAGCTGTTGCAGGAAAGTAGACTCGTTATACGTTTTTTGTATGGTGGTTCTAGGCGAGTTTACGTGCCCAGCAGTAGCTCCTGTTTTGTGAATCTTTCGTTATAATAAAAGATCTGAACTTATATTTATTATTTGGTTCTGAGTATTTTTTCAGCTCTTTAACCCTTAACACACAAATCCTAATTTATCAACGATATTTTCCAATCTGAGGTCCTCTGAGGACGTCATGATTTAATATTTTTATTCTATATTATTTTTTAACATAGTAGTCTAGAACGTTACTCATATTTGATTCTTTAGGTGCTTAAAAGTATATTGAAATTAAATAAGCATTGTTGACTTAAAATATTCTTCTTTTAACAGCATTCAGATCTTCATACAATTTTTATCTTAGGACGTAACTGACCACTGCTACCCCCACTGAGCATATGAATTTTGATGAAACGATGTCTCTACTTTTTGAAGTTTCAGCATTGCTGGAACGTAATGCATGTTTTCTCTCAGAGGTCCTGTCATATTAAAGCTATGCTTCAGCAAAACATTCTGGAAGTAAGAAAATTGTCTGTACTCACAGCTTTTCGTGATCCAAACTGTGGCTGAATCACGTCACGTACTATATACTGACGCAAATTTTTCTCTCCCTCATTCCATGAAACTTTTCCCACTATAGACTTGTCAGATCCTGATCCCACGTTTGGTTAGTTTTCATTTCATATGCTGTTTCAGTAGGCATCAGTAGCAGGGCAACAAGGACACAGCCCCACATTGCATTGTTGGCTAATTTATTCATGATGGTGGATTCAGGATGGCGACGATAGATGTGGCAATGCCACAATGATGCCAAGGAGGGAAGTTCCAATTTTGGAGGGAAATACGTAAATTGGGCTGACTCTTTTAACCTAACCTGCTCCCTTCTCCCCTCCCACCACACACTTCCCACCCCAAGGAAAAGGCCGGAAAAATGGCGAGAAAAATGGCGGGAAAAAGGTCGATTGGGCTACTTCCGCTAACCTAAGTTATCCAACAACCACCTTTTGGAATTAGCGGGACAAGGACTCAGTCTGTGCTGGGTTGCTGGATATGATGGACGGAAAACTTTATTTTGCATGCGTAGTTTAAACAATTGGAGGTGTCAGAGGCTGTTGCTCGATCCAGTGTGTTCACCAAGAGGTCCAGAGTCCAACTGACTTAGTATACAGTACCGCCACCACAGGATGCTGTTGTCCCTCTCCTCACCCCTTCCCCTGATGCAATCCAAAATAGCGGTCTGCAGAAAAAAATGGCGAGAAAAGGACTCAATCTGCATCCAGCTGCTGGAGACGAAGGAGTGTACATTATTTATTTTCAGTGGGAATTTGAAAGAATTTGTTTAGGGATGGATTTCACAGAGTTTATTTATTACACTGATATAAAACACTCGGCCTGACATGCTTAGGGTCACAATTAATAGCCTACAGACCTGAAAACTGCCGAAATAATGCAGTCCACAGATGTGCAGACAGTCAAACAAATAGTTAATCATCAAAATAATGCATGCAAAATGCTCTGCAAACTGTCGAAATAATGCATTGCACAGCCTACAGACATGTTCACAAAATAATTCTGCACACTGATGTACAGACACGTACACTAAGCATAAAACTGGCAAAATAATGCATGTCTGACCCCCAGGAAACAAGCCCACAACCCTTAAACAGCCGAAATACCGCAAAGGAAAAACACTCATTGCATGTAAGAACGCTTTCGAACTATTGTTAAGAAATTCCACTGTGACATATCAGCGAAGTGTTCCCTACAGGGGTCCAAGGAGGAATAATGACTGGATGTGTCGGGCGTGCATGTTGGTCCAGCCCGTCCCACATGTGAAACACCTCTGGGCGTACATGTGTTTACTTGTCCACCATGGCTGCTGTGTTGACGTATCGTCTTTGTACCTGTGGTTCTAGCGTTTGTAACGTAGCAAGTTATTACTAGACAACATTTGATGTAGTAAGGCACGCACCCATGTAGCACAGTGGCTTCAGGATGACTACATTTTTTCTTCGCTCTGACTCACAGCGCAGCTGACACTGCCGGATGTGTGAATGGTCTCAAGTAACATTGACTCGGTACGCAAATTCATACACCATACGAATCTAAATAAACCATAGTAATTATCATCCGATATTATTCAAACCTGGTAGACAATCTTTTGTTATTAAGGAAGGGATCCTGGCAAAATTTAAGATTTTTATCTATTATAGTTAAGGGAACAGATAAAATCACTCACATGTCCTGAAATCGACACTTATGTTTCTAAACTCAGTTAGGAACAATAACCAAATGTCTTTTATTATCATCTGAAGTCATAACAAAGCTCACAGTATATAAACTCCCTTAATTGGGATTTTCTTTTCACAACTTTAATTATTCTACGTTATGTAACATAAATCTCAATCAAAATTATTATTTTCTTACTTATTTGGTGTGTGAATACATGGTAATGAATGAGAGAGTGTATGCTGGACATACGTTAAAACTTAATGTCATTTTGTGTAAAACCTTATAAAATTGAACCATCGGAAAATTGTGATGCAACCATGATGCTCATCACATATGTCGATGTGCGCTTGGTTATGTAAGAGAACAGCCAAAATAGAAGTCAGAAGCGAAATAAGTTTCTATATTAATTTAAAGAATATTTGGAATATCTTTCTACTTTATTAAACAAAATATTAAAAATTGAAATTCTAATCACGTCAATGACTATCTGATTAGTGGTTGGCTAAGGCAAGTTTTGCTGCGAGAATGATCTGGTAGGATTATTCTGATTGGTCACTCAGATCAATAGCGAATCAGAACGAAGCGGTTTCTGCGTGCAGATATTAAGATAGGCAAACAGGACAGGAGCATTGAGAGAGTCGCTCGCTAACCTTCTTCCGAGTAACACGATCCTAGATGTCTCTGCGAAAATAGTATGTAAAATAAAGAGCTAGTGAGGTCATTTCAGATAGAACATGTGGACACTAAAGTGGTTTAAGTTACGAACATTTTGAGGAAAGTGTGATGTCTCGGAATTAATTAGTTGAAGTTTTATAAGCGTGTGATCTTTTGGTCATAGAGACAATTCCGCGTGGCATATTCTGTGTTCTTTACGGAATACTTTGGCGAGCACTTCTAACACTGAAGACCACTGAAATAACCGAATTTTCAACCTGCTAACAGTGGTGTGTCAGTGACTGTTAGATAGCGAAATTAATCGGATCGAACTTGTAGGAGTTCTGGCTGCTGTTGCGTGTAAAATATGTTGGATAAACACTGAACTTGGAATGATAAAGCATTTGCATTACTAAATATGGACTTGATAGTCTTTACATGTGGTTCCTTATGAATAACAAGACGTTAATAAAATTTTAAATTGCTTACTGCAATTAAACTGGATTCTCGTACAGCCCAAAATTTATGAAAATGAACTTACAGCAACTGATTAGCAACTTGAGTTACACGGCCTTGTGTACTGGTTTCATCAACGCTGCTTTACACTGCCTAGCATGTATCTACTACTGCAGAGTGAAGGGATGTTGGAAGGAAGAAATATAGAGGTAGATGAACTGTTCGATGAAAATGACAGAGAGAGAGAGAGAGTAAGGAGACGAAAGGGTGAACGACGGAACGACCTCACCGCGCCGCACACAGGCCTAACTGCCGAGCCAGATGTTTGCATTCTTCCTAGCGATCCTAACAGGACAGCCCGGCCATTACATATCAAACATTCCTGGAAATCGTAAAGTGCTGCAAAAATAGTTAATGGGCGCTTTTTTGTAGGAGCTTTCGTGAAGTCTCAGCTCGTCTGCACGGAAATTTTTGTCCTAACAGGACCTGTTTACGAAAATATTCCAGTATAGCACTGAATGCGTTCTTCCGGATGGTCCTAATGAGGCACCCAGTCCATCAAGTGTTGCCCCTCCTGGAAATCGTAACGTCCTGCTTTCAACATAAGTCTCAGAAACGCTCGAAGTTCCCTCATGTTCTCCCCTCTAGAAGATTTCATCATGTCTGTGCATGCTTGCGAAAACACTATTAATGAAATAAGCATTGTAAACACAGACTGGAAAATTAGAACAGTTACCCAAACAGAATTCGGAGCAATGTCATACAGAAGAGAAGAATGACTGGAATGACGGCGAGTGAAAGTGGGTGCTGGACTAGGGTTCGAACCAGGCAGTTAAGTTAACCACTACGCCACCCTGACACAGAAGTCTGTCGCACCTGTCCACACTCCCACTGAGTGCCATCTATCAGCAGCCCTTATGCATGTCCTCCACGCGCGCTACTCTGAGATTCCTGGAGAAGGTCGGACGAACTTCTGTATCTGTACAGAAGAATTTGGATCCATTGCTCATCTATGTGAATCGATTATATGAACGTGTGGCGTTTTTTCTTTCAGATATGTTCGAAAGAGCAGACACAACGCATTCTTTTAAAACAATCAACAGTGTTCTTGTACCAACTCTGTACGTCTACGTCCGCAGCAAGTTAGAAATCACCGCAACTAGAGCTGCAATGACACCAGTGCTGCAATCCATCAGGGATGACAGCGGGCTCTTCACTACACCACCGACTTCGGAGTCAAGGATGGAGGTGCTGTGGTGTGCTGCAAGGTGACAGGTCGAGCACCGCAGAAGAACGCACATCAGAGGAAACGGGGAAGCATCACCGAGCAAGCGAACAGGATGGGTTCAACAAAGAGTCTGGTTAGCCATACTCCGCGACCGATGAGTATGTCGGCCGAGCAGTGGAGCTACGGCACGCCAGGCTCTGCTTGCTGCATAAGCTGTTTGATAATGGAAGGCACAACTTGGTGCAGCATCTTGAGCTATGTGTGCATGTTATCATACACTGCTTATAACACTATAGCAATGAAAATTTGGCCATATGTGTTTACTGAGGGGGAGCAATCTGTCTTTGTTCCGTTACCTAAAAGATTATAACAGGGGGCAGTAGTTATACTAGAGGGAACGAACCAAAGTTACTGTGGTTCTATAAATAAAAGACTGTCACCAGCCTAGTTGGGCAGATTCACTCTAAGTAAATACAACGTTAATCAGGAAAGCAACTGCTAAGATGACTTGTCAAGAGCAACACAGATAAAGGCTAAAACGTTTTGGCAAAAAATTATCTCCAATTAACTACACTGTCTGTTTCAAAGCAAGAATTGCACAATACTACTCAATATAAGATGAGTACAGCTAAATTCGTCATGAGTTGGCTTTAAAACTTTACTACAGAATACGATAATATAGAAATGATTATCGAACTGTTATGGTAGCTGATATGGTCACCCGTTTTTAAATGAAATGTATCCATCTTTATCTTATGTAGAACAAAACTGAAACATAAATCTGTTATGGTCTTGCTAAGTTGTAACTGTTATAAGTAGTAGAACAAGGCTGGCGCCACCTCACTCTCCATTGTTGATAAATTTATTAAAGATGGCGTATCCAAGATGGAGACTATAGATATGGCAACATCGCAATGACTATGTGGTGGGAAGTACAAATTTTGGCGGGAAAATAGATCAATTGCGCTACCTCCACCAATATAACCTCCTCCGTCCTTTCCCCCTCCCCCTCCCCCAGGAAATGGCGGGAAGTTCAAATTCCAGCAGGACATTGCAACACACCTCAGCTACCACCACCAAGCTAAGAACATGGTAGGAAAAAAGGTCACTTGGACTACCGCCACCTCTTCCTAGGAATTGGAGGGTAATGGGATCAACCAGTGGTGGATAGGATGGACATAAGTATTTATTTGACATGCAGCGTTTATTTAAACAATTTGAGGCAGTAGCTGCATCCAGTGTGTTCACCATGAGGTCTGGAGTCCAACTGACCTAGTACACAGTATCGCCACCAGAGGGTGCCATCGCCCCTCCCGTAACGTAATCCAAGAGGGCGGTCTGGAGGGGGAAAATGGTGGGAAAAGAACTGCTAGAGAGAGGAAGAAGTTTACTTTATTAATTTTTGAAGTAATTTATTTAGGGACAGATTTTACATAGTATATTTATCACACTGATACAAAACACTCGCTATGATGTGCCTGGGGTCACAATACACAGTTTACAGACCTCCAAACTACTCGTAAATAATGCAGTACACTGATGTACAGATACGAAAACATCTCGTAAATTACCAAATTAACGCAGTAAGCCGCATACAGACCTAACTACTCGTAAATCACAGAAATAAAGTTGTACACTGATGTACAGACAAGCAAACAAATTGTAAATTAGCGAAATAATGCTGTACACAGCATACAGACATGCAAGGAACTCGTAAATTATCGCAAAATAATGCATGTGTAACGCTATGCAAACATGCTCACAACGCTTAAGCAGCCGGAAGTAATGGCGTGCACAAACAGTCATTGCACATAAAAGACACTTTTGAACTATCATCAACTGTGATGTGCCAGAGGCTCCAACGCGTGCACGTGTTGACGCCACCGCGAGCCACTGCCACTGCAGACGGCAGCCAGCAGGTAAAAGTCACATATATACTTAGAGTTCTTCGAGTGTTATACTGACATCACAGAACTCCAATTCACGCACACACCGCCCACCGTCCCCTGTCTACTGGACAGCACAGGATGTTACTGCATACGCTGCCAGGAGTCAGGATGCACCGGCGGCCTCCAAGAAATGATGACACGCACAGGTGTCCTTTGACATCCCAGATGAGGAGGAAGCATCACTTTCATACTTGACACCAGAGAAATTCTTGTGGAAATACATGTTTACCTAGGCACCGTTGCTCGCACAACGATGCATAGCTGTAGTGTGGGTCCAGTGCCGAGACAGACATTTGCGTAGCAACTAAAACATTCTCAGACAAGTAGCCCCTCTGAATGTGCTATAGAAATATTTCCAGAATAACATCCACTGCTATCTCCCTATCAATCCTAATGAGACAGCCCATTTGTCACTGAATTTATCCATCAAACTGCTGCTGCTGATGGTGTGTGAGCACTGTCTGCAATTGTTTTTTGCAGATGAGACTATCAGCAGCAAAATTATTTAATACAGGTTGCCATATTGCACTGACAGATAAACGCTGCCAAAGTGATGTACAGATCATCAAACATGGAAAGACTCTCACTCAATTACACTGCTCTGCCAAAGAGGACGAAAGCTTGAATATTGCAGTATGAAACCGATCTCCAATCTGACAAAATATCATTGCGTACTGTGTTGATGTTGTAAACATCGCCGTACAGAATCGCTCCTTTTACATCATTCGTATAGCTATCGACCGCCAGACTCCTGTACAAATCTTGCATTCGGGAGGACGACGGTTCGATCCCCTCTCCAGCCATCCTGATTTAGGTTTTCCGTGATTTCCCTAAATCGTTTCAGGCAAATGCCGGGATGGCTCCTTTGAAAGGGCACGGCCGATTTCCTTCCCAATCCTTCCCTAACCCGAGCTTGCGCTCCGTCTCTAATGACCTCGTTATCGACGGGACGTTAAACACTAACCACCACCACCACCATCCTGTACAAATACTGCTGTAACCTCTCCCTCCCTTATCGACCTTAATGACAGTGAAAAATTAAACCGCATGCACCTAATGGAAATTTGGGGAAAGCAATCGTCAACGAAGCTAATTTGTCAGTAAAGAGGTAGGAAAGGGTTACATCTAACTGAAAGGAAAAATGCAAATGAAATTGGTGGGAATTAATTTTGAGAAAAGGGTAAAATTAATAAACAAAGTAAATGTGCGGTCGTTACGTTAACAATTAATTGACGTTAATTAGATATTTGAGATTTGGGGAAAATTACGGTCGCCAGTCCTATGGACAACTACTATAATAACTGAAAATGAAAGATTGATGCACGTATAATTAGCACTAAAAGCGTGGCAACTGAATGTTGACACGTGTTGTGTGACAACTGAATGTTTGTCAGAAGTAATAAATTTCGCTGCGCTCTGACTTAATTTAGCAAAAGAATTAATGAAACCGGAAAGTTGAAAGTTAATTTAGTGACTAAAATTAATAGTGAGCTTTGTTTCTGAAGCACTACGAAATTCAGTAAAATAAGTTTAGTCTTGGGCTACCGCAACAATCATTTCAAAAGCTACTTGAAGCTACGCAATTTAGAAATAAGAGATTTAACTGTAAACTTGAAATTAATGATTCTGAACAATTAACAATAATAAAATTTAGTACGTACCAAGCTGAGCTGCAGTCAGAGGTAAGCTAAAATATGGTAACAAAACTCGCACTCTTAATTTGTGCTTGTGTAATCTAAATATTGTAGCCAGCTATGAATATGTTAACTGAACTTTGAAATTAAAGCAGTGAAATCGAATGATATTACTTTAATGCTGGCGTTTGAATTTCAACGACACTCGGGTTTATTCCGGAAAAGGAAGAGACCCTGCTTGCTAATGCAATTGGGAAATTAGCAACAAAGGTTCATGCTAAGTTGCTGTAATTTTTTGAGGCAAATGAAACAATTTTAAAAGCTGAGGTCTGCCATACAGTTCTAAAACTTTACGTGCTTCCAGTCTTCCTTGTTGGTTGATTGAAGGTTTGAAGTCGTTGGCCGAGGAGGTGGCGACAGTCACTCATTGTCGACCGTCGCTGTTGCAGAAGCTGGATGTTGGCGCCCCTTCTTCTCGACACTGTCACCAGGCGAAACGGGCTCTTGATGTGCGCCAGCTAATCCTTCTTGTCCGCAACACCGTGTCAGAAACTATCACAGCAAGTCGATGCTGCCAAACCCCGAAAACGCGGTAACTCGCGGGACCGTCACACAACACCCCTCCTCCAACGCCCTACCCCAACCAGACTCTCTGTGCCCGCGCTCCATGCGGCAGAGTTAACACTACCAAAGATCCTAAACACTTTGGTTCGCCACACGACCTATCGTTGTAATCGTTCGATAGCATAGTTTCCCCTAGGCCAGACCCAGCGTAAAAATACGAATAATATGTACAAAACAAACCAATTATACATCGACCTAAATGCATAAATATTTATATACAAATAGTAAAACAATTACAATATATAAAGATACAGAAATGTCATAGCTTCAGGTAACGAAATAAGGAAAAAAATTATAGTACAATAGATGGAAATAGGAGGATATGCATTTCCGGCGTTGCACTGCGAAGACATTCTAAGCTCATAAGCACATGCATCGATGCACTAGATACTTCCCTGCGAGGTCGGGCCGTCATCAATTCTTGACGTGTGACCTGAGCGCCCTCAGTGGACTGAAGTCACCCTCAGAAATGCTGTACAAAGGGTATACTGGTTCCCTCGGCACAAAAGACGACACTGTTCCTGGTCCCAATCTCCCAGCTTGCTTGCTTTTATATACCCATCTCCAGACTGTGGGATTACAAGGACAAATCTAATTTTGCATGGTTTGTCAGAATATCATACCACTTTCGCCATACTTAATTATATCAAGCACACAGCAATAGCGCTTGAATAGTAGTACCGTTCACGCAACCTAATTCCGAAGATATAGACTGGAAATTATTTCTCTTGAAACCCGAAAATTTAAAGAGGTGGAGCGTGATGTATACCATTGAGTAACTAGAAACTTATCCCATTTGCGAAGACCTTTACTTGAAAACGAAAAAAATATAGAGGAAACAGATATTCCACTCTCGAATACCGATGACGGTCATATAACAGATTCCAAATCATCCCTATAACTTACAAAGTCAACTAAGGTGTTTCTCATCCCTAGAGAACCAGCAAACCTGCCTTCCACCTGTCTTCCACCTGATAGAGGTGCACACCACAATCGATGTCCCTTCAACTAAATGAAGGCTCGAAATGTGCAGAAGCAGCCAACCAGTCAATTTACAGGGAAGGAATAATGGTCCAGCGCAAAGACGCATACGTATTGAATCTTCTTAAATTTCCTAGCGGTCACAAAAGCGTCCAACACATACTAAGTATTAATCCGCTATTCGGCCGTATAGAGAACGACACAGTTCAGTCAGCTACATTCCTAAACCACAACAGGCCTCTCCATAGCCGGAAACGTGACTCATTCCCGCCGCATGTCACTGGCGCTGCACGCGAAGCACGGAAAAGCTTAATCGTCCTAGGAAAACCGGACACATATGTATTTTATCCCTTTACTCACAATAAAATATTACGATCACGGTCTAAATTGGACGACATTCAACAAAGGCGAAGTATCGGAAATACACCCTGCTGACGGTTGTGGCTCTGCAAATAAAAATATCTGCACCATTATTATGACTTGTTATACTCTTAATTTTTCTGTCACAGTATTCCACGTCAGGTTCATACGTTCCTTACGATTGTACATAGTCATTTCCTCTGCACATCTCAGAACACAAACACATACTTTACAAGCCTGACGATCGTGGCGAACCTATCATACGTCCCCTACTTTTAATACTCTGCCCACAACAGATGGCTGGCGATTCAAAACAATACTAAAAGAAAATCAGCGATTGGTGGACATGTCTCATAAGTTTTTCCTGTGAGTGCGACCACTGTGATTTGAAAGAGAGGCGTAATGTCCTACAAACCGCCAGACGTTAAAAAACACGATAGCAACGACCATATTACTATCACAAGCGGTCTTGATTCTACATGTGCTTACAAGTATCCATGTTAAAACTTATACCCACTTTATAAAGCGACTAATTGCATTAAGGCACTGGCACTCCGTCTTCGGGCCACAAGTGGCCCATCGGGACCATCCAAACGCCGTGTCACCCTCAGATGAGGATGCGGATAGGAGGGGCGTGTGGTCAGCACACCGCTCACCCAGTCGTTATGATGGTTTTCTTTGACCGGAGCCGCTACTATTCGGTGGAGTAGCTCCTTAATTGGCATCACGAATCTGAGTGCACCCGAAACTTATGGCATTACCTTCGAATCAATTGGTTTTTCCAGACAAATACAGCAACACTGAATACAGACGGTGATCGTTGGAGTGTATGTTATCAGACCAACAGTGAGATTACACGTAGCCACTGATGCAACCTCGTGATAAAATCACGGAATTTTGAAAGAGATTCGGATAAGGAACGTTGTATGAAACCGGTATTTGCAACTCTCTCATGCCGCCGCTAGATATTTCTACAGTATTTGTAATGTATGGGCTGTAGATGAAGGTAGATTGAGAAGGATCACAAACAGTGGTAGATGGTGTGCTGATGAAGGTCGTAAGTAATGTACACTTGCTTTTCAGGTCTCTAGTGTTACACGCTCCAGTAGGTATGCTGTCTGGAATTAGGAATAACATCTTACCATTCAACAACATACCTGCGTTGGATCCTATGGAGAAGTCCTGTAATGATTAACGTCATAGTGAATCATATTTCTGGGACTCTCATATCTCGTAGACGTCACCATTTTCAACTTCCAGCTACATTAAAAATTTTGATAGGCCATATGACTCCCTCAACTGCTAAAACCTCTGCAGCTTTGCGCATGTGATCGTTCCAATTTAAGTCAGAGCTGAGCAGTAGCTGGAGAGAGCTATATCCACCATCTTCTGCAACCCATGTAGAAAGAGAGACATCTGAGTTACTGCAACAGGGCGTTTTAACCATTCGGTGGAAATGGCAACATGTTGTCGTAGCTATGCCAACAGTGTACGATGTGTAAGGTCAGCTCTAAACAAAGCCTGCTCCTGCAACACGAGGCAGTATAAAAGACAGAACGGGAATTGGGGAAAGGACAAGGATTTTGCTACTGCATTGTGGTGTGCCCCCAAACTACGCTACTGGCCATTAAAAGTGCTACACCAAGATGAAATGCAGATGATAAACGAGTATTCATTGGACAAATATATTATACTAAAACTGACATGTGATTACATTTTCACGCAATTTGGGTGCATAGATCCTGAGAAATCAGTACCCAGAACAACCACCTCTGGCCGTAATAACGGCCTTGATACGCCTAGGCATTGAGTCAAACAGAGCTTGGATGGCGTGTACAGGTACAGCTGCCCATGCAGCTTCAACACGATTCCACAGTTCATCAAGAGTAGTGTCTGGCGTATTCTGACGAGCCAGTTGCTCGGCCACCATTGACCAAACGTTTTCAATTTGTGGGAGATCTGGAGAATGTGCTGATCAGGGCAGCAGTCGAACATTTTCTGTATCCAGAAAGGCCCGTACAGGACCTTCAACACGTGGTCTTGCATTATCCTGCTGAAATGTAGGGTCGTAAAACATCTGAAATGTAACGTCCAGTGTTCAAAGTGCCGTCAGTGTGAAGAAGAGGTGACAGAAACGTGTAACCAATGACACCCCATACCATCACGCCGGGTGGTACGCCAGTATGGCGATGACGAATACACGCTTTCAATGTGCGTTCACCGCGATGTCGCCAAACACGGATGCGACCATCATGATGTTGTAAACAGAACCTGGATTCATCCGAAATAATGACGTTTTGTCATTCGTGCACCCAGGTTCGTCGTTGAGTACACCATCGCAGGCTCTCCTGTCTATGATGTAGCGTCAAGGGTAAGCGCAGAAATAGTCTCCGAGCTGATAGTCCATGCTGCTGCAAACGCCGTCGAACTATTCGTGCAGATGGTTGTTGTATTGCAAACGTCCCCATTTGTTGACTCAGGGATCGAGACATGGCTGCACTATCCGTTACAGCCATGCGGATAAGATGCCTGTCATCTCGACTGCTAGTGATATGAGGCCGTTGGGATCCAGCACGGCGTTCCGTATTACCCTCCTGAACCCACCGATTCCGTATTTCTGCTAACAGTCATTGGATCTCGAGCAGCAATGTCACAATACGATAAATGCAATCGCGATAGGCTACAATCCGACCTTTATCAAAGTCGGAAACGTGATGGTACGTATTTCTCCTCCTCACACGAGGCATCACAACAACGTTTCACCAGGCAACGCCGGTCAACTGCTGTTTGTGTATGAAAAATCGGTTGGAAACTTTCCTCATGCTAGCACGTTGTAGGTGTCGCCACAGGTGCCTACCTTGTGTGAATGGTCTGAAAAGCTAATCATTTGCATATCACAGCATCTTCTTCCTATTGATTAAATTTCGCGTCTGTAGCTCGTCATCTTCGTGATGTAGCAATATTAATGGCCAGTAGTTTACATATCAGTACAACAGATCCGCATCCCTCAAGGCCCATTCACGTCTATCAGCCCAACATGCTATCTGCGTTATTTTGTACCATTCAACAGAGAAAAATTACTAACTATAAAAGCTCCACGAACTTCATCCGATAAAGAACTCGATAAGATTTTTACCACATCTTTCTCCTCGCATAAATCGCAAACAAATACCATCTGCCAGCTGGCATCGAGCACATGTGACGATGGCGTATGTCATGTTGTTACTGCTGCTACCACAACATACCACACACACTGGATGATTCTAAATTAAAGACAGTTACAACATAAGGAAACTGGAGGAGTTTGGCAACATTGTGGAAATTTTCCGAACTGATGTCCGAAGGTCATTGACGACCTATACACTTAAATCATATGTCACAGTGACGGAATAGATGATGATTTCCGTGTGGACTCATTCCTCATATTGGAGTCATGTACGCGATCGCTGTTTCGGTGCTAGCCATCCACAGAAGGTATTTCCCCCACCCAACCAAAACTCTTTCTCCAACTCAAACAAGAGATGTCAGTCAATCATTATGTGGTAACCAACAACGTGCCAGTGGATGGATGTGATGGAAAAGACACCATCGATGTACGAGGTGCATTCAAGTTCTAAGGCCTCCGATTTTTTTTCTAATTAACTACTCACCCGAAATCGATGAAACTGCTGTTACTTCTCGACGTAATCGCCCTGCAGACGCATACATTTTTCACAACGCTGACGCCATGATTCCATGGCAGCGGAGAAGGCTTCTTTAGGAGTCTGTTTTGACCACTGGAAAATCGCTGAGGCAATAGCAACACGGCTGGTGAATGTGCAGCCACGGAGAGTGTCTTTCATTGTTGGAAAAAGCCAAAAGTCACTAGGAGCCAGATCATGTGAGTAGGGAGCATGAGGAATCACTTCAAAGTTGTTATCATTGTCGGAAAAAGCCAAAAGTCACTAGGAGCCAGGTCAGGTGAGTAGGTAGCATGAGGAATCACTTCAAAGTTGTTATCACGAAGAAACTGTAGCGTAACGTTAGCTCGATGTGCGGGTGCGTTGTCTTGGTGAAACAGCACACACGCAGACCTTCCCGGACGTTTATGTTGCAGTGTAGGAAAGAATTTGTTCTTCAAAACATTTTCGTAGGATGCACCTGTTACCGTAGTGCCCTTTGGAACGCAATGGGTAATGATTACGCCCTCGCTGTCCAAGAATATGGACACCATCATTTTTTCAGCACTGGCGGTTACCCGAAATTTTTTTGGTGGCGGTGAATCTGTGTGCTTCCATTGAGCTGACTGGCGCTTTGTTTCTGGATTGAAAAATGGCATCCACGTCTCATCCATTGTCACAACTGACGAAAAGAAAGTCCCATTCATGCTGTCGTTGCGCTTCAACATTGCTTGGGAACATGCCACACGGGCAGCCATGTGGTCGTCCGTCAGCATTCGTGGCACCCACCTGGATGACACTTTTCGCATTTTCAGGTCGTCATGCAGGATTGTGTGCACAGAACCCACAGAAATGCCAACTCTGGACGCGATCTGTTCAACAGTCATTCGGCGATCCCGCAAAACAGTTCTCTCCACTTTCTCGATCATGTCGTCAGACCAGCTTTTGCGAGCCCGAGGTTGTTTCGGTTTGTTGTCACACAATGTTCTGCCTTCATTAAACTGTCGCACCCACGAACGCACTTTCGACACATCCATAACTCCATCACCACATGTCTCCTTCTACTGTCGATGAATTTCAACTGGTTTCACACCACGCAAATTCAGAAAACGAATGATTGCACGCTGACAAGTAAAGAAAACGTCGCCATTTTAAGTATTTAAAACAGTTCTCATTCTCGCCGCTGGTGGTAAAATTCCATCTGCCGTACGGTGCTGCCATCTCTGGGATGTATTGACAATGAACGCGGCCTCATTTTAAAATAATGCGCATGTTTCTATCTCTTTCCAGTCCGGAGAAAAAAAATCGGAGGCCTTAGAACTTGAATGCACCTCGTATTGTAATAATAAGCTTCACAGATGATAGTGAGAACAATTTTAGCAATTTTACAGTAATTTCATCACCAACCAATGATGTAACAGCATGTTTCCCAGTTTCAGTATCATAGATAAACCACCCCTTCCCTACTTGGCGAGCATCAATGCGAATGTAGATAGATGACTGTGCAGTACGTCCATTCATCATTTATTCTTGAACACATACATCATCAAAATATACCAGACAGCGTTCATCATATTTCTAGCACCTTGAGCATAGTGCTTAATTTACAACATATCTTTATGCGGATGGGTCTCACATAGCATTCTCGCGGTCTTATGATAAAATTAGAGACTGAAAGACCTCCTCACACTGTCTTTCACCAACCCACAATGCAGCACCGTTACCGATTTAATCTGCATCCGCCAGATGTAGACCGCTACATTCCACGTCTTGCGAATGAATGGAGCTTGCCGAGTCCTCGCCCATCAAAGCACACAAGAGTTCTCCAATGTGCCCATGTCAAGGAGGTTAGCACTCCTTATCCATGTATAGTAACAAATTTGAAAGTGTTGTGCTGTAGTAGGAGATGGTTAAGAAGAACAAGAAAAGGGTGATATTTATACATGATAGAGCTCCAGACAGATGGGGTTCGAAGCATTTTACGTAAATCAACTACGCTACCAATTTTACAGTATTGTTCTAGTGTCTGGAATCAGTACCAAGAGGCTATTGGTAAGAGAGAACATAAACAATGCACTCCTAAGGCTACACGGTTATACACTTAAAACAGGCTATAATGTTAGATCGCTTGAGTTTCCCACCTACCAGTCATGTGGAATGCAGCACTGTTAATATTTCAATGTAAGAAATACATTTCCAGAGCATGACATACATCCTTCTTCCAGATTTCTCTGCGATAAACTATGGTATCGAACTGTAAAATGAAAAATCTACTTGCTTAATATATCGACTCTATGTGATACGAGCACAATATAGCTTTCCAGATATGTATAGCGTACACCGTTCACATCCGATCATGGTTCAGAAATTATACTGTGCCCGCATCAGTCCTATATAAAATGACCGTTAGTAACGGAGAATACCTCTTACAAGGAAACAGATGAACGCCTAGCAGCGGCGTTTGTCATGAGAAATTACTCGTCATGCCGCCACTAACTCTGTAAACCGCACATGTGTCAAGCAAATGTATACACGGGGATTGTAGTGTCTCACAGAGACCTATCGCTAACTTAGTTATGAAACTGAAGTATCGATTTTACACCCAAGATGCGACAAGGGAATGGAGTGCATTGCATAAATCTTCGTTCGTTTAGAGGAATGTGTCACGATTCATCACACATGTGGTGGAAGTTCTCTGTTGACATGGAGGTTTACTGTTAATGATCGCAAGTAGACACTGCTCTAAGACACGCACGCAACACGCGGTTGTATACGAGTCGAACGGAGGCTATGTCACACAACTGATGCATCCTGACAGAACATCGAGAAAAAATTGTCAAATGAGCTGCAACATCTACTCCCTCTCTCTCTCTGGAATGCATCATCAGTCTACCATTAAATCGTACCTCGTTCCAACTCCATCTCAACCGACCACTCCATCCACTCTATGTCATCCTTTAACGCAGATGCAAGTACGTCTTCCTGAAAAGCGTCACATACAGTCGTCAACTCGCGTGTATCACTGTTATCTCAATAGATATACACTAGAATGCTGCCTCGACGGAAAAATATGACTGTTTCCCTGATTCCCTTTGCTCACATGTCGACGTTTTTCTCGGATTCCTCTTGCTGTAGCGTACTTGTTCCCATGTATAAGAACTGTTCTGCGCCATCCAGCAGACACGCGATTACTTCCTCAATTTCCCCGCATTTCGATGTACATTCCCTCAATTTATACGCATTTTTCGCAGTTCTATCGATTTTTTAAGTCATTTCTACCCATGCGATCATGACATAACTTCTGGTTCCGTGTTCTAAAACTATTTGTAAATGTAGTACAGAAGCCAACACCTAGCGCAAATGTACTGATCGGGAGGCATGTATAGCACTGTAATCTATTGTATCCGCACGCCTCCACAACACATATTCCACATTTGCAGAGCGTCTGTTCTGTTGGGCTGATAGATGTGAATGGTCCTTGAGGGACATGGATCTGTAGTACTGATATGTACACTCCTGGAAATGGAAAAAAGAACACATTGACACCGGTGTGTCAGACCCACCATACTTGCTCCGGACACTGCGAGAGGGCTGTACAAGCAATGATCACACGCACGGCACAGCGGACACACCAGGAACCGCGGTGTTGGCCGTCGAATGGCGCTAGCTGCGCAGCATTTGTGCACCGCCGCCGTCAGTGTCAGCCAGTTTGCCGAGGCATACGGAGCTCCATCGCAGTCTTCAACACTGGTAGCATGCCGCGACAGCGTGGACGTGAACCGTATGTGCAGTTGACGGACTTTGAGCGAGGGCGTATAGTGGGCATGCGGGAGGCCGGGTGGACGTACCGCCGAATTGCTCAACACGTGGGGCGTGAGGTCTCCACAGTACATCCATGTTGTCGCCAGTGGTCGGCGGAAGGTGCACGTGCCCGTCGACCTGGGACCGGACCGCAGCGACGCACGGATGCACGCCAAGACCGTAGGATCCTACGCAGTGCCGTAGGGGACCGCACCGCCACTTCCCAGCAAATTAGGGACACTGTTGCTCCTGGGGTATCGGCGAGGACCATTCGCAACCGTCTCCATGAAGCTAGGCTACGGTCCCGCACACCGTGAGGCCGTCTTCCGCTCACGCCCCAACATCGTGCAGCCCGCCTCCAGTGGTGTCGCGACAGGCGTGAATGGAGGGACGAATGGAGACGTGTCGTCTTCAGCGATGAGAGTCGCTTCTGCCTTGGTGCCAATGATGGTCGTATGCGTGTTTGGCGCCGTGCAGGTGAGCGCCACAATCAGGACTGCATACGACCGAGGCACACAGGGCCAACACCCGGCATCATGGTGTGGGGAGCGATCTCCTACACTGGCCGTACACCACTGGTGATCGTCGAGGGGACACTAAATAGTGCACGGTACATCCAAACCGTCGTCGAACCCATCGTTCTACCATTCCTAGACCGGCAAGGGAACTTGCTGTTCCAACAAGACAATGCACGTCCGCATGTATCCCGTGCCACCCAACGTGCTCTAGAAGGTGTAAGTCAACTACCCTGGCCAGCAAGATCTCCGGATCTGTCCCCCATTGAGCATGTTTGGGACTGGATGAAGCGTCGTCTCACGCGGTCTGCACGTCCAGCACGAACGCTGGTCCAACTGAGGCGCCAGGTGGAAATGGCATGGCAAGCCGTTCCACAGGACTACATCGAGCATCTCTACGATCGTCTCCATGGGAGAATAGCAGCCTGCATTGCTGCGAAAGGTGGATATACACTGTACTAGTGCCGACATTGTGCATGCTCTGTTGCCTGTGTCTATGTGCCTGTGGTTCTGCCAGTGTGATCATGTGAATTATCTGACCCCAGGAATGTGTCAATAAAGTTTCCCCTTCCTGGGACAATGAATTCACGGTGTTCTTATTTCAATTTCCAGGAGTGTAGTTTGGGGCGTAACACAATACAGTGGCAAAATCCTAATCCCTCCTCCAATTCCTGTATTGTATTTTATACTGCCTCGTGTTGCAGGAGAAGGCTTTGTTTAACGCTGACTTACACATCGTACACTGTTGGCATAGCTACGGCAACATGTTGCCATTTCCACCGAATGGTTAAAACATGGCCCTGTTGCACTAACTCAGATGTCTCTGTTTCTACATGGGTTGCAGAAGATGGTGGATATAGCTCTCTCCAACTTCTGCTCAGCGCTGACTTAAATTGGAACGATCACATGCGCAAAGCTGCAGAAATGGCAGCAGTTATTGGAGCCATAGGGACTATCTAAAATTTTACTGTAGCTGGAAGTTCAAAATGGTGACGCCTTTAGAGATATGAGAGTCCCAGAAATATGATTCACTAGTGACAGTAATCATTAAAGGACTTCTCCATAGGATCCAACGCAGGTATGTTGTTGAATGGAAAGACGTTATTCCTAATCCCAGACAGCGTACCTAATGGTGCGTGTAACACTAGAGATCTGAAAAGCAAGTGTACATTACTTACGACCGTCATCAGCACACCATCTACTACTGTTTGTGATCCTTCTCAATCAACCTTCACTTACAACCCACTGGACAAATCGCAGAACCACTGACGTGGCACTGAGACAGAATACATTACAAATACTGAAGAAATATCTAGCGGCGGCATTAGAGAGTTGCAAATACCGGTTTCATACCACGTTCCTTATCTGAATCACTTTCAAAATTCCGTGATTTGGTTGCGTCATTGGCTACGTGTAACCGCACTGTTGTATGATAATATATACTCCAGCGATCACCGTCTGTATTCATTGTTGCGGTATTTGTCTGGAAAAACCAAGTCATTCCAAGATAATGCCATAAGTCGCTTTATAAAGTGGGTATAATTTTTAACATGGATACTTGAATGCACCTGCTGAATCAAGACAGTTTGTGATAGTAATATGGTCGTTGCGATCGTGTTTTTTAACATCTGGCGGTTTGTAAGATGATTGCGTCTCTCTAAGACATACTGATCACACTCTCAGAAAAAAACTTACACGAGTCATGTCCACCCTTCGCTGATTTTCTCTCAGTATTATTTCGTATCGCCAGTTATGGGTTATTAGCACAGTATTATACTTAAAAGTAGTGAACATGTGATAGTTTCGCTTGATCATCAGGCTTGTAAAGTATGTGTTTGTGTTCCGCGATGTGCAGAGGAAATGACTATGTCCAATCGTAAGGAAGGTATGGATTTGACGTGGAATACTGTGACAGAAAAGGGAAGAGGATATTAAGTTATAAGAATGGTAGAGATATTTTTATTTCCACAGCCACAGCTTTCAGCAGCGTGTATATCCCATACTTCGCTCATTGTTGAGTATCGTCCAATTGAGACCATGATCATAATATTTAATTGTAAGTACAGGGATAAAATATACATGTGGTCAGTTTTCCTAGGACCAATCTGTCTTCCCGTGCTTGGCATGCAGTGACCTGTAGGGGGAATGATTCACGTTTCCGGCTAATGGTTGGACCTGGCTGAATGCAGAGGCCCGTTGAGGTGTAGCAATGTAGCTGACTTAACCGTGTCGTCCTCTAGACGGCCGAATAGCGAACTACTACTTAGTACGTGTTGGACAGATGTGGTGATCGCGTGGAAATGTAAGAAAATTTAATATGTATGTGTGTTTGCTATGTACCGTTATTCCCTCCCATGTTCTCTGGGCATGAGAAACACCTTAGTAGACTTTGTAAATTATAGGGATGATTTGGAATCATAAGAGCGACATGGTATTCACGAGTGGAAATACCTGTGTTCTTTTTTTTAGAGTTTTCGCGTAAAGGTCTTCACAGACACCACAAGTTTCTAGTTACTCGATGGTTTACACCATGCTCCACTGCGCTAAATTTTCGGGTTGCTAGAGAATTAATTTCCAGTCTACATCTTCAGAATCACGTTCTGAGAGAGGTACTGTCATGCAAGCGATATTGCTAGGTGCTTGGTATCATTAAGCATCACAAAAATGGTATGATATTCTAACAAACCATGTGAAATTGCAAATGTTCTTGTGATATCACAGTCTGGAGATAGGTGTAGAAAAGCAACCAAGCAATCAGGTCAGGACCAGAAACATTAAAGTCTTTGTACCAAGGGAACCAATATAGCCTTTGTACAACAGTTCTGAGAGTGACTTCAGTCCATTGATGGCGCTCTGGTCAGGTGTCAGTAGTGGATGAGCACCCGACCTTGTGGGAAATATCTAGTGCAGTGAGGAGTATACCTACGATGCATGTGCTAATGCTGCCTATGTACGAGTGTCCGGCGGTTGATAGCTATACAAATGGTGTAAAAGGAGCGATTTTGTATGGCGCAGGATTCGAATTGCATGTTTACTACATCGACGCAGAATGCGGTGATATATTGTCAGGTTGGAAATCAGTTTCAAGCTCTAATTTTCAAGCTTTCGTCCTCAGTGGCAGAGCAGTGTAATTGAGTAATAGTCTTTCTGTATTTGACGATTTGCATGCCACTTTTTCAGGGTTTAACTGTCTGTGCAATATGGCGAGATGTACAAAATACTTTTTCTGCTGAAAGTCTCATCTGCAGAAAACAATGGCGGACAGTGCCCCCACACCACCACCACCACCACCACCAGCAGTTTGACAAGTAAATTCAGTGACAAATTGGCTGTCCCTTTAGGACTGCTGATGTTATTGTGGAACAGATTTCTACAGTGTGTCCAGAGGGGCTACTTGCCTGTTATTTATATAGACATGTGACATCAGTATATAATTGAGAACCTTTTAGCTGCTATGCAAACATCTCTCTCAGCACTGGACCTGCACTGCCACTATGCACCATTGTGCCAGCAACTGTGCCTAGATGGACACATATTTTGACAAGAATTAGTCAGATGTGAAGAATGAAAGGGATGCTGCTGCCTCATGCTTGTGGGATGCGAATGGACAGCAGCTGACATCCGCATTATCACTTTTTGGGAGCCACCAGTGCATCCCGACTCCTGGGAGTGTGTGTGGCAGCATTCTGTGTGGTCCAGACAGAGGCAGCAGGCGGTACATGTGTGCATTGGAATTCTGTGATGTCAGTATAACACTCGAAAAACTCCAACTGTATACCGACTTTTTCCTACCGGCTGCCATCTTACAATGTCAGTGGGTCATTGCAGCATAAGCATGTGCACACTTTGTAGCCTCTGATGCATCACACTTGATGATATTTGGAAAGCTTCTTTTACGTGCAATGAGTGTTTGTCCACTGCACTATTTTCAGCTCTTTAAGCATTTTGAGTGTGTTTGCTTAGCGTTACACATGCATTATTTTGTAGCAAATTACGAGTTTCTTGCATGTCTGTATACTGTGTACTGCGTTATTTCGGTAATTAACGAGTTGTTTGCTTGTCTCTACATCAGATTACCGCATTGTTTCTGTTACTTACGAATAGTTTGCAGGACTGTGTGCTGCGTACTGCGTTATTTCGGTAATTTACGAGTTTTTTGAGTGTCTGTACATCATTGTACTGCATTATTTACGAGTAGTATGCAGGTCTGTAAAGTGTGTCTTGTGTCCTCAAGCATGTCAGAGCGAGTGTTTTGTATCGGTATAGTAAATATACTATGTAAAATCTGACCGTAAATAAATTATTCTAAAAATAAAAAGTACACTCATTCCTCTCTCCAGCATCCCAGAACAATCTGAGTCATATTCCCACCATTTTCCTCTCCAGACCGCCATATTGGATTACGTCACAGGAGGGACGACGTCTCCCTCTGATGATGGTGCTGTGTACTAGGTCAGTTGGACACTGGACCTTGTGGTGAACACACTGGATGGCGGTACTGCCGCAAATTATTTTAATGAACACTGCCTGCAAAATAAAGACTTACGTCCATCCTAGTCAGCTTCCCAGCGCAGGCTGAGGCATTTTCCTGTCATTTTCCCCTCCAGACCGCCATCTTGGATTATGTCATGGGAGGGACAATGACTCCATGTGCTGGCGGTGCTTTGTACTTGGTCAATTGGACTCCACACCTCATGGCGAACACACTGAATGGAGCTAAAGCCTCAAATTGCTTAAACAAACACTGCATACAAAAGAAAGACTTACATCCATCCTATCCAGCACAGGTTGAGCCCTTTTCCCACCAACTCCTAGGAAGATGTGTCGGTCAGATAACTTAGGTTAGAGGAGGTAACCCAAGTGACCTCTTTTCCCGCCGTTTTCTTAGGTTAGTGGAGGTAGCCATGGTGTGTTGCATTGTCCTGCCCGAAGAAATCTGAACTTTCCACCGTGAAATCATTGTGAGGTTGTCATATCTATCACCGCCGTCTTGGATCAGCCATCTTGAATAAATTTGTCTACAATCGAGAGTGGGGTGGAGCCGGCCTTGTTCTAATAAGACCACAAATATTAGCATTCTGGTACTTTTAGTACTAACCAAGGCTTTTAATAATAATGAAAATTAAATACTTTTTTCTCTGCACTCAATCCTCTGAAATAATTTAAATATTTACTTTTACTGATCACATGGATAACTTCAGCCAGAAGACTAACAATACACTTGACAACATTATTACTCCACGATAATTAATAAACCATTTAAAAAAGTAGTGATTCTTTTATTAGTTATAATTTGGACGCCCTAAATTATTGCATTACTAGGAAAAGGAACCCACCCAGGTAAATCATCGAGAGGTAAATCAGCTTTCTTAAAAGGAAATTGAAATTAGATAGCATAATATTTGCATATTAAGTACGTTACTGGCCCATGCAAATAAATGCAGTACTAAATATGACTTTTACTGACGATGTGGCCTCTGATCTTCTACGGCAGAAGTATTAAGTCGTCATACATGACCATATCTCTTGACGAAGAATGCTCTGTAAATTCTCTTATTGATGTCGGAATTTTATGATTCAGAGCAAGAGAATAAATGCAATTATCTATTAGCCGATATCAATTCATATCGCAAGCATAGTTAATGTAATCTTGCTACAATTATAGCCTCATTCATCACGCAAGACGCTAATTGGTTGAACGCTGATTACCGATTAAATGCCCCACAAAGACTACCAGCTATTCTTCGAGCCAAAGCACCCTTTACATTCCCGCCTACTGTTTTCGTAGCAGAGGGTCTTCCCTACATTGTTTTGCATCTGTATAAACAGGAGTGCCCTAAGAAAGAAACATTTTATACACGCTACTTCAATATTTTAGTTTCATAAAAGGACATATTTCGAAAATTACATTTACAAATTAATTCTCGTTAAATAACTTTACACACAATACGAACAATTATTTCCACATGTGTTGAACCAGAGAACAATATTGCACTATACACTGGAAAACATAGAGGTACATGAAGAAAATACGGGTGACACTAAACGTGTTATATGCTTCCCTAAACTCTTGGTGCGCGTTGTAGTCCCCAATACACTCGTCAATGTGCGCGTAGGAGAAAGCAGATTTATTTCTGTGAACGTACGCTTCTAGTCAGTACTAGAGGGACTAATTAAGTGTGGCAATGTCTGTTATTCAAATTACTTCTGTTTCTGAGAACAGCTTGTTAGTTATTCAGTGCGGTTGTGCCGTGGTACCCAGTGAAGCGAGTTACGTTACTGTACCTGCTGCCGGGTGATGTGAATTTATAACATTGAAACAAAGCCTCGGTATATTTGATTTTGGAGTGCTGGTATTACAACTCTGGCTTCCTTTTGCAATGATTGTGTTAGAAACCTTCTTTATCATCGACATCGCCATAAAACCGCCTTGAATACAATGTATAAAGTTTTTCGAGAAGCTTTAGTAAGCATTTCATCATTTTGTTATAATTCCGAGTTGTCACGATATATTGCTGGTGTATTGTAACTTCATTATTTCCCAGACTGTGTACACCGTAATTTAGAACATCCTTGCAAGAGGTTTTATGGATATATCAAGTTACAATGTGGTACAGTAAGTTTATTTTGATTCTACTATGCGTTTTTCATTTTTTCTACTTTTACTTATATCGGTGGGTAGCCCCAATGAAATTTTATTACTCTAGGGTATGATGTTTCGTAGTCTTCGTGCCCGTTTTTGAATAGTTAAATATAATAATAATAATAATGATTAGGGACCCATTTACAGTCTTATGCCTTCAGCTGATGAATTCGAATATCTTTGTAACGGTTCAATAGCTTTGCCTGATTAAAAGGCTATAAGCCTGTTGCCGCGCGGGATTAGCCGAGCGGTCTAGGACGCTGCAGTCATGGACCGTGCGGCTGGTTCCGGCGGAGGTTCGAGTCCTCCCTCGGGCATGTGTGTGTGTGTCTGTCCTTAGGATAATTTAGGTTAAGTAGTATGTAAATTTAGGGACTGATGACCTTAGCAGTTAAGTCCCATAAGATTTCACACACATTTGAACATTTTATGTTACCGATTATTTGGTGTATAATAGCACTAGGCGTTGTACTTTGACGTATTGCAGTTAAATCTTTGGACCCTGATTGTAATATTATTTTTTGTATTAATAGATAAAGATTTGAGGATTATGACCACTCGCAGCTGAACCTAGTCCTACCACTTCCTGTTATGTCACAGCTGTATACAAATCGTCTGATATTTAGCGAAGTAACGTATAAGGGGTGATTCAGTTGCCCTAATGATGAAGTTTTATGCAACCCTCAATACGTCTCTGTCAGCACTGGTATCCAGACCAGTCACAGCCTTGTAATCGATGTAAGTTTTCTCTCTCAGAGTTTTGAGGCACTGTTAGTAAACGCAATCATACTGTAAAATATATAAGTGGCGATTTGCCATGAGTTACACGGTATTGCTAGACCTAGATGTATGTTACTTCTTCTGCACTTATCCAAGTGTCTACAGTCTTTCTTTGCGTAATTATTGGTGTAGTCATACGGATTTTGGGTGTCTCTTTAAGTATATTCCGTTTAGTGCACTTAATATTTCGAAAGTAATTCATAAACGCTGTTTCATATAGCGTGTTTCACCATTGGAAATAACGAAAGTAACTGGGGATATCAAATTAGGAAGCGTTGAAGTAACAAATTTCAGGTATATAATCCAATAAATAGATTGATGTATGAATTAACGTGTCAATGTAGTTTCAAAAACAAAATTCGTACAACAGGTTAAAATGCCTTTGTACCCTTTACCAGCGTTTCTGCTACATTTTAAAAATACGCTTCACACCTCTAGAGCGAACTGACCAACATCCACATTGTTTCGTCATGTGGGGTTGCATATAACCATATCGGTAGGGGCAACTATATCACGCCGTATAACCTAACCTGAACTTACGAGCCTGTTGTTGAGGACAACACACCAACCAGACACCGGGCCAGGAATCGAACTTGGGACCGTTGCACGGCAGTCAGGCACTTCGACCAGACAGTTAAGTAGGTGGAGACGGAAGGGGTGGGTTACAGGGATGTCCTGAAGAGGGAAAGAAAGATGGACAGGGAGAAGAAAATAACAGGGACGTAAGTGCAATGTTTTACAAGAAAATTAAAATACAAAACTGCATGACGTTTACAAGAATCACTTATATACATAAGAAAAAGCATCGCAGAAAGAACTAAACTGAAAAGAGCAAGGACGAAAGTCTACCCTCAGAGAACCTTGGTGAAAGAAGTGTCGAGCTTGGAAAACCGGTTATGGCAAACGAGAAGAATTGGTAAATACATCAGCCTACGCAAGCAAAATGTTTACGCCGCTTGAAGACTCAGGCACTGAGTGTAGCCTATTGTTTACAATAAGTGATGCACAGATGTTGCGCAACGATGAGTCATAGCGATAGATTAATTTGCACTGTAATGTAGAGTTTTCGGAAACTCCCTTTACAAACTTCTAGAAGAGGGGAGTGGTTACATATTATTTTGAATACGATCCCATGCCCAGATACGTAAGGTTTCAGTTCTATGTCGGTTTCAGTTCAGATGAGTAGCGCGTCCACGTCTGCTAAGGTAAAGAGCAGTGTCTCAGAGTTGCTTGTCTCGTATGGAATGGGGTAGTTAAGATGACGCATACTACAGAGGTCACCTAATAGCACCTTTGCATACGTTGTGCCAAATATGACCTTAACACACAATAAGTGTTACACTCTGGGAGAAATTCTGAATTGCTTGACCGTTTGTTAACCTAATGGACAGAGGGTATCGGACACAAATTTTCGTTCCTATGTGAATTAGCAGAAAGCAGAAAGACTTTAATTTTGTAAGAAATGAAAGCAATCAAGTTCCCTCAAATGAAACAATAAACGGTCGCCAGCCTAATTAGGCACAATAATGTGAAAGCATTATCTTCATTGGATTCAAATATACTCTTACAAAAGGAACTTTCATAAATTCTGTCTTAGTAAAGTGCAATGAACAGACACAAAAACCAGGCGAAATGCACAGTCGATAGCAGTAGCTATTAACAGCATAGGGTGGCAATCACAGAAATGTAAAATAGACTTTACTATTGTCAACTATAATTACTACCTCAACTATTAATTACTTCAGCACAAAATTTCGTCAAAGACCTTACGAGACTAAGTGGCACCAGACAACAGTTCAAGTTGGACCAACATATACACATCACAAATGCAATAAAATCAACATTTATACTCTTTAGCACTAAACTTTGTCACAATCACAGTAATAGCAATTAAAAACAAAATAAAGCATTTTAACAAATTTAAAATATTGTATCTCTTTATCTGTGAAACAAATGATTACTTTAAAACTGAAACATAGGCACATTTAAATAGAAACAAATTAGCATTTCTTCATAAATAGGATACTCGGTCTTCAGCACTTTTACCATAGGACCCTGCTTAGTATCATGAAGAGGGAAGTTTCAAAGTTGAAACACATATTTTTGCAACACTTGAATTATTATTGCAAAAGCACACACAAGCGCACTGGTTCATACTGTCATACATATCTGTTTTCCAAAGTAGGTGAAGCAGTGGCGCAACAGCGGTGGCAAGCACGTGGTGGCTATTAGATCTCCTTCTGGCGGTTTTAAGCTCTATTTAATTCTTTTCATCTTTAGAGCCTTTTCAAATGCGACAGCATCATTTTACAGCCGGAACCACATCCGAGGCCATTCAATCATAGATTTGGTTTCAGAATGCCTCACTTGGCACCTGCGGTGTTGACTTTGCGACTGCTGGCCACTGACTGCCTAACGTGCTCTCTCTCTTGCTGCCCAAATTGACCGACACTTTCACCTTTTCTTGCGCGCCAAGCCCCTTCCATAGTGGAGCGGGTTCCCTACACCTTTTCTATTTCACAATACAAGATCCCTAAGTATGAAGCAGTTATCTACATACCATTTTGTTCTCACAAACAGAAACATTTAACAAAGTTTCATTATTTCAGTACACTGTTAAGTTAAAACTAAATATGGATCACAATTTTCCATTTCCCTCCAACAATTCAAAGAACTTAACGCGTAAAGAACTAGCACATCATTGTTATATACACTTAATTACACTGTACTAAACCACTCATAATCGAAAATAGTCTTACAACCTGATGTGACGTGACGTCTGGTTTTCCGCGAGGCATACTCAGTACCTTTGCGTCTTCGTTTCAGTAAACGTGTTTCGGTATACATTTTCGGAATATACAGAGATGCTTCTTTTGTATGGCGAAGCTCAAAGTAACAGCAGAGCTGCTAGTCGGCTGTATCAAGAACGTTTTCCGCAACACAGCGCGCCATACCACAAACTTTTTGAGGAAGGAACGACGATTCGGTTTAACGTTCCATCGACATGTGGGTCATTAGAGACGGAGTGCATGACCGGATTGTGTCAAGGATGGCGAAGGAAATCGGCTATGCCCTTTCAAATGAAACATCCCGACATTTGCCTTGAATGATTTAGGGAGATCACGGGAAACCTAAATCTGAATGGCTGGACGCGGTGTTGAATCGCCGTCCTCCCAAACTTTTTGCCCAAGTTACGCGGCGGCTCCGAGAAACCTTCACCACGAGGAGGCACGACTGAGATACTCCACGGTAACGCCGTGAGCCATAATTTAAAGAAGATGGACTGGATCGCTCTGAAGAGAGCCCGTAAACGGGTGCGCGAACAACTGAACGTACAATTGGAGTTGGTAACGGTATCACATGGAACGTTCTTCGTGAACAACAATTACATTCGCAGCACTTACAAGAGGAACACAGTATGGGTCCAACCAATTTTCCTCAACACACTGCCACTGCAGGTGGTTCCTTCAGCGCTGCATCGACACACCAATGTTTCCACGTCGACTTCTGTTCTTGGCTAAACGCAAGCTCATTGGAGACTGTGTTATGAATTCGCGAAACAGTTATGCCAGGGCAGGAGAAAACACATGTGCCACGCATGTTCAGGGATTTCAGCACCGGTCTGGTATTAGCGTACGGGTAGGTTTCTGGACGGTCATGTGATTGGGCCTTACCTCCATCTACTCAAGCTTACTGGTCCTGCATGCTTGATCTTCCTAGAAAACGTGTTGGACCCGTTCTTGAAGAGCTGTCTCACTGAATATCCAGCACGAAATGCGGTTTCAGCAAGATGGTGCACCATATCACTACTCATGTGACTTTCAGGCGCGTGGCCGCCACGATCGCCGGATTTAACGCCTATGGACTACTTCTTGAGTAATCGTGGGCAGTTTTTTAAATTACGAGACTCCTGGAGAGACAGAGGAAGATCTGCTGGCACGAGTTTTGGCCGCTGCACTAGAAACTTAAACGACACCAGGTAAAATGGAGAGAGTGTACCAGAAGACGCTTCATAGGTACAATGTCTGTGTTCGTCCCATCGAGCCGCTGTTTGAAGCATCATTACTGCTTCTGTACGTACGTACAGTATCCTAGATTCTATTTTGTTTTGGAATAATGTAAACACGTAATGTTCAAGTTTAATACAAACTAATGTGCCTAAGGGATAAATGGATGTTTCGTTATGGCTGATTGCGAATTGTTACCTAATAACTAAAATTCCTCAAGCAGAAATGGATAAGTTAAGCAACATTGGATTGAAACCATCGTAGGCCGGCCGCGGTGGTCTAGCGGTTCTAGGCGCGCAGTCCGGAACCGCGCGACTGCTACGGTCGCAGGTTCGAATCCTGCCTCGGGCATGAATGTGTGTGATGTCCTTAGGTTAGTTAGGTTTAAGTAGTTCTACGTTCTAGGGTACTGATGATGCTCAGAGCCATTTGAACCATATAGTCCATGCACCAGACGAAAAACATACAAACTTCGTCCAATAGTTTTATTCCACCAGCAGAAAACGTTGACTATGTGCTACGTCAAAAGAAAATGGGGTTGGTTGATTTGGGGGAGGGGGCCATACAGCGAGGTCATTGGTTTCATTGGATTAGGGAAGCATGGGGAAGCAAATCGGCAGTGCCCTTTCAAAGAATCTATCCCGGCATTTGTCTGAAGGGATTTAGGGAAATCATGGAAAACCTAAATCAAGACGACCGGCCACGCATTTAAACCCTGGTCCTTCCGAATGTGAGTCCAGTGTGCTTACCACTGCGCCATCTCGCACGGTTGTTGGGCATAGATCAATGTCACTGTCGTATCTCTGCGACAAAAAAGGGCGCTATATTTGTGTTCATTTGATCATGGCCACTTGTGTTTACGGGCTAACAGCGAATTGTGTAGCTTATCGTTTATCACCATTAATCACTCAGTAACACCTAGAAAGGGCTTATATGTATCAACGGAATTGTTAGTCTTTGATTGAATACATATTGACTATTTAAATAAATGTCCGACCCGATAGCTGAGTGGTGAGCGCGACGGAATGCTATGCAAAGAGTACCGGGTTTGATTCCCGGCTTGGTCGGAGATTTTCTCTGCTCGGGGACTGGGTGTTGTGTTCTAATCATCATCTTAACCACATCGACACGCAAGACGCCGAAGTGGCGCCAACTCAAATGACTTGCACCAGGTGACCTTTTTACCCGAGGAGAGACCCTAGCCACACGACATTTAATTTCATTTCATTAAAACAAATAAACAGCAGTCTTCGAAAAATTTTGACTATATAAATGCCTGTACAGAATGAATAATATTCACTGTAATCAGATCATTCGTTATATTGTTACATAACTCGCTTCTGTCGTTTAGTCATGTCGGACATATTGTGACATTTCAGCGTGACATTTCAGCCTTTATTTGAGAATTGCTGTAAAGCCGAAATGATGATTGTATGTAACAATTTAATAGTAATTTACAATTTAATAGCGTAAATTTATTTCAAACTTTATTGCTTGTGTAGCAGTTTACTGCTGGAGGGAAACGTGTAGGACAAAAATTGTGGAGGGAGACCAGAAGATGAATACAGTATGCAGATTCAGAAGGATGAAGGCTGCAGTAGTTACGCGGAGATGAAGAGGCTTGCACAAGAATAAATGTCCGACCCGATAGCTGAGTGGTGAGCGCGACGGAATGCTATGCAAGGAGTACCGGGTTTGATTCCCGGCTGGGTCGGAGATGGATAGTTACATCTGAACAGACTGAAGACCACAATAACACGTAATGGGAATGCCGCGAGTCCGCAGTTACACTGGCGAACTCGTGTACTCGCTCTCGTCTCAAAGCGCGTAAAATCCACTTGCGTCCTACAAAAGACTCAGGTCACGAGTGGGCGGACAGTCAACAGTCGCGTCTACGGGCACACATAGACGACGAGTTCGGAAGGACGTCAGAGAACTCGCCGTTGACGTTAAAAGGGAATATACGGAACTCACTTCTGATCCCTGATAGACTCCTATCTCCTCCAACATGCATGTACGGGTACCTGTCTCTACGTTATACAAAATCGTAAGATAATTGTCATCACTGGTAACGCTGTGTCCTGTGATTATCTGGGAATCAAAGGTGAATTTACCTTGCCGTTATTCCTCTTCATATCTGTGTATGTTCCTTGTACATTGTTTTGAAAGTTTTGCTTGTTTGAAAGACATAAAAGCTTCACAGCCAACATAGCAGATTTGATGTATACCTACAGTTGTCAAACTGTTGTTAGTTTTAATGTTGTGTACAAGTAACTAACCTAGTGTTTTACCTGTCTTGAAAGCAGTTCTGGCAATATACCTGTCGAACAATGCACTGAGTTTTTGTGACGTATTACCACAAAAGGAAAACAAGATGAACTTAAAACTTTCTGCAGCCTTTTGTTAGACATATTCTGAAGTATTTGAGATTTATAACTGTATATATATCATTAACTGGAGTAATGAAGTCTTACTGTTAATAGGTCGCTAAGTTAAACTATCGCACCATGTAGTTTCTCCTAAACTCGACGTCAGTAAACAATGAAACCGTGAGCCCCTATTCTATTAAGTCACAGGTCCATCTTACGGATTTCATTAACAACTAATGGTAAACTAAACCTGCTACAGTCCATTCCAGTTGTATGGTCCCGGATTTTACTTGATCTAGTTAAACACTAACCTCAGTAGTAGAAGTGTAATGTTAATTACATAATCAACGTTCTAGAGTTCACAGTAACAAGAGCCAAAGTTCATGTATTTTGACCGTTCAAAATTGGTTCAAATGGCTCTGAGCGCTATGGGACTTAACTGCTGTGGTCATCAGTCCCCTAGAACTCAGAACTACTTAAACCTAACTAACCTAAGGACATCACACACATCCATGCCCGAGGCAGGATTCGAACCTGCGACCGTAGCGGTCGCGCGGTTCAAGACTGTAGCACCTAGAACCGCTCGGCCACTCCGGCCGGCTGTTTGACTGTTGACAACCTACTTTGACTTACCTTCACATGAAGTCAGACTGAACTACACATTTCACTTCTCAAAAATCTGTACATACACAGTCCTGACTCCACCAGTTAAAGGGATGTGAGGTTACAAAAATTAGCCATTTGCGAATAGGTCTCGCACTCAGATGGTCCAATACAAATCTGACTGCGTAAACAGACAGTTCATCCATGGCAGAAACCGAGAACCATGACAATTTTTGTTTGTTATTGTCATTGATACTGAAAAGATATTGGCCCTAGCAATTCCAAGACTTTCGAGAATGCTTTAAGTCTGAAGTCTGAAACAGATGACAAATTATATTTTTAATGTGATATAATTACTAATTAACAGTCTTGGGTTTTTCCCTCTACCTGCGAAGCTTTTCTTACTGTCAGATATCTTGATTCCAGGACAACGGTACATACCCATAGTTGATGAGTAAATTTGCGGATATAGTGGTGCATGATATAAATGCCTGTATATCTTGGTCTCATTCACTTAACAGCTAACGTTTATTCCAATGCCATGGAACCATAGACCTTAACGTGCAATATACATTTCAGCTTCATGCGTCTGCCCGTTCATGAGAGGAAGGGATCTTAACAGACGGATGGACAGTCAGTCGGATAAAAAAAGACAATTGTTTTCTCTTGTGATATTATAACAAACTAACAATTTTCGGTTTTTCATCCTTTCGTCGTTCTGTGCAACCTGGCATCTTGATTCTAGGTCAGCGGGAAGTACCTGAGAGTTTCTGATGAGTGAGTTTGCGGATTTCAAGATGCACGGCTTAACGAGCGGTACCTTTCTATTGACTTAGAAACCTCAATTTTTTATACCACAAAGACATTTTAGGTATTAGTATCCGTCGTAAAATGTAATAACTCTTCAAGTTCCTGAGGAAGGGGGGTCCAAACACTTGGACAGATAGACAGAAGACCACAAAGTGATCGTATAAGCGTTCTGTTTTTAACAATTGAAGAACAGAGCACTAAAAACGAAGTATAAATATATATGATCCGAGATTTTCTTGGCACATGGAAATCTCGAAAATTTCTCGGGTATTCAGCCGGGTGGCGTCGTCCAACAGGGTCGATACTTCGACAAGCCGACTACTTGCCATCTTCAGTCGTTCGTGGTGTCTGATTGGTCTCTCATGGATGCTGGCTTTATATAATCCGCAGCTTCTGTCTTGGCGCTTCCGTGCGGAAGCGACTGGTAGTGGGGGAAGCACGGCGCCGAGTGGTGGAGGAAGTGTGGCGCCAGGTGGTGGGAAGCGCGGCGGCGGGTGGTGGGGGAAGAGCGGTGCCGGGTGGTGGGGGAAGCGTGGCGCCGGGTGGTGGGGAAGTGTGGCGCCGGGTGGTCGGGGAAGCACGGCGCCGGGTGGTGGGGAAGTGAGGTGCCGGGTGGTGGGGAAGTGTGGCGCCAGGTGGTGGGGCCGAGAGGAGGTCGTCCAAAGAGCTGGGAGAGGCTTCATAAGCCGGAGCTTGTTCCCATGAAGCGACGACCATTGGCGATGCCAAAAGGACATCACCTCCTGAGAGATGGCAATGTAAAAATCATCGGAGGGGTTATAGGTACTCACAGGCTGAGGTAGGAGGACTGCAGCCTTGCCAGCAGCGTCAGCAGCCTCGTTTTCTGGCAGACCGACGTGGCCAGGAACCCACAGAAATATGACATTGGCTCCACCAACAGTAAGTGACAATTATCCTGGACCCGCTGCACTAACGAATGGGCAGTGTACAGCACACATAGACTTTGAAGGACACTGAGTGAGTCTGAGCAGAGGACACAATTGAAAAGGCTGTGTGGCCGGATATACTCTATGGCCTGATACAAGGCGAAGAGCTCGGCTGTGAATACTGAGGAGTGCGCCGGAAGCCGATATCAAAAGACACGGGTGCCAATGATGAAAGCACACCCAACCCCACGGTCAGTCCGGGGGCCATAAGTGTATACATAGGTACCATCGCGAAGTTCCATGTGAAGGTCGTGAAACTGAATGCGATAAGCTGGAGTAGTGTCCTTAGGAAGCGAATGAAGGCCTAAGATAACATAGGCCGCTTCACGAAGCCAAGGTGGTGAAGGGTTCACACCCACCAGGAAAGTTATAAGTAGTGTGAAGTAAAGCCGCCGTAGCAAGTGCCGAAAGTTGAATCCAGGAGGTAACAGAGAATAGCGACGAGCCCTATACTGACGATCAAAGGAACCATCGAAGAAGGAGTCACAGGAGGGGTGGCCACACATGGCAGACAAACAGTATGCATACTGGCTGAGGGGAAGGTCACGCCGGTAGGAGAGTTGTAGTTCAGCAGCTTCGGTATACAGACTCTCAAACGGGCTGAAGTAAAAGGCGCCTGTGGCCCAACGGATGCCATAATGGTGGATAGTGTTGAGATGGCGTAACAGGGATGGGTGTGCAGACATAAACAACTTCGAGTTTCGGACGGACAAGGGACCGGTACAAAACGGAGGAAGGTGGTTCAATCGGCACCCCAGGAATTACCATTGAGAACATGTAGAACATTGAGGGACTGCGTACAGCGGGCTGCTGGGTAAGATACATAGGAGGACCAAGAGAGTTTCCTATCGAGCATGAGCCACAGGAATTTCGTAGTTTCAACAAAGGGAAGGGCAATAGGTCCCAGATGTGAGATGGTGGCAGAAACCATTTGTGCCGCCAGAGAAGTGCAACAGATTGCAACATTGTCAACAAAAAGGGCGCCGGAGGTGCCCAGCAGAAGAAAGGCCTTCACAGGGTTAATCGCGACAGCAAAGAGGAGGACGCTCAGGACGGAACCCTGAGTCACATCACTTTCCTGGATAAACGTTTCTGATAAGGCAGAACCTACACGCACCTTTAAAACTCGCTCTTGTAAAAATGCCCAAAGAAAACAGGGTAGGCGCCCACAGAAGCCCCACATGTAAAGAGTGCGGAGGATACCAGTTCTCCAGCATGTGTGGGAGGCCTTCTCTAAATATAAAAACACGGCTACAGTCTGGGATTTCCGCAGAAAGCCGTTCAAGACATGGGCGGACAAAGTAACGAGATGGTCAACTGCAGTACGCTGCGCTCGAATTCCACACTGTGCATTCCTCAGTAAGCAGCGAGACTTGAGTCACCACTCCAGCAAGGCATGAATCATACGTTCCATTGCCTTGCAAAAGCAGCTGGTAAAAGAGATGGGCCGGTAGCTAGAAGGAAGGCTTTCTCCTGTCTGGGCGTAGGTATGGGTATGACGATGGCTCCACGCCAGCGTCCAGGAAATTGCCCTCTGCCCAGATGCGGTTGTACGAGTTAAACAGAAAGTGCTTGCTCGCAAGAGAAAAGTGCTGTAACATCTGCATGTGGATGGCGTCTGGCCCTGGGGCGGAGCATCGGGATTAACTGAGAGCACGATGTAGCTCCCTCACAGTAAAGGTGGCATTATAGCACTCACGATTCGGAGAAGAGAAGGGTTTCGTCTGAGCCTTCTCCACTTGCTTCCGATGGAGGAAGGCAGAGTGATAGTGGGAATATCTCAAAACTTCCCTAAAATGGCGGCCCAAGTTGTTAGAGATAGCAATAGAGTCCACGACAACGTAGTCAGCTACTCTCAGACGGGAAATTGGGGAATGGATCTTGCTCCAGAGAGCCCTCGGAGGATAGCCCACACGACAGAGGAAGGTAGAGAACTGTTAAAAGAACTAGTGAATGAAATCCAGCTAGCTCTTTGCTATCGATGACGCTTTGTACGCATCTGTTTGTAATGAATGCAGTTTGCCAGCGCAGGGTAGTGGTTAAAGACGAAGAGAGCACGTCTTTGTGCGCAAATTGTGTCGTCGCATGCCTCAGTCCACCAAGGATCTGGGACACAACGTGGAAAAGAGAAAGTGCTGGGGATGGAAAATTTCTGCAGCAGTAAGGATAACATTTGTGAGATATTTCAGCCTGGTCATCAGAACTTGAGAAATATTGTTCTTCGAAAGGCGCCAGGAAGGAGTAAAGAGGATAATCGGCCTTAGGAAGCTGCCGTTTAGGTGTGCACGTGGATGGGGTAGAAGTCAGCAAATGGATAGCACACGGGAAATGGTAGGTGTCAGAAAGAACGGACCACTCAAAGACGAGAGTCAAGCTGGGCAGTGCACAAGGAGAGGTCCAGATGTGAATAGGTGTGCAAAGGAGTTTGGAAACGTATGTGGGTGCTCCATTGTTAAGGCAGATAAGATTTAAGTTAGTTAAAAAGGTCGGCCAAGAGGGCACTTCTCTGACAGATCCTGGGAGAACCCCAAAGGGGATTATGCACATTAAAGTCACCGAGCAACAAAAATGGGGGAGGTAGCTGCCCAACAAGTTGAAGGAAGTCTGCCCTGGTGACAAAAAATGATGGAGGGACATATATGGTACGAAGGAAAATAGTCTGGTGGGGAAGGAAAAGGTGAACTGCAACAGCTTGAAAAGTGGTAGTCAGGGAGATGAGTTGGCTCTGAATTTCATCACGTATGAGCAGCATGACGCCCCAATGAGATGGAATGCTGACCTCAAGGAGAAGGTCAAAACGACCCGTGGTCTAGGACAGTCCGGCTTTCGCCGCCGTGCAGTGCGGACGTGTTGTTATTTCCGCCTGCGGAGCGCGCGCGCTCGCTGTTGTTTACATTTCAGCGGCCGTCACTTACGTGTCGCTTACGTGCACTAGAATCATGGCCAACCGTTTTCGAAAATCAACTTTACGTTTCACCTTCTGCAACGACTACGCACGACCAAAGGCCTTGGAAGTGGAACGCTTCCTACGCGACGTTGCTAAGATCCCCGCTTCTGACATCTTGGGCATCCATTTGTCCATATTAAGCAGTACTGTGTACGTCAAAGTCGTCAATGACGCGGTATGCGAAAGAATACTTCGTGACACCAACCATGGATTACGCTTTTGCCACGCCGACGGCAATGTCGGAGCGGTCACTGTCGACCATGCCGGCTTAGGAATGCGCACCATACGAGTTTTTGAACTCCCGTTCGAGCTTCCAGCGGAAGACGTTATCGCGGCTTTCCGCCCCTATGGCACTGTACATGGCCACACTGCCGAACGCTGGGCGCAATTCCAAACGTACCCTGTTCTTAACGGTGTACGGCAGATCACCATCGACCTCCATCGCCACGTGCCATCTTACCTGCAAATTAGCGGGTGCCGCGCGGTTGTCATATACGACGGCCAACCCAAGACCTGTTCCGGGTGCGGCAAAGAAGGACACCTCAGATCTGAGTGTCTTCAGCGACGAATCACCCAATTGCCAGCCGCTACCGTGGCACCTCCGGCTCCGACTACAGTTTTACCGATCACCTACGCATCGGCGCTCTGTTCTCCGCCCACCGGCCGCCGCCCATTGGACCATGCACCGGTAACCCTTCCAGCTGCTACGGATACCGCTGGGGCCGACGCGTCGCGCTCAAAGCCTGACGCTACTCCGGCGCCACTACCAACAGCGACGACTTCCGACACCCACCCGCCTGAACATATGGACGCCCCTTCATTTGACGTTCCCACGACGGCCTTCCTCTCAGAGCGACGCGACTCCCTTCCGTCTTCCGACACGGAGGGACGAACCCGCAAACAACGTTCACCTAAGAGGCGCAAGAGGAGGCGCCGTACGGTCTCGGAACGAGACGGATCACCACCCCCCGATGCTCCAGAGGCCGTCCGACCCGACGAGGCCTCGGAGAACCTACACGACGATACGAATGACGACAACATGACGCCGACTGTGGATACGTCGATGCCTACTCTACTGGCTCGCTCAGGTGCTCCTGAACCAATGGACTCCACAGATGCGACTGCCGCCGAGACGTCCACAGCCCCTACGACCGAAGTGGAACGTACGACTATCACAACGACAACGCCTTCAATGGTGTGGAGTGAGGACGTCGATGAGGAGCCGGACCACACGCTGGGGACAGAGTTACCCCAGACGGAAGCATCGTTACGCCGCTGATAATGCCGTCAGGTGGCGTACGGCACAACTCACCGTTGCCTCGTCCCTCTTCATCCTCCGCCGGTGGAGTTCCCCTCCACGGCGGGTTACAGCTCCAAACCTACCGAATAGCGACGATCAACACTAACACCATTAGCTCACCCGTGAAACTTCAACTGCTGCGAGAGATGATATGGGCGTCGGACATCGATATCGCACTACTACAGGAAGTACACCTGGCCACACTACCAGACGTCGCGGGATATAACACTTATCCTTCTCATGGTGACCACCTGGGACGCGGCGTAGCCATCTACGCCAGAGAAGGCATTCCAGTGGCCGATATCACATACCTTCCATCTGCCAGAGGCATGGCCGTCACCGTCATGGGGACGCGTATCATCAACATTTACGCTCCGTCAGGCTCCACCCGCAGACGCGACAGGGCCCTCTTCTATTCAGAAGAAATCGCTCCTTTGTTTCTTGGACGTTGCGACCATTACTTGCTAGGGGGTGATTTTAATTGTGTCTTGCACCCTAAAGATCAAGTGCCCCACTACAACACCTGTCAAGAACTGCGTCTTGTCGTCCGAGATCTGTTGCTCCGCGACACTTGGGAAGTTCGGCACGGCGACGCGCCTGGACATACTTACCAGACGAGTCACTCCGCGAGCCGCCTTGATAGAATTTACGTCTCTCGGGAACTCACACCTGCAGTCCAAGGTGCAGAACTTTGGCCCCTGCCCTTTTCGGACCACTGTGCCTACATCTGCAACATTCTCTTCCCCAAGCAAGTGGTCTGGCGTAGTCGTGCACCGTGGAAGCTAAACACCTCCCATCTTCATGATCCCGAATGTCTTCAACGTGTTACCGAGACATGGGCCACCTGTGAACGTCGCTTACCTAAATACTGCACGACCTTGACCTGGTGGCTAGAATGTGCCAAACCTGCCATTCGACGTACTTTAATTCAGTATGGAAAGGAAGTTGCTATGTGGTGCCGGCACACTACCGACTATTTCTACGCCGTTCTCCGCGACCTGGACGCCCAACCGCCCACCCCCGACACCCAGAGGGAACGCAGCAGGATTAAGGCGCAAATTGTAACTTTGACACGCCGTAGATTGCAGGGGGCTATGGTGCGAACCCGACGTCAAGATTCGGCGGAACAAGAACATCCGACCATGCATCATATCGCCTCCGATAGGAAACATCGACGACGACAACTCATCACCGAGATCACCACTTGTCGTGGCCAGCACGTCACTTGCCAGGCCGAAATCGTCAGTGCCTTTGTCGACCACTACCGCACAATGTACCAGGAGGAGACTACCAACAACCACGCTGAGGAGTCTGTGTTACCACACGTAACTCGCACCCTCACCAGCGACGAAGCGGACGAGCTGATCGAGCCCATTACGCGTGACGAAATCCACGATGCAATCAAAAAAGGTGCTCTGAATAAGTCACCTGGTGTCGACGGATTGCCGATAGAATTTTATCGCGCTTTCTTCACACTATTGGCATCACGGTGGACAACGATGTTTAATGAACTGCTGACGATAGGGAATGCCGTACCGCCGTCCTTCGTCACGGGAATTATTATACCCATCCACAAACCGACACCAGGTGTGACGACAGCACATTACCGTCCCCTGACTCTGCTTAACGCAGACTGTAAAATTTTTACACGCCTACTGGCAACGCGATGCCGCAAGATCCTGCCTAGCATTCTATCCCCGGAACAGACAACTCCGGGCGGCTCAGTTAATATACAAACGGCCACAGGAGAATGTCGCGATTTAATTGCACTGGCAGCGGCGTGCAGACTCCGCGCCGCAGTGGTTGCCATTGATTTTGACAGCGCATTCGACAAATTGCGGCATCTTTTTCTGTTCTCAGTGATGAACCGCATGGGTTTTCCACCAGCCTTTATCGACGTGATCCGGCGCCTGTACGGCACCGCCGAATCTCTGATTCAGGTTAACGGCCGTGTGGCGGGACCAGTGGCGATCCGGCGTTCCGTACGGCAAGGCTGCCCACTTTCGACCCTACTGTATGCCATAAGCCTGGAGCCACTCATCGGGAGTCTGACGAGCCACCTTTCTGGTCTCACTTTACGACAGCACAGTTTTCGATGTCGTGCGTATGCGGACGACCTCCTCCTCTTGATCCGCTCACGGAGTGAAACACACACGGTACTTGATTTGATATCATCGTACGGCACTGCAGCGGGCAGTAACATGAATGTGGCTAAATCCGCGGCGATGCCCATTGGACGCGGCCTCTCACACGAAGACTTAGCACCTCTCCCGTGTGTACAACAACTACGATATCTTGGTATCATTTTCACCTCCACCGTGCGCCGCTCCGCTGCCATCAATTTTCGGCGTGCACTCCAAACTATCCGCACGACGGTGCGACAAAATCTTCTCCGACGACTCGATTCTTTACAACGTGTCCAATACCTCAATCAACATGTGGCGGCCAGAATGGTCCACATCGCACAGGTCCTCCCGCTGCCATCAACTATTGGACGCAGCCTCCAGGCTGCCCTCGGATACTTCCTTACAGCCGGTACGATCTTTAAGGTCCGCTGCGACACGCTCACCCTTCCTCCGCGAGCAGGAGGCCTCGGCCTTGTCAATGTGCGACTCCGAGCGGCGTCCTTGTACATGTCCACCATGCACAAGCAGTGGCACGGGGGCACCTCCCTTACGCGCAGCTTGCTGGAAATTCTTGTGCCCGCGACCATAACACCACCAGTACCAGTCGGACACATCACGCATCACTTGACGCACATTTCTGATTTCATCGTCGACTTCAGTTATGCTCACACACACTTACCGACCACGCGTTCTCCTCGACCTAAAGATTTTTACACCCCTCTCCTTCGTTCCATATCCAGCAACAATATCGAACTGAGACATCTGTCCACGCGGTGGCCAACGGTTTGGCGTCACATCCACCAGCCTTTTCTTCCCTCCAACGTCCGGGCAACATGGTACCAAGTCGCAAATGAAAAATTCGCCACAAACCATCGCCTTCACGCCATCGGACTACAGGACTCTCCACTTTGTTCCATTTGCCACCTCGTGGATGACGATGTCCATCAACTGACTTGTACTGCCACCAGTGACGTCTGGAAACTTGCCCGACAGTTCGTTGCCTGTTACCTCCGCGTTCCGCCGGACTCGATTGACCCATGGACTTTTATCCATCCTGAGAATACTTATTTCCCCGCCTCCAAAAATCATGCGATTGTCTGGGTCATGGGATGGACGATCACCTACATGTATAATGGTGGCGACAAATCACGCCTTGATTTCTGGCAGTACTTACAAACCGCCCACAGTGAAGTCGAACAGCGACCACGCTACCGCGCCTTCTTCGCCAATTACCTACACGCGATCTTTACTTCACCCCCGCTCAGTTGGATGGTGCCACACGCCGACAGCACTCCCGCCCCCCCTGCTGACATCTGAGACTCCCCGCGCTACTGTCTACATTGTACCCCACAGTGGAATAGGCGCATGGACACGCGCCTTCTTTCTTTAATGCACTACCCCAGACAACACTGGTCTTTCCCTCACTCCACTGTATATTGCTTCACACCTCTTAGATTACATCAGACCTATTATTCTCTTTTTCCCTACACCATGTTCATAAAAAAAAAAAAAAAAAAAAAATTCCTCACCTTGTACGAGTATATTGTCTTGTGTTGTTTTTCGCCGGAAGGATGGCATTTCTGTTGTATTTAAGTTTGTACCAATAAAAATCTTTTTTCCATTTACCCTTTTCCTGGTAAAAAGAAATATAAATAAAAAAAAATCAAAAAGCTACTTTGAGTGAGTGATTCAGGGACGGGAGTGGGGAGACATCGCGGCCAGGCCTCGGGTTTCGACCCCTGCCCGCCTTGTCTCCAACTACCCATATCTGAACACTCTCAAAAAAAAAAAAAAAAAAAAAAAAAAAAGTTGGTAGAGCGAAAAAAAAAAAAAAAAAAAAAAAAAAAAAAAAAAAAAAGGGGGGGTAGCGTCTTTGATTCATAATCTAAACGTCTTCGGTCCCGGGTTCGATCCTCGCCACTGCCTACATTTTGATAAATAATCAGCATTGGCGGCCGAAGACTTACGGCATAAGAGGTCAGCCTCATTCTGCCAACGGCCTTGTCAAACAGGGCGGAGGAGCGGATAGAGGTTTAGGGCACTCTCTTGTCCTAGGGGAGGGAAATTGCCCCTAAAGGCGGAAGAATCAGCAGTGATCAACGACATGAAGATGCAGAAGGCAATGGAGACCACTGAATTAAACACACGTACCGTGTATCCACAGAACATGTGGCCTGTAATTGAAGAAGTGTCATGATGATCTCTCCATTGGCAAAAGATTCGGATTAGTCCCCCATTCGGATCTCCGGGAGGGGACTGCCAAGCGGGAGGTTACCATGGGAAAAAGATTGAATAATCAACGAAAGGATAACGTTCTACGATTCGGGGCGTGGAATGTCAGAAGCTTGAACGTGGTAGGGAAACTAGAAAATCTGAAAAGGGAAATGCAAAGGCTCAATCTAGATATAGTAGGGGTCAGTGAAGTGAAGTGGAAGGATGATAAGGTTCTGGTCATGTGAGTATCGGGTAATATCAACAGTAGCAGAAAATGGTATAACAGGTGTAGGATTCGTTATGAATAGGAAGGTAGGGCAGAGGGTGTGTTACTGTGAACAGTTCAGTAACCGGGTTGTTCTAATCAGAATCGACAGCAGCCAACACCGACAACGATAGTTCAGGTATACATGCCGACGTCGCAAGCTGAAGATGAACAGATAGAGAAAGTGTATGAGGATACTGAAAGGGTAATGCAGTATGTAAAGGGGGACGAAAATCTAATAGTCATGGGCGGCTGGAATGCAGTTGTAGGGGAAGGAGTAGAAGAAAAGGTTACAGGAGAATATGGGCTTGGGACAAGGAATGAAAGAGGAGAAAGACTAATTGAGTTCTGTAACAAGTTTCAGCTAGTAATAGCGAATACCCTGTTCAGTAATCACAAGAGGAGGAGGTATACTTGGAAAAGGCCGGGAGATACGGGATGATTTCAAGTATATTACATCATGGTCAGACAGAGATCCCGAAATCAGATACTGGATTGTAAGGCGTACCCAGGAGCAGATATAGACTCAGCTCACAATATAGTAGTGATGAAGAGTAAGCTGAAGTTCAAGACATTAGTCAGGAAGAATCAATACGCAAAGAAGTGGGATACGGAAGTACTAAGGAATGACGAAATACGTTTGAAGTTCTCTAACGGTATAGATACAGCAATAAGGAATAGGCAGTACAGTTGAAGAGGAATGGACATCTCTATGAGGGTGACGATATGTCTGATGTGATAGAAAGAGAAACAGGTGTCGATTTAGAAGAGATAGGGGATCCAGTATTAGAATCGGAATTTAAAAGAGCTTTGGAGGACTTACGGTCAAATAAGGCAGAAGGGAGAGATAACATTCCATCAGAATTTCTAAAATCAGTGGGGGAAGTGGCAACAAAACGACTATTCACGTTGGTGTGTAGAATATATGAGTCTGGCGACATACCATCTGACTTTCGGAAATGCATTATCCACACAATTCAGAAGACGGCAAGAGCTGACAAGTGCGAGAATTATCGCACAATCAGCTAAACAGCTCATGCATCGAAGCTGCTTACAAGAATGTTATACAGAAGAATGGAAAAGAAAATTGAGAATGCGCTAGGTGACGATCAGTTTGGCTTTAGGAAAAGTGAAGGGACGAGAGAGGCAATTCTGACGTTACGGCTAATAATGGAAGCAAGGCTAAAGAAAAATCAAGACACTTTCATAGGATTTGTCGACCTGGAAAAAGCGTTCGACAATATAAAATGGTGCAAGCTGTTCGAGATTCTGAAAAAAGTAGGGGTAAGCTATAGGGAGAGACGGGTCATATATAATATGTACAACAACCAAGAGGGAATAATAAGAGTGGACGATCAAGAAGGAAGTGCTCGTATTAAGAAGCGTGTAAGACAAGGCTGTAGCCTTTCGCCCCTACTCTTCAATCTGTACATCGAGGAAGCAATGATGGAAATAAAAGAAAGGTGCAGGAGTGGAATTAAATTACAAGGTGAAAGGATATCAATGATACGATTCGCTGATGACATTGCTATCCTGAGTGAAAGTGAAGAAGAATTAAATGATCTGCTGAACGGAATGAACAGTCTAATGAGTACACAGTATGGTTTGAGAGTAAATCGGAGAAAGACGAAGGTAATGAGAGGTAGTAGAAATGAGAACAGCGAGAAACTTAACATCAGGATCGATGGTCACGAAGTCAATTAAGTTAAGGAATTCTGCTACCTAGGCAGTAAAATAACCAATGACGGACGGAGCAAGGAGGTCATCAAAAGCAGCTCCCGATGGCACAAAAGGCATTTCTGGCCAAGAGAAGTCTGCTAATATCAAATACCGGCCTTAATTTGAGGAAGAAATTTCTGAGGATGTACGTCTGGAGTACAGCATTGTATGGTAGTGAAACATGGACTGTGGGAAAACCGGAACAGAAGAGAATCGAAGCATTTGAGATGTGGTGCTATAGACGAATGTTGAAAATTAGGTGGACTGATAAGGTAAGGAATGAGGAGGTTCTATGCAGAATCGGAGAGGAAAGGAATATGTGGAAAACATGATTAGGAGAAGGGACAGGATGATAGGACATCTTCTAAGAAATGAGGGAATGTTACTAGAGGGAGCTGTAGAGGGCAAAAACTGTAGAGGAAGACAGAGATTGGAATACGTCAAGCAAATAATTGAGGACGTAGGTTGCAAGTGCTACTCTGAGATGAAGAGGTTAGCACAGGAAAGGAATTCGTGGCGGGCCGCATCAAACCAGACAGTAGACTGATGACCAAAAAAAAAGAAATATGAAAGCTCAAAATGGTCGTGATTGCTCTCATTTTCGTTTCCTGAAGGCAGAGTACAAGAAGACGCTGCGACTCTAAAAGCAGCCCTAAATCCTCTTTGTGGTACCGAAGGCCGCGAACGTCCTATTGGAGGAGAGTCATGATGAGGAAGAGATGTAAGGGTGTCACCTCGATGACTGCCGAGTGACAGCTGGGGAAGAGACGCTACTACACGGCGCAGAAGCCTGAGGATCCTGCTCCATGGGGTCCACAGACGGATCAGCTTGCTTGTGCCGTCGGTAGAATCCAACGGTGAAAAAGGTTGTTGTTGCGCATCGGCGACATGGAGACTGGCTGGGCTAAGGTATCACGTGGCGACACCATCGAATGGGGCCTTCAAGGTGGCGAAGGAGGGGTGAACTCTTTAGATGAAGACTCGAGTGTTGTTTGGCTGTAGGGATGGAGGAAGTCTTCACGGGAGTGCTCCTACTGTTCTTTCTGGCCTACTGGTTGAGTAGCTGGTGGCTTCGCCCCATGAGGCGAGAGTTTGACGGCTTGTTGCACAGCTGGCGATATTACCTTGACAGTGGGCGATTTCACAAACTCAGAGCAGAATTGGAGATCGCATGTCTGCGTGGCCTTGTCGTAACAAGAACTTGCGAGCGACTAGATGAAGTAGCATTTCCTTTAATTGGATCTCTTGAACAACCCGCTCTTCAAGATACACTAGACAATGTCTAGGGGAGGGGGCATGGCCGCCATTGCAGTTGATACAGCGGGTTCAAATGGTTCAAATGGCTCTGAGCACTATGGGACTTAACATCTATGGTCATCAGTCCCCTAGAACTTAGAACTACTTAAACCTAACTAACCTAAGGACATCACGAGGCAGGGAAAATCCCTGACCCCGCCGGGAATCGAACCCGGGAACCCGGGCGTGGGAAGCGAGAACGCTACCGCACCACCACGAGCTGCGGACGATACAGCGGGGAGGAGGTGGACAAACGGCCTCGCTTACACATTTGACTTCGTGTCGACAAGACGTTCTAGTTTGGTTGAAGCTATGACACTGGTAGCAGTGCACCGGACTCAGAATATATGGCGAGACGGAGATAATTTCATAGCCTGCTTTGAGCTTGGATGGAAGCATCACTTTAACAAAGGTGAGAAAGAGAAATCAGGTGTGCACTGATGAGGAATCTACCTTTTTCATTACACGATGGACGGGAATGACATTCTGACCAGAGAGGTAAGATTGGATTTCGGCCTCGGTTAGACCATCGAGCAGCCTGGTGTAAACTACATGTGAAGAATTCAAAGTTCTATGGGCATCAACACGAACAGGGTAACCTTGGAGAAGCGAGGCAGCAAGCAGTTGTGCTTCAGAATCAGAAGTGGTCCCCAAAAGCGAAGTGCCATTCTGTAAACGAGAGCAGGATTTTACAGGGCCAGCAACTGCATCTACACCTTTCCGAACAAAAGACGGATTTACTGGCGAAGAACTGATCGTCTTTAGTACGTGAGACCTCGAGGAACCATGTGGCAGCGGTGAGGGTCATTAAATCTCTGGCTTCATGACGTTTATGTTTTGTAGACGTTGAGTGGGAAGATGACTGACTCATCGTGAGGAAATCCCACATGATTGCCAGCATCTCCGATGGTGCACTCCTTCCAGCTGGGAGCCTCCTTCACAAGAGGATGCAACCGCCTTAGGTGATTGTTCACACCTGACAGAGGGACCAATCGGCAATTCGTGAAGGTTACAGCTCAGGCAATTACCCCTCCCTGGGCCTGGCCTGTACCAGGGGGTATGTACGAACACTACCTTTCGACCTGGGGCTGGGAATGACGCGTTATCCAGTCACCTATGTCAGACGCTTGGGCGGGCCTTCATGAGCACTCATGGAGAATGAAGAGAAAAGAGAATCCTCAAACACCGAAGTGGAGGTACGAGAGGAGAAGGGAAACAAACAAAGGAAAAGGGAGCGAAAAAGAAAGGTGAGCTGTTCGCACGTCAGCGACAGAATGCCGAAAATTCCCAATAATACTTCAGACATGTTTCACATGGGAGGGGAAAAAGAATAGCAAGAAGATAGACATGCAGCACTGAAGGGAAGAAATGCTGCAAACGCCTGGGGCCCGTGATAGCCAAGCACGAACCCGCCAAGAAAGGCTAGCCCTTGGCGCGGTGGGGGGGGAGGGGGGGGGGGTGGAGCGGTGTACGAAGAGTCATTACGCTCGTCATATGCGACAGTGTAGTGTGGGTTTGCAAGCATCTCTATTGTAGGGCCGTTGACAGGTGTGCCATCTGCGCACAATCGAGACGTTTTCTCACAAAACCTCTCCCGCACAGGCCATGAAGGCCCAAAGATACCGACTAACCGCCGTGTCATGCACATGCGGATATGGAGGAGCATGTGGTCAGCACACCGCTCTCACGGCCGTAGGTTAGTTTCCGAGACCGGAACTGCTACTTCTCGGTCAAGTAGCTCCTCAGTTTGCCTCACAAGGGCTGAGTGGGCCCCGCTTGCTATCAGCACTTGGCAGACCGGATGGTCAACCATCCAAACGCTAACCCAGCCCGACAGCGCTTAACGTCGGTGATCTGACGGGAACCGGTCTTATCACTGTGGCAAGGCCGCTGGCGAATCATACTAAAGTAGAGCGCAACTGTGTGGAGACCTCTGTCGTTCACCCGCTGACCTGCAAGAGCACCTGATCTGAACCAATGTGAAGACTCTGGGGATATTTGAAAGAGCGGTTCACCAAAAACACGTTTGATCTTTACCTGATCTGAAGGCCAGTATACAGGAACATATTGCTCAGTTTCCAGTGGAAGTGCTGCGAGCAGCTGCTGGTCACATCATTTTACGGGTCCAGCATCTCGTCGACGTCTCTGGTGCTCATACTGAATAAACTGTGTAAGCGGCGGTAAATAATAAATGCAACATTACACCTTTCTCACTTCTTTAACTTTTCCTGCACATGTCTCTCTCCTAATATACTCCGTGTGGGAATAGTTCCACACGTCTTTCTTGTATCCACAGTGACAGATGTGCACCTGGTGACCAGAATAAATCAGTACCGCATTAACCCGTAGGAATATCTACAAAGTTTCACTGGCAGAAGATAATTACAGCCCACACTGGACCTCTGTAAGTAGCTGTATTTTAATTATAACCATCCATATCTTTAGCCGGGTGATCAAATTTGGTGTCAGTTAACTCGTTATTTTTAAGGACTTCTTTCTATAATTTTTATGGAAAAATGATAAAAGAATAATGACTCATCTGAAAAGATTCAGAGGCCAACTTAAAATATTGTTCAGATAACGACTGGAGAGTCTTCGACCTGCCGTAGCCCTTGGTGGTTCACAACCATACAACATACCACAGCAGTCTATCCGCCACCCCACACCGAATCCAGGGTTATTGTGCGATTCGGCCACCAATAGACCCTCCCCCCCTCCCACCGCGCTCCTTACCCCCCCCCCCCCCCCAATGGAGCGACTCGTACCAGACGAGTGTAACCCCAATGTTTGCGCCGAGTAATTATGTTGTAAGAGTACGTGGAGACAGTGTTTGGCAGGAATCGCCTACATAGTTAACTGAGGCGGAATAAGGGGAACGAGCACGCATTCGTCGAGGCAGATGGAAAACCGTCTTAAAAACCATCCACAGGCCGGCCAGCAAACCGGACCTCGCACTCCGCCGGGCGGATTCGTGCCGGCGGCCAGCACGCCTTCCCGCTAGGGAACAGCGCGTTAGACCGCGCGACTAGCCAGGTGGGCTAAAAAATACCGGACTTCAGCTTCATCGAAAAGTTAAGAGATTAGGGAAAATAAAACAAATTATAAATGAGCATAACACAACAGGTTCTCTATGCCTGGGTGGTCATGACGTTTAAACACCACCTCGAAGTAATGGGCTTGTGTAATTAGTTTTGTTTGGATTTATTTTCAGGACTTAGACTACCGAAAGAGGACTGCTACAAAGATGATGGAAAAGTTGGTTCCACTTCCGGTTTTAGTTTCAAATTTAACTGAAAAATGACGCAAAACGATTTTATTCAGATTTGTGTTGGCCGTTTAAGCATTGGCAGTTGATGTTATATTTCTACACAGGTACATGCCAGTAGTATAGCTGCAATCTAATTTCGGAGTGCTACAGTACTGTACAGCACGCAGCTAGGGGATCAAGCTGCACTGATAGAGTCGCATTTGAAGAGGAAAAAAACTGCTATAGTTCATTCCAAATTGAGGGATCTGTACGAGAATAATACACTATCATACACTGAAGAGCCAAATAAACTGGTACACATGTGTAATATCGTGTAGAGCCTCCACGAGCCCGCAGAAGTGCCGCAACACGACGTAGCATGGACTCGACTAATGTCTGAAGTAGTGCTGGACGAAATTGACACCACGAATCCTGCAGGACTGCACCATAAATCCTGCAGGGCTGACCATAGTAAGAGTACGAGGGGGTGGAGATCTCTTCTGAACACCACGTTGCAAAACATCACATTTATGCTCAATAGTGTTCTTATCTCGAGAGTTTGGTGGCCAGCGCAAGTGTTTAAACTCAGAAGAGTGTTCCTGGAACCACTCTATAGCAATTTTGGTCGTGTGGGGTGTCACATTGTCCTGCTGGAATTCCCCAACTCCGTCGGAATTCACAATGGACATGAACGGATGCAGGTTCAAAATGGTTCAAATGGCTGAAGCACTATGGGACTATGGGATCTGAGGTCATCAGTCCCCTAGACTTAGAACTACTTAAACCTAACTAACCTAAGGACATCACACACATCCATGCCCGAGGCAGGATTCGAACCTGCGACTGTAGCAGCAGCGCGGTTCCGGACTGAAGCGCCTAGAACCGCTCGGCCACAGAAGCCGACTACGGATGCAGGTGATCAAACAAGATGCTTGCGTACGTGTCACAAGTCAAAGTCTTATTTAGACGTATCAGACGTCTCATATCAATCAACTGCATACCCCCCAGACCATTACAGAGCTTCTACCAGCTTGAACAATACCCTGCTGACATGCAGAGTCCATGGATTCATGAGGTTCTCTCTACGTCTGTAGATGTCCATCCTGTCGATACAATACGAAAAGAGACTCTCCGACCAGGCGACATGTTTCCAGTCATCAATAGTCCAATGTCGGTGTTGATGGTCCCAGGCGAGGTGTAAAGCCTTGTGTCGTGCAGTCATCAAGGGTACACGAGCGGCCCTTCGGCTCCGAAAGCCCATATCGATGATGTTTCGTTGAATGGTTTGCACGCTGACACTTGCTGATGGCCCAGCATTGAAATCTGCAGCAATTTGCGGAAGTGTCGCACTTCTGTCACGTCGATAGATTCTCTTCAGTCGTCGTTGGTCACGTTCTTGCAGAATCATAAAGATGTCGGTGATTTGATCTTTTAGCCGGATGTTCTTCCGAATTCCTGATATTCATGGCTCACTCGTGAAATAGTCGTACGGGAAAATCTCCACTTAAATGCTACCTCGGCAGCAGTACCTGCTCCTGACACTTGTTTTCCTTCATAGGCGTTGCCGACCGCAGCGCCCTATTCTGCCTATTTACACATCCTTGTATTCGAATGTGCATGCCTATACTAGTTCCTTAGGGACTTCAGTGTATGATGCACAGGCGCTAGCAGTGTAATCGAGAAACCTGCATGAAAAGAACGAAATAACAGACTACCTTTCTGCCATAGACGACTGCCAGGTCTGTCGCTATGACATCGAGACAAAGGGGCAGACCAAGCGATGGTAACATTTGGATCCAACACTGCCAGGAAATTTGAACAACTAACGTCATCAGTTATGTGTGTATTTTGGGACTGCCGTGGTCTCGTGCTAACCGATTATCCTCAGGCCATGCACCACAGGTGTAGCCATTCAGCACAGGTGCATATTACCTGACGCTCGTGACGAATTTATGGTAGGCTACAAGACGAAGTGTCGCAGAAAGCTATCCAGTGTACCGTGTTTCTGCACGTCAGCATCCAAGCTAGTTAAGCCTAGGTTTGAGTCACACAGGCTGTTTCCTTGTGCTATAAAATTTCGCCTCAAACCTCTGTTCTGTTAACATGCAAGGTGGTGAGTTCTTTCTCTTGCACCAGATAAAGAAACCACTGTTTGGCAAGGATTTTCTGAATGAAGACGAGGCTATTTTCGATGTGAAATGTTTCCTGAGTATCCCAAATGCAAACCTCCACATCCTAGTTCTCCGCCCAGTTATCCGTCGTCTGGAGAAATGTGTCGAATTGAAGTGTGAATGTGTATACATTAAAAACAAGTGTCATAGTTGTAAAGTGATCTTTTCGAGGTGATAATTAAAATTGAATGTCTGCGCTTCGTAAGTAAGGGGGGGGGGGGGGAGGGGGGTAGTAAAAAATTATATATCTGTTTTTTGCTGTGCAGTGTATTTCCAAGAAAATTATAGCTTGGACATGTACTTTTTTTCCAAACGTATTCTCTTTCATAAGAATACACGTATTTAGGTCAGCTAATTGGCCGCCCATTATTGGTACGAGGTAAGATGAATTCGTCACACAGCTGAAAGCTAGCTGGCCCAGGGCACAGTGTGCGCCGCAGCCAGCCCAGATAGCTAACAGGCTGTAGACAGCCAAGTGCAGAGGGGAGCAGTGTCACCGGAAATGGGTCAATCTTAAACTCTGGAATTTGGGCTGCCGTCGCTCGCATGACCTTTGTGCAGGAGACAATGTCAAACACATGGCGGAGTGTCAGGCAAGCTGGAAGATGTATTCTTACAGATCTTTGAGAATATAATTTTCCATCAAATATTAATGCAGATCTGATCTGCGATCTCAAAAAAATGAGACACATCAAATGGCACAACAATATTTCAATATCCTTAAAACTACAGCAGTTAATACGAGGCGTGTTTTTTAATGTGAGTACCGTTTTGAAATTAAAAAAAGACGTGCTAAGAGATCTCAATAATTTTACTTTTACATGAAAGTCTGTACCTTAATCTACTTTTCTACATGATTTCCGTCAATATTGAGGCACTTGTCATAACTTTGTACCAGTTTTTGAATACCCTCCTCATAGAAGTCAGCCGCCTGACTTGTTAGCCACTGCATCACCACTGTTTTGACTTCGTCACCGTCCTGAAGACGCTGACCGCCCAGGTGTTTCTTCAAGTGCAGGAACAGATGGTAGTCACGGGGCGCCAGGAAAGATGTGATGAGATCTTTGGCCTGATTTGCCACATGCGGACGGGCATTGTCTTGCAGCAAAACGATGCCCTTGCTCAACTTCCATTGACTGTTGCTTTGATTCTGGTGTGACGTAGGCCACCCATGTTTCATCGCCCATAACACTTTTGCTTAAGAAATCATCATCGTCGTTGTGGTACCGCTCAAGGAAAGTCATACACTATCTAAACGTTTGGTTTTGTGCATATACGTCAACATTTTCGGTACCCAACGTGCGCACAATTTTCGGTAATTCAAGTGCTCTGTCGTATTGCCATACAAAACACTACGAGAAATATTAGGAAAGTCATACCGCAAGCAGGAAATCGTAAAGCTTCTCTTTTCTCTCACCTTATTGTCCATTTCCTGCACCAAACTTTCATTAACGACAAAAGGACGCCCACTCCGTTGTTCATCATGCACATTTGTGGGCCATCTTTAAATGCTCTCACCCACTTTCTTACCATTGCATCCCTCATAATGTTTTCTCTGTAAACTGCACAGATCTCACGATGAATATCGATCGCTTTTAGGCCTTTAGCACTGAGAAATCTTATAACAGCCCGTACTTCACAGTCGGCGGGAGTCAGGATTATCGGAGGCATCTTAAACACTCAGTACACAACGCAAACAAGAAAGAATCAGACTGTAACGACGTCAGTGCATAGATTAAGGTACAGGCTTTCATGTAAATATAAAATTATTGAGATATCTTAGCATACTTACTTAAAAAAGACACCTCGTATTTCACAATGATTAAGCATTTACTCAACGAACCTCTCAATTAACAACTTTAAGAAGCGTCATGCGATTTCAGCAAACGATATCTCAGATGATAGCATAGCACTGTAACCATCATGTCTGAAACGTGTGTGTCTGTATGTATTTTATTTCTTGTTTAATTACATCCTTTATATCTTTTCTGTTGTTCAAATGTCTGTCAAAACATCATAATCTCCACATTTACACAGTAAATGAACACATATTATCAGTACCTTATGTTCTGTCATACTTCTGTATCTAATTAATGAGCAGTTTACCACTTTGGTAGTAAGTTTATTCAAATGTAGAATGAAAATGCTGTTAAAAACTGTGCTAATTTGAGTGTGATTGACTGCATGTGTTAGCGGACACCACAATTGGAAAATAGAACCAAGAGATGCTTCTGTCAAGAAGGGATAAATAATTTTTTTGAACAAAATTTTAACGTCAATTGGTTGTCATTTAACGTAAGCGCGCTTGTGCAAGAATACTAGCTTATTTACTTATGAGTCAACATTTATTTATAATTATTTTGTAAATCTCAGTGTGACCGAATATTTATAACATTTCTTTATTTAAATATTGTTGTAATATATAAGTGACCAGGAAATGGTCATGATCAGTAAATCATGTTTCTAGAAAGTAAGATTGATGTACTTTGGTGCGGACAGTCCTCGGCCAATGGAAAAGCTGTTGGGTCTTGCCCACTCATCGTTAACAGGGTGCCTAAGGGATGTAGCGTTCTAGGAATGCTATACAACAATTCAAACAAATAACAGTAGTAGTTTTATTTCTAGAAAGCAAATTGACAATACCCAACTTTGATTATAGCAAATGACGCTAGCGAGAGGCGACATGAAAACAGTAAACTTGCTATACACAAAGTCCAAGTAAGTACTTGATACGGATCACGCCAATCTGATAGCTTAGTACTTATGTCCGTTGCGGACTGGGCCGATCTGAGCGGCCGAGGCTGGCAGGAGCGGAAGTTATATCCACTTCTTGAGGGAGGCGCTCCTGGCGCGGCGTGATCCAATTCCGCGCACCGTTGGCCGACGTTTCCTCAACGCCTTCTCTGGTCTCGCGTTCGTCGACTTGGTTCTGGCGCTTGTGGTTACGCCAGGACAAAAGCAGAGAGTAGTAGAACATTGCTGGAGTCAAGTGGAGGCTGGAACTTCGAGTGAAGAGCTCGAGGGAGTAATTGGGGATACTTCATGTCAAGTTCTTGAAGAAGGCAGACCAGCTTGAAGTTACATGCATGGTTTGGTATTATAGTTGTTTGATTCTGGACAGTGTATAGCCGGTTTCTCGAGGTCTGAATGTACTCCAGAATAGGGCTCTTAACTTATTCTGGTTTTATCACAGATCTGAGGACAGACAGAGTATGTGTTACTATTCTTTGTATCACATGTGATAACTTGTAAATCGTCAGGTTGAACTCTGAACTGTTTCTTAGCTGCCGAATATTTCGTGTACTGTGCTTACGAAGTAGACTTACTTTTATGTATCTCCAATGACTGTTAAGTTTGGGAATTTTTCTATCATTCTCGTAACACTTTCAACGTAACTGTATTGCATATAAAAAGAGTATTTTTGTCTACACTTTGAGTGGATATCGTATAACCACTGCCTGTTTATTTAAGGTATCCTTTCCTGAATAAACAAAATGGTTCAAATGGCTCTGAGCACTATGGGACTTAACTTCTCAGGTCATCAGTCCCCTAGAACTTAGAACTAAGTAAACCTAAGTAACCTCAGGACATCACACACGTCCATGTCCGAGGCAAGATTCGAACCTGCGACCGTAGCGGTCGCGCGGTTTCAGACTGTAGCGCCGAGAACCGCTCAGCCACTTCGGCCGGCTGAATAAACATTATTCAACATAATTCTCTATCGGCTGTGTCAATTATGTACAATAGTAAAGAACCCTTGCTACTGAATTATTCTCTGAACTCTTATTTCGTATTTTTATGTATTTTATTAACTCGCAATTCCAGCCAATTCATTGACTATTTCACTGCATGATCATAGTTACAGGTTATTATCTAAAGAGAACTAGCTGCGGGGCAAGAAAGCAGATATGCGCGGCTCGACCCTACGACTTCACCGAGCTGTTCTCTTAAAACAGAGCCGTGCATAGGTATGAGTAACCACAGGTAAAGACGCAACTGGTTTGCTCGTATTGGATGTGGTTTGGAAGAGCAGTTATTGAGCAGTATCCGTTAGGTACGGTCCCACTTTCATTTTCGGTGCTCACGATTCAGCCGTTCACAAGCTTGCCAATTCCAGTCAAGAAGACAGTTTTCGGTTTGTCGTGAAGTCACTTTTGCACCGCTTTCTGCACCTTCACATCCGAGGAAAAAGACGACATCACAAAGCATCCTGGAGCAGGGTAAACAAATGAATGTCAGATTGAGACAGATCTGGGCTGTAGATGTCCCAGCAGCTCAAAACCCAGTTTCATGATGGTTTCAATGGTGTGGTGAGTCGTGAGCGAGCGAACATTGTCAAGCAACAGTAACACTCTTTTTGACAGAGCTCATTGTTTGCTGCAAACTATTAGGTTTAGTTTTTTTCCAACAATTAATTATAAGACTCTTTGTTGATGGTTGTTACAGTCCGAAGAAATGATTATCTTAATCTTTTCGGCCGATTCTGTCTTCGGTGATTGGGGGTGTTTCCCCTACATAGTCTTCCTTATCGGTTCAAATGGTTCAAATGGCTCTGAGCACTATGGGACTTAACTTTGAGGTCATCAGCCCCTAGAACTTAGAACTACTTAAACCTAACAAACCTAAGGACATCAGACACATCCATGCCCGAGGCAGGATTCGAACCTGCGACCGTAGCGGTCGCGCGGTTCCAGACTGTAGCGCCTAGAACCGCTCGGCCACTCCGGTCGGCTTCCTTTTCGGTTATGACCCATTGTGATAATCTCACGTTTCATCACCTGTCACTATCGCACTCAAAAATTGTCACCTTCGCCATTGAAATATTCTAATAACAGTTGGCTGATGTTAACATGTTTCATGTTGAGCTCGTCAGTAAGCTGTCTTGGTACACACTGCACAGAAACTTTACGTAAGTGCTTACCAGCGTGCCTCACAGCTATGCCTCAAAGCAACATGCAGCCGTCTGTTTATACCCATATGTTGCAGCACCTGCCGTAAGGGTAGCTGTGAAGTGGAGTGTGATATTATATCCAGCCTGTGGGGCGCGCAGCCGCGCCCTTAGAAGTAGGGTATTACTGCGACGGTCGCACTGCGCGTTCAATGATGCAGCTCCAGTGCCATTATTATTCTCGCGCCAGCGGCGGCCGTACTATTCCGGCGGCCGTGTGCTGGTGGCGTTGTGAATTATGCAGCTCCAATGTTGCCGCTCTCGACACATTAAGCACTCCCAGATATCCGCAACCGTCCTAGTGCGCAAAAGGGTCGTATGCAGGGCACATTTGCGTCCTCAGGCTCTCTAGCACCGAAATTAAACTTTGTTTTCAGGGAACCAACGTGCAATCTCGGCAGCAAAGTCATAACTAGCAATTTCAGAGTGCAACACGAGTCACTATTGGATAATGCCGAGTCAACGAAAATAGACTTGTCATCTCTCGACAGAACCACTGTTCCCAACTGTTAGGAGACTCTTCTGCGATATTATTTATTTATTGCTGCCACAAACTAAACCTGCAATCACTTTACATAGTACAAGTTACACAATACAAACTGTTATTGTGACAAATAATGAAACATCGAATTATCAAAATTATATGGTGATTATTAGTAATTTGTCTACATAACACACCATCTAATACTATAAAAGTAAGTATCATAAGTGTGTTGTGTCACTTTAATTACGTGTGCCATATAATACGGGGTGTCCCAGAAGGAATGGTGGTGGTAAGTTCCTATGGTACCAAACTGCTGAGGTCATCGGTTCCTAGCCTTACACACTACTTCACACTGCTTAATCTAACTTGCGCTAAGGACAACACACACACCCATGTCCGAGGGAGGACTCAAATCTCGGACCGGGAGGGCCATGCGAACCGAAGCAAGGCGCCTCGGACCACGCGGCTACACCGCGCTGCAAATATTGGCCGCCATGAATGGAACGATCATTCGAGGCATAAAGTTTAGCAAACAAGGACTCTAAAATACTTACCTTAAGAGCTGTGAGCACTTCTTATTATTCGATACTGTGAAAAAAATCTCTACTACTGCAAGGTCGTTGATTTCCATGTTTTACGAGGAGATCGTATGGACCATAAGAGGAAAAATTTGTTTTCGTAACCTTTGTCTCTGCAGCGAATACCTTACGGGTATTGAGCACTTGTGTGGTAGGGGATATGTGTTTCACAGTAGCGGAGATGAACAAATGTTCATACCTCTTAACCCATTATTTACTGTTGTCCCTTTTTGATTCAAATGGCTCTGAGCACTATGGGACTTAACATCTGAGATCATCAGTCCCCTAGAACTTAGAACTACTTAAACCTAACTAACATAAGGACATCACACACATCCATGCCCGAGGCAGGATTCGAACCTGCGACTGTAGCGGTCGCGCGGTTCCGCACTGAAGTGCCTAGAACCGCTCGGCCACACTGGCCGGCCTGCCCCTTTTTGAGATGCTACTATTTTATTCACCTCTACGTAAGTAATGGAAGTTTTAACTTTGATTGTTGCACCTAAAGTTTGAACTGGCTGCTAGAATGCCTGAAAATTGAAAATAATTAATTTTTTTGTCCTAATTAGCGTATTTTAGGAAATGAATTAATTTGCCTCTTCTCTATCTTCGTACTTGGCTGCACTGTATGTACGTATGTTGCTATTTTCTGTACGACAATTAACTGTGATTTAATTGTCTGAGTATGTTTGTTAAGAATATGGATGTCGTTGTAGCATTTAGTATATTTCAGCTTGCCTGAAGTAAGTGCAATATAAATCTATTTTATGCGTCCCAATAATTAGACAGCAGTACATGACATTATCACTGCTTTCTTGATGTGCCATGCTGTATACACGTCTTATATACAAAAGTTATTATTTACATTGTTGGCATCTGCTTTCTTTACAATGTATGAGATTTTATCCAGGGCTAGGTAGTGAAGTGAAATGAAGCCTTTCACATTTTGCCATTCCAATACGTGCCATGTGGACTTATAGTTGAAAAGCTTCTAGCGGAACTGGTGAACTATGAAGGTAGTCAAGATGAAGTTGATGTCTTAGAATTGCTGATTATTCCACCCAATGCAGATTAAATAACAGATGAAGAAGACTTTGAAGAAAATGCACTGAACGATTACTTTGTACAAGATATAGCAGAAACGTTAGAGCTTCTAACCAGCAAAGATGAGGCTAATGTTACCGATTTGCCTCCAGCAGCTAAGTGAAGTGGTGATTCATTCACAAAAAGAGACACAAATGTAAATAGTATAAATATGAGCTAACGTATAGAAACACTAGTGAACCAGGAAAAAGCAATGAAAATTATATTGCAGAATGTCTAGCAAATAAGGCGGTGAACCAGGTGTTAGAGCAATGTTTTCTGAGGAACTAATGAACACCATTATATAAGAAGTGTTCAAATGAAAAGGTATGCAACGTCGTAACAACAAAGTGCTTGAAATTTGCATTTGCCGCTTTGGGATAACATAATGATACATGTTAGTACGCGAATATAGTGTCCTTACTTCCTAAAAAATTCAAAGCTTTGGCCTCATCTAGAATGGTGGGGTCCAATACCCACGGAATTCCTAGAGCATGGACACACCATTAATAGTGACGTGTACTGTGAGACACTCCGTAGCCTACGCAAGTCCATCAAGAGCAAACAGACTGCGATGGTGACGAAGGGAGTGAACTTGTTCCACGACAAAGCGCGTCGAAATGTCTCCAAGGCCACGCAAAGTGCAATGGCCAAATTCTAACAGGAGCAGATCGATGACTTCCCTTCAGCCCAGACATATTGCCATGTGTTTGGTTCGCCAAACGAAACATCCCAAGAGGAAGCGTTTCAGCTTGGGCGATGAACAGAAGAATACAGTGGATGACGCAGTCACAGGAATTATTGCAACAGGGAAACCTCCGGCTCGTAACTCGTGAAGCGGTGGGACAGTTGTACTCATGTCTCTCGTGATTTCTTTTGAACAAAGACTTCAGCTATACCCGAAATGTTGTTTTGTGGATTTTCTTTGAGCATCCCTCATAGAAAAAAGCGAATTTCATTCAGAATTCTCATCTGATGAAATAATGGAACGTTATTATAGCGACCACGCAGCTAAGACCTTTCGGAGTGGGGGGTGGGTAGATAGCCTATCAAATCTGGATATAAAATTTAGTGTCATACGCATTTCAATGACTTTCATCATAATATTTCATCATACTGTGGTAAGATAAAGAATGAAGACGAGTCTTTAGGTTCAAGGTTAGCAAATTACCTAATATTCATACTTATACAGTCGGAGTATCCGAATCGCAAGCTTCTATTTGAAAATTTTCAGCAGTGTTAACACACTCATCACATTGGGAAAATGAAAGTTAGACGGACAATAACAAGAGATGAAAAATAATGCATGCCACTTGGATGATGCGAAAAATCTGGCGAAAGAAAATGAACGAGGATTATGGGGCAACAAATTTGACAAAGAGCACGATTTTCTGGTAGTGAAATAGAGGGGCAACAAACCAGCACGATTAGCTTCAAACTACATTAAACTTACGCCTTTAAGCTGTACTAAAAGATACTCACGGGGAAACAAAAGGAAATAACTGTTTCAATGCCGCATATCACTGAACAATACAATACCTACAGTGGTGGCAGTGAGCTACCGGACAAGCAAATATGACTTTATAGGACGAGGATAAAACAAAAGAAGTGCTGGTGGCCATTATTCATCGAGATGATTGATGTCTGTGTGGTAAAGACGTGGCGTGAATACTAAATAACTAACCGAAACGAGATAACCACTGGAGAATAGCGCCATTGTACCTATCAAAAACGAAAACAAATAGAAAGAAAAGTCAATATGGACACGCAGAGGACCACAAGCAAGCAAAATTATGGGAAGACGGTTGAATACACATGTACGACTAGAGACAGGAAACCACTTACTTTATCGTCCCAAAGAAAGCACCGAGGAGATATGTAATCTGCAAGAAAAAAACGCTAAGAATACACTACTGGCCATTAAAATTGCTACACCACGAAGATGACGTGCTACAGACGCGAAATTTAACCGACAGGAAGAAGTTGCTGTGATATGCAAATGATTAGCTTTTCAGATCATTCACACAAGGTTGGCGCCGGTGGTGACACCTACAACGTGTTGACATGAGGAAGGTTTCCAACCGATTTCTCATACACAAACAGCAGTTGACCGGCGTTGCCTGGTGAAATGTTGTTGTGATGCCTCGTGTAAGAAGGAGAAATGCGTACCATCACGTTTCCGACTTTGATAAAGGTCGGAATGTAGCCTATCGCGATTGCGGTTTATCGTATCGCGACATTGCTGCTCGCGTTGGTCGAGATCCAATGACTGTTAGCAAAATATGGAATCGGTGGGTTCAAGAGGGTAATACGGAACGCCGTGCTGGATCCCAACGGCCTCGAATCACTATCAGTCGTGATGACAGGCATCTTATCCGCATGGCTGTAACGGATCGTGCAGCCACGTCTCGATCCCTGAGTCAACAGATGGGGACGTTTGCAAGACAACAACCATCTGCACGAACAGTTCGACGACATTTGCAGCAGCATGGACTATCAGTTCGGAGACCATGGCTGCAGTTACCCTTGACGCTGCATTACAGACAGGAGTGCCTGCGATGGTGTACTCAACGACGAACCTGGGTGCACGAATGGCAAAACGTCATTTTTTCGGATGAATCCAGGTTCTGTTTACAGCATCATGATGGTCGCATCCGTGTTTGGCGACATAGCGGTGAACGCACATTGGAAGCGTGTATTCGTCATCGCCATAATGGCGTATCACCCGGTGTGATGGTATGGGGTGCCATTGGTTAGACGTCTCTTTCACCTCTTGTTCGCATTGACGGCACTTTGAACAGTGGACGTTACATTTCAGATGTATTACGACCCGTGGCTCTACACATCATTCTATCCCTGCGAAACCCTTCATTTCAGCAGGATAATGCACGACCGCATGTTGCAGGTCCCGTACGGGGCTTTCTGGATATAGAAAATGTTCGACTGCTGCCCTGGTCAGCACATTCTCCAGATCTCTCACCAATTGAAAACGTCTGGTCAATGGTGGCTGAGCAACTGGCTCGTCACAATACGCCAGTCACTACTCTTGATGAACTGTGTGTTGAAGCTGCGTGGGCAGCTGTACCTGCACACGCCATCCAAACTCTGTTTGACTCAATGCCCAGGCGTATCAAGGCCGTTATTACGGCCAGATGTGGTTGTTCTGGGTACTGCTTTCTCAGGATATAATTACCCAATATGGGTGAAAATGTAATCACATGCCAGTTCTAGTATAATATATTTGTCCAATGAATACCCGTTTTTCATCTGCATTTCTACTTGGTGTGGCAATTTCAATGGCCAGTAGTGTATGTTATAGGTGCGATGTTCGTACACTATGACATGTGTTTTGTTTCATTTCATACTGAATAGACACCTTGTTACACTAAGGTGACGTAAGTCATGGGATACCTCCTTATATGGTGTCGGATCTTCTCTCGCCCTGCGTAATGCAGCAACTGGACATGCCATGGAGTCAACAAGTCTACGAAAGTCCCCTGCAGAAAAATGGAACCAAGCTGCCTCTACAGCCGTCCATAATTGCGAAAGAGCTGCCGGTGCACGATTTTGTGTTCCAACTGACCTCTCGATTATATTCCATAAATGTTCGATGGAATTCATGTCTGTTGACGTAGGTGGCCTAATCATTCGCTCGCATTATCCAGAACATCCTTAATACCAATCGCGAGGGCTATGGCCGATGACATGGCGTACCGTCATCCACAAAATGTCATCGTTGTTTGGTTACATGAAGTCCATGAATGGCTACAAGTAGAGTCCAAGTAGCTGAACATAGCCATTTCCAGACAACCTTCTGTTCAGTTGGACCAAAGCACACAGCCCATTCTATGTAAATACAGCCCACACCGTAATGGAGCCACCACCATATTTCACAGAACCTTGTTGAGAACCTAGGTCCATAACTTCGTGGTATCTGTGCCACACTCGAACCCTACCATCAGCTCTTACCAGCTGAAATCGGGAATTATCTGGTCAGGCCACTGTTTTCCAGTCGTCTTGGTCCAAACGAGACCGATCCGAGCACAAGAGAGACGATATCGTGCTGTAAGCAAAGGCACTCACCTCTATCGTCTGCTTCAACGGCCATTAACCCCAAATTTCGCCCCACTGTCGTAATGGATACGTTCGTCTTACGTCAAATATTGATTTATGCTGTCATTTCACGCAGCGTTCCTTGTCTGTTAACGCTGACAACGCTACGCAAAGCCGCGCGAGTTAGCCGCGTGGTCTTAGGCGCCTTTTCACTGTCAGCGCGTCTCCCCCGTTCGAGTCCTCCCTCGGACATGGGTGTATGTGTTGTCCTTAGCGTAAGTTAGTTTAGTTAATGTGTAAGCCTAGGGACTGATGACCTCAGCAGCTTGGTACCGTAGAACCTTACCACAATTTTTCAAAATTTTCATTGTGCAAATACCGCTGCTCTCGGTCGGTAAGTGAAGGCTGTCGGCCATTGTCTTCTGCGTTGTGAGATAATAATGCCTGAAATTTGGTATTCTCGGCGCTCTCTTGACATTGTGGCTCTCAGAATAATGAGTCCCTAATTATTTCCGAAACTGAATTTCCCATGCATCTAGATAACTACCATTCCTCGTTCAGAATTTGTTAATTTCTGCCGTGGGGTCATAATCACATCGGAAATTTTTCGCACGGATCACCTGAGTGTAGACGACGGATCCGTCAATTCACTCCCCTTCTATAAGCGATACTACCGTTACCTATGTACGTGCATGTCGCTATCTGATGACTTTCATATCAGTGTACGTCACTGTACGAAGAACGAAGCTCATCTCGAATGCCAATTACTCCTTTCGTCACGATACCTGACACAAATTTTAGCTTTGAAATCACAAAATGCTTGTTGAAAAAATGTAAGTCCCCCATTGACGTGTCACTCAAAATTTTTAACTTCATAATATGCAGGCGTGCATCCGTCGGATGCTAAGATCAACTTGTCTGTACTCTATCTCCAGTCAAACTTTCATTCATATACCAACATTAATTGTAAGTGGATTCCCAGTTCGCAGTTCAACCCTTCCATACTACATGTTTCTCCTGTCATTCGCTGTAGCTCATACTTCCTTCTTCGAGCTGCACTGTCACTAGTGACGTATATTAGATAATAGAATACCAAATTTTCATTTTGTCTACCTATAGGCCGATGTGTTTAAATTACTTCTCGTAACAAGTTTGCGAAAGAGCTGCATTAATACAGTGGCTTTATTTAGTTCATGATGTTTCTTGTAGTTTTCTACATTGACAATGATCTTGTACATTTTGATATTGGCCAAGGCCCCAAAAGTGGGACGGTCTATAGCTTTTCTGCTAATATAGCGAAATCTTTGCAAATAGCATTTTCTTTCATTTATCGCTCAGGGTATCAAATTAATTCAAAAAAGATTGAGATAATTTAAATAAGGTTTTGGCAAGTAACGGGTTAAGGTATGACTTCAGATCCGATGTTCATTGATCTGCTTTTCTTGTTTTGGTCTATACTACCACCTCTCGTACTATGAAACGCTAAGAGCTATTAGTAGAACAAATTTATTTTACAGTATCAGAAAACGAAGAAGTGCCAATTTATCTTAAAGGATGTACTATAGAGCTCATGTTTAGCACACTATTTTGCTTCGAATGATCGTTCCTGGCATATCTCTAAATATTGGCTATCTCCTTTGAGACACGCTATATAGGAATTACGCTCTTTTATGCCTGGTGCAAATGGTGCTCCGGCACCTATCCTCTGTAAGTATACTGTAAAAAGAAAGTATATCTGCCCAGTATATTACTACAGACTATTACTAGAAATGTGTCCTGCATTAACCGTCGATTCTACAGCAAGCCTTCCTGACGGTAAGTTGTTGTCTTCCTCTAAGCATGAGATGACCACCGAGTCATCAACACAGTTTGCTCGGAATTACATTGGCGGCTACACATAGTCAGAGGAGCATTTCGGCATCATCCAAAAACACAGCCTCAGCGGAGGCATTAGAAATCAGTTTTCCTGGAATGTCCTGGTGGAACATGGGTCTCGATGCCTGACGCTACAACTTCAGTTGTACTCATTAATACTGTGTTCTGTATTTAATACTTTGTGAGGAAGTGAAACTTATTATCGCTGCTGTCAGAATGAGTCTTTGACTCGGCCACGGAATGTGCGGTTTCGAAAGTTCGTGGTCGATGTAAACTGTGTGCTGTACGTGCACTCCAGGACGTTTCATTCGCGGCGAGGCTACTACCTGCTGAGCTATTCAGCCACGACTCATGATATGGCGTCACATACTGTGTTGTTAATGAAAAAACTTATTAATGAACAACATTGTACCAAAGAGTTATTTTTTCATAGTGTTCTTCTTCCTCGTTCCTCTTCTTCTTCTTCTTCTTCTTCTTCTTCTTCTTATTATTATTATTATTATTATTACCGTTCTTTCATAATTCACATAAATGGTTTGGATGACAATCCGAGCACCGCTCTTAGATCGCTGCAGACGATGCTGTCATTTACTGTCTAGCAAAGTAGTCACAATACCAAAACCAATAGCAGAATGACTTAGACACGATATCTGCAGGGTACAAATGTGGCGACTGTTGAGGTCATCCACGTCAGTACAAAACAAAAATCAGTTAAATTTCAGTTACACGATAACACACGCAAATGTGCTACCTATTCTACTAAATACCTATGACTTTCGACTACGAATACGTGGATTATGTTGTAGGTAAGGCAAACCAAGAACTAACTGTTATAGGTAGAATGCTTTAGATGCAACAGTTCTCCTAAAGAGACTGCCTACACTAAGCTTGTTCGTCCTCTACTGGAGTACTGATGTGCGGCAAGGGGTCAATACCACATAGAGCTGACGGAGGACATCGGAAAAGTTCGAGGACGGGCCACTCGTTTCGTATTATCTTGAGATACGGAAGAGAGTATCACGGATACCATAATCGAGTTGGCATCATTAAACCAAAGGTGTTTTACACTGCGAAGATATTTTCACAAATCTGGTGGACAACGAGCGTTACGTAAGTAGTGTGCTGCAATTTGGGAATTTGGGTCGGACGGAAAGCGTCCTCGGTTAGCTGGGATCGTCTGTCGGTCCGGTATAAATTTTCACTTCTAGCTACTGAATTCATATCAGTGCCCAGTTGCGACCGATGTCAGAACTTACTTTATTTCGTTACTATCCACTAAGCCTGTAATATATATACATATATATATATATATATATATATATATAATTTTCATGTGTACGCTAACCTGTGTCTTTGAACTGTTCGCAATCTAAGATAACGGCACCCTTTTTTTTCCTGTTAGAAAATTCTCAATTTAATGCTTAATATTTCAGTTATAGCTTCAATATCTTTATAGAACTTCAGTAAATAACGTAACTACTCGTCCTAAACAGAATTTGATACATAGGTAAGGATTTTTGACGTATAAACAAAGAAACAATTCCTCTGGCCAAACTCAGCACCTATGTACGAGGATTTGCTCCCCAACCCTCCCGAACGAAATTCCAGCATTTTATGCGCTTCACCATCTCTTTCTGTAATATTTTGCCTGCGCGGAAATCCTTAAGAATGATGTTACTCTTTGTCACAGTTGCTATAATTTATAGGGCTGGAGTCGCACCACTGCTATAGTCGTCGTTCCAGACATGCTTCATTTCACTTGTTCGTAACATGTACAATGTAGTTGAATGTAAACGTGCAAATCTTCGTTACACTGGTAAATTGATAACGTCCCTTAATATGCAAACCAACGATTCATAACAGCATTTCCTGATATTATCCTGCCACCAGGAACAATTAAAGCGAGACTTCATATCAAAATACAATATTTCTAAAAAAAAATCTGTGTGTATAAGTCCCTACGGTATGTCCTCACATAGCACTGATTGATCTCCGCTGTGAAATATTTGCCGAGAGACAAGTTTCGCTCTAATACAACGAGTACCGTGCACCTACGCAACTACGAAAATCACTACCTGAATATTGAATAGGAATACTTTCCTAACCGCTTAAGGCAAATGTCAGGATGGTTCCTCTGAAGGGTCACTGTCAAATGCGTTCCCCTCTTTCACCCTTCCAACCTTGTGCTCTGTCTCCAGTGACCACTTTGTTGACTAACTCCTAATCTTCCTTTCTTATCTTAATTTGTAGATTTTGACGTAACGTTCTCATCATGTTGGACCCATTTCTCACAATTAGCTAGATGTATGCACTAAAGAATTCAGCCAACTTTTGAACTCCCAAGACGGCCGACCGTACCTCTATAAACTCACATAGAATTTCCGGGAATTCCTGTTGATTCGGTAGGAACTGATGTTTAACGATAGTTCAGTGCTGTAGAACTGGTAATCTCTGTCTGTGAACAACTTCAAATGGTTCAAATGGCTCTGAGCACTATGCGACTTAACTTCTGAGGTCATCAGTCGCCTAGAACTTAGAACTAATTAAACCTAACTAACCTAAGGACATCACACACATCCATGCCCGAGGCAGGATTCGAACCTGCGACCGTAGCGGCCACGCGGTGTGAGACTGAAGCGCCTAGAACCGCACGGCCACACCGGCCGGCTCTGTGAACAACTCTGTACCATATTGCCACGAAGACTGATTTAGCTTGAGAGCGACAAACAGCCGAAATCAGCTGATCGTAGTCTAAACGACGCTGATTTTAGTACAGCGAAGGTGGATAATCCAATTATGTTTCAATAAATTTTGTCAATGGTATCTCAAATGAACAAACGTCAGAGTGTGTGGGCCAGTCATAGCTACATTTTGGTAAATCATAGCTTGTCATATTCTTGATACGCTCGATAAATTAAAGCTTTCTGTTTCATATACTTTGACGAAAATTTGACGAATTTGTTTTTTCGTAGCATATCCTCAAAATTGGGAAGTCAAATGAAGTCGTGAAAAGTTGTTGACACGTGTTGGTTTCTGACAAATTTTCATAGACCAAGATGTACAGAAAAAGTAATAGAAGCTTTAGGTACTGTTTCTTTACATCAAAGCACTGCAACGAACAGGGAACCGTGGCTCAAAAATGACACATTTGCTAAACACATTATATTAATAAAAACTGCTGGAAATGAGTGCCTTCTTCTTCTGTGCATCCACTGAGCCAGCATTTATTTTGCCTTGTGTTCCGTATTTGACCAAATCCAATATGGTTACGCTTTCTCAGAACATCGACATTGAGGGTGGGAGTTGAATACACCAAGGATTATGAATGTCCACAAAGGACAAAATCCATTGGATCGAAATCTGGTGGTTGGGCGGGCCAAGTACGGATCCCCGCTGTTGGGAAAGTCGTTATCGAGATAATGACGAACTACTCCATGTTTAGTGAGGTAGAGTACCCTTGTGCATTAACTGCATTCGTTGTAAGACGCCAAGAGGTACACCTTTAAGTAAATGAAGCAACTCATGTCTGAGAAACTGTAGATACGTTTGTCCAATAAAACACTGCGAAGTGTTGTAATGTCCAATGGGAAGATAATGACTGATTCGATCGTATACATTGTGGCTGGGCCTCCGTTGACGTCTATCTTGTCGCATTTCATGAGGGTTTTCATAAGTCCAGGCTCTATTTTTGTGATAATTAACTATCATGTGTAAAGGCAACCCCATCAGTACACGAGGTACGTGTTAATAACTGCAAAAAACAGCATGATGCCTTAACATGTGTTGATATAAAGTTATTCTTGGCTAGAAGTCTACCACATGTAATACTTACGCCCGTAGAAACTGATACTCTTACAGAAGACTTCCACGCAGAATGTTCTAGATCATCATGTGACTAACGCCTTCTCGCAGTTCTTATTGCACTAGTTGATGGAGTATCATCCACAGAACGGTTCGTACACCACGTGGTCTCCCACAGTCTGCAACTATCTTCTCAAATGAGGCTGTTTCTTGCAAGCGTTCGTGGAGTCGTACAAACGTTCTCGTACGAGATAACTGCCTCCTAGGGTTGCGTTCAGCATAAAACGGGCATCCGCGCTTTTATTTTTTTTCATCAGTGTTCTGACTGGTTTGATACGGCCCGCCATGAATTCCTCTCCTAGCGCCAAGTTCTTCATCTCAGACCAGCACTTGCAACCTACGTCTTCAATTATTTGCTGGATGTGTTCCAATCTCTGTCTTCCTCTACAGTTTTTGCCCTCTACGACTAGTACTATGGAAGTATTTCCCTCATGCCTTAACAGATGTCCTATCATCCCGTCCCTTCTCCTTATCAGCGTTCTCCACATATTCCTTTCCTCTCCGATTCTGTGCAGAAATTCCTCATTACTTACCCTATCAGTCTACCTAATTTTCGACATTCGTCTGTAGTACCACTTCTCAAATGCTTCGATTCTCTTCTATTCCGGTTTTCCTACAGTCCATGTTTCACTACCATACAATGCTGTACTCTAGACGTACATTCTCATAAATTTCTTCTTCAATTTAAGACCAATATTTGATATTAGTAGACTTCTCTAGGACAGGAATGCCCTTTTTGCCATTGCTAGTCTGCTTTTGATGTCCTCCTTGCTCCATCTGTCATTGGTTATTTTACTGCCTAGGTAGCAGAATTCCTTAACTTCTTCTACTTCGTGACCATCAATCCTGATGTTAAGTTTCTCGCTGTTCTGATTGCTACTACTTCTCATTACCTTCGTCTTTCTTCGAATTAGTCTCAATCCATACTCTGTACACATAAGACTGATTATTCCGTTCAGCTAATAATGTAATTCTTCTTCACTTTCACTCAAGATTGCAATGTCGTCAGCGAATCGTATCATTGATAGCCTTTCACCTTGTAATATAATTCCACTCCTGAACCTTTCTTTTATTTCCATCATTGCTTCCTCGATGTACAGATTGAAGAGTAGGGGCGAAAGGCTACAGCCTTGTCTTACACGCTTCTTAATACGAGCACTTCGGTCTTGATCGTCCACTCTTATTATTCCCTCTTGGTTGTTGTACATATTGTATATGACCCGTCTCTCCCTATAGCTTACCCCTACTTTTTTCAGACTCTCGAACAGCTTGCACCATTTTATATTGTCGAACGCTTTTTCCAGGTCGACAAATCCTATGAAAGTGTCTTGATTTTTCTTTAGCCTTGCTGCCATTATTAGCCGTAACGTCAGAATTGCCTCGCTCGTCCCTTTACCTTTCCTAAAGCCAAACTGATCGTCACCTAGCGCATTCTCAATTTTCTTTTCCATTCTTCTGTATAACATTCTTGTAAGCAGTTTCGATGCATGAGCTGTTAAGCTGATTGTGCGATAATTCTCGCACTTGTCAGCTCTTGCCGTCTTCTGAATTGTGTGGATGATGCTTTTCCGAAAGTCAGATGGTATGTCGCCAGACTCATATATTCTTCACACCAACGTGAATAGTCGTTTTGTTGCCACTTCCCCCACTGATTTTAGAAATTCTGATGGAATGTTATCTGTTCGTTCTGCCTTATTTGACCGTAAGTCCTCCAAAGCTCTTTTAAATTCCGATTCTAATACTGGAGCCCCTATCTCTTCTAAATCGACTCCTGTTTCTTCTTCTATCACATCAGACAAATCGTCACCCTCATAGAGGCTTTCAATGTATTCTTTCCACCTATCTGCTCTCTCCTCTGCATTTAACAGTGAAATTCCCGTTGCACTCTTAATGTTACCACCGTTGCTTTTAATGTCACCAAAGGTTGTTTTGACTTTCCTGTATGCTGAGTCTGTCCTTCCGACAATCATATCTTTTTCGATGTCTTCACATTTTTCCTGCAGCCATTTCGTCTTAGCTTCCCTGCACTTCCTATTTATTTCATTCCTCAGCGAGTTGTATTTCTGTATTCCTGATTTTCCCGGAACATGTTTGTAATTCCTCCTTTCATCAATCAGCTGAAGTATTTCTTCTGTTACCCATGGTTTCTTCGCAGCTACCTTCTTTGTACCTATGTTTTCCTTCCCAACTTCTGTGATGGCGCTTTTTAGATATGTCCATTCCTCTTCAACTGTACTGCCTGTTCATTATTGCTGTATCTATAGCGTTAGAGAACTTCAAACGTATCTGGTCATTCCTTAGTACTTCCGTATCCCACTTCTTTGCGTATTGATTCTTCCTGACTAATGTCTTGAACTTCAGCCTACTCTTCATCACTACTATATTGTGATCTGAGTCTATATCTGCTCCTGGGTACGCCTTACAATCCAGTATCTGATTGCGGAATCTCTGTCTGACCATGATGTAATCTACTTGAAATCATCCCGTATCTCCCGGCCTTTTCCAAGTATACCTCCTCCTCTTGTGATTATTGAACAGGATATTCGCTATTACTAGCTGAAACTTGTTACAGAACTCAATTAGTCTTTCTCCTCTTTCATTCCTTGTCCCAAGCCCATATTCTCCTGTAACCTTTTCTTCTACTCCTTCCCCTACAACTGCATTCCAGTCGCCCATGGCTATTAGATTTTCGTCCCCCTTTACATACTGCATTACCCTTTCAATATCCTCATACACTTACTCCATCTGTTCATCTTCAGCTTGCGACGTCGGCATGTATACCTGAACTATCGTTGTCGGTGTTGGCTGCTGTCGATTCTGATTAGAACAACCCGGTCACTGAACTGTTCACAGTAACACACTCTCTGCCCTACCTTCCTATTCATAACGAATCCTACACCTGTTATACCATTTTCTGCTACTGTTGATATTACCCGATACTCATCTGACCAGAAATCCTTGTCTTCCTTCCACTTCACTTCACTGACCCCTACTATATCTAGATTGAGCCTTTGCATTTCCCCTTTCAGATTTTCTAGTTGCCCTACCACGATCAAGCTTCTGACATTCCACGCCCCGACTCGTAGAACGTTATCCTTTCGTTGATTATTCATTCCTTTTCTCATGGTAACCTCCCCCTTGGCAGTCTCCTTCTGGAGATCCGAATGAGGGACTAGTCCGGAATCTTTTGTTAATGGAGAGATCATCATACGTTTTCAATTACAAGTCACATGTCCTGTGGATACACGTTACGTGTCTTTAATGCAGTGGTTTCCATTGTCTTCTGCATCCTCATGCCGTTGGTCACTGCTGAATCTTCCGCCTTTTGGGCCAGTTTCCCACCTCTAGGACAAGAGAGTGTCCTGAAACTCTGTTTGCTCTTCCGCCCTCCTTGACCAGGTCTTTGGCAGAATGTGTAGTGTTGTCAGAAGAGCCAACACTGTTTTTCTAGAGGAGGCCGAAATGCCCGCGTTTAATTACACGCTGGCTGGCGTGAGGTCTGGAACAGGACAATATCTTGAGAATTGCAAATAAAGTACGTAGATGATGTAATACTTAACTTTAATCCACAATTGTAGAACATCTCTCTTGATGATACATGCTGCACATAATAAATATCAATTGAATACGGCGCCTTGCTAGGTCGTAGCAAATGACGTACCTGAAGGCTATGCTAACTATCGTCTCGGCAAATGAGAGCGTAGTTGTCAGTGAACCTTTCCTAGCAAATTCGGCTGTACAACTGGGGCGAGTGCCAGTACGTCTCTCTAGACCTGCCGTGTGGTGGCGCTCGGTCTGCTATCACTGACAGTGGCGACACGCAGGTCCGACGTATACTAATGGACCGCGGCCGATTTAAAGGCTACCACCTAGCAAGTGTGGTGTCTGGCGGTGACACCACAGAATGAGTGTGACTTCTTATGCCGGAAGTCTTCGGCCACCAATGCTGATTATTAATCAAAATCTAAACAGCGGCGGGATTCGAACCTCTGACCGAAGGCGTTTTAATTATGAATGAAAGACGCTACCCCTTTTTTCCGATATAGTTGGTTTCGTTTGGTCTGGGCGGACGTCACAAGACATCCGTTCAAGCTGATCGTTGATTCCTTGACTCAGTTTTTTTTTATTACAGAGAGCACACAGCCCTCTGACCGAACACGCTGAGCTACCGTGCCGCCGATCCTAGACCATCTGCGCTACCATTTGATAATTCACACACGCTGTGCATATTTATTTCAGTCACTGGATACATCGTTGTGTTATTTAATAAAGTTAATCTAAATCAGAAGAAACGAAAAATCAGACAAAACAGAGCGAATGCCTTGACCAGCTGTAATTAGGGAAGTTGTTATGTTGTGGTCACCGTATTAAGCGTTGGCCGTACGTTGTAATCTCTGACTCCACTCTATTGTTCGGAATATGAACTCTTTGATCTAGAACGCGAAAATTATAGGTCATACTATAAGGATGTGTACTGAAATTAGAGGCACGAAGTACGTCATTTTGTTCATGTGTAACTCATATTTGTTTGATCGATTACCGCAAGAGATTAATCAGTAGTCGTCATCATTTATAGTGAATAATACAAAATTAACCTTGCTGTCCGTCTAGAGTAACAATTGACACTGATCCTAGATCAGGTTATGCAAATATTTACGTCGTATATTGATGACTGCCGGTTTATGGTGAAAAGTAACAGGACATGGAGGTACTTCAATGACGATTTTCATTGGCAGGGTGGCAGAGTGGTTAGTACATTAGTCTACTGAGAAAGGGATCTGGGTTCAAATACCAGCCTTGGTACAATTTTTCATTCTCTGACACAGTCCTTATGTATACGTCAAAGATGTTTGAGACTTGATAAGGTCTCTGGAATCGTATAGGATCATTGTATTACAGTACATGTGCTTGGGTTTCAGGCAGGATTTGACGTCTCCTACGACGCCGAGGTGCTATTCCAATACAGTTGGTGATCCTCTGCAATGCTGTTCGAGTTTTGGGCTAATGCGAATGTGGCTGAGGCTTGAATGCTAATTTGGATTGAGTAGCGAGTCGCGCTAGGGTGGTCCACTCATTTTCGCAAAGCAACTGTGCCAGGGTGGCGCAGCGGTTAGCGCATGTGCCTAGTGAGAAGGAGACCCAGGTTCAAATGCTGGCCTTGGCACAAAGTTTCATTCGTCGCTTCAGTCTACATACACAGGGCGAATCACCTAAAGCTTACACCTCAGATATTGAGAAATGTAAAGTGCTATGGACTTGCCGTTTTCCCAGAACGGATTGATAGTTACGGGCTCGTATTGTGAGCCCAGCAACAGATGTAATGATACTTAGAAAGTGTATTTTTGAACAAACATGCACTTTGTAAAAAGCCTATTGACATTAATTTACTTAAATATGGATAAGTTAGAACGTCAGTGACGTTCGTTGCAGGTTTATAATGCGAGTCGTTAACAAGATATTGTATTTCGACTAGTTCCCACACCGACACTTGTTACTACCTTTCAACCTGCGCAGTTCTAGGTATGATGTTGTTAGGTTTTCTTACAGTGACCTTGTGTGTTCGTCGAGCGCATTGCGACTTGCTGGTCAGTTAATCTGACTGTCCTTGCAGTAGGTGGTGACTGGACGATGGGATTTACCAGCGCAGAAAAAGCCTACATCCCGTTGGTATACGGAGAGTGTAGGAAGAACGCTTTTCGTTCTTGTACGATGTATGTGGCAATACGTCAGGTAAAACATCAGCGTCCATGGCGGGTGAGTGTGTCACCTGGCATGATGTTGTTGTTGTTGTGGTCTTCAGTCCTGAGACTGGCTTGAAGCAGCTCTCCATGCTAATCTGTCCTGTGCAAGCTTCTTCATCTCCCAGTACCTATTGCAGCCTACACCCTTCTGAATCTGCTTAGTGTATTCATCTCGTGGTCTCCCACTACGATCTTTACCCTCAACGCTGCCCTCCAGTACTAAATTGGTGATCCCTTGATGCCTCAGAACATGTCCTTCCAACCGATCCCTTCTTCTAGTCAAGTTGTACCCCCATGCTATTCAATACTTCCTCATTAGTTATGTGATCTACCCATCTAACCTTCAGCATTCTTCTGTAGCACCACATTTCAAAAGCTGCTATTCTCTTCCTGTCCAAACTATTTATCGTCCATGTTTCACTTCCATACATGGCTACACTCCACACAAATACTTTCAGAAACGACTTCCTGACACTCAAATCTATACTCGATGTTAACAAATTTCTCTTCTTCAGAAACGATTTCCTTCCCATTGCCAGTCTACATTTTATATCCTCTCTACTTCGACTATCATCAGTTATTTTGCTCCCCAAGTAGCAAAACTCCTTTACTACTTTAAGTGTCTCATTTCCTGATGTAATTCCCTCGGCATCAGCCGACTTAATTCGACTACTTTCCATCATCCTCGTTTTGCTTTTGTTGATGTTCATCTTACACGCTCCTTTCATGACACTGTCCAATCCGTTCAGTTGATCTTCCAAGTCCTTTAGTGTCTCTGACAGAATTACAGTGTCATCGGTGAACCTCAAAGCGCCGGCCGGAGTGGCCGTGCGGTTCTAGGCGCTACAGTCTGAAGCCGCGTGACCGCTACGGTCGCAGGTTCGAATCCTGCCTCGGGCATGGATGTGTGTGATGTCCTTACGTTAGTTAGGTTTAAGTAGTTCTAAGTTCAAGGGGACTGATGACCACAGCAGTTAAGTCCCATTGTGCTCAGAGCCATTTGAACCATTTGAACTTCAAAGTGTCTATTTCTTCTCCATGGATTTTAATACCTACTCCGAACATTTCTTTTGTTTCTTTTACTGCTTGCTCAATATACAGATTGAATAGCATCGTGGAGAGGCTAGAACCCTGTCTCACTCCCTTCCAAACCACTGCTTCCTTTTCATGTCCCTCGACTCATATAACTGCCACCTGCTTACTGTACAAATTGTAAATAGCCTTTCGCTCCCTGTATTTTACCCCTGCCACCTTTAGAATTTGAAAGAGAGTATTCCAATCAACATTGTCAAAAGCTTTCTCTAAGTCTACAAATGCTAGAAACTTAGATTTGCCTTTCCTTAATCTTTCTTCTAAGATACGTCGTAGGGTCAGTATTGCCTCATGTGTTCCAACATTTGTACGGAATCCAAACTGATCTTTCCCGAGGTCGGCTTCTACCAGTTTTTCCATTCGTCTGTAAAGAATTCGCGTTAGTATTTTGCAGCTGTGACCTATTAAACTCATTGTTCGGTAATTTTCACATCTGACAACGTCTGCTTTCTTTGGGATTGGAAGTATTATATTCTTCTTGAAGACTGAGGGAATTTCGCCTGTCTCATACAGCTTGCTCACCAGATGGTAGAGTTTTGTCAGGATTGGCTCTCCCAACGCTGTCAGTAGTTCGAATGGAATGTTGCCTACTCCCGGGGCCTTGTTTCGACTTAGGTCTTTCAGTGCTCTGCCAAACTCTTCACGCAGTATCATATCTCCCATTTCATCTTTACCTACATCCTCTTCCATTTCCATAATATTGTCCGCAAGAACATCGCCCCTGTATAGACCCTCTATATACTCCTTCCACCTTTCTGCTTTCCCTTCTTTGCTTAGAACTGGGTTTCCATCTGAGCTCTTGATATTCATGCAAGTGGTTCTCTTTTCTCCAAAGGTCTCTTTAATTTTACTGTAGGCAGTATCTATCTTACCCCTCGTGAGATAAGCCTCTACATCCTTACATTTGTCCTCTAGCCATCCCTGCTTAGCCATTTGGACTTTCTGTCGATCTTATTTTTGAGACGTTTGTATTCCTTTTTGCCTGCCTCACTTACTGCATTTTTGTATTTTCTCCTTTCATAAATTAAATTCAGTATCACTTCTGTTACCCAAGGATTTCTACTAGCCTTCGTCTTTTTGCCTACGTGATCCTCTGCTGCCTTCACTATTTCATTCCTCAAAGCTACCAATTCGTCTTCTACTGTATTTCTTTCCCACATTCCTGTCAGTTGTTCCCTTATGCCCTCCCTGAAACTCTTTACAACCTCTGGTTCTCTCAGTTTATCCAGGTCCCATCTCCTTAAATTCCCACCTTTTTGCAGTTTCTTCAGTTTTAATCTACAGTTCATAACCAATAGATTGTGGTCAGAGTCCACATCTGCCCCTGGAAATGTCTTACAATTTAAAACCTGGTTCCTAAATCTCTGTCTTACCATTATATAATCAATCTGAAACCTTCTAGTATCTCCAGGGTTCCTCCATGTATACAACCTTCTTTCATGATTCTTGAACCAAGTGTTAGCTATGATTAAGTTATGCTCTGTGCAAAATTCTACCAGGCGGTTCCTCTTTCATTTCTTAGCCCCAATCCATATTCACCTACTACGTTTCCTTCTCTTCCCTTTCCTACTGTCGAATTCCAGTCACCCATGAGTATTAAATTTTCGTCTCCCTTCACTACCCGAATAATTTCTTTTATCTCAACATACATTTCATCAATTTATTCATCATCTGTAGAGCTAGTTGGCGTGTAAACTTGTTCTACTGTAGTAGTACCTGGGATAGTGAACCATGAACTCATACGCCCGTTTCTCATAGACGAAACACTTAACACACTCTAGTATCGCTTTTTCCTAACAGACTATCTTCCACGGATTCTGGAACACGTACCTCTGTAGTCTATGAGGAACCTAGACTGCTGTCTGGCCCATAATGCACGAAGTACTGCAGCATGTCTTCACGAACTGTCTCTAAATCGTAGGACTGAACGCAGAGGACATGTGCCTGTTCCCCGAGTTTGATAACTATAGACTATTCTCTGTGGAGAAAGCTGAAAGACGCTGCTACAAGGACATACCAAGTACATCCGATGACATGCAATGACTTATTACTGCAGCCTATTCGGGTATCTCCGCTAAGCTCGACTGCTACGTTCGCAGGTTTGAATCCTGCCTCGGGCATGGATGTGTGTGATGTCCTTAGGTTGGTTAGGTTTAAGTAGTTCTAAGTTCTAGGGGACTGATGACCACAGATGTTAAGTCCCCTAGTGCTCAGAGGCATTTGAACCATCTCCGCTAAAATGCTGGAAGCGTGTACTGCCGCTGCGGGTGGTCGTTTTGAACACAGCCTGTGATGGTGTGGTGGTCAGTTGTCACGTTACTGGTCAGAATCCACATAACTAATGCATCCATTTCTGTTGTTCTTCACTTTGTGCCACCACAGGTATTGTACAAGTACGGTGTTGGAACTTTTCAAGATACGATATCCTGTAAACGACTCGCGCTAGAGTTCTGCAACAAACACGCTTATATTCTAATTTACCTTATTTACCCTAACTTCAGTTTGTTTCGTCATTAGGCATGATTCTATTTAGAAAAGTGTATGTTTGCACAAAAATTACACTTTGCAAGTATTATTACAATCTGTGGATTGGCTAACAACACAATTCGTTTACTTCCATTCTGTAAAAACCGCACATCAATAGGTCTTTCTGCTTCCACAATTTTTGCGGTGCAAGTTTTAGATGATTAACATTGCGTGCCCAATACCAATCATTAAAACTGATCGCATTTAAGCTATACAGAAGAAATTCTAATATTAACACTACCCTTTGCATTTCTGTGACAAAATAATTACTATTGCGGATATCCACAGATATACGCTGGAAGTCTACGATATATTCTCTAGTACCTGCATCTCTGCAGACCTGTTGTTGTTGTTGTGGTCTTCAGCCCAGAGACTGGTTTGATGCAGCTCTCCATGCTACTCTATCCTGTGAAAGCTTCTTCATCTCACAGTACCTACTGCAAACTACATCCTTCTGAATCTGTTTAGTGTACTCATCCCTTAGTCTCCCTCTACAATTTTTACCCTCCACGCTACCCTCCAATACTAAATTGGTGATCCCTTGATGCCTCAGGACATGTCCTACCAACCGATCCCTTCTCGTAGTCAAGTTGTGCCACAAATTTTTCTTCTCTCCAATTCTACTGAATACCTCCTCATTAGTAGTTATGTGATCTACCCATTTAATCTTCAGCATTCTTCTGTAGCACCACATTTCGAAAGCTTCTATTCTCTTCTTGTCTAAACTGTTTATCGTCCACGTTTCACTTCCATACATGGCTACACTCCATACGAATACTTTCAGAAACTGCTTCCTGACACTTAAATCTATACTCGATGTTAACAAATTTCTCTTCTTTAGAAACGCTTTCCTCGCCATTGCTAGTCTTCGTTTTATATCCTCTCTACTTCGACCATCATCAGTTATTTTGCTCCCCAAGTAGCAAAACTCATTTACTACATTCACCGTCTCATTTCCTAATCTAATACCCTCAATATCATCCGATTTAATTCGACTACATTCCATGATCCTCGTTTTGCTTTTGTTGATGTTCATCTTATATCCTCCTTTCAAGACACTGTCCATTCCGTTCAGCTGCTCTTCCAGGTCCTTTGCTGTCTCTGACAGAATTACAATGTCATCGGCGAACCTCAAAGTTATTTTTTTCTTCTCCATGGATTTTAATTCCTACTCCGAATTTTTCTTTTGTTTCCTTTACTGCTTGCTCAAGATACAGATTGAATAACATCGGGGATCCTGTCTCACTCCCTTCCCAAACACTGCTTCCCTTTCACGTCCCTCGACTCTTATAACAGCTTTCTGGTTTCTGTACAAATCGTAAATAGCCTTTCGCTCCCTGTATTTTACCACTGCCACCTTCAGAATTTGAAAGAGAGTGTCAAAAGCTTTCTCTAAGTCTACATATTCTAGAAACGTAGATTTGCATTTTCTTAATCTATTTTCTGAGGTAAGTGGTAGGGTCAGTAATCCCTCACGTGTTCCAACATTTCTGCGCAATCCAAAATGATCTTCCCCGAGGTCGGCTTCTATCAGTTTTTCCATTCGTCTGTAAGGAATTCGTGTTAGTATTTTGCAGCCGTCGCTTATTAAACTGATAGTTTGATAATTTTCACATCTGTTAACACCTGCTTTCTTTGGGATTGGAATTATTACATTCTTCTTGAAGTCCGAGGGTATTTCGCCTATCTCATACATCTTGCACACTAAATGGTAGAGTTTTCTTAGGCCTGGCTCTCCCGCGGCTGTCATTAGTTCTAATGGGATGTTGTCTACATCTCTACCTGTAAACGGAAAATGATATCACCGACAGTTTCACGTGCACCGAACGTTTATACAGCGCTAACTTTGTACATTTGCTAGACGTGAGTCGTTGTTTCCTAACCCAAAGGATTTGCCGCGGCACCGCACGCGGTCCGCGTGACCGGACGCCCGCATGATTGATGTGTTTCGGCGCAGAGCTCGTAAGCGGCGCGATGGTTCAGGCGGCGGCCGCGGTCCGTGGCGGCGCTGCTGCAGCGCCTGAGCCCCACATAAAAGCCGGCGCAGAATTAATGGCGCTGGCGCGCGAACTCGGCCGGGCTCGATTACCTCGCACGCAGCCCCGATATCTCTGTTTCCCCGTCCGGCGACCAGCTGCCCGCCAGTTTCGCAGATCTCCTCTCTCTGTTTGTTTTTCTACTTTTGCGCCCCTGCTTTATAGAAGCCATTTCTCCAGTTGATCGCGCCGCTGAATCCATTGACGTATTGCCACGCCGAACCCCATTTCTCCTTCCCGTCCTCACCCAGGCCGGACAGAAAAATTGGACAGCACTTTATGCCGCTCCTCTGGTAGCAAAGACTTGTCCGAAATGAAACGCGCCTATTGCCCTCCGTCCCTGTGTCACTCATTCGTACACGGATATTTTCAACAGCATTCTCTAACGCTTTCGTCAAACATCGCTGCCCACTTACAAGCATTTATGATAATTAAGTGCCGGAATGAATTGATGGGAAGATTAATTAAGTACCGGATTTGGTTCCTTCTCTAGATTGTCGTACAGATGACAAAATGGTAGATATCGAAATAGACGACAGAGGGATAGAGAAACAACTAAAATCGCTCAAAAGAGGAAAGGCCGCTGGACCTGATGAGATACCAGTTCCATTTTACACAGAGTACGCGAAGGAACTTGCCCCCCTTCTTTCAGCTGCGTACCGTAGGTCTCTAGAAGAGCGTAGTGTTCTAAAAGATTGGAAAAGGGCACAGGTCATCCACGTTTTCAAGAAGGGACGTCGAACAGATGTGCAGAACTATAGACCTATATCTCCAACGTCGATCAGTTGTAGAATTTGGAACACGTATTATGTTCGAGAATAATGACTTTTCTGGAGACTAGGAATCAGCACGGGTTTCGAAAAAGACGGTCGTGTGAAACCCAGCTCGCGCTATTCGTCCACGAGACTCAGAGGGCCACAGACACGGGTTCCCAGGTAGATGCCGTGTTTCTTGACTTCCGCAAGGCGTTCGATACAGTTGCCCACAGTCGTTTAATGCACAAAGTAAGAGCATATGGACTATCAGACCAGTTGTGTGATTAGATTGAAGAGTTCCTAGATAACAGAGCGCAACACTTCATTCTCAATGGAGAAAAGTCTTCCGAAGTAAGAGTGATTTCAGGTGTGCCGCAGGGGAGTGTCGTAGGACCGTTGCTATTCGCAATATACATAAATGACCTTGTGGATGACACCGGAAGGTCACTGAGGCTTTTTGCGGATGATGCTGTGGTATATCAAGAGCCTGTAACAATGGAAAATTGTACTGACATGCAGGAGGATCTGCAACGAATTGACGCACGGTGCAGGGAATGGCAATTGAATCTCAATTTAGACAAGTGTAATGTGCTGCGAATACATAGAAAGAAAGATCCCTTATCTTTTAGCTACAATATAGCAGGTCAGGAACTGGAAGCAGTTAATTCCATAAATTATCTGGGAGTACGCATTAGGAGTGCTTTAAAATGGAATGATCATATAAAGTTAATTGTTGGTAAATCAGATGCCAGACTGAGATTCATTGGAAGAATCCTAAGGAAACGCAATCCGAAAACAAGGGAAGTAGGTTACAGTACGTTTGTTCGCCCACTGCTTGAATACTGCTGAGCAGTGTGGGATCCGTACCAGATAGGGTTGATAGAAGAGATTGAGAAGATCCAACGGAGAGCAGCCCGCTTCGTTACAGGATCATTTAGTAATCTTGGAAGCGTTACGGAGATGATCGATAAACTCCAGTGGAAGACTCCGCAGGAGAGACGCTCAGTAGCTCGTTACGGGCTTTTGTCGAAGTTTCGAGAACATACCTTCACCGAGGAGTCGAGCAGTATATTGCTCCGTCCTACGTATATCTCGCGAAGAGACCATGAGGATAAAATCAGAGAGATTAGAGCCCACACAGAGGCATACCGACAATCCTTCTTTCCACGAACAATACGAGACTGAAATACAAGGGAGAACCGATAGAGGTACTCAAAGTACCCTCCGCCACACACCGTCAGGTGGCTTACGGAGTGTGGATGTAGATGTAGTTGTAATTACCGTGTCATAAAGGTGTTTCACAAGACGATCTCTCCTTCTTGTTTTAAACAACACTAGTATTGTATCTGTTAAATTAGATCTGACTTCGCTAATAGCAGTGGACATTAAACTTCCACTTTAAATTGCCATAATTAAACATGCCCTATTTACGAGTGAATAAAACCCAGATGAAAATTATCACGATACCTGTCTATCCTCACAAGGGAACCTCCCCATCGCACCCCCCTTAGATTTAGTTATAAGTTGGCACAGTGGATAGGCCTTGAAAAACTGAACACAGATAAATCGAGAAAATAGGAAGAGGTTGTGTGGAACTATGAAAAAAGTAATAAAATATACAAACTGAGTAGTCCATGAACAAGATAGGCAACTACTCATTTTGTATATTTTGCTTATTTTTTTCATAGTTCAACACAACTTTTTCCTGTTTCCACTATGCCAACTTTTAACTAAACCCTGGGGGGGGGGGGGGGGGGTGCGATGAGGAGGTTCCCTTGTCAGAAATAATACACTCCTGGAAAAGGAAAAAAGAACACATTGACACCGGTGTGTCAGACCCGCCATACTTGCTCCGGACACTGCGAGAGGGCTGTACAAGCAATGATCACACGCACGGCACAGCGGACACACCAGGAACCGCGGTGTTGGCTGTCGAATGGCGCTAGCTGCGCAGCATTTGTGCACCGCCGCCGTCAGTGTCAGCCAGTTTGCCGTGGCATACGGAGCTCCATCGCAGTCTTTAACACTGGTAGCATGCCGCGACAGCGTGGACGTGAACCGTATGTGCAGTTGACGGACTTTGAGCGAGGGCGTATAGTGGGCATGCGGGAGGCCGGGTGGACGTACCGCCGAATTGCTCAACACGTGGGGCGTGAGGTCTCCACAGTACATCGATGTTGTCGCCAGTGGTCGGCGGAAGGTGCACGTTCCCGTCGACCTGGGACCGGACCGCAGCGACGCACAGATGCACGCCAAGACCGTAGGATCCTACGCAGTGCCGTAGGGGACCGCACCGCCACTTCCCAGCAAATTAGGGACACTGTTGCTCCTGGGGTATCGGCGAGGACCATTCGCAACCGTCTCCATGAAGCTGGGCTACGGTCCCGCACACCGTTAGGCCGTCTTCCGCTCACGCCCCAACATCGTGCAGCCCGCCTCCAGTGATGTCGCGACAGGCGTGAATGGAGGGACGAATGGAGACGTGTCGTCTTCAGCGATGAGAGTCGCTTCTGCCTTGGTGCCAACGATGGTCGTATGCGTGTTTGGCGCCGTGCAGGTGAGCGCCACAATCAGGACTGCATACGACCGAGGCACACAGGGCCAACACCCGGCATCATGGTGTGGGGAGCGATCTCCTACACTGGCCGTATACCACTGGTGATCGTCGAGGGGACACTGAATAGTGCACGGTACATCCAAACCGTCATCGAACCCATCGTTCTACCATTCCTAGACCGGCAAGGGAACCTGCTGTTCCAACAGGACAATGCACGTCCGTATGTATCCCGTGCCACCCAACGTGCTCTAGAAGGTGTAAGTCAACTACCCTGGCCAGCAAGATCTCCGGATCTGTCCCCCATTGAGCATGTTTGGGACTGGATGAAGCGTCGTCTCACGCGGTCTGCACGTCCAGCACGAACGCTGGTCCAACTGAGGCGCCAGGTGGAAATGGCATGGCAAGCCGTTCCACAGGACTACATCCAGCATCTCTACGATCGTCTCCATGGGAGAATATCAGCCTGCATTGCTGCGAAAGGTGGATATACACTGTACTAGTGCCGACATTGTGCATGCTCTGTTGCCTGTGTCTATGTTCCTGTGGTTCTGTCAGTGTGATCATGTGATGTATCTGACCCCAGGAATGTGTCAATAAAGTTTCCCCTTCCTGGGACAATGAATTCACGGTGTTCTTATTTCAATTTCCAGGAGTGTACATCGCAGGCACGTACGCGTAAGGCAGTGGAATTCCTCTTGGAATACGAAATGATCTACTGTTGATTATGTTGACATAGTAATGAGACGTTGAAGCTGTCGTTGCCGTGTAAGCCTAGAAGCAAACCTACATCCCATGGTATGAAAAAAATTTACTAATGCTAAGATATGCTTAACATTTGAATAAATTGCTTGGAGCAGTAGTGATCCCAATTCAAGTATGGATCTTTGTAATTACCTCAGCATAAGACATCAGTGCAAGCATTGGGACTATTCGATGCTATTGTTTTGCAAAAGTAATATAATGATTTGTAATTAAACTGACGAAATGAACGAAATAGCAATAATGACATGACATTTTTATTTTAACTTGATTGTTCTTAGCCGAATGGTGTGGCCGAGCGGTTTAGGGCGCCATGTCACGGTTTACGCGGGCATGGGTGTGTATGTTGTTCTTAGCAAAAGTAAATTTAAGTTAATTTAAGTAGTGTGTAAGTCTAGGGAGTGATGACCTCAGAATTTGAATATTGTTCTTACTTGATCCCAAAAAGCGCAGGCATTCTAGACAGAATAATCACCTGAATGTTATATGATTTACATCGTGCTATCAGCAAAATCAGACATAGACCTGCTCCGTAACATGGATTTGAAAAACTATAAAATGTAAAAAACTTTGATGAATGAGATATAGGCTTGTTAAACCCAATCTGGAATCAGATGCAACAGGTAAACAAATCAGACTGTGCGCAACATTGACCGTAACTGCGACTGTCGCTCAGTCGACAACATTGTCTAAGCAACCACACAGCTGCAATATAGCTCGGCAGGTCCTAAAATTAAGAAAAACATTACCTTTTGTTTCAGAATGTAAGCACAGTGAGGAGTTGTATGCTTCTTATAATCATTTCGTCAATACCAGCCAATTGCTGCTTTCATACATGACTCCATATTCTCTTTCTCAATATACACCGATCAGCCAGATTATTATGACTAGTGATCTAATATCGATACAAGCTCGTCCAGGCGATAGCAGAGTCACCCGGCGAGGAATGACTGCTAGTGAGACACACGCGCCGTGCATGTAGTATCAGTGAGCGTGCTGTCCGTGTGTAGAATGGGGAAGGCACTCAAACTATCTGCGTTTGACCGAGGCCAGATTGTGACCGTCTGGACGCTTGGAACGAGCATTTTGGAAACAGGAAGACATGTCGGGTATTTGAGGAGCGCAGTGGTGTCTTCAACAGGTGGCGAAACCAAGGTGAAATCACGTCCAGACATAGTGGGATTGGGGGACCACCCCTCATTACAGATGTCGGATATCGTAGGCTTGGCACACTGGTAAAACAGGAGAGGCGGTGAATGTGGCAGAAGTAACATCAGACATTGATACTGGACAGAGAACAAGTTTTCTTAACACATAGTGCGCAGAACACTCCTAACGATGAGCCTACGCAGCCGACGACACATGCATGTGCCAATGTTAACACCACATCAGCCACTACGACTGAAATGGGCACGTGAGCATCGGCACTGGACGTTGGCACAGTGGTAGAACGTCGCATGGTCTGATGAATCCTGACACCTCCTTCTTCATGCCGATGGGAGGCCGCGAATTAGTCGTCTTCCAGGCGAACAGCTCATTGACCCGTGTACTGGGGAGCGCAGACAAGCTAGCAGCGGCTCCATTGTGCCCTGGGTCCAATGTAGCTCCTGCAAGGCACCACGGGAGCGAAGGAGTATCGCACACTGGTTGCAGACCACGTACAGCCCTGCTTGACAATTGTGTTTCACGATGGCACTCGCATTTTTCAGAAAGGTAATGCGCCATGTCACAGGGCTAGGAGTGTGATGGAGTGGCTCCAGAAATACAGTGGAGAGTTCGAATTGACGTGCTGGCGCCCGATTCGACAGATCTGAACGTGATCGACCATAGTTGGTATGTTGTTGAACGTGGAGTCAGAGCTCATCGCCCCCCTCCCCGGAATTTACTGGAATTAGGCGACTTGTGTGTGCAGATGTGGAGCCAACTCCCTCCAGTGACCTGTCAAGGCCTCACTGCTGCCATGCTGGAAGCGTCGTCACTGTTATCTTTGCCAAAGTTGGACAGACGGGCTGTTAGGTGGTCATAATATTCTGGCCGATCGGTGTATGGTAAAAGAGCAACGTCCGGTAGCACTCAGTAACAGACACGTGCGAAACAAAACTTCACTCCGGAGCAGCTCGAACGTCGTAACGGAAACCAAACGCTTTGTTCCTCATCCAAAGCGGCAAGCCACGTGTGGAGATGACGCCCTCACTGTTCACTAACCAAAGCCATTCTTCCCTCAGAGGCAGGCAGATACACTCGTGAAGCCGCAGAAAGCACGAAAATCCAAAGCGATGCTGGTCGTATGTGAAGTATGTTAGCGGCAAGAAACAATCACTGTCTTCTGTGAACAGTAGCAATGGAGATACTATCGAAGACAGTGCTGCCAGAGCAGAGTTGCTAAACGAAGCCTTCCGAAATGACTTCACAAAAGAAGACGAAGTAAATATTCCAGAATTCGAATCGAGAACAGCTGCCGCCATGAGTAACGTGCAAGTAAATATCCTCGGAGTATTGAAGCAACTTAAATCACTTAATAAAAGCAAGTCTTCTGGTCCAGACTGTATACTAATTAGGTTCCTCTCGGAGTATGCTGATGCATTAGCTCCATACTTAACAACCATATACAACCGTTCGCTCGACGAAAGACCCGTACCCAAAGACTGGAATTGACACATACTCAACATGAGATCAGAAAACATCGTTCTTTGCGAAACACAAATAGCTCTTTATTCATATGAAGTGTTGAGTGCTATTGACAAGGGGTTTCAGATCAATTCCGTATTTCTGGATTTCCCGAAGGCTTTTGACACTGTACCACACAAGCGGCTCGCAGTGAAATTGCGTGCTTATGGAATACCGTCTCAGTTATCTGACTCGATCTGTGATTTCGTCAGAGGGGTCACGGTTCGTAGTAAGTGACGGAAAGTCATCGAGTAAAACAGAAGTGATTTCTGGCGTTCCCCAAGGTCCTGTTATAGGTCCTTTGCTGTTCCTTATCTATATAACCGTTTTGGGAGACCATCTGAGCAGCCGTCTTCGGTTGTTTGCAGATGATGCTGTCGTTTATCGGCTAATAAAGTCATCAGAAAATAAAAAAAAACTGGAAAATGATTTAGAAGAAATATCGGAGTGGTGCGGAAAGTTGCAGTTGACCCTAAATAACGAAATGTGTGAGGTCATCCACATGAGTGTTAAAAGGAACTCGTTAAACTTTGGTTACACGATAAATCAGTCTAATCTAAAAGCTGTAAATTCAACTAAATACCTAGGTATTACAGTAAGAACAACTTAAATTGAAAGGAACACGTAGAAAATGTTGTTGGGAACGCTAACCAAAGACTCCGTTTCATTGGCAGGACACTTAGAAAATGTAAAGTCCTCCTAAGGAGACTGCCTATACTACGCTTGTCCGTCCTCTGTTAGAATACTATTGCGCGGTTTGGGATCCTTACCAAATATGACTGACGGAGTACATGGAAAAAGTTCAAAGAAAGGCAGCACGTCTTGTATTATCGCGAAATATGGGAGAGAGTGTCACGGAACTGATACAGGATTTGGGCTGGAAATCATTACAAGAAAGGCGTTTTTCGTTGCGACGAAATCTTCTCACGAAATTCCAGTCACCAACTTTCTTTTCCGAATGCGAAAATATTTTGTTGACACCGACCTACATAGGGAGGAACGATCACCACGATAAAATAAGGGAAATCAGAGCTCATACGGAAAGTTATAGTTGTTCGTTCTTTCCGCGCGCTAAACGAGATTGGAATAATAGAGAATTGCGAAGGTGGTTCGATGAACCCTCTGTGAGGCACTTAAATGTGATTTGCAGAGTATCCATGTAGATGTAGATGTAGAATATGCGGAAGTTAATCAATGTGCCACAGATATAACAGGAAGGAAAATTACTCGCGGGAAAGCTACGTAAAAACAATATATGGAAAGATAGCTGATTGTGATGGACACCTCTAACAGCCATGCTTTAACCAAAGTTTTACTAATGACGTCTTACTTTTAGTAACGCTGATATGACCAACATTGCACTTTGGTGTAGATTCCTTAGTAAGCATAGTGTGAGTTACGCTTACGAGGAGAACACAACATGTGCCATAACCCAGTTACACAGACACCTCGCTCAGTGAAAGTGGGGTAACACTAAGAGAAGACTCGTCTCGGCTCAGCCGTAGATACTCGACAGTTACTGAGAGTTTTCGAGATACTGTGTGTACCTTTCAGTGAGCATTTTTGTGTGTGGTCGAAGTTTTACCAGGCTATATTACTTGGCAGTAAGACATCATACGAAAGTTACTTTCGTCCTTAAACGTTACACACGAGTATATATTTGCGAATTCTTGTAGCATTTAAATATGGTGCACATTCATCTGCAGTGGTACGGAATTTTCTATTATACAGGCTGTGACAGCTGTTAAGTGCACATGTTTTTATATGTGGTACCTTAATATGTACACGTATCAGTGTGCTGGTTGGTTGTTTCCTCTTCATCAAACAGTCTTCCCACAAACAAGTAAAAAAATTTTTAATCTGATGTTTCTCGACCGCGCCTGTCTGTATAGGCTAACTGTTTTGCATCCACGCATCCTAACTTCAACATCTGACCTGGTACCCAGGGTAAGATTAGCATTAATGGCTTGCTCTTGCCCCTTGTACTTTGAGATACTCATCAACCTAAAAATATAGGACTTGTAATGGTTGTAATTACTAGTCTGTAAATACCGTACGTGTTGATGCAATGTTTTTCAGTATACAGTCCTTTGTCACCAGCTTATACCTTTTGCATCTTCTACATTTTTTTCATCTTTTATTGCATATGATGATTTTTTCCAGTGCTTGAGAGTGCTTTTTATTCTTCTGTACGTTTATACAAATTTAATGTCGAATTGTGTGCTGCTTTATGCAGTGCGCTAGTCATCTATGAGCATCATATAGTGTCCAGTTGTATATGACCACCCATAAAAGAGCATTTGAATTGAACATTTTTGGAGGGTGACTGTCAACAGCCGTAAAGTAATGTATGCACGTCTGACCATCAGCTGCTTTTATTTTAAACCCACTGCTCCGTATATATTTAGTATTTGTTATGATTGCTTCTAAAACTCCTGTGTCGTATATTGATGTCCATGACATGCTCTACGCATTATTTAAGTAATGACAAACGTAATGTGGTGGCTTAAACCATTTCAGCCACTATCCGTGAATATGGCCGAAGACTGAAACCGGTTGATATTTGGGTTTAAAATAAAAGCAGCTGATGGTCAAACATACATTTTATACAGAATTTATATTTTCGTTGATGAAGCATAAAATTCAGTCATGTTGGCTGGTGTTTGTCTACGAATGAGAACTCGTCATGCTATCGTATTCCAGTTACAGAATTTATATTTTCGTTGATGAAGCATAAAATTCAGTCATGTTGGCTGGTGTTTGTCTACGAATGAGAACTCGTCATGCTATCGTATTCCAGAGCCATCGAGGAATCTTGCTTACCTGTCGTGGTCAATGTCACTAATTGTTTCAGTCCGAGCGAGTGGAATACCTTGTTCATTAAATTCTGGGATTATTAAAAATTTTACGATTTTGTTTATTCCAATTTCATTTTGGAGGTCTAATTTCATTAGAAACGTGCCAGGTTTCTTCCATTTTTAATTTCGTTTGTCAACTTTTGATCAAATTTGGAAGAAAAGTTATTTTGATTATTAAATTTTTTATATGAACGTGATCATTTCCGGGAAAAGTAGAGTAATGTTATGTGGGCTCCTGTTTCTTTGCAACCTATGACAAAAGACCCAGAGTAACGATTTTTTTTATTGGAGACTACAATGATTCGGTGAACTTCTGTCTTGATACTTCATAATCATGAAATGTTGACAAGTACCTCCTGCAAGTAATTAAACAATAGGAAACTGTGGCCTTGAATTGAAATTCGATTGTTAACGACGTACTGGAAAACCGAGACAACCTCCATAAAGACCTCTACATACCAGTCCTCCACTCCGATCAAGCACAAGGTCGCATCAAATAGAGCCAAAAAGGATTGCAGGAAGTATATGATCACTGTGCGTAAAGGAAATGGTTGTGGAAGGAAGAGGTTGAACTCACGACCTAGAGTCCGCAGTTCGTGGTCTAGGGGGTAGCGTTGCTGCCTCTGGATCACGGGGTTCGATTCACGGCCGGGTTGGGATTTTCTCTGCCCGGGGACGGGTGTTTGTGTTGTCCTCATCATTTCATCGTCATTATCATTTGTGAGAGTGACTAGATTGGATTGTGAAACGAAAATAAACTGTGTAAAAACTGGGACTTTGTACGGGCGCTGATGACCGCGCAGTTGAGGGCCCCACAAACCAAACATCATGACCTAGATACGGACTGTTGAATGATGCCATGGCCGATTTCAACAAAATCATCGCAACAGGTGACCGCTGTAGGTTTTAGCACTTTAAAATGCTGTTGTGGTGTAGTTCTCTTGTTGCTTTCAAGTAATGTACCAGCTTTCGCTGATTTCTTCAAACTATTTTACATACACAAATAGCCTGACACAGTGGATTCCAGATGGAGGGAATTTAAACTCCAGTTCTCCCAGGCTCTAGTCTTGTACCATTGAAAGGCTCATGTTCCTCAGTTTGAACGTCACTTCTTAACTTGTAGGCACTGTGGCGCCAGAATTAACTCTTCCACAGATACAGTTCATTTCTTTATGTATTTGGTCACACTCTGTCCCCATACCTATGAATAATTAACGAATAGACGTGGTTGTTGATTTCAGACACAAACTGTCGTACCTGGAATACACATGAAACACCTCAGATCTTCCATGTCTTTCTTCAGTGGTCAATAATCAAGGATAAATGTTAGATGTAATCTGACTGGGAATGTCAGCCTACAAACTAGATGTGACTAAATAAAAAAAGAATGAAAATATATTTCGGGAAGAGTTATTTCTGAGAGTTTCCTCAACTATGGAAACTTAATAAAATTCTCTTCTAAAAAATGGAGTACTCTATGGAGTATGTTTTTGTTGTATACCTGCGTGTAGTCTTGAAAATTTTTGGTTCTTCACAGTTATTGCAATAAGACTTCTTTGTGCCCTTGTATCATCGATTAAAGTAATTGTAGTGTCGCTTGTACCATTTTTGATATCAACATTACAACCGTTTATTTCACACTACTGCCGTACTCATTATCACATTTATGAACAGTTTCAGTCGTCATAGATCATTTTTGGATCAGCTGAAATAAATAAGACTGGCTAAGTTCGAGAGTACCTACGTAACGCACATATGACATATCAATGTATACGACACGATTGTAGTTGCTGTGCAATTAGTTGATTTCGTGTTCTGTACAAAGGGTCCATGTGGAATTGAGCTACACAAATAACGATCACTAAACTTTAAAAGATTTTTGGTGGAATGGCTGGGTTGCTGATTAGCAAGGTCGTCCTCCATGTGCTGTGTATCAAGATCAGAAGTCATATTTAAAGCAAAACACTTACAAAGGAAACACAGTGAACGATATATGAAGTTAAAAACAGAACAGAGGCGAATCTGGCAGTTCACAGAGTAAATATCAGGTCGTATTAGAATGAATGTAGCTACGACACACGAGGATGCAGAAAAATTCAGTAGGCGTTTAAAATAATATTTGAAGAGTGTGAGAAGTTCGACATACACAACCTACTTCCTTTGTTTTCGGATTGCATTTCCTTAGGATTCTACCTGTGAACCCGTATCTACGGCTCTCTGAGTCTCGTGGACGAATAGCGCGAGATGGGTTTCACACGACCGTCTTTTTCGAAACCCATGCTGATTCCTACAGAGTAGATTTCTAGTCTCCTGAAAAGTCATTATACTCGAACATAATACGTGCTCCAAAATTCTACAACTGATCGACCTTAGAGATGTAGGTCTATAGTTCTGCACATCTGTTCGACGTCCCTTCTTGAAAACGGGGATGACCTGTGCCCTTTTCCAATCCTTTGGAACGCTAAGCTCTTCTAGAGACCCACGGTACACCGCTGCAAGAAGAGGGGCAAGTTCCTTCGCGTACTCTGTAAAATCGAACTGGTATCCCATCAGGTCCAGCGGCCTTTCCTCTTTTGAGCGATTTTAATTGTTTCTCTATCCCTCTGTCGTCTATTTCGATATCTACCATCTGTCATCTGTGCGACAATCTAGAGAAGGAACTACAGTCCAGTCTTCCTCTGTGAAACAGCTTTGGAAAAAGACATTTAGTATTTCGGCCCTTAGTCTGTCATCCTCTGTTTCAGTACCATTTTTGTCACAGAGTGTCTGGACATTTTGTATAGAGCCACCTACCGCTTTGACATAAGAGCAAAATTTCTTATGATTTTCTGCCAAGTCAGTACATAGAACTTTACTTTCGAATTCATTGAACGCCTCTCGCATAGCCCTCCTCACACTACATTTCGCTTCACGTAATTTTTGTTTGTCTGCAAGGCTTTGGCTATGTTTATGTTTGCTGTGAAGTTCCCTTTGCTTCTGCAGCAGTTTCCTAACTCGGTTGTTGTACTACGGGGGCTCTTTTCCATCTCTTACGATCTTGCTTGTCTATTATGATCTTGCTTGGCACATACTCATCTAACGCAAATTGTACAATGGTTTTGAACTTTGTCCACTGATCCTCAACACTATCTGTACTTGAGACAAAACTTTTGTGTTGAGCCGTCAGGTACTCTGTAATCTGCCTTTTCTCACTTTTGCTAAACAGAAAAATCTTCCTACCTTTTTTAATATTTCTATTTACGGCTGAAATAATCGATGCAGTAACCGCTTTATGATCGTTGATTCCCTGTTCTGCGTTAACTGTTTCAAATAGTTCGGGTCTGTTTGTCACCAGAAGGTCTAATATGTTATCGCCACTAGTCGGTTCTCTGTTTAACTGCTCAAGGTAGTTTTCAGACAAAGCACTTAAAAAAATTTCGCTGGATTCTTTGACCCTGCCACCCGTTATGAACGTTTGAGTCTCCCAGTCTATATCCGGCAAATTAAAATCTCCGACCAGAACTATAACATGGTGGGGAAATCTAATCTAAATATTATCCAAATTATCCTTCAGATGCTCAGCCACAACAGCTGCTGAGCCAGGGGGCCTATAGAGACATCCAATTACCATGTCTGGGCCTGGTTTAACCGTGACCTTCACCCAAATTATTTCACAATTCGGATCTCCGTCAATTTCCTTCGATACTATTGCACTTCTTATCGCTATAAACACGCCTTCCCCTTCACTGTCCATCCTGTCTCTACGGTATACATTCCAATCTGAGTTTAGGATTTCATTACTGTTTACGTCTGGTTTCAGCCAACTTTCTGTCTCTAGTACTATATGGGCGTTGTGACCGTTTATTAGTGAGAGCAGTTCTGGGACCTTTCTATAGACGCTCCTGCAGTTTACTATTAGCACATTATATTGTTATTCCCTGTTGCATTTTGCCTACTCCTACCTTGCCGCGTCTCAGGAGGCGTCATGTCGGGCCTAGGGAGGGAATTCTCTAACCTAAAAAACCCACATGTGCACTTCACACGTACTCCGCTACCCCAGTAGCCGCTTCCGGCGCGTAGTGCACGCCTGACCTATTCATGGGGACCGTACATTACTCCACCCAATAGCGGAGGTCGAGAAATTTGCACCCCTGATCTCCGCAGAATCGTGTGAGCCTCTGGTTTAAGCCTTCCACTTGGCTCCAAACCAGAGGACGGCGACCGGTTCTGGGAACGATACTATAAATAGTTAGCTCTGATTCCACCCCGCGATCGAGGCTTTCCGCCTTCACCAATTCCGCCAACCGCCTGTACGAACTGAGGATGACCTCTGATCTAGCGGTTCTAAGCGCTCAGTCCGGAACCGCGCGACTGCTACGGTCGCAGGTTCAAATCTGCCTCGGGCATGGATGTGTGTGATGTCCTTAGGTTAGTTAGGTTTAAGTAGTTCTAAGTTCTAGGGGACTGATGACCACAGATGTTAAGTCCCATAAAGCTCAGAGCCATTTGAACCATTTTTTGATGACCTCTGAACCCAGACGCCAGGAGTCATTGGTGCCGACATGAGCAACAATTTGCAGTCGGGTGCACCCAGTGCTCTCTATCGCCGCCGGCAGGGCCTCCTTCACATCTCGGATGAGACCCCCGGCAAGCAGACAGAGTGAACACTGGCCTTCTTCCCCGACCTTTCCGCTAATTTCCCTAAGGGGCTCCATCACCCGCCTAACGTTGGAGCTTCCAATAACTAATAAACCCCTCCCCAAGTGTGCCTGTTCGGACCTTGCTGAAGGAGCAGCCACATGTCCACTCACAGGCAAAGCGGGCGATGCCACACGGCCAGCCTCCACATTGACCCTCCGCCTCGTGCGCCGTGAACGCCGCTAAACCCGCCACTCCCCTAGGGGAGAGGGTGGCCCAACCGCGCCTGGTACCCGCAAAGTTGTCTCGACAGCAGGGACAGTGGGTGAAGCAACTCGGGTGTACCATGCGACGCACCAGACTCCCCACTGCCGCTACACTCCGAGGCAACAGCCTGGAGACGGCTGACCGCGGCCATCAACACGTTCAGCTGTTCGCGAACAGTGGCCAGCTCCTCCTGCGTCCGTACACAGCAGTTACACATCCTGTCCATCCTAAGAAATCAATTTACTGTACAGAGTTAATCACGTTTTAACTAGACTGCTAACTCACTAAAGACGGCTGACTAAACTGTCTAATCTGAGGTTGCTAGCCACTTCTTGTAGAAAACAATGAAAATAGCACTACCTGTCTCTGGACTGTATTGAAAACAAACACTAGCACTACTGGCACTATGGTTGACTAAAATGACTCTCTCTCTGACTGTATTCAAAACAAACACGAAATCTATGGAACACTATTACTAGCACTCGACAATTAAAGCTTCCTAAAAGCAAAAACACACGGAAGAAGAAGTGACAAGTAAGAAAAATACAGTTAATACTTAAATTAAGGTAGATCGCTGCACAGCAGACGTGAAGCGGAGGGCAGTTACGACGACATTGACAAGTACTGGGATCTGTACCAGATAGGGTGATAGAAGAGATAGAGAAGATCCAACGGAGAACAGCGCTCTTCGTTACAGGATCATTTAGTAATCGCGAAAGCGTTACGAAGATGATAGATAAACTCCAGTGGAAGACTCTGCAGGAGAGACGCTCATTAGCTCGGTACGGGTTTTTGTTGAAGTTTCGAGAACACCCCTTCACCGAAGAGTCGAGCAGTATATTGCTCCCTCCTACGTATATCTCGCGGAGAGACCATGAGGATAAAATCAGAGAGATTAGAGCCCACACAGAAGCATACCGACAATCCTTCTTTCCACGAACAATACGAGACTGGAATAGAAGGGAGAACCGATAGAGGTACTCAGGGTCCCCTCCGCCACACACCGTCAGGTGGCTTGCGGAGTATGGATGTAGATGTAGACTAGATGCAATACTCAATTTAACAAACGCATAGGCACAAATAACAAAATTACGTCAAGTGCAATCCTAAATCCCGCGAAACAGAAGACACAAAACGTAGAACGGGACGCGGAAGTAAGTAATAAAGCCGATTTCTTAAGATACGGGACGAATTTCAAACAGTCATGGATCACTTGAATGATCCAGACAGACTTCTCAAGGGAAAACCGAGCTTCAGATACATAGCTTCTTCGTACTTTATTACTGTTTTACAGGCGTCTACCGCTACGCTTGCCAATGTGAGCATACCGACGACGCTGAGCTGACACTGTCAGATATCGTACTGCACTTACGAGCTATGGTAAACGACGCCCTCTGTTGGAAGTGAAACAACTCTGTAAAGAAGTACCCTCAATGACAAGATTTCATGAACTGTGTTCGAAGTACGAACTATAAGAATTTTTTTTCTCATCTAATTTTCACTTTGCATACAATCTTTAATTTTATCTTTATCGTCTTTCAGATTTTATAATAACTTTATCATCTTGGTACCCCACATGTAGATGACGGCACTTCCCAATGTTCTTTCCTCCACTGCTTTATAAGTCGTGATGTTGTATCGTTCATGTCATGAACACGTCTCACCTTCCTTCCAGCACATTGTCCGCAGTTCGTGGTCTCTTGGTCGCGTTCCCGCTTCCCGAGCATGAGGTCCCGGGTTCGATTCCCGGCGGGGTCAGGGATTTTCACCTGCCTCGAAATGACTGGGTGTTCGTGTTGTCCTCATCATTTCATCATCATTCATGAAAGTGGCGAGACTGGGCTGAGAAAAGTTTGGGAATTTGTACGGGCACTGATAACCGTGCAGTTGAACGCCCCACAAGCCAAACATCATCATCATCCTTCCGACACTCCGTGTCCTTTCCCAGTGTGATTTCAGTCGGCTTCCCATCCTAGATAATGAACTCGTTCTTGACATCTACCGTTGCTTCCAACAATGAATCACCCATCTCATCCCAAAAAAAGCTGTCCACCCCACATTTCTTTACGCAGCAGGAATTGCACTAGTATGATCACGCAGGGTCACTCGAAAATAAATTCGAACATTTTTCTTTCTCAAAAATCCAAATTTTATTCTACAAAAAATGGTTCAAATGGCTCTGAGCACTATGGGACTTAACCTCTGAGGTCATCAGTCCCCTAGAACTACTTAAAACTAACTAACCTAAGGACATCACACACATCCATGCCCGAGGCAGGATTCGAACCTGCGACCGTAGCAGTCGCGCGGTTGATGTTGTTCTACAATTTTGCTATTTTCAGAGATCATAGAAACAGTCTTTCTGCTTGTATTGAGATTTGATTAAACATGTTTCCACATGCGCACTCCAGTAACACTCCCTCAAGGTAGTTGCTGCTCTTGACTTTCATCTGAAACAACGTACTGTTGTAGGGTTCCCGTGTTGTGAGAACGATGCAGTGACAAATATTAACAAGACGGTGATTGCAATGTGGTCAGTCGTTTAGCAAACACATTACCTGGTCACGTAGGTATGCTAGTACTCGGGACCTCCGACGTAACGGCAGACTTGCAAGGTGCTACTCCAGGCGGGTGTAAAATGAATGTGTGCAAAGGAAAATATTGAACACGAAATGAACATTTGGTCCTGTCTGACTACCCTCTGAAGCAGATCTCAGGATCTCTTAATGGTGATATTATCTTCTCCTTCTTGCTCTTTAATACACAATTTACAGCATAAACATAAATGAATGATTAAAGGAACTAGTAACTACAAATGATAAATGCTGTCTCTGCTCACACATTTATTGTGGATTAAAGCCCCTTTGTATATTACAAATGTTCAATGGACATAAAGAGATACAAATGGATTTCCTAACTAATATGATTGTTCAATTACCCTAATCTGTCCCTTTTTATGGCTATGCGAACTAACATAAATCTACATCTACATCTACATTGATACTCCGCAAGCCACCCAACGGTGTGTGGCGGAGGGCACTTTACGTGCCACTGTCATTACCTCCCTTTCCTGTTCCAGTCGCGTATGGTTCGCGGGAAGAACGGCTGTCTGAAAGCCTCCGTGCGCGCTCTAATCTCTCTAATTTTACATTCGTGATCTCCTCGGGAGGTATAAGTAGGGGGAAGCAATATATTCGATACCTCATCCAGAAACGTACCCTCTCGAAACCTGGCGAGCAAGCTACACCGCGATGCAGAGCGCCTCTCTTGCAGAGTCTGCCACTTGAGTTTATTAAACATCTCCGTAACGCTATCACGGTTACCAAATAACCCTGTGACGAAACGCGCCGCTCTTCTTTGGATCTTCTCTATCTCCTCCGTCAGACCGATCTGGTACGGATCCCACACTGATGAGCAATACTCAAGTATAGGTCGAACGAGTGTTTTGTAAGCCACCTCCTTTGTTGATGGACTACATTTTCTAAGCACTCTCCCAATGAATCTCAACCTGGTACCCGCCTTACCAACAATTAATTTTATATGATCATTCCACTTCAAATCGTTCCGCACGCATACTCCCAGATATTTTACAGAAGTAACTGCTACCAGTGTTTGTTCCGCTGTCATATAATCATACAATAAAGGATCCTTCTTTCTATGTATTCGCAATACATTACATTTGTCTATGTTAAGGGTCAGTTGCCACTCCCTGCACCAAGTGCCTATCCGATGCAGATCTTCCTGCATTTCGCTACAATATTCTAATGCTGCAACTTCTCTGTATACTACAGCATCATCCGCGAAAAGCCGCATGGAACTTCCGACACTATCTACTAGGTCATTTATATATATTGTGAAAAGCAATGGTCCCATAACACTCCCCTGTGGCACGCCAGAGGTTACTCTAACGTCTGTAGACGTCTCTCCATTGATAACAACATGCTGTGTTCTGTTTGCTAAAAACTCTTCAATCCAGCCACACAGCTGGTCTGATATTCCGTAGGCTCTTACTTTGTTTATCAGCCGACAGTGCGGAACTGTATCGAACGCCTTCCGGAAGTCAAGAAAAATAGCATCTACCTGGGAGCCTGTATCTAATATTTTCTGGGTCTCATGAACAAATAAAGCGAGTTGGGTCTCACACGATCGCTGTTTCCGGAATCCATGTTGATTCCTACATAGTAGATTCTGGGTTTCCAGAAATGACATGTTACGCGAGCAAAAAACATGTTCTAAAATTCTACAAGAGATCGACGTCAGAGATATAGGTCTATAGTTTTGCGCATCTGCTCGACGACCCTTCTTGAAGACTGGGACTATCTGTGCTCTTTTCCAATCATTTGGAACCCTCCGTTCCTCTAGAGACTTGCAGTACACGGCTGTTAGAAGGGGGGCAAGTTCTTTCGCGTACTCTGTGTAGAATCGAATTGGTATCCCGTCAGGTCCAGTGGACTTTCCTCTATTGAGTGATTCCAGTTGCTTTTCTATTCCTTGGACACTTATTTCGATGTCAGCCATTTTTTCGTTTGTGCGAGGATTTAGAGAAGGAACAGCTTTGGAAAAAGGTGTTTCAGCTTTACGCGTGTCATCCTCTGTTTCAATGCCATCATCATCCCGTAGTGTCTGCATATGCTGTTTCGAGCCACTTACTGATTTAACGTAAGACCAGAACTTCCTAGGATTTTCTGTCAAGTCGGTACATAGAATTTTACTTTCGAATTCACTGAACGCTTCACGCATAGCCCTCCTTACGCTAACTTTGACATCGTTTAGCTTCTGTTTGTCTGAGAGGTTTTGGCTGCGTTTAAACTTGGAGTGGAGCTCTCTTTGCTTTCGCAGTAGTTTCCTAACTTTGTTGTCGTACCACGGTGGGTTTTTCCCGTCCCTCACAGTTTTACTCGGCACGTACCTGTCTAAAACGCATTTAACGATTGCCTTGAACTTTTTCCATAAACACTCAACATTGTCAGTGTCGGAACAGAAATTTTCGTTTTGATCTGTTAGGTAGTCTGAAATCTGCCTTCTATTACTCTTGTTAAACAAACCTTCCTCCCTTTTTTTATATTCCTATAAACCTCCATATTCAGGGATGCTGCAACGGCCTTATGATCACTGATTCCCTGTTCTGTACATACAGAGTCGAAAAGTTCGGGTCTGTTTGTTATCAGTAGGTCCAAGATGTTATCTCCACGAGTCGGTTCTCTGTTTAATTGCTCGAGGTAATTTTCGGATAGTGCACTCAGTATAATGTCACTCGATGCTCTGTCCCTACCACCCGTCCTAAACATCTGAGTGTCCCAGTCTATATCTGGTAAATTGAAATCTCCACCTAAGACTATAACATGCTGAGAAAATTTATGTGAAATGTATTCCAAATTTTCTCTCAGTTGTTCTGCCACTAATGCTGCTGAGTCGGGAGGTCGGTAAAAGGAGCCAATTATTAACCTAGTTCGGTTGTTGAGTGTAACCTCCACCCATAATAATTCACAGGAACTATCCACTTCTACTTCACTACAGGATAAACTACCACTAACAGCGACGAACACTCCACCACCGGTTGCATGCAATCTATCCTTTCTAAACACCGTCTGTACCTTTGTAAAATTTTCGGCAGAATTTATCTCTGGCTTAAGCCAGCTTTCTGTACCTATAACGATTTCAGCTTCGGTGCTTTCTATCAGCGCTTGAAGTTCCGGTACTTTACCAACGCAGCATCGACAGTTGACAATTACAATACCGATTGCTGCTTGGTCCCCGCATGTCCTGACTTTGCCCCGCACCCGTTGAGGCTGTTGCCCTTTCTGTACTTGCCCAAGGCCATCTAACCTAAAAAACCGCCCAGCCCACGCCACACAACCCCTGCTACCCGTGTAGCCGCTTGTTGCGTGTAGTGGACTCCTGACCTATCCAGCGGAACCCGAAACCCCACCACCCTATGGCGCAAGTCGAGGAATCTGCAGCCCACACGGTCGCCGAACCGTCTCAGCCTCTGATTCAGACCCTCCACTCGGCTCTGTACCAAAGGTCCGCAGTCAGTCCTGTCGACGATGCTGCAGATGGTGAGCTCTGCTTTCATCCCGCTGGCGAGACTGGCAGTCTTCACCACATCTGGAATGACTCCCCCCGGTATGCACACGGAGTGCACATTGGTTTTCTTCCCCTCTCTTGCTGCCATTTCCCTAAGGGGCCCCATTACGCGCCTGACGTTGGAGCTCCCAACTACCAGTAAGCCCACCCTCTGCAACTGCCCGGATCTTGCAGACTGAGGGGCAACCTCTGGAACAGGACAAGCAGCCATGTCAGGCCGAAGATCAGTATCAGCCTGAGACAGAGCCTGAAACCGGTTCGTCAGACAAACTGGAGAGGCTTTCCGTTCAGCCCTCCGGAACGTCTTTCGCCCCCTGCCACACCTTGAAACGACCTCCCACTCTACCACAGGTGAGGAATCAGCCTCAATGCGGGCAGTATCCCGGGCAACCACAGTCGTAGTCCGATCAGGGGATGCGTGGGACAAGCTGGCCGTCCCCGACAAACCCCCATCCGGACCCCCACAGTGATGCCCATTGGCAACAGCCTCAAGCTGTGTGACCGAAGCCAACACTGCCTGAAGCTGGGAGCGAAGGGATGCCAACTCAGCCTGCATCCGAACACAGCAGTTGCAGTCCCTATCCATGCTAAAATCTGTTTTGCAAAGAACGTCTGAACTAATCTACAACGAGCGCAAACAAATCGACAAAATTTAAACGGTTATTAAAATAAAAGATTGCCTAGTAAATGCAGTAATGCTGCTACTTGTGCACTGCTGACACTACTCGGCGGCGGAAGGAGACTAAGCGAAATTACACTATTCAGGTACTAAAACGCGATGCTACACTCTCAAATACTATAATACGCCCGAAATTTATGAATTAAACAATGCAAGTACCAAAAACACGCAAAGAAATTAAGAATTAAACTATGTAACAAATGAGTGAGCTATGAGTATACGACTTGCTGCTCAGCTGCTTATCCAACGGCGGCAGGGAGCACACTGACTGTGACCAACCGACACTGGCCGTTCAAAACAAAAACAGTAGACAAACGACTACGCGGATTTACACTATTCAGGTACTAAAACGCGATGCTACAACTCTCAAATACTATAATACGCCCGAAATTTATGAATTAAACAATGCAAGTACCAAAAACACGCAAAGAAATTAAGAATTAAACTATGTAACAAATGAGTGAGCTAGGAGTATACGACTTGCTGCTCAGCTGCTTATCCAACGGCGGCAGGGAGCACACTGACTGTGACCAACCGACACTGGCCGTTCAAAACAAAAACAGTAGACAAACGACTACGCGGATTTACACTATTCAGGTACTAAAACGCGATGCTACAACTCTCAAATACTATAATACGCCCGAAATTTATGAATTAAACAATGCAAGTACCAAAAACACGCAAAGAAATTAAGAATTAAACTATGTAACAAATGAGTGAGCTAGGAGTATACGACTTGCTGCTCAGCTGCTTATCCAACGGCGGCAGGGAGCACACTGATGCGAGATTATTGACATCACCTAGGTACAAAACACTAGAAGACACTACTTTCAAAGATGATATACAGTAGTGGACAACCTCAGTGTAAATAAAATTTACGTGATCACAGCTGTTTAGCTTTATGGCCCTAATAAGCCGAAGCAATTAGCAGTATCACCGTAGGTACTGCTTCCGGTGCGTCGGAGTGATGGTTCTCGTACACGTCTGCAACGACGGAAGAACTCCAGCCACAAAATAAAAAAAAAAACTCATTCAACACTAGGATGGTAGAAGACGGTCCTCTGACTGGTATAATCTAATACTATCTTCTCCTCTATGAGTTCTACAGGCGAGAAACGCGAACTCCCAGCCACAAGGACAGAGTTCACACAACGCCTCAACGTGAGTAGAGGCAGAGGAAGCGTTTTCAGTCACTGAACGTTGCGTACTCAACGACGACTCCCTGCCCGGAGGCGAAGTCCAGAACCGTATAAGTTCACAATAGTACAGTGTCTAACCGTTATAACTACAAAATCTCCTGAGAGCAAAGACAGCAAGTCAGTGTGTGCCAACAAAAGCTGATACTGAACGACCATCAAGCACGGGCGCTCAAAACGGAAGACCTCTTTCTCTCTACCACTGGCTTCCTTGCAAAGCTCAGCTACCCTCCCTCTTAACTGCAGAAGGCGGATCATATTCTTGAAACCAAGGGATATTCTCCCTCTCTACAGATTCTTCCGAACGCTGACCAAACATAATTTAGTCTTTTGTCGCCTATTGCGGAAAAAATGGCTCTGAGCACTATGGGACTTAACATCTGAGGTCATCATCCCCCTAGACCTTAGAACTACTTAACCTAACTAACCTAAGGACATCACACACATCCATGCCCGAGGCAGGATTCGAACCTGCGACCGTAGTAGTCACACGGTTCCAGACTGAAGCGCCTAGAACTGCTCGGCCACAACAGCCGGTCCAGTGTGGAAAGTTTGCGATGAAATACTTATACCTGTTAATTAAGAATTCATACAATGGTACGCTTCTCAGAGTAAAAATCTTCGGAAATAACACAGCGTGCGTGATTTTCGAGATAACGCTTCCTCGTTCCTCTCTGCTGCGTCCAAGATTGTCAGAGTTTCCAAAGTATTATCCACTTATCCTTCTGGCCCCACTACACCACCGGCCGGCCGCCTCTGTATTGTACTTCAGCGCTCAGGTGCCCCAAGTCTGTCTTAGGTTACTTCCTGTGTTAAGCATGACCAACACACCCAGGGCCTGCCATTTCATTTCCACTGGCGTTCCAACCTCTACTAGTATACGCAATCATTCATTACGCCATTCTGAAAATAAAGACACTCCATCAACTTTCATGCAATAAGCGTTAACAACTATTTACAAGGTGTACATGACAAAAGAAGTCTTCTTTAAATATTTATGTATACGATGTACAGCCTATCAAATGATACCTAATTCCGGTTGTAAAGAATGGCAAAGTATGTACACGAGTGCTTGTAAGGTGCGAAATTATAGTCACCTTACAGACCTGCCACTGCACAGATTTCTGGATCTATGCAGCGTATTCACAACTTGAGTTTGAATATAACTTTTATTTGTCTAGGTCGCGAGTTCATAAGTTGAAATTATCAGTTTCTATTGTGCTAGAAATCAACTTTCGATCATACAATATCACTAGAGAGTTTAACATGTCGTATTTTGTACCTTCAAGCACTGAGTCATAAAAATAATATCGAAGTATCTATGGTCATATGTGCTTCAGGTAAGCTAGGAACGATCAAATCCATAATGTTTTTTATTTATTTTTGCAGACCTGAAAACGTTCTGTAAAGAACGAAACTGCTGCTCATTGCGAAAATAAATGCAACAGCGGACTTCAGTAAAAACACATGATAACAATTTAGTATGTCAAGCCTTCTTAAACTCTGTCAATTTTTACAATAATTGTTAAAGGGACTGTCTCAAGTGGCGAAGGAAGTTTTACTTATTCGCTGATGATTAGTTTTGAACGACTCGTCCATTGTCAATTCAGCCAGGTACGTAAGTTTTACGTTACAACCAGACGTGCATTACAGGCCACGTTACCTTTTGACATGTAGCGATGCATGCGTTGGCGTTACGCTGTACAATTGCCACGGTGACATGTTTTGTCGGCTGTAATGCACGTCTGATTTTAGTAGAAAACTTACGTACATGGATCATTTGATAATGGACGAATCTTCTGAAAGTAGTCATCAATGAATAAACATAATTTTCTATGCAACTTAAAATGGTTCCTCTTACAATTACTGTAATCACGTAGAATTTGCTGACCTGTTCAACCCCAGCATGCTGGAGATACAGAAATTGTCATTTTCCATCGTTTGGTGACAGTGTACTTGGAGAGAGAAAAGCCAGGATGGCTTCACACGAGACTATAGTAGGTAAGAGTTTAGAAGTGAGATTCCAGAACCATAATCTCTAACATACCATGCACCATAGGAAGATTAGAGAGAACGTATGAAGATCTCACAATTCAAATCAGCAATTAGATGTTGCGTCGAACAAAACTTGAACTAGTTCGTGTCTCCAAGAGATGTGGAAAGAGATGAATGGGAGAAAAGGAATGTTAGCAGAAATTTAGAGATCTGGGCAAGAAACGGAAGGGTTACATGAATAGTACTGTGCCAAGTTGACATGTTTTGGGGCATGTAATTCACTCCTCGTTGTAACGCAAAACTTACATACATGGATGATTTGAATGGAGGAACGGTCCGAAACTAGTTATCGCTGAATAAATAAACGAATGAATAAAACTTCCTACACAACTTGACGGATAGAATTCCGGCGGAGTAAGAAATTACATAATGTAATAGCGAAGAAATGAAGGTGAGTCGATGAGTATAAGAGAGGATAGATGCAAGCCATGTAACAAGTCTCTGAAAGGAAATCACAGAAAATCTACTTAAATTTCGCCAGCTATTTGACAAAGTAGTTGCATGATGTAACTCCTGATGGAATGTAGTAGCCGGCCGGTGTCGCCGAGCGGTTCTAGGCCCTTCAGTCTGGACCTGCGTGACCGCTACGGTCGCAGGTTCCAGTCGTGCCTCGGGCATGGATGTGTGTGATGTCCTTAGGCTAGTTAGTTTTAAGCAGTTCTAAGTTCGTGGTCTCGCGGTAACGTTCTCGCTTCCTAAGCACGAGGTACCGGGTTCGATTCCGGGCGGGGTCAGGGATTTTCACCTGCCTTGAGATAACTGGGTGTTGTTGTGTCGTCTTCATCATCATCATTCATCACGGTCGGAGGAAGGCAACGGCAAACCACCCCCATTAGGACCTTGCCTAGTACGGCGGTGCAGGTCTCCCGCGTCGTTCCCCTACGCTCTGTGAAGAAGCATGGGACTTCATTTCTATTTCAAGTTATAGGGGTTGATGACCTCAGATGTTGAGTCCCATAGTGCTCAGAGCCACTTGAACAATTTTTGAAACTTAGTACCTCCCTTTGACAGCTTATGAAACGTCTACACTGTTAACGAAATATAATGTGGAAAAGAAATTTGTGAAGTTAATAGCGCCAAAGGCAGAAAGTCCTACATTGAAGTCGTCTATATTAGATCAATTTAAAATAACTGCAGTGAATATGGAGTTTAATTCTACGAACCGTGTCGAATAATGATCAGTGAGACTTATCTGTTTCAGTTAACATGACATCGTACAAACAAAACAAAAAGAAGTTTGTGAGTTTACAGTTCTAGTAAAGAGACGATAGACCGTTTCGAAATTAATCAAAAATAGCTAAGTTAATGCGATGTACTGCGAAAGTAATGCTCTAAGAACTGTGCCCTTGCAGGATATATTACTGACATATTTTACTTCTTGGCAGAATTTGTTGAATGGGTAAAATGAAAATACTCTTCTCACCTCTTAATATGTAAACGTCTGCATTTCGTTCTGTGTTCACTCGCGTCAAGTACACGCTGTTTTCAAATTCCACCTATGTACCAGTATTTGTGTTTGCGTAATAAGTGAAGCAGCTCATCCTCTGTGCCGTAATTTGATACGTTTCTGTATTTTATAGAACATTGTAGTACTTTCGACGCGAAATAAAAAGAGAAAAAATAAGCGCTACAGAGCGGGAGGAGCAAATGACAGTTTTACTGTTTTCAGCACATTGGAAAGCTTGTCGGATAGCAGTAAAGCGGTCGTGTAAGGACAAGCACAATTGACGCACCACTGTTCCAGCGACAGAATTTCAGTGGTTCCATCTATACAGATCTGCAGTTATGAATCCACTTAACTGAGTCATTGTTACGTTTTCCGTTTTAATTAAAGCCGTCGCCCTGAATAAAGAGATGTGTAACGGCAGGGACGATGAAAAGAGGTGCTCGGTGCAATGTATCTCTCGCGAATGTGGGTCAGCACAAGCCTTTCCTCTATTCTCTACTGCCTCTCTCTCTCTGTCTCTCTCTCTCTCTCTCTCTCTCTCTCTCTCCATTCATGTCGCGTTCTAACCGCAGAAGGGTGGCTTAAAATACACTGCAGTCTCGAATGCAATTTCAGTGGTTGTTGGAGAGAAGAAGCTAATGAAAAGTGCCACCAAACGGAAGTCCGGTTTTCGATTGTGACAGTATGTTCGTGGTACGCATAACTTCACATAAAAACCTTTATTATTATCCGCAGGAGCTGACCATAAATTGCCGGCCGCGGTGGTCTAGCGGTTCTAGGCGCGCAGTCCGGAACCGCGCGGCTGCTACGGTCGCAGATTCGAATCCTGCCTCGGGCATGGATGTGTGTGATGTCCTTAGGTTAGTTAGGTTTAAGTAGTTCTAAGTTCTAGGGGACTGATGACCACAGATGTTAAGTCCCATAGTGCTCAGAGCCATTTGAACCATTTTTTTGACCACAAAGACTGTGAGTGTTAATGAAACATTTATTTGTGTCTCCGTGTTGCCAGTCATCTTAGACGTCATGTTTTAATTCTGTAAATGGAGATTCCTTCCGTACATGTTTCCCTTATCCTGTACATGTATGCATAGAGAACATAACAAGTGTCCTTGAGATGGATGAGCTGCTGTCCACAGATCAGTACCGATTTACACTGAGATGCCAAAAGTAACGGGATAGCGATATCCCTACATAAAGATGGGTGATATGCCTACTTACAGATGGCGTAGTATCGCACACACAAGGTTCAGAAGGGCAGTGCATTGCGGAGCCGTCGTTTCTACACAAAAGATTAACGTGAAAAGGTTTTCGGCGTAATTGTGGCCACACTTTGAACGCGGAATGGCAATTGGAGCTAGACTCATACGACACTCCGATTCGGAAATAGTTAGGGAATTCACTAATATGAGATCCACTGAGTCAAGAATACCAAATTTCTGGAATTACTTCTTACCATGGATCACGCAATGTCCTACGGCCTTAACTACCGAGAGCAGCGGTGTTTGTGTTGTTGTCAGTACTAACGGACAAGCAACACTGCGTGAAATAAGTGCAGATATCAATGTGGGACATACTCTGTTAGGAGAGTGCGGCGAATTTGGAATTAATCTCTACGGCAGCTGACAATCGAAGCGAGTGCCTTTGCTAACAGGACGTCGTCGCCTCTCCTGGGCTCGTGACCATATCGGTTGGACCCTAAACAATTGGAAAACCGTGGTCTGGCCAGGCGATTACCGATTTCGGCTGATAACAGCTGTCAGTAGAGTTCCTGTGAGGTGCAGGCCACACGAAGCTATGGACCCAAGTTGTCAACAAGGTATTGTGCAAGCTGGTGCTGGCTCCATAATATTGTGGGCAGTGTTTGCATGGAATGGACAGGGTCCTCTGGTCCAACTGAACCAGTCATTGACTGCCAATGGCTGTGCTCGGCTACTTGGAGACAAGAACTTCATGTCTCAACCAAAGATGAAATATGTATGGATGACAATGCGCCTTGGTTTGAAGAGCATTCTGCACAATAAAAGCGAATGATTTGGCCACCCTGGTCGCCCGATTTGGATCCCAATAACATTTATGGGACATTATCGAGAAATCAGTTCGTGCACAAAATCATTCACGGGAAACACTTTCGCAATTGTGGACGGCTATAGAAGCTGTGTGGTACAGTATTTCTGCAGGGGATTTTCAACTACTTGTTAAGTCCATATCACGTCGGTCCGACAAGACATTAGGGGGCATTCCTTATATGTCACCCAGTACAGGAAACCACGCTCGTGCGAAACTCGGCTTGTACAGGGTGTTTCAAAAATGACCGGTATATTTGAAACGGCAATAAAAACTAAACGAGCAGCGATAGAAATACACCGTTTGTTGCAATATGCTTGGGACAACAGTACATTTTCAGGCGGACAAACTTCCGAAATTACAGTAGTTACAATTTTCAACAACAGATGGCGCTGCAAGTGATGTGAACGATATAGAAGACAACGCAGTCTGTCGGTGCGCCATTCTGTACGTCGTCTTTCTGCTGTAAGCGTGTGATGTTCACAACGTGCAAGTGTGCTGTAGACAACATGGTTTATTCCTTAGAACAGAGGATTTTTCTGGTGTTGGAATTCCACCGCCTAGAACACAGTGTTGTTGCAACATGACGAAGTTTTCAACGGAGGTTTAATGTAACCAAAGGACCGAAAAGCGTTACAATAAAGGATCTGTTTGAAAAATTTCAACGGACTGGGAACGTGACGGATGAACGTGCTGGAAAGGCAGGGCGACCGCGTACGGCAACCACAAAGGGCAACGCGCAGCTAGTGCAGCAGGTGATCCAACAGCGGCCTCGGGTTTCCGTTCGCCGTGTTGCAGCTGCGGTCCAAATGACGCCAACGTCCACGTATCGTCTCATGCGCCAGAGTTTACACCTCTATCCATACAAAATTCAAACGCGGCAACCCCTCAGCTCCGCTACCATTGCTGCACGAGAGACATTCGGTAACGATATAGTGCACAGGATTGATGACGGCGATATGCATGTGGGCAGCATTTGGTTTACTGACGAAGCTTATTTTTACCTGGACGGCTTCGTCAATAAACAGAACTGGCGCGTAAGGGGGACCGAAAAGCCCCATGTTGCAGTCCCATCGTCCCTGCATCCTCAAAAAGTACTGGTCTGGGCCGCCATTTCTTCCAAAGGAATCATTGGCCCATTTTTCAGATCCGAAACGATTACTGCATCACGCTATCTGGACATTCTTCGTGAATTTGTGGCGGTACAACTGCCTTAGACGACACTGCGAACACCTCGTGGTTTATGCAAGATGGTGCCCGGCCACATCGCACGGCCGACGTCTTTAATTTCCTGAATGAATATTTCGATGATCGTGTGATTGCTTTGGGCTATCCGAAACATACAGGAGGCGGCGTGGATTGGCCTCCCTATTCGCCAGACATGAACCCCTGTGACTTCTTTCTGTGGGGACACTTGAAAGACCAGGTGTACCGCCAGAATCCAGAAACAATTGAACAGCTGAAGCAGTACATCTCATCTGCATGTGAAGCCATTCCGCCAGACACGTTGTCAAAGATTTCGGGTAATTTCATTCAGAGACTACGCCATATTATTGCTACGCATGGTGGATATGTGGAAAATATCGTACTATAGAGTTTCCCAGACCGCAGCGCCATCTGTTGTTGAAAATTGTAACTACTGTAATTTCGAAAGTTTGTCTGCCTGAAAATGTACTGTTGTCCCAAGCATATTGCAACAAACGGTGTATTTCTATCGCTGCTCGTTTAGTTTTTATTGCCGTTTCAAATATACCGGTCATTTTTGAAACACCCTGTATTTTCTTGCAGGACATCTTGCGAACCATGTATGAACGGCAAGGGCAAATTCTATATTCTTTATTTGAGGAAATCACTTCACACGGTGCTCCAGTGCTGACAATTAACGAACGTATGCGCATACGGTATAGATTTCGCCATATATTTATGTGTCTTGAAGACTTATTATACCGTAAATCCCGGTTCATTGCCCTCAAGACGAGTGCCGTACACTGACAAGAGTATCGTCAGATGTTCCCCAGGGAAGTGTGACAAGAAGGTTCTTATTCTCTATTTATATCAACGATCTGACGGATAAGGCAAGCAGCACTCTGCGAAGCAAGATGACCTAACCAAAATTAGTAGTTAATGTAATGGATGGTAGCTTGCTCTAAGAGTATAAAAGTGTAACTTAAACGAATGTGTAGGAAAAACAAGCCCATAAAAGAGTGTTTTGGATAGCCACGAGGTCTACATCTACATCTACATGGATACTCTGCAAATCACATTTAAGTGCCTGGTAGAGAGTTCATCGAACCACCTTCACAATTCTCTATTATTCCAATCTCGCATAGGGCGTAGAATGAACGAACACCTATATCTTTCCGTACGAGCTCTGATTTCCTTTATTTTATCGTGGTGATCGTTTCTCCCTATGTTGGACGGTGTAAACAAAATACTTTCGCATTCGAAGGAGAAAGTTGGTTATTGAATTTTCGTGAGAAGATTACGTCGCAACGAAAAACGCATTTCTTTTAATGATGTCCAGCCCAAATCCTGTATCATTTCTGTGACACTCTCGCCCATATTTAGCGATAATACAAAACGTGGTGCCCTTCTTTGAACATTTTCGATGTACTCCGTCAGTCCTATCTGGTAAGGACCTCACACTATGCAGCAGTATTCTAAAAGAGGACGGACAAGTGTAGTGAGGCAATCTCCTTAGTAGGCCTGTTACATTTTCTAAGTGTCCAGCCGTTAAAACGCAGACTTTGGTTGGCTTTCTCCACAACATTTTCTATGTGTTCCTTCCAATTTAAGTTGTTCGTAATTGTAATACCTAGCTATTTAGTTGAATTTACGGCTTTTAGATTAGACTGAATGATCCTGTGACCGAAGTTTAACGCATTCCTTTTAGCGCTTATGTGGATGACCTCACACTTTCCGTTATTTAGGGTCAACTGCCAATTTTCGTACCATTCAGATATCTTTTCTAAATCCTTTTGCAATATGTTTTAATCTTCTGATGACTTTATTAGTCGATAAATGACAGCGTCATCTGCAAACAACCTAAGACGGTTGCTCAGATTGTCTCCCAAATCGTTTACATAGATAAGGAACAGCAAAGGGCCTATAATGCTACCTTGAGGAACGCCATAAATCACCTCTGTTTTACTCGATGACTTTCCGTCAATTAATACGAAATGTGACCTCTCTGAGAGGATATCCAGAATCTAGTCACACAACTGAGACGATAGTCCATAAGCAAGCAATTTCACTACAAGCAACTTGTGTGGTACAGTGTCAAAAGCCTTCCGGAAATGCAGAAATACGGAATCGATCTGAAATCCCTTGTCAATAGCACTCAACACTTCATGTGAATAAAAAGCTAGTTGTGTTTGACGCGAACGATGTTTTCTAAATCCATGTTGACTGTGTGTCAATAGACAGTTTTCTTCGAGGTAATTCATAATGTTCGAACATAATATACGTTCCAAAATCCTGCTGCATATCGACGTTAACGATATGGGCCTGTAATTTAGTGGATTACTCCTACTACCTTTCTTGAATTTTGGTGTGACCTGTACAACTTTGCAGTCTTTGGGTACGGATCATGGTCGAACAAACTTTTGTATGTGATTGTTAAGTATGGAGCTAATGCATCAGCATACTCCGAGAGGAACCTAGTTGGATTACAATCTGGACCAAAGACTTGATTTTATTAAGTGATTTAAGTTGCTTCACTTGCTCCTAGGATATTTACTTGTACGTTACTCATGCTGGCAGCTGTCCTCGATTCGAATTCTGCAATATTTACTTCGTCTTCTTTTGTGAAGATAGGCATCAGAGGGATTCAGAGACCAATCGCTAGGTTCGTTGCAGGTAGGTTACATCAACGCGCCAGTATTACGGAGATGCTTCGTGAACTCAAGTGGAAGACCCTGTAGGGAAAATGACGTTCTTTTAGCGAAGCATTACTGAGAAAATTTAGAGAACCGGCATTTGAAGCTACTGCCGGCAACGTATATTTCGCGTAAGAACCACTAAGATAAGAGAAATTAGTTCTCGTGCGGAAGGATCAAGACAATCGTTTTTCCTTCGCGCAGTTTGCAAATGTAGCAGTGAAGGAAATGACTGTTAGTGGTACAAGGGTACCCTTCGCCTTAGTGGATGAAGAGTACGGGAGACATAAAAACATTAGTTACGTAAGTAACCTAAAAGTAAGTAAGTAAGAGCTATGAACTAAGTCTGCTGTTAGCACAGAGGTGGGCGGCGCGCCAGATACAATTAGCCCCAGTTGTTCTGAAAGTGTACGTGGCAGCGCATGAGGCTGCTCTGCCTTCAGCTCGTGTTCGATCCTTACTACCATCCTATGTCCAGATTTTGTATCTCTCTTTTGTTTGGTTTCAGTAAACCAAAAACCGAAGAACACTTTTGGTGACACCGCCTGTGGCGGGCCGCTTGATTTCGCACGGGCAACTGCCTGACCGGCCAACTTTAATGCTAATTATCTCGCAAAATGCGCAACATATCGAACTTTTTTTAAACAATTATTTCTCAGCACAGGCTACTCTGAAAAACCTGTACAAGCTTTTCAGAACAATTCTGATCACCCTGTACCCGCGGCTGTACACACAGCCTTTCATTATGTCAGAAATTAGCTCACAGTCGTAATCTTTATTCAGAAGAGCGTAGAGCGATGTGTCGTGTGCCAGGTATTTCTGTATCTTTGGAGGTTGGTATCGATGTAGCGACAAGCTGGAATACCAGTGGCAGGTAGCCCACCGCTAGAGTTCGGTACGGTGTGAGTGGAAACGCCTGAGGTGGCGTCTGATGGAGAGTCCGAGACCGTGGCTATGGATGTTTACCCAATCGGCTGAGCAATGCCTATGGCGGCAGCTGGGGGTCTGACGTGCCTCTCAAGTTTTAGTTAAAGTCCGTTGAGCGGACTCACAGTGGATTCGCTCCACTTACTGCTCTTTCTGGAACAGACCTGTGGATTTAGTCGGTTTGTAATAGTTGACCATTCTGTTCGGGAGGTGCCATTACTGTGCACACTGAATATGTGTTGTTGTTGTGGTCTTCAGTCTTGAGACTGGTTTGATGCAGCTCTCCATGCTACTCTATCCTGTGCAAGCTTCTTCATCTCCCAGTACCTACTGCAGCCTACATTCTTCTGATTCTGCTTAGTGTATTCACCTCTTGGTCTCCCTCTACGATTTTTACCCTCCACGCTGCCCTCCAATGCTAAATTTGTGATCCCTTGATGCCTCAGAACATGTCCTACTAACCGGTCCCTTCTGCTTGATAATTTGGGCCACAAACTCCTCTTCTCCCCAATTCTATTCAATACCTCCTCATTAGTTATGTGATCTACCCATCTAATCTTCAGCATTCTTCTGTAGCACCACATTTCGAAAGCTTCTATTCTCTTCTTGTCAAAACTAATTACCATCCATGTTTCACTTCCATACATGGCTACGCTCCATACAAATACTTTCAGAAATGATTTCCTGACACTTAAATCTATATTCGATGTTATCAAATTTCTCTTCTTCAGAAACGTTTTCCTTGCACATTGCCAGTCTACATTTTATATCCTCTCTACTTCGACCATCATCAGTTATTTTGCTCCCCAAATAGCAAAACTCCTTTACTACTTTAAGTGTCTCATTTCCTAATCTAATTCCCTCAGCATCACCCAACTTAATTCGACTACATTCCATAACTTCGTTTTGATTTTGTCGATGTTCATCTTATATCCTCCTTTCAAGACACTATCCATTCCGTTCAACTGCTGTTCCAAGTCTTTTGCTGTCTCTGACAGAATTACAATGTCATCAGCAAACCTCAAAGTTTTTATTTCTTCTCCATGGATTTTAATACCTAATCCGAATTTTTCTTTTGTTTGCTTCACTGTTGGCTCAATATAAAGATTGAATAACATCGGGGAAAGGCTACAACCCTGTCTCACTCCATTCCCAACCACTGCTTCCCGTTGATGCCCCTCGACTCTTATAACTGCCATCTGGTTTCTGTACGAATTGTAAATAGCCTTTCACTCCCTGTATTTTACTTCTGCCACCTTCATAATTTGAAAGAGAGTATTCCAGTCACATTGTCAAACGCTTTCTCTAATTCTACAAATGCTAGAAACGTAGGTTTGCCTTTCCTTAATCTAGCTTCTAAGATAAGTCGTAGGGTCAGTATTGCCTCACGTGTTCCAGTATTTCTACGGAATCCAAACTGATCTTCCCCGAGGTCAGCTTCTACTAGTTTTTCTATTCGTCTGTATAGAATTCGCGTTAGTATTTTGCAGCTGCGCCTTAGTACACTGATTGATCGGTAATTTTCACATCTGTCAACACCTGCTTTCTTTGGGATTGGAATTATTATATTCTTCTTGAAGTCTGAGAGAATTTCGCCTGTCTCATACATCTTGCTCATCAGATGGTAGAGTTTTGTCAGGACTGGCTCTCCCAAGGCCGTCAGTAGTTCTAATGGAATGTTGTCTACTCCCGGGGCCTTGTTTCGACTCAGGTCTTTCAGTGCTCTGTCATACTCTTCACGCAGTATCATATCTCCCATTTCATCTTCATCTACATCCTCTTCCATTTCCATAGTATTGTCCTCAAGTACATCGCCCTTGTATAGACCCTCTATATACTCCTTCCACCTTCCTGTTTTCCCTTCTTTGGGTCAACACAGTATTAAGAAATTTGAGGTATTGTTTACAGTCCACAACGTTTCAAATGAAAGGGCGACAATAGAGATGGTAGAGCTCTTGCCCGCGAAAGGCAAACGTCCCGAGTTCGTGTCTCGGTCCAGCACGCAGTTTTAATCAGCAGGAAGTTTCATGTCAGCGCACACTCCGCTGCACATTGAATATAGGAATCGCGTAATACTTAGTGGCGTTTCAAGAATTATTAAATTGTTTTCCGGTTTTAATGTGCCCGTAACTGTAGCGATCTGTACATATGTGTGTGTGCGATTATGCTGTTTCGTACAGTGAATTTCCATTCTTTTGTGTTGTTTCTTTGGAGTGTATAATTCGTGTCATAAGTTGCAGGCGGCCGCTGCTTTAAGTTTCTGGACCATCAAAACCTTGATAGGCACAATTCATAGTCACCACCGACTTGAACGTATGCTGTGGAGATCTTAAACGAGCGGTCTTAGTTGAATGTACATCTGTGGTTATTTATCTGTTGCCAATGCCGGTCTCTCAAAAGGCGAGTGTCTTTATACCATATAATCTTGTATGTTCAGGGTAGTCCATAGACATGTTTTAACGTAACATACTAGCTGGTTTACGTGACAAAACTGTGTGACCCTCAGGAGCTGAATTTTCATTTGTGGGCACCTTAGTACTATTACCATAATCAAATATGTTTGCTGTGGACGCCGTTACGTGCTTACGTTTCGTCACGTTTTCCTCCGCCTGACTTGTTCACATACTATTGTGGCCCTGAAACTTCAGAATGAGATTTTCACTCTGTAGCGGAGTGTGCGCTGATATGAAACTTCCTGGCAGATTAGAATTGTGTGCCGGACCGAGACTCGAACTCGGGACCTTTGCCTTTCGCGGGCAAGAGCTCTACCATCTCTATTGTGGCCCTTTCATTTGAAACATTGTGGACTATAAACAATGCCTCAAATTTCCTAATACTGTGTTGATTGTGTTATCTATTGAAACTTTGCAGACCGCGTCATTAGCAGTAATCTACTACTTTATGACTGTAATCGGCTCTGTTGTTACACATTGTATTGGGTCACTTATTTTTCTGTCACTAACTTTTCTCAAACCTAAAACTGACAGTCGGCCGTTACTGTGAGTAACCGTTACGTGATAGAAAATTGCCTCTGATATCTCTCCACTTGATGTAACCAGTGTTATGTTACTCGTTTAGATGGTGCCTCCAAAAATCATAATTCTGTACTGTTCCTCTTAAATAGTGTAAATTGATGCAGCTTACTGATATATTGTTTACCACCTCACATAAGACACTACTATGCTCTGCTGTCTGTTTGTTGCATTGACTGCTTGAAGTGACCCGCGTCACGTTTAAAGCTCAGTCCTGTTAAAGTTTACATTGTGAAAGCAGATTCAAGATTTGTCTTAACGGTTGTTATTTGTCCTGGAAGTTCTTTCTTCCGGTTCTGAAACGGGTCGCTGGCCGTTATAGCAGTTAATCGATACTTCTTTGCCCAGAACTCGACTACCTTTTCACTGAAATTACTATTTTTCTATTTTACCACCGTCATATCTTTGATTTGAGCCGTGGGACCGTGGCAGCAGTGTGTAGCTGCGATATGCCGACTTTTTTTCCAGTTTGTATCTGAAAATGATGAATTGTCATGATATTGTATTTAAAACTTGTTAAAGGTCAATCGATTCAGAGACAAAGTTATATGAGTGGTCGAGGAAAATTGTTTGTTGAATCTGTACCTTAACACTGTCTTTGTCTACCGAGTTACGTAATAATTGCTTCCAAGATTTCAACGTTGGTACGGGCTATATAACAATTGCTGCTGGTAAACCTTTCAGAGTATAAGATCGTGGTCCACGATTCTCTTCTGTTCGTAACATTTCCTCCAGAACTGTGCTGGACATCTTGAAAGGCCTTGCTCTTCCGTCGAGTCTTACCGATTGACGGGTCGCTTGTCTGGGAGAGACATATATACTGCAGAAAAGACAGGCGTGCTCGGAGCTACACGTGATAAGTATACTGTCCATATGTCGTTAAGTTTCGTGCTCTCTTCTTTCCTATTAAAATTATCTCTATGTTTATATATTTCAGTAGCTTCTCTACTATTACAGAGACACGACATTAGACCTGTCTTCACACCAACAAAGGAAATAGGTAAAGCACTCCGATCTGTAAAGGATAAACGCCCTCCTCTGTCTGTTAAGTGGTGTATATAAAATTCGGTGTACATGTGGTAAAGTTTATATTGGAATAACCAAGAGAAGCGTGAATACAAACAAACACAAAAGTCTCTGCTGACTAGGGAGAGTAGACAAATCAGTTGTACCAGATGGCCATATGAAACATACGCTTAAAAAAAATTAAGAATGACTGTGCTGGTAAACCGCTACATTATTTGATTTCTCAAACAGCTGAGCAAAACTGAACGTACTCAGACATTTCTCTCTTCACTTATTGTGATCAACACTAAACTGACACACAATATTTTTAGCGCAACGCATTCTGACTTTCAATAATCTCTATAAAAGAATGGCCCTGACTAATAATAACCTATACCTTTCATGAATCACTTACCTCACAAAAATCTTCTTCACTCGAACTACTGCAATACAGCGAGCGCCAATACTGCCAGCTTATGACATCCAGTCTTACAAATTTCCTTTTTCTGACAGACATGCGTCCAGATCGTCCGCTCTCAAAACTCTGCCATCTCTCACCCCACATCCACCACTGCTGGCTACGCCCTGTTCACATCCAACTGCCCAACACTACAATAGCGAATATTCCAACAGTGCCAACCAGCCACAGTCAGTGATTTTCATACAGAGCGCTACGTGGCATTACCAACATAAAAACCTAAACAGCCTACTTACAGAGAGTCTGCTCTTAAGACACGAAGTGAAGTCTTCTGAAACAAAAATGTTATCTACGACGACGAAGTATTATCAACGGCTATGTAGAGAAGCATTTAAATATATCAACATGGGGATAATAGAGACCACGAAACTTAACAACATATGGAAAGTAGCTCAGTAGCTCTGTAGATGCGCTGAATGGTTTCTGATCTTTAACAGGACGACAATCGATTGTTAAGTTTTATCTTTCACAAGGATAATCACTGCTTATCAAGAGTAACTCCGGCCTCGCCCCTTTCCTGCAGTATATAGATGTTGCTGTCCGTCTTGTCAGTCGGTAAGACTCATCGGGAGAAGCAACGCCTCTGAAGACGTCCAGCGTAGTTCTGGACTAAACGTTAGGAACAGAAGAAAGGTTAAGCAGCAGCAATGTCATCTGGTCGTGAAAGCCTTCATTCGATATAGAAATTATCTTAAATTTTCTGTCTTCATTAAACCTGTATTGCTTTGGGCTAAGCGTACTTTAACTGATGTTTTAATAAAGAGTGTTAAATTACATTTTTGGGTTTAATGTGCCCAGCACCTTACCACTAACATCACCCGCTTCCTACCTGATCAATTGACGATATAACACAAGCCACGCAGGACATAACGACTTTTTTATCCCATCTTGAAAATACACGACAGTATACAGTCTCCATTTTTAACATTTTTAAATTCATTAAATGCATTAGGTGTTCAGCATGAGCAAGGAATAATTGCTCCACGCTGAGTTTTAAGGCAGACCCACGAATAAAACGGCGAAAAAGGGATAAAATAGTAGCCTGCGGGGGATGTAAGTTAAAAGGCGTTTAACTGGTGGACAGAATTTGGCTGCCCTCCAAGCGTAATTACCACTGGAAGACACGGAAGCGGCGCCCGTTGTTAATTGCTGCAACAAGAAGGCGACGGGTCGTTCGCACCGTACAGATTCTTTAAAAATTCATTTAAATGAATTAAGACAATTTTCGGCGTATTTATTCAGCACTCACACAGAATCACGTCTTTGCCACAGACTACTATTGTATGCTAAGACAGGTGCATACCTTTGATCTGAACTCATCAATACACATTAACACTGAGAATGTATTCTCGTGTGGTACTTGTTATACCACATTAATTTCACAAAACTTTGCATCCAGTGTTTCTTAAAATCACAATACCCTTCTGCATGTGTACTTGCACACAAACACAAACGAAAGTTGCAACACCCACAAATAATACTTGGAATGTTGCAAACGTGGATGGGATGCACAAGCCCATCGAATAATTCTGCAGATAGCGGCTCACTTGCAGCCCCATTTTGGTCTCCGCTGTGTGCTCCAGCAGGCAGGAATTCTGTGTCATAGTCTGAAAGTTGATTTCAGTACGAAACCAACACTAGATAATTTAACCTGTGGTCTGCTCATATCTCAGAGCTTTTCATCCAAAAGAAATATTAATTGATGCGATTTTGAGTATTCATGATTCAAACCATAACGTTCAAATAAATATTTTATCAGGAAAATTCGAAAGGCTTGGTATACAAACAAAATGTAAGGAATCTGCATGTTTATGGCGGAAAGACGGATGTTAGATTCAAAGATATCATCAGTGCGGAATTATAATATTTGTCTAAAACAGGGAGAAACACATAGTCCATCTCAGTTTCGATACTGTAATTGAGAAGCTAGGCATCTAAACTGTTATTCTTGCAGACTACTTATGTGAACAAGTCAGTGATACTTCTTCTGAGAATAATCAGATAGTCTCTCTCTCGTAACAGGTATCTCATTCTGCATCATGTTCCCCAAATTGGTAGACGTCTAAGGCAACGACCAACTTCGCAGGGCGACTGATCGTATGACATTCTGTCGTTTTTCTCTTCCCGTCTCTACCTGGTCATGCTCTCTCTCTCTCTATTCTCACCTTCCTCCACATACGAATTTTGCGGAGATACTCTTGTACCACGACGACAACCTCTGTGCGGAATTCGATGAACCATCCCGGTGGACATTTAACTTCATCGAAGTTCCTGAACTCGGACTGGTATTCTTCCGAGTAATGTTTCCAAAGCCGTCTGAGAATTTCTGCCTTGGCAATTCTTTTTCTGGGTTCGTGTTCCCAGTTTCTCTCCGAAAACAGGAAGTGTATCGACATCATCTCCTTGTAAGACGGACCTTGAATTCAGAACAGCTTCAATACTAATGAATGTGCTCTTCAGTTGTCCCTCACTGAGCCTTACAAGTCCCAATACCTTCCGCAGCTAAATCTTTCGAGTGCCCACCGTTCTTTTGCTTCATCGTCCCCACCATCCCGTTCGTGAGGTAATACATTTCCATGTAATACCATGGTGGGCATTTCTCTGTGGTTATTCCGTGTCTGTGGCGTGGTATGTGATGTGTCGGCAGCTGGGCCAACACCTTGTAGATCGAGATGGCTGAAAATGCACGCGAGACTAACGCAGACGGGCGTGAAGTACTGGAACAGGCTACGTAATTAATGCTATGAAGAAAAGTACGTAGCTGGATTAATACTTATCTTTAATCAATCATTGTGGTACATCGCTCTTGAGTATACACAGGAGACTTAATTACAATCACTGTAAGGCTAATGGCGCCTTGCTAGTTCGTAGCCATTAACTTAGCTGAAGGCTATTCTGTCTCTCGGCTAATGAGAGAGCAAGGCTTCGTACATCTAGTCGCTAGCTAGGTCGTCCGTACAACTGGGGCGAGTGCTCTATCGTATATCGAGACCTGCCTTGTGGTGGCGCTAGGTCTGCGATCACAGTGGCGACACGCGGGTCCGACATGTACTAAATGGACCGCGGCCGATTTAATCTACCACCTCGCAAGTGTGGTGTCTGGCGGTGACACCACATTCCTCCCCCGCAAATCGGCGAACGGTCGTGAGATAAGGCTTCCGCCCGCCGTGGGGAGGACCCCATGTTGACGTACGCGATGAGGTGGGGAGCCTAACAACAGGCGAGGCTGTGCCACCCGCACCCGGACATTCGGTCCGAGGGGAGCTAGGAAACGCCTGAAAACCTAGTCCAGGGCGCACGTCAACATGCGGTGTATGCGCCCGTAAAGAAACAGGAGGGGCCGAAGGGTCGACCTCCATTGCGTCGGGGTAGCCGACGCGCGATGACGTCATGTGGTCCGGAGCGGGCGGGAGTTCCATGGCGGAGGACAGCTGGTCACGGGAAGCGATCGGCGGCGCGTGACCCTGGGAGGCGCTTGGCGGCAGCAGCGAAGCGTCGAATGCGTGCGGCGCCGGCCGGAGGACCGGCGGCGGCGGCGGCGGCGGCGGCTGCTGCGGCGGCGCGTCGCCATGGGGCAAAATGGAAGGCATCGTCGGTAACACCTGGGGATGAGGCGAGCCAGTAGATGGGTCCCCAGGGCGCTGACCGGACGGCACCGTCGCTGAAAGCAGACGGGGAGCGGCAGAACGCGTGCGACGACAGAGGCGCAGCTGATTGAGATGCCGACGCACCTCACCAGAGGCCCCCAAAACCAAATACATCGCGCGGCCGAGGCTGCGAAGAATGCGCCCTGCGAGCCAACGCCGTGAACCGCGATAGTTGCGATAGAATACAACGTCGCCTGGAGCAAAAGCAGGAGTCTGCCGCTGCACAGGAACCTGATGCGGCGGATGCAGCAAAGACATCAAGGTGCGATGAGGACGACCGTGGAGCAACTCAGCCGGCGAGCGACCATCTCGGGGCTGAGAGCGATACGAGGACAAAAAGAGCAACAATGCGTCCTCCCGAGAATGCGACTCTTTCAATTGCAACATCTGTGACTTGAAAGTCCGGACCAATCGGTCAGCGGCACCGTTTGACTGAGGCGAAAACGGCGCGGATGTCAGATGTTGAATACCATTGGCCTGGCAGAATGACTGAAATTCTGCGGACATGAATTGTGGGCCATTGTCGGAAACAATAGTCTGCGGAAGACCTTCAATGCAAAAGATAGCAGACAACGCTTGGATGGTGGCGGAGGACGTCGTGGAAGACATCCGGACAACAAAAGGAAAATTACTGAAGGCGTCGACCAGAACCAACCATCGAGCATTCCAGAAGGTACCAGCAAAATCAATGTGCAAGCGTTGCCAAGGGGAAGTGGCTTGTGGCCATGCAAAGACTTTCCGCGGCGGTGCGGATTGTTGTTCGGCACACGCCATGCAAGAAGAACACATATTCGTAATCGCAGCATCGATTCCGAACCAAGTACAGTGCTGACGAGCAAGTTGTTTCGTTCGCACTATACCCCAATGTCCTTGGTGAAGAAGCCGTAAAACAGAGGACTGTAACGAACGTGGGACCACGACTCTGGACTGATCATTATCGGAACGCAACAACAAAACACCACGTCGAACAAAAAGTCTCTCCCTGTGAGCAAAAAATCGGCGAACCAACGGATCCTCGATCCGAGACTTTGACAAAGGCCATTGCGTAGCAACAAAACGTAAAACAGTAGCAAGGACAGGGTCAGCAGCTGTGGCTGTAGCTACACGACGAAAATCGATCGGAAACGATTCGACCACTTCATCGGTTTCCGAATCAATGAACAGGCAAGCAAGTTCGGAAGAATCGAATGCTTTATCCTCAGCAACAGGCAAACGGGACAACGCATCAGCGTTGCCGTGCTTAGCAGTGGACCGATACAAGATATCGTAGCGGTACTGCGAGAGGAAAATAGACCAGCGAATGAATTTCTGCGCTGTACGCGGAGGTACAGGCTTGGTCGGATGAAAAAGCGATGTCAAAGGTTTGTGGTCTGTGATGATGGTAAAATGACGACCATACAAGAAATCATGGAACTTAGTAACACCAAACACGAGAGCCAAAGCTTCTTTCTCTATCTGGGAATAATTTATTTGCGCAGACGAGAGCAATTTGGACGCAAAGGCAATAGGGCGATCATGGGAGCCAACTTTGTGCGCAAGCACAGCACCGATCCCGAAATCCGATGCATCGACCATCAACAAAAGGGGTTTCTGGGGATCGAAAGGCGTGAGGCAAGTATTAGAAAGCAACGCCGATTTCAACTGGCGAAAGGCGCGTTCGCATTCCGTCGTTCAGACGAACGGAACACCTTTACGGCGTAAGCGATGAAGCGGAGCTGAAATGGAAGAGGCATTGCGCATATATTTGTGATAATAGTTAATTTTACCCAACACACTCTGTAGCTGTTTCACATTGCGAGGGGAAGGTAAATCTTGTATGGCACGGAGGTGCTCTGGACTCGGATGTATGCCTTGGGCATTGATGACATGGCCCAGGTATGGTAAGTCACGAGCAAAAAACACACATTTGTTCTTCCTCAAGCGAAGACCATTTTGTCGCAAGACCTGAAATAACGTTCGTAGGTTCGCAAGATGCTCTTCTTCTGTCTGTCCAGAGATCACTATATCGTCCAGATAGTTTGCTGCAGTAGGGACCGACGCACAAATAGTTTGTAAATATTGCTGAAACAATGCAGGGGCGGATGCACACCCGAACGGCAGTCTTTTGAACCTGTACAATCCAAGATGCGTGTTAACCACCAATACACGCTGGGATTCGTCGTCCACAGGTATTTGCAAGTACGCATCGGCTAGATCCAACTTCGAAAAATATTTTCCCGGGCACAGTTTAGCAAAAAGATCTTCCGGGCGGGGCAAAGGAAAAGTAGCAGTCACTAGTTGTGGATTCACTGTGGCCTTGAAGTCTACGCAAAATCTCAATTTTCCGGAAGGTTTTGGCAAAATTACTAAGGGTGAGGCCCAGAGAGAAACTTGCACACGTTCAATGACACCCTGTGATTCTAGATCGTGTAATGTTCTTGCGACCTCATCACGCAATGCGTGGGGAACATTGCGCGCTCTGAAAATTGTCGGTTGCGCTTTTACTTTCAGTTCCAAATGTGCTTCATAGTTTTTAGCGCAACCTAAGCCCGGTGCAAAAATGTCTGCAAATTCGTCACACAGACGAGAAACACTGTCTGAAGGCACAGTTTGATTCACTGATAGGACCTGATTTACAATAGACATGTTAAACAATTGAAATAAATCTAAGCCAAACAAGTTCATTGCAGTAGAAGAACGAAGAACGTAAACTGACACAAGTTTTGTTTGTCCTTTATATGTTGCAAAAAGAGTGCACTGTCCTAACACAGGTATTGTCTGTCCTGAATAACTATGTAACTGAACATTTGCGGCACGCAACGGAGGGGCGCCCAGTTGTTTGTACGTGTCGTGATTGAGCAATGAAACTGCAGCTCCGGTATCGAGCTGGAATGGTATCACTTTGCCTTCAAAGTCTAAGTCCACAAAAAGTTTATTGTCCTGCCGACGACAAGAGCGACTGTTTTGTGCAATTGGAATAGACACTGGTAGAGAATCACTTGCTAATTGACGTGATTTCCGGCGACGTCGACGCACAGTTTTTGTGGGACGAACACAGTCACTGTTAGAGAAAGTAGCACTGGACGAAGTGGAATTAACTACATGAATGTCCATGGGCGAAGGTCCACGAGCCTGAGTGTCCTTGGTTCGATTCCGGCGCGAAGCTAAGGGCCTGGAATGAATGTGATTGTCTGATCTGAGCTTTTTCTGGCAAACACTTTGAACATGTCCTTCCCTATTACAGAAAAAGCAAATAGCTTGGCGTGACGGGCAATGTTCACGCGAATGTCTAGTAGCACACCGCGGGCATGATTTCACTGCATTTGTGGGCTGGCGCGGCACACGTGGCTTAGAGCGCGGCGGCAGCTGCGTTTGTTTGCGCGAGGGCAGTTGACCGGCCCGCGCAGCTCGCCCGGCGGGCCGGTTAATGTTGCACACTGCTGGCGAAGTTTCAAAAGATTCCTGAGCACAGTCAAGTGTGTCTTGTCTATCCAATATGTCGATCACTTGTTGAAGGGAGGGATTAACTAGTTTCAAAATTTGCTCCCGTATGCGAACATCAGAAACTTTCTGTGCAATTGCATCACGCACCATTGTATCTGAATAAGAAAGACCACAGTCACAGTCAAAGGCACAGTCCCTAGTAAGTCCTTGCAATGTTGCTACCCACTCCCTATTAGTTTGACCGGCCGTACGTTTTGTACGAAAAAACGTATACCGTTTTGCAACCACATTAACTGTTTCTTTGAAATAGGCATCTAAAGCAGACAAAATTTCCTCGTAGGACAGAGTTGCTACGTCGCGTCGGGGAAACAATTTCACTATCACACGGTAGGTGGACACACCGACACAAGAAAGCAAAAACGGCTGCCGCTCATTACCTTGAATTCTGTAGGCGGCGAGGTGGAAGGCAAACTGGTGGGACCATTCCCGCCAAGTCTTGTGGGTTTCATCAAAACTTCGAAATGGTGGTGCAACGGCAGGTTGTGGCTGCGGTACCGGTGAAGCGGCGGTAGCCGCATCGGTTTGAATGGCACGTTGACCCTGGACGAGCTGTCCAAGGGCATCCAATAACGACTGCGTCTGCTGATTCTGCAAGCGATAAAATTCGGACAGTACATCTGGCGAAGCCATGACACAAATAAATTAGGGCAAAGTAAAACACAAGATCCATTGTAGACTCGTCGCCATGTGATGTGTCGGCAGCTGGGCCAACACCTTATAGATCGAGATGGCTGAAAATGCACGCGAGACTAACGCAGACGGGCGTGAAGTACTGGAACAGGCTACGTAATTAATGCTATGAAGAAAAGTACGTAGCTGGATTAATACTTATCTTTAATCAATCATTGTGGTACATCGCTCTTGACTATACACAGGAGACTTAATTACAATCACTGTATGGCTAATGGCGCCTTGCTAGTTCGTAACCATTAACTTAGCTGAAGGCTATTCTGTCTCTCGGCTAATGAGAGAGAAAGGCTTCGTACATCTAGTCGCTAGCTAGGTCGTCCGTACAACTGGAGCGAGTGCTCTATCGTATATCGAGACCTGCCTTGTGGTGGCGCTAGGTCTGCGATCACAGTGGCGACACGCGGGTCCGACATGTACTAAATGGACCGCGGCCGATTTAATCTACCACCTAGCAAGTGTGGTGTCTGGCGGTGACACCACAGTATGTTTTCCCGTTGTCTGTCTGAATCGTATAGGAGTTTCCAGGGGATATGTACTCGTATTTGACCTCGAGGTGAAAGATGGTCAGCCGGACTGTTCTGTCCTGAGTAGTGTCACCAATGAGTGTAAGTTTTTGTGTTACATCTGTTCGTATCACAGCGAATCAACTCAGCGTGACTGTAGCTTCTGCCCGCAACGTCGTTTGAGCAATTTTGAATTCTGTTGCATCGCAGAAGTAACGAGTAGTCGGGTTCCTACTACTGCCGCTAAAAGCTACAATGGTGGTAACGTCACCTTCTTAGTAGAAGCAGATCTATTCTTGCTACAGATTAAATGAATCAGGACGTTTTTCTCTAAGGATTTACGGAATGCCTTGCGGAACACGTGCACCTGAGTGTCTCTTCCAAGAGCTGCGGCTTGCCATTTGGGGATAGTTATGGTAAACTTAGGTCCCAGGCATGAGTTCATGCCAGCCAATTCCCTTGCACCATATGACCTGGAATAACTGTGGTATCCTGCCCACTCATCCCTTATACGCTGCTTAGGAAATTGTTTTCTTGGATAACTAGACAGATTAAAGCAAATCATATCAATGGAGTTTATTACAGTAATTGACTCGACAATACTTAACTTTGTATTTACAATGAGTTGTCGCAAGCAGTTGGCGACATGTAATTGGCTCTGAGCACTATGGCACTTAACAGCGGAGGTCATCAGTCCCCTAGGACTAAGAACAAATTAAACCTAACTAACCTAAGGACATCATATACATCCATGCCCGAGGCAGGATTCGATCCTGCGACCGTAGCGGTCGCGCGGTTCCAGACTGAAGCGCCTAGAACCGCTCGTCCACTCCGGCCGGCACATGTAATTAGGCAATGTCCTTCGCTATATACAATATTCATGCAAGTTAATCACACAAGTTCGTATGGATCACAAGTCACGGCTCTTGTCTGATCCGGGTCTACTAGTAACCGCTCGAGGATGGCAGGAGCGACGGTTATATTCTTTTCGTATAGAGGTCGCCTCTGTCGTTGTCTACATCTTCATCTACGTGATTACCCTGCTATTCACAATAAAGTACCTGGCAAAGCGTTCAATGAACCACCTTCAAGCTGTATCTCTACCGTTCCACTCTCGAACGGCACGCGGGAAAAACAAGAACTTAAATTTTTCTGTGCGGGCTCTGATTTCTCTTATTTTATCGTGATGATCATTTCTCCCTTTGTAGGTGGGTGCCAACAGAATGTTTTCGCAATCGGAGGAGAAAACTGGTGATTCAAATTTCATGAGAAGATCCCGTCTCAACGAAAAACGCCTTTGTTTTAATGATTGCCACTCCAATTCACGTACCATGTCTGTGACACTATCTCCCCTATTTCCCGATAGTACAAAAGGGGCTGCCTTTCTTTGTATTTTTTCAATGTCACCGTCAGTCCCACCTGATGCGGATCCCAAACCGCACAGCAATACTCCAGAATAGGGCGGACAAGCGTTGTGTAAGCAGTCTCTTCAGTAGGCCTGTTGCACCTTCTAAGTGTTCTGCCAATGAATTGCAGTCTTTGGTTTGCTCTACCCACAATATTATCTATGTGATCGTTCCAATTTAGGTTATTTGTAACTGTAATCCCTAAGAATTTAGTTGAATTTACAGCCTTGATTTGTGTGACTTATCGCGTAATCGAAATTTAGCTTATTTCTTTTAGTACTCATGTGAATAACTTCACACTTTTCCTTATTCAGGGTCAACTGCCACTTTTCGCACCATATAGATATCTTACCTAAATCATTTTGCAAGTCGTTTCGATCATCTGATGACTTTACAAGACGGTAAATGACAGCAACATCTGCAAACAGTCTAAGACTGCTACTCAGATTGTCTCGTATGTTGTTGATATAGATGAGGAACAATATAGGGCCTATAACACTTCCATGGGGAACGCTGGATATTACTTCTGTTTCACTCGATGACTTTCCGTCTGTTACTACGAACTGTGGCCCTTCTGACAGGAAATCACGAATCCAGTCGCATAACTGAGGCGATATTCCATAGGCACGCAGTTTGGTTAGAAGACGCTTGCGAGGAAATGTGTCGAAAGCCTTCTGGAAATCTAAAAAATATGGAATCAATTTAACATCCCATGTCGATAGCACTTATTACTTCATGAGTATAAAAGGCTAGATGTGTTTCACAAGAACGATATTTTCTGAAACCGTGCTGACTACCTGTCAATAAATCATTTTCTTCGAGGTACTTCATAATGTTTGAATACAGTATATGTTCCAAAACCCTACTGCAAACCGACTTTAGTGATATAGGCCTGTAATTCAGGGGATTACTCATACTTCCCTGTTTGGGTATTGGTGTGACTTGAGCAATTTTCCAGTTTTTAGGTACTGATCTTTCTGTGAGCGAGTGGTTGTATATAATTGCTAAATATGGAGCTATTTTATCAGCATACTCTGAGAGGAACCTGACTGGTATACAATCTGAACCGGATGCCTTACCTTTATTGATTGATTTAAGCTGCTTCGTTACTCTATCTACTTCTATGTTTCTCATCTTGGCAGTTGTTCTTGATTGGAATTCATGAATATTTACTTCGTCTTCTTTGTGCGGTCCTAGTCAGCGTACTATTGGCTGATGTCGTCTCACAGCCGTCTCTGTGGTTACGTTCTCTAGCTTCGTGTCGGCGCTTGTCGTTACGCCCGAACAATAACAATTTCCCGCAGAGTAGGTCCAAATTGATCGTAGAACCTAGCAGTTTATTGAAAGAGGTGTCATTTTGTGGCTAGCTCTTTTGATGACTTTCTGGTGATTTCACTGGAGTCGATAAAAAGTAGTCATCCTCGGTGTTCCACTCTACACCTAAAACTTGTCTCTATAGTTTGTTCTTACCCTTCCGCTTTCCAAATAGATATAGGTTTTTCAGAGATGGTAGCCCATTTCGCTGCAAGTTAACAGTATACGAGTATGGCGATCACCATATTATCGCTTTCTGCAGCGATCGCAAACTCTTCCGCGAATGTTTTCTTGTTTATAAGGGGTACCACAATGGGAAATGATGCAATAAGGATGCAATACACTTGCTGACGTGTTCTCTTAAAGTTGTTGAGAGCAAAAATGGGCTGCAGGCTACGCTGGATGGGAGCCTGGTGTTGTATTGTATCGTCCGTCGTTTGAAGATCTCCCGTTTCGTTCCAGTTAGTCCTGAACCAGAGGACTCCGCTCATTGTCTTCTTCATTCAACACCAGTTGACGGAATCCCTGCTTGATGCCATGGACAACTGCAATTGAATGTAGTCGGAATTGCAGTAAAATTTCTAGAATCTCTGGTAATAGATTCTGTCCTGCCTCTGGTACCTCGTTCAGAGAAGCAGAATTGCTTTCTGTACTGTATCTCCTAGGGTGGTCATGAATTTGAAATTTGTAAATTCCATGTAGTGATAATTATTGTACGAATAACTGACGAGTATGTCAGACTATAAACGAATGCATTGTGTTGCAATATATTCCATGGACATTCGAGATTCTGAATTTTTTTTCTTTTTCTGTTCTTGGGCTCGAATGGGAAAGAACGATTGTCTGAGGTTCATCTTGCTGTAACAGTCTATGTAAGTTGTAAACGAAACTAAAATATAGTTGTTCATGACTTAGAATTTGTGTACGGTATGTAATGATTTGTAAGGCTAAACCTTTAGTGTCGTGAGTAGACATAGCCTTAAAGGAACATTGGCATTTGTTAGGTTCCATACTAGAAAATAATTATTAATTTTGTTTCAGGTCATCTCCGAGACGTGCTGCCGGTTAGAATTCTAACAGATTCCACGATCTATGCGACCACTACGAAAAATTTAATATATTTCACCTTCAGATTTACTCAAGGTTGCGAGATAACATCCAGGCAGAAAGGCCTGGTCACAGGATTCTAGTTCTAGTATAAGTTTTCATCAGCAAAACATCATGCTTGTTATCTTATATTGGAATTCGAGACGAAACCACGATCCGAAGTTCCGGGTTTTATTACTTCACATTCAACTACATTCTGGTAGTGTTACGTTATGGCATTTACCTTCTTCTTGCAACCTGAGACTATGTGCTCACACTGAATACAACGAAATATTAACTGGTGCTATATCCACATGAGTTTTAACTATAGTTTTGACATACGTTGAGGAACATCTGTGATGATTCGAGCGAGAGACAATTAATTGTTCGTTCATCCTTTGTGAAAAATGCTGCTCTGAACACACGTGCTCGTTGTTAACGGAACGATCTTGATTGGTAGCAATTACTATGATCTACAAGTCCAAAAATTGTCTAAAGTTGGTATCAGAGGACAGAGGAACCGAGTGAGCATGAATAGAGTTCACCACAGTTGCATGCAGACAGGGTGCTCACTTGTTGCCACTATGTATCCAGCCAAATAGGGAACGAACTGACACTAAAGATTCAGAGATACGTATTGGTCAACTTCCCTTCGCTATTTTGCAGTAGAACTCCCCTTCTACGAGAGATACGAGAATAGCTCCAGTTGAGTCGGTTTTTGAATCTGGTAGTGTTACGTTATGGCCTTTACCTTCTTCCTGCAACCTGAGACTATATGCTCACATTGGATACAAAGAAAACAACTGTTTGGTCGTTTCAGTCTGTGTACTCGCTCACTGACCCAAATTTTCCCCCTGCAGTCATATGCCCAGTTCCCGCAGAATAGGTCTCGTACTCTACCCGTTTCGGGGTTGGTCTTTCAGATTCCGCATGCACCAGGAGTGCAGCAGCAGTGGTTGTGCTAGAGTTGGTGGTAACATCACCGCGTAGGGTTTTGGAGCATATACGGTATTAAAACATTATGAATCACCTCGAATGGAACGATCTATTGATACGTAATCAGCATGGTTTCAGAAAACATCGTTCTTGTGCAACGCAGCTAGCTCTTTACTCGCACGAAGTAATGGCCGCTATCGACAGGGGATCTCAAGTTGATTCCGTATTTCCAGATTTCCGGAAAGCTTTTGACACCGTTCCTCACAAGCGACTTCTAATCAAGCTGCGGGCCTATGGGGTATGGTCTCAGTTGTGCGACTAGATTCGTGATTCCCTGTCAGGATGGTCGCAGTTCGTTGTAATAGACGGCAAATCATCGAGTAAAACTGAAGTGATATCAGGTGTTCCCCAGGGAAGCGTCCTGAGACCTCTGCTGTTCCTGGTCTATATAAATGACCTGGGTGACAATCTGAGCAGTACTCTTAGGTTGTTCTGAGATGATGCTGTAATTTACCGTCCAGGAAGGTCACCCGAAGACCAGTATTAGTTGCAAAGCGATTTAGAAAAGATTGCTGTATGGCGCGGCAGGTGGCAGTTGACGCTAAATAACGAAACGTGTTAGGTGATCCACATGAGTTCCAAAAGAAATCCGTTTGAATTCGATTACTCGATAAATAGTATAATTCTCAAGGCTGTCAATTCAACTAAGTACCTGGGTGTTAAAGTTACGAACAACTTCAGTTGGAAAGACCACATAGATAATATTGTGGGGAAGGCGAGCCAAAGGTTGCGTTTCATTGGCAGGACACTTAGAAGATGCAACAAGTCCACTAAAGAGACAGCTTACACTACACTCGTTCGTCCTCTGTTAGAATATTGCTGCGCGCTGTGGGATCCTTACCAGGTGGGATTGACGGAGGACATCGAAAGGGTGCCAAAAAGGGCAGCTCGTTTTGTATTATCACGTAATAGGGGAGAGAGTGTGGCAGATATGATACGCGAGTTGGGATCGAAGTCAATAAAGCAAAGACTTTTTCGTCGGGGCGAGATCTATTTACGAAATTTCAGTCACCAACTTTCTCTTCCGAATGCGAAAATATTTCGTTGGGCCCAACCTACATAGGCAGGAATGATCATCAAAATAAAATAAGAGCAATCAGAGCTCGAACCGAAAGTTTTAGGTGTTCGTTTTTCCCGCGCGCTGTTCGGGAGTGGAATGGTAGAGAGATAGTATGATTGTGGTTCGATGAACCCTCTATCAAGCACTTAAAAGTGAATTGCAGAGTAAACATGTAGTTGTAGATGCAGATGTAACTTCGGCGAGGTAAAGGCCGGTCAACTTCCTCGGTCAGAAACTCTATTAGCTGCAAAATATCCTCTTCGGATAGTCTGGTAAGCGTGGCGAGAAATAGCCAGCGACAACGACATCCAAAAAAAGCACAGATAATTTTCAGCGCGAGGACTCGATCATAACTGTCCACGTCTTCCCAAAGAGCCTGAATACAGCTCTGGCATCCAACGAATGGTGAATTGAGTTTTTCTGGGGGACCAACTGAATGGATTTTATAGCTTCTCTGTAATGATGATGAGTTTCAATTATTCGATCCTTGTTGCCACAATGAGATTGAAGGTTCCTCTTCATTTTTGCGAACGTCTCAGCTGCCATCGCATTGTACCTTCAACTAAATGTTTCGGCTCTCCTGAAAAATATCTTTATTAATGGTAACTACTGACGGTTCCCTGTCGACCAACTGGATCAGTCCGCTACCAGAAGTGAGTCCATATCAGCGCATCACTTGAAAAGGATTCAAGCTTGATTGGCGGAAGTCTTATTGAAGTTGTAGGAACATTCTTTGATGTGAGGATTTCGTGGTTGTTTGAGTCTGGTGCAGATTTTGCTAGCTGTTTCTCTATTTCGTGCGACATTCGAGACGTAGTGCGTTTTGCGGTGTCTATATACTCTTCGCCTTTTCTAATGTGTGCCTCGTACTCGTCACCGTCTAACAGGCCATGCATCCCCTCATCTAGTTTGGTGAACCGGTTCAAAATACACAATCCGCGAGTTACGCAGTGTCGGACAACCTGTCAACTTCCACGACCAAACGCTTAATTTTCGTTCTTTCTCTGACGCGTTTCCTCTGTAGTACCGATATGAGGGCTTCCGAATTGTCGTCCGCCATATCGAAACCGTAGCACATTCAGAAATGTATGGCAGTGACTGATCGCGATCAGCTATTCCGGAATCGATGTTATTTTAGGATCGCTACTCGGATTAGTACGGCGAACAGCCGTGCGGTGGCGTGATCTAGTTCCATACGCATTCGCAGTAGCGTTACAGAATAGGGCATATTATAATTACGAGCGAAACAACGGTTTGATATAAACTGCGCTGGAAACACAACCGATACGCAGTATCTCATATCCTGAACATCAAATTAACTCATTAGTGCAATAGACACTCTGTGGTACTTCGATCGTATTGCGGTTTTGTAGTTGTACGGTGTCTGTATTGTAGGAGAAATGCATGTCTGTTCTTGTTATTCAACTAATCTGCGTAGATCTGTTCTTTTCTTCTCGGTTCGCTCTGTCTCGGGTATCGGCACCAAAAAATAAAGTGTCCTGAAAATGTAGCATAACACACCTTGATATGGCATTCGAAGGAATGCATCAAAAATATTACCTAAAAATTATCTGTAGTTATAAACTTCAGGCCGGCCGCGGTGGCCGAGCGGTTCTAGGCGCTTCAGTCCGGAACCGCGCGACTGCTATGGTCGCAGGTTCGAATCCTGCCTCGGGCATGGATGTGTGTCATGTCCTTAGGTTAGTTAGGTTTAAGTAGTTCTAAGTTCTAGGGGACTGATGACCTAAGATGTTAAGTCGCATAGTGCTCAGAGCCATTTGAGCCATTTTTTTGTAATCTTCAACTGGCAACACATCAGTTAAGGAACAAAAAACTAGCTTAATTTCGGGCTTGCAGCTGGTCGTCGTTCAATACTTCGCACGATATTTCAACTGGGCACCTGCCAGTCATCTTCAGGTGAGCCGTCGCCAACTGGCGAAAATGATCTCCAAATTCAACGGTAAAATTAAAGCATGGTATTTTCTGTTTAATATAGACCACTCAGATAAATAATTTAATGTCATTCTGTTAGAAAGCAGTATGTCCACTGTCGTGTCACATTAATGTGACAATCTGTCAAAAGCCTGAATGACCAAAATTGCATAGAGAGACGTGCAGGAAGAAGGTCAGTGAGATCCTGGAAGGTACCGGCAAGGATGTGGAACCAAGCCGACTCCAGTGGCCTGACCAGCTGCGCAACCTTTCTGGAATGAGGATGCGTGGCGCTAACAGCCCGATGAAGGTGAACCCAGATTTTCGATTGGGTTTAAACTGGGGAGTTTGGTAGCCAGGGTAGTAAAGTAAACTCATCCTGCTGCTCTCCGAGACATACAAATATACTCGAGCTACGTGACACGTTGCATTTTTCTGCTGGTAGATGCCATCGTGCAGAGTGGAAACAAACTGCATATAGGAATGGATATTGTCCCAAGGATAGAGTGCATTCTAGTATTGATCCATTTTGCCTGCCACAATGAACGGATCGCCCAGCGTAATCCACGAAAACATTCCCCAGACCATAAGGTTCCCTCCCGATTGCAGGATGTCGATGGGGCATAAAACGTGATTCACCTGAAATGGCCACCTGTCGCCAGTCAGTACAGTTGCGGAACTGAAGTACCAGCCTTCGTCAGACGCCTTCTGTGGAGGCCCTTACGGAGAAACATTCGCTGATCGGTCGTTGATGACGACTGGCAGCCCTTGGTTCATCTGGTTGCTCAGTTTCTCAACAGCTGCATGTCTGTTCACCCATACACATCTCCAAAACCGTCGTTCATCCATGTCATCAATGGCACATGACGCACCACATTGTCTTCGCCTCCATTTTGGACAGAGCCATTTTGCCATGCGCGGTATGCTACAACCTCAGCGGCACCTGAAGCCGTTACAGACTTAGCTGTTTCAGAAGTTCTCCATCCTTGGTCCTAAAGCCAATAGCAAACCGCTTTTGGACGTCAGATAAATTGCTCCGTTTCCGCATTACGAAAACGACTGCATTGTATTCCTCGTGTTCTCGACATGATTTATACACTCTCCACCCCTAGTACTGCCAACTTTCCTCTGGTCACATTTATGCGATTAGACTGTGTGAGAAGAGAGGGAGCACGTTGTTTTCTCACACCATTTCTAATTTTTGGTTCTTTTTTCTAACGAAAATACCTAATCGCAGCCACTTCATTCTTACAGGTGCCATCATAAAATAAGCAATATATTGCTGACTTCAGCACTTTCTCATCAGAACTGGCCAATTTATATTTCGGTAGGTTCTAGGGAAAAGCAAGAATACACTACTGGCCATTAAAATTGCTACACGACGAAGATGACGTGCTACATACGCGAAATTTAACCGACAGGAAGAACATGCTCTGATATGCAAATGATTAGCATTTCAGAGCATTCACACAAGGTTGGCGCCGGTGGCGACCCCTAGAACATGCTGACATGACGAAAGTTTCCAACCGATTTCTCATACACAAACAGCACTTGACCGGCGTTGCCTGCTGAAACGTTGCTGTGATTCCCCGTGAAAGGAGGAGAAATGCGTACCATCACGTTTCCGACTTTGATAAAGGTCGGATTGTAGCCTATCGCGATTGCGGTTTATCGTATTGCGACATTGCTGCTCGCGTTGGTCGAGATCCAATGACTGTTAGCAGAATGTGGAATCGGTGGTTTCGGGAGGGTAATACGGAAAGACGTGCTGGATCCCAACGGCCTCGTATCACTAGCAGTCGAGATGACAGGCATCTTATCCGCATGGCTGTAAAAGACTGTGCAGCCACGTCTCGATCCCTGAGTCAACGATGGGGACGTTTACAAAACAACAACCATTTGCACGAATAGTTCGACGACGTTTGCAGCAGCACGGACTATCAGCTCGGTGAACATGGTTGCGGTTACCCTTGACGCTGCATCACAGACAGGAGCGCCTGCGATGGTGTACTCAACGACGAACCTAGGTGCACGAATGGCAATACGTCATTTTTTCGGATGCATCCAGATTCTGCTTACAAGACCATGATGGTCGAACCCGTGTTTGGAGACATCGCAGTGAACGCACATTGGAAGCGTGTAATCGTCATCGCCATACAGGCGTATCACCCAGCGTGATGGTATGGGGTGCCATGGGTTACCTGTATCGGTCACTTCTTGTTCGCATTGACGGCACTTTGAACAGTGGACGTTACATTTCATATGTGTTACGACCCGTGGCTCTACCCGTCATTCGATCCCTGTGAAACCCTACATTTCAGCAGGATAACGCACGTCCCCTTGTTGCAGATCCTGTACGGGCCTTTCTGGATAGAGAAAACGTTCGAGTGTTGCCCTGGCCGGCACATTCTCCAGATCTCACACCAACTGAAAACGTCTGGTCAATGGTGGCCGAGCAACTGGCTCGTCACTATACGCCAGTCACTACTCTTGACGAACTGTGGTATAGTGTTGAAGCTGCATGGGCAGCTGTACCTTTTCACTCCATCCAAGCCCTGTTTGTCTCAATTCCCAGACGTATCAAGGCAGTTATTACGGCCAGAGGTGGTTGTTCTGGGTACTGATTTCTCAGGATCTATGCACCCAAATTGCGTGAAAATGTAATCACATGTCAGTTATAGTATAATATATTTGTCGAATGAATACCCGTTTATCATCTGCATTTCTTCATGGTGTAGCAACTTTAATGGCCAGTAGTTTCCACAGAACGTCACTCGTAATCGCGCAGCAGACCGGCGCGGCAGTTACGTCGAACCGCTAATTCGGCGCTCCGCCAGAATATACTGCCAACAATCCGTCCGGCGTATGAATTAAGTACGCCCCGCCGGCTGGGGACCCGGCAACTGTTCCGCAATCACTCCGACTGTTTGTGATGTAAATGAGGCCCCCGGCTGGCGCCCGAGCGTCCATTGCAGATGCAGGAAGCAGCCCCGCCGGTTATTGAGACACGGCTGACGCCCGCTGGGAAAAGGCCGCGGGTTCCCGTTTTCGCAGCCCGCGATCTCCGATTCGCCACACAATGAAACGGCTGTAAACCGCAAACACGAGGACGCAGCTTCGGTGATTACTCCCGTTCCTCGGTGTTTGTCTCCCTAGTGAGAGAGACTGTAAAGAATTGAGAACGTACAGATCAATTTGGTACCTTGTCTTTGAAATTTGAGCTATGTTATTGAGTGCTGAATCACAGTTATAAATTGAAAATGCGCTTTTCGTTCAACTCAATCATGTGAATGTGCATTACTGGCCATTAAAATTGCTACACCAAGAAGAAAAGCAGATGATAAATGGGTATTCATTGGACAAATATATTATACTAGAACTCACGTGTCATTACATTTTCACGCAATTTGGGTGCATAGATCCTGAGAAATCAGTACCCAGAACAACCACCTCTGGCCATAATAACGGTCTTGATACGCCTGCGCATTGAGTCAGACAGAGCTTGGAAGTCTTCTACAGGTACAGCTGCCCATGAAGCTTCAACACGATACCAAAGTTCATCAAAAGTAGTGACGGGCGTATTGTGACGAGCCAGTTGATCGGCCACCATTGACCAGACGTTTTCAGTTGGTGAGAAATCTGGAGAATGTGCTTGCCACGGCAGCAGTCGAACATTTTCCGTATCCAGAAAGGCCCGTACAGGACCTGCAACATGCCGTCGTGCATCATCCTGCTAAAATGTAGAGTTTCGCAGGGATCGAATGAAGGGTAGAGCCACGGGTCGTAACACATCTGAAATGTTACGTTCACTGTTCAAAGTGCCGTCAATGCGAACAAGACGTGACCGAGACGTGTAACCAATGGCACCACATACCATCACGCCAGGTGATACGCCAGTATGGCGATGACAAATACACTCTTCTAATGTGTGTTCACCACGATTACGCCAAACACGGATGCTACCATCATGATACTGTAAACAGAACTTGGATTCATCCGAAAAAATGACGTTTTGCCATTTGTTCACTCAGGTTCGTCGTTGAGTACACCATCGCAAGCGCTCCTGTCTGTGATGCAGCGTCAAGGGTAACCGCAGCCATGGTCACCGAGCTGATAGTCCATGCTGCTACAAACGTCGTTGAACTGTTTGTGCAGATGGTTGTTATCTTGCGAACGTCCCCACCTGTCGACTCAGAGATCGACACGTGGCTGCACAATCCGTTACAGCCACGCAGATAAGATGCCTGTCATTTCGACTGCTAGTGATACGAGGCCGTTGGGATGCAGCACGTCTTTCCGTATTACCCTCCTGAAACCACCGATTCCACATTCTGCTAACAGTCATTGGATCTCGACCATGAGGAGTAGCAATGTCGCGATACGATAAACCGCAATCGCGATAGGCTACAATCCGACCTTTATCAAGGTCGGAAACATGTTGGTACGCGTTTCTCCTCCTTACACAAGGCATCACAACAACGTTTCACCAGGCAACGCCGGTCAAGTGCTGTTTGTGTATGAGAAATCGGTTGGAAACTTTCCTCGTGTCAGCACGTTGTAGGTGTCGGCACTGGCGCCAACCTTGTGTGAATGCTCTGAAAAGCTAATCATTTGATATCACAGCATCTTCTTCCTGTCGGTTAAATTTCGCATCTGTAGCACGTCATCTGCGTGGTGCAGCAATTTTAATGGCCAGTAGTGTATGACTAACTTCTCCCTCTGAACGCTCTAAAAGAAACAAAAAACAAAAAGACAAAGCGCCGTGAAGAAATTAGCCGAAATGGACGGACATAGGTAGACGTGATTTGCCGTACAGGCAAAGAAATGATTACAAGTTAAGAAAAATTTGAAGATTTGTTCAAGAGAAAGAAAACAAAAGTACTTCACAGACTGAGCATGTCAACACAGCGTTGGTCCACCTCTGGCCCTAATGCAAGCAATTACTGGTCTTGGCACTGATTGATAGAGTTGCTGCATGCCCTCCTGAAGGATATCGATCCAGGTTCTGCCCCACTGGCGCGTTGAATATGTGTCTGGGATACCCCGAATAGCGTTGCGATTCCAAACTGACAGCAGACGCCGTACGCCTCAACCACCATCCTGAGCTTACATTTCAGCAATATGATGATCGCTTGCACACACAGCGAGAGATTCTGTTGCTTGTCTTCGAGTTTACCGAGCCCTGTCCCCGCCAACAACGTCGTCTGATCCATTCCTAATTGAGAGCAGGTCCCTCCAACGAACCTCGAAAGTTTGACGGTCTAAAGCGCGAATTGGAGATAAACTGACAGGATATCCCTCATGTCATCTAACAACTCTGTCAATCTATTCTAAGCCGAACTGCTTGCTTAAGGGCCAGACGCGGACCAACATGTTATTGTCTAGTTCAATTCGTGAAGCACTTCCTCTTCAATAAATCACCCATTGTTTTCTGAAATTGTAATAATCTGTTTCTAAGCTCATCACTTCTGCCGGTTTCAGTCTCATTTGCATAATTTCTTCGTAGTCTGTCATTTCTTTTAAATTCCTTTTAGAGCACACTCTCTCAAAAATAAAAGTTCATTTCTATTTGTTAGTATTTCCAATAGAGTATCAGTTATTTGTGCCCAGACAATAAGCTTCTCCTTATGCATCTCAAGACATTTTTCCAGAGAGATTGAAGTTTGTCATTGTTAACACCTTCACAAGAAAGGTAATGGGGAAATGTCAGTAACTACCAACCTTTTTGACTACTGATATCATTTTCCAAAATTTTTAGAAGGTAATCTACTCTAGGATAGTATATCGAATATAACGTCATCCATACATCACAGTTTCGATTTCAGAACAGCTGCTCCAATGAAAATGTCATTTACATGTTCACTCGCCAGATTTCACAAGAATTAAATAACGAAATAACGCTGGTTGTTAATTTCACTTTCTAATTTCACAGTATTCTCCTAGATAAACTTAGGTCTTACGGAATTGATGGTATAGCCAACTAAAGGATATGGTCACATATTACTAAGCGGGCACAAAAAGTTTTATTTTCTAATCCAAGCAATGCAATCGGGGAAGATACTTCTGACTGGGGACGAATCACGAATGGAGTTCCTCAAGGCTCAATCTTAGATCCGCCATTATTCCTGATATACGTGAACAATCTTCTTACTAACATAGAACAAGCAGAATTCGTACATTTTTTCGATAACACTAATTCCGTAATCATTCCAAGAGAGGGCCAACAGAGGAAATTGTAAATTATGTTGTTATAAGTATGCTTTACGGATTCTCTGCTAATGGTCTCAGTTTCAGAAAACGTGACATGTTCAGTTCTGCACTTGTAGAGATACTACACCACTGACAAGTGCAACAAATGCTGATGAAATAATAAATAGTGTACAAATTCAAAATTCTTACGTCTCCACACCGATTACAGTTTAAACAGAAACAAGCACATTTTGGAACTCATAAAGCAATTTAGTTCAGCCACATTTTCACTTAGAATCATTGCAAATCTTGGATGGAAACAAATCAGTAAGTTGATATATTTTGCATACTCTCATTGAATATACACCATATGGGATAATGTTCTGGGATAACTCATCTTTAAAAAAGAAAGTCTTCACATTACACGTGCCGTCAGAATGCAAGTAATATGCGGTGCGCATCTTCGATAATCTTGTGGACATCTGTTTGAGGCGGAACTTCCAGTATGCTGGAATACCTGTGGGTCAGCAACTTCTGTTAATCAGTACAACAAAAAACCAGTCCAAAGCTGCAAATTTTACTTTTTCTTCACTCTAGTTTCGGGCAGAGACCCATTTTCAAATCATCGTAACATACTCAAAAACGGTATTTCCGAAGATGTGAAAACCACGTCAAAAATGTACAATGAACAGTTACGGAATTAACTGCGCTGTAGCTATTCGTTGCTCATTTCTGACGTTGTTTTCACATCTTCGGAAATACCGTTTTTGACTATGTTACGATTATTTGAAAATGGGTGTCGCCCCGAAACTAGTCATCGAGTGAATAAAAAAATAAAACTTGCAATTTTGAACTGGTTTTTCGTTCATCTATTTAAGGGGGGATGGAATGGATTTTGATCCTGAAAATCGATACTTCAAAATTATTTTTTTCTTGATCTAAGCAGTTTCATCAATGTTGTGTGTGGATTTTATCGCGGTAGTAGCTTTAAAAATGCCTTTAAATTGTGAAACTGATTAACACTGCACTGTTGACCACCCCACCTTTTCCGGCATTTGGGAAACTGCTTGCTTCATCGCAATTTTTGTCAGTGTGAAGGCTACTTTCTTTCGATAATTTGCCTGACATCTATACATATCTGGCTGACATCTGTATCTTTGCCTGAAAACTTACTTGCATGTGGTTTATTTACGTTTTGATAATACTAACACATATTAATAGGTGGAAGACTGAACTCGCAAACCGTTACGTGGAAGTCAAGATTTATGCATAATGGAAGGTGGAAAAACTGTGTTTAGATACGGAGGTTTCATGGAAATCGGTTTACCAGCAGAAAAGAGGAAGCAGCTCTAAATGAAGAACATAGGATCTCAGGTTCAGCATCTAAACTTGGTGGGACTGGAGAATTGTACAGGTGCGTGAATTATGTTGATATGGATTCCGCCGGATTGAGACTTATTGATTTATTGGTATTGGTATTGACACATAAAGTTTTGGATGAAGTTATGTCTAAATACTACCAGCAGCGTGCAGCAAGGAAAATGTCCAACAACGAAGACAATGAGAAACTGCGGCGAGAAAAGCATGCAGTAGCATGCTCTAAAAATTATAGTGGCTCAAGTGGATGCTTCTGCAGTTGTGAAGATGTTCTCCAGATCTGAGGACCAGTATGGTGTTAGATATACTCAATACCTTGGGAACTCCTCTTCATTCAAAGCTGTAACAGATAAAAATCCGTAGAATACAATCTTGAGGATATAAACCACTAGGAGGAAAAGGCAGTGTTACTCTGAAAGAAATTGATTCTCTTCAGTTATTTTATGGAAGAGCTATCAGGAAAAACACACATAATGTAGAGGTGACAAGGCGTGCTGTGTGGGCAGTTTTTTTCCACAAACTATCCACTGACCAAACACCAACGCACAACCTGTGTCCGAAAGACGATTGGAGTAAGTTCAAAAACAGAAATGAGACGTATTCACGTTAACACTCATTACCAGAAACTGTTTTGAATGCAATTAAACCCATATTCAGGTTTCCTACAAACCCTGATTTACTGAGCAAGTGTCTTCACGGAAAGACACAAAATGCAAATTAAAGCCTCGATAATTTAATTTAGATTAGATGCTCAAAAACGAAATTCCGTGCATTTGAAGAACTCAAAATAGGTGACTATGGTGCAGTTTTACGTTACGATAACGGAAATAATGGCAGAAATGAAGTGCTGAAGAGAGTTGGTATAGATCCTGGTGTGTTTACAAAAAAGCATTTTACACCATCGACGAGAGCAGGGTCAAGAAAGCTAACAGATCCGTGTCTTAGCTGCAAATACAGGACAGGCAGATTCGAAGAGGAGAGAAGTGAAACCGGGAGGATGAGGACTACGAGATGAGAAAGTATGAGAAGAAAACTCTTTCAACAACATTTTCTCTGTTTTACATTTTTTACATTATTAGAAGCCTTTTATCAAAAAGGATATCCGCTAACCCTATGAAATTTTCAGGAACTGTTCGCAGTTTATTGCTGTCACCCTGGAAGTAAAACATACGAGATCCTCCAATTATATTCTGATTTTTAGATGATTGTATGTCACTTGATTCAAGATTCATGAAAGAAGCTTGTATACATGGAATAATCCTGGAGATACTAGAAGGTAGATTATACAATGGTAAGACAGAGATTTAGGAACCAGGTTTTAAATTGTAAGACATTTCCAGGGGCAGATGTGGACTCTGACCACAATCTATTGTTTATGAACTGTAGATTAAAACTGAAGAAACTGCAAAAATGTGGGAAGTTACGGAGATGGGACCTGGATAAACTGAAAAAAACCAGAGGTTATAGAGACTTTCAGGGAGAGCACAAGGGAACAACTTACAGGAATGGGAGAAAGAAGTACAGTAGAAGAAGAATGGGTAGCACTGTGGGATGAAGTAGTGAAGGCAGCAGAGGATCAAGTAGGTAAAAAGACGAGGGCTAGTAGAACTCCTTGGGTAACAGAAGATATATTGAACTTAAATGATGAAAGGAGAAAATATAAAAATGCAGTAAATGAAACAGGCAAAAAGGAATACAGACGTCTCAAAAATGAGATCGACAGGAAGTGCAAAATGGCTAAGCAGGGATGGCTAGAGGACAAATGTAAGGATGTAGAGGCTGATCTCACTGTGGGTAAAATAGATACTGCCTACAGGAAAATTAAAGAGACCTTTGGAGAAAAGAGAACCACTTGTATGAATATCAAGAGATCTGATGGAAACCCAGTTCTAAGCAAAGAAGGGAAAGCAGAAAGGTGGAAGGAGTATATAGAGGGTATATACAAGGGCGATGTACTTGACAACAGTATTTTGGAAATGGAAGAGAATGTAGATGAAGATGAAATGGGAGCTACGATACTGCGTGAAGAGTTTGACAGATCACTGAAAGACCTAAGTCGAACCAAGGCCCCGGGAGTAGACAACATTCCATTAGAACTACCGATGGCCTTGGGAAAGCCAGTCCAGACAAAACTCTACCATCTGATGAGCAAGATGTATGAGACAGGCGAAATTTTCTCAGACTTCAAGAAGAATATAATAATTCAAATCCCAAAGAAAGCAAGTGTTGACAGATGTGAAAATTACCGAACTATCAGTTTACTAAGTCACAGCTGCAAAATACTAACGCGAATTCTTAACAGACGAATGGAAAAACTGATAGAAACCGACCTCGGGGAAGATCAGGTTGGATTCCGTAGAATTATTGGAACACGAGAGGCAATACTGACCTTACGACTTATCTTAGAAGAAATATTGAGGGAAGGTAAACCTACGTGTCTAGCATTTGTACACTTAGAGAAAGCTTTTGACAATGTTGACTGGAATACTCTATTTGAAATTCTAAAGGTGGCAGGGGTAAAACACAGGGAGCGAAAGGCTATTTACAATTTGTACAGAAACCAGATGTCAGTTGTAAGAGTCGGGGGGCATGAAAGGGAAGCTGTGGTTGGAAAGGGAGTGAGACAGGGTTGTAGCCTCTCCCCGATGTTATTCTATCTGTATATTGAGCAAGCAGTAAAGGAAACAAAAGAAAAATTCGGAATAGGTATTAAAATCCATGGAGAAGAAATAAAAACTTTGAGGTTCGCCGATTACATTGTAATTCTGTCTGAGACAGCAAAGGACTTGGAAGATCAACTGAACGGAATGGACAGTGTCTTGAAAGGAGGGTATAAGATGAACATAAACAAAAGCAAAACGAGGATAATGGAAAGCAGTCGAATTAAGTCGGTGGATGCTGAGGGAATTAGATTAGGAAATGAGACACTTGAAGTAGTAAAGGAGTTTTGCCATTTGAGGAGCAAAATAACTGATGATGGTCGAAGTAGAGAGGATATAAAATGTAGACTGGCAATGGCAAGGAAAGCGTTTCTGAAGAAGAGCAATTTGTTGACATAGAGTACAGATTTAAGTGTCAGGAAGTCGTTTCTGAAAGTATTTGTGTGGAGTGTAGCCTTGTATGGAAGTGTAACATGGACGATAAATAGTTTGGACAAGAAGAGAATAGAAGCTTTCGAAATGTGGTGCTACAGAAGAATGCTGGAGATTAGATGGGTAGATCACATAACTAATGAGGAGGTATTGAATAGAGTTGGGGAGGAGTTTGTAGCCCAAATTGACAAGCAGAAGGGACCGGTTAGTAGGACATGTTCTGAGGCATCAAGGGACCACAAATTTAGCATTGGAGGGCAGAGTGGAGGGTAAAAATCGTAGAGGGAGACCAAGAGATGAATACACTAAGCAGATTCAGAAGGATGTGGGTTGCAGTAAGAACTGGGAGATGAAGAAGCTTGCACAGGATAGGGTAGCATGGAGAGCTGCATAAAACCAGTCTCAGGACTGAAGACCACAGGAAAAACATGTATGAAAATTTTAATTTTGAATGTGTAAAATTAAAGCTCTTCGTACATAGTTTGCACCATAAGTTAATAACTGTAGTTCAGTGGTCTTACAACCTCCTCAGGACACTACAATAAAATTTTCAGATTACTTGCATGATTAGAATTTGAATTATGGCTTTTTATAAAAAAGACGATAACAAATTAAAATTCATATTTCCGGAAAAATATTAATCCTGCATATTTTATTATATTTTTCCGTTAAAACCTAGATCTTTTCATTTACACATTCGAAATTTTAAATTTTTTCACTAAGAAATATGGTTGTAATGATTTTTTAAATAAATGTTTATATTTTCCGTTACATCCTCTCTTAAATAGTTGATCATTTTCACTGCTGCCTGACACTGCATACATTCCCTCATGATGTTTGATGCAAATAATTCACTGGAAGTCATCAGGAGCAATGATGTGCATAATTACAATCTAATTAATTTTAATTGACTATCACGTTTAGTGGCAGACCTTAGATACGTCAAGAAAAGTAGTGGAACAGCGATAGAACTCTGGCGGTCTTCTAGAGCGCTGAATGTCATTCTTAATGGATATACTTCTGCGTCTGGGGAGTAGCGTTGGAAGATCCGTGGCACTGCTTGTGGGTGATACTGCTGTATAAAGATAAGCCGCAACGTTCCAAACTTGTAGCGAATTAAACAAAGATCTGCAGAGAATAGACGCTTGCTGCAAGGACTGGCAATTGGCATTCGACATACGCAAATGTTACTTATTACCCGTAAACAGGCGGAAAAACCCGTTACTGTATGATCACAAGATGCCCGAAATATCATTGATAGCGATCACCTTCTTTAAACATATGTTTAGTGTATGTGTGGAGGGTTTGGTTCTACGGTTGTTTGGAGGAGACCAGACAGCGAGGTCATCGGTCTCAGAGGATTACGGAAGGAAGTCGACCGTGCCCTTCCAAAGGAACCATCCTAGCATTTGCCTGGAGCGATTTAGAGAAATCACGGTAAACCTAAATCAGGATGGCCAGACGCGGGATTGAACCGTCGTCCTTCCGAATGCGAGTCCAGTGTGCTAGCCACTGCGCTGCGGATGGATTCATTTCAAGAAACACAAGGGAGGCATCAAGTAGTTAGCTTACAAAAGTCTTTTCGACCGAAGTCTGAGTAATTTTCTGCACTCTGAAGAAACTGTTAAGATTATACAGGAATAGAGAACGACCAGCCGGCCGAAGTGGCCTTGCGGTTCTAGGCGCTACAGTCTGGAACCGGGTGACCGCTACGGTTGCAGGTTCGAATTCTGCCTCGGGCATGGATGTGTGTGATGTCCTTAGGTTAGTTAGGTTTAATTAGTTCTAAGTTCTAGGCGACTGATGACCTCAGAAGTTAAGCCGCATAGTGCTCAGAGCCATTTGAGAACGACCAAAGAGAAACAGCGCGTTCCGTCACAGGTAAACTGTGTGCGAGAGTGTTCTGGAGGTGCTCATCTGCCCCAGTGGCAGATACTACAAGAGAAGCGTTGGCCATCACCGTGTGATTTACTGTTACTCTTCCCAGAATGTACGTTCGTAGACGAGGCACCCGATACATCGTTTTCTCCTACGTATATCTCGTGAAAAGACGACAGAGGTAATAGAGAGGTTTGAGCTCACGCGGATAATTAGCAGCGAGCGTTCTTCGAGCGTACCATTCAGTCCTCGTACCGGAAATGCACGCATTGTAAACTGGCTCGCAGAGTATAAACGTAGTCGTAGATGTGGACACCCCAAAGGAGATCATTTCAGAAACATTTATGTTTTGTCTCTGATTAGAAGCATACTGTTGTTCCATAAAAACACGGGAGAACTGCCGGATATCGATAACGTCCTGCCACGATATTTCGGCGCAGAGTCTTCTGGCCATCTTCAGGTGAGTGCCACTGTAGCAGTACTGGCGAGTACGCGCTGAGCTCCGCTATTTAAAACCATACTGAGGTGATATTGCGCATGCGCTGCTCAGCGTGCGCGTTCGTAACAGCTCCGTGCGCTGCGCCTCGCGCCCTCCACTGTGAAAGCCTGGCGTATCGGTATCAGGTCGATTTCCATCTTTATGCAGATAACTACGTTGACTACGAATTTTCTCTATAACAGGATTCCAACCAGAGTTTAGCAGATAACCGCTATCTCGATTGATGAGAGTCTCGTTGTCAATCTTATTTCCACAGATTCATTGATGATCGAACTACAAAAGTTTGATGTATGGGGCACAATTTTTGTGTCGTTGTAATTCATGGAATGGTCTGTGGAAATACAATGTTCGGCGATTGCGGATTTGGTGGGTTGGAGAAGGCGAGTATGCCGTCGGTGTTCCACAATGCGTTCCTGCACAGTTCGTGTTGTTTGCCCTATATATGATTTGCCGCATTCACACGGAATTTTCTAAACACCTGATTTACGCAGGCCCAGGTCGTCTTTAACGGATCCCATCAATGATGAAATTTTGGAAAGAGTGCGAAATATGACTCTCACTTGATACTTTCCCAATATTCTGCCTATCTGTGAAGAAATATTCCCAATAAATGGTAGATAAACAGTCGACCTGAAGGCCTCTTCCTTTTTCCGTCGTTTGTAGGTCTTGATCACTCTGTTCACCTGCCTAGGTGAAAAGCCATTCGTCAGAAATATTTTTTGCAGGTGTTCCAGTTCCGCTTCAAGGCTGTCGGCGTCAGAGATGGTATGGGCATGGTGGATCAAGGTTTGTGCTGGATGGTGGCAACTAGTAGCTGGTAGATACAGGTCTGTATGAGTGGGCTTTCTGTACACCGAGTGATCAAGTGTGCCGTCACTCTTCCGTCGCACCAAGACGTCTAAAAATGGCAGAAATCCATCTTCCTCTATCTCCATGGTAAACTGCTGTTTTTCTCTGCTTCTCTTTCTGCATTACAAACGAAAATTGAAATCAGTTTGTGACATTATGGCTTAGAATAGTGATCATTACAGAACTTAATTTCTCAAAATATAGCTTCATATTATCCATACCATTTAAAGAAACAGCAGTCTTTTTGTTGGTTAACTATCCGAGTAACGGGCTGCGATGGTAGTCCTCGGCCGTTTCATGCAGCTATCGCAGCCCGGCAGCGCAAGCCGCGACGTCCCCGCTGAAATAACTGCGCACTCCAGATTATTGGCCTGCTGCGGCCGTATTTCACAGGCCTGTGTGGTTTTGCGCTGCGCGCCCGGTCACGTGGAGCTCCACGCCCAGATTTATTTCTTTCCCCAGCGATCTCTGACGCCAGAAACCGTGTACGGCGACAGGAAACCAGAGACCGCGCAGTTTGGTTAATCCTGTACCTCTGGCCTGCAAAGCAACAATTGGACAGACTGCTGAAATGTTGAACTATGCCAGTGTGCATTTACAGGTACCGCCATGTTACTGCTCCCCGAAAAGTGTTACCTACATCTCTATGCTGTACAGTATATAGAAGGCAACGTCCCGAATGATCGACATCGGCCATCCTAAGCCACTAAGGTCAGAAACTTGGAATTTGCAGAGAGTGTTGATTCTACACTTTCCACGTCTTTTGAGAAGGGATCTCTTTAATTCGACCGCTAAGGGGGGGGGGGGGCAGGGGGGCAATAGGAAATGAAAGGCTTTTTGAAAATACGAGTGTTGGAACTTAAATAGTGGTAATTATTTATTCACAACCGATAGAAAAGAGTTACATGTTTGCACCTGTTACTGTTCTTCAAAGAAGTCACCAGCGTCTTGTAACACCCGTTGCCAGCGATGTGGAAGACGTAGTATACCGTTAACAGAGCCTTTTCTCTTGATGGAGCGGTCTATTGCCTGTCGAATCTCTGGAGTAGTTCTGAAGCGAATACCACGAAGTGATTCCTTCATTCGGAATCAAATCAAAGTCGCAGTAGTACTAGTAGTAGTAGTAGAAGTTGTTTTGGGGCGCACGACAGCAAGGTCTTCAGCGCCCGCTCAGTAACATAGTGAGACGGGTGTCGAGGAAATACTCAGAACAGTAAGATACGTAAGTCTGGTGAGTATGGTACAGACTTCCCTGTCCTATCGACCGAACAGATGCTCCAAAAACGAACGGTAGTACTGTGCATTGACGGTCTGCCCTCGAGGAACGTAATGCGATAGGATAACATCAACACAGTCGTACACGAGAATTACCATAAATTTAGACCACTCCATTCGCAACATAAACAGAACAGGCTCTGCTAACGGTATACTACGAATGGTTCAAATGGCTCTAAGCACTATGGGACTTGACATCTGAGGTCATCAGTCCCCTAGACTTAGAACTACTTAAACCTAACTAAGCTAAGGACATTACACACATCCATGCCCGAGACAGGATTCGAACCTGCGACCGTAGCAGATACGTGGTCCCGGACTGAAGCACCTAGAGCCGCTCGGCCACAGCGGCCGGCGGTGTACTAAGCCTTCCACACCGCTGGCAACGGGTTCTACACAACGCTGGTGACTACTCTGAAGGACAGTAACAAGTGCTAACTCTTTTGTATCGGTTGTAAATAAATAGTTGCCACTATTTAAGTTCCAACCCTCGTACATCTCTAGTAAGCCTTTTGCTAAAACTAGGAAAACTTGTATATACTACCTCAGTAATAAATAAAAAACTACGTGTTTCAGCATTTTTAGAAACTCAAACTGTAACAGTGTAAAATTGGGGATGAAGGTTTGAGAGGCACGCACATGCCTTGCTCATACTGTGGCATCAAGCAGTCAGGCCTGCAAAATGAGTGGTCTGCCAAGCGAGTGGATTCATTCTTATTTATCGAGTAACATGAACTCTCGTACTCACAACTGAGTTACAAATTATCCTCCTATATGAATAGTACGCAACGGAAACGCACTTCTGACTATCAGTAATTTACAGAATTCTGACTGTTCACTACGCACTGGCAATACCACATTTTTTTTTTTTATTTAACGGCTTTTATCAACACATGGCCATCGCACTGAATATGAATGGCGCACACATTATAAATTCTGGATATTATGACAACATACAATTCGAAGGAAAAGGCCACCAATCTTTGTCTTTTCACTATCTTATTTATTCCGATAAATTCTATAACCTAAACACACAAATTCTATAACCTACAACAATAACACATGAGAAATTCCGCCCAGTGGGCATGGCTTTACATTGGTGATTCTCTACCTTATGGTCTCGTAATTATTTAACGCTACAGTGCACTTTCTGGATAGGATGGTGGATCTTTTGCTATATCTCAAACTTCGACTCTCACAACCATCATCACGAAACTTTCCTCCGGACCAAGCGGTACGAAAGGAACACGCATCACCTCTGAAACTACCTTGCTACTCTCCCATTCAAACCACACATACTTAAATTACATGACATGCACCACACTACAACATGAAATACAACGCAGGGAATAGTCACAACACCATCACTTTCAGCTTTCCCACTTCAATTAATATTTATCCCAGTTTCACGCGACACTGCCCCACTTCGTAATTCTACTTTCCTGCTACGAACTCTGGAGATATATGTACGTCTTCCTGTGCAATGCAAGCCAAGTGGCGTTGCTGGATAGACGGCTGACTCACCTTGCATCTCTCTCTGAGTATGAATCAAGTGTCACACGGAAACATATCACGCAAAGTAATATTAAGAACATATTCATCACACACGCGAGTCCTCAACTGATACCATGGACGAGTACTTCTCTTTATCCTTTGTCTCATACACAGATTGGGACTCACACAGTATTCACCACGTGGAAGTACTCGTCTCTAATTTCAAGTCCTGCACACGCCATTTCTTAAATATTTCAACTTACAGTACACACGCTAGTAATTCAGCTTAACTTAAGCACACGGAAGTATTTCAACTTATTGCCACACGTGGTTTCATTGTGACTGTTGGTCACTTCTGAAGATTACTACGATCCCATTAATATTACCTGCCTGACATTTAATTCTCCCCACAAAAGTTCCTGAAATAGAGAAATTATTATTTCAAACTACTCTTAAGTATTCCACATGCATACCATGTCTCCACTCTTTTGTCTTTACGGTGCACACCTAAGACAGGTCTTAACAGCACAAGATCCAACGGCAGAGTGCTGAAACATGGCCGTTCTTCAGGTCATCTCGCACCTCTGTCGAGGTGGGGGAAGACCATGCTACCGTATTGGTCAGCCACATTTCAGGCGCTCAAAGCTCCAGTAAGTTTCATCTCTTTGGTTCCACCAAAGGTGGCCAAAGCATCGTCTCAAAGATGATCATATATTCACATTCACTATCTGCGGTTAGCAGACAGCCACACATTCATTCATTTCACAGATCTCACCAAACTGGATGTAGGGATTTATTTTGTGGGAGTGCGCATGTGATCAATTAGGGAAGGTAGGAGACAAGGTACTGGCAGAAGTAAAGCTGTGAGTACCGGGCGTGAGTCGTGCTTCGGTAGCTCAGTTGGTAGAGCACTTGCCCGCGAAAGGCAAAGGTCCCGAGTTCGGGTCTCAGTCGGGCACACAGTTTTAATCTGCCAGGAAGTTTCAATTAAATAAATAAATTGTCATTCTTTGCCGCACTGGTATCCGGCTTCGCTGCATTAATTGAAATTGAGTTATTTTTACAAAAAAAAAATGTGTTGTTCTGACAAGAATAATGAAGTATGTTGTACCTATTTTCAATGTCAGGCGGTACTGTACCCTTTCAGATTTTAAGAAACTATTTCGGTACATTACGTAAGTTTTAAAGTTAAGTCTATAAAAGTTGGTATTTCACTTCACGATTAGTTATAAAGAAATATATGTTAAGGGTAAACACTTGATGAAAATACCACAGTAAGAACGCAAAAAGTATAATTAACAATAACCTTGGATTCGAGCTACGAGATTCGCCTTTTGGTCATAAGTACATTCGGTAAAGACCATGTTTCTATAACATTATTTAGCGCGAAAAGCTTAGAAGGCATTGCAGTTTGTGAACAACCTAGAAATTCCATGGAAGAAAAATAAACCGACACGAAATCCATGCAGCCTTGCAGTTTACGTGAGCGAAGCAGCAAGTGCTAAGCTAGTCTTCATCTATAGAGGGTGAACAGGAACTCCGCTGTCCGGTGGCAAAATTCTTAAGGTATAAGAGACGTCTCTAGTAGCTAGTCTCATTGCGCGTAAAACTGTTGTGACCGTCAGTACGAAGACTGGTTTCATTCAGCGTTCCACACTGTCCTGTACACGCTCCTTCATTTGTGTGTACCAACTGCAATCACGTGGACCTGCTAACTGTATTCAGCCTTTGTGCTCCCTCTACAATCCTTCAAGCGCACGCTTCCCTTCATTTAGCACACTGATTATTTCTTAAGGCCTCAATGTGACTCCTCTCAAACTATCCCCTCGTTTAGTCAAGTAGTAGTGCAAGTGGTCACTTTCTTTAATTATAAAAGTATGTCCAGATTATGCTAAATGTTACTACCTACACATCAAGTAAAGTACTACCATCTCAACAGTCTTCGAATCATGAGCTACGCACTTATACTTTTTTTTAAATTAATGAATTTACTCATGGCACTTCTGTTGTCTATGTCTATGTCTGCAGTCGCTTCCAGAAATCAGATTAATCATCAAATTAATTAATTTAGTACGATTACATTCTGAATTTCTGAGATATCCATGTATCACCACAATAAAATAAAAACAGTTAATGGTTGGAGGAGTACAAATGAGAACAGCGGGATATATAAGTATACAAAAATATTACCAAGATATTATTCATCCTTATAAACAGAAGCGCGAAAGAAACTGGTATAGGCATGCGTATTCAAATACAGAGATACGTAAACAGGCAGAACACGGCGTTGCGGTCTGATACGCCGATGTAAGACAACTACTGTCGGGCGCAGTTGTTAGATCGGTTACTGTTGCTACAATAGCAGGTTATCAAGATTTAAGTGACTTTTAACATGGTGTTATAGTCGGAGCAAAAGCGATGGAGCGCAGCATCCGTGCGGTAGCAATGAAGTGCATATTTTCCCGTACGACTATTTTACGAGTGTACCGCGAATATCAGGTATCCGGCAAAACATCAAATCTTCGACGTCGCTGCGGCCGGAAAAAGTTCCTGCAAGAACGGGACCAAAGGCGACTGAAGAGAGTCGTTCAACCTGACAGAAATGCAACCCTTCCGCAAATTGATGCAGATTTCAACGCTGGACCATCAAGAAGTGTCAGCGTACGAACGATTCAACGAAACATAATCGATATGGGCTTTCTAAGCCGAAGGTCCACTACTATACTCTTGATGACTACACGACACAAAGCTTTACGCCTCGCCTGGGCCCAACAACACCGACATTGGACTGTTGGTGCCTGGAAACGTATTGCCTGGTCTGACGAGCCTTGTTTTAAATTGTATCGAGCTGATGTGTGTGTACGTGTATGGAGACAACGACATCAATCCATGGACCCTGCATGTCAGCAGGGGAATGTTCAAGCTCGTGGATGCTCAGTAATGGTGTGGGGGTGTGCAGTTGGAGTGATGTGAGACCCCTGATACTCTAGATACGACTCTGACGGATGACACTTACGGATGCATGCTGTCCGTTCACTCGCATCCATTCATGTCCATTGTGCATTCCGACGGACTTTCGCAGTTCCAGCAAGAACAATCCGACACCCCACATGCCCATAATTGCTACAAAGTGGCTCCAGGAACACTCTTCTGGTTTCAAACACTTCCGGTGGCCACCAAACTCCTCAGAAATGCACATTATTGAGCATATCTGGGATGACTTGCAACGTGCTGTTCAGAACAGATCTCCACCACATTTTACTCTTACGGATTTATAGACAGCCCTGCAGGATTCATGATGTCACTTCCCTCCAGCACTATTTCAGACGGGTGCAGTCCTTGCCACATCGTGTTGCGGCACTTCTGCGTGCTCGCGAGGCCCTTACACGTATTTAGGAAGGCATACCAGTTTCATCGGCTCTTCAGTGTATAACTGCAGTCGAGCTGATCAGCGACTCAAAATCTCTCTTGTCTGTAAAAAGAAGATTTTAGACTAGAGAGGCGTCGTTCGCACAGTAAGTATGGCCATGTTTCGGCAGAAAGTCTACTTAAACATTATCTCAGTTATGGAGAGATCTAACTCTATCTTGAATGGACCACAGTCCCTCATTTACAAAGCGATCTAATCTTTCCAGGACGACCATTTCCTATTTCTGAAAAGGAAGCTATAAAGCTTCCCAGACACTTATGCCCATGAAATACATGTTTTTGCCACTCGCTCAAAGAGCCTGACGACTTCCTGGCGTCAGGGGAGTTACGGTTCAAATGGCTCTGAGCACTATGGGACTATACTGCTGTGGTCATAAGTCCCCTGGAACTTAGAACTACTTAAACCTAACTAAGGACATCACAAACATCCGTTCCAGAGGCAGGATTCGAACCTGCGACCGTAGCGGTCGCGCGGTTCCAGACTGTAGCGCCTTTAACCGCTCGGCCACTCCGGCCGGCAGGGGAGTTACGTTTTGCCTCCACTAAACACGTGCACCAGTCGCACTCATGTCACCCAGTCTTGTAACATGAGACTGCATCTAGTTTTATGAGCATCCCGATGTTTCTACAAAAGGCCAGATTACAGCGGTCTCCCTCTTAAATGGCTTCCACCACCCTCTTTCCGTCAACTGGCCCCGTCTGCTGCGGTCTGTCCCCTGGTCCAGGTAAAATGTTTTGCAAGCCGGCACCCTCCTGCTCCGACCCTAAGTGGGATGAGTGGAGTTCCATAGCCCGAAGTCCTTCTGCAGGTACAATCCACAGCACGCTGCCTCCCCAAATCACTCGGATAGCCGGGTCAATGGACACACCATTTTGGCCCATAATCCATCTCTCTCCCCGTTCTCCATTCCTCCACTATGGCCCCTCAGGTGCAAATTATGTACAGGCTATATAGCAGGCGTATGAACATTCTGCCCACGGTTTCCTGACGTAAAAAAGTAAAAAATCACACATACCTAATGTAGCACTGGAGAACGCAGATATCATGAACTGAAATATGGATATTAATCCAACCGAAAGTGTAGTTAAAGTGAGAGAGCGGCATGCCATCTCTGACTTCTTCCTCTTTTTCTTCTTCTTCTTCTTTTCCTACCGCCTTTATCCCACATCGTGCGCAGGGTCGTCAGGGTTTAGTATGGAATTGGCACGGTTAATTTTAAGGGGTGGCTGGATGCCCTTCCTGCCGCCACCCCATACCCCCCGGGACGGAAGTAGTGTACCCCAACTGTCTGCGTCTAGAGTAAATCGTGAAATAGTGTGAATGTGTGTCAGATCTCTGTGAATCATGTGACTGAGGCGGGACGTGGGGACCAGCCCGGTATTCACCTAGTAGGATGTGGAAAACCGCCTAAAAACCACATCCAGGCTGGCCGGCACACCGGCCGTCGTCAGTAATCTGCCAGGCGGATTCGATCCAAGGCCGGCGCGCCTACCCGAGTCCCTAGCAGGTGCAAGGCATCTCTCACTACCTCCCCGTCATTGAATAATTTCTGCATGGGGAATGTCACACTCATAAAAGAGGTTAGTGTAACAGGGACCAGAAGAAATTATGACACACTAACTAGATTGGATCATGACAGCTTTGCTAACCAAAAACCAACCAAAAAACAAAAACATCTCACCCTTCTTGTCCTCATTCAACCAGGGGTTTTCAGGATATGAGAATTGTTCCTGTGAACCCTCAGGTCTTTGACTAACACCTCTGACTATAAATGCAATGAGTGAACAGTTAACAGGTCATGCAGACATTTAACTATTCACAATGAAGATGAGGTCAGAGATGATTGGTTTTCCTAACCACAATACAGTATCATTGAGCATTCTCTGACGTCGGAGATGCTTGGTTTCCCTAACCACAACACAATATCACTGAGCATTCTCTGCATTCACAACGAAACAATCTTTCATAGAGACAATAACATGACCAGTTCTGTCCAAGCATCCAGCCAAACTAGTTCTTTTCGTACAATAGAGAAAACGATATTAACACAAAATAAACAAACGACAAAGACAAAACAAATATATAATTTAGTTTCATCAGGTGGTTTGAATATTAGTGTATTGTATGATCTTTTGTGAATGTTAGATTATAGATGAGAGTGACCTTATGCCCTAGTAAACATCTAAAAATGGTGTTCTCCCTTAAAAGATTACTTTTAAGCTAATAAAATAAATACAGCAAGGCACACAGAAATAATAATTAAAAACACGAACGTATTTTACGTCTTCTTCTGCTCTCTTTTCGAGGGTCTTTATGGAGTCTAAAAATTAGCTTTAACATTAGACAGACATAGAAACACAACACTACACTCAAGAGGAGTGTACCTAGTTGGATGTGGCAAATATAGCAGAAGAGTGGATGCTAAGAGAAGAGTTACCCCTTTACTTTACATCGTCAGTGGTGGCAACAGTGTCGGGGAAGCACCTGTCTCCAACCTAAGGCAGCAACAGGTAGGCATCTGGACTACTGACAGACCAGAGATGGGGCAGCGGATAACAAAAAGTTGCTTTTGTTAGTCTTCCAGCAGCAGTTGTCAGAGTCGTGGCAAGTGCCCCGGAGACGTCAATCGCTTGATTGGGAGCAGTCCAGTCCCTCCTTTCTGGTCGGCAGTGGCGTTACATTTAGGTCAGGTCCCTCGAGGCTCTTGCGTCAGACTGTGGTGGTCCCAGGTGGTCGCGTGACGTTAGTGACGAGGCTCCGTTACCTGCTGGCTGCAGGCTAGGCACCCCTGCGGCGACGTCACGTCAGCTGGTCTCTCGCCCGGGGACGTCGCCCCTGCTGTGACGTCACGCTGGCAGCCGCGCCCGAGGTCTCACTGTGACACCCGAGCCCCGTCTGCCGACGCTGCGAAATTGGTGCCTGTGTTGCGCCGAGCCACGGTCTTCTACTTAGTCGCCGTTTGGAACGCCATAGTCCTCTGCACAGCCCTTAGCACATGTTTTAATGCCGTGCTCTTACACTAAATGTTTACAAAAACACATACATAGAAAATTATAACAAATATATGAACAGATTGTCACTAAACATTAAACATTAATGGAGAAGATAGCGCATTGCTGCTATCTTTCCTTTGAATAGAGAACGAAACATCGATCATTAATTTCTTACCTAAAAAACTCCTAATCGAATCATTTTCTATTTGTTTCACCGTTACTGTGTGTACGTCAGTGTCATGTTAGTTTGCCAACATCCCTCATGCAACCCAATGGGCTACGCCAGCACAGCCTGCACATTCATAACTCAACCACTCTCACACCATGTAACACTTACTTCTAATTATCCTACCCACCACCAAGTTAAGCTACATCTAATACTTTCTACGAGTATTTTACGCTACTCTGGACTTTGGTGCCTCTCCTGACGCCAACGTATTGGATGATGACGCTAATGAAGATGTCCGGCGCAGAATCTGGGTCGAATACTGCTTACCGCCATCTGTGCATTCCTCTCTGTGTTGTCGGCATAGATCAGACATCGGCACGAATTCACCTTTGCCACCAAAACTGACCAAAAACTCTCAAATGTCGACATATAGATTTCATCAATTAACAGCTGCTGCATTGGTACAAACATACCAGGTCTTATTAATAACTTTTAGTTCAGGACGATTACTATATTCCGTTTTCATCTGGTCGCACTCGCCATTTCCTTCCTATCCATCTGAAAACGAACTACTGTGACTTGCTCTCCATGTACTCACACAACGTAATGCAAATCTTTGACGATGATGCACGTCTGGTGCTGGCGATCCACATCGAAAGACCTCAAGACGAACCTCTTCGCACTCCTGGCGATAACTCATAAACGATAACCACAGACGTAAAAGTACCTCCAGCGAAAAATATTCCACGATAGTCGATTATCCATAAGTGTAACCACACTCGAAAACTACCAATGAGAAAACATTCCTCCACTGGCGATAACCCTAATCGAACCACAGCGAGAAAAATAACCGTACAGAAAATTTATCATACTTAAAAGTCAACACGCCTCCGGCGTGAACAACCCATGTAGCCGGTCGGAGTAGCCGAGCGGTTCTAGGCGCTACAGTCTGGAACCGCACGACTGCTACGGTCGCAGGTTCGAATCCTGCCTCGGGGATGGATGTGTGTGATGTCCATAGGTTAGTTAGGTTTAAGTAGTTCTAAGTTCTAGGGGACTCATGACCTAAGAAGTTAAGTCCCATAGTGCTCAGAGCCATTTGAATCAACCCATGTACATCTCGCAAGACACCCCCACTGATATCGGTAGCATGATACAAATCACGCTAAGAACCACTATCAAGGGTCACAAATCAACTTATGTGGCACCACTATCGACTCCTCACAAACCGTGCATACACCACACCGGCAATGCACACAATATCATCGGAGGGAACCAAACCACTGCTACATTCCAAGAAGAATTCTGAGAAGAATTATGTCTCCAAGACTTATACAGTTATTCCTGAAACAAAAAATGCAATTTTAGCGTTGTTCCAACACATCCCTTTACTGTGGCGTGACAAGCTATTTATACAGCAAAGCCCAAGTGTTGAACCAAATAGTTACCTCATAAACCCGAGATGTTTCCGCCGAGAAATCGGCACATTCCTATCCATGAAATCAGATTATGTCTGTGAAACGTGAGAGTGTATCAGTACGCCACAAATTTGTGGTAAATCATCAAAGTGGAAACGCTGCACAGAAAATTACGAACGCCAAACACACTGATCAGGTGTCACAGGACAAAAGCTTATCCGTTAATTATTATTATAATTAGCGGCTTAAATCATTCTAAAAGTGTAAGAGTAAACAAATAAGAACAGTACACTAAGCATCTACACAAATGAACTGGAGACAAATGATTCCTAACACTAACCTAATGATATAACGAGACCTCAGCGGCCGACTGACAATTCCTACGCGGATTTCTGCTGTGGTTTCTGTTTGAGAGGTTAAGTGGTCTGGTTTCCACTGCTTCATTCTGGTAATCACGTTGCGCACTTCGCCTACTAATCCCTCCATTGTTCCTTGTTTTTTACTGAGTTCCAGATCGGCAGCACGATGTGATTAGAATTTTGCATTTCCTTCCTGTTGCTATTTCCGTTTCCGTGAACGTTACCGCCCTACGTTCCCCGTCTCCTTCCACGATTCGACTGAGCCTCATTATTAAATCTTTAGCCTTGACACTGATTTCTTGTTTACCTGTTTCTATTTGTATTTTGCCCGTCATTATTGCCTCCACATGCACCGCATGAATTCGTTCATAATGTCTCATTCGGTCCCTTGTGTTTTGTTCTTCTTTTCCAAAGTCTAACTCTCGTAGAGTGCTCTTGAATGACTCTGTTGTGTCATTACATATGCCAATGAGCAGTTCCTAGTGCCTCAATGGTAGTGTCACGTAGCAGTGTCGCATTATCTCCTCATCATTATGTGGTTGATCCAGCTTACGGTTCTTGTTGACAAGCGTGTCGAAAAACTTTACCGGACCGCGGCTCCCCCTATGATTCGTAATCCTTCCGTGCAATAATCTACGGCTTAATCCTAGCATGCAGATATCTGCAGGGAGGTACAGACAGAAACATCGCTGGGTGTAAGATGTCAAATGAAACCCACAGACTCTGTAAAGAAACACCAGTGACCCCTGGTCTCTAATACCCAAATACTCATGTAATATCCGTGAACAACTTCAGAAACTCTTTCTGTCGACTTTGGGTTCACCCTGTGCAGGCACAGTAACTGTTTTCTGTCGACTACCGTGTCGAGCGATTGTAAATGACTGTCTATACAAGTTTGTCCTCGTCCTAGTCTCTCGTAGTTTGTTCTTATGGTTTCTACCCCAGATATACGATGGCAGATGCAAAATGTTCATACTGTCTTCTTCGAATACTGATTCTATAGATTTACTTGACAGGGTTTCTCAAAAATTAAGTTTTCTTTCTTACAAGTTTCAGTTTCACTTTCCAGAGCATTTCTGTTCCACTTTCATATGGGCTATATCGACCTGTTACGGGCGTCTCCGAATTTGCTCGACGTCTTTTGTCACGCCTACTGAATAAACATTTCAAATATTGGCAGAATACTTTGTATACCGGTAGCTTACTGTACAAGGTTTGCTTTACGTGTGCAATTAATTTTTTCAGAACTTCTCCAACAAATCTGTCTTCCCTTCGGGTTCCTTAATAATTATTTTACGTCATTGGCCTACTTTATATCACTTCTTAGTACGATCTTCAAAAGTCCTACACTAGGTGATCTGCTTAAGATGTTCGCCACTAGTACTGTAAACAGAGCCCATAGCGCTCTTTCTCTCTGGCATGGGCATTATCTTGCTGTTATCCATATCTAAGAAGGACTCTCCACAAGTTTCTTTTTTTTTTTTTTAAAGAAGGCTGTCATTTATTACAAAAAGTGGAAATTTTAGTTTAAGCCTGCCAAAATTTCCTTGCCTCTAGACATCAACATTGTCAGCGAACCCCCTTACGGTTCTGCTGCTCCTGAGAAATCGATTATATCCCCAGAATGAAGCGGATGTGCGGTGATATGAAACTTCCTGGCAGGTTAAAACTGTGTGCCGTACCGAGACTTGAACTCGGGGCCTTTGTCTTTTGCGGGCAAGTGCTGTACCGACCCTTTTCTGCAATTTTTTGTTGTTTATTTGGTTGTCGCGGACTTCACATGACATCCATTGAAGTTCGTTGTTGATCCTTTCCTCAGTTTTTTTTTTTTTTTTTTTTTTTTTATTTATTACAGAGACCAGGCACGCCTCTGACCGAACACGGTGAGCTATTGTGCCCGCTCCAACTGAGCTAGCCACCCAAGCAAGACTCACGCTCTGCCCTCACAGCTTTACTTCCGCCAGTACCTCGTCTCCTACCTTCCACACTTCGAGCCTCGGTCTGGCACACAGTTTTAATCTGCCAGGAAGTTTCAAATTGATTATACATGGTAATAATGTTACAGGTCCTATTACACTTCCTCAGAGTACTGAAATATCTGGTGTCGCAGGACAGAGCGGATGAGGATGTGGAAAGGGGCCAAGATCAGTTACTGTTAGTTGCACAAGAACACAGAACTTTATTCCTCGAAAACACAAGGCACAGTTTTCTCTTTAAAACAACAAGGATCAGTTCACGGCTTCGGGCCCAAGTAACTTCTCAATAATAAAGTTTAAATAATTCCTTTTAAAACACAAGGATTTAGAGAAACGGCTGAAGGCCTTTCTTAAGAAAAATTAAAATATCCTTAAATAATTTCTTTTAAGGCACAAGAATTTATACAAACGGCTGAAGGCCTTACTTAAGTAAAATTAAAACATCTTCTCGGCTAAAGGGCCGAATAATATTTCAGATCAACAAAGGAAATTCTTTAAAACGCAAGCATTTACCAATTTCCGCTAAAAGCCATATTAAGGAAAATTTGAATGAATTCCTGCCGCGCGGGATTAGCCAAGCGGTCTGGGGCGCTGCAGTCATGGACTGTGCGGCTGGTCCCGGCGGAGGTTCGACTCCTGCCGCGGGCATGGGTGTGTGTGTTTGTCCTTAGGATAAATTAGGTTAAGTAGTGTGTAAGCTGAGGGACTGATGACCTTAGCAGTTAAGTCCCGTAAGATTTCACACACATTTGAACATTTTTGAATTAATTCCTAGGCTGAAAGCCCAATAATATTTCAACATAATAAAGGCAACCTTCAAAGTCAAACATTTACACAATACAACAGAAAACCACCTTTAGAAAACTTGAAATTATTCAAAATAATTAAAGACAAACCTTAAGCACATACACAGTAGGGCTGAACGCCATTTTAATAATTCAAGATAATTAAAGAGAAACCTTACTGACAGGAATTTACACATTACGGTCGAAAGCCACAAATTTTAAAACAAAAGCGGCTGAAAGCCTAAATACAGAGCAAACAAGAATTTTAAATAAAACAATGCTGAAGGCCTGATCTTGAAATATGTAAATAGGCTGTTTAGGTTTTTATGTTGGTAACGTCACGTAGCGCTCTGTATGAAAATCACTGGCAGTGCTGTGTGCAGTCTGTGGCTGGTTTGCATTGTTGGAATTTGCTATAGTAGTTTTGGGCAGTTGGATGTTAACAGCGCTTAGTGTTGCGCAGTTGGAGGCGAGCCGCTAGCAGTGGTGGATGTGGGGGGAGAGATGGCAGAATTTCGAGAGCGGATGATCTGGATGTGTGTCCATCAGAGACAGTAAATTTGTAAGACTGGAGGTCATGAAATGATATATATATATATATATATATATATATATATATATATATATATATATAATGACTTTTGAACATTATTAAGGTAAATACATTGTTTGTTCTCTATCAAAATCTTTCACTTGCTAACTACGCCTATCAGTAGTTAGTGCCTTCAGTAGTTAGAATCTTTTATTTAGCTGGCAGTATTGGCGCTCGCTGTATTGCAGTAGTTCGAGTAACGAAAATTTTTGTGTGATGGGTGATACTTGAAAGGTATAGGTTATTGTTAGTCAGGGCCATTCTTTTGTAGGGATTTTTGAAAGTCAGATTGCGTTGCGCTAAAAATATTGTGTGTCAGTTTAAGCAGTCATTTACAATTTTTCTAAGGGGACGTTTCAAATACTTCACATAAGGTTCGGCTGAAGGCCATATAGTGAACATAGGACAGACAAAATTAATACACGGTTGAAGGCCTGGCTCAGTACTTGCGACAGTCCGGAACCGCGGGACTTCTATGGTCGCAGGTTCTAATCCTGCCTCGGGCATGGATGTGTGTGATGTCATTAGGTTAGTTAAGTTGAAGTAGTTCTAAGTTCTAGGGGACTGATGACCACAGATGTTAAGTCCCATAGTGCTCAGAGCCAGCCATCAGTACTTGCGACAAAAGAAAATCACAATCACAAACAACAGAACAGTGGTGCTCAGAAGTGTTCCAAGGGTCGGCCTGTGGAGGAAACTCAAACAACAGTTTAGTTGAGACAGGTAGCCTAGCGTAACACTAAATAATCGGGTAGCAGCACGACCTTGGGACGGCTGAAGAGCAGACCAACAACTTAATTCCCACCTCATGCCGCGGAGACTTCCCCGCTGCTTTGTCGCAATCGACCAACTGGCTACTACAGTACGCAAAACAGCATTCATCTACTCAGCTACAGACAGTTCCACGTAAACACTTGCACCAAGAACTTCGACAATCCTAAAAACCAGTCACTGTGGAACAACTAGGAGAAATGACAAGTCAGACACACACAGAGTTTCCATAAGCGGTCGCCGACCAAATACACGTCGTGTGATGAGACGACTGACCGAACGACCAACCAAGGTCGTTCTCACTCAAGTTATGTGTGTCGGCAACGGCTGGGCGAGTATTGGCTGTCCGGAGCTCACTGCAGCTCCAACCCGACTGAACTCGATGTCCGTTCGGAACTCGGAGACACGACGACCCGGGCACACTGGCTCGGACCCAACCACGCAGAGGTAACTCAAGCCCATTAGCCACGACATCTCTGCACAAGGAAGGAACCGAGCCACGTCCGGCAAGATGGCCAACTGACCAGGCCGAGAAACGGTCAAAAGACCAAATACAAGTCGCCCGATGAGACGACCAACCGAACGACCAACCAAAGGTCGTTCCCGCTCCAAACTCCTTCTGTCGGATAGTTCATTTGTGTGGGCAGCGGTCGGCAAGTACTGGCTGTCCGCCCCTCACTGGCGCTCGGTTCCCCCGACTCAACTCCTGACAGACGACGACCCGGAAATGCTAACGGTCCAGAGATAGTACGACAGTGGACTTATCGATAAGCGCTGCTGCTGCCACTCACGGGCAAGCAAACCAGCAACTTAGTGACGCCCAAATTACTGAATAAGAAAGAGATGACCAAACCACAAAAACAAAAGAACGAGCAATAAACGTCATGACCGCGAGCTGCGCACGGGTCAGGTACATCCAAAGTTACCCTTGTTTCTGTACCACATTCACCGTCGAGTATAACATACTGGATTCTCATCAGGTTACCTTCCATTCAGAAGGCTGTTGCACGCAGCGACTGTTATATTGACTTGTAAATAACAGATTTCAGCCATCAGTCGTCCTTTTTACATTTTATTGGCAGATCTAGATTTCAGCTAGAAAATAGCCATTCTCAATGCTCTATCATTTTTTATCATCAGCTCATTGAACTGTGGATGAAGCCCGACCAACAGGCATTACATGCATTGATCAAAAATGATGGTGCACTGAGAATGGCTAGTTTCTAGCTGAAATCTAGATCTGGCAATAAAATTTAAAAAGAACGACTGGTAGCTGACATCTATTATTTACAAATACTGGATTCTATTAGCCTAATATTCCTCGAGCAAATCATATACTGAAGATGATACTCCATATGATCAGATTTTGGTTTGCAGTCAACATAGTGTTATAGCTTCTAAATGTAAGAAGATCTACTGGTTTTTGTTACAAGCTGTTTTTCCACATGAGTGTTTTTTCCGAAATCAATGCTGACGTTTGGGGGCTGGACCAATGCGACGCCTGGAGCGCGGAGGTGCCGATGACACTGCGGTGCGGACACTGGTATCTGTGGACAATACCTGTGGACAGCAGACACTGGCTGTGCCACCGTTGTAATGGTGAAAGGGGGGAGGGGCAGGGGGATGCGGAAAACGTGAAAGATTGCATAAGAAACTCTTGAATTGCGCGTTGGCATTTGGGAGAACCACGAAAACGTAACCTGAAAACTTGGAAAAGTCATTGAATACTGTAACGCAACCTTGTGTCCCACAAACATTGAAGTCACCCAACACACAACACATAAACAGAACCCCTGAAATCCCACAAATCTTAGAATACGAATGCATGATACAGTGAGAAAGACCGCTGAGCATGCGTGGCATAACTATTGGCGGCTGACATGAAATAATAAAAAGAATTTCATTAAAACTATCTCAGAATAACGTCCAAAATCTAAGGGCCAAGTGCGTGAATGTACTGAATGACGAAGCAACACGAAAATATGATACCCACATAACAAGCAAACATGGTCTATGTAAGGGTACGGGCCTTAAAAAAACAAAAAGACAGTAATAACCTTCGGTTACTTCACAAAAGCATATGACTCCATCGACAGAGAGACTCTTGTGAGGATCCTGAAGAACAGAGGACTTGATGGAACTACACAAGAACTCATAAAAGAAATTCTGACGCACACAAAAGCAAGGGTGAGATTCAGAGGAGCGCTGTCAGAAGAATTTGAGATCATGACTGGTGTTAAACAGGGAGATGGATTGTCACCATTGTTGTTCAATATAGCATTGGACGAAGTGATCAGACATTGGAGAGCAATAAACGGGGAAATGGGAATACCGAAGACCCATGTGAGGGGCAAAAAGGACAACAGGGCTCAAGTGGCCTGCCTAGCCTTTGCAGGCGAAATAGCAATAGTAAGTGAGACGGAAGAAGACGCAAAGACACAACTCGACAACTTAAGTAAGGTAACCAGAAAGGTGGGACTGAGGATCGCCTATAACAAGACAAAGACATCAAATACCACTGCAGTCTGGGAAGCACCAGAAGGCACTGTGCAAATGGTGGACAGATTTAAATACCTGGGAGAATTTGTAACAGGAAGGAACAGTAGCAAGGAGGGAATAACAGAGAGGATAAAGAAGATTAGGTCAGCCTTCTGCATGACGAAAGACATATACAATAACAAGAATATATCCACAGAGGCAAAGATAAGCCACTACAAGGTAACATTGAGGAATACAGTATTATATGCTGCTCAGACGATGACACTAGGAAGAAATGGGGCAGAACAACTAGAGAAAGAAGAGAGAAAAATACTGAGAAAAATACTAGATCCCGAAAGAGGTGGAGAGAGGTGGATGCGAAGACCTACGGAAGAATTGTACCGGAACATGGGAACAATATCCGGGGAAATGAGACTCAAAAGGGCAAGGTTTGCTGGACATGTAGTTAGGATGAGTATGGACAGAATGACGAAGAGAGTGTAGGAAACAACAGTGAGGACAAGGGTAAAGACAGGAACCAAGTGAGTTGTTGAACTTCTGAAGGACTGGTTGGAATTGGGGATCAAGGTCGAAGGAAAGGACAATTGGAGGAACAAATATACACCGACCAATATGTCGGAGATCAATGACAGAGACGAATACAAGAAAAGATTTGTCACCAGTGGACCAACATAAGAACGGAAACTGAAGATCTCGGAAGAAGAGCGGGAGAGAAGAAGAGAAAGACTGAAGACGTTCAGGGAGAAGAAGAGGAAAATGCAGTCCACGAAGGGGCTACCCGTGGTCCTACAGAGGCCGTAACGCAAGAAGGAGAAGAAGAAGGAGGAGGAGGAGGAGTGTAACTGTTCACCAGACGCGTCGGAGAAGACCGGGCGCAGGCAGATGTTACGGCGAAATTTCCGGGTAAGCGCAACCCAATGCTCGGAAGATCACACGACGGGATAGGGGGGCGACAGGTTGTCCGGCACTGACTGTGGGAGTGGTCAAAGCGGCCACTGCTGTGGCGCCAGCGGTGGCGGGGCATGGATGGCTGTGAACACTTCAGCGTCGGCGTCGAGGGTGCCTGTTGCAACAGGGCCTGTGAGGATCACATTCATAAGAGCGCTGGTGCCAACATCGACAATGTTGGTAACGACAGGCAGTCTGGTCGTGACAGGGGCAGTGATGACTCGAATGATGAGAAGGCTATCCATATCGTCGACAGGGCACACGATGGTTGGAGGGCAGGCTGTGACATGACTGATGAGAAGGCCGGCAATGTCGTCGAAGGGACTGACGATGACAAGAGGGCAGACTGTGACAGGGACAAATAGTAAATGGCCTGACGAGAAGACTGGCAACATCTTCGTCAGGGCTGGCGATGACAGGAGGGCAGACTGCGACAGAGCCGGTGACTAATGGACTGACAAGAAGGCTAGCAACATCGTCGACAGGGAGCACGATGGTAGGAGGGCAGGCTGTGACATGACTGACGAGAAGGCCGGCATTGTCGTCCTCGCACGAAAGAAAAAATGGCTGACATCGAAATAAGTGTCCAAGGAATAGAGCAGCAACTGAAATCACTCAACAGAGGAAAGTCCACTGGACCTTACGGGATACCAATTCGATTCTACACAGAGTACGCGAAAGAACATGCCCCCTTTCCAATAGCAGTATACCGCAAGTCTCTAGAGGAATGGAAGGTTCCAAATGATTGGAAAAGAGCACAGATAGTTCCAGTTTTCAAGAGGGGTCATCGAGCAGATGCGCAAAACTATAGGCCTATATCTCTGACATCGATCTGTTGCAGAATTTTAGAACATGTTTTTTCCTCGCGTATCATGTCATTTCAGGAAACCCAGAATCTACTCTGTACGAATCAACATGCATTATGGAAACAGCGATCGTGTGAGATCCAACTCGCAATATTTGTTCACGAGACCCAGAAAATATTAGATACAGGCTCCCAGATAGATGCCATTTTCCTTGACTTCCGGAAGGCGTTCGATACAGTTCCGCACTGTGGCCTGATAAACAAAGTACGAGCCTACGGAATATCAGACCAGCTGTGTGGCTGGATTGAAGTGTTTTTGGCAAACAGATCACAGCATGTTGTTCTCAATGGAGAGACGTCTACAGACGTTAAAGTAACCTCTGGCGCGCTACAGGGGAGTGTTATGGGACCATTGCTTTTCACAGTATATATAAATGACCTAGTAGATAGTGTGGTAAGTTCCATCCGGCTTTTCGCGGATGATGCTGTAGTATACAGAGAAGTTGCAGCATTAGAAAATTGCAGCGAGATGCAGGAAGATATGCAGAAGATAGGCACTTGGTGCAAGGAGTGGCAACTGACCCCTAACACAGACAAATGTAATGTATTGCAAATACATAGAAAGAAGTATCCTTTATTGCATGATTATATTATAGCAGAACAAATACTGGTAGCAGTTACTTCTGTAAAATATCTGGGAGTATGCGTATGGAACTATTTGAAGTGAAATGATCATATAAAATTAATTGTTGCTAAGACGGGTGCCAGGTTGAGACTCATTGGGAGAGTCCTTAGAAAATGTAGTCCATCAACAAAGGAGGTGGCTTACAAAACACTCGTTCGACATATACTTCAGTATTGCTGATCAGTGTGGAATCCGTACCAGGTCGGGCTGACACAGGAGATAGAGAAGATCCAAAGAAGAGCGGCGTTTTCCGTCACAGGGTTATTTGGTAAGCGTAATAGCGTTACGGAGATGTTTAGCAAACTCAAGTGGCAGACTCTGCAAGAGAGGTGCTCTGCATCGCGGTGTAGCTTGCTCTCCAGGTTTCGACAGGGTGCGTGTCCGGATCAGGTATCAAATATATTGCTTCCCCTTTTTTATACCTCCCGAGGATTTCACGAATGTAAAATTAGAGAGATTCGAGCGCGCACAGAGGCTTTCCGGCAGTCATTCTTCGCGGCAGTCGTTCTTCCCGCGAACTATAAGCGACTGGAACAGGTTGGTTCAAATGGCTCTGAGCACTATGCGACTTAACTTCTGAGGTCATCAGTCGCCAAGAACTTAGAACTAATTAGACCTAACTAAGGACATCACACACATCCATGCCCGAGGCAAGATTCGAACCTGCGACCATAGCGGTCGCCCGGTTCCAGACTGTAGCGCCTAGAACCGCACGGCCACTCCACCCGGCGACTGGAACTGGAAAGGGAGGTAATGACAGTGGCAAATAAAGTGCCCTCCGCCACACACCGTTGGGTGGCTTGCGGAGTGTAAACGTAGATGCAGATGTAGAAGGGCCTGGCCATGACAAGAGGGCATACTGTGACAGGGACAATAATGAATGTCCTGATGAGAAGACTGGCAACATCGTCGTCAGAGCTGGCTATGACAGGAGGGCAGGTTGCGACAGAGCCAGCGAGAAATGGACTGACAAGAAGGCTGGTAACATCATCCACAGGTATGCCATCATTGGTCAGCGATGACTGGATTGAAGAGCAGCTGGCAAAAGTGGCAACACAATTTGTGTTGACAAGAGGCAGCCCGTGACAGGCAAGCGAGTAGTGGACTGACGAGAATCCACGCATTGTGGTCTACAGGGCTGGTAACAACAGTAAGGTGACACATGCAAGGGCTGGACAGAAGATAGTGCGACTTCCATCATAGAATTCAATGAACAGGAACCTGAATGCCACACGGTACTGCAAAGAAACTGGATGATTGTAGCCCATTTTTCCACACATAAAGCTATTGGACTCCTCTCTCATATGCTGGTCATGACCATGGTCACTTGTATACTGTGGAGATGACTGTCCATCATTAACCTAGCCATTGATTTACGCTTGGGGCAACCAGAGGTGACACTCACTACAATAGTGCTCACCCAACTGTTCCACTAATAGCCTATATCCACCAAATGGAAGTCTGTGAAAGCCAGAGACCACAAATAAAAGACCTCAGGACCCGCTCTTGCATCAAATTGAGTAATGTGTTGCGTAACTTGTATGCTACACGTTATGAAGTGCATCTTCAATTGTTGACGGTATATGGCTCAGTCTCTTACTGACCATCAATCCCCCGGAAATGCAGAATTTGGGACAGTTTGCCAAGACGCGCCCAACGTATTCATAACATGAGTGAGCTGAGTTACCCTCTAGAACAGTTTCTGAAACTACTGATCCTATAACTGAAAGACTTGAGAGAAAGAAATTTCGATGATTGGACAGGCATCTTAATTAAAATGTACTCATAAACCATGTGTGAAAACAAACTGCCAGTGGACTGGAAACAGTACTTTTAATTACTGTAAACAATGCGGACGAAGAGTATCTCTTAGCGAATACCTACGGCAACATAACTTAAGCAGACAGCACAAACCGTGCAGAAAATAGAAACATGACAAAGTTGGTTCGACTAATTAGCGTATCCTAATCGAAAACCTCTTTACCAATATCTATACAACATAAAGATACTTGAACGCCATTTTCGCAACAAACACATACCAAAATAGGACAGCTAAATCGGCACACAACTACCGATTCCGAGTACAGAGCATGTCCAGAACACTCTTGCACTATAGTAGGCGTCACTTATTATCACTAACACCACTGACTACAAATTGCCACAGTATAATAAGCAAGAATATACTATACCAGCAAGACGAACTAATACACAAGTGAAACCTTTCTGTGAAAACCACACAGACAACTCAGAAAAACGGAATCCTGCTCCACAAAACCAATACGCAGCTAACAACATATAAACACAGTTGAAGAAAAGCCTCATATTCCGTCCTTGGTGATGCGTGCCATACTAAACGAGAATTCCTAACTTCCATAGAGAACACTTTATTCACGGCACAAGTTCACAAATAAGTTAGTTCTAACAAGAACTGAAAGATAGTTCGTCATCACTAGAGAACAACAGAAACACAGTTAACTGAGGTGATAATATTTTAATTCCGAGGGAAACCCGACACCCAAGTAGCTTGTATGACAGCATCTGTAGGGGCCACGCCGTATGGAGTAACGCGAAGCAGTGCGGAGACAATGCAATGTAGAGCAGAGAGTCCGGGTTGGTCTCGGTGAGTAGTCATTGACAAACTAAGAGGTGTACCCCGGCTCGGAACTGAGCCATACACTGATCAACCAGAACTTTATGACCGTCGACCTACTATACATATAAACCCGTCCAGGCGATAGCAGCTTCACTCCTAGTCAAACATACGCACAGCGTATGAAGTATCGTGAGCTTGTTGTCCGTATTTAGAATGGGGAAGGCGTACGATCTACCTGAATTAAACCGAGGACATGGAGGCTGGGCACGGACTTTTGGGAAACTGCACGACTTGCTGGATGTCTTCATCATTTGGCGAAACCAAGGTGAAACCACGTCCAGACATCGTGGGTTGGCCAGCTACCCGTCATCAAGGTAGGCAGGTGATGCTTGATGTTATCACTGTCTCAAAAATCTACAAACACCAGGAATTGAATGTTGGCTCCTATTTTGACTGCACCAAAGGTGGCAATCCTCGCCGGTCAGGGGGCCTGAAGGTAGCGTAATATATCGCCGAGACTGGTAGCCTGATAAAATAACAATTTAGACGGCTGAAAGGTGTTTGATTTGACGTTATATCCCTTTCATTACAGATGTTGAACATCGCAGTCTGGGCGGACTGGTTAAACGGGACAAGCGGCGAACTGTGGGGAAACTAACATCAAACTTTGATTCTGGGCAGAGTACAAGTGTGTCTGAACACATCAGTCACACCCAACAATGGGCCTCCGCATCCAACGACCCATGCATATGTCAGTGTTAACACCATGAAATTGGCAACCACAACTGAAATGGGCAAATGAACATTGACACTGTGAAACGTCCCCTTTGAACATTTTATACACGACTGTGCTTAAACTGACACACAATATTTTTAGCGCAACGCAATCTGACTTTCAAAACTCCCTACTAAAGAATGGCCCTGACAAACATTAAACTATACCTTTCACAAATCACTTACCTCACAAAAATCTTCGCTGCTCAAGCTACTGCAATACAGCGAGCGCCACTACTGCCAGCTAAATAAAAGATTCAAACTACTGAAGGCACTAACTACTGATAGGGGTAGTTAGCAAATGAAAGATATTAATAGAGAACAAACAATGTATTTACCTTGATATCATCATATATAAATATAGCAGTTCATGACAAATTTCAAAACTCCGCCATCTCTCTCCCCACATCCACCACTGCTGGCGGCTCACCTCCAACTGCGCAACGCTACGCGCTGTTCACAGCCAGCTGCCTAACACTACAATGGCGAGTATTACAACAATGCAAGGCAGCCACAGACTGCACACAGCACAGCCAGTGATTTTCATATTGAGCACTACGTAACGTTGCCAATAAGAAAACATAAACAGCCTACTTACATAGAGAAAACATAAACAGCCTACTTACATAGAGAAAACATAAACAGCCTACTTACATAGCCCCCATGCTCCCCACAAAAATTTTTACAAATTGGATGGGGCAGTGGCCAATACAGATTTGAAAAAATTTTTCATAATTACAATAACAAAGAAATCAAATGCACACACTTATTGATATTATGTTGGTCAAAAGCTAAAATTGTCTCACAGTCCATAAAGACAGTCCTAATCGTACATCATAACAGTAATTACAGGTTTTTTTTCACAAAGTCTCATTAGTAAAAGAAATTGCACACAGAAGTAGTGGATTTCCATGCAGTCTTGAAGAAGTAGTGTTGTCCTTCCAACGGAAAGACAGTGCTGACTCTTGACATGCTGACAGGTAATGGGCCACAACAGAGCAAACCCACAGCAGAGTTCATTCGACGTTTTGAAGAATATTGTTAGGTAGGTCATCATAGATGCAGACCCACTGTAGTCCTTGTAGAGATAATGGTATTGGTGGGCCACCAGAGGTGCAGACCCACTGTAGTCCTGGTAGAGACGGCCAGCAGCCATCCGTTGCGACTGTGCAGGTGCACAATCACCATCGAAGATTCTTGCAGAGAATATAGAAAGTCCATAAACCACCACTTGTGCACTCAGAAAGTTTTTCTTTTAATTGTCCTTAGAACCAGCAATGCTGTTATCCAGTCCCTTGCTGAATTACCAACACACGTGCAAACACTAACAGTCCCTACTTCTCATATATTGTCCACATACTATGACCAACAGAAAAGTGTGCAGTGAAATGTAACTAACAAGTTAATAATGTCATGAACTGGTGACAATTACAATTTTATAACATAAGAATACAATTACAAAGGTACAAAATACATCATTAAAAACATAATAATACAGATAACATTTGTAGTACAGGCTTTACAAAAGAATAGAAATAAACATATACATGAGTGTTACAAAAATAGTGACATAAGTACATACATAAAATAATGAGAATAGTTTTCGAAACATTAATTTCACACATGAACATTGAAACAGAACAGAATTGTAAACAACTTTACAAAGAAAATAACATATTATTAATGCAACTTATATTTGAGGACAACAGTATTCCTCCTCATAGTGAATATAGCTTAGTATTAGAAGAGAAAAAAATTCTATGAAACAGTACACAGAGACAGGAAGAAAACAAATACTCAAGGGTACACAAACACATAGTGGGATAACACCAATAGGAAAGGACAGGGTTCGCTTTCAGTGTAACATTTGGTACTGCAGTCCAACCCAAAACTTCATATATCTTTCCTCTTATTTCATCCTTTGTTTCCACCAAAAAAATTCTATCTAAGCATGCTTTCTGTATTTATATGTTCACACATTTCTTACCTCAACATTTATTTCCAAGAAAATCCTACCTAAACCTGTTTTCTCAATGCATTTCTTCCAATTCATCGCAACTCATTCTCTTAGAGGCTACCCCCTCTTAAGCTAACTTAAATCTACTGAGCTCAGATGCTAAACTAAGGGACGAGGCAATGCAGCATCACATAACAATTAATATAAACAGCAATTACCAAAAAATTGGAAAATTGCAAAGCAAGCTACCGTAAATCTAAATTAACAGATAAAATGCAAAATTACAACTAATATGAGCCAATGTGCAGCAACATGAAAAATCAATGAGTAGTAAAATTGGCTTAGCGGAGTAACACAAATTAAAGTTCAGTAGCACTATGCCTGGCAAACAGCAGCTTATATCTAAACATGACATAGCTCAAGAAGAAAAAATATTACAGTAAAAACAACAATGCAGATAAGGGAAATGTATATTCACATCTTAATGTCTATGTAATTAAAGTGGTGCACCACAACAACTTATTGTAAAAGAAATATTACCATGTACTTGAAAAGAATATTATGTATGCAGTTACTAGTTCCTTCTTATTGTTCTTTCCTTTCCAAGTGCTCCTTTTTTAAAGAATGTGGATCATAAAATAATTATTTAATAGATCTGTTGACAGAAAGTGTTCACATTAGCAAATGCATTTTATTTTATAAAAGCAATGCTGCAACACAGCTGAAAAACAGGTATCAAATGAAATAAGCAGTTACGCAAACCAAAGCATAAAAATATCATTCAATAGTCATGTGACATTTCATAAGTTAGTAGAAATTCTCTCAACTCTCGTAGAAAGACGCTTGTCGTAATCAGGTGTGCAGATGTACGAATATTTCCCATCAATTCATAAGCATTTCAGCAATTAGCACAAAGTGCGAGGAATCATATGTTTTCAAGTAACGAGGGTGTCGCATTAGCGATGAAAGGCACACCCTAATGGCTTGTTCTCCAGGTGTTTTCCTGTGCTCTGAAAGGCACGCGCTAATGGCTTTTTCTCCAGGCGTCTGACACAGCTGGGTGCCCACGACGCATTATGTGTAGGTGGTCCGTTAACTTTCGTACGGAAATATTTACGACAGCGATTTTCGCTAAAGTGACAGTCTCACATAAAAATACTTCACAGGTCAAGAATTAGCGTTGCAAATCTGTAGAAACAAAATCCTATGAATATAACAGTGTCCAAAAAATGTTCAGTGGCATTGTGATACATTCACACATGATTCACACATGTCATAACTCTTAAAGTACGATTCTTGGTTTCCAACATCCTTTTTCACAAGTCAAGAGTCCCTACCCACTATTCATTACTCCTTACCTCATTATACATATACATATTCGTCGACACTTCTTCAATATTTCATCGTGAGAAATACGTAGCATAATAAACATTCCTCAACAACATAATACACATCGTCGTCGTAATAATAACATCATAACACTTCAGTCAAATCTCAAAATCGTCGTAACTTCCTCCAATAATTTCTAAGCCTAAAATAATTCTCTGCTCATGTCAAAAGTGTCAGCTGCCTCAAACGTACTTTAAAAATCATGATCTCATACCAAATACATCATTCAAAGCTCTCATAGTATCACAATGGTTCCAAAAAAAATATGAGCATTTCACAAAGTACAGACAAAATACAATTTCATAAGTGTGAAGTTATCCAACGGTGTAATTGCGTAAACATCTGTCACTGATGTAGTAAAAAACATGTTTATCTCTCAGTTAAATGATCAGATAGCTGTGTAATTTGTGTGTTAGAGAAATATGGTACCGATGTGTAAAGTTGTATAAGCAAATACCATATTAGCTAGGGCTCCTTGTGCTTGCCAAACACATGGTACACAAAGTAAGCGTGTACCCCCCTGAGGATAAACGTAATTATACCCTCAGGTGTTACAAATTACAGCAATGGAATGAAATGTATCACGGAAAACTTTCTTTGTAATTAAAAAATCTTTGAAAATAAGTGTTTTAAGTATAAGATTAATCACTCAAATGCGTGTCCTGTAGCGCTAAATGCGCGTCTTGCTGTAAGATAATTCTGTGGAACTGTCGTAGTTATCGTCCTCTGTAAGCAAAGTTCTGCTAAAGTCAATGTACTTACCTCATGATACACAAAAGTGAAATGCTTTACGTATAGATATCTTAGTTATTACGCTTATTGCCGTGATGAGGAAAGTACTGTACAGTAACGTATTGTTATGCCACGAAAAAGGCTGTCTCATTGTTGCTATACCACAAAAGTTACTACTAAAACATGTTTTTCTTCCTAGAAGAATTCAGAAAACTGTGCAGATATAAAACAGATACACTGCAAAAGCAACATTGTAAATTGTCACTCATTAGTAGCGTCGTGATAAAAATCGTGTAGCTGTCACATAAACTAACCTCTGTGTCATCTGGTATCTCTCAGAAAGTACTTTAAATCCGGAATGTATTTTCAAGTAAACCAAAATGTTGCATTAAAATCTCATTAGCAGTACTGGTAAATGCTCTAATCGTACAACTAACAAGCAAGAATGTACACACACAATTACACTGTGTCGTCTGTTCGCAATAACAATGCATTCGTAATTTCTGTTTAAATAATTTCTCTTGGTTCTTGGCTGGATATTGAACTTCAAACATTGTTGCATGGTAACAGTTTCTAAAGCATACTAGTAACGTGAAGTGAAACGTTTTATGGCAAAGACAAAGTTAAAAGGCAGATTATCTGTCAATAAATGGTTTTACATGAGAAATGTGGTGTAAACCTTTACTCTTCCTAGTACGCAGAGTTTCAACTTCAACGCAATTATCATGTGGTATACGTCGGTAAAGAATACTGGAGTTTTTCTCAAGGTTAGCGTCTATGTTATTTTTCTCTGAGTCACCTGGCGCACGCGGCTGCCTGCGGTGCGAGTCATTGTCTGTTCCTTTGTTGGCGCGCGTCGTTATTGGGATTAGGAGACCTAGCTTCTACAAATTCACCGTGACGAGAGGGCCCTGCTCTGTTTGAATCCCGCCAGTTCTGATGCAATTCAGGTCTGTCGTTACGATCATATCGTCTGTCGTCATGTCGGTAGATTCCATAGTTTCTTTCTTGTCGGTCACATGGTGGAGAATTTCTCCCTGAATCGTAACTGCGCGCTGGTCCGTTGCGTCTAAAGTTATTCTGTCTCCCTTGATAGTATTTATTTTGGTTCCCATATTGTCTGTTTCTCTTATTGTCTCTGTGATAGTCATTACCACGGAGAGGTGATCTTTCCCTGTAGTTATTACTACTCTGCCAACGGTTGTCATACGGGTGGTGTCTGTTTTGGTCACGATTTGTGTTGTGAGAATAGCCTTGTCGTGTAAAGTTATTACTTCTTTCATCGCGGAATTGCGACGGATGTGACCTGTAATTGCTGTGTTCCTGGTTTCGCGTTCCGCGATTGTCAGTGTCAATTTCTAATTCTTGTAACAGTCCCTGAAATGCTTCAATGTCGTCTTTGCAACGCCCTGCCAAAATAATGTGTCGTAAATGTTCAGGTAATTTGATTAAGCAAATGCGGATGAGTTCTGAGGGGCTGTATGGGTTCGACAGGTACTGATTCTTGTGCAACATGTCTTCAAAATATTTCACAAGACTGGAAAATTCAGATTGTTCGAAATGTTTCATCATTATGATGCCATGTTTTACGCGGTCTTGTGTGGCTTGAGACCAATATGCTGAGAGGAAGGCATGGTAAAATTCTCCTTCACTGTGGCAATCGTGAATGACCGATCGCATTCTTACAGCTGGTTCATTCTCCAAGTAGCCACACATAAATTCTAATCTGTGTTCTAACGACCAGTTGGGACGAAAACAATGAGAGAATTGATGGAGCCATGCTTGTGGATGAATGTCGTTGCCAGAATTCTTAAATGTTTTGAATTTACGTGTAGTAATGAACAGCTTATAGTCAAAATCATCATGACGGCGAGTCGCATATCGGTCATTGTTAGGTCGTGTCGGCCGTTCCATCTCAAAATTCGGTGCACATTCCCAATTTCTTTCATTACTTCCGAAATGCCCTGTGTTATTATTTTGTGTCTGTTCCGTATTTGTATGTCCCTCTTCCCGTGTTGGAGCGCGAGTGTCCTCTGAAATACGTAATTCTTGTATTACCTGTGTCAGCTGATCTTGTACTTCCCGGATTTCTCTTTGGTGTTGTGTATTAATTTGATTCTGATTTTGTTTGAATTTTCTTATTTGTTCATACTCTTCTGTGTCAGTGAAGGCTACGGGTCTTGTGTCATTCAGATCATCATCTACCTTTGTAGATAAGTTAGTGAATTGATCCGAAAGTTCGGCTACTTTCTCTGATAGTGTACTTATTTCCTCAGCGTGTTTTTCTGAACCAAGTTTCAGAGTATCTACTTTGTCCTTTAAGTTTTCCTGAGCTTTTGCAAGTTGCGTAACCGAATCGGTAGATGCAACTGAGTCAAATTTAGCCCACAAGGTCTCAAGATTTTCATGAACAATGGTTTGCAGCTCTTTTATGGCTGCTTCGTGATTCTGTAATGCATTTTCATGCCGCGAAAAAATAGGTTGAAAATGCTCACAAATTTGTGATTTTACGTCATTACAGACTTTTTGACATTTCGATTCAATGTTATGTAACTCACTAGTTAAATCTTCACGTGTTTGTTCAAGTGTGGTGTCTAACTTTTGAAGATTTTGTTCCATTGTGTCTAACTTTTTGAGATTTTGTTCCACTGTGTCTAACTGTCGCTGTGTTTGTCTCTGATTTTGTTCCATTTGTTGCATTAATTGCAATAATAATGTATTAGTGTCTGGAATCTGTTTCTCTACGCTTTTCGGCAGTGCATTTGCACCGGCAACATTCACATTTTGACAAGCAGAAAATGCGTCTTGACTTATTTGAGAAAACGGTGATAACCCAAAACCTGAATCTACAGTATTTGCGAAATTGTGTCCTGTCATTTCGGATTCCTGAGGCGAGCTGTTGCCGACCGATCGATCGATAATGCTTCCCTCTTCACTAATTGTTTCACTGTCCACGCCATTGTTTGCCGCCCGCTCCATTTCCCTATGCACAATTACCAAATTACTACTTTGAACATCAGTTAATTCATAACTCGGTGGCGCTAACACACTGCTCTCATTTTCACTGTCATTTCTCAGTTTACTTTGGAGCCTAGTATTACGTTTTTCACACGCCATTATTGTCACAGTATTTCACACGACAACACAGAAAAACACAATTTGAAGAGCAAAAATAAGAGAACACATTAACATAACACTGAAAATAATATCTCGTTAATTACAGCTGCGAAATACTTGGTGCAAATCTATATGCATGCCACAACTGTTTTACTGTACAACAATGAAAGGCTACAACTACAAAGGAGATTCTCTCTACAATTACGCGCTAGCAATAAACAAAAGCTACACTAAATACACAAACTACAAGAAAAAATCAGAAGATTCCAGTGAGGTATCCTAGGCTAAGGGTCGACATATGAAACGTCCCCTTTGAACAATTATACACGACTGTGCTTAAACTGACACACAATATTTTTAGCGCAACGCAATCTGACTTTCAAAACTCCCTACTAAAGAATGGCCCTGACAAACATTAAACTATACCTTTCACAAATCACTTACCTCACAAAAATCTTCGCTGCTCAAGCTACTGCAATACAGCGAGCGCCACTACTGCCAGCTAAATAAAAGATTCAAACTACTGAAGGCACTAACTACTGATAGGGGTAGTTAGCAAATGAAAGATATTAATAGAGAACAAACAATGTATTTACCTTGATATCATCATATATAAATATAGCAGTTCATGACAAATTTCAAAACTCCGCCATCTCTCTCCCCACATCCACCACTGCTGGCGGCTCACCTCCAACTGCGCAACGCTACGCGCTGTTCACAGCCAGCTGCCTAACACTACAATGGCGAGTATTACAACAATGCAAGGCAGCCACAGACTGCACACAGCACAGCCAGTGATTTTCATATTGAGCACTACGTAACGTTGCCAATAAGAAAACATAAACAGCCTACTTACATAGAGAAAACGTAAACAGCCTACTTACATAGAGAAAACATAAACAGCCTACTTACAACTGGACTTCGGATTAGTGGCTCGTAGTACACCAGACCACGTACAACCCCTTCGTGACAATATATTTCCCGACGGCAGTGGCATTTTTCAACAAGATAATGGGCCATGTCACAAGTTCACGACTGGGATGGAGGGTTCGAGGAATACAGCAGCGAGTTGAGGTATTGGGCCCCGAACTCGACAGATCTGTACGCGATCGAACACTTCTGGAATGTGATTGTACGTGGCGTCATAGCTCATCAACCTCCCCCCCACACCTCCTCCAACTTCATACCCGGAATTTACAGGAATTAGGTGACTTTGTGTAGATGTAATCCCAAGTCCCTCCAGCGACCTACCAAGGCCTCATTCCTTTCATGTCACGACGGATCAACGCCGTTGTCCGTCCCAAAAGTGGACATACTGGCAGAAATAAGTTCGCGACCACCTGATATGGGTACGGTACTCGCTTCCTCGAAAGCAGCACCGCCAATTCCCCGACGCACGCGATACTCGGAAGCTTTGCTGTTGCTCCATGGTGGAGCTTGTAATAAACGGAGCATCAACAGACTGTTTGTATACAGTACCGTGTCCACAACACACGATGCATTCGTGGTATTTTTAAATAGTCTTCATAGGAATGACACCTGCGTGCGAGGGTAAGCAACCCGCAGGTCGATGACGACAAGCTGAAAGTGTAACGTAGTCGGCCTACTGCCGATATACCCCTTCCCCGTGAAAGCTAGGCATGACAGATTTTTAGTCTCTGAGAGCTTTTACAAGTAACACATTCCATGTAAACAGCGCTGCGTCGCCCTCTGCGAGTCGAGACTACTCGTGTAGGTGGAAAGAACTATCGTGTAGACGGCAACCTCTGTCTGTCGATGGCTGCTCAACGTAGCTCTCAGACGAGAAAACCTATTCCGGTATTGTGGAGAGGGCTGGCAGTACTTTTTAGAGTACTGAGAGACCAGATTTGTGCCTTATTTTACACTCTGGGCGTTGCCACACCCACATTATATACTGGGTGATCAAAACGTCAGTATAAATTTGAAAACTTTATAAACCACGGAATAATGTAGATAAAGAGGTAAAAACTGACACACAAGCGCCAACCAAACAGTAGTACACTCCTGGAAATGGAAAAAGAACACATTGACACCGGTGTATCAGACCCACCATACTTGCTCCGGACACTGCGAGAGGGCTGTACAAGCAATGATCACACGCACCAGGAACCGCGGTGTTGGCCGTCGAATGGCGCTAGCTGCGCAGCATTTGTGCACCGCCGCCGTCAGTGTCAGTCAGTTTGCCGTGGCATACGGAGCTCCATCGCAGTCTTTAACACTGGTAGCATGCCGCGACAGCGTGGACGTGAACCGTATGTGCAGTTGACGGACTTGAGCGAGGGCGTATAGTGGGCATGCGGGAGGCCGGGTAGACGTACCGCCGAATTTCTCAACACGTGGGGCGTGAGGTCTCCACAGTACATCGATGTTGTCGCCAGTGGTCGGCGGAAGGTGCACGTGCCCGTCGACCTGGGACCGGACCGCAGCGACGCACGGATGCACGCCAAGACCATAGGATCCTACGCAGTGCCGTAGGGGACCGCACCGCCACTTCCCAGCAAATTAGGGACACTGTTGCTCCTGGGGTATCGGCGAGGACCATTCGCAACCGTCTCCATGAAGCTGGGCTACGGTCCCGCACACCGTTAGGCCGTCTTCCGCTCACGCCCCAACATCGTGCAGCCCGCCTCCAGTGGTGTCGCGACAGGCGTGAATGGAGGGACGAATGGAGACGTGTCGTCTTCAGCGATGAGAGTCGCTTCTGCCTTGGTGCCAATGATGGTCGTATGCGTGTTTGGCGCCGTGCAGGTGAGCGCCACAATCAGGACTGCATTCGACCGAGGCACACAGGGCCAACACCCGGCATCATGGCGTGGGGAACGATCTCCTACACTGGCCGTATACCACTGGTGATCGTCGAGGGGACACTGAATAGTGCACGGTACATCCAAACCGTCATCGAACCCATCGTTGTACCATTCCTAGACCGGCAAGGAAACTTGCTGTTCCAACAGGACAATGCACGTCCGCATGTATGCCGTGACACCCAACGTGCTCTAGAAGGTGTAAGTCAACTACCCTGGCCAGCAAGATCTCCGGATCTGTCCCCCATTGAGCATGTTTGGGACTGGATGAAGCGTCGTCTCACGCGGTCTGCACGTCCAGCACGAACGCTGGTCCAACTGAGGCGCCAGGTGGAAGTGGCATGGCAAGCCGTTCCACAGGACTACATCCAGCATCTCTACGATCGTCTCCATGGGAGAATAGCAGCCTGCATTGCTGCGAAAGGTGGATATACACTGTACTAGTGCCGACATTGTGCATGCTCTGTTGCCTGTGTCTATGTGCCTGTGGTTCTGTCAGTGTGATCATGTGATGTATCTGACCCCAGGAATGTGTCAATAAAGTTTTCCCTTCCTGGGACAATGAATTCACGGTGTTCTTATTTCAATTTCCAGGAGTATATATGGAATGCCGGTGCGACGTGCGACTGCACGAGCGCTGACTTCCCCGTGCAAAGACGAACCCGCTACAGTCTCCATTTCTTCCTGAACTGTCCTGTGCTCGGTCGGCCATTACGGTGTCTATCGTCTGAACAACCCGTCGCTTCGAACTTTGAAATCATTCTCGCCACAGCTGCATTTGTCAACGGACCTTTACCCGTTCGAATTCCCTTCCTATGGCGATAGGATCGTAATGCTGAACTAGTATATTCCCCATTATGATAATACAGCTTCACTAAAAGCGCCTTTTCAGGTAACGTCAACATGCTGCAACTGCTGGCGCATCTGATTCAACCTCTCATTACAGCTCCTTTTATACACGATTGTAATGCGCAGTCACTGACGTTTTGCTGTCCAACGCCATCTGTCGGACATTTTGTGAACTTTGTTTTTTTTTGTTCTAAAAAAACCTCATGTCATTCCAAGCATGTGTGTCAATTTTTACCTCTCTATCTACATTATTCCGTGGTTTATTTAGTTTTCAAATTTATACTGACTTTTTGATCAACCGGTATTTCGCTGTAGTTATACACACATTAAACAAAAGAAACTGGATGTCCTGAGTCATAATATGTGGCCCTGTCATGTTTCTAAGAAATAGTCCGTTTTACCTCCCAAACGAGCAGCACTTACAGCCTATTTCGAATGTTCTGGACTAAGCAACGGTAGGCAACCAATAACATAGTCGTATAAAAACATTATAGACATACGATATAGAACTGAGAAACGAAAATAAAAAATAGGTCACTGAAAAGACTGGATCCCAAATTATATCCGATTCACGGATGATGGCGTTTCGCGCACGGACGGTGACTGTGTTGTTGGTGATTCCATGCAACAGTTGCAGTTCGCGCATGCGCGTGCTTTCCGCTTGAAGGAAGCCGTAAATGCTGCAGATTATGTCTCTCGTCTGCTTATGCAGAATTTATCACTTACCACCACCATCAGCGATGACAACTCGCAACAAATGGAATAGAAATTCACTGAACAACTCGTACTATCATGCTGAATGCTCGCATTAGCTACGGCATTCAGAGCTGTGTGCTCGGAACACTTCTGAACGCTCATTGGCTGTCGGAGGATACGTGACGTCGATGCGCAGAACTAGCCTAAACTCGACGGGCAGCGTTAGTGATTCCAACTATAATAACACAGCAACACTTCAACAATGTGCTTCATAAACGTGCACAGGCAGTGACGGGACAATTGTGGCAACTGTTCCGACGAGTACGCATTGTGAGTGAATGTCAGCGAAATGTCGGCAAAAAAGTGATGAAGAAGGCTGCCAGAAAGTGGCTGAGGACGATGTTGTGGATTTGTTTAGTTTCTAAGAGGGGAGGCCAGTGTTATGGAATCTACAGTCACTGAACTACAGAGACTGGGATAAGATGCAAAGTTTGTAGCCTGAAATGGCCGCAGTTTATAACATATGCACAGGAGACTTTTACTATAATTTTCACAGTTCGAGGATTTTATAACAAAATAATTAACATGGAGAAACAAGTGAAGCTACGTTTGAAAGTAATCTTTTGGAATTAATTGCACGTAATACACATGTATCTATAATGTTATATGACGTAGTATTTATTGATTATATTATTATATTGAGTACTGAATGAACCTTCGTGAATTTCTGAGTGGTTCCTTAAGTCAGTAGAACTAAAAATGTTCAGATAAATGTATCTCTGGAAATGCTTTATTTATCAGATGCCTGCCCATTTGGCAGGTATTTGGTACCAAGATGAAATTGTTGTAACGTCATTTCACTGCAGTTGTTACGAAATATTATAGAGAATAGACTTAGCTGATTCTAGAAATATTACTGTCACAACCATAAGAGATTTACGCATAACAGTATCTAGATTTGCAATGTTGGGTCAAACTGCGAAGAGTATTTCTTCCATCCCCATAGCTATTATTCTCGTAAAATTTCGATATTGGTGTGGATTTACCACCACAAGCTCTACAGTGAGATTCTTACATGCTATAAAATTATCCCGCTGCCTACCTGCGCTTTTATAAAAAAGGAGACCGGTCGCTTACGTTTTTCTCTTAGCTCCCAAAAGTATTAATAGTGCAGCTGCAGCTCGTCATTCTTCCATTTCACCCTCCTCTTTCACGGACGGAACTACGACAGGTAAAATCTCGCTTAGACTGATCTCTCAAGTCTCACAGACACACTCACCCGACTGTGTATAAACCGAAACTCCGTGGCATATTAAAACTGTGTGCCGAAGCGAGACTCGATCTAAAGAACCTTTGCCTATTGCAGACAAGTGCTCTACAATGTCAGCTACCCAGCCGCGACCCGTCCCCACCGCTTCAACTCTGTCAGTACCTCGCCTCCTACCTCCCGAACTTCGCTGAAGTTGAAACTTCCTGGCAGATTAAAACTGTGTGCTGGACCGAGACTCGAACTCGGGACCTTTGCCTTTCGCGAGCAAGTGCTCTACCAACTGAGCTACACAAGCACGACTCACGCCCCGTCCTCACAGCTTTACTTCTGCTAGTACCTCGTCTCCTACCTTCCAAACTTTACAGAAGCTCTCCTGCGAAACTTCACAGAAGTTCTCCCGCGAACTTTGCAGAACCAGCACTCCTGGAAGAAAAAAATGGGGAGACATGGCTTTACCACAGCCAGAGAGATGATTATAGAATGAAATTTTCACTCTGCAGCGGAGTGTTCACTGATATGAAACTTCCTAGCACTATAAAACTCTGTAGCGGACCGAGACTCGGACTCGAAATGGTTCAAATGGCTCCAATCGCTATGGGACTTAACATCTGAGATCATCAGCCCCTAGAACTTAGAACTACTTCAACCTAACTAAACTAAGGATATCACACACACCCATGCCCGAGGCAGGATTCGAACCTGCGACCGTAGCAGTCGCGCGGTTCGACTCGAACTCGAGACCTCTGCCTTTCGCAGGCAAGTGCTCTACCATCTGAGCAAGCCAAGCACGACTCATGACCCGTCCCCACAGCTTCAATTCCGCCAGTACCTCGTATCCCACATTCCAAACTTCAAAACTTCACGGAAGCTCTCTCGCGGAAAAAAAAGGATGGTTAAAGTGGCTCTGAGTACTATGGGACTTAACTGCTGTGGTAATCAGTCCCCTAGAACTTAGAACTACTTAAACCTAACTGACCTAAGGACATCACACCCACCCATGCCCGAGGCAGGATTCGAACCTGCGACCCGTAGCGGTCGCGCGGTTCCAGACTGTAGCGCCTAGAACCACTCGGCCGCCCCGGCTGGCAATATGCCAGGAAGTTTCGTATCAGCGAACACTCCGCTGCAGAGTGAAAATTTCATTGTGCGTGTAAACTCTTCCGACATCCGCTCTCGCTGGACTCTCAGTCACTTGCATGAAACACTCGCTGGGTACTGTCAGATAGTAACTATCAGTGCAAATTCGCCCATACTGCAAGTTGTGCGAGTACTGTCGGAGTACCGAACTGTCTAAGAGCAACAGGATCTGTCGTGTATCCTAGCCCTAAGAAGGAGACGGCGTTTTGAAATGCCTATGGCTGAGGCTTTGAAAGTGTTTGAGGAATCTCGCCGTTCCGACTGGGCTGATACGGGTCTGCAGGCGTTGTCTTACCAGTGCAGACAAGTCCCGTCGAGAAGTTTCCTGACCCGACCAGACGCGGCGTAGTGAGGCGTTACCTGTTCCGAGGCATTCCGGCGCGTCTTAATGGACAGATAATGTCGCGATAGCGTTTTATCGGTGCTGCTGTGTTGCTGCGGTCGTTAAGCGTCCGATCTGCGCCGTAAACGTGTCACCGGCCGTAACGGCGGCCACACGGCTCCCAGCACTGCCAGCTATCTTGTCGTCCCGCCTCTTAATCCAGTATCAGCGCCACAGCCTCCAGTCCGTTAATACACTGGCTGAAGGAGGAGTAAGGTAGACCCACAAAGGCATCGAGAAGGGGAAGATGACGTGTCTGTGGGGATTCGTGTCAAATGCAGTCGTTCGGCAAATACTCACCTTCTCTTCCAACGATTCTAACAGCTAAGCTGCGTTCTCGTGGCCTGTAAACGAGGGCGTCACCACACAAATCGACGCGTTTATGAAGTCGTAAAGTGATGCACACATTTTCGGAAGCACTTCGGAGCAGTCGCAACAGGATCAAGCGTGTCAGTTTTTGTTGTTGTTGTTGTTGTTTAGCGTAATATGAACCAGTGCAAGAATTCTTCTACATCTTAGAGAGGATTAAGAAGAAGCCACATTGAATTACATATGACTCTATAGTTTCATTTTTATTGACTGTACAATTTCATCACAACTAATAGCGAAAACTAACGAAGTTGAGAATTTAATAGAATAGAGCACTCCGTCTTCAGGCCACGAGTGGCCTACCGTGACCATCCGACCAGCGTGTCATCCTCATTGGAGGAGGCGGATAGGAGGGGCGTGTGGTCAGCACACCGCTCTTCCGGTCGTTATGATGGTATTCTTGACCGGAGCCGCTACTGTTCGGTCGAGTAGCTCCTCAATTGGCATCACGAGGCTGAGTGCACCCCGAAAAATGGCAACAGCGCACGGCTGCCTGGATGGTCACCCATCCAAGTGCCGACCATGCCCGATAGCTCTTAACTTCGGTGATCTAACGGGAACCGGCGTATCCACTGCGGCAAGGTCGTTGCCCCTTTAAGACAAAAGAAGAAAATGTTTTCCAAATGTGTACGTCCACAAACGAGCTACTTTCGAGATAACTGCAAGGTTCCGAGCCACCACTTACTACAGTATGAGACACTGTCGCAGTAACTTCCCTTTAAGTTAGCACCTACTTCCGCTCGTATTTCTTCCTTGTGGTATATCATACATATTTACTCTCTATAAGAAAGAAACAACAAGCACCAAAATAGAGATGGGAAATTCGTGTTACGACATCTATCAGCAGACTTACAGTTGGACGTTCTTGTATGGATCATATCTGTAGACTTAGACAAAGGAGGAGGTGTATTCGAAGTGTCAAGAAGTACACCTAATATTTGTGGATTTAGAAAATATCTGTGATTCTGTACCCAACAACGCATTGTAGGGAGCAGTGGAGTATACAGACGTAGAAACACAACATCACCATCACCAGTTCAGACAATACACCACCAATCGTATGGTGCAGTTAAAGTAGGGAGAAAGTTGAGTGAGACATTCACATCATCGGAAGGATTTACACAGGGCTGCACTACGTCACCGACTCTGTTTAAAATATATATGAGATATATGCTGGAACAGTGGAATCAGTCACCAGTCACACGCAGGTACTATTCACTCATTATTACTTGTCGATGATCAAGTACTGATAGCAAAAAATAGAGAGGTTGTCAAGTTAATGGTAGCATTAACGAAGAAATGTGGAAATTTACGGTAAGGACTGTGGGACCAAACTGCTGAGGTCATCGGTCCCTAGGCTTTCGCGCTACTTAATCTAACTTTAACTAACACTTTGGACAAAACACACACCCATGCCCGAGGGAGGACTCGAACCTCCGACGGGGGGGGAACCGCCATTAACGAGGCGGGCTTATAGCAGATATGAGCAAAACACAATATTTAGTAGTGGGAGGAGATGAAAAGTATATAGCAATGCGGCAAGGAACTGTTAAAGCTGTAAAGAATTTTAAATACTTAGAATCAGTTATTTATTCCTCAAAAATCTGAGAAGCAGATGTGGAATGTAGGATCGAACAGACAAGAGGAGCAATTAAAATCCTAAATAGAGTTCTCTGGAACCCGGCAACAGTAAAAGAAACAAAGAAGAGTGTTCTGTAAATGGCTGTGGAAAGCAAACTAAAGTACGTGCAGGATTCCAGGGGAGCAGCAGACAAGCAAAGTACGGGCAGCAGAAATTGATGGAATAATGAAGGCAGCCAGGCTATCCACTACAGAGCAAAGAAGAAATAGGGAAATTAGGGAGGAATTGAGAACAGAGCTCTTCTACGTTATGGCCATGTACGGCGAATTGAGCAAGGCCGATGGCCAAAAGCAGTCCTAGAATGGTCGCCGCCAGGAAGGAGGAAGCGCAGACGGCCGCAACTAACAGGGAGAGAGGGAGTAGCTCCAACGATGAGAGCGAGAGAAAGAGAGAGATCTGATAGAGGAAGACTGCCACGATCGAGAAAGCTGGCAAATGGGAATACCGGACATCTTATGAAGAATGGAGAAGCACTTGAAAGTAAAAGTAAGTATTGCATCCCTAGTCTATAGTTGGAGAATGTGAAACTTCCATGATGGGGCACTGCGACATTTTGCTTCCGATGTATGACATATAAAGTGCGAATGTCGTCCTAGATACATAGGGCCTGTACCTTGGCCTCGTAGATGGGCTGATTTCAGTCCTATGGATTTTTGTAAAAGGGGTCGTTTCACAGCTACGTTGACTACTTTCATGAACTGGAGTAGCGAACTGTACAGTCTTGTCCAGATTTGCAACGTGATACGGAGGTGTCCCCCCCCATGAACCATGGACCTTGCAGTTGGTGGGGAGGCTTGCTTGCCACAGTGATAAGATAGACGCCCTGCTGGGCTGGTACTGCGAACGGTTGAAAGCAAGGGGAAACTACAGCCGTAATTTTTCCCAGGGCATGCAGCTTTACTGTATGGTTAAATGATGATGGCGTCCTTTTGGGTTAAATATTCCGAAGGTAAAATAGACCCCCATTCGGATCTCCGGGCGGGGACTACTCAAGAGGACGTCGTTATCAGGAGAAAGAAAACTGGTGTTCTACGGATCTACATCTACATTTATACTCCGCAAGCCACCCAACGGTGTGGAATGTCAGATCCCATAATCGGGCAGGTAGCTTAGAAAATTTGAAAAGGGAAATGGATAGGTAAAAGTTAGATATAGTGGGAATTAGTGAAGTTCGGTGGTGGGAGCAACAACACTTTTGGTCAGGTGAGTACAGGGTTATAAAAACAAAATCAAATAGGCGTAATGCAGGAGTTGGTTTAATAATGAATAAAAAAATAGGAGTGCGGGTATGGTACTACAAACAGCATAGTGAAAGCGCCATTGTGGCCAAGATAGACACGAAGCCCACGCCTTCTACAGCAGTACAAGTTTATATGCCAACTAGCTCTGCAGATGACGAAGAAATTGAAGAAATGTATGATGCAATCAAAGAAATTATTCAGATAGTGAAGGGAGACGAAAATTTAATAGTAATGGGTGACTGGAATTCGGTAGTAGGAAAAGGGAGAGAAGGAAACGTAGTAGGTGACTATGGATTGGGGGTAAGAAATGAAAGAGGAAGCCGCCTGGTAGAATTTTGCACAAACATAATCATAGCTAACACTTGGTTCAAGAACCATAAAAAAAGGTTGTATACATGGAAGAAGAATGGAGATACTGACACGTTTCAGATAGATTATATAATGGTAAGACAGAGATTTAGGAACCAGGTTTTAAACTGTAAGACATTTCCAGGGACAGATGTGGACTCTGACCACAATCTATTAGTTATGAACTGTAGATTAAAACTGAACAAACTGCAAAAAGGTGAGAATTTAAGAAGATGGGACCTGGATAAACTGACTAAACCAGAGGTTGTACGGAGTTTCAGGGAGAGCATAAGGGAACAATTGACAGGAATGGGGGGAAAGAAATACAGTAGAAGAAGAATGGGTGGCTATGAGGGATGAAGTAGTGAAGGCAGCAGACGATCAAGTAGGTAAAAAGACGAGGGCTAGTAGAAATCCTTGGGGAACAGAAGAAATATTGAATTTAATTGATGAAAGGAGAAAATATAAACATGCACTAAACGAAGCAGGCAAAAAGGAATACAAACGTATCAAATTGAGATCGACAGGAAGTGCAAAATAGCTAAGCAGGGATGGCTAGAGGACAAATGTAAGGATGTAGAGGCTTGTCTCACTGGGGGTAAAATAGATACAGCCTACAGGAAAATGGAAGAGACCTTTGGAGAAAAGAGAACCTCTTGTATGAAGATCAAGATCTCAGATTGAAACCCAGTTCTAAGCAAAGAAGGGAAAGCAGAAAGGTGAAAGGAGTATATAGAGGGTCTATACAAGGGCGATGTACTTGAGGACAATATTATGGAAATGGGAGAGGATGTGGATGAAGATGAAATGGGAGATATGATTCTGCGTGAAGAGTTTGACAGAGCACTGAAAGACCTGAGTCGAAACAAGGCCCCCGGAGTGGGCAACATTGCCTTAGAACTACTAACAGCCTTGGGAGAGCCAGTCATGCCAAACCTCTACCGTCTGGTGAGCAAAATGTACGAGACAGGTGAAATACCCTCAGACTTCAAGAAGAATATAATAATTCCAATTCCAAAGAAAGCAGGTGTTGACAGATGTGAAAATGACCGAATTATCAGTTTAATAAGTCACTGCTGCAAAATACTAACGCGAATTACTTACAGACTAGTAGAAGCCGACCTCGGGGAAGATCAGTTTGGATTCCGTAAAAATATTGGAACACGTGAGGTAATACTGACCCTACGACTTGTCTTAGAAGCTAGATTAAGGAAAGGCAAACCTATGTTTCTAGCATTTGTAGACTTAGAGAAAGCTTTTGACAATGTTGACTGGAATACTCTCAAATTCTGAAGATGGCAGGGGTAAAATACAGGGAGCGAAAGGCTATTTGCAATTTGTACAGAAAGCAGATGGCAGTTATAAGAGTCGAAGGACATGAAAGGTAAGCAGTGGTTCGGAAGGGTGTGAGACAGGGTTGTAGCCTTTCTCCGATTTACTCAATCTGTATATTGGGCAAGCAGTGAAGGAAACATCAGAAAAATTCGGAGTAGGAATTAAAAGCCATGGAGAAGAAACAAAACCTTTGAGGTTCGTCGATGACACTGAAATTCTGTCAGAGACAGCAAAGGACTTGGAAGAACAGTTGAACGGAATGGGCAGTGTCTTGAAAGGAGGATATAAGATGAACATCAATAAAAGCAGAACGAGGATAATGGAATGTGGTCGAGTTACCTCTGGTGATGCTGAGGGAATTAGATTAGGAAATGAGATACTTAAAGTAGTAGATGAGTTTTGCTATTTGGGAAACAAAATAACTGATGATGGTCGAAGTAGGGAGGATATAAAATGTAGACTGGCAATGGCACGGAAAGCGTTTCTGAAGATGAAGAATTTGTTAACATCGCGTATAGATTTAAGTGTCAGGAAGTCTTTTCCGAAAGTATTTGTATGAAATATAGCCATGTATGGAAGTGAAACATGGATGATAAACAGTTTGGACATGAAGAGAATGGGAGATTTCGAAATGTGGTGCAACAGAAGAATGCTGAAGGTTAGGTGGGTAGATCACATAACTAATGAGGAGGTATTGAATAGGATTGGGGAGAAGAAAACTTTGTGGCACAGCATAGGTGGGGTTGGTGGGATGACTCATGGGAAAATTCCTGCAGTAGTGGGTGTTAAAGCTGCACCTTTTTTAGATTGAAGTCGGCTAATAGGTATTCCTGGTTAAGGGAAGTCTCTCTAACAGAAGAACGACTTTTGACAAAGCTTAGTTATCCGAGTAATGAGGGAATTAGTATATTTGATCAAAATATACAAGGTATTAGAGATAAAGTTAGTGAACTGCTTATAGATGTTGACTCTGAAATTAGTGATGCATCTGAACACTTCTTAAATAAGGAGATAATTCAGAGGCTACCTTTACCAGGAAATAGGTTGGCTGGCAGCTTTTTGAGGAGCTCTTTGCGGTGTGGGGGAGAGGCCATGTATGTGAAAAACGCCATCCCGTTTGAGTCAATTGATGTTTCAAAGTACTGCACTGAAAAGGTGTTTGAATGTTGTGCAGGTGTGTTTAAATTTAATGGAGCTAAGCTTCTAACTGTTGCTATTTATAGATCCCTAAACTCCAATTTCACAACATTTTTGCTAAAGCTAGAGGAAGTTCTTGGTTCACTTTATAGGAAATACAAAAAGTTAGTTATATATGGTGACTTCAATATTAATTGTGTAAGTGATTGTTCAAGGAAGAGGATGCTGGTAGACCACCTTAATTCATATTATCTTATGCAAACCGTATTCTATCCACCGAGAGTGCAAGGGAAAAGTAGAACAACCATAGACAACATTTTTGTTCATTCCTCATTACTAGAAGGGCATTCTGTTAGCAAAAAGGTCAATGGCCTTTCAGATCATGATGCACAAATTTTAACTCTAAAAGATTTTTGTGCTGCAACACGTGTTAAATATAGTCATCAGCTGTTTAGGAAAGCTGATCCAGTTGCTGTAGAGGCCTTCGTAAACCTTATCAAGGAACAAGAGTGGCAAGATGTTTATAGCGCTGATACAGAAGACGATAAATATAATGCTTTTCTCAAGACTTTTCTCGTGCTCTTTGAAAGCTGCTTTCCGTTAGAACTTTCAAAACAGGGTACTAGCACGAACAGGCAGCCTGGGTGGCTGACTAGAGGGATAAGAATAACTTGTAGAACAAAGTGGCAATTATATCAAAACGTCAGAAACAGTCAAAATCTAAACGCAGCAGCCCATTACAAACAGTATTTTAAGGTGCTTAAAAATGTTATTAGGAAGGCAAAAAGTATTTGGTATGCAGATAGAATAGCTAAGCCTCAGGATAAAATTAAAACCATATGGTCAGTCGTACACGAAGTGGCTGGTCTGCAGAGACAGGTCGAGGATATAGAATCAGTGCGTAGTGGGAATGTCCGTGTTACTGATAAGTCGCATATATGTACAGTATTTAATAATCACTTTCTGAATATAGCAGGTGAACTAAACAGAAACCTAGTCCCAACAGGGAATCATATAGCGCTCTTAGAAAAAAGTGCTCCGAGACCGTTGCGTGAAATGCTCCTCCATGATAGTGACAAGAGAGAGATTGATTTAATAATTAAATCACTAAAGACCAAGAACTCTCATGGATATGATGGGGTTTCTAGAAGAATACTGAAGTATTGTTCTATGTATGTTATCCCAGTACTTAGCCATATCTGCAACTTTTCCTTTAGGAGTGGTCGGTTTCCTGACCGATTAAAGTATTCGGTAGTGAAGCCACTTTATAAAAATGGAGAGATTGATAATGTTGACAATTTTAGACCTATTTCTATGCCATCGGTGTTTGCTAAAGTTACCGAGAAGGTTGTATATACAACGTTACTGGGGCATTTAAATCCGCATAATTTGCTGTCAAATGTTCATTTTGGTTTTAGAAATGGTTTAACAACTGAAAATGCTATATTCTCTTTTCTCTGTGAGGTTTTGGACGGATTAAATAAAAGGTTGCGAACGCTAGGTGTTTTCTTTGATTTAACGAGGGCTTTTGACTGTGTTGACCACAAAATACTACTGCAGAAGTTGGACCATTATGGAGTAAGGGGAGTAGCTTACAATTGTCTCGCCTATTACTTTAAGAACAGAAAGCAAAAGGTAATTCTCCGCAATATTGAGAGTGGTAGTGATGTTCAGTCCCAATGGGGCACTGTTAACTGGGGCGTTCCCCAAGGGTCAGTGCTGGGACCACAGCTGTTTCTTATATATATAAATGATATGTCTTCTAGTATTACAGGTGATTCAAAAATATTTCTGTTTGCTGATGACACCAGCTTGGTAGTGAAGGATCTTGTGTGTAATATTGAAACAGTATCAAATAATGTAGTTCATTAAATAAGTTCGTGGCTTGTGGAGAATAATTTGATGCTAAATCACAGTAGCACTCAGTTTTTACAGTTTCTAACTCACAATTCAACAAGAACCGATATTTGGATCAGACAGAATGGGCATATTATAAGCGAGAAGGAACAGTTCAAGTTCCTAGGCGTTCGGATAGATAGTAAGCTCTTGTGGAAAGCCCATGTCCAGGATCTTGTTCAGAAACTAAATACTGATTTATTTACCATTAGAACAGTATCTGAAATAAGTGACACTTCAACACGAAAAGTAGTCGACTTCGCATATTTTCATACGCTTATGTCGTATGGTATTATTTTTTGGGGTAATTCTTCTGATTCAAAAAGGGTATTTTTGGCTCAAAAACTGGCTGATCGAGCTATATGTGGTGTAAGTTCGAGAACCTCTTGTGGACCCCTATACAATAGTCTGGGAATTCTGACATTGCCCTCACAGTATATATTTTCTTTAATGTCGTTTTGTTAGCAGCATTGGCCTATTCCCAAGAGTTAGCAGCTTTCACTCAGTTAATACTAGGCAGAAGTCCAATCCGCATGTGGAATGCACTTCCTTGACTCTTGTGCAGAAAGGAGTGCAGTATTCTGCTGCATCCATTTTCAATAAGCTACCACAAGACCTCAAAAATCTTAGCAGTAGCACAAACTCTTTTAAGTCTAAACTGAAGAGTTCCCTCATGGCTCACTCCTTCTATTCTGTCGATGAACTCCTGGAAGAGGTAAAAAATTAAGCAAATTCCAGTGTTACATTGTTGATTTTCTTTATTTAAACTTACGACTTGTCTCCTGAATATGTTGTTTTATATTTCATTTTATATGTTTCTCATATCGTGTTATAATTTCATGTATTGACTCGTTCCATGACCATGGAGACTTCTCCTTAATTTGGTCCCACGGAAAAATAAATAAATAAATAAAAATATATAAATAACAACTTGACTAGAAGAACGGATCGGTTGGTAGGACATGTCCTGAGGCATCAAGGGATCACCAATTTAGTATTGGAGGGCAGCGTGGAGGGTAAAAACCGTAGAGGGAGACCAAGAGATGAATACACCAAGCAGATTCAGGAGGATGTAGGTTGCAGTAGGTACTGCGAGGTGAAGAAGCTTGCAGAGGATAGAGTAGCATGGAGAGCTGCATCAAACCAGTCTCAGGACTGTAGACCACAACAACAACAACGGAGGTGTTTGAAAGAACCCACAACTTACTGCAGCGTTTCATCCATATGGTTCAAATGGCTCTGAGCACTATGGGACTTAACGTCTGAGGTTATCAGTCCCCTTGAAGTTAGAACTCCTTAAACCTAACTAACCTAAGGACATCACACACACCCATGCCCGAGGCAGGATTCGAATCTGCGATCGTAGCGGTCGCGCGGTCCAGACTGTAGCGACTTGAACCGCTCGGCCACCCATGGCGGCTCATCCAAATGCAACAATATCTGACATAACTTCTTAAACGTGTATGGCGTCGCGAATAATTGGCGAACAGGTACAGGTGAAGCTGTAGGTGATGCTACATTTTACCACGATCCTGTAACAATGTAGTAGATCTAGCTGCTGGACGGGTAAAAGTCTTTAGACTGCCGGGAAAACTCCACACACAGACAAATAATAGGTCGGAAGGAAGCAGAGCCGCGCAGCTCGTGATAAGAGGAAAGCTTCCTGTAAGAGCGACTACATGTACGACAAACAACGGAAGAAGTCCAGAACAATGGTAGTTTCCCCAAGAATTGAGCTAGTGTCACACGAAAGTACACATGTGACGGCTTAACCGCCGATGAGAAACCCGTTAGTAGTTTGGCTCCTACGCTGTCACTACGTTTCTCTGCCTCAGAGGCGAGACTTAGATTCTCGCGGTACCAGATTGCACCATTTAGTAGTTCTAGAAACACCTCTCACAGTTACGATTTTAGGGCCTCCACCAAGAGCTGTCGCAGGACAATTGATTCACGGATCAACTTATATGGCTCCTTCCGTGTATAGCGATTTTACGACTATGACGAGGGGGGCCTGAAGATGGCATCAATGTAATGCCGAAACTACTAGCACATAGAAGTTCATAAAATAAAATAAATTTCTACAATACATACGGCTGTTGGTAAATTATTGAATCAAGAGGTTCATGCCAGCCGTCGTCCCACGGTCCATAATGGATCAACGAAGACAAGGGATATATGTTAATCTTTATGTTGAGGAAAACTTTTACAAAGTACCCTTCCATAACAATCCCGTCCAGAGCCTCATATTCCCTTCCAACTGCCACTAGTTGTATAAGTATCGAAGAAACGCTTGTTAACCATCACATCATTGTATTTTAACCTCAATATCTACCAGTTTCAGCCGTGGAACATCTTCAAAGTATTTGAGGCAAAATCAGATCACTTAAGTAAAAATAATTTTCTTTTCTGGCTGACAGAAGATCCATAACGTCGTAATAGGTACAAGAAAAGAACACAGCTGATTCCAAAAAAGTCTAATAGAGATGTGCTCTACGTGGTAACAATTATTGCAATGACGTAAAAGAGATAAGAGCTCACATTTGTTCGGTTTCTCCAAAGTACAAGAGGGATCATTACAAGATTGTCTGCGAGCACTTCACACCCTCGCATTTCAACCTCTTCACATTTCGCTGCACTTCGGCTTCGTGACAAAGACTTGCAAAACTAGTTACGGTTCTCCGAACGCTAACTATGAAAAGTGCAAAGTGATGCCGCAAATCTATGTAAAATTTTGTTGAAGGTAGAATCAAGCAAGTTAGTCTTCGCAATGTGCACTAATCGTCACTTGAAAATCCACACTGACTCAAAGACGAGGATGAAAACAACGCTCTTGGACTCTGACAACGTTTGGAGCGCATTTTTCAAGACCCACATCATTGGTCGCTGTTTTATTAATGGGACTCAGAATACACTCAAGTATCACGAGTTCTCAAGAATATGCAGCTGTCGCAGTTCTCGGAAGACATTCCTATGGACATAAGACAGTCAGCCGGCCGCTGTGGCCGTGCGGTTCTAGACGCTTCAGTCTGGAACCGCGTGATCGCTACGGTCGCAGGTTCGAATCCTGCCTCGGGCATGGATGTGGGTGATGTCCTTAGGTTAGTTAGGTTTAAGTAGTTCTAAGTTCTAGGGGACTGATGACCACAGATCTTAAGCCCCATAGTGCTCCGAGCCATTTGAACCATTTTTTTAAGACAGTCACTGCAGTACCAACATGACTGAAGTTAGTTAGTTAGTTAATTACGTGTTCCATTGATCAATGGCACGGAAAACCGTTAAGATGTTGAACGTGTCAAATGCACAAGAAATACGCACAGGAAACAATTTTTTTGCATTATAGTGTTATACACACAAAATGCATATATTATATATCCACATTTATTTACTCATATTCAAGAATTCATCTACGGTATAAAAGAAGGTATGATTTCAATTTGTTTTTGAAACTATTACTGCTGTCTGTCAGACATTTTATTTCATCTGGTAATTTATCAAAAAGTTTTATAGCAGAATATTTTACCCCTTTCCGTGCCAAAGATAGGCTAAGTAAAGGATAGTGTAGGTCTTTCTTTTTTCTGGTATTGTAATCATGAATGTCGCTGTTGATTTTATACTGGTCCATGTTGTTGAGAAAAAATTTCATTACTGAGTAAATGTACTGTGAAGCAATTGTAAGAAATCCTAACCTTTTAAACAGATGCCTACAAGATGTGCGACTATGAACCCCACACATTACTCTAACTACTTTCTTTTGAGCAGTGAATACCTTTCGCCTAAGTGTTGAGTTGCCCTAGAATATTATTCCCTATGACGTCAGAGACTGGAAGTATGCAAAGTATGTTAGCTTAATAATTTCTACATCCTCAAAATTGACAATTATTCTGATTGCAAAAGTTGCTGGACCTAGTCGCTTTAGGGGATCCAAAATATGACTTTTCCAATTAAGAATCTCATGTATATGTACACCCAATACTTAGTATGCTCTACCCTGGCTACTGACGTCTTTTGATGTGTTATGTTTATTGAATGAATTATCCTTTTTACAGCAGAAAATTGGATGTACTGTCATCTTCAATTTTTTGGACCTGTCCTCCTCAGTTGCGCGTAATACTACGGTATGTTGATGATTTTCACTTATGGACCGTCTGACAGCAACTGAATAAAACACAATTTTAGTGCCATACGCGTTTCGCCTTTATTTTCTGCAAGGCATCATCAGTGGCCTGTAATATGTACATATGTTAGCTATTTTATTCACATTTTTTGTCACTGTGCCTATAGGTTATAAACAGTTCTGGTGGTTGGTATTTCCTATTAAGTAGTAATGTTTTGAACTGTACTTACAGGTTGCGTAGACAGTTTTTTACATATTATGCTCCTGTTGCATTTTTGGTCTTGTTCTTCTTCCTATGAGCGCCAATTTGCTGTTTTTTCTGCATTCCACAGCACTATGCACTGAACGCTTTTTTTAATGCAATGTTTTGGTTTCTGTTGCCGACTGTCAAATGTTTTTGCCAAAGATCGAATATTACTGCCAAACTTATGAGTGTAACTATCGAAGTATCAGTGGTCTGTTCGTGTATGCATTTGTGTGTGCGCTTGTGTGTGTGTGTGTGTGTGTGTGTGTGTGTGTTTTGGTGTCATATTATTTTATTTTATTGTATTTAATTATTTATTTTTGTTTATGTCCTGTGTATGTGTGTGTGTGTTTTGGTGTGATTATATATATATATATATATATTTGTGCTGTGTATGTGTGTCTGTCTGTATTTTGGTGTTATGCAATTTTTTTTTCTTTTTTGGGAGGGTGTGTGTGTGTGTGTGTGTGTGTGTGTGTATTTTGGTGTTATATACTTTTTTTTATGTTATCATTTCCTTTATTAAGTGTAGTAAGGAGCCTGTGCTGATGTGTGTTTGTTCATTTATCACATGTTTGTTTTCTGCTATGGCTTTCTGGATGTGGAAGTTCTCTTGCATTTGTATAAGATGTTTGTCATGGTTGCTTATTCTCATTATTTTCATTTCTTGTTCCATGTTTGTAGGATGATGGTTGTAGTGTTTTAAATGCTCTGCAAATGTGGAATGGTTTGTTTCATACTTCCAACATCTGATATGTTCTTTGTATCTTGTTTCAAAATTCCTGCATGTCATGCCTATGTATACTGCATCACAACTTTGACATTCAAGTTTATATATTCCTGATTGTTGGAATTTGTCCCTCTTGGTAGCTGGCTGGCTTAGGTGTGATTGAAGGGTTTGCCCAGGCTTATATGCTATTTTGAAGCCCTGTCTCTTTAGGATGTTTGCAACTCTGTGTGTTAGTTTATGTGTGTAGGTCATGGTGTACCATCCGGTTCTTTTCTGTGTGGTGTTGTCATTGTGTGTGTTTGTTGAGTGTGTTTGTAAGTTTTCAGCTTGTGAGTTCTTTTGCATTGTGGAAATGTTGTGTTTGTTTTTTATTTGTGTTTTTATTTTTTGATTGAGCCTGTGTACCACATGTGTGTCATACCCGTTGTTCCTAGCTATTTGTATGATTGTGTTCATTTCTTGTTCATAGTTTCTCTTACTGAGTGGGATTCTGTTTAATCTATGTAACATGTGCCTTAGTGCTGCAAATTTCTGGCTTTGGGGGTGGTTGGATGTGGAATGTATTATTGTGTCCGTGGCTGTTGGTTTTCTAAAGATGTTAAATGTATGTTTTCCATTTTCTTTTTTAATTGTAATGTCAAGAAAATTTATTTGATTTTCTTTTTCTTTTTCAAGTGTGAATTTTATGTTCTTATGAGCTTTGTTTATTTCTGAATGGAGTTCATCTATTTTTTCAATTGGCTCATCTACCAAACAAATAATGTCATCCACGTATCTGTACCAATATATGATTTTGAAACTTTCATTTGTGGTTATCTTATCAAATATCAGATTTTCCAGGTGACTGATGAAAATGTTTGCTAGTGTTCCTGATATTGGGGATCCCATGGGCAGTCCATCAGTTTGTAGATAATATTCTTCCTCAAACTGAAAGTAGTTTTGTTCAGTTGTCAGTCTGAGCATATCTGTTATTTCTTTTATTGCGTCTGTGGTGAGGTTGCTGTGGGATGAGAGATTTTGTTCTATGATTTGCAGAACGATATTGGTTACTACGTGAAATTAAGATGCTCTATTCGAAAAAACAGCACCTAAACATGATGCTAAGGATGTAGTCTGCAGTAGGTACTGGGAGATGAAGGAGCTTGCACAGGATAGAGTAGCACGGAGAGCTGCATCAAACCAGTCTCAGGACTGAAGACCACAACAACAGCAACAACAAGTTCTAGGGGACTGATAACCTCAAATGTTAAGTCAGATAGTTCTCAGTGCTATTTGAACCATTTGAATTGGTAAAATTTCGGCAGTAATTTGGAGTGCAGACAAGCTCTTGTGGAGGAAGTGGAGTTCCATCTCATACATTAGGTGTGCTCCATGCCTCCGAGGTGTCAACGCATGGAGATTATCGAGGGAAGTTTTGACGCGGGATATAGAGTACTCGCTGTCCTGGATGTAGCCTATATTACTGCCCAAATACTGTGAACACTTTGGGTGAGCTGGCCAACATGGCGCCACAAGCGATAGCGTGGGCGGTCAGTAAGAGTCCCCTGCAACAACCCGACGTTGGGGGATGGAGGAGGACAGACCACTCATGAGCTGCCCACATGCTTATGTAAGGGCAGCAGCTATTTAGTGCCCTAGGTATCTGCTGCCCAGACTCACTCTGTATAACAGGGTTATTTCAATCCTGACTGCCTCGCCGTGTCTCAGCAAATGATCTCGTCAGGTCCAGCATGCATAAGTATGCGAATTAATTTAAGATATTTTTGTTGGATGGAAGTTGTAACCCCTCTAATGATTACATAAGATTCATTTCTGTATCGACACCTGGATTGTACTAACATGGAATCGGAGAAAATCTTACTAGTTCTTGAGTGAGTAACTAGTACTCTTAATAAAAATGAAACCAACGGGCTGCCGCTAGACGTGTCATTAAGCATAAAATATTTTCTTTCAGGAGATATTTAAGAACTCACAGGCTCCCCTATTTTATCCAGATGAAAGCCGTTGGAAGGCGCTATCGAGATTAAGTAGGTGTTCCACCCAGCATCTCCGCAGATTCGTTAATAATTGAAACACAGGAGGATCGTGCTGAAGAGATGATTTCTGTGCCGGAATAATACATACACTCCTGGAAATTGAAACAAGAACACCGTGAATTCATTGTCCCAGGAAGGGGAAACTTTATTGACACATTCCTGGGGTCAGATACATCACATGATCACACTGACAGAACCACAGGCACATAGACACAGGCAACAGAGCATGCACAATGTCGGCACTAGTACAGTGTATATCCACCTTTCACAGCAATGCAGGCTGCTATTCTCCCATGGAGACGATCGTAGAGATGCTGGATGTAGTCCTGTGGAACGGCTTGCCATGCCATTTCCACCTGGCGCCTCAGTTGGACCAGCGTTCGTGCTGGACGTGCAGACCGCGTGAGACGACGCTTAATCCAGTCCCAAACATGCTCAATGGGGGACAGATCCGGAGATCTTGCTGGCCAGGGTAGTTGACTTACACCTTCTAGAGCACGTTGGGTGGCACAGGATACATGCGGACGTGCATTGTCCTGTTGGAACAGCAAGTTCCCTTGCCGGTCTAGGAATGGTAGAACGATGGGTTCGATGACGGTTTGGATGTACCGTGCACTATTCAGTGTCCCCTCGACGATCACCAGTGGTGTACGGCCAGTGTAGAAGATCGCTCCCCACACCATGATGCCGGGTGTTGGCCCTGTGTGCCTCGGTTGTATGCAGTCCTGATTGTGGCGCTCACCTGCACGGCGCCAAACACGCATACGACCATCACTGGCACCAAGGCAGAAGCGACTCTCATCGCTGAAGACGACACGTCTCCATTCGTCCCTCCATTCACGCCTGTCGCGACACCACTGGAGGCGGGCTGCACGATGTTGGGGCGTGAGCGGGAGACGGCCTAACGGTGTGCGGGACCGTAGCCCAGCTTCATGGAGACGGTTGCGAATGGTCCTCGCCGATACCCCAGGAGCAACAGTGTCCCTAATTTGCTGAGAAGTGGCGGTGCGGTCCCCTACAGCACTGCGTAGGTTCCTACGGTCTTGGCGTGCATCCGTGCGTCGCTGCGGTCCGGTCCCAGGTCGACGGGCACGTGCACCTTCCGCCGACCACTGGCGACAACATCGATGTACTGTGGAGACCTCACGCCCCACGTGTTGAGCAATTCGGCGGTACGTCCACCCGGCCTCCCGCATGCCCACTATACGCCCTCGCTCAAAGTCCGTCAACTGCACATACGGTTCACGTCCACGCTGTCGCGGCATGCTACCAGTGTTAAAGACTGCGATGGAGCTCCGTATGCCACGGCAAACTGACTGACACTGACGGCAGCGGTGCACAAATGCTGCGCAGCTAGCGCCATTCGACGGCCAACACCGCGGTTCCTGGTGTGTCCGCTGTGCCGCGCGTGTGATCATTGCTTGTAGAGCCCTCTCGCAGTGTCCGGAGCAAGTATGGTGGGTCTGACACACAGGTGTCAATGTGTTCTTTTTTCCATTTCCAGGAGTGTAGCATGTCCCGTAGGGATAGAATACTCAGCTGTGTCTAACTTACTGCGTTGGTTGGTTGTTTGGTTGATGTGGAGAAGGAGACCAAACAGCGAGGTCATTGGTCCCATATCGGATGGGGGACCGTAGGCTTTGACACATTGCCATGGTATTCTGTAGATTAAATCTTTGCAGAGCACAAATCTTTGCTGGTGGTCGGAAGATTTCTTTAACAGGAAGTTTCTCCAGAATTTTGCCTAATCTCGACGAAATGTTGCCGACATTTGGAAGGGACGTCCTGACCTTTAACAGCTGCTTGTCCTCTTGTACTTGTGAGTGGTCACATTGCTTTCCCCTTGAAGCTGTGCTGACCTGATGCAGAGAATATGTGCCGGCCGAAGTGGCCGAGCGGTTCTAGGCGCTACAGTCTGGATCCGCGCGACCGCTACGGTCACAGGTTCGAATCCTGCCTCGGGCATAGGTTAGTTAGGTTTAAGTAGTTCTAAGTTCTAGGGGACTGATGACCACAGTAGTTAAGTCCCATATTGCTCAGAACCATTTGAACCATTTGAACCAAAAGAGAAAGGATTTCTGCACAGTGTCACTATATCAATTTAGATTTTGTAATCAAAACATTCCCACCCTTTTCTCAAACATCAACTAAATATTTGCTAGTCGAATCTGGTTCTCCTTCCTATAAGACGAAGTTGTCAAATATTTTACGAACATTCTAAACAGGAGCTTGAGAATGCCGCTGACAGCTTAGTATATTCATCTCTTGGTCTCCCTCTACGATTTTTACCCTCCACGCTGCCCTCCAATACTAAATTGGTGATCCCTCGATGTCTCAGAACATGTCCTACCAACCGATCCCTTCTTCTAGTCAAGTTGTGCCGCAAGCTCCTCTTCTCCCCAATTCTATTCAATACCTCCTCATTAGTTACGTGATCTACCCATCTAATCTTCAGCATTTTTCTCTAGCACCACATTTCGAAAGCTTATATTCTCTTCCTGTCCAAATTATTTATCGTCCATTTTTCACTTCCATACATGGCAACACTCCATACAAATACTTTCAGGAACGACTTCCTGACACTTAAATCTGTACTCGATGTTAACAAATTCGTCCATGCTTCACTTCCATACATAGCTACACTCCATACAAATACTTTCAGAAACGACTTGCTGACACTTATGTTAACAAACTTTTCTTCTTCAGAAACGCTTTCCTTGCCATTGCCAGTCTACATTTTATATCCTCTCTACTTCGGCCACCATCAGTTATTTTGCTCCCCAAATAGCAAAACTCCTTTACTACTTTAAGTGTCTCATTTCTTAATCTAATTCCCCCAGCATCACCCGACTTAATTCGACTACATTCCATTATCCTCGTTTTGCTTTTGTTGATATTCATCTTATATCCTCCTTTCAAGACACTGTCCATTCCGTTCAGCTGCTTTTCCAAGTCCTTTGCTGTCTCTGACAGATTTACAATGACATCGGCGAACCTCAAAGTTTTTATTTCTTCTCCATGGATTTTAACATCTACTCCGAACTTTTCTTTTGTTTCCTTTATTGCTTGTTCAATATACAGATTGAATAACATCGGGGATAGGCTGCAACCCTATCTCATTCCCTTCCCAACGACTGCTTCCTTTTCATACCCCTCGACTTTTATAACTGTCATCTGCTTTCTGTACAAATTGAAAATAGCCTTTCGCTCCCTGTATTTTACCCCTGCCACCTTCAGAATTTGAGAGTATTCCAATCAACATTGTCAAAATGTTTCTCTAAGTCTACAAATTCTAGCAACGTAAGTTTGCCTTTCAATAATCTTTCTTCTAAGATAAGTCGTAGGGTCAGTATTGCCTCACGTTTTCCAACATTTCTACGGAATCCAAACTGATCTTCCCCGAGGTCGGATTCTATCAGTTTTTCCATTCGTATGTTAAGAATTCGCGTTAGTATTTTGCAGCTGAGACTTATTAAACTGATAGTTCGGTAACTTTCACATCTGTCAACCCCTGCTTTCTTTGGGATTGAGATTATTATATTTCTCTTGAAGTCTGAGGGTATTTCTCCTGTTTCATACACCTTGCTCACCAGATGATAGAGTTTTGTCTGGCTCTCCCAAGGCTGTCAGTTGGTCTAATGGAAATGGAAATGTCGTGTGGCTAGGGCCTCCCGTCGGGTAGACCGTTCGCCTGGTGCAGGTCTTTCGATTTGACGCCACTTCGGCGACCTGCGCGTCGATGGGGATGAAATGATGATGATTAGGACAACACAACACCCAGTCCCTGAGCGGAGAAAAATCTCCGACCCAGCCGGGAATCGAACCCGGGCCCTTAGGATTGACAGTCTATCACGCTGACCACTCAGCTACCGGGGCGGACAGTTGTTCTAATGAAATGATGTCTACTCCAGGGGCCTTGTTTCGACTTCGGTCTTTCAGTCTGTCAAACTCTTCACGCAGTATCGTATCTCCCATTTCATCTTCATCTACATCCACTTCCATTTCCATAATATTGTCCTCAAGTACATCGCCCTTGTATAGACCCTCTATATTCTCCATTCACCTTTCTGCTTTCCCTTCTATGCTTAGAACTGGGTTTCCATCAAAGCTCTTGATGTTCATGCAAGTGGTTCTCCGTTCTCCAAAGGTCTCTTTAATTTTCCTGTAGGCAGTATCTATCTTACCCCTAGTGAGAGAAGCCTCTACATCCATACATTTGTCCTCTAGCTATCCCTGCTTAGCCATTTTGCACTTCCTGACAATATCATTTTTGAGACGTTTGTATTCCATATTGCCTGCTTCATTTACTGCATGTTTATATTCTCTCCTTTCATCAATTAAATTCAATATTTCTTCTGTTACCAAAGGGTTTCTACTAGCCCTCGACTTTTTACCTATTTGATCCTCTGCTACCTTCACTATTTCATCCCTCAGAGCTACCCATTCTTCTTCTACTGCATTTCTTTCCCCCATTCCTCCCATTTGTTCCCTTATGCTCTCCCTGAAGCTCTGTACAACCTCTGGTTTAGTCAGTTATTCCATGTCCCATCTCATTAAATTAGCACATTTTTGCAGTTTCATCAGTTTTAATCCACAGTTCATAACCGATAGATTGTGGTCAGAGTCCACATCTGTCCCTGGAAATGTCTTACAATTTAGAACCTGGTTCCTAAATCTCTGTCTTATCATTATATAATCTATTTGATACCTTTTAGTATCTCCAGGGTTCTTCCATGTATACAACCTTCTTTCATGATTCTTGAACCACGTGTTAGCTATGATTAAGTTATGCTCTGTGCAAAATTCTACCACGCGGCTTCCTCTTTCATTTCTTAGCCCCAATCCATATTTATGTACTAAGTTTCCCTCTCTTCCTGTTCCTACTCTCGAATTCCAATCACCCACGACTATTAAATTTTCGTCTCCTTTCACTACCTGAATGATTTCTTTTATCTCATCATACATTTCATCAATTTCTTCGTCATCTGCAGAGCTAGTTGGCATATAAACTTGTACTACTGTAGTAAAAAAATGGTTCAAATGGCTCTGAGCACTATGGGACTTAACATCTGTGGTCATCAGTCCCCTAGAACTTAGAACTACTTAAATCTAACTAACCTAAGGACATCACAGAACACCCAGTCTCACGAGGCAGAGAAAATCCCTGTCCCCGCCGGGGATAGAACCCGGGAACCCGGGCGCGGGAAGCGAGAACGCTACCGCACGACCACGAGCTGCGGACACTACTGTAGTAGTCGTGGGCTTCCTGTCTATCTTGGCCACAATAATGCGTCCACTATGCTGTTCGTAGTAGGTTACCCGCACTCCTATTTTTTTGTTCATTATTAAACCTACTCCTGCATTACCCCTATTTGCTTTTGTATTTATAACCCTGTATTCACCTGACCAAAAGTCTTGTTCCTCCTGCCACCGAACTTCAGTAATTTCCACTATATCTAACTTCAACCTATCCATTTCCCTTTTTAAATTTTATAACCTACCTGCCCGATTAAGGGATCTGACATTCCACGCTCCGATCCGTAGAACGCCAGTTTTCTTTCTCCTGATAACGACGTCCTCTTGGGTAGTCCCCGCACGGAGATACGAATGGAGGACTATTTTACCTCCGGAATATTTTACCCAAGAGGACGTCATCATCATTTAATTATACAGTAAATCTGGGGAAAAATTACGGCTGTAGTTTCCCCTTGCTTTCAGCCGTTCGCTGTACCAGAACAGCAAGGCCATTTTGGTTAGTGTTACAATTCCAGATCAGTCAATCATCCAGACTATTGCCCCTACAACTACTGAAAAGGCTGCTGCCCTCTTCAGGAACCACACGTTTGTCTGGCCTCTCAACAGATACCCCTCCGTTGTTGTTGCACCCACGGTATGGCTATCCGTATCGTTGAGGCATGCAAGCCTCCCCACCAGCGGCAAGGTCCATGGTTCATGGACTAGTTAAACCTAAGTAAGCTAACTAACCTAAGGAAATCGCACACACCCATGCCCGAGGCAGGATTCGAACCTCCGACCTTAGCGATCTCGCGGTTCCAGTCTGTAGCGCCTAGAACAGCTCAGCCACCCCGGCCGGCATAAAATAACTGCTTCTAAAAGCATAGAGGAGCTTGGTGATTCTTCTGTGGTAAATGTTCAGATATCTGGTATCTACATGCACACAGTACGTTCAGCTCACTTAGGAATACTAATTGAATATAATATTGTTTGAATGTAATGTAAAACAAATGGCATGAGTAAGTGTTGAACAGAAATAGATTGGACTACAAGATCATTCATCGCTTAATATTGCACTTCATTAGATCCGTTTAGTGGTGGATGGAACGGCCCTCCATGATATGTTGGACAGAACACTTGCCTTGAACTCTAGGCAAATCCGAAGTCCAATCTCATTTTAATGTCATCTTAATCTACACACGTTTTATTCGTTTTTCTTCATATCTTCTACAGCTAAGGCGAAATTCGCTTGGTTTGGTTACATCTTACTTGTCCTTGCACCTTCGCATCCCTTCTCATCGACAATATTCTTCACGATAATGTACTATCTTCCAAATTTGCTCTGCTCCTTTTACGGCTGCTCCATCCTGTTTCTCCTTGCAGCTGGTTAACATCTCAAGGCTATCATAATAAGTGACTGATTAATTTGTAATTACTTCGATCTTTTGGTAAACCTTTATTTCCATTTTTTAATCAGGTTCTGTACAGATCCATCGATTTTTGTCTTCTCAGTATGGCTGAATGTACACGATTCGTTGGTATGCAACGTCGCATTCCAAATCAACAGCTCCAGGGAACACGTCACCTGTTCAGTTTCGGTATTTCTACAATGAGCGTTCAATGAGCAGTGCAACATATTTCTTTTTTAAAGAGGGTTGGTTTTATTCAGGATTCCGAAACATCATGTTATTCCCAACTGTTCTGGGTACAAAACCCTTCAGTTCTTCCTTCAGTTCGATAACGTTACGCTACCTTGCTGGGAAGGTCTGTATGCCCTTTCGGTATCATTCTACTGGTCCATGTTGGAGCCAACGTCCTTCTCCGTCAGTAACTTCCCCATCATCCACGTACTGCTTCCCCCGGACTGCATCCTTCCTCGGGCCCAACAGCTAGAAGTCGGAAGTTGAGAGATCCAGTCTATGGTGTTGACGAGGAAGAGCAACACAATGAGATTTTGTGTGCTCCTGTCGGGCCGGCAGACGTCAATGAGAACTTGCATTGTCATGGACAAGGACAAGTTCGTTTGCGTTTTTATGTTGACGAACACTGTTGTGTACATAGTTCCGCGTAGTCAGCGCGTACACAACTTTCCCACTAGAGCGCGCCCCGCTAAGCACAACAGCGCAGGCGCAGCGCTCGTCCGTCTCCGCACTACGAAATGGCGCTGCCTGAGACGGACCAAATTCTGCTTCCGCCGATCCGCGTCTTAATATGTAACGCAGCCAATGAGGTTGCTGCTAACGTAGAACCTTTTCTCCTCGCGCAGTGATACCTGAAAGCGCGAGGTATTATAACGAATGTACAGACCTCCGATTAGTCAGTCTACATCAGTCTGCATCAGTCTGCATCAGTCTGCATTTGTCTGTACCAGTCTATAGTCAAGTTTCAGTCTGCGCCTAGTAAGATTACCATATTCCTGTACATAGCCATGAAGATAAATGAATAGACACTTTGTCAAGTATCAGATATGTGAGAATAAGATTAACGTACCAAGACCAGAGGATCTTCATATCGTCATTTGTAAACAGCATCCAGAATCAAGTTACGTAACGTCTATGATTTTTATTATTTTAATAAATGTGTGTGAAAATTAATCAAGTTCTGTTTAAAGTTGGCCTTCGTCAATCTGCTACTCTAAGCGTGCAAGTGGCATTTCTATCGTCTGACCTAACGGCAGAAGATAAACACGCCACGATACGACCACGAGACATATTGCTGACACTCGCCTACTTCGTTAGAGCGACAAGTCAAATAATCTGATGGTGTGTGTACCGAAGGTCTTACAGTACACACACCACATTGGTGACGAGGTACTAAGGAAACAGATGACTTCAGCACAATTACGGATGACCACCTGTGGCCTGAAATAAAATAAATTACAGTGGACTTCGGGAAGATACATACTTGCTGTTAACCCGCTCTCTTGCAGCTAAAATATCATTATTCCAGTAATCTATTCGCACTTGGAATTTTGAGATAACCATGGACATCACGGTGCAGATCGTAAATCTCGTGGCACAAATACAACAGACGCTACAAGCGTTGCTTACAAGAGTGGAACGTTTGGAGTCGCAGCCTGCCGTAGTGTCTCCGCTACAAATTAAACTTCCGCCACCACCATTCGCAGTTTACAACAGCAAGGAAGAAGCGTTGCCGGACTATGCAGCACGCCTGGAACAGCACTTCCTCACACACCAGATATCAGGTGATGTAGAATAAAGATATCATTTTTTGGCAAATTGCGGCGCAGCTATCTACAACCTTCTCTTAAAACTGAGTCCGACTTGTGAACTGACAAATTTGTCATTCCCAGCTATTAAAGACTTGCTCGAAAAATACTTCGACAAGCAAACGCATGTCGCTGCTGCAAGGCATAAATTTTACTTATGCAAGAAAAAGGCACAGCAGACATACACGGAATGCATTACACAGTTGCAAGGATTAACTAGGAACTGCAAATTTGTTTGTGAAAACGAAAAGTGTAAAAAGTCCTATGCAGATTCTTTAATACGTGATATGCTCATAATGCATTCACCAGACGGGAAATTAAGGAAAGAGCTCCTTAGTTTACTCAATGCGTCCTTGCAAGATTGTTTACCAATCATTCGAGCACACGAACGAAGCCAAGCTTCTGTGACTGTAGCACACGACGACGGCTGTGACGTGTTCGCGACACAGGCACGCGCAACGGGGCAACGCGGCCCGCGTACTCAAGACTGTAAACAGGACAGCAAGGCTAGGCTCATGCGATCTAAGAACGGATCACACACCCAAACTAAACGACTAAAGTTGAAATCGTGGTGTCACCGCCAGACACCACACTTTAATAGGTGGTAGCCTTTAAATCGGCCGCGGTCCATTAATATACGTCGGACCCGCATGTCGCCACTGTCAGTGATTGCAGACCGAGCGCCACCACACGGCAGGTCTAGAGAGGCTTCCTAGCACTCGCCCCAGTTGTACAGCCGACTTTGCTAGGAATGGATCACTGACAAATACGCTCTCATTTGCCGCGACGATAGTTAGCATAGCCTTCAGTTACGTCATTTGCTACGACCTAGCAAGGCGCCATTACCAGTTATATTGAGATTGTAATAATATCTAAACAAGAGCGATGTTCTCCAATTGTGGCTTAAAGTTAAGTATTACATCAACTACGTACTTTATTTGCTACTATTAATTCCCTTAACTGTTCCAGACCTCGCGCCAGCCTGCGTGAGCTTAAGTGCGTGCCTTTCGGCTTCCTCTCATAGTGACTTGGCTGTCTTGCCAAGTCACAACAGAAATCATGTCTTAAATGTGAAATCAATCGCCACAGAGACAATTGTTACTATCGTAACGCACATTGTGACTTTTGAAAACGAAAAGGGCACAAATCAGAAGTGTGTAATAAGAAAAGTGTACAGTCTAGAAATAGGTTTAGCAATAAGAAAGTGCTTAATTTTAAGAAGTATACCCATAGTGCGTCTGGCGATATGAATAGGCAAGACCAAATTCAGGTTTCAAAAGTTAAACATAAAGTTAATGCTATTGTACAAAATATGAACAAATCTCTGTATGTCACATTACTGGAGAACAAAATACCTATCAAATTCCAGACTGAAACAGGATCGTCGATCTCTATCATAAATCTGCACACGCATAAACGGCTAGGTTCTCCTAAATTGCAGCATTTTGACAGCTCACTGTACAGCTACAGTAATGAACAAATTCCAGTCAAAGGTGCACTGACGACGGAAGTAACTTGCAAACAGTTTACCAAGACAGGTACTTTAGCAGTAGTTAACACCCATAAGGCATCAAACTTGGTGGGTCTGGCTCTCTTTAACGAATTAGGCTTCACAATCCATGAAGCGAAACATGTCACACATGAAGTTCCGAAAGGAAAATTACAAACAATGTTGCAGAAGTTCAAAATGGTTCAAATGGCTCTGAGCACTATAGGACTCAACTTCTGAGGTCATCAGTCCCCTAGAACTTAGAACTACTTAAACCTAACTAACCTAAGGACATTACACACATCCATGCCCGAGGCAGGATTCGAACCTGCGACCGCAGCGGTCGCGCGGTTCCAGGCTGTAGCGCCTAGAACCGCTCGGCCACACCGGCCGGCGTTTCAGAAGTACGAAGAAATTCCTTCCTCCGCGACAGGCAGTGTAACTGATTACCAGGCACATATTACGCTGACACCGAATGCAGTGCCGAAGTTTTACAAAGGTAGAACTGTCCCTTACGCAATGAAAGAACGCGTAAAATAAGAACTTGATCGTTTAGAAGGCAATGGTATTATCGAACCAGTCACATGTAGCGCCTGAGCAACACCAATCGTTGTAATAGAAAAGCCAAATGGATCATTACGTATCTGTGGAGATTTCAAGAATACTATCAAATCACAGTGCATTATAGATACATACCCGATTCCGAAACCGGAAGAACTGATGTATAAATTAGCAGGGGGTGTTTATTTCGCCGAACTGGATTTAAAGGAAGCATATCTGCAGATCCCTTTGGACAAAGATACACAAAAGTTTATGGTGATAAATACTCCATTTGGATTTTACAGCTACAATCGCTTACCATTTGGTATCGCTAGCGCACCAAGCCTGTTTCAACGTTACTTGGAACAATTAATTAGAAACTGTCCTAACGCAGTTAACTGTCTCGATGACATAATGGTCTCGGGAAAAACTCCGCAAGATTTACTAATTAACCAGGAAGAACTGTTCAAGGTTCTCAGAAAGGCCAATCTCAGGTGCAACAAGGACAAATGTATATTTTTTGTCAAGAAAATTCAGTATTTAGGACATATATTGTCAAATAACGCAATCAATCCGACACCACAGCACATAGAAGCAATACAGAAATTGCCAGCTCCGAAAAACTTAAAGCAACTAAGAGCTATATTAGGCCAAATTAATTATTACCGGCAGTTCATACCGAAAGCAGCTGAAATTTCCGATCCGTTGCACAGATTGCTTCGCAAAGGAGTCGCGTGGAATTGGTCCAAAGAATGGCAGCGCGCATTCGACAAACAGAAACGAAGTTTAGTAGACGCAAAATGTCTTACGACATATGACCAGCAAAAGTTGATCACTATTGCGGCGGACTCGTCAGATTACGGGATCGGTGCAGTCATGTCCCATAAACATCAAGGAATTGAACAACCGATTGCATACACGTCGAAAACTTTAAACTCAAGTCAACGAAACTATAGCCAAGCAGAAAAAGAGGCACTAACAATTATCTTTGCAGTGCAGAAGTTTCATGACTACATATCTACATCTACATCTGTATCCATACTCCGCACGTCACCTGACGGTGTGTGGCGGAGGGTACCCTGAGTACCTCTATCGGTTTTCCCTTCTATTCCAGCCTCGTATTGTTCGTGGAAAGAAGGATTGTCGGTATGGCTCTGTGTGGGCTCTAATCTCTCTAATTTTATCCTCATGGTCTCTTCGCGAGATATACGTAGGAGGAAGCAATATACTGCTTGACTCTTCGGTGAAGGTATATTCTCGAAACTTTAACAAAAGCCCGCACCGAGCTATGAGCGTCTCTCCTGCAGAGTCTTCCACTGGAGTTTATCTATCATCTCCGTAACGCTTTCGCGATTACTAAATGATCCTGTAACGAAACGCGCTGCACTCCGTTGGATCTTCTCTCTCTCTTCTATCAACCCTATCTGGTACGGATCCCACACTGCTGAGCGGTATTCAAGCAGTGGGCGAACAAGCGTACTGCAACCTACTTCCTTTGTTTTCTGATTGCATTTCCTTAGGATTCTTCCAATGAATCTCAGTCTGGCATCTGCTTTACCAACGATCAACTTTATATGATCATTCCATTTTAAATCACTCCTAATGCGTACTCCCAGATAATTTATGGAATTAACTGCTTCCAGTTGCTGACCTGCTATTTTGTAGCTAAATGATAAGGGATCTATCTTTCTATGTATTCGCAGCACATTACACTTGTCTACATTGAGATTCAATTGCTATTCCCTGCACCATGCGTCAATTCACTGTAGATCCTCCTGTATTTCAGTACAATTTTCCATTGTTACAACCTCTCGATACACCACAGCATCATCGGCAAAAAGCCTCAGTGAACTTCCGATGTCATCCACAAGGTAATTTATGTATACTGTAAATAGCAACGGTCCTATGACACTCCCCTGCGGCACTCCTGAAATCACTCTCACTTTGGAAGACTTCTCTCCATTGAGAATGACATGCTGCGTTCTGTTATCTAGGAACTCTTCAACCCAATCACACAATTGGTCCGATAGTCCATATGCTCTTACATGGTTCATTAAACGACTGTGGGGAACATTGCGGAAGTCAAGAAACACGACATCTACCTGGGAACCCGTGTCTATGGCCCTCTGAGTCTCGTGGACGAATAGCGCGAGCTGGGTTTCACACGACCGTCTTTTTCGAAACCCATGCTGATTCCTACAGAGTGTATTTCTAGTCTCCAGAAAAGTCATTATACTCGAACATAATACGTGTTCCAAAATTCTACAACTGATCGATATAGGTCTATAGTTCTGCACATCTGTTCGACGTCCCTTCTTGAAAACGGGGATGACCTGTGCCCTTTTCCCATCCTTTGGAATGCTACGCTCTTCTAGAGACCTACGGCACACCGCTGCAAGAAGGGGGGCAAGTTCCTTCGCGTACTCTGTGTATAATCGAACTGGTATCCCATCAGGTCCAGCGGCCTTTCCTCTTTTGAGCGATTTTAATTGTTTCTCTATCCCTGTGTCGTCTATTTCTATATCTACCATTTTGTCATCTGTACGACAATCTAGAGAAGGGACTACAGTCCAGTCTTCCTCTGTGAAACAGCTTTGGAAAAAGACATTTAGTATTTCGGCCTTTAGTCTGTCATCCTCAGTTTCAGTACCATTTTGGTCACAGAGTGTCTGGAAATTTTGTTTTAATCCACCTACTGCTTTGACATAAGACCAAAATTTCTTAGGATTTTCTGCCAAGTCAGTACATAGAACTTTACTTTCGAATTCATTGAACGCCTCTCGCATAGCCCTCCTCACACTATATTTCGCTTCGCGTAATTTTTGTCTGCAAGGCTTTGGCTAAGTTTATGTTTGCTGTGAAGTTCCCTTTGCTTCCGCAGCTGTTTTCTAACTCGGCTGTTGTACCACGGTAGCTCTTTTCCATCTCTTACGATCTTGCCTGGCACATACTCATCTAACGCATATTGTACGATGGTTTTGAACTTTGTCCACTGATCCTCAACACTATCTGTACGTGAGACAAAATTTTTGTGTTGAGCCGTCAGGTACTCTGTAATCTGCTTTTTGTCACTTTTGCTAAACAGAAAAATCTTCCTACCTTTTTTAATATTTCTATTTACGGCTGTAATCATCGATGCCGTAACCGCTTTATGATCGCTGACTCCCTGTTCTGCGTTAACTGTTTCAAATAGTTGGGGTCTGTTTGTCACCAGAAGGTCTAATATGTTATCGCCACGAGTCGGTTCTCTGTTTAACTGCTCAAGGTAGTTTTCAGATAAAGCACTTAAAAAAAATTTCACTGGATTCTTTGTCCTTGCCACCCGTTATGAGCGTTTGAGCCTTCCAGTCTATATCCGGCAAATTAAAATCTCCACCCAGAACTATTACATGGTGGGGAAATCTACTCGAAATATTTTCCAAATTATCCTTCAGGTGGTAAGTCATAACAGCTGCTGAGCCAGTGGGCCTATTTTTTTTTTTTTTTTTTTTTTTTTGGTCATCAGTCTACTGACTGGTTTGATGCGGCCCGCCACGAATTCCTTTCCTGTGCTAACCTCTTCATCTCAGAGTAGCACTTGCAACCTACGTCCTCAATTATTTGCTTGACGTATTCCAATCTCTGTCTTCCTCTACAGTTTTTGCGCTCTACAGCTCCCTCTAGTTCCATGGAAGTCATTCCCTCATGTCTTAGCAGATGTCCTATCATCCTGTCCCTTCTCCTTATCAGTGTTTTCCACATATTCCTTTCCTCTCCGATTCTGCGTAGAACCTCCTCATTCCTTACCTTATCAGTCCACCTAATTTTCGACATTCGTCTATAGCACCACATCTCAAATGCTTCGATTCTCTTCTGTTCCGGTTTTCCCACAGTCCATGTTTCACTACCATACAATTCTGTACTCCAGACGTGCATCCTCAGAAATTTCTTCCTCAAATTAAGGCCGGTATTTGATATTAGTAGACTTCTCTTGGCCAGAAATGCCTTTTTTGCCATAGCGAGTCTGCTTTTGATGTCCTCCTTGCTCCGTCCGTCATTGGTTATTTTACTGCCTAGGTAGCAGAATTCCTTAACTTCATTGACTTCCTGACCATCAATCCTGATGTTAAGTTTCTCGCTGTTCTCATTTCTACTACTTCTCATTACCTTCGTCTTTCTCCGATTTACTCTCAAACCATACTGTGTACTCATTAGACTGTTCATTCCGTTCAGCAGATCATTTAATTCTTCTTCACTTTCACTCAGGATAGCAATGTCATCAGCGAATCGTATCATTGATATCCTTTCACCTTGTATTTTAATTGCACTCCTGAACCTTTCTTTTATTTCCATCATTGCTTCCTCGATGTACAGATTGAAGAGTAGGGGCGAAAGGCTACAGCCTTGTCTTACAACCTTCTTAATACGAGCACTTTGTTCTTGATCGTCCACTTATATTATTCCCTCTTGGTTGTTGTACATATTATATATGACCCGTCTCTCCCTATAGCTTACCCCTAGTTTTTTCAGAATCTCGAACAGCTTGCACCATTTTATATTGTCGAACGCTTTTTCCAGGTCGACAAATCCTATGAAAGTGTCTTGATTTTTCTTTAGCCTTGCTTCCATTATTAGCCGTAACGTCAGAATTGCCTCTCTCGTCCCTTTGCTTTTCCTAAAGCCAAACTGATCGTCTCCTAGAGCAGTCTCTATTTTCTTTTCCATTCTGCTGTATATTATTCTTGTAAGCAGCTTCGATGCATGAGCTGTTAAGCTGATTGTGCGATAATTCTCGCATTTGTCAGCTCTTGCCGTCTTCGTAATTGTGTGGATGATGCTTTTCCGAACTCATATATTCTACACACCAACGTGAATAGTCGTTTTGTTGCCACTTCACCCAATGATTTTAGAAATTCTGATGGAATGTTATCTATCTCATCTGCCTTATTTGACAGTAAGTACTCCAAAGCACTTTTAAATTCCGATTCTAATACTGGATCCCCTATCTCTTCTAAATCGACTCCTGTTTCTTCTTCTATCACATCAGACATCCAATTACCTTGTCTGAGCCTGCTTTAACCGTGACCTTCACCCAAATCATTTCACATTTCGGATCTCCGTCAATTTCCTGCGATACTATTGCACTTCTAATCGCTATAAACGCGCCTCCCCCTTCACTGTCCCTAGTACTATATGGGCGTTGTGACTGTTTATTACTGAGAGCAGTTCTGGGACCTTTCTATAGACGCACCTGCAGTTTACTATTAGCACATTCCCTGTTGCATTTTGCCTACTCTTACCCCGCCGCGTCTCAGGAGGCGTCTTGTCGGGCCAAGGGCGGGAATTCTCTAACCTAAAAAACCCCCATGTGCACTCCACACGTACTCCGCTACCCTTGTAGCCGCTTCCTGCGTGTAGTGCACGCCTGACCTATTCAGGGAGACCCTACATTTCTCCACCCGATAGCGGAGGTCGAGAAATTTGCACCCCAGATCTCCGCAGAATCGTCTGAGCCTCTGGTTTAAGCCTTCCACTCGGCTCCAAACCAGAGGACCGCGATCGGTTCTGGGAACGATACTACAAATAGTTAGCTCTGATTCCACCCCGCGAGCGAGGCTTTCCGCCTTCACCAGTTCTGCCAACCACCTGTACGAACTGAGGATGACCTCTGAACCCAGACGGCAGGAGTCGTTGGTGCCGACATGAGCCACAATTTGCAGTCGGGTGCACCCAGTGCTCTCTATCGCCGCCGGCAGGGCCTCCTCCACATCTCGGATGAGACCCCCCGGCAAGCAGACAGAGTGAACACTGGCCTTCTTCCCCGACCTTTCCGCTATCTCCCTAAGAGGCTCCATCACCCGCCTAACGTTGGAGCTCCCAATAACTAACAAACCCCTCCCCCCCGTGTGCCTGCTCGGACCTTGCTGAAGGAGCAGCCACATGTCCACTCACAGGCAGAGCGGGCGATGCCACACGGCCAGCCTCCACATTTACCCTCCGCCTCGTGCGCCGCGAACGCAGCTGAACCCGCCACTCCCCTTGATGAGAGGGTGGCCCAACCGCGCCCGGTACCCGCGAAGATGTCTCGACAGCACGGACAGTGGGTGAAGCAAGTAACACCTGGAGTGTACCATGCGACGCACCAGACTCCCCACTGCCGCTACACTCCGAGGCAGCAGCCTGAAGACGGCTGACCGCGGCCATCAACACGCACAGCTGTTCGCGAACAGTGGCCAGCTCCTCCTGCGTCCGTACACAGCAGTCACACATCCTATCCATCCTAAGGAATCGATTTACTGTAGAGAGTTAATCAACTTTTAACTAGACTGCTAATTCACTAAAAGCGACTGATTGTTGACTAAACTGTGATTGCTAGCCACTTCTTGTAGAAAACAATGAAAATAGCACTACCTGTCTCTGGACTGTATTCAAAACAAACACTAGCACTACTGGCACTGTGGTTGACTAAAGGGACTGACTGTATTCAAAACAAACACGAAATCTATGGAACACTATTACTAGCACTCGACAATTAAAGCTTCCTAAAAACAAAAACACACGGAAGAAGAAATATACGGACGAAAATTTATTCTGCTCACAGACCATAAGCCATTGGTGACAATATTCGGACCACATAATAGTGTATCCCCTAAGACAGCACATCGTTTAGGACTTTGGGCATTGCTACTGTCTAATTACAATTACGAGATCTTATATAGATCGACGGCAAATCATGCCAACGCCGATGTACTTTCACGTCTACCGGCGGGTTAAGATGAACATTTTGACAAATCAGAGGACTTATGTTTTCAGATAGACGTAATCAGTGAGGACGTCGCGGAAAATTTCCCCGTCAGTGCCACCTTAATAGCTCAATTAGTGCCCACAGATCCAGTGTTATCAAAGATAAAGCAGTATATTCTTACGGAATGACCAACCGATAAGAACATGTTAGCTCAGCCAGAAGTGAAATCTTATTGGAACATGAGACATGCTCTCACAGTGCACAAAGGCGTCATATTAGTTCACAGTGAAACGGGAAAAACAAGAGTAGGTATACCCAAAGCTCCTAGGAATAAAGTGTTAAAAATGTTACACCAATGTCATTTGGGCATAGTACGCACGAAACGCATGGCCAGAGAACATTGCTACTGGAAGAACATTGATAAAGATATTGAAACAATGCTTTCTAAATGTAAATTATGTCAGACGCATCAATCAGCTCCGCCAAGACAATATTTTCCGTGGCCACAGGCAACAGAACCGTGGTCAAGATTGCATATTGACTATGCAGGTCCCTTTCTTGTAACTTCTTGGTTAATTGTCATTGATGCATTTTCAAAATTCCCTTTTGTACTACAAATGCGTACAACTTCTTCAGCGACAACAATTCAAGCGTTGTCAAAGATCTTTTCAATTGAAGGATTGCCTCAAACCATAGTGACCGATAAGGCACACAATTTACCTCGCAAGAATTCCAGTCATTCTGTCAGATGAACGGAATTGAACATTACAGGACGGCACCATTTCATGCTGAGGCTAATGGACTCGCCGAACGATTCGTACGAACGTTCAAGGCACACATGACAAAGTTGGTGCAACAGTAAAACAAAGAGACTTCCTTATTAATTTTTCTGTGACAATACCGAGCTACTCCGCTCGAGGCACAGTCACCAGCAGGAAAACTGCATGGGCGACCACACAGGACTCTGATGTCTATCCTAAAACCCACAATGCATCCAGAAAATGATCAACGAACGTCGAAAGGACGACGATCCAACGTAACCGACAAAGTCCTCGTAACTGTCTATAGTCGAAGACAGCGTACTTCAACACAAGGAACCATTGTAGAATTCATTGGAAATGTCATGTATAGAATAAGAACGCAAAGCGGCATAGTTATTCGCCATACTAATGAATTACGGCAGCAAAGACATCAGTCACATATAGGCAGAACTCCTAGGCTGTTTCATTTTGCAGATTCAGAAGCAGATGTCAACCCCGAGCAGCTCGCAGGATTCCAGACGCAGTCACCGGCAGCCGACGCTGCCGCCGCCGCAGCAGCAGCCGCCAACGCAGCCGCCGCCGCCCACGCCGACGCAGCACCTTCATGGGCAGCCAACTACACCAGCCGTCCACAGCCGACATCTCCAAAGAAGATGGACGTCGAAGAAGAAATAGATTTAAGCTATTACCAATGTACCGATGTTGACATGCAATTATGTAACAAAATTTTTGCTTCTCCGTTTCCCTGTTCCGTAGGTTTTGAGTGGGTTTTCCTAGCGGACCGCGGGCGAATGCCACGGGAAGCAACATGTGTGCACCCACAGACATACGCATGCCGGAAAGCAAGGAAACAGCAAAAAAAGGCTTTTCAAGCAAACTTCAAAAGCTTTTTTTCTTCCCCCGGAAGGGAGGGATGTTGTGTACATAGTTCCTCGTAGTCAGCGCGTACACAACTTTCCCACTAGAGCGCGCCCCGCTAAGCACAACAGCGCAGGCGCAGCGCTCATCCGTCTCCGCCTAATAATATTACCATATTCCTGTACATAGCCATGAAGATAAATGAATAGACACTTTGTCAAGTATCAGATATGTGAGAATAAGATTAACGTACCAAGACCAGAGGAACTTCAGATCGTCATTTGTAAACAGCATCCAGAATCAAGTTACGATCGACAAAAATTATGGCGACCAACTTCGTTGCTCTTTATGGTCTTATGTTAAGCGGAGAGAAACCTAGCGGGCACACATCTTCGAGTTCGCGACCGGTGAAAGAAGATCCCTGAATTATCAACAGAATTATCAATTGAGCAGTGTGGTGTTTAGTTGCGATCTGTCGATCACCTCGAACGAGAGGGTTCGTACGTTCCAACAGCTGTGTGCGACCCGCCGGCCAAACGGGAAGTCTGACAGGCTTGCGCGACATTGTGACGAGGGCTGACGCTGCGCCCAAGGACTCTGATACGTGGGGAGGCGCTGGCGGCAGTCGCTTTCTCCGTTCGATCCACCTGGATCGATTGTTTCCCTCTGACGTTGCTTACCTTTGTCTCGTTGGCCGGTGGTGGTGCTGGTAGGCTGGCGGGGAGACTGGGTTTTGGCTTCGGAACGGACGGTACGTGTCGCTGCTCAGAGGGTGAAACGTGTGTTTGCGTGGAGTTAGCTGGATTTGACCGAGTATGTGGTATTAAAATCCATGGAGAAGAAATAAAAACTTTGAGGTTCGTCGATGACATTGTAATTTTGTCAGAGGCAGCAAAGGACTTGCAAGAGCAGTTGAACGGAATGGACAGTGTCTCTAAAGGAGGGTATAAGATGAACATCAACAAAAGCAAAACGATGATAATGGAATGTAGTCGAATTAAGCTGGTGATGCTGAGGGAATTAGATTAGGAAATGAGACACTTAAAGTAGTAAAGGAGTTTTGCTATTTGGGGAGCAAAATAACTGATGATGGTCGAAGTAGAGAGTATATAAAATGTAGACTGGCAATGGCAAGGAAAGCGTTTCTGAAGAAGAGAAATTTGTTGACATCGAGTATATATTTAAGTGTCATCAAGTCGTTTCTGAAAGTATTTGTATGGAGTGTAGCCATGTATGGAAGTGAAACATGAACGATAAATAGTTTGGACAAGAAGAGAATAGAAGCTTTCGAAATGTGGTGCTACAGAAGAATGCTGAAGATTAGATGGGTAGATCACATAACTAATGAGGGGGTATTGAATAGAATTGGGGAGAAGAGGAGTTTGTGGCACAACTTGACAAGAAGAAGGGACCGGTTCCTAGGACATGTTCTGAGGCATCACAAATTTAGCATTGGAGGGCAGCGTGGAGGGTAAAAATCGTAGAAGGAGACCAAGAGATGAATACACTAACCAGATTCAGAAGGATGTAGGTTGCAGTAGGTACTGGGAGATGAAGGAGCTTCCACAGGATAGGATAGCATGGAGAGCTGCATCAAACCAGTCTCAAGACTGAAGACCACAACAACAACAACAACAACAATGTGCCTCGGAGTACGGAAGCGGACCTGTTATTGCAAGTTCTTGAGGCTTGACTGGGCCATGGTCTTCTACACAGGACGCTGAGCGATGTGTTATTCATTTTGGCTTGTGGAGTTGAACTATGCCCCACGCAGCTGTTTATTGAGGAAGTAGACATTCAAGCTTTCTAGTTTTGCACTCGGGCCTACCCGTGTTATCACTAGCTTCTACCTTTTCTTATGAGTGTCAGTATTGTATTGGAACTGCGACGTACTGGTGTAATAATATTACGCTTTGTCTTATCGTTGCCCTTTTAAAACTAGTCTGTTTGTGCTGGGGCAATTTTACATATTTTGAAATTTGAGGTCTACAGTTATTTCCTTTAACCATTTTTAATTTGTCTTTGTCTTGATGTGATCTATCTTTGCGGAATTTTATCTTAATATATTCTGGGGCTGTTAACATTGTTTCTTTTGACTGCGGCTGTGTGTTTGTGCTCTTTGGTTGCAGCACTGCAGCGGGCACCTAGCCCATGTCTAAATCGATGTCCGGAACACGACGCCTTAGCCGACCAGTACCAGAGGGAACGGGAGGTTATTTTGGCCGCGGGCAGAATGGCAACCGATACGGCGGCCACGGAGTTCTTCGGGTTGCAGTGAGTGGGGATCTTGCATTAAGTTAAGTTTCCTCTGCATTGGGACGTCAAGGCGTCTGTTCCGTTTGCTATACTGCTTATATATTTACCTTCAAAACCATAAAGGAAGGAGACTAGTGTTCTGAATTATACCTTATGTGCAGCTGGAGTTGAACTTATATACATGTTAAAGAGAAATACTTGATGGGTAGCGGAAATTGGAAGTTATGTGAATTGTCCTATTGCGGTTGCCTATTTAAAAGAAACTTATTTCACCTTTATTATTCAAGTGCCCTTGTTAAATGAAACTGATTTTATCTTTTATTATTGAAGTGCTTACAGTTAGTATAGAAGTTATAAGAAGTTTTTGTTTGCACCTAATTCAATTAGAAATTTATTGTGTAATGTATTTTTCTGGCTTGTGAATAAGAGACACTTGTAGAAAGTTTTTGGTAAATACTGTGCCCTTTGGGTTAAACTGTCGCTCAGTAATAAATTACTTGTATCTTGTTGTAATTCTTCAGGCTCTCCCGACGAGATCTTGACATGTGCAATAATCGGGTCTACTGCTGGATGTTTGTGTCGCTCTGCCACAATATTTCGGCCACGTAATCCCTGGCCTTCTTCAGGTGCTACCTGAAACTCGCCAAACGCGAGTCCGGCCCTAGACAGCTGCCACGACCACAGATGGTGGACGAGCCGGGCGCGGACGTTCGTGGGAGCACCAGGGAAGGGCCAAAACCTCAGGAGCAGCACCAGGTGGGCGCGGACCGCGAACGGAACGCCCGACACAGGACGGGCCTCAGACAGATGCCACAAACGGCGACCAAGTCGGGCGCGGACGTCCGAGGGAGCACCGGGGAAGAGACAACACGTTACAGGCAGCGCCAGACAGGCGCGGACGGCAGAGAGAGCACCCAGCGCCCTCTGGGCATAAATAGTGGACAAGATTCTCCAATACGGCAGTCTCAGGTCGCACCTGAAGAAGGCAACAAGTTACGTGGCCCAAATATGGTGCCAGAGCGACACAAACATCCGGCAGTAGACCCGATTATTCCACTAGTCTAGTTGTATCTTGCAAGTCCTCTGTACTTGTTATTATTTCACTTGTCACCAGGTTGCACGTAAGCTCCACGTTGCAGACTCACCGTGCTATTGTTCACTGCCAGACCTCTGCAGAGATTCTGTAAACACCTGTGAATATGTATCAAGCTCTGGTTTTCCGCCAATGCTCAATGACGGCTCTCTGCTGACAACGCACCTCCGCTGCAGGCGCCATTTTGAAAGCTACGTACAGCGCCGACACTTACCGGAAATTCGTGAAACTGTAGGGGCTGAAGAGGGAATATTCTATGATTTCCCACAATATATTCCTCATTTTTATCAAACGAAATTAACCAAGAAAAGAGTTGCATTACTGATTGAACGCCCCTCATACCTGCAGCTATTGTATTGAAGGACATTTTCTTCGGGTGTTATTCTCTATCGGAAGCTCTGTTTTACATGCGCCTGCCAGGTAATACGATTTACTTAGATCTATACTATATTCCCAAAGCTATTGCTTACTATATCGTTGTTCTCATCCTCTAGTCTCCCCCCGACAATACATTGGTTTCTTTAACTTGAACGCAAATTCTCTTCTAAGATATTACTAGACCGTTATCATTTCTTTCGATTCTTCTTTACTTTCCCCGAGAATATCTGCGTAGTGTACGTATCTCTCTCTCCAGCGAATAATCGTGTCGGCTACAATAGAAAAACGTCCGGAGCTGGGTGCGGCACTCGCAGCCGAACCGTCGTGGGCGCTCAGCGGTGGGGAACGCAATTCTGATAATTACGTCGGCATAGTATGTGGGTGTGGGCCAGGGTACGGGGCTTCCCCGGGCAGCGGCTGGGATGGTGGTTGCGTCCCACGGCGCTGCGCGGCGCTGGCGGCGTTATTATTCAGCAGCGCCTGCGGTCTCTGCAACCAGCAGCGCACAATTTCCCCGCGCTGCCCGACACTCGGTAATTAAAGTTCAGCTAATGATATACGTCTGCTTTGAGGTACAACATTGCGCAGCCGGCGGCAGCTGCGATGTCTTAGATTAACGGCGCCTGTTCGCGGCGGGGCCAGCTTCGGTACGACTATTAATTGCTTGCAGCGGTATAAACGCACTAAGATGTTGTACTTTTTCCTGTAGCAATATTTCTTCCGTCACTGTGCCATTCTTATTTCAAAGAGAAGTAGTTTGGGCTGAATAAATAGCATATTCTTGAGGATAATAAGATCCATAAAACATGGATAAAATTGCAAACTGCAGGAAAGAGCTATAAGGACAATAACTAAATACAGTGGTCGAACTCATTGTATGAAAATATTTGAAGGCTTGTGCATTCTTACCAGTCCGTTTATCACATCACAGAAAAACATTGCTGACTTCATCAGAAAACTATACACGGTCTTAGGACGAGACTCAGATTGGACTTACAATACCAGGAAACACAGGCAAAAAAATGTGTTGCTTTATTATAAAACAACAGAATAATCACAATCTTCTTTTATTTATTTCTTGTATGACTGCTTCGGGAAATAATACCTGTTTCCAAATGCGTTTTTTCGTATATCATTGCATTTACGCTTTACGTTTTTTATGTGTGAGCTGTAGCATTATTACGTGGCATTTACTCCACTATATAAAAACGTGCAATTTTATAGCTAATGACGCCTTTTCACACAGTGAACGAGGAATTAGAAAAAAAAAGCGTTTTACTTACTGGTACCATTTTCTCGTTGCCCTCTAATGAGTTTCTGCTTTCTTTAGAGGATGGAAGTTGCCACCTAAAGCCATACTCTTCAGCTTTTATTTCGATTCCCATTTCATTTTTCAAGCTGTAAGTAGGCTGTTTAGGTTTGGTAACGCCACGTCGCGCTCTGGATGAAAATCACTGGCTGTGCTGTGAGCAGTCTGTGGCTGGTTTGCATTGTTGGAATATTTGCTACTGTAGTGTTAGGCGTTTGGATGCGAATAGCGCGTAGCGTTGCGCAGTTGGAGGTGAGCCGCCATCAGTGGTGGATGTGGGAAGAGAGATGGCAGAGTTTTGAGAGCGGATGATCTGGACGTGTGTCCATCAGAAAAACGAAATTTGTAGGACTGGATGTCATGAACTGATATATATATTACGACTTTTGAACGTTATTAAGGTAAATACGTTGTTTGTTCTGTATCAAAATCTTTCATTTGCTGACTATGCCTATCAGTAGTTGGTGCCTTCAGTAGTTAGAATCTTTTATTTAGCTGGCAGTATTGGCGCTCGGTGTATTGCAGTAGTTCGAGTAACGAAGATTTTTGTGAGGTAAGTGATTCATGAAAGGTATAGGTTATTGTTACTCAGGGACATTCTTTTCTAGGGATTATTGAAAGGCGGGGTCAGGGATTTTCTCTGCCTCGTGATGACTGGGTGTTGTGTGATGTCCTTAGGTTAGTTAGGTTTAAGTAGTTCTAAGTTCTAGGGGACTGATGACAATAGATGTTAAGTCCCATAGTGCTCAAAGCCATTTTTTTTATTATTGAAATTCAGATGACATTGCGCTAAAAATATTGTGTGTCAGTTTAGTGATGATGAGAATAAGTAACGAGCTGTTTGAAAATCAAATAACGTAAGAGGCTTACCAGCACAGTAATTCGTAAATTTTCCTAAGGGGATGTTTCAAAGCTCTTTTCCAAGTGAGGTAGCTGTCACGCTTTCTGCCGGTTTATTCAAAAAACTTTCAAATGTCTGTGAAATCTTATGGGACTGGTAAGGTCATCAGTCCCTAAGCTTACACGCTACTTAACCTAAATTATCCTAAGGACAAACACACACACCCATGCCCGAGTGAGGACTCGAACCTCCGCCGGGACTAGCCACACAGTCCACGACTGCAGCGCCTTGGACCGCTCGGCTAATCCCGCGCGGCATCGGTTTATTCATTCCTTATCGTTTCGACAACATTATATGGTGCTGCTGATCAGAAATCAAGTGATACAATTGAAACAAGGTACAACTTCCTGCAAACATCTCGACGTAGTGGTCAATTTACATACAACATCAACATGTAAGTTCCGAAAGATAAATATGTGACATTAAGAGGCTGAATCAGAAAGTCTTCATTCCTATTCTCTTAGCCAAACTACGATTACAAATGTAAAGTCAACATATTAATTCCCACCGGTTGGCCTTTCTTGGTTCGGTCTTATCTACGGGTAGCTGCGCAACAAGGCGCTGTTGTCAGTTGTTGAAGACGACGGTTGTGCTTCACACGTCCACAGTTTGAGAGTGACGGAGTTGATTCGTTTTCTATAGAGCAACTCACAAACGTTCGTCGAATACACACTGAAATGCAATTCACGCACGTGGGAAAAAAAGTCTTGCTTTGAAATGTGCAAGAAGAAGAAGAAGAAGAAGAAGAAGAAGAGGAGGAGGAGGAGGAGGAGGAGAGTGATAAGGAAGAGGAGGTGGAGGTGTTGATGGTGTGAGTTCGCAAAAGGCCGTGAAGACCTACATGACCTTCAGCGTTCGGGGTAACCACGTTAATCTCTGACTGAGGACAAAATTTCCCTCGCGCATTTCGTAAGAGAATTTTTACAGCATCATTCCCGCGTACTTAGGGTACCGGAAGGTTTCATATCGGTGCATACCTAAGAAGTTGGATGACTGATGAAAGGCTTCACTGAATCATCCGCAACGGTTTGCCGAAGCGCGTGAGAATTTCCTGGATCGCATTGTTATTGGCGATGACCATACACAAAGCATTTCACCAGCAGAGCATGATGTGCAAACATTCCGTTTCACCTGTGACATAAAAAAAGCACTCAGTTCAGCGCCATCTATTGCTCAAGTGACGTTAACGGCCTCCTGGAATCACCGCGGACCGCTCCTGCTGGATTTCATGCTACTGGGTGCAGCCGAGAATGCCGACAATTACTGTTCCACACAGTTACGTCTGCAAGCTGCCATGAGGAAAGAGTAGCGAAGGATTCTAGATGTGAACAGCGTGGTTATCCTTCATAACAATGCGAGGCCACAAGTGGTACCCAAACCGCCAACCAGCTCCAGTCGTTTCACCGGGTACGTCTTGACCACACACCATGCAGTCCTGACGATGCCCGTAGCGATTTCCACATTTTCGCTCCGCTGAAGATGCTCTTGGCAGGACAGTGACTCGTGTTCAACGATGAAGCCAAGGCAGCAGTCCGATAGTGGTTTCACAGTCATCCGGACGAATTATGCCACAGGGGCATCTCAAATTTGCTGTGACGGGACAAATGTCTTAACCGAAAGGGGGGGGGGGGGGGAAATAGGTGAAAAAATAGCATAAGGTAAGTAGAACAGTGTGTAGTTACCTGCATGTACCTTTTTTCGGCGAATAAAAAGTAGGGGTAAAGCCTTTCTGATTAGCCCACGCACACCACTTGTGGATGGGTGAGGGACAGAAGTAGAGGGCTACTAGGTGGGAGACAAGAGGGTGTAACAGATGCCTAAGTGGTTGACGAGGGCAGGTTGTTGCTGAAAATCAAGTGACTCTGATACCAGAGCAAGTATGCATTCCCATGGATCAGATTCTGTAACTTTCGATACGGTCTACATGAGTGCTGCATTAATGGACGGTGAGTCCACTCAGTAACAGCTGAGAGAGGCATATGTAGTTCATCCTAGGATGCGAGCAAAGAATTACGTTTTTTAGGATACTGCTTCTGCAGTTGTATGGAAACACTGGACGATGCAGTAGCATTTGGGATTATTTTTCGGTCAATACGAAGCGTCATTTTCACAGGTAGAGGAGGAACAATACATAGGAGATGAACGGCGCAATGATAAGTTTACGTCTCATAGCGAAACAGTGTTTTAAAATATCCACTTCGATATCACATGGTAGTTTTGCAACAGTTGTGAGTTGCTAAGGCTGGTTCTAGGCGCTTCAGTCTGGAACCGCGCGACCGCTACGGTCGCAGGTTCGAATCCTGCCTCGGGCATGGATGTGTGTGATGTCCTTAGGTTAGTTAGGTTTAAGAGTTCTAAGTTCTAGGGGACTGATGACCTGAGATGTTAAGTCCCATAGTGCTCAGAGCAATTTTTGCTAAGGCTGGTAGCGTTTGTAGGGAGCGCACAACCACAGAAAGGTTTCTACGTGCATCCCTCACAGCGCTATTGTTGTTATTATTATTACTATTATTTAGTTCTGAACCAGTTTATTCCCCTTTCCATTTACACTTGAAAATTACCTACAATACAAATTATCGTCAATATTGTATTCTCATTCGTTTCAAGTGAGAGCGTCACACTTAATTTATCTGAGAAAATTCTCACTTGTACGCATGTGTACATTGGCAAACATTAAAAGTTGTCTCCAACAAGAGAAAGCAGGCTATTTCACAATATTCCTATAAGCTTTAGGTTTAATTTATCTACAATGTATAATCTGAAACGGTTGTTTTGATGCATGAATAAAACGACCTCAACATAGCGGGTCTAAAATGTTTCTCATTACTCAATCGAGCATCTTTCAATTACTGCAGTGCAGTGAACATTTAAGACTTTGCCTGAAAGCACGAATGGTCGAGTTAACTACACGTGCAATCCATCTGATACGACATGGGACATGTATTGCTAGATGGGAATGGGAGTCATGATTTGAAGGCTCTCAATAGCCGACACATATTTCACACATCTGGCGGCTGTGAACAGTCTGAATTACCACGCGCCATTAGCTAATGGTTCTCCCAGCAAATTCATGGCGGTCACCTCCACAGCGAGTGGAACACGGCATCGCGGGTGTGCTGCTCTCAGGCTCTCCTCTCTGGACATTCGGCCACAGCAGATGTCGTGCACGGATTTAGAAAAATGTGCTAACGTTCCAGTCTGAGAATTTCATTCCAAAGCTGTTAAAGATCATTAGACTTTTGACGGATTATAGTAGTGGACAAGCAATGATTTGGTAGTAATTTTTTCTTGTTTTTATCGAGTACACTCTAATAATGCTGTATTTACAACATTAATAGAAGCTGTTAGAATTATCCTGTTCATAGCTCACTGTAACGTAAATGAGATTAATGAGTATCTATGTCTATGGAAACCAGGCAGTAATTTGTGGACAATTTCACACAAAGCAGTGAGACTTATTAATGAGAGCAGAATACAGTGTTTTAAGAGCAAGATAAAGAAGTGGTATGGAACATATATATAAGAAAGTGGTGTTAGTTACACTATTTATAACTCAAGAACGGCTGGACCGATTTGGCTGAAAATTGGTGGAGAGGTAGCTTAGAACCAGTAGACGGACATAGGACACTTTTTATTCCGTTCGACCGCTATAAAACGTGGTATAAAAAAACGCATCTGGCACGGAACAACAAAACGCAAATGTAAGCTAAACGTCACTATAAAACGTGGTATAACAAAAACGCATCTGACATAAAATAACAAAACGCAAGTGACAGCTATGATTAAGCATCAGTATATATCATTAATTAAAAATTTAAACAAATAATTTGTATTTTCTTTTAATCACCATTAACAATGCCACGACCAAGACGATCGAATATTTCTCGACGACGCAGTAATGCAAGAAGGATACAAAACATTGCGAATGAAAGGACTAAAGAAGAACAACAAATTGCCCACGTAGAGCGCCGCGTTAGTATGGCTCGACTTCGTGCTTCTCAATCACAAGAGCAAAGTGAGGCAACCCGTGAAGCGGCTCGGTTGGCAATGCGAAATCGTCGAGCGAACAACAGTGATCAACATGTAGATAATTTTCGACGCACAAGAAGAGATTTATCACGTGATGATTTGAATCTAGCAACGTTTAGATACGAGTGCAGCATTTGATTGCTGCTTGCAGCCTTGCGGTTGCATTGGGCCGATGGACGTTGTTTGCGAGTATTGTGGCGCATTGAAGTTTTCCGGAGAAACGCACGGATTGTGCTGCCTTAGTGGGAAAGTGAAATTGCCATTATTGACTCCGCCACCTGAGCCATTGCATTCATTGCTTTGTGGCGAAACACCCGAATTACGTCATTTTCTTGCAAACACCCAAAAATACATTAATTGTTTCCAAATGACCTCATTTGGCGCAGACAGTACCGAAGAACAAGGATTTAATCCGACATTCAAGGTATTTTGATATTTATTTTTGTACTTACACACAATATGGTAGAAGAATAACTTACTATACTTATTCCTACTATTATGTTCTCTAATTTAAAAAAAAATGTTTATAAATCAGTAATATTTTATTTTGTAGATACAAGGACAGATTCACCATAGAATTAAATCATTGCTACCTCTCGAAGATGCACAGCATAAATTTTTACAAATATACTTCATGGGCAACATGGAAGATCAACTTGATCGACGTCAAGAGATCAATGCAGCAATGAAAAGAGCAACTGTTCAAGATTTGCAGCAACTACTTCACGAACGTCATGCGTTGGTCAGGCTGTTCAAGAGCGCATGCCAAATGTTGACTATAAAGTCTTGATCACAGCAGATAAACGACCATCTGGAACACAAGAACGCACACTTAACGCTCCAACAATAGATGAAGTTGCCATTCTGGTTGGTGGTGAACACTTGGAAACACGCGATATTGTGCTTACACGTCGCGATACTGGACAACTGCAACGAATATCTGAAACACATCGTTCATATGACAAGTTGCAGTACTTAACTGAGGAGTGGAACCTATGCACTAAAAACTTAAAGAATAAAGAATCGTTAACATAATTAATTTTTTTATTTGTATTTACTAATAAAAAATTGAACATTCAAAATCTGATTATTTATTGGCTTTAAGGCGGAACAGAGTTTGTCCGGTCAGCTAGTATAGAAATAGATGGAAATGTCAAATTCGATTTATTCCATACTAAATTTGTCTGACAATTTAATAGTAACTTTCCGAGAAACATATCCAGAAAAGCCATTAAAGCCGCAAGTCATCGATAACTAAGGGAATTAAAGTCCCATGCAAAAGGAAGAGCCAAATTTATGTAAATACCAGAAGAATTTAAGGTTCAACAAATACTTGCATGCTATACTGTAACATTTTAAGGGAAGTTATTAGAACGTCCAGAAGTATACACGTCATTACAGAAATCTGTAATGTAGATATTAAGATCAAACCTGTAGGAGCTATTTTCAGTCAGGACACAGGACAGCCAGGACGATGTATAAGATACCATACATAAACTAAATGACAATGTCGTGACTGAGAATTAATGAGGTGCTCGTACTTTTGACAATACGTACAGCAGTAATCATTCCAAAGATTGTATTGAACACCACAGTGCTTTACTAGGCACTGCCCTGTTGGTATGCGACTACCTTATTCCGAGCTCTGAACGACTTACCAAACTAGTTGTAGGAGGACCTTCAGTTTTACGTGGATTCCGATCCACTGTGCAACTCGGCATCTTTCATATCATCGAAATCTGTCAGAAGTCAAAGAAGTGGAAAGTGGCAGATAAAGATTTTAGGATTGACTGGCGATCGAACCTGTGACCTTTAGATATGAAGTCTGGCATTTTAGCATCTTTTCTTTCGTTCGATCTCTCTAGCTGTTACTTTGTCATTTTTCCTCATTAGGTCTGTGCGGATGTCGCAAGACATCTTTCAGATTCTATAAATTTGAGTCAGTGTTATAAGATAATAAACCACTAGTAACCAATCTGAAGACGGTCTGTTTGAGCCAGAAGAGCTCAATAAATACCTTAGTACGATTGTACAGGAATTAAGACCTAAAATTAACCAGTCAAACGCATCAGCAGTAGAGATACTTGCTGTGGGATGTTGTCACACCCGTATACAGTAAATGCTGTTAGAAAATTTCAACCTCGAAAACTATGGGCTACTATTGGCTATCTAACTACACAGCCGGAGTGGCCGAGCGGTTCTTGGCGCTACAGTCTAGAATCACGCGACTGCTACGGTCGCAGGTTCGAATCCTGCTTCGGGCATGGATATGTGTGATGTCCTTAGGTTACTTAGGTTTTAGTAATTGTAAGTTCTAGGGGACTGATGACCTGAGAAGTTAAGTCCTATAGTGCTTAGAGCCATTTGAACCACAGTAGAAGGGACGATACACTTTATTTGCAAACCACTTGCGTTTATTATGAATAAATGCCTAGCATATGGAGTTTACCTGAGCAGCTCATTTTAAAGGTTCTACCACATCTCTCTAGAACTATGGACCAGTGTCTGTTGTTACAGTCTTTTCCAAAATATTTTAAGCAATTTCACACAAACAGCTTAGTAACTACTTGAAAGACCGTAAACTTCCTTGCAGTGGACAGAATGGTTCCGCCAAGGAGAACATCCAGATGAAGACCCATGACGGCCCACCTTGCATTCGTGAAAGTACTAAAAAACCAGAGATACCATATCCTAGAGCAAGGCAATATTATGTCCGCTCCCTCCTACCGTGCGACACAGAATGTCCCCTTTCAGATCATATGGCTCAATCGTCTTTCCTAATTCTCTCCTTCAATCCTGACAGCTCCCGCTCAGTATACTATCGTCTGGCAATGTCGTTAAATAAAATTACATGATCTGAACCATCCGATTCATCTGATTCACGTACTTCCTCAACTGGGAACCGATCTTGTCATCTCCAAATATTCTGCTCAGACTGTCCGCAACGAAATTCTCCCTGTCTCTTATGTGCCTTCCTTTGAACTGGAACGCCGAAATTCTCACTGCCCGTATAGCAATACGCCCGATACCTCAGTCTTGCCAGCACCTAGCAAAGGGCACGGTTATCCGTTTCTAACACAAATGGACAGTGTTCGCGATAGATTCTAAATGTTTCAAATGCAAATAACACTTCCAGTGCCTCCATCTCATACACGCAATAATTCGTTTCTAGCGGAGAGAGGGCGTGGGGTGTGTACACAATAGCACGGCGACCCCCGTCCTCTTCCTGCAAAAGGACAGCTATGAGGCATCAGTCTGCACTCCTTGTTGAAGTCAGACGTTGCCAACACCAGACCGCTCACCAAAGCATGTTCGGATGGACCCCACTCTAATTTTCCCCTTTCTTCCTAGGTCCATTTATAGGAGCCGCTAACTGGGCAAAGTTAGGTACGAATTTCCTAAAGAGATTTAGCATCTCAATTTAACATGCCACCCCTTCCGCATTTTTTGGAGGACGAAACGAGTGGATGGCTGCCGTACGGCTTTGATCTACCTTAACCCCTGGCTGCTAACTAGGAAATTTCAGAGCGGGCTAACTTCACTTTGGTCAATTTAGCAGTGAACAAGACTTCCTGAGTCACACCAAAAATTCTCTAATATGTCGAAGATGTTTTTCGAAATTCTCACCAAGAATCACTAGGTCATCAAGATAATGGTACCACCAACTGTGACATAGTCGCGTATACAAACAGTGATCCAATACTGTCAACAATAAACATAAGATAATGATAAATGCAGCTAAACTTTAACCCAGAAAAAATATTATCTAAAATACTAGACAGGACTGCAATACCTTTGGAAAGCCCAGACGTCACACTGTTGTACTCATAAAGATTCCAGTCGATAATGAAAGCTGTCACGTGTTTAGATTCTTCGGTTTACGGAACCTGGAAGTAGTCTGATTACAGTCGAGAGTTGTAAAAATGTTGGGATTCTTAAACCAGCCAAAACACGTATGCAGATCATGTAACGGTGCTGACTGCAAAACTACCTTCTTCTTCAAAGCTCTATAACCCACTGCTGGTCATATCCAGTAATGTCCCTTGGACACGACAAATACGTGGGATGTATAAGATGATGTAGACGTCCTAACAACCCCCTCTCTCAATATTTAGTCTATGCACAGCTTGAGCTGGTTAATACGAGGTGAAGAGAGAGACAATACGGCAGGTGTCGTGCCGGTATGTTGTCAGTAACCTCAATCTTGTACTCCTTCCCTTTCACTACACTTTCGGTCAGTACATCGCCACACTCATTACACAACTGATGAAATCCCCGTGCCTGCTAAGGGGTAGATTACTAAAATCTTAGCCGGCCGCGGTGGTCTCGCGGTTCTAGGCGCGCAGTCCGGAACCATGCGACTGCTACGGTCGCAGGTTCGAATCCTGCCTCGGGCATGGATGTGTGTGATGTCCTTAGGTTAGTTAGGTTAAGTGGTTCTAAGTTCTAGGGGACTGATGACCACAGCAGTTGAGTCCCATAGTGCTCAGAGCCATTTGAACTAAAATCTTAATTGTCCTTAACTCCCTCCATTGCAATCACTCCAAAATGATTCTCGGTAACCCTTCCCAGCCGGTACTTACAAAACTTATAATATTGCACCCTGTCAAAGCCAAAAGAAAACTTGCATCTCCTCTAATCAGAAATCAGATCAACATATCGGATAAAGTTTTGTGCAAAGTAGTAGAAACTGGCAAATTCCGAGACGTCTTCACCTGAATCATCCATGTGAAATTTTCAATCTGGACCGCAACCGTAACATCCCCCAACAACAGCATCTCCTAATCTACACAGATTTCCAGGGCCAGCAAGCTAGGGATACTTCATTAGGCAGCGTGTGCGAACTACCAACCCTCGTTAAGCAAACCCAAAGACTGCCCGAATCCAAAAGCTCAAAAACTGGTTAACCATTAAAATCGCATACACAAACGGAACACTTGAACATGCGTTGGCCAAGACCTCTGTACAAAACTTCGGAAGTCGAGGCGAAGCCCCCGTTCCCTTACGTCATATATCACAGATGCTCCTAGGTAGCGGACAGTTCCTCTCCAGGTGCCCTTCAACCTATAATACCGCAAATCAGGAAAACCTGATTTCCTCACTGACGTCGCACTCTCGGGCGGCCGCCGAATTTTTTCCTCGCTCATAAGTCAACACGGTACACGGCCTCAACCTCCGAAATTAACCTGTCCAGCTGCCGGAAGTCCTCGGCTTTCTGCTAAAAGCTACTCCAGACGTATCACTAAGACGCATTCTTCCAAGATGTTATCGATTATTTCATGTTACTGAAAATCTAAAGACAGGCTTCAAACGGCAACCCAGACGCTTTTCACATGCCTTTCCAATACTTGTCACGTCCCTGCACCCCAACGCAATTTTCCTCAATGAAGTGGTGACGGCCACGTGAAGGCGTATAATCTATACACATTTTTATTCTAAACTCTGAGTATGGCAGGATAGCGCACATCGCGTCTTCAAAGTTTGCTCAAAACGGCCCTTAACAATAGGACACAGTATCGATTATACACTGAAGCGCCAAAGAAACTGGTATAGGCATGCATATTGAAATACAGAGATACGTAAACATGCATAATAAGGCGCTGCTGTCGGGGACGTCTATTTAAGACAACAAGTGCCTGGCGCAGTTGTTAGATAGGTTAATGCTGCTACAATGGCAGGTTGATTTAAGTGAGTCTGAAAGCGGTGTCACAGTCGGCTCACAAGCGGTTGGACACAGCATCTCCGGGGTAGCGATAAAGTGTGGATTTTCCCGTAGGACCGTTTGACGAGTGTAACATGAATATCAGGAGTCCGGTAAAACATCAAATCTCCAACATCGCCGCGACGTAAAGAGATCCTGCAAGAACGAGACCAACGACGACTGAAGAGAATCGTTCAACGTGACAGAAGTGCGACCATTTTGCAAATTGCTGCAGATTTGGTTGGTTCAAATGGCTCTGAGCACTATGGGACTTAACAGCTATGGTCATCAGTCCCCTAGGACTTAGAACTACTTAAACCTAACTAACCTAAGGACATCACACAACACCCAGTCATCACGAGGCAGAGAAAATCCCTGACCCCACCGGGAATCGAACCCGGGAACCCGGGCGCGGGAAGCGAGAACGCTACCGCACGACAACGAGCTGCGGACTGCTGCAGATTTCAGTGCTGGGCCATCAACAAGTGTCAGCATCGATATGGGCTTTCGGGCCTGAAGGGCCACACGTGTACCCTTGATGACTGCACGACACAAAGATTTGGGCCCTGCCTGGGCCCATCAACACCGACACTGGAGAGCTGATAACTGGAAACGTGTTGCCTGGTCGGACGAGTCTCGTTTCAAATTGAATCGAGCGGTTGGACGCGTACGAGTATGGAGACAATCTCATGAATCGACTGACTCTGCAGGTCAGCAGGGGACTGTTCAAGCTGGTAGAGGCCCTATAATGGTGTGGGAGGTGTACAGTTGGATTGACATGGGACACCCGATGCGTCTAGATACGACTCTGCCAGGTGACACTTACGTAAACATCCTGTCTGATCAACTGCATCCATTCATATCCACTGTGCATTTCGAAGGACTTGGGCAATTCCAGCAGGACAATGCGACCCCTCACAAGTCTAGAATTGCTACAGAGTCGCTCCAGGAACACTCTCTTGAGTTTAAAAACTTGGCAACCAAACTCCCCAGACATGAACTTTATTGAGCTTATCTGGAATACCTTGCAACGTGCTGTTCAGATGAGGTCTCCAACCCCTCGTTCTCTTACAGATTTATGTACAGCCCTGCAGAATCCGTGGTGTCAATTCCCTCGAGCACTGCTTGAGACATTAGTCGAGTCCAGGCCACTTTGTGTTGCGGCAATTCTGCGTGCTCGGGGGGCGCTACACGACATTAGACAGGTGTACCAGTTTCTTTGGCCCTTTATTGCAGTTACACATGACTTCAACCAAACATGTCCCCACGATCATGCAATTCTAACAAAAAGTACAGTCGCCGCTAGACACTACTGACAATATTCCCCCTTGTCGAAACATTCCTTGTAGTGGGTTGGGTACTTCAATAAACAACAGTGAAAGGGAGCACGGGGTTTCTTACTAATAGCGTCACGAGCCCCTCCTCTGCTGCTACAGCTACCCTAGCTGTCTCAGCATATCACTATTACTTAGCGCCCGAGTTCTCGCAGCTATTTCGTTAACTGCGTCGTGCAACTGTTGATAGCGCACATCCTGAACTCTCTTAGCGTAGTGCACAACACGTGCTCTAAGTCTACTAACCTGTGAGTGTGAAGAATTCTCCACTTTCAAAAAAGGATACTATCCAGCTAAGCTCCTCTGACGCACGCTGAACCCTGGCGACAGTGTCACTCAAAACGGCCTGCTCGAAGTCCGGTAGGGTGACGGGCCGATCGACTGCCTCCCTCAGCCACGCATCCTACAGCCTCACCGCCGCTAATACACAACTCGTAGTCGAGCTCTTGTTTCAGCTCCCTCGCAGTCGTGCTGAAACACCGCAGCAAGAGTGGTGTCCGAAAAGCCAAGTGAGTTCCACCAGCAAAATATCAACCCAAATTGAGCAATACTCTTTTTTCTTTAACCCTACTCAATGCAGTTCCATACACCACATACAAAAGGTGTGACGTAGCAATGGAAGGGTGATGCTAGGGTTTACAGGCAAGCGTAATGACATTCCAGTGAGCAAAGTTTCAAGCTTTTATTGCACACAAATATTTAAACAGAAAAATGAAGAGGTGAACCCCCATTAGACTTACAAGGAAATTGATAAAACAATGTTATCACACAATTTTTTTATATACACAACTTTTAAGACCAATTAGCAGGAAAATTTGAATTTAAACTTTCATTCCCCTATTAATATTAACACACCTGCGAATGAAACAGAGTGACAAACGTACTTGGAATCAACCAAAAAACTTTCAAGTTATTTACTGGGTTCCTCTTTTTGCATTTAGAATAAACAATTTTAAAGCGCCCACAGCCTTTACATAAGGAACCAATCCCATTAACTAACATGCAGACGGAAATGTTCAAATGTGTGTGAATTCGTAAGGGACCAAACTGCTTAGGTCGCCGGTCCCTAGACATAAACGCTACTTAAACTAACTTATACTACCAACAACACACACACCCGTGCCCGTGGGAGGGCTCGAACCTCCGGCGGGAGGGCGGCAAAAATAGCACAGGTCTCACCAGCAATAAACAAGGAATATTTAAATTTACGTATTGAGTTAACCGGTCTACATTTCAGAACAAATAAAATTAAAATGACCACAGGGAATCTTTACACAACAGAGAAGCCGATTACTACTTTGAATTGATAGCTAACACGTTAATATCACCCATACGCAGCTCTGCTTCCAAAATGTAAACGATAACTTTTTCCACAATAATCAAATGAATAACAGGATACACAGTACTCAATGTTACAAATATGGTTCTTGGTAAGACAAGCAAGCGCATTCACAACCACGTGGACTCAATTCAATAATCACGATGCGTACCAGTAACGTACTTCACTACAACCAAGTCACTCAATCGCGTGAGCAGTAAATGCGCTTTTACAAGCTGCAACGGCCACGCGAATCCACATAGGCTAACGACTGTAAACGGAAATCCAACGAACATCACCATTTTTATATTTGGCTACTTAACGTCGCTCAGAGTCCACAATTCAGTGAATGCAGCTATGCAGCAATTTCAGCGGGCCCCTTCATAAAATTCTCCATGCCCATTCGATCCAACAGTGGCTTGGAACCTCCGATTGACCGACCATGTGCCCCGACCAGCCCAGCGGATCACCAGGACAAAAGACTGCAGCCACTTTTCATCAGCCGTGTCTGTAGCCATGAGAAGTTTTTGTCGTTCCACTCCGAAAGATTCTGCCCGCACGCTGACAACGCCAATGGCCGTACCGATCCGAGAGCGTGCCACTCGGCGGGACATTAAAGTTCAAATGGGTCAAATGGCTCTGAGCACTATGGGACTTAACATCTGAGGTCATCAGTCCCCTAGAACTTAGAACTGCTTAAACCTAACTAACCTAAGGACATCACACACATCCATGCCCGAGGCAGGATTCCAACCTACGACAGTATAGGTCGAGCGGTTCCAGACTGAAGATCCTAGAACCCCTCGGCCACACCGGCCGGCGAGATTAAAGTGGCCGCTGCTCGCACCGGAATCGAACTGTCACACCATATATGGTGTCATGCTGCTCAGTTTAACTGATCTCATTGAAATATCTCGAAAACTACACGTTGCATAAAAGAAGGGGGACATTCAATGATACTACACTCGACCCTCCCCCCCCCCACCCACCCCCACCATACCGTACGCGTGGGTGGCTGGGTGCAACATTGAAATATTCAGTAGGGACATTCACTTTTTATTGCAGATTACCATTCTATGGCAAAATGTACATAGGTTGGTCTGAAGGATTTTCTTCGTTTCGCGACAGATGACGCTATAATCGGAGAACTATAAATGGGTACAGAATTGTAATTTATGACATGCAACTCAAAGACCTTTGAGTATCCAATGTGCCTCCATACTGCGATTGTAGGACAGGCCAGTAGTTCATATCTTCTAATTAGAAACCCCATTCGCAACGTTGTATTCCTCCGATTGTATTCCTCCGACATATCTGACATGGGAGTACTGACGTGCCGCTTTGGCCGTGTAGCGAACTACGACGTATCAACAGGCTGTATGTACACTGTCACCAGAACTCACATATCGTGAAAACGTAGAACATATAGCAGCTCTAAACGTTACAATAGGTGCGCAGTGTTTATTGTCTGCACACCTACCTACCATTTGGAGTACAGAAGTGCAAGTGGTTGAAGAATGTTGCAACCACAGAGTAAAAAATTGAAATTATTCTGATTTACGGAGAATGTAAGAGAAATTCTGAGGCTTCTGTTGTGTGCCGAGTGGTTTCCGGAGAAAGCTTGCTCTCGTTCGTTATTTCTCGAGGTTGTGTAAGCATTTATGTCTGATGACAGCGTACAGACCGGCGAAAGGAAACTAAGCAAACGTTTACAGGAGAAGCTAATGAAATAACTGTACTAAGGGCAATGCACGTGAGCCCATGCATAAGGGCCCGGAAATTACACCGCAATCCCGGTATGTTCATAGGTAGTAATATCACAATACTGAAGCGTCATATTACCATATATCATAAGTATCATCATCTGCATCAAGGACTTTGTGGCACCGATTTCCACAACTGGTTTTGTGAATGGGCGCCCCAACAAATCCTGACAACCACAACGTTCGCTGACGAGCTACTATTTTCCGATGAGTCTACATTCACAAACCATGGTAACGTTAACCGGCATAACATACATTATTGGACTGTAGATAATCCCCCATTGGTTACGGTAAGTTGACCATCAACGTCCTTTCCCGGTTAGTGTGGTGTGACATCATGAGGAACACGCTCATTCGTCCTCGTTTTATTGACGACACGTTGAATGGAAGCAAATGTCGTACGTTTTTGGAATAAGAAATACCGGTACTACTGCAGGGTGTTGCCCTGGAAGTTCGACAACGTATGTGGTTTCAGCATGACGATCGTCCAGCGCATTGCGCAACTGAAGCACAGGAGGTATGAGATCGTGTTATGAAACCGTGTTTAGACTGGTCTGTGGATCAGCAGAGATAAATCTACTAATTCGCCCCCTTGATCACCGGATTCGACGTCGCCAGATTTCTTTCTGTGTGGATATATAAAAGATAAGGTGTACGATCAAGTGCCAATAGGCTGTGAAGACATGGTCGACGGCATCAGAAACGCCTATGCTAACATTCCCGGAGGTATGCCTCTGCCCTATATACGGTCATCTGAAAAGCGGAACACTAAGTGTATTGAAGCTGACGGTGCTTCGTTTGAACACTTACTCTAATTGGAATAGTAAAGTATCGTTCGTCTCGAGCCACGGTCACAGCGGCGCGTTGAGTAGTCCCCTGTATGTCGGAGGAATGCAGCATTGCGAACAGTGTTTTCAGTTAGGAATTACGAAATACTGAGCCGTCCTACCCTCGCAGCATGGAGGTGGGGTCCTACATGCCATTGGATATTAAAGGGCCATTGAGTAGCATGACGTAATTTACGATTCTATTCCCATTTCTATTCCTCCAATTACTACGCCATCTGCTGCGGAACGAAGAAAATGCTTCAGACAAAATGTTTGTAGATTTTGCCAAAGAACTTCAATCGCCAATAAAAAAACAAGGGTTCCCGTTGAAGATTTCGTAGTTGCCAGCCGCCACGGGATGCGGGATGCGATGGCGGTTCGAATGTTGTATCACTGGGTGTCCCCTCCGAGGCAAACAAATTGGATTTATAGCTATCTTTCGTTCGATGTGTAGTTTTCGAGATATTTCAACGTCTTCAACTCATCCATGTGTGGTACTATACCTTCATGGACATATGACACAGCACTATTAGGCAGACCTCGGGCACATGTCCGTCTTCTACCAAGAGGCAGCTAAAAGTGAAGCAATGTCCCACAATATTTTAGCAGGCTCCTATCCCTACAGCGCTCAGCGAATAGGAGATCACAAGATATCCGTTGTTCCAAAACTACAATGTTTTATTAGTCTTAACTCGACACATATGTCTTCTTTTAATAGGAGACTTAGGTTTACCTTTAGTAGCAGCTCATGTCCTTTTTTCATTTACACTACTGGCCATTAAAATTGCTACACCAAGAAGAAATGCAGATGATAAAAGGATATTCACTGGACAAATATATTATACTAGAACTGACATGTGATTACATTTTCACGCAATTTGGGTGCATAGATACTGAGAAATCAGTACCCAGAACAACCACCTCTGACCGTAATAACGGCCTTGATACGCCTGGCCATTGAGTCAAACAGAGCTTGGATGGCGTGTACAGGTACAGCTGCCCTTGCAACTTCAACACGATACCACCGTTCGTCAAGAATAGTGACTGACGTATAGTGATGAGCCAATTGTTCGGCCACCATTGACCAGACTTTTCAATTGGTGAGAGATCTGTTGAATGTGCTGGCCAGGGCAGCAGCCGAACATTTTCTGTATCCAGAAAGGCCCGTACAGGACCTGCAACATGCGGTCGTACATTATCCTGCTGAAATGTATGGTTTCGCAGGGATAGATCGAAGTGTAGAGCCACGGGTCGTAATACATCTGAAATGTAACGTCCACTGTTCAACGTGCCGTCAATGCGAACAAGAGGTGACCGAAACACGTAACCAATGGCACCCCATACCATCACGCCAGGTGATAGCCAGTATGGCGATGACGAATACACGCTTCCAATGTGCGTTCACCGCGATGTCGCCAAACACGGATGCGACCATCATGATGCTGTAAACACAACCTGGATTAATCCAAAAAAATGACGTTTTGCCATTCGTGCACCCAGGTTCGTCGTTGAGTACACCATCGCCGGCGCTCCTATCTGTGGTACAGCGTCAAGGGTAACAGCAGCCACGGTCTCCGAGCTGATAGTCCATGCTGCCGCAAACGTCGTCGAACTGTTCGCGCAGATGGTTCTTGTCTTGCAAACGTCCCCATCTGTTGACTCAGGGATCGAGACGTGGCAGCACGATCCGTTACAGCCATGCGGATAAGATGCCTGTCATCTCTACTGCTGGTGATACGAGGCCGTTGGGGTCCAGCACGGCGTTCCGTATTACCCTCCTGAACCCACCGATTCCATATTTTGCTAACAGTCATTGGTTCTCGACCAACGCGAGCAGCAATGTCGCGATACGATAAACCGCAATCGCAACAGGCTACAATCCGACCGTTATCAAAGTCGGAAACGTGATGGTACGCATTTCTCCTACTTACACTAGGCATCACAACAATGGTTCACCAGGCAACGCCGGTCAACTGCTGTTTGTGTATGAGAAACCGGTTGGAAACTTTCCTCATGTCAGCACGTTGTAGGTGTCACCTCCGGCGCCAACCTTGTGTGAATACGCTGAAAAGCTAATCATTTACATACCACGGCATCTTCTTCCTGTCGGTTAAATTTCGCGTTTGTAGCACGTCAGCTTCGTGGTGTAGCAATTTAATGGCCAGTAGTGTATTAAAGCGGATTACTAACTGTTGTAATTGCTTGTAGTTTTAGGACTCGCGATTTCGCACCATGGTTAGCTCCCACGGTTACGTTGTCCGTTTTTAAACCTCCCTCCTCTCGAGGAGTAGCGGGTGGGAGTAATTGCCTAACAGCCCGCGGTTGGTTTCGAACGTGCTAACGTTGTGTCACCCAGATGGCCAAGGCGACAAGCACATTTCGCGATCTCATCTTACGCCCATATACAATGAGTTCAAACACGAACTCCTTGTCTGCTTTAGCGTGCGTCGTTTCACACTGCGCAGTGGAGCTTCCAGTGGCATTATCTTTAAATACAGTCGATTTTTCCCGGCTTAGGTCTTCTTTCCTGAAAGACTTACGTAACAGTATCTATAACTGCGTTTCCATTAAAATATGTACGCTATAGAAACCTTTATACTCTATTTGAGTTGTATCACCCTATACGATAATTAACCAAATTTTCGAAATCTCCACTTTAGACACGGATACTCTGCTACTTCTTGAAAATTTATTCATTAAATTTCCATTCACCGACCAATTTTTAACTGAGCCAAGTGTCAGCACTTTTCAGATGCGTACCATGGTACGGAAACAATTGATCCCGCAGATACATTCAGCATTGCCATGATATTGGAATATTAGTTGCAGCCACTGCAAATTTATTGCAATAAGAAGTCCTTTGCTGAGGGCACGAGGTGATTTTTAGTAGCCAAACATAGGTATTTCGTGCGTATGGAGCTGAAATGCGAGCGGTTCTAGGCACTTCAGTCCGGAACGGTGTGACTGCTACGGTCGCAGGTTCGAATTCCGCCTCGGGCATGGATGTGTGTGATGTCCATAGGTTTGTTAGGTTTCAGTAGTTCTAAGTTCTAGGGGACTGATGACCTCAGATGTTAAGTCCCATACTGCTCAGAGCCATTTGTGTGGTGAAATGCGTGTGCATTGAGAAAGTAGTTACAATAAGTTTACTCCTAATAACATGTTATATTGTAATACCAGTTCCCGTCAGATCACCGAATTTAAGCGCTGTTGGGCTGGGATAGCACTTGGATGGGTTACCATCCGGTCTCCCGAGCGCTGTTGGCAAGCGGGGTGCACCCAGCCCTTGTGAGGCAAACTGAGGAGTTACTTGATAGTGAAGTAGCGGCTTCGGTCTCGTAAACTGACATACGGTCGGGAAAGCGGTGTGCTGACCACATGCCCCTTCATACCCGCATCAAGTGACGCCTGTGGGCGGAGGATGACACGGTGGCCGGTCGGTACCGTTGGGCCCTCATGGCCTGTTCGGACGGAGCTTAGTTTAGTTTAGTACACGTTACATTAGCACGCACGCTTCGACAATCCACCATCATAATATCTTTCTCACTCATCCACCCAGTAATCGAAAAGCTCCTCCATTGACGGTTTACCACGTGAATGCACCCGTAGACCCAGCTGTCGGGGCATTCTGACACTGGCTTCCCTATCTGCTATTGTGGGAGCCCTAAGCGGCTCTATGCCTATACTAAATCTTCTCGGATTTGAAGCTACGTCATTTCATATTATGTCCTCAAATTGTGTTACTTGAGGCTTTCCAGACGGTCATGTTGTATATATGATGGTCACCCATTGTGACCAATCTTTTTATGGAAGACTTCGAGGAGAGAGCACTCCAGTCGTCGGATTGGAAACCTACGTGTTTTTGACGATATGTGGACGACACCTTTGTTATCTGGCCTCATGGCACTGCATCGCTGAATGTATTTCTTCAGCATCTTAACTCGCTTCATCCCAACGTCAAATTCACTATAGAGATGGAGTAAAACGGCGAACTTCCATTCCTGGACGTGTTGGTACGGAGAAAAGAAGATGGCACATTAGGTCACGCAGTGTACCGTAAACCAACACACACGGACTTATACTTACAGGCCACCAGCTGTCACCATCCTTCGCAACGAAGTGGCGTACTTAGGACGTTGGTTCACAAAGCACTAGCCACATCAGACTCAGTCAGCTTATCCAATGAGCTACTCCATCTGCGTTCCACTTTCCAACAAAATGGATACTCCGAACGGGAGATTCGCCGCGCCTTACACCCGAAGCGGGTTATCCTACGTGAGGAACTGGAAGAAGGCGAAGAACAAGGGGGAATGGTCATCCTGCCATACATCGGCGGTATCTCTTCAAAAATAGGAAGATTATTGAAGAGGCATAAAGTTAAATGTGTCTTTCGTCCGCTGGCAAAACTCAGAGCTCTCTTGGGCTCATTTAAGGACAGCCTTGGCTTAACAAGACCCAGTGTTTACGAGATTCCTTGTAGCTGCGGTGTGTCGTACATCCGACAAACTTGTCACACTGTAGAAGAGAGATGTACTGAACACCGACGCTACACTCGTCTGAAGCAACCAGAGAAGTCTGCAGTGGCCGAGCATTGTCTCAGTACAGGCCATTCTATGAATTATCAACACACCAAAATTCTCGCGTCGACGAGTTCGTACTTGGACAGTGTTATTAAGGAAGCAGTGGAAATACGTAGCTCGACGAATCTTGTAAACAGAAACACGGGCTTTCAGCTCAATACAGCTTGGGATCCAGCAGTGGCCATATTGAAGTCGCATCGAGCAGAGAGGAGTACTATTGGTCATACGACGGATGACGATTCGCCAGCAACATAAATATTCTGTTGACAACGGGACGATAGTCACGCACCTTACGCGGACGCGCATTTTTGCTTGCGGCTTCCGACAGAGGTCTCTGGGGCGGCCGATCGCAGCGCAGAGCAGCGGTGGCAGCCTCCGCGCGTGCGCCGAAGTCTTTGGTTTTTCATCCTGTAGGTGGCGTTGCTGTTCTTCCCGCTATCGCTTGATATCGTCGCTATTGGCCATCGAATTTGGCGCCTCCACGTATGCGCGCTTCCTGCCTAACACTATCATAAATAGGGGGCTCTAGTTATGCCTTAGAACCATCCAAGACAAAGCTCACAACCGCCTCCGCTTCCTGAAACTCCTGTCCGGCCGGACGTGGGGTCTGCATTCTTCCACCATCCTTCACACCCACAAATCCTTGATCCGCCCCATCCTCTGTTATGCCAGCGTAGCTTGGATTTCCGCCTCTCCCCGGTTCTATAAGGCCCTCCAAATCCTCGAACGCCATGCGCTCCGCCTCGCCTTCCGCATCCGCCTTCCGTCCCCCACGCGCATCCTCTACGACCTCATCCCCTTCCCCCACCTTCTCCTTTTCCTTGAACACATCCGCACACTATATATTGTCCGCCGCCTTGATCCCCCTCACCCCCTGGTGTCCCCCATCCTCCCCTGGTGTCCCCCTTCCTCCCCGCCCCCACCCAGCTGCCGCACCTTTACCGTTGTGTCCCACCATCTCTCCATCTTCACACCCTTCATCTCCTTTCCCAACGCAGTTTCCACCATCTACCCCTCCCAGATGATGAGCTTCGCCCTGACGTCTACCCTTCCTACCCACTGATACCCCTACTCTCTTCATCCCGCCGCTTCCCCTGCTGCCCCTTGCTCTCCCCTCCTTTTCCATCCTCTCTAACCTTTCCCTCGGCAGGTCATACCTGGCAGTTTTATTCTTCGTCATGTGTGCTCCAAGTGGGTTTTAAGTGTGTTGTTCTGGAGTGTTTTCAGTACTGTGGCTGACTTTTAACCTGCGCATGTCCATTCAGTGACTTCTGTGTTTTAAGAATCGGCAACTGTTTTTTAACTTTGTGGTGACTTTTTTAACTGTCCCCCATGAACATTGAAACGTCCCCTTTGAACAATTATACTATAGGGCTTAACCTGACACACAATATTTTTTAGCGCAACGCAATCTGACTTTCAAAAATCCCTACAAAGGAACGGCCCTGACTAACATTAACCTATACGTTTCACAAATCACTTACCTCACAAAAATCTTCGCTACTCAAGCTACTGCAATACAGCGAGCGGCACTACTTCCAGCTAAATAAAAGATTCAAACTACTGAAGGCACTAACTACTAATAGGCATAGTTAGCAAATGAAAGATTTTAATAGAAAACAAACAATGTATTTACCTTAATAGTCATAATATATACAGCAGTTCATGACAAATTACAAGACTCCGCCATCTCTCTCCCCACATCCACCACTGCTGGCGGCTCACCTCCAACTGCGCAACGCTACGCGCTGTTCACATCCAGCTGCCGCTGCCCAACGCTACAATGGCAGGCAACAATGCAAACTAGCCACAGACTGCACACAGCACAGCCAGTGATTTTCATACAGAGAGTGCTATGTGGTGGCGGCGTTACTAATATAAGAACCTAAACAGCCTACTTACAATGTCTCCATGTCAGTCTACTTTTACCTCCATTTTCTCCCATTACTCCGTTTTATGTTCCCTTTTTACATCACTTTATGTATGTAACATTTTATTCTTATTTTAGTTGTCATGTCACTCGGCTGAAGAGCGGCGGATTGTGCCACTGACAGCCCTCCCGTGCCCCATATGGGGCAGGAGAATGAAATCACAATAAAGAAAAAAAAACCTGCCTTAGGAGTGTGTTCGTTGCTCCTGTAGATGTCGGCCAGTTGCGCTGATGAAATATTGTGGCGTTATCACTATGACATCCGACGTCTCGCCCGAGAACCATATGTACAACATGTCCTCAAATTGTTTACAATTCCACCCGTAGAGGTGCGTCACTGTTTGATCTTTCAAACCATAGATAGAGGAGAAGAGGAGCAGCAGGTGGACAAAAATGCGGTAAAACGAAAAACACACCACATTATCCTGACTAGTACGGAGAAGGAAAACCATTGACATTCAAATCAGCTTCCAGTTGCTTCGGAATTGATGAATGCAGGTCCTGTACTGGTTTCAAGGGAACCTTACACCATTCTTTCTGTAAAACAGCGGAATGTTCAGGTAACGATAATGGTGGCACCCTTCTCTCCAAAGTAGTCCACATAGGCTCAGTAATGTTGAGATCTGGAGACTACGGCGGCCAGGGGAGACATGCAACAATTCGTCCTCGTGCCCACAAAACCAGTAATGGACGACGCGAGCTGTTCAAACATGGCCCTGTCCTCCTCAAACACAGCTTCACCATTGGGGAACAAAGAATGTAACATGGGATGGATCTGATCATCCAGATTGGTTACATGATCCTTAACACTAATGCAACCCTGAAGAGTAAGCAATGCGCCCATTCACTACCACAATATACTTGTCGAAATCATCACCGAACCCCTGACACGTTTCATTCTTCGGTCGTAAACTTTGCCAGAAATTGGAAGCAGTGTGAAGCGATATTCATCTGACCAAATGATACTTCCATTGCTCATAGTTCAGGCTTTATAGCGTCGGTACCCCGTTTACCTGTCACTGCCATCTGCATCACTGATGTGTGGTTTTTGGGGCTCCAGCTCGCCCTACAGTTCCCTCCTTGTGGAGCTCCCTTCGTGTTGTTCTGGTGCTGCCAGGGTTCGCGAATGCGACAGTCAGTTCTGCAGCGACTCTTGCAGCTCTCGTGCTAGTATTTTCTGTCCCAGTCCTCCTCAGCGACCGTCTATCATGATCATTCAGCACACTTTTTCGTCAGAGTTCTGACAGCGTACGATGTTTCTCTGTTTTCCATGTTTTAGGTATAATTATTCGATACGGTGCCTCTGGAAACACCAAATACTCCGGCACACTAGGTTACGAAAGCGCCCACCATACTATCACCAACAACCTGCCGACGTTCGAAAGCACTGAGCTCCGACATGACGCACTCACCACTACAGATATCAGTGTTCCCACCACGACTGACAGTTGAAACGGACTGAGGACATTGATCAGGTGGTTAAATACTACATCACAACCCGCAGACTTGGAATGTATCAGCATTTAAGCTCAAACACGAATACTTTTTTTCTTTTTTCTTCAGTCACTGTGGATTCCGACTTCGTAGTTTTCCGACAGGCTTTCCAGATAGTACCATTAGAAGATATTCGAAGTACTTTCGTAAATATGTTAGTGGCTCAATGAATATTTGACAAATCGTATCCAGTACACCACATTGGATGGCGAGTCTTCTACACAAAAGAGTCGTGTGTGGCCTTAGATACAGTAACAGGACTCTCTTTTACTCTGTGTACACAAATGATTTACCAGGTTGGATCCTAAACGCTGTAAAATTTTTCTCCGGCGATTCTCACTGTAAATGTTAATAAATTGAATTTCCATTATTGGTTAACCTCTTGAGCACATCACATTTTATACGCATTCCGGGTCGATACTAAGATGCATTAAAGCAGACTATTAGCGAAGGTGAAAGAAACAGTTCATGTGAAAGGATTCTGGGGAAACACAGTGAGTCATGAAATCGAAAACATTCGAATTCTAGAACATTGTGTTTGGAGTCCTTATCAAGTAGGCACGACGACAGACGTGAACCTAATTGAGAGACTTGCTGCTACAATGCTGAAAGGTCAGAATCCCTCATACAAAAAGTTTAACAAAAATGGTCGGGGAGCACCAATAGGTAGTTGCGACAGTAACTTGTTGGGTAAAGGACATGGTGGCTGATTGCCATGCAGTGGACTTGGGTTCGACTCCTGAGATTTCCAGCATCTGTCTCTGAACAACACTGAACACTCTGTGACGCTGCCACCATTGCATATCTAGTGGTGGGATCACGAGGGTAAGGTAAGGACGTAAATACAGAGAGAGAGAGAGAGAGGCAGCCTCTTTTTCCTTGTTTTATACGCGAACAGGACAGGACAGGAAATCGATAATACTTGTACGACGCAATTTATTTTATGCTGTGTTATGGAATATATACGAGATGTTTCAGAAGGAATCCATAAGTGTTAAAGTATGTGTGTGTGTGTGTGTGTGTGTGTGTGTGTGTGTGTGTTCGTTCCACGTTGAACATCTCCTTTTAACCCACTGAAGCTATTTCAACCAAACTTAGTACATATGTCCCTTACAGTCAATCAACAGTCTCTGTGGACGTAAGAACCACCTACTTATTATAGCTCAGGAGATATTCAACAACAGTGAGATGTGTATAAAACTGCCTCATTGTGCATAGCGTCTAAATGTATTACCTCCGTGCTACTAATCGTATTTGGAATAAATTTCTGTAGTCAGTATCCACATATGCCGCTAAATGTACGTACAAAACTGTATTATGATACCACGAGTAGTCCAGGCGGTATGACGTCATAAACATTGACATGTATGAAAAACTGCCGCATTGTGCATACCATTTAAATTAATTACTTCTTTTCAACTAACTCTATTCGCAACACGTTTTGTGTACTGTACCCACATGCACCTGCTGAATGCACCTCCAACAGTATATCATTTGTATAAAACATAACTCAGGAGATATAACATCATAAACACTGAGATGCATGAAAAACGATCACATCATGCACGACAGACTTGTTTGCTATTGACTCTCCACACCACATATCTCACTGACAGTATCCAGACACCCCACTCAATTTACCTGTACGGATATCACTGTACAAGACATAGTTGAAGACGCATGATGTCATAAACACCGAGACACTTGAAAAAATGCCGCATCACGTCTGGTGCTAATAGAGCGATTATCTACTACTGACACTCGTACAGTCGAGTCACCTTAAGGAAACACCTACCATCTACTAGCACTTTTGGCAACTTTCAGCTGCATGAGATCAGCCGTCTATTGAGCTATGAAAAGGCGTTGACATAGACATTTACATGTTCGCATTACAGGTACGCAAAACAGCTCTGCCTAGTGGATAGAAACTGTCCGGCACGATTCTTGTTTTAATTTGGATACTGTATATACACATTTGTACATTATGCATATTAGTTTGTACAGCTGTTTCACAATGTCAGAGGTGTTTTACAAACACATGGAAATGACATTACTTCAGTAATGCGCTACGCACACAGTTCATTCTTTTGAGTTTCTAATAGAAAATTGCTAAAATGAATACACAGCCAGCGTCGGGTTTGTCAGCTACAAGTTGATATTTTACAAGGTTTTCATTCCCCATCATGTTATTCTGTTTGTTGTTGGTTTGTTTGTCGATTGTCTTTTTTCTTTTGAATCAAGTTCTGGAGATGTGCTTGAGTTTACATAACTTAATTTGTCATCCATTGTCGTGTTCTGTTGACTGCGTCATTTACGCGTTTTGCATGAATTTACAATGATGAATATACCATACAGCATTATTTCGAGGGCTTCTGTAATGGGAACGCTGCTGCTTGTTGTGGAAAATAAGGTCGTCGATCCCCTAGTCTTCTGGCTGGTTTTATGCGGGCCGCCACGAATTCTACACCTCCCTCCAGTAGTGTTTCCCTAATGTCTTAACGTCCTGTCGCCCTATCCCTCTTCCTTGTCAGTGTTTTCCACATATTCCAAAATGGTTGAAATGGCTCTGAGCACTATGGGACTTAACTGCTGAGGTCATCAGTCCCCTAGAACTTAGAACTGCTTAAACCTAACTAACCTAAGGACATCACACACATCCATGCCCGAGGCAGGATTCGAACCTGCGACCGTAGCGGTCGCGCGGTTCGAGACTGAAGCGCCTAGAACCGCTCGGCCACTCTGGCCGGCCCAGATATTCCTTTCCTCTCTGATTCTCCGTAGAATCTCCTTGTTCCATACCCTATCAGTCCACCTAATTTTCAACATTCGTCTATATCCCCACATCTCAAATGCTTCGATTCCCACAGACCATGTTTCGCTACCATACAATGCTGTGCTCAAAACGTACATTCCCAGAAATTTCTCCCTCAAGTTACGGCCTGTGTTGATACTGGTAGACTTCTCTTGGCCAGGAATGCCCTTTTTTCCGGTGCTAGTCTGCTTTTGATATCCTTCTTCGTCCGTTCGTTATTGGTTGTTTCGCATCCTAGGTAGCAGAATTCCTTAATTTCATTCTACTTCCTGTCCACCAATCCTGATGCTACGTTTCCCGTTGTTCATATTTCTCCTCTTTGTCATTACTTTCACCTTTCTTCGATTTACCCCCAGTACACATTCTGTACACATTTGACAACTAATTCCATTCAGCAGATCATGTAGTTTTTCTTCACTTTCACTCAGGATTGTAATGTCACCAGAGAATGGTGTCATTCATATCCTATCACACTGAATTTCAATTCCACTTCTGAACCTTCCTTTTACTTCCGTCATTGGTTCTTCCATGAACAGATTGAACAGTAGGGGTGAAATACTACACCCCTGTCTCACACCCTTTTTAATCCGAGCAGTTCCTGCTTGGTCGTCCACTCTTACTATACCCTCTTGGCTCTTGTACATGTTGTATATTACCCGTCACTTCCTATGGATTACTCCTTCAGTTAAGAGAAATTTATTTCCGGGAGTTGTATTCCTGCTAGTGCTGCCTAGCAGTCACTGTACTGAGCCCACATTTTACCAAGGTACGGGGTAGCATATCAGGTTCTGGGGAGGAATCTGCAGACACCACTGACGTTAGCTGAGGTCACCGCCACGTTCCTGTCGTGGGCTATGAGAGTCGGGCATCTGGCGCGTCGCTACAGTGCGGCATGGCTGTGGACGTCTGTCGGGGCCTCAGCATATGTGAAGCTGTACATATGCTCAGCCCCAGAATTCTGCATGCCCCTATTGTCAGTTGTCTAAGTGCCACGTAGGCGGAAGGCTCAACAGTAACCAGTAAGACAGTAGTTGTACTGCCCAGGAATGGCGTCCCAAGCGCCCTGCTCGCAAGTTGAACAGCTCGCAGATGGGCAGATCGGTTCTTCATTCGCAGAAGATCAGCCCAAACCTTATTTTCTGTCGATCGCCGTTGTGACCGTCAGGGAAGCAGCTCACAGAGTTCAAGTTACCTGTACTGCCTTGAGGCTATGGACTCGTACCAGTGGAGTGTGGTGGCTGTGGACACTTCGTTGTATTCTCCAGGCATCTAAAAAATAGTAGGGTTATTGAAAGGAAGACTAGAGTTTCATATCAGTCGTTGACGTGATTCCCCCTCCCCCCTCCCCCCCTTCTGGTGGCAACCAGTGAGCATATTTGACTGGCCTAGTATTTACATTCAGAGCATCTTCGTGCAAAGCTGGCAGTCTGAAAGTCATTCTTGTGTCATCCCTATATGAAATTACTACACATAGCTCCATTACAGCTGAGCGTTTTGTCTAATACGAACTATTGTCTAAGTGCTGAATTAGGGGTTCCTCATGTTCTCCTTCGCTCACTATGAGGCAGTAAGCTCCCTAATTTTCTGTACTTCATTCTTCTGAGTGTTGACACTGTATATGCCACCGTTGGCTACGGGGTGGAAGTGTTCCACTAACTGTCGTCCCAGCTGCTTCTCAGAAAATTTTAATTTCTCCACTTAATTACTATTCTGCTATGCAACAGAACCTCAAGCATTGCAACGTAACCTTCCAGTACTGGTGGTTGTAAAAGTCTACCTAAGTAGGAAGATTACCATCGCTTTGACATGTCCTACCGCTCCTGGAAGCTACCGTCTGTAGTAAATGGCTTCTTAAATTCGTGTAGTCCACAAAGTTACTGGCCCCTGCGAGTTATTACTGGGTATAATAATTTCTAGCGGAAGGTTTTACCGAACCGGTAGAAATTTGAACGCAACGCATAACGCATTTTTTGAACCACTACAGAAGACACCTATACAGGGCTTAATAGGCATTATATAGCTTTTATTTGCTTTCATGACCCAGAATTCGACTGTGGTACTGACTGCCACCTATTCTTTATGATGGAAGGAGTAAATCATCAGTCGAGGGTAGAGGTTAATTGATATTTATTCAGAACCGATGGTATTTCAAGAACTAGTCGTGTTTCTCTTGCAATGTACATCATCAACACCGGTCTCTATTTAACATGGTTCAGTTTCGCCACGTAATTATCGAATGGGACAGAGGAGCGCAGATCTGGCTTCAATGTAATTCTATACAACCGCACAATTATACCTAAACCCTCGGTTATTACATTCAGTTACTATAGATTACTCAGAACAAGTTCTGCAAAGACAATACAAGCAAAACTAGGTCAGGGTGGAAGAGTATTTCGCAAATCTTTATCAAATCAGTGGACATTAAAATCCGATACTTTTCCTAGTGGCAAGAGTATTTTACTAAACGTACAACATCGCCAACAAATCAACTCGTTATGGGGGTGCGCAAGAAACATCACTTCAATGCTGTTCAACCCACATGGCCAAGTTTCAGTAGCTAACAAAAACCCAGAAAAATATGGACACACACGATAATTCCTTCCCTACTTTACACTCGCTCACTATCGTATTCATCGTGTACAATATATTTTCAGACCGAAACTACAATTTTTCAATGCGGCGGTTGCTCCAGCCGGCCACGTGGCGCGAAATCAAGTCCACAAAGAAAACATATGGAAAATAAATTAAAAAACCCAAAATATTACTGTAAATGAAAGAGCAGATTAAAATACATTGAATGAGAATTTCCGTTATTCACAGAGCAACAACGTGACCGTGAGCATAAGGCACATGGTGCGTTGCCTGAACAAGGCACCTGATTGCAACATCTAGACTTCATTACAGAGCAGATTTCAGACAATATAATACCTATGTTAACATTACCAAAACGAGAGCTGCGTCTCCATGTCTGTCCAGCACCACGACCCAGGAACAAGTGCACTTCTGACAGTATTCGCCTAACCGTTCCGCTTACAAACGTGGTGGGGGTGTCGCGCCAACCTGACAGAGCCTATATGCGCGCCGTCGTGTCATCTTTGCCTTGACCTGCAAACTTGATCTCTACTAAACTTGTTCACGCTTGGGGGGTTGGTACTGCCCTACCCCAGAACGACCATTCGTGCAGTGTTACAATCTGTGGCTAAAGCTTTGTGCTAGTTCACACACTCACTCATTTATACCGTCCAGGCCGCACAAAGGAAAGGAAAATGGGAAACGTGGTACACGACAGAAAAAAATTCAATAAATAACACTGTTTAGTCCATTCTCTCCTTTTGGACACCAGCTGAGGTACTACCTGCAAGAGAAGAAACTCTTGCTAATAATTTCTGCGTGCTAGCAATTTAATAAAACATTGGAACGGTACAACAAGTTCCGTTTCAGCATTAATGCAAGAAGTTACAGCGGCTACAAGGATGAGTATGTTCTGCCAACATGACTGGTTCTCTGTACATTCTAGTCACCAGGTGAAACGTCTTCTGGACCTAACATTTTACTGAAAATGGATTGGCGGAAATGGTCACGTTTCTTGGCCATCGAGGTCCCCATACGACTTACTTTCCTACAACACACTCACTATGACCCGTAAAAATTGAACACATGTTATACACAGTGATTCACTCGGTCTATGCTATCACCTCCAGAAACACCCGGTATGTGAGGCAAAGGCATCAGGCGTCCACTGGAGATGCTACATGAATACCTTCAGCCCTCACGTTTTTATATCGTCCAATCACAATAATACGACCACTGGTCCAAACCCTCATTAACCACCTTATGCAGCACAGACCAGAGCGAGACGTGTAGGATGAAAGTCAGTGAGGATCTGGAAGTGTCCGACATGGATGTGGAGCCGTGCCGACTCTGGTGCTGCGGCCTCCTGTGTTAGGTTTCTCGACTGAGGTTCGATGATGCAAACAGCTCGATCGAGGTGACTCTACAGATTGGTTCAAATGGCTCTGACCACTATGGGACTCAACATCGGAGCTCATCAGTCCCCTAGAACTTAGAACTACTTAAACCTAACAAACCTAAGGATTTCACACACATACATGCCCGAGGCAGGATTCGAATCTGCGACCGTAGCAGTCGCGCGGTTCCGGGCTGAAGCACCTAGAACCGATGGGACACAGTGGCCGGCGCTCTACAGATTCTCCACGAGTTTAAATCTGGGGAATTCGATGGCCAGGTGAGTATGGTAAACGCATCATATTGCTCTTCAAACTATGCATGCACACGACAAGCTGTGTGATACGTTGCGTTGTCCTGCTGGTAGATGGCATCTTGCCGAGGGAAAACAAACTGCGTATAGAGGTCGATATGGTGCACAAGGATAGGTGCTAAACTGTGTTGATGCATTATGACTTGTAGAATGGAGACATTACCCTACGAAATGCCACTAAAACATGCCCGAGACCGTAATTCTCCCTCGTTGCTAGCTTTCAGGTGAATCACAACGTACAGGCCAACGGCTATTTTTCCGTTGGAGCATAAAACGATTCATCTGAAAAGGCTATCTGTCATCACCCAGTAGACGTCCTCTCTTCTTCTGTAGTGGTCAATCCAAGGATTGGTTATCAACAGCTACAATGGCAGCTTGTCTCCATTCTGTGCGTCTTTCAGCTTTTCTCTTCATTTCTTTATAGGTGTTACATCCCACATCTTTCACCATTTGATCCATGTACCTCAGTTGCGGTCTTCCTCTTGGTCTTTTTCCTTCGACATATCCCTCTATGATTGTGTTCAGGAGTCCTTTATGTCCTAAAAGATGGCCTGTAAATTGCACACTTCTTTTATGAAACTCCAGAAGCTTCTCTTCTCACCTGCTCTTTCCAGAACCACTTCGTTTGTGACCTTGCGATACATTTTATTTTGAGCATGCGTCTATAGCACCACATTTCAAAAGAATTTAGCTTCTGGTCTTCCTCTGTCGTGAGAGTCCATGTTTCACACCCATAGCATGCCACCCTCCACACATATTATTTCAAAAATCTTTTCCTGATTTCAAGGCTGATGCTCTTAGATGTTAAGATGTCCTTCTTCTTGTTAAAGGAAGCCTTTGCTTGAGCAATTGTGCTTCTCACTTCTGCCTTGCTCCTTCCATCCCTGGTAATATTACTGCCCAGATAAGCAAATTTATCAACTTGTTCAAGCAGGTCATTGCCCACATGAACTTGGACTTTCACTTTATCTGTTTTGTCTCATGCCATTGCTTTTGTTTTTCCTTTGTTAATTCTCATATTATATTCTTCCCCCATAACTTTATCCATTCTATTCAGTAGGACTACGAGATCTTCTTCACTTTCAGCCAGGACAGCTATATCATCGGCATATCTTGTCATATCTATACGTTGGCCATGAATTACTACACCTGTCTGTGAATTTTCCCTTACTTTTTTCAGCGCCTCTTCAGTGTATAGGTTAAAGATAACAGGGGATAGTGCGCAACCTTGTCGGAAACCTTTCCGTATCTGCACCTCTTCTTGTTTTTCTATCTTTATAGTCTATTCCTACTTTTTTGAGTACCTCAAACATCTTATCCCATTTAACGTTATCAAAGGCTTTCTCTACATCTACGAAAGCTATGTATGTTGTCAGGCTCTTGTCTAGTCGGTTCTCTATTATTAGTTTTAGAGCAAATATTGCTTATCTGGTTCCTCTATCTTTCTGGAATCCAAACTGGTCTTCGGAGAGTGTAGCTTCGACGTTTTGTTCCATGCGTTTTAGGATAATTGAGGTTACTATTTTAGAGGTGTGAGTAACTAGGCTGAGCGTACTATAATTTTCACATCTTGTAGCATTTGCCCTCTTTGGAATGCGGATCATAATATTTTTCTCAAAGTCTGTAGGAATTTTACCCTGCTATGGGGTGAAAATTCCAGTCTTCGTCGACAGTTGTCAGCTGTCAGTATGGAGCATGAACCGGGTGCATGTTGTGGAGGCCTATACGCATTAACGTTCCCTGAATGTTCGTAGAGGAGCCATTGTTGGTATCCCTTTGGTTCTTCTGTGCAATCAGTTACTCAACAGTTGCACTTCTATTCGTCTGTAGACGTCTACGCAGCCGTTATTCGCCCATGCCATGTATGGCCTGCGGTCCACAACAGTTGCCTTTTGCGCCGATTGTGGATACTGCTGTTTTGCTATGCCCGGTATACATTAACCATGGTGGCTCGCGACCAGTTTGCGAACTTAGCCGTTTCGGAAATGCTTCCATTACGACTAGGACTACACTGTTTTCCGCATCGCCCCGACACGCTTTACACTATGTCATCAAATGTATCCGGACACCATGCTGAAAATGAATTACAAGTTCGTGGCGCCCTCCATCGGTCATGCTGGAATACAATATGGTGTTTGCCCACCCTTAGTCTTGATGATAGTTTCCACTCTGGCAGGCATACGTTCAATCAGATGCTGGAAGATTTCTTGGGGAACGGCAGCCCATTCTTCACGGAGTGCTGCACTTAGTACTGGTATCGATGTCGGTCGGTGAGGCCTGGGACAGAGTTGGAGTTCCAAAATTTCCCAGATTTGATTCTGTGTAGGACGGTCCATTACAGGGATGTTATTGTCGTGTAACCACTCCACCACAGGCCGTGGATTATTAACAGGTGCTCGATCGTGTTGATAGATCCTATAACCATCCCAGAGTTGCTCTGCAACAGAGGGAGGCAAGAAGGTGCTTAAAACATCAATGTAGGCCAGTGCTGTGATAGTACCACGCAAAACAACAGGGGATGCACACCCATCCATGAAAAACACGACCACACCCTAACACCACCGGCTCTGAATTTTACTGTTGGCATTACACACGCTGGCAGATGACGTTCACCGGGCTTTGGCCGTACTTACACTCTCCCATCGGATCGCCACATTATGTACCGTGATTCGTCACTCCACACAACGTTTTCTCACTGTTCAATCGTCCATTGTTTACTCTCCTTACACAAAGCGAGGCGTCATTTGTTATTTACCGGCGTGACGTGTGGCTTACGAGCACCCGCTCGACCATAAAATCCAGGTGTCCTCACTTCCCGCCTAACTGTCACAGTATTTGCAGTGCAAGCTTATGCAGCTTGGAATTCCTGTGTGATGGTATGGATAGATGTCTGCCAATTACATACTGCGACACTCTTCAACAGTCGGCTGTCTCTGTCAGTCAACAAACGAGGTCGGCCTGTAAGCTTTTTTGCTGAACGTGTCCCTTCTCGTTTCTACTTCACTATGAAACCTTCCCGTCTCCTCTATATCTATTTTTACGCTTTTTTTACGCAACCTTCCCTTTTAAAATAACCTATATAACCTTCCCTTAGGATTTCTATCTCTTGCTTAATAATAACAAATGAAATCTTCCCTTTGAAATTTATTCTCTTTCTCAATCTTCGCATGCAAATTTAATTGCTGCTTATTAAAAGTGATTTTCTGATTATTTCGACGAAACATAGAATGTGTCGTCGTTGTGGCCCTCAGTCGTTATCTGCAATAACCCAAAACTGTTCCTTACCTTTTTTACTGTTACTGGATCGCCATCTGACTGCTACATCGAACTGCGACATGAATATACTTACTCTGCTTTACTATACTCTATTAGCTGCTGGTGGACTGTCATAATAAGTGGCGGTATTTATTACCAAAGCTGATGTTATTCGTCAATAGCAAAGCTGACGTTATTCTCTAATTAATTTGACTGAAGTTACGTAATTCACAGCTACACTTGTTCTTGACAACAATAAAATTTGGCGAAGTTTTACGTTGATGGTTTTTGAGATGGATTATAATCAGTAATGCAATATTGCTGGCAAAAATTATTAAATTCTGAATGAAATGATTTTACAAACGTTCAAATGGGAGTTACTTTCTACAATATCTTACAACTAGCAATGCGCAAACATACCTTCAGTAGTCTTGAGTTTCTCAAAAAATTCAATAATATTAGTTCCTCTTACGATAATAGTTAGCTGATGTCTCTGTACATCCGTTTATAATCTCTTATAAATCATAGCTGGTGGCTGGCAGGCACACCGCTCCTCTCAACCTCTCGCTTCAGACCTGCTACCAACTTCCTTCACATCTCGCTTAGTACTGACTTTGTAACGGAACTGAAATGATAGTGGGCTGACAGTAATTTGGAGCCCGCGTGTCGCAAACGGGCGCGCTGGTGTGAGACTGCCAGGGAGTGCACCCTGATGCCTTCTATTGGCGAAACTGGGAATTAGCGCTGCCTGTCAGACAATGCACTAAGCTCTCGGAGTCAAATGTATTCTTTTTCTTGGTAATTATAAGTTATTACTGTATGATTTAATGTTATAAAGCGCTAGTAGTAAATTATTATGACTGGTATGAACTCCAGGGTAATAAATATAAATATTCTTAAATACTAAATGATTTCGGTGAAAAGGTGGTAGGGGAACGCCCCCACTCTTGGTGATACGAGCGTAGCTAGGGGTAGCTGGAGACACAGGGACTGAACAATGGAATGGCTTGGGAGTGTTGACGTGATCGGACGTGCGTAACTGTGCTCACGCAAAAGTGATTGTGCAACAGCGAAGAGGCGAATATCGTCGCCGTTTGTGGAGCAGAACGCGACGAATGGTTGTCGAAGCCGTCTCTATGCCACTGGGGCTGATTGTAAGAGTTCCTGAGCCCAGATTTTATGGCGGACGTGCAGTAGCTTATACGAGTGCTACAGCTCGTAGTTCCAGCCGCCATTGAGGGCATGAGGCGTGAAGAGCTGCGTTAGCCACATACATCTCACCACCAGCACCGACACGTCTACCCAAGGCAAGACTGCCTGCAATTGTTAAGTCGAACTTTGTATACATGTAAAAGGAGAATACCAGTTTTCTTTTGTGCAAGTGCAGAAGACAGAATATAGTAATGAGTAAAATTATGACGCATGTTGTTCATTGTAAAGTGTAGTAACCTGAAACATAGTGTAGTGAAATCAGACTGAAGCCACCATTGCCTCTTTCATTTACAATTCTTTTGGGGGTAGAATACTTTAGCGTATAAGAATGTTGAAAAGAGCAATGGTCACACCAGAATGAGTCGCCTATTTATAGTTACTTAAATTTTTCTGAGTAACATTTCAAGTAAAGTCACTTAACTAATTCTATATCAATTGTCCAAAGAGTAATATCCAAAATCATTGAATAAGTTGAAGGATAGAATTTTGTTAACCTAAGTTGCATAAGTTGTCTTGGTGGTAATTACCAAGCCAACACACAGAAATTGAGAGAGTATTTGCTTTGTAGAATCACCTACAATGATCAGAAATAGTAATATTCAGAATTAAGTTTAAATTCAACTCAAGCCGTTTCACTTTGAAACGAGCCAAAAACCTGATTTATTCTTTTGCTCCTTCAGAGCTGGCGACCGTAGTTATAAGTATTTTCAGGAGGATTCGACGGTAAGTCTGCTGCTCTCGTCATGCTGACAGGATTACCCACTGCTGCTAGCAGTGGTGATTGGATACATAAGCTCACTACCAAGTTAAGTGGGTCAGGTAGGCAGTGTTACCGTGTGAACTGTAGGGCACTGTAGGCCGTGGATCGAAACCGTTCAATCATCACAGCTCTTTGGGAAATAGTCCGGTTAGGAGTGTACTAATCATTAGGTAAATACTGGCGAGTAACGGTCAAAAATGTATACACAAGTGAATTTAGCAAGGTCCATGTAGCACCTAGTAAAAGTGGTGCAATGGCGAGGGTAAGAGTGGAGTAAAAGTGAGCTGAGCTTGTGGCAGCTGTGCTGTCTTCAAAGATTAATAACGTGAATTCACTACTACCTCTTACCATTAGGGCTGAGTTATTTACGGTTAAAATATGTAGCAGTAAGCGCAAAGGCGTGACAGCTACAAGTCCGCATTGGCTTTATACATACGGAAGTAGGAAGCGGGTCATTCCATCAGTGGAGGGGTTAAAACAACCGAGTCAGTTGAGAACATACCCCATTTACTGATGGAAAGATTCGGCGGTTCGGTCGCATGTGGCGACCGTGACAGGACTTACCAAGTTTGTAGAATAATGGCGGCAATAAAAGTGTTTTATATAAACTGGTAGTTTCAAGAAAATTTTAAATTTAAAATTCTGTTGTAGACAAATATACCACAATTGGTAAGTTCAAGACGACAACCTGCAAAGCAGCAAAAGGAAGTCCAATAGTAGGAGTTAAACAAGTAATACTTGGTTTAATAAACATTTCTATTAGGCACGAAATACAGCAGCTTAAGATGGAGTCGAATAGTAACAAGCAAGACGAAAACATTACAAGGTCAGACCCAGAGTTAGGGACCATAGATACTGTTGTAGGGTTGGAAAATCCTATAGATGAATCCACACCCACAAAACAGGAGGAACGGGAAGTGAAACCAAAGGTAGTGAAAAGTGAACCCAATGTATCTGTGGATGCAAGTCACAAGGGAGAGGATATGGAATTAACAAGATTGTTAAATAGGATGATGGCGCAAATTCGAGAAGGGAATGCTAGTTTGAAAGCAGAAATGGCTAGTCATATATCCCAATTGGATGAAAATCTATCTGGTAAAATAAAAACCAATTTAGATATTTTGAATACGCAAAGCCAGCGTATCACAGAGGTAAACAAATCAGTAAATAGCATTAGGGCTGAAATAACAAATGTTCAGAGAAAAGTCACAGAAATAGAGAAAAGATTTGATACCGAAATTCAGAGAATAGAGAAATCAGTGTAACCTTTGGTTAGTGAAAAATTAGAACCGATAATTGAAAGTAAATTACAGGTGATAGTACCAGTTGTAAAGAAAGAGATTGTTAAAGAAACGGCAGCTGATATTGAAACACTGCGCAATACCATGTTGAGTTTTGATGCATGTGTGCAGGAACAGGAAAATACACTGCGTAATGAGATAAAATTGTTAAGTCAGCAAGTTCAGAATCAGACGTTTCTTAACTGTAGTGGTATGCCATTGGTAATGCAAAAATCGGATATACTGAGTAGGGAGGAAAAATACTATCCTCAAAAGAAACAAGGTGGATGGCATCCAATGTATTTTATAAAAAATTGTGAACGTGTCTTACCAACAGACATGTCGGATAAAGAAAAAATTAATTTAGTAATAGACGCTTTAGCAGGTCATGCTAAACGTTGGGGATTGAATTTGGATATCGACAATTTGAAGTTTACAGACTTCAAAGAAAAGTTCCTTGAGGAATTCTGGAGCACACAACAGAGAGATAGGTTGTGGAGAGAATTCGTTGTCGCCAGAATGCCAGAACATGGGCGTGGGCTCATGAAAGAATACTGTGAAGGATGGTTCAAGCGTTTGGAGTATCTTAAAGATCGTAGATCAGAATCGGAGATAGTGTGGGAGTTGTGGAAAAAGCTACCTGACGATTCAAAGCGTTATGTAGGAGGCATTCATCGAACATTCGATGAATTTTTAGAAAAAATCGAGAATGAAGATAGGTGGCGTGAAACTAGAGAGTTTCGAGGTTTCAGAAATCAGAATGGAATAGTAAAAGGTGGTAGGAATGAACCGCAAATTAACATGATGAGAGGAAGAGGTCGAGGAGGTAACTCTCAGCGAGGGAGAGGACACTATCAGGGAAACGGGATGCATTATCAAAATCAGGAAAACTAAATACCACGCAGGTCAAGGGCCTAACGCGCGCGGAAAAAAAGAAATGGCCCAAATATAGGGAAGATCGGAGTAGTCAGTACTATAGTAGGATAGTGCGTCGTTCGCCTGAAGAGCAGTTACATAAACGAAACTTTGCGAAGTATAATGCAGGGATACAAACAGAGGAGAGAGAGCAGAGAGGAATTATTAAGGGAAATGAAGTAGGAAAAGAATATCGGTCGGATGTGAAGGCTCACGTGAATGAAATAAGTACAATTCGAGGTCAGAGTGACGAATTGATGAAGGAAGAGTCAGAGAAGGCGTTGTTTGTCGGTAGGGATGGCAACTGTGCAGAGAGGCAGGGGCAAGGTAGGAGTGATGTGACTTATGTTAAAAGGTTCGTACGAATAGTCGACGAATCGCATCGAGAAGTAATTAAAGAGGAAAGGGTGGATAAGAAAAAGGGGCATAGTGCAGAGACGCATGCCGATTCAGAGATTACCTCGTATGCAGAATATGTACATCAGCTCAAAAGCCAGCCAGCACAATTAGAAAGATCTTCCACTCAAGTGATTAATTTGGACCCGAATATGACAGTGTTAGAGAGCCATACCGATTATGATGTGTACCTAGTGACAGCAAGAGTACATGACTGTGATGAAGATTCTTTTAGAGAAATTAGAGAAAGTGTATCTAACCAAGAGAAAGAGTGTTGTGATCCCTGTAGTACTGAAGCAAATGAGTTGAGTGAGACTGGACTTCCATTAGTAGGGGAAAATAGTGAAAGTAACAGTGGCGAATGCACTATCCAACAAAGGGAAAATAGAGAAATGGATTATAATTTGCGAGAATTATTTGAATCCGAAGAATGTCATATTTCTAAGGAGGAGGAATTATCGTCAGAATCATCAGAAAGCATCCAGGGAGAAAAAGAAGTAGAGGAAGTTTCCGATCCCGCAACCGAGAGTTCAGGCATGACAGATTCCAATGAGAACGAGATGGCATTAAAGAGCCTAGACGAAGGACTATTGGAAAAAGTGGTGAAAGAATTTAGGATGAAAAGGAGAAAGAAACCTCCAGATGGAATGGTCAGTATAAAAACCGGAAAAATAATATGGCAAGACTTGGCGGTGGAAAAGGATTTATTATGGGAAGATAAAGAACGTATGAAAGAGGACAATAGGATGCAAACAATCCTACCCATTAATGTATGTGGGTGCGATTTATATGTATTGTTGGATACAGGTGCTCAAATAAGTGCTATTTCGCACGCATTTTTTGAGATGATCAAAGAGCAACGAGGAGTAGTCATGATGCCAGTAACAGGTGTTAAAGTGATAGGGGCGACAGGGAAATGTAGTAAACCTGTTAACCATCAAGTGATGATGGAATTTAAGATAAAAAACAAGCAATTTTCGAATGCATTTTTAGTAGTTCCAGAGCTCAGTGCCGAGATCATTTTAGGCATTGACTGGTTAACAAAACAGAAAGTAATTATAGATTGTGACAAAGGGATAATAGTTTGTAAAGTTGATAGTGCGGTATTAGAAATACCATTTGAATCATCTAGAGTAATGGAAGAGAACCAGCTGAGATGGATAGAATTTAGAGATGATCATGATTCAGGAATAGGTGAAAATTCGATTGGTTTCTGGTGAGGCAGATAGTTGAGGATGGAAATAAGGAGACACTCCTTCGAAATGTAGTGGATAAAACGGAAGGACTATCTGATGCCCAAAGGGAGGATCTATGGCAAATTCTGAAAGAAAATCAGGAGGTATTTTCGGACAAACTGGGACAAGTGATAAATTATGAGTATTGCATGGAGGTAGAGGAGCATGAACCTTTCTTTAAACCACCATATAATGTACCCTTGTCTAAGAAAGAAGCAGTTCAAAAAGAAATAGATAAAATGGTTTCATGTGGGGTCATTGAACGGAGTTCTAGCCCATATAATAACCCATTGGTGATAGTAGGTAAGAAGGATGGAAGTGTACGAATAGTGATAGATGCTCGTACTCTGTATAAAGTAGTGAAGAGGGAGTTGGATCGTCCAGAGAACATAGATAATTTATTGCAGAAGTTTAATGGTGTAAAGTACATGACTAGTTTAGACCTAACTGCAGGATACTGGCAAGTCCCATTAAGTGAGGAGTCTAGGAAGTACACGGCATTTTTATTCAATGGCAAATGCTACCATTTCACAGTGGTACCATTTGGCCTAAATACTTCCGTTTCAGTGTTCATTTGGGCTTTAGACAAAATTTTAGGAAGTGAACTTAGTTCGCTAATCACGGTTTATGTAGATGATCTGTTAATTGCTACAAGGACATGGGAAGAGCACATGGAGTTATGCGACAGGGTGTTCAAAGCTTTAATTAAAGGAGGAATGACCCTGAACCTGAAAAAATGCGAGTTTGTGAAGAGAGAAATAAAGTTTTTAGGTCACATAGTAACACCAGAGGGAATTGGAAAGGATCCCGATAAAGTCAAAGCAATAAGAAATTGTCCGGCTCCCAAGAATAAAAAACAACTAAAGTCGTTTATAGGACTTTGTTCCTTTTATCGTAAGTATGTGGATGATCAGGTGTTCAATAGCCCACATCTGAACAACCTACTTAAGAAGAACAGTGTGTATATATGGACTGAGGAATGTGAAACAGCATTCAACCGGCTAAAAGACAATTTGGCTAAAAACATAAAGTTATGGCACCCTGACCTGTGTGAACCATTCCACATGGCAACAGATAGTTCAGATTATGGATTGGGAGTATCCATATTTCAGGAGGTAATGATAGATGGGGAAAAAACTCATAGACAAATAGCATTTGCGAGTAGAACCATGTCTAAGTACGAAAGAAACTATACGGTTTCAGAGAAGGAGGCTTTAGCTATAGTATGGGGTTTTAGGAAATTTCAACTTTTCTTATGGGGACATAAGACTGTGGTCCATACAGACCACAAAGCTTTAATATTTTTGAAGGACTGCAGATTGTTACATAACAGGTTGACCAGATGGGCGCTGTTTTTACAACAATTTGATATAGAGATCAGGTATGTTAAAGGGAAAGAACATGCAGTACCGGATTCTTTGTCGAGATTACCGGAAGGATGTGAGACACTAGAAAGTGTAAAGAATAGGGAAGATGTTTTTGAGGTGAATTACTTCAAAAAAGCGGAAGGAAGAGAAAAAATTAGGGAAATATGTCGGAATATGCGAAGATATCAAAGTGATGATGATGCACTCAAGTTGGTAAAGGTCAAGTTTGACAATCCGGACGCAACTAACATAAGGGCTTCATATAAAATGCACAAAGGTGTACTGTATCTTCAAAGATTAAATATTCCAGGGAAGTGGAGAGTATGTTGGCCGGAACAACACACTGAAGTGCTGATAGATTATGTTCACTTGGCATATGGCCATTGTGGTGCACGGAAGTGTACCGATAAGTTAGATGAATGCATTACCTTTAACAACATGGCACGAAGGGTAGCACAGAGGATAAGATCTTGTGATCTATGCCAAAAGGCGAAAGTAACAAATGCAACTAATCAAGGGCCTATGCAATCAATAAAACCTGATGAGGTATTAGAAATAGTAGCAGTAGATATCTTTGGACCATTACCGAAAACCATGGGGGGTTTTGTGTACATATTTGTAGCAGTTGAACTTTTCTCAAAGTATATAAAGCTATATCCCTTGAGAAAAGCTACTGCCAGAGCTGTGTATGATAAAATGGTGTGTGATTATTTTGTGAAAGTAGGGAAGCCAAAGAGAATACTATCAGATAATGGTGTTCAGTTTTGCTCAAAAATGTGGAAGGATGGGATAACTGAGAAACAGGTAGAAGTGATACATATCTCAGCTTATCACCCATAAGCAATCCGGCAGAAAGATATATGCGTGAGATAGGTCGGTTATTTAGGACGTACTGCCATAGCAACCACAAGAAGTGGGGCATGTATGTGAGTGAATTCGAAGAAATCATGAATTCGTTAACAAACGAGAGCACTGGATTTACTCCAGAAGAAATCCTGAAAAAGACGAGAAGTAAAAGTCTAGTAGAAGACCTACTAGAATTTCCAGATAGAGTAGAATTAGATTATGATAGTAAAAAGAACTTAGTAAAAGACAAGATGAGAAAACAAGCAGATGCGAGAATTTGTCGTCATGATGAAAAAGTAAGGAATCCTAAATTCAAAATAGGTGATCTCGTTCTTGTAAAAACACATGAAAAGTCAAGTGAAATTAATAACGAGATCAGCAAATTTAAATATATATATAATGGACCATTTAAAATAGTGTCCATACCCAATGTGAATGCTAATTATTTAGAGTACCCATTAACAGGCAAACGCCTGGGAGTAAGAAACATAGTGGATCTGAAAAGGTATGAACCACGATTTCTACCAGATTGAAAATAAATATATAAATAAATATTAAAGTAAACCAATATGTAAATAGTTTTGTTTCTTTTGTTCTATGTGAAAGGTAAATGTTCACTAAAATATGTTGCAGTATTCTAATGAAACTTCTAGTTTAAGTAGAGACTAAACAGACTGGGAAAGACTGAGCTTCTAAGAAAGCCTTAATAGATGTGTAAATAAGTGTTATGGAAGAGGTAGAAAAGTGAGGAGGTAAAGTGAAAAGGACAGGCTCTAAAGTAATAGGTGCATAACGTGTGTTTTACTTGCCTGAGATAAAAGAAGTGTATTTAAAAATTTTGTAAAAAAGATGTCTAAAGTGTACTGTGTTTAGAAGTAAGAAAATTGGAAAGAATATATGTAAATCATTTATGTAATGTTTAGCAGGAAAGATAGAAAGAATTGGTGTTTAATTTTAAATATGTAATATAAGTACTGAGGTGTATCAGTAAGAAAGAGAAAACCCTTGGTAAAAAGCTTAACGAAAATTTCAGATTCATTATAGGAGAGACTTCTTATTGAATTATCACCGTTAGATACTTGAATAAGAAGTCGGGCATGTGTAACGGAACTGAAATGATGGTGGGCTGACAGTAATTTGGAGCCCGCGCGTCGGAAACGGGCGCGCTGGTGTGAGACTGCCAGGGAGTGCACCCTGATGCCATCTATTGGCGAAACTGGGAATTAGCGCTGCCTGTCAGACAATGCACTAAGCTCTCGGAGTCAAATGTATTCTTTTTCTTGGTAATTATAAGTTATTACTGTATGATTTAATGTTATAAAGCGCTAGTAGTAAATTATTATGACTGGTATGAACTCCAGGGTAATAAATATAAATATTCTTAAATACTAAATGATTTCGGTGAAAAGGTGGTAGGGGAACGCCCCCACTCTTGGTGATACGAGCGTAGCTAGGGGTAGCTGGAGACACAGGGACTAAACAATGGAATGGCCTGGGGAGTGTTGACGTGATCGGACGTGCGTAACTGTGCTCACGCAAAAGTGATTGTGCAACAGCGAAGAGGCGAATATCGTCGCCGTTTGAGGAGTAGAACGCGACGAATGGTTGTCGAAGCCGTCTCTATGCCACTGGGGCTGATTGTAAGAGTTCCTGCGCCCAGATTTTATGGCGGACGTGCAGTAGCTTATACGAGTGCTACAGCTCGTAGTTCCAGCCGCCATTGAGGGCATGAGGCGTGAAGAGCTGCGTTAGCCACATGCATCTCACCACCAGCACCGACACGTCTACCCAAGGCAAGACTGCCTGCAATTGTTAAGTGGAACTTTGTATACATGTAAAAGGAGAATACCAGTTTTCTTTTGTGCAAGTGCAGAAGACAGAATATGGTAATGAGTAAAATTACGACGCATGTTGTTCATTGTAAAGTGTAGTAACCTGAAACATAGTGTAGTGAAATCAGACTGAGGCCACCATCGCCTCTTTCATTTACAATTCATTTGGGGGTAGAATACTTTAGCGTATAAGAATGTTGAAAAGAGCAATGGTCACACCAGAATGAGTCGCCTATTTATAGTTACTTAAATTTTTCTGAGTAACCTTTCAAGTAAAGTCACTTAACTAATTCTATATCAATTGTCCAAAGAGTAATATCCAAAATCATTGAATAAGTTGAAGGATAGAATTTTGTTAACCTAAGTTGCATAAGTTGTCTTGGTGGTAATTACCAAGCCAACACACAGAAATTGAGAGAGTATTTGCTTTGTAGAATCACCTAGAATGATCAGAAATAGTAATATTCAGAATTAAGTTTAAATTCAACTCAAGCCGTTTCATTTTGAAACGAGCCAAAAAACTGATTTATTCTTTTGCTCCTTCAGAGCTGGCGACCGTAGTTATAAGTATATTCAGGAGGATTCGACGGTAAGTCTGCTGCTCTCGTCGTGCTGATAGGATTACCCACTGCTGCTAGCAGTGGTGATTGGATACATAAGCTCACTACCAAGTTAAGTGGGTCAGGTAGGCAGTGTTACCATGTGAACTGTAGGGCACTGTAGGCCGTGGATCGAACCCGTTCAATCATCACAGCTCTTTGGGAAATAGTCCGGTTAGGAGTGTACTAATCATTAGGTAAATACTGGCGAGTAACGGTCAAAAATGTATACGCAAGTGAATTTAGCAAGGTCCATGTAGCACCTAGTAAATGTGGTGCAATGGCGAGGGTAGGAGTGGAGTAAAAGTGAGCTGAGCTTGTGGCAGCTGTGCTGTCTTCAAAGATTAATAACGTGAATTCACTACTACCTCTTACCATTAGGGCTGAGCTATTTACGGTTAAAATACGTAGCAGTAAGCGCAAAGGCGTGACAGCTACAAGTCCGTATTGGCTTTATACATACGGAAGTAGGAAGCGGGTCATTCCGTCAGTGGAGGGGTTAAAACAACCGAGTCAGTTGAGAACATACCCCATTTACTGATGGAAAGATTCGGCGGTTCGGTCGCAACTTCCTACGAACGCTAAAGTGCGGTCTCTCCTGCCAACAATGCTTTCTGGTGCAGACAATCCCTGCTACCACTACAAATGTATCAATGCGCGGTTCTTCCCGCTCTTTTCTTAAAATGTATCCATACGCGGTCTCTCCCGCCCTTTTTAAAATTATATCAATTTGCAGTTTCTCTTGCCAACAATACTTTGGTGCAGACATTCCCTGCTACCACAAATATTTCCAACATGACAAATATTAATTATTCCTACTTAATCCTTTTAATAAAATGTAAACGTCTTTCATAAATTGTGGTTTGACAATAGACAATAGAAACGTACACAACTATTACATCGGAAACAGTGGAGCTAGGGATGTTTAGGAGTTTGGAAATCTCGCGTACAGGCATATGACACAAGCGACACTCAATCACCTAACCATGTACGAAGTCCGTGAGTTCCGCGGAGCGCCCCGTTCCGCTCTCTCACGATGTCTAATGACTACTGAGGTCACTGATATGGAGTACCTGTCAGTAGGTCGCAGCGCAATGCACCTCACATGAAAAACGTATGTTTTTGGCAGTGTCAGGATACTTTTGATCACATAGTGTAGATACACTTAACTGCTACGGCTGCCATCAGCACCTGTGAGATATTATTTGACATTGACGTAGAACACAGGTGATGGTCTCAGTGATTTGATTGGACTGTTCGTTATTTTGTACAGTATTCATCTATGGCCATCTTTATTTCTGACAGGGCCAAAATCATATTTCAGCGAGATAATTTTTTCGAAATTGTCTGTATGGGACGTTGTAATACGTGATTATGACACTGTGATGGGGGAGATGAACTGGCTGTGAAAGTTTTTGGCTTGTTAGCGCTTCATTCAGGAATGAGCACACCAGCCCGTACCGCGGCTGCTGAAGGATCAGCACGAAAGTCGCGCGACGCCAAGTTGCGGACTCGCGCGGGCGTATGGAGCCGGGGGCGGCGCTTGGATTCCTGCCGCGTCGCGCCGCGCCCACGGGGGCCGCCGCCGCCCCCGCACGTGTGGCGGCTGCCAATGAGACGGCGCTCGCGGGAACCGCCGAGGCTGCGCCACTCCTGACACTTGTTCCTCCTCGAGCCGGCAATCTGCGTGTCGCACGGTTGCCTACCCTCTATGCGATCCATTAAGCGATTAAATTCCGAGTAGCGCAAATGCCACAAATGGATACGGAGCACAGTTTGACTTTTATTTCCGACACTTCCACACCGCATATTTCCTGTTCAATTCCCTTTTAGCTCAGAGGTCTCGTTTTATGCGTTATTGTTCACTGGACGTAACGACGCCATCCCCTCCCCCACCACCCCACCCCCGAATATTTACTGTGGAAATTTAGCCGTCTTTCTCGTATACGCAATAGAAACGATAAGATTTTCGATAAGGATACTGTTTACAAATAAATCTGACACCGATTAGATGGAAGATGTGCACAACAACCTGTTTCAAAAAATAACTTATTCCTCTCCTACCACTTTGCTGACATTATACTTTACGTTGTCTTACTTGATAATTAGTGCAATCGCCCGTGTTTTTAATGTCAGCCGCTCATTTAGCCAAAGGAAAAGAAATTTTGTTGTTGTTGTGGTTGCGGTCTTGAGTCCTGAGACTGGTTTGATGCAGCTCTCCATGATACTCTATCTTGTGCAAGCTTCTTCATCTCCCAGTACTTACTGCAACCTACATCCTTCTGAATCTGCTTAGTGTATTCATTTCTTGATCTCCCTCTACGATTTTTATCCTCCACGCTGCCATCTAATGCTAAATTTGTGATCCCTTTATGCTTCAGAACATGTCCTACCATCCGGTCCCTTCTTCTTGTCTAGTTGTGCCACAAACTCCTCTTCTCCCCAATTCTATTCAATACCTCCTCATTAGCTATGTGATCTACCCATCTAATCTTCAGCATTCTTCTGTAGCACCACATTACTAAAGCTTGTATTCTCTCCTTGTCCAAACTATTTATCGTCCATGTTTCACTTCCATAAATGGCTACACTCCAAACAAATAGTTGCAGAAACGACTTCCTGATACTTAAATCTATACTCGATGTTAACAAATTTCTCTAATTCAGAAACGCTTTCCTTCCCATTGCTAGTCTACATTTTATATCCTCTCTACTTCGATCATCATCAATTATTTTCCTCCCCAAATAGCAAAACTCCTTTACTACTTTAAGTGTCTCATTTCTTAATCTAATTTCCTCAGCATCACCCGACTTAATTCGACTACATTCCATAATCCTCGTTTTGCTTTTGTTGATGTTCATCTTATATCCTTCTTTCAAGACACTGTCCATTGCGTTCAACTGCTCTTCCAAGTCTTTTGATGTCTCTGACAGAATTACAATGTCATCGGCGAATCTCAAAGTTTTTATTTCTTCTCCATGGATTTTAATACCTACTCCGAATTTTTCTTTTGTTTCCTTTACTGCTTGCTCAATATAGAGATTGGATAGCATCGGTGAGAGGCTACAACCCTGTCTCACTCCCTTCCCAACACTGCTTCCCTTTCATACCCCTCGACTCTTATAACTGCCATCTGGTTTCTGTACAAATTGCAAATAGCCTTTCGCTCCCTGTATTTTACCCCTACCACCTTCAGAATTTGAAAGAGAGTATTCCAGTCAACATTGTCAAAAGATTTCTCTAAGTCTACAAATGCTAGAAACGTAGGTTTGTCTTTCCTCAATCTTTCTTCTACGATAAGACAGTGCATACTGCGTTTTAATCTTTATACTGGCGACAGTGGTTTACCATGTACTATAGCTAAAGTGCGCTCTGCTGGCATTAGCTTCTTGTATAAATACCCCGCGCAGTCTATTACCAGCAAGTACGATGTACTCACATGTTTAACTTGATGATTAATTTTTTTCAGAATATTTGAACGGTATGTATGGCTGTTATACATGGCTATAAATATATTATATTTTTGTATTTCATGCATCATTAACACCAGTATAGATTTAGTCTTAGCTAATTGAACCTGGTCGCTTACATAATGTTTACATTTACAACAGATCTGAAGATTGCGGTAAGCCGAACCCGGTAATAAAGCGTAAAGAAATCTCTGTGGTCAAGACGGACTATGTGAAAATAAAAGTGCAAAAAATAAAATGATTGTGCACTCATTTACAGACTTCGTGTCTTCAATTGATAAGAATCGACAACGGCACAACTCAAGTGAAATTATTAAAGACGGCCGGCCGCTGTGGACGAGCGGTTCTAGGCACTTCAGTCCGGAACCGCGCTGCTGCTACGGTCGCAGGTTCGAGTCCTGCCTCGGGCATGGATGCGTGTGATGTCCTTAGGCTAGTTAGGTTTAAGTAGGTCTAAGTTCTAGGGGACTGATGACCTCAGATGTTAAGTCCCATAGTGCCCAGAGCCATTTGAACCATTTGATTGAAGATGATTAATAATTACGGTTGGCAGCACATTAGGACAATTACTGTTTGGTAAATAAGTAGTCAGCCAAAGAGTAATTGTTTGAAATAGTATTGAAACAATCACCTGGCAGCAGAGCTTGTGCACAAGTGTTGTTAAAAATACAAGCGAAAGATAAAAGTAAATGAATGTTGCAATAATAACTTTAGGTAAATAATTCAGTTAAATAAAATAATTTTAAATGCGCTTTGAAGTAAACGAGACTGAATTCAGTGAAACTGAAGCTCACTATTTTCACCATAAAACATACGTAACAGCATGTTACTGATTACTTGATACTAGCAGATTAAGAGAAAACGTAAATTAGTTGAACTTTAATTAAATAGATTGTAATAGGTTTCCTTATTAATTTTTAAAGGTTGAAAGATTATATGACTGGCAATTAATCATGTGCTTGATTATGACAAACTGTAATACATCACTGATAACGAAATTTGAACCAGCAAAGCAGACTGGCACACTTTAAATTATTCATTCAGTTCTTTTCCTTCTCACAGACTATTGGATTAGCAGACACATGAAAGGTTCGGACCCTTTCTAGGTTACAAGGACTTGAATTAAGGAGTATAGTAGGAAAATGTTACTGTCTCAGTTATTATTTAAAAACTGGTGAAAATCAAGTCCTGGTAATACCTCACAGTTTCTACACAAGTGAATGATTTTATATGATTTTACAGTTTTTTTGTAATCGTCGACGTGCTATAGTCGGCTTAGGCAACAACGTTCCATCAACTTGGCCAACATCCTTGCTGTCACAGCAGATTCGGTGGGAGAATGTTGATGTAATAAGTGTTTCCGTTTCCTTCATCTGCCCACACTTGCCATGGAACGGTGTCTCCCAGTAAAAATAGGGTGAAGCGAAATTCGCGCATTCGGGCTTCGCAGTGCGACTCCTCACATGCCAGAGATAAAAAAATGTCCCACCACGAAATTTCGTCCAGCGAGTACATCTGGCAGAAAAAGGACATTCAAGAGTGGCAATCTGGCGACACTGTAACCGCATGAATGGTACAACCTCTGTCAGCACATAACAGTTGTGCTATACAGTTAGTGCAGTGAATAGCCGGCCGAAGTGGCCGTGCGCTTCTAGGTGCTGCAGTCTGGAACCGCGAGACCGCTACAGTCGCAGTTTCGAATCCTGCCTCGGGCATGGATGTGTGTGATGTCCTTAGGTTAGATAGGTTTAACTAGTTCTAAGTTCTAGGGGACTAATGACCTCAGAAGTTGAGTCCTATAGTGCTCAGAGCCATTTTTTGCACTGAACAGAATTCTATGTTAGTAGGCAGGAGGTCGAGGGTTCGATCCTGGGGTAGGACGCATTTTTTATCTGCAATTTCATTCTGACATGTCATACTGTAGTATACACCGTTTCTTAGGTCACATCTATCCTAAATTTACAACGCTGAACGTAACAAATACGTGGTTAGACAAATAATAGACAGTTGAAACCAATAACTTGTCATAGGACAGAGTAACTACAAAAATATTATCGATTTCGAGATGCTAAAGATGGTACAGTACAATACTCCCACATCTACTTGTCATCTGGAGGTGCACCATCATGTTGGAACTATATCCTCCGCCAAACATGTAGTGGAACATCTTCCAGCATATCGGGCAGATAGTCTGAGAGGAATGCATGATACCTTCGTGCAGTCAATCGGTCAGGCAACATGTAGGAGTCCAGACACCTGTCACCCAATCTTATGGCCCAGACATTGATACCAAAGCGATATCCACGGTCGTGGGTGACGTGCAGTTTAACCTCACATGAAGACATCCTCATGAGTGAATGCGGCTTCATCCGATCATATTACGGTGTCCACGAAGTCATCGTTAGCTTCCTGTTGTTGTTGGAACCGTTCACAGAACTGCATCCACTGATGGCGATCTGAAGGATGCAGGTATTGATTGAAAGCAGAGTGATAGGGGTGCATCCCATGCTCTTGCGTGCAGCACGTTAATGACCGTGCTTTGCGAGACACGCATCTGCCTTGCTACGCTACGTGTACTTTGCTGAGGTTCCTGGTGTATGACCTCCATAATAGCTTCCTTCATAGTGGAGTACGGCGAGTCTGTGGACGACTTCTGTCACGCCATGGTGGAAAGAGAGAAGCTAACTGCCGAAGGCGCAGCTCCAGGCGACGAAACACATTTTTATCTGAATGACGTCGACGAGGATATCTAGCAGCGTATTCACTAACGGCAACACCAGAACGCTTATCAGATGCACCAAGTACCAGAAGCTTATCCACATATTTATCGTATGTATATGCCGTACGCCTGCCACGCTGGGTTAGAGGTTTACAATGAGAAAATTCGAATCGTGTACGCATGTACATTGGAGTCTGTCACGGGGGCCTTACTCCGCTCGCAACTAATCCCTGTCTGCTGGACAGCGCATACAATATAAACACGCCGTCAGTCCTGCGCGGCTCTTCCACCTAATGCACATTAACCTCCCAACAGATATTGTTCTGCATGATTCATCCCGACACCGCTAATTGAGGGACGTTCGGACTCCAATTGCACTGTTTCCCTAATTTTAATAGAAGTTATGTTTCCATAATCCCATCAATAGAATAATAATAATAATAATAGTTATAATAACAATAATAATGCCCTGAAATACATACTATACAGCATGCGGTTACCAGACTCAGTGTTGACAGTCTTAATTAGGGGCACCATGGTGATAACACATACAAAGAGTAATCGAGTTTGGACACTACTCGTAAAGCACGTTGCTAGTCCTAGTGGCAACGTAAGGCTCTAAAGAAATGTAATGGACCTTATAACCTCCCCCTCTCACTTATCGACCTTAATGGCAGTGAAAAATTAAACCGCGTGCACCTAATGGAAATTTGGGAAAAGCAATCGTCTCCGAAGTTAATTTGTAGGTAAAGAGAGAGGAAAGGGTTACATCGACATGAAAGGAAAAAGGCAAATGAAATTGGTGGAAATTAATTTTGAGAAAAGGGTAAAATTCATAAAGAAAGTAAATTGCGGTCGTTACGTTAACAATTAATTGGCGTGAATTAGATATTTGAGATTTGGGAAAATTACGGTCGCAAGTTCTATGGACAACTGCTATAATAACTGAAAATGAAAGATTAATGCACATATAATTAGCACTAAAAGCGTGGCAACTGAAGGTTGATATGTGTTGTGTGAAAACTGAATGTTCGTCAGAAGTAATAAATTTCGCTACACTCTGACTTAATTTCGCAAAAGAATTAATAAAACCGGAAAATTGAAAGTTAATTTAGTGACTGAAATTAATAGTGAATATTGTTCTTGAAGCACTATGACATTCAATAAAATAAGGTTAGTCTTGGGCTACCTCAACAATCATTTCAAAAGCTACTTGAATCTACGCAATTTAGAAATAAGAGATTTAACTTTGAACTTGAATTAAATGATTCTGAACAATATTAATAATAGTAAAATTTAGTATGTACCAAGCTGAGCTGCAGTCACAGGTAAGCTAAAATATGGTAACAAAACTCGCACTCTTAATTTGTGCTTCTACATCTACATCTACATTTATACTCCGCAAGCCACCCAACGGTGTGTGGCGGGGGGCACTTTACGTGCCATTGTCATTACCTCCCTTTCCTGTTCCAGTCGCGTATGGTTCGCGGGAAGAACGACTGTCTGAAAGCCTCCGTGCGCGCTCGAATCTCTCTAATTTTACATTCGTGATCTCCTCGGGAGGTATAAGTAGGGGAAGCAATATATTCGATACCTCATCCAGAAACGCACCCTCCCGAAACCTGGCGAGCAAGCTACACCGCGATGCAGAGCGCCTCTCTTGCAGAGTCTGCCACTTGAGTTTGTTAAACATCTCCGTAACGCTATCACGGTTACCAAATAACCCTGTGACGAAACGCGCCGCTCTTCTTTGGATCTTCTCTATCTCCTCCGTCAACCCGATCTGGTACGGATCCCACACTGATGAGTAATACTCAAGTATAGGTCGAACGAGTGTTTTGTAAGCCACCTCCTTTGTTGATGGAGTACATTTTCTAAGGACTCTCCCAATGAATCTCAACCTGGTACCCGCTTTACCAACAATTAATTTTATATGATCATTCCACTTCAAATCGTTCCGCACGCATACTCCCAGATATTTTACAGAAGTAACTGCTACCAGTGTTTGTTCCGCTATCATATAATCATACAATAAAGGATCCTTCTTTCTATGTATTCGCAATACATTACATTTGTCTATGTTAAGGGTCAGTTGCCACTCCCCGCACCAAGTGCCTATCCGCTGCAGATCTTCCTGCATTTCGCTACAATTTTCTAATGCTGCAACTTCTCTGTATACTACAGCATCATCCGCGAAAAGCCGCATGGAACTTCCGACACTATCTACTAGATCATTTATATATATTGTGAAAAGTAATGGTCCCATAACACTCCCCCGTGGCACGCCAGAGGTTACCTTAACGTCTGTAGACGTCTCTCCATTGATAACAACATGCTATGTTCTGTTTGCTAAAAACTCTTCAATCCAGCCACACAGCTGGTCTGATATTCCGTAGGCTCTTACTTTGTTTATCAGGCGACAGTGCGGAACTGTATCGAACGCCTTCCGGAATTCAAGAAAAATAGCATCTACCTGGGAGCCTGTATCTAATATTTTCTGGGTCTCATGAACAAATAAAGCGAGTTGGGTCTCACACGATCGCTGTTTCCGGAATCCATGTTGATTCCTACAGAGTAGATTCTGGGTTTCCAAAAACGACATGATACTCGAGCATAAAACATGTTCTAAAATTCTACAACAGATCGACGTCAGAGATATAGGTCTATAGTTTTGCACATCTGCTCGACGACCCTTCTTGAAGACTGGGACTACCTGTGCTCTTTTCCAATCATTTGGAACCTTCCGTTCCTCTAGAGACTTGCGGTACACGGCTGTTAGAAGGGGCGCAAGTTCTTTCGCGTACTCTGTGTAGAATCGAATTGGTATCCCGTCAGGTCCAGTGGACTTTCCTCTGTTGAGTGATTTCAGTTGCTTTTCTATTCCTTGGACACTTATTTCGATGTCAGCCATTTTTTCGTTTGTGCGAGGATTTAGAGAAGGAACTGCAGAGCGGTCTTCCTCTGTGAAACAGCTTTGGAAAAAGGTGTTTAGTATTTCAGCTTTACGCGTGTCATCCTCTGTTTCAAAGCAATCATCATCCCGGAGTGTCTGGATATGCTGTTTCGAGCCACTTACTGATTTAACGTAAGACCAGAACTTCCTAGGATTTTCTGTCAAGTCGGTAATCTAAATATTGTAATCTAAATATTGTAGCCAGCTATGAATACTTTAACTGAACTTTGAAATTAAAACAGTGAAACGGAATGATATTACTTTATTGCTGGCGTTTGAATTTCAACAACACTCGGGATCGTTCCGGAAAAGGAAGGGACCCTGCTTGGTAATGCAACTGGGATAATGAGCAACAAAGGTTCATTCTACACTGCTGGCCACCGTAAATGCAACACCAAGAAAGACAAGAGGTAACACAACAAAATTTATTTTGTAGATAAGATGTTGACCAAGTATCAAATGATTACGTTTACAGACGTCTGTGACATGTGGTTCCTGCCAGAATCAGTAGCCAGAGTAGCCGCCATTGTTGGAGATCACCGCTGCCACACGTCTCGGCATTGAGTCAAAGAGACGTTGGATGTGTTCCTGGGGTACAGCAAGATCATCTGGTGTGGCAGCTGGGGATGTAATCTGGGTCACTCGTTGAGCAACCATGGACCACATGTTTTCTATCGGCGAAAGATCCGGAGAGCGAGCCGGCCAGGAAAGCAAGTCAATCTGGTTATTGACGAAGAATCTTTGGACAATGCGAGCCACGTGTGGTCGCGCATTATCCTGTTGAAATATGGCTGTGGCCGAGCCCTGAATGTAAGGAAGGACAACTGGCTCCAGCACCTCGGATATGTAACGCCAGCTATTTAAAGTACCGGCAATACGTACTAGAGGCGTGCGAGAATAATATCCAATACCGCCCCATACCATAATACCCGGTGCAAGACCAGTGTGGCGGTGCATAATGCAGCTGTCCAGCATCCTCTCTCCACGGTGTCTCCACACTCGAATCCGACCATCGTGGTACTGCAGACAGAAGCGTGCCTCGTCAGTAAAGACAACGTCATTCCATTCTGCCGTCCACATTCGTCTGTCATCACACCATTGGCGACGGAGACGTCTGTGGTTCTGCGTCAATGGTAGACGAAGCAATGGACGTCTTGCGGACAGACCACTCTGCTGTAAACGCCGTCGAATGGTACGCGCAGACACTGGATGATGCGTTACAGACGCAATGTGCTGTGCTATGGTTCGGGATGTCACTGAGCGATCCGTCACTGCCATGCGCACAATTTGCCTATCAGCACGTGCAGTGGTGCAACGAGGTGAATGCGATCGACCACGTCGGTCCGTCGTACCCTCCTGCATCCAACGGTCACATATCCGCATTACAGTTGTTTGGTTTCGTCCAACACGACTAGCGATTTCTCTGTATGATAATCCACAATCTCGGTAAGCCACTATCCTTCCTCTGTCGAACTCGGATACTTGATCAAACGATGTTCGCTGTTGTCTACGAGGCATAACTGCTCGTCTTGTGAAACAACCACAAGGTAAACACACGTGCCGAACGTACACTCGTCGAAATCGCCAAGCCTTAAATGGCGCTATGAGGTGGCGCCACAGGCGCGTGTGATGTGCGTCTGCGCTGAAATTCTAATCAGTTGCATATCTCATCGCTGCAAACCCATGGTGTAAATTTCACTTGATTCGGATGCTTCCTTCAGGGTGTTGCATTTACGGTGGCCAGCAGTGTACGTTGCTGTAATTTTGTGAGACAAATTGAACAGATTGAAAAGCTGCGGTCTGCCATACATTTATAAAATTTTACGTGCTTCCAGTCTTCCTTTTTGGTTGATTGAAGGTTTGAAGTCGTCGATCGAGGAGGTGGCGACAGTCACTCATTGTCGGCCGTCGCTGTTGCAGAAGCTGGATGTTGGCGCGCCTTCTTCTCGATACGGTCTCCAGCCGAAACGGGCTCTTGTTGTGTGCCAGCTAACGCTACCCGTCCGCGACACCATGTCAGAAACTATCATAGCAAGTCGAGCGCAATTACATGCTGCCAAAACCCCTAAAGCGCGGCAACGCGCGGGAGCATCACACAACACACCTGCTCCACCGCCCTACCCCAGCCAGACTCCTCTCTGCCCGCGCTCCACTCGGCAGAGTTAACACTACTAAAGATCCTAAACACTTTGGTTCTCCACACGACCTATCAATGTAGTCGTTCGATAGCATAGTTTTCCCTACGACAGACCCAGCGTAAAAATACAAATAATATTTACAAAACAAACCAATTATACATCGACATAAATGCAAAACAATTACAATATACAAAGACACAGAAATGTCATATCTTCAGGTAACAAAATAAGGAAAAAAAATTATAGTACAATAGATGGAAACATGAGGATATGCATTTCCGGCGTTACAACCTGAACGAGCCAAGAATAGTAGTTGGTACTAATCTATGGGACCATTGGAGGAGGGTGCAAAGAAAAGAGGTTTCGCACCTAGTAGATGAAGTGGTGCGAATAAATTGAGCCCCATGACCTGGAGAGGGCTTCCTTCAAAGCTGACCAGTCTTCCATTTCTACGATTGTAGTAAGTGTAAACGTTTTCTAGAGGACCCGCTGCAATCGCTGTTGACGCTTAAGATGCCAGATATTGTACCACCTGGATTAAATTTACCTAAGTAAGAAGCATATGCCATAACCTAGGATCGAACCATCGACTTCCTGCATGCTAACTCAAAACTGTATCCACTGCACCAACTGTACATCACAATTAATTTAAACTGACAGAGGTAGTTACTCCACATGTTACAGTGTTGCCAGACTTCCACTCTTTAACGCCCTTTTTCGCAGGACGAAATTTTGTGTTGCACGCTACATATATTATTAAAGGAAGAAAGTAAAATCATCAGGAAAATACTACAGCCAAAGAAAAGAAAAGGGCTGTAGACAACAACCTCGTCAAACAACTGAGAAATTGTCCAGCCTTGCAGTAGACATCAGAAAAAGGCGATTAAAATTTTATAGCTACATCTCTAGGTTTCCCAAACCAAGACAAAAAAATTCTTAACATAGAAGGACTTAAAACTATAGCCTGGATACAAGAGGTCAAAAAGGACCTACAAAGCTCAGATAAATTATTCAGATATTTTGGACAGAAGGGTATTTATGGAGAAAGTTGGCAGATGGGAAGTTAAGTCAGAGAAAGGAGCTACCAAGAAAGCAGGAACAAAATGGACAGAGGAAAGAAGAAAACCCATGCAGAAAAAAATGAGAGCAGTGTGAAAAAGAAGGAAAAATAATCAAGAAGCTTCCCGTGATCCAACAGGGTCTAATATATATTTAGGTATTCGGTGATGGAACATATGCAAATTTTGGAACTTATAATCTTTATATTATTCTTAGCTGTATAGAACGAAGCGTTAGAGGTATTTGTCCGCTCTGCTGCAGGTCGATGACTGATACTCAGCTTACATTTTCGTGTGATGTACTCATAATACCTCACTGCGGTATTAAAATAGTTTTAGGTGTTACTTTTGTGCGGGTGTCATCGCTACGGACTATTTCATTATATTTAATGTTAGCCTATCCTTTGATCAATACAAATTTCATCTTCATTGTCGTTTCCCATAGTTGGTTTCATAATGCCGTTAACCAGCAGATTAATTTCGTTGACTATGATGGGTGCCTGCATACACTGGAGCAAGATTCTACAAATCGTTAAAATCATTCTTTTTTTCTTTTTGGTTCTACAAGTAATGTAAAGCTACTAATAAAGCTGTGGTTTCTGCAAGAAAACTGTCACTGGAAACTGAAATCAATTCGTTGACATGAAATTTTTTATGAGTATCGTACCGCGCTAAATGAAATAAACTTCGCTGGAGAAACCAATGTTTCCGCCACGTTTACAGTGCCCTTCTTCTGTCTGCTTACGTGCTTTAGGTGTGAGGAGTCGCTTATAGTTTGTCGTTTCCGCTCACTAAGCATGAAGTTGAGGTATATTTTTGTGTTCTGATTGCTCACTTGAGGCAGATCGAGCGGCAACTTTGCTGCAATACACCTGCATCTACATCTACAGCTTCTGCTACATCTGCACAGATACTTCGCAAACCACCGTACCTGCGTGACGGAAAGTACCCTGTACGACTACTAGTCATTTGCTTTCCGGTTCCACTCTCAGATACATCGAGGGAGAATCGGTAGCTATATGCCCCTCCTCCCCCCCCCCCCCCCCCCTATTAGACCTTATTTCTCGAATGTTATCTTCGTGGCACTTACGGGCAGTGTATGTTGGCGGCAGTGGAATCGTGTGGTAGTCAGCTTCAAATGACGATTATCTAAATTTTCTAAATAGTGTTTCTCGACAAGAACGTCACCTTCCCTTCAGGGATTCCCATTACAGTTCCTGTAGCATCTCCGTAACACTTACCTATTGTTCCAACATAACGATAACAATCTAGCAGCCTGCCTCTGAATTGCTTCGAAGTCTTCCTTCAGTTCGACCTGGTATGGGTGCCAAACACTAAAGCAGTTCTCAAGAACAGGTCGCACTAGTGTCTACATCTACATCTACATGGTTACTCTGCAATTAACACTTAAGTGCCTGGCAGAGGGTTCATCGAACCATTTTCATACTACTTATCTACCATTCCACTCTCGAATTCTGCGTGAAAAAAAAAGCACCAATATCTTTCCGTTCGAGCTCTGATTTCTCTTATTTTATTATGTCAACAAAATATTTTGGCATTCTGAAGAGAAAGTTGCTGATTGAAATTTCGTATATAGATCTCGCCGCAAAGAAAACCGCCTTTGTTTCAGTGACTGCCACTCCAACTCGCTTATCATATCAGTGACACTCTCACTCCTATTGCGCGATAACACGAAACGACCTGCCCTTCTTTTCACTTTTTCGATGTCCTCCGTCAATCCTATCTGGTAAGACTCCCACACCGCGCAGCAATATTCCAGCAGAGGACGGACAAATGTAATGTAGGCTGTCTCTTCAGTGGGTTTATCGCATCTTCTAAGTGTTCTGTGGTCTTCTTTGCAGATGAACCACTCTTTCCTAAAATTCTCCCAATAAACCAAAGTTGACCATTCGCCTTCCCTACCACACTTCTCACACACTCGTTCAATGTAATATCGCTTTGCAACGTTACGCCCAAATACACAGATCAGAAAATGTTTTATATCACCTCGGATCGCAGAACTAATGAAGATAGCCATTAACTGTTGATATTGCATCACAGACACATCCCCTTTGAATGTTTATAGATGTCATTAAACCCTCTCAAAGATGTAAACAACCATGCATGAGCAGCGCCTATTAAATGGAGGGGGTCAGCCGATCATTCCCAGCCATTCCACCAGGAAGGAGGTACATGGCTCGTGTTGTCTGTAGTTCTACCATGCCGAGACGGTCAATATCACGGTTGGAAGGCGTCCACATTGTTACTTAGTGCCAGGAGAGGGTTCTCAACAAGTGAAGTGTCCAGGTACCTCGCAGTGAACCAAAGCGATATTTTTCGGACATGGAGGAGATACAGAGAGACAGGAACTGTCGATGACATGCCTCGCTCAGGTCGCCCAGGAGCTACTACTGCAATTGATGATCGCTACCTACGGATAATGGCCTGGAGGAACCCTGACAGCAACGCCACCAAGTTCAATAATGCTTTTCGTGCAGACACAGGACATCGTGTTACTACTCCAACTGTGCGCAATAGGCTGCATGAAGGGCAACTTCACTTCCGACGTCCATGGCGAGGTCAATATTCGCAACCACGACACCCTGCAGCGCGGTACAGATGGATCCAACAACATGCCGAATGGACCACTCAGGATTGGCATCACGTTCTCTTCACCGATGAGTGTCGCATATGCCTTCAACCAGACAATCGTCGGAGAAGTGTTTGGAGACAACCCTGTCAGGCTGAACGCCTTAGACACACTGCCAACGAGTGCAGTTAGATGGAGGTTCCCTGCTGTTTTAGGGTGGCATTATGTGGGGCCGACGTACGCAGCTGGTGGTCATGGAAGGCGACGTAACGGCTGTACGATACGTGAATGCCATCCTCCGACCGATAGTGCAGCCATATCGGCAGCATATTGGCAAGGCATTCGTCTTCATGGACGAAAATTCGCGCCACCATAGATCTTGTGAAAGACTTCGTTGAGGATAACGACATTGCTCGACTACAGTGGCCAGCATGAACTCTATCGAACACGCCTGGTATAGATTGAAAAGGGCTGTTTAGGAACGTCACCCACCAACCTCTCTGAGGAATCTACGCTGTTGAGGAGTGAGACAATCTAAACCAATAGTGCCTTGATAAACTTGTGGATAGTATGACACGACGAATACAGGCAAGCATCAATGCAAGAGGAAGAACTACTGTTTATTAGAGGTAGCAGTATGTACAGCAGTCTGGACCACCACCTCGGAAGGTCTCGTTTTATGGTGGTAAAACATGCGATGTGTGGTTTTCATGAGCAATAAACAGGGCGGAAATGATAATTATGTTCATCTCTATTCCATCTTTCTGTACAGGTTCCAGAAGTCTCAGAACGGAAGTGATGCAAAATTTTTCTTGATGTGTGTATTTAAACGACTTTGTGTGTCAATCAGGACACTAGTAATATTGTTTCCGAACATTACAGATTTGTTCTGTCTACTCATCCGCATTAATTTACATTTTTCCCTATTTAGAGCTAGCTGCCATTCTTCTCACCAACTACAGTAGAATCTGTGTCTAAGCCGTCTTGTATCTTCCTACAGTCACTCAGCCTCAACAACTACCGTACACTACAGGATCATCAGCAAACAATCGCATATTCATGCGCGCAAAATCATTTATGTATATAGAGAACAACAGAGGTCTTATCACACTTCCCTCGGAACCCCTGACTGTACACTCATCGCTGAAAAAATGGTTCAAATGGCTCTGAGCACTATGGGACTTAACTACTGAGGTCATCAGTCCCCTAGAACTTAGAACTACTTAAACCTAACTAACCTAAGGACATCACACACATTCATGCCCGAGGCAGGATTCGAACCTGCGACTGTAGCGGTCACGCGGTTCCATACTGAAGCGCTTAGAACCGCACGGCCACACCGGCCGGCACTCATCGCTGATGAACGTCGTCGTAGAGGACAACATATTGGTTTCTAGTGTTTGAGAACTCTTAAGCCGCTCACATGCATGTGAACTTATTCTATACTCTCGTGCTTTCGTTAACAGCTTGCAATGGGGCACCGTGTCAAGTGATTTCCGGAAATCCAGAAGTACGGAATGTTCCAGTTCAAAATGGCTCTGAGCACTATGGGACTTAACTTCTGGGGCCATCAGTCCCCTAGAACTTAGAACTACTTAAACCTAACTAACCTAAGGACATCACACACATCCGAGGCAGGATTCGAACCTGCGACCGCAACGGTTGCGGGGTTTCAAACTGTAGTGCCTAGAACCGCTCGGCCACTCTGGCCGGCAAATGTGCCAGTTGCCCGTCATCCCTAGGTCGTAGTATATCATCTGAGAAAAGGGCAATAGGTTGCTACGGTGGAAGGGGTGGGCATCTGCTGTTATATACCGGGTGATCAAAAAGTCAGTATAAATTTGAAAACTTAATAAACCACTGAAAATGTAGATAGAGAGGTAAAAATCGACACACATGCTTGAAATGACAAGAGGTTTTATTAGAAGAAAAAAAAAACAAAGCTCACAAAATGTTTGACAGATGGCGCTGGACAGCAAAATGTAAGTGACTGCGCATGACAATTGTGTAAAAAAGGAGCTGTAATGAGAGAGAGAATCAGATGCGCCAGCAGTCGCAGCATGATGACGTTGCCTGAAAAGGTGCTTTAGTGAAGCTGTAATATCAGAATGGGGAATGTGCTAGTTCAGCGTTACGATGCTATCGCCATAGGAAGGGAATTCGAATGGGTAAAGGTCCGTTGACAAATGCAGCTTTGACTAGAATGATTTCGAAGTTCGAAGCCACGGTTTGTGGCGTAATGCTGCTGAGACAGTTCAGGAGGAAATGGAGACTGTAGCGGGTTCGTCTATGCACGGGGAAGTCAGCGCTCGTGCAGCCGCACGTCGCACCGGTATTCCATACACTACTGTTTGGTTGACCCTAGGCGTAACCTCCGATGCTATCCGTACAAAATCCATCGGCATCATTAACTGTTACCTGGCGATTTAGTAAAGCGGACGGCATTTCCGGTGTACGCGTTTCACAAGATGGCGGAAGACAACGATTGGCTGAGTAACGTGTTGTGGACCGACGAAGCTCATTTCACGCTCCGAAAGTCTTTCAACGCCCACAACTGCAAAATTTGGGCTGCCGAAAATCCTAGAACTGTCGTGGAAACTCCATTGCACGACGAGAAAGTCACGGTATGGGTTGTATTTACCACATCTACCGTTATCGTGCTTTATTTTTCTAGTAGGAAATGCGTGATTCTGGTTTTGTAACTGCTACCGTGACGGATGAGAGGTACGCCGGTATGTTACAGAATCGCATGATCCCCAGCCTGGCTGATAAACACCTGCTGGAACGTACGACGTTTATGCAGGATGGCGCTCCACCCTATATTGCTAGACCCGTGAAAGACCTCTCGCGGCCGGCCGGGGTGACCGAGCGGTTCTAGGCGCTTCAGGCTGGAGCCGCGCGACCGCTACGGCCGCAGGTTTGAATCCTGCCTCGGGCATGGATGTTTGTGTTGTCCTTAGGTTAGTTAGGTTTAAGTAGTTCTAAATTCTAGGGGACTGATGACCTCGGATGTTAAGTCCCATAGTGCTCAGAGCCATTTGAACCATTTTTTTTTTATCTCTTGCGCGCTTCGTTTGATGATGATCGTGTGCTCAGCCGACACTTTCGTCATGCGTGGCCTCCCAGGTCCCCAGACCTCAGTCCGTGCGATTATTGGATTTGGGGTTAGTAGTTTACAACATCATTCCTCAACTACAGCTATTGTTGAGGAATGATGGTGGATATATTGAGCATTCCTATAAAGAACATCATCTTTGCTTTGTCACACTTTCTTATGCTAATTATTGCTATTCTGACCAGATGAAGCGCCATCTGGCGGACATTTTTTGAACTTTTTGTTTTGGTTCTAATAAAACCCTGTGACATTCCAAGCACGTGTGTCAATTTGTACCTCTCTATCTACATTATTTCGTGATTTATTCAGTTTTCAAATTTATACTGACCTTTTGATCACCTGCTATATTGCTTCTTGCACTGTTTGTTAACACTTGTTCTTACAGGTGAATGAGGCGTAGGTTCCTGTTTTCCTCGTGCTGGGCGAAGGGCGTGCAGTGGCAGTTGCTCGCCGGTAGCGTTCGTGCCACATATTGTTGGTACGGCCTGCTGGACTCTGAGGCATTGAGCCAGCATGGAGCACGCTTGTATGCATCTTCTCTGTTCATACTGCAACGGTGTTTCGTTATTTCTGTGGTTTCTGTGGTTTCTGTGCTCTTCCGTTGCCTCAAAGCCGGCTGTTTAGCCAGTGCGCGTGTTTCGTTGCATTTGATTTCCTTTGCCGCAGACCTTTGTTCGACATTGCAGACTTGCTGCGCAGCCCCAAGCGAATGTAGCGCTTATCTTCTCGCATACGCATTGCTATCTGCCATCCGGTCTCGCCGATGTAATCATTTCCTTGAAACCTGTGCTTGCACACAGGAACACGCAACACACTCTGTCAGTAGCCGTGGTTTCGACGCGGTCACACAGTGGACTCGCATTCGGGAGGACAAAGAAGAAAAATGCCCTGATGGCCCCTTCAAAGGGAACGAACGATTTCCTATGCCATCCTTGAAACAATCCGAGCTCCTGCTCCGTCTCTAGTAACCCCGCCATCAACGGAACGTGAGAACGTGAACCCGTAGGAATATATCTCGAAATACTACAGGATATTATCAGCAGCGCAGGCTTTTACTAATTGCTTTGCCTCAGCTTGCTTTCCCTTGGAAAGCAGGAAACACTGCTTTGTTATATAGGTAATACGAATTTTGAAGATTAAGTAAGACTTGCACTAAATCTATGAAGCCCTAATAATTCTGGCTCATGGGCGGTGTATATTCTGTCTTTTAGGGGGCCAGGTCGAAAAAATCGATTTTCGGTTCTCATCGTATTCCGATAGATTAAGGTTTTATTTAAGTACTCTGAAAAGGATTTTGCTGAAAAAAAATTTTTTCGAACATTTAAAGAGCCTTTTCCTATCACGTGTGTTTTTGTGCCACGCCCACTTTTCTGTCACCCACTGTCAACCCACCCACTGTCAACTGTAAGCTAGGATGGAGAGGCCATTATTAGCAAAATGGAAAGTGTAGCCCATGTTCAAAAACGTTTGGGATCAAGAATGAGAAAAACTAACTATTGATATGAGAGGGAAAAAATCAGAACATGGAAAATTGTTGACTGGACAGGGTCGGTTAACTAACACTGAAATAGAAAACTTGCAGGTATACTATGGGCAGGCAGATAGGAGAAATAAAGAAAATCTGGAGGCAATGAAGAGAGATATTTGGGCCATTTTCTTCCGTAAGCCCTCTGCTGATGATAAATCAAGTCATGAATTGTGCCCATCAGGAGAAAATTCGTGGTGCATATACAATATGGCTCAGGCAACTGGAGAATCTTATTCTCACCAGTATTCTCTTCCTGCTGCTGTTATTACAGAAATTAAAACTATTTTCAGAGACTTAGCTCATCCTGACCTTCTAAGGAAATGTCTGCATGGGCAGACACAGAACCCAAATGGATGTTTCAACAGCATAATTTCAAACCGCTTTCCTAAAACTGTATTTGTAGGCATGCATACAATGAAACTAGGACTTCATGATGCTGTTATTACATTCAGTTGTGGTAATATCGGAAAGTAATGGGTATTGAAAAGTCTGGGAATTAATCCTGGCGAAAATATGATCAATGGGCTGCAACATTGCGATAAAATGAGGATAGCCAATGCAGACATGTCTGGATCTAATGTGGCCAAGAATGCAAGACAGACATCCAGGAAGGTGAAAAAGAAGCTGGAAGACCTGCTAGAGGCCAAAGAAGGGCCATCATATGCAGCGGGACAGTTTTAATGAACTGTAAGTAACAAATTTCAAAAGCTTTTTCTTTAAAGTCAATTTCCCGCAAACTAAAATTTTCAGTACATATGCCCCATTCTATCAGAAACTATCATAGATAAATGAATGAAATTTTCAGAGACTCTGCATAACATGAAAAGCCACCTCTGGTACTACATTCATTAATATTCACCCATTTTCTGCAAAAAGAACTTAATATATTTTGTTAATAAATTTAAAAAAGTATTTATTAAAAACTATAAAACGGATAAAGTAGATTTTGGTACAGTTGAATCTATTGGCATCTTGTAACATACAGTACAAATATGATGGTCCTACATCAAATAGTTTTTTCAGAAATTGGTCAAAAACTGCCTAAATTAACGTGGGTTAGATAGGCAGGATGTGGTTCCCTTAAAGCAGGTGGCGTCCATCAGAGTGAGGGAAAAGGACTAGACGACTGCTCAACACACAGAACCGCTCCGTTTTTACTACTTTACCTGTCTTGAAATGAATCATGAATTAATGAGGTGAAATAAGAAGGAGAATTCATTCTGTTGAGGGGGAGAAGAAAAGTCATTGGCCTTTACAGAGGCAACGATAATCGTTGCCACAGAAGACAGGACCACGATAGGTGCTCGCTTTCGTATTACTAACAGTACAGTAACGAGGGGTGAATCATCTGTTCCAAGTGAAGCCACACAGGTGCGAGAAAGTGCAGATGACACCGACTTCTGTGGCTTGCTTTCGAGTCGAGGCTACGACTAAAACCTATGTCGCGATTAACTACGTGGGGAAAAGACGACACGGGGAGGACGAAGTTCTGTTCTCACTTGTCGAACTTGGAAGTAATTACAAGTACCTCATCTTAATGATGAAATTTGCAGTATAAAAGTAAGGATAGGCAGCTTAATGGGAGAAATTAAGCCTTTGACGAGCCATATCATATCTTCTTTGTTGCAAAACAGAGAAGGACCCATTTGGACGGCAGGGAACTTCAACTGGATCGCTCATCTGTATGGAGATGGACATACATCAGACAAAGACGAAATCGTTATATTACATTAATATATATATATATATATATATATATATATATATATATATATATATATATATATAGGGTGGTCCATTGATAGTGACCGGGCCAAATATCTCACGAAACAAGCATCAAACGAGAAAACTACAAGGAAAGAAACTTGTATAGCTTGAAGCGGAAAACTAGATCACGCAATGGTTGGCCCGCTAGATGGCACCGCCGTAGGTCAAACGCATATCAACTCCGTATTTTTTTTAAGTAGGAACCCCCAGTCTATTACATATTCGTGTAGTAAGCAAAGAAATATGAATGTTTTAGTTGGACCACTTATTTAGTTTCGTGATAGATGGTGCAGTAATAGTCACAAGCATATGCATCACTATTTTAGACGAACAGTTGGTAACAGGTAGATTTTTTGAATTAAAATTCAGAACGTAGGTACGTTTGAACATTTTCTTTCGGTTGTTCCAACGTGATACATGTACCATTGTGAACTTATAATTTCTGAGAACCCATGCTGTTACAGCGTGATTACCTGTAAATACCACAATAATCCAATAAATGCTCAAAATGATGTCCATCAACCTCAATGCATTTGGCGATACGTGTAACGACATTCCTGTCAACAGCGAGTAGTTTACCTTCCGTAATGTTCGCACATGCGTTGACAATGCGCTGACGCATGTTGTCAGGCGTTGTCGATGGCTCACGATAGCAAATATCCTTTAACTTTCCCACAGAAAGAAATCCGGGGACGTTAGATCCGGTGAACGTGCGGGCCATGGTATGGTGCTTCGACGACCAATCCACCTATCATGAAATATGTTATTCAATACCGCTTCAACCTCACGCGAACTATGTGCCGGACAGCCATTCTGTCATGCCATGAAACATCTTGTAGTAACATCGGTACTACATTACGTAGGAAATCAGCATACATTGCACCATTTAGATTTGCATCAATAAAATTGGGGCCAATTTTCCTTCCTCCCATAATGCCACACCATACATTAACCCGCCAAGGTCGCTGATGTTCCACTTGTCGCAGCCATCGTAGATTTTCCGTTGCCCAATAGTGCATATTATGCCAGTTTACGTTACCGCTGTTGGTGAATGACGTTTCGACGCTAAACAGAACGCGTGCAAAAAATCTGTCATCGTCCCGTAATTTCTCTTGTGCCCAGTGGCAGAACTGTACACAACGTTCAAAGTCGTCGCCATGCAATTCCTGGTGCATAGAAATATGGTACGGGTGCAATCGATTTTAATCTAGCATTCTCAACACCGACGTTTTTGAGATTCCCGATTCTCGCGCAATTTGTCTGCTACTGATGTGCGGATTAGCCGCGACAGCAGCTAAAACACCTACTTGGGCATCATCATTTGTTGCAGGTCGTGGTTGACATTTCACATGTGGCTGAACACTTCCTGTTTCCTTAAATAACGTAACTCTCCGGCGAACGGTCCTGACACTTGGATGATGTCATCCAGGATACCGAGCAGCATACATACCACACACCCGTTGGGCATTTTGATCACAACAGCCATACATCAACACGATATCGACCCTTTCCGCAATTGATAAACGGTCCATTTTAAAACGGGTAATGAATCACGAAACAAATACCGTCCGCACTGGCGGAATGTTGTGTGATACCACGTACGTATACTTTTGTGACTATTACAGCGCCATATTCATATTTATTTACGTACTACACGAATACGTAGTAAAAATGGGGGTTCCTATTTAAAAAACGCAGTTGATATCCGTTTGACCTATGGCAACGCCATCTAGCGAGCCAACCACAGCGCCATCTGGTTTCCCCCATCAAGCTAAACGAGTTTCGTTCTTTGTGGTTTTTTCGTTTGATGCTTATTTCGTGAGATATTTGGCTCGGTCACTATCAATGGACCACCCTGTATACATTACGAAATGTCGTATTCATGATCTATGGAACATTTCCTTATAACAATTAGTCTTTTGAGTTGGAGTTGTCATTCAGAAATTATTTTAATTTGTTTTAATATGCAGGCTGTCTGGTTGTGAGACTTCTAGGACTTTTAATGCTCTAAATGACGAAAGACTTTTGTGGCATCATAAATCACCCCTTTTTGCCCCAGAACAGTGAAAATCATCCCATTTCCTAGTGTTGTAGCTAAGGACTTTTGCTACCGTTTTTGAACTGAGATTGGTTGCTAATAACAAATTTCATAAGTGAATGTATGTATTGTGAAGTTACTGCGGAAATCCGTAGTTCCTTAAATAAATGTCTGCAAGGTGATATTGGGTGGGCTCCAGATATTATTCTGATTGCACATTTTTGTGCAATAAATACTTTTTCTCTTAATCATGAATTACTCTATAATATGTAGCTGTATGAAAGCAGTGAATGAAAACAGGCCTAATAGGTTAATTTATTGATATGTTTATCACCAAAATTTGCAATAACCCTAATAGCATAAGTAGCTGAACTCAAACGTTTCAGCACATCATCAGTATGTTACTTCCAATTCAATTCCTCATCCATACACACAGCGAGAAATTTTTAATACTCAGCCTTAGCAGCACATCTCGGTTCAAAATTTATATTTGTCAATGGCGTTACCCCATTTACTGTACGTAACTGTATGCACTAAGTCTTCTCAAACTTTAAGAAGAGTCAATTTGCAGAGTGCCACTTTCTAAATTTATGAAACGCTTCATTTACGATTTCCTCAGCTTATTCTTGTTTTTTGGGTGTGGTTACTATAATTTTTTCTACAGAAAAAAGAACTACCATTGTGTCTTCATGAATATAGAGTGACAAGTCATTAATATACATCTTAATAACAGTGAGGAAAACAAAACTGTACCCTGTGAAGCACCATTCTTCATACCTTCACAGTTAAAGGACTGCCGAGTGTTGCAGACTATGTGTCTATTAATTTCAACACTCTGCATTCTTCCAGTTAAATATGAATTACGCAATTTGTGCACCATAATATTTGAGCTCATATAGAACAATTTCACGATTCACACAGTCAAACGCCTCTGAGAGATCACAAAAAATCCCAATGGGCGATGTTCGGTTATTCTGAGCATTTAATCTTTCATCAGTGAAACAATAGGTAGCATTTTCTGATGAAAAACCTTTATGAAAACCAGATTAACATTTTCTTAGAACTTCATTTTTACAAATATGTGAGGCTACTCTTGAATACATTACATGTCAAGAATTTGGTTTAGAGCTGTCAGAAGTGAGATTGAGCGGTCGTTACTAGCATCAGACCTATCCCCCTCTTTATGCAAAAGTTTGATAATAGCATACTTCAGTCTGTTCAGCAAAATGTCTTGTTTCAGTGAGCTAGTACATATATGACTGAGGATCCTGCTTATCTGCTGTGAACAAGCTTTTAGTACTCTGTAGGAAATGCAGTAAATTCCGTGAGACCTTTTACTTTTGAGTGAATTTATTATTTTCCTAGCTTCAGTAGATCAAAATGGTTCAAATGGTTCTGAGCACTGGGGGACTTAACGTCTGAGGTCATCAGTTCCCTAGAACTTAGAACTACTTAAACCTAACTAACCTAAAGACATCACACACATCCATGCCCGAGGCAGCATTCGAACCTGCGACCGTAGCGGCCGCGCGGTTACAGACTGAAACGCCTAGAACCGCTCGGCCACAACGGCCGGCTAAGTAGGTGAGATGAGCTGAATTTCAGTTTTATTAAATTGCATAGTTATTACCTTTTCCATATATACAGCGAGAGGTTCCATGTCTGAACCGTAACAATGAACGTACATGAGCCGAGCGTTGCGTGATACTTTTATCACACACTGCTATTTGGTCATAGTATTCCTAGCAAGTATACGCCCAAAGTCGTACTATAGTAACGAAAGTGCGCTAAAGGGTCCTATCATGCCTGAAAAGAACTGAAAGTGAATGCAGGAAAACTATGTAAATCTGGAAATGCTGTTTATTTAGGAAAATATTTTTATAACATTTTTATTTTTTAATACATACATCATAAGTCAATTTGTTTTCGATGAATTACGAGCAATGAGCAAAGAATCCAAAAATGTTGAGAAACTTTTTCTGTTAATCACATATTATGGGTGGTTATTTTTTGTCACATGTGTCAAAGTATCTAAATGGGCAGAAATATGTGAACAAACTGTTAAAACTTTACTGAACCACAGGATTCCTTTCGTATGAGCAGCACATCCTGCTGCAACAGAGAAAAGAAGGTAACGAGCGGAAAGATCCTGCTCTAAGTACACAGAAAAGTCTAATACGTTCGTCTTTAAACAAAGCTCTGACAGAGAAGTGAGCCGTCAGATGCCTCTGTCATAATTCCCCCATCATTACCAAAAATTCTAGTTTCTGAACATATTCGCGCTTTTTCTGCTGAAAGAGATAAGCAGAGAGATACAGTAACAGTAGAATAGATAGGAGACAGTCTCATGAAGAAAGAAAGAGAGAAGAAACATTGATGGTGGGAGAGCGAAAATGGTAGTGATAGAGAGATAGACGGGATTTTGGCCCGAACATGTGGGTACAGGGGAAAAATAATTTGCACCTCCCAGAATTTTTGAGCTGCCGATGTATGGTGGAGATTGTGGTAGTACGAAAGGAAAGGAGATAGTGGAAATGAGAGAGTAGACAGATGCGGTAGTATATACTGTAAATACCGGTGCCAGTGTGAATGAAAGAAGGGAGACAGTAACTGTGGGAAAGAAAAGGAGCCAAGTAAGAAAAAGTGGGAACAGTGTCAACTGGAGAGAAATAAACAAGTGTTGACAGTGTCAGGGAAGGAGAGGAGCCTAAATGTCCGCCTGTGACTAGTTGGGGGGATGGGGGGAGGTGGTTCGACGATTGCCAAGTTTACCCAGTTGCCCTGTACCCAAGTGTTACAGAATTTGTCCAATTTCTCCCATCACCTAGGCTCACTTGTTTCCCAGTCTAGGGGTCAATTCCCAGAGCAAACCCTCCCAAAGGACATGTGTGGAGAGAGAGTGGTGGTTGAAGAGAAGGGCAGCAGACTGTAAGCTACAACAAACGACACAGTTCCAATGGGGCAGAAAAACAATGGGAGAACGTCATTGCCAATGGGAGAGGGAAGCAATGGGACAAAAACAGTGGCAGTGGGACAGACAGACAGTGAATATGATAGAGAATTAAACAGAGATAATGGGAGGAAGACAGTGACAATGTGGGGGAACAGGAAGGAGGTAGTGCCAATGGGAGAAAAAGAAGACTATGGTAGATAGACATTTATGTAGACAGTAGCAGTAAGAAGGAGATGCTGAGTGTGACGACTTAAGTACACATAGAAACTGGGTAAAAGGATTCAGATTTGTATGTCAAAAGAGTGCAAGTATATTCATATACCATAGGAATTGTTGGCCAAGCAGAATGAGGATAGAAACAGCTGCATCCGCAATTTTTTGTCAGAATCTTTTAAAGAGCAACACATTCGCTTTTTTGTGCTCCAACAGGGGCATTTTGCGTTAGTAATTTATGATCCAGTAATAAAACGTGGCTGACTCTATAGTTATGCTATCACTACCATCAGTACTATAGTTTATGGCAAACTATATCTGCGTTATGTATTTAGTCTTATCTTAATTAGCATATTTCTGACCTGACATGGCTGTCTCTATATATCCAGCACCTTATTTTTATTACTATAATTTGAACCCTATGGAATCTGTAGGTAGCGAACTTGCAGGCACGGTAACGGTAGCAGAAGGTTTTTAAGCTTCATGCTCTGGGCCCAGAAGTACTTTACGGAAACAAGGTCCTCAGTATTTAATGATGTAGGCTGCCTACATTCGCTATATCTTCGGGCCTCTCAAAAAATGGTTCAAATGGCTCTGAGCACTATGGGACTTAACATCTGAGGTCATCAGTCCCCTAGAACTTAGAACTACTTAAACCTAACTAACCTAAGGACATCACACACATCCATGCCCGAGGCAGGATTCGAACCTGCGACCATAGCAGTCGCGCGGTTCCGGACTGAAGCGCCTAGAACCGCACGGCCACCACGGCCGGCTCGGGCCTCTCATCTGAGGGCAGAACGAATGTTATTAATGATCTTACTCCAATTGCTTTTATGATGTCAGGATCAACTTCCTCAGCACCCCCCTGATGGACCAAAGGCTGAATATCAAACTATTAGTCGCGTACAAAAGCATTAATTTGCAGAGGGTGGTCCTATGCGTCTCATACACATCATACCTAAAGATCAGATTAAGCCTGTTGAAGGGCTTATTTCAATAGTGGTACAAGTCCATTACCTCCACTTTTCAGTCTATAATGCTTGTGACATTAATGGTCCAAACAAACAGAAAGAAAGGTTCATCTCTAGCAAGAAGCCATATGCTTGAATATTTCTGATATCTCAACTGCAGATTTTTCAGCGCTCATTTAACTTTAGGACCCTGTATCTGAGAATGAACAAAAATGGACTTGTACCACTATTGAAATGAGCCCTTCAGTTGATGTTTTTCTCCCAGTTGTCCTGAGAGTGCCTATGATAAATAATCAGCGCTGATTTAATCTTCTGATTAAGACGTTCAAGCAGACGATGGCTGAGGATAGTATGGGATGTTGGTGGTATGTGATATCACGCTAACGAAACAGAATATCTTAAATTTTCTAGAAGTGAAAGTAGGCAAATTTTTACTGACTGATATCTTGGGAGGACCAAAGTAAGAAAATATTTTATCCAGATGTTCAATTGTCAAACCTGTAACCGTGCCCTCTTCGGGGCAAGCCACACAAACAGTGTGAAAGGATCCACCACAACGAAACTATACTTGTTGTCACTCTTAGTGTGTAGATGCAGTTCTAAATAATCCACAAACAATTCGTCCATGGGCATTTCTTCCCGATTAGAGTGCAGCACACCACGACGAGAACTGGAATCATGCTTGGCGAACTAATATTTCTGACATTCCACGACTAACTTCCTAGCCTCTGAATTAAGGGGTTGACCAAGTAAGGCGCCCTTTACTCTTTGATATGCACTTAAAAAGGCTATAATGACCCCCCCCCCCCCCGCACAAGAATAATGAAAGTACTTAAATACAGTCAGAACTTCCTCTTTCGAGAGACAAATGTTTCCGGTCGCATTTCAGTGGATACAATAACATAGGAATCCTTTGTTAAAGTGATACCTAACTACTTGCTTCCCACTAAGAGGCTGTTCATTAATACCCCTGAGCTTATTCGCTAGTTCCTGTTATTCCCTCAAATTCCCGAAAATTGATGGAATCACGGTCAGTATAGCTGGACTACATTTAAGATTATCACCTGATTGCGTGACCTCAGTGGACTCATGATCCTCACTAAAAATTCGATTTAGCTTACTGTCAGACCCCTTTATGTGTTTTACGACTGACGGGGAAACCTCAAATTCGAACTGTCGTCCGTGCTATCCTGCCTGTCTTGCGGGTCCTAGCCAGTACTCAGCTTCACACCTAATTGTTTCTAATAAGATTCGTCTGCCCTCTAAACAGAAGTTAAATTTTTCCACGCCAAATAAGACTGCCAAGGCTTCCAACTCGTACACGGAGTACTTAACCTTTACCGTTGAGAGAGCCTTCATTACAAACGTGATGTGTATTAGATTCTCGTAACAGAACTCTAGCGTCTCCGGAATTAGAGACATCAGTCTGGAGAATAAATTGATGCAGAGAATCTGGAATGGCTAGCATGGGGGCACTACTGGGATGGCGTTACTGAGAATCTGCTTCAACAGTTCAAAAGCTGACTGCTAGTATACGACCACTCAAATGGTTCTCCTTTATGATATAGTTGGTTTAAGGTGGCGGTTAGTTGTTCGAAGTTCGGAACAAACCTATTGAAAAAGTTAAACCATTGCTATAAACCCTTCTTTTACAGAGGGAAGCTAAAATTGTAAGCGACTTTGGTGTTTTTATTATCAGTTTTAACCTCAGTACATGAAACTAGATGACCCACAAAACAAATCTCTGAACGAGCTGAATTAACCTCAGTAAGACTGAAATTTTGTGTAAGCTTAACTAAAGCGAGATGACTTCTGCCTAAAGTGTTGAAGGTGCTCGTCAGATGAGTTGCTGCACATAACCACGTCAACGTAACTTCACTTCGCCAAGATGGGATCTAGCAGAAGTAATAGAATTACTGCAGCATTAGACGAACCGACAGGTCCTCTCTGTTGAACTCAATAAGTTTCAGTGCGTACAGAAAGCAGACAGAGTATTATTGTTAGTTCACCAAGAGGGATTTGGTGGTAGGCTTGATTCGGATTCTAAACTGTGAAATACTGGGCCCCAGCAAACCAAGTAGAACACGTGTAAAGATCAGGCATGGGCTCCGACTTCAGAACTACCTCCTGGTTCACAGGTCGGTAGTCAACGACGGGCCTATAATAGCCTTCGCTATTTCCTTTGAGAAGCAAAAACGTGGTGTGGGTATACGGAGAGGCAGAAGGAATAATGATCCTCTCCGCGGAGCAGTTTTTCAATAATCTGCCTTTACTCTTGTATCTTTGGATGTGAAAATCGATAGGGAGTGTGACACACTGGAACCTGGTGGGCGTGTTGGACCTCGTACTTGACTTTGTTGGTTGCAGTCAAGCGTTCAGTGAAATTCATTTAATAAATTTAATAACTTTTGAGCTTCATCTTCCCCCAAACGTCGGACATCAAAATGTAAATCACACGAATCCGTACTATAAACTGAAGTATAGTCGAAAACGACTCGGAATGAAATTTAAAATTAAATTTAAAATTCGCATATTCCCACAACAGAAGTAATTACTCACCATTAACAGTCAGAATCTGTTTATTCATTGGCCTTAAAGCGGGATATTGTAATGTTGCTATTCTTGAGACACCACACATAACTAAGCAAGGAAATATTGTTGCCATAAGCCAATAATCCACATAACGTTTCATGGTTAAGGGTGGTACAGATAAGGGTGGTGAGGACTTACTAATTCCAGCAAACTTATTACACCCCTTGGGTGGCCACCCAATTCGTCTTCCCCAACCCTATTTCCAGAAACGTCATGAGTCATTACCTGTTTCACGTCTACCCTAATCCCAAGTGAAATGTTCCAGTCTATTAAATCTAAACCAATTCTCACGATTCGTGACATTAAGGGGAAGAGATTCCAAGCAAATTATTGTTTTGCTCAGTCATTCTCCTTTCCTCGTCAGCAAAATTAATGCTCTCTATATTCTGTTCAACTTGACTCAAGTCAAGATTTACTATTAAATACATTCCGCGAACGGTATTCCGGGCACACACCTTCCAGTATATTACCAACGACCTTATTTTCGCTGACCTCAACACCTAATCCTAATTGGGGCCATCTAATAGTCTCAATATAATTAACAGAGGGTTGTAGTTGGCCTTGTAGCCGAAAATAATGATTGTTAATAAATTCACGATTCAGTGTAGCTGGTACAACCTAAGCGAAAGACGTTAGCACGCTAACCATTCAAGTCCCCCTTCTTGCATAATGTGATTGAGGTACTGGCCAATCGATCGTTAGTCAGGGCGTAACATTAAAACGTAGTGCCACACATATATTTCATCTACTCGATTTGATGAGTTTAAAACCATTTTTTGTAACTACGTGTTTTTATGAATTTTGTCAGTAATTAGTGTTTATAAAAATATAATGCAAGCTGAAAGAATAAAAAAACAATAATTATGTCAAATCGTTATACTAAACACGCTGATCCTGAGAGGGAAATTTATATTGAACGAAACACAAAGAATATATTTCATGTAACAATAACGTCTTTAGCGCACGCGCGCGTAGTCGTAACGCGAAGAGACGAATTGGCGCACAAATTTCGAACGGTGACTGTGCTGGAAACGGTTTTATATGTAGCAAGGCTAAGTAAAAGTGAGTGAGGATATGTATGGGCACAGCACATGATCGCAAGGTGATTTTGGAATTAATAATGAATACTTCGTGGACCAAATTTATAAAAACTGCTTGCTTATCTAGAAGAGCCTCTGTGAATAATGAGTTTTATACTAAGCATTACACCGCACCACAAGCAACTTGCCACAAGGTAAGATGCTGGTACTATTTTTAAAGCTGTGTTGTAGGCATGCCAATGTAATAGTAAATTTTTTGTGACATTACAGTGTTTGCGACTTAAACTTTACTGATCCATGTCGTTAACTATCGTCAGGGTGCTAGCTCTCTCACCATTGCTTTCGAGAAAGTCATGAGTGAAATAAATAGTTAACTAAACCAGATTCAGTTAAACTTACAGTTGATTTTCAATCTAGTAATTACTTTGATAAAAAGTGGTAAAGTGTTGCATGTTGCACGACTACTACAGACAGTCAGTTCAAACGAGAAGTTATTTAAACGCTCTTCATGTTTCTATGACAAAAGTGTGCTGGCTCTAGTGTGACGCGTGATGGCTGGGTGTTGTGTGCTGTCCTTAGGTTAGTTAGGTTTAAGTAGTTCTAAGTTCTAGGGGACTGATGACCATAGATGTTAAGTCCCATAGTGCTCAGAGCCATTTGATCCATTTTGATCTAGTGTGACATTGCGGGCATGTAACGCAGTAAAAAATTTGTGTGCACGGAGCAGACACGGACGGGGCATCACTCTTGCAAAGATATGGGCTACAATCTGCGAAATCCGGTGAGATAAGCGACTTTGACAAAGGGCAGATCCTTATTACGCAAAGCCTGTGAACGAGAATCTCGGAAACGTGGAAGCTGGTCGAATGTTCACGTGATACTGTCGTGCGCATCCACGGAAAGAGGTAGAAGCACAGTGAAACTACCACTAGGCACTAATTTGTTGGACGTCCTGTCTTCTTCACAGAACGTGGGGTTCAGAGGCATGTTTTCTGTGTACAGCAGGACTGATGGTGAACTGTGGCATCTCTGCCGAAACAGCACAATGCTGGTACACATACAAATGTTTCAGAGCACACCGTTCATCGTACATTGTCGAACAATGACTTCAGCAGCAGACCACCCGAAGTATTCACATGTTGACCCAACGACATCGTCAGTTACTGTTGCAGTGGACATGGGACCAACGGTATCGACCGTCGATCAATGGAAATACGTCGGCTCTTCCGGAGAATCACGTGTTTGCTACACTGGGTTGATGGTCGTCTCTACAAATGCCGTCGCCGTGGTGAACGGTGTATCGAAACGCGCAGCGCTCCACGGATGCAGGCTGGTGGAAGCAGTGTGACGCTATTCTAGGCGTTCTTCTGCGCTTGCAAGGAACCTGTGGAGGTAATCGAAGACACGCTGACAGCTGCGAACCGCGTGCATCCCTTCATGCTTGATGCCTTCCCCAACGGCGATGTCATCTTACAGCTGAATAAGTGTTTGTGTCTCGGAGCCAGAACCGGCTACGGTGGTTTGAGAGCATTAGAGTGAACTCACGTGGATGTCTCGGTGACAAAATTCGCCTGCTCTAAATCCTATGGAACCTGTCTGGGTCGCTATCGGGCGCCATCAGCGCGTTTATGCGAATTGCGTTAATTATGCGTAGACATAGAATGTCATAAGCTTCCACACACCTACCAACAAACTGTCGGATCGTTGATACGCAGAATCAGTAAGGTATTTCATCCCAAAAACTGACAAATAAGCTATTAAGAAGGATACGAAGCACAGTCATCTTGGCCTCATAATGGCAGCATAAACTTTTTATACCAACATATATTAAAATTACCACCCATTTCATTCAAGAAATAGTAACCCTCCAAACTCCGAATATTTAAAGAATCGAACTTCCGTCTACAAAATAATTTCAGATGTCTGATTACTCTAGAAATTAGTTAATATATAAAATATTTGACTGTGGTGGTTGCCCACCATTCAAGCATTACTCAGGTACAAGATGGCCCATAATTCGTACACAATCTGTTTTGGATACTAGTCCCACATTCCCAGTATACTAGCAGTTAATCGAAGCCTCCCATACGCTATACTTACCACTATTCATGTGTAACCATTCCACTTTATTAGAAGGAAGTTCAGCGTTGGCCGTAATATTGATCGTTTATAGACAGCAAAATCGATTTTCAATCACATAGTGATCATCTTCAGTGCTGGAAGTTAATAATTTCACATAGCCATCAGTGAATAAAAAACGAAAGACCACAAATACAACTGAGTATAGACCAACTGTTGGAAAGAACATACCTGTGGTGTATAAATCAAACTCATAGGCCTTGCAGTCAAGTTATTATCAGTAACCAAAGCTATGAAACAATCACATTAACTGAAGCCGCTGTTTACATTCACCTATACAGCGGACCTCGATGTGTCAGGGGCTTGGAACGCCCTCTATGTGACATGTATCACGTGAAGACTTATCAATACTTTATTTGGCAAGAGATTACCACAAAATACCAAATTGCACTTGCAAATCATTAATTGAATATTCCAAATTTAAAATTGTACATCAAAAAACGCATAGCAGAACAGAAAGGGGGAAATGCACATCTTGCCAACATACACTGACGTGTTATTTTCAAACAACTTAAAAAACATACAAGAATAAAAGTCAACAGGTAAAATTATGTGGTGTCAGATAACAGGACTAGTAAAGAAGAAAAATATACAAATAAATGACATGAAATATAAAAGAATTTGCTATAGCAAAGTAGCCGCCATCAGGCGTAGGAAGTCAGAGATACAAAGTTCTTAATTTACGTAAAATATTACGTTGAAACCAAGAAGTCAAATATATAAATAGTGGTAAATATACAATATATGTCACGATATAACAGGTCAAAATGTCATGAAACACATTACGTGTTATAAAAAATTTTTTGGATGCAGACTAACAATTTTTTTATTGTATTTAACGACATGATTATACACACATCTCATTCGTCCCGTTGGGACATGTGAACACTTTATAAATATTTCTGAGGCTTAATTACAAAAATCATCGTAATTATGAAAGCAGAATGTTTTAAAAACACATTGTGGATGCAGAGATCGTTTAGCGCACTCATGAGTAAAAACTACTGTTACAAATTGCAAAGAATTAATTATATGTTGGATAGAGGCAAGCTTCTATACTTTAAAGAGAACACTGTTTCCTTATCCCAAGATCTGTTTGTATCATATGAGAAATTTTTCTATAAACATTAAATGTGATAGTGGAGGTATCTACTAAGCTAGCGCATTTCGTTCACTTGTCTCTAGCCAACATTACGGCCAACGCTGACATTCCTTCTGATTTCACGTATATGGTAGTTGTGCACACTGCACTCTATGGAGTCGCCAATCAATTCCACTTAATGTTTCTGCTCGTTATTTTATTACCTGACTGACTGTAAGCAAAAGCGAACAACACAATTTATCTACATTAACACATAGTAACGCGTCTTTGAACAATTCGAATGTCTTGTAAGGCTCATACCGTGTCGCACTTATTGTAAAGCTTCCACATAACAACGACATCATACGTGAGAAGTCTGAGATAGAAAATATTTATGGTCTCTGCGACGTGTGTGGAATACAAGCCACGTGGTGAAATGTAGCACAAGCGCATCTTATTTAGAACGTATGAGACAACGGACATAATGAGTATCGCAGATTAAAGTTAAGTACCATTATCAGAAACGAATTGTTGTAATTTCGTCTTTCACTAAATCAGTAATATCGGAATTAAGGTAAAAACGTTGGAAAAGCAGACTGCACTCACGCTATTGGCCCGTTACTACCGGCAGTAAAGATTGTGCCGTATTTTCGGGGACATTGTACGTGTGAGAGCAGTACGACAATTCACGGGATGTATTTTTGAGAATTTTACAGTCCCTGCTGCAGAGCCGAAGGTAATGAAAAGCCCATTACCGCTGTAATAGCTGGTTTGCTCCCGACGCAGTCAGGGAAGCCGGCAATTATACAACATTATGTTAACGGCACCGGTGGAGTGTGTAGTCGGTTCCCTGCGTTATCACACACCAGGGATTGTTTACACTTTTTCCCGCCTGTTTTGCACTGACGTAGCTATTAAAATAATGCAAGAGCAGAACGAATCCCCAGATTAACACCCTTGCAGGAGACAATAATTTCTGCGTTTAGAGCCAAAAAACAGAAAATGCTTTCTCATCGAGCCATTCTTCAAATCTATATTGCTGAAATATGGAATGTCTGGATTTTCTTATCGATCTTTTCATATTGTTCGTTTCTATTATCAGAACTCAATAGTTTTACCCTGTTACGTAAGTTCAGCATACTCAGACAATTACAAACAAATCAATCCTATTAGAAGTATAAGGTTCTTATGGACTTTATTAAACGTGAATCAGAAGTGACCATGACGGTCTGTAGGGGCAACCGGGGCATGTTACCCATAGTTGCACGATGACCAGTTGGTATTACTGCTTTAAACTACCGTCAGAATGCACCACCGACCAAGGAGATTGGTGGCAACAATGTTACCACCTTTCCACAAACGCGTTAGTGGAGTTAGATTGTCGTGCGAGTTAGGGAAAGCATTTTATGTTTTCTTCTTAGTGAAAGTAGATTTTACGTGCTCAAGATATTTTGTTGTGTACTCCAAGGTAATGCTATTATGAAACAAGTAAGTACAACGATTGTAGACCATAGATTCGTGATTATTTTGACAATGCACGTGGTGATAAACGTTTAAAACGTTTCCTAAGCAGACTAATATAATTCCAATATGGCGATAGTCACAATAGCCGATGAAGTAGAATTACGTCGGCTGAAGTGACCATCCTGCCCCACTGTCCTCTTCCAAGATACTCAGTGCAGTTTTTATATAAGAACATTATGTCAGGATTCTTTTTTTTCCGTCCAAACCCAACAAGTTGTCTTCATGTATTCAGCTAAAACCGTTGTAATAAAAATTTGAAATTACTACTTATGGGACACTGCAGGACGTATATTTTGAAGTATGAAATCCACATGCATCTTCGAATGTATTCATATTTTCACTCACCATCTTTCTGCCGTTTTGTTTTAGTATCGTTTGAAATTATAAAGATAACGTAAGAAGAGGCAATATTTGTGATGCAAGTATGAGATCAGCACTGATAGAAGTAAAACGGAATGAAAGATGAGTTAGGGAAGCGAGCAGAGATCTTGAAATACCTAGGAAAGCTTTAGAGACGAACTATAACAATCAACAATTTAGAACCTTCTGAAACGCCAACAAAATTCTGGGATAGATTTGGTTTCGGAAAGGATTTCAGGTAACATATATCTTTGTTCTGCAGTGTTGTTCTTAATATTTTGGCTACTTTAAGAATAACATCAAATATAATGGAAATAATGTGTAAAATTAATTTCGCTAGTAATTTTTTGAAAGCTCTTTTACCCAAGGATTATTTAAATAGGGGTTACATAGCTAAGACAAATTCATTTTTCCAGGTATGTGAAGCCAAACAGGAAACCTTGCTTGAAGAGTAGCTTACCAAAGCTAGTGATATGTGATTTGACTTTTCACCAAAAGAAGTTCGACGTTTGCCTACGCCTATGCAATTGCCTATCAACAGAAAACATCTGTATCTTGAAATGATTTTGGAATAGCGGGACCTGATTGATTTTCAAGATTTCTGGAACTACACCTAACTCCATTCTAACTCTTCAGGCAAACAGTTTTCCACGGTGTAATAGCTTCAGCAAGCGCAACACAGCCTTGTTTTTTGACAATCTGAACACTGTTCTGACCAGACTGAAACTGATGTTTGGTGAAATCTGGAATGTAGCTGAAACTGGAATCACTACATTGCGAAGGTTTGACGAAATAATGGCTCGAAGGGGATTACGTCAAATAGGGCGAATAACATCTGGTGGGAGTGCATCGCTCATCACTATCGCTTTAAATCAGGTGATTCCAAGGGAATCAGCTTAGGAATCAAAACGCTTTAAGTTGTAGATGACTTTTCCTATTTGGGCATAAAAATAACTAATGGTGCCTGAAGTAGAGAAGATATAAATTGTAGACTGGAAATAGCAAGAAAAGCATGTCTGAAGAAGAGAAATTTGTTAGCAGTAGTTATTAGGAGAAGAAGAGGTTCGCACAGGACAGAGTAGCATGGAGAACTGCATCAAATCAGTCTTTGGACTTGTAACGCCGGAAATGCATATCCTCCTATTTTCATCTATTGTACTATTATTTTTTTTTCCTTGTTTTGTTACCTCAAGATATGACATTTCTGTCTCTTTATATATTGTAATTGTTTTACTGTTTGTATATATATATATTTATGCACTCATGTCGATGTATAATTGATTTGTTTCGTAAATATTATTTGTATTTTTACGCTGGGTCTTGCCTAGGGAAAACTGCTATCGAACGATTACATCGATAGGTCGTGTGAAGACTCAAAGTGTGCAGGATCTTTGGTAGTGTTAACTCTGCCGCGTGAAGCGCGGGCAGGGCAGTCGGAGTCTGGCGGGAGTAGCGAGTGGAGCAGGTGTTGTGTGACGCTCCCGCGAGTTGCCGCGCTTTCGGGGTTTGGCAGCATGTAATTGCGCTCGACTCGCGATGATACTTTCTGACATGGTGTCGCGGACGGGAAGCATTAGCTGGCGCACATCAAGAGCCCGTTTCGCCTGGTGACCGTGTCGAGAAGAAGGCGCGCCAACATCCAGCTTCTGCAACAGCGACGGCCGACAATGAGTGACTGTCGCCACCTCCTCGACCGACGGCTTCAAACCTTCAATCAACCGACAAGGAAGACTAAAAGCACGTAAAGTTTCGGAACTGTATGGCAGACCTCAGCTTTTCAAATTGTTCCATTTGCCTCGCAAAATTACAGCAACTTAGCATGAACCTTTGTTGCTCATTGTCCCAATTGCATTGCCAAGCAGGGTCCCTTCCTTTTCCGAAATGAACCCGAGTGTCGTTGAAATTCAAACGCCAGCATTAAAATAATATAATTAGATTTCACTGCTTTAATTTCAAAGTTCAGCTGGTTACAATATTTAGATTGCACAAGCACAAATTAAGAGTGCGAGTTTTGTTACCGTATTTTAGTTACCTGTGACTGCAGCTCAGCTTGGTACGTACTAAATTTTACTATTGTTAATTGTTCAGAATCGTTTAATTCAAGTTCAAAGTTAAATCTCTTCTTTCTAAATTGCGTAGATTCAAGTAGCTTTAGAAATGATTGTTGAGGTAGTCCAAGACTAACTGTATTTCGATGTGCTTCAGAAAGAAAGCTCACTATTAACTTCAGTCACTAAATTAACTTTCGATTTTCCGGTTTTATTAATTCTTTTGCTAAATTAAGTCAGGGTGTAGCGAAATCTATTACTTCTGACAAACTTTCAGTTTTCACACTACACGTGTCAACCTTCAGTTGCCACGCTTCTAGTGCTAATTATATGTGTAATAACCTTTCTTTTTCAGTTACTATAGTAATTGTCCTTAGGACTGGCGACCGTGATTTCCCCAAATCTCAAATACCTAATTACCGCTAGTTAATTGTTAATGTAACGGCTGCACATTTACTTTCTTTATTAACTTTACCCCTTTTCAAAATTAATTTCCACCAGTTTCATTAGCACATTTCCTTTCATTTAGATGTAACCCTTTCCTCCCTCTTTACCGACAGGTTAACTTCGGTGACGATTGCTTTTCCAAAACTCCCATTAGGTACACGCGGTTTCATTTTTCACTGTCATTAAGGTCGGTAAGTGAGGGGGGAGGTTACAGACTGAAGACCACAACAACAGCCGCAGACTGCAGCCCTTAGGCTGTCGTGTTTACGGTTCTTTAAGAAGCTAGCAAACTCAGCGTGCGATGCTTAAGTCACAGGAAATAAATGAGCAATGAGAATATATAACCTCCAAGAATTGCGAAAACTGCACTACCAGATGGAATTAAGCCGAGAAACCTATTATCTGGGTTCAAAGTGACCGACATATCCCCTTAACAGCGATGTTTTCACAGTGACTATCTATTTTCGTATGTAATATATAGACTTGATCTTAGTACTGTTGGTTATGGCTTAAGTTATAGCTTCGTTTGCACGCTGTGTGGTTACTTAATGGATACAGGAGCGAGCAACAGATGCCGCTTACTAACAGAGAATTCATATATCAATTTATTTTACATTTATTGTATTGTATTCTATGTTAACCGGGGCCCTAGAAATGAGGGAGAGGTTTCGTCCCCGCCGCAGCCACAGTGGTCCACAATCCCACGACGACTGCCGCAGTCCACTTCACCCCTCCGCCGCCCCCACACCGAACCACTCTTTCAGGGTTATTGTGCGGTACGAACCCCGGTGGAGCCTCCCAGGGAACGTCTCACATCAGACGAGTGTAACCCCTATGTCTGTGTGGTAGAGTAATGGTGGTCTGCGCGTACATGGAAAACTTGGTTGCGCAGCAATCGCCGACATAGTGTAGCTGAGGCGGAATAAGGGGAATCAGCTCGCATTCAACGAGGTAGATGGAAAACCGCCTAAAAACCATCCACAGACTGGCCGACTCACAGGACCTCGACACAAGTCCGCCGGACAGATTGGTGCTGGGGACCAGGCGCTCCTTCCCAATCCAGAAATCCATGCGTTAGACAGCACGGCTAACCGGGTGGGCCTATTTTACATTTAACAACGAAGATTAAAAATTATAAATAACTGTGCTGATGAAGCTGCAGTGTCAGATTCCCATACATGTGGCTTGTTATAACCTTGACACTGAACGCCAACGTTCATGTGAAACTTCAGGGTGAAGTCTAGGGCTGGAGCAGAACGATAACGACGAAGCAAATGCTGCAAGGTCCGACGGTGTCTCCCATGCAAACGTTCTTTCGGCGAAATGTCAGGAGCGGGCAAAGTACGATTACAAACTCATAAACATCAATAAGGCACCATAATGAGATTTTCAGTCTGCAGCGGGACATGCACTGATATGAAACTTGCTGGCAGATTAATATTGTGGCTAAGCCATGTCTCCGCGATATCCTTACCTCCAGGAGTGCTAATTCTGCTAGGTCCGCAGAAGAGTTTCTGTGAAGTCTGGGAGGTAGCAGACGAGGTACTGGCAGAACTGAAGCTGTGAGGACGGATCGTGAGTCGTGCTTGGGAAGTTCAATAGTAGAGCGCTTGCCCGCGAAAGGCAAAGATCCTGAGCTCGAGTCTCGGTGCGGTACACAGTTTTAATCTGACGGGTAGTTTCATCGGTAGGCCACCATCACGTAAATTTGAAGCTCGAAGATTTCACATTTGCGTCCTGAACGTTCGAACGAAACGTTTGGCCTCGCCATTAGACTGTGGCGAGAATGGTGTTGTACTGACATGATACATTCCATAGCGTTTGCAAAATTGTGCAAGTTCCTCGGAAAAAAGGTAAACTGTCAGAAACAATTGTTTGTGGCAACCTTCGAGAGAAAGTACAGAAGCGAGCGCCTTGTTAGTGTTGACGGCATTCGTCGAATGCATTGGGATAACGAAAGCGTATTTGCTGTAGCCATTGGAAATAAACAAATGGTTCAAATAGCTCTAAGCACTGTGGGACTTAACATCTGAGGTCATCAGTCCCCTAGACTTAGAAACTACTTAAACATAACTAACGTAAGGACACCAAACACATCCATGCCGGAGGCAGGATTCGAAACTGCGACCGTAGCAGCAGTGGGGTTCCGGACTGAAGCGCTCGGCCACAACGGCCGGCGGCGATAAACAAGCGACGCGTTTCGAAAAAGTGACCAGCAAACACTATATGTAGGCGATGCCGTGAAGTGTCAGAATGTGGCCAGGAGAAAAATTCCTGCCGCGGAGTGCCCTGATTGTCCGCTCAAGTGCGACATTATGCCTTCACACGTTTTATTTGCTTATCTAAGCCAAGCCATGTACAATGTTGGCGCATCAGCTGCTTAAATAACTGCTCTCTAGTGACCTCTGGGTAGGAAACCTAACGCCTACTGGTGCAAAGAGGCGGGGATTAACACTACTGCCTGTCCATTAGGTGTGTGAAGCAAAGTCATATCATTCATAAGAGATAAACTGTTGCGGTGCACAAAGTATCTTCACACTAAGGGATCGGGAATACATTCGTGGGAGCGCAGCCAGATCTTTCGAATGTAACATTTTAGCAATAGTGAATCAATATAAAAGGAATTTAGTGCTAGCGAATCGGAAGAAACAATATGTAAACAATAAATTCCACATAGCTCGAATGCATCTGCACCGACAGGTAAGCGAGACAATGTGTAATCGTCTGCGTGTTTCGGGGCCTGGCGATACAGAATTCCATACCGGTAATTTGACAATAATGGCTACCAACGTTGAAGCCTCTGCATCGTGCGGTCGGGAACGTGTTTTGACGGATGAAACAGTGGAGTCAAAGGCTTATGGTGGGTGACCAGGTAATACTTCCTGCTGTAAATGTAATGGTGAAATTTGGCGACACCATATATTTTAGCCAGTGTTTCCTTCTCCAGCTGACTACAGTTTATCTGAGCTCTGTCGAAAGTTTTGGAAGCAAATGTGATGGGGCATTGTGCTGCCAGTTTTGTGGGATAAAACCGCCGCGATGCCATGAGATGAGACGTCGACTGCAAGCACAAGTAGTTTGAGCGGATCAAAGTGCATACGGCAAGGTTGACGAAGCAATGCATTTTTCAGTCTTAGCAAAGCTTCGTCACAGTATTTAGAACACGGAGGAGGAACATTTTTAAGCCAGAGGCGGTTCAGAGGCGCGACAATTGTCCATTAACTGCTTGCAGTCCACGTTAATTCTTGGGAGCCAGCAATTCCAAAATTGCTTGCAAATGTTTGTTGAAGGACTAGCACCATTGGTGTCAATGATACGCCCTATTTAATCGTCCTGTTATTAAAGGAATAACTCTGCACGCTACAAATGAAGCTTGTAGTGTCATTCCGATGTACTTCAGGAGACGATTACGTCATCAAGATAATTAAAACAAGAAGGCATCCAGGAAAACACTTTATCGAGAAATCTTTGGAACAACGCAGATGCGGCAGCATTTCTGAATGGTAGGCGTTGGTGTTAAAACATACCGAGATGAGTATTCACATAAAATATTTTGATTATCTCTTCTTCCCACGGTAATAGAAAATAGGCTTTTGCAAGATCAGTTTCTGAGAAGAACTGTCCTCCCGCTAGGCAATCCCAAATTTCCTCTGTATATGGAAGGTGGTAGTAATCAATGACTGTTTGAATTTACCGTGTGTTTGAAGTCCACGCAAAGACGAATCTTCCCACTCTACGTATGAATATGGGTGATACCCACTTACTTGCTGAAATTGATTTTAAGACACCAACGGATTCCAGTCTCTGAATTTCTGTAGCTACATCGCTGCATAGTGCGTGCGGCACAGGGCGTGCGTGGCAAAATTTGGGTTGTGCATCAGTTGTCAGTGTCATTTGAGAGTGAAAATCCTACAGTAACGTCGAACAAATGTTGATGCTGCCACAGTGTTGTTGAATTAGTCGTGTTTTTGTACATTACAGGTACACGGCACGTTCCAAGCAATCCAATGGTGTCGCCCTTATAGGCAGTGAGATGCAGAGTTGATGTCTGCTACGGGGATGGGACAACTTTTACATATGCATCTATGTTAAGCAAACATGACAGAAGCTCCGGTATCTAGTTGAAAAGGCACTGCCTTGTTACAAATACACTGAAATGCCAAAGAAACTGGTATAGGCATGCATTTTCAAATGCAGACATACGTAAACAGGCAGAAGGCGCTACTGTCAGCAACGCCTATACAGGGTGAGTCACCTAACATTACCGCTGGAGATATTTCGTAAACCACATCAAATACTGACGAATCGATTCCACAGACCGAACGAGAGGAGAGGGGCTAGTGTAATTGGTTAATACAAACCATAAAAAAATGCACGGAAGTATGTTTTTAACACAAACCGACGTTTTTTTAAATGGAACCCGGTTAGTTTTGTTAGCACATGTGAACATATAAACAAATACGTAATCAGTGCCGTTTGTTGCATTGTAAAATGTTAATTACATCCGGAGATATTGTAACCTAAAGTTTACGCTTGAGTACCAGTCCTCCGCTGTTCGATCGTGTGTATCGGAGAGCACCGAATTACGTAGGGATCCAAAGGGAACGGTGATGGACCTTAGGTACAGAAGAAACTGGAACAGCACATTACATCCACATGCTAAGACCTTTTTATTGATCTTTTTCACTGACGCACATGTACATTACCATGAGGGGTGAGGTACACGTTCGACGGGCGTTTCATAGGACGTGGAGGACGCATGAATTGGCCAGCCCGTTCTCCTGATCTTACACCTCTGGACTTCTTTCTGTGGGGTACGTTAAAGGAGAATATGTACCGTGAAGTGCCTACAACCGCAGAGGATATGAAACAACGTATTGTGGCAGCCTGCGGCGACATTACACCAGATGTACTGCGGCGTGTACGACATTCATTACGCCAGAGATTGCAATTGTGTGCAGCATATGATGGACAGCACATTGAACATTTATTGGCCTGACATGTCGGGACACACTCTATTCCACTCCGTAATCAAAAACGGAAACCACGTGTGTACGTGTACCTCACCCCTCATGGTAATGTACATGTGCGTCAGTGAAAAAGATCAATAAAAAGGTCTTAGCATGTGGACGTAATGTGTTGTTCCAGTCTCTTCTGTACCTAAGGTCCATCACCGTTCCCTTTGGATCCCTACGTAATTCGGTGCTCTCCGATACACACGATCGATCAGCGGAGGAGTGGTACTCAAGCGTCAACTTGAGGTTACGTTATCTCCGGATGTAATTAACATTTTACAATGCAACAAACGGCACTGATTACGTATTTGTTTATATGTTCAGATGTGCTAACAAAACTAACGGAGTTCCATTTTAAAAAACGTAGGTTTGTGTTAAAAAACATACTTTCGTGCATTTTTTATGGTTTGTATTAACCAATTACACAACCCCCTCTCCTCACGTTCGGTCTGTGGAATCGATTCGTCAGTATTTGATGTGGTTTACGAAATATATCCAGCGGTAACGTTGGGTGACTCACCCTGTATAAGACAACAAGTGGCTGTTTCAGTTGTTAGATCGGTTACTGCTATTACAATGGCAGGTTATCAAAGTGTATGTGAATTTGGACGTGATGTTATAGTCGGCGGACAAGCGATGGGACAGAGCATCTCCGAGGTAACGATGAAGTCGGGATTTTGCCGTATGACCATTTCTCGACTGTACTGTGAGTATCAGAAAACCGGTAAAACATCAAGTCTCCAACATCGCTGCTACCGGAAGAAGATCCTGCAAGAACGGGACCAACGACGACTGAAGAGAATCGCTCATCGTGACAAAAGTGCGCCGGCCGGAGTGGCCGTGCGGTACTAGGCGCTACAGTCTGGAGCCGCGTGACCGCTACGGTCGCAGGTTCGAATGCTGCCTCTGGCATGGATGTGTGTGATGTCCTTTGGTTAGTTAGGTTTAAGTAGTTCTAAGTTCTAGGGGAGTAATGACCACAGCAGTTAAGTCCTATAGCACTCAGAGCCATTTGAACCATTTGACAGAAGTGAGACCCTTCCGCAAAGTCCTGCAGATTTCAATGCTGGGCCTTCAACAAGTATCAGCGTGCGAACTATTCAACGAAACATCATGGATTAGGGCTCTCTGAGCAGAAGGCCCATTCGTGTACCTTTGATGACTGCACGAAACAATGCTTTACGCCTCGCTTGTGCACGTCAACAACGACACTGGAATGTTGATGACTGGAAGCATGTTGCCGGGTTGAACGAGTCTTGTTTCAAATTGGATCGAGCAGATGGACGTGTACGAGTATGGCGACAACCTGCATGTCAGCAGGAGACGTTCAAGCTGGTGGATACTCTGTAATGGTGTAGGGTGTGTGCAGTTGGAGTGATATGGGGCCCCTGATACATCTAGATACCACTCTGACAGTTAACACGTACGTAAGCATCCTGTCTGATCACCCGCATCCATACATGTCCAATGTGCATTCTGACAGACTTGGTCAATTCCAGCAGAACAATGCGACACCCCACAGGTCCACAATTGCTACAGAGCGGCTGCAGCAACACTCTTTTGAGCTAAAGCACTTCCGCTGGACACCAAACTCCTCAGACATGAACATTATTGAGCATATCTGGGATGCCTTGCAACTGGCCGTTCAGAAGAGTTCTCCACCGCCTCGTACTCTTAGGGAAGTATGGATAACTCAGCAGAATTCAGGGTGTCAATTCCGTCCAGAAACACTTCAGATATTAGTCGAGTCCATACCACGTCGTGTTGCGGCACTTCCGCGTGCTCGCGGGGGCTTACACGATATTAGACAGGTGTACCAGTTTTTTTGGCTCTTTAGTGTATGTTATGTAAACCACAGTTTGCGGTGTTTTATCTGAATACAATTGTCCGTTACCTGTTCTTGTTCGCACTTGCACAGTAGATAAATTTCGTGAATTTCGAGATTGGGCTAGCCTTTTTGAATTGTGTGGTATTCGCATTAAACGTGTGTGAGTGTGCGTTTTCTGCGCCTTCTCCTGTGTGATTTTTGAGCAGGAACTGGCTCAGATTCTGAACATGAAATCACATTGATTTCCATCCGTTCCTGCTTTGCATTATTCCCGCACGAAACAGAGGAGCCCTTTCTAAAGTTTTGTAGGCATAGCAAAAATTGCGTTCAGCTTGTCTGAAGAAGCAATTCTTCCAGTCATCGGTGACATAACATTTCGCTCATGACTTCGCTTTGCGCGCAGCTGGGCCAGTATAATTAGCGCTGCGCCGGGCGGTAAACGCTACATGTAGTGAGTCCGGTCTGGAGAGTGCTGGGGTCGTGACTGTGGCTGGGGCACGGCTTGTTTGTCTCAAGTCAAGCGATAATTCGTAGATAGAAATATTGCTCTGCTAAATCCTGAACTTCGAGTACAGCGATAACCTTAACCACTTCTGTGAGGCTAAGGTTGCGATGCTTAAGAATTTCTGTCCTCAATCTCTCATGTAATAGATTCTGAATAACAGCAGCGTGAAGCATTTCATGTGGAGAAGTTGCACCACAGACACAACTGAATTGCAGTCTCCAGCCACGTCCTGTAATTCTGCAGTCCATTCATTATAGGACTGATCACTGCGACGTTGAGTGCAGAAAAATTTGTACCGTGCAGTGGCAACGCGTACCTGACTCTAAAAAAACTCGTCTAATCTGATAGTTGTGACCTCTTAGGGCTGGGTTTGGCTCTCACTGAAGGTAAATAATTATCACTAGGATGGAGTAGGTGTACACTACTACACATAAAAAGAAATATGCACGACGTGGTTCATACGTGATTTCGAAGGCGTCGCAATGTCGATGCAGCTGTGTTATGTATTCTTTCCACGCTTCCTTCGTCTCATCGAAATGTCGGAATGGCGGAAGCGGCAGCCGAATTCCTTCTTTAGCTCCTGGCGCCTTTTGCCGCTGGGCTACTTGGGCTCGTATGAGGCATAAAACTGCTGACAGCAGTTCTGTTATTTGTTTACTCTGAGGTGTTATACGCTGTTCGAAACTTAGACGTTGCTCTCACTGGTTAGACATGATTCCTTAAATATTTCAATTTTTATATTTCAACTTACGTATCTGAACATGATATACGTACACACAGACAAAAAGTAATTCAATAGAAAAAAAATCGTCCTGCTCTGGTATCCCAAGTTCCTCATTCCACTTCCTTTTTCTCGCCGCCAGTCTGTTAAATGGTTCAAATTGGTTCAAATGGCTCTGAGCACTATGGGACTTAGCTTATAAGGTCATCAGTCCTCTAGAACTTAGAACTACTTAAACCTAACTAACCTAAGGACATCACACACATCCATGCCCGAAGCAGGATTCGAACCTGCGACCGTAGCGGTCGCGCGGTTCCAGACTGTAGCGCCTATAACCGCTCGGCCAGCTCAAACTGCTAAATGCTTCTTTGCACGCTGTGTAGTTTTTTAGTGGATACAGAAGCGACGAACAGATGCTGTTTATCAATAGAGAATTCATATATTATCTATTCTACACCTAATATCAAATATTAAAAATAATACACAGCTTCATTGGGGAATCTGTTGTGTCAGTCATTAACAATCGGTATAAATGTTGAAATATATGACCGCACAAATAATTTACAGTTCAGGCGGTCTTCAGTACTATGACTAGTCAGTAAATGACGAGCCCTGGTCACTGAGAGTCTGTAAAACTTATTCAACTGGTAAACACATAAAAATGCGCCAGTGCATAAATGTTTGAACCTTCGACCATAAATATAATAGACTGGCCCTGGCGTCATTTTCGTGGCTTCAACATCTCTGGGCTAAAGTCACGTGAATCTTGGTAAAACATGGTTGTTTCGTGTTGCGCTTATCGCTGTTCTCTGCGTTTTGTCGGGGGAAATGGCATTACATTTCATGTGTAAGTGTTTCTATGATAGTGCAGATGGGTTTATTGAAATCTGCTGAAGTGATTTTTATATGTTTTTGACACTTGAAATAGTGTATCACGTAAATTAAAGTGTTGAAAGTGATGCCTGTAGGCGCTGCAGTCTGGAACCGCGGGACTGCTACGGTCGCAGGTTCGAATCCTGTCTCGGGCATGGATGTGTGTGATGTCCTTAGATTAGTTAGGTTTAAGTAGTTCTAAGTTCTGGGGGACTGATGACCTAAGATGTTAAGTCCCATAGTGCTCAGAGACATTTGAACCATTTTTTGATGCCTGTAAAGTCAGACTCATATTACAGTTTGGAAAGTATCTGTGATATTTCGGTTACAGAAGTAAGTATAACTGTTTCTCGTTCCCACTCGTAGGTTCCCTAAGGATGAAACCCGAAGGCAGCTTTGGATACAGGCCCTGAAATGGAAAAACTTTAAGCCATCTGCACACACGCGCCTTTTTGTCTATACAAGTGAGATTATAATAATGTAAGAGCACCTGTAGTCGACACATGAAGAGAATGTTTTTCTACCTTCTAATGCTATTAAATAAATGTAGGGTCCAAAATTATTTTCTGAAACTTTAAAGTCTCACCTTTCATCTAAAATATCATTTTTTTTAAACTGATAGTTTAAACTTTTGTAAAAAACGGTAGGAACTGAACCTTTGAAGTGCACCTAAAATTGATACTCTAAAATGGACCTGCTCCTAAAGTCGACAATTTTGACACCTATAGTTGACATAATTCTCATATCCAATTTTCTTTTATAAGTGACTAGAGCTCAAAACGTGGCGAATCCAATATTTAAATTTTGGCACGATGCCATTCTTACTGTTTAAAAGAATTTTAACGACATTTTACTTTAATTGATAGTTTATAGTAATTTCGTCCCGCTGCCCACCAGAGGGGTGATCGATGCATTTGTTAGATTTTATAAATGGTACTGTGAACAAATCCCGGTTATATGTAGTTCTGAGATGATTTTTCGCAAATAAAAAAGTAATTTTTGTTGGAAGCGTTTGGCAGTCAATTGAGAAATGTGCGTAAAATGCGATACAAACTTAGGATGACAGACCGCCGATTAGAAATCCCGCCACGTTTTGCCAACAGCCACGTGGTTTATTTTGGAGCCACACCAGCACTATAGTTTCTGCAAAGCAAGGCCAGTCTACTAGTATCTATGGTCAAAGGTTCTAACAGAAGTACAGCCGCCGATGGAGGTCCGGAGAGGGGATGCTTCTATCTCATTCGCAGCAGTGTAATCGTACGTGTAAGTGCCATCGTGCCGCGGTGGCGGCTGTAGGAAATACGGCGGCGAACTGGCAGAGCGCCTATTGGAAAGGGCGGCAGAACGAGCGGCTAGTACCGCAGTTTGATCGCTCCTCAAGACTGCCCAACACAATGATAGGTCTATTTAGTCAGTAACAATGTCTGTTACGTTAAATGTCATTGAGCCGTGCACGGCTCGCATTTATCCCATTTATTGTTTGTCATCTTCTATTACGGCACTGCCGCCCCGTTTTCTTATTCCATTTACTGGCGTCACTAACTTCCTGCCTTACTTACCCGTGAGCGATAGCAGCAGCGCGTACGATAAGTGCACTGTCGTACCATCTCTGGAGCGACCGATAGTGTTTCCGGGTCGTCGTGTGTCCGGCAGTCAGTTGGAGACGGACCAGCAGTGTAGTCGCGACGCAGCAGCAGTGAAGTCGGGGACGGAGCGTCGCTGAGGCGCCGACAGCCAGTGCTCGCCGACCGCTGGCCGCACACATTAACTGTCGGACGGAGGGACATTGGGGAGGGACGACCGTTGGTTGGTCGTTCGGTTGCTCGTCTCATCGGCCGACGTATATTTGCTCCTTTCACCGTTTCCGGGCCTGGGCAGTTGGTCGGTTGGCGTGGAGCAGCGAGGGAGTCTCCGTGGTGCGTCCCTGGCCGGGCCCACTGGTGGCGTCCACGCGCGGAGTGTGAGGGGCTGCTCCCATTACCAGGCCCATGGCTCACCGATCGCAGACACTATAGTTGAGTCTTTACTTAATCTATCAGCCAGCCCCAACTGCTCACATTGTGTCGTTTGAATTTCGTTGTGGGCTGTTTGACATTACCGTGAGCAACGACGTGTGTTTTCAAGTTGGCGAAATTCTAGCCGTCCTCCTGTAGGGTTTAACTTAACTCGACTGTTTTGAAGTACCTTGTGGCCGTTAACGTTCCCGTTACGTGCCCTGGCCGTTGTCGTAAATTCAGGCAGTGTATTTTCCTCATCGTGTTGTGGCTGTCTAGTACAGTGTGTAGTTTGACAGCTGAATGTGTAGTTCGTTGTGGGCGCCGATACCTTCTGCGTTGTTCCATTGAACTCCCTGTTGTGTGCCGGTTGGGCGGGACGGAAGTTATCCTGCCGTTTGGTCCGTTGACTGTCTGTCGGTTGGGTTGCCGTCGGATTGAGAATTGTTGAGCCAACTGCCTGTCTCACCGAAGCGAGTGGTAGTGTTCGAATTCCAGACCGACCCTTGGAAACTTCTGAACGCCGTTTCATCTGCTTCATTTTCTTATTTGTGCTAGTTGTTTGCTTATGTGTGGCTTCTAGCCAATTTTAATTTAAGTTTGTTTTGCCTTAAAGGCGTGAGATTGTTTGGGCCTTCAGCTTGGCTTAAAGAAATTTTAGAATAGGGTATTCTCCCATTTAAAATTCAAATTCCTGTTTTGAGCCTTAAGTTATTGGCCTTCAGCCGGTTTTAAGTTAAAGTTGTTTTGCCCTTGAGGCGTGAGATTGAATGGCACATTTAGCCAGGCATTAAGTTCTAAAATTAATGGTTGGTTTTCTCTGTTTTTAATGTTTTCTTTACTCTTTTAATGTTTGCCAAATGAATAAAGTAGTATGTTCGAGTGCAACACACAGCAACTCATTTTGGCTCCTTTCCACAAATTAAACTATCTGTCCGGTCCTGTGGGTATGGCAGGGGATCTCAGTCATATCATGTGAACAACCGTGTGTACTAACACCTGAAGAAGTTAGCCCATTTGAGAAGTCAGAACCAATTAAAAAAAAAACAGCAAAAACATGAAGAACTGACGAACACTCCAGGAAGGACGCATTATAACGTGAACAACAACGCCACAAAGAGAGAAAAAGGAACACTTTAAAGAGAAATACTGATGTTGTGTGTAAAAGAGGGTATCTTCATAATAAAACCCTTCAAATGAAGAGCAGAGAGAAAGTAGGCATTTATAAGAAGGTACTTCAAGATGTTAAGATGAAGTGAGGATGCCTTGCGACGTATGTGCCTTCACCCACTTTGTCACAGGTGGTGAATGAGTTCAATGTAAGTTACAAGAGATGGGCACATCTGTCATGTGTAGAAAATGACATGAAAGGACTTTTTCTGAATGTTTGAACTGCAAAGATGGTATCGGACAATCAAACGACTACTGATAAAAATTATGGACGTCCTTTTCTGTCAAACTGTTATTATAACAACGAGAACACACATTTCTTGTCATAAAGCTCTATATTAAAATAAACTGTGAGTACTGAAGTCGATACAAATTGGAAATTTGTGGTAAGGTCTTATGGGACCAAACTGGTGAGGTCATCGGCCCCTAAGCTTACGCACTACTTACGCTAAGGACAGCACACACACCCGTGCCCGAGGGAGGACTCGAACCTCCGACGGGGGGAGCCGCCCGGACCAAGGGAAGACGTCATAGACCGCACGGCTAAAATGAGCCAACCTGCCCCGGTCTCGCCCAAGTACCTCTTCAGTTTACTTTTGTTAAAAGTCTCGTCGGTAGCGTGACAGGAGCGGATACTTATTGAAAACTTACCAGAACTTCATGTATTCTCAACAATATTAAGACGTTCCACAAAGATTGTTCTTCATAAAGCCTATCGTTTAGAAAACATGATATAATGTATCAAATCTGGTTAAAAAAATCCAGAAACTGTGCAAATTTTTGTGTGTAGTTCTCAGTCTCTTAAGTCGTAAAGAATTGGAAATAAGAAGAAGTAATTATAACTAAAACAATTGATATTAATTTTTGTTATCAGACTCCATCAAGCGATTCACCCGACGTTTCACATTCCACAGCCGTACCTCAATTATAAACAGGACGAAAATAAATAAAAATATGAAGACTAACTTTTAACAGGTGTGCAGCTGGACTGAATGTTTATGGTTGCTTGACGTATAGCATGTGAAAGTGAAGAAGAATTACATGATCTGCTGAGTGGAATGAAATCTCATGGCCGGCCGCGGTGGTCTCGCGGTTAAGGCGCTCAGTCCGGAACCGTGCGACTGCTGCGGTCGCAGGTTCGAATCCTGCCTCGGGCATGGATGTGTGTGATGTCCTTAGGTTAGTTAGATTTAAGTAGTTCTAAGTTCTAGGGGACTGATGACCACAGAAGTTAAGTCCCATAGTGCTCAGAGCCATTTGAAATCTCATGAGTACACAATGTAGATTAAGAGTAGATCGAAGAAAGACGAAAGCAATGAGAAGTAACATAAACGAAAACAGCGTGAAACTTACCATCAGGACTGATGGTCACGAAGTAGATGAAGTTAAGAAATTCTTTAACCTAGTGATCAAAATAACCAAACGGATGGAGCAAGGAGGACATCAAAAGCAGACTAGCATTGGCAAAAATGGCGTTACTTGCCAAGGTAAGTCTACTAGCATCAATAATAGGCCTTAATCTGAGGAAGACATTTCTGAGAAAGTACGTTTGGAGCACAGCATTGTATCGTAGAGAAACTTGGACTGCGGGAAAACATTGAGAAGAAGAGAATCGAAGAACTTCAGATGTGGTGCTACAGACGAAAGTTGAAAATTAGGTGAACCGACAGCGTAAGGAATGGGGAGGTTCTGCACAAAATAGGAGAGGAAAGGAGTATGTGGCAAATACTGACAAAAAAGGGACAGGATGATAAGACATCTATTAAGACATCAGAGAATAATCTCCACGGTACTAGAGGGAGCTGTAGAGAGTACAATTTGTAGAGGCAGATGGAGATTGGAATGCATCCACCAGTTAATTGAGGGCGTAGGTTGCAAGTGCTACTCTGAAATGTAGAGGTTGAAACAGGAGAGGAATGAGGCGGGTCGCATCAAACCAAACATAAGACTGACGACTCAAAAAAAAAGTGTGGTTTGTATTACGAAAGTAAAAAGAAAGATTTTACATTGTTTCTCAGAGAGAAATCTACTTACATCGCTGTTGTTTTCCTATCACAGGTTTCTTCATCTGGTGGTTTATTCAATATCCTAGTTGATACAACTTATGGTATAGTTTTTTCATAGTATGCTTACAATCTTAAATCGTACTTTTACATTTCACAATCAATCTCTCCTCTAATTCAACAGCCAAATCAGAATATTGTAACCTCTCAACCGAAAAATCCATATCTTTAACTTCATATTATTTAGTAACTCTTTTCCTTAATCCAACTGCCAAGTCAAAATTACGTTTATTCTGTATCAGAACTATGTATTTCAAACAAATCATCATTGTTTAGGATGTGTCCACCAACTACTTTATAATTACTTTTAACCATTTTACAAAATTTGCTTAGAAACGTCTCCCAAAAGTCAAGCTGTTGTTTTTCAAAAAATTTAGATTCATCAAAACCAAATATTTCCAACAAATCATTGATTACTATGAGTACACCAAGTATATTCCAATCAATTTCGACGCTCTCACAAGATTTATTGAAAAACCTGCACACAAAATTTAGGTACATTTGCTAAATCTGATTATTTATGGACAAATGATTTGGAATATATTTCTGCTCTAAAGTTGAAAACCCATCGGTTTTCTGAAAAGTTTCTACAGAGGTACAGCATCCTCAGAAGTAAAAGTTCCCACATGCAGATCAGCCCACATTCCACATTAGCAGAGATAAACGTTGTTTCCTACTGATTCACAACGTTTCAGTACCTTTTTCTTACAATCAACATCACGTTTGGCAATAGTTGGATAAATTTTTATGACAAAAATTGTAATTTTTAAATGTTTATTTGAAACATCAGGCTGACTATGTTTACAATGTATTACATCTGTTACTGACAAGTATTCTACATCAGTATTTACATTTTTGATTTGCCTCTTAACTTATCAACAATTCTATCGTTAAGATTTTAATAACCAGTCGCCGTTCTGCAAGAAGTACTGAAAACTGTCCACTGTTTTCTGCAGTTAATTTAACTGATTTTTTGAAGTGAATTGTAACTGGTATTAAATTTTTGAAAGATGTTGATTCTTCTCTTTAATATGAGCCTCAACTTCTCAATATAGTACCTTTCGTTCTGACACCAATTCTCTAAATTGCTTCAGAAACATTGTCACTTTTTTCACTCTCATATTACTATCCAACATGTGATCTGTACTTGTCTTCAGTCCTGAAACTGGATTGATGCAGCTCTCCATGCTACTCCATCCTCTGCAAGCTTCTTCATCTCCCAGCACTTACTGCAACCTACAGGCTTCTGAATCTGCTTATTGCATTCACCTCTTGGTCTCCCTCTACGATTTTTACCCTCCACGCTGCCCTCCAATGCTAAATTTATGATCCCTTGATGCCTCAGAACAGGTACTACCAACCGATCCCTTTTTCTAGTCAAGTTGTGCCACAAATTTCTCTTCTCTCCAATTCCATTCAATCCCTCCTCATTAGTTACGTGATCTACCCAAATAATCATCACCATTCTTCAGTAGCACCACACTTCGAAAGCTTCTATTCTCTTCTTCTCCAAACTATTTATCGTCCATGTTTCACTTCCATACATGGCTACCCTCCATACAAATATTTTCAGAAACGTCTTCCTCACACTTAAATCAATACTCGATGTTAACAAATTTCTCTTCTTCAGAAACACTTTCCTTGCCATTGCCAGTCTACATTTTATATCCCCTCTACTTCGACCATCATCAGTTATTTTCTTACCTAAATAGCAAAGCTCATTTACTACTTTAAGCATCTCATTTCCTAATCTAATTCCCTCAGCATCACCCGACTTAATTCGACTACATTCCATTATCCTCGTTTTGCTTTTGTTGATGTTCGTCTTATACCCTCCTTTCAAGACACTATCCATTCCGTTCAACTGCTCTTCCAAGTCCTTTGCTGTCTCTGACAGAATTATAAAGTCATCGGGGAACTTCAAAGTTTTTATTTCTTTTCCATGGATTTTAATACCTACACCGAATTTTTCTTTTGTTTCCTTTACTGCTTGCTCAATATACAGATTGAATAACATTGGGGAGAGGCTACAACCCTGTCTCACTCCCTTCCCAACCACTGCTTCATATCCTTCGACTCTTATAACTGCTATCTGGTTTCTGTACAAATTGTAAATAGCCTTTCGCTCCCTGTATTTTACCCCTGCCACCTTTAAAATTTGAAAGAGAGTACTCCAGTCAACATTGTCAATAGCTTTCTCTAAGTCTACAAATGCTAGAAACGTAGATTTGTCTTTCCTTAATCTTTCTTCTAAGATAAGTCGTAAGATCAGTATTGCCTCACGTGTTCCAATATTTCTACGGAATCCAATCAGATCTTCCCCGAGGTCGGCTTCTACCAGTTTTTCCATCCGTCTGTAAGGAATTCGCGTTAGTATTTTGCAGCTGTGACTTATTAACTGATAGTTCGATAATTTTCACATCTGTCAACACCTGCTTTCTTTGGGATTGGAATTATTATATTCTTCTTGAGTCTAAGGGTATTTCGCCTGTCTCATACACCTTGCTCACCAGATGGTACAGTTCTGTCAGGACTGTCTCTCCCAACGCCTTCAGTAGTTCTAATGGAATGTTGTGTACTCCGGAGCATTGTTTCGACTTAGGTCTTTCACTGCTTTGTCAAACTCTTCACGCAGTATCGTATCTCCCATTTCATCTTCATCTACATCCTCTTCCATTTCCATAATACTGTCCTCAAGTACATCGCCCTTGTATAGACCCTCTATATACTCCTTCCACCTTTCTGCTTTCCCTTCTTTGATTAGAACTGGGTTTCCATCTGAGCTCTTGACATTCATACAAGTGGCTCTGTTTTCTCCAAAGGTCTCTTTAATTTTCCTGTAGGCAGTATCTATCTTACCCCTGTTGGGATAAGCCTCTACATCCTTCCATTTGTTCTCTAGCCATGCCTGCTTAGGCATTTTGCGCTTCCTGTCGATCTCGTTTTTGAGACGATTGTATTCCTTTTCGCCTACTTTATTTACTGCATTTTTGTATTTACTCCTTTCATTAATTAAATTCAATATTTCTTCTGTTACCCAAGGATTTCTGCTAGTTCTCGTCTTTTTACATACCATTACATAATCTATCTGATGCCTTCTAGTATCTCCAGGATTCTTCCATGTATACAACCTTCTTTTATGATTCTAGAACCAAATTTATGATTAAGTTATGCTCTGTGCAGAATTCTAACAGACGGCTTCCTCTTTCATTTTTTACCCCCTATCCATATTCACCTATTATGTTTCCTTCTCTCCCTATTCCTAATCTAGAATTCCAGTCACCCAAGACTATTAAATTTTCGCCTCCCTTCACTCCTTGAATAATTTCATCTCATCTTACATTTCATCAATTTCTTCATCACCTGCAGAGCTAGTTGGCATATAAACTTGTACTACTGTACTAGGCGTGGGCTTTGTGTCTATCGTGGCCACAATAATGCGTTGACTATGCTGTTTGTAGTAGCTTAACTGCACTCTTATTTTTTATTCATTATTAAACCTACTCCTGCATTACCCCTATTTGATTTTGTATTTATAACCCTGTATTCACCTGACCAAAAGTCTTGTACTTCCTGCCACCAAACTTCACTAATTCCCACTATATCTAACTTTAACCTGTCCATTTGCCTTTTTAATTTTCTAACCTACTTGACTGATTAAGGGATCTGACATCCCACGCTCCGATCCGCAGAACGCCAGTTTTCTTTCTCCTGATAACGACGTCCTCTTGAGTAGTACCCGCCCGGAGATCCGAATGGGGGACTATTTTACCTCCGAAATATTTTACCCAAGAGGATGCCATCATCATTTAACCACACAGTAAAGCTGCATGCCCTTGGGAAAAATCACGGCTGTAGTTTCCCCTTGCTTTCAGCCGTTCGCAGTACCAGAACAGCAAGGTCGTTTTGGTTAGTGCTACTAGGCCAGATCAGTCAATCACCCAGACTGTTGCCCCTGCAACTACTGAAAAGGTTGCTGCCCCTCTTCAGGAACCACATATTTGTCTGGCCTCTCAACAGGTACCCTCCCATTGCGGTTGCACCTACGGTACGGCCATCTGCATCGCTGAGGCACGCAAGCCTCCCCACCAACGGCGAGGTCCATTGTTTCAGGGGGGGGGGGGGATAAACCATATATAATCTTGTGCCCACTCGCAACTGATCGTTTGTATCTTATCATGATACTCTTGCAAAACAGTGTCACTATGTCATGCATAAAGCAAAAAAATAAGGAGCAACGCTTCAGTATTTAGAAGTGATATGATCGATATAATTAACTTCATGTGTCCAAGCTCAGTGTTGTCATCTGCATTCAGTACTTGCTCCTCTGTTAGTCACCACTTTTCATGTTTTCTAATTCGCGGCTTATGCTATTTTCGGACTCATATTCTTTCTATGCATTCATTTAATTAGTATATGTCATACGATAATTTTATTTAGTCCCTCCTAGGTACTCACAAATTCCGACTTCCCTCATACATAGTCATGTTTTTTGATGATTAAAAAAATTACTACGTGTGAAGACCTGCTGTAGGGCATAACACTGATGATATTAATGATGATTTCAAGTATTTTCTCTGTTTTTATGTATAGCATTTTCTCCTCAATTTGAATAGATAAATGCAATGCACATTATGATACATAACTGCTACTTACATTAAGTCGTCTTTCCATTAGTTGTCATTCTTGTTCATTGCACAGTTCTTTGTGTGATTTTTCTTGTCTTCAAAACCGGTTTGTGGTTTAAAATTCATGCTTATTCTCTTTTAAACGAAGTGTCAATAGCCATTTCATTGGTTCTCTTGCAGCTTTTATTTCTCTTGAGATTTAACTATTATCTCAATACAGTTAACACCAGACATGTCAACAAAACCCCCATACAGTACGAGGTGCGACCTATAAATGCAGCCAAATAGCACTATGCAGAGAGATTTACATCAAGGAATTTTTCTTTGTACATATTTCAGTTACTTTTGAGCAAATTACTAAAATAATCTGTTTTTACTGCGCTTTCGAATTTCTGCACACATATTTTTGTTTATGGTGAAAAATATTTTGTTTTGCTCTACTAGTACCGATATTGACGAATTATAAAAATAAAGGAACTTTAATTATACTACATTATTGACACACATCCTTTCTAAGCATTTTAACAATCGCTAATATTTTTTTACAAACATATAACAATTTCATCGCTACATACAGAAATTCCAAAATATCTTTCTTATAGTTTTTGTTTTGAGCAACTTTTTTTAGTTTAAACATAATATTTCGTGAAACAGTATACAACCAAAAATGTCGAACGTTTGATGTCTTTATGAGACAGACAAAATTGATAAAACTGTCGTGAGTAATCAGTATTTAAATACAGACGAGTAATCAATATTTAAATACAGACATATACCATAGTTCTCAAACGTACTTTGTATTTATGCACATTCACGTTCAACACAGATAAGTAAGCTGGTAACGAACAGTGCATCTGTGACCCATTTTTTCGTGTGTGTACCATCAATAGACTATAGTGTACATCAAAATGGTGTATTGGACTGTGTGCTATCATACCGTCTTGTCTTAAAGTAAGTACGACGCGCTGTCCAGTAGGAGTCAAACCAGGGATTATATTTAATTGGAGCGCACTTTGAAGTGTCGACTTCTTATAGGATGCTTCGGTGCAGTATGGGCTGCCTAGCATGTAGGTTTGACAAAGAACATGAAAGAGCAGCTCACTTTTTTTTAACGTAGGATGATAAAGAGATTGTGGCTTATGAAAGCTTATTTTTTAAAAAAAAGTATTCGTCATTGCGGTGAGCAGTTTTCACGTTATTTCACAAGCGTCACTCAAGTATCGAAATATCTAGTATTCGTCCACAAGCATAAGGAGTATTGGCTGTCGCGATAATATAAATAGTGGACATATTTAAGTGTTCATTTCTCGCAAGCGTTTTCGGAAAGTACAGCGTTAGGAATGGAGTTTGAGACTGGTGCCTGGTGCCTTCTGCCAATTTCAAGGTACATGTAGATACAGGTGTAGATATAAGTGTACACGTAAAGAGAGATTACAGTAAAATACAACTCGGTTGTCCTCGTCTTTCTAAATACAGTGCCCGCTTTGTCCAAGCGATAACTCCACTTAGTTGTGACGCGTTGCTGGTCGCCGAAATTTCTGTTTCGCATGCTTTAGAGACATTATGGAACTCACTTCACTTTTCCACCACGCTCGTAATGCCTGCATTTGCATACATATTGTCGATCTCTACTACAAAGTAATGGGTACTATTTAAATGGATCGCTCGTTATCGTCGGCTATTACCTCCACTTTAAACGTGCCCATGTAATATAGTACGTACATCAACATTAGAGGACTTTTTACGGATTGCATGGTAAAATTAGATGGGAATTTCGTTAAAATGAGAATGCTTATCAGTGTCAGACCACAGTATATTTGAGTAAGTTTCTAATTGTTGAGTGCACCATGTTGGTTAACAGGTAACTATGGGAATGTCACTGAGTCGTAACAACAAACTATTTCAGTTGCATCAGTTGATAATATCGTCTCGCACCACTTTTAATTTTTATGTTTATAGTAATTAGGATGTATAATTATGAAGCTGAATAACCGATTAACACTAGCTCAGACTTTCTTCTGTTTAATAAATTTATCAAATAATACATTATGTTGCAGCGTTAACATTGAGCTCCTAAAGTATCGGTCGATTGGCCTGAACCAACGTATTTATATTATTGAATTTCTTCAGGACCTACAGTTACCACAGTATCTCACAGTACAGTAAGCTTATAGTGTATACCGCAAAGAAGATCCGCTACGTTCACATATCGTGCGAATACAACAGCAAGGTCCAGTAAATAATTTTAATCTCCCTCTATCTCCTTTCGATCATTTAGGGTCCAGGGGTCTGTTTATTTATTTGCATTTCTTTGTTGTCCTTTCCGGGGTTAAAGAAATCATAACACGATCACCGGCCAGTACGATGCGAGTTGGAACTGAATAAGCTGCCGAAATTGTATCCCAAATGAAAAAGAGGTTTCTGTGGCCACCCCATTAAAGGGCGACAGGAATTTCTAAACGTTTTCTTTCTGTCCTCGAGTCTGTTGTGGAAGTAAACGAAATTCCATTAAGCGCTCGCTCTAAACAAAAACCGAGGAATTTTGGCGGCCTTTTATATGTGTGTGTGTGTGTGTGTGTGTGTGTGTCCGTGTTTCAGAAAGAAGAAGGGGGAGTGGGAGAACGAAACAAAACTCGTGACGAGGCGTTAGTAGCGTTCGGCAACTGTTCGTGCGACGTCCATCCAGAAAACAACAGAGGGACGTTTCTCTCTCGTAGTAACTATTTAAATGCACCTCTTGTTCCTGACAACTTCCCAAAACGAATACGGCTATTCGCTCCTGGTGATAATGGGAATCAAATAGAGAAAAGAGGAAACTGCGAGTCAGGTTGTACAGAAGCGTTGTTCAAAGACATTTCTCCGAATGCACTCTTTCGATTACGCTTTGTCTAGAGATATTTCGAGAAAATTCTGTGAACATGCGAAATTAACCACCAGAGAAGAGAAGGAAAGGGAAGAAAGATGATCAGGCTTTAAATTTCCATCCACGGCGACGTTAGTTTAGATGAAATAAAATGTCGGACAGAACAGGAAACGCGAGGAAATACTTCGCGCCTTTTACAAACCGTAATGACATTAACAGATTTAACTAACTCATGGAAAACTAAATTCATTATAGCTGGACGGGAATTTTAAACCCAATCCGCGTGCTTTATCCACTGAGTCGTTTCAGTCTCCTTTCCAGAAAAAAAAAAGAACAATATTGTTGTTAGTTAATTGCAAACGGTAACTGGAATGGAAATTCGAGATAATCTCGGAAAGTAGATCAAAATTGGAAATTTTATGTACTTGTCTCTATCTGAAAGGTACCATTATCGACAAAAATGAGTTAATATATCCTATATCAACAGATGCAAGGCATGCTGTTCCACGGCAGATTTTTTTACGATATTATTGCCCTGCTTGTAGATTACTGCAGGCGATTAGCTAACCCCTTGAAGAACATTTTATATTTCATGTACTTCCTGAAAACAATGTTTCATCTATAAGTAGGGAGTGGTAAAACAGGAACTAACTGTAGACTTGTCATCTTTAATATAACATGTCGAAAGGCGTCTGTTAGTTGGCTCTTTCATTTCCTCTCAACATATTTTACTCCTTTTTTCGTGATCTGTAGTATTTATTTTACTACTATCGTTGAAATCTTGCAATAAGCAGTTTCAGTATATAGATTAATATACTTTCGCAAGCTCTTTGCTACGCCACTGCATCGGTAAAACGTCTGTAAAGAGTCGGTTAGCCATCTACCAATAGGATTCGTTGATGCCAGGAAACCAAATGGGAGGCTTTGTTCGAAGAGATCGGCCATTATTCTACTCGTTTATGTTTAGCTGTACAGTAATCTGAATGTTAAGGCTGTGAGAATGCGTGCTGTACAAACGTCACTTTTGTTTGATGGAGAGACATATTACTGAACAGTCTGGAGGAATTCTGGTGAGATCAATCCAGCTTATATTCTGTGCCGAAAAGCAGTTTACGGTGTGAGGTTAGCCGAGTTTGATTGTTAGTATTGCTCCAAGCGCTGATATTTTTCCGCTTGCTTACACGTAGTGTGATAGGCTCGGAGATGTTGCGAATCATTAAGTCCTTGGAGGCTGGTTACTGCATCATTTATAACTTCATTTCATTTCGTGCAACCTTAAACGCTGCAGTGTGAACTGTTCCAGGAGTGTAAGGCTACTTTTGTACTGATAATTTTGGATACATGCTCAACACGAATGTCTTCGTTTTGTAAAGAGAGGTGTAGGTTACGAGTCTGCACATAGTATTCATTGATTTTATCACTAAACGACCGATATAATTTCATACGTTTATTACATGATTTATCAGCTGGTAACTACTATCTTCTGCATTCTGAATTTATGTCTAGAGAACAGCGGAAGCTACCCAAATGCACTGCTGGATGCTGTAAGCGAAAAGCTGACTCATGCTAACGCAACGTGAACCTTTCACGAAACTCTTGACTCATGTATAACGTACTATTTTAAAATATGTTAAGATATGCAGGCTCTCTTCCTCCTTCCGTTACGTATAATTTTCTTAAAGTGTGTGGTGTGTGATTATCTCATAGATGTTTTCGAATGAGATCACGTTAGGAGCTCATTCTTTGGATTACATATATTTCATTCCGGTTCTCTAATTCATAATGGACAATTGGGCGAATTCCCTACCTTTTTATAAGTTTCCTTACGTGGACATTACCCGCGGCAAGAATATAAAGAAGTTATTTGTTTTATAAGTTAGATCCACAGTCAACTTTCTGCAACCCTCTACCTCCCAAATGTCTTAGAATAACATTAACATTCCAAAACAAATCCACTTGCTCCAAAACACACACACACACACACACACACACACACACAGAGAGAGAGAGAGAGAGAGAGAGAGAGAGAGAGAGAGAGAGAGAGAGAGACTGAGGGAGGGTACAAATGAACAGTCGACAGGCTGACAACTATTGCCTCATCTACGTTGGCAATACTTACGTAAAAAATAAGAAAACAGGCACAAACACAAGTGGACATATAGTCATTACAGAAATCAAATACAGTTCTCGTAAGAAAACATTCAGTGCCTGATTAAGTGTGGTGTACCACATCAGCAATCTTACTAATATGGAAACTACAAAGCGAAGAGATCGCGACCAGAAAATGTGACATTTCAAAAGTGGGGTTACAGTGCACCTCTAACTCATGACCAAATGAGAGGAAATGCGGATTCGGCCGTAAAAATAAAAACTTATAAAATTATTAATGTAAACATTTGTGATGAGTAATATTTCCTAATCTATAAGTACCCCATATAAAAACGGAACTGCATTATATAGGACTGATTCCACTGCAAATAAGCCGAAGAGAATTAAATTTACACTGCCACAGGAAAAAGGCGTCTGAAATTATAAACCGAAAAGTAATTTTTAAGTTTTTTCGCAGCCGCATCATGACAACAACTTTGTCTTTATTAAATTGAACTATAAACATCTCTATTGTAGCTGGCCGGTGTGGCCGAGCGTTTCTAGGCGCTACAGTCTGGACCCGCTCGACCGCTACGGTCACAGGTTCGAATCCTGCATCGGGCATGGGTGTGTGTGATGTCCTTAGATTAGTTACGTTTAAGTAGTTGTAAGTTCTAGGGGACTGATGACCTCAGCAGTTAAGTCCCATAGTGCTCAGAGCCATCTTTATTGTATCATTGGAAAGAGCCTGTTAGGAGGACTAAGGTGTGTGTAACCTGATCAAATAGTAATAAGATAAGGGGTCCCACAAACGTTAGTCTCAGTGTGGCTAAGGTGAGCAAACACTTTCAAAAAATGACTCTAAGCACTATGGGACTTAACATCTGACGTCATCAATCGCCTATACTTATAACTACTTAAACCTAAGTAACCTAAGGACATCACACACATCCATACCCGAGGTAGGATTCGAACCTGCGACCGTAGCAATAGCGCGGTTCCCGACTGAAGCACCTAGAACCACTTGGCCACAGAGTCCGGCAGCAAACATTTTACTCAGGTACTGTTCGTCTATTTATATACGCTGCTGAAGGCAATCAGACTGCACACTGCTGTTGTAGAGACCAGACGATTATCTCGTGGCACGCCTAAAACTTCCAGCAACGCATACGACACTGAAAGAACGGATATGGTTCATGTTTATCGCATACGTCACCAGCTGTTAGAACAGCGATGCGGTTCTATGCTGAAATATGTACTGCTCGTCCCAAGCCTTCACGATCTGTCTTTGTAAAAAAACACGAAAAGAAACATTTAGCCGGAAGTGTGACGAATGAGAGAAAATAGACCAGCAATTGACGAGAGCGATACTAGTAACATTTTAGCAGCAGCAACACAGAATCAACATGTGAGTATAAGGCAGCTGCATTGTGCGTTCGGGATCAGTCAAACGAGAGTTCTGTGAATTCTACAGTCCAGCGCATTTCATCCGGTTTCACATCTCGCTCAATGAATAGCATCATGGAAATAGTTTTAAAAATCTGTTACAGTTCTCTGAATGGCGCCTACGAAAATTACAAAGTGAAGCGACTGTCGACTGTTCTCTGCGATATTTTGATCACAGATAAAGCACAGAGTACAAACCGTAGACAGAACAATATTCGTAATATCAGCTGGAAGACCTCACGGGCTTTGAAAGTGTAATGCGGGCTTTTCAAGAATCGCTTCAGTGATTCTTGTTTTATTTATGGGAAATAGCCACAATCGTCTACTTTTCCTAACAGATATATTACCCCAGTTATTGAATGTTTTTCTATCGATACGAATTATTGAAATTGCACAGTAAAACTTAAGCAAATTAACTTATTCCATCTGCCGTTATCTTATACGACACTGTAATTGTTCAACTTTGCTACGGCCGAATTTTTACATTTCACTAAACCTACTACTGCTTTCTCTTTAGTAAACGGTTAGACATAAAATTTCTTCAGTTCGCCGTCCTTAAACTGCGTAGACTTTATATATTTAGACGTTCATTCATGCATACAAACACTCCATACGTAACAGCATCGGATAAACACATAGTAAAACTTAATCATATAAGAACATCGACATTAAAAGCATGCATCAACGGAGAAACAAATGTGTAGAATCTGAAGTTAATATTCCGTAAGGGATTCTGATATTAACTAAATTTATTTTATAATTCTCATTGACTAGACTGCAACCAGACAGAAAAATTAAGCAATGAAATCCCCAAATTTATCGTCAAACAGTACAATTCCAATACACACACTCGAAATTCTAGTCAGTAATTGCACATTATTTTATTAGACTTAATCTCTAACGATTAACCTTTCCGAAATGCGTGAAATATCTAAACTTTGGTACTGGTTTGACCATTTTTTTTCTGCGTGTAAACTCTCACCGTATCAGACGAAATATTTCTATTATATTTCCAGTCCTTTCCCTATCAAGTTTCCCTTTAAACAGTTTACTCGCTACATTAAAATTTCTGCTACAATACAGTTAATTCTAAATTTTCTACTAGATTAATGGTAATACTCACTAGTAACAATAATAGTAATGTTTTTAAAAGTGCTAACACAAGTTATTCTTCACACGTGATACATTTGTCACTATCTACCTCCTGTTACCAGCGACGTAATTTTATTACTTCTCTGACGTCACCTATGGCTGCCGTGAGATGCTGCATGAGATCTGCCCCTTTCTCATCTTAGAAACTGACTATGACAACTCTCGGAAAACACTTTATTGTAAATTACAGTTAAAGGTATCATACCGAAATCCCCAGCTCCGGACCGTCCAAAGGCGCAAAATAAAGTAATCCAAAATAAAGTACTGGATGGGATTAGACGAAACGTTGCACGAGAATCACCAGGTCATCGTAATAAAAAGCATACACCCGCCTGAAATGTATTTCGTGGAAGACATGCACATTTATTGGTAAAGTCACTCTAGTGGAAGCTAGTGCTATTGCCTCACTAAGTGTCTGAGAACACTAATTACATTGTCATGTCGAATGCACAAATAAAATTTTAACCACCCAGATACACAGATCATTCAGTATTTACATTCAGTTCACACATGATTCTTCCCTTCATAACATTATTAACTTTTGATATTAAAACTTTATTCACACTTGTCCCACTCGTCTGTCTTGGTGCAGTGTCCATCATTTACGCAGATTCATGAATTTCATGAAGATACTACCCGCCATTAAAGTTTCTGAAACTCTTCTGTTATTTTTCCCTGATGGCGAATCTTAACCAGAAAAACATCTCTACCCACTTTATGGTTCCTGTTCCTCTAGTCTGATTTCCCTTTATTTCGTCCACTGTTCCCGTGTGTAACAAATAAAAGAAGGCTCCGTATAAGGTTCACGGAACAAATTTACTGCTCTCCATTGCGCGCTGACACCACGACAGATTAAAACGCCTGACGGTTTCTCTCAGAGCCACCCTCACGTTGTACGAAATCGACATGCCCTTGGTTTAACGCTCTTTCCCCCAACATCGTCCAAATTGATGGCTTTAATCGAAACCACGAACTCTGGCGCAAGTCCATTACAGCTTCATGTTCACTTTCAACTCTCAACTTAACTTTCGCAACGCGTCTTACATTTAATCCCAACTGACAAGTAAACATTCTCTCCTTTAGAACTGATTTGCCGGAAACTCATATATTTCTGAAAGCTTATGTCGCAAGTGGAAAAACTGTGAAATCTTAGGGGGAACAGGCACCATCGTTTAGGAGCTTTAGGACCCACAGAGTATCAGTAAAGTGTGTATAGACGGATGTCTCTATTTCCTATATGTTACCATAAGTTGGTATCAAGTTCTAACGTATTATATGTATTCTTCTTAAATTGCAGATCGATCATGTACTCTCACCCCTCCTTTCTAATTCCAGTTGCTGTCCTCAATAAGCAAACTCTTTTATGAAAAATTTGAGAGGAGCGAAGATTACAAAAAACTTTCTAGTATTCGTAGCTTTCCATGTAGAGCTGGCTCCATTTCTTCTTGTCTAGGGGTCTGATTCTTGAAGCTTAAATTTTTACATTTCAGGTCCTCATGGTTGAATTGATGTAAATAAATGTGAAGATCGTTGTTGCAGAATTATTGTTGTTACATTAATATACTGTGTCACGTTTTAGTATATCACAGAGTCTTTTGAATTTTGACATTAACAAAGCCGAAATTACATTGCTCGTCCTAAATACAAAAATACGCCCGCTTCACTCAGCGGAAATAAGAATATTCCAAAGGCTTTACAATTTTCCTTGACAAATGAATTTCTATTAGTTTGGATTATTATTTCATAACTGAAATAAAAAATAAACATAGTAAACAGTACTAGACTGCGTAATTAATAAAAGAAATTTTAAGTGTGTCAAATAATTCGTAATTTCAAATATTTCTAAAAAAATAATTTTAACTTTATATCCAGAGATAGTACTTATCGATTGTAACATTGAAAATAAAGTAATTTCTTTTCATAAAGTTTATCTTGAAATATAACATGTTGTGTTTAAAATTATAAGGAAGTTTCTAGAAAAGCAGCTGAGATAATACTGAACTGTTCAAAATTCGAAAAATGATACTATAATTGACCACTACAGTTGAGGAAAAGTAATTCGAGAGGAGGATGTCCCGTTACAATCCGAAAGTAGTCGTGGCTGCCTTGGTCTCCCATTCGGAACAAGCAATCAGCCTCAGGAATCGGACGTAATAAAACACAAATACTCTCCTGGAAAATAATATGGAGATTGTGGAAGAGATCCAATTGTTAGGATTTGCTGGAGGCGAGGAGAAGAATGGGACAAGTAAATGGACTTCGGAGATGTGTTGATAAGGAACAGCAATAATCGTCGCCACAGCCACCTTTCTCTGCCTCGAGTTCGTCGACATACGATGTGTCTTCACTCAAATGGCATGATAGTCCAACAGGTATGACAGAAGAGAACTGGACTGCTTACAAGTAGCGCGCTTTAGTGTACTGAACTACAGATCCTACGACAGGCGAACCTCGGACAAGACGTCTGTTCCATACGTCAGTAATGAGCCATTTCAGGAAAAAAACGTGGACAATATGTACATTCTGGAGAAACAAAATGAATACTCCGTCGCTCCAAAAAAAATCAGTCAGGCTGTCCTGCAGAAATTAAAAGAGAAGGAGAAATTATCCACGATCGGACGTTGCGACTATGGGCCAAGCAACTTAAGATAGCTATGGATGCGCAAAATACAATCGATTTTAAAGCTTTCAATTCCTGGCTGTACCACTTCAAGAAGCAGAATAATATGGCTGACACAGCAATAGCCCACACAGTCGGCAGGAATTGGCAGGACAAGGACGCAAATATGTGACAGGTGTGCGATGATTTTCTTGCGTAGAGTCGCAACCTTTTCGTTACAGAAAACTTTCCACCGACGCTTGTCCCCGAGCGGTTCTAAGCGCATCAGTCTGGAACCGCGCGATCGCTACGGTCGCAGGTTCGAATCCTCCCTCGTGCATGGATGTGTGTGATATCCTAAGGTTAGTTAGGTTTAAGTAGTTCTAGGGGACTGATGACCTCAGACTTTTTTTTTTTTTTTCAAGCATGTCCTCAGTGCTCAACATAGAAGATTTGACTAACAGTTACAAGGCCATCGAATCCTGCGAACCTGATGAGCAGTAGTTGTTCGCAGTGTTGTTGAGTCAGTCTCTACAACACAGCACAGTTTAATGATTATGCCTGTGATTTCGCAGGAAAAATGGCGACCACCTTCACAGCATATCTCAAATGGCTCTATCGTGGCGCATGTCGGCGGAGCATGCATGCTACCGGAAAGAAAATTCTGCGTTTAGTGGATTCATGGTGCTCCAACGAAAATCATTCATTGTCTGCTTCCAAAGTATCTCATGGTAAAGTCGAACAATAACAACCCAAGTCGCTTGTTCGTTACATAACCGAAACAAGTACTATCGAGACACAGCAGCAAATTTCGCATCGCGGCAGTTTTCTGGTCCCGCAGTCCTTTTCCCTGCATTTGTTCAGCGCTCCTCTTTTGAAGAACTTGACTAACCACACTTTTTTTAAGGGCGAATACTTGGACAACGAACCTGCATTGCACCAATGGATTATTGCTTCAATTCATTAGCAAACGGTGCGTGTGCGAAGTGTGAGGCTATCGCTTTTGTAAAATGTGCCGATTGTGAATTGTCTTTCTGCCCGTCTCAGTGTTTGTTTGATGAACTGCACATTGACTGAGCCTTGTAATAGATTTTCTTTGACGTCAATAACAAATCACGTTTACAACGTCCCAGCGTTTATTTTTTCTTTTAAACGAGTTGTTTCTTCCTATATATTGAGATCTCTAACTTCTTACCATGTTATTAGTTCATATAAACACGTGGCACGAGCACTTTAGCGAGTTTCTGTGTCTTGTTTCGAACACTTTACTGATACTTTGATACGCTCGCCCTCTGCTCTTAAGGTTCGACAGTTTCTCTGCTTGTGACATAAGCTTTCGGAAAATATATGGGATTCCGGCATACCGGTATCAAAGGAGTGATTGTTTACTTGTGGGAACGTCACTTAAAAAGTAAGTTATTACATGGTGCAATTTTTTACGGTAAGAACATTTTTACAAATGACTGCTTACACAATGAAATACTTTCATAAATATTTCAAATCTGTATTAACGGAAATAGGTCAATAAATTATAAAAAAGCATGTACATCCTAAACAAAAGAACAGCAAGTCAATTAGTGACAACGAATCAGAATGGATAATCGCACGTTGACCAGACTTTCGCGTTAGTTGGAAGATACGTGACTGAACATACCGCGGTCCTTGTGGTATCAGCATGATGGTTGTCTTGCCCATTTCGCACACATAACTAGAGGTGCTCTTCATGAAACAACGTCCAACACCGGGTACAATCAGAGCTACGTGGCATGCGTCTGTGCTGCAACAACTACAGATAAAATTCAGCGCGCCATCTTGTCCTGAATCAAAGCACAGTTCTCAAAGTCAACATTTTGAGCATTGGGTATGACAGTCATCATAATAAACACACGTATCTTGTTTGAATTAAGTGTTGTTTACATTTGGTACAGTGTACCAGCTTTTTGTCGGAAATATTCTCCCGAGGATGGGACAGTAGCTGGCGATGCTGTTGTTACTATATGGTCACGTTCCACACCTGTTATGTCTTTAAAGTCTTCGTCGAAGACTGCTTCTAATGCAAGAGTAGAATGAATATGCATAGCTCCGTTACATACAACAGTGTCGGCGTATTTACGAGTAAGGTAGCCTCTCTTAGCTACCTCTCTTTCTATAGCTGTGCATTATACTTCCAGTTTCAAAATCAGCATTACTGTCTCTCTGAATTGTAGAGATCGTATAGAATCTCGCTCGATCTGTGATGTTTCTCTTGTACTGTGGCATCGACATACTTCAAAGCTGTAACCCACCACTGAGGTAAAAGATACCGCAAACCAATAACGAAAAAACAGGAACACATAACTTACTATCAATTTCAAATATTATATGATGAATGACTGAGGCTTCGAAGAAAGTACGATCGTAACGAAAACATGCTATTTGACGTTGCTCGAGAACACTGAATAATGGCCTTCAATACACGACAACCGGAAATTACTTAACGATACCAACCACAAGGGTTATACACAGCATTTGGAAAACGTGTATAATGTACTGTCATGCTCAAAACTATGCGAATGGCCTGAATTGCGTTCTGCCTAATTTTTATGCATCCACACACAGTAACTTTCATACAGGTCTAACCTTTTGGCACATTCATTTCACTACACAAAATGGTTGCTACAAGAGACCACTAGACATCATGCATGGTCTGTATGGCTATCAGTCGATGTGCAAATTAATACCACGACAACGGAAATGTCAAAAAAAGTGTTATTAGAGATGACACTGTCTTTAGCACTTGTAAACTCAAATTTATTACAGTACATGACATTTCCATAAGCAAGTTTCATCTTGAATTTACACGACAATTTTTGTGCAGTACCAAGATCTGGAACTCCTGTCCAGCAACGTGTTCCTGTCGACGGACCAGAAAAACCTTAAACATGGTTTCAATCAAATGTAATAAAGTAAGTGCGTGTCTAAATTTGAAATTACGTAGCTTAAGGCGATAAGAACCCAACATCTAATGCGATTGTAAAATAAAGCCAGTCAAATGTCAGATATCGATTTTCCTCACCAATATGTAAGACAAAATGAATGTATGAAAAATATAAAGAAATCGAAAGAGAAACGGTTATTGGAGAGACTGACTCAGCATACAGAAAAGACAAAACATCCTTCGGTGAGAGTAAAAGCAAGGGTGATATCAATATGAGCGCAAGGGGAATTTCACTGTTAAATGCAGAGGAGAGAGCGGATAGGTGGAAAGAGTACTTCGAAGGCCTCTATGAGGGGGAAGATTTGTGATAAAAGAAGAAACAGAACACTACTTGTAACAGACATGGGATCTAGTATTAGAATCAGAATTTAAGAGTTCTGGAAGATTTAAAATCAAGTAAGGCAGAAGTGATCGATAACATTCCATCAGAATTTCTAAAATCATTTAGGGAAGTGGCAACAGAACGAATATTCACGTTGGTGTGTGGAACTTGTGAACCTGGCAACATACCATCCGACTTTCGGAAAAATATCATCCACACAATTCCGAAGACTGCAAGAGCCGTCAATTCCAGGATTATCACACAGTCAGCTTAACAGCTCACGCATCAAAGTTGCTGACAAGAATAATATACAGACGAATGGAAATGAAAACTGAGGATGCGCTGTATGACGATCTGTTTGGATTTAGAAAAGGTGAAGGGCACAGAGAAGCGGTTCTGACGGCGCGGTTCACAAAGGACGCAAGACTAAACAAAAATCAAGACACATTCAAAGCGTTTGTCGAACTGGAAGGTGTTCGACAATGTCAAATGGTGCAAGCTGTTGTAAGCTCCAAGGAAAGTATGGTTGAGCTATAGGGAAAGACGGGTAATGTACAACATGTACAGGAGTCCAGAGGGAATAATAAGAGTGAAAGAGGAAGAATGAAATGATCGATTAAAATGGGTGTAAGGCAGGGATGTAGTCTTTAGCTCCTATTCTTCAATGTATATATCGAAGAAGCGATAATGGAAATAAAACAACCAGACTGGAATTAAATTTCAGGGTGAAAGGATGTCAATGATACGATTCGCCGATGACATTGCTACCCTGAGTGAAAGTGAAGAAGAATTACAGGATCTGCTGGGTGGAATGGTCTACTGAGTACAGAATATCCGACTGGAAGTAAATCAAAGAAAGACGAATGGAACGAGAAGTAGCAGAAATGCGAATAGCGAGAATGTTAAGATTTGGATTGATGCTCACGGAGAAAATGAAATTAAGAAATTCCGTTACTTAGGCAGGAAGGAGGACATCAAAAGCAGACTATATCTGGCAAAAAGGGCGTTCCTGTCCAAGAAATGTCCATTAGTATCATATACAGGCCTTAACTTGGGGAAGAAATTTCTGAAAATGTAGGTTGGGACCGCAGAATTGTATGGTAATGAAACGTATGGTGTACAGACGAATGTTGAATATTAGGTTGATCAATAAGGTAAGGAATGGGAAGGTTCTCCACAAAATTGACGAGAAAAGGAATAAAGGAAACCACTGACAAGAAGAAGGGGCAGGAAGAGAGGACATCCGTTAAGACATTAGGGAATGACTTCCATGATACTAGAAGGAGTAGTAGAGGACTTCCATGGTACTATAGGGAAGAGGGTAAAAACTGTAGAGGAAGACAGAGATTAGAATACATCCAACAAATAACTGAGGTCATAGTTTGCCAGTGCTGCTCTGAGATGAATAGCTCGTCATAGGAGAGGAATTCGTGGCCGGCCATATAAAACCAGTCAGAAACTGATGACTCAAAAAAGAAAGTAATGTGCTGGAAACTGAAAAAAAGGGGGCAGATGGAAACTGAAATGAAGAGACAAACACATTTTTGCTTAGCTGTGTTCGAACCAGACACCTACAGCCTTCGTTTCCAAGCCTTAAATAGACGTTAAACCGATTTAGTTCAGGAGTACTAGATATGCCATGTCTGAATTGGAAATAGCCTGACGAAAAGTACTCGCACATAAGCAACTATACACGAACCGACTTTCGCCAGTAGTGCATGTCTGAACTGAAAAGAACGTGGCGGAAATTTCCGTGTCTCATTGGAAGTCAGACACCGAAACAAGCAGTTACTGTTGACAACACATGATTACTTTTGTCTTCAGTTTCGTGTGCGCATGCTACAGTGTGAAACGAGATGATGGATATTTTTGTACCGGACCAGGATTTGAACATAGGCAAGCACCTATCATGGGGACCTTGAGGGGTTTCAGATCTTGGTGAACCTATAGTTACTTCTACATCTACATTATACTCCGCAAGCCACCAAATGGTGTGCGGCGGAGGGTACTTTTGGTACCACTATCTGATCCCTCCAACCATGTTCACCTCGAGGATAGTGAATGGGAAGAATGATTGCCCGGTAAGCCTCTGTATTAGCACTAATTTTCGAATTTTCTCCTCTTGGACAACATGCGAGATGTATGTGGGGGACGTAATATGTTCTCCGACTATTCGTGAAAACTGCTGTCCCGTAATTTCAATAGTAAATCTCTCGGTGATGCACAACCCTCTCTTGTAACGTCTGCCAGTGGAGTTTGTTTGGCATCTCCGTAACGCTGTCTCGCCAGCTAAACGATCCCGTGAGGAAACGCGCAGCTGTTCGTTGGATCTACTCTATCTCCTCTGTCAGTCCTACCTGATAGGATTCCCAGATAGATGAACAATACTCAAGAATCGGGTGAACAAGCGCCTTGTAAGCCACTTCTTTCGCAGATGAGTTACATTTCCTTAAGATTCTTCTGTTTTATATGTTCATTGCATTTAAGGTCGCTCTGGGTGGTTACGCCTAGGTATTTTACGGCAGACGCTGTCTTCAGCTGTTTGTCGTCAATAGTGTAGCTGCATACTAGTGGATTTCTTTTCCTCTGTATGCGCAATATGTTATATTTATTTATGATCAGGGTCAACTTTCAGAGTCTGCAACATTCGTCAATTCTCTGCAGGTAGTTTTACAAATTCTTACTGTCTTCTGGAGTCGCTACTTTGGCACAGACAAGTGCATCACCTGTGAATAGCCTTAAAGAGCATCCGACGCTTTCTGCTACATTATTTTTATATATTGTAAACAGCAACAGTCCTATCACAGTTCCGTCGATTTTGTTCCGTTAAGAGCGACGTGTTGAGTTTTATCTGCAAGAAAGTCTAGAACCCAATCGCAAATCGGCTCCGGTAGTCTGTAAGCTCGTTTTTTGTTTGTTTGTTTGTTTTTTTTCATTATATGGCAATGCGAGACGGAGTCAAATGCGTTACTGAAATCAAGGAACATGACATAAACCTCAGCGCCGTTGTCCACTGCACTGTGGATCACATGGAAGAACACAGCGAGTTGAGTCTCGCAGGATCTCTGTTTGTGGAATCCATGTTGATTTTTATAGAGGAGGTGTTAATTTTCCAAAAACATTTTAATTCTGGATCATTAAACATGTTCCATAGTTCTACAACAGATTGACGTCAACGATAATTGTGTAGATCTGTCTTATGGCCCGTCTTAAAAAAGGGAATGACCTGCTCTTTTTTCCGGTCGTTAGGTACTCTTCGTTGCTCAAGCGATCTACAATAAATTACTGCTAGAAGGAGAGCAAGTTCTTTCATGCTATATTTATAGAATCTTATACGTATCTCATCTGGCCCTGACGCCTTTACATTACTGAGAGACTGTAGCTGATTCTCAGTTCCGCGATCGGTTATCTCAATATCTGCCATTTCGATGTTCGCACAACGATTGATAGGAAGTTCAGTGTTACGATCTTTCGCGGGAGAAACAAGTTCGGAAGACCGAATTCAGCATTTCAGTCTTCTCTCTGTTATCTTCCGTTTCGGTGTCGATGTAGTCGCTGAGAGGATGAATAGATGATTTTGACCCACATACTGATTTACATGCGACCTAAATCTCTTAGGGCTTTTACTCAGGTCGGTAGACAACGTCTTACTTTCAAAATAATTGATCGCTACTTTCATTGCGCTCCTTACGATTATTTTTGCTTCGTTCAGCTTTTATTTGTCACCTAGTTTTTTACTTCCATTGAGTTCGAAATGAAGTGCTCTTTGTTCACATAGCGCTTTTCTAATATCGCTATTAAATCTTGGTGGATCTTTCACATCCCTTAAAACCTTACTCGGAATTGTCTAGGGCATATTGAACGATGCCTTTGACTTTTTTCCATTTGTTCTCTACATATTCGTCCTCATCACCGAATATGCTGATTGCTGAGATATTCTGAAATTTTTATCCTGTCACCCGCACTGAACAAATTTATCTTCTTACCTATCTTAACATTCCTTGTAGGACCCGTCGTCGTAGATGCTGTCACAGCCTTATGATCACTGATACCTTCTTCTACGTTAACTGAATCGATAAGTTCAGGTCTGTTTGGTGCCAGGAGGTCTACGACGTTTCCCTCAAGAGCTGGTTCTCTAACTATCTGCTCAAGATAATTTTCGGACAAGACATCCAGAACAATGCCATATTGATTCTCAATAAGGAAAAGGTTGAAGTTATTCACATAAGTACAAAAAGAAATCAGCTAAATTTCGATTACGCTATAAGTCACACAAATCTGAAGGCTGTAAATTCAACTAAATACTTAGGGATTATAATTACAAATATCCTAAATTGGAATGATCACATAGATAATATCGTGGGTAGAGCAAACCAAAGACTGCGATTTATTGGCAGAACACTTAGAAGGTGTAACAGGTGTATTAAAGAGACTGCTTACACCACGCATGTCCGCCCTATTCTGGAGTATTGCTGTGCGGTGTGGGATCCGCATCAGGTGGTACTGACGGATGTATTATCGCGAAATAGGGGAGATAGTGTCACAGATATGATACACGGATTGGAGTGGCAATCATTAAAACTAAGGCGTTTTTCGTTGCGACGGGATCTTCTCATGAAATTTCAATCAGAAGTTTTCTCCTCCGATTGCGAAAACATGCTGTTGGCACCCACCTACATAGGGAGAAATGATCATCACGATAAAATAAGAAAAGTCAGGGCTCGCACCGAAAAATTTAAGTGCCCGTTTTTCCCGCGTGCCTTTCGAGATTGGAACGATAGAGAGACAGCTTCAAGGTGGTTCATTGAACCCTCTGCCAGGCACTTTATGTGAATAGCAGAGTAATCACGTAAATGTATATGTAGATGTAGATGTGAATCCCTGTCTCTGGCACCAGTTTTGATGGCAGAACACTCCCAATCTATACCTGCTAAGTTGAAGTCACTTTTGAACTTCCATAAATTTACATTTTTAAGACATCAAAAACTTTTAAACTATTATATGTTTTTGTGTCCGCAGCTCGTGGTCTCGCAGTAGTGTTCTCGCTTCCGGAGCACGGGGTCCCGGGTTCAATTCCCGGCGGGGTCAGGGATTTTCACCTGCCCTGACCCAACTGGGTGTTGTTGTGTCGTCTTCATCATCATCATTCATCCCCATTACAGTCGGAGAAAGGCGACGGCAAACCACCTCCATTAGGAACTTGCCCATTACGATCGTGAGTGTTTCCCGTATCATTCGCCTACGCTCTGTCAAGAAGCATGGGACTTCAGTTGCATATATTTTTGTGGCGCGCGTAGATAATTTAGCTTTAGGTATTTTTCTGTCCATGAGTGCCAACTCTTAGTATTGTTTTTATCAATTTTTTTCTCGCATATAAATTCCTCCAAGTCCGAAAGCACGGCCAAGCTTCCGGTCGGGTTTTTCCAAAGGCGCGTAAACGCTAGCCGCACGCACGGCCCCATAGCAACCGCCAGCCACGTGCTCTAAGGCGAAAAACTGCCGCTCTTATCTCCCGCCGCAGCCAGTACGCTCACAGGGACCAGTTTTGATGGCATAACACCCCCAATCTATACCTGTCAGGTTGAAGTCACCCCCTATTAACACGGCCTCATCAGGGAAATTACTAATGATATATGGAAGTTCTGTCTGAAGCGCTCTACAACTACAGAACCTGATGCAGGCGGCCTATAGAAGCATCCGATCACCATTTTTTACTGTTCTTTGATGCTCAATTTCACCCAGATTAATTCAAACTCGGAATCCGTGATAATCTCTCTAGATTTTATCGAATTTTTTACTGCAATAAACACGCCGCCACCATTACGATAAACATTCCTGTCTGAACCTAGGATTTAGTTGTAATTGACGCCTGGTTTCAACCAGCTTCCTGTTACCTACACTATCTGTGCAATATAACCTTCAGAAAGCGGTATTAATTCTGGAACCTTTCCATGGATTCTCCTGTAGTTAACTAAAATCATATTACTGTTTTCTGTCACTGATCCACAAGGACCAAGATTCTCTGAGGTCACTGTGACTGATTTAACAGGAAAATCGTCTTTGGTCCCAAGAGAGGGGTTCTCTAAGCTAATAAAGCCCCATATGCACGCCACACGTATTCCGCTACCCTAGTAGCCGCTTCCTGCATGTAGTGCACGTTTGAGTTACTAAGGGGAACCCTACAATTCTACACCCGAGAGCGGTGGTCGAGATATTCGCATCCGATACCGTCGCAGACTCGTCTGAGCCTCTGGTTTAGACCTTCCACTCTGCTCCAGACCAGAAGACCGCGATCAACCCTGAGTACGATGCTACAAATAGACCCGGGTGCATTGCTAGTTGCCTTCACCAAATCAGCCAGCCGCCGAAAGGAATCGAGGATGGCCTCAGAACCCAAGCGGCAGGCGTCATTCGTGCCGACGTGTACCACTAAATGCAGCCCATTGCATCCAGTGCGATCGACAGCCGCCGACAGGGCCTCCTTCGCATCACGGATGAGACCTCCCGGGAAGCATACCGAATGCGCACAGCAATTCTTCCCCGCCTTGCCTGCTATCTGTCTGAGGGGCTCCATCATCCGCCCAACATTAGATCTCCCAATGACAAGCCTACCCACCCTCTGTACGTGTCCGGACTGGGCAGGAAAATCGACCGCTGGTCCAACAGGAGAGGCATCCCGTGCTGGCTTAGAGTTATCATCAACACTGGGTAGCACCTCGTACCTGTTGCTAAGACGTAGGCAGCCAGCCGCTCGGCCTGCTCCCTCTTCCGCCTTCCGCCCAGTGACACGCGAACCCACCACTGTCTGCCACCCGCCCTGGAGTGAGGATAGACCAGTCAGATGTTGAGTATCAGAAGTCGCAGCGACGTCCGGGTCACCGGTGGATTCCAGTGACACCAAAGGTGTCGCAGGTCTCAGCACTGGCGCCCAGACGTCACCGCAACTTTGAGCATTAGCTAGAAGGTTGCCGACGGTAGCCAACGCAGCTTCCAGCTGTTTTGGGACAGCAGCCAACTCTCCTTGTGTCCGCTCACAACGAGCACAGTCCCTAACCAAATCGTGCTGTGTACAGAATAGATATAAGGTCTCAAATGGCGCTACTGAGTTCGAAATGTATACAAGACAAATGGAAATTTGTAGTAAGATCTTATGGGACCAAACTACTTAGGTCATCGGTCCCTAAGCTTACACACTACGTAATCTAACTTAAAGTAACTTGCGCTGTGGACGGCACACACACACATACACACACACACACACACACACACCCATGCCCGATGGAGGTCTTAAACCTCCGACGGGGGAAGCCGCGCGGACCGTGACAAGACGCCCAAGACCGCGCGGCTACCCCGCGCGGCAAATGTATACAAAATATACCAAAAGAGAATAAAGTAACACCAAAATTTCTGTGCAAATTTCTCACTGTACTCTGAGACCGCAAGCTATTAAACAGAAAAATGCATTTCTCTACTGAAATTGATGTACTTACTGATACCTGTTTTTAGAAATCCTATTTACGGGAAAGTTACTGCACGAGATAAATATTGAAACTAGAATGCACTGATCTAAGCTGTATGCTGTCTACTAGCACAAAATTAAAACTTTATGGCGAGAAGAAGTTCCTGGCGACGGGAAAATTTACACCAGGTAGCCGCCCTACACAATGATATTCAAAATACTTATGCAAAAACAAAGAAAACAAAAAAAGTCTCTAAGCACTATGTAACTTAACATCTGAGGTCATCAGTCCCCTAGATTTAGAACTACTTAAACGTAACTAATCTAAGGACATAACACACATCCATGCCCGAGGCAGGATTCGAACCTGCGACAGCAGCAGCAGCACGGTTCCCGACTGAAGCGCCTAGAACCGCTCGGCCACAGGCGGCCGGCGGGCAAAAACAAAAACTAGAATTAATTTTCTAACCACTGGTCTACACAGTAAAATACACGTGTATAGTTCACGTCTTCGTAGAAGCACGTGAGAGAAAACAAAGACTATATTAATTTAATGTTTATCAGACAAGTGCTCCTGCTGCGCGTCTTCTCGGCTCGGCGGCTGCCGCCACACTGGAAACGATGGAACTGTGTCGTCCCGAAGAGATCAAATCCTGCGAAAAAAAATCTGAGTTTGAATTCCGGTTCAACATTAATATTTTTAGCATCTTAAGTTCAAACGCAATAAGAATCAATTGCCCTGTAACCTTCTGTGACCTGCGAAAGTGGTTGGTTCGAATTCTGTTAAGCAAAACCTTTTTCGTACCGTCATCACTGTTTGTCATCACATACTAGTGAAAAAAATTCGATATCTAACATCTGATAGTGCTTACTTAACGATCCGAACTCATTGTCATTGATCGAGGAGCACAGATTTAACTTACAGGTCGATTAAAGGAAATGGAAGTCGTGCGTTCTTTCATGTATCTTCGGTCAACCATTTGAGACACAGGGAAAAGGGAAGATGAGATAAGAAGCAGACCACGCAAGGGCGAGTGGCTATAAAGATGCAAACCAAGATCTGGCAGAAGAAAGCGATAATGAACAACATAAAGTTGCGGTCTCTATGAATGCTCGCGTTTTCCGTCTTGTTTTATGGTTGGGAGAACCAGCGTGTTGTTGAATTTCACATTTGCTGCTGTTGTAGGATGCTACGTACGAAATGGGCTGAGAGAAGAACAAATATGTCAAGCATTGACCAACTCACTATTTCCAGTCGCCTTTCTTCTCGCGCCAGCGAAAGTGTTCTCCAGTTATTTGGCCATATTGTGAGAAGAGATGGAGAAAACCTTGAGAAAATTATGGTGGACGGTAATGTCGAGGGCAAGAGAGCGAGGAAAGAGCAGCGATTATGTGGATACATCAAATCAAGAAGATCTCTGGTCTGCCGCTTCAGCAGGCTCTTGGTAACAGTCCAGGATGCAGACATTTGGTTCATGGGGTCTCAACACTCAGCAGTGACCTCAACAGCTTGTGATGATCATTTAACAATCGCATTAGATTCTGTTGGAAAGGTTTTGCATAATTGCATTTCTGTGTATTTGCAATTCTTCTTCTGTTCATGCACACATTCTCACCACTACAGCATGGAGTTTGTTCATATGAGCACAGCTGTTTATCTTTGTCTTCTTTGCAGTAGTAGTATTCTTTGTATTGCTTTTGTTGCATGTGAAAAGTCAACCGTTTTAAGGAAATCCAGTTATTTTAATTAATAAAATAAGTTCATATACATCTTTATTAATCTCTCTTGACAAACCTCCGATATCCACATCAGGTTATGGGCCCAGGTATCGCTCACATTGCGTGAGGAAAATTGTTATTTCATATAAGCTTTTGTTATCCCGACAGTGATGTGTTCGGATGAAAAGAAGAGAGAAAAAATCGGCAATGGCTGAAGAAGTGTCTTCAAAATACAATTCAAAGCTGGACGCCGAAAATTATCAGACATGGAAATTCCCCATAACTGCAGTCTTAAAGGTTTACCTAATTTTCGATGTTGTGATTGGTACTCGATACCAACCTAACGAAGACGGCGATGCCACCTTGAAAGTATGGACAAAAGAAAATGCAAAAGGTTTGCTTCTGATTTCTCCATCAGTAGACGATACACAAATGCCAAGCCTATTGGTTTGTGAGACAGTCCACGAAATGTGGAACAAGTTGAGGTCAGTACATGAGCAATGGTCAGAAGCCATCAAACTAACAGTAACTCAACGTTTTCAAGAATAACGGATGAATGCAAATGATTCTGTAGGTGCACATGTAGCTAAAGTTGAAAATCTAGCATTACAACTCAAAAATGTCGGAGAAAAGATTTCAGATGTGGCTGCAATGGCGAAAGTCATTGCGTCATTACCTTCAGAGTTTAACGCATTTAAAACAGCTTGGGACAGTGTGCCAACTAGTCAACAAAACGTGGAAACTTTGAAGGAACGTCTGATCGAAGAAGAGTCCATTTGAATATAAGTAATGAACAAATCGGTGCATTTGCAGTGAACAGTGTGAGCAGATTTTTAAACAGCCATACTAATGGACATTGGAAAGCATTGAAAAGAATATACAGGTACTTAAATGAAACACCAGACTACGGTTTGGAGTACTCAAGCAGCGGGAACCAAATGCAACTGGTTGGTTTTTCTGATGCTGACTATGTAGGTGATCTTACATCGCGAAGGTCAACAACATGATTTTTTTTTCTTTTGGCTGGAAGTCCTGTGACCTGGACTTCTCAGAAGCAAAAAGTTGTTGCTCTAAGTACAATTGAATGCAATTGCTGCTAAGGACGCAATTTTGCCGACAAAATTACTAGGTGGTCTGGGAATCAAGTATAAAGAACCAACTACATTACAAATCGACGACCCGAGTGCAATCAAGTTGTCAAAAAATCCTGAATATCACAGACGCATCAAACATAGATGTAAGCTATCATTTCTTCAGTGAAAAAGTGTAGTTTAAACAGATAGACGTCTTTTATGTGTGTACTAAAGAACAACTTGCTGATTTGTTGATCGCATTAACCAAAGAAAAATTTGTATATTTTCGCTTAAAGCTCAATGTTGTTACTTGGTAAATGCAATCACTTAAAAGCGGGAGTGTTGGAAAAGTTTCGCATAATTGCATTTGCGTGTGTTTGCAGTTCTTTTTCTGTTTATGCTCACATTCTGACCACTAGTGCACAGAGTTTATTTATGTGAGCGCAGCTGCTTATCTTTGTCTACTTTGCAGTAGTAGTATTCGTTGTATTGCTTTTGTTGCATGTGAAAAATCAGCCGTTGTAAAGAAAGCCGGTTGTTTTAATTAATAAAATAAGTTCATACACAGCCTTATTAAACTCTCTTAGCAAAGCTCCACTATCTGCTTCAGATTCTGTGTCCAAGAAAAAATTTTACTTTACGTCATTTTAAGTTCAAACATGCGCACACTTTGTTACTTTTGATAGAAGCCACTTAGAACTTTACTGATCAGTTACCAGAAACATCAGGTGCTGGATAGTAGTTCCTGGTATTGGTCCCATACAACAATTATTTTCGTCACGTAATTTGAAACTGAAACTTTGTTGTTGAAATGTCAACTATTGTGATATATTTGAAGTGATGAGCATTAACCACCATGTCATCTCTAATAACGTGTTTCCTGACATTTGCATTAGCGCGGTACTAATTTGCATCTGGAATGATAGCCTTAAGTAGCAGTGTTCTCTAGTGGTCTCTTGTACAGATTAGAGGACCTGCAAGAAGGTTACGTTATGTTGGCTGCTTGTAAATCAGGAGGAAATTATTTCAGGTTCTTCGGATATTTTTGAGCGTGATACTACCACAAATAACTACAGATCGAAAACCACATCAGGTGAGTGAGGGAATAGCAACTCATGGATACTGCTTCCTGTAGCACCCTGAACGTAATGTATTAATACACCATTGAAGGTAAGAGTAAATTTGGTCTTTGTATGGGGCATAATGAAGATGTTCTTCCAAGTGACGATATGTCTACAGTCAGAAGATTTACAGCCTATTGACTGAATCTACGTACCATCATACTGACAAAGACCATACAAGAAGAGCAGAAAGGGAAACGTTACTGTTAAATTCTTCTTCACTTCCACAAGAAGTTGCCAGAAGATTAATACCTCACAGCTCTATTGCACTCTGGTTATATGGTCTTCAGAAATTTCACAAGAATGTTCTACCAGTACAAATGAAGGTGAGCAACATCGTGGCACCTGCGTGTGACATAGCTAAACATTTTGTTTGGCTGCTCAGTCCTGTTGTGGGAAAATGTCCATATCATATTAGCAATTCTACTGACTTTATTAACAGACTGAAGTCACTACGGCTCTGTTAGTCTGATTTACAAGTTTTGATGATGTTTCACTCTCTGCAAGGGTCCATCCTATAGATTCGATGTCGCTCACTGGTATAAGTCCATAACTGATATAACACATCCGTTCCATCACGCACTTTTCTCAACTTACTTTTCATTCAATACCAAATATTTTGAACGAATTGACGGTGTTAGCACGGATAGTTCCCTCTTCCCTCTGGGGATGGTATGGGGTGCCATGGTATGGGGTGCCATTGGTTACACGTCTGGGTAACCCCTTGTTCTCATTGACGGCACTTTGAACAGTGGACGTTACATTTCAGATGTGTTACGACCCGTGGCTCTACCCTTCATTCGATCCCTGCAAAACCCTACATTTCAGCAGGATAGTGCACGACCGCATGTTGCAGGTCCTGTACGGGCCTTTATGGATACAGAAAATATTCGACTGCTGCCCTGGCCAGCACATTCTCCAGATCTCTCACCATTTGAAAACGTCTTGTCAATGGTGGCCGAGCAACTGGCTCGTCACCATACGCCAGTCACTACTCTTGATGAACTGTGGTATCGTGTTGAAGCTTCATGGACAGCTGTAGCTGTACACGCCATCCAAGCTGTGTTTGACTCAATGGCCAGGCGTATCAAGGCCGTTATTACGGCCAGATGTGGTTGTTCTGGGTACTGATTTCTCAGGATCCATGCACCGAAATTGTGTGAAAGTGTAATCACATATCAGTTCTAGTCTAATATATTTTTCCAATGAATACCCGTTTATATCTGCATTTCTTCTTGGTGTAGCAATTTTAATGGCCAGTAGTGTATACTTGCTTCAAACAGTCAAAGGGAGAGACTGGACATGATGAAAGCTCAAAAAGTAATTAGACTCCTTCACATAGCGAAAGTAAAATTACGCTGTACTACAATTTGAAAAGAACGGCGTCAAATATGTATCGAAAATGTCGAAAAAATATACTATAAAATACAAGTATTGGCTCTCGGTGTAGATGTTTCGATATCGATATATCATTAGATCAGTGAAATGTGTATCGCAGATACAAATCTTTATTTCCTGGAAGAAATATCGATATTTCGTATACAGTCCTAGTACGTATGTGGATGTAGATTTGTATATCCAAACATATAATACACTTGATGTTAACACGACGTTTGACGCGTCCCACATTCATGTGTTTCACCTTCAGTGGGCAGTAGTGTTTTATGTAACTGTGTTTCTCTGTCGCTAGCAGTTTTGAGTCACAAGCAGACGTTGAAGAATCTACGGGTGCCGTTGGAGGCCACGATAGAAGGAGTTAAGGTCCTGCCGTCGAGGTCCGCCACACTCGACGCGGCTCCTGCTCGCCAGTCTAGCAGCTCCTCCACACGCGGGGCGGCTCAAAGAAAGCCCGGCCCTCGCTGCAGCCAGGAGCAGAGGGTGACGCCCTACGCGGCTGCACCGCTGGCCCTTTGTACGCCGCTAATTGGCCGGCGCACTCAATTAACAGGCGGCGCGACTCAATTAGTCCCGCGAGGGACGGCGCGGCTCTGCGCGGCGCTGCACCCGATGCGCCCGCTGCCGGTCTCTCGCCGGCCGTCCCACGAGTGCCGGGGACCCCTCGTGGCGCTGCGGCCAGCGGGTAGCCTGCCAGCAGGAGCTGAAGAGCGTGCTGTGCTGTGGCGTGGGACCTCTTGTAACGCTACAACAGGTTGACCCAATCTAAAGGGGCCCAGCACGTGAGCGAGGGATCACAGCGAGCCGTACCACGCAATTTCGCCTGCCAAACAGTTTCCACCAGTACTATGAACATGCGCGCCGAGCACGTGGGTGCTCCGTGTCTCGAGTCCCCACGTAGATAATCACATGGGTGCGGCGCACACACAAGAGTTTTAGTTTGATAAAAACAACGTTAAATAAATATTTCTCACTTACCGTTATCAAAAACTAATAAGCAGTTAAAACTTTGAGATGGAAGTTAAAATTTATTACCTCTATAACGTAATCGATTGTTTCAAAAGTGTGAAAAAGCCAGCAAGCAACACACTCCGCCCTTCCTTGCCTATCTCTGCCCAAGTGAAAGGTAGTCCCCACAATAACAACGGATGTGTTTTGCGAATAGTTGCGAGGTGCCGGGGTGGAGAAGAGTTTGTACCTCTTTAATTCAGACGAATTTTGCATGAGAACGAGACATGCACTCGCCCCCCCCCCCCCCCCTTATCTACCAGCTAATTAGTTATGCGCACAACAGTAACGGTAGGAAATGATGGTGGATCCTGCTAGTTGGTAAAATAACGAGTGCACACTCACAATTTAATAAAAATCGTAATCTACTAAAAAAAAGAGACATTTATCATAATAAACGACAGGAAATGGGATTAGGCCTATATCTACGAAATGATATGCGGATTGAATATTACAATGAGATTTATTATACATTAGAACCTCATTATCGACACACACAGTAAGTTAAAGGATAGGGTGTAACTGAAATATTATGACAATAAGAGATGGCTCGAGAACATTGGGCTCCTACTCTCTGTGATGCAATAGATTGACGATAATGACTGGAGGTCCTAATGAATCAAATATTAATCTCGAGACTATATAGCAGTATCGCAATTAGTAGTGAGAGCTCAAATGAGATCACATGGAGAAACAAGCAAGGTGGATTTGTAGCAAGGCGAGCGCGCGTGCTGCTGAGGGATTCAGTATAAAATTGATAAGGCCCTACAATGCTGGAGCCGCAAAATACTGTACCAGTACTGAAATCTGCAGCACGTCGTCGGTAGGCAGAGACCTGATGTAGGTGCCGACTTCTGCCGAGCAGCGACTCTGTGTCAACCCCTGGCTCCGAAAACGAGCGACCAAGTCGCAAGACCGTCCGACTCCGAGGAAGATGACATCCTGAATCCCCCTCTGTGATGCGATGCAAGCAGCGAAGCCACCATTGTTCAACTCCCTACTCTCCTCGAAAACTGCGAATCAGCATTCAGTTCAGATTCCAAAATTCCCCCACACTGTCTCAGAACATCATTCGCGCCATTAGCGACCGTTCCCTCCAATTTCGAGCAGGGCTTTATGACGTCTACTAGCCTCAGTTTAAGTTGACCAATCACGCCTCTGCTACTCAGGTGAGGGCAATGAACTTGCCGTTTGACCGGCTACGAAAACAACCTGCCAAGACCACCGGCCATCCGGCGCCAGACAGTCGCACCCAGCAGGGCACGGTCCACAAGTATTCTCAGAATCAAGAGGACAAGGCAGTCAGTCAGTCAGTGCCAGGACTCTTCGTTCTGGACGCGCCGGAACGGTAAACACATAAACTGCGGCGGCGTCCGCAGCTCGTGGTCGTGCGGTAGCGTTCTCGCTTCCCACGCCCGGGTTCCCGGGTTCGATTCCCGGCGGGGTCAGGGATTTTTTCTGCCTCGTGATGACTGGGTGTTGTGTGGTGTCCTTAGGTTAGTTAGGTTTAAGTAGTTCTAAGTTCCAGGGGACTGATGACCATAGATGTTAAGTCCCATAGTGCTCAGAGCCTCTTGAACCATTTTTGAACTGCGGCGGCACTCAGACGTCTCGCAGGTCGTTTCGGCCTGCATACAATAGGCGAAACTCGATCTAAGTCAGTCGTTCTACCAGGCTTTTAGCCTATTGTACGAGCCCTTCAGAATTCAGGGAAGTGCAGCCCCCAACCGGAAACGCAGTGTGCCGCGTCCTCCGATGCACGCCTCGCACAGGCCACCGAGGGAAGTAAAACAACATGTTTAGGAATCAAGTGAAAAGTATTTTTTGAGCTCTCAGTACAAATACCCTCATTACAATAACCTTTTTCGGTCTGTTACTACCTTGCAATGGCATAGAACATTAATAAAATTGATGATAATGGGAGGAGACATGCAAAGGAGGGCATGGAAGCTCTCATAGTATTCCCTGTTTTCGGCTTTCTTTGATGTTTCCTTACAAATGACACCCCACTGCCACTCATTTCCATTCATCATCAACTGTTTCAATATAACTACTTGCCGATATTGAGCACTAACAAAGAAGAAAGACACACAAGCAATCAGATTGTGGCAGACTACTTCAGTAGCGTATTTGGTGCTTTCTTTCGTTTCAGGCAGATAAGAGCGGTGTGTTTTATGATTTCAGCGAAGTTGTTTTGATGTAATCTGGGTTGTTACTGTTTTCTCTGTTCTCCGAGTCACAACGCCTTGGACGGACGCTGGAGCTTAGACACCAATCCCGAAAGTCCTCGTTTTCACAAAAAGTGCTATCACCGCGTTAATGGTCAGTGCAAAGAAGAGGGTCTACTGACCCGGTGGGTAGAGCAGAAACTCTTCCACGGGCAAAAATTTTCACTATTTTCGAAGGTAACACGATAACTGGAAGCGTGTAGAAAGCTGAAACACTATACTGACTATTGTTTTCTTTTACATACTTCCGAATTGGAACAGTAAGTTCGTTAGTCGCTATGAGTAAATTCTTCACATGTTCGTCATCACAGTGGGTATTACTGACAGTGAACATAGAATATGCCTTCTGTCACTTCCTGTAGTACATCAGCAATAAACAAATAAAAATTAATCACTTAAAAAATAATTTTTTTGTGGGATGTCCACAAACTGTTCTGTAAGATGTTCATGGTAAACAAATCAGCCACAATACTGGAATACTTTATTGGCCGAAGTCTTGCACAACAGAAGTTGCTATACCTTACCTCGTTCTCGTGTTGTTATCCCCATCATTAGTCAGTCCCCTCGGCGTAGCCACACAGGTCGCAGAGGCGCGCTGTCTCAGCGCTTGATTTCAGATACCTGATGATGGGACTAAGACCCCGGAACCGTGGTAGTGTATAGCGACTTGTGTTGTGCAAGATTTTGGCGAACTAAGTATTTTACAGCTATGGCGGATTTGTTTAGCAAGCCGTAAATTCAACTAAATACCTAGGTATTACAATTACGAACGACTTAAATTGGAAGAAACAGACAGAAAATGTTGTAGTGAAGGCTAACCAAAGACTGAGTTTTATTGGCAGGACACTTAGAAAATGTAACAGACCTACTAAGGAGACTGCTTACACTAGGCTTGTCCTTCCTCTTTTAGAATACTGCTGTGTGGTGTGGGATCCTTACCAGGTAGGACTGACGGAGTACATCGGAAAAGTTCAAAGAAAGGCAGCACATTTGTATTATCGCGACATATGGGAGAGTGTGTCACACAAATGTTACAGGATTTGAGCTGTAAAACGTTAAAAGAAAGGCGTTTTTTGTTGCGACGGAATCTTCTCACGAAATTCCAATCACCAACTTTCTCCTCCGAATGCGAAAATATTTTGTTGATACTGACCTACATAGAGAGGAATGATCACCACGATAAAATAAGGGAAGTCAGAGCTCGTACGGAAAGATACAGGTGTTTATTCTTTCCGCGCGCTATACGAGATTGGAATAATAGGGAATTGTGAAGGTGGTACGATTAACCCTCTGCCAGGCACTTAAATGTGATTTTCAGGGTATCCATGTAGATGTTGAGACTTTATAAAATATCGCGAGACCCTGGAAACACATCCCACGTTTCGCTATGGATATGAACTGACAGAAACGTTGGAAAGTCGGCACCCAGGTTTAGGAATGTCACTGTGTTGAGTATTCTGTTATGTAAAATGAACTGCTGTTTTTAGCTGCAATTACAGTTGTTTTCTGTACCTCCACGAACACATGCAAAACACAAATTTATAATAAACGAGAATTATAATCTGTTATGTTTTTTCTGAAACGCCATTCTTGAAAATTGTAGGTTACTTTACAGAATATAATATGCTTTTCACTGACATCAAATGGCTTCTGTATATCTTTCCAGCGTGCCAATACAATTCGTTTTACGTCTAGTAGTCCTCAATTACTTTTTAGTTTAACTGCAAGTTGATTGGTTGGTTGGTATGGGATAGGCGACCATACAGCGAGGTACTCGGCCCCCTCGGGTTAGGTAAGAATGGGGAAGGATGTCGGCCGTGTCCTTTCAAAAGAACCATCCCGGCATTTGCCTGAAGTGAATTGCGAAAGTCATGGAAAACCTAAATCGCGACAGTCGGACGCGGATTTTGAACCACCGTCCTCCCGAATGCGAGACCGGTGTGCTAACCACTGCCCAACCTCGCTCGATAACTGCAAGCAGTTACACTGTTTACTCGATGTGTTTGTAGAGATATTGTCAGGGACAATTATGCTGATTGCTGTGACTCTTGTATCAATTATGTGAAGAAGAATTAGATTATAGGGAATGACAAGAAACTTGAGTCTAGCTTGCGGGTCAACATACCAAGGATGTTCGGGCTCTTATGCGGTTCCTTTACCTCGAAATTTCTTGGCTCAAACTCGTCTAGGGGTTGAACCGCACGTGTCGCATTACACGCCATAAATTCGACACTTCTGACCCTTTGGTTAAATTGTCTGGCTGATAGAAACGAGTCGGAGCCATACTGCCACAGATTGCTGCTAACCGGCCAGTCAGTCATATTGGTTTCATGAATCGCATGCGGTCCATCAGCCTGGAATTTCTATGCGACCGCCGATTAGCGACCGGTCGCTGCGATTTGCCCACATCCATGCTATCAACGAAGTGATCGGTCGCCTGTGCGAATATCACGCTTTCAGACCCTTAAAACAGGCTTTGAATGCTCCAATAATTTACTTAGCTTCACGTCTATGGCCACAAATTTGTTGATCTTCAAACTATCGGTTTCGGTCAGCTGTGACCATCTTCAGCAAAATATGGGAACAAACACAAATACAACTAGTGGATTTTCTATGGCTTAAAACAATCAAATAGGGCATGATGAAAAGTATTATTGACATTCATGTGAAATTATACGCTTTAAATATGAGGAGGCATGCCTGTTTTATGAAAAAGTACGTCGTAATATTCTGGAGCCTTAGTGGCATCAACAAATGCTAAACACACCCTCCCGCCGGAGGTTCGAGTCCATGGGTGTGAGTGTTGTCCTTTTTTTTCTCTTTATTGTGATTTCGACATCGCCGGCCGCGGTGGTCTCGCGGTTTTAGGCGCGCAATCCGGAACCGTGCGACTGTTACGATCGCAGGTTCGAATCCTGCCTCGGGCATGGATGTGTGTGATGTCCTTAGGTTAGTTAGGTTTAAGTAGTTCTAAGTTCTAGGGGACTGATGACCACAGCTGTTAAGTCCCATAGTGCTCAGAGCCATTTGAACCATTTGATTTCGACATCTTTACAATAAAGATAGGCCGGCAGCGGCCTATCTATGCCGTTTTTCAGCCACAGATAACACAGACAGTATAATGAGACACAGATAAACAAAACAAACATGGTGGATAAAAACGGTAGACAGACATATTAAAATACATGAAGCCGTTCACAGGCGCACTGTCCGAATAAAAAACGTTCATCACTGTACACAAATGGATGAGATAGAAGTTATACACGTGAATGAAGGATCACCAACAGAGAGACACTAAAGCACTGATGTGAAGACACACACAACTACTGGCGACGATCTCCGGCGCAAAAAGATACACTGTTCACTCACACAAGTGGGGACCTGCCAAAGGGAAGAGGTGTGGGTAGGAGGGAGAGTGGTAGGGTGTTGATGCCAGTGGCAGAGGAGAAGGGAGGGGGAGGGAAGAAGGTAGGGGGGAAAGTGGAAGCCCGGGGGGAGGGAGGGAGGAAGAGCGGAGGGAGAAAGGGGAGAAAGGGTGCCCTCGGGGAAAAACACAGGGGGAGGATCAATGTTGGTAGGAGGGGTAGATGGAGGGGATGAGGGCACCATCAGGGAGGGGGAGTTGGTGGAAGCCACCTTGGGCAAGGGTATGGAGCATGGAGAGATGGAGAGCAGGTGGGATGCGGGAGTACAGGTGTGGCAGCTGGTGGGGTTGGGGAAGAATGGGGGAGAGAAGCGGGTGAGGGGGATCAAGTTTGCGGGAGGTGTAAAGCATCTGTATCCTTTCAAAGTGAAGGAGGAGTTGTGGGAACGGAATTAAGTCGTACAGGATCCACATGGGGGAGGCTAGACGGATGCACTAGGCGAGGCGGAGCGCATGGCGTTCCAGAATTTGAAGGTATTTGTAAAAGGTAGGAGGCGTGGAGATCCAGGCAGAATGGGCATAGCAGAGGATAGGGCAGCTGAGAGATTTATAGGTGTGGAGAAAGGTAGAGGGGTCCAGGCCCCCTTTGCGGCCAGAAGGGATTTTGAGGAGGTGGATTTGAGAGCATGCCTTGGCTTGGATCATCCAGAGATGGGGGGTCCAGGAGAGGCGATGGTCGAGGGTGATGCCAAGGTCATGGCTGTAGAGGAGTTGGAACGGAGGGGTGGTTTTGCCTGGGTCTTGGATGGATTGACCTTGAGCAGCCACTGGTTGCACCAACTGGTGAACCAGTCAAGATGGGATTGGAGAAGGTGCTGGGAGCACTGCAGGGTGGGGGCGAGGGCAAGGAAGGCGGTGTCATCAGCATACTGGAGAAGGTGGACAGGGGTTGAAGGCTGCAGCACGTCCGCCATATATAGAAGGTAGAAAGAGGGGAGAAGGGGAGAGGATGGAACCTTGGGCACACCGGCAGAGGGGTTGAAGGTATAGGAATCTGTGTTATGGATGGTGACATATGAAGGATGTTGGGAAAGAAAGGAGACGATCAGAGGAACGTAGTTAATAGGAGGGGCGAAGGTTTGGAGCTTGAAGATGAGACCAGAATGCCATACACAGTCTTAAGCACGTTAAAGGTCGAGGGAGAGGACGATGGCGGAGCGATGGGAATTGAGTTGCTAAGGGTGGAGGTGAGTGAGGTGAAGGAGAAGGTCATTGGCAGAGAAGGAGGGTCGGAAGCCACATTGGGTAGTGGGAAGGAGGCGGTGTTGGTGGTGATGCTGGTGGATGCATCAGGTGAGGATGGATTCCAGGAGCTTGCTGAAGACCGAGGTAAGGCTGATGGGACAGTAGGAGGAGACAGCAGACAGCAGTTTGTCGGGTTTGAGGAACATCAGGATCCCGGAGGTTTTCCACAGGTCGGGGTAGAAGCAGATGGACAAGACCACAGTATATAGTCTGGCCAGGGTGCAGAGGAAGGAGGCGGAAGCTTCACAGAGGTGACGATAGGTAACATGGTTGTGGCCGGGAGTGGCATTGCGTTACATGTACAGTGTAGATATGATATCCTGAGTAGTGATCAGGGCATTGAGTTCGGTGTCTGTAATGTTGTCCATTTACTGGAAGCCAGGAGCAAGTGGGGGTCAAAGGTGTCTGTTCAATTGCGGACATCAGGGAAGAGGGAGTAATCAAACTGGGGATCGTCAGGAAGGGTAAAGATATCAGAGAGGTAAGAAGCAAAATGATTGGCCTTACTGAGGTTACCAGGAAAGTGGTGGTCATCATGGAGGAGGGTAGTAGGGGGGGGTTAGATCTGGTAAGGTGACAGAAGGCTGACCAGTACTTAGTTGAAAGGTAGGTTAGCATTAAGACGAGTGTATGTCTGTCCTGGCGTTTCTTGACTGCGAGCAAGTTTTGGACATGTCGTTGGAGTTGCCATTGGCGTTGTAGTGTGTCCTGGTCATGTGTGTGAAGGAAGGCACGGTATAGACTGCAGGATTCACGGAGGAGGAGGATGGCCCAGGGGGGGGGGGGGCGTAAAGTGGGATGGTGAAGATGGATGGCGACAGTAGGGATGTGGGCCTCCATGGCCTCAGATGCGGCCAAGAGGTTAGGGGAGGATAGGATGACATCGGGAGTGACACTGGATTTGGGGCAGGTGTGATGGGGAATGGGAAGTCACCTTGGAGGGTGGAGAGGAAGTGATGCCACCACTGTAGCTGGGCAGCTGAAAGACTATGGATGTTAAGGTCAGTGGCAATCACATAGGAGGAAAGGTACGGTCGATGTGGGAAAGTGAGTCGAAAAGAATGGGAGCACAGGGGTGGGCATAGATGGTGGCGCAAGTAAGGCCGAGGAAGAAGAGACTGACAATCAGGTGTTCTGTGGGGTTGGGAAGGAGGGGTTGGAGCTGAACAGGGATGTTGGGGCTGGAGAAAGGTTTCGTTAAGGGGGAAGGCATCCACGTATTGGGCTGTGAGGGTGTGCATGTGGAGGTTGTAGTTTATGGGAAGGGAGCAGAGGTTGTTGAACAAGATACAGTGCTGTCACACCATGACTGGAACATAGATGAGGGTGTCGAGATGGGAGAAGCTGAAGTGGGCTTGGTTGTGGGAGTAGGTGGCATAGGTATTGAGGTGGAAGATGGATTGGGGGACGAGGGATATGTGCTGGAGGGTGGGAGGGCGCTGGAAAGAATGGACTTTTGGGGGATGATGGTAACAAACCTGAAGGTTGTCCTCAGCAGTGGGGGCAGGGGGTGCACAAAGGGAGTTGCCAGGAGAGGTGGGGGCATCCAGAGGGCGGACAGGGACAGTGAGTTCAGGAGTGGAGGGGGGGTCAGGCCTTGCACTTATGGGAGTAGGTGGGGTGAGGGAGGTTGCAGGTGTTACAGAAGGAGGGGCTGGTGGTTGGGACACTGCCAGAGTGGAGGAAGTGCACCTCTTTACAGTGTGGGCAGACTGGGGCCTCACAGCACTCAGATGTAGGGTGTGTGTTGTAGTGCAAGCACCTCTGGCAGCAGATGTATTAAGGAGAGGTCATTTTTGTAGGGGTGATGGAAGAGGAGGGTTCCCTCCTATAGGAAAAGGTCAATAGAGGGAGCGTGCTCAGAGAACACCTGCATAAAGCGGGTGGGGCCGGCAGGATTGTAAATCTGGTGGACGGCACGTATGTCGAAGTAGGGGTGCACCTTCAACTCTGCCAACTTCTCCTCCTCTGTGATTGTCAGACTGAGCCGAGTGATCACAGGGGTGAGTGTCGGCGAATGATGTGGGGGTTGAGGTTGGTGGGAGGTTTGGTGAAGGAGCTGGGCCAAGGGAGGCATTGGGACTAAATCAGGTGATGGGGATTTTTGAGAGAATGTCAGAATGGAGGGTGGGGCTAGGGGAGGTGATTAGGACAGAGTCCCTATTGGGGGTAAGGAGGGAGATGGGGGCTCTGGGATACTGTTGGCGGCGAAGTAGGGTGAGGTTCCTGGCCTCGAGGAGTGAGGGATCAGGACAGGACAGGAGGTACTTGTATGAGGAGGAGGAAGAGGAGGGGGCAGAAGTGGCAGGTGGGGAGACATCCATGGCATCCATGGGGGGGGGGAGAAAGGGGCTGGGAGTTTTTGGGAGCTGAGGAGGCGGGGGTGCTGCTGGGGTGCTAGACAGCGACAGAAGGGTGGGAAGAGACGTGGGGGACAGGAGCAACTAGGAGATGGCGGGAGGTGGCAGGTCCCTGCGTTGGAGCTGGTGCTGGTGCTGAAGATGGTGATGGTGAAGGTGAAGGCTATGGAGATTGGGATGGAGATGGCGATAGTTAGGTGTGGGCTGTGGACCTCTGGGCCACCACCCTGGTAGGGGCCACAGGTACAGTCGAAACAGTGTGGAGGAGTGGAGGGAAGGTATCAGAGGAGGAGGCTATGGGGAAGGAGCAGGGGACAGGGTGATGAAGGGTGCAGGAGTGGGGATGGTGAGAAGTGGGGGATGGAATGGGGGGAGTGACTGGGTGCACCACATAATCGTGGTGGTGGTGGCAGATGGGTAAGTGTAGATGATGGCTGTGGTCGTTGGAGTGGTGGTGGGGGTAGTCATGGTAGTGAGTATGAGTGGAAGTAGGGAAGAAACAGGACAGGAGACATGTACAAACAAGGGATGAAGACAGTGACGGGTCACTCACAAACACGAAGACGGAGATGAAGATGGAGACGAAGATGGAGACTAAGACAAAGACAAAGGCACCTACTGGGGCCAAAGCCCCACTCCGCTGCCGCTGGCGGGAGGGCGACTGCAGAGGATGAAGAACCAGTGCCGGTGGGCGGCGATGGGCTGACCGCGTCCACCACTGTCGCAAGGCTGCTGGGCTGACCAGCGCTGGAACCTGCCAGCGTTTCGAGGGACCGGCTGGCGCTATGTGGAGCTGCTGGCGATGCTGCTGTCGTCGGTACTGCTGCCGCTGCTGCTGCTGCCTCAGGAACTGCTCTGCTGCGTCGACTGCCACTGCTGCTGAAACACCTAAGCTTCAATTAGTGTGGGTGCAATTATTGAAGGGCGTAACTCTCACGAGTTCCGCCGAAGAATGGTGTTACCCTTTCGTTAAGTTAGTTTAAGTAGTGTGTAGGTCTAGGGACCGATGACCTAAGCAGTTTGGTCCCATAGGAATTCACACACATCTGAACACAAATCAGCGCCAGCATCGTCACACGTATATACAGGGTGATGAAATATGACCGGTATATTTCAAACGGCAATAAAAACTAAACGAGCAGCGATAGAAATACACCGTTTGTTGCAATATGCTTGGGACAACAGTACATTTTCAGGCAGACAAACTTTCGAAATTACAGTAGTTACAATTTTCAACAACAGATGGCGCTGCGGTCTGGGAAACTCTATAGTACGATATTTTCCACATATCCACCATGCGTAGCAATAATATGGCGTAGTCTCTGAATGAAATTACCCGAAACCTTTGACAACGTGTCTGGCGAAATGGCTTCACATGCAGATGAGATGTACTGCTTCAGCTGTTCAATTGTTTCTGGATTCTGGCGGTACACCTGGTCTTTCAAGTGTCCCCACAGAAAGAAGTCACAGGGGTGTCCCCACAGAAAGAAGTCACAGGGGTTCATGTCTGGCGAATAGGGAGGCCAATCCACGCCGCCTCCTGTGTGTTTCGGATAGCCCAAAGCAATCACACGATCATCGAAATATTCATTCAGGAAATTAAAGACGTCGGCCGTGCGACGTGGCCGGGCACCATCTTGCATAAACCACGAGGTGTTCGCAGTGTCGTCTAAGGCAATTTGTACCACCACAAATTCACGAAGAATGTCCAGATAGCGTGATGCAGTAATCGTTTCGGATCTGAAAAATGGGCCAATGATTCCTTTGGAAGAAATGGCGGCCCAGACCAGTACTTTTTGAGGATGCAGGGACGATGGGACTGCAACATGGGGCTTTTCGGTTCCCCATATGCACCAGTTCTGTTTATTGACGAAGCTGTCCAGGTAAAAATAAGCTTCGTCAGTAAACCAAATGCTGCCCACATGCATATCGCCGTCATCAATCCTGTGCACTATATCGTTAGCGAATGTCTCTCATGCAGCAATGGTAGCGGCGCTGAGGGGTTGCCGTGTTTGAATTGTGTATGGATAGAGCTGTAAACTCTGGCGCATGAGACGATACGTGGACGTTGGCGTCATTTGGACCGCAGCTGCAACACGGCGAACGGAAACCCGAGGCCGCTGTTGGATCACCTGCTGCACTAGCTGCGCGTTGCCCTCTGTGGTTGCCGTACGCGGTCGCCCTACCTTTCCAGCACGTTCATCCGTCACGTTCCCAGTCCGTTGAAATTTTTCAAACAGATCCTTTATTGTATCGCTTTTCGGTCCTTTGGTTACATTAAACTTCCGTTGAAAACTTCGTCTTGTTGCAACAACACTGTGTTCTAGGCAGTGGAATTCCAACACCAGAAAAATCCTCTGTTCTAAGGAATAAACCATGCTGTCCACAGCACACTTGCACGTTGTGACCAGCACACGCTTACAGCAGAAAGACGATGTACAGAATGGCGCACCCACAGACTGCGTTGTCTTCTATATCTTTCATATCACTTGCAGCGCCATCTGTTGTTGAAAATTGTAACTACTGTAATTTCGAGAGTTTGTCCGCCTGAAAATGTACTGTTGTCCCAAGCATATTGCAACAAACGGTGTATTTCTATCGCTGCTCGTTTAGTTTTTATTGGCGTTTCAAATATACCGGTCATTTTTGAAACACCCTGTAAATTACAGTATATACTAGGTTAATCTTGTTAACAGCGCTACTGTTCAAAACAAATTGTTGTACAGTAGCCATAAAATGTCTATATCGGAAGCTAGCCAGATGTCGCTACTTTAGGCGTACACATGTTCTTCAGTGATAATTGTACGATGTAAAATAAAAAGGGGGATTTAATCACTTAAGTCCGTAGCCCACCCCATGAACCATGGACCTTGCCGTTGGTGGGGAGGCTTGCGTGCCTCAGCAATACAGATGGCCATACCATAGGTGCATCCATGACGGAGGGGTATCTGTTGAGAGGCCAGACAAACGTGTGGTTCCTGAAGAGGGGCAGCAGCCTTTTCAGTAGTTGCAGGGGCAACAGTATGGATGATTGACTGATCTGACCTTGAAACACTAACCAAAACGGCCTTGCTGTGCTGGTACTGCGAACAGTTGAAAGCAAGGGGAAACTACAGCCGTAATTTTTCCCGGGGGCATGCAGCTTTACTGTATGGTTAATGATGATGGCGTCCTCTTGGGTAAAATATTACGGAGGTAAAATAGTCCACCATTCGGATCTCCGGGGGGGAGGGGGGGTACTACTCAAGAGAACGTCGTTATCAGGAAAAAGAAAATTGCCGTTCTACGGATCGGAGCGTGGAATGTCAGATCCCTTAATAGGGCAGGTAGGTTAGAAAATTTAAAAACGGAAATGGATAGGTTAAAGTTAGATGTAGTGGGAATTAGTGAAGTTCGGTGGCAGGAGCAACAAGACTTTTGGTCAGGCGAATACACGGTTATAAATACAAAGTCAAATGGGGGTAATCCAGGAGTAGGTTTAATAATGAATAAAAAAATAGGAATGCGGGTAAGCTACTGCAAACAGCATAGTGAACGCCTTATTATGGCCAAGATAGACACGAAGCCCACGCCTACTACAGTAGTACAAGTTTATATGCCAACTAGCTCTGCAGATGACGAAGAAATTGAAGAAATGTATGATGAAATAAAAGAAATTATTCAGATAGTGAAAGGAGACGAAAATTTAATAGTCATGGGTGACTGGAATTCGGTAGTAGGAAAAGGGAGAGTGGGAAACGTAATACGTGAATATGGATTGGGGGTAAGAAATGAAATCGGAAGCCGTCTGGTAGAATTTTGTGCAGAGCATAACTTAATCATAGCTAACACTTGGTTCAAGAATCATGAAAGAAGGTTGTATACATGGAAGAACCCTGGAGATACTAGAAGGTATCAGATAGATTATATAATGGTAAGAAAGACATTTAGGAACCAGGTTTTAAATTGTAAGACATTTCCAGGGGCAGTTGTGGACTCTGACCGCAATCTATTGGTTATGAACTGTAGATTAAAACCGAAGAAAGTGCAGGTGGGACTTTAAGGAGACGGGACTTGGATAAACGACTAAACCACAGGTTGTACAGAGTTTCAGGGAGAGCGTAAGGGAACAAATGGCAGGAATGGGGGAAAGAAATACAGTAGAAGAAGAATGGGTAGCTTTGAGGGATGAAGTAGTGAAGGCAGCAGAGGGTCAAGTAAGTAGCAATTACAATGTCATCGGCGAGCCTTAAAGTTTTTGATTCTTCTCCAGGTATTTTAATACCTACTCCGAAATTTTCTTTTGTTTCCTTTACTGCTTGCTCAATATACAGATTGAATAACATCGGGGAGAGGCTGCAGCCCTTTTCACTCCCTTCCCAACCACTGCTTCTCCTTCAAGTCCGTCGACTCTTATAACTGCTATCTGGTTTCTGTACAAATTGTAAATAGCCTTCCGCTCCCTGTATTTTACCCCTGCCACCTTCAGAATTTGAAGAGAGAATTCCAGTCAACATTGTCTAAAGCTTTCTCTAAGTCTACAAATGCTAGAAACGTAGGTTTGCCTTTTCTTAATCTACCTTCTAAGATAAGCCGTAGGGTAAGTATTACCTCACGTGTTCCAACATTGCTGGGGAATCCAAACTGATATTCCCCGAGGTCGGCTTCCACTAGTTTTTCCATTCGTCTGCAAGGAGTTCGCGTTAGTATTTTGCAGCCGTGACTTATTAAACTGATAGTTCGGTAATTTTCACATCTGTCAACACCTGCTTTCGTTGGGACTGGAATTATTATATTCTTCTTGAAGTCTGAGGGTATTTCGCCTGTCTCATACATCTTGCTCACCAGATGGCAGAGTTTTGTCACGACTGGCTCTTCCAAGGCCGTCAGCAGTTCTAATGGAATGTTGTATACTCCTGGGGCCTTGTTTCGACTCAGGTCTTTCATTGCTCTGTCAAACTCTTCGCGCAGTATATTATCTCCCATTTCATCTTCATCTACATCCTCCTCCATTTCCATAATATTGTCCTCAAGTACATCGCCCTTGTATAGAACCTCTGTGTACTCCTTCCACCTTTCTACTTTCACTTCTATGCTTAGAACTGGGTTTCCATCTGAGCTCTTGATATTCATACAAGTGGTTCTCTTTTCTGCAAAGGTCTCTTTAATTTTCCTGTCGGCAGTATCTATCTTACCCTAGTGAGATAAACCTCTACATCCTTACATTTGTCCTCTAGCCATCCCTGCTTAGCCAATTTGCACTTCCTGTCGATCTCATTTTTGAAACATTTGTATTCCTTTTTGTCTGCTTCATTTAATGTATTTTTATATTTTCTCCTTTCACCAATCAAATTCAATATTTCTTCTGTTACCCAAGGACTTCTATTAGCCCTCGTCTTTTTACTTACTTGATCCTCTGCTGCCTTCACTATTTCATACCTCAAAGCTACCCATTCTTCTTCTACTGTTTTTCTTTACCCATTCTCGTCAACTATTCCCTTATGCTCTCCCTGAAACTCTTCACAACCTGTGGTTTAGTCAGTTTATCCAGGTCCCATCTCCTTAAATTGTCACCTTTTTGCAGTTGCTTCAGTTTTAATCTACAGTTCATAACCAAGAGATTGTGGTCAGAGTCCACATCCGCCCCTGCATAATGTCTTACAATTTAAAACCTGGTTTCTAAATCTCTGTCTTACCATTATATAATCTATCTGAAACGTGTCAGTATCTCCAGGCTCCTTCCATGTATACAACCTTCTTTTATGATTCTAGAACCAAGTTTATGATTAAGTTATGCTCTGTGCATATTTCTACCAGGCAGCTTCCTGTTTCATTTCTTACCCCATTTCCATTTTCACCTACTTCGTTTCCTTCTGTTCCTTTTCCTACTATCGAATTCCAGTCACCCATGAGTATTAAATTTTCGGCTCCCTTCATTATCTGAATAATTTCTTTTATCTCATCATAAATTTTTTCAATTTCTTCGTCATCTGCAGAGCTAGTGTTCGCATATAAACTTGTACTACTGTAGTAGGCGTGGGCTTCGTGTCTATCTTGGCCACAATAAGGCGTTCACTATACTGTTTGTAGTGGCTTACCCGCACTCCTACGTTTTAATTCATTATTAAACCTACTCCTGCATTACCCCTATTTGATTTTGTATTTATAACCCTGTATTCACCTGACCAGAAGTCTTGTTCCTCCTGCCACCAAACTTCACTAATACCCACTATATCTTACTTTAACCTATCCATTTCCCTTTTTAAATTATCTAACCTACCTGCCCGATTAAGGGATCTGACATTCCACGCTCCGATCCGTAGAACGCCAGTTTTCTTTTTCCTGATAACGACGTCCTCCTGAGTAGTCCCCGCCCGGAGATCCGAATGGGGGACTATTTTGCCTCCGGAATATTTTACCCAAGACGAAGCCATCATCATTTAACCAGACAGTAAAGCTGCATACCCTCGGGAAAAATTACGGCTGTAGTTTCCCCTTGCTGTCAGCCATTCGCAGTACCAGCACAGCAAGGCCGTTTTGGTTAGTGTTACAAGGCCAGATCAGCCAATCATCCATACTGTTGCCCCTGCAACTACTGAAAAGGCTGCTGCCCCTTTTCAGGACCCACACGTTTGTCTGTCCTCTCAACAGATCCCCTTCCATTGTGGATGCACCTACGGTACGGCTATCTGTATCGCTGAGGCACGCAAGCCTCCCCACCAACGGCAAGGTGTATGGTTCATGTCGTTATCACATTTATTACAATCAATCCTGTTTGCTCTAAAGCCAGAGTCTTGAAGGGTCGACGATTCCTGTCGGAAGAGGGTGTACAGGAGTAAGTTACGGGCTTCTTCACACAGCAGGACAAAGTATTTTACAAAACAGGTATCTTCTACCTGGTTCGTCAGTGGGACGATTGCCTCAGTGCTCAAGGCGTTTTTGTCTCTTTGGCATACAGATTCTAGACTGTACGGCACCCGAACGGAAAATATTTGCTCGCCCTTGTATTTTGTATCGGTTTATTCGGCCGAATTTTTCATGTGACGGTGAATTATGTCAGCATTTAAATTTCAAAACCCCGCGCCCTGACATTATATTCTGGGTTGTGTCAGGTATAATGGTTGACACTTCTGCTGGAAAATCATCAGCATTTTTAAAAGCATGTTAAAGAGAATTTTGGCAGTCTTCAATGAATTCGGTTTCTGAGAAAGCAGATGTCTTCCATACCTCATATCACCCAAACGAACACCCTCAATTTCACTCCACTAATCGCTGAGTCTCGAACTCTTGGAGCAGAGGAAACCAACTGTCAGGTAACTTGATACGTTAATGATGTACTGCAAGAAATTTACAAGGTGGCGTAAGGTCCTTAGCTTCCGACAGGCAACTTATGGGCCTTGCAGTCACAGCAAAGTCAAGCAGCAACCATAGTATTCTTGGAGAGAGATTCTGAAGCCAAATAAATGAATGCTTTTCTTGGGGAGAATGTATTAATAACGTTCTTTGGTCGCAACAGTTATACCACTACCAATAGCTTAAAATTACAATACACTGTTTCTAAAATATGAATACTGTTTTTTGGGTGACATGAATATAAACTTTTGGTACACCCTATAATAAATATAGTTGGTCTTAATACTGTCTATAATGATTTAAATACTTCTAAGTTTTAATCGACTTAACCATTAGTTATAAAATAATGCAATCGTGTAGTAAGATTTTAGACACATAAAAAATAAGCCTAAAATTTGAATTCTAAAATCACTATTGTAGTGACTGATAATTCGCAATTTTTCACAAATTTTTATTTATGTACGTTTACAAGGTTGATGACTGAACAACAAAAGAAAGGTAACAATAACGATGCCAGTAAAGGTCTCCTAAGTTCACTTCTAATTTTCCTCAAAGGTTCGTGGTAAAACACACACACACACACACACACACACACACACACACACACACACTAGTAAAGTCCAGTTCAGAGACGAAGATGTAATCATCAGCAGTCGAAGTCCACGAGGTCAGCATCTGGAGTGAACTGAACTTTATGGCTGGTTCTAGTCCCTGAATAGCTGTCTGCAGCCAGTCAGGTTTTGGCGTAGTGATACTTCCTGCAGGCCGTGGCTCGAGCTCCCCCTACAGGAAGTAGTGCTCGGAATGTCTGCCGGTGTTTACCATGGTGCTTTTGGTACGCCATGGACGTAGACAACCCCGTCCTCTGTGGTGTAATATGGGTTTCCGTCACTCAAGGGCTATCTTGGCTCCGGCATAACAACTATGAAATTATATTTTTAAGAGTTACTTTAAAAAAACTGTCTCTAGCAGAGCCTTCATACCAGGTTCGTCCTAGAGGGTCCATATATCATAAAATGGGCTTTGATGCAAGTTAAGTTGTCCTGATCAGACTCTTTTCACTTCTTAGTGCTTCTAAATAAACTGGGTGTATCATAACAGATAGTGAAATGTGATAAGGATGCAAGTATACTAAAACAGATGTACATAACGTTCCAGTTAACATTCTTTCTCAAACGAGCCGTTTGCAAGATATTTGCTGATGTGTTCATCTTCAAGTGCAAAATACTACCGTTTCTACAAAAAGTGTTTTCATGCGGAAGGCTTTGTATTCAGGGCATCCCCAGCCTGAATTCAACATAAGATAAAACTGCTTCAGCTGTAAGTACTTTATTTATGAGAGCGACCTGTTTTGTAGCATTTAGCTTAATCGTCAGGTGCAATAAAATCAGGTCATGTTCTGATCAAAAAAGAGAATGAGATAACCCAGCGTTCACAGTCAGCAATTTTTCCCTACACTGTGGAAGTCAATTATAACATATCATAAAGCAATGTATAACGCTGCCATGATACGCTCTTTTGAGACCAGGTGTACCAGTACCTGCTGAGCTAAGGGTTCCCACATACCGAAAAAGTGGTCAAAAACCGGCCATATATAACCATGTGTAGTATTATGTTAAAATTAAATACCACCGGTCCCTCATTCACCACCAAAATCGCGAGCACTGGATGTGTCCAAACAGGCGACGTGTCAACACGAAACTGTGGAATAAAAAATGTTTCCGAAACGTTAACTTTTTGACTGGGTTCCCATCTAGTTAGGATCAAATTTCTCCAATGGCCGCAGTTGGAGAATGTACTATTCTGTGTGTTTGATGGAGCGCTGGCAATTTCGCTGCTGATGAGAGATGACATCTAACGTGTCAACATGACCTGTCGGGCAAAAGAAGTCTACTGTCAAACATTGACCCTAATTTGACAAATAAAATTCTACGAATATACGTTTGGATCATAGTATTGTGTGGAAGTGAATTATGGACCGTGAGATGATAACCAGAAAGAAGAGAACCAGTGGGGTTGAGTGCAGTGTTATGAAGGAGGCTGAACACATAGGTGGACTTTTGACATAAGAAAGCGAGTTCTCCGCAGGATCGACGAGGAAAGGAGTGTGTCGAGACCACTTGACAAAAATAAGGCACTGCACGGTATGACGTGTTAATACGCCAAAATATAACTTCCTTGGTACTAGGGAAAACTTTAAAGGTAAAAACTGCAACGGAAGACAGAAATGGGATCATATCCAATGGATGTATTGCGGCATATTTCAACTTCATGCCGCTGAAGCCTAGTTTTCTGGTACACTGCAGTGGCACATTCCACACTAGGCCACTAGCAGAGCGTGGGACTCATGCGAGCGTCGTTCTGGAAGGAGTCAGGAAGCGTGGTAGAGCGGACTGGCAGTTCGTAGACCTCCACCAAGCAAACTAAGCCCTGGACGGAGAGTGCCGCGTAACACAGAGCAGCGTGAAAACAGTGTAAGTGTACTGTAACGGTTAGAGGGGGCTGATGGCCAGCTGTAACGAAAACAGTATCAAGCTGAAGCAGCGGATCGTGTCGTCTTGTCAGTGCCTGGGAGAAGACGGCTCCTCACAGTTAGGGAGGAGGAAAGGTCGAGAGGTTGGTTGCAGCGAGATGGTGCAGAGCATGAAGTGACGTGTGCATCTGTGACTCGTTTTTGCTGTTGTCAGGCAGTGGTATGCGTCCTTGGCCAATTACATTTCAGGACAGCAGCGTGCAACGGAACAGGTGAAATTGGTTGGATTCAGTTTGTTATTGTACGAGTGTGAAAGCACGGCGAACCCATGAGAAATATAGCTGTGCCAAGACTAGTGTCAAGTTTTTTTCACGTCCGTGGCTGTGATACAGTGTCACATTTCTGACAGTGAAATTGCAAATATGGTGAGCCCATTGTTCTATGGAGAGGCGCGAAAAGGCAGGGAAAGGGCTGGGAAGTGGTTCTGAGCTGAACACAGTGAAAATTGCAAAACTAAACCATCAAATAACATTTATTCAACAACTATTCAACTCCAGTGGGCACCACAGATATAATCTGAAAATATACAACTAAAGAAAAGCATCACAGATTCTAATAAATGCAATCCGCATTCAGTTGAAAACCTAAGATCCTTACATCTTCAATAAATTAGATTAAGCAATATTCATGATTAAATATATTAACTTTAATCTTTATAAATATATAAATTATAGAGCACAGAAATCAGTCGTCCTTTTTTCTGTAGGGTTTATTTGGCTAATCCAGATTTCGGCTAGTGCCTAGCTATTATCAATGCACTATTTTCTAGTCTCGATACATCTCAGTTCCCTGTTGTTCGGGAGTTAGTCACAGTTCTATGAATGCTGATGTGACAGACGGCCGAACAACGGGGAACTGACATGTATCGAGACTATAAAATAGTGCATTGATAATGGCTACGCACTAGCCGATATCTAGATTTGCCAAGTAAAACCTACGAAAAAAGGAAGACTGATTGCTGCGCTCTATAATTTATAAATAATATCACAGTCGCTGAGTGCGCCAACTTTCCTAATGTAAGGTAAACTGATACCTTTAATCTTATACTGAATGACTCTAATATTTGTATGTATGAGGTTTGTTGCCAGAATTGTTAAAAAATTATGTTACTTGTAATCTCCAAAAGATACCGTCAGCGGAATGCTATAAAGGTTAACTAACAACAGACAGCCCCCAAATTTTTTTTACTAATCTAGACTCTTTATATTGTGGATGACGTCCTTTTGGATATACCAAATACACAGCAGGAAGAACTTACCACAACAACCTTAATGCTAGAGCACAGAACAGCCAATAAAAATAAAACTAATCTTGAACATTATTCTAGTAAATAAAATTGCTACAGAATTACAACTTTAGACTGAAATAGAGCAGCATCCCATGAACAATTTGATAGAACCAAGACTATTGTCGAGTGTTCTGCACGCCCGTGACTGTGGTGGCATACAGTGCCACGTTTATGAAAGTGAAATTCTAAATGTCGTAAAAGATGTTCAAATGTGTGTGAGTTCCAGAGGGACCAAACTGCTGAGGTTATCGGTCCCTAGATTTACATACTACTTAAACTAACTTAAACTAACATGTACTAAGAACAACACACATACCCATTCCCGAGGGAGGACTCGAACCTCTGGCGCCTCAAACCGCAGGGTCACTCCGCGCGGCTGGTAAAAGATGCAGTCTTATATACTAAGGAAACTTTACTGACTTACAAGACAATTTATGTGATCATTAACCAACCCGAGACTAAGCAGTAACTGAAATATTTGATAAAGGGAACTTGAAATTTATGATCTGGCCAGAAATTTTTAATACAGCGAACAGTTCAAGTGACTTGAAAGTTTGTGCCACTAATATTATCATTACATTTTTGTTTAATTTTGCGCTAAAGTAAGCTTATTAAATTTGCTTTCGTTTGATATAAGATAGAAGTGAAAAGATCCAAGATCATGCAACAGTTGCATCACACGTTCTGAACATGGACCAATTACGTTCTAATACGTGGCGTATTTGTTGAACTCAGTTCATTAGCTTGCATTAAAGATCATGCAGCACAGTTACATAGCCAGCTGGAATTGAAACAGAGTAACAATCACAAAAAAGTAATAACAAAAAACCTGCAACAAGTAATAATAACAAAACTACAACAAACAACAGACAGGCGAACCAAAATACAAATATTTTAATGGCTCTTGAAGGTCTGCAACTGAGATGCTTGCATGTATTGTCACTAACAACAAACCATTTAGTGTCGGCGCTTATCGCCAGTACAGAACGTGGGCGGAATGATACAGAACAGAGCGCAGCAGTCACCACCTAACGGACAATGCAAGCAAAATGGTAAAGTTGAACCAAGAAATTGCTCGTTATTACGGTCTGTCATTCTGCAGTGAAGTCTTTCCAATATCGGATTTCTTATGAAAGTCTACTTAGCACCATATTACGGAGTAGGCACCACAGCGCAAGTCGGGCTGCTGACAACACACACTGCCCCTTGGCCACAAGACACTGCCGACAGAAGAAGTCACGAAAAGCCAAAGTCTCCACACCGCATTCGCGCTTCCTCGTCCAGGCGATTCTCCACTGTACTGCCCACGATGTTCCTTAAATACCCACCCCTCAATGGGCACCGCTGACTATGAGCCCGGAAGTTCGTTCCTACAGAAGAGGCCAAACAGCACACGCTAAGAAGGATCGTTAATGGGCGAGAAGTGGAAAGGATTGCTCCTTCATGGCACAAAGCTAATTTTTTCTTTCGTTTGGAGCCTGCTTGTAAGATTAATCACGAGCAGAAACTCTGGTACCGCGCGCCTCGGAATTTGAATCCCCACCAGACGTCATGGATGTCGAAGACCCCTAGAGGTCTCTGCACCATCCCACCGTAAGCTGTGGCGGCGCGCGCCTCCTGGCTCGCTTTTAGTGTGAGGGCGCCACAGTGGAACACGTGGTTCCAGCGGCCAATAGCGGCGCCCCCGATAGAGTACTTAAGCGCCTGCCTCTCGCTCAGCCTGGCTCCCTCTCCCTGATGATGTCCTCGTCCCCTCCATCTACCCCTCCTATCAACTTTGACCCTGCCCCGCCCCCCACTTCCCGTGTCCTTTCCTTTCGGCACCCTCCCTCCCTTCTCTTCTCTTCCCTTCTTTTTCCGTCTCCCTGTCCCCTCCCTTCCCCCTCTTCCCCCGGGCTTCCTCTCCCCCTTCCTCCCTCCCCCCTATCTCCCCTGCCCGTGGCATCTCTGCTCTCCCCTCTCGCTCTCCCACTCCCCTTCCTCCTCCTCCTCTCTTGGCAGGTCCCCGGACTCGCACACGTATAGTGAACATTCGCGCGCCGGAGATCGTCGCCTTTTGTGTCTCGTGTGTGTGACGTCGTATAGTGTTTTTGGTGTCCGCCGTCCCACTCCTACGTTCACTTGTGCCGTCGGACTCATTAGTGTTTTGTGCGCCGTGCCGACGTGTTTTCCGTGTTGTTATCGTCACATGTGAACGACTCCGTGTTTTTTATGTCTCTGTGACCTCTCTCTTTTGCCCGTCACTTTGTTCTTTGTCATTCACCATGTTTTATACTCTTGTAAAACGCTATGGCTGAAGAGCGGCGTAGTGTGCCGCTGCCAGCCTACCTGAGTTGTACAGGTTTTAAAATAACAATAAAGTAAAAAAAAAAAAAAAAAAAAGCTCAGCCTGCTCGAACATATCCGCATCCTCTACACCTCCCGCCGTCTTGAATCCCCTCACCCCCTGGTTGCTCCTCTCCTCTCCGATCCCCGCCCCCTGCCACGTCTTCATCGTTGTGTCCCCCCTACCCTCCATCTCTACACCCTACATCTCCTTTCCCAAGGTGGCTTCCATCAACTCCCCCTCCCAGATGATGCCCTCTCTCCCTCCATTTATCCCTCATATCAACTCTGATCCTCACTCCCCCTCCTTTCCTCTGTCCTTTTCCCGGGCTCCCTCTCCCCCCCTTCCATCCTCTTTCTTCCACACCTCCCCTCTCCCCCCCCCCCCCCAATCTGCCTTGGATCAGGAGTGCCATCTTTGTGCCGCCTTTTTCGTGCAGTGTTTTACAGTGTTTTTTTCCAGTGCGTGCTCCGTGTTGTGTTTTTTGGGAAGTGTAGCGAGCAGCCATCATACTGTCGCTGGGTGTGCTTTTTATCACTTGCGAACAGAATCCAGACTGTCGCCATGTTTTTTAATTGTGTGTCTACTATGTTACTTGACTGATTCCTGTGTATTTTATCAACATTGCCATCGCCTTTTGCTTTCTGTTTTAACTTTCCGCATTTTTACGCCATTTTCCACTTTAAATCGACATTTTATCGCCTGTTTTTTCTTGTTTCTTTCTTCTTCCTTTATTTAAAAAAAAGTCTGTAGGCTGTAGAGCACCATAGTAAGCTGCTGCCAGCCCGCCCCCTTCGGGGGAAATTGAAAATCAATAAAGAAAAAAAAGAGAAAAAGCTCAGCCTGTGAGTCTAATTGTTGCGTGAGTCTTGAGATATCGCCTCGACAACAGACAGCGTGTTATTTGTTCTTTGTTTTCATTACTAGTGGACGTCTTGGATTCGTTTGGTTGTCTCTGTCACTCCGTTGCTTCTTGCGTGGTGTCGTCGTAAAGTGTCTCTCCATCGTCCGTCGTTTCGGGTCCGTCCTTTCCGTTCGTTTGTTTGTTCGAGGGCCGCTCTCCGTTTGGTCCTGCCGAGCTTTCTCGGCCAACCCGCGATCGTTCCGGTCGCCGTTACAACAGGTTACAGCAGAAACAAGCTGTAATTTAGTCTGGAACGCTCTTGTATAGTCATTCTGGGCCAAAGAAAGATTATTTTATAGCGATAATGCATGGATATATTTTATCGTATGTTCAGTTGTGTATTAATATTGCTCTTAGTGAGATAAGCTGGTTATATTTCTGTTGGGGACACATTGTTTTCATCAGATTTCTGATCCAAGTCATGCGGCATACCAAGAAATGACTGAGCAGGATAAGTGCAAGTGCTACTCTGAGATGAAGAAGAATTCTTGACAGACCACATCAAACCGAGAGGGACAAATTGAGCAGAACCTGCACCATGACCATCAATATCACCTGTCCGTTTATATCTGAGGTAATCTTCAAAGTGTACAGCTCTTCCATCCATACATTTGATGAACTCGAGCAACAAATGTTACTGTCTCGTCAGAATTTACGACGTCTTTTGAGGGAGTTTCGATAAATCTGTGATTTTTTTTAACAGGAATGTATATGGAATTAAATTTAACATGTAACGTGATGAAGCAGTAAAGCACTTGTTACCGCTAGGGGTTAAATTTGAGCCCAATTAGATTGAGCTTACATCGACAAGTTTTTAATTCCGATACATTTGTTCTATAAAGGACAACATTTCGTGCTGAACGCAGCTTTCATTCGAAAGCATACAATGGATCACGATTAGTAAAGCTCTAAAACTAAATTCCGTCCGAACAGGCGTTGAAAGTCCAACGGTGTCATCCTCAGCCGATAGGTATCTCTGTATACGGATATAAGGCGTGTGTGGTCACCACACCAGTCTCGCCGTCGTTGCCAGACTGGAGCTGCTGTTTTTCGGTCGAGTACTTTCTCAATTCGCCTCTAAAGGGCTCGGCGTAGCCTCCTTGCCAATAATGCTCGGCAGACCCAGGCGGTCACTCATCCAAAGGCTAGCCAAACCCGACAGCGCTTAAGGACAGCGTTAGTTTAGTGTGCGCTACCTCGTAACTCATTGTTTTCGCAGACACTGAAATAAGTAATTTTCTGTATCGCTTTCGGTACAGCCACGATTCGAAATGGCAGTGCCATAATCAAATATCACCATAACGTTTTGGTGTCAAAAATTAAGCACCTCGTAGCGACTCCATTGCTATGAGTAGGACGGTAGGACAGAAGAAGCGTTTACATAGAATGTTAAAAGAAAGACTTCTGTATGACATTTCATCAACGGTATACAAGCATTTTTTTTCTTACTTTCCATTCCCACCTCAGAAGGTAGGGGGCGAGCTGCTTGTGTACCTATTGGCTTTTGTTGGTCATTCTGTTGGGTCACTATTTATGTATTGGTATAGGGGGTATGGGGGGAGGGGCTGTCTCCCAATTGGGAATTTGCAGGAGGTTGTGGAGGGTAAAAATCGTAGAGGGCACCAAGAGATGAATACACTAAGCAGATTCAGAAGGGTGTAGGTTGCAGTAAGAACTGGGAGATGAAGAAGCTTGCACAGGATAGGGTAGCACGGAGAGCTGCATCAAACCAGTCTCAGGACTGAAGACCACAACAACAACAACAACAACGTGGGGACAGCAACGTTGTTCACCTTACGGCCTAAGGAAAACCTTCAAAACCCGGCAAGAGCTGCTGGTGGTTTACCACCATTTTGTGTGTGCACTGTGTTTGCTGTGTTTGTGCAGCACAATTTCCCAGTCGTGCTGGTCCTCAGTTTCTTGGCCATATTCGACTGGCTTAGTCTTCTCTCGTTTCTCGCGTCTTCTTTGATAGCTATACCTCTTCCAGTATGGCTCCAGGAAGACGGCATCTGCGTGGATTTTTCCCGACTGGTTCTTCTTCTTACATTCATAGTGGCTATGTGATGTCAGCATGTCGTAGTAGTTAATAACTTTTTTTCATTCCCACCTCAGAAGGAGAGAGTGGACTGATTGTCTTTTTCTGCGGGCAATACGCGAACAAGAGACATACACTACACTTAGATTACACAGATACAGACATGGATATATACACACAGCAGTAAGAGACGAAGAACAATGGGCACAAGTAAGCGTATTGACAAACAGTGTTTCCAACACAACACATGAAGAGTAAACGCGGACACGACGTAACAGACATGCCTATGGGCAACGTAACAACAATCTCCAGAAGGTGGACAGCGATACCCACAATGAAATCGAAAACCGTGACAATGAGGACGAACAGAAGGAGGAAGATGAGATGTGACAGTAAATAAGCGTAAGGTGGTGGCGATCTATCCAAGAAATCACCAAATGCTGTACACGGATGGGCACCTAAAGTTAATAAATTGGATTAGTAATAAATAGGATTAGCAATACTATTTCTTTACGATTAACCATCTCTCTCTCTCTCTGTCTCTCTCTCTCTCTCTCTCTCTCTCTCTCTCTCTCTCTCTCTCTCTCTCCCCCTCTCCCCCCCCCCACCTCTCTCTCTCTCTCTCTCTCTCTCTCTCTCTCTCTCTCTCTCTCTCTCTCTGTGTGTGTGTGTGTGTGTGTGTGTGTGTGTGTGTGTGGGTGTGTGTGTGGGTGTGGGTGTGACTGGCGGTCAACGGCTCGAAGATCAATTCCGAGGTATTCACCGTCAGTCATCAGTCACAATCGGTGACGGTACTAACAAATCTCTCTTCTATCCTGTCATGTTTTTATATTCTTTCTAAAAAAGTAACAAAATTTTATTAATATTTCAACCTTAAATTATTGTTATTTTTGCCGGCTGGAGTGGCCGAGCGGTTCTAGGCACCCTGGAGCCGCGTGACCGCTACCGTCGCAGGTTCGAATCCTGACTCGAGCATGGATGTGTGTGATGCCCTTAGGTTAGTTAGGTTTAAATAGTTGTAAGTCCTAGGGGACTGATGACCTCAGAAATTAAGTCCCATAGTGCTCATAGCCATTTTTGTTAAGTATTATTCTTTGTAAATGTTCTTCTTAAAACAAAAGACAAAAAAACTGCAAAAAGACGAAAAACGAGAATTGTAAGATGTACGACCTGTTTTAAAACGACAGGTAACAGGTCTATAATTTGGCAATAAATAAATAAGTAAAATACATAGTTGGTTTTGTCCGTCATGCTGCACTGGTCGGTCGCGTCTTGATGGTTGTCTTCTGCAGTCATCCTGACACCCCTGGATGGCGTTTCAGATGGGTAGACTGCGTCTCTTGTTGCTTCGTCTCGTTGGGGTCGTTCTGTGAGGCCGCTGAAGTGTTGACCTGGCCGCCCGTCTGCAGCGCTCGAGTTTCGATTTGCAACCGCCGGCGGTAGGCCACCTGCAGCATGAGGCAGACAGCCTCCATTTCTGCGTGTAGCGCTATGCGGAACAGGGCTTCCGCTTCTTGGAGCGCCGCTCCGTTGTCGATAGGCGGTCCTTCTTGCGCGCCACCTACTGCCACTGTGGCTTCTTTCTGTGCTCGGTGTTGTGGTGCTGACAGACTCTCACCCACTACGCGCGGCAGACTCCCCCCACCCCCACCCCCTCCGCCACTTCCAATCTCACTGGTGGCGAGGACAGCCGTCAGAGCGGGAAGGGATGCCGCTGCCGTCTCGCCCTTTGTCTGCTCTGGAGATGCATCTGCGGCTTTCCTGCGCCGCCTTCTTCTGCGTCTTCCTTCTCAGCAATTCCTATAGATGTACGAATTGCCTGGTTCCTCTTGTTGTGGCCCGCGAAGACTTTACCGCCGCGCCAGCTTGCCACGTTGTAGCGTTCTTCACGCGACCTTGCGCTTCTGCGTCTTTCTTGGTTGCGAGAGCACTTTACAGAAGTCGCTCCGTTGTGGCAATATTCTGCCACATGTCCTTCTTGCTGACACTTAAAGCAATGTGGCCTTGTGTCGAGCGCCGCTGGTAAGACTCCAGCGTCACGCGGAGGACTAGAATTGTGTCGATCTCGTAGACCTGGTCCGCCAGAGGCATCCCCGTCATCGCTGGTGCAACCACAACCGGGATGAACAGCGGTGGCCTCCTGTTAGTGCGACTGTGCAGCTTTACCGCCACGCCACCGAGCTGGCGATCTCACAGTGCTTTCCGCACACTCCCTTTGGTGCACAGCCAAGGCAACTCCTTGAGCAGCGACTATTACCTTCTTTTCCTTCTGCTGCGTCTTGGCTAGCGCCGGCGTTTTCGATAGGCAAAGGGCTTTGAAGTCGTTCATGCAGCTTGGCTGATCTGTCTTTGTCTAGACAGTGTCTTTGCCTAGACACTACTTTCAGCCGTCCTGTCGCGGCGGTGTTCATTTTGCCGTAGACTTCCCACCAATCCCGAAAGCGGACATAGATCGGAGGGGGCGACAGCGTAGTGTCGCGATCGATTTCTTCTACACTACTGGCCGTTAAAATTGCTACACCACGAAGATGACGTGCTACAGACGCGAAATATAACCGACAGGAACAAGATACTGTGATATGCAAATGATTAGCTTTTCAGAGCATTCACACAAGGTTGGCGCCGGTGGCGACACCTACAACGTGCTGACATGAAGAAAGTTTCCAAACGATTTCTTATACACAAACAGCAGTTGACCGGCGTTGCCTGGTGAAACGCTGTTGTGATGCGTCGTGTAAGAAGGAGAAATGCGTACCATCACATTTCCGACTTTGATAAAGGTCGGATTGTAGCCTATCGCGATTGCGGTTTATCGTATCGCGACATTGCTGCTCGCGTTGGTCGAGAGCTAATGACTGTTAGCAGAATATAGAATCGGTGAGTTCAGGATGGCAATACGGAACGTCATGCTGGATCCCAACGGCCTCGTATCACTAGTAGTCGAGATGACAGCCATCTTATCTGCATGGCTGTAGCTGATCGTGCAGCCACTTCACGATCCCTGAGTCAACAGATGGGGACGTTTGCAAGACAACAACCATCTGCACGAACAGTTCGACGACGTTTGCAGCAGCATGGACTATCAGCTCGGAGACCATGGCTGCGGTTATCATTGACGCTGCATCAGAGACAGGAGCGCCTGCGACGGTGTACTCAACGACGGACCTGGGTGCACGAATGGCAAAACGTCATTTTTTCGGATGAATCCAGGTTCTCTTTACAGCATCATGATGGCCGCATCCGTGTTTGGCGACATCGCGGTGAACGCACATTGGAAGCGTGTATTCGTCACGGCCATACTGGCGTATCACCCGGCGTGATGGTATGGGGTGCCACTTGTTACACATCTTGGTTACCTCTTGTTCGCATTGACGGCAGTTTGAAAAGTGGACGTTGCATTTCAGATGTGTGATCACCCATAGCTCTACCCTTCATTCGATCCCTGCGAAACCCTACATTTCAGCAAGATAATGCACGACCGCATGTTGCAGGTCCAGTACGGTCCTTTCTGGATGGAGAAAATGTTCGACTGCTGCCCTGGCCAGCACGTTCACCCAAATTGCTTGAAAATGTAATCACATGTCAGTTCTAGTATAATGTATTTGTCCAATGATTACCCGTGTATTATCTGCATTTCTTCTTGGTGTAGCAATTTTAATGGCCAGTAGTGTACTTCGCGAGTTTCCTCTTCGGCTTCCTGCGGATCGTCCGGAAGGTGTTTCTCCGCGGTGGCAACTTTCGCCGGGTGTCTGCTCATTGCTATCGCCTTCTTCTTGTGCGAGTACTGGGCCATGGTGACACCCACACGCTACACGACAACTCTGCTTTTGCTGTACAACAACGCAACAATTTGCAGTGCGCGCGTGCTTCACCGGGGAACCCGACTGCTCCGCAACAGCGATTCGCTCGCCACGGCTGCACAGGCGCAACTGTGTCTGTGATGCGATACAAGCACTAGAAATGTCGGTCACAAACCTTTAAGCACATAGGAGTAGCTCCAGTAACCTTATAAACATTCTGATACAAGCACTAGTGTTTCAGAATTTTTTATAAGGATACTGGAGACGCTTCTACCTGCATAAAGGTTTGCGACAGACATTTCTAATACCTTCTCGTGCTTGTTCCGCTGTATCATTTTAATCATTTTATCCCGCTTTTGTTGCCACATTGTGAGAGTTATTGTCAAAAGTGTTCGAAACTTGTGAATGACCAGTGACAATATAGCCACTTAGTTTCATTGTTATGGTATCTTGTACGCTAAGTACGTGTCCTGTCACCAGTTTGACAACACCCAAGACAATTTTCCTCTTATTATACACATTATTAATTTTTGCAGGACTTGCACACTTCCGGACATTTTGCCGATTTTCCTTTTCGTGCAGACATCGTATGTGAATGTTCTTTTTTGTGATAACGTATTCTTAGGTCCAGTGTAAGAACGACAAACATTTAGCAGGACCTCTTTGAAATTGTCAGCGGCAAGACTGTGGCCTATTGTGGTTTCCGTTTACCTTTACGCTACGTTATTGCTCGCACTTTTCGGGATCCCAAGACAGTCATTCGACTATGAAATCGAAGGACCCAGGAAGGTCGTACTCAACACTCTGTAAGGTCTCAGTTGTCCCACGTGACTAGCACCCTAGAGGATAATAACAATCTCTGCTCGGCCGAGCAGGATCGTACAACCACGGTACGTGTCTTGAGACAGGAAACTGGCGTCTTTACTGCAAGATAAGTACCAGCACCGACAGAAATAGTTCAGGTATACATGCTGACGTCGCAAGTTTAATATGAAAGAGATAACGAAAGTATAACAGAAACTTCCTGGCACATTAAAACTCTGTGCCGGACCGAGACTCGAACTTGAGACCTTTACCTTTCGCCGTCAAGTGCTCTACCGCAGGACACCTTCTGTGAAGTTTGGAAGGTAGGAGACGAGATACTGATGGAATTAAAGCTATGAGGACGGGTCATGAGTCGTGCTTGGGTAGCTCAGTCTGTAGAGCACCTGCCCGCGAAAGGCAAAGATCCCTAGTTCAAGTCTCGGTCCGGCACACAGTTTTAATCTGTCAGGAAGTTTCATATCAGAGCACACTCCGCTGCAGAATGAAAATTTCACTCGGGAAAGTATAAGAAGTAATTCGCTACGTAAAAGGAGATGAAAATCTGATAGTCATGGTGGATTCGAATGCGGTTGCGCGGGAACGAGTAGAAGAAAAGGTTACTGGAGAATATGGTCTTAGTACTAGGAATGAGAGAGAAGAAAGAGTAATTGAGTTCTGCAATCAATTTCAGTCAGTAATACTCAGTTCAACAGTCAAAAAGGGGAAGGTATAATTGGAAAATGGGAAGATTTCAGTTAAATTAGATAATGGTGGATTGTTAAGTTGGCAAAGGAACACATATAGACTGTGATCACAATTTAGTAAACAGTAAGCTGAAGGTTAAGAGACTGGCCAGGAGGGATCAATGTACAAAGAAGTGGGATTCGGAAGTACTAACTGATGAAGATATACGATTGAATGTCTCTGAGGCTATCATAATGCGATAAGGAATAGTTGAGTAGCCACTTCAGTTGAACATGAGTTGACATCTCCTAAAGGGTAATCACGAAAGTGGGAAAGAAGAACTTAGGTACATAGAAGGTAACCACGAAGAAGCAGTGGGTAACAGAAGAATACTTCAGTTGATCGATGAAATAAGAAAATACAAAAATGTTCAGGGAAAATCAGGAATGCAGAAGTAAAAGTCACATAGGAATGGCGTTAATAGGCTGCGCAGAGAAACTATGGCGAAATCGAAAAAGAAATGATTGTCGGAAGGACTGACAAAGCATATAGATAAGTTCAAATGGCTCAAATAGCTCTGAGCACTACGGCACTTAACATCTGAGGTCATCAGTCCCCTACAACTTAGAGCTACTTAAACCTAGCTAACCTAAGGACATCACACATTTCCATGCCCGAGGCAGGATCCGAACCTGCGACCGTAGCGGTCGCGCGGTTCCAGACTGAAGCGCCTAGAACCGCTCGTCCACAGCGGCCGGCGCTATAGATATGTCAAAACGACATTTAGTGAAATTAAAAGCACGGATGGTAACATTAAGAGCGCAGTGGGAATTCCACTGTTAAATTCAGAGGAGAGAGCGGATAGATGGAAAAAGTACATTGAAGCCCTCTGCGAGGGGGAACACTTGTCGGATGATGTTATAGAAGAAGAAACAAGAGTCAATATAGATGAAGTTAAGGATCCGGGATTACAACCAGAATTTAAAAGAACTTTGGAAGCCTTAAGATCTAATAAAGCAAAAGCATAGACAAACCTATCACAATTTCTAAAATCACTAGGGGATGTAGCAACAAAACAATTATTCACGTTTGTATGGAGAATGTATGAGTCTGGGAAAATACCACCTGACTGTCGGATGACATTATCCACGCAATTCCGAAGACTGCAAGAGCCGAAAAGTGCGAGAATTATCACACAGTCAGCCTATCATCTCATGCTTCCAAACAGCTAAAAAGAAAATATACAGAATAATGGAAAAATAACTGAGAATGTTTGGCTTTAGGAAAGGTAAAGGCACTAAAGAAGCAGTTACGACGCTGTGGTTCGTAAAGTAAACAACGCTAAAGAAAAATAAAGATACATTAACAGGATTCCTCGACCTAGAGAAAGCATTTCACAATGTCAAATGGAGCAAAATGTTCGAAATTCTGAGAAAAATAGGAGTAACTATAATGAAATACGGATAATATGTAATACGTCAAGATGGCACAATAAGAGGAGTAGACCAAGGACGAAGTGCTCGAATTAAAAAGGCTGTAAGACAGAGATGTGGTCTTCAATCTACGAGTATATATCGAAGAAGAAATGACGGAAATAAATGCAAGTTTGAGGAGTGGAAAAGAAATTCAAGGTGATAGGATACCAATGATAAGAGGAACTACGGGGTCTGTTAAATGGAATCAACAGTCTAATGAATACAGAATATGGATTCAATGAAAATCAAAGAAAAACAAGAGACTTAACATGAGGACTGGGTGATCACGAAGCTGATGACGTAAGGGAATTCTGGAAACTAGGCAGCAAAACAATACTTTATGGATGGAGCAAGAAGGCACTGGCACTGGGAAACGGGTCATTCCTGACCAAGAGAAGTCAACTAGTATCCAACACGGGCCTTGATTTGAGGAATGAATATCTGAGAATGTACATTTCGAACACGGCATTGTATGGTAGCGAAACATGGACCGTGGGAAATTTGTAAAAGAAGAGAATCGAATAACTTGAGTCGTGGTGCTACAGAAAAATGTTGATAATTTGGTGGACTGATAAGGTAAGGAATGAGAAGGTTCTCTGGACAATCGCCGAGGAGCGGAATATGTAGGAAACAGTGGTTAAAAAAATGGCTCTGAGCACTGTGGGACTTAACATCTGTGGTCATCAGTCCCCTAGAACTGAGAACTACTTAAACCTAACTAACCTAAGGACATTACACACATCCATGCCCGAGGCAGGATTCGAACCTGCGTCTGTAGCAGTCGCGCAGTTCCGGACTGAGCGCCTAGAACCGCTAGACCACCGCGGCCGGCTAGGAAACAGTGACAAGAACGACAGGATGATAAGACATTTTTCAAGACATCACAGAATAACTTATGTGGTATTATATGGAGCTGTAGAGGGTAAAAGTTGTAGAGGAAAACAGAGATTGGAATACATCCAGTAAATAATTGATGATGTAGGTTGCAAGTGCTACTCTCAGAAGGAAGATTTGGCGCAAGAGGGAAATTCGTGGCGGGCTGCATCGGACCAGAAATGTTCAAATGTGTGTGATCTCCTAAGGGACCAAACTTCTGAGCTCATTGGTCCGGCTGATTAAAAACAAAAAAAAGTACCCAAACGTACAAGGCGGCGGCGGCGGCAACGACTGGAGCACCACGAGCTGTCAGTATAGCTGCAGTTTCCCTTGATGCGGCAACAGAGAGAGGCGTGCCTACTGACCACTGGACATAGTGGTATTCTTTTCAGAAAAAATTCCAGTTCTGCTTACCATCACCTCTGAATCATATATCCGGTAATTTTGACAACACATTCCTTACGTGTTAAGGCTGTTGTCTCTTCCCTTTCTCCAAGTTCTCTCGATGCTTTCATCAAAATAGCTCAAGACCTCATGTTACGCGAACTGTTACGACGTATCTTCATAAGTAGCCGGCTAGTTCAACGTTCTGCCGACCTCCTATCCACGGAACACATCTGAACATCGTTTGGCGGGAGACGGCCACGTGACCCCAACCAGTCACTACGATTGAGGCACTTTCAGAGCAGAAGTAGACTGGAATGACACGGCCGTATCTGTCGCCCAAGCTCTGTTTGACTTTATGGTCAGAAGGGTCAGAGCCATTGATGCTGCCAGACATTGCAACTCTGTGTACAGTTTTCTGCGCACTGCATACCCCTAAATCACCTAAAAATATAGCGAAGTACACACCTGGCCATTAAAATTGCTACACCAAGAAGAAATGCTGATGATAAACGGATATTCATTGGACAAATATATTATACTAAAACTAACACGTGATTACATTTTCACGCAATTTGGGTGCATAGATCCTGAGAAATCAGTACCCAGAACAACCACCTCTGGCCGTAATATTAGCCTTGATACGCCTGCGCATTAAGTCAACCAGAGCTTGGATGGCATGTAAAGGTACAGCTGCCCATGCAGCTTTAACACGATAGCACAGTTCATCAAGAGTAGTGACTGGCGTATTGTGGCAAGCCAGTTTCTCGGCCACCATTGCCCAGACGTTTTTAATTGGTGAGAGATCTGGAGAATGTGTTGGCCAGGGCAGCAGTCAAACATTTTCTGTATCCAGAAAGGCCCGTACAGGACCTGAAACATGCGGTCGTGCATTATCCTGCTGAAATATAGAGTTTGGCAGGGATCGAATGAATCGTAGAGCCACGGGTCGTAACACATCTGAAATGTAACGTCCACTGTTCAAAGTGCCGTCAATGCGAACAAGAGGTGACTGAGACGTGTAACCAATGGCATCCCATACCGTCACGCCGGGTGATACGCCAGTATGGCGATGACGAATACACGCTTCCAATGTGCGTTCACCGCGATGTCGCCAAACACAGATGCGACCATCATGATGCTGTAAAAAGAACCGGAATTCATCCGAAAAAATTGCGTTTTGCCATTCATGCACCAGATTCGTCGTTGAGTACACCATCTAAGGCGCTCCTGTCTCTGATGCAGCGTCAAGGGTAACCGCAGCCATGGTCTCCGAGCTGATAGTCCATGCTGCTGCAAACGTCGTCGAACTGTTCGTGCAGATGGTTGTTGTCTTGCAAACGTCCCATCTGTTGACTCAGGGATCGAGACGTGGCTGCACGATCCGTTACAGCCATGCGGATAAGATGGCTGTCATCTCGACTGCTTGTGATACGAAGCCGTTGGGATCCAGCAAGGCGTTTCGTATTACCCTCCTGAACCCACCGATTCCATATTCTGCTAACAGTCATTGGATCTCGACCAACGCGAGCAGCAATGTCGCGGTATGATAAACCGCAATCGCGATGGTCTACAATCCGACCTTTATCAAAGTCGGAAACGTGATGGTATGCACTTCTCCTTCTTACACGAGGCATCACAACAACGTTTCACCAGCCAACGCCGGTCAACTGCTGTTTGTGTATGAGAAATCGATTGGAAACTTTCCTAATGTCAGCACGTTGTAGGTGTCGCCACTGGCGCCAAACTTGTGTGAATGCTCTGAAAAGCTAATCATTTGCATATCACAGCATCTTCTTTCTGTCGGTTAAATTTCGCGTCTATAGCACGTCATCTTCGCGGTGTAGCAATTTTAATGGCCAGTAGTGTATTATTCCTGCTATACTGTACACGGACAATACGTAGATTTTCTAAGTCAGCACTTTACTTCCTGCATCATTCTTAGATAAAGTAACTTATGGATAGTAGCCATCCCGGATATTGACGGAGGAATTTACTGCTGCCTGAAGTTACATATTTCTGCAGGTATCTTTAATGCTGCCGTTGTATGTCGTACCAATTGTTGGTGGTGTCGCGTGTGGCTAATATCTGAGCCTCATATCCATTAGGGTAATACGACAGAATAGACTGTGTATAAAAAGAGGGTTGTTCCTTTTAGTTGAATGAAGCCTAGCGTTGCGCTTGTCGCAGTACTGAGACCGAGTAGACGTGAAAAGACAGCTGCTTACTACTACGTCTCGAAATGGAAATTCTTACGAGACGGAAGTAATCCAAGCGACTAAAGGAAAACTTTTAATAAGAGAAACGCTAATGAAACAAGTTGCGTTAAATTTTGGGTTAGAAACTTATCACATAAGCTTTTAAATTACTGTTCGCATGTAAGATCTATGAACTACCATAAGTTTTTGCTTCAGATGAAAATGAAGCTTCTTTTTTTTGTAAATATCTGCTTTTTACTAGCAGCAGTTTTACTTTAGTTCTTAATTTTTCTTTCCCAGCACTCTGAGGTGATAAATCATCATCGCTTCCAACCGAAACAACTGTTATCGGACATTCTGCAGGAGTTTCATTGTTTGTATCATTGCTGGAATTTCCATTTATGTTTCCAACATGAAAGTAACATACAGACATATTTTTCTTTCATGTCTGGATAAACAGTCATTAATGATGATGACGGACATACGGAACTAATTCGAAATACGTGCCACGCTGAAGCTGAATATCCGGGTTCGAGTCATAGTCCTGCACAACTTTTCATATGTGAATAACAGGTAGTGTAACTGTACCTAACACAGCTGATGCCGACATTTTCAGCAAGTAGTGTAACTGTACCTAACACAGCTGATGCCGACATTTTCGCAGTCAGCGAACTTATTTCGAATTAACATAGGTATTACTTTAAATGAAGACAACAGGCTGCATTAAAGTTTAATATATACAAATGTTTTCAATTAGGCAAATCTAATGTATTATGTGATATGAATCATATTCGTTTAAAAATTACGATATAAGTGTCGCAAAGAAACTTTTGTGAAGCTTTGTCCTAAGTATGAGATGTTATTCAGGTTTTTCATTATGTAACTGCTGGTGTGGAATGTCTTCCGTTTCATCATTTTCTTGCACCAGTAAGTTTAACAACAAACCACGATCATTAATTTGAGAAAGAACCGTGCATCTGCTTGCACGAACTGTTCATGACTGAACTGCAGGCTACTTCAATGTGGCGCCGTCAGACACCGCGCTCAAATAAAATACTTTAACTTTTTAAATACAATACTTTAAGTGGATTTCCTTCTAAATTTAAAAACAGGTTGCATATGTTAGCTACATTTAGTACACAGCCACAGCGACCACAATTTTCACTGCAAACTCTTAAGCTTTTATGCTGCAGCGTACTAGCGAATTATCATCGTGACTACGATCAAGATCGAAAAATATGGAGAGTTCATCATAGAGTTGTGATATCAGACTATAAGCTATGACAGAAATCAATTTTGTGCAACATTTAGTTTCTTCAGAATCGAATGAGAGGTTTTACACACAGTAGTGATGAAAACGTGCATGAGTGAAATAAGTCGTTTTTAATTTGTTAAAGGAAACGTCTACATCAGCTACATGAGTTGACGTGGGTTTGCTTCATTTACAAACATCATTTTGTTTACTATTTAAGGTGCTTTTATTGCTCACAGCAAGAAAATCAGAAAACACATTTTCAGCTATCAGCCGCTCCATAGGCTGGTGCGTTTGGTAATGATAAATTCATTCGTGGCGTCTCAGACTGCTCTCGATTTGCAGCATCGATTAGGTAATATCTAAGTCCTTTGCTGTGGAGTAAATAATTCCGTGATGAGGTAGGCGGTAGATCACTCTTTCTGCACTACAGTATGGAGCCTTGTGAAGCTGCTCCGGACAGCAACGTACCCTGGGTAGAGTGTCCTTTCTTGTTTGTTCTGTCTGTAAGCCTGTTTTTAAAATTATACGGAGCTTCGAAATTCCCTGATGAAAATCTCAGAAATCAACTATAGCCGACTCTCGATCGTTAAAATTTCAAGGGACCTCAGATAAAGTTCTAATAATGTTTGCAAGATTTAACAGGTGTTTGATTGATCGACGTGGAATCAATAAACAGTCTAAATAAGAGTACCTGGTACAAAACTAAAGTTGCTAAGGAAATCTATGGTGTACCTGGGCTACTGAAAGAGCGTCCTCTGTTGTGAACCTATCTGAAAATACTCAACTTTCTGATTTCGTTACCCAATGACGGTTGTGCCAGTTATGGAGTCACAGTTGGAATCGGCTGTGCTTCTCCTTTTCTCGTTTCTAGATAGTGATTATGAAGTACTAATCCATCAAAGCCACATTTTCAGCTAAATAATGAAGACAGTTCTACGTGAACCAAAGACGTGTACTTCTTTGAAGTAATTTATGTACTGTAGTACGTTATTATTTATTGAGTGAAAGCATGAGTGTTGCGATGAGCTAAAAACCGAAATGATTACCAAAACAACTGACGAAACATTCAGATTACAGATTTTTATGTACGAGCACACTGTGAATTACAAATTGCTGTTTGCTTGTTGAGGGTTTGTCGTGACCATCACTTCGATTTGTGGAGTGTTCCAAAATACGTAGGATATCGTTGATTTATCGAGTTTGTGAAAGGGCAGAGTACTGCTATTTATCGAAAAATCTGGTTATATCTATTGCTGAGAGTTGATCGCATTAATTATCATTGTAACGAAATGTGGAGAACAATAAGATTAAAATACTAGATTTCAATGGTGAAGGGTTCTCGGCAAGCTCCTAGGACTCAATTTGCTTCAAGAAAGCAGTTAACCCTACATAACATGTTTAATATTCCTGCTAGGTTTAAAAACGGATTACCTGTGAAGGTAAGTCTAGATATCCTTTATTAAGAGAAATGCCCCAGTAAATACAGTGTTAGAATGATGAATCAGATTATCAAAGTGATCTGACTTCGAAGATTCTCCTGAAAATTGCTTTGACAAAGAACACTTACATTTTTTGTGCAGTGGTTTACAATGGGCATAGCGAACTGAAATCGAATTTAAGTGAACATGAAAAACGCACCAATTTTGCGAAGCATACAGAAGTGTAATACACCGTGGCTTACTGCCCCATGCAGTGGTGTTGGCATGTGTACCCAATAATTATAACAACTCACACATACAAGGCATTACATGTCCAAGTTTTCTATAGAATTAAGCACTACTCCGACATCAGCACCTATCTTATTTGCTGAAAAGCGTGCAAGTGAATGCTAAATATAATTTTCATAGTGATACTGCTATTGCTGACATTAATTCGAGTAAGAAATCCTTTAAGATTCTACCAATTCCTGAAGCTAAATAATACGAGGGCTATCCACAAAGTACATTACGTTTTGGAATTAAAAATAAATAAAGTATTGGAATTTTTTTTATTATATACAGATGAAAGCCACACTTACATACTACTTTTCTACATAGTTGCCATTTAAATTAAGGCACTTATCGTAGCGATGGACGAGCTTGGAAATTCCTTCGTCGTAAAATTCGGCCGCCTGCGCCTTCAACCACGTGGTTACCTCTTTTGGGACAGAAAAGGTGTGATTTTTGTGGATTTCCGGGAAAGAGGCACTACAATAAACTCTCAAAGGTATTGCCAATCTCTGCACAACCTCAGAAGAGCAATACGAAACAAGCGCAGGGGAAAGTTGGGCTCAAAGATCCTGCTGATTCACGACAACGCCCGGGCCCACGCGGCAAATGCCACTCGTGAAGTTCTCGAATCTTTTAAGTGGGAGTTGTTTCCTCATCCGCCGTACAGTCCCGACCTGGCACCGGGCGACTTCCACTTATTCCCAGCAATGAAGAAGTGGTTGGCTATGCACCGTTTTGATGACGACGCACAGCTTCAAGAAGAGGTAACCACGTGGTTGAAGGCGCAGGCGGCCGAATTTTACGACGAAGGAATTTCCAAGCTCGTCCGTCGCTACGATAAGTGCCTTAATTTAAATGGAAACTATGTAGAAAAGTAGTATTTAAGTGTGGCTTTCATCTGTATATAATAAAAAGAATTCCAATACTTTATTTATTTTTAATTCCAAAACGTAATGTACTTTGTGGATAGCCCTCGTATATTTTACATAAAGATATCATATTCCAACTTCTGAGTGCAAGGAAAAAGAGTGGCAAGCAAAACTGATGTGGAAGAGTATTTGAATTTCAATCCATATAATTGACTACCAGAAAGTAATTCCTTCATATTATTACGTGTAATATAAGTGCCCAGAAAAGACGTGGCACGCAAAGTTCTAAAATGTAAAAAAAAAAGAATAATTCGCGAAGTACTGACAAAGGTTCATTCATAAGGGAGTGTACCAAAATTGGCTGTACTATCATGAGGAAGGCCGGCCGGAGTGGCCAAGCGGTTATAGGCGCTACAGTCTGGAACCGCGCGACCGCTACGGTCGCAGGTTCGAATCCTGCCTCGGGCATGGATGTGTGTGGCGTCCTTAGGTTAGTTAGGTTTAAGTAGTTCTAAGTTCTAGGGGACTAATGACGACAGCAGTTAAGTCCCATAGTGCTCAGAGCCATTTGAACCATTTATCATAAGGAAGAATTAGTAGCAAACAGATTCTGTACAGAGCCTCGAAACATACTCCCATCACATAGATACAACGACAGAATCTCAACATGCAAGAAACGTTTACAACCCTAAAAAGCTACAGTAACTTCGCCTCTGAATCAAGAAGATACCTACGCATGAACCTACACGTTAGCTAAGAATGGTAAGGATAATCGTATGGCAAATGTGCTCAGGTTGCTCACAGCCATGCGACCTACTTATCCCTACCTCACTGTTTAGCAAAACGGCAACCAGTAGCATCAGACTCAAACAGGAATGAGTCAAGCAGGGCAGAACACGGGAGTGAGTTCTGCATTCTCATGCTCCCAACATTCTCAGCAAGGCGGGTTGTGAGCAGAGATGCATGCATTCCGCTTTTGACCTGCCCATGCTTGCCCGTTATCCAGCACGTCATCAGCAGAAAAGCTGAAGGAATCTTGCTTCTCTGCCCGTCTTCCCTCTGCGCTACGTTACGTGGCAGTGTATTCTGTACTCTTTCAGGCAGTGTTGTTGCAAGTAGGGTTTGGAAGTTGATGGAATGTCTTTTTACGCGAGTATCACATAGTCATCTTGTGTCACTGAAGACCAGAAAACGGTGGATTTTATTCGTCGTTCTTTTTTTTTCCTTTTCGGAGTATTTCGGTCTTATTCATTTATTTCGATATGAACGGTTTTCTCTGCAACTTCACCCTCTTTTGACTAGTACTGCCTGTTCTAAATTCCAGCCATCATCAGTTCTCTCTGATACTTGTTTCCTATAATAAGCAGAAGTCGACATCATTTGCATCCAAAAACCTGAAGATGTCTATTATACTATAACGCCAACTCAAGTAAGGTTTTGGATACTTAGATTCTGTAACCTTAGTGTGTTTTAGCCAAATATGATTCCAATTCAGTAAATTTCAATTACTTTTCCCAGGATGTGTATTGCGTGTTTGCTGAATTCATTTTAAGTGGCGAAAATAATACCTGTAAATCCTCCAACTGCGTTTTAACAAAAGTTTGCTTTCGATGTTACATTAATCTAAAATGTACATTTCTGAAGGAAGAAGCCATTCTCTTATACTAAAATTTGTTTGCACTATTCTGTACGCCACCGGAATATGGGTTTTAATGTCCACTGAGCCATTCTCTTCTCCTATTTCAGTCAAGATTCGTTCTACATGTAGAAAGCCTATATATCGCTAAATGGCATCAAGTCCTTAGCACACATTTCCAATGATCTGTCAGCCGCTAAGTCTTTGTCCTCTTCGAAATATTTATGAGTGAGGAAACTAGTGGTCAAATTTACAGACATTTAACACACTCGAGGTTCCCGAATGAAAGTTTAATAACTTTATACTTAATCTGCTGGTGAGACACATACAGATTTATTCAAAGTCGTCTCACCAACACATGATAACCTTTCTCTTGCTGGATTTGGGCTCTGTTTCGTGATTAGTCTATTTTTCCCAATGCTTAATTTTTCTTCAATGTCCTTTAAGTTTGGTTTTTACATTCTGCTGCTGCCATCGCTATGATAAATGACCTTCAGTGAAACCACCTACGCAAATGAAACTTCCTGGCAGTTTAAAACTGTGTGCCGGACCGAAACTCGAACCCGGGATCGTTGCCCTTCGCGGGCAAGTGCTCTAACAACTGAGCCATCCCAGCACGACTCACGACCCGTCCTCACAGCTCTAATTCCGCCAGTACCACGTCTCCTACCTTCCAAATTTCACAGAAGCTCTTCTGCAAACCTTGCAAAACTATCACTCCTGGAAGAAAGGATATTGCGGAGACATGTCTTAGCCACAACCTGGGGGATGTTTCCAGAATGAGATTTTCACTCTGCAGCGGAGTGTGCGCTGATATGAAACTTCCTGGCAGATTAAAACTGTGTGCCGGATCGAGACTCGAACTCGGGACCTTTATCTCTCGCGGGCAAGTGCTCTACCAACTGAGCAGAGAGTTTGGAAGGTAGGAGACGAGGTACTGGCGTTATAGATGTGAGGACGGCTCGTGAGTCATGCTTGGGTAGCTCAGTTGGTAGAGCATTTGCCCGCGAAAGGCAAAGGTCCCGAGTTCGAGTCTCGGTCCGGCACACAATCTGACAGGAAGTTTCATATCGGCGCACACTCCGCTCCAGAGCGAAAATCTCATTCTGGTCACCTACGCAAATACATACCTGGCTATTCTGTAGTCACGTTGGACTGATAGTGCAATCTGTTATTTCGTGCGGCAGGGTGGAAGTGTCCCGTGAAGCCTTCCAGGCTTGCGGAACCCAAGTTAGCCTGCTTTGATCACTGTGCCTCAGTGTATATGTAAGCTTGTGTTTCCGTTATGGCAGGCTGAGCTGCTTTAACGTTAGCGGCGGAGATAGGGACGTCTACTTGTGAGTTGATGGGCCGGCACTAGCGGAACTTAAACAATACTTCCTGAATAACTCACAGACTGCCCTAGAGTGGTGTACCGTAGGTCTCTAGAAGAGCGCAGCGTTCCAAAAGATTGGAAAAGGGAACGGGTCATCCCCGTTTTCAAGAAGTGACGTCGAACAGATGTGCAGAACTATAGACCTATATCTCTAACGTCGATCAGTTGTAGAATTTTGGAACACGTATTATGTTCGAGTATAATGACTTTTCCGGAGACTAGAAATCTACTCTGTAGGAATCAGAATGGGTTTCGAAAAAGACGGTCGTATGAAAACCAGCTCGCGCTATTCGTCCACGAGACTCAGAGGGCCATAGACACGGCTTCACAGGTAGATGCCGTGTTTCTTGACTCCCGCAAGGCGTTCGATACAGTTCCCCACAGTCGTTTAATGAACAAAGTAAGAGCATATGGACTATCAGATCAATTGTGTGATTGGATTGAAGAGTTCCTAGATAGCAGAATGCTGCATGTCATTCTCAATGGAGAGAAGTTTTCCGAAGTAAGAGTGGTTTCAGGAGTGCCGCAGGGGAGTGTCGTAGGGCCGTTGCTATTCACAATATACATAAATGACCCTGTGAATGACATCGGAAGTTCACTGAGGCTTTTTGCGGATGATGCTGTGGTATATCGAGAGGTTGTAACAATGGAAAATTGTACTAAAATGCAGGAGGATCTGCAGCGAATTGACGCATGGTGCAGGGAATGGGAATTCAATCTCAATGTAGACAAGTGTAATGTGCTGCGAATACATAGAAAGATAGATCTCTTATCATTTAGCTACAAAATAGCAGGTCAGCAAATGGAAGCAGTTAATTACATAAATTATCTGGGAGTACGCATTAGGTGTGATTTAAAATGGAATGACCTTATAAAGTTGATCGTTGGTAAAGCAGATGCCAGACTGAGATTCATTGGAAGAATCCTAAGGAAATGCAATCCGAAAACAAAGGAAGTAGGTTACAGTACGCCTGTTCGCCCACTGTTTGAATACTGCTCAGCAGTGTGGGATCCGTACCAGATAGGGTTGATAGAAGAGATAGAGGAGATCCAATGGAGAGCAGCGCGCTTCGTTACAGGATCATTTAGTAATCGCGAAAGCGTTACGGAGATGATAGATAAACTCCAGTGAAAGACTCTGCAGGAGAGACGCTCAGTAGGTCGGTACGGGCTTTTGTTGAAGTTTCGAGAACATACCTTCACCGAGGAGTCAAGCAGTATATTGCTCCCTCCTACGTATATCTCGCGAAGAGACCATGAGGATAAAATCAGAGAGATTAGAGCCCACACAGAAGCATACCGACAATCCTTCTTTCCACGATCAATACGAGCCTGGAATTGAAGGGAGAACCAATAGAGGTACTCAAGGTACCCTCCGCCACCGTCAGGTGGCTTGCTGAGTATGGATGTAGATGTAGATGTAGAAATAACTGAGTTGTTAGGAATCGATACTATGTACAGAAATTCATCATTCTAGTAAGCCCGCGTTGACAAGCGTAGGAAATACTGTAACTGAACTGCAAAATTAGTAAGATACATATTAGAAGTTTCAATGCCACAGCCGACTTTCAATGCATGCTGAAGTCCATAACAAATCATTTTTAATTCTTCTGCCAGGTCTCATGTATTTACATTGTAGATGTTTTCAGTCCTGTTTCATTTGAGTATATCTTTTATTTTATTCTATTAATAGAGGGTGTGTACCATTAAACATAAAGAATCATTTTCCATTTCAGGTGACATTGTAGAAACTGAAAATGTGACTTCAGTAGATTGCTGTTAAGAAAGCTACAAACTATCGTATGCCTAGCAAGGAGAAGAGAGTGGGTGCGTGAAGCAGCGGCCGTGTGACGTCGGTGAATGACGTTATAGCAGCTACTTTGGTGAAGCCGAGCTTCTCACGGCGACCAGAGGCGGTCCCAGTGCGGTGATTAATTGCTTTCGGGGTTGGTCTCCATTAAACGGCACAGCTCCCTCGAGTCTGCCGGTAGGTGTGCGTGCATGAATTACAAACATTAGTAGATTGATCTCGTGAGGTACGCAGCCAAACTTGGCGCCGCGAACACAATAGCCCAACTTAGAGTGATTGACGAAGAAGCGAGAGAAACGCGTTTGGGCGACAGTTATTCACGCTGGTGAGTTACAATGGAAAGAGAAGTGAATCTGTCCGGTTTCAGTTCATGTTATCAGGTGATTTATGGATCACAGTCGGTGCTCTCTAAAATTTCACTCCTGCAAGAAAGCTTGAATTAAATGGTTCAGAGATAGACTTTTCCACACTACAGTGATTTCCGACATGATATACCGTTGGTAACAAAGAACCGGCTGAACCGAAATTATAAAAACAGTCACGTATTTCAGGTAAATTCTGTATTATGTACGAAGCTGAAGAGATTACTGAACGGCTGACTAAAAAAATTATTCGACTACATTTTTCAGGCACACATGTTGTTACCTACTCTATGGGATCAAAAGTATCCGGAAACCCGCAAAAACATACGTTTTTCATATTAGGTGCAATGTGCTGCCACCTAGTACCAGGTACTCCACATCAGCGACCTCAGTTGTAATTAGACATCATGAGAGAGCAGAATGAGGCGCTCCGCGGAACTCACGGACTTCCAGCGAGGTGAAGTGATTGGGTGCCATTTGTGTCATACGTCTGTAAGCGAGATTTCCATACTCCTAAACACTCCTAGATCCACAGTTTCCGATGTGATAGTGAAGTGGAAACGTGAAGGGACACGTACAGCACAAAAACGTATAGGCCGACCTCGTCTGTTGACTGACAGAGACCGCCGACAGTTGAAGAGGATCGTAATGTGTAATAGGCAATCTATACAGACCATCACACAGGAATTCCAAACTGCATCAGAATCCACTGCAAGTACTATGGCAGTTTGCGGGAGTTGAGGAAACATGGATTTCTTAGTCGAGCGGCTGCTAATTAGCGATATATCACGCCTCTCTTGGTGTAAGGAGCGTAAACACTGGACGATTGAACAGTAGAAAAACGTTGAGTGGAGTGATGAATCACGGTACACAATGTGGCGATCCCATGGCAGGGTTTGGGTATGGCGAATACCCGGTGAACATCATCAGCCAGCGTGTTTAGTGGCAACAGCAAAATTCGGAGGCGTTAATGTTACGGTGTGGTCGTGTTTTTCACGGAGGAGACTAGCACCCCTTGATGTTTTGCGTGGCACTATCACAGGACAGGCATACACTGATGGTTTAAGCACCTTCTTGCTTCCCACTGTTGAAAAGCAATTCGATGATGGCGATTGCATCTTCCAACACGGTCGACCACCTGTTCATAACGCACGGCCTGTGGCGGAGTGGTTACACGACAATAACATTCCTATAATGGACTGGCCTGCACAGAGTCCTGACCTGAATCCTATAGAAGAACTTTGGGATGTTTTGGAAAGCCGACTTCGTGCCAGGCCTCACCGACCGACATCGACACCTCTAGACAGTGCAGCACTCCGTGAAGAATGGGCTGCCATTTCCCAAGAAACTTTCCAGCACTTGATTGAACGTATACCTGCAAGAGTGGAAGCTGTCATCAAGGCAAAGGGTGGGTTAGCACCATACTGAATTCCAGCGTTACCGGTGGAGAGAACCACGAACTTCTGATCACATATTGTATATAGGATGTCCCAGGTGGGATATGACGGGAACGATCATTCGAAGTGAGAATTGCAGTAAATATGGGCTCTAAAGTGTAGACTTTCAGCGCTATGAGCATTTCTTCAATCTCGGTGCTGTGAAACAATTCTCGTCTACTGCAAGGTTTTTGCTTCTCCCAATTTGGGAAGAGGTAGTATGGATCGAAACAAGAAAATGACTGGTAAATTAGGGCTATAAAATGCTTACCTGAAGAGAATAAACACTTGTTCAGTAGGAGAGATGTGTTTCACCAAGCGAAGGTCAGCAAGTCCTCATAGTTCGTAAGATATGCACTTTGGGCCCCATGTTTAATTACCTTTTTTTCTTGTTATTGGCCATGCTACCGCCCCTTGACATTCGGAAAGCAAATAGTTTGCAGTGGAAGTGGTTTTCTTCACAGAAGCGAACACGAAAAAGTGCTCAAATCTGGAGAAGGAGACTAGAGTTTAGCGTCTCGTCGACATCAAGGTCATTAAAGACAAGCGCAAGCTGGGATTATGGAAGGATGAGGAAGGAAATCAGCAGTGCCCCTTTTGAAAGGAGCCATCCAGGCGTTTCCTGGGTCGATTTAGGGTAATCATAGAAAACTGAAATCTAGGTCGCCGGTCGGGGATTAGAACCAGCGTCCTCCCGAACGCGACTTCAGGGAGCTAACTGCTGCGCCACCTCACTCGGTTGCTCATAGCTTTAAGAGTTTTCATTGCAAGGCCCACTTTTCTGCATTTTTCTGTTTAGAATGCTCGTTCCTGTCATATCCCTCAATATTGGCCATTCCTCCTAGGACAACCTGTACGACTAAGAGCTAGTTCATTCTGAACGGAACTGATCTTACAGATTTGTTCTTACTGTTGCAAAAGTTTTGCGGACAAGTGCGGAGCACTGACCGAGGACTTTTTCCTATTTTAGTCTATGACTCTCTCATGCCTTTATCCCTCCGTTAGTTCAGAAGACTTTTACGATATCGCTTGTTATTCTTTCATACAGAAGAACGGGGCAATAGCCCTTCCGGCAGTTAAACCCCGACTTCACACCGTCTTACACCGACTAGCTAGACTCTCGTTTCGTCCCCAGTGTGAGTTCGCCCTATCCACAGTAACAACTGGCGTGCAGCATAAGTGAATTGTTTTCAAAGAGGAGAATGCCTTGCAACAGAATCTTACTCGTCATAAACTAAAGGCTATGCCTTGTCGATTTAGCCACGTCCATCTCTCCATTGTTATCCTCTTCAATTCTTCATACGATTTTATCACCATATCTTCTTTGATGTTATTAAAATACGTTGCTCTTGGCCTACCTCTTGGTTTTTTCCCTAAAACTTTTCTTTGAAATACATTCTCTAGGAACTGATTGTGTCTCATTATGTCCCTATCATTTTTGATTTCCTTCTTCCTATGTAATTTAGCAGCGTTCTGTTCTCATTCACTTCTCTTAAGACCTGTTCATTACTTTTCCTATGTACCCAGCTTGTTTTCGTCATTCTTCTCGATGTCCACATTTTCATTGCTTCCAGTCTCTTTTTCTCTGCCTTTCCCAGAGCTCATGCTTCACATCCGTATGTTAAGACACTTCAGACGAAAGTTTTGGCAATTTTTTTCCTACTTTCTAGGCTTATATGATTGCCTGTTAGTAAATTCCTTTTATTTTGGAAAGCTTGCTTTGCCAAGGATATTCTTCTCTTTATATCTGTGATACATTTATTGTCGTCACCGATTGTGCTCCCCAAATAACGGAAGCTCTCAACCTACTCTAGAACATCATCTTCTGGTTTAATATTAACTTTACCATTTTCTTTTGTCTTCCCTACTACCATAGTTTTTCTTCTCTTCTTATTTATTTTTAGATTAAATTCTCTTAGGATTCTGGCATATTTTAGCAACATAAACTCCATTTCCTTTACTGAGTCAGCAAGTACTACTATAATCATCTGCAAAACGGATACAGTGTATTCGTTCCCCTTTAATTTAATTCCTTTGGTTATCCTTTTCAATTTTTCAATGGTTTTTCAATAAATAAGTTGAACAAATATGGTGATAATTACTAATTTTAATAAATGCTGTGTTACTGCCACTAAACTGACCTTGTATTCAAGCAATTATTAACTTAATTTACATTTTTGTATACCAACACTGTTCATGTATGATACTGTTGCATCTGAAAGCTCTTTCGACAGGATTCCTAACCTTTAAATATTTTGCGTTAATTGGGAAAAATTTCTCAGCTCTAGTTCAGTCTTCAGTTTGAGAAGCTGTTCCTATCTGTCATATATTCACTAAATTAAAGGAAGTTAAATAAGTAAATATATTGAAGTACACGCAGCTTTACACCTTTGAAGTTGAAACACGTATGTATTCAGTGTATTCATTAACAGCGATGGCGAGGCATGACAGACTCTCTGACCAGAGAGTTGTTTATCGTTGCTAGTCTGCGCTTGACTGCGCGACAGTTCAGTTGCGAGTTGTACTCAGTCGGAGTAGTGTGTGAGGGGACGGCGGGCGTCGACATGGGTCTCTGGTCAAGGTTCGGGACGAGGTATATTGTTAAATAAGGTAATGAAGCAGCATTGCGCACATCTGATAATGTAATGTATGTTAATTGTAATTAATTTGTTCAAGAATTCCCCCAATAATAATTTTGTTTTCAAAGCAATCGTTTTTTTTAAAAAAAAAAAGAATCATTCCAATTGAAACAAAATTTCCTATGCTTTTCCTCCCTGAACCAATTTATCAGATTAATTATTGCACAGGTCCTAAGGTCAGCGATGCTGCCCTATTATTGTGGGTTTAATGATTAATGTTCATTTCTCAATTTTTGTGTCTAGTTTACATTTGGGTCATTATTATTCTATAATTTTTGTGGGGACCAAATATTTGGCTCGTTTTCATTATCATACACTTTTCCTTTATTTCTGCTGGGAGGTTACGTTTAGCACGATGTCCATTAACATTTAAATATAAATCTCTTCCTTAATTTCTGCGGGGAGGTTACACTTGGCGACATCCGGACCAGGATCGTATTTCGTTGAGAATCTTCTGAGAAGTAGTTAGATATCTGCTCTTATTTACTTAAATATAATTAGCATTTGGCGCAACGCTTTTACTAATTTTGTCACTTTCTTCTACAGATCATCGGCAATTCGTTGCTCTTTGTTGTATTTGTATTTGTTGGATTTTGCATTGTCTATGTCTCATTGTGAATAATTGTGACTAGTGTAAAAATGCCGCGAAAGACTGTTAATAGTGCATCGCGAGGTATAATGAGGGAAATAACCGATTTAAATAACTTCACCGATAATACTTGTGACACACAATGTATTGATGACAATCCTCCGTTTATTGACAATCAATATGTACCGACCACCAATGTTGATTTTGATCGTAGTGATGAACAGACGAATTCAATTGTGTCCTCTGTTAATTTGACGACAATTGATGACGCGAGGCGTTCTGTTGTAATGAGCTCTGCCCAGCTTAACACAACCGGTTTGGAAAATTCACGTGACGAACAGACAAATTTTTCTAATGAAAATGAACAGTGTACTCAAAGCACGACAGATTTATTTAATTCGGAGGTAGTGACTAACAGTGCGCATCCGATTAGCAAACCTTTTCGAGAATCACAGAATATCCAAATGGATACACAAAACGTGACAATTGCAGGTACACCATCAAACAGCATTGTTGCTACAAATGACTAAACAACTTAATGAAAATAATGAAAAACAAGACAAACTTAGTGAAGATTTCAAACAACAGAAAGAAAAACCAGACAATAATAATGAAAATTTCAAACAACTTAATGAACAGGTCAGCCAACAGAATGAAAAACAAGACAAACTTAATGAAAAATTAGACAACAATTCCAGACAATTAAATGAAAAATTAGACAACAATTCCAGACAGCTTATTGAACAGATTAGAGCCGTTGCTGCGCAATGTCATGATACTAAAGAACAGTTACGCGAGGAAATTGAGGCTTGTGCTAGGAAAAGTAGCGAAGAAATTAGATCTGTTGCTCAAGAATTAAGGGAAATGCAAACAGCTACAACAGAAACACTTAGAGACGAAATTAGCGGAGTCGCTAAACAATGCTCTGAAAAAGCAACACAATTACGCGACGAGTTTAAATTAATGACAGCAGAACTTTCGCGCACAATGGATGCAAAGATAGACGCGAAATTTGACCAAAAGAACATTCAGATTGACGAACGTTTTAATCACCACATACAAAACAGTGATACGCGTTTCCGCAAATTTATACACGACCAAAATAAAGTAAAACGTCAAGTCATGGAAACAATCACTGCACAAAGACAGGAAGACAAACGTAAATAGTTCGCGAAAGCAAACACATATGTAGACAACAATATTACTACAGTGTCCGACGAAATTAATACCATCAAACAGTCGAACACAGAATTACGTGACGAAATTTCCGATCTTAAATCGAAAACAGACACATTCACAACAGACATTCAGACAGTGATAGACAGACTCGAACAATTAGAACTAACATATGATTCTGATGTCATTGAAGCAGACGTTAAAAAATTGAATGAAACCACACGTAAAATACAAAAAAATTTAATGCTTGTGACACTAAAACCGGTGATCAGGTAAAAATACTGACTAAAAAATATGATGTTTTGGCCAGTCGTATTGACGTTATAGAAAGTAATAATGATGGCAAATCAGAAGATAATGCACTGGTTTCATTTAATCAAACATCTGAATTCCAAAATCTACAACAGACAATCAATGAGATCGATTCATCTAATAATACATTACGTAGAAAGTTGTCAAGTTTACAGAAAGAAGTAACAGAGATGAAAAATATTTCAGTTAATAACACATCACAACAGACGCCACTTTGCGAACATTTGTCAGACTCACGCAGCGCGTATAATTTGGGTAATCTACAGAGAATACGCGACTTAGATTCCGAACAGACACAGACAAATAGATTCTCTTACAATCTTGAACCTGTTCCATCATACAGAGACGATAATTTTGATTACAAACATTTTCTGTCAGTGAGAAAATTTAAAGTGTTTAAAAATGACAGAACACAGATTCACCCACTGGATTGGATACAACAATTTAGCTTTGCTTTTCCACCGACTTGACCCGTAACACACAAACTTGAATTTATTTGCAGTTTTTTGGAAGGCGAACCGGCAACTCGTATGAGACCAATAGCGAGACAATGTTACTCGGTAGGAGAATTTCAGAATGCTTTTCTGTCAGCGTATTGGTCGAAGACGACACAGCGTGGAATTAAGGATCAACTAATTAGCTTACTGAATTATGAGAACTCAAACTTTCCCAGTGTCACGCAATTTTTTGAGCACATGGTGCAACAAAACCAGTACCTAAGTGAACCGTACAGTGAATCTGCACTTATACAATTATGCATTTCTAAATTACCACAGTCATTAAGAGTGTCACTTCTAACGGGTCAGCAGAAAGAAAACATTTCGGCATTCAGAGATCTGTTACAGCTTTTGGAAGTACAGCAATCGGATTATTCCTTTGTAAACAAAAATTTTTCATATAATAACCAAGGTCAACATACATACATCAATTACGATCAGCCACGTAATTTCAATAGTAAAGGTATTAGACGCTCCAGGAATGACAACCACCAGAACTTTAATAACAGACAAAATTTTAATTATCAGTATCGTCAAAATTATCAGCAGCAGGAACCATATACAATAGAGGTTTTTCACAACAACAGCAACAAAACCAGCCGGTTAGCATACCTAACCAACAATGTAATGCACAAGGTCAACCAAACTTTAATGTTTCACCGCGTGGACGTATAGTCCCTGGTACAACAAACAGTAACGCACAGCAGCAAGGAAATAACTACGTGCAGAAAACACAGTACTTCAAATCCTACCGCAATGCACCGTATAGGAATGACTATCACGACAGGCGTAAAAACAATGAGCATAACTATCAACATACGTTTACTAACAGTCGGTCTTACCAGCAGCAAAATGATCAGCAACAACATATTCTCATGAATGAACCCGACAGTAGGTATCATCCAGAACGTAATACGTCTGGAAGAAATAATAGAACAGTTCAAATAGCCGAAATGCCACAGAATCGTCCTGACAATAATAACACGTCAGATAGAATTTGACTAGATACTGTACAGATCGCATCTTCCAGTAACTCAAGCACTATGTTAGACACGCAGAATGTTGTTCACGAAAATGTAATTACTTTTGACCATATCCGAGACACTCTTTTACAGGAAAGACCAGTTGTTCAAAAAACCATTTCACACCCTGTCATCGAAATTAAAATTGGTTCATCGAAATTTTCAGCAGTAATCGACTGTGGATCACCTATGGCTGTTATAAATGAGGAGACTTTCAACGAGTGTAACAAAGAGAATACCTATCCCACATTACCATTAGGCAAAACGAAAGTAAAAGGAGCAGTATCGAGTAAAGGAGTCGATGTTAAATTACAGACACAGTTATCATTTTGTATTGCAGGCCATACTTTTCACTCAAATTTTTGGATTGATCCTTTATTGACAACAGACGTTATTTTAGGTAATAATTTTCTGGTACAACACGACGCAATTATTGACTTTAAAAATTCCTATTTAATGCTAAAGGATGAAAATGTACAATTGGCTTTAGAATTTCAGCACTCTTTATCTGCGGAAGAACAAACAATTAATTGTACAGAGGCCATTTCCGTATCACGTGGCATAGACTGTAATTCCACATTGTTCACAGATACTCCAAACGAAGCCGAGTATGACGTTATACAGACGATTTCTGATAAAGTCAAGCAGAGCAGTGCAAATACAGACGACGAACGGACGCAACTACACAAAATTCTTTTACAGCAATCTCCAGTTTTTGACAACATTCCTGGTATTATGTCCGGTTTTATGTATGAATTTCAAGTTAAACAGCACGACACATTTAAAGCCAAGCATTATCCCATTCCATATATCCATAGCGAGCAAGTTAAGAAAGAATTGCAAGATATGCTTGACCAAGGAATTATTAAACCAGCAGTTAGTCCATACATAAACCCGCTCCATATTGTTAAGAAAAAGGATGGCTCACTTCGCCTTGTACTTGATTCGCGTCACATTAATGACATTATTATTAATGAAACAGATCGACTACAGACACTAGAAGAACTACTACAAAAATTTCATGGTACGGCTATTTATTCCACACTAGATTTGAAATCGGGATTTTGGCAAATTCAGCTTCATCCGAATTGCAGAAAGCATACAGCTTTTCTCTGTTTTGGTGACTGTTATCAATTTTGCAAATTACCATTCGGCTTAACTATTTCTTCAGCAACTTTTATTCGCGGTTTGAACACAATACTTCCGACAGAACTTAAAGACATAATCACGACGTGCGTAGACGACATTCTTATTGCAGAAGCTAACTGGTCTGAACACAATATGATTCTTGAACGACTGTTGCAAACTTTTCATGCACAAGGACTCACAGTTAATCTCAGTAAATCGCACTTTGGCAAAACTTCTATAAAATTTCTTGGACATGTAATTTCAGCAGAACGCATTGCGCCTGATCCGGAAAAACTTCAAGCTTTACGTGAAATTACTGTTCCTACGACAAAAAAAACTATTACGCAGCTTTTTGGGATTAATTAACTTTTTTCGTAAATTTATTCATCACTCTGCTTTAGACACACCTAGATTATGTCAATTGACAGGTAAAAACACTATTTGGTCCTGGGATAAGCAAGCACATTCTGAGTTTGTGAACCTGAAAGAAGCCTTGTTGAATGCTCCACTTTTATCGCACCCAGATCTTACCAAAAAATTTTCCATTGCTTTAGGCGTACATATTTTTCAGGAAATTGAAGAAGATGGCTCAACTGTAATTAAAAACATGCATTTGCAAGTCGCATTCTGTCACCTGCTGAACGAAATTATTCCGTTACAGAGCTTGAAACATTATGTGTTGTATGGGCTTTTACGAAATTTAGGCACTTTCTTTATGGAAGACATACCACCGTTTACACAGACCACAGAGCGATACAAATTTTACTTTCAGCTAAATTTACTCACGACAGGTTAAGTAGATGGAAACTTTATTTACAAGAATTTAATTTTACAATAGTTCATATTCCCGGCACACAAAATATTGTAGCAGACGCACTATCTCGTTCTCTCAGCAACAATCAGCAAGAAATCGCAACCAACTTCTGTAAAGCAAATTTCAGCGTCATGTACATTCAGCAACTTGCATTTGAAAATTTTATTTCGTCGTCATTACAGGACATAGCAAAAGAGCAAAATAAAGACAACGTGTGGAAAGAAATTAAACACCTTTGGCAAGATAAGAATAATGTTACGATTAGAAACCATTACACTGTACGCAATGACATTCTGTTTCGCCGCTCTCATCCTGACAGCAACAATTGGTTATTATGCATTCCTGATGAACTGGTTAACAAATTAATCTGGTATACTCATTTAAGTTACGCACATTTCGGAGCCAGAAAATGTTTTCTTATACTGAGACAGAACTGTTATTTTACCAACATGGAGAAACGTATACGACGAGTTTTAGCGTCATGTAAAATCTGCCAGAAAGCTAAGTCAGACACAACTTCACATATTCCTCCATTATATCCCATTGTACCTGTTAAATTAAGACATATGGCCGCTGTAGACATTTTTGGTCCGATTCCCAGAACTAATAGAGGTTTCTGCTACTTCTTTGTCGCTGTTGAACTCACTTCAAAATTTGTCACCTTCACTCCGTTACGGAAAGCTACTGCTAAAACCGTTTCGAAAGCATTTGTAAAACATTTTCTATTTCATGTGGGGCATGTGTTGAAAGTAATTTCTGACAATGGATCACAATTTCGATCTGGTATATGGACACGTATGTTACGAGCTAGAAACATTTCTCCGATTTATATATCCAAGTACCATGCTTCTTCGAACCCTTGTGAACGATTAATGAAAGAAATTGGTAAACTGTGTAGAATATACTGCCACAAAAGACATATTGATTGGGACACACACATATTCTCATTCCAAGATGTAATTAATTCCATTCCCAATGAATCCACTATGCTATCTCCGTTTGTTATACTGAAAAATGTTGAACCACCTAACAAAATTACAGAATTAGTCAACTTTCCTACATCTCGTCGATTACGACACCACGAAATAATCGACATTGCGCTGAACAACATCAAACGTGCCGCAGAGCGCCGGAGAAGACAGCAAAAACAGGTTTGTACACGCCGTGACTTTCACATTGGACAGAAAATATTAGTACGTACACACTACTTATCCAACAAAGGAAAAGGTAGGTGCAGTAAATTTGAACTTCTATACGCAGGTCCATATCGGATTCGCAGCATTCCTCACCCCAATGTTGTACATGTCGAAACTTTGAGAACCAGAAAATCCAAAGGCAACCACCATTGGTCAAACATCAAACCTTTTATTGAATGAAGACACTTTATGATTTAACATGCTATAATGCCATTTTGCTGGTTTTATGATCACTTATGCAATTGTATTCACATGACTACTTATTGATGATTATCGTTTTTTTTCTTGGCAAATGCCCGGCAAGGTAAGATTAGCAGGTCGCTCTTCTTGTCGTTACATATCAGACTGTGCACATTTTTTCCCAGAGAAACTTACGTATCTTATGAATAATTACGCAATGTCATCTAGTGACATATTAATTTTATTAAATTTTCTCTCCATTTAAGTCTTTAATTCTCGCCTCTATTAACTACACAACATACAAGCTGAACACAACGAACTTCACATTTTTTTGTCTTTCTTAGGTATATACGAATGTTTCATGTTTTGTTTGTATGCACTATGAAATAGTTAAGATATAGCAAACACCAGTTGACTTTGACATTTTGCCTTATGGTATCTCAACATCGTGACTACTTTACTGTTACATTGTGTTACACTGAGTACATTTTTGCCTCTGAAAACTATATAAGTTTTTCACATATTACGTTTCTGACATGTTATGCTGTATGCTTAATTATGTTACCATAAACCAATCATTATTTAGTGAGTATATGATTTAAATGCAAGACATTAATCTCTGTTCATCAATTTCAGAAAGAAATGATGCGTGAAAGAAATAAATTAAACAGAAATGGAATTTCACCTTCGGAATGATCGAAAGAAGATGCAAATCTCGTGAGGAAGAGTAAATGGATCAGGATTAACAAGCATTAACAAGAATATACTATACACATCGTAGAATAGCAGTCTTAACTAATTTTTTCTTTCAGAATACGAGGCGATTGATGCAGGCTGTCAGACAGAACTACACATCTTAGTTTTAGTGATGAAATACGACAGAAATAAGGAATAGTTGTATAATGAGTAATGAAGTGATTTTTTGCAGATGATAATGAATGCTGATGAATAATTATGAAGAATATACTACTATGGATAATGAAGTTTTTCCTTACAGGTGATGATAATAATGGAGTTATGATAATATAGATAATGAAGTGATGGATAATGAAGCTTTTTCTTTACACATGAGGATAATGTGGAAGTTATGTATTCATGCTATGTAGTTATTTAAGTATTTGTTGCAGTTCGCTTTGACAGCAGGTGTTATATTGCATAGTATAATGACTGAAGGGTTTGGAAAGGACAGCTATGGAACACATCTTTATACTCATTTCACTACCTGTTAATTCGAAGTTCACTACTTTTCAGCATAAAATGCGTTTCTTCTTTCAGCTTAATAATCCATTTTTTTATATATTTTTGCAGGAGAAATTATTTATGAAATTACTGTGCTATAAGCAGTTGTTCATTAAATCTATGTCATTTATGAATGTGATTACATATACTCTACTTGTTTCATTATCTTGCTACAGCTGACTCATGACGAATCACGTTACACATTTTCATTTACAGGAACAAATCAGAAGCAATTTTTTTCTTTTTCTCTTCTTGCTTTCCCCTATAATTACCCAAAGCAATGCATTGCTAACAAAAAAATGTATTACCAGTCCCAAATAATGATACCAGTTTAAGAGAGTTCTGAGTAATACTGTTTAGCTCTGAATAGTATGTCACTTGAATAATAATGAATGCTACTGATTACTGTATTGGGATGACCAATGATTAATTAATAATGCTTTGTAACTGGGAAATGAATGCTACTGATTACTGTATTGAGATGGCCAATGATTAATTAATATTGCTTTGTAACTGGGAAATGAATGCTACTGATTACTGTATTGGGATGATCAATGATTAATTATCAACATTTTCTGTAATACTATGTTATTGACTACCTCCTGTTTTAAGTAATGACTTCTGATGATTTGTAATTAGGGAATTAATGCCAATGTTCTCTGTAAAATGTTCTCAGTAAAACGAATGACTTCTATGATTTGTAATTAGAGAATGAGTGCCAATGTTCTCTGTAAAACAATTAATGAACATTTTTCTGTAATACTACATACATGGTACAGAAATGTTCAATAACTGGGCTATGACTGCCGCAAACTACTAATGTAATTCCCAATGAAGACTAGTATGTGACTTAATGTCCTTCACCTTCTGACCTAACTACCTTGAATTACTGCAATATCCATTTGTCCTGTATATCCTCTTGATCATGGAGCACTATATTTGGTTTTTGCACTAATTCTACGTTGGTGTGCCTTGTAAGAGCGTGGTGTTGACACGACATGCTGTCCACCACCGTAAGCGATGGAGACGTTATTATGGTCCCACTGTTTGGTGTACCTGATGTACTGCCAAAATGACAATATGGAATATTACTACGACATTTCAGTGTCTTGGGTACGCTGATAAATACTTCTGGGAAAAGAACTTCAGATTGTCTCACTTGGTGTTGTACTTCAGTAGAAAGATATGGACTTTCAGTGAAGCTGCGTGGAACCTAAAGTGCTACAACCATGATGCAATCCTTCCCTTTCCTATCTTAATTCTTGTAACATAGTGAAAATCATTTCTTTTGCTAACATGATTTGTATTCATGACCAATACATTTTGTGATTTGCTGATATATTCTGAATTACAGTGCGTGTGCACTTTTGTCATTTTTCTAACATGATTTCTACTCATTGTATGTCCATTTTGTGATTTGCTGATATATTCTGAATTACAGTGCGTGTGCACTTTTGTCATTTTTCTAACATGATTTCTACTCATTGTATGTACATTTTGTGATTTGCTGATATATTCTGAATTACAGTGCGTGTGCACTTTTGTCATTTTTCTAACATGATTTCTACTCATTGTATGTACATTTTTTTTCATTTGCTGATATGTTCTGTACTCATTGTATATATATCTTTTTTTCATTGTCTGATATGTTTTGTACTCGGTGCATGTGCACCATATTTACTTCATGTTCTACATCTGTTTGTAAAGTTAATCAGTTAAGAAAAAATTTGTTGCTCATGGCAAGTCCAAATGACTCACCATCGCTGCCAAATTTTTGCCCCACCAGTGGAGGGTTATGAAACACGTATGTATTCAGTGTATTCATTAACAGCAATGGCGAGGCATGACAGAATCTCTGACCAGAGAGTTGTTTATCGTTGCTAGTCTGCGCTTGACTGCGCGACAGTTCAGTTGCGAGTTGTACTCAGTCGGAGTAGTGTGTGAGGAGTCGGCGGGCGTCGACTTGGGTCTCTGGTCAAGGTTCGGAACGAGGTATATTGTTAAATAAGGTAATGAAGCAGCATTGCGCACATCTGATAATGTAATGTATGTTACTTGTAATTAATTTGTTCAAAAATTCCCCCCAATAATAATTTTGTTTTCAAAGCAATCGTTTTTTTTTTTTAAAAAAAAAAGAATCATTCTAATTGAAACAATATTTCCTATGCTTTTCCTCCCTGAACCAATTTATCAGATTAATTATTGCACAGGGCCTAAGGTCAGCGATGCTGCCATATTATTGTGGGTTTAATGATTAATGTTCATTTCTCAATTTTTGTGTCGAGTTTACATTTGGGTCATTATTTTTCTATAATTTTTATGGGGACCAAATATTTGGCTCGTTTTCATTATCATAGACTTTTCTTTTATTTCTGCTGGGAGGTTACGTTTAGCACGACGTCCATTAACATTTAAATATAAATCTCTTCCTTAATTTCTGCGGGGACGTTACAAAGTGTAGTAGCTTCAAACCGTTTCGTAGAGTTGGTAACTTTTGTAGTGAGCTTTAAGGTCTCGTTCTGTTGTCCAGGCAACTGCATTCTGTGTCTGAACTGGTAACTTCTGCGCTTAGCCTCCACGAGTCTCCGTGCTTATTGGTACTGTACATGCATCAAAAATCTGTACCGTAACACCGAGAAAAAATTATAAGTACCACTAGGAAAAAATTGTCTTGCTAGTTTTCCATGAATTACAGTAAATGAACACGCTGGACAACAAATTTGTCACCTCAGGAGGCATCGAACTAAAACCGTGTAGTACTGCCTTTAGCGTTCAAGATGGTCACGCTCACGGGGACAGCGGAATCCACTCGTTTCTTGTGGTGTGGCATATCCAGCTCAAACCATTCACTGATGAGGTTGGGTAGAGCTACCACAATGCGACGATGTTCAGTACCAAGTTTCAAACGCTGCCCTAAAAGCTGTCCAAATGTCTACTTTCCAAATAAGAGTAATTCTCGGAATGCATAAATCCCTGGGATAGTCTGATAGACGGAGCATAGCTGAAGCAGTGTGTTATTTGCTCATCGTGCACTGATACATGATAGAGATAATCTGTATTTACGTCTCGCTTACAGTGCATCTGGAGTTCGTCTACCAGTTTTAAATCACTCTGCGTTTGTCAATGTGCTAAATCTGAAACTACCTCTTTAATTAGTTTTTTTTATCAAACACTGACCTACAGAATTTTCACTGACAAAGACAGCTCAAAATTGACGTTTTCATTTATTACCCACAATATACTCTTACAAGAGTCAGCTATAAAAGATTTCATCTTGGAAATGAATTCTGAAAGTATTTTGTTTTTGTCCGAGGTAACACGAAAAGGCGTCTATGACCTCATGAACTGATGTTCTAAAAATTGTTTGCTAAAGCATTGGAATTCTTGGAATATTATATATTAGCGGATGCTACTTGCCATTATGAAGACAAGAAGGGTTTTAAACATAGTCTCTCGCATATGAAGTAAAAGTTAAAGAAACGCTAGCTTGCTTCATGCAAAGTTGAAAGCACCTGCTTCAAAAAATAGCCATAATTGGCTGCTAAGTACCGTAAAGCTTCCTTATCGTAAATCTCGAGTTGATGGGACGTCACAGTCGTTCGTACAGTTAAGCTCCCCTGTAACTGAATCCTATCAGATGACTGCACATGTGCGAAGATTCAACTTCAAACATTGCTTAATCACTAATTTGAGCGATTAATATTATATCTGGAAGAAGTTTAAGTGATCGTCCATTACATTATAATGACATAAATGCATTGCGACTTATCTACAAATGGGATTGTGACGGTCCACAACAAATACAGTTTAAGCAAAAATTTGAAAACAATAATAATTCTGATGCGAACATATTTCAATCTTCTTTAGTCTCTCTCCAGCTTATCAGTCACACGAGTTAAGACCTAATTGTTTGAAAAAATTGTTGATCATTATCTCGTCGATATTGCAGACCATTACGAATTAGATTTTTTTCGTGAAATAGCTGATCTTGCTAATGAAGTAATTGGTTATTTCAACAGCCAAGTAAAAATTTCAAAAACAGATCGTGATTTATACATAAAACACACACTGCTGATGACTACGGTAGATGCAAAAGTCTGAAATGCAGAGACATAATCGACAACTACATGTTGCACTTGCAAGGTTACCTCAGAAGGCTACCTCTGGGGGCATCTGAAAATTGTTGTGTTTGCTCAACCAGATCCTGATGTACAGATCCTTCAACAGTATTTTCACGACGTCTACGACGCTATTCGGAGAGAGGCCGACACTTGCGAAAGAGTGCCGCGATCGATGATGCGACGTGCTAAAGCGTGGATTGCATCCTTTGGAGGCTACGTTGAACTTCTGTCGTGACGTAGATGCGATGCATCTGTTTACTGTGTTGCGGGACGGTTCGCTGTCGCTGCACGCACACCTTCCATTTCGTCCACATCTACATCTACATTTATACTCCGCAAGCCACCCAACGGTGTGTGGCGGAGGGCACTTTACGTGCCACTGTCATTACTTCCCTTTCCTGTTCCAGTCGCGTATGGTTCGCGGGAAGAACGACTGCCGGAGAGCCTCTGTACGCTCTCGAATATCTCTAGATTTACATTCGTGATCTCCTCGGGAGGTATAAGTAGGAGGAAGCAATGTATTCGATACCTCATCCAGAAACGCACCCTCTCGAAACCAGGACAGCAAGCTACACAGCGATGCAGAGCGCCTCTCTTGCAGAGTCTGACACTTGAGTTTGCCAAACTTCTCCGTAACGCTATTACGCTTACCAAATAACCCTGTGACGAAACGCTCCGCTCCTCTTTGGATCTTCTCTATCTCCTCTGCCAATCCGACCTGGTACGGATACCACACCGATGAGCAAAACTCAAGTATAGGTCGGACGAATGTTTTGTAAGTCACCTCCTTTGTTGATGGACTACATTTTCTAACGACTCTCCCAATGAATCTCAACCTGGCACCCGCCTTACCAACAATTTATTTTATATGATCATTCCACCTCGAATCGTTCCGTACGCATACACAGATATTTTACAGAAATAACTGCTACCAGTGTTTACTATGCTATCATATAACCATACAATAAAGGATCCTTCTTTCTATGTATTCGCAATACATTACATTTGTCTATGTTAAGGGTCAGTTGCCACTCCCTGCACCAAGTGCCTATCCTCTGCAGATCTCCCTTCATATCGCTGCGATTTTCTAATGCTGCAACTTCTCTGTATACTATAGCATCATCCGCGAAAAGCCGCATGGAACTTCCTACCCTATCTACTAGGTCATCTTTATATATTGTGAAAAGCAATGGCCCCCTAACACTCCCCTGTGGCGAGCCAGAGGTTACTTTAACGTCTGTAGACATCTCTCCGTTGAGAACAACATGCTGTGTTCTGTTTGCTAAAAACTCTTCTATCCAACCACACAGCTGGTCTGATATTCCGTAGGCTCTTACTTTGTTTATCAGGCGACAGTGCGGAACTGTATCGAACGCCTTCCGGTAGTCAAGGAAAATGGCATCTACCTGGGAGCCTGTATCTAATATTTTCTGGGTCTCATGAACAAATAAAGCGAGATGGGTCTCACACGATCGCGAGCAAAAAACATGTTCTAAAATTCTACAATAGATCTATGTCAGAGATATAGGCCTATAGTTTTGCGCATCTGCTCGAGAACCCTTCTCGAATACTGAAACTGCCTGTGCTCTTTTCCAATCATTTGGAACCTTCCGTTCCTCTAGAGACTTGGGGTACACGGCTGTTAGATGGGGGGGGGGGGGGGGGGGAGTTCTTTCGCGTACTCTGTGTAGAATCGAATTGATATCCCATCAGGTCCAGTGGACTTTCCACTCTTGAGTGATTTCAGTTGCTTTTCTATTCCTTGGACACTTATTTCAACGTCAGCCATTTTTTCGTTCGTGCGAGGATTTAGAGAAGGAACTGCAGTGCGGTCTTCCTCTGCGAAACAGTTTTGGAAAAAGGTGTTTGGTATTTCAGCTATACGCGTGTCATCCTCTGTTTCAATGCCATTATCATCCCAGAGTGTCTGGATATGTTGTTTCGATCCACTTACTGATTTAACATATGACCAGAACTTCCTAGGATTTTCTGTCAAGTCGGTACATAGAATTTTACTTTCGAATTCACTGAACGCTTCACGCATAGCCCTCCTTACGCTAACTTTGACATCGTTTAGCTTCTGTTTGTCTGAGAGGTTTTGGCTGCGTTTAAATTTGCAGTGAAGCTCTCTTTGCTCTCGCAGTAGTTTCCTAACTTTGTTACCGAGCGAAGTGGCGCAGTGGTTAGCACACTGGACTCGCATTCGGAAGGACGACGGTTCAATCCCGCGTCCGGCCATCCTGATTTAGGTTTCCCGTTATTTCCCTATATCACTTCAGGCAAATGCCGGGATGGTTCCTTTGAAAGGGCACGGCCGATCTCCTTCCCCATCCTTCCCTAACCCGAGCTTGTGCTCCGTCTCTAATGACCTCGTTGTCGATAGGACGTTAAACACTAATCTCCTCCTCGTCCTCCTAACTTTGTTGATGAACCATGGTGGATTTTCCCGACCCTCACAGTTTTACTCGGCACGTACCTGTCTAAAATGCATTTTACGATTGCCTTGAACTTTTTCCATAAACATTCAACATTGTCAGTGTCGGAACAGAAATTTTCGTATTCATCTGTTAGGTAGTCTGAAATTTCCGTACACACGTTCATAGGGCCTTCTTTTATCCATTTCGAGGCAGGAGTCCGTTCCTGCAGTTTGTCGTTGTTGTTGACGTTTACCCGGAAGTATGTTCAGCCCAAATGTTTTCAAACGACCTAACGTGTTCAGGAAGCATAGATTAAACCCAGTTGGTGGTGGAGTATTTATTGCAGTCAGAAGTAGTTTACCTTGTAGTGAAATTGAAGTAGATAATTCCTGCGAAATAGTATGGGTGGAAAGCAGGTTTGGGTCGGACCAGAAGCAATTGGGCTGCGAGGGGACTCACATAGGCTGCCACCCCTGGAGCCGGTTTCACTGGAGGATGTGCCAGCAGAGGCACAGGTAAATGTCTCGCAGGCAGTGGCAGTGGACGGTCTTTTGTAATGCCGACCTGTGACATCCAGACCATCATTGACAAACACAGATAGGATCTCTTATGGCGCAACATCCCCTCCCTCACTCCCACAACCTAGGAATGGAAAGAGGATGAACGAGGTTTGACAGAAGGCACTATTGTGCAAAAACTAGAAGTCAGAGTTTTTCTTTGAAAACATTTGCACGCCACAGATAAACTTCTCGAAACCAGAATAGGAACCCACAGTTTTAGCCTTTGAAGGTGTGAGACGCCGAACGTTCCACTTTACAAAATCCAAATGCTTACACAACATGAGAACTGCAGGGATTAGCTAACATAATTGAAGTAGAGGTTAGACAGGGACTGACTTTGCCGACATGGACCTGTCACGTTGGGTACAGAGAGAGATGCAAAGGGAATAGACCGGCCGGGGTGTCCGAGCGGTTCAAGGCGCTTCAGTCTGGAACCGCGCAACCACTACGGTCGCAAGTTCGAATCCGGCCTCGGGCATGGATGTGTGTGATGTCCTTAGGTTAGTTAGGTTTAAGTGGTTCTAAGTTCTAGGGGACTGATGACCTCAGCAGTTAAAATCGGTGGCCCTGGTTTTGGGATTACCCTCGTATTTTGTCTGAGGACAAGGGCAACGCTACCGTTGATTTGGACAAGCAGGATTACATTCAAAAGATGCAATGTTTACTGTGTAATTCAGCGTATCACAGGATCGGTGCCGGACGCAGAAAAAGTGTGGAGAGAAAGCTTCTTTTTTTCTTTTGAGTCATCAGTTTGTTTACTGGTTTGATTCAACCCGCCACGAATTCCTCTCCTGTGCCAACCCCTTCACCTCGGACTAGCACACGTAAACTGTGTCCTCAGTTTCTTGCTGGATGAATTCCAATCTTTGCCTTCCTCTACAGTTTTTACCTTCTACAGCAACCTGTAGTACCATGGAAGCTATTCTCTGATTCCTTAACAGATCATTCGGGAGGACGACGGTTCAATCCCGCGTCCGGCCATCCTGATTTAGGTTTTCCGTGATTTCCCTAAATCGCTCAAGGCAAATGCCGGGATGGTTCCTTTGAAAGGGCACGGACGACTTCCTTCTCCATCCTTCCCTAATCCGATGAGACCGATGACTTCGCTGTCTGGTCTCCTTCCCCAAACAACCCAACCCCAACCCTTAACAGATGTCGTATCACACTGTTTGTGTGGCAGTTGGTCACACTGTTATGAAGAATGCTTCACGCGCAGTGTGTAAACATGCGCACGCCGCTCTGCTACCCTCAATCTTGGCTTGGCAGCCGTTGAGAATGGAGCTCCCTTTGGATGTTACCGCCAAGTGCGAATTGCATGCAGTTATTCGGTTTCTCAACGCAAAGGGCACTACGCCTATTGAAATCCATCGCCAATTGACGGAAGTGTATGGTGAGTCGTGCAAGGATGTCAAAAATGTTCGTAAGTGGTGTAGAGAGTTTGCAGATGGTCGGACCAAGAGGGAGACCGTCAATTTCTAAGGAGACAGTGTTGAAGGTTGAGCAAAGCATGCGTGAATATCGGTGGATCAGCCTGGATGATCTCTGCAAGTTGGTTCCTGAGGTTTCCCAAAGCACCGCTCATAGAATTTTAACGGAAACATTCAACTACTGGAAGGTGTGCGCAAGATGGGTGCCACGCATGCTGACTGAGGACCACATGCGGCAACAAGTTGATGCTTCCCTCGCATTTCTTCACCGCCTTGAAGCCGAACAGGACAACTTTCTGGACTCAATTGTCACGGGTGACGAAACGTGGGCATACCGCTTCACACCTGAAACCAAGCAACAATCACGCCACTTCATAACTTTCTAAACAGCATGCTGGCGAGTTGGTATGGCATGGGCATACAAATATTGCCACAGCGTCTACAAAAATGCATCGACAGAAATGGTGATTTGTCGAAAAACAGCCAAATGTTCAAGCTGTAAACTGATTTAAACCATTGTAGAAATAGACAGGTCTATGTACTTATAAAAAAATAGGAGACTTTACTTTTGGTATTACCGTCGTAACAACATCCGTATCACCAAAATGAACGTAAAGCACACTCGTCAGCACACGACATGCCTCTCGTTCTAGCCTCCTATAGAGGATCAGAAGCTAGTTTAAAAACAGCCAGTTCAATAGAACTAATAACATCAACCATTGGCAAAGGCTTGCGTGTGGGGGCAAATTTTAAACCTTACCCTAGTACAGAGAAAGCAGTGTCGTCGAAAACTTTGTCCATCAGATTTACAGGGCTATTCAAACTACAAAATTTAGACATACAATTCCAACGTTCCTGGGAAAAGAGGAGTTCAAATTTTTATGTCTTCAATGTGACCACCAGTCCTCCAGACCACGTACAGGGTGTGGTAGATAAGTAATGAGACTGGCCGCCGCGCGGCGCCCCAGTCGCTCGCAGGGCGGTCTCCACCTGTACGTCACGTGGTGGGGGATCTGGGCTAACAATAGAACCGGTTCGCAGTCGCGTCGGAGCTCTGGTGCAGTGAGGGTCGAGCTTCGCGTATTACGTTGTTTGTGTGCCCGTGACACTTGTGAAAACGCTGAAGATGGATCGCTCGATAGAACAGCGGTATGCTATCAAATTTTGCTGTCGCTTGGGCAAAACTGCTTCAGAAACTTTTGCTATGATTACGGAGGCCTACAAAGAAGACTCCCTATCAAGAGCTCAAGTGTTCCGGTGGTTTAATGAATTTAAAAACGGGAGGGAATCCGTTGAAGACATGGAACGATCTGGACGCCCTTCAACGAGTCGTGTGGATGAAACGGTGGCCAAAGTGAAAGAACTCCTGGACTCCGACCGTCGTTTAAGTCTCAAAATGATCGCTGATGAGGTCTCCGTGAGTAAATTTACGGTTCACCAAATTGTTACGCAAGATTTGATGATGAGGAAAGTTTGCGCAAAATTGGTTCCCCGAGTGCTCACCGCCGAACAAAAGCAACAACGAGTGGACGTTTGCCGTGAGATGTTGAATGATTTGGAAAATAATCCACACTTTTTAGACAACGTAGTAACAGGCGACGAATCGTGGACATTCCAGTACGACCCGGAGCTCGGAGTGGCACACACCGGCATCCCTGCGGCCGAAGAAAGCAAGAATGTCAAAGTCCCGCATCAAGACAATGCTGATTGTGTTTTTCGACAAGCGAGGGTTAATTCACAAAGAGTTTGTCCCTCAGGGGAAGACTGTCAATGCCGAATTCTACAAAGAAGTCCTTCAGCGATTGCACAGAGCCGTCAAACGGAAGCGACAGGACCTTGCTCAACGCTGGCGTCTCCACCACGACAACGCTCCGGCGCACACAGCGTTCCTCGTGACCTCCTACTTGACCCGAATTGGAGTTGAAGTTTTGCCACAGCCACCATACAGCCCTGACTTGAGTCCTTCTGATTTCTTCCTATTTCCGAAGGTCAAAAGATGCCTGAAGGGTCATCGTTTCGACGATATTCCGAACATCCAACGTGTTGTCACGAAGGCACTAACTGGGATAACTCAAACGGACTACAGTGGGGCCTATGAAGCTTGGAAAACGCGCTGGCAACGTTGTGTTGACGCCCAAGGCGAGTACTTTGAAGAATATTAACGTTTTGTACAAATTGGATCAATAAATTTGTTTTTCTAGACTGAGTCTCATTACTTATCTACCACACCCTGTAATTGTGACATACCTGTGGGGTTACGTAAAAGACCGCGTTTTTATCCCAGCTATACTTGACAATCTTGGAAGTCGGCGACATAGCATTGTTGAAGCTATGAATTCGAAAACGAGAAACCAGCTGCTTCGTGTGTGACAAGAAATGGGCCACCGTTTTGATATCTGTCGTGTAGCACTTGGTGCTCACATTGACTGCATAAAAATTTGAACGAATTTCAGATATTTTCCAGGAACGTTGGAACTGTATTTCTATCTTTTATAGTTTGGAAGCAATAAATATTTGAAATTCGTTCCTTCTTATTGATTATCTTGTATTAAAGAACGTTGTGATGTAGTGTTACACTCAAAGCGACGGAAACGTTCAAACTTCGCCAAATCCCTAGTAGTTGTTGTTTTTTGTTGTGGTCTTCAGTCCTGAGACTGGTTTGATGCAGCTCTCCATGCTACTCTATCCTGTGCAAGCTTCTTCATCTCCCACCACCTACTGCAGCCTACATCCTTCTGAATCTACTTAGTGTATTCATCTCTTGGTCTCCCTCTACGATGTTTACCCTCCACGCTGCCCTCCAGTACTAAATTGGTAATCCCTTGATGCCTCAGAACATGTCCTACCAACCGATCCCTTCTTCTAGTCAAATTGTGCCACAAACTCCTCTTCTCCCCAATTCTATTCAATACCTCCTCATTAGTTATGTGATCTACCCATCTAATCTTCAGCATTCTTCTGTAGCGCCACATTTCGAAAGCTTCTATTCTCTTCTTGTCTAAATTATTTATCGTCCATTTTTCACTTCCATACATAGCTACACTCCATACAAATACTTTCAGAAACGACTTCCTCACACTTAAATCAATACTCGGTGTTAGCAAATTTCTCTTCTTCAGAAACACTTTCCTTGCCATTGCCAGTCTACATTTTATATCCTCTCTACTTCGACCATCATCAGTTATTTTGCTCCCCAAATAGCAAAACTCGTTTTCTACTTAAAGTGATTCATTTCCTAATCTAATTCCCTCAGCATCACCCGACTTAATTCGACTACATTCCATTATCCTCGTTTTGCTTTTGTTGATGTTCATCTTATACCCTCCTTCCAAGACACTGTCCATTCTGTTCAACCGCTCTTCCAAGTCCTTTGCTGTCTCTGACTGAATTACAATGTCATCGGCGAACCTCAAAGTTTTTATTTCTTCTCCATGGATTTTAATGCCGACTCCGAACTTTTCTTTTGTTTCCTTTACTGCTTGCTCAATATACAGATTGAATAGCATCGGAGAGAGGCTACAATCCTGTCTCACTCCCTTCCCAACCACTGCTTCCCTTTCATGTCCCTCGACTCTTATAACTGCCATCTGGTTTCTGTACAAATTGTAAATAACCTTTCTCTCCCTGTATTTTACCCCTGCCACCTTTAGAATTTGAAAGAGAGTATTCCAGTCAAAACTGTCGAAAGCTTTCTCTAAGTCTACAAATGCTAGAAACGTAGGTTTGCCCTTCCTTAATCTAGCTTCTAAGATAAGTCGTAGGGTCAGTATTGCCTCACGTGTTCCAACATTTCTACGGAATCCTAATTGATCTTCCCCAAGGTCGGCTTCGACCATTTTTTCCATTCCTCTGTACAGAATTCGCGTTAGTATTTTGCAGCTGTGACTTATTAAACTGATAGTTCGGTAATTTTCACATCTGTCAACACCTGCTTTCTTTGAGATTGTTACTGAATGAAATTCCCAGTCAGGTTGCGACCATGAAGCACAGTCCAGGCAATCCCAAGAATAAGACGAAAATTTTTGAAACAATAATTAAATGAAGCCGAAACAATTTCTCGGAAACAAAATCCAACTGTCGATGATTGTAATGGATCTTTTGACGAACAAGAGCTAGGCCAGCGTACTGCTTGATGTGACTGGCAGCAGGAGAATTAATGTGACAAACGTTAGAACAATATTTTGAAACAATATTTTGATTACGACTCATCAGCAAAGATGACAACGCACATAGAAACCTTACTCTATTACTGTGAAGTTTATCCAACCACGGCAAGCAACGATATATTTCCTCCCCATAGAGGTTAACAATTTGAGATGTGAGATGTGTACAGGACTCAAATGACTTAAGGGAATGCAGCCAGGTGACGTCGACAAACGCAGATATTTGTCGGCGGGGTCACCTGCTGAATCCCGTAAATTATTTCAACATTCAGGTCTCATGCGTAGGTTTTATTATAATAATGTTGCCATTGTTTGTCAGTTGTTTTACGAGCAACTTTATCAGACTAATAGAAGTAATTGTGATTCTTGTTTCATATAGTAGTCATTGTATTCCTAATTCATTATAGTGGAGACAGATTAATTAACGTATGTCAGATACACGGTCCATTTACATATGTAACTTCCTCCACCCACCACGACAGTTTGCATTCTCATTCGGTATATACGCATATATAAATATTTATAGTGATTTTTAAGTGAAGGCAATTTACGTTACCCTTTAATTACAATCCCAGTTCGGTACCGCGACTATACGAACACGATGCGCCTGTCTATACTTTCATATATTCCACAGCCTATCGCAGGGACTCCTAACCACAGTCAATGAAATCCACCGCAATTTTTACTCATTCTGTGACCTCTAGGCTTCCCTCTGTATCCCATCGCACATAATGACACCGTCTTTTCCACCCACTTCTTTCCATGAAAGCTTAGCCACACCCCGGTGTCACACATTTTTTTCCCTTTTCCTATCATCCATTGTAGTACCTATCCCAGCACAATCCATCGGGACTAACTGCTTGTAACAAGCTACTACAATCTTACATAAACCTATAGTCCCCCCCCCCAACCCCCACCGAAACTATCATTTCATAGTGCACGTCCTCCACTCTAGCGATTAGCGAATGTTCATTGTGTCGTTCTAAAATTGCTACGAATGCCATCTTTATTTTACACTATATTCCGACTTACTTTTTAATATAAGACAAAGTAATTTAAAAAAATAATCGATATAAATCAGGCTTTCCTCGTTTGAAAAAGATACGTAAATATATCGTTGTTTCATAGTATTACTTAAACTTTATGTACGTTTCAAACCTTGTGAAGAATGCACTGTACCTCTGGCAGGACCCACCTGTCCATATGTTTGAGTGGTTTGAAATAACGGTGTGTGCCGGAGAGTACTTCTGGTACCACCAAGTAATTCCTCCTGCCCTATTCCATTCGCGACTGGTGCGTGGGAGGAATAGGTGCCGGTAGCCCTCTGTAGTAGCTGTGATTTCTCGTATTTTTTCATGGAGGTCATTTCGCATGATGTGTGTCGGAGGAAGTAATATGTTGTCCGACTCTTCGCGGAAAGTACTGTCTCGAAACTTCAATAGTAGGCCTCTCCGTAATGCACGCCTCTCCTGTAGCGTCTGCCACTGTACTTTTATTGAGCACCTGTGTAAGGCTCTCCCGCCAACTTAACGATCCCGTGATGAAACGCGATGCTCTTCGTTGGATGTTCTCTATTTTCCTATTAGTTCTACCTGGTAACGGTGTTATAGAAATTTACAGCAGAGGAGGTAATACTTGATCCGGTTGTTAGTGAATTATTGGGGACTATAACGATATACGAAGCGAGTTTATACTGAAAATTGGGATCTGTATTTAACCATAAGAATAACGTGTACGAAAAATAGTTATTGAACTTTCTGGCGGATTAAAACTGTGTGCCGGACGGAGACTCGAACTCGGGACCTTTGTCCTTCACGGGTAGATCACTCGCCCACGAATAGCAACTCGGGAGTTCGAGTCTCGGTCCGGCACACAATTTTAATCTGCCAGATAGTTTCGCACACTCCGCTGCAGAGTGAAACTTTCACTATCGAAAAATGATTATGCTGTACATAGTTTCAAAAGAAGATCCTTACTTTAATATGAAAGCTGAGAGAAATTTGGTTGAGTAGTAAATGTGTTTAAAAGAAGTAAGGTAGGTGGGTATGACAAGTCTTGGAAGTAGTTATTTTATTTTATTTCATTAACAGTGCAGAGTAACACACCGCCTTGAAATGTAAGATCGGTCGGATGCTTCTGAATCTAATAGCAAAGACTTGTCATTGTTACAGTCTTACTGGTATATAGTTGTTAATGGTTTTTTTAAAATAATATAAAGATCATAATATGTAAAGACTTCTCTGAGGTTACAGCGAATTGAATGCTTAACAATTGTCAAAATGGTTCCACATAATTTCTTACTATGTAGTTGATGAGAATATAATTTATACAATGCAAATGTCAAATAAAAATAAAAAAATAAAATGTAACACAATGAGCATGGTTAAGAATAATTTGTATTATATAGAGGGAAGTCATATGCTGTATTTGGATCAGTAGTACAGTCTAAGTTTCGTGTTGGTTAGTAATGGCCTATTTCCATCTATTTCAGTTGAGAAGGTCTCGGTACAACCTCGAGCTATTCTCATTTGAAATGGTTTGCGCTAATGTATGTTTACACAGATTATACAGATTAAATGCTGATTGAGCACTTCATACATGGAATACATGAATTTTAGCTTCACACGAGAAATACACATATGTTTGTAACTTGTTAGTTGAAATAGAATATAGTCATACAAGGAATACATGAATTTTAGCTTCACATGAGAAATACTCATATGTTTGTAACTTGTTAGTTGAAATAGAATATAGTTCATTGCTATTCCTTGAATAAGTTAATATGAAATTCACTGATTATAGCTTTGAATACAGAACAGAATATACTTCTGTCTGCACACAGTAAGACGAGCAATACGTTACTGCTTGTGTGCAGTATACTTTAAACTCTATGCAGGATGCCATTGGGGAGGAGGAGCCTCGGAATAAAAGTTCTTCGAGCCTTCTCCGCTCGAACGACATTACCTTATTACTACAGTCTTAGCATATGATGCCAGTGTTTATTTGTTTTATGATTGTTGTCTTGTTTGTGACTGTGATGGCCGGCCGTTGTGGCCGAGCGGTTCTAGGTGCTTCAGTCTGGAACCGCGCTGCAGCTGCGGTCGCAGGTTCGAATCCTGCCTCGGGCATGGATATGTGTGGTGTTCTTAGGCTAGTTACGTTTAAGTAGCTCTAAGTTCTAGGGGACTGATGACCTCAGATGTTAAGTCCCATAGTGCTAAGAGCCATTTGAACCATTTGACTGTGTTGTGGCTTGCAGTGTCATACATTGTTGGTTTTGATCCCTTACATGTTGATCCCTTCTGAGTCATGTTCACTTAGTGTTACTTCCTCGGTTTCGAAATCTGTGGTCGTGTTTGTATCCTCCCATGTGGTTTGTTGTGTTGTTTGTCTTTGTCTACGCCTCCTTCTATATGGGTTTTCGCGCTTGAATTCTTCGTGCAGAGTGTTCGATACAATATCGGCTACGCTATTTATTGTGTTCCAGTCTTTGGGGTTACGTATTATTCTCGCGATGTCATTCTGTATAGGTCTCACTTGTGCTAGTGTGTTGCACAGCATTGTGACATGTTCTGGTGTCCCAGTTTCTCCGCAAACACATACTTCATCGTTAGTTATTCCCATACGGTTTAAATCTACTGGATACGGCCCGTGGCCTGTCAGGAAATGGACCATCCCCCGGCTTGGGTCGACATGTTTCAGTTTTTTAGTCTTTCGTCAACATCAGGAAAGAGAGAGTGTACTCGGCGACCCTTATCAGGTGCATCCCACCGTCTCTGCCATGTTTGAATCCGCCATAGTTTCATTTGTGTTTTGTTCATACTGTTGGTTCCCGTAATTTCGGTGATTTTATCGAGCCTGTCCCTCTTAAGTCAGTAAAGTGCAGCTCTGTGACGTATTATTATGTCTATAGGTCAGGTTCCCATCACAACGCAAAGTGCCTCTAGTGACGTGGTGTTGAAGGTTCCGCTCATTCGCAGGAGTACACTACGTTGACCTCGTCTTGTAATTGTCTTGTTAGTCTGTATGTTCAGTCTGTGAGCCCAAGCACTGGAAATAGTGCCAAAAGACGTCGGCAGGTTGCCGGACTTTCGAAAGGTAGAGCAGATCCCGTGGCTTCACGACGAGGCCACCGAGAAAGAGAGGCCGCGGCGCGTACGTCACAGCACGTCACAGCAAGTGTTAGTAGTGCCAGCAGTCCTCTCTGGTTTTGGTGTGTGTTCACCCCCGGTAATTGACTAACAGATCAACAGAGAGTGCAAAACTGCCGCAATATCGGATAACGCAAAGAAAGTAATAAGGCCCTGTGACTCCTGATTAAACTGCAGTGGCAGTGTTGACATTAATTGGTTCAGAATTGATCCCTTTTAATTAAAAAGGGGTGCACATTGATGTTATATTCAGCTATTGAACAACAGAAGAAAATGTTGAACATAAAATTAATTAAGAAAGTGACTTGGGATTTCAACTACTTGATTGAAAACAGATGCAGTCGATTAGCACAGATTTATTTTAACTCACGACCTTCAGTCATCACATTACGTGACTCTCCTAACAGGCAGTGGTAATAAATTGCGTTTGCGTGGGGTAAAGCGCGATAAATCAAAAGTAATTCCTGTCGACTGAACCAGGCGTAATGCGAAGTGCGAGAAGAATTCTACAATACACAGTCCATGAAACCCTCGTGGAAACTTTGCCGATGTGATACAACAAATTAATCAGTGCCCGAAGCAACCGCAATATCACCAAATCAAGTGTGGCGGTAGACGTCGGCCGACCTTGTGGTGCTGCAAGGCTGCGCTCATCTATTCACTTCTAGCTATCTTGCTCAGTATATAGCTGAACGAAAACTTTCTATCTCCAAGCTTAATCGTTCCGTTTTCTAAGTCCTAAACTGCAGAGATGCTCACTCTCTCTCAGGCAAGCTGAGTAAAGAACGCCATGTCCGTACTCTAGGCAAGCTGGGAACAGAAGACCTCTACGGGGACTTCTCCCAGTCCGCTCTTCACCTCGGTTTCCACTCCAGCAAAATCACTTACGCTAATTGCAGCGCAAGTCGCGTTAACGATGCGTCACTTCCCTGCACTGACCAATGCCTGCTCTTGGAAGTGAACAAATTCCCACAAAATTTCCCTTCGGCTCAACTTCTGTTATTTAGCTCCTCCTAGGCCACCCATCAAGGTTAGCGTCTCCACAAACACCAATTTTTCCAGAATTCTGACTCCCAGGAGAGTACTTCAAATTCCTGGGTCCTACGTTCCCATCGGAGGCTGGCGTATTTCATTCTGTCGCTCTGCACCTGATTTACTACAGACTCTGCGGACCGTGAATTCAGCGCGAAGTTGCTATAGTCACGAACACGCATAATTTGGCCTCTGTTGACCAGTCCACCGCAGCTTTTCGTGGCTTACTCGCATGTTTCACTGAAAACGGGATGATGGACATTTATCAACAGGCGTACAAGTTCTCCGTCTGCCTCCTGGTACACCAGCATGGGGTCAACCACCCACTCACTGTCACTCATCTTAAGGCAGCTGGAGGCCCCGCCCCGTTACCACTTTCTCAGAGCTTGAGCCGCCCTAAGCTGCCTATTGTCGCTTCCCTTTGCCGCTTCCCGGCTGGCTACGGTCAACTCTTGAACATTTCCCTGGGATAAACTTGCCTCCAGTAAATCGACGCACTTCCACAAAGTTTTTCATGTTGTGTGAATTACTTTAAAACCATCACCCAACCTCAATTATTAATACGTCCATATTATACCGTGTACAAGATGCTTTGTGCCTTGTCAGTCATTTTTGTTCAACCCTACTGTTCGCTCAACATGAGTTAGGTGATCTTTAATGACTTCATTAAGGGGCATAGTTCTTGCTATCTTACAAAAGTTCTCGACAGGACACGAAAAAATTGATTCCTTTAGTCGGTACATTTCAATTAAATAACGATTCTCCATGGGCCATGCACGGAGCGGGAGCCGAACAGGACTACTAGTATGACGTCACAAGTTCGCTGCAGGGCCCGTATATGTCGTTCGTGCCGCTCGGACCAGCACCAGCTGGCGGTGCTGACGGGCGCCGCGCCCCTGTTTCCGCCGGCCCTGCCCGCTTTGTCGACACACACTGGCCGAGCCCGCAGCAGCGGCAGCGCCGTTCTCTGCGGGACGTGCTGCTCTCGGCCCCTGCTCAGCGACGGCACACACGCGCTCCGCACAAATCACGCCGGTAATGACCCCCCGGTGTACGGAACAAGTGCGCCGCTTTGTGTCGGGCACTTGTCATCCCGCGGGCGGCCGCCCGCTCCGGCGCCCGCGTCGTTGATTTGTGGCCGCGGCTCGCGCTCGATTTATGGCCGACCCGGCCTCTGGACACACTGGGCGACACCGGCACCTCTGCAGCCAATTACTGGCGTCGCAGCGGCGCCACACTTTTTTGTCGCTCTCAGGGGCAGTGGGAGGTCGCGTCGAAACTGGAAGTAACACGGTTACTCTGTGTTCGTAGTGTTTAAGACGTACATCACTTCGTCATAAGTATCTGGACACCAATTGGTGGAAATTAAAATGAATTTTGCCAACACTTTGCTTTTATGGCGGTTTTAGATCTATTGGGAACACTTTCAGTAGTTGTCTTGTAATATTTCTTGCGAAAGAGCAAGGCTCCAGGAAGCTATTCCCAGGGCAGTGGAGAGGCAAGAAGCATAGATATGACGCAATGTGGGATGAGGTACCGGTGACAGATGTTAGATTCGGTACCATTCCCGTGAGAAAGACCGCCTGCAAGATGCTGCTGCTCTGTAATTGGCTGCTGTGTTCGGCGGTAGGGCGCCAAAACGTTAAACGTTAGTTGCTATTATTAATTAAACCTGTCATTCAAATTACTTCATTTTTTTAAAATAAACATCTCTCAACAGCCAGCTATCAATCAGTCATTTCGAAATTATTAAAATCAAAGTATTACTAATACAAAAGACTGACGATATTACTGCCGATGCACTTCGGTGGCGTTCGGGTCACGCCTTGCTGGCTTGGCGCGTGAAGAGTCTCGGGCAGTCCGGCTCTCCAGTTCTGACCGTTCCAGTAGACAGACATGTTGTCTGTTATAGCAGTATTTGTTTCATGCAATTTTATTTACTACAGTTTCGACCGTCGCTAGGTACAGACATGTTGTCTGTAATAGTAGTATTTGATTCATGTAATTTTATTCTCCAGTTCTGACGGTTCCAGTAGACAGACATGCTGTCTGTGGCAGGATGTATTTCATGTTATTTTAGCCACATATAATGACTGTGGAAAGATATGTTCAATACGTTGTGATCAAGAATAGTTTCTCATGTCCATATCAATAAAAACGCGAGTGGCATCCCAAATGAGTTATAGTTTATTCGTAGCAGCAGTTCCTTGCGAAGTTAATTTCAACCTCAAAAAAGTAGTCCACGACCTGCGTGCTGTTTTCTGCGCTGGGGATATCATCATCATCATTATCATGAAGACAGCAGGTCAGTGAAGTGTACAAGAACTTGTGTATTCCACACAGGGCAGTGGAAACAACTAGACACCTCACGTGTACTGCATGCATAGTACAAATGCGCTCAGTGACACGTCATCTGCAGTAATGCAGAGGAGGTAAAGAAGGATGACAGTATTAACAGTATCTCACTTTTATTCCTTTTTCTTGCCATAGTCTGTCTGAGGACGAATGGCTTCCAAAACCTTAACCAGAGAAGGTAGTGAGTTGGACGATCGGGTCGACTGGAGTAGGGATGGGAGAAACCGACTGGTTAAAACCGATACCAATATTATAGTTCCGAAAAACCGTTGTTTGATCTCGATTGTAACAGACACTTTACTTTTTTACTGATAATACGCTATAAAACTGACATATAAATTTGCCATAGCAGCGGTGCTAAAATTTTTGGATTCTGAAAAAATCAATTTCGTAGGGCTTTTTGTGGTTTCTTAAGGATTGCTATAGCCTCTGAATTACATTCTTGCAGATGAAAGGAGGCAGCTTAGAGCCAAAGCATTACCCATATAGTATTTGTGGATATATTGAACAATAAATATTCGCCGTGGGATTAATTCGTTATCGAAATTTTTACTATTGAGGTGTAATTGTCCCTGGCAACTGTTATATTTTGCTCACAATCTAAATTGTTGATTTAATTTTTTCAAATATACATTTTGGTTCTCTCAGATTCAAATTCCCTTTAAAAAGTGAAGATATAATTCAATATTTATTTCTGTGTCTTCGATTCGAAATAGTCACAAAGAAATAATGCTACAGATCTTACACATACTCTTTTTATTTGTCTGAAATTTCTATGTCATAATAAAAAAGGAAGTTTTATCATGAGTAATAAATTAAAATCTTAACAATTCATTTAAAGTTTATAATAACGGATATTAGTTGATCTGTCACCTCTGCGTAGCAGAATATGCGTTAATCTGCTTGTAACAAGACACTTCTGATGAAATATTACACTAACACGTCATAAAGCACGTTGCGTTTATCCTGTCTCGAAGGCAGGCGTAGGTCCAAGGATTGGAGGGGGATGCTGGTGTTAACATTTACATCACAGTCCCCCCCACACTCTCGCCTCATCAAACAATATTTCTCCGTTTGTTCATTTTTATAATTTTCATTTAGTTTTAGCAGAAAACAGTATCTTGAGAGGTAAGCATCACGAGAACAGAAACAAATTCTCAAAGATTGTAGGCTTCGTTTAACGTAGTGCCTTTTTCAGTTGGCTTCGCATGTGTTGCTCTGTGTGGATTGCTTTGCTGCCTGATTGCCTGTAAGAAACACTCAAGCTAGGTAAACGCACCTATTTACTGGCTGGCCATACTTACTGCCAACAAATTATGTGGCGCGATTCGTGAGTCCAGGGCAATGTATGAGAGACTGTGAAAGATGACCAACTGATAAAAGAAAAGGACAGAAAAAATGACTTTTCCATAGATAGAAACGACAGAAATATAATGCATTCCACCCGTTTATACGGGTGTTGGAACTTTAATAGTGGCAACTATTTATTTACAGCTCGTACAAAAGACATACGTTTTTCAAAGTTTTACTGACCTTCAAAGTAGTCACCAGCATTGTGTATAACCCGTTGCCAGCGTTGTGGAAGTCGTTGGATACTCTTAAAAATGCCAATTGTGTTGACATTTCGAGCGGCGCGGTCTGTTGCCCGACGAATTTGTAGCAGTTCTGAAGCGAATGCCGTGAAGTGCTTCTTTCCGTTTAGAAATCGAGTTGAACTCACGAGGGCTTAAGTCAGGGGAGTGCGGTAGGTGGTACACCACTTAGCAGACACATCAGTGAAACAAATCAAAATGGCTCTGAGAACTATGTGACTTAACATCTGAGTTCATCAGTCCCCTAGAACTTTGAACTACTTACACCTAACTAACCTAAGGACATCACACACATCCATGCCCGAGGCAGCATTCGAATCTGCGACCGTAGTGATCGCGCGGTATCAGATTGAAGCGCCTCCAACCGCTCGGCCACACCGGCCCGCAGTGAAACAAATCAGTAACAGCTTGCGCTGTACGTGCTTGAGCATTGCCCTGCAAAATGATGGTCAGGCCCTGCAGAAAGTGTCACCACTTCTTTCTCTATGCTGTTCATTTTTGAAACACAACCTACGACCAGCTTACTGTCAGAAGTGCTGACACTTTCTACAGGACCTGACCATCATTTTGCAGGACAATGCTCAAGCACGTACAGTGCAAGCCGTTATTGATTTGTTTGACTAATGGGGCTGCCAAGTGCTGTACCACCTACTGCACTCCCCTGAATTAGCCCTCGTGAGTTCAACTCGATTTCTAAACTGAAGGAAACACTTCACGGCATTCGCTTCAGAACTGCTACAAATTCGTGGGGCAATAGACCGCGCCGCTCGAACTGTCAACACAACTGGCGCTGATAAGAGTATCCTACGACTTCCACACTGCTGGCAATAGGTTATACACAATGCTGGTGACTACTTTGAAGGTCAGCAAAACTTTGAAACACGTATCTCTTTTGTACGAGCTGTAAATAAATAGTTTCCACTACCAAAGTTCCAACCCTAGTATGTTCACACAGCCTCTTCCTGCAGACGCATGTTCACAGTCTTACAGCTGAATGATATGTTAATTTTATGTGGTATAAGTTTTGATGTTGTCAAAGGCATGACTCTGTTGCTATTTTAGTTCTTAAAACCATTGTATGACACAGATACTTCTCCAACTTTTCGGCAGATGCCTTCCAGACGATGTGTTTATCTGAATTACAACTTCTGCAAAGTTGTACTGAAGGTATTTAATGAGCGTTACTGCAAATAACATAGAATGTAGCACCATACTGTTATTATTTTTAAAATCTTGGATAACAGTTGCTCGTTACGATCGAGGGTGTCGGCAGCCTATATTTGGGGGGCAGTGGGGACGGGAGTAGGGGAGGGGCAGTAACAAAACGTGACCCATGCCCCACCCTGTCCCAGGACTGAAGCCTAGACTCTCGTATGCCCCCGATCTGCATTCTGCTACTGCCTACTTGTTCGTCTAGCCAAAGCCAACGTATCTCAATGCGGCATCAAGTGCTGTGAAATGGGAGCGTTGTCTGTTGTATCACAGCTCTTTCTCAACTAATATATGACAGTAACGAAATTGTTGTTGTTGAAGTCTTCAATCCAGAGACTGGTTTCATGCAGCTCTCTATGCTACTCTATCCTGTGCGAGTCTCTTCGTCTCAGAATAATTACTGCAATCTACATCCTTCTGAATCTGCTTAGTGTATTCATCTCTTCGTCTCCCTCTACGATTTTTACCCTCCACATTTCCCTCTAATACTAAACTGGTGATCCCTTGATGCCTCAGAACGTGTCCTACAAACCGATTCCTTTTTCTAGTCAAATTGAGGCATAAATTCCTCTTGTCCCAAATTGTATTGAGTATTTCCTCATTAGTAACGTGATCTACCCATCTAATCTTCAGTATTCTTCTGTAGCACCATATTTCAAAAGCTTCTATTCTCTTCTTGTCTAAACTAGTTATCATTGATGTTTCACTTTCATACTTGGCTACAACCCATACAAATACTTTCAGAAAAGACTTCCTGTTACTTAAATATATTTCACTTCTTCAGAGACACTTTCCTTGCCATAGCCAGTCTACATTTTATATCCTCCCTACTTCATCAGTCATCAGTTATTTTGATTTCCAAATAGGAAAACTTATTTGCTACTTAAAGTGTCTCATTTCCTAATCTAATTCCATCAGCACAACCTGATTTAATTCGACTACATTCCATTACCCTCCTTTTGCTTTTGTTGATGTTCATCTTATATTCTCCTTTCAAGACGCCCATTCGGTTCAGCTGCTCTTCTAGGTCCTTTTCTGACTGTGACAGAATTACAATGTCATCGGCAAACCTCAAAGTTTTTATTTCTTCTCCATGGATTTTAATTCCTACTCAAAATTTTTTTTTGTTTCCTTTACTGCTTGCTCAACATACAGTTTAAATAACATCGGAGATAGGCTACTACCCTGTCCCACTCTCTTCCTAACCACTGCTTCCCTTTCATACCCCTCGACATTTATAACTGCCATCTGGTTTGTGTACAAATTGTAAATAGCCTTTCGCTTCTTGTATTTTACCCCTGCCATCTTCAGAATTTGAAAGTGAGTATTCCAGTCAACACTGTCGGAAGCTTTCTCTAAATATACAAATGCTAGAAACTGTAAGATGGCAAGAACTATGCCCCTTATATGAAGTCGTTAAAGATCACCTAACTCACATGGAGCGATCAGTAGGGCTGAACAAAAATGACTGACAAAGCACAATGCATCTTGTAGAGGGTATAGCATGGACGTATTGGAATAATTAATGTCGGGTGATGGTTTTAAAGTAATTCACACGACATGAAAACTTCGTGGAAACGCGTCGATTTACTGGAGGCTAGTTTATCCCAGGGAAATATTCAGAACTGACTGTGGCCGAAGGGGGAGCGGCGAAGGGAAGAGACAATAGGCAGCTTAGGGCGGCTCAAGCTCTGAGAAAGTGGTAAAGGGGCGTGGCCTCCAGCTGCCTTAAGATGAGTGATAGTGAGTGGGCGATTGACCCCATGCTGGTGTACCGGGAAGCAGACGGAGAACTTGTACGCCTGTTGATAAATGTCCGTCATCCCGTTTTCAGTGAAACATGCCAGAAAGCCGCCCGACACTATGGTGGAGCGGTCAACAGAGGTCAAAATATGTGTGTTCGTGACTATAGCAGCTTCACGCTAAATTCACAGTCCACAGAGTCTGTAGTAAATCAGGTGAAGAGCGACAGAATGAAATATGCCAGCCTCCGATGGGAACGTAGGACCCAGGAATTTGAAGTACTCTCCTGGGAGTCAGAATTCTGGAAAAATTGGTGTTTGTGCAGACGCTAACCTTGATGGGTTTCCTGGGAGGAGCTAAATAGCAGAAGTTGAGAGGAAGGGAAATTTTGTGGGAATTTGTTCACTTCCCAGAGCAGGCATTGGTCAGCGCTGGGAAGCGAAGCATAATTAACGCGACTTGCGCTGCAATTGGCGTAAGTGATTTTGCTGGAGGGTAAACTGAGGCGAAGAGCGGACTGGGAGAAGTCCCCACAGAGGTCTTCTGTTCCCAGCTTGTCTAGAGTGCGGACGTGGCGTTCTTTACTCAGCTTGCCTCAGAAAGAGTGAGAATCTCTGCAGTTTAGGACTTAGCTAATGGAACGATTCAGCTTGGAGATGGGAAGTTTTGGTTCAGCTATGTACTGAGCAAGATAGCTAGGAGTGAATAGATGGGGGCAGCCTTGCAGCACCATGAGGTTGGCCGACGTCCGCACAACGACACTGCTCTGCCACACTGAATTCGGTGATATTGCGCCTGCTCCGGCCACTGATTAATTTGTTGGATCACATCGGCAAAGTTTCCACGAGGGTTTCATGGACTGTGTATTGTTGAATTCTTCTCGCACTTCGCATTACGCCTGTGTCAGTCGACAGGAATTACTTTTGATTTACTCCACGCAAACGCAGTTTATTACCACTGCCTGTTAGGAGAGTCATGTAATGTGATGACTGAAGGTCGTGAGTTAAAATAAATCTGTGCTAATCGACTGCATCTGTTTTCAATCAAGTAGTTGAAATCCCAAGTCACTTTCTTAATTAATTTTATGTTAAACATTTTCTTCTGTTGTTCAATAGCTGAATATAGCATCAATGTGCACCCCTTGTTAATTAAAAGGAATCAATTCTGAACCACTTAATGTCAACACTGCCACCGCAGTTTAATCAGGAGTCACGGGGCCTTATTACTTTCTTTGCGTTATCCGACATTGCGGCAGTTTTGCACTCTCTGTTGATCTGTTAGTCAATTACCGGGGGTGAAAACACACCAAAACCAGATAAGTGATGGGTGGGGTGTTACAAAACGAAGGTTTGCCTTTCCTTACGCTGAAGATACTGGTGTGTGTTATAGCATCAAGCACCTTCAAGTCACATGAGGAATATTAAATAATTATGAAACGACAAAATAAAATCCCATCGGCCAAAGTACTCTTGTCCCGTCGGGACGGCGTGTGAAAAGAAAATAATAAGACAATACAGTGAGAGCAATAGTGTAATATACTCAACTTTGGTACAAAACATTCCTCGAAAAAGTGGACAGACAAGTCCTTGGTGAAACCGAGATAACTTACACATCAACAGTTCACTACATAGAAACATGCGTAAATTTTGACGTCAGTTCTGATGTACTACTTTCATAGTGACACCATAATGACGATCTTCGTCTGCTGCTAACTGGAGCTACTCGACAACTGGTAAACAGCTGCAGGTGGGTGGTCTCTTAACTACGCGATCCAAGGCACCAGAGGGGCTTCAGCTGAGGGGGCGTGGCACACGTGCGGCCCAGCTGAGGGGGCGTGGCACACGTGCGTGCGGCCAGCAGATGTGCAGCGCCCGTCTTCGCAGCTGCTACTGTCCGACACCAGTGACATCCATAATGCCAGCCTGTCTATGCTGAACGATTGCCCCCTGTGTGATTTCAACTGGCTAGTTGTTGTTGTGGTCTTCAGTCTAGAGACTGATTTGATGCAGCTCTCCACGCTACCCTATCTCCCAGTACCTACTGCAGCCTACATCCTTCTCAATCTGCTTAGTGTATTCATCTCTTGGTCTCCCTCTACGATTTTTACCCTCCACGCTGCCCTCCAATACTAAATTGGTGATCCCTTGATGCCTCAGAACATGTCCTACAAACCGATCCATTCTTCTAGTCAAGTTGTGCCACAAACTCCTCTTCTCCCCAATTCTATTCAATACCTCCTCATTAGTTATGTGATCTACCCATCTAATCTTAAGCATTATTCTGTACCACCACGTTTCGAAAGCTTCTATTCTCTTCTTGTGCAAACTATTTATCATTGATGTTTCACTTCCATACATGGCTACACTCCATACAAATACTTTCAGAAATACTTCCCGGCACTTAAATCTGTATTCAATGTTAAAAACTCTCTGTTCTTCAGAAATATTTTCCTTGCCATTGCCAGTCAACATTTTATATCCTCTCTACTTCGACCATCATCAGTTATTTTGCTCCCCAATAAGAAAACTCCTTTACTACTTTAAGTGTCTGATTTCCTAATCTAATTCCGTCAGCATCACCCGATTTAATTCGAACACATTCCATTATCCTCGTTTTGCTTTTGTTGATGGTCATCTTATATTCTCCTTTCAAGACACTGTCCATTCCGTTCAACTGCTCTTCCAAGTCCTTTGCTGTCTCTGACAGAATTACAATGTCATCGGCGAACCTCAAAGTTTTTATTTCTTCTCCATGAATTTTAATACCTACTCTGAATTTTTCTTTTGTTTCCATTATTGCTTGCTCTATATACAGATTGAATAACATCGGGGATAGGGTACAATCCTGTCTCACTCCCTACCCAACCACTGCTTCCCTCTCATGTCCGACTCTTATAACTGCCATCTGGTTTCTGTACAAATTTCAATAGCCTTTCGCTCCCTGTATTTTACCCCTGCCAGCTTCAGAACTTGAAAGAGAGTATTGCAGTCAATATTGTCAAAAGCTTTCTCTAAGTCTACAAATGATAGAAACGTAGGTTTGCCTTTCGTTAATCTATCATCTAAGATAAGTCGTAGGGTCAGTATTGCCTCACGTGTTCCAACATTTATAGCTAGATACCTCAAATTAAACTTTCATTTCATGTGGAACGTATTTCCGTCATCAACATTGGTAAGAGGTACGACACCCATAGACAGAAACACGCTCTTGTATTCATTGCACTCGGGAAGAAAAAGGCCTACTAATGTCATATTTTGAAATTTCATTCCATACTTGAAACGCGTGCTGTGTCAGCTCATGAACACTGCTGGGTAGACTGTATGGAGCTTTACGTATTCGAATCGCAACCTGGACACACTCTGTGTGTGATGTATCGGGGAAACAGGAAGGCCAGTCAAAGAGCCTTATGCTTGTGGTGCGACTGCAGTATGGGGACTGGTAAATCCCATTTGGTGCTCTGGCCATGAAGGGTAATGTACCATTCTTGCCACGTCCTGGAGTGCATTCGGCCTGCGCCAAACAGTTATCTTTTTCAAAGGTTTTCGGAGATGGGGAGATTCCTGTCCTGAGAACTGCTGTAACCTTTGACCTTTCCCTATGGACTCGTAGGTGTTGATCCGGTCGCCACAAACGGTAGCAGCGGTCCTTCTGAACCCCACAAAATGCCACTCACAGACCAGTACACCAACCTCGAATAAAATTTAGCCACGTTTTAGTCGGCATTTAACCCTGTTAACGCAAAATTTTGGTGTATCGATCTCAATCAAAGTTAAACAAGGGAGTTGACTGAGGTTAAATTTGACTGTGGTTCACTCCGGATTTTCTCCAAAATGACCACGGTTTTATAAGCGGATGGTATTAAGATGGCGGCGCGTTTCGATGTTACGCATGTACCGAGGAAGAACAGTTACTCCTCGATCCGTTAAATCGTGCGTGAAACCATACTTGAGTGATTGTGGAGTGGAGAAGACTATGGTGACATGGTGACAGGAAATTTGAAGAGCGAGTTTGTCTCTCGAAAGAAACTGTGTCGTGATGTTAAATCAAATTAATAATAATTTACAATTTCCTAGTGATACGCACGACCCTAATCAACGATGAAGAGATTTTTTATTACTTTAAATCAATTGCCTATGTTGTCTACAACTGCTAGATCAATGATAATCAGACTTCCTGAGTGCAGTAAACATGAAAAAACTCTTTTCAGGTGTGTACTGTAAATAATGGTAATAAATACCTTTTGACCTTTGACCCAAATCACACATTTTACAAACAGCCAAATATACTGGCCACTAAGAAACATAAACAAAAAACAATTTTCAGTCACCAAGACAGAATAATAGAATAAAAACAAAATAAAATAAAAATCGAATTTAAAGCAGTCCTTCTGGAATTATGTCTTGCTCATCAAGTATTGCGGTTACATAGTGTCTGAATTTATAAATATCTTATTGAAAATATATGAAATCGCAGTATGGTCACGGATTTCATAAGGACTTTCAAAATTTCTACCAGTAATGCATTCGTAATCAATGCAGGCAGGCGCCAAAATAATTGACATTTAGGTAAGACAAACAAACCATAACACGAGACGTGAAAAAAAAAACATGCTCTTTCATGAATCCTTATTCCATATCCGCAGTCAGATTATGAGCTTGCACTAAAGCTCTGATCCATAAATGAAACAAACTAACATAGCAATCAATGCATCTACAGTTTAACGTCATAGTTCTGTAACTATGAGATACTATTGTTTTCCATTATGACAAACATAAAGGAACGGACAAGTCGCGAGTTATAAACACGCTTATGCCTGTTGACGAAAGTCAGAGCATGTGACAGTGACGTCACTCAGTAGCGGTTGTGTAGAAAACTTGTGTACCAGTTGTTTATAATTAAAGTGCAGCTACTCACGGAAGCTTAGTGGTGGCTGTATTTATCGTATGGCAACGAAAGTTGGTAGACGTACCTATGTGTCAACGTCGAACCTTTACCTTGAAAAAAAAATATCAGTTCCAATTTTGGCCACCAGCTGTAAGTCTGGCCTTGTACAGTATCTCGTCGGCATCTCCAGTGCTCATATTGAACAAATTCTTTAAATGATGGATAATAATGAAATAAACACTATGCCTTTTTCACTTGCTGGACTTTTCCGCCCACATCCCGTTCCCATTCAATTACGTATGGAAAATTTCTGTATCTCTTCCCCTCATTCACAGCGCCAGATTTGCACCTGGTGGCCCAAAATTGGAATTCATTTTTTCCAGTGTAAATTGGTTCCGCATTAACACATGTAGAACACCTGCTGTGTTTCGCTGCCATAAGATAAATGTAGTCCACATTAAATTAATGTGATGCACATGTTAGCCCTGTATTAAGCCACATTTGTAATTTTTCCTTTAGGAATTTTCAGTTTCCTGAACGATTAAAGAACTCAGTAGTAAAGCCGCTTTATAAGAAGGGAGAAAGGGATAATGTAGACGATGTTAGACCAATTTCTGTGCCATTAGTGTTTGCTAAAGTTATTGAAAAGACTGTTTATGTAAGGGTAATTGATCATTTTACATCACACGATTTGCTGTCAAATGTACAGTTCGGCTTTAGAAGCAGTTTAAGAACTGAAAATACTATATTCTCTTTCCTCTGTGAAGCAATGTATCGATTAAACAAAAGGTTTCGAAAACTAGGCATATTTTTTTGATTTAACAAAGGCGTTTGATTGTGTTGATCAGAAAACATTGCTCCAGAAGTTGGACCATTACGGACTACAGGGAGTAGCTCACAATTGGTTCACCTCTAACTTTAGCAACAGACAGCAAATGGTCATTTTTCACAGTGTTGAAAATGGCCGTGATGTGGGGTCTGAGTGGGATACGGTCAAGTGGGGGGTGCCCCAGGAATCAGTGTTGGGACCACTCCTGTTCCTTATTTACATAAATGATACGCCCATTAGTATTACGGGTAACTGTAAAATATTTCTGTTTGCTGATGACGCTAGCATGGTAGTAAAGGATGTTGTGTGCAACATTGGCTCGGTTTCAAATAGTGCAGTTCATGACCTAAGTTCATGGCTTATAGAAAATAAACTACTGCTAAATCACAGTAAGACTCAGTTTTTACGGTTTTTAACACACAATTCAACAAAACCTGACGTTTTAATTTCACAGAATGGTCATATGATTAGGGAAACTGAACAGTTCTAATTTCTATGTGTTCAGACAGATAGTAAACTGTCGTGGAAAGCCCACGTTCAGCATTTTGTTCAAACACTTAATGCTGCCGTTTTTTACGATTCGAACGGTATCTGAAGTGAGTGGATCGCTCGACACGAAAATTAATCTACATTGCTTATTTTCATTGGCTTACGTCGAATGGTATTATATTTTGGGGTAACTCTTCCCATTCTAAAAGGAGATTTTTGGCTCAGAAACGGGCGGTTAAGTGATGTAATTTCGCGAACCCCTCGTCGACCCCATTTCACTAGTCTGGCTATTTTGACATTGGCCTCTCAATATACTGTCATTTCTTCTTAAAAATATCAGCTCATTCCCAGCAATAAGCAGCTTTCACTCAGCTAATACTCTGCAGAAATCAAACCTGCATTTTGACCGGACTTGCTTAACTCTTGTGCAGAAAGGTGTGCAGTATACTGCTGCATCCATTTTCAATAAGCTACCACTCACATTAAAAAATCTTTGCAGTAATCCATGTACTTTCAAATTGAAACTGAAGAATTTCGTCATGGGTCACACCTTCTATTCTGCTGAGGAGTTCCTTGAAAAATTAAGAGATTCTTGTTGTATTGTTGATTCCGTTTTCTTAAATTTATGGCTTGACTTTTTTTGGGCTCATAAAAACTTTATTTTTATCTGTTATTACATTTCTGTTATGGAACCTTGGAGATTAGCTCCTCAATTTGCTTCTACGGAACTTGACATACATATAAATAAATAAAGTGGTGTTGCAACTGTTGTTGTAGGAAAGCCGGGCGTTAGCAGAAATGATTAGCGCACACGGTGCCGGAGATGTTCAGCGTACGCACACCACTGGGTCCGCCAGATTCCGTGCGACAGCTACCCGCGTCAAACGGAAACTCGTAATTCCGTTACAATTGTAGCGACGTGTGGGGTAGTACCGATATGTGATATAACAGGCTCTGGTTCGGTACCATGCATGTCAGTTAACTGTGGTGTATTGTTAGCTGTAAGCGGCGCATGACAACTTAAGACCTTCTCCAAGACCGGTAGACGGCGATAAGCTTTTAACCTCCCCCTTTCTAAACGGCCTATTGGATTGTGATGTAAATGACCGTGATCGCGTATGCCTGATGACATTTTACAGCGATTAAGGCTATTGTTATCAAAGGAAAATAATGCCGGTTAGTAGGAGAAAAGTGTACAACAGACCCTTCTGAAGGAAGAATCTATTCTAAACCTATTCCAAGTACTGTCAGTTTTGAAATGGTAGAATATAGTTAAATCGCTCACAAACCTCACAGGGGAAAAAGGGTGCCAAGTAATATTTAATACGGAAAATACTGATTAGCAAAGAAAAGGAAATTTAAGCGGTCTCCCGCCCACTGGGTTGATGAATTTCCAAAACCGAGGCAATGGCAAAGAAGTAAAATCATCAGACGAACATCGGCCGAAGAACCCGAGACAGAAGCCAATAGGCAGTCTGTGAACAAGTGGCCACGAAAGCCTTAACAATTTTGTATTACGCCTCTACGGGGACGAGACTTGCAGATTGTACCGACGACTTGGCCAACGACGGAAGAAGAAAGCGCGATTGATGTCCTCTCTCGTCTTTCTGTCGCGGTGCGGAGATGAAGGTGCTACACCGAAGTTCTTGAAATAAGCTCCTATTCACCACCGCCCAGGCACATCGTATCTACGACAGAATGGAACGAGCTTTTCTTCGTGAGCGAATCCCTACAACACGGAGAGACTTGGCAAGAACGGATCAAGAACTTTTGGACATTTTCTATCAACTAAGTAGCAGAATGCATAGAGACGACTGTGACAAGATCGACAGCATCACTCACAGTAGCATGCAGAAGTACTCGAGCGCTGCACTGAGCGACAGAAGGAAAAGTTTTAAAGATGCCTAAAGCAGACCGACAAGGCGATTCCCGACATGTCACTCACAGTGGCCAACCTCACTGAACGACAATTGACCGAAGAGGAAGTGTCTGTTCTTCAAAAAGGAGGGAATTTCGCTATCATCCCGAGAACTATACCTATGGAGGCCATTCGGACCTTTCCTTGTGAAAGGGCTGAGGAAATACGCACTGAAACAGCCAGGATACTGCGCCGAGCAAAATCACCAGCTTGCAACCTGAAGAAAGAAGAGGTACAAGGCATTAAGAAACTCAACCCTGACAAGAGCATATTGGTACTGCAAATGTGACCGTCGTAATGAAGACCCAAGATTATGAGCAAAAGATCCGAGTCCTATTAGATCCGACGACGTACCGAAAACTAAGCGCAGATCCGACGCAGGGTATCACACGGAATACGAATCGGTTAATGAAGGCGTCTTCTCTGTCGGCGGCCATACAGAGAAACCTGTGCAACACAGAAGCCCTACCATCTCGGCTGTATAGATTACGCAAGATCCATAAGAACAACGTTCCACTAAGACCGATTGTTAACGTTCCTGGCTCACCGACGTATAAACTGGCAAAACACTTGGCCTCTCTGCTCCAGCCGCACGTGGGGAAGACCGACACATACCTAAAGGACTCAGGACATTTCATTGCGAAGCTGAAGAAACTGAACCTTGCACCAAACGACACCCTGTTCAACTTTGATGTTGTTCCTTTGTTTACGAAAGTGCCATTCAGTGACGCTCTGGAGCACACCGGTCCCATTTTCCAGCAAGACATCACAAACCTCTTCCACGCATGTCTCACCACGATCTATTTCACATGGAATACAATTTCTACGAACAGCTGGAAGGCGTCGCCATGAGTAGTCCTCTTAGTCCAGTGGTGGCCAACTTCTTCATGGAACATTTCGAAGCACACGCAATGGACTTGGCGACTTGAAAACCTAAGGTGTGGTACTTCCTAAGACACTTGAAACACTTGAACAGCCTCTACGCCAACATAAAATTTACCATGGAAGTAGAAAAGGTAAAAAACTGCCATTTCTAGATATGCTGGTCACAAGGGATGGCGAAAACCTGGGACACAGCGTGTAACGAAAACCGACACAGACGGACCGATACCTGCACAAACTGTCAAACTACCACCCGAGCCAGAAAAGAGGCATGATTAATTCGCTCGTCACGTGAGTAGGACGAATATGTGAGCCGCAGAACGTCAGACGTGAAATGCAACACCTGGAAAGGGTTTTGAGGAGCATTGGGTACTACACAAATTATATTAGAAGCGTAACAGAGCCAAACACTCGGCGAAGTAAGGAATCAGAAAAAGAAATGTCGGGTACGGCCTTTCTGCCAGACATTCCCAGAGAGCCGGACAGAATCGACTGTATATTGCGCAAACACGGCACAAAGACGATTTTCAAACCGACAAGGAAGATCAAAGAGAGTCTTAAATCTGCAAAGGAGAAAAGGAATCCACTTGCAATGTCGGGAATATACCATATACCATGCACATGCGGAAAAGTTTATGTCGGAATGATTGGTCGATCAATCAACACTAGGATCAAAGAACATAAGCGACATTGCAGGTTTGGGCAAGTTGACAAATCGGCCGTGGCAGAGCACGCACTGAATGAGACCGACCACGTAATAAAATTTGCCGACACCGAAGTTCTCGTTGTAGAGAAACACTATCACACGCGCTTGTTCAGAGAAGCTGTAGAAATACATAAACACGCAAACAGCTTCAACAAGGAAGAGGAAAGCCTTAAAGTAAACGGATCCTGGCTTCCCGTACTACAGCGAACGACCGTCGCAGGTAGCTAGAGGAGAACCGCACCGGAAATGACCGCGGAGAATCTCTCGGGCGTTGGTGCGCCAGGTACATATAGTCTGCGGCCACGAGCTCGGCTCCAGTTCACCACCGGCAATGGAGGCTGAAGCTTTGACAATGCCAGCCACTTGTGCTGGCGAAACGTCAGTAAAATCGTCAGATGAACGTCGGTCGAAAAACCCAAGACAGAAGCCAATAGGCAGTTTGTCAGTGGCAAAGAAACTTAAACAAATAATCAATGGCGTGGCAACAGAACGTTGTCACGGTTTTCCAAAACACAGCAGTTTACAAGAAAGTAAATGACTCAGACAGCAGTGCGTTTGCAGTTACTTATTCTGAAATACTAAATTTTGAAAGTAAAGTCAAATTAAATTGCTGGCCAAATAATTGACTGACTGTGACTGAAACTTTGTTACGTAAAAATTACTTTAGTAACCTCAGCGTAACGTAATGCAAACTATGGAATAAGACAACTTTAATTAATGAAAGACTGAATTGAATTTACTTTGAACAAATGACGAACTGGTTTATTTTCAATACAAGAACAATAAAATACATACCAAGTTAGCATAAATCACTCGCTAAGCTAAATGCAGAATAAATTAAATTGCGCACTCCTAACTTGTGCTGTATCTTTATTTACTAGTTTTTCCACCGAAATTTTACATTACTTTGAGTAGCTGTAGTTAATACTCAACTTTGTAAATTAATAAGCCTCTGTTATGGAGCACAAGAATGAACAGTTACTGAGGCAGCAAAATCATTAGGAAACAAACAAAACTGGTACTAAATAGGTAATCAGTTTTCATATTCTTACGCACACTCGGTGACTGCATGGAAAGCGAAGAGATCCTGCTTGGTAATAATGTCTGAGGACAATGACAACATCGGTACCCTACCAGCATTAACAATTGCAGGTTATTATTGAAGAAAGTCAGTTATTCAAGTTTGTGAAAGAAATGCCACGGGGCTATGCCTGTGCAATACTAGTTATACTTTGTCAGTTAACAGTCTTATGATGTTTTAGCTGTGCTGACGATGGAGAATGTAGCCGACGACAATGCTGAACCTCTGCTGTTGCTGCTGATTGCGAACCACGAATCGTTTACAGAGAGCTATGGATTATTATGAGATAGGCGATAGAAATGCAGCTTCCTCCACCTGTCCATTCCGACCGTTAACAAAGTAAAAGTGCCTACACTGGCGCGATCATAGCTGCTCACCGCGTCTGCAGGAGCGCCCAACAAACAGTTCCGCACTCTTTCAAGATTCAGGCTGCTCTGCTTCCTCTCCGCTCCCAGTGCCACAGAGACTCTCCATATACAAAGATAAACAATGGCACAGCTACTGCCATTTCGTCGTTGCTATAGATACACTTAAATAAAGTTCCCTTAACTGTTACATAGCAATTTACAATATTTACGTTATAATTACAATCAATAATATGCATTCATAGCGTATTAAATATAGTTTAATAGAGATTCAGAATTAGCAATACGGTACAGGATATCAACGGTTATTACACGGCGAAAACGTTTGGATGGTGCAGAAGATATTTTATCTACATTTTCGGTGTACGTTTTTTGGGTGTGCTGTGTAGCATTCTCCATCTGAAAAGTTCCAATAACATTAGAGGCACATAGTGAATTTAGAATTAATGGGAATGATCTGACATTCGTACACGACATATTTTTAGTCTACGTCAGGGTAATTTTCCGAGGTTTCAGATCCATTAACACTTTTGCAGTCTCTATGCATGTGGGTTAACGAGCATTTCGCTCTTATTTAAGTATATGGCCGAAAGAGTCAGCCTTCAGGAATTGTGAAACGAACACTGTCGTCCAGGACCGTGTGCCACAAAGAGCGTAGATTCGTCATGAGATGGGGAAACCGTCTCTTGTGCTAAATGAGGCCTAAGCGCTGCAGTGTGCGAATGAGATAGACGAGGGCCTACGTCATAAAGAAACCCCGCAGAAGCTGTTTGTGGCCAAGGAGGAGTAGCAGTGTTAAATGTGGCTGACCTAAGATCGGCCATAAAGGGAAAACATTTATGAAAACTATTTATTTCTGTAGTAATTCAGGGAATGAGGCTACAGTAATTTCAATCTACCATCCTTCATAAATTTTCGTGGTGATCCCAATAAAACTTAAATATTGATGACATATATAATAATTTAGGATTTACTGTTAAATTGAAATTAACAAGTTTTGTAACAAAGACATGAATGCTTAAATCTGAACGCTTTGGTCGATCTTAACGATCGACATTTCATATAGACGAGCATCATTAAAATAACATTTGTTGTAAATATCAACTCTGTATCTTCATTTGTTTAAAAGATTTAGTAAATTTAAATTATCAGTATTTTCAGTCAAGCATCAGATCATCATTTTCTCCACACAAAATACATTGAAAGGTGACAACAGGACACATAACTGAATCATTATGTAACAGAATATTAGTTGTAAAGTTTACTGCTTAATAGCAATTTTTGTTCTTTACTTATTTATCAGAAAGCACATTAGTGCAAGGCTACTGGTCGTGGCATTCAAATCTAAGAAGGACATTGTATTGGTTTTAGCTAAGAGAATTTAATGTTTATTATACAATGCATATTATTATTACTTTGTTTAGAACTTGAAAGTGGTCAAGCTTTGATTATTTGCATATGTTAAAATGTAAAATAATTTAGAATGAGCTATAGTCAGTCAGATGGACGGCTTCAGGAAAGGGAACTGCTCTAGTCAGTTGAGCGACGATGTTCGGCAAGTGGGGGCCGCTGCCAGAGACGCGCAGAGGGGCAGTTCTTGGTCTGGACGCCAAACGGTACAATGCTGGTGGAGATGCGAAAGCGGACAGTCGGTCTTTAGGTAGCCTGTATGTAAAACGACTCAGAAAATTTCGCATTGTGTGGTATCGCGGGACTTAGTCGCTGAGCGGTGAGCAGCCGTGTGCCTGGTGTGAACTCTTTTCTTCGTGTAAATATCGAGGTGGAGTATTGAGACTGTGAATGATGGAACTGTGTCAAATGGATATGCGCTCGTGTGTAACAGTAATTCTAAATACGACCACTTTCACTATTAGTTTGCTTTCTGAGTAAACATTATTCTAACCAAATTGCCACTGTGTGGCCTACAACATTTATGGGTCGTTAATTTAGTTCCTGATATTATTATTACTGTTATTATATGTTGTATTAAGATTGTATGGTTCATATAATCCAGCATACTTGCCATCAGCCAGACAATTTAACCAAAGGGTCAGAAGTGTTGAAAGGGTCCTGTACCCAATTTTCATTAGTCCGGTAGCACATTTTCACTAGTATTTCACTTTCCCTCCTCGCTTATCTTTTCTCATAATTATCATAGTGGCGTGATTGAATGAATGTGGTTGTGTGTCACGTTGCTAGACGGTGGCGTAGTCTGCTGCAGAAAGTCTGCGATAGTCGTACAGATTCAGCAGCAGTTGTACAGAATAGCCAACTCTCGTAGTGGCCAAGTAGGCAAAGAGGTTTTCGCTACTTGTGAGAAATCCACCTGCGTTAGGTTGGTGGCGGACATGGCATTTTTGGGTTTTCCGGGCCACGCGGAGCGTGGAAGAGGCTGGAGAAGAAGCGGGAGGCAGTCTGCCGCCGGTACGGGAAGCGTCCACAGCTGTGCTCCAGTCGAAGAAGGGTGAGTTAGACTGACCGCTTGGCGCGTTGTTACTTGGCGAGGGGAGAGCTGCTAGCTTTTGGTCTCGCTTTTCAGCTCTGAAAGATTGCTTTGCCTTGTCGCAGCCAGGAATGCTAAACTTTGGCAGATTTTTCTTTTAGTAAATTTCTATAGCAGACTTGGATCCACCGGAAGAGCGCCACACATAGGTGTCGATAAGAAGTGAGCATTCGCTTCTGTATGAATGTCTGTTTGCCATCAGCTGTGCCTGTATAAGGTTTCATTTTTCTACATATTAGCTTTGCCTTCTCGTAAATTTTCCTTGCTTATGTATCTTTCGTCCGTGGGGAGCCGACCACGTGGTTGAACATTAGAGTTTGTTGGGCTCCGTCATCAATAACTGTCCGGCATCATGTTTGTTTTAAAGAACGTTAACTGGTCATGATTGTGTGATGTGATATTGTTGCAACTTGGCCACGATACCTAAAAATTGCGTCTCCACAAACCACGTGGGCACGCGGGTGTACTGCGAAACGTGTACCGTTCACGAGTTATTGCGATCAGTTATCAGGCAACAGGAGTTGTATGAAGGATTCACAGCAATGATTTTAGGTGTAGATTATAACGGTGTATGTATCGATGCTTTTTTTAATGTTTTAGGAATTGTGTACATGCCTCACATCCATATCTTAGGAATAAATGATTTTATCTACAATTTTCTCTTGTGTTCCGAGGTTACCTTTTTGCACCTAAGCCACTCACCTCGTAGCTTTCCCGTTGGCACATCCAACGCGTTTCCTTACGCACAGGTCCAGTGATTAGTCTCCCTTTGTATTTTATAACAAACGCTTTAGATTAAGTCTTATTTTCAGGTGTGTTGCTGGGAGCTGATCTTATGCAGTGCTCATGGATTTCCTATTTTATTTTAAATGTTTGATTGTCGTGGACAGTGCACGGGCCATAGTATTAATTACATCGTATCCGCTATGAGCGACATCACAACGTATGCATTTTTGTGAGTTTTTGGTCTGTGATCAAATTAGTTTATTTTCCGACTCGACCAAACCTTCGATTAGTTGTATGGTTAGAGGCGGTGACGACCCTAATCTTCTCACGTTAACTTCACAAGCAATAAGTATTTACATTGAAAGGTGGCTACACTGAGCCACAGCGCCAGAGATTGCGCCAAAGAGTATTATTCAGCCGCCTCCACTGGCAGTGCTTGTCGAGAACTCGTAGTAGTCAGTGCTTGCTGAGATGTCGTAGTGAAGAGTTCTTGTCGAGAAGTCGTGGTGGAGAGTGCTTGTCGAGATGTGGTAGTAGCGAGTCGGTGTTGAGATGTTGTAGTAGGGAGTGCTTGTTCCACGTTTTATGCAGTTGTTTGATGGGCTAGACAGCAGATGTTGTTCGAATGGAGATATTGTAATGATCAGAGTGCTTTTCGTCAATATATATGAAGGTAAAAAAAAATTTCCTATTCTTTTTATTACTTCAGTGTCTTAAATAATTCATCATTACAGGTTCAGTCAACAAAGCACCTGGCTTGTGTTCTTGCATCAGAGTGTAATTCAGGTTTTCTTGCGCAATTATAGTATTTCTATGTTTTTTAATTACTTCAGTATAAATGGTATTTAAAATTTCTTGTCTTGTTGAAGAAGAATCGTGCCAGATGTGTACGTTGAATCACACTCCCACACACAGAACAATTACACTTGTGTTTTGGTTTCGTAGGTTTTACAGTTGCTGGGGACTTAATTAATTAATTGTGTTAACGGAAATTTTCTTTCATTCTTTGTTGTTATTCTATGCAGTCAGATTGCGTACTGAAACTAGTCAGGGCCAACCGTTTACGAGGCTTCGTAACGGGACATCAGCTACTAAAAATTAAAAAATATTTGCATTCATTATATTCAATTAAGCCCCCATGCACGTGGCGACCGCTGCTTCGGATCGTCCCTTGGAATTCTTCTGATTGTAAAAATAGCAGACAGTAGTATTGTTGTAGTAATTTGTAGTTTAATAATTGTAGTCTATATTGCATGTGTGGATTTAGTAATTGTCATTCTTCTAATGGTATTTTTTTTTTGCAGAATTTAATTTTGTTGTCTTGTATACGGCTTTGACAATTTTGTGAAGTTAGGAAGATTTCAATTGTTCGTTAATCGTGGTTGAGGGAAGCATTTCGTGTGAATGATATTGTTGGAGATAAAGAGTCATTGTATGTAATTTTCGTACAGTGACGAGTTTTGTACATTTTGTAAATGATTACGCGATCGATGAAAAAGGCAAAAATGATGGATAGTCAGAATGACGAAATTGTTGACATGGCGAACTCGCCAACACAGGACAACAGTAAGATGAATAATGAAGTGGAAAACAATTTAATAAGTCGGGAAAATAGTTCGGAACCATTTCAAAATTTTTCTCAATCAGAAAATTCACAGAATACGAGATTAACGATAGAAGGTTCTGAAATAGTATCGAACACAGATAGCTTTATGGCTATGCAGAAGAAAGTTAGTTTTGCGGGAAATGTTAGGGGCGAAAAGAATTTCGAACCGGCTAATATGGAGCAGTTGATGGGTGCTATATTAAATTTGGGAGCACGAATGGAAACACAGTTTAGATCTGAATTAAAAACACAGATGGGAACTTTGCGATCTGAAATTAAAACTGATATTGGAACAATGGAAACACGGTTAGACTCACTGGGATCACAAATAGGAACAATTAAAACAGAGATGGGAACTTTGGGGTTTGAATTAAAAACTGATATGGGAACAATGGAAACACGGTTGGACTCTCAAATAGGAACAATCAGAACTGAGATGGGAACGATGGAAACACGGTTAGACTCACGAATAGGGACATGTTTCAAAAACATGAAGGATTAATTAAAGAAAGAAATCAGAGAAGAAGTACAACCGATTTTGAATTCTCACAATAATAGATTAATTGCAGTAGAGATTAGACAAAGGGAACAGGATAGAGAACAGGACGAAAGAGATCGCGTGATAGTACAAAAATTTTCAGAGTTAAATTTACAACGTGCGCACGATAAGGAAGAAATATTTGAGAGAATCGAGGAATCCATACCAAATGACAGATTAAATAACCTAACACAACAATATGAACAGTTAACTACCAAATGTGTCAATACTGAAACCCGAGTCGCGACACTTACGGAAGACGTAAATAAACAGAAAGAACAATTAGGTGACTTATCGGAAAGAGTTGAGGAGATTTCAGATAAATTGACAAGTCTTAGTTTAAATGGGGACAGAGATTCAGATGATACAGCACCATTGCCATTTGCAGAAACCGAAGAGTACCAGAACATAAATAAGCATGTTGAAAATCAGGGAAAATTTAATGAACGCGTCAAAAGGGAATTTGAGGCATTACGAAAGCAAGTCAAACAAATTGAAGGCGAAATCGTAGGAAAAGACAGCAGAAGAAATTTAGAATCACAGATAGCAGAGGGCTTTGAAGAAAATAATTTGTTTCATTTACGGGATGCAACAAGAGAGCGCCAGGTGCGCGAACTTGACAATAATCGACATTCGGACTGGAACAGTCGCGGTAGGTCTTTGTCGCCACGAGGCGAAAACTTTGACTATAAACACTTTTTGACTGTTCGGAAATTTAAGATCTTTCGCAATTCTAAGAATGACATACATCCATGTTCATGGTTAGATCGATTTACGTACGCACTTCCACCAAATTGGCCACTAAGTCACAAACTGGAGTTTATGTGTGGATATTTAGAAAACGAACCGGCGACGCGCATGCGCGCACTTATCAGAGATTATAATAATCTAAATGATTTTTATCATGCATTTCTATCGGCATATTGGTCCGAAAACACGCAAGACAGTGTCAAACACAGTCTTATTATGCAGCGTAATTTTAAACAGTCTGAGTTCCGCACGCCGGCAGAATACTTTGAAGACATGGTTCGAAAGAATCAGTTCCTGTCCAACCCTTATAGCCCGACTGAATTAATTCGCATTTGTTTAACTAAGCTGCCACAATCAATAAGACAAATTGCTTTAGCCGGAAGATGTAAAGACGACATTGAGACTTTTAAGACTTCGGGACTTCTTGTAATTTTTTCAGTAACAGTTATTACAATAGATTTTCAGAGAAAAAGGATAGTGATCGGAACGGACGTTATAGCGGTAATTTTGAGAATGACAGACGAAACAGACAGGACAATAGATACCAGCCTTATGACAATAACAGACGTTCTAACAGAAATTACACAGACAATTATAATAACGGTAATTCGTACCGGAATGATCAATCATACGGAAACAGTAATCGGTATCATCAAGACAGAAATTATTCACACAATAATAGAAATTCTTACTACAGAAATAACCAGGGTAGTAGGTCTAACAGAATTGACAGTCGAAATTACACAAGAAGTAGTCGTTCAGATAGACAGGAAAATAGAGATTTTTACAACAGACACAACCAAGAATTTGTATCTAACAGACAGGAGGGACCTAATTGGCATCCTCCACGTGACAGAACTTCAAATCGTAGAAAATCGTAGAAATTGATCCGCGAAATGACGCGAATAATCAAAGACGTGACGCAAACAATCGACAATGACTTGCAGCTTCGGCTTCTGGCAGCAATATAGACGGTTCAGAAAGTAATGACACTACGACTTTACACTACGTACGCCTGGAAGACATGAGAGACATTTTGCTAGACGAAAAGGAAAATAATGTAGACGCATTTTTACATCCTGTTATTGAAGTATGTGTGGGTAAGAATAAGTTCTCTGCAGTTTTAGATTCTGGGAGCCCATTGAATGTCATTAGTGAACCAGTTTTTCGTATATGTGTAGGAACTATGGCTTGTCCTGTGTTTCCTGTTTCTAAAACTACAATTCGAGGAGCGATTTCTGGAAAAAAGTGTGGAAGTCAAACAACAGACCAACTTAAATTTCATTTGTCAAGGATACGATTTTTCTGCTAATTTTATTATTGTTCCATTACTCAGTACACAAATTATATTAGGTATGGAGTTTCTTAACACACACAACGCAATTTTAAACTTTAAAGAAGGAAGTGTGAATTTGACTGTTGCCGGAATGCCGAAATGTTTGAAATTTTTCGAGTGTTTAACAAGATCTGAATCAGATACAAAATGTTTAAGGTTTCTTACTTCTGATGTTTTCGTTGAGCATTATGACGACAGTGTGTATATTCATGACAATGACAATAGATACAGAGACGCGATGGATGATATAATTAATAGCGAAGAATTAATTAATGAAAAGGTTAAGAAAGCTGAAGTGTCAGATGACGTTGCAAGAGAAGAGCTGCACCACATTTTGACTTCACATGCTACAGTATTTAGTCATCACACAGGAACTATACAAGGCTTACAATATTTATTTAAAGTAAAAGAACACACACCATTTCGCGGGAAAACGTACGCTATTCCTTTGGCTTACAGAGACAAGGTTAAGAGTGAACTTCAATACATGATAGATCAAGGCATTATTGAGCCAGCAGTCAGTCCTTATACCAGCCCATTACACGTTGTTCTTAAAAAGGATGGGTCAATTCGTTTTGTTCTGGATTCCAGACAGATAAATAATATCATCATTCCTGAAACTGACCGTCCACAAAATTTAGATGAACTTCTTCAACATTTCCATGGAATTAAAGTTTTATCCACCATTGATATGCGCGCAAGTTTTTGGCAAATAGAACTCCACCCTGATTGTAGAAAATATACTGCCTTTTTAGCCTTTGGTAACTGTTACCAGTTTCGGAAATTACCATTTGGACTTACTGTATCTTCAGCAGCATTCATTCGTAGTTTAAACGAAATTTTACCTGTTTATCTTCGTGACAATATTACTTCATATGTTGACGATATTCTTATTGCTAAACGTTCTTGGACTGAGCACAACAAAATTTTGGATTCATTATTACGTATTTTTGCAAGAGTTGGCGTTACAGTGAACTTAGAAAAATCTGAATTTGGTCGTTCTCAGGTGAAATTTCTCGGTCACATTATTTCTACAGAAGGTATTCTTCCTGATCCAGAGAACCTAGATGCTATTCGTAATTATGCTGTTCCTACCACAAAACGTGATGTTCGTAGTTTCCTTGGTGTCTGAAATTTTCTTAGACGCTTTGTTAAATTGGACGATTTGGCCACACCTCGTTTATGTGAACTATCTGGAAAGAATTCTAATTGGTGTTGGGATGAGGAAGCTCAGTCAGAATTTGAACGACTCCGTGATGCGTTAGTTGCTGCTCCACTTCTTTCACATCCGGATTTATCTAAAGATTTTTGTTTGGCGACGGACTCATCATACAAAGGCCTAGGGGCACATTTAGTTCAAGAGATAGAAGAAAACGGCGTTGTAATACAGAAAACTATTGCCTTTGGAAGTCGTGTTCTCTCTAAATCAGAAAAGAATTATTCGATTACGGAACTTGAGGCCTTGGCTGTTGTATGGGCTTTCACAAAATTTCGCATATTTTTGTATGGCAGACATACTAAGGTTTACACCGATCATCGAGCTCTGGAATTTCTTATGTCAACAAAATTAACTCATGGCAGATTGTCACGATGGGCGTTGTACCTACAGGAATTTGACTTTAGTATTGTTTACATACAGGGTTCTTCAAATATTATTGCTGATGCTTTATCACGTGGACCTATGGGTTTGAAACAAAGTGCTGAAGAGGACTGCAAAGAAAACAATTATTGTTTGATATATATTCAAGGTGTTGCGTTTGAGAACTTTATTTCGTCTTCGCTCCAGGACATCGCTAAGGAGCAAAATAAGGATCCCATCTGGAAGGACATTAAGGAGAAGTGGAGGAGAAAGGAAAGCGTAGCGATTAGACAGTATTATTTAGTTCGTAATGACATTCTTTTTAAACGAAAATCGGTCGACAACTCTGTTTGGTTAGTTTGTATTCCTGATGAGTGGGTCAATAAATTGATTTGGTACACACATTTCAGTTATGCACACTTTGGTCCCAGAAAATGCTTTCATAAATTACGAGAAAATTGCTACTTCAGTAATATGGAAAAACGTATTCGATCTGTTCTTGCGAAATGCAAATTATGTCAAAAGGCTAAGCCGCCAACGATTTCTCACAGAGCACCGTTGTTTCCTATCATTCCAGCGAAATTAAAGGACATGGCTGCAGTGGATTTGTTCGGTCCAGTGGTTCGTTCTACTAATGGTTTTGCGTACATTTTCGTAGCAGTGGAATTGACATCAAAATATGTGTGTTTTACACCTTTACGCAAAGCAACAGCTCGTTCAGTATCTAACGCTTTCATTAAACATTTTCTTAAAGAAGTTGGTCATGTTGATAAGGTTATATTAGATAATGGATCACAGTTTCGCTCTAAAATTTGGCTTCGTACTCTACAGCATCGTAAGATTAAACCAATCTTCATTTCACTTTTTCACCCTCAATCTAATGCTTCAGAGAGATGGATGAAGGAAATAAATAAATTGTGTCGACTTTATTGTCATCAGAATCACAGAACGTGGGATCAGTATCTTCATATTTTTCAAAACATTCTGAATGAACTTCCTAATGACTCAACTTCTTTATCGCCGATACTGATATTAAAAAACAAAGCACCGACAAATCGCATTTCTGAAATCGTTCCTTTTCCGCCTACATGGAAACTGCGGCATTCTGAAGTTGTGAACCTGGTTCTGCAAAATATTGCATCTGCGGCTGCTAGAAGAGAGAAATCAGCTAAACGTCTGGTCGTTTAAAAACCTTGTCAGTTGGTCAAAAGGTGTTAATTAAGTCCCACCATTTGTCTCACAAAGGAAAGGGACTGTGTCGCAAATTTTTTTCTACTTTATAACGGTCCATATAGGATTCGCTAAATTATTCATGATAACACTGTCGAAGTAGAAACTCTTAAATCTCGGCGCTCTAAGGGAATACATCATGTATCGAACGTAAAAATTTTTGTGGAATGATATACTTTTGAAAAATTTTTGTGGAATGACATACTTTAGAGAAACTAACAGCTACATGTAAACATGCGGAGAGTACGAGGATACCGCGCTGTGTTTTGGCGGCGGCACATACTCAAAGCAACAGTCAAGTCTGCGTGCCGCACAAGGCAGTCGTTGACCGCAAACAATTGCTCCCTACGTCACGCGCCTACAGCTGATCGAGCGCTCAGTGCGAATGCACCGACAGCCGTAAACAAATACATAGTCTAATTTCTCCGATTAAATTCAGTATAAAGCTATAGTGACTTGATGAATTGTGTTATTAACGTTCAGCATTTTTCAGGATACGGTTCTATAAAATATTTAAGAACTTCAGGTAAATTCTGTGTGTGTCCGGCGTTAAGAGGACTTGCTATCGAGAAATTTTCAGGAAGAATGTAATTTCGAAGAAGAAAGTAATAAACTAAAAAGGTAACTATTAATTGAGTTCATTTTTCAGGTAACATATTTCCACTTAGGTACGTACTTTAGACGTAATTTTCTGCTCGCAATTATGTGATTCATACTTTGTGCTAAATTTCATGTTCTATGAATTTACTTGTGAAGCGACGTGCTTGCGTATATTTACTGATTTTGACAGTGATTGATTAATGAACAGTGTTGTTATTTGTATATATTATGCTTTTTCGCTGATGTCATATTTTTCTATTATGTGCCTGCTGTGCTTATTTATTTAAATTATAATTGTCACCTGATTAATTGTGATGATATGGTTATGTATGTAGGTTACACTTTGTGATTTATCTGCATGCGCCTTCATGTTTACTTATTAAGATTACATATGAACATTTATTTGCTTATGCTGATGTGATGCTAATGACTTGTTTATTGTGTAAGACATATGTTTGCTGCTATGCGTATGGATTGCATATTTATACATTTCTGTGTGTTGTCATAACCACTCTTTAATTGCTATATATAGAAATGCTGATATACTGTGTACAAACATAGAGTTTAGATCACGCTATGGTATTAATTATTGTTCGCTTGGCAGAGCCTCGTTGTAGGCATTGTGCTGCATCCACTTGTTGACATTCTGTTCTCCACTGGTATATTTACTCGCTATTGCATGTTTTGCTTACGCTCAGTGCCTTATATTTTTAAGATAAGAAAATGAACTGCTATAATTCGACGGACGACACTAGTACAAGAAACTTCATAGAAGTCACATGAGCTGGAGGTTTTATGGAAGCTGTATAAATTTATGCTAATAGGAAGGAAGCTAACGACATGACATACCAACACTAGGGTTAGACCATTGACAGTTATTACACTGCATTCTTCGTGAGCAATTGAAATAGGAAGTGACACTTGACACAAGAAATACTCCACATGTATGTTTCTGATTTGCCATGATTCTTGAAGTGGTGTACACACTGTGAAATATTATGATCATTCACACTCCGTAATCGTACTTAATTACTGAGAGTTATTCGAACTAAAGGCTGTTGGAGGTCATGTATGCATTTCTTTTGTTTAATGATGGGCAAGGTAACCAAAATGTATTTTAAAATTCATAATGAGTAGAAGATATGGGTCAGATGGACTACACAGAGGTTGTGTGTGGACATGTGTCTTCGAATTGCATGGGATGATGAATTGAAGTTTGCGCTAGGATTTTATCTGTACTTGTTCGAGGAGACTGACTAGAGGAAAGAGTTGTTATAGAAGTGAAATGATATTGGCGATAAGGTTTATATGTATCGACGTATTGAAGAGGTATTATTGAGGTATTGAGATTATGTGAAGTTGATGATTATTGGAGTTTTGGTGGACAAGAGGTAAGGTAAATGATATTGATGATAAGGTTTATGTGTATCAACGTAAGAGGTATTATTGAAATATTGAGATTATGTGATGCTGATGATTATTGGAGTTTTGGTGGATAAGAGGTAAAGTAAGTGAGGTGCATATTTTTTTTTGTTGGTCTATATGGAACAAGGAGGATGAAGATAGCAGAGTAGAACACTAAAGTGGAAGGAAGATTGTCTACACACACTTTGTTAAATCAATAAGCAGTACATACTTTTTTTTGGAGAGAGGAAGTAATTGCATATCTTGGCACACTGACAGTTTTCAGAAACCGTACATTTTGATCTGGCTTGGCAAACATTGGTCTTGACATGATGACTATGACGTTGACTAACTATTATTGACTGTTATACATTGCTGCCACTACTACTTGACACACATGATGAACATCAAATTTTGACAGAATTGCATTTACACAGTTAACACTATTCAATTACACAGTAGCACTAACGTGGACGAAAGATGAGTGAGTGTGTTTTGTGTGTTTTCCTTTCCCTATCCCAAATTGGTACAGACCTATCTCCTAAATATTATTTTACTTGTTTGTTGTGGCTTGCACTGACACCCATAAATATTATAGGTTTACTGATATTTGTGTATTTGTAATAGTTAATATGACAATTATCTGACATCATTTGTGTGTTTATTATAGTTTGTATGTTTAGTGTAAGAGCATTGATAATAATTTTGTAAAAGCAATTGTGTGTGCATTCAAACTGTTGTTCACACCTGCACCTGTTCAACATTGATGTGTGACACTTAGAAATGTTTAATTTCTGCTGATGAACTGTCTGATTAGTGATGGTGAATATTATGGACTGTTACCTGCACTTCTTCAACACAATGGTTGCCACTTAGAAATGTTTAATTTCTGCTGATGAACTGTGTGATTAGTGATAGTGAATATTACGGACTGTTACTTGCACTCTTTCTACATGATTGGTGCCACTAGGACATGTTTAATTTCTGCTTATAAACTCTGATGAACAGTGTGATTAGTGATAGTGAATATTAATGACTGCTGTCTGGACCTGCTCATCATTGCTAGGTGCCACTGATGAACTGATTCTACTGACATAATGTCACTTGTTGGTGTCTGCACCTGCTCAACATTACTGGGTGCCACTGATGGACTGTTTTTACTAAAATAATGTGACTTGTTGCTGTGTGTACCTGCTCAACATTACTGGGTGCCACTGATGGACTGCTTCTACTGAAATGATGTCACTTGTTGGTATCTGCACCTGTTCAACATTACTGGGTGCCACTGATGGACTGCATCTATTGAAATAATGTCACTTGTTGGTGTCTGCACCTGTTCAACATTGCTGGGTGCCACTAATGGAACTGCTTCTACCGAAATAATGTCACTTGTTGGTGTCTGCACCTGTTCAACATTGCTGGGTGCCACTGATGGACTGCTTCTATTGAAATGATGTCACTTGTTGGTGTCTGCACCTGTTCAACATTACTGGGTGCCACTGATGGAATGCTTCTGCTGAAGAGATGTCACCTGTTGCTGTCTGCACCTGTTCAACATTGCTGGGTGCCACAGATGGAACTGCTTCTACTGAAATGTCACTTGTTGGTGTCTGCACCTGTTCAACATTGCTGGGTGCCATTAATGGAACTGCTTCTGCTGAAAGATGTCACTTGTTGGTGTCTGCACCTGTTCAACATTGCTGGGTCCCACTGACGGAACTGCTTTTACTAAAATGATGTCACTTGTTGGTGTTTGCACCTGTTGACCATTGCTGGGTGCTACTGCTGGAACTGTCAACTACTTGTTTCCTGAACTATGGAAAGCATGTTATGTGAATATTTGTATAAACTGATTCTTTGTGTATTGTGTAAACTATTATGTAAAGTCACATGTATGAAAGAATTTGTATTGCTTACTGTATTTTATATATTAGGTTATTGAAAGGTCAGTGCAAAGCCAAAATTTTATCTAATTATGTGATATTTACGTATTAATATTATCTTTTATTTTTGTCTGTATTTTTGTGGACGAATTTGGTGGTATTTTCACCACCAATGCTGGCAAAAATACCATCAAATTCTGGCCCGTGGAGGAAGGGCAAATGAAAGGTGGTTACACTGAGCCACAGCGCCAGAGATTGCGCCAAAGAGTATTATTCAGCCGCCTGCACTGGCAGTGCTTGTCGAGAATTCGTAGTAGTCAGTGCTTGCTGAGACGTCGTAGTGAAGAGTTCTTGTCGAGAAGTCGTGGTGGAGAGTGCTTGTCGAGATGTGGTAGTAGCGAGTCGGTGTTGAGATGTTGTAGTAGGGAGTCCTTGTTCCACGTTTTATGCAGTTGTTTGATGGGCTAGATAGCAGATGTTGTTCGAATGGAGATATTGTAATGATCAGAGTGCTTTTCGTCAATATATATGAAGGTAAAAAAAAATTTCCTATTCTTTTTATTACTTCAGTGTCTTAAATAATGCGTCATTACAGGTTCAGTCAACAAAGCACCTGGCTTGTGTTCTTGTATTAGAGTGTAATTCTGGTTTTCTTGCGCAATTATAGTATTTCTATGTTTTTTAATTACTTCAGTATAAATGGTATTTAAAATTTCTTGTCTTGTTGAAGAAGAACCGTGCCAGATGTGTACGTTGAATCACACTCCCACACACAGAACAATTACACTTGTGTTTTGGTTTTGTAGGTTTTATAGTTGCTGGGGACTTAATTAATTAATTGTGTTAACGGAAATTTTCTTTCATTCTTTGTTGTTATTCTATGCAGTCACATTACGTACTAAAACTAGTCAGGGCCAACCGTTTACGAGACTTCGTAACGGGACATCAGCTACTAAAAATTAAAAAATATTTGCATTCATTATATTCAATTAAGCCCCCATGCAACATTCCCAATAATAAAGTAATAACCCTTAGAAACAGGTTACATACAGTGTTTCATTTAGGGCGTGTAATGCGACACGTGTGGCTCAACCCCTACACGAGTTTGAGCCAAGAAATTTCGACGAAAAGAAACAGCATGTGAGCCCGAACATCTTTGGGATGTTTGCTCGCACGCGGACTTCTGCTCTTATAGCTGTCTGTATCTTCGGAGGTGCCGATAGTACCTGAGTTAAAGAGGGGGCTGGCTGCCGGCCGTGCTCTCACCTTTACTTTCACTCTGGACAGCCAATAGTATTATCCAGTCAGATGTGCTGTGTCCCATTAGTCGTCACCAAACAAATATCAGGTACTTTTCTATAGAGTTGTTTTGGCCAAGCGGTTAAAGGCGCTACAGTCTGGAACCGCGCGACCGCTACGGTGGCAGGTTCGAAACCTGCCTCGGGCATGGATGTGTGTGATGTCCTTGGGTTAGTTAGGTTTAAGTAGTTCTAAGTTCTAGAGGACCAATGACCTTAGAAGTTAAGTCCCATAGTGCTCAGAGCCATATTGAGTAGTTTTCTTACGTCTCGATGTCCAGTCGGCTGTCTCGACCCTATTGGAAGAAACATTATTTTCTTCATCAGTTCGTATCTCGTGTCCCGTTGTATCCAATTTGATTTCGTGTAATTCAGGAATCTTTTTTTTTTTGCTTTCTCCGTATTGTTCCACTATCGTCGTTTCTTTATGATAACAGGAAGTCCAAAAGACTTCTGTACCACCAGATTTTCTGCAAGACTAAGTGCTAGCCGTTGCTTCATTTAATCGTAAACATATGTCTGAGTGATGTTAAATGTTATTATTTTTACATAAAGAAAACTATGACCTTCCAGATAACCCTCAAATAGTGAGCTACACCCTTAATTTTTATATACGAATTAGTGAAGTTACTCATGGCAGTTTTGTTCCCTATGCATGTTGTTCCTTTCAGAACTAAAATTAGTAATCATATTAATTTGTTTAACAAGATTGAACCTTAAATCGCTGGTGTACTCATCTACTGACACAATAAAAGAACAGAGAATGACTAGGGGAGAATGAATGAGAATAGTGGCGTGTTTAAGTTTACAAACGACAACTTTTATTAGTATATCTGATATTACAACTAGCTGATAAATGTCACACAACAATGACAAACACAAGTCAGAAAAGGAATGGTGTTTGATTGGCAAAGCATACAGTGCGGTGGAAGCTATATAAATTCTCCCCTGAATTAATCCCTTTTAGAATGAGGTCTTTGTTTACGTTAATCCACAGTGAGTTCCAACTACACTACTGGCCATTAAAATTGCTACACCACGAAGATGACGTGCTATAGACGCGAAATTTAAGCGATAGGAAGAAGATGCTGTGATATCCAAATGATTAGCTTTTCAGAGCATTCACACAAGGTTGGCGCCGGCGGCGACACTTACAACGTGCTGACGTGAGGAAAGTTTCCAACCGATTTCTCATACACAAACAGCAGTTGACCGGCGTTGCCTGGTGAAACGTTGTTGTGATGCCTCTTGTAAGGAGAAGAAATGCGTACCATCACGTTTCCGACTTTGATAAAGGTTGGATTGTAGCCTATCGCGATTGCAGTTTATCGTATCGCGACATTGCTGCCCGCGTTGGTCAAGATCCAATGACTGTTAGCAAAATATGGAATCGGTGGGTTCAGGAGGGTAATACGGAACCCCGTGCTGGATCCCAGCGGCCTCGTATCACTAGCAGTCGAGATGACAGGCATCTTATCCGCATGGCTGTAACGGATCGTGCAGCCACGTCTCGATCCCTGAGTCAACAGATGGGGGCGTTTGCAAGACCATAACCATCTGCACGAACAGTTCGACGACGTTTGCAGCAGCATGGACTATCAGCTCGGAGACCATGGCTGCGGTTACCCTTGACACTGCATCACAGACAGGAGCACCTGCGACAAACCTGGATGCACGAATGGCTAAACGTCATTTTTTCGGATGAATCCAGGTTCTGTTTACAGCATCATGATGGTCGCATCCGTGTTTGGCGACATCGCGGTAAACGCATATTGGAAGCCTATACTAGTCATCGCCATACTGCCGTATCACCTGGTGTGATGGTAAGGGCTGCCATTGGTTACATGTCTCGTTCACCTCTTGTTCGCATTGACGGCACTCTAAACAATGGACGTTACATTTTAGATGTCTTACGACCCGTGGCTCTACCCTTCATTCGACCCCTGCGGCACCTTACATTTCAGCAGGATAATTCACGACCGAATGTTGCAGGTCCTGTCCGGGCTTTCGGGGTACAGAAAACGTTCGACTACTGTCCTGGCCAGCACATTCTGCAGATCTCTCACCAATTGAAAACGTCTCGTCAATGGTGGCCGAGCAGTTTCCTCGACACAATACACCAGTCACTACTCTTGATCTGTGGTACCGTTTGAAGTTGCCTGGGTAGCTGTACCTGTACATGCCATCCAATCTCAGTTTGACTCAATGCCCAAGCGTATCAAGGCCGTTATTACGGCCAGAGGTGGTGGTTCTGGGTACTGATTTCTCAGGATCTATGCACCCAAACTGCGTGAATATGTAATCACATGTGAGTTCTAGTATAATATATTTGTCCAATGAATTCCCGTTTATCATCTGCATTTCGTCTTGGTGTAGCAATTTTAATGGCCAGCAGTGTATATTCAAATGGAATCAGCTACTACCAAGTATATCACAAACTATGACTCTCCTGAGAAGAGCGAGCTGTGCGTATCATGTAGCAAACCTACGCCAGTGCAGCAGTATTTTAACGCTTCACCTTGATTCAGGTATCAGCAGAGAACAGAGCGCTGTGGCCGAGGAGCGGTGTCCTGCGGCGGCTGTGATGTTCTGACGCGTCCACGAAATTCTTGCAAACTGTGTGGTCTAGTGTTCTGATTATCAGAATTCGGGAGACTTCCCTCTCGAAGCCCCGAAATCCCAGCATATTTCTGTGTGCTGTTCACCCGTTCGCTGGTCTGGCCAACCCAATTCGACTCACAGGCACGACCGTGCGCACTGGGATTGTCAGACGCCAGGCGGACGACTCGGGGCAAGTAAGTTCACTCTCGTCACATACGGTAAGTCCTAGACGATACGCAGTTCCACTGTCGCTACAGTTGGAAACTGTCACTGGCTCTTAGTCCACCACAAGGTACAGACGACAAGTCTGATCCGCAATGGAAAGACCTGAAGATCTCCACCAGGGGTGGGGGAGCAGAAGACGAAGAATGCAAAGAATCGCAACCACTTTCCACCAATCCTCGGCATGGGAGCTGAAATAGCAAACATGAAGCCTCCCCCACATTGCACAAACAAATCAAACCATCATCTACACACTGAATCTCTCCCCTTGACTGTTCTGTTGCCCTGGTAGCCTGTCCAGACATAGCATCTGGGTTCCCACACTGAGGCATCAAGTCTCCACTTTGCGTATCCTTAGAGAAGCCAATTATCGACTAAAAACTGCTCTTGTTAGAAAAAAGAAGATTTTAGACTAGGGAAGCATCTTTCTCACGGTAAGCGTGGCCATATTTTGGCAAAAAAAGCATCTACCTAACATATACATAGACGAGACCACAGTCACTCATTTACAAAGAGCTGTAACATTCTCAGGTCGACCATCTACCTAGATGGGGCCACAGTCCATCATTTAGCAAGGTATCTAACGTTTCCAGGCCGGCCAACTTCTGAAAGAATGCTGTTAACCCCTCAGACCTCAGACAGTCATGCTTATAAAATATATGTTTTTGCCACTCGCTGAATGAACCTCATCATTTCCTGGCGTCAGTGGGTTACAATCTTGCCTCCACTAAACACATCCACCAACCGCTCTGCTTGTATCGTCCCCGCTTCTAACATGAGGAAGCACGGAGTTTTATGACCTTCACACTGTTTGCACAAAGACACAATTGACAGCATTCTCTCTTAAATGGCTTCCCTCACCCACTTTCCGCCAACTGCCCGCCTTTGCTATCGACTGCCTTATGGTCCAGGTATGTTATGCTAACTGGCGCCCTTCTTTGTCAACCGAAGCAGGAGGATGAGTGGGCGTTGGCCAGAGGTTCTTCTGCAGATGCGATCCACTGAGCACTGCTTCCCAGAATTAGTCGCACAGCCGTGTCACTGCACTCAACATTTATGACCCCCAGTTCATCTCTCTCTCCCTGTTCTCTGTCACCTGCATTAAGGCCCCTCACGTACAAGTTCTCTACAGGTTACTCATGCAGTTATATGCACGTTCTGTCCACAATTTCCTCACGTAAAAAGTCATTAGCAAATGTAGTACTGTGCAACACCGGGATCAAGACTGAAATATGATCGTTAATCTGACTGACAATGTTGTTAAAGTGAGAGAGTGGCGTGCCACCTCCTATAATTAAGACACTTATCTTCGTTAGTCACATTAGTATAGGCATGAACGACACTTTCCTGGGGGCTGCACTTTCGTCCTGTTTTGGATACAGTCGTTTAGATCTGTGAGTTTTAGAATGAAATTTTCACTCTGCAACGGAGTGTACCTTGGTATAAACTTCCTGGCAGATTAAAACTGTGTGCCGGACCGAGACTCTAAATCAGGACCTTTGCCTTTCTGGCGGAAATGAAGCTGTGAGGGTGGCTCGTGAGTCGTGGTTTGGTAGCTCAGATGGCCGGTAAGGTAGCTCAGCGTGTTCGCTCAGAGGGTTAGCTACCCTCTGTAATAAAAAAATTAAAAAAAAAAAACTGAGTGAGCGGATCAGCGAAGAACCTGGACGGGTGTCATCGCACGTCCGCCCCGAACGAATTCAACGAATAACGAAGAACAAAATGAGATCAAGGAAAAAGAAAGAAAAGATGGTAGAGCACTTAACCTCGAAAGGCAAAGGTCTCGAGTTCGATTCTTGGTCCGCCACCCAGTTTTAATCTGCCAGGAAGTTTCATCTGTGATTTTGCTTCACCCTTCCATTTACTTTGTGTTTTATTTTACACTTGTTATTCAGAACGTTAATGTTTCTCTGCAGTCGACGGCAAAATTATTTACATGTTTTACCAGTAAGCTGCACGTGTAGGGCATTGTCACGCATATACTTTGTTCTATTAACTGTGTAAAAATTGGACCTTCATATTGTGTAGACGGAGATGCCCACTAACTCAAAGATTGTCGCAAATGTACAGACACAGAGACACGAGACGTCATCAGTCTTAAATAGCGTATCTATGTACACTTTTATACAGGTCGATTCAGCTTCTCCTACCAATGATGTTATATAGAACCCCTAATCTTATACCAAGCCATAGCCCATTAAAACAAAATTTCGCAACCGATACGTTCGTCATACGTCCCATATTGATTTCTGCTGTTATTTCACTCAGCGTTGCTCGCCTATTAGCACTGTCAACTTTACACAAACGCCGCTGTTCTCGGTCGCTAAGTGAAGGCTATCGGTCACTACGTTGTCTGTGGGGAGTGGTAATGCCTGCAAGTTGGTATTCTCGACACACTCTTGACACTGTGGAACTCAGGATAGTTAATTCACTAACCCACTTCCGAAATGGAATGTCCTATGTGTCTAGCTCCAATTACCATTCTGCATTCTGGGTCTGTCAGTATCTGTCTACGGCCATAATCACGTGGGAAACTATTTCACATGAATCACCTCAGCACGAATGCTCCACCAATGCCCTGACTTGTTTTACCTTGTGTACGCGATGCTACCGTCATCTGTATAAGTGGATATGGCTATCACATGACTTTTACCACCTCAATATGCACTGTGTGATCAAAAGTAGCCGGACATCCACGTCATCTGCCAGCATGTGTAGTGCCAACAGTAAAATTCGGAGTCGGTGGAGTTATGGTGTTGTCGCATTTTTCATGGAGGGGGCTTGCACCCCTTGTTTCGAGTGACACTATCACAGCATATGCCAACATAGATGTTTTAAGCACCTTCTATCTTCCCACTGTTGAAGAGCAATTCCGGAATGGAGCTTGCATCTTTCAACACGATCGAGCATCTTTTCATAATGCACTGCCTGTGGTGCAGTGGTTACACGACAATAACATCCCTGTAATGGACTGGCCTGCACAGAGTGCTGACCAGAATTCAATAAAACACCTTTGGAATGTTTTGGAACGCGGATTTCGTGCCTGGTCTCACATACCGACATCGATACCTCTCCTCAGTGCAGCACTGCTTGAAGAATGGGCTGCCATTCAAGAAATTTTCCAGCACCTTACAGAACGTATGGCTGAGAGAGTGGAAGCTGTCATCAAGTCTATGGGTGGGCCAACACAATATTGAATTCCACCATTACCGATCGAGAGCGCCACGAACTTGTAAGTCAGTTTTTAGCCAGGTGTCCGGATACTTTTGATCACATAGTGTATGTGACAAAAAATAGCGTTTACGTGTTATGTGTGTGACAAACACTACCAACGTTTTAATTCTGGCGCTGGTTATGCCGCTTGTTACGAACTTTTCTTTATACATGTAAGTGATACGATCTCCTCGTTTAGATGCAGTATCCAAACAGAGCCCCTGTTGACACAGCTACCATCGTCCCGGATTTGGTTTTGAGAGCACATGGATGAATCTTCGTGTGGCCTCTCGCCACCACAGTCTTCGGACATCATTGTTCCTTTGGGTCTGCCTTGGTGAGAACAGTGTGTCATCATTACCTGACCTTGCCACCATTTTGTAGGAAGAATGGTATACGGTTCCCTTTAAACCCATTAAGGACCAGTATTGGTCCATTCCGAGAAAACTCGAAGCTGTTTCGAATGTCAGCGGACATCCAACACACTTTCAGGCACGTAGATGTATTTTTGGTATTTCCGCACTTTTGTCCACCCAGTGAGCAACTATGTACGAAATATAACGAACGTAATCACAATTGTTCAAGTATGTGAGAACAATGGGAATGTTTAATCGAAATTATGTGTTTTACTTATATAAATGGTAGTGTGAGTGTTTGAGCAAAGAAGAATAATACAGAACAAATAATTCACCCTGCAGCGGAGTATTCCATGGTATAGTACTTCAAGGCTGATTAAAACTGAGTGCCGGGTGTGAACTCGACCCAGAATCTTGCATTTCGTTGGCAGTTTTCTAAACGATTCGGCTGGCCAAGTTCCAGTCAGCACTCGCCCTTACAAGCCGACATCTACCAGTTCTCTTACCCCTTCAACTGTCTTTTATTTTGCATGTTCCTATCAATTTCCTCGTAGACCATTATCAAGCTTTTTGGGTCATCAGTCTTCTGACTGGTTTGATGCGGCCCACCGCGAATTGCTCTTCTGTGACAACCTCTCCATCTCAGAGTAGCTCTTGCAATCTACGTCCTCAATTATTTGATGAATGTATTCGAAGCTCTGTCTTCCTTTACAGTTTTTGCCCTCTACAGCCCCGCCCCCCCTAGAGCCAAGGAAGTCATTCCCTGATGTGTTAATAGATGGCCTATCATCTGTCCCCTCTCCTTGTCAGCATTTTCCACATATTCTTTTCCTTTCCGATTTTTCACAGAACCGTCTCACTCCTTACCTTATCAATCCACCTAATTTTCAACATTTGTTTGTGGCACCACATCTCAAATGCTTCGATTCTCTTCTGTTCCGGATTTCCCACAGTCCATGTTTCACTACCGCAGAATGCTGCGCTCCAAACGTATATTCGCAGAAATTTCTTCCTCAAATTAAGGCCTATGTTTGATACTAGTAGACTTCTGTTGGCCAGGAATGCCCTTTTTGTCAGTGCTAGTCTGCTTTTGGTGTCCTCCTTGCTCCATCCGTCATTGGTTATTTTGCTGCCTAGGTAGCAGAATTCCTTAACTTCATCTACTTTGTGACGATCAATCCTGATGCTAGTTTCTCGCTGTTTTCAAGCTTAGCTGGTTCAAATGGCAGGAATGTTATACCATGACACAAACGATTACAAGTTGCTGTTGCGGGCCCAAGTCAACGGCATTGCTGCAGTGGTAACAACGGTTCCCGTCAGATCACCAAAGCGAAACCTTGTAAAGCTTGGCTAACACTTGGATGGAGACCGTCCGGATCTACGAGCTCTGTCAACATGTGGGGTACACTCAGCCCTTGTGAAGCCAATTGGAGAGTTACTTGCTGGAGAAGTACTGGCTCAGGTCACAGAAGCTGACAATGGCCGGTAGAGCAGCGTGCTGATTACATGTTGTTGTTGTTGTTGTTGTTGTTGTCCCCCCACCCTGTCCGGATATCCGCTTCCACTGATGTCTATCTGCTGAGAATAACATGGCTGTTGCTCGGTATCGTGGGGCCCGCCAAGACCTATTCGAACGGAGCAGGAGTTGAGGCGTTGCAGGTCAAACTTATCAAATAAAATTGTCAGCAGTATCATAATTGTACAGAAGAGTTGACACCAGAAGGCTTATTCACATCGGAAGTCAATAACTAAATTGACTTTCTATGTGAATAAGCCTTCTGGTGTCAACTCTTCTGTACAATTATGATATTGCTGACAATTTAATCAAGTATGGTTGGTCTACAACAGCTAAGCTTGAAAATGGTCTATAGCCGAAATTAGTGGCACCATGAATTTCAACAAGTATTCAGCTTACCTTCTTCCAGGACTGCAAGTTGCAGTAAGTGAGGCGGACAACTTCTGTGAAGTTTGAGAAAAAGTGGAGAGGTACTAGCAGTAGTAATGCTGTGAGGGAGGTTTCTGAGTCGTATCTGGATAGATCAGTCAATTAGAGAATTGCCCGCCAGATTCAAGATTTGGATAGAAAGTTTGGTCTTGCACACAGTTTTAATATGCCAGAACGTTACGAGTAATTGTCAAATACTGGATTCCTTAATTGTACCACACTTACACACCATATCTTAAATACCATAAAAGAGGAAGCGGGATGGAATCATTGTTGGTAGTCACAATTTACAATTAAGACTACCTATTGACATTGCGCCTTTTAAGGAATTTGACAATTACAATTTGTGGACGAGCCACTAGATAAAGCTTTGCAAATACAGTTAGAAACACAACGTACTCAGTACTCAAATAGACAGTCCCTTAAGAGACAGTTATAAAAACATAATGTGCCAGGCATGTATAGTAACCTTAAGGATAACAATTATCAATTAGCCATAAAGGGTGACTTAATGACCCTTGAACACTGGCGCCAAGATAAGGTCCAATTACATAACATAATAAACCCACTTAAATAAAAAAAAAGCTACAGCACAAACACTGATCTTTAAAAATAAAAGTTCACGTGCTCAGTCGTGTTAATAAAAAATTACTAGAAACAGCTGCACAAGGAATTCAGCGGATGCTATGCAGCTTAAGGTTTAGCCAGTTGCCAGTCCCTAATATTTAAGGAAAGAGGTTCATATAAGAACAGGTTACATACAATATGTATTTATATCTCTACCAGCTTATCCCGCCTTGGCGGAATGAAGATAAATACTAAACATTGGAAGTCGACATATGAACAACTCCCGGTAGTGGCCAGGTTCTTAAACACTGCCAGGCCTAGACCTCGGACGACATTTCACTCCCCGCCAAAGGGCTGGCACAATCAAAAGTTTCTACCCGAATCACAAAGACATTCCAATAACTCAGGAACCTAGAAACACACGGCAGAATCTTTGACTCGATATATGGGTAAGCGTGTAAAGGAAGACATTACACTACTGACAAAATCGCAACTTTGACATTAAGCATTTTACACATGGACAACAGTATTAATAGAGTGCAGGCTTTGAAAATGGCAACATGAAATCATTTGATTACAAGAGACACAAAGCACTAGTAAAACTCCTGATAAAACTTTCAAATAACGTCCACCATTTAACTAGGCCAACTGAAGTCTTCCACAACATCTTAAAGTTCAACTATGAAAGTCTCAGAACAATAATAAAGCTTAAATGGCTCTGAGTGTGTCGGTCAACAAAACACAATTACGACCACTTACTTCATATCACGTACACACTACGAGGTAGCGGTCTCCACAGCTTCACCGCTTCACTTCAGATTTTATTCCCAGCGAAGTCACAGAACTTTTATCTCCAAGCTGCCCATGTCGCCAAAACGCCCGACCAACATCACACCACAACATATAACGGTCATCACACTCGTTCGGCAGCCGTTGACACTCGTCTCCCAGCGAATGTCACGACGGTTACCTACCCGTCGAAGGCTTACAACCAACTCGCTTCGCCCGCGAACCCGGAAGATAAGACACGCGAAAAGCAAAGACAGCTTAGCTCAGCCACAATCGATCTCAATGATTCATGAACAAAATAACACTGGCGCCAGCTCGTCACGGCTCATGGCGCATTGATGTAAGAACGAAAGCCTATAAGAAAATAATGATTTGGCTAATACACAGATTCAGTTTGCCTAACAAACATAGTGTCGGTCATATCGCGAAGCTTTTTATTTAGATACGTAATAAACATGAAAACTAGAGCCAGAATTAGCAAGCAGACCATTTTGTTTCCCTTGCAATATAGAAACCTAACGCTACGTGATCTAGGTTTCTTATAATACATTAGATTGGTAGCCATCTGCGACAGTCTAGAGCTGTGCAAGAGTAACTGTGGAGAACCCTACACAGGGTGAACATTGATAAAACGGAAAAACTGTAGGGACGGATTCCTGACTGTAAATGGAGGGAAAAAGATCCTGTGAACATGTGTCCGGAAATGGATCGTTGCCCCAGTAGATGGCGCTGACGAATGACTGTTCCTCTTTACCACGCACCGTGTGTTCCTTCTGTGTCGCAGGCTGTGTGATTGACGCCCCGTACTGCAAGCAGCTGAATGGTCAGGTATTCAACTCGGGAACAAGCCGAGATGGTGTTTTGTACGGACGAGGACGTGAAACGGTCGAGAGGCAATACGGCTATACCATAACAAGTATCCTCTCAGACACTAATTACATCACACATTCCAAGCCTTTCTTTGGCGTTTGTGTGATCATGAGTCCTTTCAGACTGACGTACGTTCATCAGATTTGGAGGATCAGGTTCTGGTACATTGAGACGAACCCTGGACCAAGCTCCAGGCATGTGGCCCGCCAACAAGGTGTAAGTCAAAGTAGGATTATGTGTATCCTGCATGACAACCGCTACTATCTCGGTCACTTGCTGTCCCAGTGGAAGCCACTTTGAACATCTGTTGTGACGTGGATGCAATACAGGTCTGTACTGCGTTCCCGGAGAATTTGTTGTCGTTGCACTCACACCATCCAATACATGTTCACTCTGTCTTCAGGCCACGAGTGGCCTAGCGGGACCATGCGACCGCCGTGTCATCCTCAGTGGAGGATGCGGATAGGAGGGGCGTAGGGTCAACACACCGCTCTCCCGGTTGTTGTGATGGTATTCTTGACCGAAGCCGCTACTATTCGGTCGAGTAGCTTCTCAATTGGCATCACGTGGCTGAGTGCACCCGAAAAATGGCAACAGTGCATGGCGGCCTGGATGGTCACCCATCCAAGTGCCGACCACGCCCGACAGCGCTTAACTTCGGTGATCTCACGGGAACCGGTGTATCCACTGCAGCAAAGCCATTGCCCCAACACAGGTTCATAGGATCTTTTTCTCCTCCCTTTGGGTTGGGTCGGTTTTTTATGGGGGGGGGGGGAGGAGGAGATCAGACAGCGAGGTCATCGGTCTCATCGGATTAAGGGAGGACGGGGAAGGACGTCGGCCGTGCCCTTTCAAAGGAACCATCCCGGCATTTGCCTGGAGCTGTTTAGGGAAATCACGGAAACCCTAAATCAGGATGGCCGGATGCGGGACTGAACCGTCGTCCTCCCGAATGCGAGTCCAGTGTGCTAACCACTGGCCGGCCGTTGTGGCCGAGCGGTTCTAGGTGCTTCAGTCCGCGCGACCGCTACGGTCGCAGGTTCGAATACTGTCTCGGGCATTGATGTGTGTGATGTCCTTAGGTTAGTTAGGTTTAAGTAGTTCTAAGTTCTAGGGGACTCATGACCTCAGATGTTAAGTCCCATAGTGCTCAGAGCCATTTTGCTAACCCCTACGTCACCTCGCTCGGTCTCCTCCCTTTCCAATCAGGAATCCGTCCCTGCATTTTGTCTGTTTTACTAATTTTCGCCATATATATCTCCTTCATGAATGCTCATAATGTGACATACGCAGTTAATGAGCTTCACACAGCCGATTTCTCATGGAAGAAGTGGTCCAAGCTATAATTCTATACTGTGTACACCAAGTCTATATTTTCCAGACAGTCTGTTTTTCAAGGTTCTGTCTGATGTTACAGTGCCTGAAGATCGAGCAGGCATTAGCTGATCCGCACGTGCCTCGCGGAACTGCACCAGTGTGTTGCAGCGGTGTGCCCAAACAGCTGCGGCGGCAGTGTTATCAGCTGGGATGGGCTCTGCGGAGATTACGTGGCTGGCCAGCACAGCTGTGAGTGTCCGGCAAACGGTCGCATTGATTTCACATCGCCAACACGTACGTGTCCCGTGCGCTCCCTACCTGCTTCCTCTACGTCCAAGATTCCACTCCACAACTGCTTACTGTTTCTCATGGTTTTGAACACCTAATTCGCAGCATGTTCTCCTTCAGGAAACTTCTTATCGCGATACTGAAGTTGAAACACAAGACAATGAGTGGCTGAAAATCTCGGGAGGTGATTTTGGTCGTCAGCTGTCTATTACTATACGGAGCGTTTCTCTCCATACAGTCACCACATAAATACGTTCGCGATGGACCATCTATTGCGCCATGTTGCTCTGCCAGGCGATTTGACGTCCGTTCGCCAAACACTTGTCGTTTTTCTGTGTGGCAGCTTAAGCGTGTGGAAACATTGTCGCTTTTCATAAACTTTATTTTCTAGGGTTCCAACGCGATGATCCTCAGTCGCAACTACCTAAACATTCTGTGTCACAATAATGGAGGAAAATATTTATCATGGAGGTAATAAAAACCGAACACCATGACAAATTCAGATGACTATGTACGCAATGACTAGTTCATAGTCAAATTGTAAATAATGATAGGTTCACAGAGCTTTTTATACCGATTTATTCGAAGGTTACAGTATGAGAAACATTTATAATGAAGTTTGACTTGTAACATACATGAATGTGTCACTACACTGTTTATGCTGTTTTACGATGTTATGTCAGTCTCAGTGTGTGTTACTGACGTTGTAACAATACCAACTTCGGACGTTTATGTTCGTGGTCGTTATGGAAATCAAAAGTGAAGAATTAATGAACTAGAGTGTTGGATACGTATGGATATTAGGTGCAAAGGCTTCCAGATATTGGGGAGGGGGTGGGGAGAATCTTTCATGAAACAGGTTAATTTTCAAGCTGATTGGGGATTGTTGAGTTTCCAAAGAACCATGAAGCGTCTAATAGCAGTGTTAATGCCTTATTTTGGACGATCTGGACCGCGCGTCTGAGGCGCCTTGTCACGGTTCGCGCGGCTCCCCCCGTCGGAGGTTCGAGTCCTCCCTCGGACATGGGTGTGTGTGTTATCCTTAGCGTAAGTTAGTTTAAGTTACATTAAGTAGTGTGTAAGCCTAGGGGCCCATGACCTCAGCAGTTTGGTCCCATAGGAACTTACTACAAGTTTCCAATTGGATGATTTGAAGTTTCTTCTTATGCGTAGACGCTTCATATACCCATATGGGGCATGTACACAGCATTACTAGTGGTATTATCAGCCCGTAAAGTACGAACAGGACGCTCTTTTTTTGTTTAGTAATGATCTTCTGTAAACAAACTGTTCGCCTTATTCACTAAGTCCGTTATATGGTTCTTGAAGGTAAGGCGTTTATCGAAGTAAAATTCAAGATATTTGGCTGAATCAGTCCAAGAAATGTGTTCATTGAATAACACTTGCCTTTTTCTTCTTGTCACTAGACTTTTGCTGAAATACTGTTTCTCCGATACCGAAAATCCTCCCTATAAACTTTTTAATCTCGGAATCTTGAGTCAAAGGCTATCTCATATATGGTGTATTCCATGCATTTGGCACTGTTTATCACCTCATGTTCAAAGTCGGTTAGCTCGCGACGAGCCGCCAGTAAAAGAATTCTGCCATGTGAGGATGATTACCGAACACTTTATAATTTAATTTTTAAGTTATATTATACTGTTAGTCTCTATTTTAATGCAAGCCACATGTGTGTTGGGCACACGCGAGCACACATTGAGCTTTGCAAAAATCGTAAACAGTTTTTTATTTCTTCATCGTATTCTGACTTGGTATTGGTCAAAGACGTCATGTTACCTGTACCTTGGAGGAACACTGGCCAGTCACATTATTGAAACACCTCTCAGAAACCTGAGTAACCACCTTTCGGAAAGCGGACCGCTGTGAGAGGCACAGGAAGAGAGTCAAGGGGGTTCTGGAAGCTACTGACCGGGATGTGGAGACACATCGACTCCAGTGCTGTGACCAGCTGCGCCGGGTTTCTCGGCCGAGGATCCATGCATGGAGCTGACAGCACGGTCTAGGTAGTCCCCCAGATTCTCGACTGGTTTTAAATCAAATGGTTCAAATGGCTCTGAGCACTATGGGACGTAACATCGGAGGTCATCAGTCCCCCAGAACTTAGAACTACTTAAGGCTAACTAACCTAAGGACATCACACACATCCATGCCCGAGGCTGAATTCGAACCTGCGACCGTAGCGGTCGCGCTGTTCCAGACTGAAGCGCTTAGAACCGCTCGGCCACTGCGACCGGCTGGTTCTAAATCTGGGAAGTTTAATGGACAATTGAGCACGGTAAAATCATCCTGGAGCTCTTCGAACCACGCACGTACAATGCGAGCTGTGTGACACGTTGGATTGTTCTGCAGGTTGATACCATCGTGCTGAGGACAAAAAAACTGTATGCAGAGACGGAAATGATCCGCAAGTGTAGAAGCATACTTACGTTGATCCGTTGCGTCTTCCATAATGACGAGATCATCCTGGTAATGCAGGAAAGCGTTCTCCAAACAGGATGTTTGTTTCCAGACGTTTCAAGCCTTACGTGCCAACGGCCACCCTTCCAAGGAATTATAATACGTGATTAATCTGAAAAACTTTGCGGACGTCCAGTTGCGGTAATGGCGTGCAAATTCCACAACAGTCAGCGTGGGTGCATGAACAAGGCGCTTGCAACGTTCGCTGAACGTTCGGTGAGGAGCCTCTTGTGGTAGCCCCTTGCTTCACCTCGGTGGTCACTCGCGGAACTGTTGCATGTCTATTCGACCGTACACATGTCTGCAGCGGTGTACCACTATTGCCTCGGCGCCGGTTTTGGATAGCGCCATTTTTCCATGTGCGGCATACTTTGACAAGGCGCCTTGAGAACAGTCTTTCACCCTTGGCCTGAAAGCTAATGATCATACCCATTCGGCCGTAGATAAATCACACCATCTCTGCATAACGACAACGACAGCAGAGTTTGCCGCGTCCTCTCCTAAACTTTCCATACACGTTGTACTGCTAGTGGGGCCACCTGCCGGCTGTGAGTGATTGTTGGTCGATGACGTCGAACGTAGGAGGTGGTCGCATTAATGTAAACAGAACGTGTATAATAATGGGAGACAGCGCTATAGCCTTACGCTATGCGTTGCTCTGAAGTCGGCTGTGCTATATTAGATGCCTCGAAACATTAGCAGACTGTTTTTTTAGATTGTTTTTGTTCTTAACCAACAGTCGTTCCAAACAGAAAATGTTACAGTGCTTTCGTGAATACCACGTGGTCAGGAACGCTTTTTCAGATGTTCTTCTGGTCTTAAATTCATATTTGATCCCTTAATACGACTGATTTATCCTCATTAATGTAACTTTCCTTTTGTTATATATTTAGAATAATATATGACATACGAAAAGGTAGCTTTCGTAGTACAGGATGTTCCTTGGTATGGACTGACGAAACAGGTGTTCGTTCTATGATCTCATCATCAGAATTCTGAGAACATACACTGCCAGAAAAAAAATAGCACGCTCTTTTAGAAGTTTGCAAATCACTCAAAATTTATATATATTTGCGAATGAGCCCATTGTGACTATGCACAGTACTTAGTGGCGTGCATTTGCCTTCCTTTATGCCCATACTTCTTTCATTCTTTTGCTGTGGGCTTCTTGAGACCACGTTGCTACAGTCTTCTTCTTTGGTTTCTCCTCTTGGTCAACTTGCCACTTGTGAATTTTGGATCTGAAGATTTCCCTGGTTTCGATATCCTCTGGTGTAATTCCCGCTAGTTTCAGATCTGTTTCCATTTCGCCAATCCATTTCATTAGGTCTCTTTTAGATTTATTTCTGTTTTCATAGAATTCAACTATTTACTTTGTAAATCTGTCCGGTTTCACTCTTATGACGTGTCCATAGAATCTTAATCTGCGTTTTCCAATGGCACTCTGAATATTAGAGTATTGTTTGATTTCATATTTGTCTCTAAGCCGAAACTGTTCATCTACAAGCTTTGGGCACAAAATTTTTCTTATGATATTCCGTTCCTTTTTCTGAATGTTTTCTGTGTATGTTTTCCTGTTTAAAATTAGTGTCTCTGATTCATATAGGCATTCTGGTTTAATGGCGGTATTGTTTTGTGTGCTTGTAGACACATTTTTTATTGTAGATATTTTGACTGAGTGGACAAGCAGTGTCCATCTTTTGGCATCTGACTTCGTTGACTTTCGTTTGTATTCCATTTTCCTGAATCGTTTCACCGAGATATTTAAATTGTGGCACTCGTTTAAATTTTTCATATTTTGTCTGCATGAATTTAGGTGCTTGTTTTTTGCAAGCCATATATTCTGTCTTTTCAAGAGATAGTTGCAGGGCGACTTTTTTGGCAGTATCTTTCACGTGTTCAATCTGTTTTTTGGCTGTTGAAACATCGGGAGTTAAGATGGCTAGATCGTCTGCAAATGCTAAGCAATCTACTGTCAACTGTCCTCTGCCGAGAGTAATTGGCTTGTCAATCTTGACGACTGATTTCAGTTTGCACCATTCTTGTATCACCTTTTCAAGAACGCAGTTGAACAGTAGTGGAGGGAGTCCATCTGCTTGCCTTACTCCTGTTTTCATCAGAAAAGGTTCAGAGATTTCCACCATAAATTTGATTTTAGATTTTGTGTCTATAAGTGCCTGTTGTATGATTGCAAGTGTTTTCAGATCTAAACCCTGTTCTATTAATATTTGGAATAATGATTGACGATTAACTGAATCGTAGGCTTTTTCAAAGTCAATTAATGTGCAAACTACATCTTTGCCACTTATTCTGTGATATCTTAAGATTAGTTTTAAGTTCAGAATTTGCTCTGGACATGAACGGCCTGGTCTGAATCCTGCCTGATGTTCTCCAGTTTTTGGTTCTAGTTGTTATTGTGCTCTATCGAGAAGGCATTGGGATAGGATTTTGTAAGCTACTGATATAAATGAGAATACCCTATAGTAGTTTACATCAGATCTATCTCCTTTCTTGGGTGGAGGATGAATTAAAGCATTTTTCCAGTCATCCGGAGTTCGTTCTGTTTTCCAAATATCTTCTATTATTTTGGTGATTTCTTTTATAGTATTTGGGCCTACTGTTTTGAGGATTTCCGCTACGATTCCATCTTCAACTACAGCTTTATTGTTTTTAAGATGTTTTATGTGTTTGGTGATTTCCTCTACATCCGGTGATAATGAGTTGGGGTTTGTGGATTCAGGATCCAGAGGCGAAAATCTTTGTGTTGGTTGTGGGAAATACAGCAATTTTTCAGAATATCTTGCACTCAAAATTTATTATTGCAACAGCGCATATGGAGTACATAAAATGATTACATTAACAGATAAACAACACCATCGCTTCTGATGTACCAGTTATCGACCCATGGTGAAATACCCATATCATTATGTGATGTAGTTCCCACAGTCGCTGAGGCCGGCCGGAGTGGCCGAGCCGTACTAGGCGCTTCAGTCTCGAACCGCGCGACCGCTACCGTCGCAGGTTCGAATCCTGCCTCGGGTATGGATGTGTGTGACGTCCGTAGGTTAGTTACCTTTAAGTAGTTCTAAGTCTAGGGGACTGATGACCTCAGAAGTTAAGTCCCATAGTGCTCAGAGCCATTTTGAACGCACAGTCGCTGACTCTGGCATCAAAGCAATTGTACAATTGGTGCATACTATCCCGGGATACGTTGTGCCACGCCTGCTCGACATCTTCACGTGGTCCTGTGACGCTGTTAGCTGACAACGCTCGTGAGTCACTTCTCGTTCCGTCATATCCCACACATGCTCGGTTGGAGACACGACTGGAGCCCGTGCTGCCTAGGGAAGTCGCTGCACGTCTAGCACAGCACGTTGGGTTCCACCTGCAGTGTGTTGGTGAGCATTATCCTACTGGAACAACACATCACCTTCCTGTAGCAAAAATCACAGAACAACGGGACTAACAGCATTCTGCAAGTATCCAGCGCTGGTTGACGCCCATTCAGAAACACAGAACGTGAGCGAGTGTCGTAGCTTATCGCACTCCACACCGCAAGGACTGTATTGGGGCCTGTATGTCTTGGACGAATTAACTCTACGAGACAGTGCTCATCACGTGTACGTCGTACTTGCAGACGGCCATAATTTGGGGCCACACAGAATCTGCATTCATCACTGAAGACTATCTTCCAAGTGATCATCTGACGGCACCAGTCAAGTAGTACGCGTACATGCTGTGGTGTGAGTTGAAGACGGGCTAGAGGTGTGTGTGGCCACAGTCCCAATGATAATAAATGTTACGCAACATTTCGTGTTGACACGTCGAGGCTCACAAACCTTCTTACCTGTGCTGTGGTAACTGTACGGACTGCCACTGCTTCCCTTACAATACGACGAACCTGATGGGTGTCTTTGCTGCGTGGACGCCTAGAGCCTCGTCTACGGGTGTGAGGTATCAACGTCCTTGCACAATTGACTCAGCACTTCAAGATTGTCTGGCAGTTTAATTTTTCCCTTTAAAACTCGCTTCTACATCTACATCCATATTCCGCAAGCCACCTGACGATGTGTGGCGGAGGTGCCTTGAGCACCTCTATCGGTTCTCCCTTCTATTCCAGTCTCGTATTGTTCTTGGAAAGAAAGATTGTCGGTATGCCTCTGTGTGGGCTCTAATCTCTCTGATTTTATCCTCATGGTCTCTTCGCGAGATATACGAAGGAGGGAGCAATATACTGCTTGACTCCTCGGTCAATGTATGTTCTCGAAACTTCAACAAAAGCCCGAACCGAACTACTGAGCGTCTCTCCTGCAGAGTCTTCCACTGCAGCTTATCTATCATCTCCGTAACGCTTTCGCGATTACTAAATGATCCTGCAACGAAGCGCGCTGCTCTTCGTTGGATCTTCTCTATCTCTTCTATCAACCCTATCTGGTACGGATCCCACACTGCTGAGCAGTATTCAAGCAGTTGACGAACAAGCGCACTTTAACCTACTTCCTTTGTTTTCGGATTTAATTTCCTTAGGACTCTTCCAATGAATCTCAGTCTGGCATCTGCTTTACCGACGATCAACTTTATATGATATTCCATTTTAAATCACTCCTAATGCGTACTCCCAGATAATTTATGGAATTAACTGCTTCCAGTTGCTGGCCTGCTATATTGTAGCTAAATGATAAGGGATCTTTCTTTCTATGTATTCGCAGCACATTACACTTGTCTACATTGAAATTCAATTTCTATTCCCTGCACCATGCATCAACTCGCTGCAGATCCTCCTGCATTTCAGTACGATTTTCCATTGTTACAACCTCTCGATATACCACAGAATCATCCGCAAAATGCCTCAGTGAACTTCCGATGTCATCCACACGCTCGTATTGTGAATAGCAACGGTCCTACGACACTCCCCTGCGGCACACCTGAAATCACTCTTACTTCGGAAGACTTCTCTCCATTGAGAATGACATGCTGCGTTCTGTTATCTAGGAACTCTTCAATCCTATCACACAATTGGTCTGATAGTCCATATGCTCTTACTTTGTTCATTAAAAGACTCTGGGGAACTGTATCCTCGCTGTAGGATATACGAGTGCGTCCGTTACACGGTCGCCTCCTTGCTTCACACATCTGTACCACACCGAGCCTTCTGGTTGTGAGCATTCCCTATTAACGGGTAGACATAGATGGCGCTTTGGTTTCTATGCCACTAGGGCATCTGTTGACGTTGTTGAAATCTACATCAGAACATTCACTATCCCCAGGTAGCATATACCATCATTGAATCGAAATCGACCTCGTCTTTCCAAGGGTACAATATTTTTTCCGACAGTGTATTTTGCTATATTTTGTCAATTTCCAATCTGCCCTTACCATACCGTTCACCCAGCGAGCTTTTATATTTGGACTGACAGGAATGAAACCACCACAGAGCAAAGGAAAACAGTGCAACCAATACCAGTACAGTAAAGCAAAACAGTGTAACCGAAATCATGTTCTTGTTGTTGTTGTTGTGGTCTTCAGTCCTGAGAGTGGTTTGATACAGCTCTCCATGCTACACTAGCCTATGCAAGCTTCTTCATCTCCCAGTACTTACTACAACCTAGATGCTTCTGAATCTGCTTAGTGTATTCATCTCTTGGTCTCCGATTTTTACCCTACACGCTGCCCTCCAGTGCTAAATTTGTGATCCCTTGATGCCTCAGAACATGCCCTACCAACCGGTCCCTTCTTCTTGTCGAGTTGTGCCACAAACTCCTCTTCTCCCCTATTCTATTCAATACCTCCTCATTAGTTACGTGATCTACCCATCTAATCTTCAGCATTCTTTAGTAACACCACATTTCGATAGCTTCTATTCTCTAGTTATCGTCCATGTTTCACTTCCATACATGGTTACACTCCATACAAATACTTTCAGAAACGACTTCCTGACACTTAAATCTATACTCGATGTTAACAAATTCCTCTTCTTCAGAAACAACTGCAGTGCGGTCTTCCTCTGTGAAACAGCTTTGGAAAAAGGTGTTTAGTATTTCAGCTTTACGCGTGTCATCCTCTGTTTCAATGCCATCATCATCCCGTAGTGTCTGCATATGCTGTTTCGAGCCACTTACTGATTTAACGTAAGACCAGAACTTCCTAGGATTTTCTGTCAAGTCGGTACATAGAATTTTACTTTCGAATTCAATGAACGCTTCATGCATAGCCCTCCTTACGCTAACTTTGACATCGTTTAGCTTCTGTTTGTCTGAGAGGTTTCGGCTGCGTTTAAACTTGGAGTGAAGCTCTCTTTGCTTGCGCAGTAGTTTCCTAACTTTGTTGTTGTACCACGGTGGGTTTTTCCCGTCCCTCACAGTTTTACTCGGCACATACCTGTCTAAAATGCATTTTACGATTGCCTTGAACTTTTTCCATAAACACTCAACAATGTCAGTGTCGGAACAGAAATTTTCGTTTTGATCTGTTAGGTAGTCTGAAATCTGCCTTCTATTACTCTTGCTAAACAGATAAACCTTCCTCCCTTTTTTTATATTCCTATTAACTTCCGTATTCAGGGATGCTGCAACGGCCTTATGATCACTGATTCCCTGTTCTGTACATACAGAGTCGAAAAGTTCGGGTCTGTTTGTTATCAGTAGGTCCAAGATGTTATCTCCACGAGTCGGTTCTCTGTTTAATTGCTCGAGGTAATTTTCGGATAGTGCACTCAGTATAATGTCACTCGATGCTCTGTCCCTACCACCCGTCCTAAACATCTGAGTGTCCCAGTCTATATCTGGTAAATTGAAATCTCCACCTAAGACTATAACATGCTGAGAAAATTTATGTGAAATGTATTCCAAATTTTCTCTCAGTTGTTCTGCCACTAATGCTGCTGAGTCGGGAGGTCGGTAAAAGGAGCCAATTATTAACCTAGTTCGGTTGTTTAGTGTAACCTCCACCCATAATAATTCACAGGAATTATCCACTTCTACTTCACTACAGGATAAACTACTACTAACAGCGACGAACACTCCACCACCGGTTGCATGCAATCTATCATTTCTAAACACCGTCTGTACCTTTGTAAAAATTTCGGCAGAATTTATCTCTGGCTTAAGCCAACTTTCTGTACCTATAACGATTTCAGCTTCGGTGCTTTCTATCAGCGCTTGAAGTTCCGGTACTTTACCAACGCAGCTTCGACAGTTGACAATTACAATACCGATTGCTGCTTGGTCCCCGCATGTCCTTACTTTGCCCCGCACCCGTTGAGGCTGTTGCCCTTTCTGTACTTGCCCAAGGCCATCTAACCTAAAAAACCGCCCAGCCCACGCCACACAACCCCTGCTACCCGTGTAGCCGCTTGTTGCGTGTAGTGGACTCCTGACCTATCCAGCGGAACCCGAAACCCCACCACCCTATGGCGCAAGTCGAGGAATCTGCAGCCCACATGGTCGCAGAACCGTCTCAGCCTCTGATTCAGACCCTCCACTCAGCTCTGTACCAAAGGTCCGCAGTCAGTCCTGTCGACGATGCTGCAGATGGTGAGCTCTGCTTTCATCCCGCTAGCGAGACTGGCAGTCTTCACCAAATCAGATAGCCGCCGGAAGCCAGAGAGGATTTCCTCCGATCCATAGCGACACACATCATTGGTGCCGACATGAGCGACCACCTGCAGATGGGTGCACCCTGTACCCTTCATGGCATCCGGAAGGACCCTTTCCACATCTGGAATGACTCCCCCCGGTATGCACACGGAGTGCACATTGGTTTTCTTCCCCTCTCTTGCTGCCATTTCCCTAAGGGGCCCCATTACGCGCCTGACGTTGTAGCTCCCAACTACCAGTAAGCCCACCCTCTGCAACTGCCCGGATCTTGCAGACTGAGGGGCAACCTCTGGAACAGGACAAGCAGCCATGTCAGGCCGAAGATCAGTATCAGCCTGAGACAGAGCCTGAAACCGGTTCGTCAGACAAACTGGAGAGGCTTTCCGTTCAGCCCTCCGGAATGTCTTTCGCCCCCTGCCACACCTTGAAACGACCTCCCACTCTACCACAGGTGAGGGATCAGCCTCAATGTGGGCAGTATCCCGGGCAACCACAGTCTTAGTCCGATCAGGGGATGCGTGGGACGAGCTGGCCGTCCCCGACAAACCCCCATCTGGACCCCCACAGTGATGCCCATTGGCAACAGCCTCAAGCTGTGTGACCGAAGCCAACACTGCCTGAAGCTGGGAGCGAAGGGATGCCAACTCAGCCTGCATCCGAACACAGCAGTTGCAGTCCCTATTCATGCTAAAAACTGTTTTACAAAGAACTTCTGAACTAATCTACAGAGAGCGCAAACAAATCGACAAAATTTAAACGGTTATTAAAATACAATACTTTAAGTGTCTCATTTCCTAATCTAATTCCCTCAGCATCACCGGACTTAATTCGAATACATTCCATCATCCTCGTTTTGGTTTCGTTTATGTTCATCTTATATCCTCCTTTCAAGACACTGTCCATTCCGTTCAACTGCTCTTGCAAGTACTTTGCTGACTCTGACAGAACTAGTACGTCATCGGCGAACCTCAAAGTTTTTATTTCTTCTCCATTGATTTTAATACCTACTCCGAATTTTTCTTTTGTTTCCCTTACTGCTTGCTCAATATACAAATTGAATATCATGTACTTAAAAGAAAATATCGCTTGAACGATTCCACTCACGAATGCGATCCCTTTGCACTTCAGACCACAATCAGTGTGATTAATACAACCGTAACTGACACAAGATGACATATTTGATTAAAGCCCTTGCTCGAAAAGCGAATATTTGAGGCAACTAGCGTTACGATCGTGGGCTTCAAGTTTGTGACGTCGTGACAACCCCCTCAAACTACACCTACATGTCTGTCATTCAGAAAGACAAATGATCGTCGAGCTGAGCATAATGTGTGGGCACCGGTCAAGTGGGTTATCTTGCGCTACGATGCAAAGGACTTAAGACAGAAACGAAGGACAGTGTGCCACTGGCACAGACTCGGGGAGAGACACTCGTGGACTCTTGGGTCAGAGACGCTGCCCATGGTGGACCTCGTCGCCGCTCTTGGAGTATCTAGTTGATGCAATGCTTTCGTGAGAGAGCCAGCATTAAGGTTATAGTCACTTCTGTCGTTCCGTATCTCTTCTCAGTTTATTTATTAGAATCAATTCCGTGAATTAATGCGTGAAATTAATAATTAGAATATTCTGAGTGCAGGTTATTCAAAGCCTGTATATTCCTCAGCCAATGAGTCCCTGTGACACAGGAACGTACGTCTCCCCGTTTGTGTTGCTTGTAAAACGTTAGCTACGTATTTACATGTATGTGTGCATCATTAATTTTTCTTAGTTATTATAATAACGCTTTGCCTGGCAGTGTTTATTGTGATGAGTTTCTGTAAATGTAATTTTTTCTTAAATTAACATGCCAAGACACTGCTTGGAATTTCTTGGAATGTTCCTTCGTGTGAATACACTTGTTATTGTGATCGGTTCTCGGCCGCGTATTTCGTAAGTATTTGGGAATTTGTTACGCTGAAATGTGCGGTGTGCTTGTAACTTCCTGCGGAGGAAATTACTGGTAAGTTCGACATTTTGTGTACGGCATAGAGTCTAGCATACTCCAAGTCGTCTGTTTTGTGAGGTACCGATTAATAAGGACAGAATCCGTGCGCCTCTTACGAAATAAAAGAGTGCTTTCTCATATGGCGACGAAATGTATGGCTACTTATATCAGATTCGAGGAGTTTTTATTTTAATTGGAGGGGAAAATAATTCCTCCTTGGTGAATATGAGTGGAATGCTACCGACTCTGAAGTCTCGCCTTATTTTTTTTATTTATACACCATACACCGTGCAATATCTGTTGTTAATTAGATTTCTTTGACTAGACAAGTTAAGTGAAGAACAGCCTTCTTGAGTTTAGTTACAGATTTCCTTTGTTCTGAATTCTTTGTTTATGGGCAAAAGACATGTAAGATTGGATGAACATGTGTAGGTTTACTTCAAAGTATAAATTGCTCCGTGCGAATAATACACTCGCATTTTCCTCATCATGAGTTTTATTAACATTTGCTGAAGATTTGTTTCGCATTTGTTCATCACGTACGGATTATGCCCGCACCTTTGGCCATTCCTGTTAAAACAGTCTCTCTGTCGGAAGATTAATCCATGATCTCAGCAGGAGAATTGCTGAGGGAACATTACGTCAAATGACACAAGACCTTATAAGATTTTAGTGACCATGTGTGTGGTCAGCGTTAGGTTTGTCCATTGCACGATTCATGTTTACAAGGCTTTGCACAGTATTATTTTCTTTCAGCTTTATGTTCCAAGCGCCCTGCAACCAATATCACAGATAATGAAAATTTGTCCTCTAACCACAAATGGATGCTAAAATGTTTAAAATTTAGGCAAATACAGAGTCACGTTACTTGTGTACACTTGTTTAAAAAACAAATTAATTCCGAAGTTTAAATAGTCATTATACCCAGATGTATGTTCATTAGGATTTCGTCGCCCTTGTGGGTTTGTTATCAGCCTGTCACATCTGCTTAAGGAATAATTCTTAGATGTTTCTTTTATGGTCAGTCTCAGTCAAATGTACCTATATGTTCAATATTAGTTACATGTGCATAAACATCAGTGTTGATCAGTTGCACTTAAAGATTCATTTCGTTTAGATAAGAACCAGTAGACCCAAGTTATCTAAAGAATTGAACTCCCATGCATAAAACAGCGTGAAACGTCTGATTACAAAGGACTTATGTGTTAAAGATTTCCCGTTAAGCATGTAAGCAAGAGAAAGTTTAGAAAATGTTTGAAGTTATGTTTAAAGTTTGTTGTAAATCTTTAAGTACTCTCATTCTTAAATACTGGATGATAATAGTCGGTAACTTGGACTGCATTTCAAGCTAAAGCAAGTTTTTCACATATGGTAGTAAAATGGTATAATTTTGCATGTACATTCAGTGATATATGTAGACATTGCCTCACGGCCAGTAAACAGTTGTAATACTTATTTTATTGCGTTAAAATTTTAACATAAGATTATACTTCTTAATGTGTAGATCACGACAAAATTTTAAATTCGGGAAACCATTACAGAAAACGTTGACAATCAAATTTTTGTTGTTTCTGGGAAGTCTTTAGAGAGGCAACCTGAAACTAGAAACGGTTTAGGGGCTAGCTGCTTAGTAACATAGCTAAATCAGAGTCCGTGACTTTCTCGAACAACGATGTGCTAATCGTTTACCGCGTTCACCACACACCTGTGAGTGACAGACTGCTAAGAGGAACTGTTGTAAGTAACCACCAGGAGCAGCTAAGAGTTTTTGTTTTTATTATTTTGCAACTAATATCAACCTTGAGGTCATCATCTAGTAGAACTTAAAAATTATAATGTCAACCATCGCATATCATCAATTTTTAAATGTAATACATAAGTGTTTGTTTACGAACTGCATTTTAAAATTTAGGACATGTGGTATTCACAGCGGAAAATTTTGAGAGTTATGCCAGACGATCATCTGAAGAATGAACCTAGTTGCAGAATAATAATAATAAATACTCTTAGTAGCTTCATGTGGTTATTTCAACAAAATTTTCTTTAATTAAAGCTTGTGAAGCACTGTTTTAAGATTTTGTAGATGTTTTGTAGGTGTTCTGTCTATATTCTTACAGTAAGCATCATCTATCCGCAAAATTCGGGCGCCATTCACTGCACACCTTCAGATGAAGAGTGGCAATGGAAAACGTTCTGATTACCGTTCCTTCGCAGACTGCATACTCACTGCTATTGCGTTCTCGGTACCATGTTGGATGTCGCTAGACTTGATCCAGCTGCCAAACCAAGCAGAAACTCTTTCTCACATGCGTTGGTTGATGTCCACATGGTCTTTGTGCTAAGCTGTGCTTCACTCTGGAGTTCTAAAATTTAAAAGATATGAGAGGTTGTTTTTGTTGCCAATAGGTCTACTAGTTAAAATCAAAATGCTGAATTTCTGTACTGGTATCAAGTCAGATAAAACGACGTACCTCAATATTCATGGTAACTGCAACAAAAATTTCCTTCTTGTTATTTTGTTGAAAACTTAACTTTTTGAGACGTTGTCTGTGTACAAAACGTAAGTTTATACCTCCATGGAAGTAAACAGTAAGCGGCCACAGTTAGTAGTTCGATTTGTTTACGCAAATAGCGCCTTTACCGGTTTCGAATCGACGGCTGCTCACATTTGGTACGATTGTTGTTATTGCATGAAGTTTCGGGATTGAAACCAGATGAGGTCGACATCTTGCCACTATACTTCGACTGACAACCATTCAGCCACTTTCAGGTGATTGTTTTAGACTGTAGGTTGCTGGTGCATGTCGCTAACTTTATATCAAAAACTGGTACGGGCTGGCAAGATCTAATGCGGATAAAGGGGTTCTATCTATCGAACGGAAAAATCGCTAACGCAGACCATATTTTACTATAAAATATTCCACAAGAAGAACAGAAAATGACAGGCAAAAATAGTACTAAACCCTCTCCCACAATGGAGGTCTTTTTAAGTCGGACTATAAAATATGTATAGTAAAACAGTTGCTAGTAACTTAGTGGCAAAGTCTGCAGGGAAGGGGAGAAATAGCCCGATAACTAACTCGAGATGTAATTTAAATAATGTATGTAAAGGTTTCGAATCGGGTATCACAATTGTGTCGTAGCTGTTTGGGTAGGAAATCCTAATAACTGGGTCATGCTAAAGCACCGATGCCCTGAGCGTGATTCAAAATGAGATATCTTACTTTAATTAAAAATGCGCCTACTACTACCTCATCACTGTTATGAAAGCAGGGAGTTGGGGCCGAAAATAATTACTTGGAGAGATTGATTGATTATGCAATAGAAGGTGAAATTTATTCGTCAATAGTGGCCTCAAATAAAAATAGCATAATTAGTATAACTGCAAGTTAATATAAGAATGACTAACAGGGTAAGGTTACTAAAAATAGAATTTCTGCATCAAAATCTTATCAAAAACCAGTATCTGATCTCTAACTTCTATAACACAGTTTGCGACAAGCAAAGAAAACTGGGTGTTAAGATAAGAATTCTTAAAAACAACAAATACAAAATCCAAAATCACTATTTTTAAAAAACTATAATTCAGCCCTCTTCATTTGTCTCCTTTATCGAGCAAACTATAATCTTGGAACCCTCTGGTCTTTCGATCCAGGTTATAACCCCATAAATGACCATCATTTACCGAAATACATAGATCTGTAACGAATACAAAACGATGTTTCCCTTGTGTTGCAGCACGCCACAACCGCTGCCACTATCCCGTGCTGAAATTCAGTGGCATAGAACATGAATATAGCAGGTTTCCCTTTTACAGAAGCAACAGTACATGGAGTTCATCGGTACAGACCATCTCTTCAGGTACGTAGTACTTAGACACTTATTTTATTAACATGCGACAGATATATGTTACACACTGGAAACAATAACATTTCGTCAATAACGTCAGACTGCTTACAAAACTATTAGAGAGACACCAGTGTATTTCTTTGGCGCCTTGTAAGTATGCCTTTAATGTTTGTTTCGAAACGCCTTTGACACACTACAAAGGACTGACTGTTATTAAATTCAGCACCTTGTCTCCGAACCAAAAATAGTATTCGGTGTTTCACAAGAAATAGGGGGTGACAACGGCAGTGAACAGTGCCAAGGGGCTTCTCCTGTAATCTCCTAGCAGAAGCACTGTACAACCATACCGTAGTTCAAACGTCTACTTCGTACGTGCTTACATCGCGACAAGATACAGCGTTGATACTTCTGTAGCAACGCTGAGCAGGGCTCCAAACACACCACTTGTTCCCGGCCAATTAAAAAAAAATGGTTCAAATGGCTCTGAACACTATGGGACTTAACATCTGAGGTCATCAGTCCCCCTAGAACTTAGAACTACTTAAACCTAACCAACCTAAGGACGTCACACACATCCATGCCCAGGGCAGGATTCGAACCTAGAACGGCTCGGCCACACCGGCCGGCCCCGGCCAATTCCCTCGGCCCACCAGCCACGCCGTGTGCGCCACGCGTCCGGCTTGTCCCATTCTAGTCAACAACCACCTATCTTTCCGTCGAACCTGTGCCATAGAACCATCCCGAAGATAGGCCATTGCCCCTTGATCTGACTGTCGAACAGTGCTGACATGGCACACCACTGACATCTCACCACGGTTTGCTGCCAGATCTTACCAGCACTGAGAGGCAAACAAATGGACTGCTACTTCAGCAACTACAGAAGACTTCTGCGCTGCAAGTACTACCTTAGGACCCATGCGGAAGTGCAAGTCTCGAACAAGCAGACAGCTCGAGAAGTCGAAGAGCTACCCGATGACCCTCAAGCCTGCGTGCAGCACCAAATGTTGTAACAGAGCGGTACTTAGCGCTGTCTTGCAGGAAAACAGCCAAAAGTTACGAAAGAGCCAATCACAGGGGTTGTTAGCAACACTGGCAATAAGAAACCAGATCGCAAATGTTGCCCTCTGCTAAAACATAGTTCAAGTGGCTCTGAGGACTATGGGACTTAACATCTGAGGTCATCGGTCGCCTAGAACTTAGAAGTACTTAAACCTAACTAACCTAAGGACATCACACACTTTCATGCCCGAGACAGGATTCGAACCTGCGACCGTAACGGTCGCGCGGTTCTAGACTGAAGCGCCTAGAACCGCTCTGCCACACTGCCCGGCCCTCTCTTAAAGGTTTATTCTCATTAGGGCTAGTCACTTAATTCACAACAATTTGGTATGAGACCCTAGCCCTGTCATATGGTGAAGGCCTGCACCAGTGGGAGAAACCTCACCTTCCTCCTCTTCCACTCACCATCAAGACAATGAGTAATCTATATCCTGCGTCAAGAACTCCGTCGATAATCTCCAAGCGTTGACACCTGGGAGGCATAGAGCACGCCTAATGTATGAGATTGAGCTCTACTTCCTCCACAAGAGCTTCTCTGCACTCCAAATTTCTGCCGAAATTTTCGAAAAGCCAAATAAGCGGCTCTTTGTACAGTTGACACTAATGCTTCTATAGCAGTTTGTGTCTTTTCTATTCCCTTTCTTGAATACAGGATAACAGGAATACAACAAGATGTTGTTATTAATTAATCTTTGTATTGATTAATCCTGTAATAATAATAATTTTCCAAAAGCAACCTTTGCTCGTCGGACTGGCGCCATCTGTGATACAGTTAAATTACAATGCAGGCCTCATAAGTTCGTAATTGCCCTCCTACACCCTACGCAGGATCTTATCTGTAGCCGACATTACTACATAAATTCTCTGAACACTTTGGGTGAGCTCGCCAACACGACGCCACAAGCGATAGCGTGGGTGATCAGTAAGTGTCCCCTGCAACAACCCGACGTTGGGGGATGGAGGAGGACAGACCACTCATGAGCTGACCACATGCTTATTTGAGGGCACTACATAGCTGCTGCCAAGACCAACTCTGCACAACATGATTATTTCGATATTGACGGCCTCACCGTGTCTCAGTAAATGTTCTTGTCAGGTCTTGCATACAAATAAGTATGCGAATTAATTTAAAATATTTTTGTTAGATGGAATTTGTAACCTCTGTAATGATTACGTAAGATTCATTTGTATACCGACACCCGCATTGTACTCACATGGAATAGGAGAGAATCTTCCTAGTTCTTGACTGAGTAACTAGTCCTCTAAATAAAAATGAAACCAAGGTGTCATTAATCATAAAATATTTTCTTTCAGAAGATATTAAATAACTCACAGGCTCCCCTGTCTTATCCAGATGAAATCCGTTAGAAGCTGCTATCAAGATTAAGTAGATCTTCCACCTAACATCTCCGCAGATTCCTTAATAACTGAAACATAGGAGGATCTTGCTGAAGAGATGATTTCCGTATCAGATTAATCCATAGAATGCCCCGTAGGGATAGAATATTGGGCTGGTTGGTTGCTTGGTTGATTTGGGGAAGGAGACCAAACAGCGAGGTCATTGGTCCCATATCACATCGGAGACCGCAGGCTTTGACACACTGGCATGGTAACCTGTAGATTCCAACCTTGCGCAGTCCCATACTGTCCCGCGCCGAACCAAACAGAGCACAAATCTTTGCTGGTGGTCGGAAGATTTCTTTAACAGGAAGTTTCCCTAGAATTTTGCCTAATCTCGACAAAATGTTGCCGACATTTGGAAGGGACGCCCTGACCTTTAACAACTGCTTCTCCTCTTGTACTTGTGAGTAGTCACATTGCTTCCTCCTTGAAGCTGTGCTGACCTGATCTAGAGAATACGTTATATCTTCAAACACATGTCGTAGGTGTTCCAGAGCTTTTGCAAAGGCAGTCTCTATCAGACACAGCATGTGGCCCTTGCACCAGTGTTCCAAGGACGCCCAAAGTTTGTAAATTTCAGGATTCACCTATTTGTTGCTTTTTACATTATTTTTGGAAAGTACAGCCAAAGATTAAAGCAAAACAACAAATGTAATGTAAAGGTGAACATCCGCCTGAAAGTGAAACTGTCAGTTCGAAACCGGTAACGACGTTATTTGTATAAATGAGTACCATTATTAACGGAGCGTGATTGCTGTTTTCTTCTTTGCAAGAATGAGCTCGTGAAAACTTTCTTATTTGCTCTCAGAGCCAAACAGTTTCTGGTTGCGAACTTTGAACGTTATAATAAAGTATTTATTTTCTAATTTGTCTCATTATTTTTTGTGCGATACGGTGAGCAGCTTACCCCTGTGGTATCAGAATATCTTCTCAGCTTTTTGGATACAAATCAGTTATGTACAAGCAGCGTTGTGTTGCTTTATCACTCTCCCGACAGTTGTAAGATTGGTACGTAGTCAGCAAAACGCTGAGCAGGTCACTCAGCGAAAAGCGACTGACTGATTGCAAAATGACTATATTAATCCAATATTACGCGTTTAGGCGTTTGCCATCAACAGATACCCAGAAAATGTAACCAGTAGACACAACAGTTACTTTTTGTAGACGTAAGAAATGGCTCAAATAGCTCTGAGCACTATGGGACTTAACTTCTGAGGTCATCATTCCCCTAGAACTTAGAACTACTTAAACACTAACCTAAGGACATCACACACATCAATGCCCGAGGCAGGATTCGAACCTGAGACCGTAGTGGTCGCGCGGTTCCAGGTAACAAATATGAGCAATCTTACGTAGCCTCTAAGTTCATGTCATAATTACTGTGTGTGTATGTGTGAGTGTGTTTTCCTGATGACAAAACGGAACCAGCTACAAAAAATTCAGATCGTTGGATATTTTTGTTCATGGACAAGATGGCGATCCTGAGGCTAGATTTGTTACCGGCTGTTTTGTTCTAATGTGTGGTAAAACACTGGTATATGATCGGCTGTTTCGTTTTAATGGGAGCCGATGTCCGAAGAAATGAAATGTTTTCTTGGGTAGTGAGCTACATCATAAATAAATGGACGATGTGGCATGATTATGATCACATAGAGAAAGGGGCGAGAGTTGAAAATTCGTGACGGTAGGTAGCCGACATACCAGGGGTAAATGGATAACATAACACGAAGTCACATCCCATGAATGAAATTTTCACCCTGCAGCCTAGTGTGCGCTGGTATGAAACTAGCTGGCAGATTAAAACTGTGTGCTGAACCGAGACTCCAACTGCATTTCGCAGGCATGTCTCCACAATATCCTTTCTTCCAGGAGTGCTAGTACTGAATGTTCGTAGGAGAATTCTGTGCAGTCTGGGATGTGGGGGACGAGGTATTGGTAGACTTAAAGTGTGAGGACGGGTCATGAGTTGTACTTGGGAAGCTCGGTTGGTAGAGCACTTCCCTGCAAAATACAAAGTACAGAGCTCGAGTCTCGGCACAATCTACAATCTTCGAGGAAGTTTCGTATCAGCGCACACACCATTCCAGAGTGAAAATTGATTCTGGATACATCGCCCAGCCTGTGGCTAAGCGACATCTCCGCAATGTACTTTGTTCCGGGAGTGATACATCTGAATAGTTTGCAGGAGAACTTCTGTAAAGTTTGGAAGGTAGGAGACGACGTATTGGCATAATTTAAGCCGTTTTTGGGTTGCTCAGTCGGTAGAGCACTTCCCGTGAAAGGCATGGTACTGAGTTCGAGCCTCGGTCCTGCACACAGTTCTAATCCTACAGGAAGTATCATATCAGCACACACTAAACTGCAGAATGAAAATTTCATTCAGGGAGTGTGAGTAGTTATGTTATATGTTTGCCCCTGGTATGTCAGCTACCCAACTGTCGAAGGTCAGGGTGAACCAGTTTACCCAATAGTCTTCTTACTCATCTCATTCGCTAACTTTTGGAATTACAGCTATTATTGTTTTGTGGCACACATTTTTTTCAAACACTTGGGTAATACCCATGTATTTGATGTATGCAATTGCAGCTTCTGGTCATAATAATTTTCTTTTATCCTAGGCAGTGAATCTTTGTATATTTCTGCATTTATTGGGGTCACATTTAGTTTTTGCCACAGAGAAACGCACTTGATTTCTGTCCCATCATTAACATAAATTCAATTTACTTCAGTAAAGGCAGTCTAATTTCGTGATGCTTCTTGATAGAACCCGCTGTGGAAGATATCCGCCATGAACCATGAACCTTGCGTGCATGAGTGATACAGAGAGTCGTGCAACCACAACAAAGGGGCATCTGTTGAGAGGCCAGACAAACGTGTGGTTCCTGAAGAGGGGCAGCAGCCTTTTCAGTAGCTGCAGGGGCAACAGTCTGAATGATTGACTGATCTGGCCTTGTAACAATAACCAAAACGACCTTGCTGTGCTGGTACTGGGAACGGCTGAAAGCAAAGGGAAACTACAGCCGTAATTTTTCCCGAGGGTATGTAGCTCTATCGTGTATTTCAATGATTATGGCGTCCTCTTGCCTAAAATATTCCGGAGGTAAAAGACTCCCCCATTTAGTTCTCTAGGCGGGAAGTACTCAGGAGGATGTCGTCATCAGGACAAAGAAAACTGGCGTTCTATGGATCGGAGCATGGAATGTTAGATCCATTAATCGGGCAGTTAGGTCAGGAAACTTAAAGAGCGAAATGGATATGTTGAAGTTAGAGATGGTGGTGAAAGGTCTCTGTTGGATTTCTTTCAGCCGGCCGGAATGGCCGAGCAGTTCTAGGCGCTTCAGTCTGGAGCCGCGCGACCGCTACGGTCGCAGGTTCGAATTATGCTTCGGGCATGGATGTGTGTGATGTCCTTAGGTTAGTTAGGTTTAAGTAGTTCTAAGTTCTAGGGGACTGATGACCTCAGAAGTTAAGTCCCATAGTGCTCAGAGCCACTTGAACCATTTTTGATTTCTTTCATGTTAATTTTTTAAAACTGTTGTCATTTACGGCATACATTCCACTTCTAAATTTACTGTGGTGTTTCTGACTATCTGGGAGGAGACTGAGCAGTGGAACGTGTTACTTTTACACATAATCAAGAATGATCTGTCACACTACTACACTTTAAAACACAGTTTATATGTAATTCATGTCACACAGTCTCATACGGAAACTATATCCGCTTTTTTTTTATATACTGTATATGATAAGATACTGTCATCCCCCTTCCCTTCTGTGTGAAAGGATGAATGAGCAAATGTATTTCTAGTTGCATGCTTGATGGTAGCAGACAAGCCTGTCTGCTAGAGTACAGTAGGACCAACGTCGGAACAGGTAGCTACGCGTTCTAAAAGCAAAGAGATTTCTATTTTTAGTATGGTCCAGTCCGTCCCTTGTGATGTTGGTATAGGAAGCTGCCTCTCTGGTCACTTCCGTTTGTATCCGTTAAGGACCCTCCGTAGGGCCCACGCCTGTCTGTCCGCGACGAGCGTCTGAAGTGGTAAGATCTCCGGCTAAGCGCGTCTCTGCTAAGTCCGTAGGGCAATGGATTTCTTAAGTTCAGCCTAACTGAAAATTTAATCACCTTTATTTCAGGTTTAGTTCTAAAATATCTGATGTTATCTTAAATTGCAACGCAGTGTAATTCGAGTGTGAAGTTCAGAATATCTTCCAGTAGTTGCTTTGTCACTTCTTTGTGAGTAAAATGGAACCACGTGTGGATGATCCGTAACTCTAACTAAGAACATCAATCTTAAATGCGAATGTGCGTGAGATTACAACGTCTCGTCTTGACAATATTTTTTCAATATAGCAACTTTTCTTTATGTTCAACCCATGTGGGGGTGTACTTTGTGAGACCAGTACCACGTGCTTATACAATTGTTTGACCCATCAGGTTAATAGTAAGACGATAGTAACCAGTTCGAGGTTTTTCTTTTGTAATTTGTGTTTCGATGTAATTTGTTTTAATTGGTTCAAACGGCTCTGAGCACTATGGGACTCTACATCTTAGGTCATAAGTCCCCTAGAACTTAGAACTACTTAAACCTACCTAACCTAAGGACATCACACACACCCATGCCCGAGGCAGGATTCGAACCTGCGACCGTAGCAGCCTCGCGATTCCGAACTGCAGCGCCAGAACCGCACGGCCACCGCGGCCGGCCTTGTTTTAATTATTAAAATTATTGTGGAGTTACACTCTTTGTGTAAACCAAGTTGACCACGTGATGCATGTGGTGTAACCGTCAAAGTAGCCCTCAGCTATTCTTTTCGGGAAGATTTCACAGAGAGTTAGTATGAATTTAGTATACCAGTGTGTGGTAATTTCATGACGGACAGGATTGCGCTACCAACGTAACTTCTTTGGGTGAAAATTGAATCGGTTGGTTTTGGTTAATTTCCTCTTGCATATGTTTCAACGTTCTTCGTGTATTATTTTATGAATGCAGTGTTGTATGCAGTCTCCCAATCTTGGCTCCATATTTGATGTGTTCCGTAAGATTACAAACTAACATTTTCACAATCCTAAATAAGGCACCAGTTTATTTATGAATCAAGTTTAATATGCTGAAATTTTAACGGAACAATGATCAATGTTAAAATAAATGTCCAAATATAAACTGATTTATTTCTTTTTATTTAAATTGTTGTTTCCTATATATATCACCGGTTATCGTAAGATGACTACTAAAAGATTATAATTAATGTTAGTCTGGTTGGGAATTGGGTAAGCTAGACTGGATACCTGGTGAAACAGTTGCGCAGTAATGCAAGGTTAACTTCCCCAGATACCTCACAGCTTTTAACCCGCTTTTATTGTCTTGAATATCAGCACCGCTTTCAGAACAAATTAATGCAACATCATTAGTGAAAATCTGTGGCTGGAAGAACAGCACTTCTAGTCAGGTGAAAACAGGGTTTTAAATACAAATTCATATACAAGGAATGCAGGAGTAGGTTTAATAATGAATAAGAAAATAGGACTGCTGGTGCGCTACTATGAACAGCATACTGAACAAGTTATCGTAACCAAGATAGACACGAAGTCCACACCTTCCACAATAGTACAAATTTATACGCCAGCTAGTTCCGCAAATGATGAATGAAGAAATGTATGATGAGGTAAAAGTAGTTATTGAGATTGTTAAGGAAGACGAAAATTTAATTGTAATGGGGGACTGGAATTCGATAGTGGGAGAGGAAGATAAGGAAAAAACGTTGGTGAATATGGACTGTAGGAAAGGATGAAAGAGGAAGCTACCTGGCAGAATTTTGCACGGAAAATAATTTTATCAACGGTAACTCTTGGTTTAAGAATTGAGAGAAAGTTACACACGTGGAGACACTGGAAGGTTTCAGACTGATTACATACTAAGACAGACATTTCTGAAGCAGATTTTGAACTGTAAGACATTCCCAGGGGGAAATGTGGACTCTGAACGCAATTGTTGTTTATGAAGTGTACACGAAAACTGAAGAAATTGCAAAGAGGTAGGAAATTAAGGAGACAGGACCTGGATAAGTTGAAAGAGCCAGAGAGGTTGTTGAGATTTACAGAAGAAGCTTTAGGCAACTGTTGATTAGAACAGTGGAAAGGAATAGACTTGAAGAAGATAGTAGCTTTGAGAGATGAAATAGTGAAGGTAACAGTTGTTCAAACATGTAAAAAAATAACGCCTAGTAGAAATCCTTGGATAACACAGGAGATACTGATTGTAAATGAGGAAAGGCGAAAATATGAAAATGCAGCAAAGGAATAGGCGAAAGGTAATACAAACGTTTAAAATATGAGACCGACAGGAAGTGCAAAATGGATAAAAAGGAATAGCCGGAGGACAAATGTAAGGATTTAGAAGCATATATCAGTAGGGGATAATTAGATACTGCCCACAGGAGAATTAAAAACGCCTTTCAGGAAAAGAGAAGCGCTCTCAAATTCGTCACTCAAATAGGCCAAGACTGACAGTAATTTGATTTTTGTAACAACTTGGTCGACACCTCCGTTCTATTAGTCGGTGGAGTTCGTAGTGGGTCGTGTTTGACTGTTCTTAAAAGTGAAGTCCATGAGACGACGCGTTTCAACACTGGAGGCAGCCCCATACGCTGTAGGGCACAGTACACGCTTGGAGTTCTCAAGCGTGTGGCTGACTGGCTTTGAGTGCGCGATTGTGGCTGTGCTTTCTGACATTTTGGGCACGGCATTATTGCGTTACCCCGAAGTAAATATGATTAGCGTATGCCTAGAAAGATCAGGCACTGCGGGCTGATGTTTGGTTAATTCTGTCCTTGCTTATCCACAGTGACTGGATTGTTTCGGATGCTGGAATCTCTTGGATCTTGTTTATTAGACGAAATGGCAGTTCGTAATCACGTTACATGCCGCAGTGACTGAGATTTTCTTTGCATCTTTGTTGGTGCACTTATTCAGAATAAATTAATTTAGATTGACATAAAATTGTAGTTACGTCTCGTGTCTAATACCGAACTGCTCTAGGTAAAACTTTGAGCTGTGGTTAATTTTTATGTGAACTATATGTACGGATGGTGATATAATGTAACCAGTCTGCATGCGTAAAGGAACCAGGTGAGTTTTTAATAGCAGGCATGTTTGACCTAAGTTGTTTGGAATTCAAACATGGAGAAATGTAAGTTCTTTATTAACGGGAATCTACATTTCCTAAATGTATGATTTTTAAGAATGTGTTATATACCTGTTAGCCTCATCAATCATTTTGAAATTCTGTTCGAAATACTGGTTTTACTACCATTAGCTGTATTTTAAAAATGATCTGGTTCTTAAACATAATGTTTTAATAAATACTAAGTTGATTTAAGATCCTTAATATATTGATGTATATTGCTTGTGGGGCATGCTTTACAGTTTTTGATGTTTTCCATATTGTTTTTTTTTTACATTTTGTGGCATAGGTGTTAGGCTATACACAGTTAGTAAGGCTCAAGTTAAATGTGTTTTTCTGAGAAGCTCTAAGAAGCGATCTTTCAAGTTACTGTAGTTTGTTCTCTATTTCTAAGGTCGTTACTAAATAATTGTGACGACTATTCCAATTTGTATCTCCATCAATCGTTCTCCACCTTCAATCCTACTGTCCAGTACCGCCACATGAGTCATTGACCAGCGCACACATTCGCAAAACTAACCCCATTGAGAAACAATTGCCTCACTAAGTTCATACATGCTTACTGGTTATTACGCACTACGTATTTCCCATACGAAAGTCGTTGATGATTGTACAGTTCAATATAATATGGGCACAGAACGTAAGCACATTGTAATCAACATATATCATTCAGTTAATTATAAACAGATACCACATTCCGAAAGGAGAGCTGTCTGCTAAGACTGTTTTCCATGTTAAACATTCGAAACATCAGTTAGTTTTAGTACGAAAGATAGTTTCGCTCTCTTTAAGGAGACGGGCACGTTACTTGCTACATGGTTCTCATATAATGTGAAACAATGCTATTAATTATATTGTTGTAATTTCTCATAAACCTCTTAATCGTAAATATGCACATTATTTTAGATCAATCTGACGATGTTCAATATGATCGAAATTTGTCATTCAACTGAATAAAAGAAATCTGTAACCAAAGACTCTTCTAGTTTGCACATAAGCTCATCAGAAATACGTGGAGGCGCGGAACGGATTTGACACGTTGCGCAACGAACACACGCATCATCTCACATTACATTCAGTTCGCTTAAACTCGTAATACAAAGATAGAACCGGTATCAGTGTCTTCTGTGAGTGCTGCACAACGTTAATTTCATTTCCAGTAGCAAATTTTTAACACTGTATGCGGAGAGTTCAAGAAAATGCAATTCCCGACGAAGTTACCGAATTTCCGCAATGTGGGAACCTTATTCGTTATTGATTTAATGTGGATAGATTACGCAAACTGAATCTCCAAACCGGAATTCTGAAGCAGGTCTTCAATGTGATATAATCTGAGTTAAAGTGATCACGATGCGGCGCCCAGTCATGAAAACCTCAGGAGTCGTCTGGTTGGTTTCACTGCGAGAAACAGAGCGCCAAGTTCGTAGTTAACAAGTTATTAAGTGTTCATACTAACTGTCCAGTTCTTAGTGACATCACAAAGCAGTTACGTCGCTTCACTGAACTGAGGGAACATATCGGTTGGAAAGAAACAAAATACACAACTCAAGCACTGCAGTAACTACACTGCATACAGTGAAAGTGATTTATTTTGTTCTAGTATGACTGCGTTTCTGAGATGAACTTCAATTGTTGATAATAACCTTCTTATTAATACTCAAAACTTACAAATATGGAACTTTTCTATGCAGATAGTGAGACTGAACACACAATCGAACCCACGTGTGCATATCCTTTGATGGTGACAACGGAAAAACTCTACTGACGCTACTGTCATCGCTATCAGAGATGCCTCAAGTTACACTGTCACCGATGTTGTATAAAGAAGGATTATTTACTGGAAGCAATTATGTTTTAAATAGCTTCATTCTGCCATACTTTTTCCATCATGTACTACATGCGACTGACGGGTTTATTCAGTCTACAGAAGTAACTTGTCTAATCGCTCAGTTGTCTCAACAGCAGAAGCAGTAACTCTTTTTAATTACTGCCGCCAACTTAAACCTTAATCTGGGTTACTAATCCTGTTTGGTTAAAATGGCAGTAACAAGCTGGCGACCCTAAGACGGTATGCGTAAGTGTTTTGCCAGCTCGTCGAATTACGGCAGAATCTTTTAAAAATGCATATACGTTTCTCTATCTACTGTTCAAGGAAGTAATTTCTGAGAATGTAAGTTTGGAGCACACGGAGCTCGTGGTAATGAAACGTGGACTGCGGGAAAACCGTAACAGAAGAGAATTGAATCATTCGAGGCGTGGTGTTACAGACGAATGGTGCAAAGTAGGTGCACTGATAAGGTAAGAAATGAGGACGTCCCACATAGAATTGCAAAGGAAGGAAAGGAATATACGGAAATCACTGGCAAGGAGAAGGGACAAGATGACAGGGCATCTGTTAAGACATCAGGGAATGACGTCCATGGTACTAGAGTAAGCTGTAGATGACAAAACGTGTATAGGAAGACAGAGATTCGAAAACATCCAGCAAATAATTGAGGGCGTAGGTTGCAAGTGTTGCTCTGAGATGAAGAGGTTGTCGCAGAGAGGAATTCATAGCGGGCTCCATCAAAACAGTCAAAGTCTGCCGACTCAAGGAAAATGTAATTAGTCATCAGTGATGAGAGTACATTAGTATTCAGTAATGAACACATGTTGCAACACAAACTCCGTATCTACAGTGTACCACCGCAGCTTTCAGTTCACAACAATAGTCCTATACATCACACTATTGAGCTCATAAAACTGTATTTATTCCAGAAAGCCTTCGTTTTATTGCTTCATCCCGCGGAAATGACAAATAAATGGAAATAAAACAGTCTGAATTCCCGCTGCATAAAATAGTTGTTACACGGGCTAATGGAACATCACTCAATGGCTTCTGCAAATAACAGTAATTTGTACGCGTCTAACGATCTGCTGATCTGTTGAATTGCTCTGCTGCCTCACTTTACACATTAACAGCAGTGACACTGGTAAACCAGATGTCCATACTAATGAAATTATCACGTGATTCTCTTCTCCGTGTTGCTGCGTCCTCGGCAAGTGTTTAAACATATCTAAAGAAAGTGATGAATGGCATGAAGGAACAGATTTCATAGTAGTCACGTGATATTTTTATATTTAACAGTCACTAAAATTTGCGAAACTGAAAACAGCCTTATATCGAATTGTTACTCTGAACGAGATCGTTCCTTTATATAATGGGAACGTCTGAACAATAGTCAATGCCTATTAGTCTCTAATAAATAATTGAGAAATAAAGCCACTCAAATTTTCTTGAGTTTTTCTTTTCCACTTGCCACGTAAGCCTATCCCTCTGAAGTAAGGAATTTCGAAAAAAAATTATAGCTGGTAAAGTTGCACTTTAATTAACAATATAATTGCTTTCTTCATGTGCCAGTAGTACCAGTAATTCCTTCTATTGCAATCTTTTTGTTCGCTACAATCATGTTCCTCAGCTCCAGAGAAATATTTCATCACTTTGGTTTACGACTAGACTTCTGGTCCTCAGCCGTTTACTTCCTATGAACGTCTTACGATTCTCACAAAATTTAACTTTATTGTGTCTGCTTATATGCTCTAGGTGATTCTTGGTTCCGTTCGCACTACTGTCACTTTCTTCTCTTATTTATTTTCAGGCCAAATACCTCCACAGGCATCACTTGTGTTTGGGACCACGTGATTTTAGTGAGAAGGTTAGTCACCTGAACTTCTATAGATGCCTCTCCGTTGAACACCTCAATAGCGGTGCAGATGGTGGATAAGAACCCTCTTTTACGTCTTTCTAACGCGAGCTTCCATTCGTCATATTTCAGCTGCATCTTAACTTTGTAGTTATTCTTTCTTTATGTGACCACTGTATTTCATACCTCTATCTTCAAGCATGTTTTCTGGTCCAGACTGTATGCCAATTAGGTTCCTTTCGGAGTATGCTGATGCATTAGCTCCATACTTAATAACAATATACAACTGCTCACTCGACGTAAGATCCGTACCCAAAGACTGGAAAGTTGCACAGGTCACACCAATATTCAAGAAAGGCAGTAGGAGTAATCCACTAAATTACAGGCCCATATCGTTAACGTCGATATGCAGCAGGATTTTAGAACACATATCGTGTTCGAAAATTATGAATTACCTCGAACATAACGGTCTATTGACACACAGTCAACATGAGTTTAGAAAACATCGTACTTGTGAAACACAACTAGCTCTTTATTCACATGAAGTGTTGAGTGCTATTGACAAGGGATTTCAGATCGATTTCGTATTTCTGGATTTCCGGAAGGCTTTTGAGACTGTACCACACAAGCGGCTTATAGTGAATTTGCGTGCTTATGGAATATCGTCTCAGTAATGTGACTGGATTTGTGATTTCCTGTCAGAGAGGTCACAGTTCGTAGTAATTGACGGAAAGTCATCGAGTAAAACAGAAGTGACTTCTGGCATTCCCCAAGGTATTGTTCCTTATCTATATAAACGATTTGGGAGACAATCTGAGCAGCCGTCTTGCGTTGTTTGCAGATGACGCTGTCGTTTATCGACTAATAAAGTCATAAGAAGATCAAAACAAACTGCAAAACGATTTATTTGAATGGTGCGAAGATTGGCAGCTGACCGTAAATAATGAAAAGTGTGAGGTCATCTGCATGAGTACTAAAAGGAACTCGTAAAACTTCGGTTACAAAATAAATCAGTCTAATCTAAAAGCCGTAAATTTAACTAAATACCTAGGTATGTTGTGGGGAAGGCTAACCAAAGACTGCGTTTTATTGGCAGGACACTTAGAAAATGTAACAGACTACTAAGGAGACTGCCTACACTACGATTGTCCGTACTCTTTTAGAATACTGCTGCGCGGTTTGGGATCCTTACCAGATGAGACTGACAGAGTACATCGAAAAAGTTCAAAGAAATGTAGCACGTTTTGTATTATCGCGAAATATGGGAGAGAGTGTCATTAAAAGAAAGGTGTTTTTCGTTGCGACGGAATCTTCTCACGAAATTCCAATCACCAACTTTCTCCTCCGAATGCGATAATATTTTGTTGACACCAGCCTACATAGGGAGGAACGATCACCACGATATAATAAGGGAAATCAGAGCTCGTGCGGAAAGATATAGGTGTTCATTCTTCCCGCGAGCTATACGAGATAAGAATAATAGAGAATTGTGAAAGTGGTTCGATGAACCCTCTGCCAGGCACTTAAATATAATTTGCAGATTTTCAGGGTATCCATGTAGCTGTAGATGTGCTCTTTTACGAATTAACATGTTTGGAGGTAATACGTTATTTTTCTCACTACTACAATACGTGATCGGAATGTATAAATTCCTCTATAATATCGAAGTATAGCTAATTTATTTTTGAAGGACAACTGTTGACACACTGAATGCTGAAAGTACCTTTACGCTTTATGATCATTTTTTAAAGTAAATGGCAATGATTACATTTCTGAAAAAGTTTTATACATGCTATAAGCGAATGACCAAGAAAGATCTTACTGTTGTTTGATTACTCTATTATCTGAACTCGCCAGTAACTGTAAGAACGAGACAGGCAGTAGTAAACCATCATGATGTGCCGATGAACTTCGATAAAAAGTGCCGTCTATGAGATTTCCAGCAATTCTCGTTACGGCTATGCTACGTTTCGGCTCTGCTGCAATAAACTTGCGTGAAGATCTGCTTGAATATGAAGACTACTGAAATTAGCTACGTTGCACGGACAACTAACAACGCTGATCATTGAAATACGCTAACTTTGTTTTTCTTTTGTAATGATTGCTCCAGTCAACTATTCATGCTTCAATAAATAATAATTTACTGCTTTTTAAACTCAGTGCTCCTCGTTAAGTAATTTGTGCTACAGCCACTGTCTTTCTCCTCTCTGCTAATCATTTCAAAGTATCATTTGTAAGTGATATATTCCGTGATGAAATTTAGTCATTCCCTCAACTCTTGGACAGCTACACAGCTACACACATGGCCCCTGTATTCCGTGCTGAATGCGACTTTGATGTCGCTGTACTGCTCGCCTAGTACAGCTGCCTACTTAACTATGGATTATTTGTAATCCCATTTCACGAAAATAATTCACTTAAACAATAGACCTTTGCGCGTCTGCGCTACCAGACCTAAATTGACTGCCACGGTTTCCGTAACCCAGGCGTTTGAATGAAAAGAACTTGCTTAGTTAGTGGATGAGACAAATATATATATTGATAGTCCATCGGGGTCTCATGTTGTTATTTTACCCACTCTCGGAGTGTGGGAGGGGATGGACTACGACCCTACTCCGGCAGAGCAGGTGCTGGGGGAAGGTCGTAGAAATCAGTATACAAGTAAAAGATTTAAAAATAAGCAAAAAGAAATATATTCTGAAATTAGCACAGAACGACGTACCCTTAACCGAGGGCAGCCGCCACTGATATAGACATATTCAGAGAATGACACGTAGAAATACACTATGTGACCAAAAGTATCCGGACACCTGGCTGAAATGACTTACAAGTTCGTGGCTCCCTCCACCGGTAACGCTGGAATTCAGTATGATGTTGGCCCACTCTTAGCCTTGAAGACAGCTTCCGCTCTCGCAGGCATACGTTCAATCAGGTGTTCGAATGTTTTATAAAGAATGGCCACCCATTCTCCACGGACTACTGCGCTGAGGAGCGGTAATGATGTCGGTCGGTGAGCGCTGGCACGAATCCGGCGTTCCAAAACATATCAAAGGTGTTCTATAGGATTCAGGTCAGGGCTTTGTGCAGAGCAGTCCATTGCAGGGATGTTATTGTCGTGTAACCACTCGACCACAGTGCGTGCATTATGAACAGGTGCTCGATCGTTTGAAAAATGCAATAGCCATCCCCGAATTGCTTTTCAGCAGTGGGAAGCAAGATGATGCGTAAAACATCAATGTGGGCCTGTGCTGTGATAGTGCCACGCAAAACAACAAGGGGAGCAAGCCCTCTTTATGAAAAACACAACCATATCATAACACCACCGCCTCCGAATTTTACTGTTGCCACTACACAAGCTGGCAGATGACTTTCACCGGGAATTCGCCATATCCACACCCTGCCATCGGATCGCCGCATTGTGTACCATGATTCGTCACTCCACACAACGTTTTTCCACTGTTCAAACATCCAATGTTTACGCTCCTTACACCAAGCGAGGCGTCGTTTGGCTTCAATCGGGGTGATATGTGGGTTATGAGCAGCCGCTCATAGATATGTTTTGGAGTGTGGAAATCTCGCCTGCAGACGTATGACACAAGTGATACCTAATCACCTGACCACTTTCGAAGTCCGTGAGATCCGCGGAGCGCCCGATTCTGCTCTCTTACAATGTCTAATGACTACTCAGGTCAGGTACCTGGCAGTAGGTGGCAGCACAGTGCACCTAATAAGAAAAAACGTATGTTTTTGGGGGTGTCCGGATACTTTTGATCAGATAGTGTAGGTTTCACCTGTAGCTACACAAGTTTAACTAAGAACACCTCGGAGAGAGAGAATACTGAACCATGAGAACACGGTTTCGGCAGCAAAATGGGGGTTCGCGGAATGCGGTGAACTTTGCCACATGGCTGGCGCTGCAGATGTCCCGTAGTATTGCAAAATACTTGCATTCGCCAAATGGCCGAAACGGCGACTGAATCCAAGCATCATCTTTAGGTAGTGCCCGAAGTCACGAACCGGTAAGCTTTACCGCCATATGGCGACGATATTGGTCTGTAATTTTGCGAGTCCGTTCGTTTGCCCTTCTTATACGCCGGAGTCACCTGCGCTTTTTTCCAGTCGCTTGGGACTTGCCGCTAGGCGAGAGATTCGCGAGAAATGCAAGCTAAGTAGGGGGACAATGCCGTACATTACTCCTTGAAAAACCGAATTGGGATTCCGTCTGGACCTGGTGACATATTTGTTTTCAACTCCTTCAGTTGTTTCCTACGCCAGAGATGCTTATTACTATTTCGCCCATACGGGAGTCAATTCGATGGTCAAACGACGATACGTTTTTACATTTCTCCCGCGTGAACAGAGGAAACGACAAAGCTACTGTATTTTACCCACTTAATTTAATATATACATTGACGACATGGAAAAAAGAATTTATCCCAGGAATAAAAGTAATACCTAGAAATGCACGTTTAAACTCTGTACTCTTTAATGATGACCATATTCTTTCACAAAAGATAGGGGATGAATTATAAATTCCTCTACATCGCTTGGACTTAATAGACAACCCTACAAATAGACTACCCTACAAATGGAAAATATCAGAGAATAAAACCAAAGTTACTGCTTTAAAAGGTAGGTACCCAGTAAGTTCTAAAATAATTCTAAATTAAGAATCAGTGGAGAGGAATCTCACTTTCTGCTATTAGATTGTGATACAAGTTATAAAGTTAAACAAGTTTGAAAAAATATGTGGCACTACACATAGAACATTAGCCAATAAACCTAGAAAAGACACAGTGACAAAGTTCTGCAGAGTAATGGCAAATATTACGTTCACATGCAGCGGGGAGACCTGGACAATAACTAAGAAAGGCCAAAGAAGAATATAGTCAGCTGAAATATAATTTCTAATAAAAGTGAAAGGATGTACTGTGAGAGATAGAATAAAGAAATCTGAAATAAGGAAAGAATTAAATATATTTTTCATGAAGAACGGAATACGGGATAAGAAAGTGAAAGAACCATATTGAAGGAGTGGAAGTACAACCAATGGTGACACATGTAATAGCTATAGACCTAGAAGAAGAAGATTATTATTATTATTATTATGTCCGCAGCTTGTGGTCTTGCAGTAGCGTTCTCGCTTCCCGCGCACGGGGTCCCGGGGTCTCTACCTCGTGATGACTGGGTATTGTGTGTCTTTCATCATCATTTATTCGCAAGTCGCCGAAGTGGCGTCAACTGAAAGGGACTAACAATACACGGCGGCCGAACTTCCCCGCATGGGGCCTCCCGGCCAACAATGCCATACGATCATTTTATTTCATTATTGTTATTATTACTATTATCAACATGTTCAAACATTCAGTGCCCAAACTAACAGGGATTATAAAGTATACAAAAACAAATATATTTCGTAAAGCAGCCATTTTTCTGAATCCTGTATTGCGTGAGCACTGACATGCGTCAGTAATTGACGAGTGGAGCAGACAAAAGTTGTTGCGAGTAGTCATAAGTCGCATGTTTTATAAAGTGGATTTTAACCATCAGCTGTGTACTAGCCCCATTAGTCATCCACCGGTTTCGGTTGTTAACCATCATCCAGGATGTTAATCAACATCAACATTAAAAAAGAAATTATGAAACTACAAGGCATACAAAAATTGCAAAACTCTAAAAATATATGCGTGCAAAACTCCATTTTTATACTTACAGGTTACAACAGATTAGTTAGAAGCATCCCATTTTCCTTTGAAACTGAACAATATCGAAAATCTCCAGTGAAATTGTACACATAATTGACGTTATTTGTCTTAGAATACTGACAGTCATATCTCATGACAAATATACACATCACAGGAAAAATAATACGAACAATTGCTCGAAGACTCCCTCAGCAGTTAAGTGATAACAAAGATAGTACCTTTGTATTGCGTAGGTGACATAACAACATACTTTTGCATCAGTGGTAAAGCGAGAGAACAGAACATACAGTATTTACCAACACTTTGACAATACGTAACAAAAAACAGAGAAACATTAATACTGAAAGTTGCAGTAAAAAAGGTCGCAAGATAAAAGTGGGACCACATATCAGTAAAACCAGATATTACAGTACCAAATGTGTACACCTGGTTTAGGGCGCTAAAGAAATTACGGAATAAAAGCAATAATGTTAATATAAAGTGCACCATCGAATTTTCAGTGGCACTTCACTTGCCCCAACACCCTTTAGGCTATAATACTTGTGAGACAAGGTATAAATTCAGATCCCAGTCTCTTTTTTTAACTAAATGATATTTTTCAAAAGAGTCTGTATCTAACTTATTAAATTAAAACAAACAGTAGTAGACAATTGTGAGCATAGTTTCAAGATGATCGGTTATATAGTTCCAGGTAATGTAACGAGAAACTTCAATATGTAATTATCTGGCGATAGCCCTAAAATCACCTATACCTCATATTGTAAGAGCTATTCTTAAAAGTCCGAAGGCAATCATCAGATAAGTAAATAGAGATTAACAACCGGAGACATGCAAAAAAATGACATAAATGGTTCTTAGAGGGCTAGCAATCCGTACACAATCACTAATTGTTACTTTAACACTCGTTATTAGTCAAAAACAATGTGTTGCTTGGTATGGTATAAATACAGTGCCAAAACCAGCTATGCATGAGGTTGCACATCATCGTTATGAACTGCGATGGATGTACAGAAAAGTAATGATTATGGCATATCACTCGCACCCGTTTCTAGGTTGCCACTGAAGAAACACCATATAATCATATATCACAGAAAAGTTGTGGACATTAAAACAACCCATGACTCTCTATTTTTTTTATGTTCAGTCAAAGATGTTGGTAAAGATGTTCTCTTGCTTCACTTGACCACTTGAAAAGTATGTTGTTATGTAACCTACGCAGCACAAATGCAATATCATTGTTACTACTTGACTGTTGACGGATTCTTCCAGTAATTTTTCGTCTTGTTTTTCCTGCGATTTTTGTCTGTTTGACATGAGATATTACAGAATTCTAAAACAAATTATGTCGGGTGTTTGCACAATTTTACTGGATAATTTCGACATTGTTCAGCTTCATAGGAATATAGGATGCTTTTAACTAATCCATTGTACCCCGTAAGCATACAAATGAAATTTTGCGCCCATATATTTGCAGAGCTTGCTCTTTTTGTATGCATTGTACTTTCATAATTTTTCTTTAATGTTGATGTTGATAGACACCCTGGATAATACTTAATTACTAAAACTGAACAAATAAACAGCTGATGGTAAAAATCCAATTTATCAAATACTTTACGGCTGCTGAACCTCACCTTATGGAAACATTACAATTCGCATGTACGAGGTGTGACAGCAAAGTAATGAGATTGATGGCATCCCTGCAGGCTTTTGTAGATACAATATCTTTGACCTTGGTCTATAAGTTGCTTTTAGTCCAAGCGGCCCATCGATGCAACTGCTCAGTCGTGAGTTGTGCTGTAATAAGTTAACACGTGTTTGTGTCTCTCGTCACGGAAATGGAACCGCATAATACTGCGCAACGGTATGCCACTTCTTTTTGCGTTAAATTGGGTGAAAACACGATGACAGCTTACGGCGAGGCACAGAAGGCTTTCGCAGAGAAGATTATGTCAAGAGCTCAAGGGGATCACCCAGTCCATAAAAATCTCACATGCCAAAGTCAAAAGTTAAATGCATGCTTGTGTGCTTCTTTGATTCCAAGCGAATTGTTCATAAAGAGTGGGAGCCCCCTGGACAAACAATTAACCAATATTACTACAAAGAAAGTTTAGAAATTCTTCATAAAAGAGTTCTTCGTGTCCGTGCCAACATTGCTGATAATTGGCTCTGCATCACGATAATGCGTCATCCCGTACTGCTCTGTCAGTTCAGCGATTTCTAACCTCAAAACAAATTTTAGTAATAGCACAGCAACCTTATTCACCAGATATCGCTCTGTGCAATTTTTTTATTTCAAAGAGTCAAAATGGCGTTCAAGTGACACTATTTTCAAACAACGCAAGATGTCCAAAAAGCTGTGACGAGGATATTACAGAAGATGAGTTCCATAAATGCTACCGTCAATGGCAGAAGCGCTGGAAAAAGTGTGTGCAATCAGAAGGGAACTACTTTGAAGGAGACGGCACTAAACATGACTAAAAAGGTAAGCAACATTTTTTTTCACATCAGTCTCATTACTTTATTGTCGCACCTCGTATGGTGGGATGAAACTCTATGTACTACAATTGCGCTAGATCATCAGACACATTTTCCAATAAACATGTGGGCCGGTATCGTGGACAACTACTTATTTGGATGTTAGTGTTGATTGCTTGACTTAGGTGGTCAATGGGTTGAGTGTCTTTGGAAGTTTACCAGCCGATGTTACTGGAGCAGGTACCCCCCAGATATCAGTATTTGGTTTCAGCATGATGGGATTCCAGAGCACTTTGCAGAACCAGTACGAGCGTTAATAACCGGTACTTCTGGCAATCGGCTGATCGGCCGGGGAGGACCTGTACATTATCCTGCAAGATCCCCCAACCTCACCCCATCAGACTTTACTCTCTGGGGCTACATGACAGCTGAGGTGTAATCTACCCCTTTTGACTCGAAAGTGGGATTGATTGCAAGAATTCTTGCAGCAACCTCACAAATACGGAACACACCATGCAATTTCCACCGGACACGGGATTCCTACGTAGATACCGCCTTTGTCCTAAGGTAAATTGTGCTAAAAAAAAAAAAAAAAAATTGTTCAAATGGCTCTGAGCACTATGGGACTTAACTTGTGAGGCCATCAGTCCCCTAGAACTTAGAACTACTTAAACCTAACTAACCTAAGGACATCACACACATCCATGCCCGAGGCAGGATTCGAACGTGCGACCGTAGCGGTCGCGTGGTTCCAAACTGTAGCCTCTAGAACCCTTCGGCCATTCCAGCCGGCAATGGTGCTCATTTTGAACATTTAGTGTAATATGATAGTCATCAGAAAAAGAAGGCAATGAAAAACGTTTAACACCGTTTTATTCTAAATCATACACGATAATATCTGCAAACTCAGTACTCCAAAAAATTTGCGTCTCCGAAGGGTGATTGCTTTACGAAATACATTTGTTTTCGTCTCCGTCATCATGATCGTTAGTTTGGGCACTGAATTTTCGAACACTCTGTCTCATTCTGGACTCTGTATACTGCTAGAGAGCTACATATAACACTGATTAGCCGATACATTATCACCACCGCCCACTGCGAGAATAAATGCCCTGGTGTTGTTTCGGGCACGTGACGCAGTAAGGAAAAAATGTAAGCGGAACAGAGAAGATACTGGCCGCAAGTGTTCTACTGATATAAGCGGCTTTGACAAAGGGCACATTGTTGTGGCGATGCGTCTGGGAGCGAAAATCTGTGAAGCAGAGGAGCTGGTCATCTGTTGGTGTACTGCTGTCGTAATCACCTATGGCAAGTGGATAAAGGATGGTGAAATAATGAGTAGGTAGTACAGTAATGGACGACCACGTCTCATCACAAAACGTAGAGGTCGGGGGATTCCACACTGTGAAATCCAGGATAGGCAGCGATATGTTTCAGATCTGACGTCAGGGTACAGTGCAGGTGCGGGCACAGGTGTTTCGGAGCACACCGTTCAAAGGCCACGGCTGAACGTGGAGTTCCATTTCACACGACCCCTACGTATTCCTGTGTTGACCCAATGAGATCGTCAGCTATGACTGCGCTGGGCACAGCATCACTGAGTCTTTGCCACGGATCAACGTGAGTCCTAACACGACATCCAGGGGAACGGCTGCACGAAACACGTACCGCGCCAGAGGTGCAGGCTGGTGACGGCAGAACTACGCTGCGGGGTACGTTGAACAGGACTTCCGTAGGATCTGTGGTGGTAATCGGAGGCATTATGACAGCAGTGAACTGCGTGAAAATTACTGCACACCACTTGCACCGCTTCAAGCATGAAGTCTCCCCTAAGGCGAAGACATCTTCCAGCAGGATAACTGTCAGGTCAGAATCATGGTTTGAGTGGCATTGTAGAGATCTCACATTAATGTCTTGGCCAGCAAATGTGTCTGATGTGTACTCACCTACTACAACATGTACTGGGCGTCAGGTGCGTGCCCGTAAACCACCATCCTGTAATTTGAGGGAATCGCTTGTACTGTGAGCAGACGTCTAGTTCCAAATACTTGTGGAATCCTGTCAAGCAATTGTAGAATCCATGTCAAGCACAATTTCTGCTGTACTATATTTGAAATGTGAAACAACGTCCTATTAAACAGGTGGGAATAATGTTTTGGCTCATCGATGAATTTTAGTGTTGACTCACTAAGGGCGTCGTAATAGGTGTAACACAGGAGCTGATCTTCCTAGCTAAAACAAATGCAAAAATAAATAAATCTGTGAGGATTCTCTTTTTTTGATATGATCTACAGAAGAAGAAGAAGAATTGTAATATTTCTAGCTTTGCAGCCATTATATTCGGCTACTATAAGCTCTTTTCAGAGCAATTGAGAAGACAGCTGTGGCAAGGCAACGTAATGTGGTGCGAGGTACCGATTGCAGATGAAACTTCCTGGCAGATTAAAACTGTGTGCCGGACCGAGACTCGAGGTACTGGCAGAAGTAAGGCTGTGAGGAGGGGTCGTGAGTCGTGTTTGGGTAGGTCAGATGGTAGACCACTTTCCCGCGAGAGGCAAAGGTCCCGAGTTCGAATCTCGGTCCGGCACACAGTTTTAATCTACCAGAAAGTTTCATATCAGCGCTCACTTCTCGCAGAGTGAAAATTTCTTTCTGGAAACGTTCCACATGCTGTGACAAGCTGTCTCCGCAATATCCTTTCTTCCAGGAGTGCTAGTTCTGCAAGTTTCGCAGTAGAGCTTCTGTGAAGTTCGGAAGGTAGGGGACGAGGCACTGGCATAAGTTAAGCTGTGAGGACAGGACTTGAGTCGTGCTTGGGTAGCACAGATGGTAGAGCACATTCCCGCGAAAGGCAAAGGTCCCGAGTTCCAGTCTCGGTCCGGCATACAATCTGCCAGGAAGTTTCATACCAGTGCACAGTCCGCTGCAGGGTGAAAATTTCATTCTAGATTGCAGATGGTTTGTTGAGTACAGATATCGTAAGAAAGAACACCTAAATTGTGGTCCTTCTCCGCGATTGGCTGCTGCATTCAGAAGTTGCGCCAAAATGACAATCTTCTATTATTAATACTAGTCAAAATACACAGCACATATACTTGCATTTCATATTATTTCAGAAGTATTAATTACCAGCAGAATAGTAAACAACTGCCAAACGAAAAGGCAGACGAAGCACTTCGGTGATCTTCGGATCGCGCCTCGCTTGGATGGCGGGCGAAGTCGTTCGACTGTAAGAACAGAGCTCGTTCGGCAGTCTCGGAGGACGGACGGGTTGTCCGCCGCGGTATCAGTAAGACTTGGTTAACAATGTCTAGTGCGTAAATCCGAGCTCGTTCGGCAGTGTGGCAGGACGGACGGGTTGTCCGCCGCGGTATCAGTTAACACTTAACTTACAATGTCTAGTTGAGAACAGTGTGATAGTAGTTACAGAAATACGCAGTTAATTATTTTGTTGAAGAATGAAAACTATTTGTGACTCTAAAGTGGTATGCAACTGTGCAGTTTCTCGTCTTCTGCCAATAAAAAGTTAGAAGTTTCTCGTATAAACAAACTTACGGAAGTTTGTAGAATGAAATTTTCACTCTACAGCGGAGTGTGCGCTGATATGAAACTTCCTGGCAGATTAAAATTGTGTGCCGGACCGAGACTCGAACTCGGGACCTTTACGTAAAAAAAATGGCTCTGAGCACTATGGGACTCAACTGCTGAGGTCATTAGTCCCCTAGAACTTAGAACTAGTTAAACCTAACTAACCTAAGGACATCACAAACATCCATGCCCGATGCAGGATTCGAACCTGCGACCGTAGCGGTCTTGCGGTTCCAGACTGCAGCGCCTTTAACCGCACGGCCACTTCGGCCGGCTACCTTTACGTAAAGCGGGAAAGTGTTCTACCAACGTTTTTTATTTTATTTATTTATTTATTTTTGCTTCGTTGCGTTTGGTCTGTGCGGACATCATATAACATCCCTTCAAGTTGATCGTCGATTTTTTTTACTCAGATTTTTATATATATACTCCTGGAAATGGAAAAAAGAACACATTGACACCGGTGTGTCAGACCCACCATACTTGCTCCGGACACTGCGAGAGGGCTGTACAAGCAATGATCACACGCACGGCACAGCGGACACACCAGGAACCGCGGTGTTGGCCGTCGAATGGCGCTAGCTGCGCAGCATTTGTGCACCGCCGCCGTCAGTGTCAGCCAGTTTGCCGTGGCATACGGAGCTCCATCGCAGTCTTTAACACTGGTAGCATGCCGCGACAGCGTGGACGTGAACCGTATGTGCAGTTGACGGACTTTGAGCGAGGGCGTATAGTGGGCATGCGGGAGGCCGGGTGGACGTACCGCCGAATTGCTCAACACGTGGGGCGTGAGGTCTCCACAGTACATCGATGTTGTCGCCAGTGGTCGGCGGAAGGTGCACGTGCCCGTCGAACTGGGACCGGACCGCAGCGACGCACGGATGCACCCCAAGACCGTAGGATCCTACGCAGTGCCGTAGGGGACCGCACCGCCACTTCCCAGCAAATTAGGGACACTGTTGCTCCTGGGGTATCGGCGAGGACCATTCGCAACCGTCTCCATGAAGCTGGGCTACGGTCCCGCACACCGTTAGGCCGTCTTCCGCTCACGCCCCAACATCGTGCAGCCCGCCTCCAGTGGTGTCGCGACAGGCGTGAATGGAGGGACGAATGGAGACGTGTCGTCTTCAGCGATGAGAGTCGCTTCTGCCTTGGTGCCAATGATGGTCGTATGCGTGTTTGGCGCCGTGCAGGTGAGCGCCACAATCAGGACTGCATACGACCGAGGCACACAGGGCCAACACCCGGCATCATGGTGTGGGGAGCGATCTCCTACACTGGCCGTACACCACTGGTGATCGTCGAGGGGACACTGAATAGTGCACGGTACATCCAAACCGTCATCGAACCCATCGTTCTACCATTCCTAGACCGGCAAGGGAACTTGCTGTTCCAACAGGACAATGCACGTCCGCATGTATCCCGTGCCACCCAACGTGCTCTAGAAGGTGTAAGTCAACTACCCTGGCCAGCAAGATCTCCGGATCTGTCCCCCATTGAGCATGTTTGGGACTGGATGAAGCGTCGTCTCACGCGGTCTGCACGTCCAGCACGAACGCTGGTCCAACTGAGGCGCCAGGTGGAAATGGCATGGCAAGCCGTTCCACAGGACTACATCCAGCATCTCTACGATCGTCTCCATGGGAGAATAGCAGCCTGCATTGCTGCGAAAGGTGGATATACACTGTACTAGTGCCGACATTGTGCATGCTCTGTTGCCTGTGTCTATGTGCCTGTGGTTCTGTCAGTGTGATCATGTGATGTATCTGACCCCAGGAATGTGTCAATAAAGTTTCCCCTTCCTGGGACAATGAATTCACGGTGTTTTTATTTCAATTTCCAGGAGTGTTTATTACAGAGGGCGAGCAGCCCTCTGACCGAAGAGGCTCAACTACCGTGCCGGCGTCCAACTGAGCTACCCAAACACGACTCACGCCCCGTCCTCACAGCTTTAATCTACCAGGAAGTTTCATACTTAACGGATATTTAATCATGTCTAAAACAACAGTTCCTCGCTAATAGTTTCTTACAGCCTCAAGATTACGGATTCACGACCTACGTGCTGTTTTCTGCAGAGGGGACAACAACTGTAGAAGACCGCAGGCTGGTGAACACCTATTAGAACTAACGCATTCAACTCTGGGCGGTGGAAACAAATAGGCATCTCACGTGTACTGCAATCTTAGTACAAATGGGATCAGTGACATGTTATCTGTGGTAACACGGAGGAGGTGTGAAGAATAGAAATACTTTTGAGGGAATCGATTTATCATACACAATTATACAGGGTGGTTCATTGATCGTGACAGGGCCAAATATCTCACGAAATAAGAGTCAAACGAAAAGACTACAGAGAACGAAACTTGTCTAACTTTAAGGGGGAAATCAGGCGGCGCTATGGTTGGCCCGCTAGATGGCGCTGCCATAGGTCAAACGGATATCAACTGCGTTTTTTTTAAATAGGAACCCCCACTTTTTATTGCATGTTCATGTAGTACGTAAAGAAATATCAGTGTTTTAGTTGGACCACTTTTTTCGCTTTGTGATAGATGGCGATGTAATAGTCACAAACATACGGCTCAAAATTTTAGACGAACAGTTGGTAACAGGTAGGTTTTTTAAAATTAATCTACAGAACGTAGGTACGTTTGAACATTTTCTTTCGGTTGTTCCAGTGCGATACATGTGCCTTTCTGAACTTATCATTTCTGAGAACGCATGCTGTTACAGCGTGATTACCTGTAAATACCACATTAATGCAATAAATGTTGAAAATGATGTCCGTCAACCTCAATGCATTTGGCAATACGTGTAACGATACTCCTCTCAACAGCGAGTAGTTCGCCTTCCGTAATGTTCGCACATGCATTGACAATGCGCTGACGCATGTTGTCAGGCGTTGTCGATGGATCACCATATCAAATACCCTTCAACTTTGGTCCGCAGCTCGTGGTCGTGCGGTAGCGTTCTCGCTACCCGCGCCCGGGTTCCCGGGTTCGATTCCCGGCGGGGTCGGGGATTTTCTCTGCCTCGTGATGAATGGGTGTTGTGTAATGTCCTTAGGTTAGTTAGGTTTAAGTAGTTCTAAGTTCTAGGGGACTGATGACCATAGATGTTAAGTGCCATAGTGCTCAGAGCCATTTGAACCATCCTTCAACTTTTTCCACAGAGAAAAATCCAGGGACGTCAGATACGGTGAACGTGCTGGCCATGGTATAGTGCTTCGACAACCTATCCAGCTGTCATGAAATATGCTATTCAATACCGCTTCAGCCGCACGCGAGCTATGTGCCGGACATCCACTATGTTGGAGGTACATCGCCATTCTGTCATGCAGTGAAACATCTTGTAGTAACATCAGTTGAACATTACGTAGGAAATCAGAATACATTGCACCATTTAGATTGCCATTGATAAAACGGTGGCCAATTATCCTTCCTCCCATTATGCCGCACCATACATTAACCCACCAAGGTCGCTGATGTTCCACTTGTCGCAGCCATCGTGGATTTTCCGTTGGCCAATAGTGCACATTATGCGGGTTTACGTTACTTGTGTTGGTGAATGACGCTTAGTGGCTAAATAGAACGCGTGTAAAAAATCTGTCATCGTCCCAATTTCTCTTGTACTCAGTGGCAAAACTTTACACGACGTTCAAAGTCACCGCCATGCAAATCTTGGTGCATAGAAATATGGTACGGGTGCAATCGATGTTGATGTAGCATTCTCAACACCGACGTTTTTCAGATTCCCGATTCTCGCGCAATTTGTCTGCTACTGATGTGCGGATTAGTTGCGACTTGGGCATCATCAGTTGTTGCAGGTCGTGGTTGACGTTCCACATGTGGCCGAACACTTCCTGTTTCCTTAAATAACGTAACTATCCGGCGAACGGTCCGGACACTTGGATGATGTCGTCCAGGATACCGAGCAGCGTACATAGCACACGCCCGTTGGGCGTTTTGATCACAATAGACATACATCAACACGATATCGACCTTTCCCACAACTAGTAAACGGTCCATTTTAAGACGGGTAATGTATCACGAAGCAGATACCGTCCTCACTGGCGGAATGTTACGTGATACCACGTACTTATACGTTTGTGACTATTACAGCGCCATCTATCACAAAGCGAAAAAAGTGGTCCAACTAAAACATTCATATTTCTATACCTACTATACGAATATGTAATAAAAACGTGGGTTTCTATTTTTAAAAAAACGCAGTTGATAACCGTTTGACCTATGGCAAGCCCCATCTAGCGGGCGAACCATAGCGCCATCTCGTTTCCCCCTTCAGGGTAGACGAGTTTCGTTCCCTGTAGTTTCTTCCTTTGATTTTTATTTCGTGAGATATTTTGCCCGGTCGTTATCAATGGACACCCCCCTCCCCCTCTCTGTCTCTCTGAAAGGCTGGAAAATCAGCGATACAGATTACGAAAATAGTAAAGTGTTTCAGTCCGTGTTCTGTTACTGGATGTAGAGACAGCGTTTGTGGGGAACCCTACGTGTTGGAGACGGAACAGCAGTAGGTGTGCAAACAGTTCCGATTAAAGGACCGGTGCGGCAGACGGGGGATATTTGCGACAACTAAGGGCGCGTCCCGCTTCGGCGCACCTGTTGTCGCCGCTTGACGGCCGCCTCCTGTAATAGGGCCGGCGCTTCATTAGGGCGGTGACCGCCGGCGCCACAAAGCGACCGCCGGCCGCGGGCGCGGCAGCGGCCACTGGACAACCGTGTGACGTCAGCGGCGACGCGCTCCGCCTCTACTGTTACTTCCGGCACCTTAATTATCCGGCGCCAGGCGTTTAAACACCGCGTCAACTACGGGAAGCGTTCGGGCGTTGTGTATACCAAGTGTTTCTGAACCGCCGTAGCGTGAATGGAACCTTCGCTCAGCAGGGGAGTGTGCCGCTTTTATGAAACTATGTAACAGATTGACCTCAATACTTCTCTAGTTATATGCTATATTCAGATTTACTTTTTTCTAGCTCAGCGAATAAACAAAACTCGCTGTTTATCGCAGTGTAATCATGTCTCTGAGATATATAGGTAAAATCCGTTGGTTTTTAGTACTTTTGTACTATAATCTCTTTCGAAGATACTTTAATATGCTAATACACCGTGTACGTAATTGTTGATCCATCGTTATACCGGGTGATCAAAAAGTCAGTATAAATTTGAAAACATTATAAACCACGGAATAATGTAGATAGAGAGGTAAAAATTACACACATGCTTGGAATGACATGGGGTTTTATTAGAACAAAAAAAAAAAAACTTCACAGAATGTCCGACATATGGTGTACCCTCCGATGCTATCCGTACAAAATCCGTCAGCATCATGAACTGTTACCTGGCGATTTAGTGAAGCGGAGGGCATTTGCGGAGTGGGCGTTTCAAAAGATGGCGGAAGATGACGATTGGTTGAGGAACGTGTTGTGGACTGACGAAGCTCATTTCACGCTCCGAGGGTCTGTCAACGCCCACAACTGCAGAATTTGGGCTACTGAAAATCCTAGAGCTGTCGTGGAAACACCATTGCATGACGAGAAAGTCACGGTATGGGTTACATTTACCACATCTACCGTTATCTGACCTTTTTTCTTCGAGGAAATGAGTGATTCTGGTTTTGTAACGGCTACCGTGACGGGTGAGGGGTACGCCGATACGTTACCAAGTTGCATCATCCCCAGCCTGGCTGCTAAACACCTGCTGGAACTTACGAAGTTTATGCAGGATGGCGCTACACCACATATTGCTAGACGCGTGAATCTCTTGCGCGCGTCATTTGGTGATGATCGTGTGCTCAGCCGCCACATTCGTCATGCTTGGCCTCCCTGGTCCCCAGACCTCAGTCCGTGCGATTATTGGCTTTGGGGTTACCTGAAGTCGCAAGTGTATCGTGATCGACCGACATCTCTAGGGATGCTGAACGACAACATCCGACGCCAATGCCTCTCCATGACTCCGGATATGCTTTACAGTGCTGTTCACAACATTATTCCTCGACTACAGCTATTCTTGAGGAATGATGGTAGACATGCATTGATCTCAAAAGCGATGACGTCGAAAAATAGGTAAAAGTCTAAGCTTTCCACACATGTATTACTCAATGCCAATAAACATGTTCTTCATTGTGGAAAATAGCTGGGGACGTTATTTTATGGACCACCCTCGTATTACCGAGGACAGAGAAACAGGAAGAGTAATCACAACTCCACCACCTACTTGAGTGGCGCTGTTGCGTGGTGATAGCAGACAGCAGAAGCCAGGGATGGACAGTAGTGGACAAAACGAGCGAGACCCCTCGCCTTTTCGTTATGCTGATCCGCACGGCTTTAAAATCTGCTACACAGCATAACAAGTAAGGCGACGAAGTGCTACCAACATACTATGCACAGGCGTGAAATTGACAAACTATCTGAACGTTTTTAGGCTGTTTTCAATAATTTGTAAGAGTATATTAATGCTGATTAGTGTATTAAATATAACACGTAAACATAAGACAGAACTGAAAGAAGAAACGCTAATTGGTATGAACTGTACCAATAAAAATGAATTTCAACTTATCGAGATAACATAACTGTTTTAGTAAGACAAAGAAACACCCCCCCCCCACCCCCCCTAGATCGTTGGGAATTAGCAAAATATTATCCGCATTCGGCCGCGAAACGGTCTGTGTCAACATTCAGACCAGTCAAACTGGATTACCGTTGCAGACCTACCATGAAAGTGTGCAAATTTAGCAATGCGTGAAGATTCATAACGAAATTCAGTTAAATATCATTCAGTGCTACACTTAAGTCAATTCCATTATTGACAGAAGCGGAAAAAGTAGGCAGTAACATGTATGAAATTCTACAAGATTGTCATATTGACATTCACAGGGCGCCAGTACAGAATAAAGGTAACGATAAAACGTATTGGGGGCGCGATAATATCTTAAAATTACTTTACTGATATTCTACCTGCCTCCATCGAGATTAGAACCGAAAACAAACCAGACCTTCCTTTCACTACGCTAGCAGACAACCCAGGCAAACAGCCCTCTATTATTACCCCAAACATGAATAAGCCGGCAATTTCGCTATGAAAATGGCAAAACGATCTGCAGTTACTGTTGCATAGAGCTTTCTGGACTCAATAACATGAATTTTCGTCCTTTATGTCACCGCTTATGTGACAATCATTCGGGATGTTTATCGAAATAACAAAATACTGTTGTTTGAGAGTAAATTTAGTAGGATAATTCAGCACCACCCCAGGAAATAAACGGCTACATAGTTGCCAAACGTATTCTACAGTGTATCGAATTCTCCACTAGACTCGCCACAGGCAGAAAACGTTCATTAGCCGAAGTGTTTCTTAAGCTAGCTAGCAATGGGAATGTTCGCACTTCTAAAACGCTGTGGCATTAATACTGGGATGTGAATTACCACGTGTATAGGCAAATGGATTCTATTTGCATTCCCGTAAACGTGATTTGGATCGAAAGCGTAACTACGATTAATATGCTGATGTATCGACTGCAACTAGCACATTTCGAACAAAGAGTAGGGGCTGTTATTTATGCCGCCCTCATCTTCAGTAGCTGTCGTAGCTGTTTTGTTGTTAGGATTTCGTCACCTAAACCGGTAAAAACGGAACCCTACTAGTCTCACTTTCTTGACCGTCCATCGGTCTACCCAAACCTTAAAACCCGTTTACCTCCAGAACGGGTAGACATAATAAGCGGAAATGTATCGCACTTCTTGCGGTAACCGGTCCCTTGGTGGTGTAAAAAGGTGAGATTCTATGTCTATGCAATCTAAAGATACGGCCGTTTATGTAAAGAAAATTTACGCGAAAGGTCAAAAAATGGCTCCAAGAACTATGCGATCAAACTGCTTATGTCATCAGTCCATAGACCTAGAACTACTTAAACCAACCTAACTTAACACACATCCAAGCCCGGGGAAGGATTCGAACTGACGGCGCAAGCAGCCGTGCGATCCGCGATATGACGTCGTTGAAAGCACGGCTGACCCGCGCCGCCAAGCTGTTAATACCATCTGAGCTGCTAACAAGTTATTTACTTCTGGTGAATGATTTTCTGCGCAGTTAATTTAAGATAGAATAACTAAAATATATTTGATGCTACGGAAGACGAAGGACGTCTAATTCATTTCCCTCTCTTTATTTATGATTTTAGATTTGAGGCTTTATTTTGTGACCGCTAAACAGTGCTGCATCATGAGACCCACTATTTGTCCACATGTGGCTAAACATCAGAGGTATAAAATATTTTGAAGGGTGCTGAAGTTCTCTGGAAGAGTAACGTGTTTTGACAAGAAGATGATTATTAGTTCATTTCATTTTAACCATTCACACTATGCTTTGACAGTCTAATCCTTGATTTCATTTTCTTATTGTGTATCTTTTCTTCAGTGAAACTCAATGGTAGGAAGTTTCAAGATATGAAGAATAACTGGAAGTTTTTAATTTGTGGAATAGCGTATTTAACAGTTAATGCTTTCAACACATCTGTAGTTATAGGACATATTAAGAAGCAAGTCAAAAATGGCATCGTGGAAAGATCAGGTTGGTCTCTAAAGGGTAACGACGGTAAAATAGCAAATATGAAACTATGGGTAACAACTATTGTTGATGGTGAGGAGCCGTAGTCGATATGCCACTATTCTGTAATTGTATTTCTGAAGTTCATCGTCAATCCTAGGACTGAAACCGATACTCTGTTTTACGTAAAGAATATAATCTTCAAAATTTTTTTAGCAGCGCAGAATATTAAATCATAGTTTATAGATCAGGAACCTAATCCAACTGCCTTTAATTCTATTCTCACGGATGACATTGAGACAGTAAATAACAAGAGAAATAACAAAACTCTCAGAATCAATATGGAGAATTCAAGTGTCCAGTGGATTCAAAAGTTTGCTATAATAGCGAATAATTGCTTTTACTGACTCCTTCATGCCTACATTTTCTGTCAGACAATGTTTGAAACTAGGACTAGCAAGGTAAACAATTTTTCCACAAACTGTCAAGTTGGAAGTCGGAGAGCCAGTTACATAAATTACGATGACAACAAACGTTTTTCAAGTAAACTGATCACAGGAGGCATCCAACGCATTTATTGTGTGTTACATGCACAGTATGTAAAATGGCAACGCCACCAACACACAACACCACTAACAAGGGGACATCCCAATCGCACCCCCCTCAGATATAGCTATAAGTTGGCACAGTGGATAGGCCTTGAAAAACTGAACACAGATCAATCGAGAAATCAGGACGAAGTAGTGTGGAACTATGAAAAAATAAGCAAAATATACAAACTGAGTAGTCCATGTGGGTTGGTTACTAAAAGTATAAAAAAATGTTCAAATGTGTGTGAAATCTTATGGGACTTAACTGCTAAGGTCATCAGTACCTAAACTTACACACTACTTAACCTAAATTATCCTAAGGACAAACACAAACACCCATGACCGAGGGAGGACTCGAACCTCCGCCGGGTTCAGCCACGCAGCCCATGACTGCAGCGCCCCAGACCGCTCGGCTAATCCAGCGCGGCTACAAAAGTATACTCGTCCACAAAACCCATGTGGACAATTATCTGATAATCGGTCAAGCTTTGCTTTGTCGCAGCTCTCTAGCATGCAAGTCCATTTACTTTCAGTCTCCTCCTTACAAGTCTTGCAATGCAAGGTAATTGAAAAAACTCATCCACTCGACGCCAACTGAGGAACTGACTGGTGCATGTGTTGTTCAACACACAGTAGTTGTCACCCTCACTGGAAGCAATGAATGTGTGTGTGTGTGTGTGTGTGTGTGTGTGTGTGTGTGTGTGTGCGTGTGTGTTTTCGTGTTCATGCACAATCTGAATCAATACTGTTAACATTAGAGAGACAGCCAACAATAAATATTGTATCAAATATGACTGTAAAGTATTTTAATGCGACGGGAAGTTACAAACGGAATTTTCACCCAACCCACATTCTGCATATTACGTTAAGGAAGATGTATTAACTCCATAGTATCGTTAGCAGAGACAGTGCGCTCTTGTTGTCGAGGCTTGCGAGAAGCGCAGCGATCAGCAGTGCCCAATGCCACCGCGATTTGTTAGTGTTGGCTGAGCGTGGACACTGCAACCGACGCTTCGCCATAAACAGAGAGAAATCACCTTGGCTCTGACTGCACGTGAGCGGATATCACTGCCTGCGTGTTCTTATAGTAACCAACGTGAGACTCTACTCAAATGTGCCATGGAGAAATTGCAACGGGTATCATGTCATTAGTCATCAGAATATTAGCCAGTGATGAAATGTCTACTATTTGAACCTTGTTGAATGACCATGACTTGCGATCGTTAGACTGACTTCAGAAAGTTCCTTTAAATTGTAGAACAAAATTGAAGTAGTAATTAAGGTAAAATAAATTACAGATTGTCGCCTCCAATGGCGTGTGTTCGTTGTGGAACATAACTTGTAACAGTGAAAAGGGTACTGCTGTGACAAGACAAATTTCGCTAAGTATGTATGTATTTACCCCCCCCCATGAACCATGGACCTTGCCGTTGGTGGGGAGGCTTGCGTGCCTCAGCGATACAGATAGCCGTACCGTAGGTGCAACCACAACGGAGGGGTATCTGTTGAGAGGCCAGACAAACGTGTGGTTCCTGAAGAGGGGCAGCAGCCTTTTCAGTAGTTGCAGGGGCAACAGTCTGGATGATTGACTGATCTGGACTTGTAAAAGTAACCAAAACGTACAGCCGTAATTTTTCCCGAGGGCATGCAGCTTTACTGTACGATTAAATGATGATGGCGTCCTCTTGGGTAAAATATTCCGGAGGTAAAATAGTCCCATATTCGGATCTCCGGGCGGGGACTACTCAAGAGGATGTCGTTATCAGGAGAAAGAAAACTGGCGTTCTACGGATCGGAGCGTGGAATGTCAGATCCCTTATTCGGGCAGGTAATCTAGAAATTTTAAAAAGGAAAATGGAGAGGTTAAAGTTAGATATAGTGGGAATTAGTGAAGTTCGGTGGCAGGAGGAACAAGACTTCTGGTCAGGTGACTACAGGGTTATAAACACCAAATCAAATAGGGGTAATGCAGGAGTATGTTTAATAATGAATAGGAAAATAGGAATGCGGGTAAGCTACTACAAACAGCATAGTGAACGCATTATTGTGGCCAAGATAGATACGAAGCCCACACCTATTACAGTAGTACAAGTATATATGCCAACTAGCTCTGCAGATGACGAAGAAATTGAAGAAATGTATGATGAAATAAAAGAAATTATTCAGATAGTGAAGGGAGACGAAAATTTAATAGTCATGGGTGACTGGGATTCGAGTGTAGGAAAAGGGAGAAAAGGAAACGTAGTAGGTGAATATGGATTGGGGCTAAGAAATGAAAGAGGAAGCGGCCTGGTAGAATTTTGCACAGAACACAACATAATCATAGCTAACAGTTGTTTTAAGAATCATGAAAGAAGGTTGTATACATGGAAGAACCCTAGAGATACTAAAAGGTATCAGATAGATTATATAATGGTAAGACAGAGATTTAGGAACCAGGTTTTATATTGTAAGACATTTCCAGGGGCAGATGTGGACTCTGACCACAATCTATTGGTTATGACCTGTAGATTAAAACTGAAGAAACTGCAAAAAGGTGGGAATTTAAGGAGATGGGACCTGGATAAACTGAAAGAACCAGAGGTTGTACAGAGTTTCATGGAGAGCATAAGGGAACAATTGACAGGAATGGGGGAAAGAAATACAGTAGAAGAAGAATGGGTAGCTCTGAGGGATGAAGTAGTGAAGGCAGCAGAGGATCAAGTAGGTAAAAGGACGAGGGTTAATACAAATCCTTGGGTAACAGAAGAAATATTGAATTTAATTGATGAAAGGAGAAAATATAAAAATGCAGTAAATGAAGCAGGCAAAAAGGAATACAAACGTCTCAAAAATGATATCGACAGGAAGTCCAAAATGGCTAAGCAGGGATGGCTAGAGGACAAATGTAAGGATGTAGAGGCTTATCTCACTAGGGGTAAGATAGATACTGCCTACAGGAAAATTAAAGAGACCTTTGGAGATAAGAGAACCACTTGTATGAATATCAAGAGCTCAGATGGAAACCCAGTTCTAAGCAAAGAAGGGAAAGCAGAAAGGTGGAAGAAGTATATAGAGGGTCTATACAAGGACGATGTACTTGAGGACAATATTATGGAAATGGAAGAGGATGTAGATGAAGATGAAATGGGAGATACGATACTGCGTGAAGAGTTTGACAGAGCACTGAAAGACCTGAGTCGAAACAACGCCCCGGGAGTAGACAACATTCCATTGGAACTACTGACGGCCTTGGGAGAGCCAGTCCTGACAAAACTCTACTATCTGGTGAGCAAGGTGTACGAAACAGGCGAAATACCCCCAGACTTCAAGAAGAATATAATAATTCCAATCCCAAAGAAAGCAGGTGTTGACAGATGTGAAAATTACCGAACAATCAGTTTAATAAGCCACAGCTGCAAAATACTAGCACGAATTCTTTACAGACGAATGGAAAGACTAGTAGAAGCCGACCTCGGGTAAGATCAGTTTGGATTCCGTAGAAACACTGGAACACGTGAGGCAATACTGACCTTACGACTTATCTTAGAAGAAAGATTAAGGAAAGGCAAACCTACGTTTCTAGCATTTGTAGACTTAGAGAAAGCTTTTGACAATGTTGACTGGAATACTCTCTTTCAAATTCTAAAGGTGGCAGGGGTAAAATACAGGGAGCGAAAGGCTATTTACAATTTGTACAGAAACCAGATGGCAGTTATAAGAGTCGAGGGACATGAAAGGGAAGCAGTGGTTGGGAAGGGAGTAAGACAGGGTTGTAGCCTCTCCCCGATGTTATTCAATCTGTATATTGAGCAAGCAGTAAAGAAAACAAAAGAAAAATTCGGAGTAGGTATTAAAATCCATGGAGAAGAAATAAAAACTTTGAGGTTCGCCGATGACATTGTAATTCTGTCAGAGACAGCAAAGGACTTGGAAGAGCAGTTGAATGGAATTTACAGTGTCTTGAAAGGAGGATATAAGATGAACATCAACAAAAGCGAAACGAGAATAATGGAATGTAGTCGAATTAAGTCGGGTGATGTTGAGGGAATTAGATTAGGAAATGAGACACTTAAAGTAGTAAAGGAGTTTTGCTATTTGGGGAGCAAAATAACTGATGATGGTCGAAGTAGAGAGGATATAAAATGTAGACTGGCAATGGCAAGGAAAGCGTTTCTGAAGAAGAGAAATTTGATAACATCGAGTATAGATGTAAGTGTCCGGAAGTCATTTCTGAAAGTATTTGTATGGAGTGTAGCCATGTATGGAAGTGAAACATAAACGATAAATAGTTTGGACAAGAAGAGAATAGAAGCTTTCGAAATGTGATGCTACAGAAGAATGCTGAAGATTAGATGGGTAGATCACATAACTAATGAGGAAGTATTGAATAGGATTGGGGAGAAGAGAAGTTTGTGGCACAACTTGACCAGAAGAAGGGATCGGTTGGTAGAACATGTTATGAGGCATCAAGGGATCACCAATAGTATTGGAGGGCAGCGTGGATGGTAAAAATCGTAGAGGGAGACCAAGAGATGAATACACTAAGCAGATTCAGAAGGATGTAGGTTGCAGTAGGTACTGGGAGATGAAGAGGCTTGCACAGGATAAGGTAGCATGGAGAGCTGCATCAAACCAGTCTCAGGACTGAAGACCACAACAACAACAACTTGTATGTATTTATAAACTGAACTTTCTGAAGTCTGTCTAACGATCGCAAGTCATGGTCCTTCAACAAGGTTCCGATGGCATTAAGTTTCCGCTCCGAATTGTTCGTGGCCCGCGAATGTAGTACTATGTTCGTTAAAGCTGAGACCAAATAAAGACAAGCGACGACGCCACAACACTATCTTTACTTAAGTAGGTAGTCAGCGCTAAATTATGTGCGCCTCCATTAACGTTGCTGTAAGCAGTTTGAAAGCATAACACCACCACAACTACTGACAACCTGAACCATTATCATCACGCAGTTGTAATTCGCAGTGATTACAAGTTTCTCATGTTTGTCAAGAATAGCGGAAAGCGCCTCTGAAGTTCCATTTCCATTACGCCTAGGACGGAGAGAATCCTAAATATCAGTAATAGGTCACCTAGCGAAGAGAAGAGTCCACGTATTGTCTCAAGTTCTTGCAGTTTGATGTTAATGCAGTTCCAGATGGTTTCACACTAACGTGTTCTTTTGGCTATCCGAATACTCATATGGGAATTATAGAAGTGTAATTGTTAGAACGTTCAACTACCTTAATAACACCTCATTCTGGATTGAATACGACTCGGAAAGCAACGTTAATTTGACGTTTCCATATATCTCCTGACGTCTTACTGAATGAAGTCTGAAGTGCATGCACAGTTGTGTTGCCCGCCGCAAGGATTCTGTGAAGTGTTGTGGCAGCTGGCAGTCATTGCTGAATACAGACATGTGCAAATATCCTCACTGCTCCAGGGGAACTCATCTTTGTTGCATTTTTTTCATACCGTAATTAGCACAATAACATAAGGCTTGTTCTGCTGAAGAACTTGATGCCCACAAGTCCTTAAATAAGAATCTCCTAGTGTGAGTAATGCGTGAAAGGAAACAGACTTTTGGACAATAGAATGGATAACTCCCTCCTTTTTGCGTTTCCGATAGCGCCTACGATAAGAATCTGGTGTCATATTATGTTTCAGAACCCTAAACTGTTTATTTTTTTACCGCATACTAAAACAAAAGTTATGATATGAGAAGAGGAAATGACTTATATGCTTCTAAGGAAATTAAGTTTTTCGTGTTTATTTTCCCACTTCATTCTAAAACAAGGGCGTTAATATGAGAAGAGGAAATGAAATATACGCTTCCAAGACATAATATTTCCTTGTGTGCTACTGCTGCTTACATGAGAGCCCTGCGGTTAATTTTTGTATGTTGGATAAATTTTGATATCACCTCACATTCCTTTGTGAGAAGGTTCCTATTTTCTTGGGATTCAAATAGTGGACATTTCATCGCTGGCTAATATTCTGATGACTAATGACATGATACTCGTTGCAATTGCTCCATGGCACATTTGAGTAGAGTCTCACGTTGGTTACTATAAGAACACGCAGGCAGTGATGTCCGCTCACGTGCAGTCAGAGCCAAGGTGATTTCTTTCTGTTTATGGTGAAGCGTCGGTTGCAGTGTCCACGATCAGCCAACATAAACAATTCGCAGCGGCATTGGGCACTGCTGATCGCTGCGCTTCTCGCAAGCCTCGACAACAAGAGCGCACTGTCTCTGCTAACGATACTATGGAGTTAATACATCTTACTTAACGTAATATGCAGGATGTGGGTTGGGTGAAAATTCTGTTTGTAACTTCCCATCGCATTAAAATACTTTACAGTCATATTTGATGCAACATTTATTATTGGCTGTCTCTCTAATGTTAATAGTATTGATTCAGATTGTGCATGAACACGAAAACACACACACACACACACACACACACACACACACACACACACACACACATACACACAGTCATTGATTCCAGTCAGGGTGACAACTACTGTGTGTTGAACAGCACATGCACCAGTCAGTTCCTCAGTTGGCGTCGAGTGGATGAGTTTTTTCAATTACCTTGCATTGCAAGAATTGTAAGGAGGAGACTGAAAGTAAATGGACTTGTAGGCTAAAGAGCTGCGACAAAGCAAAGCTTGACCGATTATCAGATAATTGTCCATATGGGTTTTGTGGACGAGTAGACTTTTGTAGCCGCGCGGGATTAGCCGAGCTGTCTGGGGCGCTGCAGTCATGGGCTGCGTGGCTGATTCCGGCGGAGGTTCGAGTCCTCCCTCGGTCATGGGTGTTTGTGTTTGTCCTTAGGATAATTTAGTTTAAGTAGTGTGTAAGCTTAGGTACTGATGACCTTAGCAGTTAAGTCCCATAAGATTTCACACACAATTGAGCATTTTTTAATGCTTTTAGTAACCAACCCACCCACGATCATTACGTAAGATTTCTGGGGAATTGATTTCATTAAGTCGTCGACGGTGTAGCGTGATGGTTTACTTCCCAACATATGTTTTCTAAATTTGTTCAAAGGTCGCTTGCTTTTGAAGATCCACGTGGCAATGGCCTTGTTACCTCTGCCCACATATTCTCTATCTGGTTGATGTTTGCTGATCGTGGAACAAACGGCAACAGCTTTATTCTCTCTTGGCCCTGAAACCAATCTCGCAATGCTCTGCTATAATGGATGGGGCTCTGCTCCTGTAAATAAACTGTTATCTCGTTAGTTCATATATTTATATTTAAATAACGTATTTGTAATAAGCACATTGGGTTATTATATTCCACAGTGTTTAAGAATTCAGGCCCTGTCATAGATAAGTGATCTATATTCAACAGTCCGATTAAGAATGTGGTTTACCCAGTCTATCATATGATGAAAGTCGTAGTCGGATATCCACATTAAGACTGCCTGGCTGAATGAGATTAGAACGATCTGGTATCGAAATGAAATTACAGAAATCGGATAATTTGAACGTCTGTATTGCAACAATGCTGCGCACATAAATTCCTATGATGGAGTAACACGTAGCAACTGTCTAAGAAAAAGTGAGAAATATGTCTACTAGCAGCAAATTAACGTAATTATAACCCACATTTATGTGATGGAAATACTGAATCGAACAATAAACATCTATTTCAGTGGTGAGAAGATACACCATATCGGATTTGCTGATGACATAATGACAATAATAATAATAATCGCGTGTGGTGGATAGGGGAAACCCTCCCCCAAATGGGTGGTACCGAGGAAATCAAATACTGGGGGTGAACCAAATACTAACACAATCCTGAACGGCTCCTCAATCCGTTGAGCCCAAAATCCAGACACGTCTGAGTGAAAATCACTGCTACTCTGGTCACCGTCTGTTAGCTCAATGAGCTTGGCTGAAACATTTGCTTTCAAAGGCTTCAACACCCTCTGATCCTGTCCTGTCCTGGTATCACCCAAGCCAAACCAATGAAACACAAGCAAACATGAACTATGCAAGCAAAGTCAACGTTACCCCAGGTGGTACACAGCCCGGCTGTCGACAGGCGGCAGTAGGATTTTCTGATTATGGGGAGTCCAGGTTAGCACGGCAGAGAATATCGAAGATCTCTAGTAAATTTCCCTACAAACAAAAACATGAATTTAAGAGTAAACAGCGATACATTGATCCAAACACGAAAACTAAATAATCTCACAAAAGCAATCGACCGACAAAAAATTCCCATCCTTGCTCTTCAAGAACCACGACTAACTGACAATGAAACCTTGCATTAGGGAAACCATTGCATCTTCAAGAGCAAAATACAATAAAAGGTAGCGAAAGACGTACCAATATTCGGCATTGCAATTCTCGAACACAGATCTATCATCACCTCTGTCAAAGAAATCACACCCATCAACAATCAAAAGGTTCAAATGGCTCTGAGCACAATGGGACTTAACAGCGCAGGTCATCAGTCCCCTAGAACTACTTAAACCTAACTAACCTAAGGATATCACACACATCCATGCCGAGGCTGGATTCGAACCTGCGACCGTAGCAGTCGCGCGGTTTCGGACTGAAGCGCCTAGAACCGCTCGGCCACCGCGGCCGGCCCATCAACAAGCGACTTATGACTACGCTCATTCAGAGCCCCAGTAAAAAATATACACTCATCAATGCACGTGTCCCCACCAACATCGAAAATAAGAAAAACACCGAAAATGTCGAAAAATTCTGGAACACACTCGAAAATACTATGAGCAAAATTCACCAAGATGTCGTGAAAATACTAATGGGAGACATCAACTCTCTATTTGGGACAGAAAAAACCTGTAGAAAAATCATTGGTACAAATTCAACACACCGCTACGCTTAGACCAACGGCACACGACTGACTGACATTTGCCAACAATTCAACCACATAAGGATGTCTTCCCACTTTAGGAAAAAACTAGTTCCCAGGTAACATGCTTAGCTACCAGGTGCAAGCTGCTTTCGTTCGCCTTTCGAGACTCTCTTTTAATTCTTTTGTAGCACAGCTACAAGCAGGCAGATAAAAACTCAATAAGGGAATCGTAAGACAACGCTCGAGGAAAATTCGTCTTGCTACTTTCAGTAACCCTTAGTGTCAGAGCGAAAACCTTATGGTACTGCCAAATTCATAATGCCACTTTTGTTTTCTGCCGACATATTTTTTGTTGTTGTGAATACATAATTTTATTTATGAAATGTCACATTTTCATAATACTTACGAATGGTACAGGAAATGAAATAAATACAGATCTTTTCGAAGTCAAAAGTCGGTAATATCCTAGTAATTCGTGTTAAAATAGGCTCAATCGTCTCACAGACACTTAATGCTTTATTAAGATAGACTGCCGTCGTGATGTTTCTGTAGTAAGCTGAATTTAATTTGTATTAGTACAGTGAATATTTTAATTGGATTTTCCATTACTTTACTAAACGCAACAGTAATTGTCAAAGATAAATTAATCAGCAGCAGAATTTTCTTTCACGATATCTAAAACGATCTGACAATGCTAAAGTTGTTTACAAATTCTACGCCTGTAGAAACCTACTGGTTCTAACGATGTCATTAAACCAGAGTAGTTTTAAGAGTATTTTTGTCTAGAAATGAATTGCCTTGACGGTTGATCGATCAAGAGCGGGAAAGGTAAAATTTTACAAATATGTGACGAGAGGGACAAGTGCTTGAGAGAGGACTTCCCTATCAATACAAGTGCCTGAGAGACGACTTTCCTATCAATCTCCTGGATAGCTTTGTTTCTCAAAGCAACATAGTGCGTTATCATGCAGTAGCACAGGTGATGTAGTTTTGTTGCTCGATTTTCTTACACTGCGACCGAAAGGTGTCTCAGTTGTTGGCAACAAATTCCAGCTGTGTTGCACACACCCTGGGGGCAGAACTCGTAGCCCAAAACACACTTTTGGATTTATCAGATATAGAATATTATGTTCACACTACTCTTCCCTCGAGTTTACGTCTTTTGGTGGGGCTCAGCCTTTCATTTCTTCTTAGGAACTTAACGATAAAGGCATCATAACACGTCACCAGTAACAGCACTGCATAGGAATGCTCGATGAGTGACCTGATGACGTTCAATGATAGTCACTCCGTTGATTTTTGTTGTTTAGAATTAGAGCATGCAGTACTCCCACACCAGACTTCTGAACTTTGCCTGTTGAATGCAAATGTCGCATGATGGTAAAATGGTAATCTATCACATATATCAGTAGTCGAGACTTCCTTAATGTGCAAAATCATTCATGCCAGAACGCTCTTTGTTGAAACACGACTATCTTTTTCTGGCGTATTTTTCCTAAAAGCACTGGTTCCAAACACAGTTCAAATCTTTCTAGCTGCCTCCTCTGCATTCACCCCTCTGTTATACGAAAAGTAAACGTTGTGTTGCAGATGTTACACCTTTTTCCATTTGCGACTCAATTTTACAATGATTAATTGTAGTTCAAGTACGCAAAATCCAATGCTTAACTGTAAGATGATAACTAGAACTTCAAATTCGAAAATGACAGTTGATACATATACTGACAGCGTGGCGCCGCGTTCACATGGGCGGCGCCGGATTTCAGGCGGCGGGTGGCGCCCGGCCGGTGGCCGGTAGCCGCTGCAGCGTGAGGAAACGCTCGAGCGTAAGCTGTTCTGATCGCGACGCAGCCACGAGCTGCCGTGGGGAGCTGTTTCTGGAATACTTGTTATTGCTGGTGGGTAGAATGTTAAGCGAATTATCTTCGATGCTCAATCAGACTCATAACTTTGGACCGAAATGTGGTAAAAAAAAAAAAAAAAAAAAAAGGTTGGACGCGAACAGGCGACCATAAGTTTAGAATGGACGAAGATTACCACTTTTTTTTTCTCGCTCTTCATTTTGTTCGGTATTATTCGTTGCGTTTGGTCTCGGCGCACGTCACAAGACATCCGTTCAAGGTGACCCTTGATTCCTTTCCTCAGTTTTTTTATTACATAGGGCGAGCAGCCCTCTGACCGAACACGCTTTTTTTTCTTTTGCATTTTGTTCGTTTTTGATCGCTGTGTTTGGTCGTTGCCGACGTCGCAAGACATCCTGTTCAAGTTCGGTGGTTGATCCTTCCACTCAGTTTTTTTATTACAGAGGCCAACCGGCTCTCTGACCGAACACGCTGAGCTACCGTGCCGGCAAATGTAAATTTGTGAATAGCGACTGAGCTACCGTGCCGGCATCCACTAGACCATGGGCTGACACAATCCGAGAAACATCGCCGAAGTGGCCGTGCAGTTAAAGGCGCTGCAGTCTGGAACCGCAAGACCGCTACGGTCGCAGGTTCGAATCCTGCCTCGGGCATGGATGTTTGTGATGTCCTTAGGTTAGTTAGGTTTAACTAGTTCTAAGTTCTAGGGGACTAATGACCTCAGCAGTTGAGTCCCATAGTGCTCAGAGCCATTTGAACCATTTGAACCATCTCGGAAGTAGACAACACTTCCTCCTAACACTTCCGAATCTAACATTGTTGCCAGATTGTGCAGATGGCCGGACTTAGAGTTGTCAGGGGCGGTCAGTTTTATTGGCCACATTAAGTGAACGACTCGGTCTCTGTGGCGGCCGGCCAGCGGTCAGTTTTTATGTCTAAGAAGTAAGAGATATTTCGTTTCCCATGAAATGGTGGCAGACGATGCTGTGGCGTCTTCGAAGCGTGAGCTTCGTCAGTGCAAGATATCTCAGCACAGCTGAGCGAACGTTTTCTTCCTGCTGCTAGTGTAATGGACAATGGCAATACTGTAGAATACTTTTGACAACTATGTGTCCATCGATTTATGTTCGTGAGTGGTTCATAATTATGTTAGTAAATTCACTCGATATTTTTATGTCCTTTAAATTACATTTGCAACATGATTCGCATTGAAGACGTAGGATATGTATGTTATTTGGTTCAGGAAGCACGTTCCAACAGAAATTGATGCTTACATAGACATTTATGTTGCGAATTAGTCGTCTTATCCATCACATGGATAATGAGGATGCTCCGTTTTGCTACAGTTGTTTCATAGCTAACAAGGGAACCTCCCCATCGCATCCTCCTCAGATTTAGTTGTAAGTTGGCACAGTGGATAGGCCTTGAAAAACTGAACACAGATCAATCAAGAAAACAGGAAGAAGTTGTGTGTAACTATGAAAGAAATAAGCAAAATATTCAAACTAAGTAGTCCATGCGCAAGATAAGCAACATCAAGGATAGTGTGAGCTCGGGAGCGCAGTGGTCGCGTGGTAAGCGTGAGCAGCTGCGGAACGAGAGGCCCTTGATTCAAGCCTTCCTTCAAGTGTGTAGATTAATTTTTTATTTTCAGACAACCATCACCACACGTACTGTTTATCAACAAATGTAGGAAATAATCATACAAATGTTCGACAATCGTTCGATCCCTTAAGGATCTTTCCGATGCCTTACAGTTCGGAAAATATTCATTTACATTGTTATTGAAGTCGCGAGCTATATTTGCTGGAGTCATATTGCCCACGGAATGCATCTCACGCGTTTAATGCACTCTCGTCCAAAGTAGCGGACAGTCAACTGCCAGCCAGGCAGCCTCGTTAGCAGCAATACCCTCTCTTCCGTGCGCTGTAGTCGACTGACGCCATGTGTTTCGATGTTTGTTTAGGTGTAGCGTCATCATACTACGGCGCAGTTACCTCGCATCGGACGGGCGGACGGACAGATAATAATTGCTGAAAATAAAAAATTAAACTTTTCACTCGAGGGAGGACTTGAACCACGGACCTCTCGTTCCGCTGCTGCTCACGCTAACCACGGGATCACGACGCTCCTGAGCTCAGAATCTCCTTGATGTTCCTTATCTTGCGCATGGACTACTAACTTTGTATATTTTGCTTATTGTTTTCATAGTTCCACACTACTTCTTCCTGGTTTCTCGATTGATCTGTGTTCAGTTTTTCAAGGGCTATCCACTGTGCCAACTTATAACTAAATCTGAGGGGGGGTGCGATGGGGATGTTCCCTTGTTAGTGGTATTGTGTGTTGGTGGCGTTGCCATTTTACATACTGTGCATGTAACACACAATAAATGCGTTGGATGCCTCCTGTGATCAGTTTACTTGAAAAACGTTTGTTGTCATCGTAATTTATGTAACTGGCTCTCCGACTTCCAACATGACAGTTTGTGGAAAAATTGTTTACCTTGCTAGTCCTAGTTTCAAACACTGTCTGACAGAAAACGTAGGCATGAAGGAGTCCGTAAAAGCAATTATTCGCTATTATAGCAAACTTTTGAAACCACTGGACACTTGAATTCTCTACATTGATTCTGAGAGTCTTGTTATTTCTCTTGTTATTTACTGTCTCAATGTCATCCGTGAGAATAGAATTAAAGGCAGTTGGATAAGGTTCCTGATCTATAAACTATGATTTAATATTCTGCGCTGCTAAAAAAATTTTGAAGGTTATATTCTTTACGTAAAACAGAGTATCGGTTTCAGTCTTAGGATTGACGATAAACTTCAGAAATACAATTACAGAATAGTGGCATATCGATTATGGCTCCTCACCATCAACAATAGTTGTTACCCATAGTTTCATATTTGCTATTTTACCGTCGTTACCCTTTAGAGACCAACCTGATCTTTCCACAATGCCATTTTTGACTTGCTTCTTAATATGTCCTATAACTACAGATTTGTTGAAAACAAATAACTTCCAGTTATTCTTCATATCTTGAAACTTCCTACCGCTGAGTTTCACTGAAGAAAAGATACACAATAAGAAAATGAAATCAAAGATTAGACTGTCAAAGCATAGTGTGAATGGATAAAATGAAATGAACTAAAAATCATCTTCTTGTCTAAGACACGTTACTCTTCCAGAGAACTTCGGCACCTCTCAAATTTTTTTACACCTCTGATGTTTAGCCACATCTGGACAAATAGTGGGTCTCATGATGCAGCACTGTTTAGCCGTCACAAAATAAAGCCTCAAAAATCAGTAAATACAACTATTTTTCTACTGTTGCTCCGTTTCGCATATACCAACCGCCCTCTGCTGCAACACTGACAAAGTCTATTGGGTATTTGATTTTTCGCTGCTTTTTCGGGCCTCCTTACCTCTCCTTTTTGCCCAACCTTTGTTCTCCAATTACGCCTTCATCGGCGAGCTTCTCCTCAATATTTTTCATTTGTGCTGAATTGTTTTGTACCCTTCTTGCATGTACACGTGTGTCATGTATTTTTTAGAGACTGCATGAATATATAAGGTGAGTATTTCTTCTCTTATTAAATTAAATCAAATTAAATATTACATATCTTTCTGTGAATTAATTTGTTTATCCACATTCCACTTACTGCGTTTCCTTGAAATTATATAAAATATACGCCTGCAAAAAAAAAATAGAAAAAAACAGCTGTTGCAGCAGATTGGTGAAGGGCTGAAAAAAAAAGAAAAACACCTCTGCTGATGCTGCTTAGTATCGCGTAAAGCCTCCTTCGGCTTCCACAACAGCTCGAAGTCTGTTGGGCATTGAGCCCACAACTCGAGCCACATAACTAGGGGATTCAAGTAACTCATCCCAAGCGTCATGAATCACATCGTCGAGTCGACGGTGACTGCCCCTTTTCTCGTATTACTCTGACCATTTCTGCCCAAATATTCTCAATGGGATTCATGTCAGCTACTTTAGGTGGCCATTCTATTACAGTAATATTACTATGGTCGTCGAACCACCTCTTAACCACACGTGCCATATGAATAGGCGAGATCTTGTTGGCACATGATCTGATCATCGCCAAATCTTGCTGTCACAGAAGGCAACATCACGTTCTCCAGAATTGATATGTAATTGCGCGCATCGAATCTTCCTCCCACTTCCCACAGGAGCCCACACCCTTCGGCCGATAACCATGCCCATAGCGTTACCGACTCCCTGCCACTCCTTCGGGAACTGTAAATATATTTTCGATTATACCTAGCACCTTTAGGCCGGTGAAGAAGTACTTTTCCGGTTGATGCCGTAGAGAAAACTTTTTCGTCCGTGAAAATCACTCGCCTCCAAAACTGGAGAGGTTTGTCGACATTATCAGCAGCAAAAGCAAGGCGAGCTTCTCTGTGGGAAACAGTCAATGTCTCTTTCACAGCAGCGCTTCTTGCTCTCAGTCCACCTTCCCTTAGACGACGAGAGACGGTCTTACTGCTAACATTGAGACCCAAAGTCTCCTGAATTTGTCGTGCGTTGACAAATGGGTGGTTCTCATTGAAACGGCGTATCTGCTGATCCTGAGCTGCTGTTGTTTTGCGGCTACGGCCATGAGGACTCCCATTCAGGTTACCACTCTCTTCCTTTTGTCCGATCCACCTGGCTGCCGTCGACTTGTGAAGACCCATAGTTCTTGCTATATAGCCATTTGAAGATCTCTCTGCATGGAGTGCTATTATAGCGCCCTTGTCTGCCTCAGCCAGATGGGTCATTTAGCGTTGACTGAATGATACGTCGCGGTTAATATCTGCTATGGAAACAGCGCTAGCAGGAAACAGACTGCCTCCTCCACGATGGCAGCCACAACGCAGTGGCCAAGTATGTGTAACACGGAAATCGATGGCATAAACGAGAGATCGCAAGCCCGTACCCGTGTCATTACATAGTGGAGCAACTTAGAATCTGTAATTTTTCTCAGAAGGGACTGGTCCACTCTTGTCATGTCTTATCCTGATAAATATTACATGAAATGAAATGTTTACGCTTTGCATATGCGGCAGGCCTAACGCAAGAAACATTTCTGAAATATCTGAGGCAACCTGAAGAACACTCCGTGAGTTTTAGCTGTAGAAGGTTGCCTTATAAGAAGGAAAACGTGTTTATACCCGCTCGCCGAGTTTCCAAGTGGCGCAGTTTACTCTGAGGCATACATAATTCTCGCCGGGCGTAAGAAGCGACTCTACTAACGAGGGGAACTCGCCAGGTGTCACAGGCTGATTGTCCGGAAACTTTGCTCAGTGAAGGAGAGGACAAAATAAGCGAACATGTGTTTCGACTTATCTGCAGACACTCGACCGTTTCCGAGAAAACGACGGTCAAAGTTATCAACGCGCTGTTGCTATAGTGTAGTTACCTTCTGCAGCCGAGAACGCAATTGAAGCGGTGACTCAGTGGCTACCGTCGTTCCTTCTTAACTTTGATTCACGTGTTCGAAACCATATTGTTTTTTTTATTATTTTTTCCTGCCTCTCTATCAGAATTATCTACGAATGTTTTTTTTTTCTAATTTATGTTGAAATAATGTTGTCATTATTCGCAAATAAACTTTATGTGCAATTAATGAATTAAAATAATAATAAACGAATGAGAAAAGCTGATCTAAAATCATCTGGTCTGCCTCATGTATCGTTGTATGCAAATGGTTTATAAATGTTAACCTACATTCAGATCCGATGATGGCACCTTTAGTGTGTTGAAACCGGTTATCCAGTAAACAGTATTTAAGCGATCTTGGCTTCTGAATTATTTCTACAACAGAGTGATCGCCCCACTACGCACTATGTGTTCCCTTTTTAACTTATTTCTTTACACAGTAAGTTAACTGACGAATAACGACAACAGTGTTTCAACATAAACTGGAATAAACATTCGTAGATAATTTAGAGAGTGAGGGGGGGGGGGGGGGGAAGGAAGAACCGTGTTTCGAACTCGCAGCGCAAAGTTCCGAAGTCGCTATGGTAGCCGCAGAGTCACCACTTCAGTTGAATCCTTACCCGCTAAAAGGTATCTACACTATAGCAACAGCACATGGAAAACATTGACGTCGTTTTCTCAGAAGCGGTAGAGTGTAAGCAGATAAGCCGAGACACGTGTTCGCTTATTTTGTCCCCTCTTTCACTGAGCGAAGTTTCAGCAAGATCGGGGTATGACACTTGGCGTGTCCCCTCGTAAGTAGCGTGAGTTGGGATTCAGTAAACAGAATGCGTCCACTTTCCTCGACTACTCATTGACATGTTTGGAAATTTTCTTTCTTGTAGTGGCACTTTGCATTATGGGGACTGGTTTTCCTGATAACGATCTACTAATGGACTTTGCTCCTGATTTACGTTACTGTGTAGTAGACCTACTGCAACTACTTAAACCGGAAATGTTTGTTTATTTGGATACTCCGCTTCTTAGTTGCTACATTTCGCTATAATATTTTCCTTTGTTTCAAAACGGCACGTTAAGATGACTAATGCAACTTGGTAACATCAGTAACAATTTAATACTTTGAAACATTTATGTGTGGTGTACGAGGAGTGTACTCTGTTGAATGAGGAATACATTAAACACGAAAGCTGCGTCCAATAACAATAATTAACTTTCGGTTACATGACAAAACCTCAGTACCCAGTAAAACTTAAACTGGAACGATCGAAAACATACTTTTGTGGGGAAGGCAAACTAAGAATACGCAACAGGCCAACTGAAAACACTGCCTACACTACGTTTGTCCGTCCACTGCTATAATATCCTTGACAGACGTGATTGACTGTGCACGCAAAAACGTCCAAGGAACGGTAGCACGATTTGTAATGTCACGAAATAGGGGAGAGAGGGTCCCAGATTTGATAATCGAGTTGAGGTAACTTTCATGAAAACAAAAGCTTTTCTCGTTGACGCGAGATCTTTTCACGAAATTTCAATCACCAACATCTGTTCTGAATGCTAAAACATTATTTCCTCGGGAACTTACACACGAAGAAACCGTAGTAATATTGTAATTCAAGGCTCACAAGAAAAGATTTAATTGGTCCTTTTTCCCACACATTGTTAATGAGTGGGACGGTAGAGAAATTGTCCGAACCTTCTGCCAGGCACGTAAGTCTGGATTGCAAAGAAATCCTGTTGATGTAGTCTTGTAGATGTAACAATGAAATTATGTTGTAATTGCGACATGCGACTTTCATTTGATTTGAACATCAAAGTTGTTTGCTGTTTATTTGCTTTTTGTTCATAAGTTTCAGCCATATACGAACACCTAGACGCGTTCAATTGATATTGAAATAAAGTCTCGTGCATGGACCAATAACAATAAACTCTTACCTACTTGTTATGGTACTGCAGTATCTGCCAGCGTCTTCAGAAGTGGATATCGCATACGACGTTCCTAGGGTGTTTATAAATGGATATTGCAGACGACTTCGAACAAAGTTTGAATGTAGCTTCGTAAGAGTCCCGTGATCAAACGATCTGAGTTGCTGGCGAATACAGTTTATCCTCACTAGACAATATATATTATCATTATACATGAGGTGAATAGCGTTTCGCCGGGTGCGGTGGCCGAGCGGTTCCAAGCGCTTCTGTCATGAACCGCACGGCTGCTTCAGTCGCAGGTTGGAATCCTACCTCGGGCATAGATGTCTGTGATGTCCTTAGGCTAGATAGGTTTAAGTAGTTCTAGGTCTAGGGGCTGAAGACCTAAGCAGTTCGATCGCATAGTTCTTGGAGCCATTTTTTGACCTTTCGCGTAAATTTTCTTTACATAAACGGCCGTATCTCTAGATTGCGTTAACATAGAATCTCACTTTTTTACACCACCAAGGGACCGGTTACCACAAGAAGTGCGATACATTTCCGCTTATTATGTCTACCCGTTCTGGAGGTAAACGGGTTTTAAGGTTTGGGTAGACCGATAGACAGTCAAGAAAGTGAGACTAGTAGGGTTCCGTTTTTACCGGTTTAGGACGAAAATTCAAGTTTTTGAGTCCAGAAAGCTCTATGCAACCGTAACTGCATATGATTTTGCCATTTTCATTGCGAAATTGCCGGCTTATTCATGCCTGGGATAATAATAGAGGGCTGCTTGCCTGGGTTGTCTGCTAGCGTAGTGAAAGGAAGGTCTGGTTTGTTTTCGATTCTAATCTCGATGGAGGCAGGTAGAATATCAGTAAAGTAATTTTAAGATATTATCGCGCCCCCAATACGTTTTATCGTTACCTTTATTCTGTACTGGCGCCCTGTGGATGTCAATATGACAATCTTGTAGAATTTCATACATGTTACTGCCTACTTTTTCCGCTTCTGTCAATAATGGAATTGACTTAAGTGTAGCACCGAATGATTTTTAACTGAATTTCGTTATGAATCTTCGCGCATTGCTAAATTTGCACACTTTCATGGTAGGTCAGCAACGGTAATCCAGTTTGACTGGTCTGAACGTTGACACAGACCGTTTCGCGGCCGAATGCGGATAATATTTTGCTAATTCGTAACGATCTTGGGGGGTTCTTTGTCTTACTAAAAAAGTTATGTTATCTCGATAAGTTGAAATTCATTTTATTGGTACAGTTCATACCAATTAGCGTTTCTTCTTTCAGTTCTGTCTTATATTTACGTGTTATATTTAACACACTAATCAGCATTAATATACACTTACAAATTATTGAAAACAGCCTAAAAACGTTCAGATAGTTTGTCAGTTTCACGCCTGTGCATAGTATGTTGGTAGCACTTCGTCGCCTTGCCTGTTATGCTGTGTAGCTGACTTTAAAGCCGTGCGGATCAGCATAACGAAAAGGCGAGGGGTCTCGCTCGTTTTGTCCACTACTGTCCATCCGTGGCTTCTGCTGTCTGCTATCACCACGCAACAGCGCCACTCAAGTAGGTGGTGGAGTTGTGATTACTCTTCCTGTTTCTCTGTACTCGGTCATATGAGGGTGGTCCATAAAATAACGTCCCCAGCAATTTTCCACAATGAAGAACATGTTTGTTGGCATTGAGTAATACATGTGTGGAAAGCTTATACTTTTACCTATTTTTCGACGTCATCGCTTTTGAGATCAATGCATTTTTGCATGCGGTGTACCATCTTCTGTATGCATTCAACATAGAACAACTCTCTGGCTGTACAATGCATCCAACCCATGTGTTTCTTCAATTTAGCGAAGAGATAGAAGTCACTTGGTGGTATGTCTGGGCTGTAGGGTGGTTGTGTGACAGTATCCCATCAATATTTGTTGATAATATTGGTTGTGACAATGGCAATGTGCGGACGACCGTTGTCCTGATGGAAATGCACTCCCTTCGTGAGAAATTCTCTCCTCTTGCTTTGGATCGCGCGGCCAAGTTTTCCATTGATTGTTGTACAGGCAAGCAGGTATTGGCACAACAATAGCTCCTCCCTGTTCCAAACATGATCGTCATCACTTTCCGGCAAACAGTGATTGTTTAAACTTTCGCGGCTTCGACGACGCTGGATGTTTCCAATGACGGGATAGTTGTTTCATTTTCGGTATTGTGTATTGGACCCATGTCTCGTCAGTGTCCAAGAATTCCTTGCCACGAGTTGTGTAAGCCTGCAAAAATTCGCGGGCTGTTTCCACAAGTATGTTCGAGTATAATGACTTTTCTAGAGACTAGAAATCTACTCTTTAGGAATCAGCATGGGTTTCGAAAAGACGATCGTGGGAAACCCAGCTCGCGCTATTCGTCCGCGAGAGTCTGAGGGCCATAGGCACGGGTTCCCAGGTAGATGCCGTGTTTGTTGACTTGCGCAAGGCGTTTGATACAGGTCCCACAGTCGTTTAATGAACAAAGTAAGAGCATATGGACTATCAGAGCAATTGTGTGTTTGGATAGAGTTCCTAGATAACAGAACGCAGCATGTCATTCTCACTGGAGAGAAGTCTTCAGAAGTAAGAGTTATTTCAGGTGTGCCGCAGGGGAGTGTCATAGGACCCTTGCTATTCACAATATATATAAATGACCTTGTAGATGACATCGGAAGTTCACTGAGGCTTTTTGCAGATGATGCTGTGGTGTATCGAGAGGTTGTAGCAATGCAGAATTGTACTAAAATGCAGGAGGATCTGCAACAAATTGACGCATGGTGCGAGGAATGGCAATTGAATCTCAATGTAGACAAGTGTAATGTGCTGCGAATACATAGAAAGAAATATCCTTTATCACTTAGCTACAATATAGCAGGTCAGCAACTGGAAGCAGTTAATTCCATAAATTATCTGGGAGTAGGCATTAGGAGTGATTTAAAATGGAATGACTATACAAAATTAATCATCGGTAAAGCAGATGCCAGACTGAGATTTATTGGAAGAATCCTAAGGATATGCAGTCCGAAAACAAAGGAAGTAGGTTACAGTACACTTGTTCGCCCACTGCTTGAATACTATCCGTACCAGATAGGGTTATAGAAGAGATAGAGAAGATCGAACGGAGAGCAGAGCGCTTCGTTACAGGATCATTTAGCAATCGCGAAAGCGTTACGGAGATGATAGATTAACTTCAGTGGAAGTCTCTGCAGGAGAGACGCTCAGTAGCTCGGTACTGGCTTTTGTTAAAGTTTCAAGAACATACCTTCACCAAAGAGTCAAGCAGTATATTGTCCCCACCTATCTATATCTCGCGAGGAGACCATGAGGCTAAAATCAGGGAGATTAGAGCCCACACAGAGACATATCGACAGTCTTTCTTTCCACGAACAATACGAGACTGAAATAGAAGGGAGAACCGATAGTCGTACTCAAGGTGCCCTACGCCACACACCATCTGGTGGCTTGCGGTGTATGGATGTAGATATAGATGTAGAAGTTTCCATTTCTGTTCTCGCAAAAGAATTCTAGAGACCCACCTTGCACAAATCTTGGCAAACCCTAAATGGTCTGTCAAAATTTTATCAGTGTATGGTGTTGGCTCTGAGCACTATGGGACTCAACATCTGAGGTCATCAGTCCCCTAGAACTACTTAAACCTAACCAACCTATGGACATCATACACATCCATGCTTGAGGCAGGATTCGAACCTGCGACCGTAGCAGTCGCGCGGTTCGAGACTGAAGCGCCTAGAACCGCTCGGCCACACAGGCCGGCAATGTATGGTGTTGCTGACATCAGGGATCATCTCGCTCTTTCAGCATTGCTTCTTCCACTTTCGCAATCGTTACGTCCAAAACCGATGGCTGTCCAGAACTCTGTTCACCGTGGACGTCTGTACGTCCGCCTTTGAATTTCCTTCACCATTTGCTCACATGTTTTACGCTAATACAATTTTCTCCGTAGACTTAACACAGCTGGGGATGAATGTATACTGGCGCAGTCGTTTAAAAAACGAATCACAGAGCATATTTCGCACCTGGCATGAGAGGTGGGTGAGAGCTCCACCTCTAATCGGTGTTAAGCCCAGACGGTGCGTCGCTGACAGCTCACCGGACCTGGAAACACGAGAGGGGGAAACAAGCTAGATGCCAGAGTTGCCGGATCTCGCGTAATAGCATTCCTCGCTACTGCAGCTCCTTGGGAGCCTTATGCCACGGACAACCCTCATACATATCCCTAGCCGGCCGGAGTGGCCATGCGGTTCTAGGCGCTACAGTCTGGAACCGGGCGACCGCTACGGTCGCAAGTTCGAATCCTGCCTCGGTCATGGATGTGTGTGATGTCCTTAGGTTAGGTTTAATTAGTTCTAAGTTCTAGGCGACTGATGACCTCAGAAGTTAAGTCGCATAGGCTCAGAGCCATTTGAACCATTTGAATATATCCCTAAAACCAATTTCGCACTACTGTAATTTTGGAGTGCTCTATCGAATGAGTACGTAAAATTCCCGTTTCAGAATCGTTTTGTTTGTAACGGGAAAGAAACAAACGCTTTCTATTGACAAAGGGTCACATGAAATATGCGGCGAGCGGTATTTCCTGCGTGCATTACGTGTCCCCACCTTTCGCCATTCTGAGGGTACTCCGAGAATCACTACTGAGGTCGAATCTGAATACACGACCACACCCCTCTACGGTCACTCCATATACTCCTGGCACCATCGCATTTGGTGTGGCGACTGTGCGCGTACCAACGTAACATAACGTACTGGTCGTGTGGCGAAGAGAACACTGTCACGCAGTTACGGTGCCATTTAGGAGCGTGAGATTGCGTGCCTTTTACTCCTGTTAAATGAGGTGTCAACTGCATCCGCTCTTCGACCTGGGTCCCCTCTCGCCTCTTGCAGAATACAGAAGCCATTTGCTGCTGCAGTTTACTGTCATCACCGACCTCCTCGCACTCGTGCGTCGGTGAGAGTGGTTCGGAACGCTCCCAATACATGTGAAACAAAGCTGTGAGCAACACCAAGCTCTTGGGCTATGCTCGTCACACTTAGTCCTTCCAGTTTTCCGATGATTCTTCCCCATGTGGGTTAACCAAATGTTGCCTCCGTGGCATGATGTAGTGAAGAACACCATCAGAGTTCATCGTAACTACTCGCTGATTGGCATACATTGTCTTCTCCTGTTCCTTCAAATGCCACATGTTAGGGGCCGGTCCCAGGTTGTGACGTACAGAATTACGGGAGAGTACGGGAATGGTAGCAGGAATGAGATAGAAAAGACTAATTGAGTTCTGCAATAGATTACAGACTTCAATGACGAATATTCTTTTCACGAACCAAAGGAGGAGGAGATATACTTGGAAAACACGCCGACAGACGTGTTTATAGGCAACAGTTCAATGAATATCACGTGAACAACTCGTTGCACGCCGGTCGGTCTGGCCGAGCGGTTCTAGGTGCTACAGTCTGGAACCGTGCGACCGCTACGGTCGCAGGTTCGAATCCTGCCTCGGGCATGGATGTGTGTGATGTCCTTAGGTTAGATAGATTTAAGTAGTTCTAAGTTCTAGGGGACTGATGACCACAGAAATTAAGTCCCATTGTGCTCAGATACATTTGAACCATTTTTTTGAACTCGTTGCGCCAACGCTGTCCTCTCGTGAAGATTCCGAGAACTTTTGAAAACCACCCTCTTAGACGCTGAATTGCGTAAGAGTGCACATTTCTCCATTTATTTCCTTTTACATGATAAGTTAAATACACCATGGATCCACATTCTTTGAATCACACAGTTCATCTCTAATTATCTATAATTATCAGAAATTTCAAAAACTGAAGGGTTGTACTGTTAGTGATTCATCTGTCACCGCCGTTGGTCATCATATGGCGCTCAAGGTCCCCTCTGTGCTCCCCTTGTTTTGGTTCCACACTCAACAAATGTGCAGAGTTTAGAGATGAGCAATGTTTGCAACTTTCATTCTAGGTTACAACCATGTCAGTTTCAAAGGGGTCTCACTGTAAGCCTGCTGGAAACTGGATGGACGTACCGACAAATTGATGCACATGTCCTGATTTCAACTACGTTCCACGAAAGTCCCCAGCAGATTGTCTCCATGTAGCCGAACATAGCTCTTTCCAGTCAATGACCGGTACGGTTTGACCAGAGGACACAGTACATTCATGTAAACAGAGCCCACACGATTATGGAGTCACCACCAGTTTGCACAGGGCCTCTTTGACAACTTGGGTCCATGGTTTGATGGATCTGCAGCTCACTCGAAACCTAAGTTCTTACCAATTGAAACTGGGACTCTTATGACCGGGCCACGGTTTTCCAGTCGTCTAGGGTCGAAACTAAATGTCAGGAGTGCAGGAGTGGCGTTGTAGGCGACGTCGTGCAGTCAGCAAAGGCAGTCGAGACGGTCGTCTGCTACCATAGCCCATTAACATCAAATTTTGCCGCAATGTCGTCGTACGTCCCACACTGATCTCTCCGGTTATTTCACGCAGTGTTACTTGTCACTTAGCAGTGACATCTCTAAGCAAACGCTGCTTTTCTTGGACATTAAGTGAAGACCGTCGGCCACTGCTTTGTCCGTGGTGAGAGGTAATGTCTGAAATTTAATATTCTAGACACACTCTTGACACTGTGGATCTCGAAATACTGAAATCCCTAACGATTTCCGAAATGAAACGTCCCATGCGTTTAACTCCAACTACCATTACGCTTTCAAAGTCTGTTAATCACCTTTTTGCAGCTATAATCTCATCAGACACGTTTCACATGAATCACGTGAGTATAAATGGCAGCTACGCCAATGAAATACCATTTTATACCGTGTGTTCAGTAAACTACTGCCATCTACATGTGCGCATATCGCTATCCCATGACTGTCACCCAGTTTAAAATGCAAATCTTTTAATTTCTTTCTGAGCAAATCTTCTTCTTTAAATAATCGTATGACTGCAGTCCCCATATGCCTATGTAAATCGTAATCTTCTTCTCTTCCACTTTGAAGTGTACTGCCACCAGCTGTGTACGGTAACTGCTATTTTTACATGTTGTCGTTATGGTCTTCAGTCCGATGTACGGTTTGACGGAGCTCTCCTGTGCAAGCCCCTCCATCTCCGAGTGACTACTGCAGTCGACATATTTCCGAATTTGCTTCTTGTGTTCACCTCTTGATCTACCACTATGACTTTTACTGCCCACACTTCCCTCCAGTTCTAAACTGGTGATCCTTTGATTCTCAGAATGTGTCCTATCAACCGATCTCTTCTTTTGATCAAGTCGTACCACAAATTTCTTTTCCCCTGAATTCTGTTCACTACTTCCACACTAGTTAAGTTATTGACCAATCTAAACTTCAGTATTGTTCTCGGACACCCCATATCGAAAGTTTCTACTCTCTTTTCATGTGAAGTGTTTATCGTCAATTTTTCACTTCCATACATGGCTACAATCCAGACAAATACCTTCAGAAATGACTTCCTAACACTTAAATCTATATTCGACGTTAACAAATTTGTCTTCTTCAGAAACGCTTTTCTTGGCATTGACAGTCTATGTTTTACATCTTCTCTACTTCGACCATCATCAGTTCATTTAGTGCCCGAATAGGAAATCTCATCCGCTACTTTAAGTATCTCGTTTCGTAATTTGAGTCACTTAGCATCACCTGATTTAATTCGGCTGCATTTTATTATACTTGTTTTGCTTTTGTTCGTTTTCATCTTATATGCACCTTTCACAACACCCTCCATTTTATATACTAGTTTTAATAAAAATAAATAAAAATAATGATAAAAACTGCAAATTTCTTCATTTCAAGCGGATACTGTCGGCAGGTAGATAAACAGTAGCGATGATGATGCAGTTGGCATTGTAGCGTTGCTGAGGACGTTGATGGTATAGCTCCTTTGGCTTTCCTGGAGATCGTCGTCTGTGACCTGACGATCAGCTTCAGATAAGCAGGTGGATAGTACAGGATTATAGGATGGCAAGTGGACAGAGAATATGGGGAGGTAACTGATGCGAGGTTGCGGGTTAAGGAAGAGAAATTTATTTGAGCAAATTTTAATTAATTAATTAATTAAAATTGTACGTTGAGGTGATGTAACAGGATTTGGCTGTTTTCATACCGAGGAGTGAGTGCATTGGACTAACACATTCTGTGCAATTTGGGCTGGTAATTACCTTAAACACAGCTATTTACGAGGGAGAAAATGATATCTGGATATGTTGTATTGCAGCAAATCATAATGACTCAACATCAAAGACTTAAATGCAGCGAAGAACGTTTACCATTTGTGCGAATTCTACTATGTATGGGAATTTGGTTGTTCTATTGTTGAGAAAAAGGAAAAAAACGATGTACAGTCGATTCGTGTTATTCTCCCTCATAGAGCATCCACTCGAGAAGGTCTTGTGTTTTTGTTAGCGTAATTTTATAGTGAAATGACACTGAGATGCTTAAAATGTATTATGTTTTATTTAGTAGAGACATTTTTAGTGCCATTCTCTACTAATCAAAAATCTTGTACGTATTTTTCAGCGTCTTAAATTAGTTCGAAGTGGTCGGTTTTGTGACACAACGATCGCTCACCGTAAGCCCTCTATCATTTCCACATTAAAAAGTACATCATTCGAGCCTGCAGTTTGTAATTTTAATGAAGTCCGTCTATCGTTACTATTTTGCATTAACCCGCGTCACCAAGTTTACCGTTTTCCATATACTATCTCCGGCTATGACACTCTCAACGTCCCGAGTGGAAAAGGTATCTTGCGGCACTAAAGATAAACTTGCGCCACATGATTATGTTTACCAGCAAAAAACTTTCCTTTCCTCGTTGGCTAGGTATGTGTCCCTCCTTCGTCAGAATTTTAACTTACAAACATTTAGCATTTTAAAACAGTAACCTCACTTAAAACGGGTATACATTACAGTATCCAAGGGGCTTTGTGACCTCTCGCAGTACAGCCATGTCTGTGGGGTTGCCTGCGCGGCAGACACAAGCAGCGCAATTACGACGTAGATCAAGTCAGGTGCACGGAGGACACCGGCTCCGCCAGAGGGCACCAACATGGCCGCACTACTTTACACTGCTTTAAAACGCTCCCCAGTCAGGGGTCCGCACAGTCTAACGACAGTGAGTTGTTCCGGGTGATCAAATAACAGATGGAACATTACCGATTTTATATGTCACTGATTTTTTTATGACATAATCTACACTCCCGCTACAACCTGTCTGATGAAGTATATGTACCAGTTCAAGTGATAATAGTCGTTGGGAGTGCCAACAACGTCTATTTCAACACCAAGAGAAAAATTTCGCTGTCCTACGGTATTATTTCATCGAAAAGCTAGAACATCGGTCGCAGAGACGAGCTGTAAGTTAAAATTCACTTATAGCGCCACTACGCGTTTCAGAGCCTATACACTGGGTTGACAAACGTCATGGGACACCTCCTAATACCGCGTCCGACCCCCTTTTGTCCGGTGTAGAGCAGCAACTCGACGTCGCATGGGCTGAAGTCGTTGGAAGCCCCTGCAGGAATGCATGCTGCCTCTGTAGGCGTCGATAACTGCTATAGTTCCTCTTACAGGAGTTTGTGAACGAGCCAATCTCTCCATTATGTCGCATAAATGTTCTATGGGATTCATGTCGCTCGGTCTGGGTGACCAAATCATTCATTCGAATTGTTCAGAATATTGTTCAAACCAATCGCGAATAACTGTTGTCCGGTGACTTGGCGCACTGTTATACATAAAAACTCCTTCGTTATTTAGGAAGTCCATGAATGGCTGCATATGGTGTCCAAGCACCCGAATATAACCATTTGAAGTCTACGATTATTTTAGTTGAACGAGAAGACCAGTCCATTCCATGTGAAACATCCCCTTAGAGAAATTTATGAATTACTGTACTGGTAAACCTCTTACGTTACTTGATTTTTAAACAGCTGAGCAAAACTGAACGTACTCGGACATTTCTCCCTTTACTTATTCTGATCAACACTAAACGGACACACAATATTTTCAGTGCAACGCGATCTGACTTTCAATAATCCCTACAAAAGGATGGCCCTGACTAACAATAACCTATACCTTTCATGAATCACTTACCTCACAAAAATATTCGTTACTCGAACTACTGCAATACAGCGAACGCCAATACTGCCAGCTAAATAAAAGATTCTAACTACTGAAGGCACTAACTGCTGATAGGCATAGTTAGCAAATGAAAGATTTTGATAGAGAACAAACAATGTATTTACCTTAATAATGTTCAAAAGTCATAATATATATATCAGTTCATGACATCCAATCTTACAAATTTGCTGTCTCTGATGGACACACGTATAGATCATCCGCTCTCAAAACTCCGCCATCTCTCTCCCCACATCCACCACTGCTGGCGGCTCACCTCCAACTGCGCAACGCTACGCGCTGTTCACGTCCAACTGCCCAACACTACAATAGCGAATATTGCAACAATGCCAACCAGCCACACACTGCACACAGCTCAGTCAGTGACTTTCATACAGAACGTTACTTGGCGTTACCAACCTAAACAGCCTACTTACACATGTAAACACAGACAACACTATTATGGAGCCACGACCAGCTTGCACATGCTTGTACACATCTTGGGTTCATTGTTTCGTGGGGCCTGCGCCACACTCGAACCCTACCATCAGCACTTACCAACTGAAATCATAACTCATGTGACCAGGCCACGGTTTCCAGTCGTCTAGAGTCCAACCGATATGGTCGCAAGCCGAAGAGAGGCGACATCGTGCTGTTAGCAAAGGCACTCGCGTCGATCGCCTGATGCCAGTAGCCCATGAACGTCAATGTTCGCCGCACTGTCTTAGCGGATACGTTTGTCGTACGTCCCACATTGATTATTGCGCTTATTTCAAGCACTGTTGCTTGTCTGTTAGCACTGGCTACTCTAAGCAAAAGCCCGCCGCCCTCGGTCGTTAAGTGGAGGCCGTGAGCCGTTGCGTTGCCTCTGGTAAGACGAACTGCCTGAAATTTGGTATTATCGACACATCTTGACATTGTAGATCTCGCAATACTGTTTTCCACAACGATTTCTGAAATGGAATGTCCCATGCTTCTAGGTCCAACTACCATTCCGCATTAATCCCCGTCGTGCGGTGATAATTACGTCCAAATGTAAATGTCGTGCGACTAGGGCCTCCCGTCGGGTAGACCGCTCTCCTGGTGCAAGTCTTTCGATTCAATGCCACTTCGGCGACTTGCGTGTCGATGGGGATGAAATGATGTTGATTAGGACAACACATCACCCAGTCCCTGAGCGGAGAAAATCTCCGACCCAGCCGGGAATCGAACCCGGGCCCTTAGGATTGACATTCTGTCCCGCTGACCACTCAGCTACCGGGGGTGGACTAATTACGTCTGAAACCTTTTCACATGAGTTACTTGAGTACAAATGACAGCTTCGCAGAAGTACTGCCCATTTATACCTTGTGCACGCGATAATAGCGCCGTCTGTACATGTGCATATCGTTATCCCGTGACTTGTGTCATCTCAGGGTAGTTAACTGTAGTGCAGGCAAAGACTGTGCCCCAACATCTGAGATTTCTGTTATACAAGTCATCCGAAGAACTCAATTCAGAAGCTTATACAGGGTGTTACAAAAAGGTACGGCCAAACTTTCAGGAAACATTCCTCACACACAAAGAAAGGAAATATGTTATGTGGACATGTGTCCGGAAAGGCTTACTTTCCATGTTAGAGCTCATTTTATTACTTCTCTTCAAATCACATTAACCATGGAATGGAAACACACAGCAACAGAACGTACCATCGTGACCTCAAACACTTTGGTACAGGAAATGTTCAAAATGTCCTCCGTTAGGGAGGATACATACATCCACCCTCCGTCGCATGGAATCCCTGATGCGCTGATGCAACCCTGGAGAATGGCGTATTGTATCACAGCCGTCCACAATACGAGCACGAAGATTCTCTACATTTGGTACCGGGGTTGCGTAGACAAGAGCTTTCAAATGCCACCATAAATGAAAGTCAAGAGGGTTGAGGTCAGGAGAGCGTGGAGGCCATGGAATTTGCCCGCCTCTACCAATCCATCGGTCACCGAATCTGTTGTTGAGAAGCGTACGAACACTTCGACTGAAATGTGTAGGAGCTCCATCGTGTATGAACCACATGTTGTGTCGTACTTGTAAAGGCACAAGTTCTAGCAGCACAGGTAGAGTATCCCGTATGAAATCATGATAACGTGCTCCATTGAGCGTAGGTGGAAGAACATGGGGCCCAATCAAGACCTCACCAACAACGCCTGCCCAAACGTTGATGACGTGATTGCACAATTGCGTGCGGATTCTCGTCAGCCCACACATGTTGATTGTGAAAATTTACGATTAGATCACGTTGGAATGAAGCCTCATCCGTAAAGAGAACATTTGCACTGAAATGAGGATTGACACATTCTTGGATGAACCATTCTCAGAAGTGTACCCGTAGGGGCCAATCAGCTGCTGATAGTGCCTCCACACGCTGTACATGGTACGGAAACAACTGGTTCTCCCGTAGCACTCTCCATACAGTGACGTGGTCAACGTTACCTTGTACAGCAGCAACTTCTCTGACGCTGACATCATTGGGGTTATCGTCAACTGCACGAAGAATTACCTCGTCCATTGCAGATGTCCTCGTCGTTCTAGGTCTTCCCCAGTCGCGAGTCATAGGCTGGAATGTTCCGTGCTCCCTAAGACGCCGATCAATTGCTTCGAACGTCTTCATGTCGGGACGTCTTCGTTCTGGAAATCTGTCTCGATACAAACGTACCACGGCACGGCTATTGCCCCATGCTAATCCTTACATCAAATGGGCATCTGCCAACTTCGCATTTGTAAACATTGCACTGACTGCAAAACCACGTTCGTAATGAACACTAATCTGTTGATGCTACGTAATGATGTGCTTGATGCTAGTACTGTAGAGCAATGAGTCGCATGTCAACACAAGCACCGAAGTCAACATTACCTTCCTTCAATTGGGCCAACTGGCGGTGAATCGAGGAAGTACAGTACATACTGACGGAACTAAAATGAGCTCTAACATGGAAATTAAGCGTTTCCGGACACATGTCCACATAACACCTTTTCTTTATTTGTGTGTGAGGAATGTTTCCTGAAAGTTTGGCCGTACCATTTGTAACACCCTGTAAACAACGATAGATTTGAGTGTAAAGCCTCAGGTTACGAATGCACTCCGTTTAAATAGAGTAATAAAATTCTAGGCCAACGGCCGAAGTTAAGAGCTGTGGGGCTAGGCTAGCATTTGGGTGGTTGACCATCCGGTCTGCCTAGCGGTGTTGGCCAGCGGGGTGCACTCAGCCCTTGTGAGGCGAACTGAGGAGTCACTTGATTGAGAAATAGCGGCTCCGGTCTCGGAAACTGACATACGGTGTACTGACCACATGCCCCTCCATACCCGCATCCAGTGACGCCTATGGTCTCAGGATGACACGGCGGCCAGTTGGTACTATTGGGCCTTCATAGCCTGTTCGGGAGTAGTTTAGTTTGGATTCTTAGTAATAAAATTTTATAAGCGTACGCTTCCGCAGCTATTGTCACACACAGTAAAATTGTTCTGGGTGTAGCATCGCGTTATCAATGTGTAAAACTTCCGACGTTTCGGCCACTATTCCAAATGGCTTTCTTCACGGTTTTTCTGCTTAATGGCAATTAGTAAAAATACCGTAAAGAAGGTCATCTGCAATAATGTCCGAAATTTCAGGTGCTTTAAATATTGACATTGCGGCCAGAAACCCAGAACAATTTTATTGTACTAAAATTGTGTTAGTTGCAAAATGAATTTACTGAAAATTTTAAGTTTCAGAATTCTGTAACCGTAATGTAGAGTAGCATGACATTGCTCTGCAGGAATCAAAGCAATCAGTGTGCAAGAATTCGTGCATTGCCCATGTTTGTCTTCACATTATCAGAAAAGCTAACGGGTGATTTATGGACTCATTGATAGACTCCAACCTCACAAGACTTTGAAGAATATTCCTTAAATGTTTTGATATATCTAGGCGAACGTTATGACGAAGATGAGTTGAAGACTTTCTTTGTTTTCTGAATCTATCCAAGAACATCTGTCTAATAAAGACATAGGATCAGTTTCAGGGGTTTACCTCTTGAAGTGTAATTCATTTCGAAGTGTTCTGTTGCTGTCCAAAATACTATTCAATCCCGTGAGTTCCACTGCAATGTCCTAATGTATGTGCACCAATGTAAGTCTTCTATCAGAATTTTTTTTGTTATATTATAGGATGTCTGGTCACAAAAACTGACAACGGCCAGGGTAGCGGTGTGCTGACAACATGCCCATCCAAATACACATTCAGTGACGCCTGTCGGATGGGGATGACACGGTTGTCGGCCGGTACAGTTTGATCTTCAAGGCCTCTTCCGACGGCGCTTAGCTTTATATTATAGAGCGAACTGCATTATTTTATTTTAAATGCTCTTCTGTGTCTTGCATATTCTTACAAATAGTGCATGAAAGCATCGGAGTTTGCACTGAAGATGCTTTATTTAAAGGATATCGACATCTATCTTAATGGTGTCGATAACAATAAGTATACAATATCTTAGGAATGTTAACGACATATTAACAAACCTATGATTATAAAGGATATGCATCTCTTCACGTAGGAAGTCCAGAAATAAAGTCTTCCTCGCCGTTAAAACGAAAGTACGAAAATTGAAAAGAGGCCTATAATAAGTTTGATTTAGTGCTCGACGCAGCATGTGTGGAAAACTTGGAGCCATTTATTACTGATATTAAATGTGGGGCGAGACACAAATTACGTCAGCAGTCCATTCTGCACAGCTGCGCCCAACCACCGAGGCCCTTCTTTCTGCGAGTTGCGGTCGCCTTCAGCTTCGCCGGAAGCGTCTGTGGCATATGCTTCATTATTTACTCCCTCAAGCCACATGCGCGTGATGACTCATGTCTGAGTGTGTCGTCGAAACGCGGCAGTAGCTTCTGACGGACACTGCTCATAGTCTAGAGCATCCACGAGACATCCATTTCGAACAGTGTCAGTAGATTTGGACTACTGAGATGTAGATGACAGAGACCAATACCGCAGACAGCGATATGCTGTTTCACAGAGGAAGACTGCACTGTAGTTTCTTCTCTAGATTGTCATACAGATGACAAAATGGTAGATATAGAAATAGACGACAGAGGGATAGAGAAACAATTAAAATCGCTCAAAAGAGAAAAGGCCGCTGGACCTGATGGGATACCAGTTACATTTTACACAGAGTACGCGAAGGAACTTGCCCCCATTCTTGCAGCGGTGTACCGTAGATCTCTAGAAGAGCATAGCGTTCCAAAGGATTGGAAAAGGGCACAGGTCATCCCAGTTTTCAAGAAGGGACGTCGAACAGATGTGCAGAACTATAGACCTATATCTCTAACTTCGATCGATGGTAGAATTTTGGAACACGTATTATGTTCGAGTATAATGACTTTTCTGGAGGCTAGAAATCTACTCTGTAGGGATCAGCATGGGTTTCGAAAAAGACGGTCGTGTGAAACCCAGCTCGCGCTATTCGTCCACGAGACTCAGAGGGCCATAGACACGGCTTCACAGGTAGATGCCGTGTTTCTTGACTCCCGCAAGGCGTTTGATACAGTTCCCCACAGTCGTTTAAGGAACGAAGTATGAGCATATGGACTATCAGACCAATTGTGTGATTCGATTGAAGAGTTCCTATATAACATAACGCAGCATGTCATTCTCAATGGTGAGAAGTATTCCGAAGTAAGAGTGATTTCAGATGTGCTGCAGGGGAGTGTCGTAGGACCGTTGCTATTCGCAATGTATATAAATGATCTTGTGGATAACATCGGAAGTTCACTGAGGCTTTTTGCGGATGATGCTGTAGTATATCGAGAGGTTGTAGCAATGGAAAATTGTACTGAGATGCAGGAGGATCTGCAACGAATTTACTCATGGTGCAGGGAATGGAAATTGAATCTCAATGTAGACAAGTGTAATGTGCTGCGAATACACAGAAAGAAAGATCCTTTATCATTTAGCTACCATATAGCAGGTCAGCAACTGGAAGCAGTTAATTCCATAAATTATCTGGGAGTACGCATTAGGAGTGATTTAAAATGGAATTATCATATAAAATTGATCGTCGGTAAAGCAGATGCCAGACTGAGCTTCATTGGAAGAATCCTAAGGAAATGCAATCCGAAAACAAAGGAAGTACGTTACAGTACACTTGTTCGCCCACTGCTTGAATATTGCTCACCATTGTGGGATCTGTACCAGATAGGGTTGATGGAAGAGGTAGAGAAGATCCAACGGAGATCAGCGCGCTTCGTTACAGGAAGCGTTACGTAGATGATAGACAAACTACAGTGGAAGACTCTGCAGGAGAGACGCTCAGTAGCTCGGTACGGGCTTTTGTTGAAGTTTAGAGAACATACCTTCACCGAGGAGTCAAGCAGTATGTAGCTCCCTCCAACGTATATCTCGCGAAGAGACCATGAGGATAAAACCAGAGGGATTAGAGCCCACACAGAGGCATACCGACAATGTTTCTTTCCACTAACAATACGAGACTGGAACAGAAGGGAGAACCGATAGAGGTACTCAAGTTACCCTCCACCACACACCGTCAGGTGGCTTGCGGAGTATGGGTGTAGACGTAGATGTAGATGTAGACAGCTGTTCCCGTCATAGAGAGCAATGCCCCGATCGTTTACCGGTAGTGGACCACAAGCGCTCTCTATCGAGTCGCTAGCGGTCTCTGTTACTGATTGCTTCTTCCGTCTTTTATTACGCATACTTCCGAGACGTCACTCGCCTTCTCTTTTGTCATCCACTGTTGTTCTCTGCCCTCTACTGTTCTCCCTTTTCCATGTACTCAAAACTTTTACATTTAGATGTTGTGTTCGGCTAACTTGTTGGTGCCATGCTCTCCAGAGCTTAGAGACAACTTTCCATGGTAGGATACTGTAGAAATAGTGAAATTCCTGCAAAACGTTCAAAACTTGTCAGTGTGGCAAAACTGACTCTATATACAGAGACGGCCGAGAGCTCGATAGGAAACCTTATACTACATTTGATACATGGTTTTCGTCCATGTAATAATATTGTTATCGACTCTGGAAATCTTGCTGTCAATACATATATGATTCTTGCTTCATTCGCCACTAGAGCCTGGACGAGTTCATGATGCTTCCTGGGATTACAACGATATGCCAAACAGAAGCCTTCCCTATCGTGGTCATAGTTATTACCGACGGTGTTACCCAGGTATTCTGGAGATTGGATTGTAAGCCTCAGTTTTCCAGCATCTATTATCTTTTTTCTGGATAAGGCAGAATCTCTTCTTCGATCTATTTAATTGACAAATGGTGTGCAGTGAATAGGAAACCCAAAGTGGAATGTGATAATGGACTGTTTCTGTGAGAATACACTGTTTCATGGCTGAAGTGCTGGTCGAAACTAGGAGACATTTTCGTGACTATAACTCTTAAAACTTTACTTTTGGATTTTCTGATAGACTGCCTCACTTGTGCCATGCTCTTCAGATATCAGTCAGAAAAGCTGACGTTTGGAGGGCGATTTCTATTTGCTTCCCACGGGAGGATACTGGAGAGGTATTACAATTTCTGTTAAAGTTCAAGGCTTGTCAGCTAGGCGGGACTACATATACGGACACGATCGAGATCTCGATATAAACCCTTCTAGCATCTGTAGACTTAGAGAAAGCTTTAGACAATGTTGACTGGAATACTCTCTTTCAAATTCTGAAGGTGGCATGGGTAAAATACAGGGAGCGAAAGGCTATTTACAATTTGTACAGAAACCAGATGGCAGTTGTAAGAGTCGAGGGATACGAAAGAGAGGCAGTGGTTGGGAAGGGAGTGAGACAGGGATGTAGCCTCTCCCCGATGTTATTCAATCTGTATATTGAGCAAGCAGTGAAGAAAACAAAACAAAAATTCGGAGTAGGTATTGAAAACCATGGAGAAGAAATAAAAACTTTGAGGTTCGCCGATGACATTGTAATTCTGTCAGAGACAGCAAAGGACTAGGAAGAGCAGTTGAACGGAATGGATAGTGTCTTGAAAGGAGGGTATAAGATGAACATCAACAAAAGCAAAACGAGGATGATGGAATGTAGTCAAATTAAGTCAGGTGATGCTGAGGGAATTAGATTATGAAATGAGACACTTAAAGTAGTAAAGGAGTTTTGCTATTTGGGGAGCAAAATAACTGATGATGGTCGATGTAGAGAGGATATAAAATGTAGACCGGCAATGGGAATGAAAGAGTTTCTGAAGAAGAGAAATTTGTTAACATGGTCTTCGGTCATGTAATAATATCGTTCTTGAATCTGAAACTCCTTCTGTCACTACACATTTGAGTGTCGTTTCGTTCGCCACTAGGGACTGGATTGTATCGTGAGATTTCTTGGAATTACAACGGTGTGGTGAACAGAGGCTGGAGAATGGAGCCTTCCGTATCGAAATCATTGCTCTTAGCGACTGACATATTCCGGTAGCCTGGAGGTTTGACTGAAAGCCTCACTCTGCCAGTATCTTTGATCTAGTTTCTGGATAAGGAAAAGTTCCTCACGAGCTTTGGAATGTATTTGACCAACTAATGGGGTATCATCAATAGAAAACTCAAAACTAAATGGGAAAATAAACTGTTGTATGGTTGAGGCACTGGTCAGAACAATGAAAAACATTTTTAAAATGTAAACTCGAAAGTAAGGAAAACTGTGAACATTTGTTGCTATCAGAGTTATATGGTTAATCGGCGTCTATAAGTGAATTTCTTTAATACCTTGCTTTTTCGACATGAGTAGCAGACCTTGGTTAAAGCTCTAATAAATAATTCCGTCGTAGTGATAACCGAGTATAGATATTGTGACGAACCCACTGGTGTTATCTCATATTGCAAATATTAAGATAGAGGGAAAGAATTAACACATCTTCTAAAGAACTCAGTAACCCTATATACTTTTCTACGATCTGGGTTATTATTCGCTGGCACTGTTAAGCTCCTGATTATAAATTCATTATTACTTTTCAGAATTTTTCTAGCAGCTTATGAACTCTCACCATGACAGTGAAAATCGAAATGCTTCGCTCATATAAAATACCTACGTCCTTCGGCTGTGTTTGGCTTTCGAGCGGTGGCTGTGGTGATTTCGTAACATTTGTGGATGGAAAAGTCCACCTTCAGACATTAATCATGAATTTCCTTTGCTTTCAATTTTGAGAATTCGTTAAAGATATGCGACGGTACTGTAAAACGAAACAGTCTCAATTGTTGGCTACACTCGGTAGCGCAGATAAAAGTAGCCCGTGTAAATATAAGGAAAATGTAGTGAAATTACAGAAACGAAGAACTGAAATGGAATTAATATTTATTTACAATGAAAAATGCAGTAGTGAAAATCACTTTTATATAAGATGATAAACGTGAACCCCTGCAACATCAGTACACAGGTGTGCACTTCTAAGTTTATTGAGATGCACCCGGCGTAAACTTCGGATATAGATGATGGCAGATTCATGACCGATGTTGCCTTTAAGTTTCTATACTGTGTGCTGATTTGTTTCATACACCTTGATCTTCAAGTATCCCCACTGGAAAAAATCACATAATGTTATCTCCGGCGAACGTGGCGGCCATAGATGTTTGCTGACAGATATCATGAACTTGTTTCTTTTCTTTTTTTTTTTTCAAATGTGTGTGAAATCTTATGGGACTTAACTGCTAATGTCATCAGTCCCTAAGCTTACACACTACTTAACCTAAATTATACTAAGGACAAACACACACACCCATGCCCGAGGGAGGACTCGAAACTCCGCCTGAAACAGCCGCACAGTCCATGACTGCAGCGGCTTAGACCGCTCGGTCATGAACTTGCTCCAGGGATATTTTAGACGTGTGGCATATTTTCGTATCTCGCTGGAACAAGCAGCATCTTCTTTCACGTTCAATAAGTTGAGCTCAAACTGTATCAAAAATTTCCATATAGCGATCGCGTTGAGGATAGTGTCAAAACAGATCGGTCCAACGATGCGCGTTCCTGTTAACACTGCACCAAACGCAGTTTTTTTAGTCATTGAGTGTCTGCCGGCCCTCATTGTTAGGGTTCTCCGTTGCCCAGTTTCTCGCGTTCTGAGGATTCACATGACCGGAAAGAAAAAATCGTAACTTTTCACTCACCTTGTAACTGAAAGGCTCTAACAAACTAGCGTTGATGTTATTCAAAAGCCACGTGCAGTAATCTACACGTTTCTGACTGTCACACTTCCCTAATTGTTGCACAACCGTTCCACGATATGGCTCCAAATTAAGACTTTTCAGTACCCGCTGGCAACCTCTCCTACTTACATTCACCTGTTGAGCCAACTTAAGTGTAGATTTCTCTGAATAATTCTTTGGCGAATGTCTGCAATAGCTTCTGGTGTGCAAACTGAAGGAAGTCTTTGTCGTTTTACATTTTGCACAGATCCGTAGATGCGCCAATTTTTAAACAAACTCTGTATTCCTCTCTTTGTTGGCAGCCATCTATCCGGATACCTGACCCCGAAAATTTTGCGGATTTCCTTAATCGAACCTGTTTTCACACATTCTTCCACGGTTTCCATCCTTTCTTCGATCGAGAAACTCATTTTGCAGACTGCAAAAAGAAACGTCTAATTTCGCCGATGAAATAAACTGAAATGATAGAATACTGCTAATAATCGACTACTGGAAAGAAACTGCCCATTGTTGTAGCTGTTTGTTTCAGCAGTTGAAATACTGTATCCGCATTCAAAGGAGAGGCGGGCTACTTCTTAATGCACCACTCTGTATTAATTATACCGGTATTAAAAGTGACGATTAATTTTGAATGAAAGGAATCTATGTTTGAGTTATATTAATTCTTAACGTTTGTGGGGCAGGGGGGGGGGGGGAGAAGGAACTGTGGTTAAATGTGAAAGGAAATGTGTGATCTACTGATTATTCATGTAGAGGATGCCTGCGTCATATATCATGCGTTAAATGTCAGCAAAACAAAATATCCGCAGAAGATGAGGATAAGGCAGTGGAAATCATTTTTAAAGTAAGTTCACATACAAGTGGGAAGAGAAAATTCGAAACGGAGCGGTGTTAGATTGTACAGCAGAGTGAAAACTACCCGACATAAAATTAAGGCAAACTTAGAAAAAAACTTTGATGGAATGCAGGGTTAGCTGTTTTCTCAAGCCTTTCGGTTCCTTTTCGAAAACCCTGATGACGGGAACACTCCAGCCTCCCTGTGTCAACCTCTTCATCTCAGAATAGTACTTACAGAAAACAGCCTCAGTCATTTGTTGGATGTACTCGGATCTCTGCCTCCCGCTACAGTTTCTGAACTCTGAGTGGCCACGTACTACCACGGAATCTGCTCGCAGATGACTTAACAGATTTCCTGTCATCCGTCCTCTCTTCTGCTAAGTGCTGTCCACATTCCACCCCTCCCCACTGACTCTGCGGAGGAACTCCTCATTTCGCCATATATCTGTCCACTTCATTTTCTGTATGCTTCTGTGACAAGGCATTTCAGGAGCCGTTAAGAGACGGTACTATTCTCCTCTCTCCTGGTTTTACCATCGTCCACAAGTTTGTTCACCTCGTGGTTGGTCACCTTCCCCTTGTGATTATTAATAGGTGTTCTCTGAACTCTTTACTTTCCTCGCACTGTGCTCCACCATTATTCGATTTGTACATTAGTTTGGTCTTTTTACAATGCATCAGGTGATGTTGGAATATTACAGATAAACTACTTGTTCCACAAAGTGTCGTCTAGAAAATGACGAAAGTAAGCTCGAATGCTTTCATATTCAGATCGTGACAGTAAGGCTGCATTTTATTATTCTTCATATTACGAGCATGACAGGCGTGCCTTCAGTCGCAGTAAAATATTATTTACCTTTAAAGTCACATCATATTATTCCACTACATTATATTCAGTTATGATAATTAAATAACAACATAGGTGAAACGATCCTATATATAATTTAAATCCTAACGAATAAACCCCTTACAGCTAAGCCTGTTTTTGCGTCCATGAGAGGCAACATTCTCACGCGAAACTCTATGCTTAGGACGAGCGGTCTCGCTCCTCTGGCACCTGCTAAGTGTCATTTACTTTTTTAAGAGACAAAGGATTGACAGACACTGGCTGGAGGCAGCCATTGATTGAAATCAATGGGGAAAGCAGGACTGGGATTCGAACCCATGCCTCCTGCTTACTAGGCAGGTGCTCTGACCACTGTGTCCGGATGGCACAGTGGTCAGAGCATCTGCCTAGTAAACAGGAGACATGGGTTCGAATCCCGGTCCAGCACAAATTTTCTGCTTTCCCCATTGATTTCAATCACTGGCTGCCTCCAGCCAGTGTCTGTAAAGCCTTAGTCTCTTAATTCATAACGGCTGCTGTATCAAGAAAGATGGTGTCTGTTCTTGTGAACATGACCGAAAGAACGGACACTACATATATTGGCATGAATAAGGCACACAATATTTTAACATAATTTCAAATGTGTTAGTGATAACTAAGCATTATGTTATTTAAATGAGAAAAGAAATCTACATAGATATCTAAGTAAAAAGAAAATTAATAATAACAAAAATGTCTGCGTACTACCAGTTGGCCGCCTGACGTATAGATATCTGTTCATCCAGAATCCAGTCTATTACCCTATGCAACTTATTGATGACCACAGATTTAGTAATTTGTAATTTTGGACTATACTACTACACAATAGCACTACACTAAACCACACTACACTACTATCTATCAGCTGGATTTCTCAAGATGTAAAAAAACAAAGCGAAAATGATGATATTGTGATGTAACTGTAGCATCAACAGCCTCAACTGTAGGATCTAGCCAAACAGAAGTCAGTGCTCAAGATGATTTAGCCCACTCAGGAACACGATTTAGTAGTTGCAGAGCGTGAATCTAGTTTCCCTGTTGTTGGCTGTATTGTTGACGAAATGAAATGTTTGTCGTTTATAAAAGGTGAAGCATTACCTAAACTTTACAATAAAGAAGTTGTTTCAAACTTAATTTTTGAAGACGGTTTAGAATGTATTACTTGCAAGCGATTTGTGTGGCGGGTAGTGCCTGAAATTTACAAAAATATATCTTTTCCGAAAAAAATTGAAAATGTTGCCGTTGGTTACATCTCAATTGGTGAATAATTTACGAAAACGAGTTAGGTGGTCAGTGTAGAAGCGGTAGCCTGCAAAACTTGAAGGCTATAAGCAATGTAATAATTACAACACCTGTTCCCGACACAAAAATTTCACTATGTAACCAAATATTTCGTAAATATAATTTAAACCAACATTGTAGCAAACCTAATGCTGTAACTTATTTTTACAAATACTTGTGTGGTTCAGATGGGAAATCTAATAATTTTGAGCTGGTAACTGTTCAGAGAAAAAGAATAACTGTCATTTGTGATAGCATAGCTTCGCCTATCTATACTCAAAAGTCATGTAGCATCTATGTAAGAACAAACATAAGGAGAAGATTATCAGTAGTGTACAATATTAAAATACTACAGTTTGTGTCAATGAAAAAAAACATAAGAAGTCTCCAGCCAAAGACTTGGAGAACCAACAGAGATCAAAATATTTGTTTCTCACAGTCTGTGCAAATCACATTATTTACGTTTCTATAATGAAAATTTTCGTGAGTTGTTAGTCTCTGCTTTGTGAATGAATTATTCCAGCAAATTGAACATTTAATATTTGAATCTACATGATGGTGTGATTGCTACTGTACAGGGAATAGAAATCCTTTTGTTTTTATTATGCTTATGGTTTACAATCTGAACTGTGTTGTAAAATGATTACTTCTAGAAAAGTATTTGTTTAATGTAATTAGTTATGTTTTTCTATGTCTTCTTATTCTGTCTCGATTGTGAGAAAACTTTTTGACAAGCTGATTCAGAAACAGAATATGCTGTTTTCGATTGGGGACAGCGCTTTAACCTTTGCCATCTTTTGTGTGAAAGAAGAACAGTCGTAGATATAATTTAAGATTATTTGGGAAATTATTACAGTATATCTCTGTTGAAAATACCTTTTTGGAAAGTAATTTTATTTAATGTATTTTGGGCTTCTTTGCCTACGCATTTCCATGGAAGACATTTTGGACACATTTGGGAAAATATTTGACATTGAGCTTAATTTTTTACTGTTTTCGGTCAGCAGTGCTACCATGATAAACTGAATCAACAACACGTATTTTGCATTGACCTGAGGTAATATTAGATAACGTTTTATCTCACCACAGTCGCGTTTTTTAGATGAAAGTTGTTTTTAAAGACAGAGGGTTCATTTTCGGGCCACATACGTAAAATTTGAGAAATATATATTAAGACTGATGTCAGAAAGGCTATGAACAGATGCTGAATTACTATAATGCATATAAATAAACATATAAATATTCGTTTGCACAACATCGGACATCGCTGCTAGTTCTTTGGCAGTAGTTTTGAAATTCTGATGCAAACATTGCATTCAAATATTCGAAATCATCCATGCATTTGAATTCAATATTGTGTCAGAATTTCAAAACAATCAGTGAAAGACATTTTGAGATTTACGATTATGTACAAACAAATATTAACATTTCTATAAATAAAAATATATACGTTTCTTTGTACAACATTGTAAATATTTGAAATTTCTTCACTGACATCTTTCAAATTTTGACATAATATTAAATTCGAATAAGCACACGTCTTTATATACCTACAACAGTGCCACATGTAATATATCTGTAATAATTATAGGGGAAATCAGAAATGTTAGCCGGCCGAATTGGCCATGACGTTCTAGGCGCTGCAGTCTGGAACCGCGACACCGCTACGGTCGCAGGTTCGAATCCTGCCTCGGGCATGGATGTGTGTGATGTCCTTAGGTTAGTTAGGTTTAACTAGTTCTAGGGGACTAATGACCTCAGAAGTTGAGTTCCATAGTGCTCAGAGCCATTTGAACCATTTGAACCAGAAATGTTATTTTGTACAAAACCTTAAATATCTGAAATTTCTTCACCAATCGATCTAAAATTGTGAACAACATTACAGTCGAAAATGCACATATTTTATATACCTATTTTCTAGATGTTGTTGTTGTTGTGGTCTTCAGTCCTGAAACTGGTTCGATACAGCTCTCCATGCTACCCTATCCTGTACAAGCTTCTTCATCTCCCAGTAACTACTGCAACTACCTTCTGAATCTGCTTAGTGTATTCATCTCTTGGTCTCCCTCTACGATTTTTACCATCCAGGCTGCCCTCCAATACTAAATTGGTGATCCCTTGATGCCCCAGAAAACGTCCTACCAACCGACCCCTTCTTCTAGTCACGTTGTGCCACAAATTTCTCTTCTCCCCAATCCCATTCAATACCTCCTCATTAGTTATGTGATCTACCCATCTAATCTTCAGCATTCTTCTGTAGCACCACATTTCAAAAGCTTCTATTCTCTTCTTGTCCATACTATTTATCGTCCATGTTTCACTTCCATACATGGCTACACACCATACAATTACTTTAAGAAAATACTTCCTGACACTTAAACCTATACTCGATGTTAACAAATTTCTCTTCTTCAGAAACTCTTTCATTCCCATTGCCGGTCTACATTTTATATCCTCTCCACATCGACCATCATCAGTTATTTTGCTCCCCAAATAGCAAAACTCCTTTACTACTTTAAGTGTCTCATTTCCCAATCTAATTCCCTCAGCATCACCTACCTTAATTTGACTACATTCCATCATCCTCGTTTTGCTTTTGTTGGTGTTCATCTTATACCCTCCTTTCAAGACACTATCCATTCCGTTCAACTGCTCTTCCTAGTCCTTTGCTGTCTCTGACAGAATTACAATGTCATCGGCGAACCTCAAAGTTTTTATTTCTTCTCTATGGGTTTTAATTTCTACTCCGCGTTTTTCATTTGTTTCCTTTACTGCTTGCTCAATATACAGATTGAATAACATCGGGGAGAGGCTACATCCCTGTCTCACTCCCTTCCCAACCACTGCCTCTCTTTCTTATCCCTCGACTTTTATAACTGCCATCTGGTTTCTGTACAAATTGTAAATAGCCTTTCGCTCCCTGTATTTTACCCATGCCACCTTCAGAATTTGAAAGAGAGTATTCCAGTCAACATTGTCTAAAGCTTTCTCTAAGTCTACAAATGCTAGAAACGTAGGTTTGCCTTTCCATAATCTAGCTTCTAAGATAAGTCGTGTTCCAATATTTCTACGAAATCCAAACTGATCTTCCCCAAGGTCGGCTTCTACTACTTTTTCCATTAGCCTGTAAAGAATTCGCGTTAGTATTTTGCAGCCGTGACTTATTAAACTTATAGTTCGGTAATTTTCGCATCTGTCAACACCTGCTTTCTTTGGGATTGGAATTATTGTATTCTTTTTGAAGTCTGAGGGTATTTCGTCTGTCTCATACATTTTGCTCACCAGATGGTAGAGTTTTGTCAGGACTGGCTCTCCCAAGGCTATAAGTAGTTCTAATGGAATGTTGTCTACTCCTGGGGCTTTGTTTTGACTTAGGTCTTTCAGTGCTCTGTCAAACTCTTCACGTAGTGTCATTTCTCCCATTTCATCTTCATCTACATCATCTTTCATTTCCATAATATTGTCCTCAAGAACTTCGCCCTTGTATAGAAATTCTACATACTCCTACCACCTTTTTGCTTTCCCTTATTTGCTTAGAACTGGGTTTCCATCTAAGCTCTTGATACTCATACAAGTGGTTCTCTTTTCTCCAAAGGTCTCTTTAATTTTCCTGTAGGCTGTGTCTATGTTATCCCTGGTGAGACAAGCCTCTACATCCTTACATTTGTCTTCTAGCCACCCCTGCTTAGCCGTTTTGCACTTCCTGTCGATCTCATTTTTGAGACATTTGTATTCCTTTTTGCCTGCTTCATTTACTGCATTTTTATATTTTCTCCTTTCATCAATTAAATTCAATATTTCTTCTGTTACCCAAGGATTTCTAGCCGCCCTCGTCTTTTTACCTACCTTGTCCTCTGCTGCCTTCAGTACTTCATCCCTCAAAGCTACCCATTCTTCTTCTACAGTGTTTCTTTCCCCCATTCTTGTCAATTGTTCCCTTATGCTCTCCTTGAAACTCTGAACAACCTCTGGTTCTTTCAGTTTATGCAGGTCCCATCTCCTTAAATTCCCACCTTTTTGCAGTTTCTTCAGTTTTAATCTACAGTTCATAAGCAGTAGATTGTGGTCAGATTCCACATCTGCCCCTGGAAATGTCTTACAATTTAAACCTGGTTCCTAAATCTCTGTCTTACCATTATATAATCTATCTGATACCTTTTAGTATCTCCAGGCTTCTTCCATGTATACAACCTTCTTTTATGATTCTTGAACCAAGTGTTGGCTATGATTAATTTGTGCTCTGTGCAATATTCTACAAGGCGGCTTCCTCTTTCATTTCTTCCCCCCAATCCATATTCACCTACTAGGTTTCCTTCTCTCCCTTTTCCTACTACCGAATTCCAGTCACCCATGACTATTAAATTTTCGTCTCACTTCACTATCTATACATTTCACTATCTATACATTTCTTCAATTTCTTCGTCATCTGCAGAGCTAGTTGGCATATAAACTTGTAGTATTGTAGTAGGTGTGGGCTTCGTGTCTATCTTGGCCACAATAATGTGTTCACTATGCTGTTTGTAGTACCTTACCCGCACTCCTATTTTTTTAATTCATTATTAAACCTACTCCTGCATTACCCCTATTTGTTTTTGTATTTATAGCCCAGTATTCGCCTGACCAAAAGTCTTGTTCCTCCTGCCACCGAACTTCACTAATTCCCACTATATCTAACTTTAACCTATCCATTTCCCTTTTTAAATTTTCTAACCTACCTGCCCGATTAACGGATCTGACATTCCACGCTCTGATCCGTAGAACGCCAGTTTTCTTTCTTACTATAACGACGTCCTCCTGAGTAGTCCCCGCCCGGACATCCTAATGGGGAACTATTTTACCTCCGTAATATTTTATCCAAGAGGACGCCATCATCATTTAACGATACAGTAAAGCTACATGCACTCAGGAAAAATTACGTCCGTAGTTTCCCCTTGTTTTCAGCCGATCGCAGTACCAGCACAGCAAGGCCGTTTTGGTTAGTGTTACAAGGCCAGATCAGTCAATCATCCTGACTGTTGCCCCTGCAACTACTGAAAAGGCTGCTGCCCCTCTTCAAGAACCACACGTTTGTCTGGCCTCTCAACAGATACCCCTCCGTTGTGGTTGCACCTACGGTACGGCTATCTGTATGGATGAGGCACGCAAGCCTGCCCACCAATGGCAAGGTCCATGGTTGATGGGGGGGGGGGGGGATTTTTCTAGATATATATAACATATAAACAAATATGTAATATGTAAAGTGGAAACATTATTATCAAAATTCTCCAAACTTTCGTGCTCGATATGCTTTACATTTTTGCATACGTGAAAGAGACCTAGAGACAGATTTAGGAACCAGATTTTAAACTTTAAGACTTTCCAGGGGCAGATGTGGACTCTGACTACAATTTATTGGTTATGAACTGTACGTTAAAACTAAGGGAACTGCAGAAAGGTAGATATTTAAAGAGATGGGGCCTGGATGCACTAAAAGAACTAGAGGTTGGTGACAGTTTCAGAGAGAGCAATGTAAAACGATGGACAAGAATTGGGGAAAGGAATACAATAGAAGAAGAACGGATGGCTCTGAGAGATGAAATAGTGAAGGCAGCTGAGGATGAAGTAGGTAAAAAGACGAGAGCTAGTGGAAATCTTTGGGTAACACAGGAGATATTGAATTTAACTGATGAAAGGAGAAAATATAAAGCTGCAGTAAATGAAGCAGGCGAAAAAGAATACAATCGTCTGAAAATTGACATCGACAGGAAGTGTAAAATGGGTAAGCGGGAATGGCTAGACGACAAATGTAAGGATGTAGAACCATATACCACTAGGAGTAAGATACATGCCACCTATAGAAAAATTAAACCGACTTTTAGAGAAAAGAGGACCACCTGTCTGAATATTGTATGGTACACCAATATTATATGGTACGCCAACCACAAAACAAGAACAGAAAACTGAAAGGTGGAAGAAGTATATAGAGGGTGTATACAAGGTGATGTACTAGAGGGCAGTATTATGGAATTGGAAGAGGATGTAGGTGAAGATGAAATGGGAGATATGATACTGCTTGAAGAATTTGACAAGGCACTGAAAGGCCTATGTGGAAACTGGGGTCTGGAGTAGACAACATTCCATTAGAACTACTGATAGCCTTGGGAGAGCAGCCATGACCAAACTCTTCCATCTGGTGGGCAAGATGTATGAGACAGGTGAAATACCATCAGACTTCAAGAAGAATATAATAATTTCAATTTCAAATAAAGCAGGTGCTAAATGTAGGAACATGCGAAGCAATACTGACCCTACTACTTATCTTAGAAGCTACGGTAAGGAAAGGAAAAGCTACGTTTATAGCATTTGTAGACTTAGAGGAAGCTTTTGACAATGTTGAATGGAATACCCTCTTTCAAATTCTGAATGTGTCAGGAGTAAAATACAGGGAGTGAAAGGCTATTTATAATTTGTACTGAAGCCAGAAGGCAGTTATAATAGTTGAGTGGAACAAAAAGGAAATAATGGCTGAGAATGTAGTGAGTCAGGGTTGCAGCTTCTCCCCGATTTTATTCAATCTGTACACTGAACAAGCAGTAAGGAAAACCAAAGAAAAATTGGGACTAGGCATTAAAGTCCAGGGAGAAGAAATAAAACCTTGAAGTTTGCTGATGACACTGTAATTCTGTCAGAGACAGCAAAGGGCTTGGAATAAGAGTTGAAACACGTGAAATTTTAACTGTTAGGCACCATCCCTAAATTGTTGGGGAAGGGAGGCAGACGTTAATACATTATAACATACGGAACAGCCTTTGTCCCCACCCATGAGACTGGAATACTGCCTTTTCGTCAGGGCACTGATGACCATGATGTTGAGTGCCCCTCACCTCAGATCATCATCGTCATCATTACTTGAATTATAATGGAAGACCTGAAATATTTCTGAAAATAGTATTATGTTTAAAAGCTTTTGAGATGAAATTTCGTATACGTTAACAACTTAGAAAAATTGACCTAACGATAACAGGTAGTGGATGCCATACAACCCAGGAAATTGTTTTCCAAATCACATACATGCGAAAAGTGTTGACAGTAAGAATAATATTTTCTGATGGTATAGTCAAGTGAAATACACACACTGTGATTGATTGTAGTTCGACCAAAAATCCACTATGTACAAAATAATGTATAACTATGATGTTGATGGGTTGAAGAATATGTTACAGTATTATGTGGAAGTAGACTTAAGAAATTTGAGTAAATGTTGACTGGAAGGAATATACTCATATAATAGTGTTTTTGTTGATGCTATCAATAATGATGATTTTGATTATGTCAACAAAGATGTTTAAGTTAGTGATGGGGAACTTTATTATGTACAGGGAGATTCAAAAAGAATACCACAACTTTAGGAATTTAAAACTCTGCAACGACAAAAGGCAGAGCTAAGCACTATCTGTCGGCGAATTACGGGAGCTATAAAGTTTCATTTAGTTGTACATTTGTTCACTTGAGGCGCTGTTGACTAGGCGTCAGCGTCAGTTGATGCTAAGATGGCGACTGCTCAACAGAAAGCTTTTTATGTTATTGAGTACGGCAGAAGTGAATCGACGACAGTTGTTCAGCGTGCATTTCGAACGAAGTATGGTGTTAAACCTCCTGATAGGTGGTGTATTAAACGTTGGTATAAACAGTTTACAGAGAATGGGTGTTTGTGCAAAGGCAAAAGTTCTGGATGGCCGAGAACGAGTGATGAAAATGCAGCACGCATCCAGCAAGCATTTGTTCGCAGCCCAGGAAAATCGACTCGCAGAGCTGCAAATTCCACAATCAGTATGAACGTGACTCCCCTAAGGTGAACGTTTTCTGTGCCATTTCAGCGAATAAAGTTTTTGGTCCCTTTTTCTTCGAAGGTGCTACTGTAACTGGACTACAGTATCTGGAGATGTTAGAGAATTGGCTGTTCCCTCAGCTCGAACAAGAAGCACAACAATTCATATTTCAGCAGGATGGAGCGCCACCACATTGGCACTTATCTGTCCGTAACTACCTGAACGCCAACTACCCGAGGCGATGGATCGGCCGCCAGGCAGCCCGTGACAGAGCACTTCATCACTGGCCTGCAAGAAGCCCTGATCTTACCCCCTGTGATTTTTTCTTATGGGGGTATGTTAAGGATATGGTGTTTCGGCCACCTCTCCCAGCCACCATTGATGATTTGAAACGAGAAATAACAGCAGCTATCCAAACTGTTACGCCTGATATGCTACAGAGAGTGTGGAACGAGTTGGAGTATCGGTTTGATATTGCTCGAGTGTCTGGAGGGGGCCATATTGAACATCTCTGAAATTGTTTTTGAGTGAAAAAAAAACCTTTTTAAATACTATTTGTAATGATGTATTTTTAAAGTTGTGGTATTCTTTTTGAATCACCCTGTATTATCGTGTTATATTTCACTATGGCAAGAAATATATGTTGAAAACCATTTACATGATTATTGTGGTTCTGATAGCTGAAGAAAACATGAAAATAACGTCAACTAATTATTGAAATGAAAGGTATCTTGGGATAATAACAATGACAGAAGTAGTAGGAGAAAATATATCTGAAGAAATAGTTGTAATGTCAGGATTCTATTGACCAACTGATAACACCAAAAGGTGAAACAAGTTTAACCATATCAAAATTATTATTAATATTGTTTGAAAGGGAATTTTCCTTAAATAGTTAAGTTTGTAACATATTAATCTAAAGGATGACATTTTTAATGTTATCATAACAACAGTAATTTTTAAATATCAAATTTAATAACATATATTTACATATTTTTAAATAATGGTATTGTTTTCTACATCTTTTAATCATGTTGATATGTTAAAGAGTTGTATAAATATTTCTATCAATACAGTTTTGACTCTGATCCATTCTTTCTTCCATAACTAGTAATCAACTTCTCACAGAAAAAAGTCAATCCCATGCATTTAAACATTACACAAATTTAGTCATTTATGGCTGGTAATTCCACCAAAAACAAATTACTGATGTCTTTACAGATGACATTACAATTCTGTAAAAGACAGTGTCCCAAGTCAAGATGTGAAAAGGGTTGACACACTACAGAAAAAAATAGTATGTACTAGCACAGTCAGGGGAACAATTAACTGCAAAGAAGAGAGGTTTGAATGTGATATTGATTATACCACATCTTGTAAATTATGTATATAGAAACACACAAACCACACACACACACACACACACACACACACACACACACACACACACACACACACACACACACACTCAATCTCTCTCTCTCTCTCTCTCTACCTCTCTCACACACACACACACACACACACACACACACACACACACACACACACACACACACACACACACACACACAAACAGACACAAACATACATTCTTCAAGTGCAAATACAACAATTTACATGTTCTTATCTATTGTTAGAAACACTGTTAAATGAAGTAAATATGCAGTGAGGGCTTGTCTGATAAATCTTAAAAGCATTATAAACTGAATAGTTTATGTGAAACATGTATTCACTAAACTTTACTTCTACATTAATGCATCCATATCTAGTATTATTTAATTAGTTAACTAATTATTTTCTTATACAATTTTCAAGTGTCAGTTTGTTTCGCATAATGGTATTTATAACAATACTTAATCACTCCAATGTCTATAAACACAGGACAAGTCTCACTTTCGAGTCTCACTTTCAGAAAGTAAGTTGCTTCTTTCATTTTTAATTTGTTGGAAACAGCCTTGCACAGTTCCATTATTCTGGTGTCAGAATTTTATTCACATTTTCATTCTCACAAGATTCTTGGAGGACTGTTTTATAGAACTGGTCAAGACACATCATATTTCCTCAATGATGGAAAACCCAAAACAATCCAATGAGATCAGAATTATGATGCATCATTTGCTGTAATTCTAACATTATAACCAAAGTAATAATATGCCGTATGAATACAGATTAATGAGGGAACTAACATAAGATTATTTACTGAATAATAAACAATAATTTTTGTATCTTTAATATAGTTCATTTGTGTCCTCATTTCGAACGGTCTACCCGACAGGAGGCCCAAGCCACACGACATTTCATTTCATTTCAGGTCATCAATATTTAAAAATAGTTTTGAACAGTTATTCCAAAGGATAAATTTAATAGAAAAATGATTTTGTCTACGAAAATTTTGTGTAACTGTAGCTCTTTGCTCAAAAAATCGATTACATCGACTGTGCATATCTTTGTAGTTAAAGCTACAAATCTCTGTAAATGTCAACAACTGAGTCAGTTATTGAGTAGTGTGTAAGAAGTTGACGCAGTTATGACGTGACCTTCTGGACTGTGAACTAGTTTGCTTTTGGCTGCAACGTATGGTATACAATGGATGTTTAATTTGTGCCATATACTTGAATGTAGAAAATAGAACGAATGATGATGAAACACATAGAAGCTGAACCCAAATCACAATATTAAGCCTGATCACATCTACCAATGACGACCATCTTTTGTTTCAGTGTGCTACAGTACTTTATGAGCCAGAAATTCATCAAGAAGCAGCTAGATGCAGGTACTGAATGACTTTCATTTTCAACTAATTACTGCACATACTTATCAAAGTACGGTAAAATTGTGCAGTTACTTTGAACTTTTTTTCCGACTGTTTATTCAACATGAGAAAGGAGGGGCATTTACACGTGCGTGTCATCTGGGCATTCTGTGTTGCGATATGCACACGGAAAATTCCAGCACCGTAGACATATCCAGTATTCACCATGTACTAACGCCATTAATCTGTAGGTACGTCATTTTTCTGTACTGAAAATGAGTTTGCATATCGATGAAAGTCTATTAAACATATCCCGCAGGCAAGAAAATACTGGAGCATGATCGGTCAACGAGTTCATGGGGCAACTATTATTATTTCTGTCAATTTGGATAACCATACTGTACTAAATTCTGTGAAACTGTCTGTTAATCATGTGAAATACGTCGTCAGGATCGTGCGAAGAGTTTTATTCATTTAACGACATGTACGGACCATTGTCTCAGCACCGTAAGTCGTTAGTTAACAAATCATTACAAGTTCCCTGTGGTCAACGTAACGTTAAAAGTGAGTGATCAAGGATCTGAGAACCAGATGCTGTCTTCTGTAACAAGGAACAGCGTTGAAGATCGAGGTGCGTGCAAACTGGAATTTCAACGTGAGGAACCCATTGCCCTGTCACGTCTTTGAACGTCATGTCACACGGGTTTTATTTAAAAGGGAGCGTCGCACACTCTTAGGACGAGTACTGGGGAAATCCTTGTCTTCGTTTCCAATAGAGCTAGGACTTAATGTCGTCCCGGTGGGGCACGCGTAAAAAGCCACAGTGCGCCACCATGCAGGGCAGACGGGTGATTAATGAGCAGTCTGTGGGTAGGTACCAGGGGGCCCGCCGCCGCCATTAGCAAATTAATGAGCCAGCTTCCGGGAACAACCTGCCGCTGGATTCCGCGAGCAATAGTGATCTGCATTACAGAAATTTTCCCTTCCATACGTGCGTCCGTCTTCCAACAAGTCCAGGATGTCGTAAGCTTCTCCGCCAGATAATACACTGCCGCCCATTAAAACTGCATACAACAGATATAAATTGACCACGAAGTGCTTTACGTGGGTCGACATTCAAATGATCGGCATTTCAGAGTACCCACGTGAAGTAGGTTATAGTAATGCCATTTACATTCAGTGTTTAACGAAAGATTTCATAACGGGTTCCTCAACTCATTCATGGCTGTTTGTGGGAACATCTCGTTACGCTTTTTGCCATCCGCGACCACGGTTTATCGTTGTTCGATATCGTTGTTCGCATTGGATGGGATACCACGTGAGGCACACTATTATGGGAGTGATGTCCTCAGGAGAGCAATAGTCAACGAATGCAGGACCTCGACCTCTGCACGTGACTAGCGCCGGAGAGGACAGAATACTGTTCGAGCGGCCGTACATATCGGACAGTCGCATCGCGTGAGTCAAAAACTGGGCTTGTTTGCAACAAGTATGGACAGTGCGATGCCGTCTGGAGCACAGCTGTCTACCAGCCGGACGACATTTATAGCTTCTTCCTGGACAAGGATCAACGCCGTCAGTTGTGTCCGCAGAAAGAACACTAGAAGCTGAAAATGGACGATGAGTCCCCCTCCTGCGTAGAGTATCACGTTGGGTATCGCAACCTCTAGAGGCTCCGAGGCGAATGAACATGGCCACATCACATTAGTCAGCGACGGCACCTAGCTTCGAGTACTTCGTGACAATACTATAACTCAAGATTGCATGTTGCTCGTGACCACGTTGATACAGAGAGTATCCGACTATTGCCTGGTCAGCAAGTTCTCCAGTCCTCTGAGCGATTGTAAACATCTGGTCATGTCGAGAGACTGGAACTTTACCCCCTGCCAATCATTACAAATAAGTGAACTGGACACAGCTGAAGGAGCACGAAATGAACCCGCACCTGGTAATCGTCAGCTTGAACTAAGCAACAGAAAGGAGTGAGGAAAGGAACAGCATATGTTACTGTAGATGGAGGGATTAGCGAAGTAAACGTACAAGGATAGCGGCATTCATAGTCACGCGCATAATCATTTTTTGACCAAATTAAATAATATTTCTATCAGAATACAAGCACTCAAATTCCAGATAGTGAGTAAGCTATGATACAAAATTGCGCAATCTCATAAGTTCGTCCTGTTCACCGATAATGACAATGATCACAACCAAAGTGTTACACACTAAATTTAAATTATTCACAATTTGAAATCCACTTCAGTGACCAAAACTGACTCCCACAGTACTAAGGTATATAGGCCCAAATGGAATTAACAGTACCACAACAAACAAAAGATAGAAATACCAGTGTCAAATAACATAGATATCAAAAGGTCAGATTTCACCCCGTAGTGAATGTAATTTTGCATGGAAAGAGCCGTTAATAGTAATGATAATAACAGTCAATCAGCCCGTGATTTCAAGTGAGTGAAAGTTTTTTCAACTTCAGTTACAAAAGTTTACTGAGATAAGAATCTCATATAAACCAGTAATTAATAAAATTTAAAGGACTGAAAATTTTAAATCAACTTCAGTTTGCGAAATTAACTAGGTCAAATATCTCTCATATAAACCTGAAAGTTTCAAAACTTTCGATTTGCAAAATTGACTTACTTTAGGAACTCTCATATAAACTAGTGATTATAAATTTTGGAGACACCAATCTTAAATAACTTCAGCATTAAAAATCGGATTCCAACTGCAAAATAATTAACCTTGGGAATGTTGATAACAGTAAGACCAAAAACTGTCCCTTTATACAGTATTAATGAATCATACAAAATTTTGGGCGTTCAACCAACAATAATTTAAAACATATTACAAGAACCATGTGATTGGGCTAATAACTAGCCCCAGGGATCACCAAATGCTTCCACAGCACGATGATGCGGTGTCACAGCCCTACGGCTAGGAAGGTCAGACAGATGTAGGGTACTTCTACAACACACTAAGATTGTGCGTTAATCACGGCAATCGTCACGACACCGTAGTAAATGACACAAACATAGTTCCATGTAAGAACAAGTTACCATATGACCTGTTTTAAGATGTTGTTGTTGTTATTGATGTGGTCTTCTGCCCTGAGATTGGTTCGATGGAGCTCTCCCTGCTACTCTATCCTGTGCAAGCTTCTTCATCTCCCAGTACCTACAGCAACCTACATCCTTCTGCTTAGTGTATTCATCTCTTGGTCTCCGTCTACGATTTTTACCCTCCACGCTGCCCTCCAATACTAAATTTGTGATCCCTTGATGCCTTAGAACATGCCCTACCAACCGGTCCCTTCTTCTTGTTGTGAAACCAACTCCTCTTCTCCCCCATTCTATTCAATACATCCTCATTAGTTATGTGATCTACCCAACTAAACTTCAGCATTCTTCCGTAGCACCACATTTCGAAAGCTTCTATTCTCTTCCTGTCGAAACTAGTTATCGTCCATGTTTCACTTCCATATACGGCTACAAATACTTTCAGAATCTATACTCAATGTTACCAAATTTCTCTTCTTCAGAAACACATTCCTCGCTATTGCCAGTCTACATTCTATATCCTCTCTACTTCGACCATCATCAGTTATTTTGCTCCCCAAATAGCAAAACTCATTTCCTACTTTAAGTGTCTCATTTCCTAATCTAATTCCCTCAGCATCACCTGACTAAATTCGACTACATTCCATGATCCTCGTTTTGCTTTTGTTGATGTTCATCTTATATTCTCCTTTCAGGACACTGTCCATTCCGTTCAACTGCTCTTGCAAGTCCTTTGCTGTCTCTGACACAATTACAATGTCATCGGCAAACCTCAAAGTTTTTATTTCTTCTCCATGGATTTTAATAACTACTCCGAATTTTTATTTTGTTTCCTTTACTGCTTGCTCAATATACAGATTGAATAACATCGGGGAGAGGCAACAACCCTGTCTCACTCCTTTCCCAACCACTGCTTCCCTTTCATGTCCCTCGACTCTTGTAACTGCCATCTGGTTTCTGTACAAATTGTAAATAGCCTTTCGCTTCTTGTATTTTACCCATGCCATCTTCAGAATTTGAAAGAGAGCATTCCAGTCAACACTGTCAAAAGCTTTCTCTAAGTCTACAAATGCTAGAAACGTAGGTTTGCCTTTCCTTAATCTAGCTTCTAAGATAAGTCGTTGGATCAGTATTCCCTCACGTGTTCCAACATTTCTGCGGAATCCAAACTGATCTTCCCCAAGGTCGGCTTCTACCAGTTTTTCCATTCGTCTGTAAAAAATTCGTGTTACTATTTTGCGGCCGTGGCTTATTAAAGTGATAGTTCGGTAATTTTCACATCTGTCAACACCTGCTTTCTTTGGGATTGGAATTATTATATTCTTCTTGAAGTCTGAGGGTATTTCGCCTGTCTCATAGATCTTGCTCACCAGATGGTAGATTTTTGTCATGACTGGCTCTCCCAAGGCTATAAGTAGTTCTAATGGAATGTTGTGTACTCCCGTGGCCTTGTTTCGACTCAGGTCATTCAGTGCTCTGTCAAACTCTTCACGCAGTATCGTATATCCCATTTCATCTTCATCTACATCGTCTTCTATTTCCATAATATTGTCCTCAAGTACATCTCCCTAGTATAGAGCCTCTATATACCCCTTCCGCCTTTCTGCTTTCCCTTCTTTGCTTAGAACTGGGTTTCCATCTGAGGTCTTGATATTCATACAATTGGTTCTCTTTTCTCCAAAGGTCTCTTTAATTTTCCTGTAGGCAGTATCTATCCGACCCCTAGTGAGACAAGCCTCTACATCCTTACATTCGTCCTTTAGCCATCAGTGCTTAGCAGTTTTTCACTTCCTGTCGATGTCATTTTTGAGACGTTTGTATTCCTTTTTGTCTGCTTTATTTACTGCATTTTTATATTTTCTCCTTTCATCAATTAAATTCAATATTTCTTCTGTTACCCAAGGATTTCTACTAGCCCTCGTCTTTTTACCTACTTGATGGTCTGCTGTCTTCACTACTTCATCCCTCAGAGCTACTCATTCTTCTTCTACTGTATTTCTTTCCCCCATTCCTGTCAATTGTTCCCTTACGCTCTCCCTAAAACTCTGTACGACCCCTGGTTTAGTCAGTTTATCCAGGTCCCATCTCCTGAAATTCCCACCTTTTTGTAGTTTCTTCAGTTTTAATCTACAGCTCATAATCAGTAGATTGCGGTGTGAGTCCACATCTGCCCCTGGAAATGTCTTACAATTTAAAACCTGGTTCCTAAATCTCTGTCTTACCATTATATAATCTATCTGATACCTTTTAATATCTCCAGTGTTCTTCCACGTATACAACCTTCTTTCATGATTCTTGTACCAAGTGTTAGCTATGATTAATTTATGCTCTGTGCAAAACTCTACAAGACGGCTTCCTCTTTCATTTCTTAACCCCAATCCATATTCAGCTACTATGTTTCCTTCGCTCCCTTTTCCTACTCTCGAATTCCAGTCACCCATGACTATTAAATTTTCGTCTCCCTTCACTATCTGAATAATTTCTTTTATCTCATCATACATTTCATCAATTTCTTCATCATCTGCAGAGCTAGTTGACATATAAACCTGTACTACTGTAGTAGAGGTGGGCTTCGCGTCTATCTTGGCCACAATAATGTGTTCACTATGCTGTTTGTAGTAGCTTACACGCACTCGTATTTTTTATTTATTATTAAACCTACTCCTGCATTACCCCTATTTGATTTTGTATTTATAACCCTGTATTCACCTGACCAAAAGTCTTGTTCCTCCTGCCACCGAACTTCATTAATTCCCACTATATTTAACTTTAACCTATCCATTTCCCTTTTCGAAATTTTCTAACCTACCTGCACGATTAAGGGATCTGACATTCCACGCTCCGACCCGTAGAATGCCAGTTTTTTTTCTGATAACGACGTCCTCCTGAGTAGTCCCCGCCCGGAGATCCGAATGGGGGACTATTTTACCTCCTGAATATTTTACCCATGAGGACGCCATCTTCATTTAACCACACAGTAAAGCTGCATGCCCTCGGGAAAAATTACGGCTATAGTTTCCCCTTGCTTTCAGCCGTTCGCAGTACCAGCACAGCAAGGCCGTTTTGGTGAGTGTTACAAGGCCAGATCAGTCAATCATCCAGACTGTTGCCCCTGCAACTACTGGAAAGGCTGCTGCCCCTCTTCAGGAACCACACGTTTGTGTGGCCTCTCAACAGATACCCCTCCGTTGTGGTTGCACCTACGGTACGGCTATCTGTATCGCTGAGGCACGGAAGCCTGCCCACCATCGGCAAGGTCCATGGTTCATGGGATACAAAACAGAAATTAACGAGTCCAGGAACGAATCGCACACAAATGCAGTGGCGGTCGCGTGACATGGAACGCCAACGCAACGAGCGCGGCCCGTAAGTCGAACACGTGAGCTAGCGAGAAGTAAGAAGAGCTAAAGAATCTCCAACGACAGACCGATCTTCATTAACTGCAAACACAGCGGCCAACCTAAACGGCACAATAGCTAGCGAAATTGTGCGCAACAGGTGCTGGACGAAAAGAATCTAACGCCAAGTACATATAACTTATTCAAGTGATGTTAAATAACAGAAAATAATATTATACTCGATTTAAATAAGTTACAAAAGTCAATGTAATTTACCCTTGCAACGCATGATTGCAATATTCGCAGGTAAATACAGGGTGGTGCATGAAATGTGTTACCATTTTGTTTTTGAATATAAACTTTATTGTCAATACGATCGGAAAGGAACATATACTACAATGAAGAGCCGTCAATGGAGATTTGTTCTAACTCAGCACATGCTCAATATGTCCACCATTTCGTTTCCTAACTTCCTTCAAACGAACACTGAAGTTAGTGATTACCCTACAGCACATGACTTCCGTAATTTCACTGCAAGCTTGAAGAATAAGTCTTCTGAGTTCCATTAAATCACGTTGACGTTTCGGGGAAATTTTTTCCTTTAGGTACCTCCAAAGAAAAAAGTCACATGGATTGAGGTCTGGACTATTGGGGGGCCAATTTTGTCCGTCATTGAAGCGACCTGGAAACCTGAATGAAATGATCCGCATCTCGAAATGCTCATGTAAAACCTCCAGCACAGTGTTTGCAGTATGTGGCCTTGCTCCATCTTGCATGAACCACTATTTGTTGAAGGGCAAGGCAGTAGCAAGAAGCTGTGGAATGAAGCTATTGCGAAGCATGCTCAAGTAACGCTCGCTCTTCACAGTTTCTTCAAAGAAAAAGAGGCCAATAAGTCCGTGACTGGAAATTGCTGCCCACGCTGTAATCCTCGGAGCATAATGTTGTCGTTCATGAAGCACTTGTGGGTTGTCGGTGGCCCAAAAGCGTACATTTTGGTTACTAACCACACCTTCTAAATGAAAATGCGCCTCGTCTGAAAATCAAACGCTGCTGATTCTTCCCTATCCTCCGCCCTCTGAGCAAACAGTAGTCTCTGCTGCTTGTGTTCTTCAGTGAGCTTCTGTGCACAGGTCATCTTATATGGGTACATATGGAGGTCACTTCTAAGAATGCGTTGAACGGAGCGTCTGGATATTCCCAGTTGCACTGCTGCCTTTCTACACGATTTCCCGGGACTTCTCTGTACAGCAACTCGTACCGCTTCAATATTCTCCGGCGAACAAACAGGCTTAGGCCGAGGTCGCTTCGCTCCCAATACTATTCCTTCCTGTACAAATTTATCGTACAACCTGTGGATGGTCTTCTTGCAAGAGACCCATCGTGTGTTAAACCGTTGCCGAAAACGCCTCTGAGTCACAACAAGGCTTTTCGTTTCATGAAAAAGTAACACAATTGCCGATCGTTGCTGTGTCGTCAGTCTTCCATTGTCAGCCATTGCTGCTTACTAGTCTCCTAGCGGCAGTATCGAGAATTACACGTCATTTCGTAACTCATTTGTTTCTCCAAGCTCTGCTGGTACTGCTGTAGAGATCCCAACGGGATATCTAATATGCGTCGTAATTTGTGAAAGAAACAATTGTTCACACATTTCGTGAGCCACCCTGTACTTTACACCGACATAAGGCAGCTATATATTTGCCATAATTTCTGTTACCGGCCGGGCCTTTGAAGGAATCAACGGACATTTAAACCTTGCTCTTGCGGTACCACGTAATCGTAAAATAAGTACAAGACACTGTCACAAATCATTTAGGCTAGTGATTTCCCCAGATCACTTCAGGCGAATTCCGGGATCCTTCCTTTGAAAGGGCACGCCGATTTCCTTACCATCCCTCCCTAATCCGAGCTTGTGCTCCGCCTCTAATGACCTCGTTGTCGACGGGACGTTAAACACTAATTTCGTCCTCCTCCAATTTAGGCTCAACAGGAACTGACTACAAGACACCAAATACTTACACTGAGCCCCATCTGTTCGATCGCCAGAACACGTCCTCTAACACGAAAAATTCACTGGGTTACACTGAACAAAACTCAGTAGGTTGCAAACCTCAACATAGCTTTCTTACCCACATTCAATTGACAGAACCAGAACCAAGCAGTACCGCGGAAACCGAAACTATCTCCTTTCAGCGAGTAATTCTAATTACCGTCTGAAAAACACACTGACTCACCACGCCTGGTCTCCATGCTGCTCGACCCACTGAAGAAATACGGGAGAGCTGCTCGTGTAACAGTTTTGCCATCGCAAAGCAGATGGGAAGGTAAACACCAGGCTGCACGCACAAGATGGCCAGGTCTTCTCTCCAGCGGTGTCCGCTTTTAGCTCCACTCGCCGACTTTTGGGTCACCCACCCGCTGTGCAAAAAAGCCAGCAGACGACGCTACAGACCCATCAATTCGATCATTTCGTGCAGCAAAGAGGTAGCACGAAGCCGATGTGACACATCACGGGTGAACTACATACCTCATACTCCCCAGCAGGAAACACAAAGAACCCCCTACCCTTTTTCTTGTGACCAGGTGATAAAGAAGGTAACCACCTCCACCCCCCCCCCCCCCCCCCGCCCACCTTAATCACTAGTGATGCATAGACTCTCGAAGTCTTTCCTGGCCGAATATTCTGGACCAACAGACTGTCAATATTAAGAAAATTTGAAACTTCGAAATTTCCTTCAAAACGCTGTTACTGCTTGTTTGAGGTCAACTTCTTACCCTGTTTGCCACCAGCAAAGTTACGAATGGAAACATTGACTCCAGACTCCACTCCAAAGGGGCGACGCTCTTCGTTAGTCTGTTTCTGGTGTGCGATTTCCATATTCTTACAGGGACGTTTACAAAAACCTCCAGGGTCACCTTTTGAGGAAGAAGATCATTAATCAACCACAGACTGGCCAATGGGAAGTACTGGGGTAACTAAACATCAAGCAAACCGGGGTAGCTCTACTTGATTCATCGGGAGCGGTACCGAACGTCATATTTAACCAGGTTAGCGACACGTTGCTTTGACGCTGAGAATTCTGATATAATATAATAATAAGAACGGATTTGAGCTTCCAGTTGACCTTTCTGCAAATGAAGGTATGCAGATAGTAAGGAACGGTGACAGTATGACGAACCAGACTCTCAAAAGAAAATCTCTTAATCTGTCATGAAAGAAAGGCTGAGGCGTTATCACTAACAAGTGGGCTCAGAGGACCAGTGATGGGAAATATGTCTGGTAAACAACGAATAGTTACATCGGCCATAACAAAAGCGCTGCGAATAAACCATACAAAACCCGAGAAAGCATCTACAACAGCCGAGATACAACAGGTTTCATTCTACGTCCTGGCCAATGATCCAGCATTACCAATGAATAATTTGTCCATCAGACAGTCCGCTCCTTTCTAAGGTTTAGCCATAACTAACGTAGCATTCACACGCTATCGTCTGAGTATCCCAACACAAGGAGGGGCAAGTAAGGTGCTCTCCTAATCGTGGAACTAGTTGTAGCCAACCCCAAATGTTTCCCTATTATGTGTCTGTGAAAGTAATGGATGGTAGATGGAATCAACTCACCGAGAAAACAAATCTTGCGGGGGTCATCACTCCTTTTCTGGTGGCAGACAATGCCCTTTTCTTAACTGTATCCTGCAATCTGCTTACGCTCCAGCAGTTGCTGCTTGATCACCTGCAAAGAGGAATCCTGGTTCTGTTTCTTACCCAAATTGCTAAACAGCTCGGGAATCTCCGAGAGGAGCCACATTACCCAATTCGAGTTCTCGTTAGGCCGCATGTCGTGATCTTCGTGCTTACCCTCGTCGAACAAGCGATTTAGGGCATCAGCTACTGGGTTATTAGAGTCCCTTGTGTGTCTGATGGCGAACTGAAAGGCCGATATGCGGACCGTCCCGTGGGGAACATGTCTGGTCTTCCTTGGCCAGGCGAAAATCCAGCTTACGGCCTGTTTATCGGTGTCTAGATCAAAATTCCGATGATCCAAACAAAGGTGGAATTTCTCCAAGGCAAACATTATTACAAAGGCCTCCCATTCACATTATTACCAAGGCCTCCCATTCACAAACTGAATATTTTAATTCTGCAGGAGACATAGTTCTAGCCACGTAAGCGATAGCACGGCATTCACCTTGATCTTCCTGCAGCACAACAGAACAGACACCTGATATAAAGGTGTCCATTAGCATGATACAAGGCCTATAAAAGTCTGGGACAGCAAAGGGAGTAGAGCTAGCCAATGCGGTCTTAACTACCTCAAACGCCGTCTATCGAGATTCTTCCCGTTTGGAGAACTCATTCTTCTTATGCAGCTGGTTTAAGGGAGATGACAACTGGGCAGCATTATTTGAGTGCAAAGTTACGCGTGGACCTGCGCTGAGATATGGCGAGACATTTACGCTGACTTAAACAAGCTAGATCACAAGTTCTCGTCCATAATTAGAGACCAAAAGGAAACCCTGGATAGGCTTAATAGTATAACCGAAGTTCAGAATAGTTTACAAACCGCACAGAGCTAAAATACAGAAACAGTGGAGGTTGTGTATGGAAACGTCACAGACCTGCAATCCGTTAACAAAGATTTACCAGATGAAGTACAAAAACTGTCAGGAGAGGTTGAACACTTGAAACTAGGTCACGAATTTGTGAAAAAATACCAAGATCGTATGGACAACGATATGAAGAAACGAACTAAAATAGCCGAGTTTGGATTATTAACCTTGCACAGAAGTTAGTTTACGAACATATAACGTACGTAGAGGTTGTGGAAGATGTAATGACATAGAATGGAAGCACAATAATTGCTAAAATCCACTCAGATATTAAGGCAGCAAAAGATCCGATACTTAAAGAACTCGAACTAGCTGAGCGCAACCAGCAATGAAAGCCGAATAAATATTTCAGGAAGCAGGAATGTTTAGACGCATTCATTTGGCGGTAAGGAAAGGGAATGCAATGTGCAACAACCAAAAACGGTTACAACTCCGACATTTATCCTGCCAGAGAGGGTGCCGCTGCCTATGAGCAAAGCACCTTGTTTGTCATCTACACACATCAAAGAAACTTTTGCATCACCCCGGTTCACAGAACTCCTGAAGATCGACGTTGACTGTGAATATTTTATCACAGACACAGTCCCTTTGACTGTTCAGAGATGACACTAAACCCTCCCAAAGTTGTAAACAACCATGCATGAGCAGCGCCTATTAGACGGAGGGGGTCCGGGGGTCCGACGACCAGTTCCAGTCATTCCACCAGGAAGTAGGTACACGACTCGTCTCGTCTGTAGCTCAATCATGCCTAGACGGTCAACATGTCGGTTCGATCGCGTCCGCATTATTACTTTGCGCCAGGAAGGGCTCTCAACAAGGGAAGTGTCTAGGCGTCTCGGAGTGAACCAAAGCGATGTTGTTCGGACATGGAGAAGATACAGAGACAGCAACTGTTGCTGACATGCCTCGCTCAGGCCGCCCAAGAACTACAACTGCAGTGGATGACTGCTACCTACGCATTATTGCTCGGAGGAACCCTGACAGCAACGCCACAGTGTCGAATAATGCTGTTCATGCAGCCACAGGACGTCGTTTAACGACTCAAACTGTGCGCAATAGGCTGCATGAGGCGCGACTTCACTCTTGACGTCCATGGCGAGGTCCGTCTTTGCAACCACGACACCATGCAGCGCGGTACAGACGGACCCAATTACATGCCGCATGAACCGCTCAGGATTGGCATCATGTTCTCTTGACCGATGAGTGTCGCACATGCCTTCAACCAGACGATCGTCGGAGACGTGATTGGAGGCAACCCGGACAGGCTGAACGCCTTAGACACACTTTACGTTAAGTGCAGGAAGGTGGAGGTTCCCTGCTGTTTTGAGGTGGCATTACATGGGGCCGACGTACGCCGCTGGTGGTCATGGAAGGCGCCGTAACGGCTGTACGATACGTGAATGCCATCCTCCGACTGATAGTCCAACCGTATCGGCAGCATATTGGCGAGGCATTCGCCTTCATGGACAATAATTCGCGTCTCCATCGTACACATCTTGTGAATGAATTCCCCCAGGATAACGACATCGCTCGACTAGAGTGGGCAGCATGTTCTCCGGACATGAACCCTATCGAACATGCCTGGTATAGATTGAAAAGGGCTGTCTATGGACGACGTGACCCACCACCCACTCTGAGGGATCTAAGCCGAATCGCCGTTGAGGAGTGGGACAATCTGGACCAACAGTGCCTTGATGAACTTGTGGATAGTGTGCCTTGACGAATACAGGCATGCATCAATGCAACAGGACGTGCTACTGTGTATTAGAGGTACCGGTGTGTACAGCAATCTGGACCAACACCTCCGAAGGTCTCGCTGTATGGTGGTACAACATGCGATGTGTGGTTTTCATGAGGAATAAACAGAGCGGAAATGATGTTTACGTTGATCTCTATTCCAATTTTCCTAACAGGTTCCGGAGCTCTCGGAACCCGTTGTGATGCAAAACTTTTCTGATGTGTGTGTTTTAGCAGACGAAGGCCTAATTAGGCACAGACGATTTCCAGTATATTCGACGGAGGGCAAGAACACAAACCCTGTGGTATTCATAAGGGCATTCCGGAATGTGCTGCCACATAACTGGACGGAATCACAAAAGATGGGATTCGTAGTAGGCAGTATCCGAAGTGACGCTTTGCTTTGGGTTACCGACATGAATGAGCGTTGCCACACGTACGAACAATTTGAACGTTTCTTGACAAATACTAGTCAGTTGCTGTATGAGAGAGGTTGTGTCGCGAGGTGTTTCACAGCAAACAGGGAGGGTTGCGTCCATAGTTTGAAAAATATCTTAACAAGACGCGTTACTGGACAATTCCAATCTCCCATGTTGACGCCTCGTGGGGTAGCCGAGTGGTCTCAGGCGCTGTGGAGCGGTTCGCCCCGTCGGTGGTTCGAGTCCTCCCTCAGGCATGTGTGTGTGTGTGTGTGTGTGTGTGTGTGTGTGTGTGTGTGTGTGTGCATGTATGAGGTCTGTTTTTTTTTGTCCATAGTGTAAGTTAGTTTAAGTTAGATGAAGTAGTATGTAAGCTTAGGGACCGATGACTTCAGCAGTTTGGTCCTGTAGGATTTTACCATAAATTTCGAATTTCACATGTTGACATCTTAAAGATAATCAATAGTTTGTTTCCGCCACAAATTAACGGAACACCAGAGAACGATCTCGAGTAGTTCCTCTCTATGCTCCATTCGATCGATCTCTTTTATAAAGAGGGACAACTTCCAGCTCGGAACAGGAATATGCAGCCTGTTACATCTCGTAGTGGAAACCATTAGAACAATAACAATAACAGTGGAAACAACCAGCACGATTGGTATCCTTACGTGCGTCAGCAAAGTAACAAAAATAAGAACAACGGTAATACAGGAAACTGCGGGTACCACAGACGTGATAGGAGGGTACAAGATCAGGTTACCGTGACCCAGTACCTATGGAACAAAGGGGTACACATACCAGATTTCAAGGTCCACCGTCAGTAGACACTAAAAATCGATGTGGAAATTGGCCAGGACACACCGAGAACAGGAAGCACCTTAACATAAAAATCAACGGTTGCAGACAAGGAAACAGGGAAAAAGTAAAGGAGAGAGGACTAGGTCAAAGGGAAGCTGATTCACAGCCTGGGCAGAATACAAATTGGAGAAACAATGCTCGAACTGTGCATGTAGTAGAGGTAGCGCAAAGTGACGAAATTACTCCGTCACCTCCACAGGAAAACAGAAGCCGGTCGCAATGAGCCCCCTGTCGTGGGGCGAGGAGAGGAGGGGAGCGGTGTCACGCGCTTCTTTGCTAACTGTTTCGAATGTTATGACCAGGATAGCGATATAAATGAGGAATTATGGTGAAAGAACCTGTATCAACTCGACGGCAGGCAAATCAAACACTATATACAGGTACCGTAAATGCTCCTTCTAGAAGTATCAGGTATTAAACGCCTGATCAGTGGAATAAGTTCTCTGTGATAACATTTAGGTAGTTCCAAGCAATACGAAGATTAAACGATATTTAAGGACATAGTCAATAAGTGATCAGCAACTAGTCAAGATGTTTGGAGTCGCCGTAGCACGGGACAATGGAGTGGACAAGTGACAGACGCATTCCGGCCTGCGGCAAGTGATTGCCGTGGTGGGGGAAGCAGCTCTGGCCAGTAGGACTGGTGTTGGGAGACGCGCGGGCACTGCAAACACTGCGGCGGATGTCGTGAAACTTGGCGCGTGCGCAGAACAATATGGCTTAATTAAAAAATCATACTGGTGACGTAATACCGTGCACGCACACAAACCTGTAGAATAGGTAACGGTACTGGTACCACCACTGAAATGAAGTTAATAGAGTAACATGTACGTATGTAACAGGATTAAGTTTTTGTACTTTCAACATTGCAGAACAGTCAGCAGTCGTGATAATCTAAAATGTAAGAAACTATCAGCCTCGACTGCCGTAATGAAAACCAACCTTTACCTAGGTTTCAGCCCAAATATTTCAGATTTCTTCAGAAGATATACCTGAATCTATAATTTACCTAAGATGGCATGCTCTAGAAATAAAAGTAAAACAGCCGGAGTAGGTGTAGTCACATTTTAAAAATGCGCTACATAAGTACTAAGTCAACTCCAATACTTAAGCTCTGGCGTGCGCCTCGTCTCCATGGACGCCGTGCGGTGGGCCTTGGGAGCTCACGTTAAACTACACTACTCGCCATTAAAATTGCTACACCTAGAAGAAATGCAGATGATAAACGGGTATTCATTGGACAAATATATTATGCTAGAACTGACTTGTGATTACATTTTCACGCAATTTGGGTGCATAGATCCTGACAAATCAGTACCCAGAACAACCACCTCTGGCCGTAATAACGGCCATGATACGCCTGGGCATAGAGTCAAACAGAGCTTGGATGGCGTGTACACGTACAGCTACCCATTAAGCTTCGACACGATACCACAGTTCATCAAGAGTAGTGACTGGCGTACTGTGAAGAGCCAGTTGCTCGGCCACCATTGACCAGACGTTTTCAATTGGTGAGAGATCTGGAGAATGTGCTGGCCAGGGCAACAGTCGAACATTTTCGGTATCCAGAAAGGTCCGTACAGGACCTGCAACATGCAGTCGTTCATTGTCCTGCTGAAATGTAGGGTTTCGCAGGGATCGAATGAAGGGGAAAGCCACGGGTGGTAACACGTCTGAAATGTAACGTCTACTGTTCAAAGTGCCGTCAATGCGAACAAGAGGTGCCCAAGACGTGTAACCAATGGCACCCCAAACCATCACGCGGGGTGATACGCCAGTATGGCGATAACGAATACATGCTTCCAATGTGTGTTCACCGCGATGTCGCCAAACACGGATGCGACCATCCTGATGCTGTAAACAGAACCTGGATTCATCCGAGAAAATGACGTTCTGCCATTCCTGCATACAGGTTCGTCGTTGAGTACGCCATCGCAGGCGCTCCTGTCTCTGATGCAGCGTCAAGGGAAACCGCAGGCATTGTCTCCAGGCTGATAGTCCATGTTGCTGTAAACGTCGTCGAACTGTTCGTGCAGATGGTTGTTGTCTTTCAAACGTCTCTATCTGTTGACTCAGGGATCGAGACGTGGCTGCAAGATCCGTTACAGCCGTGCGGATAAGATGCCTGTCATCTCGACTGCTAGTGATAGAGGCCGTTGGGCTCCAGCACGGCGTTCCGTATCACCCTCCTGAACCCACCGATTCCGTATTCTGCTGACAGTCATTGGATCTCGACCAACACTAGCAGCAATGTCGCGATACGATAAACCGCAATCGCGATAGGCTACAATCCGACCTTTATCAAAGTCGGAAACGTAATGGTACGCATTTCTCCTCCTTAAATGAAGCATCACAACAAAGTTTCCCCAGGCCACGCTGGTCAACTGCTGTTTGTGTATGAGAAATCGGTTGGAAACTTTCCTCATGTCAACACGGCGCCAACCTTGTGGGAATGCTCTGAAAAGCTAATCATTTGCATATCACAGCATCTTCTTCCTGTCGGTTAAATATCGCGTCTGTAGCACGTCATCTTCGTGGTGTAGCAATTTTAACGGCCAGTAGTGTATGTAGGACTAGATAACGCGCTGCAAATCAACATGGCGGCGAACATTGCGCATGTGTAACTGAGACCATGACTGTCGAAGATAAAAGACCAACGCACTTACGTATATCTTAAAACAAATAACTTACAGAAAGGTTGAAAATCTTAAAAATAAGGCCTCTGCACCAGGTTATGACTAAAATGTAACAAACTATGCATGAATTTATATAAGTTCGAACACACCACCCCGACTAACACTATTAGAAAATATCGGCCCTTTCACAACGAATGCTGCATAACGCACCCATCGCTATTAATGAAAGATGACATAGGACATAAAAAGCGAAACTGTAGTATGTAAACGCCATAATGCAATAATCTCGGTTAACCTGTACAGAGAGGGTCGAGTAGGTATTTTTATCAGTTGATGTACATATACTTCTTATTGCTGACACGTACTGAATGAAGAATATTATCAAGATTAATTTTTTTATTTATCACTAAAAACAACGCGTGAGTGAACGAACAACGCCACTTCATCGCCATGTAATAGCAAATGACCAGCATAGGTCAAATTATGTTTTACGTGTGAAAATATGGTAATTGCGTGAACGGACGTGCAACGCCCTTTCATCGCCCTTATACTCTATCGACCGACAGAGGTCAATTTCACTACGCGCTACAAAAAAGGATTATCGCCGCTTATATTAAAGGCTTTCGGCCATTCCAGAACTGCCGCAGTCAAGAAGGAAACAGGTAAATCGGTTACTTACTTTACAACAAATTAATGAGAACTGGTAAAAAAACTAAATCAAATCCCCCATATTTCGACAGGGTACCATACCAGATCACACCGATACAATTCCGTGTAGAACAAGATATGACGTGAGCTGTTGTAAGATACAAAGGTACAAATTAACAAACCTAGGAACGAATAGCGCACAATAGTCAGTAATGGCGACCGCATGACATGGAATCCCAAGACAGTTAGGGCGGCCCGTACGTCGAATACGTGAGAGCAGGACAAGCAAGAAAAGCTAACGAATCTCCCACGAGACAACGTTCTTCATCAACTGCAGACAGAGTGGTCCTCCTCACCGGTACAGTGGCCAGCCAACTAACGGCTGACTGCAACAAGTCTTGGCTGAAATAAACACGGTTCCAGGTATGAATACTCATCAAATGATATTAAATAACAGAAAATAATACGTAATACATTATATTGAAAAGTATTACGTAAGTCAATGTAATTAATCCTTCAAAGGCATGATTTGATTATTCACAGGTAGATAGTTCAAATCAACACAGGCCGGCTAGTTATTTAATATAATTACTGTCACCGTGCCTTTTAAGAAATCGACGAAAATTTAAACCTCGTTCTTCTGGCACCACATACAAGGCACTGTCATAAAACATACACTCAATTTAGGCTTAACAGGGACGTACTACAACACATCAAATGCTTGTACTAATGGCCCTGGGACACGAAAAATTCACTGGCTTACACTGAAGAAAATTCAGTAGGTTGCAACCCTCAACATAGCTTTCCTACCCGCACTCAGTTGACAGAAACTAGCGTCCAGTTGTACCGTGGGAACTGTAACTATCTCCCACCAGCAGGTGATTCTAACCACCCTCTGAAAACACGGGGAAATACCACGCCTGCTCCCCATGCTGCTCTGCCCACAGAAGAAATATGGGAGAGCTGCTTGAGCAACAGTCTTCCCGTCGCAAAGTAGCGGGGAAGATAAACACGAGGCTGCACCCAGAAGACGGCGAGGTCTGCTCTCGGACAGAGTCCATTTTTAACTGCACTCGCTGACTCCGCGCCACCTCCCTGGTGCACGAAAAGGCCGGCGGACGACGCTGAAGATCCACCAAAGCGCTCTACAGATAGATAGCACCTCCCTGGTGCACGAAAAGGCCGGCGGACGACGCTGAAGATCCACCAAAGCGCTCTACAGATAGATAGCACGAAGCCTAATCGATAAACGGCGAGCGAGCCCCACGGCTTAATACCCATACGTCATCCATACTCATTCCAGCTAAGTGATTTGCAAGGCTAGTGCCATTGCTGGGGCTACAGCATGTAAATCTGCATGTTTGCATCCTTTATACCCCCAAATCTCCAAAAAAAATTTAATCTTCTTCCTACTATACAGTATTCCGTCCATTTCTAATGTTTAGTAATTACCTGGAGATGACGAAAATTTTAAGATTGAGGAAGGTTAGCTGGATGGACGAAGACAAATTGAGAAATTGTACACAAGGCAGAAATTGATCATGAATTAAGAATTAATGTGGCAGACTGAGTTGAAATAGTAGGTTTAAGCTAGGGTTGTTATCTTTTATCACCTCTGTTTAGCATATTTATCGATGTCTTCATAATGATGGCGCTAAAAGTAGAACAGGAACGAGTAAGCATAGCAGGCTAGAAGATATATTGGCTGATGACGTAGTACTGCTTGGCTGCAAAACAATACCTCTTTAAAAAAACTATCAGACCTGACGAAGGGCTGTAAAACTGCGGAATCAACACAATACGTGGAAAACTAACGTCATGAGATGCATAACAACAAAGATATAAAAGTGTAAGCAACTAAAGGTCAGATTGAACTGATTGTACAGTATGTGTATTTGGAGAGCATACAAGATAACCAGACGAATCAAAATCTATTGATATCAAGAATTATAGAAAAAGAAACGCTTGTTATTCAGCAAATTGGGTCGTAGTTAAGAAAAAAATTGGGTAAATGTTTTGTGTGGGGCCTTTTTCTGTGCAGTTGTGAAATCTGGGCATTGACAGGAGAAACAGAGACAAAAGTGAGACATTGGATACGTGGGTTTGTAGGAGCATGAGCAAAATAAAACTGATAAAGTGAAGTACAGGGAAAGGTACTCTCCCAAACCTGGACGAGAGAAGGAAAGCAGAATAGCTGGGTCGTATACTGCAAGGAAAACGAATTCTAACAACAGCTCTAGAAGGTACAGTGGAAGGACAGAAGAAAATACCAAGCGCAAGGGATATTGCTGGATGAAGTCAAAAGAGGGAGATACCAGACTACGGAGGAGTTGGTCTGGAACAGGATGAGATGGAGGCAGAAATAGCATCAGGAAACTGCCAATTGGCAGAATACGTTATGATGATAGTAGTGATGATGGTAGCTGGAGTAGGAAATTTAATGGGCAGCTGGATATATTAAAGTATGCAAAGTAAAGGACTATTGACGGGCGATTAACTGACAGTGAACTTCCAACTGTTAGATGTATCTGCATCTGTAAACGTCCTGTTTACTCTAAAAAATACGATCAGAATCAAACACAACACATACTGTACATAATCGATAGGAAATTTGGGAATGTGGAATGTTAGTTGGAGCCGACCTCGGGGAAGATCAGTTGGGATTCCGTAGAAATACTGGAACACGTGAGGCAATACTGACCCTACACTTATCTTAGAAAATAGATTAAGGAAAGGCAAACCTACGTTTCTAGCATTTGTAAACTTAAAGAAAGCTTTTGACAATATTGACCGGAATTCTCTCTTTCAAATTCTGAAGGTGGCAGGGGTAAAATGCAGGGAGCGAAAGGCTATTTACAATTTGTACAGGAACCAGATGGCAGTTATAAGAGTCGAGGGACATGAAAGGGAAACAGTAGTTTGGAAGGGAGTGAGACAGGGTTGTAGCCCCCCCCCCGATGTTATTCAATCTGTATACCTGTATATTGAGCAAGCAGTAAAGGAAACAAATGAAAAACTCGGAGTAGAAATTAAAACCCATGGAGAAGAAATAAAAACTTTGAGGTTTGCCGATGACATTGTAATTCTATCAGAGACAGCAAAGGACTTGGAAGAGCAGTTGAACGGAATGGACAGTGTCTTGAAAGGAGGATATAAGATGAACATCAACAAAAGCAAAACGAGGATAATGGAATGTAGTCGAATTAAGTCGGGTGATAATGAGGGAATTAGATTAGGAAATGAGACACTTAAAGTAGTAAAGGAGTTTTGCTATTTGGGGAGCAAAATAACTGATTATGGTCGAAGTAGAGAGGGTACAAAATGTAGACTGGCAATTGCAAGGAAAACGTTTCTGAAGAAGAGAAATTTGTTAATATCGAGTATAGATTTAAGTGTCAGGAAGTCGTTCCTGAAAGTATTTGTATGGAGTGTAGCCATGTATGGAAGTGAAACATGGACGAATTTGTTAACATCGAGTATAGATTTAAGTGTCAGGAAGTCGTTCCTGAAAGTATTTGTATGGAGTGTAGCCCTGTATGGAAGTGAAACATGGACGATAAATAGTTTGGACAAGAAGAGAATAGAAGCTTTCGAAATGTGGTGCTACAGAAGAATGCTGAATGCTGAATGGGTAGATCACATAACTAATGAGGAGGTATTGATTAGAATTGGGGAGAAGAGGAGTTTGTGGCACAACTTGACTAGAAGAAGGGATCGGTTGGTAGGACATGTTCCGAGGCATCAAGGGATCACCAATTTAGTGTTGGAGGGCAGCGTGGAGGGTAAAAATCGTATAGGGAGACCAAGAGATGAGTACACTAAGCAGGATGTAGGTTGCAGTAGGTACTAGGAGATGAGAAAGCTTGCTCCGGATAGAGTAGCATGGAGAGCTGCATCAAACCAGTCTCAGGACAGAAGACCACAACAACAACAACAACAACAACAGTTGGAGCAATTCCAGTTCTTTATGTATTCTTAGAAACACAGCGCAAAACGTATTGCAGGTTGCCGCCATACACACACACACACATTCATTCGATCTCGAAATCATAGGTCTGAGGTACACATAAATTATTCCATTCCTGGAGATATCAAATTGGCTATATGTACAGACTATTTAATGCCTAATTCGGTTCTCGGCAGAATGCGGTCGTGGTCCCAAAGTTTGGAACGCGCAGTGAACTAAATAGTTCAATACTCCTCCCTGCAGCTGAGGTTTAATATGTTTACAGAGTGCGATAATTACCTATGAAGAAGTAACATCGAAACGAGAATGAAACATTCCTCGAAAATGGACCGTTCTTGCGCTGCAATCATGCCGCTCTATCTATACGTGGACAGGAAGTGGAAACATCAACATTTTCTGGAAATCAAGACACCGAACAGGTACTAAGGTGGCGGGGGTTTCTCTCTCTCTCTCTCTCTCTCTCTCTCTCTCTCTAAAATTGGTTGAAGTGGCTCTGAGCACTATGGGATTTAACATCTGGGGTCATCAGTCCCATAGAACTTAGAACTACTTAAACCTAACTAACCTAAGGACGTCACACACATCCATGCCCGAGGCAGGATTCGAACCTGCAACCGTAGCGGTCACGCGGTTCCAGATTGAAGCGCCTAGACCCGCTCGGCCCATCGGCCGGCTCTCTCTGTCTCTCTCTCTCTCTCTCCGTGTGTGTGTGTGTGTGTGTGTGTGTGGCGCAATTAACTTTCAAAATGGAAAGAGAATGTATTATTCGTCAGCTGCATTGCTTTTTCTTGCTTAAAAACTCAATTTATCTTTAGAATACTTCATGAATAGATCATAATCTGTTCTAAAGGACATCAACGATAGGAGGAATCAGTAACAGAACTTTGGGAACTTACTCCGGGCAACTCAGAGGAGTGGCACTATCAAAACAGAGCCAGCGGCAGGGCTGTCCAATTGAATTTCAGATCCAGCCGGGGCAGCGGGCTCGGAAGGAAGGAGAAGTAGGCTTAGCTGGGCTTTTGCGAAGTGAGTCCGTGGAGGTGCAGCTGCCGATACGTTGACATTCAAGACATCGACAGTTCCAGAGATTCTAGCGAATGTGCTAAAGCCGATAAAGAGGGAACCTGTTACACCGGACAGAACACTTTATAGGAATTGTTATGAAATCACGTTAAGTCTATTGTGTGGGACATCCGACGGAAATAGCAGCTCCTTTTGTAGACATACTCGAGCAATTGGAAGAGGGATTTATCGTGACTGAAAAGGCTGTTACAGCTCAGTTTTTCTTTCCGCTCTCCTTGTTCTTTCACAGATACGTTCCTCTGTATTCGATTTTATCGTCCAGTCAGCTGCCATCAAGATTATTAGCTACAGAGCTCTGTATAATGCGGATTAGGAGAAATTCTTAACGTATCAACGATCGTTGTAATCGCGAGATATCTATCGGGAAACCATGCAGTACGAGGGGCTTTTGAAAATAAAAACTACTTACGTGATGGGGTAAACCTTTCTTATTTTTCGACATAGTCTCCTTTTAGAGTTACACACTTCGTCCAACGCTGTTCTAATTTGTTGATCCCTTCCGAATAACAAGAATTGTCCAAGTCTGCAAAATAGCTGTTAGTTGCTGCAATCAGCTCCTCGTTTGAGTAAAATCTTTGTCCTGCCAGCCACGTCTTCAAATTGGGGAACAAATAGTAGTCAGAGAGAGCCAAGTTGGGAGAACAGGGGGGAAGTGAAAAGAGTTGGAATCGTATTTCCATTAATTTTGTGACCACTACTGCTCAGGTGTGTGCTGGTGCACTGTCGTGATTGTAAAGGACTTTTTTGCGGTCCAATCGTCGGCGTCTTTCTTGCAGCTCGGTTTTCAAACGGTCCAATAACGATGAATAATATGCACCTGTAATAGGTTTAACCTTTTGGAGATAGTCGATGAGGATTATCCCTTGCGAATCCCAAAAGACAGTCGCCATAACCTTTCCGGCCGAAGGACCGGTCTTCGCCTTTTTTGGTGCAGATTATCCCTTGGTAACCCATTGTTTAGATTGTTGTTTGGGCTCAGGAGTATAGTAATGTATCCATGTTTCATCCACAGTGACAAATCGATGCTTGAAGTCCAGCGGATTCTACCTGAACAGCTGCAAACCATCCTTGCAACACTTCACACGATTCCGTTTTTGGTCAAGCGTGAGCAATCACGGAATCCGTCTTACAGATACCTTTCTCATGTCCAAATGTTTATGCAAGAGATTATGTACCCGTTCGTTTGAGATGCCCACAGAACTAGCAATCTCACGCACCTTAACTCTTCTGTCATCCATTACCATATCATGAATTTTATCAATGACTTCTGGAGTCCTAACCTCCACAGGGCGTCCAGAACGTTCAGCATCACTTGTGACGATATGGGCACTCCGAAAATTGTGAAACCACTTATAAACTGACAAACTGCCTATTGGCTTCTGTCTCGGGTTCTTCGGCCGACGTTCATCATTAGATGAACGTCGGCCGAAGAACCCGAGACAGAAGCCAATAGGCAGTTTGTCAACAAGTGGCCACGAAAGCCTTAACAATTTTGCACTTATAAACTGTTCTAATAGAAGGTGCAAAGTCACCGTAATGCTTATCAAGCTTCTCTTTAGTCTCCTCAGGCGTTTTGTCTTTCATAAAGTAATGTTTAATCACCACACGAAATTCTTCTTCGTCCATTTTTTGACAATCACCCGACTGCCTTGATTCACACGAATGCCAAGTAGAAAGAAATAGACCAATATGGCTGAAACTCAGTATGCGTTCTTTCCAAAGATGCTACGTACTAAACATGACCTCGATGCGTGTCGGTGGTGCCATATCTCGGACTTTGCATGGATTTTTCAAACGCCCCTCGTAGTTAATCAGGGAACTGCGTCAGTGGTTTGCAATGGCCCCCTCCTGAAACCTACGCTAGGTTTTCGGTGCATTCATTCGACTCGCCCTTCAAGGAGGTAATGCCTTTGCGTTCTAACACCGCAAACATTCCCATTAAGAGAATTAATTTTCGCAATTATTATGTCTTCAGGGTTGTACCTGAGAAACTATTCTTTAATGTGCACCATATTTCGATAAATGATTAACCATTCTGCTTCAGATGCTGCGTGTGATGACCGTTATCTGGACTCCAACGATTTTTGTTTATTTGCGTAAGGTTGGAATTATATCAAATGGAGAGAATTCGTAGTAAGTGAATCAACACAATTCACTCCGTTTTCAATATATACTTTTACAATGATAACCCGTTTAGATTTGATAATGTAATAGTAAGAGCGTCACTACACTGCATCAAAACACTGTATTTATTTATTGCATATTTAATACCAAACCAAAGAGAGAAGGTCGGGGTGTTGCAGTTACGGTTCTATCCATTCCAGAAAACTGCGAAGAGGGCAAGCAGTACTCGACGACACTGATTCATTTATATGTTTTTGTAGGCTATGTCTCTAAGCGTTGTTTTTCTCCTGTACTACGCTGATGATTCGTCGCATATATGATACGTCCCAAACACAATCTGCCTTATTTGCACGGAATGCGATACACACCTCAGTGCCTCAGAGACCTAGATCACCTCTGATTTCATAAAGCAGGTTTATTATCTTATCTCCAAGTAAACAGCAAACAATTGTGGTCCTGTGACATGGTGCTTTGCCATCCACAAAAATTCGATCATTGTTAGGGAACATGAAGTCAAGGAATGGATGCGAACAGTCTTCAAGTAGCCAAACATAACCATTTCCACTCAATGATCCATGTAAACACAGCTCACACTTTTAAGGAGCCACCACCAGCTATCACAATGCCTTGTTGAGAACTTGGGTCCGTGGCTTCGTGGTGTTTGCGCCATAGTTGAACGATACATCAGTTTCTGCCAACGGAAATCGGGATTCACCTAACCAGGCCACAGTTTTCCAGTCGTCTAGGGTCCAACCGATACGGTTTCGAGCCAACGAGAGGCTCTGCATTCGATGTGGTGAGGTTAGCAAAGGCACTTGCGTCGATCGCCTGTTCCCATAACCCATTAACGCTACTTTTCGCCGCACCATCTTAACGGATACGTCAGTTATACTTCCTACATTGATATCTGCGGCTATTTCACGTAGTATTGCTTGTCTGTTAGCAGTGACAACACTGCAAAAACATCGCTGCTCTCCGTCGTTAAGTGAAGACCGTCGGCCACTGCATTGTCGTGGTGAAATGTAATGTCTGAAATGACACTATGGATATCGTAACAACCGCGTGGGATTAGCCGAGCGGTCTGAGGCGCTGCAGTCATGAACTGTGCGGCTGATCGCGGCGGAGGTTCGAGTCCTTCCTCGGGCATAGGTGTATGTGTTTGTCCTTAGGATAATTTAGGTTAAGTGGTATGTAAGCTTAGGGACTGATGACCTTAGCAGTTAAGTCCCATAAGATTTCACACACATTTGAACATTTTTTTGATGTCGTAACATTGAATTCCATAATGATTTCCGATATGGAATGTCCCATGCGTCTAATTCCAACTACCAATCCATGTTCAAAATCTCTTAATTTCCGTCATGCGGCCATCATCAGGTCGGAAACATTTTCTCACGAATCCACTGAGTAAAATGACAGTTACACCAATGCACTGCCCTTTTATAATTTGTGTACGCGACACTAAAGCCATTTGTATATGTGCATATCGCTATCTCATGACTTCTGCCACTCAGTGTTTCTGGCACTTGAGGAAGCATAAGACTGATGCGCATTTATTCGTTTTTTCCCAACCTGTTCCACTTGCGTTTAGTTTGGCGGCAAAGCGCTATTGACAGGTACTTTTGAAAGGTGCTGGTGCCTTTTCTCTTCTCTGTCTTCATACGCTTCTATAATGTACGTACCTTCTATCTTATATGCAATTGTCACCTTTGAAACTGTAACTTTGGCCAACCTGGACTTAACAATGTCGCATGATCTTTCAAGCTTTCCCGGAGAATCTATTGCAAGTGCACTTCTCGCGTTTGCTGCTGCAAACCGTCGTCTAAGTCCCACAGTATTCCGTTGAAATAACTGTTCGACATCAGTTCGCTTGTTACTTTTCAAGACGACACGTGATATTCGCATGGAAGTGTGTGAATTTATCGGGGCCACGAGGAGGTATCACGCATGCGCAGAAACGTTTTACACTTTGACGGCGCTAGCGCCCATAGAGCCTTCTACCGGGTACCGAAGAGAGGACTTGCGCGTGGGCGACCTGGGCATTCCCTGTGCTGCTAGAAGTTACTGTGGCTGAAAGCTGAATTAAAACCGTACAATGTGCTGCGTCAGGTGTGTAATCATAGATAATTTGATGGCAGCCAACTATGTGTTCCAGGTGTGCGCAGCTGGAATCCCACATCTTTATTGATGTGATTGACTGCTGCACGGGTACGTATTGTTCCTTAATAATACAATCACGTAGTTATTTTCCTGATGGTAAAACTTCAGTCTTTGGCAAAACTTGAGAGGCTTCATGTTTAGATAAAGCTCTGCTCACATCTCTACGTCTATGGTGCTCAACACGGCGTTCTTGCACAGTGCGATATGTTGCCCCAATATAATACCTCCTATACTGGCATCGAATCTTATATACAGAGCGTTTTCTAAGACTAAAACTGCGTTTGATCAAACTCAAGAAACTACTTTAATATTGTCATTCGACGAAAGAAAGAAGGCAGTTGTGGTTGGTGTCTCCTCATCTTGATTTACATCCTTGGACTGATCTCAATTTAATCGGAATGCATTGTTCAGAATAATGACACTCTCTTAATGTTCTAAGGTGAACATGACACAGTCACATTGAAGTGTGCATTGACAAAATGTTTAAAAAGCTGCGAAATCCAAGACAATAAGTGATCGTAAAATTTTTGCTTTATTCGATCTGTTAGATCATTAGATGCGCCTTAAAAAAAGTAATAAAAACAAATGACCAACTGTGTAGGGGCAACGTACGTATGCATTAAAAAAAATTGTACCTGATGATGATCTAAGAGCTCAAAAACAATCCCATAAGAAAGGAAACATTTTCCCGTCAAAGTCTGTTTTGCATTACATTGTAAAGGATACTTTTCCTGTCTGGTTTTATGTTTGTGAGAGTTGGAACACCTTTATAGAATATCTGAATTCAAACCGCCAGAACACTCGCATCACAATGTAGGAAGGAAAGGATGGCTGCCTTCCTTTCCTTGAGGTGTTGACCAGAACGAATGTTGGGATATGCCTTTTATAGGGAGAGAACTCACACTGATTTTTATCTTCAGGCTGATAGTTGTCACCATCTGGCTCTGCGTGAAGGATTACATCGTACCTTGGTTCGTACGGACCACGTCATCTCAGACCATCAGAGGAGGTCACCCACGATAACTCACCTCGAAGTCACCTTTCGCCAAAATGGTTATAGCGAAAGATAGATCAGATACGCATCGTGTTATCGAATAACCATGAAAAGGCTGAATGGCAAAAATAACGAAGTGACATCTAAGTTTACGGCCTTTTGTCTCAGGACTGAAGACAACAACAACAACAGGGAGCATTATCCAGCAGGATTAGCCGTGTTCTGTGTACACACGATGTGAAGATAGTTTTGCGACCGCCACCTAATATTACGCATCTCTTAGGCTCTTTAAAAGATGATCTTGGCTTTCGAAAGTTGGATGTCAACCGAACTGAATGCAGTTGTGGCATGTCATACGTTGTCCTCATCATTAGGACCGTGCAGGATCGTTGTACTGAGCAAAAGCATCCCAGACGCTCACAATAGCCAACCAGCTCTATCGTAGCAGAGCATTCTCTTGATACCGATCTGCCTATGGAGTGTAACAAAGTTCGTAGGTTCGTATCCTGCCTCGGGAATGGATGTGTGTGGTGTCCTTAGGTTAGTTAGGTTTACGTAGTTCTAGGGGACTGATGACCTCAGATGTTAAGTCCCATAGTGCTCAGAGCCAGTTCAACCATTTGTAACAAAGTGACCTTATAGTGACAGAGCTTTTTGCTTAAATTCTGCTTGGAATCCTGCTCTCTCCCTCTCTAAACAAAAGAGGGACAGTGAAAGCTACTTTATTACCCTTCGAAAGTGAATATTCACTATCGAAGATTTCTAACATTTGTTGTTTTTGGTTGTCTGGTGGAGCTAGTTGTTTAGGTTGTGTGCGTTGTCTTTCTGCATATGGTTCTTGGTTGGGGCAGCCCTGCCTATAGAGACCTTAAATTCACTTAGACTGTGCTCTCTCGTTGCACTGGTGCTTTGAAAATGACTAGGTGTTCACCTGTAGAAGTACTAGATGTTGCCGAAGACGTGACATGGCTGCGTTCAAATAAGTTTGAACATTTTATACGCCGGAAAAAACTCAAGTTCAAAAATACACAGAAATAATGAGCTGTCTCCAATATACTGTCGACTCCACAACACGATCTGTATTAAGGAGGAAGGGTTCCTGATTCAACCCCAGGCCAAGGTGACAGAGTTTACGGTTGAGGCGACTGGCAGAGTGAATCACAACGTGGAAGGGAACCAAAAAGTTGCCACAAACGTACGAACATAGAACCTCAGTTGCGCAACGATGGCAGGACTTGAGTGATGACGAAAGGAGGAAAGATAAAAACAGTCACTTCCAGCGCCCCTGAGCGTAGGTGACAGGGATGACGCCTGAAAATGTTACATGTTCCCAGAGTCAGGGGTTGTTAATCCGCAGTGATTCCATATGGAAAGGTTACAAGAATTTGATTGTGCCTCACCACGGGAGGACACTAAGTTCCTTTTAGCATTTTCTGAGTTTCGTAGGCAAGTGCTGCGAGTTAGTGCGTGTGTTGGCTGTTGAGTGTGCAGTCGAAAAAACTTAGACCTGTTGGGCACCTACAGCAAATCGCTAGGTCGGTTGAGTATTGACCATTTTTCGAATCATCAGTCTTCGTACTGGTTCGATGTGGCCGCCACAAATTTCTCTCATGTCAACCACTTCATTACAGAGTAGCACTTGTAACCTACATCATCAGTTACTTTCTGGATGTATTCTAATCCCTGACTTCCTCCACAGTTATTGCCTTCTACAGCTCCCCGATGCCTTAACAGATGTCCTATCATTCTGTTCCTCCTTCTTGTCAGTGTTTCCCTTATATTCCTATCCTCTCCGATTCTTCGGAGAACCTCCACGTTCCTTATTTTACCAGTCCACCTAATTTTAATCATTTTTTAGTTCCCGTTTGTTTGTTCCCGTTTTCCCAAAATCCATGTTTCACTATCACACAATGCTGGGCTCCAAACGTACATTCTCACAAATTTCGTCCTCAAATTAAGGCCTATGGTTGACACTAGCAGACTTTTCTTGACCAGTGTTACACTGCTTTATATGTCATCCTTGCTCTGTCCCTCATGGCTTATTTTGCTGCCTGGGTAACATACTTCCTTAACTTCATCTACTTTGTGATCACCAATCCTCATTTAAGTTTCTTGTTGTTCTCATTTCTGCTACTTCTCATTACTTTCGTCTTTCTTCGATTTACTCTCAGTCCATATTCTGTACTTATTAGACTGCTCATTCTATTAAGTAGATAATGTAATTGCCGGCCGGAGTGGCAGAGTGGTTTTAGGCGCTACAGTCTGGAGCCGCGCGACCGCTACGGTCGCAGGTTCGAATCCTGCCTCGGGCATGGATGTGTGTGATATCCTTAGGTTAGTTACGTTTAAGTAGTTCTAAGTTCTAGGGGACTGATGACCACAGCAGTTACGTCCCATAGTTCTCAGAGCCATTTGAACCATTTTTGATAATGTAATTCTTCTTTACTTCCATTCAGGATAGGAATGTCATCAGCGAATTTTATCATTGATATTCTTTCACTTTGAATTTTAGTTACACTCTTAACCCTTTCCTTCATTTCCGTCGTTGTTTCATCGATGTATAGGTTGAGCAATAGAGACGAAAAACCACAGCATGTCTTGCATCCCTTTAATCCGAAAACAGCGTCCATGGTTTTCAACTCTTACTGTTCCATCTACGCTATTGTACATATCGTATATTCCCGTCTTTCCCTACAGCTTACCCCTATTTTTCTCAGAATTTCGAACACCTTGCACCCTTTTTACACAGTCGAACACCTTTTTCAGGTCGACAAATCCTATGCACATGCCTTGGTTATTGTCTAGTCTCGCCTCCAGCAACGTCAAACTAACCCTCTAGTGCCCTTACCTTTCCTAAAACCTAACTAATCGTCATCTAACAGATCCTCAATCTTCTTTTCCGCTCTTCTGTATCTTACTCTTCACAGCAACTTGGATGCATAAGCTGTTAAGCTGATTGTGCGATAATTCTCGCATTTGTCCGCTCTTCCAGTCTTCAGAATTGTGTGGATGAATTTTTTCCTAAAGTCCGATGGTATATCACCAGCCTCATACATTCTACAAACCAATCTTACAGTCGTTTTGTTGCCACTTCGATCAATGATTTTAGAAATTCCGATGTAACGTTATCTACATCTTCTGCCTTACTTGATCTTAAACCCTCCAAAGCTCTTTTAAATTATGATTCTAATACAGGACCCGCTATCCCTCCTGTCTCTTCTTTTGTCACGTCACCAAATTATCTTCCCCTCATTGAGGGGAATTCCCGTTGCATTCTTAATGTAGCCACACTTTTAATTTCACCGAAAGTTGTTTTGACTTTTCTTTATGCCGATTCAGTCCTTCCGACAATCATTTCCTTTTCGATTTCTTCACATTTTTCATGTCGCCGTTTCGCCTTGGCTTCCCTTCACTTCCTATTTATTTCACTGCTTAGTGTCATGTATCTCTGAATTTCCTGGGTTTCCCTGATCATTTTTGTACTTACTTCTTTCATCAGTCTACTGACGTATCCTTTCGTTACGAAATGGTGTCCTCGCAGTTAGCTTCTTTGTTCCTATACTTTTCATTTCAGCTTCTGTGACTACCCTTGTTGGAGAGTCCATTCTTCTTTAGATGAACTGCCTACTGAGCTATTCCTTACCGCAAAATCTATGGCCTCTGAGATCTTCAAGCATATCTCATTGCTTAGTACTTTCATATCCCACTTCTTTGACCTTTGATTTTTCCTGACTAGTCTGTTAAATTTCAATCAACTCTTCATCACTATTGCTGTGATCTGAGTCTATATCTGCTCCTGAGTGCGCTTTACAATACAATTCTTGATATCGGAAATACTGACTTACGAAACTTTGGGCTGTATTGTATACGTGAAGAATGAGTTGGAGGAGAAGCGTTTGTAACCTCCCCCTCACTTATCGACATTAATGACAGTGAAAAATTAAACCGCGTGTACCTAATGGAAATTTGGGAAAAGCAATCGTCACCGACGTTAATCTGTCGGTAAAGAGGGAGGAAAGGGTTACATCTAAATGAAAGGAAAAATGCAAATGAAATTGGTGGAAAGTAATTTTGAGAAAAGGGTAAAATCAATAAAGGAAGTAAATGTGCGGCCGTTACGTTAACAATTAACTAGCGGTAATTAGATGTTTGAGATTTGGGGAAAATTACGGTCGCCAGTCCTATGGACAATTACTATAGTATCTGAAAAAGAAAGGTTATTACACATATAACTAGCACTAGAAGCATGGCAACTGAAGGTTGACACGTGTAGTGTGAAAACTGAAAGTTTGTCAGAAGTATTAAATTTCGCTACACTCTGACTTAATTTAGTAAAAGAATTAATAAAACCGGAAAATTTAAAGTTAATTTAGTGACTGAAATTAATAGTGAGCTTCGTTTCTGAAGCACATCGAAATTCAGTAAAATACGGTTAGTTGTGGGTTACCTCAACAATCATTTCAAAAGCTACTTGAATCTACACAATTTAGAAATAAAAGATTTAACTCTGAACTTGAACTAAATGGTTCTGAACAATTAACAATAGTAAAATTTAGTACGTACCAAGCTGAGCTGCAGTCACAGGTAAGCTAAAATATGCTAACAAAACTCGCACTCTTAATTTGTGCTTGTGTAATCTAAATATTGTAGCCAGCTATGAATACCTTAACTGAACTTTGAAATTAAAGCAGTGAAATGGAATGATATTACTTTAATGCTGGCGTCTGAATTTCAACGATACTCGGGTTCATTTCGGAAAAGGAAGGGACCCTGCTTTGTAATGCAACTGGGACAATGAGCAACAAAGGTTCATGCTAAGTTGCTGTAATTTTGTGATGCAACAATTTTAAAAGCTGAGGTCTGCCATACAGTTCTAAAACTTTACGTGCTTCCAGTCTTCCTTGTTGGTTGATTGAAGGTTTGAAGCTGTCGATCGAGGAGGTGGCGACAGTCACTCATTGTCGGCCGTCGCTGTTGCAGAAGCTGGATGTTGGCGCGCCTTCTTCTCGACACGGTCTCCAGCCGAAACGGGCTCTTGATGTTTGCCAGCTAACGCTTCCCGTCCGCGACACCATGTCCGAAACTATCATAGCAAGTCGAGCGCAATTACATGCTGCCAAACCCCGAAAGCGCGGCAACTCGCGGGAGCGTCACACAACACACCTTCTCCACTGCACTACCCCAGCCAGACTCCCCCTCTGCCCGCGCTCCACGCGACAGACTTAACACTCTCAAAGATCGTAAACACTTTGGTTCTCCACACGACCTATCGATGTAATCGTTCGATAGCATAGTTTTCCTTAGGCAAGACCAAGCGTAAAAATACAAATAATATTTACAAAACAACATCGACATAAATGCATATATATATATATATATATATATATATATATATATATATACAAATAGTAAAACAATTACAATATATAAAGACACAGAAATGTCATATCTTGAGGTAACAAAACAAGGAAAAAAATTATAGCACAATAGATGGAAATAGGAGGATATGCATTTCCGGCGTTACACGTGCCCCACATTGTCTGAGGATGTTCGTGTAACCTAAACAGACTCAGAAAATGTCCCAAAAAAGAAACAGCAGAAATGCATATGCTCAAAACATCAACAAAATTTAGCATTCGTCTAATTACCCATAAATCAATTTTTAGACCATAGTAATTGAGTGGAGACACTCCTAACCTTATTCCACTCTTCATCTTACACAAAAGAAAATAGGTTGACAACACATTAAAATTCATAGAAAACAATTGAAAATGGTTTAGCTATTCTAAAATCATCAAAATTCCTAACAGTATCAAGAAATGGAATGCTGTTTACAAAATTAACCAGAGTTCATGGTCATAAATAACAGGTATATCAAAATATGCAAATTAATAATTAATTACGTAGAATGCACATTTTATATAACCTTTTCATAATTAATAATCTCGTCATGAGAGTCCACTTAACTCTAAACAAGAAAATAATACACAGCAGAGCGACAAAATCATAAATATTGACAGCAGAATTCTTTCACATCAGCTGTCCGGGAAGAAAAACTATTCCACCTTTCGTACCCGCAAGTACAAAGAATGCTGACAGCAGCACAAGAGCCGACAGCGGCTCCGCCTCGCCAGTATTGTTGCGCCCACCGGTGCGGCACGCTTGATCTCACTTGCCTGTGCAGAACGTCCGTTTCACTGAATTCTTTCGGAAAAACTCACTCCCGAGTAATCTCAAGGAATCCATTAACACTATCACAGTGGATAACTCAACACTGTCCATCATCAAACGCATGTACTAGCCTGAAACTTAAAACAGCGTCTAAGTACATCGGCAATGACTAGTAACACACATATTCATGAAATCTTACAGCTAGTTACAAAATCATATTTACATTGCTTAATCTACTGTGACTCAGCTGAAAACTTAAACTAGCAGCTTCGATTTTTCGATTGATTAATAATCACTCTCTCTTAAATCATTTAGTAAAAATTAATTACTTATTAATTACAACTTCTTTAATGTCCTCTTGGTCAGGCAAAAGCATGGCAATCTAGCAAATCGTTTAAATCTTACACTCTATATTTACATATTGTACAAATTACCCATTCTGTGGTATTAATCAATCCTAGGCTGGTACAATTTCAAGTCTACAATGTTCTGTATACCTAACAGTTTTCCAGAGCTTGGATACTCTAAGCAATAAGCATTTGTGTGAGGTATGCCAATGACTTTATATGGTCCATTATAAACAAACTTTAGAGATTTCACTGTCTATCTCGCTCGATTTCTCATGAGCTTTTACAAGTACTAAGTCTCCGATTGCAAACTTAGCAAAACGCGGTTTAGCGTCATGACGACATATGCGAGCATCGGCTTTTAGCTTCATTACTTCACGCAAACGATCTTTTTTCACACCAATACTAATGTCAATCCATGGAGGGAATTTCATTATCTCTTCCAATTCACTTTTTACACTTTTGTCAATGCCGAGATTCCTCACGTTACGGCAGTTCAAATTCATTGCTACGTCAATGTCATCCGGCCAGTTAACAATGTGTATAGGCTGGTACTGCCTATGCACACCGTCTCCTGCCTCGTCAAAACTAACTACTATTGCTTTATCTTGTGACGTACATGTCAAAGTTTTGCTTTCGCAATTAATCACTGCACGGTACTTTAATAGCCAATCTAACCCGACAATTACTTCCGTAGTTAAGTCTGGCACGACGACAAACTCTTGTTCAAATCGTGCCCCACATATCTCGAAGTTGACAAAAATCTGTTTTGTGACCGGTTTACTAGCCTTCCCAGTAGCACCGATAACTTTCACTCCTGTTACTGGCATAACTACGATGCCAGGTCTGTCTTTCAGTAGCTCAAATATTTTCCCAGATACAGCACTCAATTCTGCACCGGTGTCAATCAACACGTTTAGTTGTAGGCCGTGCATATTAACATACACTACTATCTGTCTACACTTGTTCTCGACTGTTTCTTTATTTTCCCACAGTAAATCCTCGTCTATATCCAGGTCATTCCAGAAAAAAACCATCCGGCTTTGATCCTAAATTCGGCTTATCTGGCGGCTTTTTCAGCCTCTGTTCACATACAGTTTTAATTTCAACACGTTTGTCCTGAGGCTTAGTCTGTAGCTTCGCCTCCAATACCGAAACCTTTTCCTGTAACTCGTCAACTAGTGAGTGTTGCTTTGCTATCAATTCACTAATTGTCACCTTCGTTGATTCCTCTTTGGCCAGATTGATCTCATCCGCCAATCTACCTGGAGGAATGTGCCCAGTAGTCTCTGCAATTGCTTCCTCTGGATCTGCGCAGCCCACACTGCTACCGTCTGACCGTATAACGTCAGCTCTAACCTCATACACGCTGTAATCTACGTGCTTTTCTACCAATCGTGTCCGGCTATCACTAAAATTATCGTAATCTTTCTCCTCAATACTTTCGCAATGTTTAAACTGGAGTTTTGGGTCGGATGGGTCGGCCACTCCTAACACTATAACTTTCGGTGAAGTCTGCCGGTCAGGGCCAGAACTTTCCGTCACTACTTCAACATCCAACTCCTGCGGGACTTAACACGACGAATCTTGCTCGTGCTCCCCATTAACATCGACTATTTCTGGTAAAGTCTGCCGGTAAGGGCCAGAACTTTCTATCACTTCACAAACACTATCTTCCTGCGGGACGAGGCGCGGCAAATCCTGCACGCGCTCCCCATAAACATTTCTCCCGTAATCTCTTAGTTCGTCGTATAAGCGACCGAACTGCCTTAACCAGACCTCATCCCTCTCTGCATCCCCTCGCTCGATGACGGACGTGTTATCCGACATCTGATCTTCTCTCAAAAATTGCGAATTATTCTTAAACTCTATCTCCAGTTCCGCTGTGGGTGTTACAGCTGCCATTTTATAATCGATTTCCGGAACACTACTTAAATTGTTCTCACTGACAGTGAATGTATTTTCTACTGCCGTGTCGTGTCTACAGCTGATCTACTACTCGTGGGTGCACCCCTTTCTCCTAACACTGGCACACTCTCCCGCGGTTGATTATTCCACACGGAATTTTCATAACGACGTCACCTGGGTTTTCTCCTGTTATTGGGCCGCCAAAATTTCTCCACGTCCGGTCGGCCCCTCACAGGCGCTGCTAATGGTTTCCCTGTCTCGTCCCAGCAGATACCCTCCCCGGATACTGCTGAGGCGGCTGTCACACCATCTGGCGTTATTACTATTCTGTGAAGCCCGTATCACGTTAGTATGATACTGGTTTCCGTCATTCCTGCCATTATTTGCATTGTACCGATTGTTATTACGGTCCGAACCATTATCGTTATTGCTGCCATGGTTGCGGTATGCATTATTCCCATGGTTATCGTTGTTGTGGTACCCGTTGTTGTTACCACGGCCTCTACCACTGTCGCGATTATTGCGCCAATTGTCCTCGTCCTCAACTCTTTCCAGGAAATCATTGATTGTCTTGTAATTGCTTCCTACGTAGCGTTTTGCATCATCTGGAAGCTTCTTGTAGAGTTCCCAGACTATTTCGGATTCCGTGCGGTGATCACGCAAATATTCCAACTTGCGGATCCAGTCCTGACAAAACTCCTTCATCGAGCCGCGGGAATTCGCATCGAAAGGCCTCGAAACGATAAATTCGCGCCAGACACTTTGTTGTTTTTGCTCTGACCAGTATTCAGCCAGAAACAAATTTTTAAACTCGTCAGAAGTCAGGTTCGTGATGTTGAGGTTTAAGCCCCAACGCTTGGCATCACCAGCCAACACGTCAATAACCGCATTAATTTTTCTCTCATTAGTCCATGATCTGGGTAAAACTCTTTCACAACTTTTAATGAAATCCGTCGCGTGTATACCGCCTTTTTTCACGGGGTCGAACCGCTTCTCTTTCGTCAACAATTTCGAGCTATGTGCACAGATTGGCACATAGCTCTGTTGTTCGTCAAGTTTCTTTTCTAATTCCGACACTCTCGTAATTACTTGGCAAGTGGTTGTCGCAAGAGTTTCTACTTCCCTTTTAGCCTGCTTCGTCACTTTGGTATCTACTTTGGATACTAAAGCCTTTAAAGTTTCCACCTTCTTTTCATCCTTTTTTTTCACTAATTGAATTTTTTCCGTCACCTTATTCTCGATGATTGGAGCAACTGCTTCTCCTACACTTTTCTCGATTCTGCTAATTTCGGAATCAAAACGAGTATTTATGCTCGTAATTTCCGCTTGAACGCTTATCATTTCCTGTTTAAGATTACCGATTTCGGTATTAATTACAACAATATCTTGTTTTATTTTATCAAATTTTATGTTAACAACTCCAACATTGTTGTTAACAACATTAATAGCGTTGTTCTGATTGTCTAGCTTCCGTTCAATTTTTTCATACTGAGCTTCTTGCTTGGCAGACTGAGCTTCTTGCTTGGCAGATTGAGCTTCTTGCTTGGCAGCCTGAGCTTTAATTTCTGCCGATTGACTCTTGATTTCGTTAACCAAAACATTCAATAAATCAGTTAAATTCCCGGAAACTACCGGTTTTACTTCCGTAGCTGGTTCCTCTATATATGTTCCCCCGTATTCGACATGAAGGGGTACAGATTTGATTTTCGCTTCCGATTTCGAGACATTTTCTTAAGTTTGGAATTCCATTTCTGCTCTTTGTTGCGTTTCGGCGGTCGCATCTTTCATGCTAGCCGCCTGCCCCTGAACAATGGGTTCCGCAGTGCGTGTTTCCCACTGTTCGACCGATTGTTCCGTATCCAAGGCTACCAAATTTTGGTAATTGTTGCCTTCACTCATTTTAATAATTTTCAATATAAATGCCAAATCTCAAATATAATTAGGATTATAACCACTACTTATTGTCGCTGACGTAACGGCCTGTTCGTAACCAGTACTTTGTTACGAGATTTGCACGATGCAGAATTCGTGTCCAGAACAACCTCAAATTTGAAGATTGTCCTGTCACCAGGTCGCAACGTGTAACCTCCGCCTCACTTATCGCCCTTAATGACTGTGAAAAATGAAACTGCATGTACCTAATGGAAATTTGGGAAAAGCAATCGTCATCGAAGTTAATCTGTCGGTAAAGAGGGAGGAAAGGGTTTAACTAGCGGTAATTAGATGTTTGAGATTTGGGGAAAATTACGGTCGCCAGTCCTATGGACAATTACTATAGTATCTGAAAAAGAAAGGTTATTACACATATAACTAGCACTAGAAGCATGGCAACTGAAGGTTGACACGTGTAGTGTGAAAACTGAAAGTTTGTCAGAAGTATTAAATTTCGCTACACTCTGACTTAATTTAGTAAAAGAATTAATAAAACCGGAAAATTTAAAGTTAATTTAGTGACTGAAATTAATAGTGAGCTTCGTTTCTGAAGCACATCGAAATTCAGTAAAATACGGTTAGTTGTGGGCTACCTCAACAATCATTTCAAAAGCTACTTGAATCTACACAATTTAGAAATAAAAGATTTAACTCTGAACTTGAACTAAATGGTTCTGAACAATTAACAATAGTAAAATTTAGTACGTACCAAGCTGAGCTGCAGTCACAGGTAAGCTAAAATATGCTAACAAAACTCGCACTCTTAATTTGTGCTTGTGTAATCTAAATATTGTAGCCAGCTATGAATACCTTAACTGAACTTTGAAATTAAAGCAGTGAAATGGAATGATATTACTTTAATGCTGGCGTCTGAATTTCAACGATACTCGGGTTCATTTCGGAAAAGGAAGGGACCCTGCTTTGTAATGCAACTGGGACAATGAGCAACAAAGGTTCATGCTAAGTTGCTGTAATTTTGTGATGCAACAATTTTAAAAGCTGAGGTCTGCCATACAGTTCTAAAACTTTACGTGCTTCCAGTCTTCCTTGTTGGTTGATTGAAGGTTTGAAGCTGTCGATCGAGGAGGTGGCGACAGTCACTCATTGTCGGCCGTCGCTGTTGCAGAAGCTGGATGTTGGCGCGCCTTCTTCTCGACACGGTCTCCAGCCGAAACGGGCTCTTGATGTTTGCCAGCTAACGCTTCCCGTCCGCGACACCATGTCCGAAACTATTATAGCAAGTCGAGCGCAATTACATGCTGCCAAACCCCGAAAGCGCGGCAACTCGCGGGAGCGTCACACAACACACCTTCTCCACTGCACTACCCCAGCCAGACTCCCCCTCTGCCCGCGCTCCACGCGACAGACTTAACACTCTAAAAGATCGTAAACACTTTGGTTCTCCACACGACCTATCGATGTAATCGTTCGATAGCATAGTTTTCCTTAGGCAAGACCAAGCGTAAAAATACAAATAATATTTACAAAACAACATCGACATAAATGCATAAATATATATATACAAATAGTAAAACAATTACAATACATAAAGACACAGAAATGTCATACCTTGAGGTAACAAAACAAGGAAAAAAATTATAGTACAATAGATGGAAATAGGAGGATATGCATTTCCGGCGTTACACGTTGACCGTTCTCGGTCTAGTCTGGGGGACGGCGGTCGAAATCCCTGGCTTCCCACCCTAATTCAAGTTCTCCGTGGTTCGTTTTTTTCTTTAGGGAAAATGCCGGAATGGTTTCTTTGGCACGAATACGACTACTCTCGTTTCTAAGTACGAGTTTGGGCTAAGTCTCTGACAACTTGGTATTGCGTTTGTTGGCGGTGTACCTAATCCATTCCAATTGTGGGATCTATATTAAGTGAAAAGAGCTTACGGGACATATATTTGGTGAACAGAACTAATGCCTTTGTTGTAGGTGCAGCGACCTCTTCAATACAGACTTGCAGATGAAAGAGGGATTAGCCACCTTTATAATGGTTATTCTGAAACTGTACCAGTGTCGGGAATTAATCTAAGGATGGTAGTGAACATCGGCTTATCAAATGAATGGTGCAATACCACCGTGTGAGTCTTGTATATGCTACACTAACATTATCTCACGAAGACAATGCATGTTGATCAGATGCCTCATCATGACAGACAGCTTACTAAGCCAGAACGTAATTCCACGTAATTCGTGCCCACAGACACATTGGAGACAATGGTGCAAATTAAATTATCAGAATAATTTGCTCCAAACCCATTGATATGAACAATTCTCTCCCACTGCGACACACAATTTTGAAATTTGCGTCAAAGATGCCTACAAACTTCCTTAATAATGATGCAAAACAGTGGCACCCGTGCTACATCACCCTCGGGCTCGGCGAAACTTCGAACAGCAAGTTGCGAAAGAATAGGAAAAAGCATAGAAGTTCATTTGAGTTGTAAGGTGACTTAATGATGTCACATCGGCACCAGATTTCACAATTATTCTGCGCAACTCCATCGTGGACGTGTCACGTAAAGGGAAGATCGTCACAGATCCTCTTATCAATATTTCACCCCTTGTTTACACACCTCTGCGATGAAGGTCAGACCGCGGCAGGCAGCGTTAAAATCACGCAGTTTTCTAGTGGGTGACGAGGAAGACATTTAAGACAAACCGTCGCTCGTAGTCAACACGAGAATGTCTCAAGAGGTGGTGCGAAGGGCATCCATGAAATCACCCCTTCCCTTGGGGCGTTAATTCCCATACATTTCGTGGTCGGAAACGAAATTTCATGGTGTGATAGGCAAAAGGACGAAGTTCTGCGATCTCCAGACGATTGAAAGGTGGCTACACTGAGTCACAGCGCCAGAGATTCCGCCGCTTCCACTGGGGCAGTAGTAGTTCAGAGGTTGCCGCGGGCAGTACTTGTTGAGATGATGACGAGGGCAGTATTAGTTCAGAGGATGTCGTGTGCAGTTGTTGTTCTGTTGGGCGAGACAGTAGATGCTGTTCGGTTGGTGTAATGTTTAGATGGAAGATGTTGCAATGATCACAATGTATTTTTCGTCAATACATATGGAGGTAAAAAAAAAAAATTATTTCACATTTCCTAAATGACAACGCCTCTTGGTCACAGGTTCTGTCAACAAAGCATCTGGCTCGTGTTCATGTATTAGACTTGTAATTCTGGTTTCTATGTGCAATTATATTATTTCTGGTTTTTCAATTAGTCCATTGTAAATAGTGTTTAAAATATCTCGTCGTATTGAGGAAGAACCGTGCCAGATACATGTACGTTGAATCACATTACCACATACAGAACAATTACACTTGTGCTTTGTTGTTTCGTAGCTTTTATAGTTGCGGGGGACTTAATTAATCAATTGTGTTAACGGAAATTTCCTTTCATTCTTTATTGTTATTTTATGCAGTCAGATTGCGTACTAATACTAGTCAGGGCCAACCGGTTACGAGACTTCGCAACCGGTCACACAGCTACTAAAATTATTGTATTTTAATTAAACCCCCATGCACGATTCAGGCCTCCTCTATGGATATCGTGACCCTGCAATCACACTGAACGTGATGTGATCCCTTTCGAGCGTAGTGAGGTCACTGTTTTTGCTCTGGTACACAGGGTGGAACAACTAGGGACCGTTCAAAACCATTCGACTAAATCTGAACGAGATCCAGTGTTTTGTTGTTTTTTCAGCCCACATGTGACGATTACAGATAGATGCAACATTGGCATGTGCGTAAACAAAATGACAAAGGATCCCTCTAAGCCCCCCCCCCCCCCCCCAGTTCAGCAACACATCGCTGCCACTCACGCACATCTATTGAGCACATTAAAAATGCGCTTGTCAGAGACCTCAACACCCATTCCGCTGAGTGATACCTCGCGTCTGCCCTAGCGCCTGAGGGTGGGCAACCTACCTGTGGGATGTTGCAGGGGTTGCTGGCGAGCCCGACGGTGACGTCGCAGGACGCCACACTCTCGTACCATTACAAAGAAAGGATGTAGGCACCTTTGAGCCAAATTATGTGTCACAATTACGGGGTTTTCGGAAAAGTGATTTTTTTTTATATACAGTGTATCTGCGAATAAAAGGCAAAGATGCAAATGTGATGCGGGCTTTCGTTAGACTAGGATTTGGCTAGGGTTGTGAAAGCGTAGGCTTGTGGTCAAACATCTACATCTACATCTACATCCATACTCCGCAAGTCACCTGACGGTGTGTGGCGGAGGGTACTTTGAGTACCTCTATCGGTTCTCACCTATTCCAGTCTCGTATTGTTCGTGGGAAGAAAGATTGTCGGTATGCTTCTGTGTGGGCTCTAATCTCTTATTTTATCCTCATCGTCTATTCGCGAGATATACGTAGGAGGGAGCAATATATTGAAACGATTTCTTTCATTAACAATAGCTTACAGTGCAAGAGTGCATATATAATTAAACAAGGCAAACTATTGCGCTCAATCTGCAGATCAATTAACTTCAAATGAAACAATAATTTCAAAACAACAAATACTCGCCGCATAGTAAAATAATAAAAGTTTGCAAAAGCATCATTAAGAATGTACGACAGTACTTAACCTAAATTGAACGTATACATACCATTCGGAACAAATATGGCTTCGACCCACAAAAACTAACCTTACACGTGGCACAGAATTAATACTGCCAACAATTCTACCTTATCAGAAGACATAAAAGTACCAGAGCCGTGTATCGACAGGATAGTCTGCTGGCGTCCCACTAGGGTTTACGAATTGCCCTACCCACCGGCTTTTAGAGCTCTCTCCGCACAGGCTCACTCTCATTTCCATTTGGAATTTTCATGCTGCAGCAGCGCAGTGTAGTGTGCTCCTGCCAAGCCTCTGTAATTCGCCCGCTGTTCTCACCAACTGGTTGGAGATGATGCACTCGCTGGACTGCGACAGAAGAGATTTGTTGCAGCCCAAAGGCTTCAGCGAATGTCAGACACAAGCTAAGGAGCTAGCACTTGGTGACTTCATCCCATGCACAGCCAGCATACCTCCGAAGACAACTAATTTGGTGAAAACCTTCAGAGTGTAGATGTTCCACAACTAGTTACTAGTTTTCTATAAGACGAACCGCAGCTACATTTATTTCGTTGCTACCTTCTGCAGTATTAGGGAAGTGTAATCTAGCCCTGTAAAATTGCAAACCAATCTTACTGGATTTGTTTGTGTTGTGCTAAGGATCTCGGTAACGCGTTTATGTGCAACGTTTCTCGCAGTTTTATAGCTCTTCTGTTTAATTTTATTCCTTTTTCTAGTAATTATATAGGGTGATCGTGACAGGGCCAAATGTCTCACGAAATAAGCGTCAAACGAAAAAACTACAGAGAACGAAACTTGTCTAGCTTGAAGGGGGAAACCGGATGGCGCTGGTTGTCCCGCTAGATGGCGCTGCCATTGGTCAAACGGATAACAACTGCGTCTTTTTAAATAGGAACCCCCATTTTTTATCGTGTAGTACGTAAAGAAATATGAATGTTTTAGTTGGACCACTTTCTTCGCTTTGTGACAGATGGCGCTATAATAGTCACAAACATATGGCTCACAACTTTAGACGAACAGTTGGTAATAGGTAGGTTTTTTTAAATTAAAATCCAGAACGTAGGTACGTTTGAACATTTTATTTCGGTTGTTCCAATGTGATACATGTGCCTCTGTGAACTTATTCCTCTCAACAGCGAGTAGTTCGCCTTTCGTAATGTTCGCACATGCACTGACAATGCGCTGACGCATGTTGTCAGGCGTTGTCAGTGTATCACGATAGCAAATATCCTTCAACTTTCCCCACAGAAAGAAATCCGGGGACGTCAGATTTGGTGAACGTGCGGGCCTTGGTATGGTGCCAATCCACCTGTCATGAAATATGCTATTCAATACCGCTTCAACCACACCCGAGCTATGTGCCGGAGATCCATCATGTTGGAAGTACATTGCCATTCTGTCATGCAGTGAAACATCTTGCAGTAACATCGGTAGAACATTACGTAGGAAATGAGCATACATTGCACCATTTAGATTGCCATCGATAAAATGGGGGCCAATTATCCTTCCTCCCCTAATGCCACACCATACATTAACCCGACAAGGTCGCTGATGTTCCTCTTGTCGCAGCCATCGTGGATTTTCCTTTTCCCCGGTAGTGAATATTATGACGGTTTAGGTTACCGCTGTTGGTGAATGGCGCTTCGTCGCTAAATAGAACGAGTGCAAAAAATCTGTCACCCTGCCGTAATTTCTCTTCTGCCCAGTGGTAGAACTCTGCACGACGTTGAGAGTCGTCGCCATGCAATTCCTGGTGCATAGAAGTATGGTACGGGTGCAATCGATGTTGATGTAGCATTCTCAACACCGACGTTTTTGAGATTCCCGATTCTCGCGCAATTTGTCTGCTACTGATGTGCGGATTAGCCGCGACAGCAGCTAAAACACCTACTTGGGTATCATCATTTGTTGCAGGTCGTGGTTGACGTTTCACGTGTGGCTGAACACTTCCTGTTTCCTTTAAATAACGTAACTATCCGGCGAGCGGTCCTGACACTTGGATGATGTCGTCCAGGATACCGAGCAGCATACATAGCACACGCCCGTTGGTCATTTTGATCACAATAGCCATACATCAACACGATATCGACCTTTTCCGCAATTGGTAAACGATCCATTTTAACACGGGTAATGTATCACGAAGCAAATACCGTCCGCGGTGGCAGAATGTTACGTGATACCACGTACTTATACGTTTGTGACCATTACAGAGCCACCTATCACAAACCGAAAAAAGAGGTCCAAGTAAAACATTCATATTTCCTTACGTACTACACAAATATGTAATAGAAATGGGGGTTCCTATGTAAAGCAACGCAGTTGATATCCGTTTGACCTATGGCAGCGCCATCTAGCTGGCCAACCATGGCGCCATCTGGTTTCGCCCTTCGCGCTAGACGAGTTTCGTTCTTTGTAGTTTTTTCGTTTGACGCTTATTTCGGAGATATTTGGCGCGGTCACGATTAAAGGACCCCCTGTATATTCCTAGCCCTCAAGTATTTCATGCGTAAGTGTTTTTGAAGTTGTTTGATACCGTTTAATAGTGTAACTTTGTTTACTGCCATGTTTTAATAAGACTGTCTTTTGGATATTGTAGTACAGCCGGTTTACTGTGTGATGAAACTTCCTGGCAGATTAAAACTGTGTGCTGGACCGAGACTCGAACTCGGGACCTGTGTAATATTCTCAAATGTAGAGTGTGTGTGTGCAGCCAGTGTTAGTGACGGAAGCTGGATCCGGATCGTATATTGCTTTATTTAACTCACGTGGTATTAATTTTTCGGTGTCAGTTTGACACCTGAGAGATTGATTCTTATGCTTCACAGCTATAGAATTGTGGAACGTGGTATTTTTCTTCAGTATTAGCTTTAAAAAATAAAACATATTACCCAGTTGTTGTAAGCTTTTCTTTCTGGCCATTTCAGTCCCAGTTGCCTACTTTGCTACCTTTAATCGCCCAATTACGACCAACACTTTTAACCACACGCTGGACAGACAACCCATACGAACAACACAATCTCAGTGACACCACAAAGTACCTCATAACCAAGCATAACTGGTGCTAGAATTACAATGCTAATCTCTATGACAGAATTAGACACATCACAGTCTCACCGTTCTTTTTCGATTCAAATACAATTACAACACAATCAGAGTACACCACAGCCTTACCACGCCTTTTCAATTATAGAACTAATATGTCATCTCTGCTCTACAAATACAGGTGCAAGACGGCCCTCTCATCACACACTAATTCCAGCACATAAGCAGACACACTCAACAGCCACTCCTACTCCCTGCTTTAGAACTGTCGCGGCAGACTCTGCCTTCCATGATTCCGCCCTGGCTCCCAGCTGCCGTGTCTTCCGGGTGTATGGAGGAAACACCGCTGTCCCAGCCAGACAATGTCCGGTTGCCGGCCGGATACGTCCGCTGTCGACAGTTGCGAGGTCACTGCCCTGCTGCCTCATCTCGCGTATCTCACTCCACGCCACTGTCTGCTTGTCCAGGGTCCATCTCGTTTCGCAGGCTAACTAACTTTCCTACTGTTATCACCGTGGGAGGTAATCGTCGCACTACCTACGCTCTCCTCGCGGCCCCTCACCTGGCGCCATATCCGCGTAACTCAAACACGCGCTCCCAGTGGCGGGTAGTTCAAATGTGCCGCAATATACGACGCACAAATAAGTCATTTTCCGCAGTCTCGAAGCAGCTGAAATTCCAGATATCTTACCCACACCAGTTCTGCTTCTAAGTCATTTCGAATGATAGTAATATCAGAAAATTGAATCCGCCTTGATGCAAAACACCTTGTTATTCGTTTATTTCTTTATCCTCCCAAAACTAGTTTCGGCGACAAATATCACCATCATCAGTGGGTTTTTTTTTTTTTTTTTTTTTTTTTTTTTTTTTTTTTTTTTTTGCCACGCGAACAGCAAGATGGCGTGGATCAGAAACAAAGTGCGGAAGTTTTGTTTTTCTGTGTATAAAAGCAGCCACATACCGTCCAACGAACATGACATTATGGTCGCTAAGTAAAAAAAGGCAACAGAATAAAAGCTCACAGAAAATATGCCGCAGACAGCGACAATAATTGCTTAAAAATGCTGTAACATACAATAAATAAGATTTAAAAAAACACTGATGATGGTGATATTTGTCGTCGAAACTAGTTTTGGGATAATAAAAAAATAAACGAATAACAAGGTGTTTTGCATCAAAGAGGGCTGAATTTTCTGATATTACTGCTTTTCCGTGCAAAAACACGGACCAAATGGAAGAGTTCCAAGATAAAATCATTATTTCGAATGATGTTAACGGTGAAACACGCAACAGCGACGGGGAAGAAACGTTTCAGTCATAACTCCTAACAAACGGCGAAGATGTAAATTAGTTATTTTGTGTGCTGCAGTTACATTAATGTGACCACTGCCTGTGATCATAGTCAACGTGCAGTAAGCACTGACAGACACCAGGCCACAGCGCCAGTAGTGGAGAGGAGTGTGACGGCCGTTGTGGCCGAGCAGTTCTAGGCGCTTCAGTCCGGAACCGCTCTGCTGCTACGGTCGTAGGTTCGAATCCTGCCTCGGGCATGGATGTGTGTGATGTCCTTAGGTTAGTTAGGTTTAAGTAGTTTCTAAGTCTAGGGGACTGATGACCTCAGATGTTAAGTCCCATAGTGCTTAGAGCCAATTGAATCATTTTTTGGAGAGGAGTGTGAAATGTGTGTACGTGGGAGGGGAATGGCAGGAGAGAGGGGGAGGGGGGACACGAGAAACATTGCAGTAGTTGTCGTAATGCAGAAACAGAGCTATTTATTTGACGTCCTAAAGGGCATGACCCGTGGCTTTCGGGTCAAGAGTGGAGGCATTTCTGAAACGGGAAAGTCTGTAAACTATTCACGTGCCACCATGTTTAAAGTATACCATGCATGAGAAAATGGCACTATCCAAAACCGGATCCAAGGCAACTGCGGTGTACCACCAGCCGTAGATGACATGGACAAAGGACGGCTACGGAGATGTGTACGGGCGAACAGACCATCTGACAGCTCAGATGAACCAAAGGGCTACCGACAGTGTAGCCCTAACGACGGCTCAACGAATGTTGCTCCATATGGGCCTGCACCTGGTTCACGCACCATAGCTGCTATTCATCGGTGACGAAGGCTGAAATTTGCACATCAACAACGCGATTGCAAGTCTACTGAAGGGCTACAGGTCGCTTTTCACAAGGGGACGCTCCATACTCTAAATCACGGATTTTGATACTCTTTAAATATGTTGTAGAGGCACTTACCCTGAGTACCTAGTGAGGCGGCGCGGTTCTTTCCGTCCCTTTACGACGAACCTGCACCTACCTGTGAACATTGTCTCAGCAGATCATCAGTAGGGAAGCCGAGCGAAACCTGCTGTACTTCGACGTGAACCAGGCTGCAATTAGTCACTAATCTACGTTTCGGGAGAAAGTTTTCACACAAATGGAAGTTTGGAAATTTTGTCCTCAATTAATATATTCTGAAACTTAGGTGAACAAATATCACTGCCAAGCCCGTGCTATTCTTAACACAGTCACTCATAATCCCTTTCACTCACGTTAGCAACTTTATGGTGCTGCATTTCCCGAAAACGTAATAGCTACAAAAATTCTGATCGTTTTTGATTGATAATGCTCGCCAAATATTAAGTCTGTCGGTACCAATTGCAGTCACAGTTTTTAGCCACCGACCTGCTCAATACGCCACGCGGAATATATGTCTTTTCTCGTCACAAAATTCACTTCAAAATTCCGAAATTTCTACACGCCCATAGGAATAATTATGCTGTCACTTTAGCACACTTTTGATGTATGAAACACTGCTAGATCCGGCAACTTATCATTTCCATCGGAACTACTACTACACACGTCCGATCTGTTTCATGGACAGGCCTCCACTCTTCTCTAGAATACTCTAAGTCTTCTCTACCGGCAGAGAAAGGCGCGCGCAGAACATTGCCTTTACCATTGGTCAGTTTAGTCAACAGCCAATAGCAAAACAACATTCTCCCGCGTCAATCCGCTCTTTTCATCAATAACCAATAGCAAAATAGTAAACCTAACGACTGCCCTTTTTTACCGACATAATTATCTAATATGCTGAAGCTTTGCTTCTGCATAAAGGTATTTTGTGGTGTGCATACTGTAAGGCCTTCGGTACACACACCATCAGATTATTTGACTTGTCGCTCTAGCGAAGTAGGCGAGTGTCAGTAATATGTCTCGTGGTCTTATAGTGGTGTGTTTATCTTCTGCCGTTATGTCAGACGATAGAAATGCCACTTGCACGCTTAGAGTAGCAGATTGACGGTGACCAACTTTAAACAGAACCTGATTAATTTTCACACATATTTATTAAAATAATAACAAGCCTAAAAATTACTTAACTTGGTTCTTGATGCTATTTACAACTGACAATCTGAAGTTTCTTTGGTCATGGTCCATTAATCTGATTCTCACATATCTCTAATACTCGACAAAGTGTCTATACATCTCTCTTCATGGCTATGTACAGGAATATGGTAATCTTATTAGGCGCAGACTGAAACTTGACTATAGACTGGTACAGACAAATGCAGACTAATGCAGACTGCCTAATTGGAGGTCTGTACACTCGTTATAATACCTTGAGCGTTCAGGTATCACTGCACGAGTGTGATCTGCGAGGAGAAAAGGTTCTACGTTAGCAGCAATCTCATTGGCTGCGTTACATATTAATACGCGGATCGGCGGAAGCAGAATTTGGTCCGTCTCTAAGGTAGCGCCATCTCGTAGTGCGGAGACGGACGAGCGCTGAGCCTGCGCTGTTGTGCTTAGCGGGGCGCGCTCTATTGGGAAAGTTGTGTACATGCTGACTATGCGGAACTATGTACACAACATATTTACTATTATTATTTATACCTGAATTATCTTTCCCTTTACCATAAACTTAATTTACAAATCTATTCTACAAAAATTCCCTTTGTCCATATCCATATTTCTTCGAAATGCTCCCACACTAAATCCTACTACATAACTCGTTAAACAATTATCTTCATATTAACCTTAAACCACACTCACGCATCATTCATACTGTTAAATCGCATTTATAACATTTTACATACACAAAAAGACATAATAACACTTTATGAAAATACTAGAACAGTTTATGAAAAACATTCTATTACTTTAGAGCACTCTAGTGGGCACAATCGAAACTAAAATCACAGTCCCCCTACCCAATATTGTCCTCTATCGGCTGATAGATAAACTACGTGCGCGTCCAGTGTCACGTCACCATCTGTCACTATCCAGCTCTCAGACACATCTCCCACTTAACCGCCTCCAAGGCAGGATCGTTATACGGCGCTACGCCTCACTGGCTATCCGGTATGTTAGTGACGGGCCTTGGTTTTTGAGAAAATCGATTTTTAAGTTCATTGCACGGTTTGTATACCAGACACATTACATACATTTTGAGCAAGCAAGCTGTGCAGTGGTGAAGGTTGCCGGCCACCGCCCTGGTGGTGCCGTGTTCGAATAATGCTCGTGAATTTTTTTTTTCAAAATCGACAGAATTTTTCAATTTTATTTCAAAGAATATCAACAAACAGAGTAAGGTGTGCGAAATTATAAAGATACATTCAGTTATTAATTTTTTTCTGTCATACAATATTACAAAATCTTGTTTTTCATCGCCCACATTGCTTGATGTGCCAGAACAATAACGTGGGTAATACTTATCACAGAAACAACCGAAGCACAAATTTTCGCAGCTCCACGCGCATTTTATGAAAGCAACCTTCTTGCAGGCGCACGGTTTCTTCATGAGCGATACCGGGAAACACAATTCTTTTGAATTCAAAAAGATTTCTCTTTCATACGCCAATTTCGATGCGAACCATGCGTATCTAATCATGCTTTCAAAATTATGTGCGCTTGACTGATGTTGTATTAGCCAATGTAATTTTATCGATGCCGGTCGGAGTGGCCGTGCGGTTCTAGGCGCTACAGTCTGGAGCCGAGCGACCGCTACGGTTGCAGGTTCGAATCCTGCCTCGGGCATGGATGTGTGTGATGTCCTTAGGTTAGTTAGGTTTAATTAGTTCTAAGTTCTAGGCGACTGATGACCTCAGAAGTTAAGTCGCGTAGTGCTCAGAGCCATTTGAGCCAATGTTATCGAATCTTCCCTAGAAGCGATCTCTCTATTGTCTTTCATCAAGTCGGGAGCATTCTGAATAATTTTCGTGAAGATTTTCACCTGTCGGTAAAAATAAACGGGTATAAAAACCACGCAATGAACATCAAAATCGATTTTCTCAAAAGCTCGTCGCTAAAAAACCGGCTAGCCAGGTACTCACGGTAAGAGCCTGTACAACATATTTGAAGCGCATCAAAATCCGTGATTTACAGTATGGAGGGTCCCCTTGTCAGATGAACCACGCTTCATGATCCATCGGACAGATAGCCGTTGGCTTCTACGGCGTGAAACATCCGACACAAAGGACCGGAGGAGGGAGCGTTGTGGTCTGGGGAATGTTTTCGTGGCATCCTGGGTGATATCGTCATTCTCGAATACACAGTGGATCGACACAAGTATGCAGCCATTCTTGGGGACCATGTCCACTTCTACATGTATTCACATTTAAGTGACCACCACCTATGTTCGACGTCAACGTGCAATCATCATTCACAGACGACAGGTGGCAGCAGTAGCAGTGGAGGGTATATAAGGGGGACGCGGAAAGCAGTGCAGTCGTTGGCGTAACGAGGAAATGGAGCGATTTACCTGACGTCCAAAACGACATGATCAGCGACTTTCGGGCCAAGAGTGGAAGTATTTCCGAAACAGCTAAGTTTAAATTGTTCATGTGTCGCCCTGGTTAAAATTCGTGGCAAACTGATGCTATCCAAAATGGCCGCCGAGGCAACAGTAGTGCATCACTAGCCATAGACTACAGGAGTGAGCTACGGCTGAGAAGATGTGCACGGGCGAACAGACCAGCAGCTGTTGAGCAACTGACCGCCCAGGTGAACCAAGGGGCAGATAACAGTGTCTCCTCAACGGCCGTTCAGCGAACGTTCTGCGTGTGGGCCTCCACAGTTGGTGCCTGGTTTATGCGCCGACGCTTACTTCTGTTCATTGCGGACGAAGGCTGGAACTTGCAACTCAACTGGACTGAAAGCATATACAGTTCAACAAAGTCAGAAGTGTCCAGGAGAGAGAAGGGAGTATTATTGTCTGGGGAATGTTTTCGTGGGCGTTCGACGGGCGATCTTTTCAAAGTACAGTGGATCTACACAAGTAGGCGTCTTTCCTTGGGGACCATCTCTACATGTAGTTCGTTCTTCCTCAGCTCGACGACAACTGCCAGCAGGACAATGCAACATGTCACACGGCTCGCAGTGAACATGCATCGTTCGAAGATCACCAGGATGAGTTTTCCGTGCTCCTCTGGACTCTAATCTGCACGGATTTAAACCCAGTCGAGAATCTGTCTGACATCCTCGATCGCGCTGTTCGCGGCGTGGGCTCTCAACCGAGAAACGCCGTGCATCTGGCCATGGTGCTGGAATCAGCAGGGCTCCAAATCCCTTCCAGGACCTCATTTACTCTCTTCCTGGACGTCTCCCAAAGGACCTTGCTTCTAACAGGTTATCACATTAATGTGACTGGACAGTGTAATTCGTATCATTGCAGTTTTTTTTTTTTTTTTAAGTTTCTGACATAGGTTCTGCTGTAGTGATCCACGGCGGTAAAATTGCTGAATCATGAGAATTCTCAACCGCAGTCCAGTAGTTCGAATTAATTAGTGGCGAAACACATTTTAAACTTCGGCATAAGAATAACATTCACACTCAGTGTGTGACACATATTTACCCTCTTGACGGTACAATAATTAATAAGGACATGGATTACAGATAATTGTAACTTCGTTCTTCGTACGAATTAACTAATCTTAACAGCTTAACTTTTACTGTAGGGATCGTTGGGTAATACCACTGACCTGATGTGTCAGCCAACTTCCATCCGCTTCTCCGCTACAGCACTGCGTTGGTGTTGTTAACATTTCAGTGACCGTGACAGTGTTCCCTAGGATGTAAAAGGAAAGTATCCTCACAAACGCAATCTATAGCCAACACAACAGGACTCAAGACCGGAAAGCGTTATTCAGGGTTCGAAATTGGACATGCAGTTTCTAAAAGAGTCATACCCTTAAGCGATTTAGGAAAACCACGAAAACTCAAAAGTCCGTATGACGGGACGTGTTTTTCAACTCTTCTCCTCGCGGTTCTGCCTCTCATGTGCTACATGACCTCGCCCGCTTTAAGAGAACTATGCAATGATGACTTCGACAACTTGGCATATATTAATGTGTATGACGTGTGTAGAAATGTGACAACCCGATGAGCCATCAAACGGCAGGTGCCACCTGTAGATGCCAGTCGTAAAACTATACCACAAATTTAAACAGTGCATCATTTATGGTTTATGAGCTAAACCGATGTCTACTTATTTGTCATTCTCAATAGCCCATGTACTATTTAGTATAGAGGACACTAGTAGGAGACCTAAGGAGACGCACGCACTCCTACTGCGTACTCGCAGACGTCGGCTAAGAAGTAATTTGGGCAACTGAAAATGACATTACCTTCGAAACAAGTTCAGCCAATAAACAGTATAAACTGCCTGGCAAATATGTAAAGCACCCAGAAGATATGGCTGGGTGTCAGTGTACACATAGCGTGTATAGGTGGGTATGTAAATGATCAGACTTGAATTTCTTTGTAACACTTAGAATGGCCACTAGATCGCATTAGTGTTGCTCCTGTTACAGTTATTACCAGGCCTGGTACTGAGAACAACGACAGGTGTTTAGTGATCGCTGTGAAGGATACAGAGATGCTGCGTCCACGTGTGAGACTGCATCATCAGCACTTGACAGTGTATAAATAGGGTCATATTGGGGTGTCCATCTGATCCGCCGGTCGAATAATCTAAAAGCAAGGTTTGTGGTGCATTCGGATGTAACGGTGGTCAGATGTTGGACTGTGTGGGAACGTGCGGACTCGTCATCAACTTTCCTCACCTCTGCTGCCATTAAGGGAGGACCGCCGTATTGTGCACAAAGCACGTCGTAACTTATTCACCTGTGGGCCTGCCATTCGATAACAAGTAACGGGCTTCCTGCAACATTCTACCTCATCCCACACCACTCGTCGGAGTCAAGCAGCGGCCGGACTAGGAATTACCATCCCATGCGTGGGCTGCCGCTAACATCACAATACAGATGGCTGGTTTTGGAGTGGTGCTGCGACAAGAACGCATGCATTGCTGGTGAATGGCTTCGTACTGTGCTCACCGACGAATCGCTGCTCAGCACTTCTCTGAATGACCATCGTCAGCGATTTTAACGGCGATCTGGGAGAGGCCCCACTCTTCCGACGTTTTGAACAGACACAGAGGTGTTAGTCCTGAGGTCATGATGTGGGGAGCCACCGGATATGACGTCAGGTCACTGGGGCCAGCGACGTACCATCACAGTTTGCGGAAATATCATCCACACATTTCCGAACAAAACAGGGACAGGTAAGTGGGAAAAGCACGGCAACATGTTTAACAGCTCGTGGAGCCAAGCTGCTGACAGGAATAGTATACAGAAGAAAGAAAAAGAAAAATGACGATCGGTTCGATGACGATCAGTTTGCCTTTTGGAAAGGTAAAGGCACCAGAGGGGCAGTTATCATGTTGCGCTTGCTAATCCTCGCATGACTGAATTAAATTCCACAGATATTCATTTGATGTGTCAACTTAGTAAAAGCTTTTTTCAATGTAAAATGGCGCAAGATGTCCGAAACTCTGAAAAATAATTCAGCAAGCCATAGGGAAGACGGGTAATATACAATATGTACAAGAACCAATAGAGAACAATGAGAACGGAAACCCAAGAACGAAGTGCTTGCATCAAAAACGCTGTAAGACAGGGATGCAATCTTTCGCCCGTTGTGTTCAGTCTATGCATCGGAGAAGTAATGACGAAAATAAAAGAAGGTTCAGAAGCTATGTTAAAATTCGTTGTGAAAGGATTTCAATGATAGTATTCGCCGATGACATTACTATCGCTAGTGAGGGCGAAGAACAACTACAGGATCTTTGGGATGCAATGAAAAATCGAATAACTACATATCCGCTGACATTAAACTGGGAAAAGACGAAGTTAATGAGATGTAGCAGAAACGAGAATACAGAGAAACTTAATATCAGAATTGACGCTCACGAAGCAGACGAAGTTTAGGAAGTCGGGTCCTTTGGAAGAGAAATAACCCATCACGGATGAAGCAAGGAGGAGATAAGAAGCAAACTAGTACAGGCAAGCAGGGTAGTTCTAGCCAAAAAGATTACACTAGTATCAAGGATAGGTCTTACTTGGGGAAGAAATCTGTAAGAATGTACGTTTCGAGCATAACATCGTATGGTAATTAATCGTGAACTGTGGGGCAACCGGAACAGAAGAGACTCAAAGCGTATGGGATGTGGTGCTACAGAAAAATGTTGAAAATTGAGTGAACTGGTAAGATAAGGAATCTGGAAAGAAAAGAACATATGGAAAACACTGACAAGAAAAGGGTATGGTGATAGGATTTGTGTTAACAAATCATGCAACAAACTTGAGCTGCAGAGAGTAAGAACTGTAGGGGAAGACAGAGATTGGAATTAAAAAAAAAAAAGAAAAAGAAAAAAAAACCATGTCCGACCAGGCCTTGAAGGCCAAATGGTACCGACCGGTCACATGTCACCCTCAGCCCTTAAGCGTCACCAAATGCGGATACAGAGGGGTTTGTGCTCAGCACACCGCTGTCTCAACCGTTGTCAGTTTTCGTGACCGGCGCCGCTGCTTCTCAGTGAAGTAGCTCCTCAAGTGGCCACACAAGGGCTGAATGCACCTCGCTTGCCAAGATTACTCGGCAGACCCAGACGGTGATACATGATGTGTTACCCAAGCCCGACAGCGCTTAACTTCTGTGAACTGACGGGAACCGGTGTACCACAACGGCAAGGCCGTCGGCAGAGATTGGGATACATCCAAGAAAAACAGAAGACATAGGATGCAAGTACCACTCTGAAAATAAGAGTTTAGTGTAGGAGAGGTTCAAATGGTTCAAATGGCTCTGAGCACTATGGGACTTAACATCTTAGGTCATCAGTCCCCTAGAACTTAGAACTACTTAAACCTAACTAACCTAAGGACACCACACACATCCATGCCCGAGGCAGGATTCGAACCTGCGACCGTAGCGGTCGCGCGGTTCCAGACTGAAGCGCCTAGAACCGCTCGGCCACCAGCGGCCGGCTGCAGGAGAGGAACTCGTGGCAGGTCATAAGACCGATTACTCAAACACACAGCAGAAGAAACCTCCTCCAATAATGCTGGAAGCTTATTTTCAAGAATATTTGGATACAGGGCTATGAATGCCGTGAGACAGGGGCAGTCGACTGGTTGTCTATCGCACCACAAGAAACATTTACAGAGGGTAGTTCCCGAAAATGTGTCTTCCCTAATGCATAAGGTTTTTCATCGGATCGCTTTTGTGGGTTAGGGATGTTAACGATATCGTCACAAGTGAAACTGGCTAAATCAGTAAAGAATATTAATGTTTTTACTCGGCGATTTGTAACTAGCCAACGACATACGTCTGCATTCACCTCTTTCTCGATGGTGTTGAATCTACTATAAATTATAAAGAGTCGAGTGTAAGTAATGAGCGGCATGTTGCGCTATGTGGCACTCTGATACTCTGCATGTCCATGATGTAGGACCTCTACTAAGTGAATAACGCCATCCACTTCATGCGCTCTGTATTCATTTACACGTTCAGCGGGAATCTGACTGCCGGGCAGTGCACTAGTTTCACAAGGCTTACTGAAACCGCAAGCAGACATTCTAGGTTCTGGTACAGCCTCTCCATTACGAAATATGTACACAGTGTAAGAAGCCTGTTTGTATGTTGGCAGCGCTATAGACTGTGTTAATATCGCTGACAGCGCTCTGCGCCCTAGGCAAGAGATTCTGTGGTTGGACAGATTAGCACTTAGCGAGTGCATAGAAAAGTGTATAGACATGTTTCTTCTTACTGGAGACTCTGTGTTGGTAGGACATGTATTGTAAGGAGAGGCGCAAGGAATATAAAATGAGGATGGATGTTGTTGGTAAAGTTTGGGTAGTGGAATTATTGACAGCTATATAATTTTTGGAACTGAATGTCACTTGAATAAGGTAAAATTTTCTAAATACATTATTTCTTCTTAACCAAAATCTTTCTTTTGCTAGCCAGATGCCTCATACTAGAGTCTATAGTAGTTAGCTGTATTCAGATTTGCGACTGTGTTGTAGTGTAACATGCGGTTGCAACAGCGAGGTGTACAAAAGGGACTTCCAGGCGTACGTACCTCCTATTTGTTCTACACAAGTGCTACATGTGAAGATGCTGGCGTTCCGTTTTGGGAGTTTTGAATTCCTTTGCTGTAAGTTCACACCCTCTTATTTGTTGTTTTTATTTTTGTGGGAGGTTGATGCAGCATCTTGTCTGCTTTCACTGTTCATCACATCTACTTGCGACGGTAATATATTCTTAGCACATTACATATTCTATAATGAGAATATAGCACGAAAAATATTAAGATTACAGAAGGAGAAAAGTCAGCGGCCGGACGGAAATTTCGTAACTTTGTAAGAAAAAAAGAAGAATTAGGGTATGAGCAAGATTTGAACACGGATCTCCCCCTTCACAACCCAAAACCGTAACCACATAATCACGATGCCCCTGCTACAGAACTGTCCTCGTTGTTGCATATCTTGAGCTTGTACTGTTCACAATTTTGTTTCTTTTTCCACAGTTCAGTACACCTTCTTTCTGTTTTCATGCTTGATCTTTGTTCAGTTTTTGAAGGGCTATCCACTGGGCCGTGTTAAGACTAAATCTGAGAGGGCAGCGATGGGGAGTTACGCTTTTTAGTGACGGCCTCCGTGGCGTCCCGCGAGGGGCAGCCTTCGGGCTGCTTGAAGGTGTTTAATTGCATACGTGGCCTTCTGCGAGGTCTGGTCTTGTATTTCTGGCTGTTCTGGACGCTAACAGCAGTCGCTGGCCAAGGACGGAGATATGGTCGCCTTGTGGGGCTGGCAAACGTTTATCACGAAGAGCGTGCCTACCCCATTTCGAAGATAGACTGCCCCCTTCTGCCTCCATGGTTGCAGGTTGCGTCTTCTGAGTCGGCTCAGTACCACTCCCGCTGCCTTGGTTGGTACATGTGGTCCTGCTAGCATTCCTTATTTCACCAAGGCTGGCGCAAATATAAATGGTAAGCACCTAGTTTTGCTCGTGATTAAGAGTTGAATGCGATTCCAGAAAACAGCTGTTCTTTTACTGAGCCTATGTCGCACGAGGCAGTGCAGTGATTAGCACACAGAAGTCACATTCAAGAGGACGGCAGTTCAAACAAGCGTCCGGCCATCGTGATCTAGGTTTTCCGCGATTTCCCTAAATCGCTTAAGGCGAACGTCGGGATCGTTTCCTTTTCCGTCCTTACCTAATCCGAGCTTGTGCTCCGTCTCTAATGACCGCGCTATTGGCTGGACATTAACCACTAATTTCCTCCTCCTCCTTTACTGAGCCCTTCTCAATGAAATTTGTTTTCGTTTCTTGCCTACAGTTTTGTGTAGCTATCGCTTGTGGCCGTCACTTTTTGCTGTGTTCTTGACGTTGATCAGCATCCCTTGAAGTCTGAATATGCCCAAGTTATTCTTAAGAGAGTTTTAAAAGAACTTATACTGTGCCCAGTTCTAGTTCCATTGTCACCTGTTCAAGTGTAAATATTGATTCTTTAAATTTATGTTTGTGTTTTCCTCTGAATACAAAAGTGTTGAAACCACTGTGTAACTTTTGTATTTATAACTGTTTCTTAACTTTCAACGGGCACAGTGTCTCTTGCTTTTACGTTTACTATGCAAAGGTACAAGACCCGTCTGCAATCTTTAATATGTTTCTCTTATACGATTTTAATGTGTACTTTGTGTGTTTTGCAATCTGAGCTGGGTCAAGCCTGGCCTGAGCTCAAGCCGGTAATCTTACGTTGGTTAATGCATTCACTTTCAGCTCCTTTAGTTCTATTTTGGGTCTTTGAGTGAAATGCAGTTTTTTTTGCTTTTTTCTGATTTATTGTTTTAATACGGGTGAACATCCATTTCATTACTGAATTTAAAAGATTAACCGAGTCAAAAGCTATCGAAATCCTAAAATGGTTCCAAAATTTTTAATGTGTCATTCAAATGGTAGTTACTCTACCACGTGTTTTGAAAGTAGCTAAAAAAGTGTCAATAGATTCCTGTGTACATTGGAGGGGCAAAGTTTTTATTGCTTATGAGATTAAAGAATGAGCGAAAAACTGAATTGTGACTAAATAGCTCTGTAGCAATTTAATTACTGTACTTTTTTGCAAGGTAATTGTTTATTATCTTTTGTGTTATATAATGCAGTTTCGAAAAAATAAAGACTTTAAAAGTTATTATTTTGTATACTCAGCACCTTATCACTCCCAGATCCATGCTCCTTGGCATCTGAATTACTTTTTTCTATACACTTGGTAAATAATTTAAAAATTCTCATAGGCTATAAGGACGGTTAATTCTTCACAAAAAGCAAATACTCTTTCAGTATGAAATATGACCCATAGTTTGCAGTGTCTCCAAAATTTACGAAAAAGGGTAAATAGTTCACAAACTACTTTATGAAATGTATGTGCAGTGAATTCCATAAAAATATATGTGGGCCATGTATCAGTTTGTTCGAGAAAGCTACGCCTTAACGCCTAGTGCTACACACGGCAACCAGTGCTGTGAAATAGCTCTCACAAAGCTTTCGTGGCTCATTATCGTGTCCGTACCACGCAGAAGCCGGCACTTGCTTCCTCACTACCTGCTATATTTAATGTTTCTACTTCCTGTACAGCTAAAACCATAGTATTAACCTCAAATGAAGTTGTAAACGTTACCCTCTTTTTTCTGTATGCGTACGTATACAGGGGTAACTGGGTTGGTCGTCTGCGTTTTTGTTAACGCACCTACCTCGACAGGATTCTTGCCGATGTTGCTTCACTCTGTGGTAGCAGACACGTGCTAGGCAGTGTAAAGCAGCGTTGACGAAACCACCACCCAATACTTACCACACAGGGGCCGCGTAACTAGTTGTAAGTCAGTTCCTGAAAGTTCATCAATAAAAATATCGGGCGTTCGGGATCTTCATTCTACTTGCAGAAAAGCGTTTAAAATTAAATTAACTCTGCTTTTTATTCATATTGAAACACATGAAATGACTATGAAGTCCGTATTTAATATAGGAAAACGTTACCATTCAAAGTTCACTCTATGTGTCACAAATATTCACTCTAAAAGCAGCCAAAATTTTAGTAAGTCCGACCCGACTAATTTTTACGTTCTACCTGTCACAGACCCACAACTATTCGCGAGTTAAACATTCGGCCGTTTCAGTGGTCTTCCTCGTAAGAGGTGCTCGCCAAAATATTCCGTACAGAGCACGAAACACGCCACGTGGAGTTGTTACTACGACCAGAAAGTTCACACGCTCATATCTCTCAGACTATTTAATTTAGAAACACCAAACTTTCATTAAAATGTTCGTAACTCCAGACTCTTCAGTCACTATATGTTCGAACCGAATTTAGCACACTCTTTTCTCGTCTTACAGAGTATTTTTAAGGAGCGATCTGACATTGTGTTATCCATACACCGGCTAACAAGCGACTCCTTTCGAGGTACTCTCCTATATGCCCACTTCTCTTTCGCGCAGGAACAGCTTAATTCTGATCGGCTGTTGATCTAAACGACCAATCAGAATGTTCCTTCCAGATCATTCTCCTTGCAAATCTTGCGTTATCCAATCACTAATTTGATAGTAATTAATGTCATCATACACACCGACATACGTCACCTGAATCGTGGTTGCAACATAACTTTCCCATGGTTCGTTTGTACAAGGTTATACGTAAAATGAAATATTAAATTTTAACGTATGTGCCACATACACTGTCTCAATCATTCTTACGCATTCACACGGCAAAACATAATCAAATAATAATTTTGACCGGTTTTTGAAATTACGTAATGCTCAGTGAATAAGTTTTAAAAAGAAAATTCTAATTCATTCATTTTTATGCACTGCTAACTTTGGAATGGCTTCAAATGATAATGAAAGTTAATCTGTTATTGTTCTTAGCTTGGTTTATAAAAAAGCGTAGGTTTTAGGTAATTCTCTTTGTCTCCAGAACTATAATAAATAAAAATCTGAAATTTTGACAGTGTCATTCTATTAATAACAAAAGGCTGTGTAGCACATTTCAACAAAATCGGATAATAACTACTATGGATTATTTAGATTCGTAGAAGGTATGAATCTTCGTATCGACTGAACGTTATATTATACAGTTCTCACTGCAGGCAGTGTCAGCTGTGCTGTGAGCAAAGAGAAAAAAAAAACATATCCATCCTGCAACCACAGTACTAGACGACTGTGAGCCTTACTGCAACGAATGTGATCTCGTAATAACTTGCTGCGTTACGAGGTGCAGACATGTTTTAATGAGCCCGAAATGTTGAAGCAGTTGATAAATCTAAATGATCTGTGCAAACTTCACGCTCAAATCACATACTACAATTTCGTAAGCGTAAGGAGTCAGCAGAGAAGACATTACATTTTATAGAGTTCCTCTACTATGCTGTAGCATTTTTAATATTAGACAAGGAGCACACCGACAACAATTCGCGCTCTTGCTACTTTTTCTTTCTTTCATTTTTCAAACAAAACAAGCAGAATGATCCCTCTACTTACTTAAGGCCGCACCACCCAAGACCTACTAAACACGTCTGGTTTTTACTTTCTTGTCACAAAATCCTCAGTTTATAACTTTCTGTCACCTGCCTCATGACCCAAGAGGTTAGCAACGCAGCGGTTACATCAGAACGAAAAATAATTGCAATATGTGCAAGACACCTAAGAGAAATAAGGTTGTGAAAAAGCTAAGTCTTTTATGTAGTTTATCTAAGAATAAACAAGAATAATTATATCTCATCTTTTGCAGTTGAACATACAAAAACAGCTAAAGTAAGCGAAAGTTCATCAACACTAAATCGAATCAATAAGGAACTGTAAACAGCTAAAGTAAGCGAAGGTTCTTCAACACTAAATCGAATCAATGAGGAACTGTAGCCCCCCTTGAACCATGGACCTTGCCGTTGGTGGGGAGGCTTGCGTGCCTCAGCGATACGGATGGTCGTACCGCACGTACAACCACAACGGAGGGGTATCTGTTGAGAGGCCAGACAAACGTGTGTTTCCTGAAGAAGGGCAGCAGCCTTTTCAGTAGTTGCAGGGGCAACAGTCTGGATAATTGACTAATCCTGCCTTGTAACACTAACCAAAACGGCCTTGCTGTGCTGGTACTGCGAACGGCTGAAAGCAAGGGGAATCTACTACGTAATTTTTCCCGAGGGCATACAGCTTTACTGTAAGGTTAAATGATGATGGCTCACCTCTTGGGTAAATTATTCCGGAGGTAAAATAGTCCCCCATTCGGATCTCCGGGCGGGGACTACTCAGGACGACGTCGTTATCAGGAGAAAGAAAACTGGCGTTCTACGGATGGGAGCGTGGAATGTCAGATCCCTTAATCGGGCAGGCAGTTTAGAAAATTTAAAAAGGGAAATGGATAGGTTTAGATGTAGTGGGAATTAGTGACGTTCGGTGGCAGGAGGAACAAGACTTTTGGTCAGGTAAATACAGGGTTATAAATACAAAATCAAATAGGGATAATGGAGGAGTAGGTTTAATAATGAATAAAAAAATAGGAGTGCGAGTAAGCTACTACAAACAGCATAGTGAACGCGTTATATTGGCCAAGATAGATAGGAAGTCCACGCCTACCACAGTAGTACAAGTTTATATGCCAACTAGCTCCGCAGATGACGAAGAGATTGATGAAATGTAAGATTAAATAAAAGCAACAATTCAGTTAGTGAAGGGAGACGAAAATTTAATTGTCGTGGGTGACTAGAACTCCATAGTAGGAAGAAAAGGAAACGTAGTAGGTGAATATGGAATGGGATTAAGAAATGAAAGAGGAAGCTGCCTGGTAGAATTTTGCACAGAGCATAACATAATCGTAGCTACCACTTGGTTCAAGAATCATAAAAGAAGGTTGTATACATGGAAGAAGCCTTGAGATAAAGGTCTCAGATATATGATATAGTGGTAAGACAGAGATTCAGGAGCAAGGTTTTAAATTGTAAAACATTTCCAAGGGCAGATGTGGACTCTGATCACAATCAATTGGTTATGAACTGTAGATTAAAACTGAAGAAACTGCAAAAAAGTGCGAATTTGAGGAGATGGGACCTGGATAAACTGAAAGAACCAGAGGTTATAGAGAGCTTCAGGGAAGGTATTAGGGAACGATTGACAATAATAGGGGAGAGAAATACAGTAGAAGAAGAATGGGTAGCTTTGAGAGATCAAATAGTGAAGGTAGCAGAGTATCAAGTAGGAAAAAAGACGTGGGCTAATAGAAATCTTTGGGTAACAGGAGAGATATTTAATTCGATTGATGAAAGGAGAAAATATAAAAATGCAGTAAATGAAGAAGGCAAAAAGGAATACAAACGTCTCAGAAATGAGATCGACAGGAAGTGCAAAATGGATAAGCAGAGATGGCTAGTGGACAAATGTAAGGATGTAGAGGCTTATCTCACTAGGGGTAAGATAGATATTGCCTACAGGAACATTAAAGAGACCTTTGGAGAAAAGAGAACCACTTGCATGAATATCAAGAGCTCAGCTGGAAACCCAGTTCTAAGCAAAGAAGGGAAAGTAGAAAGGTGGAAGGAGTATATAGAGGGTCTATACAAGGGCGATGTTCTTGAGCACAATATTATGGAAATGGAAGAGGATGTAGATGAAGATGAAATGGTAGATATGATACTGCGTGAAGCGTTTGACAGAGCACTGAAAGACCTAAGTCGAAACAAGGCCCCGGGAATAGACAACATTCCATTAGAACTACTGACAGTCTTGGGAGAGCCAGGCCTCACAAAACTGTACCAACTAGTGAGCAAGATGTATGAGACAGGCAAAATACCCTCAGACTTCAAGAAGAATATAATAATTCTAACCTCAAAGCAATTGTTGACAGATGTGAAAATTACCGAACTATCAGTTTAATAAGCCACGGATGCAAAAAACTAACACGAATTCTTTACAGACGAATGAAACAACTGATAGAAGCCGACCTCGTGGAATATCAGTTTGGATTCCGTAGAAATATTGGAACACGTGAGGCAATACTGACCCAACGACGTATCTTAGAAAATAGATTAAGGAAAGGCGAACCTACGTTTCTAGCATTTGTAGACCTAGAGAAAGATTTTGTCAGTGATGACTGGAATACTCTCAAATTCTGAAGGTGGCAGGGGTAAAATACAGGGAGCGAAAGGCTATTTACAATTTGTACAGAAACCAGATGGCAGTTATAAGAGTCGAGGGGCAAGAAAGGGGAGCAGTGGTTCGGAAGGGAGTGAGACAGGGTTGTAGCCTATCCCCGATGTTATTCAATCTGTATATTGAGCAAGCAGTGAAGGAAACAAAAGAAAAATTCGGAGTAGGTATTAAAATCCATGGGGAAGAAATAAAAACTTTGAGGTTCGCCGATGACGTTGTAATTCTGTCAGAGACAGCAAAGGAGTTAAAAGAGCAGTTGAACGGAATGGACAGTGTCTTGAAAGGAGGGTATAAGATGAACATCAACAAAAGCAACACGAGGATAATGGAATGTAGTCGAATTAAATCGGGTAATGCTGCTGTAATTAGATTGGGAAATGAGACGCTTGAAGTAGTAAATGAGTTTTGCTCTTTGGGGAGCAAAATAACTGATGATGGTCGAAGCAGAGAGAATATAAAATGTAGACTGGCAATGGCAAGGAAAGCGCTTCTGATGAAGAGAAATTTGTTAACATCGAGTATAGATTTAAGAGTCAGCAAGTCGTTTCTTAGAGTATTTGTATGGAGTGTAGCCATGTATAGAAGTGAAACATCGACGATAAATAGTTCAGACAAGAAGAGAATAGAAGCTTTCGAAATGTTGTGCTACAGAAGAATGCTGAAGATTAGATGGGTAGATCACATAACTAATGTGGAGGTATTTAACAGAATTGGGAGAATGGGAGTTTGTGGCACAACGTGACTGGAAGAAGGGAACGGTTGGTTGGACATGTTCTGAGGCGTCAAGGGATCACCTATTTAGTATTTGAAGACAGCGCGGAGGGTAAAAATCGTAGAGGGAGACCAAGAGATGAAGACACTAAGCCGTCCGGAGTGGCCGAGCGGTTCTAGGCGCTTCAGTCTGGAACCGCGCGACCGCTGCGGTCGCAGGTTCGAATCCTGCCTCGAGAATGGACGTGTGTGATGTCCTTAGGTTAGTTAGGTTTAAGTAGCTCTAAGTTCTAGGGGCCTGATGACCACAGCAGTTAAGTCCCATAGTGCTCAGAGCCATTTGAACCATTTGAAGACACTAAACAGATTCAGAAGGATGTAGCTTGCAGTAGGTGCTGGGAGATGAAGAAGCTTGCACAGGATAGATTAGCATGGAGAGTAGCATCAAACCAGTCTCAGGACTCAAGACCACGACACATAATAGGTTGTGAATGTATTTAAAATTACAAGTGTATTTAAGGAAGAAACAAGATAGGGCAACTTGACTTACATTTATATTCCTTTTTTTAATCTATCCTTTTGTAAAATTTTCAACAAAAAATGTAGTAGTAATCAAACTGAATTTGTATAATACAACATCTAAAATCAAACAATATATGATAACAGGCAGCAGGTCGTTACTTGGGAAATAAATAAAGAAAACGAATTAAAAAATAATGAAATAAATTTGAACGCTATTTTTGATTTACTCTAAGAAGTTTCATCTAATTATTCTACACATCCTCAGTGGTCCTAATAGGAAATGATTGTAACAATAGTTATACGTCCAACGATAAATATTGTTTTCAGAATAAATTGTCTCTTTGCAGTGGAGTATGTTTTGATATGAAACTTTGATAGGTCAAAACCGTGTGCTGGGCTTTCTCTCAGACATTTGGAAGAAACTGAAATACTGGCTAAAGCGTGATTATTATAGATGTGTGGTGACTCTTCTATCGGATATGTCCGCCGGAACAGACGCAACTCATCTATTTCTATCAGAGAGGAGAGCTCTTGGTACTTTCGGTGCGGATGTACCATATATTGCAAACCCCTCGGCGACTTAAACGAATGGTATGGTCAGCGGGGCTAATGCAAGGGAGTTCTGCTTGTGCATGACAGGTTGAGAATTTGGGTCCGAGAGGAAGCGCGTACGGGTGACCGAGGTGGTCAAGGCAACTGTTCTAGAGAAGCAGAGCATCCGAGTTCGAGTGCTGGTCTGGCACAAATTTCCATCCTTCACCGATGATTTATTTCAGTCTGTAGATGGCCGAATGTTCTGCTTTCTTTCAATCATATAAATATTACTTTTTCAGTGCTTTCATACCGGAACTTTTAGGTTTAGTTACTATCACAATCACTTTGAAAAAAATATTTACGTTTATGTGTCGCGCGTTTAATGTATGTGGACTGTAGGACTCAAACTGCTTTGAATGAAAGTTTTCACCGACTGCATTTCATAACACTGCTGTTTCCGCAATTTAATTTGCTACTGGGTTAACTGAGGCCTCTTCACACCCTCTCTAGTCCTTCATTTTCCACAATGCCTCAGTTAAACTACCAGCTGCGGACGACAACTACAAATACACTGACGGAAAAAATAGTACACTGGGAAAGACGACGTCGATTTTGATCTGACGACGGCATTCCTTTACGGTTCTTTCCCTAACAATTATAACTATACTACCGGTAACCCTACCATTTACTGCGTCATTTGTATAGTGTTCCAAAACTACCGAACATTAGCTTTGGTTGAGAGCAACTCTGGGGCATAATAGATTGTACGGATAATGGTTTTATGGTCGTCCGCCAACAGAGAGCATAGTGGTATAGTTACCAGAGCTCCATCTGTGTCTATCTTTTAATAGAGAATGCTCACGGCCAGAAGGCTCAGTGTAGTGAAAGGTGTGAAGCAAGCAGCTGAAGATCAGGATTCGGAAAAAATTCCCAAATCTGTGATCAGTACCTTCAGTACCTTAGAAATTTGGTTTCAACTAAATGGGTTGAATCTAAACATATCTAAGACTCACCTAATGCAGTTCAAAACCAAACAGTCAAAATGTGAGCAGATTAAGATTGTACACAACAACCAAGGTATAGAAGAAGATGACTCATTCAAATTCTTAGGTTTAAATGTGGATAAAAATTTGAGCTGGCAGGCACACATTGAACACCTGGCAAACAAACTGAGCAGCTTTGCATTTGCAGTGCAAATATTGTCTACTGCAACTGACATGGACACACGAAAAGTAGCAGATGCAAGCTACTTCGAATCCATTATTAGATATGGTATTGTTTTTTGGGGAAACTCGACAAACATAGTGCGGATACTAAAAATACAGAAAAAAAATCATACGACATATGTGCACTGCTAATCACAAAGAACCATGTCGACCATTATTTAGAAAACTTAAAAAATTAACTCTGCCACCCTTATACATATATGAGATTATTATATAATTGTACACCAGACATGAATTATTTGAGGGAAACCATTTTGTCCATTCACATGATACCAGAAATAAAGAAAATTTTATGCTCCCCTCTCACCACCTCAGACTGTATGCCCAGAGACCTCAATAAATACTAATGAAAATTGTAATAAATTAAAAGGAAACAAGTTGATGCAGATGAATTTAGGTTCACTTAAAATAAAGCTATATGAGGTACTGACACTGAAGTGTTATTAGTCAGTGGATGAATTCATGCGGGACAAACTGGAAATTTCTTATACCCGACAGGGTAGCCGAGAGTGCTAACGCGCTGCTTCCTGGACTCGGGTAGGCGCGGCAGCCCCGGATCAAATCCGCCCGGCGGATTAACGATCCCAGCCTGGATGTGGTTTTTAGGCGGTTTTCCACATTCTGCTAGGTGAATACCGGGCTGGTCCCCACGTTCCGCCTAAGTTACACGCGCCGCAGACATTTGAAACACTTTCGCACTATTTCACGATTTACACTAGATGCAGACAGCTGGGGTACACTGATTCCATCCCTGGGGGTACGGGATGGCGGCAGGAAGGTCATCCGGCCACCCCTAAAACTAACCTTGCCAAATTCGTTCTAACGACGCCGACCCTGCGATCACTGTGGGACTATGGCGTAAGCAAAGGAAAGAAGAAAGAAAGAAACTGGAAATTTCCTTATAGTGTTGTTATTTATTATAGTGCTACTATTTATTAATGTAAAAATCATTGCAATTGTTTTATAATTTTTTGACATGTCTCCTGTACGCAATCAAATGGATTGCAAATGTACGTCATGAGATGAATAAAACACAATTCACAATTCAGAATTCAAAGACAACCATGCCACGGAGAAACACAGGCGCTTCCTACAGCCAACTGAGTGACTTTGAAAGGGGTCAAATTGTGGCCTTCCGAATGGCTGGTCCTTTCGTAAAATTGCCACACACGTTTGACGTGCTGCATCAGTTGTGCAAAGATGCTGGTATCAGTGGTCACGTGAACGTTCTCACACCAGCAGCCGAAGTTCTGAACGTCCAAGCGCCACAGACGCCCGCCAGGACCGTTCTATTGTAAGGGCAGCAGTGGCAGATTGTACAGCTACTATACCACTGATGAAAGGTCCTGTGAGCCGAGACTTGTCAACACGAAGTATTGCGAACTACGGGTACGCATGCTTCTAGACCGTCTTCCACTCCAGCCGCAGCATTGACATATACGCCTCCACCTGGTGCCGTCAGACGATTACTTGGAATAGCGTGCCGTGCTCTTCAGCAATGAAAGCAGATTCTGCCTGACGCCACTGATAGTCGTTTGCGCGTACGACGTAGACCTGGTGAGCGCTGTCACGTAGAGGGCATTCGTCTAAGATGCACTGGCCTCGTCCCAGGGGTTACTGTCTCGGATACGATAAGCTATAACTCTCATTAACCTTTGGTGTTGTTGGAGAGGATGCTGACCAGCGCTCGGTACGTGCATAGATCCGTGTTAGATCTGTTCTTTTGCCGTTCTTGAAAATAAAGATGATGTGTTGTTCCAATAGGATAATGCTCAGCCACACACTCTCCGTGAAACTTCACGTGCTCTGCAAGACGTGCAGGAACTTCGCTGGGCAGCACGATCTCCGCACTTGAGCACGTGTACGATATAATGCAACGAGAAGTGACTCGTGCAGCACATCAAACAATAACTCTTATACAACTACATGAACAGGTCTAGCAGGTGTGGCATAACGAATTCAAGGACAGTATTCGCCGTCTGTTCGATCGACTCGATGCCAGAGTCAGTACCTGCATCGCCGCTCGTAGAGGGTACACCACAAACTAACATGAATGTTTCAGAATCAGTCGATACCTGTGAGCCATGCTGCGGCTCGCGTTGGTGCTGTTTGTAGGTTTCTTTCCTCTGTTGGAGGCCAAACCATATCGTTTAGTTGGAATGGTTGCCTGTCCGCTAGTGGCAGCAGCGGCGGTTATTGATATCTAGTAACTGTGGACCTATCTTTGGGGCGACGTTTTGGTTCTTTCGGGTCGTGTCAGTGTGCAGTTCGGTTGGGGAGTCGGGAGGAGCCAGGTCCGTGCAGTGCGACAACACGCCAGGACCACTGGCGGCACGCGTGGACTGCCGGATCGAAGGCCTTTGGTCACGAGGGTGCACGACCTCGTCGGGAACGGGATCCTGCAAGTTTTAAGTTGAGTGTATTTGGATTAGTAGAGAAACCTCCACCATATCACTGTCCCAGCATTTGCCAAATAAAAAAGGCACTGGACAGGAAGGGTTGTTCTATAGATCTGGTGTATTGTTGTTGTGTCAACGTGTTGCAAGCAATTGACCTTCACACACACACACACACACACACACACACACACACACACACACATTTTTATTTGATCTCTTTCTTATTTGCCACCCACACAGTGTGTATGCATGAGATAATCCTCTGTATTCGTGTGGTTCTGAGAAAATAGTACTGTGTGCATCACCTTGTTCTGATTATCCTCTCACCAACACTGCTCTAGTATTCCTTTTCACTGGTCACTCAGAGTACAACTTGCTCATCACCTCAGGTTTGTACTGTGAAGTGTAGCAGTCAACGTGGCAGAACACAAAAGCATATTTCTGCAGCAAGCAGAAGTACAGCTCAAAATCATTCATGTCCATGTAGAAAGGTAAGGAAAACATTCGATTCATGTCAGTAATGAGCATATATATAACACACAAGAAAGCATTACTTTTAAGAAGTAATTTTCTGCTCAACACAGCCACAGAATGTGAGTAATGTTTTAAAACTTTTGTCTGTTTTTTGTTGATCAGAGTTTGTGTTACAATATCAAATATGGATGAAATTGCTTTGACTCAGCAGTGGAGTTAAGCTGTATTACATTCATAGTATAAAACTTTTCTGGCTGTGGCTCTTCGTTTGGTATAGATCTGAAATCTTAATACGAAGTTCATAAGTTCAAATGAACCAGTGTTGTAAATAAAAGTGATGTCTCTAATTATCCAAAGTTGTGGTGATGTACATTTGGGTGATAGCAAAACAATATCAATGAGTGTGAGGTGTGAAAAATTTAATAACCATATTTTCAGAAGTTGTGTGAAAAAGTGAGGTAAATTCCACACAAGGGGACACCTAAAAGATGCACTGTGAAGCATCTTAAATTTATTTGCCCATTTTCATTTGACCGCATTCATATTTTCCGAGCAGAGTGGTCCAGTGGTTAGCACACTGGACTTGCATGTGGGACGACGATGGTTCAAAGTCTGCACCAGACCATCCAGATTTAGGTTTCCTGTGATTTACCCATATTGCTTCAGGCAATAGAAGGGAGAACCGATAGAGGTAGTCAAAGTACCCTCCGCCACACACCGTCAGGTGGCTTGTGGAGTATGGATGTAGATGTGACTTGGGTTCGTCTCGCTACTCGTAGTGTTGCTGAGGTGAAGAGCAGCGAGTGGAGTGCTTGGGGAAGGCGGATCTGATTAGTTTTCCTGGACATCTAATTACTATTTATTGCGTTCATTTGTTACTATTTGTTAGGTTCAATCAGCGGTATTTTTCCTGCCGCTAACGCCCCAGTTACCTGCCCTGGGGTTAGTGTATGTAGCGGCAGTGTACGTTTTCTCGCCTTACCGCTGCCGTCCGGTGAGGCGTGTAGTTTTGACAGCTTTATTGATTGTAGGTTGGTTGACGATTCTTCTATTCTTGTGGTAGTGATTCCTTTCCCGTTCTGGGCGCTCTAAGTGCAGTAATCTGCAGGCAGAGTCCTGATTGCCGGTTCCGGCTTTGGCGTATTTTTACATCTTTGCATTTGGTTTATTGGAAGTCAGGTAGCCTCAGCAAGATTATCATTAGTCATTCGTTAGACTGCACTAGTCTGACTTACCATCTTGTGAAGTGAATGCAACTCTTGGCTGCCTATCTCACCTCTCGCGAAAGTGTTTTTTGCCGGACCTACTCAGAGGTCGATTCCTGGTGCACCGTCTGTGACTGGTCCTTGTGTTTTATTACTGTATTTGCTATTTTATTCTATGTTTCTAAGTTGTTTGTGTAATTGCCATTCTTGGCGTTACAGCAGGTTTAAATGATTGTGCTACCAAGTTTACCATCATTTTGTCTCACCTGTTTGGTGATCAGTTGCTTGTCCTTTTAAATTAACCTTTGCTGTTGTATTTGCTGTTTTACTATATGTGTTTTTTAAATTTTTTATATAATTGCCATTATTGCCGTTTAAGCAGGTAGTCAGGGGGTTTTTTAGGTTTTCTTACTTAACTGTATTTTTCTTACTTAACTGTATTTTTCTTACTTGTCACTTCTTCTTCCGTGTGTATTTGCTTTTAGGAAGCTTTAATTGTCTGGTGCTATTAATAGTGTTCCATAGATTTCGTGTTTGTTTTGAATACAGTCAGAGAGTCCCTTTAGTCAGCCATAGTGCCAGTAGAGTCAGTGTCGTCGTAACTGCCGTCTGCTTCACGTCTGCTGTGCAGCGAGCTACCTTAATTTAAGTATTAACTGTATTTTTCTTACTTGTCACTTCTTCTTCCGTGTGTATTTGCTTTTAGGAAGCTTTAATTGTCTGGTGCTATTAATAGTGTTCCATAGATTTCGTGTTTGTTTTGAATACAGTCAGAGAGTCCCTTTAGTCAGCCATAGTGCCAGTAGAGTCAGTGTCGTCGTAACTGCCGTCTGCTTCACGTCTGCTGTGCAGCGAGCTACCTTAATTTAAGTATTAACTGTATTTTTCTTACTTGTCACTTCTTCTTCCGTGTGTATTTGCTTTTAGGAAGCTATAATTGTCTGGTGCTATTAATAGTGTTCCATAGATTTCGTGTTTGTTTTGAATACAGTCAGAGAGAGTCCCTCTAGTCAACCATAGTGCCAGTAGTGCTAGTGTTTGTTTTCAATACAGTCCAGAGACAGGTAGTGCAATTTTCATTGTTTTCTACAAGAAGTGGCTAGCAACCCCAGTTTAGTGAATAAACAGCCGCCTTTAGTGAATTAGCAGTCTAGTTAAAGGTTGAACAACTCTCTTCAGTAAATTGATTCTTAGGATGGATAGGATGTGTGACTGCTGTGTACGGACGCAGGAGGAGCTGGCCACTGTTCGCGAACAGCTGAGCGTGTTGATGGCCGCGGTCAGCCGTCTTCAGGCTGCTGCCTCGGAGTGTAACGGCAGTGGGGAGTCTGGTGCGTCGCAGGGTACACCCCAGGTGTTACATGCTTCACACACTGTCCCTGCTGTCGAGACATCTTCGCCGGTACCGGGCGCGGTTGGGCCACCCTCTCCCCAAGGGGAGTGGCGGGTTCAGCGGCGTTCGCGGCGCACGAGGCGGAGGGTCAATGTGGAGGCTGGCCGTGTGGCATCGCCCGCTCTGCCTGTGAGTGGACTTGTGGCTGCTCCTTCAGCAAGGTCCGAGCAGGCACAGGGGGGGGGGGGGGAGGGGTTTATTAGTTATTGGGAGCTCCAACGTTAGGCGGGTGATGGAGCCCCTTAGGGAAATAGCGGGAAGGTCGGGGAAGAAGGCCAGTGTTCACTCTGTCTGCTTGCCGGGGGGCCTCATCCGAGATGTGGAGGAGGCCCTACCGGCGGCGATAGAGAGCACTGGGTGCACCCGACTGCAGATTGTTGCTCATGTCGGCACCAATGACTCCTGCCGTCTGGGTTCAGAGGTCATCCTCAGTTCGTACAGGCGGTTGGCGGAATTGGTGAAGGCGGAAAGCCTCGCTCGCGGGGTGGAATCAGAGCTAACAATTTGTAGTATCGTTCCCAGAACCGATCGCGGTCCTCTGGTTTGGAGCCGAGTGGAAGGCTTAAACCAGAGACTCAGACGATTCTGCCGAGATCTGGGGTGCAAATTTCTCGACCTCCGCTATCGGGTGGAGAAATGTAGGGTCCCCCTGAATAAGTCAGGCGTGCACTACACGCCGGAAGCGGCTACAAGGGTAGCGGAGTACGTGTGGAGTGCACATGGGGGTTTTTTAGGTTAGAGAATCCCCTCCCTAGGCCCGACAAGACGCCTCCTGAGACGCGGCAAGGTAGGAGTAGGCAAAATGCAACAGGGAATAACAATATTAATGTGCTAATAGTAAACTGCAGGAGCGTCTATAGAAAGGTCCCAGAACTGCTCTCATTAATAAACGGTCACAATGCCCATATAGTACTAGGGACAGAAAGTTGGCTGAAACCAGACGTAAACAGTAATGAAATCCTAAACTCAGATTGGAATGTATACCGTAGAGACAGGCTGAACAGTGAAGGGGGAGGCGTGTTTATAGCGATAAGAAGTGCAATAGTATCGAAGGAAATTGACGGAGATCCGAAATGTGAAATGATTTGGGTGAAGGTCACTGTTAAAGAAGGCTCAGACATGGTAATTGGATGTCTCTATAGGCCCCCTGGCTCAACAGCTGTTGTGGCTGAGCACCTGAAGGATAATTTGGAAAATATTTCGAGTAGATTTCCCCACCATGTTATAGTTCTGGGTGGAGATTTTAATTTGCCAGATATAGACTGGGAGACTCAAACGTTCATAACGGGTGGCAGGGACAAAGAATCCTGTGAAATTTTTTTAAGTGCTTTATCTGAAAACTACCTTGAGCAGTTAAACAGAGAACCGACTCGTGGGGATAACATATTAGACCTTCTGGTGACAAACAGACCCGAACTATTTGAAAAAGTTAACGCAGAACAGGGAATCAGCGATCATAAAGCGGTTACGGCATCGATGATTTCAGCCGTAAATAGGAATATTAAAAAGGGTAGGAAGATTTTTCTGGTTAGAAAAAGTGACAAAAGGCAGATTTCAGAGTACCTGTTGGCTCAACACAAAAGTTTTGTCTCAAGTACAGATAGTGTTGAGGATCAGTGGACGAAGTTCAAAACCGTCGTACATTATGCGTTAGATGAGTATGTGCCAAGCAAGATCGTAAGAGATGGGAAAGAGCCACCGTGGTACAACAACCGAGTTAGAAAACTGCTGCGGAAGCAAAGGGAACTTCACAGCAAACATAAACATAGCCAAAGCCTTGCAGGCAAACAAAAATTACACGAAGCGAAATGTAGTGTGAGGAGGGCTATGCGAGAGGCGTTCAATGAATTCGAAAGTAAAGTTCTATGTACTGACTTGGCAGAAAATCCTAAGAAATTTTGGTCTTATGTCAAAGCGGTAGGTGGATCAAAACAAAATGTCCAGACACTCTGTGACCAAAATGGTACTGAAACAGAGGATGACAGACTAAAGGCCGAAATACTAAATGTCTTTTTCCAAAGTTGTTTCACAGAGGAAGATTGCACTGTAGTTCCTTCTCTAGATTGTCGCACAGATGACAAAATGGTAGATATCGAAATAGACGACAGAGGGATAGAGAAACAATTAAAATCGCTCAAAAGAGGAAAGGCCTCTGGACCTGATGGGATACCAGTTCAATTTTACACAGAGTACGCGAAGGAACTTGCCCCCCTTCTTGCAGCGGTGTACCGTAGGTCTCCAGAAGAGCGTAGCGTTCCAAAGGATTGGAAAAGGGCACAGGTCATCCCCGTTTTCAAGAAGGGACGTCGAACAGATGTGCAGAACTATAGACCTATATCTCTAACGTCGATCAGTTGCAGAATTTTGGAACACGTATTGTGTTCGAGTATAATGACTTTTCTGGAGACTAGAAATCTACTCTGTAGGAATCAGCATGGGTTTCGAAAAAGACGGTCATGTGAAACCCAGCTCGCGCTATTCGTCCACGAGACTCAGAGGGCCATAGACACGGGTTGACAGATAGATACCGTGTTTCTTGACTTCCGCAAGGCGTTCGATACAGTTCCCCACAGTCGTTTAATGAACAAAGTAAGAGCATATGGACTATCAGACCAATTGTGTGATTGGATTGAGGAGTTCCTAGATAACAGGACGCAGCATGTTATTCTCAATGGAGAGAAGTCTTCCGAAGCAAGAGTGATTTCAGGTGTGCCGCAGGGGAGTGTCATAGGACCGTTGCTATTCACAATATACATAAATGACCTGGTGGATGACATCGGAAGTTCACTGAGGCTTTTTGCAGATGATGCTGTGGTGTACCGAGAGGTTGTAACAATGGAAAATTGTATTGAAATGCAGGAGGATCTGCAGCGAATTGACGCATGGTGCAGGGAATGGCATTTGAATCTCAATGTAGACAAGTGTAATGTGCTGCGAATATACAGAAAGATAGATCCTTTATCATTTAGCTACAAAATAGCAGGTCAGCAACTGGAAGCAGTTAATACCATAAATTATCTGGGAGTACGCATTAGGAGTGATTTAAAATGGAATGATCGTATAATGTTGATCGTCGGTAAAGCAGATGCCAGACTGAGATTCATTGGAAGAATCCTAAGGAAATGCAATCCGAAAACAAAGGAAGTAGGTTACAGTACGCTTGTTCGCCCACTGCTTGAATACTGCTCAGCAGTGTGGGATCCGTACCAGATAGGGTTGATAGAAGAGATAGAGAAGATCCAACGGAGAGCAGCGCGCTTCGTTACAGGATCATTTAGTAATCGCGAAAGCGTTACGGAGATGATAGATAAACTCCAGTGGAAGACTCTGCAAGAGAGACGCTCAGTAGCTCGGTACGGGCTTTTATTGAAGTTTCGAGAACATACCTTCACCGAAGAGTCAAGCAGTATATTGCTCCCTCCTACGTATATCTCGCGAAGAGACCATGAGGATAAAACCAGAGAGATTAGAGCCCACACAGAGGCATACCGACAGTCCTTCTTTCCACGAACAATACGAGACTGGAATAGAAGGGAGAACCGATAGAGGTACTGAAGGTACCCTCCGCCACACACCGTCAGGTGGCTTGCGGAGTATGGACGTAGATGTAGATGTAGAAATGGTTGTGCTACCAAGTATACCATCATTTTGTCTCATCAATTTGGTGATCAGTTGCCTGTCTTTTTAAATTAACCTTGCTATTGCATTGCTGTTTTACAGTATGTTAATTTTCTTACAATTGCCATTCTTGGCGTTAAAGGCCTTCAGCCGAGACTGTGGTTACTTGCTTCAGAATTCTATTTGGGATAACATTGGTTTGTTTTGAAACATTATTTGCTGTGTCTGTATTTTACGGTCATTTGGTAGTTTGTAATGCACTGAAAGCACTATTAACTCCACAGCTGTTTATTCCTTCATTAATAACGTGTGATATCTTTATTTATTGCTGAGTCTGGAAATAGCGTTTTAAAATAAATGTATGTAATTGCAAAATGGAACCAACAGTAACTGATTACGGCCCAGTCCACAATCGTAACCGAATCTTGCCTTCCTGGACAATCAGTCACAACTTGATTTCTCATAACAGCTTGTACTATTGATCTGTAAATGTAATCTTTTCATGTACTCCATATACGTTGTTGCTACAATAACTCCCGAGTGAATTGGATGTCTCTACAAGGGTGTACTAACAATTTTTTCCTGCAGTCCATTAACACTGTAAGAGTTGGACATTTACTGGTTTCTGTTGAATTCTCAGAGCTTTACTACTTCGCGTTTAGTATCGTAGTTACAACACCTTTCAGCACGACACAACAGCAAAAAAAAAAAATGAATGCACACTGATACAGAGGAAGGGTTCTTACCATTCTCTGGCCACCGTAGTGTTCAGTGAGAGCGCCGTCAAATGGTGCGGAAGATATTACACGCGTAGCCGCGCTCGCAAAGTAGCTTTATTCGGAGTTTCAATTTTGTTGCCCAGGATCAATCAAGTGAAGCCGCAGCAATTTCCGGCGTCTAAGCATGTCCTGCCAAGCTCCGCACTTTATAGCCGAACCTTAATAAAACTTGTCTGCTGAAGGGTGCAGGGTACGGAGCGAGCGCAAGTCATCTCCCGCCGCCGCCCAAGTTCAGTGAACCGCACTCCGTGGCCTCGCAAACCCGCTAGATCAAATAATTTTCTGTTTTATTTAACTGCACGATGTTTTTCGTCAGCAATCGATCTACTAGGGATATCGAAAGTAGCCTTGCCATCAATGATTTCTCCTTAAATGAATTTCGGCTATTACGGAATTGTGACGCTACAGACCGTGATTTCTCATTCGTTGAGTGGTGCTCACAAGGTGGAAATGCGAGAGCTATTTCAAAGTGTTCCCGTGATTGTAGCGAGTCCACTTCCTCTCCAGCCATCGTGTGAGTTACAGCGTTGAAGACTATTTTTCACAGTTTGACAAAATTTTTGCAGTCAAGTTTCCAATAATATGCAATAATTATTTAAAACGTACATTAACCATTAAAACTAAGCGGTGTATTACTTAAAATAGTAGTAGGTTGTTATTTATCGCTCTAAATTTGGATATGAGAAGAGTTGGTTCTGTTTTTATGTTTTGAAGTCCAAGACGGCACGCGTTTCTATCCATATGGAATATCTGCTAAAATGTGGGCCCATCTTGACTGTGCGAGTGCTCAGAAGTAAGACCTAAACATAAAATGAATAACTACTTCAGAAATTTGTTTTGGGGTTAATAAACTTAAACGATTTGTTTCCGTATAGATTTTTTTTTTTTGTCCTGATAAGTAATTCTTTTAAGAGTTGGAAGTAAGAGGAATCTCAGAATTGCATTTTCTGTGGATTAAATACGGTCTTCTTTATTTTTATCGATTATCTGTACTTTGAGCACCCTGTTCTATATTTCTCGACTATTTACTATTACCCCAAAGTGCAATGTTATTAATTTTTCTCGACGATTTTGTTTTAAATTTTATTAAGAGAAATACAAGTTCTTATTACAAAAAGTAGCATTTTCTGACCAATTCTTTTGAGATACAACTGAAAAGTAAATGGTAGTCCATAATACCCGGACTTACCCTATATGTCAGATATGAGAAACAGCAGGAAAACCCAACCATGTTTACTCTGAGCGAATGTTCTGCGATCAAGTACCTGTAATTGGCCTGCACTTGAAATACCTCTTGTCCAAAGGATTTGTGGACAGTCTCCCTGTACGCAGTGGTAAAGTATTTCAGTGGTGGCAACGAGCTCAGAGTAAGCATTTCAGTTCCTGGAGCTCCGAAAAAAATTGGTACCTTGTTTACCTTAGGGGAAAGCGCGCGTCATTCCGAAGATCTTTCCGTAACTTTAGTTAGAGAAAGACGCGTGTTAGCAAGAGCAATAACTTACTTCCCCGAAGTAGAATATCAGAGTTACTCAAAGAAGCGAAAGTTTACATGATTAACAAACTGGTGTACATATAACTTTGCTCCCTCAGCGTAAGTGACATTTATGACCACATAAAGAGTATCCGGTTCTATAATAAAAGAGGAAGTACGGCGGCGAGATGAAAAGTTTGCCGACCGGCACAAAGATGCCGTTGTTAATGAAATTTTGATTTTCCTTCTTGGGAATATCTACATCTACATGGATACTCTGAAAATCACATTTAAGTACCTGGGAGAGAGTTCTTCGAACCACCTTCACAATTCTCCATTATTCCAATCTCGTATAGCGCGCGGAAAGAATGAACACCTATATCTTTCCGTACGAGCTCTGTTTTCTCTTATTTTATTGTGGTGATCGTTCCGCCCTATATAGGTCGGCGTCAACAAAATATTTTCGCATTCCGAGGAGAAAGTTGGTGATTGGAATTTCGTGAGAAGATTCGGTCACAATGAAAAACGCCTTTCTTTTAATGATTTCCAGCCCAAATCCTGTATAATTTCTCTGACACTCCCATATTTCGCGATAATACAAAACGTGCTGCCTTTCTTTGAACTTTTTCGATGCACTCCGTCAGTCCTACCTGGTAAGGATCCCACACCGCGCAGCAGTATTCTAAAAGAAGACGGACAACCGTCATGTATGCTGTCTCCTTAGTAGATCTGTTACATTTTCTAAGTGTCCTACCAACAAAACGCAGCCTTTGGTTAGCTCTTCCCCACAACATTTTCTGTGTGTTCTTTCCAATTTAAGTTGTTCGTAATTGTAATACATAGGAATTAAGTTAAATTTACGGCTTTTAGATTAGACTGATTTATCGTGTAACCGAAGTTTAACGAGTTCCTTTTAGCACTCATGTGGATGACCTCACACTTTTCGTTATTTAGGGTCAACTGTCACTTTTCGCACCATTCAGATATTTTTTCTAAATCGTCTGCAGTTTGTTTTGATCTTCTGATGACTTCATAAGTCGATAAACGACAGCGTAATTGAGAAACAAAGTAAATCATGGATTAATTTGATCTACGGATTTGCTTACTTCTACATCTGCAATCCCCAACACGCCTTATGATACTTTTGGTAGTTTTTCCCACTTCCCTGTTCCATTCAAGAATGGCGAGTGGGAACAATGATTGTCGGTAAGGCTTCGTATGTGCTCTAATTTCTTGGTTTTTCTCGTCGTGAGCATTTCGGGAGGCATATGTGGGAGGAAGTAAAATATAAAATATATTGCACAACTGTCCTTGGGGAGTATGCTCTCGGAATTTCGATGTTAAATCTGTCTTTGATGGACAGTGACTTCTCTGTAGCTTCTGCCACAGGGGCTCGTTGAGTAGCCCCGTAACGTTTTGGCAAAGACTAAACGATGCCGTGACGAAACGTGCCGCTCTTCGTTGGGCTTCATCTCTTTTATTTATCCAACACCATAAGAACGCAGTTGATTATTAGTAGTGTAGAATCGGTCGAACAATTGTTTTTACAGCCACTGCTTTCGTGGATGAACAGCATCCGCTTCTCCTACTATTAGCTTTGTATGGTCACTAAACTTCAGTTCACTACGGATATAACTATGTGTTTTACGTCAGTTGCTATTGCCAGTGACTTGTCGCCAATGGTGTAATCGAACAGTAGTGGACCTCTTCGCCTATTTAACAGCAATAAGTTACATTTATTTACGATCTGCGGCATCTTCGCACCCCTGCACCTAACAGCGATCCTCTGCAAGTCTCCCTACACTTCACTGCAATCTTCTGACGTTGCAACGTTCCTTTAGGAAACAGAATCATCTGCGAATAGCCTAGCGTTATTTTTAGATCGTTGATATCAATTGTAAACTCTAACGGTCCTATAAACCTGACTTGCAGTATTCCTGCAGTTATCATTGAGTATATCCATTTTGTTCAGTCAAGAACGACGGATTGATTTCTGCTACGAAATCTTCACGGGTTATCAGCCGAGTGGCGTCGTGTTCTAGTCGCAACGTTTCAGTGGATTGCGTACCCATCATCTTCAGGTGAAGTGACTTCGCGTGAAGATGATGGCTACGCAATCCATTGAAACGTTGCGACTAGAACACGACGCCACTCGGCTGATAACCCGTGAAGATTTCATAGATGAAATACGCCGAGAAAGCCCGCAATCGGTTTGATTTCTATCTCGAGAGAAATCCTGAATGCTATCAAAATTCCTCTCTGCTACTCGGTAAGACCATACTTATTTTATTAAACGACAGAGTAGAATTATTCTGAATTACTTCCGGAAGTCCAGGAACAAGGCATCAACCTGGACGCCACTGTCTACGATGCTCCAGATTTTGTGGCAGAACAGAGCGAACTGCGAAATCCACGATGATTGCAACGGGGATATTTTCCTTCTCCAAACACATGACAATGCCTGAGCGTAAAATATACGGTCCACTCACATTTAAGTGACCACCGCCTATGTTCAAAGTCAACGTGCAATAACCATTCACAGACGGTAGGTGGCAGCAGTAGCATTGAGGGGTATATAATGTATGTTGGGGGGACGCGGAAACAGTGGAATCGTTATCGTAGTGTGGGAACGGAGCGATTTATCTCATGTATGAAGTGCATGATCAGCGGCTTTAGTGCCAAGTGTAGAAGTATTTCCCAAACCGCTGAATTTATAAACTGTTTGCGTGTCAGCCTGGTTAAAAATACATGGCAAAATGACGCAATACAAAACCGGCGTTGAGGCAATTGTAGTGCATCACGTGCCATAGCTAACGCTGACGCTGAAAAGACGAGCCTATCAGTGGCTCGAGGTGGTGCAGTTTGGACAAAATTTGTCATTCCTGCGGTTCCTGTAAAAGAGAGAAAGATATATTACCACTCTTGTTGATTGGTCCTTGCTAGTGTAACTGAAAAAGAGAAAGACACACTCTGGTGGGGGATTAGTAAAACTTAATCCCTCGGCAGGTCAGGCCAACGCGTGGTTGGCCGGGCCATAGATGACAGGGGTGAACAACGGCTGAGGAGATGTGTATGGGTGAACAGACGTGCAACTGTTGAGCAACTGGTCGCCCTGATGAACCGAGGAGCTGCCAACAGAGTCTCCTCAACGACTGTTCAACGGACGTTTCTGCCTATGGTTCTCCGCAGTTGGCACTCGGTTCATGCACCTGTGCTCACTGCTGTTCACTGGGGACGAAGGCTGTAATTTGCAGGACAGTACCGCGACTGGATGTCGACTGAGTCCTGACAAGTAGCCTTTTCATATCAGCCACGTTGTACACTTCGTTGGACTGAAAGCGTAGACACTGCAACAAAAGTCGGAAAGGCCAGGCTGGAGAAGGGACCATCATGGTCTGGGGAATGTTCTCGTGCGTTCCCTGGGGATCTCTTCAGTTTGGAAACTACATTGAATCAGCACAAGTAGGCATCAGTCCTCGGAGACCATGTCCACTCCTACATACAGTGTGATTTTTCTCGGCACGGTGTCGTCTACCAGCAGGTATACTTGCTTGTTGCACAACAGTCAGCTGTTGTTCAACGAGCATGTATAACCGTAATAGCTATTACGAGACCAGTTAAAGGCACTGCTATATTTGCAACATGAAGGTTACTGGATTGGAGCAATTTTGGCCTGAAGATGACGTAGTGTAATGTCGAAAATTGTTGCCTAGAAATAAACCTATATAACTGTGATTGGTATTGTTTTTATTGTCCCCGTGTTTAAGCGCCATCGAGAATCTGTGGTACCACTTCCATCGGACTGTTTGCACCATGGATCCTCAAACGAGAAAATCTTGCGCAGCTGGCCGTGACACTGAAGTAGGCGTCCCTCCACATCCCTGTCGGTACCTTCCAAAACCTCACTGACTCTCTTCCTACACGTATCGCCGTGGTCATCGCTACACAAGGTGGGTATTCGGCCTTCTGACAAGTGGTCGTATTAATTTGACTGGACGGTATGCGTTCCATAATTCTAGTACTCACAGCATTATAGGCGTTTAACTTTGTTACAGCTGTCCAATTCTCTTCTTGAGAATGGGAATGATCGGTGCTTTTGTTCCATCCCTAGGTACCCTTCGCTGCTCCAGCGTCCTACGATAAACTTCTGCCAGAAGGGGAGCAAGTTATTTCACGAATTCACTGTAGAGCATCACACGTAAGTCATCCTTTACAGTTGCATTTCCACTGTTGAGTATTTTTAGTAGATTCTCTATTCCCCAAGCGCTTATCTCTGTATACGTAGTTTCTTGCATTGATTAAGAGGAGAAACTGCGCATTACAGACTAGCATACATTATAGTGAATGTCATGACATTAACGCATACCGTACGTACGTACATACGTACGTAAGACATCACAAGAAAAGCAACATTCACTTATCTCATTGCCACTCGACCCTTTTACGGCATAGGAGAAACCTTTCATGATGTCCAACATTTCATTTAAGATCATAAAATGAAATACACGGGCTACTAAGAGATCTGTCAAAAGAATCTGGATCCAGTTGAGGCTCAGATCGAGTAATAAACTGAACTAGAATTTGTGCCATCCTTCAAGACGCACTCGTAAATCTTAAAACACACGGGAGCGACTTCAATCTGCAAATAAAAAGTGCAGCTTGGCACAAATTCAAAAATTCTAGACCATAAGATTATTATCAAAACTAGACATTATTATGACAGTGAACCGATAGTTCTGTACTGACAAGTTACTCTGTAACTGCAATATATGATCTGAAGATGGGCAGCTAGCCTGAAACCGGTCACTGAAAATAAAAAATAGCGATCAAAGACTGAAATGCCATAGTTTTACACAAAATTATTTCCGTCATGTATAAATCTATAATAACAAAATCCACGTTTAATACATACACTCAATACCTAAGAGAACACCTAATCTGACTTTCATCTCTAAGCCCTTCCCAAATATCGCTCCTTTAACTTCAGTCTTCTCTAACATAATCTTAACGTCTGAATTTTCCTCTAGACATTTCTCAAGTATCGCTCTTTACACCTCAGTCTTTGTAATGGCAATGCTGCCCATGATTCCATCTCTTCATATTTCCTAAAAGCTGAATCACTAAGCACCGTAATAGGCTTCTCTGTGTCTAAATAAATGACACCAACACTATCCCTACACTTACATCCACATTCTTATGAGCGAACCGTGTCCCTCATATCACTCTTCGACCTTAATGCTCTTATCCGAACAACATGGAAGAAACACCCGTTCCCGCCAGAGCAAAATCATCTTTGTCCCAATTCATCGTTCAGATACTTCCTCGTAGTCCTTCTCAGTAGCAGGAACCCGACTCTGGAATAACCTCCCGCATTATATCAGAGAACTGAGTAATAGCTCGAGCTTTAGAAGACAGTTAATGACATAGCTGCTAAAGCAACAATAGGGAATACCGTTGGTCCCATTGTCCCTGTACGCATTCGTTACCGTGTACATCTACCCTGCACATCCTTCTTTCCAGCCAGGTCTTGCTCTTTCACCAGTATTCTTAGCTGGTTCAGTCTCCTTAAATTTCTTATCCACAGAATTCGGTATACCAGAAAACATTACTGTAGTAAAGTGTTTTTTTCTGCCACTATCTTTATTGTTATCCTTAAGGAAACTATGATGTAAGAAAGGTAATGTACGTGTGAAGTCAGGTCCGATATAAGAGAGGGCCTGATGAACCTACCAGATCAGTCTAAATAAATAAATTAAATAAACAAACCAGAATGTACCACAGAAACTTCCCCCTTACTTCCCTATTTTAATACAATTTCACGTATGTCTTCAGTGTTCAAAAAATTTATGAAATCAACGAAGTTCACTACCTCTGCTTCTAAACTCTGTTGTGTGTCCGTCATTTCGCATTGTGTGGATGGCGGACAGCTCTCTCTCTCATTTGTATCGACGGACCTGCTTGCTACTCCGTGCGGCGGCAAGTCTCTGGCTGGGTCACTGCGGTTACGATCGAAGCGATCGTCACTTTAAAATCTTCGTCTGTTCCATAAATCTCGATCTCTGTTTCGATTTCTGTACCAGTTTCTCAAATGATAATCCTGTGATATAAATGTAATGCTACTCTGTCATAGTCCAGATACGCTAATAAACAGTGAAATACTTTAAGGTCGTCCTCATGTTGATCCACAGAAGTAATGTGCCTCAGATCCTCACAAAACTTTATGCTGCCTTTTGGACAAATTCCGCAGTACTATGTGGACTGTATAAAAGTTGATTGAGCTGCACAATTGCTCGACTACGGAAATCTGTTATTCCTCAACATAGCTATTTATTATATGTTCCCGACATACTAAAGGTAGAAACAACATATAGGGAATGATCTTGAAATTTTGCATATTGCCCATAAGGGCCCACAGATAAACATCTTTGAGGAAGTGGAAATTTACAGTCACGTGAGAGAAACAATATGAATGTGGATATCAGGTACCCTGGATACACTTTCTATCCACATTTTATTGACTTTGTTTTTTAAGATCAAGCCTACCTCTCCACCCCATACCCTAGCTTTTACTTCTGAATGATCTAGCAAAGTTGTATCAGACTCGCCTCCCCTACGCCTATAACGTCGCATCTCCTCTTTTTTGACTGCCACTTCCGTCCCTTACCCCGCCCCCTCCCCCTCCCGCCCCCCGTGATAAATCCTATACAACATAGAAGCCCTAGCACAACGATATTTCAAGGAACTTCTCTTAGTGTTTTAAACTGTGAATGCACAAAGTAACCCCTGACTCGTTACCTGTATACATAAAGCACAACACCGCCATGTCGAGAACGCATTCTACTTTAAAAATTTGTGACTGATGCTTTACCGCTTGATATTTATTTCACACGTGACACGCCAGTTTGAATATTTACTTTCTGACGAAGGCACTCATAGAAGTGTCGAAACCAGGTCAAAAGACATAAATTTTCTGACCGAGGCCTGTAATTGCTTTAACATAACAATTAGATTATAATGCCGCAACAGGATTATGTTCACCCAATAGCACGTTTGTTTGTGGTCCTATGTGGCCGCCTAATATCACAGCCATAGATACGCGTGCTGTTTCACGTTACTTACGTGGGGTGGTTACTGCGGCCGTGGCTGTTCGAGGAACTGCGACACGCCATGGAGAAGGCGCGTTGCAGCGTTGCAGTGTGTGTGTGTGTGTTTTGAGATTTTATGGACGTCCAACGCCGAGATTATCCACGCCCTGACATTTATTAATACAAACCAATATCGGTAAGAACTAAAATTGTCGTACACGCATGCACCCGAAATGACCACACGGGTCACTGGTTGGACAAACATGAAAGTGGAGATATGGAGTTCGGATCGGACAACCATGAAACTGGAGATATGGTTAAAGATCGTCAGCTGGCAGTTGCAGAGTAATAAATAGCCAAAGTATGTCACTATTGCCTTTGGAAGCCTGATTTCTTTTCAGTTACAGTTAATTTTGCATTTTTTATTATGTAACGCTATTGGTAAGACGAAACTTGCTTAAAGAACTACAGTCAGATCGAAGTTTTATAGTGGTATGAACGGTATATAATGGTAAAATGTAAACTTGGCTAAACACACTTAAGATTATGCTTTTAATCTTCTTTTGCGGTGGGGACTATTTTATTATGTTATTTCTTATTTTCAAAAATTTTATGCTGTATTTAGATATCTTTTACACTGTTACTTTGTAAGAGGTAAAACATTAAAAAAGTAAATAATTGTAATAAATTAAATAAAATAAACTCCATCTGTAAGAGGCATTCTTATCACTGCTGGCAGTTGCTTACAGCTATTTAAAGCTCAACACTGCCCTTTACTTTTCGTGTTTGACACGCCTTCTTGGGAAGCAAGCCTGGGCATTAACTGCCAGGGGTAAGAGGCTACCTACAAATTTTAAGATTGACTGTATATCTTACGTTTCCTGTCAGAAAGGAAAATATTTTTGTAAATTGCTATTGCAGTACTGATAACTGTGTAATCATAGTTTTTGATCATAGCGTGGCATGTGGATGGTCTGTGTAACGAAACTGGTAGCCAGTAGCCAAAATAAATAAATTACTACTGTGGACACAAGCATATACTTTTTATAGCTAATTGTGTTGTGCTTCACGCCGTCCAGCGCGGCCACTGACCAATATGTACTGGAGAACTTCTGTGAAATGTGACAGGTAGGAGAAGAGATACCGACGGAAGTATGTGAGGGCAGGTTGTGAGTCATGTTTCGATTGAAAGTAAGGAGAGCACCTGCCTGCCAAAGGTAAAGGGTTCAGCCTCGAATCCCGATCCGGCACAGAGTTTTGAATCTGCCAGGAAGATTCCAGTCAGAGCACACACTGCTGCAGAGGGAAACTTAACTATACAAACCATCCTTCAGACTGCGGCTAAGTTATTTCTGGGTGTTATCCGTTCTTCTAGTTGTGCTAGTCTCGCAACATATGGAGAACTTCTGTGAAGTTTACACGAGGATGTACTGGCAGTAGTGCAGCCATAAGTGCAGGTCGTGAGGCGTCCTTGTATGATCAGTCATTAAAGTACTTGTGTGTTAAAGACACTTTTAACAGAGCTAAACAGTGCTTGCAATTATTCGCACAATTTGTCTCAGAAAAGGAATTTATAGATAACGGGGATTTGAGAAGAATTAGATTCTGAACTGTGCCAAGTGCAGGAGAGAGCAGTAAAACTTACGCGATTTGTGTGTGTGTAGAGCCATTAAGTTTTGTGTATGTACGGCTATTGCAAACAGTGAACTATTAATTTTATGTCGTTACTTCCTCGCTCCCTTCAAAGCAGTGAGCTGGAATTTATTTACCAGCCGCAGCGAGTAGAAATAGGAACAAACGGACTGTAAATAGGGAGTACAAAGTTGAGGACTCCTTCCTTGTTGCTCATTTAAGCAATTCACAGGCCCTTATGACTTAGTTGAACTTCCATTTATAGACAACTGACGCAAGTGTAAAGCGGAACTAAAATACCCGCCACCCCATGCACTGTTGTTTTACTTGTACGTGAACGTCATCTCATCTGTTCTTTCCTCTTGTAAAAATCGTTTCTGTGCTGATGACCTGCAGCTTCAGAGCTGGGCTTTTAGATGTCAGTAGTGCCACAGCACAGATTAATGACGATCTGTCTTCAGTGTCCAGACAGATGTACACCTGCGACTTATGCCAAGAAGTCTCGAGTAATTTCAGGATACCCTCAAAAATTAATTATTTTTCAAATCTGCTAACAGTTGCTCCCAAATTCACGTGGACAGCATCCCGGTAATGTATCAGTGCACGATGAGAAACTTCTATGTTTTTATGCGTAAACACCTCAAGAGAGTACAAAAAAGCCGACGTCAAAACAATCAGCTAAGTAAAAACTGTATATGTAGACACGCCCTTTAATGCATCTCACTTCAAAATAATGACTTACGTCCTGTCTGAGTACTAGTCATCGAACATGCAGCAATCTTCTTCTGTTTCTTTTGTTTTTGTCGCGCATCGGCGCTGGGTCCACATGTTTATCAAAGGATTTGGCATACTTCAGGGATGAGCGGAAGCGCTTGCTATGGCCATCCCGTTACACCACCAGGACGGAATGCGTGTGCCACAACTGTCTGCGCGTAGTTTTAGTCTTGTGGAAGTGAGTGAAAGTTTTCTAAAGGTTTATAAATAGTGTTACTGACGCCGGACTTGGGTACCAGCCCGGTATTCATCCAGTGAAATGTGGAAAACCGCTTGAAAACCACTTCCAGGCTCGTTGGCAGACCGGTCCTCGTCATTAGTCCGCCAAGGAAGAGTCGATCTGAAGCCGGAGCACCTCCCCGTATCGGAAGTGGTGCTTTAAGACGCACCGCTATCTAGGCGGGTGTTGAATATGCAGCATTGAAGAGGGATATAACGCCATCCACAAAACAGGAATATTCGTAACCTCCATGTCTGATGCTGCTGTCCGTCTCTACAACCATCACGGCGTGTGCTCTGCACAACAGTCAGTGATCCGTTGCATTACAGAAAATACTAAAAGTTCCCCTTCGACAACCTTATAATTTACTCCATAGATTGTCATATACAGCCAGTTTTCTCTATCAATCTGCAATTCAAATGATCGCATCTTGCCGGCCGCGGTGGTCTCGCGGTTCTAGGCGCTCAGTCCGGAGCCGCGCGACCGCTACGGTCGCAGGTTCGAATCCTGCCTCGGGCATGGATGTGTGTGATGTCCTTAGGTTATTTAGGTTTAAGTAGTTCTAACTTCTAGGGGACTGATGACCAAAGATGTTAAGTCCCATAGTGCTCAGAGCCACTTGAACCATTTTTGATCGCATCTTCCTCCAGCTATGTTTCCTCCACCTTTCGTTTCTTTCTCATTCTGTAACGCTATTTTTTTATTCTCTCTTCATTAACTGTGATCTATCAGATCCCACTTTCTTTCCCTCTTCTCTCTTCTCTCATATCCGCTGCTACCAGCAGATTCAGCTTAAACTGACTCCTACCTTTAATGAACGAATATAAATTACTAGTTTTTTCCTGAAATAGCTACCAGAATTTCCATTATTTACAACATAGCTATTTCTACACTATTATGATCGAAAGTATCCGGGCATCCATTACTGGTCATTAATATGGAGTGTATCCAGCCATCGTCTTCAAGACTGTTCAGATTCTGAGTATGTCACTTTCACTGAAGTCTCTCGGTGTCTTTGAAGGAAGGGGGTCCATTCTTCCTCAATAGCAGAAACCAGAAGAGGCAGCGATGTCGTACGCTGGTGTCTGGAGCTAACTCGACGTTCTAAGATACTCCATAGGGTACTCCATTGAGTTCAGGTCGGGATTCTGGGCAAGCCAGGCCATTCCAGCAATGTTATTGCCCACAAACAATTGCCTCACAGGTGCCGTATTGTGGTAACGTGCACTCTCATTGTGATGCAAACAATAATCGTCCGGGAACGTTCCTCTACTGTACGCACCGAGTGAAGTGGCGCAGTGGTTCGCACACTGGACTCGCATTCGGGAGGACGACGGTTCAATCCCGTCTCCGGCCATCCTGATTTAGGTTTTCCGTGATTTCCCTAAATCGCTTCAGGCAAATGCCGGGATGGTTCCTTTGAAAGGGCACGGCCGATTTCCTTCCCCATCCTTCCCTCACCCGAGCTTGCGCTCCGTCTCTACTGACCTCGTTGTCGATGGGACGTTAAACACTAACCTCCTCCTCCTCTCTACTGTACGCCGTACACAGTGCTGCAAAATGTGTTCCTACCATTCAGCACTAAGCGGTTTCATAGGAGAAACAAGGGGACCACACCCTAAGAACGGGAAGAGCCGCAAACTGTAGCACCACATCTTCTGTACTTCACTGTTGGTGCTACACATGATTCCAGGTAAAGCTCTCAAGGCATTCACCAAACGCAAATCCCTTCATCGGACTGCCAAAGGATATATCATGCTTCATCACACCAGTCGTCCAGGGCTAGTTAGATGTAAGATAGGGTACTATAGGGTCTTATGCCTAAAACCTTTGTCATGATAAAAAAAATCAATAAATACAAAGAAATAAATAAATTATGTGACTAGCTACTACTGCATTCACTGTCATAGGAACCAAATACACTCCTTAGAACTGTGAAAAATGTACAGACCACTTCAAGCAAGATTTCTTGCGTGGAAATATAAAGCACAAAGTTTAAATTACAACGGGCGTTCAGGAAGTAATGTAAAACAAATTTTTTTTCTCTGCCAATTTCGGTTGAAAAATGTGTAATTTGTTGTGCGACACTGTGGAATATTCCCTAGCCTCTATAGCTTCATGAAATCCGATACGTGGTGGTGCTATACACAGCTTTCAAAATGGCATCTATAATTGATGTGCGTTCTAACAGGAGAGCTGTCATTCGGTTTCTTTTGGTGAAAAACTAGAGCATCGGAGATATTCAAAGGCGCTTACAGACTGGTTACGGAAACCTGACAGTGAACAAACGCACGGTGAGTCGTTGGGCGAGGGGTCTGTCCTCATCGGAACAATGTCGCGCAAACCCGTCCGATCCCCCGCGTGCCGGGCGGCCGCACACAGCTGTGTGACTGCTCCAGTGTTGTGATCGATGGCTCACAATCAAACACTTCGCTGTTCGTCTGGACGTCTCTGATAGTAGTGCTGGTACACTCCTTCACCAGTGGGAGAACTGAAAGGTGTGTGCTAGCTGGGCTCGTCACCACCTAACAGAAGACGGCAAAGAGCATCTGTTTCGCCTAATGAAGGATGCACTGTGCGGGATGCAGTACTTGGATGATGAGGAGGGTACTGATGCAGTAAGACGTTGGCGCCGACGTCGACCTGTAGAGTGGTACCAAGGGGACAGTAAGGTGGCGTAAGGCCGTCGTATTCAGCTGAAAATTAGGTCATTTTTGGCAAAAGAGTGGGGAATAATACGATGTATCGAAATCGTCAATAAAACCGACCTGCTTTCAGAAAAAAAATGCTTTACATATTGAAAGCTTCTCGTACGTTTCTTTAATTTCCTGTTGTTTTCATGTAACCTAACTATGCTGAAAACAGTTAACACAGTTGCATAGATAGCACTGTTGTTTTCATGTAACCTAACTATGCTGAAAACAGTTAACACAGTTGCATAGATAGCACTTATGTTACACAATATGTACCTAATATTCTTTGCAAAACAGTATTAATTTTGGAAAATCGTGATTGGCACAGTTATCGTGTTCCACTTCACTTTTTAAAACTACCAGTTTCAGTGAAACAATAGCCAAAACTCCGGCGTCAACAACGACAGTAACTACGTTCCTGTGGCAAAATATGACCATTTAAATTTATATCACCTGAGACTACACCATATTTACACTGAAGAGCCTAAGAAACTAGTGCATCTGCCTAATATCGTGTAGAGCCAACCGAGCAAGCAGAAGTGCCGCAACACGACGCGACATGACTAATGTCTCAAGTAGCGCAGGAGGGAAATGACACCATGAATCCTGCACGGCTGTATATAAATCTCTAAGAGTAAGGGGGGTGGAGATCTCTTCTGAACAGCACGTTGCAAGGCATCCCACATATGCTCAATAGTGCTTATGCCTGGGGAGTTTGGTGGCCAGCGGAAGTGTTTAAACTCGGAAGAGTGTCCCTGTAGCCACTTTGTAGCAATTCTGGACGTGTGGGGTGTCGCATTCTCCTGCTGGAATTAGCAAAGTCCGTAGGAATGCACAATGGACATGAATGGACGCAGGTGATGAGACAGGATGCTCATGTACGTGTCACTTGTCGGAGTCGTATCTAGACTTATCAGGGGTCCCATACTTCTCCAGCTACACACGCCTAATACAGTTACAGAGCCTCCACCAGCTTGAACAGTCCTCTACAGACACACAGGGTCCATGGACTCATGTGGTTGTCTGCATACTCGCACACATCCATACCCTCGATACAATTTGAAACAAGACTCGTCCGACCAGGCAACATGTTTCCAGTCATCAAAAGTCCAATGTCCGTGATGAAGAGCCCAGGCGAAGCGTAAGGCCCTCTGTCGTGCAGTCATCAGGGGTACAAGAGTGGGTCTATGGCTCCAAAAGCCCACCCATATCGATGCTGTTACGTTGAAACATTCGCCCGCTGACACTTGTTGATGGCCCAGCATTGAAATTTGCAGCAGTTTTCGGAAGGGTTGCACTTCTGCCACGTTGAGCGATTGTCTTCAGTCGTCGTTGGCCCACAGCGATGTCGGAGATTTGATGTTTCAGCGGAATCTTGATGTTCATGGTGCATTCTTGAAATAGTCGTACGGGAAAATCCCCATTCCATCACTACCTCGGAGATGCTATGACCCATCGCTCGTGCGCCGACTATAGCAGCAAGTTTGAATTCAATTAAATCTGGATAACCTGCTATTATAGCAGCAGTAACCGATCTAACAACTACTCCAGACACTTGTTTTCTTACACAGACGTTGTCGACCGCAGCCCCATATTCTACCTATTTACGTATCTCTGTATTTGATTGCGCAAGCCGATACCAGTTTCTTTGGCGCCTCAGAGTATAAAATACAGGAAAGCACCAGATAGATAAATGAGGGAATATGCTGTGAGTGTGAAACACAAGGTGTTGCACAAGAATCATATTGCCATTTGCGAATATGGTGAAACTCCAGCTGCACGATGTATTGGTGACAGTGAAACTTTGCCGCGCGGGATTAGCCGAGCGGTCTAAGGTGCTTCAGTCCTGGACTGTGCGGCTAGTCCCGGCGGAGTTTCGAGTCCCCCCCTCGGACATGGGTTTGTATGTTTGTCCTTAGGATAATTTAAGTTAAGTAGTGTGTAAGCCTAGGGACTGATGACCTCAGTAGTTAAGTCCCATAAGATTTCACACACATTTGAACGTTTTTTTTGAGTTAAACTTTATGCCAGACAGGTACTCGAAACCGGATTTCTCGCTTTAGGTGCGCGATCTCCTCAACATCTTCGGCGACCTGAGTAAACTCTCTGGACAGACCCAAATTTCCATTTGTCACTGTTTTGTCTACATCCCACACCCGCACAGACACTGTGATCCTTTTACAGGGTGAGACGTGTGATCCTCTTTTTAGGAATGAAGTACCATCGTGTGCTTGTGTCCACGTACTCTGAAAAAGTCATTCAGATATACAGCGCGTCTAAGGGAACAGGCACTCCTGCGAACATCATCTGTATGAACTCCTGCGGTACAGTGTACTGGTGACAATGAAAATCTGTGCCAGACAGGAACTCTAACCCGGACGTATGCCTGGAGATCATGTCACAGTACATCGAAACAACAGAGGCACTCCAATATGATATTTCATACCTGATCTTTATCATGCATCTCTCCCTGTATAAGAATCACAGTAACCGTACGAGTATAGGATGCAGGCAAAACGGTGATATATGGAACTCTTCGCGTCTCCGGGGAGAGAACTCGGACAGCTGGAGTGGTTAAGGCGACCGCTCGCGGAAAGCAGGATATCGGGATTAGAGTCCCGGTCCTACACAAAACGCCATTCTCACCTAAGCAATGTGCAACTGGAGCTCCGCCATATTCACAAATGCGAATATGATTCTTATATTCTACAGAGCTTACGTTCATAGCAGTGCCTGTTCCTTCGGGCATGCGTGCATATCTCAAAAACAATGCAGACTACATCCAGACAACACACACACTGCAATACAGTACACGGTATTGTGTTCCTGCGAAGGATTTTCGGTAAATCAGAGTTAGGGAAGTTGCTGACAGCGGTATCTACATCTACATCTACATCTACATGGAAACTCTGCAAATCACATTTAAGTACCTGGCAGAGGGTTCATCGAACCACTTTCACAATACTCTATTATTCCAATCTCGTATACCGCCGGAAAGACCGAACACCTATCACTTTCCGTACGAGCTCTGATATCCCTTATTTTATCGAGGTGATCGTTTCTCCCTATGTAAGTCGGTGTCGACAAAATATTTTCGCATTCGGAGGAGAAAGTTGGTGATTGCAATTTCGTGAGAAGATTCCGTCGCAACGAAAAACGCCTGTCTTTTAATTATGTCCAGCCCAAATCCTGTATCATTTCAGTGACAGTCTCTTCCATATTTCGCGATAATACAATACGTGCTGCCCTTCTTTGTACTTTTTCGTCGTACTCCGTCAGTCCTATCTCGTAAGCATCCCACACGATGCAGCGGTATTCTAAAAGAGGACGGACAAGCGTCGTGCACTTAGTCTCCTTAGTAGATCTGTTACTTTTTCTAAGTGTGCTGCCAGTAAAACGCAGTCTTTGGTTAGCCTTCCCCACAACATTTTCTATGTGTTCCTTCAATTTAGGTTGTTCTTAATTGTAATTCCTGAGTATGTAGTTTAATTTACGGCCTTTGCTTTTGACTTTATCATGTAACCGAAGTTTAACGGATTCCTTTTAGCAGTCACATTTAAATAGCTAGTTGTATTTCACAAGAACTATGTTGTCTTCATCTGTGTTTACTGTGTGTCGGTAGACCATTTTCTTTGATGTAGTTCACTATGTTCGAACACGACATATGTTCCAAAATCCTGCTGCATATCGACGTTAATGATATGGGCCTGTTATTTAGTGGATTACTCCTGCTACTTTTCTTGAATAATGGTGTGATACCTGCAGCTTTCCATTCTTTCGGTACGGCTCTTTAATCGGGCCAAAGGTTGTATATGATTATTAAGTAAGGAGCTATTGCATCAGCATACTCCCAATGGAACCTAATTGGTGTACAATCTGAACCTGAAAACTTGCTTTTATTAAGTGATTTAAGTTGCTCCACTACTCCAACGATATCTACTTCTACGTTACTCGTGTTGGCAGCTCTTCTTGATTCGAATTGTGGAATGTAATACATCGTCTTCTTTTGTGAAGGCATTTCGGAAGGCTGTGTTTATTAACTCTGCTTTGGCAGCACTGTCTTCGATAGTATCTCCGTTGCTATCGTGCAGAGAAGGCATTGATTGAGTCTTGCCGCTAGCATACTTCACATACGACTAGAATCTGTTTGGATTTTGTGCCAGGTTCCGAAACAAATTTTCGTTATGGAAACTATTATAAGCATCTCACATTGAAGGCCGTGCTAAATTTCGAGTATCTGTAAAAAATCGCCTATCTTGGAGATTTTGCTTCAGTTTAAATTTGGCATGTTTTTTTCGTTATTTCCGCAACAGTGTTCTGACCCGTTTTGTGTACCAAGGAGGATCAGCTCCGTCGTTTGTTAATTTATTTGGTATAAATTTCTTAATTGCTGCCGATACTATTTCTTTGAATTCAAGCCACATCTGGTCTATACTTATATTGTTAATTTGGATGGAGTGGCGATTGTCTCTCAGGAAGGCGTGAAGTGGATTTTTATCTGCTTTTTTGAATAGGTATATTTTTCGTTTATTTTTGTAGGATTTGGGGCTCGCAGTATTCGATCTCGCTGCAACAACTCTGTCAGTTCGAATTTTTATTGCGTTTATTGAAATGTGTTTGTGTCTACAACGTTGGGACGAAGAGGTTTTTTGTAATCCATGCTTTACAGATGTTCCCACAGCCCATTGGTTGAAGCACTGGGACGCTCTAAGCCGGAGGCGACCGGCAGAGGCAGAAAACTTGTCGTGCCATGACGCATATTCACAAAATGATTTATACCGCAGTATGCAGCAAACATATTCGCCGCAAAAGCTGACGAACAACGTGTGCAGACTGTCGAACGCAGCATATCCAGCTCAGCCTGATTAGCATCTCTCGCGAAGAAGAACGACGGAATTGCCCGTCAGGAACAATCCGAGTTAGAGGAAAGGTGATATACGGTTCTAGAATTGCATACTACATGGAAGTAACGAAAACACTTTTTTTTTTTGGTCAATGTTGGTCAAAACACAGTTTTGGTCTGCCATGTTGGATTAGCCATTCGGAATTTTAAAGATCTTCCGATTTATGTTCAGACATCTAAAGTATATATTGACATGTAGTTTTTATACAAATTGAACATATAATACATATAAAAGTCTTCCTTAAACTTTAAACAGGTTTTTCTCGAAAAAAGATTTTTTAAAACTGCATGCAGCCAGAAATATAAGCGATTCGACCTATTAAATTCCACCTTTCACCTTTTCTTGCGAGCTTATACCTATATGAAATTTGTTAATATTAACTATTTTTGTAAAACAATAAAGACTCACACAAACCTCCAAAACTCGAACTCAGAGATCGACTTAGCACGATATCGTTACATTTACGGTTATTTCATTGTGGTTAGGTACAAGCTGCCATAAATTTAATTCACTATCGACTGATGTTATCCATTTTCTTGAGAGGCAACAAAGCACGCAGTCTGCATACTTCAAACTCGCAGGCCCTTGGTCAAACCACGATTATGGGCGCCATTTGATATTTTTTAATCCAAAATAAAGTTCAAAGTATGATCAGTCATAATTCTGAAACAGATCATTTGTGTATCTTTTCATTGTCTCAAAAAAATTTCCAAACTTTGCCTATTTATTGCACATTTGAATGAGAATCTAGTCATAAGCCACGTTTACGCAGCCAACTTAAATTGATCCTTCATGTGGTGAAATACAGTCATAAGTGTGAGTGGAAGTTAATTTTTGCACACTGTACCGTATATCGTCTCATATTTTTTGATCTTTGTGTATGTAGATAGCCATTTGAGATTTTAACAGCAGAGTGTATAGTTTTCTGTTCTAGATGAATCGTGTGAGAATATTCGCAGCGTATGGAATGGTCATATTTCATTGTTTGCTTGACACTTTCTGCCAAAAAATCTGTTCCAGTTTACTCGCTGTGCCGCAAGTTGATTATAACGGAAATTGGATTTCTGCTCTGCCTTTTATATCATCATTATTTCACTTTCTACTCAAACACAATCTGCCTCTCCTGTGGTTCACTGAGAGCTAAATGAAGCCGTAAAAACGTGAGTTGACAGAAACAAGGGATACTGCAATTCCAACAGTGAATAACGCAGCTCAGTGAACGAGTTAAGTGGCGCGTACTTGATTACTTTGTTTCGTGTTTCACTTTCAAGCCCAATCTGGTAATGATTACTCTACATTCAACAGTTGTTTTAACTTCAGAATGCAGAACACGTTAATGTGACAGTAAATGCGTACAAACATTCACTTTGTTATTTGAGGCGCCCTGCTAATCCCGCAGGACAGGACAGATAGTATAATTTGTGGAAAGGGGCCAAATTAAGGGCTATCAGTTACACTCGAACATACAACTTTATTATTTGATCAAACATTACAAGATCCCAACAAATTAAAAAAAAAACACACGGCTTTAATCCTATTGTTGTTGTTGTTGTCTTCAGTCCTGAGACTGGTTTGATGCAGCTCTCCATGCTACTCTATCCTGTGCAAGCTTCTTCATCTCCCAGTACCTACTGCTGCCTACATCCTTCTGAATCTGCTTAGTGTATTCATCTCTTGGTCTCCCTCTACGATTTTTACCCTCCACGCTGCCCTCCAGTACTAAATTGGTGATCCCTTGATGCCTCAGAACATGTTCTACCAACCGATCCCTTGGGACTAAATTACCGGCTGAAAGCCACCTTAATGTAAAAACGGCTGAAGGCCAATAACTTAAAACGCAAGCAGAAGTTAAAAGGCAAGCCTTATCTTAAAAAAATTCTTTAGTTAGGCTGAAGTAAACAAGTTAAATTCAGGTCGACTGAAGGCCTAATACTGAATACTCCATAGCATTAACTTTTTTTTTAAAAAAAAAGATAAAGGTCTTACGTGAAACAGTTCTTTAAGTTAGACTGAAGGCCTTAAGAGTCAAAGAACTCAAACTCAAAATCGGCTGAAGGCCCAAGAGTTAATATTCAACAACATTAAAATTTTTAAAATGCCAAAGGGCATATGTGAAACAGTATCTTAAACTAGGATTAAAGCCTTAATAGCAAAACAACTCTAATTTTTAAAAAAAATCGGCTAGCAGCCATACAAGTACAAACAACAACAAATTAAAAAAATAGAGCAGTACACCCAAGGGCGCTCAGATGTTCGAGGGTCGGCCTGTAATTCAAACACTAATGCTCACTTAGGTGAGACAGGCAGTCGGCCGGCCGTGGTGGCCGAGCGGTTCTAGGCGCTTCAGTCCGGAACCGCGCTACTGCTACGGTCGCAGGTTCGAATCCTGCCTCGGGCGTGGATGTGTGTGATGTCCTTAGATTAGTTAGGTTTAAGTAGTTCTAAACTCTAGGAGACTGATGACCTCAGATGTTAAGTCCCATAGTGCTCAGAGCCATTTGAACAGGCAGTCGGGCCAACCATACACAATCCGACGACAAGCCAACCGACCTACAGTCAACGGACCCACCGACAAGATAACTTCGACTTCACACAACCAGAGCACAACAGCGAGTTCAATGGAACAACACAGAAGATATTGTCGCCCACTACCAATGATACACGGAGCTGTCAAACTACACACTGTACTGGACAGCAACAACACGATGAGGAAACTACACTGCCTGAAATTTACGTCAACGGCCAGAGCAGGTTACCGGAACGTTAACGGCCACAAGGCAGAAGATTCCGATGGTGCACTTCAATTCAAATAACCAAATACAGTGACACTCCAACAGAGGGAGGCTAGAATTTTCCAACTTGAAAACCACGTTGTTGCTCGCGGGAATATCCCAACAGCTGACAAGGAACTCCAAACGGCACAATTAACAGCCTTGATTTGCTGGTAGGTTAAATCAAAACTCAACTTTCAGGGTCGGTGAGCCACGAACCTCGTAGCAATGGGAACAGCGTCACACACGCTGACACCGCGTAGAGACCGCCAGCAGGCCCCGGCCAAAGATGTAAGTAGGCTGTTTAGGTTTTTATGTTAGTAACGCCACATAGCGCTCTGTATGAAAATCACTGACTGGGCTGTGTACAGTCTGTGGCTGGTTGGCATTGTTGCAATATTCGTTATTGTAGTGTTGGGCAGTTGGATGTGAACAGCGCGTAGCGTTGCGCAGTTGGAGGTGAGCCGCCAGCAGTGGTGGATGTGGGGAGAGAGATGGCCGAGTTTTGAGAGCGGATGATCTGGACGTGTGTCCATCAGATACAGTAAATTTGTAAGACTGGATGTCATGAACTGATATATGTATATATATATAATGACTTTTGAACACTATTAAGGTAAATACATTGTTTGTTCTCTATCAAAAACTTTCGTTTGCTAAGTATGCCTATCAGTTGTTAGTGCCTTCAGTAGTTAGAATCTTTTGTTTAGCTGGCAGTATTGGCGCTCACTGTATTGCAATAGTTCGAGTAACGAAGATTTTTGTGAGGTAAGTGATTCATGAAAGGTACAGATTATTGTTAGTCAGGGCCATTCTTTTGTAGGGATTTTTGAAAGTCAGATTGCGTTGCGCTAAAAACATTGTGTGTCAGTTTAGTGTTGATCAGAATAAGTAAAGAGAGTAATGTCTGAGTAGGTTCAGTTCAGCTCAGCTGTTTGAAAATCAAATAATGTAATAGGTTTATCAGCACAGTAATTCATAAATTTTTCTGAGGGGATGTTTCAAAGTACGCCCCACCAAGAATTCCTCGCTGCTCCACGCCTACCGTCTGACTGCTCAGAGCCAGTACGCCGACCACATTTAAAATAACTTGTCAGTCAAAATCAAACAAACTACTCACTGGCATCTCGTGGAAATCGGGTTTTCTGCCGGATATCAGCGTCTTCCAAACACGATATTTACGTCTTCATCAGGTGTTCATCAGGTGTTCTCTGAGACTGGGGAACACCTGATGAAGACGTCAAGTAATGACATCGAATTATCGTGTTTGGAAGACGCTGATATCCGGCAGAAAACCCGATTTCCACGAGATGTCAGCAAATCGCCGGGAAAGTCTAAGAAATTAAACTACTCACTGTTTCACGAACACTTGGACGAAGAACTAGACAATGCTAACGGCAGTGCCTGTACAATAACAGGGACGAATCACGAGTCGGCACACACAGCCAACCCATTAGCGATCACCGGCCAAATACACGTCGTCCGGCAAGATGACCGACCGACGCCCAACCACAGTCGTCCCCACTCCCAAGATGTGTGTCGGCAACCGTCGGGCGAGTCATGGTGGTCCGGGCCTCACTGCTGCCGCGCCCCGACTGAACTTGTGCTGCGTGCCAAGTCAAACACTGCCAGGTCCGAACTAACTGCTGGCACGTTCCAACCTCCTTCATCACAGACGACGACCGGGAAGTAATAGCTGTGCCGCAAAGATAATACGACAGGTATTATCGATAAGTGCTGCTGCTGCCACTCACGGGCAGGCAAAGCAGTAACTCGGTGACACAAGTAATTGAAACTAACATAACGAGGTGGCAGTACGGCAAAAACAGGATGTTAAATAAGAGATGGCATGAACACGAGCCTCGCACGGCTCATTATTGACAACGATTTCTAGGAAAGACAGCGAAAACGTAATTTAAGTGTACTGGTACTCCGACAAAATCCGGTCTACAATTAATATAGCAGGAGCGTGATACGACTGACACATGTGTGTAAAATATGTAATTAACAATAGGACCTAAATGTTGTTATATGAACGAACGGTGTCTTTCGGGTATGTCCGAAAGAACAGAACCACACGGGATCCGCAGATGTGACACATATATGTAAACTGACGGAGAAGGAGAGAGAAACGAAAGGAATTAAGTATTTCAGCTGCATCGGGACTTTTAGTGGTATCAGCGGTGACGAGTGAAACTCTCTACCACAGCGGGACTCGAACCGGGTATCTTTTGCTTACTAGTCAGATGCGTTAATCACTCCACCACCGCGAGACTGTGTTCGCCACAACTGCGCGGATTGCCTCGTCACGCTAACCGCCGATTGACATTCCTACTCAGCGTCACCTATCAGGAGTCCCCGTCTATACCCTCCGTCTCGCTAATTTTAGTTTTCCACTGGAGGTTAAACTTAAATGTGCATCCGCACTCAAGGTTTTGGATTCATTGCCTATCGAGGCGAATCAATTACATGAATGCGTGGTGCCTGTTCTTTCGGATGTTAAGTTCGATCTCCAGTGGGATTCTAAAATAAGCGAGCATGGAGCATATGGATGGGACTGTGGATAGGCGGCTCTAGGCGGGAATGTGGATCGGCCGCGCAAGCGCTATAAACACTGTGCCCAGGTGGCGCAGTGATTAACCAACAGCCTAGTAAACGTCTGCCTTCTGCGGTGCTCCGGCTCGGACGTCTGTTTACGTCCCTGCCGCTGAAGTTCACGCACACGTCGTTGTTTACTATGATGCATACTCGTAGGTTTCGAAGCCACCGATATACAGGGTGCTACAAAAAGGTACGGCCAAACTTTCAGGAAACATTCCTCACACACAAATAAAGAAAAGATTTTATGTGGACATGTGTCCGGAAACGCTTAATTTCCATGTTAGAGCTCATTTTAGATTCGTCAGTACGTACTGTACTTCCTCGATTCACCGCCAGTTGGCCCAGTTGAAGGAAGGTAATGTTGACTTTGGTGCTTGTGTTGACATGCGACTCATTGCTCTACAGTACTAGCATCAAGCACATCAGTACGTAGCATCAACAGGTTAGTGTTCATCACGAACGTGGTTTTGCAGTCAGTGCAATGTTTACAAATGCGGAGTTGGCAGATGCCCATTTGATGTACGGATTAGCACGGGGCAATAGCCGTGGCGCGGTACGTTTGTATCGAGACAGATTTCCAGAACGAAGGTGTCCCGACATGAAGACGTTCGAAGCAACCGATCGGCGTCTTAGGGAGCACGGAATATTCCAGCCTATGACTCGCTACTGGGGAAGACCTAGAACGACGAGGACACCTGCAATGGACGAGGCAATTCTTCGTGCAGTTGACGATAACCCTAATGTCAGCGTCAGAGAAGTTGCTGCTGTACGAGGTAACGTTGACCACGTCACTGTATGGAGAGTGCTACGGTAGAACCAGTTGTTTCCGTAATATGTACAGCGTGTGCAGGCACTATCAGCAGCTGATTGGCCTCCACGGGTACACTTCTGCGAATGGTTCATCCAACAATGTGTCAATCCTCATTTCAGTGCAAATGTTCTCTTTACGGATGAGGCTTCATTCCAACGTGATCAAATTGTAAATTTTCACAATCAACATTTGTGGGCTGACGAGAATCCGCACGCAATTGTGCAGTCACGTCATCAACACAGATTTTCTGTGAATGTTTGGGCAGGCATTGTCGGTGATGTCTTGATTGGGCCCCACGTTCTTCCACCTACGCCCAATGGAGAACGTTATCATGATTTCATACGGGATACTCTACCTGTGCTGCTAGAACATGTGCCTTTACAAGTACGTCACAACATGTGGTTCATGCACGATGGAGCTCCTGCACATTTCAGTCGAAGTGTTCGTACGTTTCTCAACAACAGATTCGGTGACCGATGGATTGGTAGAGGCGGACCAATTCCATGGCGTCCACGCTCTCCTGACCTCAACCCTCTTGACTTTCATTTATGGGGTAATTTGAAAGCTCTTGTCTATGCAACCCCGGTACCAAATGTAGAGACTCTTCGTCTTGTGGACGGCTGTGATACAATACGCCATTCTCCAGGGCGGCATCAGCGCATCAGGGATTCCATGCGACGGAGGGTGGATGCATGTATCCTCGCTAACGGAGAACGTTTTGAACATTTCTTGTAACAAAGTGTTTGAAGTCACGCTGGTACGTTCTGTTGCTCTGTAGTTCCATTCCATGATTAATGTGATTTGAAGAGAAGTAATAAAATGAGCTCTAACATGGAAAGTAAGCGTTTCCGGACACATGTCCACATAACATATTTTCTTTCTTTGTGTGTGAGTAATGTTTCCTGAAAGTTTGGCCGTACCTTTTTGTAACACCCTGTAGAATGGTACATGTATGCCGAAAGTCGACTCTCAATATTTGTCTTAGAATATTAGAATATACCTCTCCGTAGTGAGCAATGTCGTCTACGTCAAACTGATTAATGATGCAGTCAGCGACAAAATCATTCGAAATACTAAACATGGACTCAAATTTCGTCACTCCGGTGGACGTGTCGGAGAGGTAACTATTGATCATCCAGGACTGGCGTAATGCAGACGTGTATTCCATTCACGTGTTTAAACCAAGTATTACGCAGATTTATGCGATCGGGAATGCTCAGTAGCAGCCAGGCTACATGTGCATTTGACAATTAAGCGTCAATAAGGAGCATTAGGCATGATATCATAGGAGACAATGTTGTGCAACCTTAGTAAGGACAAGATCCGACTATTTGGGAGTAGGATCTTACAATCTGAGACAGTGTTCCGAGATAAAATTCCGTTACAATGTCCGCAAACATGACGTCAGATCCGCCTAGCAACAGTGATCTGAACGCCCATTGGCTGAAAGTTTGGATATAGGAAACGAGCGAAGTGTCCATATTGGCTGAGGGAGAAAGGTGGGGTTTCTCTTGTCCGTCGGGAAGAGAGGGCGAGTTAGTAGCGAGGCGCCATTCAAAACGCACGGTCGAGTAACCGGGGGCGGCTCCAAAAGAACGGTCGCGAGTAAATATTCCAGCTGTTAAACAAGATATTAAGGGAAGGTTGGTTATCAGTGAACGCCACGTGTCGTGGGCAGTGTGTATCACCACTATGGAAAGTTAGAAAGGTGTTATTGTGTTGTAAAGGGCCGAATAACGGCGTAGCCAAGAGCCGCCAAATTGGAAATTCTGTGAAGTGTCTGTCGAAGTATTTTCTTTATTAAAACGAGTATAGTACAAATAGTTGTTGACATTTAACAACTGGCATCCCGAAACACTCCACTTAAGTAGGATCACCTACATTGAACCTAGTGCCTGAGCGCTACTACTGTGCGATAAGGAACGGACTGCTGAAGCAGCAAGACACCAGGTTAGTGATACAGAAACCTGAGAAGTAAGGCAGAGTCGCAGCCTTCTCGCTACAATGCCGCTGAGGGCATTGTACTGGGATTACGAAGCATACGCACTTTCGAACTTCCCTTCGAGGTTGGTCTGACTTTGCAGTTGATGCCCTACGCCCATATGGAAGATTGCTAAGCCACGTGTAGGGAAAATGGTCCACCTTCGCGACCTACCCAGTCGTCAGTGGGGTGCGACAGATCGAGATAGAGCTGACACAACGTGTACCGTCATACTTGTTCATCGGTGGATGTCGAGACATAATCTTCGATGGACAACTCAAAACATGCTCTGTATGCGAGAAAGAAGCAACGTCTGTTCAGAATGCGTGCAGAGGAGAATTGAACAAATTCCAACCGGAGATCGCATGCCTATGTCCAGGCCGACGCCGCCGACACTGATGTATGTGGTCTCGTTTCGAACTCATCCCATGCCGTAGAATGGCAGATTTCACCATACTGACAGCTTACGGCAACCTCCTGCAGCAGAGGCCGCCATCGGTGAAGAAACGACGTGTATTTCTGCCACTCCGGCGCCGGCGACGCAGTAAACCGACAGGAAAGGATCTGAAGTTAAAATCTTCTTGGTTATTTGGCCGCGTCATATTGCTACTAAAATGATCGACGTTTCGACCCCTCTGTTGGGATCTTCCTCAGGATCTTATGGTGTCCACTACTGCTAGAACACTGTCAGAGACGAGTGTCGCGTCCTCTTATAAAGGAGAGTTTTCTCGCGTTCGTGCTGAAGAAGTGATAGTATTGCTTAAAATTCATATGGCTACCATTGGCGGGCCATAGTCATAGGCTAAAATTCCCGCTCGGCTGCATAAGCAGGGGCGTTGTTGGCTAATCTCCTATGGATACGATTGGCGGCCCATCGTCACTGAATAGAATTGCACTATTCCACACTTACGCTGGAGAAGGGGGTATTGGTTGAAATTCCTGCTACCGCTAAAGAAAAATGGCATTCAGACATCTTTCTTTAGTCAAAACAAAATAAAAGTTTTTTTCCGACGGAAAACGGATGCACCTGATTGCCTCCACAATGCAGGCGTCTTTCAAGTGACATGTGGCTGCGGCGTAGTGTATACAGGCGAAACGGGAAGAACTGTTAAGGAACGCATTAAGGAACACGAACGGCACATGCGACTAAAACAAAGCGCAAAATCGGCTGTAGCGGAGCACCATGAGATCTGTGGCTTTGAGATCGATTTTAATAACGTACGTGTACTGGCTAAGGAAACAAATATTAATTATAGAAGGAAAGTCCGAGAAGCGTCTGAAATGTCCAAGAATGCGTGTAATTTCAATAGAGAGGACGGCTACAGGCATCTTGCATCGTGGCTCCCCGACATCAAGGAAGTGAATACCCGGCTGCAGTGTGCGAGCGACATAAACAACGCGCTGTAGGTCACCTCGTCGGACAATAATATTTATGTAAACATTCCCCCCCCCCTCCCTCTCTTGCTCTGTTCGTTTCGAATCTAGCCAATGATGACGACCAACCAATAGCAGTAGCAGGAATTTCAACCAATACCCCTTTTCCAATGTTAGTGTGGAATAGTGCCTTTTTATCCATTGACGATGGGCCGCCAATGATATCCGCAGTAGAGTAGCCAAAACGCCTCTTCTTCTGCATCAGAGCGGGAATATTAGCCTATGACTATGACCCGCCAATGGTAGCCATATGAATTTTAACCAATGCTATCACTTCTCCAGCACGAAGGCGAGAAATCTCCCCTTTATAAGAGGACGCGACACTCGTTTCTGACAGTAGTGGACACCATAAGATCCTGCGGAAGATCCCAGCAGAGGGGTCGAAACGTCGATCACTTTAGTAGAAATAAGACTGGCGTAAGGTCAGTGTCCTCACTCGGGGAAGTGACGCGTCTCTCATAGCCTCTCCTTCCCAAGTGGCTCTCTCCGCCTTTCCGTGGTGCCAGATGTTAAGCTCGGCATTCTGCCTTGCGACAAAAGGGAGAGCTGCGACCCAACCCGATGCGAAAGCGAAGGGTGCGTGGCACAGGGGGAGCTGTGTCGAGGGACCGAACATCAGTCCCTTCTGTTCGCAGGGCACAGACCAGCGGGTGCTCTGCATGCCGGCGACTTCGTTTGTCGGCGTGGGATCACGGCGCGAGTTGGCAAGGGTGCTTCGCCGCGCCCCTGGGTAACCGGGGCGTGTTCTGCCAAACCCAGGAGGTGGTGACATCGCCTGGGCTAGGTTAGATGGGCCCAGACCGCTGATCGACTGGGGGACCGACCCACCACCTGAGTAGGAGTGGGTCCTTGGCCTTCAGGTGGAAGCTCGCGCAAGTAGGCGGCGAAGGGCGAGGGGTGCATCCGCCTCTCCGGAGTGCGGGGTGCACTTGCCGAGGAAGGTCGCGTGAAATCGTCGACGACGAGGCCATCGATGGGGACCAGTGCGCTGGCGACGGCGCGCTGAACCCGGAAGCTCTGGAGTGCCCTTGACCTAGGGGCGAGGTCGGTGGGCGAGCTGCCGAAGTCCCCCCCCCCCCCCCCCCCCCATGCCAGAGGAGCCGGTCCGGGGCAAGAGACGGGCTCCCATCCTTTTTTCAGTCTTAATCAATATGGCTACAACAGAGACGAGTGAATCGAGTGCGCTCAAGCGAGCATCTACGATGCTTGATCTCTCTCCTCAGGACGAGACGGGACTGACAGAAAACGAAACCATCACTCATAGACACGCACGTGTCGCGCTGCTCTTGGAGCAGAACATCAAAAACGGGAAGATAAGTCAGGCGGCATTGTCTATTACTAAGAACGAGCTGGCTGCATGGGCCATCGCCCACGCCAAGCTCGAAGGCCGCGTAGAGGAGTTAGAAAAGGAGAATGAAAGATTAAGAAGGCAACCAACGAAGACTTGGGCTGGAGTGGTCGCGCAAGCACCGCCAAAGCCACAAACTACGAAAGAAACGATCGCCAAGGTGACCAAGCGGTCAGACACAGCGGTCTTCCTCAGAACTCTACCAGGCCAAGACACGAGTGTAAAAAAAATACAAGAGTTGCTGACCAAAAGTATTGATCCAGCAAAAGATAAAACCAGAATAAATAAAGTTAAACCCAGTAGGAACTCAGTGATTGTGGAGGTGGCTACAGAGGAAGACAAAGAAAAATTGTTAAAGAATCCCAAGCTGAACTCGGCGGTCAAGTGTGAACCGCCGAGAAAAAGGACCAAATGAATGATAATGAGTTTAAGGATTCTTTTAAGCTGAGATTTAAAACGGGGCCTCGGGATCGTGATGTCGTACAACACGTCGCCGAGGTCACAGCACAAATGTGGAAGCAGATAATAACAATGGGCAGACTGTATGTTAGTTTCCATGCCATTAATATTAGGGACTACCTCGTGGTACCTCGTTGCCATGATTGTGGAGACCTGGACCACATTCTAAGGCACTGCACCAGGGGGTCGGCGTGCTCCAGGTGCGGCGAAGATGGCCACACACGAAAAGAATGTAAAGCTGCAAGTGTATGCATTCCATGTAAGAGACATGGGAAGAAAAGCTGCGGAGCCTCAGGACGAAATTGCCCTACGTACCGCATGCTGGAGCAGAGACTGATATCCAGAACGGACTATGGCTGAGTACGTCAAACAAAACAGGATACCAAAGCGAAAATCCCCTAGCAAAAGGAGGAGAGATGCCATCAGGGCAAATAGGTTCAAAGAATTTATAAAGTCTCTTTCGAGAGATCCGATAACTGAGACAGCTGACAAAAGTATCCAAACAGATCTGCCGAAAAATCGATAAATGTATCCAGACGGAATCTATCCCTATGGCTACTCCCTCCTCTCTCAGCAGGGAAGTGAAGCCGATAAAACACCAGCAACGGCAAAGGCATCCTGTGCCTGTGGTCCCAATAGATGAAAGCTACCTGAAAGAACAAAAGCCTGTGCAAGAGAGCACAATAACAAGCTCTCAAGACACCCAGTGGTAAGACTACCGCCAGTAGATCCTGTTCGGATATATCCAAATCTAGAATTTACCATTCAACTGGCAAGATTGGAGCAGCTGGCTACCCTGACCACTGCCTTACGACATGTGGTCCGCGTAGGACACGAGTATGGAAGAAGAGTCACCTTCTCGGTAATGGAGGCTGTAGACAGAATACAGCTTAAGTCAGTGAATCTCCCCACCGACTTCGGAGCCCTGCGAGACTTACTAAAGAAAGTATTTGAGAGAAGAGGAGAAAAATTTGACCTAGACGACATTTACGAACAGTCAGTTCTGGCTAATGGACGTATTACGTTTGACTGGAACAACACATGGCCAGAAGACCACATACATACATACTTTCCGTAGATGACAAAAATTACCATTGGCCAACTCAACACACATAACAGTCGACTTGTAATGCAGGAGCTACGTAAGGAAGTGGAGGAGAGGAGGCTGGATGTGCTCTGTCTGCAAGAGCCGTACTCCCTAGCTGGAAAACTTGCATTTGTAGCCGCGACGTGGCAGGTCATCAGCCAAGGAGATAATCCGAAAGCGGCAATAATAATCACGAACAAAGCCCTGAAAGTAACTACACTATCACAGTTCACTAATAGTCACTGCAATGTCGTGGAGCTGCTTTCTCCCTGTAGAACAATAATACTAATTAATATGTACTTTCAGTACGGGGATAAGATTGAAACACATCTTGACCATCTAGCTACAGTAACCACGGCATTGCAAGGACGAAGGATGATAATCACTGCTGATATCAACGGAAAATCCCCCCTGTGGCACAGCGGCACAAGGGACACCAACGGAGAGAAAGTAGAGGATTTTATCATGGCATCACAACTAGTGATAGCTAACAAGCTTGGCGATCCTCCAACCTATGCTGGGGGAGGAGGACCAGGCACGAACATTGATATAACTCTAGCCACCCCCAATGCAATTAACGCAATACAAAAGTGGAAAGTGGAAGAAAACGCCACCACATGCGACCACAACCTAATAACATTCATTGTAGGTGGAAGAGTGTCCCGCTGGGCCATGGGGTGGGAAACGCAGTTTAATTACAAAAGGGCTGATTGGGAACGACTAGCGAGGGAGTGCGTCATTCCTTCCTTGCCAGAAGGTGGCGCAGACTCTGACATAGACGTAAACGACCGAGCAGAGGGACTGACCAATGCAATAACTAGCGCGGTGAAAGCTGCCGTACCGACCAGGAGGAAGGTCATAGCAGCCTCTCCATCACCATGGTCGCCAGAACTCGAGGATATGCGCCGGTCTGTTAGAAGGTTGAAAAGATATTACCAGCGCAGTGTCGTCTGGCCGGAATGGCAAAGATGGCTGATGCAGTATTGGGAGGCTAAACTTCATTTCCAGAAGGAACTCCAGGCTGTTAGAATACAAAGCTGGGAAAACTTCGTCCAGAGCCAATTAGTACGAGAGAATATCCGCTCTCCACTGGAATTATCAACAGTCAGGCACGGGGACAGGATGACGGAATCCTGGCAGGAAACTGCTGAGGTCCTCCTCCGGTCCCTGCTGCCTGATGATAGCGCGGATGGGGAATCTGATCAGCAACAACAACTAAGACATGACAACCTCAACGAATACACCAACAATACGGCAGTCTACCCTTTCTCGGAGGAAGAGGTGGCTGCCCACATAAAATCACTTAAAAGGGGTAAAGCTCCCGGGCCCGACGGCATTGTAGCTGAAGTGGTGCAGTTCCTAGCTCCCCAGCTAACTGCGCCACTCACTCACTTATATAACGAGTGTCTGATACAACAAAAAATTCCAAGGGTGTGGAAGACCGCGAATGTAGTTATTATTCGGAAAGGGTTAGATAAAGATCCAACAAATATAAAATCTACAGACCAATCTGCTTGATTAACATACTAGGGAAAATATTAGAAAAGCTACTAGCTGACAGACTGGCTGCACATCGGGTGCTGCGTGGGGTGAGCGACAGGCAGTTCGGCTTCAGGCCTGGGCGATCGACATCTGATGCAATCGCCCTGGCTGCTGAAGTCTGTGGCTCTACCCCACGTAAGTACGTGGTGGGCATCATGGTTGACATCAGTGGCGCCTTCGACAACCTGTGGTGGCCTTCGCTCTTCTCCTGCTTGCGGGAGAAGGGGTGCCCAGGGCCGCTATATGGTTGTCTGAGGAGCTATTGCGAGGAACGTGAGGTCTGGCTATCATCTTCTAGCGAGAGAATTGGAAAATCTATAACAAAGGGCTGTCCTCAGGGTTCTGTGTTAGGGCCCCTGTTCTGGGACATCCACATGGAGCCTTTACTACACACCCTACAACAAAGTGAAGAAGTGCTAGAGATGATAGCCTATGCAGATGACCTCCTCTTGTTGGTCGGCGGCCGTAGCCGCGAAGACATTGAACCTAAAATAGAGAGTGCCCTAAACAAGTTACAACTATGGTGCCAAAACACCAAAATGACGGTGTCACCAAGTAAGTCCACCTACTTACTACTGAAGGGACAATTAATCCGTAACCCGACTGTACGAATCGAGCGCTCGCCAGTTCTTCGGAGACGTGACGCACGATACTTGGGCATCATCATTGATAAGAAGTGGAGTTTTGGGAAACACATCGAAACCGTAACCCAGAAAGCCCTCCAAACACTGAACACCTCATAAAAGATTTCATCTTCCACCTCATCTCATAAGACTCTATCATAATAGTATATTAACATCGATAGTGGGTTACGGCTCGGGAGTCTGGGCACACAGACTCACGAGGGTGGTGCCCGCCATGACAGTGAGAAGGGTTCAAAGGAACATGATACTTAGATCGGTAGGGGCTTACAGAACATCACCAGGGGGAGCACTACGAGTCATAATGGGGCTTTGCCCCCTGGACATTAAAATCAGGGAGGAGGCTGCATGCTTCTGGATTAAGAAGGGAAATGTAACAAAAATAGAGGTGATCCTAGGCATTGGGGCGGGGGACAAGGGTGAGATTCGGCAAAGGGGGGTACAACTATGGCAGGAACTGTGGGACACGGATGAAACAGGGCGCAGGACATGATTCCAAGCATTAGAGAACGGCTAAAAATGAAATACTTTGAACCCACCAGAGGACTAATCCATTGTCTCACTGGACATGGGCCTTACCCGGCATACTTATGTCGGTTCGGGAAAAGGGCCACACCCGCGTGTGAATGTGGTGAACCGGAGGGCACTCCCTATCATGTGATTTACGAGTGCCCCCTCTTCAATGATGTTTCTTCCACACTACATGACCAACTACCCGACCATGACACATACCACCTGATAAGACAAGAAGACACCTTCCAAACACTGAATAGACTTGCCAACGAGGTATCACAAAAAGTGCTAAGAGAATACATGAGAGAACAAAACTAAATAGCGCAGATTACGACAAATACGCGCCCTACTCCCATACCGCCTGTGCGTGGATAGGCCGACCCTATAGTCTGGAATCCGCCACTTACGGGATTAGGGGGAGTGGGGAATAAAAACAACCAGGATTTGACAATGCACTGGAGTTGACTTAGGATAGAACTAGTTAGTAGAAATTAGACTAGAAATCTAGATTTAGGAACCTGCAGCGATTAACATCCTGGCCTGCCCAGTGTCAGGGGCACACTCATCGGGATTAGCTCGATGGGCAAGGCAATACAGTAGGTTTGTACATTTCTGACACATCTGTGACGCTGCAGGAAGTAGAACGTAGGGTTAGTTAAAAATCTTAGAAGTTAAAAACAAATAGGTGTATATAGCTGCCCATTGTAATTAGATTATAGCTGTAGCTCACGACTTAATATATTGTAATTAGCTGCTATTTGTAACAACAGTAGCAAGTAAGACCCACTAATCAAATAAGGTAGTGGGTTATGATGTATAAATATTATTATTGATGGTAAATAAAGATTAAAAAAAAAAGAAAAAATAAGACGCGGCCTAAAAACCCAGAAGATTAACTTCAGTGACAACAGCCACGAAAGCCTTCAGAATTACATACAGGAAAGGATCTGTAGAAGGGATGGAAATTGATCCCACGGTTAGGCCGTCAGCTGCTTTCGTCCCTGAGCACCTGGAGTCACTTCCGCACTCGGACACGACGCACAGGCGAGAACCACGATCGCCGAAGCGCCAAAAGAAACACGTGCTTAATGCACTCCACGGGAGACAGAGTTGCGTGTAAACACGACGCAGTGAATTCGACTGCACAACGGGGTGGTCTTCCTCCCACACAGCAGTACGACGTGAATCACACGCGATAGGGGTTGAACACAGACCCACCAGACGGAGGTCCGCTGCTAGGAGCCTTCCGTCCACCGGGGCAACACCTTTGTCTTCGATCATATCGGTGGGAGAAACACGACGAGAGACGGACCTTTAGCACAAGAAGCAGGCTGATGAATTCGATACCGAACGTAAGAGTTCATGTGCGCTTTACGCGCTGAGGAACAGCGGGATGCGTATCGAACAGCCTCTCTTAACATTAATACAATCAGAACGCTGGTCGAATTGCGATTATTACGAGAACGCTGCGTGCGTCAGACGTCGACGTCGTCGTTCTGCAGGAAGAATGTGTCGGGAGCTTCCCAGATCTCTATGAGTACAATACATACGTTATACTCACTACACACGGCGGCAGCGGAACAGCGATACTCCTACGTGAAGGCACAGTAGCCGAGGATGAGGAGTACCTGCCGTCAGCGTGAGGACTGGCGCTCACAGTGCTAGGAGTACGGATCGTCAACATCTACGCACCGTCGGGGTCCGACAGAAGGTGCGAACGGTCCTGATTTTACGCAGAGGAGATTACATGTTGTTCATACCGGAACATATCTTAGTTGAGGGCGACTTTAACAGTGTGCTCGTACTAAAGGATGAACAGCCACACTCTAATTCATGCCAGCAACTGCGGAAACTGATACAGGACCTGAATCTAATCGATACATTGGAGACGATACATGGCGACAAACGCGGCTATACATGTGACACAAGTCAGTCTGCAGGCCGCCTCCATCGAATTTGAGTAACGCGTCTTCTCTAATCTGTGATCCTCGCTGCAGAATTATTGCCGGTCGCCTTTTCAGATCCCATACCATACAAATGCACCGTTCTATCTACGTCTTCAGTGAGTTTGTAGGAGTCGCGGCGTTAGGAAATTGAATACAGCGCACCTCAGGAAACCTGAGTGCAGACGCTTAATCGAAGACACTTTGCTCTTTTGTGACTGACACCTCCCGATATATCCGACGACGTTGCAGTGGTGGCTAGAATGATTTAAGCCTGCATAGCGTCGAGCGTTGATTGCGTACGGAAGAGAGCATGCGATTTGGAGGCGCCACACGACGGAATTTTATTTCACGATGCTCAGCGAACTTTCTGTACAAGCGCCTTTACAGGATCGGAGTGCTGCTATAAAAGGAGCGCAGGCGCAATTCATTTCCATAACGTGGCGCAATCTGGAGGGGATCGCAGTCCGCGCAAGACGCTTTAAATGAGTCTGTGGAGAATCGCCGTCGATGTATATCACGTTATCAGAGAAAAATATCGTAGCCGCAGAATCTTAATACAGACGGTCGTTCGCCTTTGTGGATCAATATGGTCACCTCTATGAAGAAGCAGAACACAATGAGGTAGCTTTTTATAACTGGGATACACAGTCATGTGAAATTTCTTGAAAGACATCATGTTTACGCCAGTGACTGTTAAACTTTTTATTTCCAGTATTTCAGTGTCGGCCTTAGGCCATTATGAAGTGCATATGTTTTGGCTTTAAGCTATGTCTACTTTATACAGCTGATACATTTATATGTCGTTGTCATTTGCTGTTATATACATTCGTAACGCTGCTAAGTAGTGCGATGTATGGACACGTGTGCTCGCACTGCTTAGCACCGTTACGAACAGAAAACGACAACGACATACAAATGTGTCAGCTTGTATAAAGTAGACATGGCTTAAAGCCAAAACATCTGCACTTGATAATGGCGTAAGGCCGAAATTGTAACAGTGGATATAAAAAATTTAACAGCCACTGGCGTAAACATGATGTGTTTCAAGACAATGAGGTAGCCTTCCATGATGTCCCACGAACGCTGTCCGCGTTCCTCGACACGACGGCCGAGCGATACTTAACTGGGGAAGCCACAGATGACTACGTAATAGAAGTGCTCGATAAGGCAGCGTCTAGCAAGTCGCCGGGGCTCGACGGGTTTCCGTTAGATTTTTAGCGGACATTTAAAGATATCATGGCTCTACGATTGGCCGCCATGGACCGCGAATTGATGTCTCCCAGTGTGCCTCTTCCACCCGCCTTGTGGAAGGAATGATTATTCCTAACCACAAACCATCCGGCGACACAGGGATACAGCCCTAATGGCCACTGCCCCTTCTGAACTGTCACTATAAGACCTGTAACAGGATACTAGTTGCACGTTTCAAACGAGTACTGCGCCACGTGATATCACTCGACCAAACCCAGCTAGGAGTGGATAACAGTATACAAGCGGCACTCAGCGACAACCGCGATGTGATCGCACTGGCAACAACATGTCGCCTACTGGACGCACTGGTATAGATAGATTTCGATTGCGCCTTTGGCAGGCTGAGTTTTGTCACCGTCGCGATACGACTACTCCACGGCGCGTCATCGAGAGTGTTCATCAATGGACGCATCACTATCTCACTGTCAATAAGACAATGGCGCCCGCTGTCGACGATACGCCATCGCCCTCGAGACGCTGCTCTGCTGGCTCCGGGACCGACTCCAAGGAATGACGATTGAAAGGTATGTGCTAAAGTCTGATCAGGGTAGCTCGAGAAAATAGTCGGTAGTTGCCAACCGCAAGGTGGAACGAGTATAATATCTTTGAGTAGGTAGATCTTTGATGGTTAAGAGAGCCGGGCGCGCGTAGTAAAAAACCGGGAAGTCGCAGGTAGGTGCCCAGAGGAAGCAGACGTGTGCGGACAGCTTTAAGGGAGGAGTCGCAGCCAGGTGAGCGGAGGAAGCAGACGTGTGGTGACAGCGTTATGGTAGGTCGCTGCCCCTGACCAAACTTTAGCACATAAATGAGATAAGATATATAATGATTTTTAAGTTGGTTTTTGTTAGATACTGATCACAGTTAGGATTTGTATGTCCAAGGTTTGATGCAGTAAGCGTTTTGTAAACTGTTTTTGTAAGAGTGATTCGTGCTACGAAAATGTTTGAAATAGTAGTTTTTGTGTATGACTTAAAATTTGAACAATATATATATTGAGATCAACATTGTGTTTCAGTCTAACAGCCTGAATTATAATCCACATCCTTTGCTTGTATTGAATATGAAAATGAGTAGTAAACTAAAGTTACCCACCAATGAAAAAACCAAATAAACATCAGGGCCAAAAGTTAATTTTCCAGTACCATCTTAATGCCAGTGCGCAAACGGCATTACTCTCTTAAACCTGATTGCTGGGTCAAATACATGTTGCATTTCTGGCAAAATGGAGGAGTGCAAGAAACAAGTTCACAGACGCAGTCAGATGCAGGTTTGCTGAATAATTAATTTAGAACAATCTTATCACTGATACTTCCACAAAATAAAAGGATACAATTTTGGTTAGATACTTTCACGATAAGTTTATATGCAGATCATACGCAGGTGATCAAGTGTTTTTAGCATGGTCGGGTGACGAGGCAAAAGCGGCTTTGCACTGGATTATTTTGTATGTCATAGCTACGGAAAGTCGTAAGAACATAGCAAAGTCGGGAGCAACGAACATCGGGAGAGGACTCCCAACGGGAAGTGTGGCACTATTACAGCCGATAGACAGGATAATATGCTTGGCAATTATCTTTACGACAGACTTTCGACGCACGGCGGCACTCAGCTACAAACATCTTCTGCAAACAATCCGTGCGTGGTCGAAGCCACAGTTTAAGGGCTCTAGACACGCTACGAAGGGGCATGTTTGCAAACATTTATCCAACTTCTCACATCCCCCACTTGGTCCAAGTTCTTCCTATGCCGATGGTGCGCCGAATCATGGCGGCATTAGGATATTTTGTGAGCATAGGGATGCTTTTTAAGGTCGGATATGAAACCCTCACTCTCCCTAGTAGTCGTGTAGGCCTTGGGCTAGTCCACGTCCGCGACCGAGCAGTTGCGGTAAGCACGATGATCAAGGCGTGGACACTACACAAGTGACCTTGACAGACAAACTGGCACCATCTTCTGGTCTGGCACACATACGAATCTTTTTTGTGAAACTCACTTATTTACGTACGGAACTATCAGCTACCAGAACGGCAATGGCACGTGCTACACACCGCATCTTGACTCAAGGACGGCCGAGTAATGCGTTAGAGAGGCGACAGCCAACGGTGAAATGGTCAGGTAGACCACGTACACCTTGATACGGGAACGCGCGCACGTGGTATCAGGTGGTAAATGGGAAATATGTGACTCGTTCCTGGTTACATAAAATTCATATGATGCCACTGTGTCGGCAGCAGAATGTTACAGACACAGTAGAACATCGACTGACATGTGGGACTTCGGCGGCGGTGTGGTGTTTGGTTCAAAAAAATGATCGCCTTCCTCCGTCGGATGGTGCCGTAACCAATGGAACCACGGATACTGCTTCTCCGAGATATGACATGTTTACCCCGAACGAAGACCTACGCAGTGACTTGGATTCGGTGTCTGATTGTAGGCCTACTTTATCTTTTCCGAGAGGGCAGTAAGAATGTGCTAGATTTTTGGGCCTTATTACAAGCACGTCATTCATAGATTATGCAAAATCAGAGGTATCGACCATATTACGCTAATTTTCTAGGGAGTGCCTTGCTTGATCCACCATCCATTTGAGGTGTACCGGAAAGGAGAATTTAATTGCCGCATATAAGGACCAGGACAGTGGAGAAGAGGATCCCCCACCATACGTGAAGATGTACCCGGCAGACAAATCGAGGTACAACGGGATCGGCGAGGAACACGCCCAAGAAGAGGGACGTGATCCGTTATTATCTTGTACTGAACGAAGCAGCTTAGGTTTATTATTGTTAGACCATTTATCTTAAAAAAGTGATGTTGAAAAAGTCCACTTATATACGTTTTACAAAAAAATGGTTCAAATGGCCCTGAGCACTATGGGACTCAACTGCTGTGGTCATCAGTCCCCTAGAACTTAGAACTACTTAAACCTAACTAACCTAAGGACATCACACACATCCATGCCCGAGGCAGGATTCGAACCTGCGACCGTAGCAGTCGCACGGTTCCGGACTTTGCGCCTAGAACCGCGAGACCACCGCGGCCGGCTACGTTTTACAGAAATATTTTATTTTATAAGGAACATCGGCTTCCAGAATGAGATTTTCACTCTGCAGCGGAGTGTGCGCTGATATGAAACTTCCTGGCAGATTAAAACTGTGTGCCCGACCGAGACCCGAACTCGGGACCTTTGCCTTTCGCGGGCAAGTGCTCTACCATCTGAGCTACCGAAGCACGACTCACGCCCGGTACTCACAGCTTTACTTCTGCCAGTACCTCGTCTCCTACCTTCCAAACTTTACAGAAGCTCTCCTGCGACTTATTTTCACACTACAGAACTTTTTATTTGTTTAAAAAAATGGTAAGCTGACCGAAAAGGAGGTACGGTGGCCGCTCGCCGTAAGCATGAAATCATGGTTCGAGTATAAAAACGAAAGCAGTTATGGCAGCTGCTCATGAGAGCAGTAAATCTGGGTTCGAGGCCCAGTCCCGCACAAATTTTCAGCTTTCGTCATCGCATTACCATAATAGCCTGTGCGGCTAGCCATTATTATTTCCCACCCGTCAATTCCCTATGCTACCTCTTACTACATTTCATTTTTGCATGTATAACAGAATGCCACAAAGACGTTATCCGGACTGTAGTTTGAATTTATAGAGAATGAAATCCGAATGCACCAATCAGGCAGCTATATAGCCAATCCTTTGAAATAGCGTGTTGAATGAACCCCACGTGGAAACACACAAGGGAAGCGTCTTCATCAAGCCCATTCGGCGAAGAAATTGCAGCCAGTGCCTGGAGCAGAACCAAAAGTACGAATGTTGCTTTGTTTTACAACATTCTGCTAGCTAACTAAATTTTAGTGGCCAGTCTCCTGAATGCCTGCCACAGGGCCAAGCTTCGCGACCGCCAGAGAGATGACTTGATGTGGCGCGCAGGGACACACCTCGCTTGCAGACGCTCATTTCCATTTCCACACCAGTTGACAAAATAGCTTATGTGCTAGTACTAGCCACTACTACAATTTAACTGTAAATCATCCTCTAATAACGACAGAGACAGATATCTGTATTCGCTTTGGCGTTAACTGCTACAATTTATCATTATTGTGTGTATCTCATACCGACACCACCCCACGGCGTAGTAAGATTGGTAACGGAACGGCAAGCGTCCATCTGACGTCGATAGCGGTCGCGCAATATCTGAAGGACCCAGTGGTGCGAGCCCGCTGAGCCGTGTCTCTGCCGCCGCGATACACGAGGGCTGTCCAGCAAGTAAGTTCCGATCGGTCGTGAAATGGAAACGACAGTGAAAACCAGGAACGTTTTATTTGCAACAGTTAGGTACACCTTCCACCTACTTCTCTACATAGTCGCCTCTCCAACTTCGAGTTTTGTCGTAGCGTTGTATCAACTTTCCAATTTCCTCGTCATAGAAAGCAGCCGCCTGTGCTTTTGGCCAGTTATCTGCACTGGCCTGCAGCTCGTTGTCTGTGGAAAAATTTTGTCTTCATAGCCATCTGTTGTTGTGAGCAGAGATGAGACTCAGAGGGAGCCAATTACGGACTGTATTGTGGGTGATCAAACACTTCTCATCGGAAATGCTGCAGGAGCGGCTACATTTCCCCTGCAGTGTGCGGCCGAGAATTGGCATGAAGAAAGAACTGCTCGACAGTTATGTGGGCTGCATGACACAGGCGAAATCTCTAACCAGGCCTTCACACCTGGCGTGAGACGCTCTTCCCTACGCATCTTTACGTGCTCACGCTTCACTCAAAACTGAAAAGAGCGACGCAACACGATCGACGGGCATACTAGAGACACTGCCCAACTCGTCTGTGCAACGTTTTACCGGATTTTCCCAGGGGTTTCCATTTCGCGACCGATCGGATCTTACTTCCTGGACAACCCTCGTAGGATGGCCGGCGGTAGCTGCTCAGCCATTTGTGCTTGAGCCTTCGCTACGTCACCATCGGTCGTGCTTAGCACCACGAGCCTCATTCTAGAGGACTTTGTGATAGCTGGGCTCTGTTTCTTGCTGCAGTATTTGTAATGAGTCTTCACACGCTTGGAGAAATATAAGTTAAGTAAATTTCTGTTTGCTGCGTTAACTTGTTCGCTAATCAGTTCTGCTCCTGTCCAGCTCTCCTCCGACAAGAGTTGCCGCACAGCTCTATACCACACCTCTCCTTACCACTGTATACGAAGTAGTGTACAACTGATTGTCCCTTCTATGCCTTCCAAACATATAGAGAGTGAGTCGTGTAAGACGTAAGAATCCTTTTAATTCACTAACAGCTCTTGAAGGAAGTAAGGAATGAACACTGGAGTGCTCGTTATAGATGGATCACAAGCTCGGATTACAAAAGAATGGGAGAAGAAAATCGCTCATGTCTGTTTTTTTTTTTTTTGTTAATGAACAATCCCCGTATCTGTCTGGTGCGATTTACAGAAATCTTATTTACGGATTCTTCCGTCGATTCTTGATAGAATAAATCCATATTGAGGGTTGAATAACACTTGGGCGGTTTTTTGTTCTACTGATTTTCATTTGTATGAACTAGTTTTTGGCTAATTAGTCAATCTTCAGATAACTACTGGCTATTGTTTACAAGGAGCTTGTGTTCTTACGAGCCAAACATTCTGGACTGAGATACAACGCACTTACATACGATTTTTAGTTGTGTGTATTTTGCTACCCAAACATGTCTGAAACAAAATTATTTCCAATTTGAAGGTACCCATTACAAACAGATAGAAGGATTTGCAATGGGGTCCCCTCTCAGTCCCCTCTTAACTGAAATATTCAAGGACCATTTCGAAAAACAGTTCCTAGAGAATGAGCCCTCAGTAATAATATTAGATACTGGTACAGATATGTAGATGATGTACTGTGTATGTGGACAGGTACCAACGGACAACAGAACACATTCCTAGAACATCTAAATTCAGAACACAAAAACGTAAAATTCTCCATGGAGCTAGGTGAAAAATCCATTAACACTTTAGACCTTAACATAGATATCACCACAAATACACATACTTTCAAAATTTACAGAAAACCCACAACAACAGACACAGTAATACCTTCATGTTCACAACACCCAATAACACACAAGCATGCAGCGTCCCATTCCATGGTACATCGCCTCACATCCATACCGATGTCAAAACAGAATTTCCAAAGCGAAGTAGACACCATTGAATATATTGCATATAACGCTGGCTATAACCCTAAATTAGTGGACAAAATCCTGCACAAGAAACAAAGAAGGAAGATCTTGCCCTACATTTATGTCCCCTCTGCAATAACAACTACTCCAAAAACCAACTGGTGTATTATACCATATCTAGGTAAGCTATCAGACAAACAAGCCAAAATACTGAAAGCCCAAAACTATGAAACATCATTTTATGCAAGAGATACTACAGCTAATCTCCTATTCAACAGCAAGGACAAAACCGATATACTAAGCAATGTTGGGGTCTACAAAATAGCCTGCACTGACGGCAATAAACTGTACATTGGTCAAACGGGCCGGGCCATATCAACAAGGCTGACAGAACATGAACGCAGCTGGAGATTAAATAAATCAGACTTCACCTTTGCTGAACATGTGCTAAAAGAAGTACACAAATATCTAACACACACATAAGTGCTACATATAGCCAACAAAGGCAGAAAACGCAGCCTACTAGAAGCATTTGAAATTAACAAACACTTAGCCCTAAATCCCCAGCTTGTCCTAAATGACCAACTGCAACCGAGCACATGACCACTTTTAAACTTTACACAATAAAGTAAACCTGTTACTAACCACAAAGTGTCCCAATAGTAAACAAATTCACACCTCAATATAACGTAATATCCCTTATGTGTTACATTCCTAACTGCAACTCACCTGTAACAATGTAATATTTGGTATATATTAATGCACAATTTTCTAATAACAAAATGTAACGGCCCAAGGAAACATCACTATTGTACAACCAACAATTAATGTCCAGTGCAACTGTTCACAACAAATACCAAAAACTTGTAACTTTGTAATAATGTGTATTGTAAATAATTCTAATTGCTGTGATACATGGTACTGACAAACCATAAAATGTGATTTCGTATGATAAAAAGTCAAAAGACCAGTTTCACAATTCCAAAGATAATACCACAACTAAAGATCGTAAGTGCGTTGCATCTTAGTTCAGAATGTTTGGTTAGTAAGGACACAAGCTCCTTGTAAACAATAGCCAGTAGTCATCTGAAGATGGCCTAATAAGCCGAAAACTAGTTCATAAAAATAAAAATCAGTAGAACAAAAAACCTCCTAAGTGTTATTCAACCCTCAATATTTACAGAAATCTTAGAAAGCCGAATTCTCGATGGCCGGTCGGAGATTTGAACCGTAGTCCTCCCGAATCCCAGTCCCGTGTGCTAACCATTGCGCCTCCCCGATTGGCAACAGATCAAGATATTGTAACATGATTTTAGACAAATGATGGCCCGATGAAATTTCTTTTGTTTCTACTACAAGCTCTTCTACCAACATTCTGGTGCCTAAATTTCGCAGACGTCTGAGAAATGTTCTGAAATTTGGATGCAAAGCGTTAGGAATTCGCTATTACTGTGTAAACATCGCCAAGCGGGACTTCTATGCCAGTTACCGTCGTTATATGCAACAGTGAAAGAAACCAGGGTACTTAGATAAAACTTATTTCCTGGTGACCTCTAGGCTACTTTCGCCCGCTAAAATCCTTGCTTCTCTATTGCAGAACCTGTCTCAGATACTGCAACGAAGTGTTTCAACGATAACGCTATCAAGCCTTGCCTTACATCGTCGTACTCGTCCTTTCTAAAGTTTTCAAAATATACCATCCCAGTACCTATAAATATAAAAAGAAGCACAACTTGCTTCGGTATCCGAGCTCATACAAGGGCTAACGCTATTAAGTACGTAAGAAAATTACGTGTCACTCTGTGTAATATCGTTTCCGGAAAACTACGCTGCCCATTGTAGAACCCGGATCTCTTTCTTTTTTTCCAGACATATCCCCCATGAGCTGGTTGTGGAGTAGAGGGGTTCGCAACTGAAAATATTTGAAAGTGGATTTGCAGACCCGACAATTACTTTACAACTAACGAAAACATCCAGGAAACCTTCGTCAGAACAGGGAGCTTAGAGCTGTTTTCAGTTCCCTGGTAGGACAGTACGTTCTACATAAAATACTGATTCCTAATGTTTGCGTCAGGATCCTTGTGTGTTTGTGTGCGTCACCGACTAAATTCGGTAACTTGTTCGATGTCTATACTTGTTATCCATAACATATGTCACGCATTTCTCTTTCACCATTTTCTTGAATATTGAATGTAATTAACTTTTTTCTTACTTTCCAATCAATGAGTTAGTAACAATATAGTCAGTGTTTGTGCCTCTGGAAATAGTGTGAGTTACTCATACCCATCATGTTTATTTTGTCCTGTACGAAACCGTACATTCTTTAGCAGTGTTCGGTTTTCTACGATTCGTTGCAACGCAGTTTAATGGTACCAGTTGTTTCTTTATATTCGTATGCTGTCAGTATCTGTCTGTGACGTACACTCTTGCGCAGTGAAGCACTGTATGTGACAAGTAATGTGTACTTTTCTTATTTTGCTAAGTTTGTTTGTCTCAAATGATTACTTTTAAACAACTACATTCCAGTTTCATTTAAAGGGAGTCGCTTCGAACGTACTTTTGCACTTTGTGTTTAACCAGAGATCTGATCACTGTAATCAAAACGCATCGTGAACCTCCTGGTCATTGAATAAAAATACAAGGTGGGTGGTCAAAGTAGACTGATTAATAAATGAAACATTAACTGCTGACGATAATATGTAGTATTTCAGTCATTCATAAGACAAGGTTATAGGTGATTCCGACTGTCAATTGTTGTGTATCTAATGCCATAAAAAAAGAGAATATCACTTTCTAAACAAATAAGAATTTTTAAGTGGAATAAGGTTGGTTTTTAGTGTTTCTCTATAATTTTAATTATTTAATGCATAATATAATGATTAACGAAAGCAAACCTACGTTTCTAGCGTTTGTAGACTTAGAGAAAGCTTTTGACAATGTTGACTGGAATACTCTCTTTCAAATTCTGAAGGTGGCAGGGGTAAAATACGGGGCGCGAAACGCTATTTACAATTTGTACAGAAACCAGATGGCAGTTATAAAGAGTCGAGCGACCTCTCCCCGATGCTATTCAATCTGTATATTGGGCAAGCAGTAAAGGAAACAAAAGAAAAGTTCGGAGTAGGTATTAAAATCCATGGAGAAGAAATAAAAACTTTGAGGTTCTCCGATGACATTGCAATTCTGTCAGAGACAGCAAAGGAAGAGCAGTTGAATGGAATGGACAGTGTCTTGAAAGGAGGGTATAAGATGAACATCAACAAAAGCAAAACGAGGATAATGGAATGTAGTCGAAATCGGGTCATGCTGAAGGAATTAGATTAGGAAATGATACACTTAAAGTAGTAAAGGAGTTTTGCTATTTGGGGAGAAAAATAACTCATGATGGCCGCAGTAGAGAGGATATAAAATGTAGACAATGGCAAGGAAAGCGTATTTGAGGAAGAGAAATTTGTTAACCTCGAGTATTGATTTAAGTGCCAGGAAGTCGTTTCTGAAAGTATTTGTATGGAGTGTAGCCATGAATGGAAGTGAAACATGGACGATAAATAGTTTAGACCAGAAGAGAATAGAAGCTTTCGAAATGTGGTGCTACAGAAGAATGATGAAGATTAGATGGGTAGATCACATAACTAATGAGGAGGTATTGGATAGAATTGTGGAGGAGTTTGAGGCACAACTTGACTAGAAGAAGGGATCAGTTGGTAGGACATGTTCTGAGGCATTAAGGGATCGCCAATTTAGTACTGGAGGGCAGCGTGGAGGGTAAAAATCGTAGACGGAGACCAGAGATTAAGCAGATTCAGAAGGATGTAGGCTCAGTAGGTACTGGGAGATGAAGAAGCTTGCATAGGATAGAGTAGCATGGAGAGCTGCATCAAACCAGTCTCAGGACTGAAGACCACAACAACAACAACAAATGGGACTTGACGTAACAAAATGGGAGTAAGGATTTTGAATACGTCAGTATCATTACCACATATTTTTGCCTATGAGTCAGAGGGCCAAATCCTAGAATCAAAAGAACAACAACTGTGTTTGTTGCTGTGTAATGTCATCAATTGCTTTACATATTAGATTTGGTTTCGTCCTTCTTTGTGGTTTCAGAAGGTGCCTAATTGAGAGAGACTGGTTTGTCTCATGCATTTCCACGTGACTGCCGTTCATACAACATGGTTTCATGAAAGTACAAAAACCTATTCGTCGTACTGAGGCAGGTGCAAATCCTGACAGTTAATAATTTTTCGACTGTTCCTCCACATCTTTTCAACAACTGAAAGAGCTCAGTGGCTCCTTTATGCTCAGAAGATTCGCTGTGAGTTCCCAACACCAGACGTAATCGGGTTGGAAACGCTGCCGCGTTATTAGCTTATTTTACGCATCATTCCGTCCAGTGACGAGGCCCTTCGACGGCGACCTTTCTTGTAGGCTCTCGCTGCCAAACAGAACTCGCCCTCGCGGGCTGGAACTTTCCCCATCCCCGTCGGCCTCGGTCCCTTCCAGAACGCTTCATCTCACTCTGCCAGACTCCCTTCTCGGCGTAATTACGGTCTGTCTGATAGCGCCAAGGGAACCGTTCAACCGATAGCTCGATTACTCGTTTCGTTTCCGACTCATCACACACGCTTTCCTGATTTATCCCGATGCTCGGGAAGAAGTTCGGTCTCCGGAGAGGTGGAAACGTAAGGGTTTTTCCAAAGGAGGTATTTCTACGTCCGCCCTTTCTTCGCGAACATAACGCTGAGATCAATTCAAACGAACAGGAAGTTTTTCAGTGTCTTTCACCTCTGAAAGTTGGAAACAATATTTACTATGATGATGCACATATTTCCTTTGATCTGTGTTCATATAAGATCAGTTTATTTCGGATCCGTAAGAGTTGTGTTCAGGTGCCTATAAACAGCGCTCTAGGTAATCTGCAATCCACACGTTACTCTCTCAATCAACCAGAAGAAATGTGGGCAGCCACATATTCGGGAATACAGGTCGGCTTCCACCAATATATGCAACAGTTACCGTAACTTTTTGCCTCTTTGGACTCACTTAAACGAAAACAATAATTAATGCTGGCGAGAGCTGACGTGGGTATTCTAGATGCTTATTTTTTGTTAGAGGTTAGTATTGTCAGGGCCATGGTAACCAATTAGGTACGAGGAAGCAACTGAAAGGAACAAAGGATTTACTTTCAAAGTTTGTTTCGCCTCAAGTTTAAAAGATCAGAAAATGAGATGAATTGCTCTGCGTCGTTTAAAACAATTGTCGGAAAAATTACTGCAACTTGTTGATGTGTGGCATGAAATTACTGCAACTTGTTGATGAGTAACATGGTCACTACGAAAAGCACAATATTAAATGTTTTAAATTGTAGAATTTTGAGTTCGGGTATTTGATTACTAATCAGTTATAGATATTCATCTATGGCTATAAAATTTTTTTACCGTTCTGTTAACGTTGATTCATCTGAGGAATATCACATTTCATCGAAATAATTAAGCACATCAAATACAGAGGTTTATTTGCTTTGAAGGATTTACAATGTTTCCACAATCGCTACTTAAATTTGTAATTGTGACACTTCCGAAACAACGTTGTACTGCAGCTAAAATAACAGAGACAAATGCTCCATTTAACACTTGAAGCCAGTCGGTGTGGCCGAGCGGTTCTAGGCGCTTCAGTCTGGAACCGTGAGACCGCTACGGTCGCAGGTTCGAATCCTGCCAAGGGCATGGGTGTGTGTGATGTCCTTAGATTAGTTAGGTTTAACTAGTTCTAAGTTCTAGGGGACTGATGACCTCAGATGTTAAGTCCCATAGTGCTCAGAGCCATTTGAACCATTTTTTTAACACTTGAATGTCGAAAATCATTACGTGCATAAACATTAACAACAGCATTAAAATCAGCAGTGTCAGCCTCTCTAAGTGTCCTAAAAACTAACTAAACTCCTCCCGAACAGGCCATGAAGGGCCAACGGTATCGACCGGCCGCTGTGTCATTGTCAGCCCATAGGCGTCACTCGATGCGGATATGGACGGGACATGTGATCAGCACACCGCTCTCACGGCTTTATGCCAGCTTCCGAGACCAAGCCGCTACTTCTCAATCAAGTAGCTCCTCAGTTTGCCTCACAAGGACTGAGGGCACCCCGCTTGCCAACAGCGCTCGGCAGACCGGATGGTCACCCATCCAAGTGCTGGCCCAACCCGACAGCGCTTAACTTTGGTGATCTGACGGGAAACAGTGTTACCACTGCGGCAAGATCGTTGGCTCTAAATGCCCTACCATTCTGCATTACCTGAGGTAAAAGTGTTACTGCTGAAATAAAATAAAATGTTTACGCATCAGTATCTGTGACATCTGAAGGCATCTATTCTCCAAAATCTCTCCACTAATCAGCGAAGCATTTTTTTGAAATCCTGTTGCGATATAACCACGTTTGCACGTTTGTTTTCAGGAATTTAACCTCGCCCCAGTAGTGGAGACCCAAATTCACCACTCTCACGAGTACTCTTATATCAGGCAGAGACATATCAACTAGGCTGGCTGAACATGAACGCAGCTGGAGGTTGCAGAATTCAGACTCTGCATTTGCTGAGCATGTACTGAGTGAGGGTCACAACTACCAGCCAGTGTCCCATGTACTTCACTTAGCAAACAAAGGCCATAAACTCAACCTGCTGGAAGCCCTGGAAATTAACAAACATCTTGCTCACAGTCCAGATCTCATCCTAAATGACCAGACAAAACTCAACACTTCCCCTCTCCTAAACTTCATATAATCATCTTTGTTGTTCATTACTTCCCACACCCTCTCTTCCTACATATTCCCATTTTCCTGTAGTCATTAAGTTGTTTTATTTGTTGCAATTGTCTTTGTATTCCACATATGCTGTAGTTTCAATAGTTAAGGGTTTCCTTTTAACTTGTACTTGTATTACTGTCCATGTTTAACTCCCCTTGTAGTTGTCTCATCAAATACTGTTTATATTTTACTTTGCTCATTTATTTAATGTAAACTGGTATACAGCCACTGCTTTGATTATAAAGTTAATGTTAAAATGCAGTACCACCACACTCTCAAACTGTAGGTTCCCTCAAACACCTCAATTTTCCTGCATTTATTAATTTCTGTTTATCGTATTGATATAGCTTAAGTTCTTCGTGTATTCTGTATTTACATTGACAACTGTCTCTTCATTTTTAATTGGTTGTGTATCACTCTCCATGTTTCATACCTCTTGATGCAGCCTTGCCTAGTACTAAGTTTATCTTATTTCAATAGTTTTGTTTATCAATAGATACCGTTATGTAGGCATGTTATTCTTATATTGTGCTAAATGTTTTCCTGTCAACTCCATTGTTATTTATGTACTGTTCAGTTTTTACTATTTCATTGCAAAGATGTTACTCATTGTATGTTTCTACTTCACTCTAGATGTGTTACTTCTCTTCCAGTGTTGTCTGCTAACATTTAACTTCTTTGGTGATAATACTCAGTAAATGCCTGAAGATGGCCTTGTAAGCCGAAAACCGGTTAGCAATAAAAATAATATTGTAGAACAAAAGCCAACTGGTGCTTTTCATTTATTATATATATATATATATATATATATATATATATAATGAAATCACTCCACTTCTGGCTGCTAAATGTTACTTAGTGTGACTGCAGTTTCGACATGTGGTCATGTTCAAGTATTGTATGATTTTGTAACCCACTCGATAATATAAAGCTGTGACACGCTGTGTAAGAGCAGTTGTGTCAGGTTTTGTGAATTTATATGCTGTTCCATATACCATATACGTTGTAGAGCTGGTGAAAAAACAATGTAAACATTGAAGTTTAAATTTCATATAGTAGACGTGGTAAACGGACCACAAAAGCGGCATCTCTGCCTCTTTTGTGATCCAGTTTCTACATCAACTACATAAAACTTAAGCGGATCACGAAAGCGGTATTTTTGCTGCTTTTGTTGTCCAGTTTCTACGCCTACTCCATGAAATTTATACTTCCGTATTTACATCATTATTTCACCAGCTCTGCAACGTATATGGTATATTGAACAGCACATAAATTCACAAAACCTCATCCAACAGCTCTTACACAGCATGTCACAGCTTTTTGTTCCTGACTGGGTTACAAAATCCTAGTATGCTTGAAATGAACACATATCGAAACTGCAATCACAATAAATAATTTAGCAGCCAAAAGCACAATCATTTTATTTCAAATCATCACGTAGACTGTGGACCCAGTTATCACCAAAATTCTTATTCTTATTGATGTTGCATTGACCAGAGTTACAGATCCACAGCATTTTTTGATGTGTGTTGTTATACTATAATTTTAACGACAACAAAAATCTTCACAGGTATTTTTGTGTGTCCTTAACGTAGAAAGGGCAAACATATATCTGGATCTCATTAATATGGCTCCTCTTAGTGTTGTGACAATAATATTATTTAAAAACAAAATGTTAGGTAAAATAAAATATGACGTTTCAGTGTTCGATCGCTATTCTTTATTTTCAGTTACCGGTTTCGAACTAGGTGCCCATCTTCAGATCATATACGTAGTTACAGAGTAACTTATCCGTACAGAACACTCGGTTCGCTGTCACAAGTTACTCTGTAACTACAATATATGATCTCAATATGGGCAGCTAGCCCGAAACCGGTAACTGAAAATAAAGAATAGCGATCGAAGACTGAAACGCCATATTTTATTTAATGAACGATCACGGAATTCCCATTGAGATAATCATTTCTAGTTTTGATAAAAATGTTAGGCGTAATTTGTAATCATAAAATGAAAACTACAATCAGACATGAAAGCTGGTAGAGAAAATATGCTGCCTGACAAGAAAATGAAACATCCAGAAGAAAACGAAATAAAACTTCAGTAGTTCCAAAACTGAGTCGAATTTACAAAGAAGTTGATTCAAACAATGGAAAATCCAGGACGGAATGTTATATCATTATAAGAAGGAAAGTTGCTACCCACCGTACAGCGGAGATGGTGAGCCGCAGATAGGCACCACAAAAAAAATCTCACAATTATAGCTTCGCTCCGTTAAGGCCTTCGTCAACAATAGACCGTCATACGCCGGCCCACACACACACAAATTCACACACACACACCCACACACACACACACACACACACACACACGCATACACATGCAAATGCAACTCTCTCACACACACGACTGCAATCTCAGGCAACTGAAACCACACTGCCTTAAGGGCCGATAGCTATAATTGTGAGAGTCTTTTTAGTTGTGCTTATCTGCGACTCGGCATATCCACTATACGGTGAGTAGCAACTTTCCTTCTCATAATATTACAAAGAACTTGGCACCCCAATGTTCAGAATACATGTATTGATTTCGTTGGTAAGGGTTGTACCACTCCTGATGCAAGTTGGTCCACAACAGTTGTAAGGGGTCCTTGATATCCTGGCTGTTGGCACTGGGACGGAACTGAAGTCCTAGCTGATCCTGCACACATTCCATCTGGGAGAGATCTGAGAATCTCTTGCTTGTCACAAGAGTAACTCAACATCACGCAGAGAGTTCGTAGAGACACGAACCACACGTTGACAAGCATTGGACTGTTGAAAAATGCATCACGGTACTGTAACGTGAGAGGCAGCACGTGAGAACGAAGGATGTCCGTGAAACACCGTCAGAGCTCCATCAGCTACAATCAGCCGTGACCTGAAGTCAAACTCGATGGCTTCCTACACCATGACGCCATCGCTGTGCCTGAAAGGATGGGACCTCTCCCCAGGTCGCCGCTACACTCGCTGACGATTGTCCAATGTTGCGGGGTGACACAGAATGTTGCATGGAGTCCATGTGTTGTTCTCGGATGGTAGGCACAGATGTAAAGGAGCTATACTGGGATTGTTGAACAACACGGCGATCGTCCCTTGTGGTGGTCAGATGTAGTTGACCCTAAACCTGGGCCGCTGTGGCCGAGCGGTTATAGGCCCTTCAGTCCGGAACCGCGCTGCTTCTACGGTCGCAGGTTCGAATCCAACCTCGGGCGTGGATGTGTGTGATATCCTTAGGTTTCTTAGGTTTGTTCTAAGTGTAGGGGACTGACGTCAGATGCCCGTAAGTCCCGTAGTGCTTAGAGACAGTTGAACCATTTTTAACCTAAAACTGGTGACGAGTACGCCTGCCCTCACGTTCATATGCAGTCCAACATCGGCCCGCTGTCCCATAAAACTGGATAATGGCCATTTCGACCCGTTAGCCAACATGAGATCCACAATGAGGTCCCCTTCAAACTCCGTAGACTGCGATACCTCTGTGTCCTTCACAACGATAATTCGAGATATGATGCCGTTCACACATCTTATATCTCTACCGCCGGCCGCTGCGGTCGAGCGCTTCTAGGCGCTTCAGTCCGGAACCGCGCTGCTGCTACGGTCGCAGGTTCGAATCCTGCCTCGGGCAGGGATGTGTGTGATGTTCTTAGGCTAGTCTGGTTTAAGTAGTTCTAAGTCTAGGGCACTGATGACCTCAGATGTTAAGTCCCTTAGAGCCATTTGAACCATTTGATGACCTCAGATGTTAAGTCCCATAGTGCTTAGAGTCATTTGAACCACGTACTCTACCAACCTAGTAACGACACTAAACACGAAAAGCAGTAATGCACTCTGGAAGCCGTCCTCTGTCACAGACAATTGTGACTCTAAATCATTCGCGTATCCCAAGGATGTAAAAAGTGTACGGAGTTACATTCATTTCCGACCGTATCTTTTATGTGCACCTCATTTTTTGTCAGCCAGTGTATAAGTGAAACAGCCGGTCTGAAAAGGGATTGAAAAGTGAAGCAATTTAAGGTTGTAGCTGAAAGTGTTTGCTACGTTGCATCAGAACCAACTATTTTACCTCAGAATATATTTTATGATGAACAAAGTTATTTCTGCCTGAAGATAATGACTCTATTTACAAGGCTCGTCCAGGAAGTAAGTTCCGATTAGTAGCGAAACCACAATGAAAATAAGAAATATTTTATTTGCGACAGTTAGCTAATAATTTTCAGCTACGTACTTCTCAACGTCGTCGCCGCTACGACTTCCACAGTGGTCATAGTGTTGTGTCAAATTTTCCAGTGCCCTCGTCATAGAAGGCAGCCGGCAATGAGTAAACGCCAATTATCCACGATGGTCTGTAGCTCGTTGTCTGTGTCATAATGATGTCTCCTGTCTCCATAACCATAGGTTCATCTGAGCATATATGAATATTTGAGGGAGCCACATCCGGGCTACGATGTGGGCAGTCAGACACATCCCATTGAGAAAGCTGCGAGAGCATCTTCACTGCATTGGAAACGCTTGACTGTTCCTTTATGTGGGGTTGCATGAAATCAGGCGAAATCTCTTGAGTGGCAGGAGGCACTATTTTCTACGCGCCTTTAGGTGCTCGTTGTACACTATGAACTGCAAACAGTGACGTGACAGAATCGATGGGCATACTAGAGACACTGCGCAACACATCTCGGCAAAGTTTCATCAGACTTTCACTTTGGTTTCCAATTCGCGACCAACCAGATTGCATACAACTGATCTGTTGACAAAAATAGCGGAGAAAACAATATAAATAAGTCATATTGTCAAGAAGAAACAAATGATTAAAGGACACACCTTTTTCATGATGGCTGTATCGACGTCATTTCTTATGGTACCTACGAGACGTCGTAACTGTTGTCAAAAGTCTTGCTCCCCGACGTCTCCTGCCGCTGCCCAAATTACACGAACATAGCTGTGTGTTGGCTGAAAGCCACGCACAGATTGCCTGACAGCATTCAAAATTTTCCCCTTGAGATTGAGACATGGACGACACAAACATCCACAGGTCCATATTCAGTTTCCCTTAAACAATTAGTACACAGTTCCGACTCACGGTCCATCGCCTAGCAGAAGCTACAGACGGCTCAAGGATTGCTGCAGAATAAGTTGATGTACGTGATCGGACAGAATATACACTGTATGATCAGAAGTATCCGGACACCTGGCTGAAAATGACTTACAAGTTCGTGGCGCCCTCCAACGGTAATTCTGGCATTAGGTATGGTGTTGGCCCACCCTTAGCCTTGGTGACAGCTTCCACTCTCGCAGGCATACGTTCAGTCAGGTGCTGGAAGGTTTCTTGGGGAATGGCAGCCCATTCTTCAAGGAGTGCTGCATTGAGGAGAGGTATCGATGTCGATCGGTGGGACCTGGCACGAAGTCGGCGTTCCAAAACATCCCAAAGGTGCTCTGTAGGATTCCGGCCAGGACTCTGTGCAGGCCAATCCATTACATGGACGTTATTGTCGTGTAACCACTCCGCTACAGGCCGTGAATTATGGACAGGTGCTCGATCGTGTTGAAAGATGCAATCGCCATCCCCGAATTGCCCTTCAAGCAAGAAGGTGCTTAAAACATCAATGTAGGCCTGTGTTGTAATAGTGCCACGCAAAACAAGGGTTGCAAGCACCCTCCATGAAAAACACGACCACACCATAACACTACCGCCTCCGACTTTTACTGTTGCCGCTACACGCGCTGGCAGATGACGTTCCCCGGTTATTCGCCATACCCACACCCTACCATCGGGTAGCCACATTGAGTGCCGTGATTCGTCACTCCACACAACGTTTTTGAACTGTTCAATAGTCCAATGTTTAAGCTTCTTAAATCAAGTGAGGCATAGTTTGGCATTTACCGGCACGATGTGTGGCTTATGAGCAGCAGCTCGATCATGAAATGCATGTTCCCTCACCTCCCGCTTAGCTGTCGTAGTAATAGCAGTGGATCCAGATGCAGTTTGGAATTCCTGTGTGATGATATGGATAGATGTCTGCCTATTACACATTATGACCGTCTTCAACTGTCGGCGGTCTCGTCAGTCAACAGCTGAGGTCGGCCTATACGCTTTTGTGCTATACGAGTCCCTTCATGTTACCATTTCCGCGGAGCGCCCCATTCTGCTCTCTCACGATGTCTAATGACTACTGAGGTCGTTGAAATGGAATACCTGGCAGTAGGTGGCAGCACAAATTCTCCGTGACTGTGACCTCATCATTTTCGACGAGATTTCAGTGGTTCCCAAAGACGGGATAAGCGTTGTCAATCGACGCCTAAGAAAAATCATGGATAATAATCTGGCTTATGGAGAACAAACAGTTCTGTGGGGTCAATTTTCTTTTTCAGTTATTACCCTTCCTTACACATGGCAGTAGAACAGCGAATGTCGCCACTGTAGCTAAACGATCACCCTTACGGCCTTATGTTAAATTTCACAAGTTGATTTAAAATGTGAGGGAAAATGGTGAACTCATTTACACTGAATGGTTACTGAAACTAATTAACGGTGATTTAATTTCCTTAAGTGAATCGTTCAAAATCCCTAAGCATTGTTGTTGTAGTTAGAACAGTTTTATTGTTACCAAATTCAGTGCTACAGAAATCAAGGAACGAAATCTTTCCCAATCTTATTCAACTGCGATTCTATGTCCAGAAAATGATGATTGTACATGCAACAATTAACGAATAGGCGTTCCCAGTTTGTTACTTGGAGCGGCAACGGTTTACCTCATTTCTCATTCTGCATCACTTGAAGAAATAAACAAAGTTCAGTTGTACCTCGTAGAATTCTTGAACTCTTCAATCCGTCCGGTTCACCACCTCATCAAATGCTTTTCAAGAAAAATCCTGTTCACTGAAAATTTTGACGTTAATCAGTGATTAATTATTGGTGCAAGATTAGCGGTACCTCACTTATGCGAGTACATTTTCACTGCTAAATTCACTGACTCCGACAAAACTATGCTCATACACCGCAATTCTTCCTGATCCAATCACGCTTTTCCTAATGATAAAAAAAAACAGTCTCCAATAAAAGTAGCCTTCGCTATGACGATTAATAAAGCAGTACGTCAGACGCTTCAAAGGGCAGGACTTTATGCACCAGAACCTGTTTTATCGCAGTGACAGTTACATGTTGCTTTTTCACGAGTTCCCAATTTCAGTGACTTTTATGTTTGTGCCAAAGACAAACACAGTCAAAAAGTAAACGATAGCACATTATAACTGATAACTCTGTTTTGAAAGAAACATCGTAAAGCAAAGAATTTTAAAAAATAAAATTAATCTGACAAAGACAAGATTTGCTTTTTAAATGTTTATATCGTACATAATGATGTCGATTCTTTATGATGACACTAATATTTGTTACTATTATTCAAAATATAATACTTTTTACCAACAAATAATTGCAATTTTTTTCTCCATTACTACATTACCTATTGATGACTGATCAGAACAGACTGTGAATTACTCGCACGGGTCAATTAGTAATAGATATGTATTATTTAAAGGATAAGATAATGATTATGTTATGCTTCCTAATGATATTACGAATCATCAGTGAAATAATACTCAAAACTTTCATTCTTTATGAAAGGGAGAACCTGATTACTAACCCTCATCTCTGTGCTTTTGCAGTAATGGTGGTTAACTATAAGTCTTTATCTTACTTGCCACTCTGGGCAAGACAACAAGATAATCCGACTGATTATCTAGTAGATGTACCAACGAGTCGCTGTGAGCTATGTATTCGTCACACTGTAACCAGAGTGGGAAAATTAAGAAGCTCTAAGAGCATTTGGACGTCATGAGTGCTTTTTATTTCTCGCGTGCTTGTGGTGAGACTGTGTTTATGCGGCCAGTGGGCAAGCAGCTATCTCACTCGCACACGGCACGATACCGAAACTGTTCAGAGAGAGGACAACTTAGTTCAGCGCAGTAGGCGGGCTTGAGAGCTGCGGCGTGCGTCAACCGACAGTGAGGGAGCCACAGTCAGTCAGCACCAGTGGCTTTCACTGTCGCTTCGGATATGGTGATACGGCAGCTCGGCAGAATATAGGGCCTCAATTCGATAATTGCGTTGAGTTCCATGCCATAGTGCTGTATACAAAAGCCGTCACATTCAATTGGAAGTTGGTTACTTTTCTTGTTATAACTCGACGACAACCTTTTTCGTCAGTAACTTTGTTAGATCGCGTTGCGCAATTTATTCAAGAAGCAGACAAGTTCAACACGAATTAACACTAGGCCAAACTCACAGAGATAGTTATTGTCAATCGAAATTCTTAATTGAACAAACAAATGATTTTGACAGTAAATTTTGTGCATATTTACACATGAACTTTCATTTTTTTTTTCTTTTAATTTCCCACCTACGCTTCCGGCCTCTTCCCAGCTGCAGATCGCTAACGTTTGTTATCAGTATTATGCAAAAGCGCAAATCTCACATAATTATGGATGAGAGAGAGATTGCAAGGGACGGTACTATCATTGATTGATGGCCTGCAGACGTCGTATGGTATTTTCAAAAATGAAATAAAATTTCCCCTAAACAGGGCTCGTTCCGAAGCTGTAGGCTCTGGTCGCTAGACCACCTTCCAACACTTTTTCCGAGCCACAAGTTGCGTGTGTTCATTAACATGGCTCAGGAAACCGTAAGGAAAAACTCTACGGAATTGTATGTTCACCTCACGTTTATTCCTCACAAATACTGTTCCTTCGCCTAGTATATAAGGCCAATGAAACAAATCTGGTCAATAATTTGGACACCTTTTCATTAATTACAGCTCATTTTATCGAATTAATAAGAGAGCATACATCTTACATTCAAGATCGCTGACCCATTCCTTTTATTCTAAAAGTCACGCCGTGAAAGAAGGGGTACAGAGCATAGAACTTCTAGCGCAATGCGTGCTCACAGACAGCTGGATCATACTATTATCTCAGGTGCATCAAGTGCTCGATAATGAAAGATATATTACAGTTGTACACGCTGAATCAGTGAATGAAACGTTTCAGTTAGAAGATCCACGGTACTCACCGATATCTGTAAACAATTAGCAGGTAGTTTGATGAAATTCGTTTTCCCAGAATCAAGAAACCCGCGGTATGCTCCTGATTCGGCGGCACGATTTATACACAGTGTCAGCAAGAACAAGAAACATTTCACGAAACGGTGGCAATGAAACACTCTCATATCGCACGTCTATCCCATCCTCCTCCTCAGGGCTGTCAAAACGAGGGTATATTCACTGATGAGTTAAACCATTATTACCACCTGCTTATTATCTGGTTTGTTCGTCTTTGGAACGAAATACATCGGTGATTGTGCATATCATGGATCTGAGAGTTTGTTTGTTAAGTTCGTGGAGGTATGGTTCAAATGGCTCTCAGCACTATGGGACTTAACATCTGAGGTCATCAGTCCCCTAGAACTTAAAACTACTTAAACCTAACTAACCTAAGGACATCACACACATCTATGCCAGAGGCAGGATTCGAACCTGCGAGCTTAGCGGTCAAGCGGTTCCGGACTGAAGCGCCTAGAACCGCTCGGCCACATCGGCCGGCTTGTGGAGGTATGTACCATTAGATGTCTACGCACAGTTCATGTAATTCGCGTAAATAACGGGGCGCAGATTTTTCTACGCGATGACGGCGCCCGACAGCGACGCAGATGGGTTCTATAGCATTTACATCACATGAAATTGGTCGCTGAGACATCAACATCAGTTCACTGTAATACTCCTCAAAGCACTGTAGCTCGGTTCTGGCTCCGAGTCACGGACAATTATACTGATGAAAGATGACATCACCGTCGGGGAAGACAAACATGAAGGGGTGCAGATGTTTCACAGATATCAGTGTGTCTTCGATCAACACCACCGGCCCCATGCAAGCCCAGGAGAATGTCTCCCATAGCATAACACTACTCTCTCCAGACTGCGTCCATGGCGCGCTGCACGTTTAGAGACCTTGATGACGGCATTTGTGAAGGCGACCAGAGGTATAGTGTGGCAAAAATGTAATTCACCCGAAGAGCCGACATGTTTACATTGTTGTGGGCGGTCGAATCCCGATAGTCCTACGCCCAATGCAATCTAGACTGACATTGTCGTTGGATCAACGTATGGACAAGTAGCGGTGGTCTACTGCGGAGCTCCATGTTCAACAATTTACGATGAACGATGTGCTGCGAAACACTTGTCCGTGCACCAGCATTGTGCTCTTTCGGCACAGATGCCACAGATCACCATCTGTCCTACTTTACAGAGCAGACAAGCCTCCGATCCCCACGTTCTGTACAGAGTCGCCGGCCGCTGTGGCCGAGCGGTTCTAGGCGCTTCAATCCGGAACCGTACTGCTGCTACGGTCGCAGGTTCGAATCCTGCCTCGGCATGGATATGTGTGATGTCCTTAGGTCAACTAGGTTTATGCAGTTCAAAGTTCTAGGGGACTGCTGACCTCAGATGTTAAGTCCTATAGTGCTCACAGCCATTTGAATCATTCGTACAGAGTCGTGGACATTCAACCATTTAGCGCCTAGTGGTAGTGAAATTACGTCTACCTCTTTCCGTAGACGCTCACGCCAGTAGTACGTGAATATTCGACCAGGTTCGACATTTTCGAGATATTCGTTCACAGGTTCAGATTTTGGAGCATATACCGTACTCGATCATTATGAATCACCTTGAAGAAAATGACTTACTGATACATAACCAACACGGATTTAGAAAATATCGTTCTTGTGCAACGCAGGTAACCTCTTTATTCCCATGAAGTAATGAGTGCTGTCGACAAGGGATCTCAGATCGATTCCATATTCCTGGATTTCCGGAAGGCATTAGATACCGTTCATCACAAGGAACTATTAAGCAAATTGTGTGAATATGGAGTATCGTCTCACTTGTGTCACTGGATTCGTGATTTCCTCTCAGAGAGGTCACAGTTCATAGTGACAGGCGGTAAATCATCGCGTAGAACAAAAGTGATATCTGGCGTTCCGCAAGGCAGTGTCATATGCCCTCTGCTGTTCCTGATTTACATAAATGATCTAGGTGATAATCTGAGCAGCCCCCTTAGATTGTTTGCAGATGAGGCTATAATTTACCGTCCAGTAAAATCATGAGGCGATCAATTCCCATTATAAAATGATCTAGAGAGAATTTCTGTGCGGTGCGAAAAGTGGAAATTGGCACTAAACAAAGAAAAGTGCGTGGTCATCCACATGGGTACTAAAAGAAATCCGATAAATTTTGGGTATACGATAAATGGCACAAATCTAAGGGCTGTCAATTCGACTACATACCTAGGAATTACAATTACGAGCAACTTGAAAAGACAACATAGATAATATTGTACGGAAGGCGAAATGAAGACAGCGCTTTGTTCGCAGAACACTTAGGAGATGCGACAAACCCACTAAAGAGACAGCCTACATTACCACTTGTCCGTCCTCTGCTGGAATATTGGTGCGCGGTGTGGGATCCTTACCAGGTAGGATTGACGGAGGACATCCCAAAAGTGCAAAGAAGGGCAGCTCGTTTCGTGCTATCGCGCAGTAGGGGTGAGTGTGTCACTGATATGATACGCGGGTTGGGTTGGCAATCACTGAAACAAAGGCGGTCTTCTTTGCGGCGAGGTCTATTTACGAAATTTCAATCACCAATTTTCTCTTCCGAATGTGAAAATATTTTGTTGACACCCACCTACGTAGGGAGAAATGATCGTCATAATAAAATAAGAGAAATCAGAGCTCGAACGGAAAGATTAAGGTGTTCCTTTTTCCCCACGCGCGATTCGAGAGTGGAATGGTAGAGAAGTAGTATGAAAATGGTTCGATGAACCCTCTGCTAGGCACTTGCAGAATAACCATGTAGATGTAGATAACACTCTGCTCTTTGTCAAAGTCGCCTAACTCAATGGATTTCCCCGTTTGCAGCCCATATCTTCACTAGGATGATCCGCGTCTGTGTCTGCTCCGCTTACATACTTTTTTCTTGCCGCATCACGTGCCCGCAAAGCCACCAGGTGGCATTCAACGTCGCGGTGGGAAATCGTCGTAATGTTTTGTCTGGTCAGTGTACAAGGCCTGACGATATACCATTAATGTGATCACAAACTACTCCATTCACTGTGGATGCAGAGAGAGAGATCTCTCCATCACAATAGCGATACATAATTCAAATCCTACTGAGTGTATATGACACGGAGGAAATGGACTGGTTCACACAAAGAAATTCACACTGCTGACTTAAAACTGTAGCGTTAGGTAGGATACGGTATTGTATGGACACGGTAAAGTAGGAAGAATGAAAAACAATTTGTAGTTATAAGGGACAGTCAAATGAAAACGAGACAGGCGGAAAAAAGTAATCGCCATAATGTCAAATATACTTATGACACTGTGGGAAAGAACGATCAGTGTCTTCACAGAAAAGTGTTTGCAAGTGCTTACTGGACCATGGCTGTACCCAGGCGTGCGGGCCCACATGTTCGCAAGGTTGCGTCGACTACTCTGCAGAAGTATTGCTGGAAAGCCGTTACACATCTTCCATGCAGTCCCGATCTGTCCCACAGTGATTTACATATTTTTGGAGGCCCGTACAAAAAGCATTCGTGTCTGTAAATTTTCTTCAGACAACTGGGTACAGCCATGCTTCAGTAACAAATCTCCATCATTTTTCCATGAAGGCAGTGACCGCCTGATCTCACATTGGGATAAATAAATTAATAGTATTTTGATTTCTTTGAAATAATAAACAGTTTACTTACGTTTTTCCGTCTCTTGCGGTTTCATTTGACTGTCCTTTATAACTTAAGGGTATAAAGGATGCGAAAATTTAGCACACAGCGCTATTACCTCTGGCAGCATCACTGCCTCTAAACTGGCTGGGAATAGAGTCCAAATAAGCTTGTGTGACACACATGGGTACGTCGTTCCACGCTGTTTCAGTTCTTTGACAGGGTTCATCAGTCTTAGTGACCGGCGAAAGGAGACCTAACAGTCTCAGCAACAAATGACCAGACGTTTTCAGTGGGTGACTGATATGGAGAATGGGTTGGCCAGAACAATAGCCGAACGCCTTTTGTATCGTAATAGGGCAGGGCACCAAATGCGGCGTTGCATTATCGTGTCGAAAATTACAATATCGAGACTTCGAAAATAGGTCCGAGAGAGGTGGTGCAGCGATTAAGGTACTGGAATCGCCTTTGAGAGGACGACAGCTTAAATATCCGTCCAGTCATCCTGGTTTACGTTTTCCCTGATTTCCCTCAGTCAGGCTGAGTAGGTGCGGTGGTTCCATTGATGGTGCTCGGTCGATTCCCTTCCCCACCGTTGATACAATATGAGATTCTGCTCTACCTCTAATGATCTCAGTATCACGAGAGTTTAAATCCTAGTCTTCCTTTCGTCCTTTCTTCCTTCCTTCCGCCACCGGCCTTAAAACTGAAGCCTTAAATGCCTGCTGTCCAAACTACCGGCTTTGCGGACCAGAGGTGATCGAGGTGGCTCTCATTAGCATCGCAGCTGGTGTCGGCCCAGTACGATAGTAACGAATGTTGTAAGGTGGTCATGTCATTTTAGTTTTTATGTGTTATCGACGTGCACGTCAGAGGGAGAGCAAGTTACGCTACTGTTAAACAGTCTTTGGTCGTGTCGTGCCACGGGCTTGGCCTCTGTGCAATCTGATACAGTCTTAGTTGAAGTGTGGTAGTTGATAGAAATATTTAGTAGTGCTGTGTCGACTTGTGATTGTAACTGTTAGATGAAGAAAGATTGATTATAAAGGACAGCAAAGATGAATAAGATGTATATATCGGAAAGCGAAGAGAATACTAATTTTGAATAACTTTTTTTTTTTTTTTTTTTGAGAATAAGCTTGAGCTAAGACTGCAGCACTGCGCAGCTAGTTTGTCGGAATCATTATTGTCAGCTAGTTAAATTTGTTCATTTCCTGAGAGCTGAGAGAAAGACCACCCTATTTCCCTGAGTCGTGCATTAACTGCTTAAGCAGTTTGATTTTTACAGAAATTCTTTGTTAATATTTCACCCTCATTAAATTATTGTTCGCATTGTTAAGCACAGTATTGTTCAGACCTGTGTTATGTGTGAAGATCACGCGAAGTATTACTCTGTCTTTTTGAATACATACTTCATCCCAAAATTACTGTCTTGGAACATCATTTCAAAGGAATAGACTAGTTACACTCCCCATCCCACTGTTCACCATCACACATTAGAAAATTGTGCCTTGTGATATGAAACAGTTTGAATGTGGTTTGAAAACATCATTAAGAAATAGAAACCTAGCCTAGCTGCTGCCTACTTTCTGTTTGATGTGTGCTTTCGAGATGTTTGCAACAATATGGTCAAGACGTGAAGTAAGTGGAAATTTTAATTAGAGCCAGACAATTGTTTTATTTCAGTTGCTCATTTAATATAAAGACAAGTAGCATTAGATTACATATAATTCAGTTCAAATTAGGTTTTGTTTAGTCAACGGTTAGCATATGACTTTTAAGTTGGATGACAGTTTGCGGGCACATAATTTAGGTAGTACATAATTTTTTATACAGTGGGTGGTAAACATGGGCTCAATTTCACACAGCAACAAATATGATGAAGAGGTTACATATGGCTACCCTCCCAGCATAGTTCGTTGGTTCCTTTCGTAATACGTAGTCAGTCAGTGCTGGATTTCTTGAAAGCAAAAATTACCGCTACGCTAATTTTACTAATGTTGTATTTCTTTTTCAGGCAATTCATTCAAAATTCTGTTTTCAATTTATGAAATTCTGTGTCGTCTGATGATTATCGATTTCTTTATCACATAAACGTTTGCCGTAATATTACACATTCTGTGCGGATTTGATTCATTGTTGACTATTTGTGAGCACAGTGGTGAAGTTTTGTCTTTGTTTGATTGGTCATTTTAGCAATTCTGTTTCTCCAAGAAATAGTGTTTCATCATGGTTGGTACAACATGAATCAATATGAAAATCCGTCGTGGCACAAGACAACAGAGGGGGTTGCAAAATAACGATTCGATACAGGATGAGATAAACCGCCTTGAACAATTAGCCAATACCGATAGTTTACATCAGATTGCAGGAAACTGTGCGGACCGCAACTGATTATCGTACAATAATGAAACAGTACACGCGGTGGATAATGAACATGTGAGTTCTGAAGTTGAGTCGGTCGGCGGTCAGTCGCCACAGTCCAGCGAAAGCTTGCCAAAGTCGCCAAAGTCGCCACAGTCGTGCGAAACTTTATAACAGGTAACAGACACATTAGAATCAGATTTTGTGTCAATATCGTTTGAATGAACACAACACACATCCCCTTCAGTGAACAATAATACAGAACCACACTGCGTGAAGCCAACAAATTTTCTAGAATCAGTTCCTCAAAGAAACACAAGACGAAAACACTGAATCACAGGAAGAAACAAAAAACCACAGGAAGAGAATAGGAAATTACAGGTAGAAGATAGTAAATCACTTAGAGACGAAATAAAAAAATCACAGGGCGAGAACAGAAGGTAACAAGAAGAGAACAGAAAATAGCAGGGAGAAATGAAATTGAAAATACAAAATTTATCAGTTGATATTGGGGAAGAAATTAAAAATGACGTTCAACCAATAATTAGCAGTTTTGCAACTAGATTACCCGACCCTGAAACAGAACACGAAAACCTGAAATCAAATCACTGTAATGACAGGGACGAATTGTTAGATAAAATCAACTGTAGTTCCGAGTGCGATAGTCACACAGATAAAAGAACAGAATGAACATCTTAACTCAACGGTAAAAGAAAATGTTGATGAATTGACAACGCAAATGCCAAATTTGTCAACCATTGTAGATGGAGATTCAAATGATACAATGACACAACAGAATATCAGACATCAACAAATTTTAAAGACAACCAAGAGAAAATTAATCGAGAAAATAAGCATTGTAGAAACACTATTAATGAGAAAATCGAGAGTTATGAAAGAAAGTTTAACCGCGACGACCAAGTGGACGAATAGGACCGTGTACATTCACATTCAAAAAACTTTGTGGAACATACGTATTTATGGCGGTTAGATGATTTCCCACGAGAACAGTACCAGACATCCAGATACGACAATGAATCGCCAATGTGGTGCAACAGAGAATATTCTGGTTCACACAGAAATGGTACTCGATTACAAACACTTTCTGACAGTACGTGAATTCAATGTTTTCAGGAATTACAGTACCGAAATTCACACCCCGACTTGGACTGACGATTTCATATGTCTTTACACCAAATTGGTCAATTGAACACAAATTACAATTTCTATGCGGTTATTTGAAAAATGAAACTACGGGAAGAATGTGCTCAGCAGTGAGAGATTGTCAAAGTGTAAATGATCTGTACCGAGCATTTTTGTCAACCTACTTGTTGAAGGCTACACGAGATCGGATAGAACATAGCATTATAGTGTTACGGAACTTTGAACAGTCTGGCTTCTCTAGCCCAGCAAAATATTCTGAAGACTTAGTACGCAGAAATCAGTACTTCTCAAACCCATAGAGTCCGTCAAAGCTGATCCGCATTTTGTTTAACAGTTGCCTACGAGTTCGAGGCACATAATTTTGGCCGGCAGATGTGAAGATGATTTAGAAGCATTTCAAACATTACTTCAGGAATTGGAATTGGTCAGTGACCACGGTTTAACGAAAAGACGCAATAACAATCAAAATAGAGACTATGACACGCATGATGCGTTTGTACAGCGTGAAAACGTAAACTATGGAACTAGCATGACAAACACAATCACAGAAACAGTTACAGACTGCATAACCGACATCGTCCGTATGATCCACAATTCTCGCAGTTGAATAGTGATTATTGTGATAGAAGGAGTTGAAGCTACATAGCGAGATAGTATACGACAAGGCAGTAATGACTCGCGAGTACACTGCCGAATCCTTTACCTTTCCGTGTGTTGAGGACATTAGAGATAATCACTGAGAGAAGATGATGACAAACAACTCTCTATAGCAACACTACATATTCAATTGTGCTTGCCTGTGGTAGCCCTGTTTCTGTGCTCAGTGACACTGTATTCTACACATATATGACAGCAATAGATTGCCCCACTTTACCTCTACGTAAGATTAAAATACTACGTGCGATTTCTGGAAAAAGTGCTGACGTGAAGCATCAAATATGACTTTCTGCGTTTAGGCTATAAATTTTCGATGAATTTCTTGACTGTTCTTCTCTTGTCCACTGAAATAATATTAGGAGTAGATTTTCTAAACAAATATAAAGCTGTTTTCAATTTCAGTGCTGCCGAAGTAGAAATGGAAGTGCAGGGAAAATTAGAAAGATTCGAGTGCGTACGGAGGCTTTCCGGCAGTCGTTCTTCCCGCGAACCACACGCGACTGGAACCGGAAAGGGAGGTAATGACAGTGGCACGTTAAGTGCCCTCCGCCACACACTGTTGGGTGGCTTGCGGAGTGTAAATGTAGATGTAGATGTAGTTTCATTAACATTTCAAGATTGGATCTCAAAGCAAGTATCAGAAATAATTTTTTTAATTTTTTTGACAGATAATGCATCGCAAATTCCACCCGAGTATTTTCGTAATGACACAAGCTGTGCATATATATTTTACGATGAAATGGATCAGGAAATCGATATACACAGTCTCATTCAGGAAAAGATGGATAGAGTAGAGCAATACAGGGTGTTACAAAAAGGTGCGGCCAAACTTTCAGGAAACATTCCTCACACACAAAGAAAGAAAATATGTTATGTGGACATGTGTCCGGAAACGCTTACTTTCCATGTTAGAGCTCATTTTATTATTTCTCTTCAAATCACAGCAACAGAACGTACCAGCGTGACTTCAAACACTTTGTTACAGGAAGTGTTCAAAATGTCCTCCGTTAGCGAGGATACATGCATCCACCCTCCGTCGCATGGAATCCCTGATGCGCTGATGCAGCCCTGGAGAATGGCGTATTGTATCACAGCCGTCCACAATACGAGCGCGAAGAGTCTCTACATTTGGTACCGGGATTGCGTAGACAAGAGCTTTCAAATCCCCCCATAAATGAAAGTCAAGAGGGTTGAGGTCAGGAGAGCGTGGAGGCCATGGATTTGGTCCACCTCTACCAATCCATCGGTCACCGAATCTGTTGTTAAGAAGTGTACGAACACTTCAACTGAAATGTGCAGGAGCTCCATCGTGCATGAACCACATGTTGTGTTGTACTTGTAAAGGCACATGTTCTAGCAGCACAGGTAGAGTATCCCGTATGAAATCATGATAATGTGCTCCATTGAGCGTAGGTGGAAGAACTAAAATGAGCTCTAACATGGAAATTAAGCCTTTCTGGACACATGTCCACATAACATCTTTTCTTTATTTGTGTGTGAGGAATGTTTCCTGAAAGTTTGGCCGTACCTTTTTGTAACACCCTGTATACAGAAACCGACAGATAGGATCTTCTTGACATTCTCCGCACACATTCCATTATTTGAATACATCGTGCAGGAACTATTACGGTTTTTCAACATAAATTCCAGGTCAAAGAGCAATAAGTTTTGAATTAAACCATGCGTCATTACAGCTTGCAATAGAGAAGAAGTGAAGGCAGAAATTCTGTCCATGCTAGAAAGGAAGTCATAGAACCTTCAGTCAGTTCATATAACAGCCTGTTACATATTGTGAAGAAGAAAGATCGCTCGATTACACTTGTATTAGAGTCTAGACAGATGAACACTATTATTTAACAGAAACAGATAGACCGCAAACATTATAAGCACTCTTGCAAAATCTCTATGGTGTGCAAATTTTGTCTTCTGTAGACCTGTGCGGAAGTCTTTGGCAAATAGCGTTACACCCAGATTGTAGAAAACATATTTCTTTCTTATGTTGTGTTGTGTTTTGCAAGTTTCGTAGATTACGTTTTGGTCTCAATATCTCGTCAGCTACCTTTATAAAAGGTCTGAACACTAATTAACCTGACTGTCTGAAGAGACAAATAACATCCTATGTTACTGATAGTCCTGTAGCAGAAAAAAACTTGGTCGCAGCATAACCATATTTTGAGAAGCTTCATGCACAGTTTTGAGGGTTAGGGAATCACTATCAACTTAGAAAAATCAGAGTTTGGAAGCACAAAAATAAAATTTCTTGGTCACATCAGAAGGTACTGAACCAAAGTCAGAGAAACTTGAAGCAATTAGGGCAATCCCTCTCAATCGTTTTTTTTTATGAAAATTCTTGCCCTCTCAAATTATGTCCAGTTAGTGGAAAAAAATACCATATGCCACTGGGAAAGAGTTTCAGAGTGTGAAAGATGCACTTCTTAATGTTGCAATATTTGCTCATCCCGATTCATCACGAAACTTTTGCTTGTAAACAGACTCGTCAAGAATGGGGCTTGGCGCTTATCTATTCCAAGAGTTTGAAGAGAATGGTATAACTGTGCAGAAAAGCATAGATTTTGCCAGTGGCGTCTAGTCTAAATCTGAAAGAAATTATTCTCTAACCGAGATGGAAGCACTGGCAATTATTTGGACATTTTCTAGAATTCGGTTCTTCTTTTTTCGGTACCATACTAAGGCGTACACTAATCATCGAGCACTCCAATTTTTAATGTAATCTAAACTAAACCATGATCGTCTGAAACTATGGGCTCTGTATTTACAAGAGTTTAACTTCACTGTTATTCACATTTCTGGTACTTGTGAGGTAACGGGCGAGTAGTCGCGCCCTGAAAAAATTCTGAGTTCGGGAGAGTACTGCACACGACATGGGAGGTGCTGGACGGGACGGCGCGACGGACGCACAGTCACGAGAGGGACTTGGAACGTGTGGAGCGGTTTACGCATGGTCACAGCAGATAGAAATATTTCGTAGTGCTGACTTATGCACTTGTGAGATTTCTATGGTTTCTACAGTGAAGCCGTAGTGTGCGTTTAGAAGTGAATATCTCACGAGCTTTGTTGTTGTTCATAACTAATTACGTGCAGTAGAAATCTATTGTTTCCCTGTTATTCAAGTTGTATTTTATTTAATTGCTGGACCATCGACACCAGTAAGTGTTTTGCAGAAAATACCGCATTCTCAGAAGTACTCCTACTATCATACTCATCATTTAAAGTCGTTAAGATAGTACCTGCAGATTTTATTTAATTGCAAATCTTTTATTTTTAAATTTATATCTTACTTTCATAATTCGCAATTCCGAGTGACAGAAACCTTCGACCATTCGATTCGTGTGTGTATTCTTATCGTATACTGTAGACTCAGCAGTATTTGGTTAGTAATGCAGCAACTACGTATCCCAGCTCCTAGACAACGAAACCAGCCAAAATTTTTAATATAGCAACGTTGAGTCAGAGGGTGCGTAGTTATTTGAAAGCCCGCATACCCAAAATGTTGTACCGGATATTTCATCACGATCTTCTATTGGTTATGTCAAGAATACTTATGAAAATTATTTGCTAAAAAACTTCACTTTGTTGCATATAGAAAAGGTAGCCTTTGAAAACTCCACCTCCTTTTCCTCATAAGGCATAGAGCATGAAGTGGATAAGATGTGAAATGTAAAGGAAAGTTGTAAAATGTAAGTCGTATGACAGAACAAACACAACAACAAGACAGTTTTACTTATTACATAAAAACATTATTTTCAAAAGTCAGTGACTCTCTTTGGGTTGTGTGCATACCCAATGATTTTGTAAATAAGCTTATTTGGTATAGACACCTCAGCAGTGCTAACTTTGGTCTGAGAAAATGATTTCACAATTTCGTACAACTTCTTCCTTTAATAAAATGCAGGAAAGAATAAAGAGAATTTTAGCAATATGCAAACTTTGTCAGAGAGACAAATCATCAACCATTACCCATTGAGCACCATTATTTTCTATAAATCCTTCTAAACTAATGGGGCTGGCTGCAGTAGACCAGTTAGGACCTCTTATCACATCACTCAATGGATTCTCACACATTTTTGTTGCTATTGAGTTGACTTCAAAATTCGTTTCATTCACTCCTTTACGGAATGTTACTGCCAAAACAGAATACAAAGTCTTTGTCAATAATTTTCTAAGAATAGATGGCCGCATTGATAAAGTCATTTTAGACAATGGTCCACAATTTCGCTCAAATAGTCGGTTACGCAGTTTACGACGTCGCAATATTAGACCTGTTTTAATTTCGCTCTACTGGTCTCAATCCAATCCTGCAGCACGCATTATGAGAGAAATTAACAAGCTGTGCATAACATATTGCCATCGACAACACCAGACTTGGGACAAAAACATTCACACATTCCAAAAGAGTATTCTCCATCGTTTTCCGTCGCTTGTACTCAAAAATCAACACAGCGTTAATACCATTTCCAGCTTCGAAAAAAAATTACGTCATAAGGAAGAAATAGATAGAGCGGTAAGCTACATCAAAAAAGCTGCAGGTGGAAGAAAGAAATCTCAGAAAGGACAAAGTCTGACAAAAAATTTTGGGTAAATCTCGTAGTTTACCTTGTGAAAGGAAGTACCTTAGCCACAAATTCTTTCTTGCATATAAGGTACCTTATAGGGTTTGTAGAATTGTAACGATAATGTTCTGGTAACTGAAACTATTTGGACACACAAGAGCAAGGGACTTCAACATGTTTCACATATCAAACTATATGTAGAATAACCCTATTTACTAAAGTTGTTACAATTACATTCACTTATTTTGGAAATATTTCTTGAATTACAGAGCACAACAACAGTTAGCGATAAGCAATGCTACTGCACCACACGCCAGAGCGACTCCCGTAGCGCGGCAGGAAACTTTTGACAAGACTCGGTCGACTGACGTCCCCCAAAAATCTTCATCTATCACGTAGCGAGTAAAGCGATTTGCTTCCAAGACGCGTACCGTAAACAAACTCCGAAATTTCATCTATAATCCGAATAAGAATATATAATTTGCAATAAAACGAACATTGACAGCATTTTTTCAAACCAGTTCTGAGAGGATACACAGGTTATCAGCAATGTATTGTTCACTTGAGAAATATTTTTGGCTATACACAGTGATGTGAATTTAAGGAGATGATAACTGGATAAACTGAAAGAATCAGAGGCCGTAGAGAGTTTCAGAGAGAGCATTATGGAATGGTTGACAAGAACTGGGGACAGAAATGCAGTAGAAGAAGAAAGGGTAGCTTTGAGGGATGAAATAGTGAAGACAACAGAGGATCAAGTAGGTAAAAAGACGAGGGCTAGTAGAAATCCATGGGTAACAGAAATCATACTGAATTTAATTGATGAAAGGAGAAAATATAAAAAATGCTGTAAATGAAGCAGCCAAAAAGGAATACAAACGTCTCAAAAATGAGATCGATAGGAAGCGCAAAATGGCTATGCAGGGATGGCTAGAGGACAAATGTAAGGATGTAGAGGCATATATCACTAGGGGAAAGATACATACTGCTTATAGGAAAATTAAAGAGACCTTGGAGAAAAGAGAAGCACTTGTACGAATATCAAAAGCTCGCCCTCCCCCCCCCCCCCCCCCCCCCCCGCCCACCAAATTCATCAGCTCACATCTCCTTTTTTGATCTCTGTCTGACCTTGAGCCTTGTTTATTGCTATTGCAAACGAAATCTTGAGTTGGAAGTCCCTTAAAGTGATTGGTTGGGTAAATCGGTTTGGATAATTGGTGTATCGATTATGAGAGACCTCTCTAGCTGCTAGATCTGTAGCTGTAACAGCTTCAGTGACAGTACGTCGCATAGTTTTAATCTGTGAACTGTTAGGGTTACAAAGTCTCAGATGATTTAGATTCCTTAGAAGTATTCTGACCATAAGCCATCCCAAAGATACAGGTTTCCTATTACAGCCGACTGAGAGGAATGAAACGAAGCAACACATTCTTGTGTAAGAGTCCAGAATCTTGCGGCGGCAATATGAATAAAAAGTTCTCGGAAACCGCGTCAAATAATTAAAATTATACGAGGTATCGGCCAAGCACTCCTTGGCCTTTGTCAAGTGGTATGAATGCCAACTGGCTGCCAGTAAGCGTCTTATGTACACTAGCTGCCGTCTGTGACCCCACTGGTGCCCAGGGCATCGCCATATACGGATATATGGCGACAAGGCGTTCAATGCTCTCGCTTCAGCGGCGCAATCGCTTGATCCTACACTGCTGAGCTGCAGGCAACAGTCTTGATCAGGGTGTTATCCAATGGCTTCTATAGTTACATAAGCCCAGAAGCCGTTTGTACTAGCTATGACGGATGTTTCGTCAGATTTTATTCGGTGTCCATTTTCTAAAGCATGCTCAGTTAAAGCAGATTTGTCGGATTATTGTAGGAAAATAAAACCTCTTATGCTCCTTCGTCTGTTGTTTCACAGTATGTACTGTTTGTCCGACGTAAGACTAGCCACAATCGCAAGGTATCTTGTTGTAGATCCCAGGTGTTCAGGGGCCTGTTGCGTTTTAACTGGTCTCAGTAATTGACAGATTTTGTCGATGGCCTGCAGGTCAGTTTGATCTCATGTCATTTCAGCAAGCGACGTATCTTGCCCCACACGGAGCCACAGATCAACAAGATAGCAAATTTATTTTCCTGTTCCTTGTCGGTTGCCTTGTTATAAGTCTTGCTTGAAGTCCATTTATTTGATGGACGTTATGGCCGTTTCTCCTGCAGACATTGACTAGGTGGCTCAGCTCATGGAGCAGGTTATCAGCGTGTAATATCATTCTTGCACGATGCACGTATGTTTATGAAACTATGCGCTTCTTTGCCGGGGGATGATGACTGATTGGCGTGGGTGGGTTTTCTATAGACGCTGTGGCCAGGGCATCCATTTCGTTTGCGGCGGACGAGAACATCGAGGAAGGGCAGTGCATCGTCTTTTTCTTCGTATATGGTAAACTGCATGGTACTGTTAATGCAGTTGACGTGTTCCAAGAGCTAGTCAAGTTTCTCAAGTCCGTGAGGCCAAATGATGTACGTGTCTTCAACGTATCGAAAGAAACAACTAGGCTTTAATGGCTGACAGGACGCCATTCTGCCTCATCGTATCCACCATCGATTCACCAACATACAAGCTGGCGAAGTACTCTGCCATTCTCCTTGCTCCACATTTGGCGCACTGCGAACATCATATTAAAAATTCAGCAGATTTTATCAACCGAATTAACTGTCTTAGACTTAGTGAGGGTGACATTATAGTCAGTTTTGATATGAGGACGCTCTTTACGAGTGTTTCTGCCGAAGACTTTTTGGACCTAGTATCCCAGTTCTTTGTAAGTGAAGTGGTCGAGCTATTTAGGCACACACTTATGCCTTCCTATTTTCTGTACTTGCACGATATCAACCATTATCACCTGGCACAGAAGCGCACTGTTTTGCAAGCATTGAGGCACAGTGCAAGAATGATATCAGACGCTGATAAGCTGCCCGATGAGCGGAGACACGTACGCCATGTCTTCAGGAACGACGGCTATAATGTCCATCAAATAAATGAAGTGATTTCAAGCATGACTCAGAACGAGAACACCGACGAGGAGCGGGAAAAGAAACTTGCTTTCTTGCCGCTCTGTGATTCCGCGCCGGGCAAGATAAGCCGCTGCTGAAACGACACAAAATCAAATCGAACTTCAGGCCTTTGACAAAAATCCGTCAGTTACTGAGAACAGTTAAAGGTCTCAGAACACCTGGGGTCTACAAGATACCTTGCCAGTCTTAACGCCGGACGAATAATAGACACTTCAGCTGATAATGCTTTAGAAAACGGACACTAGATAAAATTTGAGGCGGGAGGAGGGCGAACGAGATACGAGAGCCCTGCAGTGAACTTGTGACGTCACACTAGTCGGCTTGTCCGCCACACTTCGCGAATGCTCGGCTCCGTGCAGAACCGACGGGAAATCAATATTTAATTGAAAAGGTACCCACTAAAGGTTTTAATTTTGTCGTGTGCTATCGAGAACGTGCAGGCATTTAAACTCACAGTCAGTAATTATTAAACTCCTCTGAAATAGCCACTCTCTCACCACTGGTGACGGCTGCTGGCACTCTTAAAACCTGCAGTGTCACGTGCTGTGACGTATGCACCATGGCTTGTCTTTCTCGGGGGCGTCGAGCGGAAGCAATGACGTCACAGCCGGTAGCTCGTTTATACTCGTGTAAGGGGCGTGCCAGCGCCATACTGCTTGACAGTGGCCAATGAGTGCTTGCCCGAAAGCTTGTGTAATTTTAGTTACTTGACACCTTTGGAAACCTGGGAGCTTTTTATTCAGCACATTGTAGTCTATACACTTTTGTTGGGCGACAGTATTGTCAGTTTTGATGTGGTGGCGCTGTTTACGAATGTGGCTGTCAAAGACTTTTTGGGCACAGTATTGCAGGTTTTCACAACACAGAATCTTCTTTCTCCTTGCGGTTTTAACCAGAAACCAGCATATTATTGTTTAAAAATATAACACAGCCTATATCCATCCGAATGGTTATTAGAGTGACGTGTATAAATTTGAACTAAATCGCTCAAGAACTTTTCGAGATTTATTAGGTAAAAATGTTAAACCATGTCCTTTCTTTATATAGCTGTATAGTTGCATACTGTTCTATCCACTTTGTGCTGCAGGTTTGAAATGTTAATCATTTGCATACCCAAGCATGTAAATATCAGTGGCGAAGCTAATGGAGTAATTGTGGGTAGGCTTACCTTATACCTTTCTATACAGAAGTACCACACATCGATTATTGTTGGTAGTAAAGTTATCAATTACGTTATCTTCAAATTTCTGTTCACTTGTAAGTTGTTCGAGATTTGTTTCTGTGGCAATTGTGCAGAGAAATTTAATCTATTATATTTCTGCTTCTTTCAGACGAGGCTGTAGTGAAGGGAATGTACAAGTCAATTTGATAAGCTTTGTTACTCCGTTATAAATATTTTGAAGATCATTTTGAGAGGGTGCCTGGTTGCGAGATGAAACTAATCCCCTGATCTGTGTAAAACCTGTACCTCAGTATCGTGAAGACACACGCCAACCCCAGGAACTGCGACTCTCCCCTGTTATGCTCAATGATGTCCGAATGCAAAAGAATCTGTTTGGTCTTGTCTTTAATGACACTTCATTGGTTTATACCATTACATAACTTACAATTTACTGAATAATCTCCCCCAAAAATATGATTAAATGCAGGGTATTCTAAAGTGGTTCTATAATTACTTGATTGATAGAGGGATGTTCTTTCACTATGAGATTTATTGATTAAAAAAATGAATCCAATCTTCAAATATTATGACAATATGTGACTACTTACATACATGACAAATGCAACAAATTTCTATGAATAATTAGTTGTCAAAGGTGAAGTGGTACCGTTCAAATAATTCACATTCGTCTTCTGTGAGCGGGCTGATTATCCTAACACACTGCTAATTCGCTAGCTTGGGGTACAGTGATCGAGTAACAGCACTCATCTATAGAATCCCACATGTAAATTAGAACTGCTCCTGACACTGTGTGGTGCTGTAGAGGTCAAAATAACGGACTCCCTACTTTGCTGGAGCTGCCAATTATTTTACCACATGCAATGCTTGATTCGTGTGGAATCAGCTATCAGCGATGAGCTGCACTGCAAGCTGTAACAAGTACCGTTGACAACCCTCACGAGCAGTGCCCACGGACGATGTTCCGAAAAGTCGGGAAATCGAGCCCGAGTTACGCTGATCAGCGCTTATAAAAACTCTGCCCGATCTATCGAGGTATCGAGTACTCTTAAATCGACCAATCTCCGGTGTCTACTTCACGTCTTCTCGTTCTGACGGTCCAGAACAGAATCCGTGAGTAGTTCGGTTCTCTATTCCAGTCCCTGAAAAATTAAGATGTGTCGACCTCACCAACCCGCAGGGCTGCCAATAGAGGCTGTTCTCAGATGTTAGGGCCAATCACAAGGTACAAATCGCCGCACATAACCCCTCCAAGACGCTACGAAAAATTACACTATAATTGAGACGCTTGCGTCCAAAAGCTAGCGGCGAAAAAACGACAGCAAGCGTCACAATCAGCTTGCTCTTTTAATGTGCACTCGGGAAGACCACACAGCTTAGCGGACGCCCAGCTCTCACCAAGCCGCAGTTATAAGAATGCAGCAATATAAAACCTGCCCACCCTGTCGCAGGCACCACGGCGTTGAGCTGTCGGATTTCTTGCAACCCTCGTTGCCTTTCCTCTGACTAAGAGAAAGCCGTGGATGGGGTTGAAAGACAGCGTCCCCAACCTCCGCTATTGTCACCTGGGCCCGTCTTCCTGAAACCCGGCTGAGATGGACGAACACAGCTTTCCAACGGGGCGCACCTCTCCCACACAGAACGTCAACGAAAAAACCTTGGAAAGTATAAAAAACGGAGTAAGACCCATCACGCTATTTAATTCTAGAAAAATTAAAGCCTTTGATCCAGTCACCTTCCTATCATCTTCACCTGAGAGGGCAGTTAAAGAAAATAAATGAGAGAGGACAAGCCAAAAGAGTCTGGCATCTCTCAATTGTCCATTATGAAATTCAGAAAGTCTGCCGGTGTTGATAATGTTTCGATACTGGTTTTCCAGTCGTTCTTTATCGAAGAACAGGTAAGTAGTGAGAAGGCCATCCAGTTTTTGACATTTCCAAACTGATTCTTATGAAGCAACACTATAAGATGAATACCCTGAAGATTTCCAAAAAGCATTCCCATTTGTACTTTCATGTTATCTAATACCCCAAACATAGTAACTTAAGAGACTTCAATTCACACTTACTTCACAGTGAAATTTCTTGTTACAGCTTTCACTAGTTGAGGTCAAAGTTTTTTGGATCTCAAGTCCTGTAAGAAACTGATGATTTCAGCATTGCAGTATCATATGCAGTTTTGTGTTGAAGACGTGTATGAAACTGGTCAACATATACAAATACTTGTTTGTAAAGCCAAAGCAGGAGAGGAACTGAGATTTATTAAGAATGCTACGAAAGCCAGGACCACTGTTGAACGACTCTGCATCTCAGTCTTCATTACCTGTGGTGATATTTTGGAAAATGTCTTCCAAGTAATGCTATTTGAGATATATTGCCTGTAATGCTCGTGAATTGATATTCCAGCATGTAGCACATGTTTGAGGCACTGTGGACCCTTTATTTTCTAAGACTTGTGTTCTCTTTGACGACTCTCTAAAGAAGTGACAGACTGCTAAAGGATTGTAAATAAAAATCCTAAGTGCTTTGATACTTTCATAACAACGTAAAGGCACTGGATTAAGTTTATGAGGATATCGGTGCAAAAATATACCCCACAGACAATTTCGTTTAGTAAAATTTTGGACATTTCTATGTTTATCTGGCATTACGGAGGCTCCATCTTACATTTGGCCCACTATTTTGTCAGCAACAACCTAAACATCACGTGCATCAAGTAAAATTTCTGATAAATCCTGAGCAGTTTTATCCTTAGAAATATTGGGACAACCAATAAACTAGTCTATGGAACCGTTCTGTGAAAAAAGCCTGAGAATAATACTCATTTATGACTTGGAAGAAACATCCAAGATTTCATGTGCTCGCGCTCCAGCAAACTCACATGGCGGTAACTTTTCTTTAATGTGTTTATTAATGACAACGGTAACCGGTCCAGTTTATTCGTTCTGAACTGTGCTTGAGCGTGCAAGTGTTCACGAATAAACTGTCCTTGTCTAGACAAAGGTGCCAATAATTCAAGATAATTCCCTTTCTTATCAGAACTTTCATCTTCAAAGTGTCCTCAGGAAACAAACACCATGAAGAAGTCTTTCGATTGCAAGTCTGTTTTGCTTCACATTCACATGTTTTAAGGCTAGAAGTTTCGCTCCTTCAGAAACCTAATGTTCGGTTTATCCAATAACTGAAAAGTCTCTTGCTTCATAAGGCACCTTCTCGAATTCTGCTGTTTCTCACCTTTTCTGTCAAAATTTTTTGTCACACATACTCCAAAACAAAGAAATCTCAAATTCACCAAACAAAAATTCAGTTTACTTGTTAAGAATTACCTGTAAAAGGATATTTTTTATGCAAGGAAAATTGAAATTTCCTGTTTTGTTTCCCATCAACTGTTGTAATGCCTATGTGCAATGTGACTCGCACTTTTCATACGTCCAGTTTGAAAATGGTTTGTGAACTAATTCGCGACATAAAGACACAAGTGTTCCCTTGTACAAGCCACGATATTGTCAGTTTATCACACGCACTCACGGATCATACGCCACTAAAACAAGTTACAATGAATAGTATGCATGACACAGTGAATTCTCAACTCTTGGTCGGATCAGATGAATCTGTTCTAACTTACAGAACCAGCTCACACTTTATTTGAACGCTTTGTTATACAGCAAATATAAGTATTTTTTGAAATATTTGGGTAGGCTAAGCCTTAAAAGCCTCTGAACACCTTGAAACGTCCCCTTAGAAAAATTAATGAATTACTGTGCTGATAAACCTCTTACATTATTTGATTTTCAAACAGCTGAGCAGAACTGAACGTACTCAGACATTTCGCTCTTTACCTATTCTGATCAACACTAAACTGTCACACAATATTTTTAGCGCAACGCAATCTGACTTTCAATAATCCCTACAAAAGAATGGCACTGACTAACAATAACCTCTACCTTTCATGAATCACTTACCTCACAAAAATCTTCGTTACTAAAACTACTGCAATACAGCGAGCGCCACTACTGCCAGCTAAATAAAAGATTCTAACTACTGAAGGCACTAACTACTGATAGGCATAGTTAGCAAATGAAGGATTTTATAGTGTTCAAAGGTCATAATATATATAGCAGTTCATGACATCCAGTCTTACAAATTTGCTGTCTCTGTCCAGGTAATCCGCTCTCAAAACTCCGCCATCTCACTCCCCACATCCACCACTGCTGGCGGCTCACCTCCAACTGCCCAACGCTACGCGCTGTTAACAGCCAACTGCCCAACACTACAATGGCGAATATTGCAACAATGCCGACCAGCCTCAGACTGCACACAGAACAGTCAGTGATTTTCATATAGAGCGCTACATGTCGTTACCAACATAAAAACCTAAACAGCCGACTTACAACCTTTGTCACTGGTTAATATAAGGTCTATTGTATGCTTTCTTAATGGTATTGCAGTTTTAATTGACAACAGTGCATTGCCAGATTTGTTACTTCAAATACTCCGTAGTGTAACCACATTACCACCAATACAACAGTTAATTTTCGGAGTCATTATCGATTAGTACTTCTAATCACTGCCGCAGCCAAGAAATCAATTCCAGTGACACAAATTCATTATAAAACTGTGGTCAGAAAGACGAGGTGAATTCTACTGCGGAGGCACCCTGCAGCAATTTCGGAAAACGACACATTTCCACATGCTGTACCTCTAAAGGGAGAGCACATTTCTCTCCGCGAACACTGGTGCCGTGGAGGCTTCCCTCCTTCTTTCATCTTCCACCAGACGGCCGTTCTAAGCACGAGCAGGAGGGAACGAAAGGGCAGCGAAAGACTTTGAGTTTATTTTATTACCGTCTGAGGGAGTGTGGGGCGGCCTGGAAACCTCACAGTGGTGCTGTATGAACCTTTAAGCAGGAACGACTAAAAAGACGTTTTAAGTTTCGCGAAATTTAATATTGTTCTCTCGGATATTACGTCTGAGATTCTGAGTCGCAGTTTATGAAAACGTATTCCACCTTCGGGCGACCCGCTTTTACATCCTAAGGTCGCCGCCAGCAGAGATATGAATTCTCGGAACGGCGGCGACGTCTTGCGCTTTTACAACTTGTTCCAGCGCTGGAGCGGGGCGCCGCCGAGGAATGTCTGTGCGCCAGTGAATTTAACACAGCCGGGCTCGTGAGGGCCGACACCGCATAAGAAGAAGCCCAGGTACTGCCTAATTAATGCTACACATCAGTCTGCAGCTTGCCACACGTTCACGAGTTTGAATTTCTGCCCGAGTACACGCCATACTGATATTTATGCACATGCTTCTTACTGCAGCATAGTTTAGCCGATATCTCTAATTACGGACAGGGACAGTAATTCCGCGAAATAATATTAACACTCTCCATACATTCTATAGAAAAATCCTTGACATACATCGTTCTTTATTCCATATTTCAAAATTGACACCGGACTAATTGTTACACACTTCGGAGATTTTGAAGATTGTGCCTAAACTAAAAGCTTCTTAATGCTAGTTCCATGTTCCCAATGACCCCCCCCCCCCCCCCCCCCAACAGTATCAATATTCTTTGGTTTAGAGATGAATGAAAACAACTTCAAGGTCAAAAATCGACTTACGAAATAGGTAGTGCACTGACAAAGCAAGTTTAACATTTAATGATGCCTGGGGCCGCAAACGTGCCAGCGAGCACTGTGATTGGTCGACAAAGCTCGCTCCGCGCATGCGTAAAAGGTTTCGGTGCATCTATCGCCGTGAACCGTCGCACAAACGACCCGCGTATTGTTGCGAAACAGTCGATCAGAGAAGCCGCGTTCTCCGGCACTAAACTGTGTATGCGTTCTCACTTAGGAATCGCAAAGGCTGCTTGGAAATACAGATATGATTCAAATGGCTCTGAGCGCTATGGGACTGTGGTCATCAGTCCCCTAGAACTTAGAACTACTTAAACCTAACTACCCTAAGGACATCACACACATCCATGCCCGAGGCAGCGTTCGAACCTGCGGCCGTAGCGGTCACGCGGTTCCAGACTGAAGCGCCTACAACCGCATGGCCACACCTGCCGGCCGCTTGGGATTACGACCTGAAGTAAAGTACACATATTTTTCACACGCAAAAAAAAGTAATAAATTTGATTTTCACGTTTTTATACAATAATTTTGCTCATTTTTTTACACGATTTGGTGAAAGGTGGCCGCGAACCCCCTAGAAAGAGCCGGCGGACCCCTAAGGGGTCCGCGGACCACACGTTGGGAAGCCCTGGTTTAGACAAAAGGAGAATAGGAGGTTTCGAAATGTGGTGCTACAGAAGAATGCTGAAGGTTAGATGGGTAGATCACATAACTAATGAGGAGGTATTGAACAGAATTGGGGGGAAGAGAAATCTGTGGTACAACGTGACTAGAAGAAGGGGTCGGTTGGTAGGGCATATTCTGAGGCATCAAGGGATCACTAGTTTAGTATTGGAGGGCAGCGTGGAAGGTAAAAATCGTAGAGAGATACCAACAGATCTAAAGAGATTCAGAAGGATGTAGGTTGCAGTAGGTACAGGGAGATGAAGAATCTTGCACAGGATGGAATAGCATGGAGAGCTGCATCAAACCAGTCTCAGGACTGAAGACCGCAACAACAACAACAACAACAACAACGCGATTGCTGCACTTCTGGCCCTCATGCAAACACTTATTCGTTTTGGGACTGACTGAAAAACTTGTAGGATGTCCTCCTGGGGGGAGACGTGCCAATTTCAATTTCTGTCCAATTGTTGAGTCAAATCGCCAAAATCCCGAACTGGTTGGAAGGCCCTACCCATAACGCTCCAAACATTCTCAATTGGTGAAAGATCCAGCAATTTTGATGGCCAAGGTGTGATTTGGAGAGCACGAAGACCAGCAACAGAAGCTCATGCCAAGTGCGTGCGGGCGTTATCATACTGAAATTGTAGTCTACAACGGCTTGTTACGAAGGGCAACAAAACAGGGCGTAGAGTACCGTTGACGTACTGGTGCACTGCAGGGTATCCGCAGGTGTCAACCAAAAGGGTTCTGCTATGGAAAGAAATGGCACCCCAAACCATAGCTTCAGGTTGTCAGGTTGTATGGCGGGCGACAATACGTTGGTAATCACCATCTGATCGGGGCATCTTCAGAAAGGTCTTCACTGGTCATCAGGGCTGAATTTAAAGCGTGACTCATCACTGAATGACTGTACTCAAGTGAAGGAGATTCCATGCCGAAGATGTGTTGGAGACGCCTCGGACAGCGGTCAATACCATCTTCACTGTAGCCCACCATATACCCGCGTGATGGTCTAAGGTGCCATTTGTTTTAACAGCAGGTCGCATTTGGTTGTCATTAGCGGCATCGTTACAGCGCAACGGTAGACGCCTCATTTTGTTGCCCTTCATAACAGTCCTTCTTGGGCTTACACAACGGCAAGATAATCCACACAGCGAGAGTTTCTACTGTTTGTCTTCATGCTTGCCTAGCTCTAGCATGGCCAGCAAGGACGCCGGGTCTTTCCTCAATTGAGAACGTTAGGAGCAAATAGGGCTAGGCCCTCGAACCATCTCAGGATTTTGGTAATATAACGCTCCAGTTGGACAGAATTTGGCACGATATCCCTCAAGATAACACCCAATAACTCTATAAATCAACGCCAAGCCGAATAACTGCTTGCATAATGCCCAGAGGGTTACCAACGCGTAACTGACTTGCTCAATTTGTGAACCTCTTTCGCTTGAATTAATCATCAAGTTCTTTCGAAATCACAATCATTTGTTTACATGGCCATAAAATCTTAAGATTTCCGTCCCATTCGGATAATTCCTTTTTCTTCTTTTTTCGTTGTCGTAGAGTGTATTTACACTGACGGAAAAAAATCGCAACACAAAGAAGGAATTGTGCGACGTAAACGAAAGTTGGAAGTCCTGTTTCTAAATCTCAGAGATGATGTCTGCGAAACTGGTCGTTGTGATTTCATGTTAGTCAAGAATGCCTTTAAGGCGACAAAGACGTCATTATCAATACCTCACTGAGTTTCAATGAGGTCGTGTAATAGGGCTACGAGTTGTTGGATGTTCCTTCTATGATACTGCAAAATACTTTACAGGAATGTGGCGACTGTACGTGTTTGCTGGCAGCGGTTGTCTGGAGAATGTACGGCTGCGAGAAGACCGGGCACCAGATGGCCACGTGACACTATCTAGAGGGAACACCATTGTGTTCGGTGTACGGTTTTATGCGCATCGCACTGCATCTGATGAGGAAATCTGAGCAGCAGTTGACACCACAGTTACGTAACAAACTGTTACAGATCGGTTACTTCAAGGACAACTCCGAGCCGGATGCCCTGTAGTATGCATTTCGCTGACACAAACCACCACAATCTGAAATTTCAGTGGTGTCAAGCGAGAGCACGTTGGTGGATAGCGTGGAGGTCTGTTGTGTTTTCTAATGAAAACTGGTTCTGCCTCGGTGTCAGCGGTGGCCGTGTGTTGGTTAAGAGGAAGCGAGGTGACGGCCTGCAAACAACCTGTCTGCATGCTAAGCACATTGGACCTACACCTTCAGTTATGGTCTGGTGTGCGATTTCGTCTTACAACAGGAGCACTCCCATGATTATCCCAAGCAGACTCATTGCAAATTTGTTCGTCAATCTGCTGACTGAAATTGTTGTGCTGTCATTCACGAACAGCATTCCAAGAGTGTTTACCAACAGGATAACGCTTGCCAACATATCGCTTTTGTAACACAACATGCTCTACGGTGTGTCGCCGCGTTTCCTTTGCCTCCTCTATCACCAGATCTGTCTCCAGTCGAGCTGATATGGGACATCGTCGGACGACAACTCCAGCGTCATCCACAAACAGCATTAATCGCCCCAGTATTGACCTTGCAAGAGCAACAGGCATGGAACTGCACTACACAAACTGACACCTGGCACCAGTACAACAGAACGCACACACATTTGCAAGCTCGCATTCCGCTTTCTGGCGGTTACCCGGTTATTAACGTACTAGTATTTCACATTTTCAACATCTGATCTCGCGCTTATGTGAATCTGTGACCTTGCAATGTTAATCACTGACATATGTTACCTAGACAAACTTATTCCCAATAGTCCATTACTCTACATTAATTATTTTTTGGAGTTGCTGTTTTTTTCCATCAGTATATTTCTTCTTCTTTCACATATGAGCCACTATGGTCTACCGTTAGAACTGTTTCTCGTTTCTTTTCTTCTACTTTTCTCTCATCACGATGTTTCTCTCGCCTTTCCTCTGTCCAAGTAGCTTCACTCCTCTTCTTGGGTTTTACATGGAATCATCTGGAGTCCTGTGATTTCCTTCTCAGTGTCAGCCTCTCCTCAGTATCTTGCGGAGTAACTTGGAGTTGGCCAACGCTCCTTTCAACATAACTGCATCACGTGTTTTCGATTTTCAGTATACTGAAGTAAGTAAACTGTCTTTTTTCTAATCTGTTAGGGTTCATCCTTCGGATGTGTTCGTAAGTAGTAGGGCCATAAGGACATCACCCCACTCTGTACTGTTGATAAATTTATTCAAGGTGGCTGATCCAATATGGTGCCAATAGATGTGGAAATGTTGCAATGGCTCCCCTCCCCCTCCTATTCCCTCCTCCCCAAGAAAATGGCAGGAAGTCCAAATTTTGGCAAGGAAAAGATCACTCGGCCTACCTCCACTAACCTAAGTAAATGGTGGGGAAAAGGTCACTTGGCCTACCTCCATTAACGTAAGCGATCTGATCACCACCTCTTCGTTGGAATTTGCAGAAAAAGGACTCAGCCTGTGCTGGATAAGAGAACATAGGTATTTATTTTGCATGCACTGTTTATTTAAACCATTTGTGTTGTCATAGGCAGTAGCTCCTTCCAGCGTGTTCAACATGAGGTCTGGAGTCCAACGACCTAGTACACAGTACTGCCACCACAGGGCTCTGTCGTCCCATGGCAGTCTGCGGAAAAGTAATGGGAAAAGGTCTGTGTCCAACTGGTGGAGAGAGGAAGGAGTGTACATTATTTATTTTGCAACAGTTTATTTAGGGACGGATTTAACATAGTTTATTTATTACACTGTTACAAAATACTCGCCATGACGTGCTTGGGGTCACAGTAAATAGCCTACAGACCTGAAAACTACTCGTAAATCGTCGAAATAATGCAGAACACTGATGTACAGGCATGCAAACAACTCGTAAATTGTCAAGATAATGCATGTAAAACGCTCTGCAAACACACTCACTAATTGTACACTGTCGAAATAATGCATTGCACAGCCTACAGATCTGCAAACTACTCGTAAATCACCGAAATAATGCATGTATAACGATCTGTAAACACTCTCAGTAATTATAAACTGTCGAAATAATGCATTGCACAGCCCACAGACGTGTTCACATAATAATCCAGTACACTGATGTAACAGACACTTTCACTACCCATAAAATTGGCGAAATAATGCATGTATAAAGCTCCACAAAATAACTTACAACGCTGAAACAGCCGAAATGATGCAGTGCACACACACTTACCACATGCAAAAACGCTTTCGTACTATTGTTAAGAAAATTTACAGTGACGTATCAGTCAATTGTTCCCTACAGAGGCCCCAAGCATGCACGCCATGACGGCGCGAGCACATTGATTCAGCCTGCGAGAAGCCTCCAATTGTGCATGTGTTCATCTAACCACCGTTGCTGGTGGGATGATGCATAGCCTTTCTACCTGTGGTCCAGCAAAGACTTAATTTCCAAGCCAGTCACCAACGCAAGTGCAGTTAGAAGGTTCTCACTGTTATACTGACGTCACACGTCTATGTAAATAACAACCAAGTCTCCCTCTGGATGCACTGTAGAAATCTTCTGCAGTGCTTTCAGAAACTGTTAGTGAAAATAGTCCAGAATAACACCGAATGCTTTCTTCCTGATGCTCCTAACGGCAGATCCCGTCCATCACATATCAACGCCTCACAGAAATCATAAAGGGTTGCAGAAATAGTTAACATTCGCTTTCGTTGTTGTTGTAGGAGCCTTCATGATGTCACAGCTTGTCTTCATGGAAATTCTTGGCCTAATAGGATATGTTTACGGAAATAGCTCTGAATAACATCGAATGCATTCTTCCTGGTGGTGCTAATGAGACATCCTGTGCTACCATTCCTGAAAATCGTGACATCCTGCTTTGAATAAACGTCTCCGAAACGGTAAACGTTCTCACCGCTATGTAGATGCTCCTATGTCCCAGCAATAAGGATGTCTTGTGAATGACTGAAACCTTCTGATTGGCTCTTATTGAATTTACCTGCTAAACTGCTGTGGTCTTTCAAGAATACATGTAATTTCACATGGTTTACCAGAACATCATACCGTATCGCAATACTACTTGATATCAAGCACATAGCAATATCGCCTGCATAACAGTATCGCCTGCACAGTATAATTCCGAAGATATAGACTCGAACTTATTTCTCTAGAAACCCCAAACTTTAGCGAGGTGGAGCTTCCTGTAAACCCCTGAGTAACTAGAAACTTGTCTGTAAAGACCTTCACATGAAAACTCGAAAAAAATAGAGGAAACTGATATTTCCACTCGCGAATACCGATGTCAGATCATGCTTGTAATTTACAAAGTTAACTAAGGTGTTTCTCATGTCTCGAGAACCAGCGAATGTATGTTCCACCTGTCTTTCACCTCCATCATGCATAAAAACCACCCATTTCCTGTTTTTCTTAACTGTCTGATAACAACGCTTTCAAATCTACTATTGTACACTGACTGATGGTAGCCTCCTTGTCATGCGCATCTGGAGAAATGTGCACTTGGATGGTTGTGGACTCAGCTCCATTCATTCCCGTAATGCAGAATGTAGCAGTCAACTGCTGGTCAGCTGCAGATTAAATCGGTAACGGTGCTGCAGGGTGGGTTGGTTAAAGACAGTTTGAGGGAGTCTTTCAGTCTTGATCTAGGATCAGTCATCTTGAATAAATTTGGCAACAATGTTGAGTAGGGTGATGTCCTTGTTGCCCTAATGCTGTTGTAGGAAGCTGTTCTTTTTTTCTAATTATGTCTGTAATCTTTTTCAATATGCGTAATGACACTGTTATTTCTCCTTAACTGATCACAAAATTACCTCTATATTTTTCCTTCTGTGATTTGCAATGCTTTCATGATCGCCTTTTCGTTCAAAGTTAAACACTCTGCTGCATAAAGTCCTTCTGGGTAAATTACTGTAGCACAGTCCACAAATTTGATGGATATTGAATTCTTACTACATAGCCTACGTTCTTAGTCAGGTAGTATATGTTTTTGTTTTGTTAACTCTTGCTTTCATTGCTTCTTTCTGTGGAACTACTTTTTCAGTTGCTTCTCCTAGGTATTTGAATTTGTTAAGTACTTCCATATATAGGTCTCATTATGTTTCAGGCTGCCTCACGTTCGTCAAAAATTTGGTTTTCTCGGACATTTGTAAGCGTACTTTTTCAGCTAGTACTTTGAGCATTTCTGTCTAGTGGCTGTTTCCATTCAGTCCCAAAATATAGCCAAGACAACAACAAATGCTAAGCTGTATATATGTAGGGAGTCCGTTTTGTAGTGTTATCTACCTACCTCATTTATTTGGCTTTCTCCTAATGACAGTCTCCATTGTAACCTCCCCACAAAATAATTTACCGTAACCTCCCAACAGAAAATATTGACATTAATAATATTCACGTTTAGTGTAACCTCCCCACAAAATTCTTTCACATCTAGCGTAACCTCAAAACAGAAAAATTCCTAAACTTCTCAACAGTAAAAATTATAATTATGTCGTTCACATTCAGTGTAACGTCCCAACAAAAAAAAAACTTCAGTAACCTGGTAATAATACAATGTAACTAACCTCTCAATTAAATTGTCACTCACTTATAACTTTTCAATAATTGACTGTGAATTTAACCTGGTAAATTTTGGACGTCAGCAGTGCTGCGTCATGGCCCTGAAAGATCATTCTGAATAAAAAAGAGAAAAATTGTTACCCCAATGAAGTCGCCGGATAACGCATATATATCTGCTCTTAAAATAATGTTTTCTGGCACAGCCCTGTGCAATGCTGGCCGATAGATTTGTCATTTATGAAAGGAAGCAACTCATTTTTCTTTTGCAACAATCGGGATGATCATGGATGGGAGAAATTAGTAAATTCTTTAAATTGGAATGAATGGTTGCGAAAAGTTACTTTTTTATGAGAAAGATTATTATTACGAGATTTTTAAAACATTTACATGGGACTTGAGATGACATTACTACATATAGGCAAGGCTGCTTTTTACCTTATACAACAATACTCAGACTCCGACATCGCTGCACCGCGACCGGCCCAGCCAACACGATACACCAGACCAGAGCAGACTGCAGACTAGCAACAACTTACTGCTACAGCTACACAATTCCTACTGCAATCAACACTGCTCTCTGGTCAGAGATTCTGTTATACCTTGCATATCGCAGGCAGCGCATGAGCAATACATCGAAATTACATCTGCTCGGACATCTTAAACCATTCCCCTTGCAATTTTTTTCTAAATTGCAGTTAAGACCGTCTCCAGGGACTCTCTAATTTTGGTCTCAAATTCTAGAAATTTCGCCTCTAAATTTCACTTTAGAACTTGCGTTTGCTTAGTTAGGGCTGTGGCTTTACTATCTAAGCCCGGTTCAGTGAGTAATACTTACAGTGACCTCGTATCACGTGAGCCATAGGCTTTCCTGAAGTCAACAAAAGTGGTTACGAACTTTTTATGTCTTCCTTTTAAGGTACATTATTTATCCTGGCCATATTAGGACCTCTGAATCCTCCCTTAAGGTTAAGCAGGCGTCCTACTTTTACCATTCCATTCACTATGAGAATCATAGAGTTTTACATTTGATATCGAATCCTATGTTTGAAAGGAACTGTGATATTAAGTGTGGTCAAGGTAACAGGCTCACCATAGTTAAGAAAATAGTTTAAATTCGTTCATGAAAATCAAAACAGTTAAGATAAATTAGAGACTGGAAGATGCGAACTATGAGTGATGTGATCATGAACATGACAGATGGCATGGGAGAGGGAGAAAACAGTAAACTGATAAAACAAGTGTCCATATATGTCGACAACATAGTGCACCGAGAGCAGCGACCTGCTACTATGTATATTTAAAAATGGATAGTCGAGATTGCTGTAATATTCCATTATTAACGGGTTTCGCTCATATAAAAACCATCTTTAGAATCTTTTAATCCCCTATGGCTGGTGCTGTCGGCTCCTCAGATTTTTCGTGATACCACGATCGTATACGCATTTTTAGATAAAGCAAGTGTAATGATAGGAGACAAGAAAGTGGTGTGGCTCATTGAGACACGAAAAAGGAAAAAAGCGTAACTGGGAGATGATGCAATCATTTCCTTGGCTGTTCAAGTAACTGGTATGTATGAACGAAGAACGCAGGCTGGTGACGTCGAGAACCGCCGGTATTTCAGCCTCTCACTTTCAAGGCAAAGCTGCAGCAAGTAAATGGTGTCAGATGTTCAAATGTGTGTGAATTCCTAAGGGACCAAACTGCTGAGGTCATCGGTCCCTAGACTTACACTTTACTTAAACTAACTTATCCTAAGAACAACACACACCCATGCTCGAGGAAGGACTCGAACCTCCGGCAAGACTGTCCGCGCAATCCGTGCATGGCGCCCTAAGCCGCGCGTCTAAACGGTGTCCATTTCCTTCGCTCAACGATTACTTGCTGCAGCGTTGCTCTGCAAATGACAGGATTGTCACCTGTCGAAATGCCGGCGGTTGTCGATGACGTCATCCGACAACATTCACGTAAGTTGTCTAAACATTCTGAACACCGGCAGATACGCAGGTTTCACATTTGCTGGACTGTCTGAATCATGTAGATTAACTTTTTAGAGGGAGAGGAGTGGGGCAGAGTGGGAAGATTTCGCAGTTCACAGAAGAAAGTGTTTATATACCCTGAGGATATGGTTAGTAGCCGGGTTTCTCTGTCTTTCGTCTTTTGCGCTTTACTGCAGCGACTTGCATGACCCACCATCCAGTTTTCCACCCTCGTCCAAAATATGTTGTAATGTTGTTGCATTAATTTCTTATGAAAGCGGTGTTCATATTCAAGACCATAAAAGTGGGTTAAAACCTGTGAGCTATCTGAGGAAGTTAACCTTGCATTACTGCGCAACTGTTTCACCAGGTATCCAGTCTAGCTTACCAAATTCCCAACCAGAGTAACATTAATCATAATCTTTTAATAGTCATACGACAACCGGTGATATATATATAAAAGAGAATTTAAATAAAAAGAAATAAATCAGTTTATATTTGGAAATTTATTTTAACATTCAATATTGAAATTTCAGCATATTAAACTTGATTCATAACTAAACTGGTGCCTTATTTAGGATTGTGAAAATGTGAGATTGTAATCTTATGGAACACATCAAATATGGAGCCAAGATTGGGAGACTGCATACAACACTGCATTCATAAAATAACACACGAAGAACGTTGAAACATATGCAAGAGGAAATTAACCAAAACCAACCGATTCAATTTTCACCCAAAGAAGTTACGTTCGTAGCGCAATCCTGTCCGTCATGTAATTACCATCCACTGGTACACTAAATTCATACTAACTCTCTGTGAAATCTTCCCGAAAAGAATTGCTGAGGGCTACTTTGATGATTACACCACATGCTTCACGTGGTCCACGTGGTCAACTTGGTCTACACAAAGAGTGTAACTCCACAATAATTTTGATAGTTAAAATAAATTAGATCGAAAAGCAATTTACAAAAGAAAAATCTCGAACTGGTTACTGTTGTGTCTAGACAAGACAGCCTAGACACAATGAGAAGAAGCTGAAAGGCACGCGCTAAGCTAAAGCAGGATGGCGTGAGGTCTGAAACAGGATACGTAATGAATGCTATAAAGAAAAGTACGTAGCTTCTGGAATACTTAACTTTAATCCATCCTTTTGGTACATCTGGAGATTGTGGCGATACAAGTGAGACTCTTTAGATACATGCAATGATACTAATGGTGCCTTGCTAGGTCGTAGCCATTGACTTAGCTGAAGGCTATTCAACTATTGGCTCGGCTAATGAGCAATGCTTCGTCCATGTAGTCGCTAGCAAAGTCGTCCGTACAACTGGGGCGAGTGCTCTATCGTATATCGAGACCTGCCTTGTGGTGGCGCTAGGTCTGCGATCACACAGTGGCGACACGCGGGTCCGACATGTACTAAATGGACCGCGGCCGATTTAAACTACCACCTAGCAAGTGTGGTGTCTGGCGGTGACACCACATTCCTCCCCCGCAAATCGGCGAACGGTCGTGAGATAAGGCTTCCGCCCGCCGTGGGGAGGACCCCATGTTGACGTATGCGATGAGGTGGGGAGCCTAACAACAGGCGAGGCTGTGCCACCCGCACCCGGCCATTCGGTCCGAGGGGATCTAGGAAACGCCTGAAAACCTAGTCCAGGGTGCACGTCAACATGCGGTGTATGCGCCCGTAAAGAGACAGGAGGGGCCGAAGGGTCGACCTCCATTGCGTCGGGGTACCCGACGCGCGAAGACGGCATGTGGTCCGGAGCGGGCAATAGTTCCATGGCGGAGGACGGCCGGTCACGGGAAGCGATCGGCGGCGCGTGACCCAGGGAGGCGCTTGGCGGCTGCAGCGAAGCGTCCACTGCGGGCGGCGCCGGCTGGAGGACAGGCGGTGGCGGCGGAGGCGGCGGCGGCGCGTCGCCATGGGGCAAAATGGAAGGCATCGTCGGTAACACCTGGGGATGAGGCGAGCCAGTAGATGGGTCCCCAGGGCGCTGACCGGACGGCACCGTCGCTGAAAGCAGACGGGGAGTGGCAGAACCCGTGCGACGACAGAAGCGCAGCTGATTGAGATGCCGACGCACCTCACCAGAGGCCCCCAAAACCAAATACATCGCGCGGCCGAGGCAGCGAAGAATGCGCCCTGCGAGCCAACGCCGTGAACCTCGATAGTTGCGATAGAATACAACGTCGCCTGTAGCAAAAGCAGAAGACTGCCGCTGCACAGGAACCTGATGCGGCGGGTGCAGCAAAGACATCAAGGTGCGATGAGGTCGACCGTAGAGCAACTCAGCCGGCGAGCGACCATCTCGGGGCTGAGAGCGAAACGATGACAAAAAGAGCAACAACGCGTCCTCCCGAGAATGCGACTCTTTCAACTTCAACATCTGGGACTTGAAAGTCCGGACCAATCGTTCAGCGGCACCGTTCGACTGAGGCGAAAACGGCGCGGATGTCAGATGTTGAATACCATTGGCCTGGCAGAATGACTGAAATTCTGCGGACATGAATTGTGGGCCATTGTCGGAAAAAATAGTCTGTGGAAGACCTTCAATGCAAAAGATAGCAGACAACGCTTGGATGGTGGCAGTTGACGTCGTGGAAGACATCCGGACAACAAAAGGAAAATTACTGAAGGCATCTACCAGAACCAACCATCGAGCATTCCAGAATGGACCAGCAAAATCGATGTGCAAGCGTTGCCAAGGGGAAGTGGCTTTTGGCCATGCAGAGACTTTCCGCGGCGGTGCGGACTGTTGTTCGGCACACGCCATGCAAGAAGAACACATATTCGTAATCGCAGCATCGATTCCGAACCAAGTTCAGTGCTGACGAGCAAGTTGTTTCGTTCGCACTATACCCCAATGTCCGTGGTGAAGAAGCCGTAAAACAGAGGACTGTAACGAACGTGGGACCACGACTCTGGACTGATCATTATCAGAACGCAACAACAAAACACCACGTCGAACAAAAAGTCTCTCCATGTGAGCAAAAAATCTGCGAACCAACGGATCCTCGATCCGAGACTTTGACAAAGGCCATTGCGTAGCAACAAAACGCAAAACGGTAGCAAGGACCGGGTCAGCAGCTGTGGCTGTAGCTACACGACGAAAATCAATCGGAAACGATTCGACCACTTCATCGGTTTCCGAATCAATGAACATGCAAGCAAGTTCGGAAGAATCGAATGCTCTATCCTCAGCAACAGGCAAATGGGACAACGCATCGGCGTTTCCGTGCTTAGCAGTGGACCGATATAAGATATCGTAGCGGTACTGCGAGAGGAAAATAGACCAGCGAATGAATTTCTGCGCTGTACGCGGAGGTACAGGCTTGGTCGGATGAAAAAGCGATGTCAAAGGTTTGTGGTCTGTGATGATGGTAAAGTGATGACCATACAAGAAATCATGGAACTTAGTAACACCAAACACGAGAGCCAAAGCTTCTTTCTCTATCTGTGAATAATTTCTTTGCGCAGACGAGAGCAATTTGGACGCAAAGGCAATAGGGCGATCATGCGATCCATCTCTGTGCGCAAGCACAGCACCGATCCCGAAATCCGAAGCATCTACCATCAACAAAAGGGGTTTCTGGGGATTGAATGGCGTAAGGCAAGTATTTGAAAGCAACGCCGATTTCAACTGGCGAAAGGCGCGTTCGCATTCCGTCGTCCAAACGAACGGAACACCTGTACGGCGTAAGCGATGAAGCAGAGCTGAAAGGGAAGAGGCATTGCGCACATTCACTCACACCTTGTGATTCAAAATCGTGTAATGTTCTTACGACTTCATCACGCAATGCGTGGGGAACATTGCGCGCTCTGAAAAATTTCGGTTGCGTGTTTACTTTCAGTTCCAAATGTGCTTCATAGTTCTTAGCGCAACCAAGGCCCGACGCAAAAATGTCTGCAAATTCTTCACATAGCCGAGAAACACTGGCGGAAGGCACAGTCTGATTCACTGATAGGACCTGATTTACAATAGACAAGTTAAACAATTGAAATAAATCTAAACCAAACAAGTTCACTGCAGTAGAAGAACGAAGAACGTAAAATGACACAAGTTTTGTTTGTCCCTTGTATGTTGCAAGAAGAGTGCACTGTCCTAACACAGGGATATTCTGACCTGAATAACTATTTAACTGAACATTTGCGGCACGCAACGGAGGTTTGCCCAGTTGTTTGTACGTGTCATGATTGATCAATGAAACTGCAGCTCCGGTATCGAGCTGGAATGGGATCACTTTGCCTTCAAGGTCCAAGTCCACAAAAAGTTTATTGTCCTGCTGACGACAAGAGCGACTGTCTCATGCAATTTGAACTGATACAGGTACAGCATCACTTGCTAATTGACGTGATTTCCGGCGACGTCGACGCACACATTTTGTGGGATGAACACAGTCACTGTTAGAGACAGTGGCACTGGACAAAGTGGAATTAACTACATGAATGTTCATGGGCGAAGGTTCACGAGCCTGAGTATTCTTGGTTCGATTCCAGCGCGAAGTAAAGGGCCTGGAATGGTTGTGATTGTCTGATCTGAGCTTTTTCTGGAAAACACTTTGAACATGTCCTTTCGTATTACAGTAAAAACAAATAGCTTGGCGTGACGGGCAATTGTCACGCGAATGTCTAGTGGCACACCGCGGGCATGATTTCACTGCATTTGTATGCTGTCGCGGCACACCTGGTTTAGGGCGTGGCGGCAGTGCGGACGTGTGCGAGGGCAGTATACCGGGCCGTGCAGCGCGCCCGGCGAGCCGGTTAATGTTACACTCGGCTGGCGAAGTATCAAATGATTCCTGAGCAAAGTCAAGCGTGTCTTGTCTATCCAATATGTCTATCACTTGCTGAAGGGAGGGATTAACTAGTTTCAAAATCTGTTCCCGTATACGAACATCAGAAACGTTCTGTGCTATTGCATCACGTACCATAGTATCTGAATAAGGGAGTCCACATTCACACTCAAAAGCACAATCCCGAGTAAGGCCTTGCAATGTTGCAACCCACTCCCTATTAGTTTGACCGGCCGTACGTTTTGTACGAAAGAAAGTATACCTTTTTGCAACTACATTAACTGTTTCCTTGAAATAGGCATCTAACGCCGACAAAATTTCGTCGTAGGACAGAGTTGCTACGTCGCGTCGGGGAAATAATTTCACTATCACCCGGTACGTTTGCACCCCTACACACGCCAATAAATGAGGCTGCCGCTCGTTACCTTGAATTCTGTAGGCGGCGAGATGAAATCCAAACTGGCGTGACCACTCCGTCCATGTTTCCTTAGCTGGGTCATAGGGACGAAATGGGGGTGCAACTGCATGTTGTGGCTGCGGTAGCGGTGAAGCGGCGGCTGCCGCATCGTTTTGCAGTGCACGTTGACCCTGGACAAGCTGTCCAAGGGCATCCAATAACGCCTGCGTCTGCTGATTCTGCAAGCGATAAAATTCGGACAGTACATCTGGCGAAGCCATGACACAAGTAAATGTAAGCAATTAGAAAGAACAAGATCCTTTCCGTTGACCAGTCGCCAAAAATGTTGTGTCTAGACAAGACAGCCTAGACACAATGAGAGGAAGCCGAAAGGCATGCGCTAAGCTAAAGCAGGATGGCGTGAGGTCTGAAACAGGATACGTAATGAATGCTATAAAGAAAATTATGTAGCTTCTGGAATACTTAACTTTAATCCATCCTTTTGGTACATCTGGAGATTATGGCGATACAAGTGAGACTCTTTAGATACATGCAATGTTACTAATGGCGCCTTGCTAGGTCGTAGCCATTGACTTAGCTGAAGGCTATTCAACTATTGGCTCGGCTAATGAGCAATGCTTCGTCCATGTAGTCGCTAGCAAAGTCGTCCGTACAACTGGGGCGAGTGCTAGTCCGTATCTCGAGACCTGCCTTGTGGTGGCGCTCGGTCTGCGATCACACAGTGGCGACACGCGGGTCCGACATGTACTAATGGACCGCGGCCGATTTAAAACTACCACCTAGCAAGTGTGGTGTCTGGCGGTGACACCACAGTTACTATCGTCTTACTATTAACCTGATGGGTCAAACAATTGTATAAGCACGTGGTACTGGTCTCACAAAGTACACCCCACGTGGGTTGAACATAAAGAAAAGTTGCTATACTGAAAAATATTGTCAAGACGAGACGTTATAATCTCACGCACATTAGCAGTTAAGATTGATGATCTTAGTTAGAGTTACTGATCAACACGTGGTTCCACTTCACTCACAAAGTAGTGACAAAGCAACTACCGGAATATATTCTGAACTTCACACTCGAATTACACTGCGTTGCAATTTAAGATAACATTAGATATTTTAGAGCTAAACCTGAAATAAAGGTGATTAAATTTTCAGTTAGGCTGAACTTAAGAAAACCATTGTCCTACGGACTTAGCAGACACGCGCTTAGCTGGAGATCTTACCACTTCAGACGCTCGCCGTGGACAGACTGACCTGGGCTCCTAGCAAGGGTGCTTCCGTATACAAAACGGAAGTGACCAAAGAGGCAGCTTCCTATACCAACATGACAAGGGACGGACAGGACCATACTGAGGATAGAAACCTCTTTGCTTTTAGAAAGCGTAGCTACCTGTTTCGACGTTGGTCCTACTGTTCTCTAGCAGACAGGCTTGTCTGCTACCATCCAGCATGCAACTAGAAATACATTTGCTCATTCATTCTCTCACACAGAAGGGAAGGGGGATGACAGTATCTTAGCATATACAGTATATAAAAGAAAGCGGATGTAGGTTCCGTATGAGACTGTGACATGAATTACATATAAACTGTGTTTTAAAGTGTAGTAGTGTGACAGATCGTTCTTGTTTATGTGTAAAAGTAACACGTTTCACTGCTCAGTCTCCTCCCAGATAGTCAGAAACACCACAGTAAATTTAGAAAAGGAACTTATGCCGTAAATGACAACATATTTAAGAAATTAACACGAAAGGAATCCAACAGAGACCTTTCAATGTGACATTTCCATACAACATATACTTAGAAATTCATCAACAACTCTCAATACTTGTTACTAAGTAATGATAGGGAAGTAATGTTGTTTATCATGTTAGTTAGTTTAAAGAAAATCGCTTCAGTTGTACTAATATTTGAACCACGATCTGTTTTGGACTTTTAAAATCCCGTCATCAGGTGTATGAAACTGGAACATACAAAGGAGAAGAGGGAAGAAATATAATGCAATGTATATGTCAAAGCCAAAAGAGCAGACTTCCGAAACATGGCGCCTTACTTGTTGTATGAGAAAACATACAACATGCAGCCGAGCCAATCAGTCTAAGAGCTCCAGTCACTGCATGCTGGTGAAACTACAGAAAAGAAAATAAGGGGAGGGCCCAATAATCAAATTGACCTAAAAATGTGACGTCCCGTTGGGTGGGAATAAGTAAACAGAAGCCGAGAACAAACACAGTACTCCCACTGTCCGCCGCCGGGCAGCCGCACCGTAGGAACACCATCCGCTGTCGTGCGGAGAGCCACGTCGGACATCTGGAAGCGCGGTGCGGCGCGGGCGCCAACACTGTACAAGCAACTAAACTGGTGTTATCAGCGATGATATGTAAAGTATGGAGCGCTTACAACGCACTATTTGATATAATGGAATATGAACGAGCTCTGGTACGCCGATAGGCTGAATAACTGTCAAGCATGTGGCAATATATGACGTTTTTGAGAACATCTTAATGTCACAGAGGTAAAATGAATCAACGAGGGCCGGCCGCTGTAGCAGAGCGGTTCTAGGCGCTTCAGTCTGGAGCTGCGCGACCGCTACGGTCGCAGGCTCGAATCCTACCTCGTGCATGCATGTGTGTAATGTTCTTAGGTTAGTTAAGTTTAAGTAGTTCTAAGTTCTAGGGGACTGATGACCTCAGATGTTAAGTCCCATTGTGCTGAGAGCCATTTGAACCATACGTTTACCCCCTTCTCCGATAACATTCCTTTGTAACTGAACGTCTTTCTGACCAGTGGTGTTATTTCTACAGCTGTTTGAAAGTATAACTTTAATTATAACCACCCTGTACATAAAAATATATAAACGTAAAAACAACATAAAAATTCTGAAGTATAAGTGTACCGATTTACTTAGCTTGGTATATACTACCATTTTATCACTGTTTTTATCCATTGTTCAGTCTGATGCTCGTTGTTTCGCGGTAGCGTTCTCGCTTCCCGAGCACGGGGTCCCGGGTTCCATTCCCGGCGGGGTCAGGGATTTTTCCTGCCTCGAGATGACTGGGTGTTGTTGTGTCGTCTTTATCATCATCATTCATCCCCATTACGGTCGGAGGAAGGCAATGGCAAACCACCTCCACTAGGACCTTGCCTAGCAAGGCTGTGCGGGTCTCCCGCGTCGCTCCCCTACGCTCTGTAAAGAAGTATGGGACTCATCATCATTATCATCATTATCCACTGTTCATTCCTTTTACCTACGTACCATCGCCTTGTTGCCTATAAACGTCACTTATTGACTGGCCATTAGCAAACAAGTAGCGAGCTCTGCGTCCACAAATACACTCCCCAGAGTTCGTCACCGCATGCGGAAAGCATCCCGTGACCGAAAAGAGGAGTGGTTGAGTAGGTACATGGTGAGGAGTCGTACGGGTCGTTAGTGCCAGCATCTGTCACACCAAGAACCGGACACCTCTCGAGCCGCGCGGAGTGGCCGCGCGGTTAGAGGCGCCATGTGACGGATGGCGCGGCCCCTCCCGCTGGAGGTTAGAGTACTCCCTCGAGAATGGGTGTTTGTTTTGTTCTTAGCGTAAGTTAGTTTAAGTTAGCTTGAGTAGTGTGTAAGTCTAGAGACCTATGACTTCAGCAGTTTGGTCCCTTAGGACTTCACACATACTTGAATATTGGAACACCTCTCGCCGGTTCGCCCACAAGGCGATACTCGTCCGTGTCCAGAACACCACAGACGAATGGGGTGTCTGCAAGGAGAATCCCGTGAAGGCATGACCGGCGTATTTGCTCCCCATTGACAGTAAGGTACGATGTAGACTGGATGTCAGTGTAAAGATCAGGAGCGCACACCGATCGCCAAACGGCATACGAGTCGACGTTGGGATGCTTCCCATCAACCACGTTTGGTCACTGGTGCTGCTATAGATTAAAACTTTTTCCCGGAGTGAAAGCCGAACTCGAGACTTTTACCTTTCGCAGGCAAGTACTCTACAGACTCAGTTACACAAACATGACTCACAAGCCACCCTCACAGCTTTAATTCCGCCAGTACCTCTTCTCCTACCTTCTTCTGAAGCAGAGTGTGCGCTTCTATGAAACTTCCCAGCCGATTCTGGAAACGTATACATTGCTTTGCTGAAAACAATTAAAAGTTAAAAGTTACCTAAGGACAGCTGTATTCGATCAGGTTTCCCCATTTCGAAGTTATCTATAGTGTGTTATATGGTCCTGGTAGCACAATCAATAGGTCATATGCGTATGCGAGAAACCCATCACCAGACAACAGAGTGATGAGAGAATTGAAGGAATGTTTTGGCAGTGTTTTATTACCTCACAGTCTCGCGCTGTCCTCTCGATCACCCACCCAGTTCTGTTCTTACGGTCGCTATAGCTGTTACCTCAACTGCCTCAACGTCGCAGGTCAATAAAAACTTCACATTAAAGAAAACCTTCCTTTCAGTTACAAGAAAACACTGTGTTTTTGGAAGAGAATTCACCCCCTGTTTTCATCCACTTATGGTTTTTGTAAGTGCTTACGGCAGCCTTAGAATTGCTGGTATCTGAAAAAATCGTAAGTTTTCGCAAAAATACTTCTAAATTCAAATGATAAAAAACTGTCAGCACACAAAGCGATCAAAGATATGACTAATGTAAGGGAAAAAAAATCAAACCCAAAAATATTTCCGTGCCAATTTATTGCGATACTTTGCCCAGGAACGTCGCTCTGTAAGGACCAGTAGTAGTCGGACAACCACGTAGTATATCAAATGAATTCACAGTTGTGAATAATGACTATCACCAGCTGTAGAATGGAATGACGACAGTGCAAATTTGTGCCGGATTGGGACACGAATTCGGGTTTTCCGCTTATTGCGAGCGCTCTCCTTACCATTTGGCTATCCGTGTACGACTGTCGACCAGGTCCAAACTTCCACATGTCGCCAATCATGAGTCTACGACCTGTACTCGTACATCCATTATGTGTATTCTCGTACAGGCCGGGCCTGTATTATTCTGATTACGATGCAAGATTCCTTTGGACACGCATGGATGTTGCAAGGAAATTTGCATCGTAATCAGATTAACACAGGCACTGCAATGTAAGCATTTAGTAATCTGTTTGCCTTGATAAGCCTCTCCATTTCAGAATGGTTCCAGCTATACTTTCCCCCAGGCGTTCAATAACGACACAAAGGTTATCATAGAAGAAGTCCAAATGGTGATTCAAGAAGTACAGTGTGTATCAAAATGAATCATTCGATTTTAAAAAAACGTCGTAACTATTATTTTATTTGAGGTAAGGCGTAGGGTCCATTTTTATTTGCCGACAACACTTTTACACAAAGCACATGTCTCGATATGCTTTAGAACTTTCTTTTCCCACATTTACTAACAGGGAGGGGCACCGCCACACTGGCATCTGGAAGTGATGGAATTTTTAAACCAAACGAGTACTGAGCGATGTCTCTGACGCACTGGACCAAAGGATTCACCCTTACATTACTGATCTCCAAGGTCACCGGACCTAACTGTATGCGAATATTTCTTATGGGAGTTTATAACAAACTCTTTTTAAATGCTTCCGTTAACAACAACAATAAATGAACTGAGAAATAGCATAACAGCTGCTACGGAAGCTATAACCTAACAGATGCTCACTGCAGTGTGGGAACAACATATGCTGAGCATCTAAAGGGGGTAAGGGGGCAGGGGGCATACTGAAAACCTGTGAAAAGGTATGAAAAAAACTTTTTGCGTTTGCCGTTCATCAAAAAACAAAATTAACTGTATATGTTTATTAGTTTCAGAAATATATACGTGCAAAATCGGATGCTTCTTTTTTATACACCCTGTATAGTGCAAGTGACATATTACATCCCATAAGGTGATGCAATCACAGCAATTCCTGGACAATACTGCGTCAGCTCTCTGCTCTATACTGGCCTAAAACATCGGTGCATAGACTTGTAAAAGAGAGCCGTACTGTGCTTTCAAACCATTCAATAAAGGAAATATTCATTAGACAATTTCTTAATCGGTGACCCTACAAATATTCCCTCCTCTATTTTTTTCCACTGGCCCTTGGAAATTTCTCTCAGAAATAAGTGAACCTACGTGGAGGTGTCTCCTTTCACAAAGTTTTGGGCGATATTAATGTGCAGCGAATATATATTTTTGGGGCCACCAGGTGGAAAGTTGGGCACTTTTTTTGTTTCCCGGCAGTAGTACATTCCTAGCAGGCCATTTTTCTCATAATAGCGATTTATTTTTTATCTCATGTCCCACCCGCATAGAAAGAAGCAGTGCTTAGTGTAAACGTGCTGCATGCCAGGAACAACTGAAATTATACTGAGTCCTCCACTTATACTCCACTTGTGTTCCTCATATTGGATAAGTGTAAGTAAAAGATCAACTGAGTGAGCAATCGGAACAGAGGTAAATTTGATCTTACTGTGGAGGAATTCTGCTTTCAGAATAACATTGCTGGAATCTGCTAAGAAGTACCATTGAAATTTTGTCCAAGAATCTTGTCACCTTCCTAGGAGAAATATTAATGCAGCACGGTGGAAATAATAACACCCTTTCGTAACACGAAGAATAACATTTCATGCTTTCAAATGCGATGTTAAAAGCTCACACCGTTGCTTTGACAAATTTGTAACACAAACAAGAACACTGCAATGCCGATGAACAATAAGTGAGGTTCATTTGATTCACAGTGGTGTTATAATGTTGGGTCAGTAGGCGTATCCTCTTCGCTGTCTTTTGCGTGTTCGTCGGTGATCGTTTTCACAGGCTGTCACACTCTCAGGAGGCACGGTATCGGCAATTCTTCACTATGACATACTGATCTTAATTTGGATGGTAAATCAGGGAATTGCACCGTTTTCGTTGTGTTCGGGTCATCTTATCTACTCTTGTCACTTAAAAATAACAATCCACTGTATGATCCCTTAGTTTCCTCCATATCATGAGAACAGCGAAGGACGTGTAACGTGTTTCTTTTAACCACCCTGTAAGGAGTGCAGTACCTGAAGAACAGCATAAGAATTAGCGACATTCACAGTTACGAGGCATTTCTTCATATGAATTAACACAAAACACGAACCACAAATTCCTCAAACTTAGACCAACAATCAGTCACTTCCAATAATCGTCAGAACTCTCAGTGCTGAGATGCAAGTGGCTGAAAACATAATTAAACTGGCAGGTCTCACCTGCACTATTGTCACACCACCTTCCTTTCCTGGAGGTAGATTCCTGAAGAGGATTATGTGTGGTAACACCTCGTGCATATTTCGATTACTTTTCAACAGTAGAGCCTGCAAAATATTTAAGTTAAGCCACAGAAAAATAAAGAGAAAGGAGTATACCGCGCCACAAGAAAACTGAACGCCCGCGCCAATAACTAATTTCCAGCGCCAACGACTTACTAAAGAGTACCATTCACGTTCTTTGTAAAGAAGACCTTGCTGACCACCATTATCAAAGGTGCCTGCGATATCGCTAATGATGTCAACTGAAAGTCAGTCTAATGCAAGAGGCGGTAACTGTCCTCTGAGTTTGGTTTATCGCGTCATCAGCCGAATGTTCTCGTACCTGAAATGCAACTGGCACTGTCTGAGGCCTAATGGCAAATCCGTCTATAGGTTTTACTCTCCGTGGGACATGTGTGATTCAACTTTAATCATTATAATAACCTCAGACGTGATCCACATCTCCGAAACGCTTCTAGATATCTGTGTTCCGTTTCGTAAAGGAAGGCAGGCACTCCTTAACAATGTCGCAGTCAGCAGATGAACGGAATCTCCACTTCTTCAAGGTGTAACCACGCCGCCCTTGACCCATCCTAACGCGTGTCAGCTTCGACCTGTGGTAGTAACAATCCCTCAGCGTTCTTTGTGCGATCATGAACCAGGTAAGCCGTCACGATCGACAAGCGCCTCAGGCATTCGTAGTTTCACTGATTCATTGATAACAGACCTCTAAAAGTTTTATGTATGCACCATAATTTTTGTTCCATTATATTTCGTCGAACGACTGCTGGGAATACTAAGCTTTGAACAAGCGGCAAGCATGCCATTGTTCCACATTACGCTCCTGAGCAGTGGGCATCGTTTGCGCTGTACATGATTTGCCACACTCAATTTGATAAACACCTCCCTTTCGAGGTTCTAACTCATCTCTGACTCACCTCAGAGTACTAATAACGTACAAGGTTAATGTAATATTCCGCCCCCCCCCCCTCCTCCCAAAACAAAGAAACCTGCACGGGTTGTTGATCAGTGACAGCCGATTTAGATCTGCACAAGGAATATGTTTATAAGATTCCTTGAGAGTGTTACAAGTCGCATGTAGGGGAAATGACACACATTCTTCAGGAGCATACTGAAGAACATAAGCGGCGTAGTCGCCTCCTCAAAGCCAGCGAACTGGTTCTTACGGGCGCTAATGGTAATTCGATGACGTACAATAAAACAAAAATTGTGTTTCACATCTCAAATTTTTGGAACTCCGTTATCAATGAATTAGGAGAAATACATCTGAGCTCTTTAACATTAAGTGCACACTACAAAGACTGATAAAAATTACGAAGAAGAGTTAATAAAAACTCAAGGAAAATGCACATTATGTCATAATAGAGTAACGCTGACAACAGATTTAAGTCTATAATACGGAATGTAATAAAACGAGAGACAGGACACAGGCTACAAACAAGATAACTTAATAATTATGTCAATGGAAGGGCTATAAATGATCAGTCACAGGTAGCAGATATACGAAATATTCATTGCCTTAATGTACTACGGAACAGAAGATAGGAGATAGAAAAATCGAAAGTTTCTTGAAAAAAGCGTCTCACATAAAATTCAGTCACGTGGATCTCTCCAAATTGTCCTTGTGAAATTAGGAAATTATATGTTCGGTCAAAACTAAAAGCGGGAATTTGATGGTATTTCCGACAGAGTTCAGTCTTTTTTTAAATATGTGGTGCATCACTAACTCAAGTCATTTTCGCTGAGAGATTGAAACATTCCATAGATTAATCCCTATATAAGAAAAGAGATAGGAGAGATGGCGATAACTACCAATCTGCTTCACTTCTGGCATCATTTTCCAAAAATTTTGAAAAGGTGATATATTCAGATGTCAATCTATGCAACAATTAAATCCTCAGTACATCACAGTTTGCGTTTCAGAAGAGTTGCTCAGCTGAGAATTCTTTACAGATTATACACCAAAGTTTGCAAGAATTAAAAAACAAACTAGCGGTGGCTAATATTTTCTGTGACTTGTCTAAGAAATATGACTCTATGAAATGCTATAGTCTCGTAGATAAACCAGGATTTTACAGAACTGATGGTATTCCCAACAAATGGACGGTGTCCTATCTAACCAAAAGATTAAAGAAAGTTGAACTTATTAATGCAACCAGTGTAAGCAATAGAGATTCTTATGACTCTGGAGAAGTCATTTATGGGGTTCCATAAGAATCAGTCTTAGGTCCACTAGTGTTTCCCATATATGTAAACAACTGCTGATAGATACACACATAAAAAAAAGTTTTGCGTCACCCCAGTTCCCAGAACTCCTGAAGATAGACTGTGGTGTCACCGCCAGACACCACACTTGCTAGGTGGTAGCCTTTAAATCTGCCGCGGTCCGTTAGTATACGTCGGACCCGCGTGTCGCCACTATCAGTGATTGCAGACCGAGCGCCGCCACACGGAAGGTCTAGTCTAGAGAGACTCCCTAGCACTCGCCCCAGTTGTACAGCCGACTTTGCTAGCGATGGTTCACTATCTATATACGCTCTCATGTGCAGAGACGACAGTTTGGCATAGCCTTCAGCTACGTCATTTGCTACGACCTAGCAAGGCGCCATATTCAGTTACTATTGATATCGATATTGTGAATCATGTACCTTCAAGAGCGACGTTCCTCATTAATGGATTAAAGTTAAGTATCAAACTAGATACGTCCGCTTTCTGAATTCTAATTCCTTCTCATGTTCCAGACCTCACGTCAGTATAGTCCTTCCCTCCTCACGTCAGCCTGCGTGAGCTAAAATGCGTGCATTTCGGCCTCCTATCGTAACACGGTGTTGGCTCTTTTTCCAACACAACATAGACATTGATTGTGGATGTTGTATCACGGACACAATCCCTTTGACTGTTTAGAGATGCCACTAAACCCACCCAAAGATGTAAACAATCATGCATGAGCAGCGCTTATTAGACGGATGGCGTCCGACAGCCGATCAGTTCCAGTCATTCCATCAGGAAGGAGGTACACGGCTCGTGTAGTCTGTAGTTCAGCCATGCCTAGACGGTCAATACCGCGGCTCGATCGCGTTCGCATTGTTACATTGTGCCAGGAAGGGTTCTCAGTAAGGGAAGTGTCGAGGCGTCTCGGAGTGAACCAAAGCGATGTTGTTCGGACATGGAGGAGACACAGAGAGACAGGAACTGTCGACGACATGCCTCGCTCAGGCCGCCCAAGGCATACTACTGCAGTGGATGACCGCTACCTACGGATTATAGCTCAGAGGAACCCTCACAGCAACGCCACCATGTTGAATAATGCTTTTCGTGCAGCCACAGGACGTCCTGTTACGACTCAAACTGTGCGCAATAGGCTGCATAATGCCCAACTTCACTCCCGACGTCCGTGGCGAGGTCCATCTTCCCAACCACAACACCATGCAGCGCGGTACAGATGGGCCCAACAACATGCCGAATGGACCGCTCAGGATTGGCGTTACGTTCTCTTCACCAAGGAGTGTCGCATATGCCTTCAACCAGACAATCGTCGGAGACGTGTTTAGAGGCAACCCGGTCGGCTGAACGCCTTAGACACACTGTCCAGCGAGTGCAGCAAGGTGGAGGTTCCCTACTGGTTTGGGGGCGGACGTACGCCGCTGGTGGCCATGGAATCCGCCGTAACGGCTGTAAGATACGTGAATGCAATCCTCCGATCGATAGTGCAACCATATCGGCAGCGTTTTGGCGAGGCATTCGTCTTCATGGACGACAATTCGCGCCCCCATCGTGCACATGTTGTGAATGACTTCCTGCTGGATAACGACATCGCTCGATCAGAGTGGCCAGCATGTTCTCTAGACATGAACCCTATCGAACATGTCTGGGTTATTTCCAGAATGATATTTTCACTCTGCAGCGGAGTGTGCGCTGAAATGAAACTTCCTGGCAGATTAAAACTGTGTGCCGGAACGAGACTCGAACTCGAGGCCTTTGCCTTTCGCGGCCAAGTGCTCTATCATTTGAGCTATCCAAGCACGACTCACGCCCCGTCCTCACAGCTTTGGAAGGTAGGAGACGAGATACTGGCAGAAGTAAAGCTGTGAGGACGGGGTGCGAATCGTGCTTGGGTAGCGCAGATGGTAGAGCACTTGTCCGCGAAAGGCAAAGGTCCCGAGATCGAGTCTCGTTCCCGCACACAGTTTTAATCTGCAAGGAAGTTTCATGTCTGGGATAGATTGAAAATGGCTGTTTATGGACGACGTGACCCACAAACCACGCTAAGGGTCCTACGCCGAATCTGGACCAACAGTGCCTGGATGAACTTGTGGATAGTATGCCACGACGAATACACGCATGCTTCAATGCATGAGGACATGCTACTGTGTATTAGATGTACCGGTGTGTACAGCAATCTGGACCACCACCTCTGAAGGTCTCGCTGTACGGTGGTACAACGTGCAACATCTGGTGTTCATGAGCAATAAAAATTGCGGAAATGATGTTTATGTTGATCTCTACTCCAATTTTCTGTACAGGTTCCGGAACTTCGGAACCGAGGTGATGCAAGACTGCTTTTGATGAGTGTATTTAGCAGAGTAAATAGAAATAAATTTACAAAATTTTATTTTGAAACTTCAGCATTACTTTAAATTCTTGGAGTATATTGAGGAATGAACAACTGATATTTATCAACACAGTTTTTATATGAATTTTTCTTTATGTAAGCAAAGATATCGATACCCTGGTGTTGAAGTTTTCCTCATGTATCACTGGCTTCATTATATTACAGTACTCATTTCTACTTGACTGCAATATACCAATAATCAATGTAACATATAGTGAGGAAATATAGGTGAAGTGGAAACACCAAAATGTTTAGATGTCCATACTGAAAAACATTTTAGATCTGATGAATAAACTTAGTTCAGCCACAATTGCACGTCAGAACACTTAAAATCCTCAGGAAAGTCAAATGAGTAAGTTGACGTTGTTTTCATGTTTCTTTCGGTAATATCGTATTGTATAATGTTCTGGGGTAACTTATCTTTCAGAAAGAAAGTCTACATCGCACAGAAACGTTTTGTAAGAATAACATGTGATGCACACCCACAATCATCTTGCTGGCATCCGTTCCATGAGTTCAACATTTTGACTACTGCTTCACAGTATAATTATTCCCTCATTAAGTTTGTTGTAAATACTCCATTACAATTCAAAACGAACGAAGATATAATTAATTACAATATCAAACGGAAAAATTACAATCATTATGACACGTTAACGTTGTGTTTAGCACAGAAATTGGTGAGAACGTTACAACTAAGAATTTTTAACACTGACCCAGTGAAACAAAATGTTTGACAGACAGCTATGTTAAATTTGAAAACAAATTGAAAAAGCTTATCCTTCACAACTCCTCCTATTCCATAAGAGAATTCCTTTTTTTTAATCTGTAAATTCTGCTAGGTAACATCATTATGATTAATCAGACAAAAGATCCATTGAACCTGAAACTAATTAAATGTGTTAAGTGTTTGAAACCTATTCTATTGATAGTGTACCCTATTCTAACACTTTTACATGCTTATAGTTTCATTTAAGTTTTCAACAATACATTCAAATGAATATCACCTTCTTTCATGTTTTGCCTTACCTAGAATTTACGTTATTCTTTGTTGAAGAGATTCATAATTACTACATCAAATTTAACCATCAGAATGTATCCAGAAACAAAATTAAACATTTCTTCGTTAATGTAACTAACACAGAATTAGTTTCCATTCTCCTAAGGATACTGTTGGTATTCACTGAAACACATCTACCTTGTAACACTATATTTATTACTGAAAGTAACAGAAGACAATTACTTTCTTTTAAAATCTGCAGATGGGATAGCAGAAGGACGGAATAAATCAAGAAAGGAAGGAGGGATTCACCTAATTGGGAAGGTATTATTTGTCAAACCGTAGACTCACTAAAAATCAACCTATTCAGTTATTTGCTGTAAATTCCTCGTACCCTCTGTCACATTCCAAAATTTTGAACACATTTACTACTGGGAATATAGTAGCAGTTTTATTTATACTAACAACCTGTACCTTTACCTTTGCAATTTGCACATAACCCATCTCAACATTGTTTAGATTGGTTTCAGGCAGTTGCATTTCATTTAAATTATTTCTAATTTTACAAATTCTTCTTTAATTGCGAATTCTGTCTCAATTTCACTAGCTGTATCAAGCACTACGTTAACCGTTTCCACAGATACTTCCACGTTCTGTACCTCAACATTAATTGTTCTGTTTAGGAAATAATTTCATTATAATTATTATCAGAGTATGACTGAGCTACTACTTCTGAAATCGCCTGACAAGAACCACCGGCAAGTACCATCTCATCATTATAATTTTTCAGATTTCTTTCCTCTGCTCACCATATCATTATCAAAAGTTACTAAGTTTGATTCTAAATTTTCTTTTACATCTTTAATTCTGCTTTCTAAACAAACTTTCATTGTATCTATGTTATTACTTACGTCATTAACATAACTGCTGAAAACTTTCTAAATTACTAATGTCACTTTCAAGATCATTACTATTTTTTTGCAGTTCCATACCCATCATATTACCGATATCACTCATGAATTCGCCCAAAACTCCATGTATTTCCCTACATTGTATATCAAGTTTAACAGTGATTAACTAAATAACTGATCCATAGATTTTTGCATCACACTAAGCCTAACCTCAGGAGCTGATTGTTGTCTATGTAGAGCAAATGAGATTAACTGTAATCTTTTATCACTGAACATGCACTTCCAAACATTCTTGTCGTTCATATTGGTAGTAGTTATTAGACACCCAAAGAAAACAAACATTTCTACCTCCATAATTTCTGTATTGGTTTCTGTCGCTCATGTTTTCTTCGAACGATCAGCAGATATGTTTGCATTTGGCTGGTTTCTCATTGACTGATTTACATTAAACATGGCAGTCATCTCCAAAGCTTCCGCTTGACTGACATCTTTTGAACACGGTGGCAAGTTTTCCAGCTTTCCAATGGCTGGTATCTCTCCAGCTTGCCGTCTGAAACACACGACTAGTGGGTGTCAGACCCAGATTTCTTCTTATTTCTGCACTGCTACGCTTCAAAATATAAACACTTCATAAACCAGAAAAGCATCTGTGTCTCTCATGCTGTAACTCACACATGCATACAGCCAGTTTTTAATAAACACTGTCTGTACATAGTCCACTGCCACATTACATAAAGTCCCCTACTTCTGATCTCAAAGTCATGAGTCACTTTTACTTATGCAATGCCCACAAATAACAGTTCCCAGAACAATCGGCACAATTTGTAAGCTTACTGACCTGTTTCGTTGCTAGTAGTCCTATAAAATCTTGAATCTTTCTCCTACTGTTAATGGGCTTTACTGGCATTTTTAAGAAAGTACGGCAGCACATTATTTTCGGGCTCCTCTTATTTATTGATGCAAAATTTCCCTCTGTGATGATCAGGTTTCAGATATGCAGAAGCTGAAGTTTTAAAAGTTACGCTAACTAAAGAACGGTCACACAATTCACTGATCCTAAAGTAACAATAATTCTCACAAGTTTTATAGGTCCATCTGACACTGATTGACTAAGAAATACATGACGTTTTAGTGCGAGTTGATATAGCAGTCATTATTTCAATCAGTGAACGACAAGCAACTTTACATTTTGGTTCTCAAACTTTGACCCTAATGAAGGTTGTTTGTGAGTTCAGTTCCACACACTAGCTGACGGGGTTTGTGCGCCACACCTACTTGTAGATGTATGTATTACAGGAATTAGAAAATGGTAAAATACACACTTATTACATGCTGAATAGCAGCATAAAAATAGAAAAATCATAAGAAAGAATGACACAGTAAACACTGCATAAGATTGTTCTAGGAGTCTAGGGGTAGCGTGTTTGATTGATAATCAAACGAATCTAGCCGCTGCTTAAATTTTGATTAATAATCAGCGATGGCGGCCGAAGACTTCAGGCATAAGAAGTCAGCCTCATTCTGCCAACGGCCTTGTCAAAGAGGGGGAAGGAGCGGGCGGAGGTTCAGGCCACTCTCTTGTCCTATTGGTGGGAAACTGCCCATAAGCGCGGAGGAATCTGCAGTGATCAACGGCATGAGGATGCAGAAGGCAATGAAAACCACTGCATTAAAAACGTGTGACGTGTATCTACAGGATACTGGTAATTGGAAGAAGTGTCATGATTATCTCTCCATTCGCAAAAGATTCCGGAATAGTCCCTCACTCGGATTTCTGAGAGGGGACTGCCAAGGGGGAGGTTATCACGAGAAAAATATGAATAATCAACGGGAGCATAACGTTCTACGAGTCGGAGCGTGGAATGTCAGAAGCTTGAATGTGGTAGGGAAACTAGAAAATCTGAAAAGTAAAGTGCAAAGGCTCAAGATAGATATAGTAAGGGTCAGTGAGGTGAAGTGGAAAGAAGAAGAGGAGTATAGGGTAATATCAACAGTAGCAGAAAATGGTATAAAGGGAGTAGGATTCGTTATGAATAGGAAGGTAGGGCAGAGAGTGTGTTACTGTGAACAAGTCAGTGATAAGGTTGTTCTTATTAGAATCGACAGCAAACCAACACCGGCAACGATACTTCATATATACATGACACCGTCGCAAGCTGAATATGAAGAAATAGATAAAGTGTATGAGGCTACTGAAAGGGTAATACAATATGTAAAGGGATATTAAAATCTAATAGCCATGGGAGACAGGAATGCACTTGTAGGGGATGGAGTAGAAGAGAAGGCTACAGGGGAATATGAGCTTGGGACAAGGAATAAGAGAGGAGAAAGACTAATTGAGTGCTGTAACAAGATTCAGTTAGTAATAGCGAATATTCTGTTCAAGAATCACAAGAGGAAGAGGTATACTTGGAAAAGGCCGGGTGATACGGGAAGATTTCAGTTAGGCTACATCATGGTTAGACAGAGATTCCTAAATCAGATACTGGTTTGTAAGGCGTGCACAGGAGCAGACATAGACTCAGATCGCAATACAGTAGTGATGAAGAGTAGGCTGAAGTTTAAGACATTAGTCAGGAAGAGTCAATATCAAAGAAGTGGGATACGGAAGTACTAAGGAATGACGAGATACGGTTGAAGTTCTCTAATGCTATAGATACAGCAAAAAGGAATAGCTCAGTAGGCAGTACAGTTCAAGAGGAATCGAGATCTCTAAAAAGGGCCATCACAGAAATTGGGAAGGAAAACCTAGGTACAAAGAAGAGAACTATGAAAAAACCACTGGTAACAGAAGAAATACTTCAATTGATTGATGAAAGGAGGATGCACAAAAATGTTCAGGGAAACTCAGAAACAGAGAAACACAAGTCGCTGAGGAATGAAATAAATAGGAACTGCAGGGAAGCTATGGCGAAATGGCTGCAGAAAAAATGTGAAGACAGTGAAAAAGAAATGATTGTCGGAAGTATAGACTCAGCATACCAGAAAGTCAATACAATCTTCGGTGACAATGAAAGCAAGGGTAATAACTTTACGAGTGCAGCAGGAATTCCACTGTTAAATGTAGAGGAGAGCCCGGGTAGGTGGAAAGAATACACTGAAAGCCTCTATGAGGGGAGATTTGTATGACGTGATAAAAGACGAAACAGGAGTCCATTTAGAAGAGATAGGGGATCCAGTATTAGAATCAGAATTTAAAACAGCTTTGGAGGAATTAAGATCAAATAAGGCAGAAGAAATAAATAACATTCCATCTGAATTTCTAAAGTCGTTGGGGGAAGTGGCAAAAAAACGACTATTCACGTTGGTGTGTAGAATGTATGAGTCTGGTGACATACCATCATACTTTCGGAAAAGCGTCAGCCACACAATTCAGAAGACGGCAAGAGCTGACAAGTGCGAGAACTATCGCACAATCAGCTTAACAGCTCATGCATCCAAGTTGCTTACAAGAATAATACACAGAAGAATGGAAAAGAAAATTGAGGATGCGCTAGATGACGATCAGTTTGGCTTTAGGGAAGGTATAGGCACGAGAGAGGCCATTCTGACGTTGCGGTTAATAATGGAAGCAAGACTAAAGAAAAATCAAAACGCGTTCATAGGATTTGTCGACCTGGAAAACGTTCGACAGTGTAAAATGGTAAAAGATGTTAGAAATTCTGAGAAATGTGGGCGTAAGCTACAGGGAGAGACGGGTAATATACAATATGTACAACAGCCAATACGGAACATAAAGAATGGACGACCAAGAACGAAGTGCTAGTATCAAAAATGACGTACGACAAGGATGTAGCCTTTCGCCCTACTGTTCAGACTGTACATCGAGAAAACAATGATGGAAATAAAAGAAAGCTTTACGAGCGGAATTAAAATTCATGGCGAAAGGATGTCAATGATACGATACGCTGATGACATTGCTGAATGAAAGTGTAGAGGAATTACAGGATCTGCTGAACGGGATGAACAGTCTAATGAGTACAGAGTATAGATTGAGAGTAAATCTAAGAAAGACGAAGGTAATGAAAAGTAGTAGAAATGAGAACAGCGAGAAACTTAACATCAAGATTGGTGGTCACGAAGCAGATGAAGTTAAGGAATTATGCTATCTAGGCAGTAAAATAAAGACGGACGAAGCAAGGAGGACATCAAAAGCAGACTAGCAATGGCAAAAAGGGCATTCCTGGCCGAGAGAAGTCTACTAATACCAAATATCTGCCTTATTATAAGGAATTCTAGGAAGAAATTTCTGAGAATGTACGTCTGGAGAACAGCATTGTATGGTAGTGAAACATGGACTATGGGAGAAACGGAAGAGAATCGAAGCATTTGAGATGTTGTGCTACAGACGGATGTCGAAAATTAGGTAGACTGATAAGGTAAAGAATGAGGAGGTTCTGCGCACAATCGGAGAAGAAAGGAATATGTGGAAAACACTGATAATGAGAAGGGACAGTATGATAGGACATCTGTTAAGACGTGAGGGAATCACTTCCATGGTACTAGAGGGAGCTGTAGAGAGCAAAAACTGTAGAGAAAGATAGAGATTAGAATACATCCAGCAAATAACTGAGGACGTAGGATGCAAGTGGTAGTCTGAGATGAAGAGGTTGGCACAGGTGAGGAATTCATGGCCGGCCGCATCAAACCAGTCAAAGACTGATGACAAAAAAAAGTAGGAAATTGTCAGCGTAGCGGTTCTATTTTGTGGGAGAGCAATATTGGCGAAAAGGGGATTGTCAATGTGTGCTACTAAAATTTTGAGGAAGTGAAATATTCTCATCGTTCTAATTACCAAAATAACAAGTTATTTTAATGAGAGTAGACATTTATAGAATCAGAAAATCAGAGCTGCATAACTACTGCACTAATTTTTGGAAATAATCACTATTTACATTAGAAGCATTCAACAATACGACAATTTTGAGTATGAAATAGTTTTATTGAAAAATGTTTGTGGAAAAGAATCAAAATCAAGGCTTTCAAATGAACTATCCCTATTTACAAATAATTTGCTTATCGAAAATTCCACCTTCAATTAGTCTGCATGTATCAAGGATATTTCTTTGGAAAAAATATTTCCGAGTGGACTATGACATTATCATCAGTAATTAAGGAATTACACAGTGAATAATAAAGTTTTAAGAATAAGTGTGTAAATAAAACATTAAATGTTTTGAGTAAGTATCGTGTAGAGTCTATTGAAAAAGAAGGTCGAACACAGAAGAAAATAATACTGATATCACGAGTGTTATAAGAACGAATTACAAAGAGCAACTGGGATAGTTGCACTTTCTTGGATTTTCTTTTATTTCCCAGCACCATTTATCTTAATTTTCTCACCAACCCCTATTATATCCCCCCCACCCCCTAAACGTCATCTTTTAAATTTTCCACCCGCGGTGCCATGGGTTTTGTAATTCACGGTCACCACCATCTTTCGCGCCGACCAGAAGCAGACGCGTGAACCGTTGGCTGGGTGGTGCCTTGGTGTCCAAGTTGGAATAACGTTTAATCCTGTATGAGCGAGAGACTGTCACATGCGAGATGCATACATATAACATCACCGCCAAAGGCAACAAACATGTTCGCTGGCTCGCCAAAAACATGTGCACACTTCATTCTCTTTAAATTTAGTTCTGCACCGTAGCTAACTATTGTTGAAGTCAAGCCAGAATTACCAGCGCCATGCAATGAGGAAAAATTTATTAAAACGAACGTGATATTGAGCTGCCCTAAAGTGCATATCACAACACTCATGATCCTTACTTTCGATATGAAGCGGAAGGAGACTGTTAATACAGTAAGAACAGGTTACCTGCAAAAGGAGCAGCCTGTTAAAGTTAACAACCCATCGCACTGCAGTTATTGTGTGGGTAAAAAGGACATCTTTCATTTTGTTGTGAGGTGTTTAGTTTACAGTAAACAATTAGCAAAACATACTACATGAACCCTTTTAAATTTTAAAAGAATTTTCGCTTGAATTAGTTTAACGTTCTCTGAGGAATGACGACTTCAAGTGTACATGCAAAATGTGTAGGCTCTATGATACTATAAAAGTGACTGTACTGCCTGACAAAGAAGGTGAAGCACGCAGGAAACATTAACGATTACGAAAAAGATTAGGGTTGCAGTTCTCTTTGACAGGTACAGTGGCCCCCAGATTGCATTGATGTTGGCCTTATTTAGCGTTCCTACAAAGCCGTATAGGACATATAAGGAGTTAAACAGTATCAGATGTTAAATGATCACTGTGAAGGGCACAGGATATCAAGCACGTGCGTCAGACAGCTTTATCATTTACTGACACAGTTTCAAAGGAGTCTCACTGTAGGTCCCCATTGGACCACTTGGTCAAATCTTAACAATACCCAGGTTTTGGTGGTCATTTGGATGTGACAGTGCCCACTGTTGCACTATTTACTCGTAGTCAGTGTTCAGGTCGAACACGTCTGAGCCCCTGTAAAGGAGGACAGCCATTCTGTGCACCACACACATTGTAACCCCTTCACATCTGCGAATGCAATCTGAGAAAATGTAATGGACTCCCTGCTACATCCTGTGTGTCATCCCACACCACTGGTCGAAGACTGGCAACAGTCGGACTAAGGAATTTCCGTCCTATATGTAGGGTGTCATTAGCGCCACAACACAAACGGCTTCGTTTAGATTGGTGTCGTGGCCGAGAAGCATGGACTACTGCCGATGGCGCTGCATTGTGTTCAGGGATTTGGTTTGGTTTCTGGGGCGCTCAACTGCGCAGTCATCAGCGCCCGTACACAGTCTCAATTGTTACACAGTCCAATTCTTACCAAATCCAGTCTAGCCACTCTCACGAATAATGAGGATGATGATGAAATATGAGGACAACACAAACAATCAGTTCTGCGGCAGAAGGGACTGCGTGAACCAAAGGCAGTAACGCTAGCCACTAGACCACGAGCTGCGGACGTGTTCAGTCATGAACCATGGCTCCGCACTACCAAGACCGTTGTTGGCAAGAATTGCAGCAAACTGGGGAGGGGGAAGTCGAGGCGGGGGGAAGGACCCACCTTTCCACTGTTTTCGAGTAACAGAGTCATTACTCGTGCCGTCATTGTGTCCTGAGCCACCTGGATGACTTCGGACAATTGCTGATAGCAATTGAGGGACTCCTGAAGGCACAATGTCATGTCACGGATATCCTGTGTCCTCATGTGACAATATCAGGGTCCCATTCTTCAACAGGACAATGGCACATGGCGCTGTGAACTGCCTGTGTGATGTTGAGGAACTTCCGTGGCCAGTAAGATCCTCAGATGAGTCTCTATTAGAACATGTGTGGCAAAAGCTCGGATGTCAACTGTATCCCAGTGCTTGTCTGTATAGGGATATCAGAAGGACCTTCCCAGCTGATTTAGTGCATTCATCCAGACCAGAAAGAGTCCAGCATCGTGTTGGTAAGTGGACTTGCAGTGATGGCTTCTTTGTAAATTTTAATCGATTTTGTTATCACTGAAATAACATCAGGTACCTTCTAAACCCACAAAGGTTCATTTCGATTTCCCTTTCACTTCTGGTTGATTAGTTTTGTTGTAAGGCAGTGTATTTCTTCCTTAGATGCTTTGTCATTTTATTTGATTATTTATGGTTTAACTCAACTTAGATGGGCGTATATGCCAATGTTCTTGTATTCTCAATAATGAATGAGTTTAGTAGGTTTAAAACTTTCCGTATGTATTATGTCCATCCACGAGTGAGGTTCAGCGTATTCTTGTTGAGATTTTATTTTATTTCCCAATTAGTTCTGTGAGCCCTGACCAGCGGGGAAGAGTGTTGGTCCTTGTAATACTTTTCATACTTTCGACCTACAATATAAGGTTAATATATTTTCTTATTCCGTTTTTAAATGGTAACATTCACTCTACGTGTGCTGCAGTCTTTTTCTGAAATTACAAAAAATACTTCGGAAAAGTAAGATTAACTGATGTGAAAAAGTATTCCAAGGTTCCCATAGCCACGTACCTAGGAACAAATATTCCGTTCAAATCTAAAAGTGTTTCAGTCAATAAAATCTTGTCAGTACTGCATCCAACAGTTTACATATTACATTACTACACAGCAATAACTAGTAAGTGAATTCAAATGAAGAAGACGTATTATCAAAAACCAGTTATAATTTAAAATACTTTTGGAATAGACGCTATAGGCAACTAAGACAAATTTCCATTTTCAAGACAGGGAAAATTATTAAGACACTAAATAAGCTCAGTTCATTTGCAGTTATCACCTGTTCCTTGACAGAAGACCTTCTTCTACTTCAAGGGGCAAGACGGAGTATGGCATAACTGTCCAGACGTTCTGTAATTAGCTGTAAATATATACTGAATATTACTCACTATAAAACACTGCTCAAACCGAAACCTCATCTCTCACAACAACAAATACAGTGAAAATGCCAGAAACTGCTTATGGCGGTTTCTTGTCTGCGCTCGCCGGCCGAAGTGGCCAAGCGGTTCTAGACGCTGCAGTCTGGAACCGAGCGACCGCTACCGTCGCAGGTTCGAATCCCGCCCCGGGCATGGATGTGTGTGGCGTCCTTAGGTTAGTTAGGTTTCATTAGTTCTAAGTTCTAGGCGACTGATGACGTCAGAAGTTAAGTCGCATAGTGCTCAGAGCCATTTGAACCATTATTGTGTGAGTTCCTTGAAGTGATTCTAAGATCAGTCACTGCCTTCAAACACTGACCACGGAACAGCATGTGTTCCTAGATACACTGTCTTTCAGGTACAACACTCTTCCCTAGTTATTTTAAATGAAACGTATAAAAATGCGAAACTAAGAAATATAACTGAATAAACAATAATCAAATTTAAGTACTGGTACAGATGGGAAAGAGGTCGAGGGTCATTTGAAAGCAACAGAAGGACTGGTGAGTATAGTGCCAAATGGAGGGATCAGGTCGAAGTACCAAAGTGGCCCTCGTTCAGTTTTATTGTTGCTAGATTTGTTTTCACTCTAGACTACACTACAATGCAGAGTAATCTTCGTTTTACGGGTAATACAGTTACAGTCACACTGCAGTTGACGTGAGGACTGCTTGTTACTTTAAAAAAACCTGTTCGATATTCTGCAGGAGGAAAACAAAACTGTTGTTGTTGTTGTTGTTGTCTTCAGTTCTGAGACTGGTTTGATGCAGCTCTCCATGCTACTCTATCCTGTGCAAGCTGCTTCATCTCCCAGTACTTACTGCAACCTATGACCTTCTGAATCTGCTTTGTGTATTCATCTCTTGGTCTCCCTCTATGATTTTTACCCTCCACACTGCCCTCCAATGCTAAATTTGTGATCCCTTGATGCCTCAGAACATGTCCTACCAACCGGTTCCTTCTTCTTGTCAAGTTGTGCCACAAACTCCTCCCCAATTCTATTCAATACTTCCTCATTAGTTATGTGATCTCCCCGTCTAATATTCAGCATTCTTGTGTAGCACCACATTTCGAAAGCTTCTATTCTCTTCTTGTCCAAACTATTTATCATCCATGTTTCACTTCCATACATGGCTACACTCAATACAAATACTTTCAGAAACGACTTCCTGCCACTTAAATCTATACTCGATGATAACAAATTTCTCTTCTTCAGAAACGCTTTTCTTGCCATTGGCAGTCTACGTTTTACATCCTCTCTACTTCGACTCCTATCAGTTATTTTGTTCCCCAAATAGCGAAACTCCTTTACTACTTGAAGTGTCTCATTCCCTAATCTAATTCCCTCAGCATCACCCGACTTAATTAGACTACATTCCTTTATCCTCGTTTTGCTTTATTTGATGTTCATCTTATTACCTCCTTTCAAGACACTGTCCATTCCATTCAACTGCTCTTCCAAGTCCTTTGCAGTTTCTGACAGAATTACAATGTCATCAGCGAACCTCAAAGTTTTTATCCCTTCTCCATGGATTTTAATACCTACTCCAAAAACTATTTTCAGCTAATTTCTGGAAGATAGTGGACCACCTCTTAAGCACTAGAATAATCTCCGAGAATGATGCAGCTGCTGGGGGCACTCAAAAGATACCACTCGGCCACAGCATAAAGGAAAAATCTCGAAATAAAACGAAGGAACGAGAGTCCGCCATGGGCAAGCACAAGCTGGGCCGATATTGAAAATTTTGTTACGGCTATTACGGCGGTGCTTTATATTCGTGAAATATAGACAGGTCCAGCTGCGGTTAGCCGTTACAGCGCCGTAAACGGCCCTGCCAGAGATTTACGCCTGCGAGGCGACACAGCACGGTCGGTAACGGGGTAGGTCGTCGAGGGGGGGGGCGGGGGCAGGTCGAGGGCAGATGCCGCTCACTGGCGCCAGCCCAGCGTTACTTGCGGCACTCTCTCAGAGACTCTGCTGTCCTACTACTCAAGCCTAAGCGTGGCGCTGCGGGTTTCGTCAGATATTAAAGACTGCACACTGTACATCTGCACGCACAAATGAGATTACCAAATTATTCAGTAAATTGCAAAAAGAAAAACCGTCGAATTGTAATATTAATTTTCTTTATTGATGAGTAGTTTTGAGCCCTAAGTTCATTATCAAATCATCCACTGAGCTATGCAATACCATCCACCATGACAGCAACAGGGCTTCATTTCAGTTGAACAAGTCATTGGAAAGTAGTCTGTTCATTGTTAGGAGGATGAAGTTCAGTCCAGCACTACTTTACAATGATGTGTTTAACTAAAATAAACGGTAAAGTAGATGTCGTCATGGATTAATTGCGTACACTGTGCAGCTGGTCCCGGCGGAGGTTCGAGTCCTCCCTCGGGCATGGGTGTGTGTGTTCGTCCTTAGGATAATTTAGGTTAAGTAGTGTGTAAGCTTAGGGACTGATGACCTTGACAGTTAAGTCCCATAAGATTTCACACGCGCCTTTTGAATTGCGTAACTTAGTGGCTGATTTGATAATGAGCTTATGGCTCGGAACTAGTCATCAATAAAGAAAATTAATATTGCAATCTCTATGGTTTCTTCTGTGGTAATTTGCTAAACGTCATACCTTCCAGAATCCCGGAAATTACTAAACAAATGACATTAGTTTTCGTCTCCCATTCCTCCAACTTTCTCATGATCAAGGATAACCTACTGAGATTATTAGCATTAGTTTCCTTGAGTCTCTGTTTGGGATTTCGCGTAACAATTTCATTAAAGGTAGTAAGAATCAAAACAAATTCCTAGTTGGTTCAATTAAAATGCTTAAATTTATTCTTGTTCTACGAAATTCGTTGAGTTTGCTACTCTGTTACTAAATAGGTAAACCCATTTCTCAATTTCATCCATTTGTATTTACCAAAGTTTACTGGTACAACGTGTTTCAGTAGTTTGCTGTTACAAGCAGGTGCCTTACAGTTAAATTTACATTGGTTTTGTGATGTCTGTTGGCCTGCTGTAATACTCGGGTTGTGTACCGAAATTTGTCTGTTTCAAAAAGACTGATTTATTATAATGTGCACCATTACCTGTGTTGTAAATTTAAATAATCGTCACTTCACAATAAGGTTGTCTCCAGAACAAAAAGGGGTGCACAATGCTGCAACAAATAAAGTTTAGTACAACCCAGTTATATAAAATATCTGATAGACAAGAATGAAAACTTTGAAAATAAACCGAGGAATTTCTATTATAGTGATGTGTAAACGATGGTGGGTAGAAATTATTAACTCACATCTGTATATCTGTTTTTTTTTCTTTTTGTAAAAATATAGAAATGTTCAGAACGTAACCATATGTATAAATTAATTTTCGATGTGAATAGAAAATGATGTAAAACATCATTACGATCTACTCGTAGTTTACAAAATAATCTATTAACTGACTAACTACCACAAGGCATCTTCACTCACATTGATTTTTGAATATATCCTTACTGGTTACACAGCGCACATGGAGGAACAAAACATCACTTCACACTCTCACCTATAGTTGTTTACATTCCAGATATTAATAATTGCTCAAATAAGACTATGCCCATTGCAAAGGTAGTGTATATTCTAAGAATACCGGCTTTTATTTATAAGTACACTCCTGGAAATTGAAATAAGAACACCGTGAATTCATTGTCCCAGGAAGGGGAAACTTTATTGACACATTCCTGGGGTCAGATACATCACATGATCACACTGACAGAACCACAGGCACATAGACACAGGCAGCAGAGCATGCACAATGTCGGCACTAGTACAGTGTATATCCACCTTTCGCAGCAATGCAGGCTGCTATTCTCCCATGGAGACGATCGTAGAGATGCTGGATGTAGTCCTGTGGAACGGCTTGCCATGCCATTTCCACCTGGCGCCTCAGTTGGACCAGCGTTCGTGCTGGACGTGCAGACCGCGTGAGACGACGCTTCATCCAGTCCCAAACATGCTCAATGGGGGACAGATCCGGAGATCTTGCTGGCCAGGGTAGTTGACTTAACCTTCTAGAGCACGTTGGGTGGCACGGGATACATGCGGACGTGCATTGTCCTGTTGGAACAGCAAGTTCCCTTGCCGGTCTAGGAATGGTAGAACGATGGGTTCGATGACGGTTTGGATGTACCGTGCACTATTCAGTGTCCCCTCGACGATCACCAGTGGTGTACGGCCAGTGTAGGAGATCGCTCCCCACACCATGATGCCGGGTGTTGGCCCTGTGTGCCTCGGTCGTATGCAGTCCTGATTGTGGCGCTCACATGCACGGCGCCAAACACGCATACGACCATCATTGGCACCAAGGCAGAAGCGACTCTCGTCGCTGAAGACGACACGTCTCCATTCGTCCCTCCATTCACGCCTGTCGCGACACCACTGGAGGCGGGCTGCACGATGTTGGGGCGTGAGCGGAAGACGGCCTAACGGTGTGCGGGACCGTAGCCCAGCTTAATGGAGACGGTTGCGAACGGTCCTCGCCGATACCCCAGGAGCAACAGTGTCCCTAATTTGCTGGGAAGTGGCGGTGCGGTCCCCTACGGCACTGCGTAGGATCCTACGGTCTTGGCGTGCATCCGTGCGTCGCTGCGGTCCGGTCCCAGGTCGACGGGCACGTGCACCTTCCGCCGACCACTGGCGACAACATCGATGTACTGTGGAGACTTCACGCCCCACGTGTTGAGCAATTCGGCGGTACGTCCACCCGGCCTCCCGCATGCCCACTATACGCCCTCGCTCAAAGTCCGTCAACTGCACATACGGTTCACGTCCACGCTGTCGCGGCATGCTACCAGTGTTAAAGACTGCGATGGAACTCCGTATGCCACGGCAAACTGGCTGACACTGACGGCGGCGGTGCACAAATGCTGCGCAGCTAGCGCCATTCGACGGCCAACACCGCGGTTCCTTGTGTGTCCGCTGTGCCGTGCGTGTGATCATTGCTTGTACAGCCCTCTCGCAGTGTCCGGAGCAAGTATGGTGGGTCTGACACACCGGTGTCAATGTGTTCTTTTTTCCATTTCCAGGAGTGTATATTTAATTTCATCACACATTTCTCGTAGAACGTACATGTACCTTCTGAGCAACTGAAATAATTTTATATCTTAACAGCAGAGAAACTTTGGAAAGTAAACTGCATATGGATGTGTGCAGAGACAGTGTTGTTTTATTTTTCTGCTGTCAGGCGGATAAAGATGCAACTTATTCAGCAAACATATAAGTAAAGAGGTCAGTGACGTTATTTAATAATACATAATGGCACACCCTCCCCGCATGAACCATGGACCTTGCCGTTGGTGGGGAGGCTTGCGTGCCTCAGCGATGCAGATGGCCGTACCGTAGGTGCAAACACAACGGAGGGGTATCTGTTGAGAGGCCAGACAAACGTGTGGTTCCTGAAGAGGGGCAGCAGCCTTTTCAGTAGTTGCAGGGGCAACAGTCTGGATGATTGACTGATCCGGCCTTGTAACACTATCCAAAACGGTCTTGCTGTGCTGGTACTGCAAACGGCTGAAACCAAGGGGAAACTACAGCCGTAATTTTTCCCGAGGGCATGCAGCTATACTGTATGGTTAAATTATGATGGCTTCCTCTTGGATAAGATATTCCGGAGGTAAAATAGTCCCCCATTCGGATCTCCAGGCGGGGACTACTCCGGAGGACGTTGTTATCAGGAGATAGCAAACTGGCGTTCTACGGGTCGGAGCGTTGTAGCGTTGCTCTTGGGCGCGAAAAGAAAAAGAATTTCTTTTTTAAAAAAAAAATGTCGAAAAAGTGAATATTTTGGTGAGCCACTTGGCAACAGAATCAGGGACTGATTACACTATTATAATAACATACGTTGAGCATTAAATACCTGAATAAGAGCAGCAGATTGATTTATTTGAGATCGTTCGGAAGAAACATTATCATTTCTGTGCATTTTTATAGTCGTGATGTAGTCATACCCGGAACAACACTAAGGGACCAGAAGATTTATAGACTGTAAAAGGAATGTAACACTACACAGTTAATAAAAAAAAAGTTGATTCAGAAACGATAGGAAAACGATAATGTTCCTTCTGCCTCGTGCTGCGTTCGGCCCATCGGCATGATCGTAGTTTCTGGTGATGGAGTAACACATAATAATTATCATAAAAGTAAATCAGGAGATGGAAATCATAAAGATTAATTTACCAAAATAAGCACACTTATCTTTAACACACTTTTTTTTAATGCTATGTACCTTTTAATTTTAAATTACTATAGATGACCATTGTCGATAAATACTTTATACATAACAGTCGAAATGTCCTCTTGATGCTTGTCTGTTCGTAATAAATTACAAGAAACTACATGTTCTCTGATTGGAAAAATTACAATTAGCATATTTATTGAATATTTTCACAGAAAATATAAAATACCGATACGGAACGCAGCAAGTCTGCGTCTGCCTTTCATGGAATACAAACAGTAAAAGGTGAGGCGCCCAATGCCTCATTTGTCTTGAAGCAAAAGAATTCTTTTTTATATAATTAATCAATACATGTACATAGAGATTTACAGGCACGGCGCAAGAACGGCAAAGATAAAGAATAATAGATTCTGTCGCTGCTACCGCGATGATTCATTTCTTTTACTTTACAATTGTTCGATAACCTTAGGCCATCAGCCGTTTATTATTGAGCGTACATTAATGTTTGTGAGGCGAAAATTACTAATATTACAGCGTGGAATGTCAGATCGCTTAATCGGGCAGGTAGGTTAGAAAATTTAAAAACGGAAATGGATAGGCTAAAGTTAGATATAGTGGGAATTAGTGAAGTTCGGTGGCAGGAGGAACACGACTTTTGGTCAGGTGAATACAGGGTTATAAATACAAAATCAAATAGGGGTAATGCAAGAGTAGGATTAATTATGAATAAAAAATAGGAATGCGGGTAAGCTACTACAAACAGCGTAGTGAACGCATTATTGTAGCAACGATAGATACGAAGCCCACGCCTACCACAGTAATACAAGTTTATATGCCAACTAGCTCCTCAGACGATGAAGAGATTGATGAAATATACGATAGGATAAAAGAAATTAATCAGATAGTGAAGGGAGACGAAAATTTAAGAGTCATGGGTGACTGGAATTCGCTAGTGGGAAAAGGAAGAGAAGGAAACGTAGTAGGTGAATATGGAATGGGGGTAAGGAATGAAAGAGGAAGCCGTCTGGTAGAATTTTGCACAGAGCATAACTTAATCATAGCTAACACTTGGTTCAAGAATCGTGAAAGAAGGATGTATACATGAAAGAAGTCTGGAGATACTGGAATGTTTCGGTTAGATTATATATTGGTAAGACAGAGATCTAGGAACCAGGTTTTAAATTGTAAGACATTTCAAAGGGCAGATGTGGACTCTGACCACAATCTATTCGTTATGAACTATAAATTAAAACTGCAGAAACTGCAAAAAGGTGAAAATTTAAGGAGATGGGACCTAGATAAACTGACCGAACCAGAGGTTGTAGAGAGCTTCAGGGGGAGCATTAAGGAAAAACTGACAATAAGGGGAGAAAGAAATACAGTAGAAGAAAAATGGGTAGCTTTGAGAGATGAAATAGTGAAGGCAGCAGAGGATCAAGTAGGTAAAAATACGAGGGCTAATAGAAATCCTTGGGTAACAGAAGAAATATTGAATTTAGTTGACGAAAGGAGAAAATACAAAAATGCAGTAAATGAAGCAGGCAAAAAGGAATACAAACGTCTTAAAAATGAGATCGACAGGAAGTGCAAAATGGCTATGCAGGCATGGCTAGAGGGCAAATGTAAGGTTTCAGAGGCGTATATCACTAGGGGTAAGATAGATACTGCCTACAGTCAACTTAAAGAGACCTTTGGAGAGAAGAGAACCACTTGCATGAATATCAAGAGCTCATACGGAAACCCAGTTCTAAGCAAAGAAGGGAAAGCAGAAAGTTGGAAGGAGTATATAAAGGGTCTATACAAGGGCGATGTTCTTGAGGACAATATTATGGAAATGGAAGAGGATGTAGATGAAGATGAAATGGGAGATATGATACTGCGTGAAGAGTTTGACAGTGCACTGAAAGACCTAATTCGAAACCTGGCACCGGGAGTAGACAACAGTTCTTTAGAACTGCTGATGGACTTGTGAGAGCACCCCTGACAAAACTCTACCATCTGGTGAACAAGATGTATGAGACAGGCGGAATACCCTCATACAAAAAGAAGAATATAATAATTCCAATCCTAAAGAAATCAGGTGTTGACAGATGTGAAAATTACCGAACTATCAGTTTAATAAGCCACGGCTGCAAAATACTAACACGAATTCTATACAGACGAATGGAAAAACTGGTAGAAGCCGACCTCGGGGAAGATCAGTTTGGATTCCGTAGAAATGTTGGAACACGTGAGGCAATACGGACCCTACGACTTATCTTAGAAAATAGATTAAGGAAAGGTAAACTTACGTTTCTAGCATTTGTAGACTTAGAGAAAGCTTTTGACAATGTTGACTGGAATACTCTCTTTCAAATTCTGAAGGTGGCAGTGGTAAAATACAGGTAGCGAAAGGCTATTTACAATTTGTACAGAAAGCAGATGGCAGTTATAAGAGTCGAGGGGCATGAAAGGGAAGCACTGGTTGGGAATGGAGTGAGACACGGTTGTAGCCTATCCCCAATGTTATTCAATCTGTATATTGAGCAAGCAGTAAAGGAAACAAAAGAAAAATTCAGAGTAGGACATTGTAATTCTGTCAGAGACAGTAAAGGATCTGGAGGAGCAGCTGAAAGGAATGGACAGTGTCTTGAAAGCAGGATATAAGATGAACATCAACAAAACGAGGATAATGGAATGAAGTCGAGTTAAATCGGGTGATGCTGAGGGAATTAGATTAGGAAATGAGACGCTTAAAGCAGTAAATGAATTTTGCTCCAGAAGAATGCTGAAGATTAGATGGGTAGATCACATAACTAATGAGGAGGTACTGAATAGGATTGGGGAGAAGAGGAGTTTGTGGCACAACTTAACTAGAAGAAGGTATAAATTGGTAGGACATATTCTGAGGCATCAATGGATCACCAATTTAGTATTGGACTGCAGCGTGGAGGGTAAAAATCGTAGAGCGAGACCAAAAGATGAATATAGTAAACAGATTCAGAAGGGCGTAGGTTGCGGTAGGTACTGGGAGATGAAGAAACTTGCACAGGATAGAGTAGCTTGCAGAGCTGCATCAAACCAGTCTCTGCACTGAAGACCACAACAACAACATCCATAGAATATGAGACCTGAGTTTCTCCTGGCGTATACAACTTTCAAATAACTTCCGGGAATTCAGCCAGGTAACACTTTCAGCGACCGCCGATCCTGTGATCGCAAATTTGTTTATGGGAGACTTCGAGGGACGTGCATTGGAGTCGGGGCCTTTAAAACCCGCCTGTTTCTTCAGATACGTTGACGATACCTTCGTTGTTTGACCTCACGGTATGGAGAATTTGAATGTCTTTCTAGAACATCTGAACTCGATCCACCCGAACATTCTTTTTACGATGGAGATGGAAGAGGATGGTTGCCTTCCCTTTCTCGACGTGTTGGTTAGGAGGAAGGATGATGTATCATTGGGACATGCAGTCTACAGGAAACGTACTCACACCGACTTGTACTTACAAGCTAATAGTTGTCATCATTCGGCTCAGCGTGAAGGGGTACTTCGTACCTTGGTACACAGGGAACATGTCGTTTCTGACGCTGAGACTTTGCCAGCTGAGCTGTCCCATCTTGAAGTTACATTTCGTCAAAATGGTTATAGTGATAGACAGATTGAACGTGCGTTGCGCTATCGACCAACTGTACATCGGGTGATTGATGATAATTCTGAGTCAACACCTAAGTCTACTGCCTTTTTGCCTTACGTAGGAAACACGTCCAATAAGATCGGTCGTATTTTACGGAAATACGATGTGAAATGTGTTTTCTGACCTCCATCTAATATTAGAGCACTTTCGAGTTCCGTTAAGGATGATCTTGGACTGCGTAAGGTGGGTGTATATTGTATTCCTTGTAGCTGCGGCATGGCATATATTGGTCAAACTATCAGGACCGTGGAGGACAGATGTACTGAGCATAAACGGCACACACGATTACAGCAGCCAAATAGATCTGCTATTGCCGAAAATTGCTTGGATACTGGTCACCCCATGTTATATAATAACACCGAGATATTGGCATGCACGCCCAGCTATTGGGCCAGTGTCATTAGGGAGGCAGTTGAGATTAAATTAGCGAGCAACCTCGTTAACAGGGATGGAGGTTTCTGTTTAAACTCTGTTTGAAATCCGGCTCTCTCCCTTGTCAAAAAACAGAGGAACAGACTCAATGCTGCCTCACCTGCGAATTCATAGTCTCACTATCGATAGCTCTGACTTTGGGCATCTTTGGTGGCTCTAGTGTTCAGTGTGTGTGTGTGTGTTATCTTTCCTGCTTCTGTCCGAGAACCGAGGTATTAAATTTGCATGTACACCGCCTGTCCGTTGCAGTTTGCCTTGAAAATGGCGGGGTGTTCTCCCGCCGAAATATCGGCGGTCGCTGAAAGTGTTACCTGGCTGAATTCCCGGAAGTTATTTGAAAATCCATAGAATATGTAATTCACTAACAAGCTCTGCGACATCTTCACTCACATTGTTTTGCGAATGTATCCTTATTGGTTACACAGAGCTCATGGACCAACAAAACATCATCACTTCACACTCTCACCTACATTTGTTTACATTTCAGCGATTCATAATCGCTCAGGTAAGACTATGCCCATTGCTAAGCTAGTATATATTCTAAGAATACCAGCTTTTTTATAAGTATATTTAAGATCATCACACATGTCAGGCAGCATGTACATGTGCTATCTGAAAAACTTAAATAATTTTATATCTTAGCAGCACAGAATCTTCGGAAATTAAACTGTGTATGGATGTGAGCAGACGGTGTTCTTTTGTTTTTCTGCTGTGTCAGGCGGATAAGGATGCAACTTATTCAGAATACATATAAGTAAAGACGTCAGTAAAGATGTCCCAAATAGTCTTCTGCTGGCATGGAGCTGTGCCTCATTGTCATGTTTTATAACACAGCCTGTGTGAGATGCAGGTCGATGTTGACGTCCATGAATTAAATTTGCAATTCTGCTATACTGACAGACTTCTTCAGCATTATAGTATTACACAGCTTAACCTACCAACGTTTTCCAGGTACTTTCACCGCACAGATGTTTTCCCACACATGTAAACAGTATACATTAAATACAATTTGGCAGCCTTGCAGCAAGTGGATGAATATTGACTATTGATCCTTCTGGCTATATTTGTGATATGGTCTATCCAGTAGTTATTTGAATCACACTGGTAAATATTAAATCTTTTACGTTAGTAGTAATTTAAGGCTGTTGAAGAGTTATAACTTTTTGAGTTCAGTTTCTCACTAAGAATATAAAATTTATTTTCATCGTATACATTCTATTAATTTTTCCAATTTTTTGCAATATTTCAATGTTATATTTGATTTTCGAAGGGTGGTCTGTATCGTTAATATGTGTTGCTACTGCTGTTTTGTTATATTTCCCGAGTGTGTAACAGTCTGTAAGTTCTTTAAAATGAGTCCTGAAATCTCTGTGTCTGGTCTACGTAATATGTATTGCATTGGCTACAATTAATTTTGTAAACGCCAGATATATCAAGATCTGTGTCTGGCGGTTTTAGTTTGTCAATAAGTCTCCTATCAGGTTGTGGTGATCCTGGTTTTTACATCTATGTTTTTGAGTAACCTAGTCAATTTATGAGACTTGGGCGTTGTTACATATTTGCTTATTGCAGTGCTGGCTGATTTGAGTGCAGTTTGTTGTTGTTCGTCCAACTTATTTACCATCTGTTTTTACAGTGTATTAATTTGTCAAGGATTATATCCACTGTTTAGCGAAGTACACTTCTTATTCGAGTTCCCTATGTTGACATGGAAATTTGTGGGCTCGATACAGCACTGATCCATGTACAACTTTTTTATGGTTGGTGGGATGTGTAGAAGAGATTGTTATAGTGATGTCTATACAAGTAGGTTTCCAACAAACACTCACTGCAACTTTCTGCTACTGTTTTAGTATTTTCATGTCAAGAAAAGGTATGGTGTTGTACTCTTCACATTGAAGGGTAAGGTTGATATTTTTATTCAGACTACTGAATTTATTAGAAGTGATTGTCCCATCATCCCTTCATCAAGCTGAATGAGGGTGTCTTCTACATACCTCTTTTACAATTTGACTTTGCTACTGATACTATCTTATAGTTCTAATATATTATTCTCTATATGGTTGATGAATATTTCAGCTATTAGTCCACAAAGTGTTGCTCCCATAACAAGCCCTAAGTCTTGCTTGTAAATTCCGTCCCTGATAGAGGAGTAATTATGTGAGTGTACTAAATCAAATACATCTATAAACTCTACTGTTTCGGGTCTGATCATTGTCTTATTTTTAATTAGGTTCTATCTTATTATCTAAACTGTTTCATTGCATGTACACTGATACATAAATTTATAATTTTTAGAGATAAACATTTACTTTTCAGTGATACAGTCTGGTCATTCATACTGCTTATAAGTTCGTAGCTGTTCTTTACAGACCTAGATGTTTTTCATGTGTATTTTTCAGCTACAGTCTAATGTAGTTCTTTCATCAATTTTTGGGTTGAGATAGTAACTGAGTTCACAGTAGGCCTGATCAGTGTGTCGATCTAATGAATGTTTTACTATTTTAGTAGCTATGGGAATCACTAGAATGGGGAACTGTACTTGATTCTTAGTGAAGAAATAGTTACTTTTTTTTCTTATTTGAGCTTGGAATTTTGGTGTGGAGTCAACCTGGACTCCTTATATGTGGTTGTGTACAAATAATTTCTAGTATGTAATTATCTTTAAGTATAATAACTGTTGTGGAACCTTAATCATCTCTTACTGCTATGCATCGTGATATTGTAGTTTGTTACTGACCTAACAGTTGGAGTTTTGGTTCACCACAAACTTTAAATGTTGTAATTCCATTATACAGCTGATGCCTGCCCATATTCGCAGTTGCGAATGCATTACTTATACTCTATAATGGCTGTAGTCGCCACAGCGCCGGTTCCTTGGGACATATAAGCGTGTCTGAAGGGACACTGCATTGTACTTATGAACAACACAGCCGTGTAATATAGGAAATATAGAGCCATATAGTCCACACAATATCACAGATGCGAAGAAAAATTAAGCTGAATACTGCCAATATACCTACATCACAATTTAAAAACTACAATGTAGACACGAAAATATAATCACGAACAGATTGTCTTATGGGCGAAATGAAAAGAAATATGGGAGGCTTTAAATCATACAATAAGAAAACGACACGCTAAATGAAATTGCCGTAAAGCATTATTGATTGACTGGGAGGACCACATTTGAGGTTGTTCAGCTGGTTAGTGCAGGAGGTTTTTTTTCCACGGCACTTAGGCGGTTTGCATGTTGTTAATGATGAAATAATGGGGACAAAACAACACCCAGCCCCAAACGGATAAAATCTCGCGACCACCAGGAATCGAAACCAAGCCCCGTGTATGGGAAGCAACTGCACTACTCACCACTCCAATCACTCCACCACTTGTTGACACCAGATACACTGGCAGTTGTTTCCTTAGTTCTCAACGCCCTCTACTTGCAAAGAGGAAAACTCATGCAGCCTTAGTGCCGCCTGCTGAGTGGAGCAGAACTTCAGGTGTGTCACGAAATCACAGCGTACCTGTTGTTATGCGTGGAAGTATCAAGGTAATACTATTAACACCTATTGCAAATCGGTCACAATTATTATTAAAAAAGGTAACTGGAACATTTTAAACCCTAATTATGAGTCAGTAAATAAACTTCTTCACTAACTGTTACACGTGAAAATTATGTCATGAAGTCAACTTTTCATTGCAGTATTGAGTTAGCACTTTACTGTGGGATGTTAATTGACAAGAAGATCACTGCCTCACGTTAACGATTCAGAAAATTATCTGGTTAGATCTGGATAAAGCAACATTTGAAGTTATCGTGGAACTTAGTCTCTAGACCCACTTTGTTTACATATACGTCTCATTACACATAAATGAATATACACTTATCACGCTTATAAAGCAATGATATTCCTTACTAATTTCTGACAGTCTTTGTTATACTAAATAAGACAGCTTTTTCTCTATAATCAAGGCGTTAAGATATATTTCGGGTATCGGAACAGAATCCCGTCAAAGGTAACATGAGTTAGGTTTGTAAAACGTATATTAACTTTCGTCCATATATTCACAAAATAACAAGCCACAAACAATAGCCTATGCATTTTTACAATACAAAAGAAAGCAGTGTGTGGAGGCAGCGATGCAAAGCACTGCGTCGGCGAGTACTGCATAAACATAGCCTGGGCATTTCCATGCTTCTGCCACTTCTCGTCTTCTACGAGGGATGATAAGAATCTAAGGTTACAAAGTATGCAGTGGAACATGTACATTTTGTTTCATGCAACCAATTCACCCAACTGATTGTAAATATTTTTCCACAAAATCTCCATATTAGTTTAGCCACTTCTCTCTCGTGGAATGAGTTTGAACGTACCTTCCGGGTAAAAATCCTGTCCTAGCGCGTTCAACCCGCGTTGTTGTGAATTTTTTCACCTCCTCGTCTGAAGCGAATCCTGGGCCTCCTAGGTACTCCATCAAATGAGGAATATGGTTAAAGTCGCTTTGAGCGAGGTTTAGCTAGGAACGTCCCGAGTGTGATATCCGCGCTGTCCCAAAATATTTTGGCCGTCACCTTTACGGCAGATGGCGTCAGCTTAAAATACTTTGTCGTTTGAGAGGGGGGATGTTTCCGCTGCACTGACTGCTGCTCAGTGCTGAGGGACCAGTGGTGGATCCAGGTTTCATCACCCGCGACAGTGTAGTGAAGAAAACTGTTGTCTCCCGTTGAAAAAGCTGTAGACGTGCCCTCATGCACTTTACCTTATGTTGTTTTGTCAGGTTTCGTGGAACCCATCGGGAACGAACTTTATGGTACTGCAGAATATCCTCAGTACAAAATGGTTCAAATGGCTCTGAGCACTATGGGACTTAACATCTCTGGTCATCAGTCCCTTAGAACTTAGAACTACTTAAACCTAACTAACCTAAGGACATCACACAACACCCAGCCATCACGAGGCAGAGAAAATCCCTGACCCCGCCGGGAATCGAACCGGGGAACCCGGGCGTGGGAAGCGAGAACGCTACCGCACGACCACGAGATGCGGGCTATCCTCAGTACAGTGACCAATGCTTCCGAACGACATTCCCGCTTCTACCGTATATGCCAAATCAGATCATCCACACGATCTGTGGTAAAATCCGTTGATGCCGTTCTGGGTCGGCCACTGCTATCCTCGTCGGTGAAGTTTCGTCTACCAGCTGCAAACTTTCGATACCATTCTGCGACATACTAAGGAGACATAGCAGTCTCTCCGTAAACCCGTGCTAGCTGCTGGAGAATTTCAACTGCGATAACACATTTCGCCCACAGAGGTCGCATAACAACAGCTTTCTTCGCGAGGCCAATTTTTTAAACGAACCGCTATTTACGTTTACCTACGACTAGCGCTGTAGGCGGCGGTTGGTTGAAGCACTCCACTCTTGCCAACCGATGTATCCGCACATTGTTAATGTCTCTATAACAGATTAAACTCCAGAAATATGGGCCTTATAATCTTAGTTTCTGATAAGTCCTTTTACTTACCAATTACGATGGAACACTATATCGTTCCACATTTTTACATGAGTAACCGATCTAGTTGCTTCGAACTGTATATACTTCAGCGTCGCATCCAGGTCGGGGTGCGCAGAATTTGGTGACTAACCACCGACCGGTGATTTGTTCTCAGGTGGGATGCTCTCCTTGCGCCCTCCAGGTTTTCTACTGGCGCACTTTTGCCTCAGTGGGACATCGGAGTTCCTCATGTTACCGTTACAATTGTAATTATCGACCCTATACACAGACCAATAAATTATGTGATTATTTCTCAGTTTACATTACACCTACTGAAATTATATGTATTAAGCGCAAAAACCATACCAATACTAATATTATAAGTGTGAACGTAACTCTGTCTGTTACACTATCACGACTAAACCCCTGAACCGATTTTGATGAAATTTGCTATAGAGATGGCTTGAACCCTGAAGAAGAACATAGGCTACTTCAGAATGTATGCAGTAAAACACATTTATTGATTTGAAGAGTATACACGAAATATGGAACAATAACTACTCTTCGGAGAAGCTATATAGCCTTTGACATTCGACTTTATATTTGGGAAAATGATTTTATTTCTTTGATAAAGCTGTATAATAAGTTTTAGAGTAATGAATGCGATGCAATCCTCTACGTGTTTTGTCAGTACTCCCATACTAATATCAGTCACAAACCAATTGCGTTTTGGCCGGTGAGAATCATGTGCCTCTTATAGCTTCTAATACGCGTAGTAAAATGCGTCAGCTGTTGATGGTCTTCAGGTTAGGGTTCTTTATCTTCGTCTGAAGGGTCCCGTATCTGATTTCTGGTCTGGTCCAAAAATTTCCACTCGCACCTGTGTGTGTGTGTGTGTGTGTGTGTGTGTGTGTGTCTTTGTGTGTGTATGTGTGTCGCCGAAATGGTGTCAAATAAAAAGACTTGCGCCTAGCGCCTACATTTCCCGAACGGAGTCTCCCAGCCAATAAAGCTACATACGCATTTCATTTCATTATACTGATATTCGAACGCAGCTACGGGTAACAGCTACTCATAAATAAATACAAATAGTAAAATGGTTCAAATGGCTCTGAGCACTATGGGACTTAACATCTGAGGTCATCAGTCCCCTGGAACTTAGAACTACTTAAACCTGTCTAACCTAGGGACATCACATACACCCATGCCCAAGGCAGGATTCGAACCTGTGACCGTAGCGGTCGCGCGGTTCCAGACTGAAGCGCCTAGAACCGCTTGGCCACACCGGCCGGCTACAGATAGTAGCAAAGTATATACAAAATCAATGTTAAACGATACTTACAAACAATTTAAAAATAATATTGACATTAAGTATTGTTATACACGACTACCTTTAGTCTCATTTGCTGTAACTAATAAGAATAGAAAAAACGAACCGTTGGAGGCTGTGGGTTGGAAGCTTAAAACATTCTACGCTGCCCTGATCGTTTTGCTCTGTTCTGCATTTATCAGATTTTGTGATATAACACTCGGTATGTAAATTTCCACTGTTTATATACCAAGTGCAGCAACTTAAGTTTTCTTTAAGGGGAGCCGGACGTGCCTATGCTGCCCATGTTAATATCACTAAGTTTGATGAACATTTATGAATAAACTACCAAATAGAAAAATTTGAATTTTTTTTTTACATATAGAGTGGTTTAGTATTGCAGTTATGACAGAGGGATTTTGGAGGATCTTTTCTAGTTTCCTTCCAATTATTTTTTTTATTAATGACCGAAATTTTTTTACAAATAATTGCTTTATAATTAAACTGAAATGAAACTACTGAACATATTGCCAAATGGCTGTGTTACAATGTAAGTTTGACCACTAGGAGTGCTGTATAAAAATTTCATCTCTCTAGCTTGAGTGGATTTTGAAAAAATGTTCCTTATATTCGAAAAATTCTAATTTACAGGAAATGGCTATCAAAGTTTCTCAATACATTCCTGCACTATAGGATGGATTATCAGGGTCTTCTTCTTCATCCTCCAAAAGCTTCCTCGTCTGTCTTCTTTTCTGGCCTGTTGTTCCATCATACTTCATATTCCTTTCTCTTCTTTCTGCTCCTCTTATCCTTTCTCTGTCAGTATTTCTCAGCGCTCGTACAGTGTTCACCCCAGCTGTAAATTCTAATACCTTCAGAACTTCACACTTCACACTGTTCCCAGGGTTGTAGGTTGTCATAAATGCCAAAGTGCAGTGTTTTTAGGAATCACTTTCCAAATCAAATTGTTTACGCTCTCATTAGGATTCTGCATCTTTCTGTGTAGACATTTGTGTAACAATTTTTACTGTGCTAAGTCATGAACAATTGGTTTTATTGCATTTATCACAGCTGCTGGCAAACCATGTTTGTGATCATAGTCCTTTTTTGCATTATATTTGCACCAGGAATCTTTTGGGCACAGGCTGTGTTGAGGGTATTCATTGGAAGAGGCAGTATGAAGGAACAATGTCCACACTGCTTTTTGCATATCACTAACATTACTAGTATTTTGCCTTATAGCATACCCATAATATCTCTGTAGACGTTCAATCACCTCATCAGTAAGCCTGCCTCTCCCTCCTATTGTCTTTCCATTACTGAGCTTACTTGAACCCAAAGTTTGTTTGAGCCTTCGAAGCCATGCACCCATACGCTTTTGCACATGCCCAGTGCATTCCAACTTTTCAACTACAAATTCATTTCCATATGGTTTCAGTTCCTCTATAGTCTTGAAACCTTTGGAGTCACCATCCCCAAGGTAGTATTTGTACCTAACGTTGTATCTGGGAACTGAACGTTCAAAAATTTGTTTCACTCCATCCACTTCCATTGCTCCACTTGATCCACTAAAATTTGCCTCACAGGTTCCACTGTGGTCTCCTTTGATTTCATTTTTGGACCTACAATGTTTTGATAATATTGCAACATCTATCACTTTTGCACTATCACCACAAGTAACAGTTACTACCCCATTCAGGGATTTATGACCCCTCTTTTGCCAGGAACCATCTAATGCCACTACCAAATCCTTAGAACCACCGTTCACTTCTACAGATTCCTCCACTGCTTCCTTCATGGTTTTCAAAGCCACATCTTCAACAGAGGATCCCACCAGTTCACAGTAGTACCCAAATTTGCTTGGAGGCTATGGCAAGTTCATAATACCACAAAACAGTTTACCAGCAGCAGACCCTTTTCCAATGGATCGAAGACCATACACAAGTCGAACTTTCACATCAAACACTCTAGATCGTCCATTTTCACCCAAGAGACTGGCATGTGAATTGTAGAAAGTCACTTGATACTTGCAACATGCACAGATTATCTTCATCTCACAAGTTAAACCAAAGTGCTAGTCCGACTCCTACACTTGAACACATTTTACACAGAACACTTTCTTTCAGCACCGAAGATAATAATCCAATATTCAGTACCTCGTTAATATCATCACTATCACTAACATATTCACGAAATCTGTCACTTCCACCAGTCAACTTCTTGCTAGAAGATGTCACAGGGCTATGGCTGGCCATGTGTTGCTTAGCAGAGGAACGCACTGTTTCAGTAATTGTAGTATCGTAACTTGGTTTTAGTGTTAATTTTCTTTTCCCTACGTTCTTCCTGTTCTTATATACACGGTTACTAAAACGTGGCATCGTAACCAGAACAACGCTTTACACAAGAAGTATAATACTACCAACAACAGGCGCAACACTGAACTACTTCGAAACGGTAAACAGCAAAGAGACGATGTTCCGCGCTCTTAGCGCTTCATTTGTCACAGAAAACAATGTAGCCAACCCTTGCACACTCGCTGTATGCGTAACATAAGGCGCTGTATGCGTAACAGGCCGAGAAAATCCCAAGCAGTTCGCCAGGAAGTCACGAGAGGGTGTTAGATGCACTCAGCGGCCGCCCATTTCCTCTGCAGGCGTGGGGGAAAATGGTAATAACTCCACTTCTAGGGCGAGTAGAACAATAATTCAAAGTTTACATTAAAGAGGAATGTTCAATTAATTTTCGATAGCAAAAAAAAATCGTAATTTTTTGGATTTGACCACCTCCGTCTACCCTTAAACGAAAAATCTTAGTAGTTTTTGCACCTCAAATGCCAGCCATTAATCCGAATTTTCTACTGTTGAGAAATGAGAAACTGCGATGTTTTATCTGGTAACTTTTTTATTTTCAACAACCAATTTCGACAGACTTTGCTGTTGCCTTCCGGTCTTCAAACATTTTTGTTACAAAATGTATTCATTGAGAGCTGGAAACTCATGCAAAGTGGTCATATCAGCACATTACACACTGAAGTGCCAAAGAAACGGGTACACCTGCCTAACATCGTGTAGGGACCCTCGCGAGCGCGCAGAAGTGCCGCAACACGACGTGGCATGGGCTCGACCAATGTCCGAAGTAGTGCTGTAGGGAACTGACACAATGAATCCTTCAGGGCCATCAGTAATCCGTAAGATTACGACGGGTTGCAGGTCTCTTCTGAACAGCACGTTGCAAGGTATCCCAGAAATTATCAATTATGTCTGAGAAGTTTGGTGGTGGAAGTTTTTAAATTCAGAAGAGTGAAACTTCCTGCAGATTAAAACTATGTCCCGGACCGAGCACACAGTTCTAATCTGCCAGGAACTTTCATATCAGCGCACACTCCGCTGCAGAGTGAAAATCTCATTCTGGAAACATCCCCCAGGCTGTGGCTAAGCCATGTCTCCGCAATATCCTTTCTTTCAGGAGTGCTAGTTCTGCAAGGTCCGCAGGAGAGCTTCTGTAAAGTTTGGAAGGTAGGGGACAAGGTACTGGCAGAAGTGATGCTGTGAGGACGGGCTGTGAGTCATGCTTGGGTAGCTCAGTTGGTAGAGCACCTGCCCACGAAAGGCATTGGTCCCGAGTTCGAGTCTCGGTCCGGCACACAGTTTTAATCTGCCAGGAAGTTTCATATCAGCGCACACTCCGCTACAGAGTGAAAATCTCATTCAGAAGAGTGTTCTTCGAGCCACACTGTAGCAATTCTGGACGTGTGGGTTGTCGCACTGTCCTGCTGGAATTGGCCAAGTCCGCTGGAATGCACAATGGACATCGATTCATGAGGTTGTCTCAACACACGTAGACGTCCATCCGCTCGATACGATTTGAATCGAGATTCGTCCGACCTGGTAAGATGTTTCTAGTCATCAACAGTCCAGTGTCGGTGTTGACGGATCCAGGCGAGGCGTAAAACTATGTGCCGTGCAGTCATCAAGGGTACAAGAGTGGACCTTCGGCTCCTAAAGCCGATATCGTTGTTGTTTCGTTGAATGGTTCGCACGCTGACACTTGATAGCTATCATTGAAATCTGCAGAAATTTGCGGAAGGGTTGCACTTCGGTCACGTTTAACGACTCGCTTCAGTTACCGTTGGTCCAGTTCTTGCAGGACCATTTTCCGGCCACAGTGATGTCAGATATTTGATGTTTCACCGGATTCCTGATATTCACGGTACACTCGTGAAATGGTCGCACGGGAAAATCACCACTTCTTCGTTACCTCGAAGATGGGGTGTCCCATCGTTCGTACACCGCTTTGAAACTCACATAAATCTTGATAACCTGCCATTCGAGCAGTTGTAACCGATTTAACAAATGCACCAGACACTTGTTGTCTTATGTAGGCGTTGCCGACCGCAGCGCCGTATTCTACCTTTTAAATATCTCTGTATTTGAATACACAATCCTGTACCAGCTTCTTTGGCACTTCAGTGTATAAAGGTTTGTCAGAAAAGAATCATTTATAATCAAGAAACACCTTGTGCACAGACTAACAATGAATGGAACATGTCAAGCCAACGTAAACACATGCGCTGATGTGCATTTTACTTTATATTGTGATTTTAAAGTCTTAAAAATCATCTGTAAGCGCTATATATACTAACACTGCCACATGCACAAGATGATTTTTGATTATAAATGTCTTGTTTCTGACAAACCTTTGTTTTTTTGTCCCTTTGTTGTCATTTCATTCCCCTTGCCCCTATGGGTGGGAGGGTGGGCTGTCGTTGTTGTTGTTGTGGTCTTCAGCCCTGAGACTGGTTTGATGCAGCTCTCCATGCTACTCTATCCTGTGCAAGCTTCTTCATCTCCCAGCACTTACTGCAGCCTACATCCTTCTGAATCTGCTTAGTGTATTCATCTCTCCGTCTCTCTCTACGATTTTTACCCTCCACACTGCCCTCCAATGCTAAATTTGTGATCCCTTGATGCCTCAGAGCATGTCCTACCAACCGGTCCCTTCTTCTTGTCGAGTTGTGCCACAAACTCCTCTTCTCCCCAATTCTATTCAATACCTCCTCATTAGTTATGTGATCTACCCATCCAATCTTCAGCATTCTTCTGTAGCACCACATTTCGAAAGCTTCTATTCTATTCTTGTCCAAACTATTTATCGTCCATGTTTCACTTCCACACGTGCCTACACTCCATACAAATACTTTCAGAAACGACTTCCTGACCCTTAAATCTATACTCGATGTTAGCAAATTCCTCTTCTTCAGAAAGGCTTTCCTTGCCATTGCTAGTCTACATTTTATATCCTCTCTACTTTGACCATCATCAGTTATTTTGCTCCCCAAATAGCAAAACTCCTTTACTACTTTAAATTTCTCATTTCCTAATCTAATTCCCTCAGCATCACCCGACTTAAATCGACTACATTCCATTATCCTCGTTTTGCTTTTGTTGATGTTCATCTTATATCCTCCTTTCAAGATACTGTCCAATCCGTTCAACTGCTCGTCTAAGTCCTTTGCAGTCTCTGACAGAATTACAATGTCATCGGCGAACCTCAAAGTTTTTATTTCTTCTCCATGGATTTTAATACCTACTCCGAATCTTTCTTTTGTTTCCTGCACTGGTTGCTCAACGTACAGATTGAATAACATCAGGGAGAGGCTACAATCCTGTCTCACTCCCTTCCCAACCACTGCTTCCCTTTCATGCCCCTCAACTCTTATAACTGCCATCTGTTTTCTGTACAAATTGTAAATAGCCTTTCGCTCCCTGTATTTTTCCCCTGCCTCCTTTAGAATTTGAAAGAGAGTATTCCAGTCAACATTGTCAAAAGCTTTCTCTAAGTCTACAAATGCTAGAAACGTAGGTTTGCCTTTCCTTAATCTTTCTTCTAAGATTCCCCTTGCCCTATGTGGGCGGGAGGGTGGGCTGTCAGCGGATGCAAAACGCTCTTCAGCTATATGAGAATAAAAAGTTTAGAACATATTTTAAAATTGGACACGGCACTTCACAAAATGGAAGTTTGGCGTAATAAAAAGACATAGATTCTGTTGCATAATTTAAAATATATTTGGCAAATTTGTTGATTAATTGAAAGTTTGACACAGATGAAATGGCAAACGAATGTTTCACAAAAGATAATAGACTGAAGTACAGTTGCATAGATAAAAAAATGAAATGCCAGTGTGCCTTATGATTAATATAGATACATAGATGGGAGAAGTGGTGAGTGGGCCTCGACTGCCAGAAAGAGGAGTATCATAGGAATGTAGCAGTCGGCTTAGTGTTACTAGTGTGCTCCTGTGGGTGAATGTTTGCAGGAGGAATTTGGGAGAGAGTAGAGGGATGCCGTTCCAGACCAAGGCTTAGGATATGGATGGAGAGGAATGGCGTGGAAGGAAGCCCTGACTGGGAGAGGTGGGGTGGCTTCTTTCTGGATCTGGTAGGGTGTGTATATACCAGGGCAGATTTCATGGTCGAGTAAGGGAAAGCGATTAAAGTTTCGTTGGGAGAGGATATGGACAGTGTGGAGGTGTAGTGTTGGGGGAATGTGGTAGTAGAAGCGTAGCAGAGTACCAGGAACAGTGAACCGGTGGAGGTGGGGGTGGGGGTGGGGAGGGGAACTAGGGTTTGCATTATGTCAAGACTACCGGTAACTTATTATATCTGCAAGTGTTCAAGATGGAAGAGGAGAGAGGAGAATTTTCTGTTGGTAGCGGATGTGGGCGGGGGAGGGTAAGCATATCTGAAAATCTAGGAGGAGTGCATGGCATTTGAGGATCTGTATGGCGTCATAAAAGGTAAGAGGTGCGGAAGCCCACACTGCGTTTGCATAGCAGAGGATGGGTCGGATCAGGGATTTATAGGTGTGGAAGGGTACAATCCCCATATTCAGCCGGTTAGTAGTTTTAGTAATTGTAATCTATTGCACGCTTTCTGTTGAATGTTTAGTGGATGGGGCTCCCATGTTAGTCGGCGATTAAGTGTTACTCCGAGGTATTTTAGTGTGTTAGTAGGTAGGACAGTCATAAATGGTAAGGTAAAAGTCACTGGAATGGAAGCAATGGGTAGTTCGGCCTATAATTATTGCATGGGTTGATCCTGAGGAGCCACTGGTTACACCAGGAGTTAGCTGATCAAAATGAACCTGGAGGGATCGTTGGGATTTCTGGAGGGTAAGGTGGAGGGTGAGGACGGCTGTGTCATCTAGATAATGAAAGACATGATAAGGAGGAAGGGGCTGTGGCATACCATAAGTATGGAGAGGAGAGAGGAGGGAACCATGGGCCACACCTGTAGTGGGACAGAAGATACGGGAGTTGATGTCACTGAAGGTGCCTTAAGAAGGATGGTTAGAGAGAAAGGGTGCGATAAGACAGACATAACTGATGGGAAGTAAATGGGTCTGAAGCTAAAGAGGACGCCAGAACACCATACATGGTCATTGATTTTTCGAGTTAAATGGAGACAAAAATGGTGGATTTGCGATTGTTCATTTGGTGGAACAGGTGAGTATTGCACAGGAGTTGGTCATCGGAGGAGACACTGGGACAGATACGCCATTCATGGACAAGAATGGGTAGGTGTTGTTGTACGTGTTTATGGAAACGGTGGGATTGGATGGACTCAGTAGCCGCCGTGTTGGACACGGTGAGGCTGACGGGACGGTGGGAGGAGGCGTCAGTGGAATGTTTATGAGGTTTAAGGAAGTGGAGGATTTGAGAGATTTTCCAACGGCTCAGGACAGAAACCTGCGAGAGAGTTATATTATAAAGGGTGGCTAGAATTTCGAGGAAGGAGAGGGGACATACTTTGGTGTCTACGGTACGCCTCGTAACTGACAGCAGTGTTTTTTTATTTTTTATTTTTATTTTTTTTTTATTTTTTATTTATTTTTTTTTTTTTTTTTTGTATGGTGCATCTGTTTAATGTCTTGTATCCTTATTGGAACACTGAGTTCTGTCTGTGGGACGTTGTCGGGGGTTAGGAAGCCAGGAGGCAGGGGCTGTAGGGAATATTAATACACTCATGGACTGTCAGGAATAAGGAGTAATCGAAGTGGGATAGTCGGAAATGGTGAAGGTGTCAGAAGGGTATGATGCAAAGTGGTTAACTTTGCTTAACAAACCTTTGTATAATGTGCTACATTTTGTCCAACGCACAATGAACGCCTTTGACATAAAAATTTCTGAAGACGTGAAGATGACAGCAAAGTCTGTCGGAAGCGGCTGTCTAAAATAAAGAAGTATTTATACGATCTAGGCAATAGAAAGCTGTCTTAACCATTTATGCGTCAACACCGCAGTACCGAAACAGTTATTCGACGCTCGGCAGCAGAGCTAGCTCCATCTACCAGCGGCGTTTGAAAACTTGGATCGTGCCTTGTATCTGGACATTCGCAGTCCGCATGGAGCATACACACAACCGTGAGGGCTCTCGTCAACTTACTGAACCACTACCGTACATCATCGATTGATTTTTAAATAGGGCCTTCACGACAAATTGGATGTTCACATACAGCCAACAACAGACTGTGCCCGACATATTTCTTGGTGAATTCAGACGATGGTAAAGCAAACAGTGTCGTCTGAGGTATTGTCATGCCACCGAATATGGTGACCTTTTAGGAAACAACTTTTACAACTCCCGTCGTTTTCATCTAGTTGCAGGAGTTCCTTTATGGGAAAAGAGTTAGCCAAAACTTCCTGGAGTTCGTAATGTGTTTTCATCTTCTGGTCGTCATTTTCACTTAACCTTACATAACTTCTTTCATGTTATTTTCTATACTAGTTATTTTCTGTACTCAAAATCTTAAACATGGTTGCGAATCAGCAACTGTATAAATTTGAAGGTGTTGAAGGTCAGCCAACCAGTTGCAAACCAAGGGTTTTTTTAGCCCTTAATAATAAATAAACCTTTGGTTTGCAACTGGTTGGCTGATTTTTTAACCTCTTAATTTTCTATAGTATTTATTTGTGCTGTGTTATACATCTTCGTATTTGTAATAAAATCCCGGAACCCTCATCTATTCAGTTCCCAGTTCATTTAATGATTGTCGTAATAGCGTGTAAACCCCCTTCTCCCCCCCCCCCCTCACACACACACACACACACACACACACGCAGGCGTGCGCTATGGCACCTAGTCGGCAATCTGTGCAGACAAGATTTCATGAATATTTAATGGGCTGCGTGTCGATTAATGGTGCAGATTTAGCTACTTTACGGTGTGCATACACACGACATCCTTTACCTTCCTACCACGCCCAGCAAGTTTTTCCTTGTTAATGAAAATTTATGTTTCCTTTATTTGAAGAAATATCACGCACTGCAAGATATCGCCGGCAGGCGACTGTAGTTAGGCAGTCCCAGGCTCCTTTTTTTGTGAGTCGTGTACTACTAGCACAACAACGTAGCCAAAAAGTCTTCCTCCTGCTGAAGTAGACAGCATGTGCAACATTATTCTCTCTTTTCAGTGAACATTGAAATATAGTGAATCAAAGATTCAATATTACAGAAAAAATACATTACTTACTTTCTTACTTTAATTCATCGTTCATAGAAACGTTATGATCATTAACTAAACAAACACTGTCTATTCAATGCTATTAGTAGTTCTTAAGACTACACCGACCTTGAATCATACGTTAAACAGGTTGGAAATATGTCCTGGGCATAGTGATGTAAAAGAAGGGAACTAGGTTTAGGTTTTTGATTTATCTGGCAGCTTCAAAGACATTTAAATCAAAGCATCTTGACATGTTCGCTGTTTTCTACTTGCTAGTTTTAGTTCTCATTTCACGTAACACAACGCTTCGTGTCAAGTAAAGTAACATGATACGTAATGTCATGCTACATGGCATTTGTTACGTCGTGCAATATGATAAGTGTCACTAATTTTTAGGATGCATGCTTCCTCGCTCTGGGATACTTACTACTATATATGAAGGGCTTATTTCAATAGTGGTACAAGTCCATTTTTATTCATTCTGAGATACAGAATCCTAAAGTTAAATGAGCGCTGAAAAATCTGCAGTTGAGATACCAGAAATATTCAAGTATACATACAGAAACTTTCGCGTTGTGTGGTATCGCGGAACTTAGTCTCTGAGCGGTGAGCAACCGCGCGCCTGGAGTGGGCTCTTAACTTTTCGATTAGATAGCTTGTATTTCGTGATGAGATTGTGAATGACCTAACTGTGTCAAATGGATATGCTCTCGAGTGTAACAGTAACTCTAAATACGACCACTTTCGCTATTAGTTTGCTTTCTGAATAAACATTATTCTAACGAAATCGTAACTGTGTGGCCTACATCATTTATGGGTCACTAATTTAGTTCACGATATTATTATTACTGTTATTATATTCTGTGTTAACTTTGTATTTCGGAAACTTGCCATCAACCAGACAATTTAACCAAAGGGTCACAAGTGTCTAATTTATGGAGTGTAGTGCGACACGTACTGTTCAACCTCTAGACGAGTTTGAGCCAAGACATTTCGACGAAGAGGAACCGCATGTGAGCCCGAACATCTTTGGGATATTAGCTCGTATAGTCCAATAATTGTCACCCTGTATTTGTGGAGACGACCACTGTTGTGAAAGCATCCACAGGAACTCGCAGGTAAGTTGGACTAGAGGGTAAGTGAATGTTCCAACCTGCTTCGTGCAGTGGCATGGTGAGTGCTGGTAGCTGAGACACCATTAGAGGTAACCGCGGTAACATGCTTATCGAATTTTCCTACCACTGAGAAAGATCCGCGGTCGGGAAGACTTAAGCAATGGAGTGACCAAAGTTTTTCACAGAACGAGAATATATAATCTAATCGTTGAAGATTCTTATTAACAATTCTTTAGCAACCAATCACGTGACTTTGAGGTAGGAAACAGTTGCTTAAGCACGGCGGAAAATTAACATTAATGGAGAGAGGGATTTGAGTAGTCAGTGAAAAATGAGCATAGGTGTTCTGAGGAGGCTCTGGAAAGGCAGTTAACGAGCACAGTACTGGAAACTCAGCATCCATCTGATCGACACAGAGGTAAAATATTGAGTCATTTCATTTCAATGGGACTGACGCGTTTGGTTGGAAAATACCATATCATAAGGAGTGATGCAGTAATATAAAATACAGTAGCAGAGTTTCGAGCACAAACTGGAGAGGGACGTGCAACAATATATATTAGTTTACAGTAGCGGGCTAAAACTTCCATCTCGCTAGATGGACATGGAACCTAGATGCATAAAGGTAAACAAAAATTAATTTGTGGTTCAATTTCTAATCACGTGTTCCCTTTGCCATTGGAACTCTACGTTTCTGGTCACTTAACTGTTGTTATAGGCAATGCTAACCATTAAACTTGCAGCAGCATCATTGTGATATGCTTCAAACGTCACACTGGCTATTTTAAGTGTACACGCTCCCGTGTGCAAATGATATGCATTAAAGCGGCATCGCAAGAAGTAGGTAAAAAAACCACGCTATTAGCATTTTGTGCACACAGGATGATTTCTCATTCAATGTTGACAGTGTCTGATATGACTGCGTTATGCCTCGTGTAAGAAGGGAAGGCATCTACCGGCACGGAATTCGATTCCGGCTGAATCGCTGCCTAGCGACACTGCGGGCTATCTTCCCGCGAAACAGCTTTCCTGTGTGATCGTACAGTGATGTCACATACCTTCAGTCAGAAAATAAGTGTGTTTGTAGCAAGACAAGCATCTACGCGAACAGTTCAGAGACGCCTGAAATACCGCAGTCAGCAGTAGCTGCTGCCTTTCTTCCTGCAGCAGCAGAGGCAAGCACTGACAGTCGTGGAGCCGACGACACTAGACACAGGAGTGGCACCAGTTCGTCTTTTCAGATAAGTTCTGATCCAGTGCACAGCATCAAGACGAATGCGCCTATGCTTGAGGGCTCCAAGGAGAACCATCGTTGGCTAATTGCAGTTGCCGTCGCCATACGCAACCATCATCTGTCGTGAGCATCTACGGAAAGAGGTAGAAGGACAGTGAAACCACGACTAGGTTGGAGGTCGACAACTCTTCACAGAACGTGGGGTTCGAAGGTTTGTCCGCTCTGTAAAGTAGCGCAGATCTGTAGCATTTCTGCCGAAAGAGCACAATGCTGATGCAGCACAAGAGTTTTGGACATCCCTTTCATCGTACATTGTTGAACATAGAGCTCTGCAGCAGACCACCCCTAGGTATTCACGTGTAGACCCAACGACATCGTCAATTACGACTGCAATTGGCACGGGCCAGCGGGGTTCGACCGTAGATCAATGGAAACGTGTCGGCTCCTCGGGTGAATCACATTTTTGCTACGCTAGGTCGATGGTCGTCCCCAGAAACACCATCATCGAGGTGAGCGGTGGATCGAAACATGCAGCGCGCCACAGACTCAGCCTGGTGGGAGGAGTGTTATGGTATCAGAGCCATAGTCCTCCGCTTGCATGGGATCTGTGATAGCAATCGAAAACACGCTGACAGCTGTAAACCAACTGAATCCTTCACGCTTTATGTCTCCCCACAGGCGATAGCACCTTTCAACAGTGTAATTTGTGCGTGACTCGGAGCCAGACCAGTGCTAGTATGGTTTAAGGAGCATTATAGTGAACTCACCTTGATGTATCGGCGACCAAACTCACATAGTGTAAATGCTATGATACCCATCCGGGTAGCTATCGGGCGACATCACCGCATACGCAAATCAGTGCCCCGTCATTTACGTGAATTACAGGACCTGTGAGTAGAAATCTGATGCCACGTACCCACAGAAATCTAGAAAAAAAACTGTCAGATCCCTGACACGCAGAATCAGTGATATTTTTCGTGCCAAAGACGGACAGACAAACTATTAACCAGGCGGTCAGAATGTTTCGGCTCGTCAGTGTATATCTTGTGTTGAAAGATCCCTACATTCATATCAAGGGGGATAGCCTGAGGTACAGAGAACTAGCTGCTGGCTCTCCATAGCGTCCCAAATGAGAACAGGAAGACGCTCTTCTCAACCCCTTAACACTGCTGACATCTTCGGCCGTTTAAAACATTATGTAAGCACGTTTTGGGGCTGCACCCCATTAAATGCGATCTGACGCCTTTGGAGCGCAGCACGACCACAGGTGTTGCTGTCATATTCAGACTGGATGCACTAGCGACCTTTCAGAACCATACGATGAAATTTGAACGTGATCCGAAGAAGTAAAGGCTGCTTACGTGTCTTCATTCCTCCTATTTCGCGTCTTCCTGGGGCTGAGGGATGGTTGCGACTTTGACATATGTGTGAATACAACGACAAAGGGTCCTACCAAGACATCCTAGTTAGGAAAAACCCTCACTGTCTCAGTGTCACACACTTTAAAAATCTTCCTGTACAAACAGAGCACATGATGTCCCCTTGCGCCTGCGGGCAGGCTGCCCTGCTGATCCTTCGCCTGATAGTGGGCCATTCGGAATCTGAGAACATGGAAGGGCTGGACGGTCTGTAGACACCTAGACCATTGTCACGGGTTGTGTCTGTAAAGGTATTTTTTTTTTTTTTATTCTCAGTGAAAGTGGGCGCGCGCCACTGAGAGACACTTTTGTCGTTTTATTCACCCATCTGTCAGTGTCGTATTCCCCCATGCTCATACCGCAGGAGAACGTGAATAGGAGTGCTGAAAAAGAATAACCCCGTTAGCTGATTCAGAAAAAGTACCCGTGGCCTAGGGGTAGCGTGTTTGATTCATAATCAAAACGTCTTCGGTCCCGGGTTTGAAGTTCTCTAACGCTATAGATACAGCAATAAGGAATAGCGCAGTAGGCAGTACAGTTGAAGAGGAATGGACATCTCTAAAAAGGGCCATCACAGAAGTTGGGAAGGAAAACATAGGTACAAAGAAGGTAGCTGCGAAGAAACCATGGGTAACAGAAGAAATACTTCAGTTGATTGATGAAAGGAGGGAGTACAAACATGTTCCGGGAAAATCAGGAATACAGAAATACAAGTCGCTGAGGAATGGAGTAAATAGGAAGTGCAGGGAAGCTAAGACGAAATGGCTGCAGGTAAAATGTGAAGACATCGAAACAGATATGGTTGTCGGAAGGACAGACTCAGCATACAGGAAAGTCAAAACAAACTTTGGTGACATTAAAAGCAACGGTGGTAACATTAAGAGTGCAACGGGAATTCCACTGTTAAATGCAGAGGAGAGAGCAGATAGGTGGAAAGAATACATTGAAAGCCTCTATGAGGGTGAAGATTTGTCTCATGTGATAGAAGAAGAAACAGGAGTCGATTTAGAAGAGATAGGGGATCCAGTATTAGAATCGGAATTTAAAAGAGCTTTGGAGGACTTACGGTCAAATAAGGCAGAAGGGATAGATAACATTCCATCAGAATTTCTAAAATCATTGGGGTAAGTGGCAACAAAACGACTATTCACGTTGGTGTGTAGAATATATGAGTCTGGCGACATACCATCTGACTTTCGGAAAAGCATCATCCACACAATTCCGAAGACGGCAAGAGCTGACATGTGCGAGAATTATCGCACAATCAGCTTAACAGATCATGCATCGAAGCTGCTTACAAGAATAATATACAGAGGAATGGAAAATAAAATTGAGAATACGCTAGGTGACGATCAGTTTGGCTTTAGGAAAAGTAAAGGGACGAGAGAGGCAATTCTGACGTTACGGCTAATAATGGAAGCAAGGCTAAAGAAAAATCAAGACAATTTGATAGGATTTGTCGACCTGGAAAAAGCGTTCGACAATATAAAATGGTGCAAGCTGTTCGCAATTCTGAAAAAAGTAGGGGTAAGCTATAGGGGGAGACGGGTCATATATACAATATGTACAACAACCAAGAGGGAATAATAAGAGCGGACGATCAAGAACGAAGTGCTCGTATTAAGAAGGGTGTAAGACAAGGCTGTAGCCTTTCGCCCCTACTCTTCAATCTGTAGATCGAGGAAGCAATGATGGAAATAAAAGAAAGGTTCAGCAGTGGAATTAAAATACAAGGTGGAAGGATATCAATGATACGATTCGCTGATGACATTGCTATCCTGAGTGAAAGTGAAGAAGAATTAAATGATCTGCTGAACGGAATGAACAGTCTAATGAGTACACAGTATGGTTTGAGAGTAAATCGGAGAAAGACGAAGGTAATGAGAAGTAGTAGAAATGAGAACAGCGAGAAAATTAGCATCAGGATTGATGGTCACGAAGTCAATGAAGTTAAGGAATTCTGCTGCCTAGGCAGTAAAATAACCAACGACGGACGGAGCAAGGAGGACATCAAAAACAGACTCGCTATGGCAAAAAAGGCATTTCTGGCCAAGAGAAGTCTACTAATATCAAATACCGGCCTTAATTTGAGGAAGAAATTTCTGAGGATGCACGTCTGGAGTACAGCATTGTATGGCAGTGAAACATGGACTGTGGGAAAACCGGAACAGAAGAGAATCGAAGCATTTGAGATGTGGTGCTATAGACGAATGTTGAAAATTAGGTGGACTGATATGGTAAGGAATGAGGAGGTTCTACGCAGAATCGGAGAGGAAAGGAATATGTGGAAAACACTGATAAGGAGAAGGGACAGGATGGTAGGACATCTGCTAAGACATGAGGGAATGACTTCCATGGTACTAGAGGGAGCTGTAGAGGGCAAAAACTGTAGAGGAAGACAGAGATTGGAATACGTCAAGCAAATAATTGAGGACGTAGGTTGCAAGTGTTACTCTGAGATGAAGAGGTTAGCACAGGAAAGGAATTCGTGGCGGGTCGCATCAAACCAGTCAGTAGACTGATGACCAAAAAAAAAAAAGCTGATTCAGATCACGTTCAGATTTCGTCGAATGGTGTCCATAGTAGTTCCACCCTGTACAAGACGAGAAAAACCGCGGCCTTGTTGCGGTCCAAGCGGGTAGAGTCACGTTCGATGAGGAATTCAGTCCCCCAATTTCCTTACAGAATAATTGAAACTGCCCAACACTACAATGGCCAACAACAATGCAAACCAGCCACAGACTGCACACAGCGACCTGAGCTCAGGTCGTGGCGACAACGAGTGCCCACAATCCAGCAGCTGAATCTGCGGCCCTCACCCTGGATGTCTCCAGGGCATGTGGCGAGCCAAGACGACTGCCTGCAGTAGCGAGCTGTGGAGTGGCCCGCCGCTGGCGCTCCATCTGCTGCTGCATGTAGCCGGTGGTGCGACTCGCCCCGCCGTCCAGGAGAGCTGCCACACTTTAATGCTTTGTTAGTGAACTGGCACCTATTTATATTTGGCTGTGCGCCTCTCTTTTGCTAAATGCGCCGCTCCAAGTCACGTACTCATAACACAGGTTGGCCAGTGGGCCCCTTCTGCCTGTGACTTGCGCCATGCAAACAGCTGTGTGTACTTTTTCCGAGACGCCCCTGTGGCCTCTATTTTACTTCACAACTGCTAGTGAGCGTGACTCACTGTAAACAAACCTGCGCCTAGCTGTAACTTGCGCACTCAGAAATATTGCACCAAATCTGACTTTTCCTATCCCAAACGGTAGTGTCGCTAAATGCTGAAGACCAGTTGCAAATACACAACGCAACAGAATTAAAGATCACTTTTTTCAAACCTCGTAATGCACACCCTTTGCGACACTTAATTTTGAAATTAACCCTCCTCTGTAATGCAAAAAAGCTTGGCGCCTGCGACGTTGTCCTCGGGCTCGGAGACGCTTCAAACATCAAGGCATCGACACTTGGGAGAAAAGGAGTCAGCTGAGAATTTCATATTGTGCAGAGTTGCTGAATGATGCCAGATTTCACCATGGTCTGCCCAGTGCCACTACGCACATGTCACACAATCGGATGGTCTCCTCGGCCACATGTCACCCAATCTTTTGATGCCTCTGCGACGGATGTCAGAACCGAGATGCCCAACGTTGAAATCAAGTTGTTTTCTTTTGAGTGGCCGAGAAAAACATTCAAAACACGACCAAGCTCAGAATCGGTACGAAGAGGCTGCAGGGGATAGCGTAAGGAGCGTCAGTGAAACCATTTCTTTCCGTGGCGCGTTGATTCCCACACATTTCGCGGTTAGAGACACATTCGGGCGTTTCAATTATTCTGTAAGGAAATTGGGGGACTGAATTCCTCATCGAACGTGACTCTACCCGCTTGGACCGCAACAAGGCCGCGGTTTTTCTCGTCTTGTACAGGGTGGAACTACTATGGACACCATTCGACGAAATCTGAACGTGATCTGAATCAGCTTTTTTTTTTTGGTCATCAGTCTACTGACTGGTTTGATGCGACCCGCCACGAATTCCTTTCCTGTACTAACCTCTTCATCTCAGAGTAGCACTTGCAACCTACGTCCTCAATTATTTGCTTGACGTATTCCAATCTCTGTCTTCCTCTACAGTTTTTGCCCTCTACAGCTCCCTCTGGTACCATGGAAGTCATTCCCTCATGTCTTAGCGGATGTCCTACCATCCTGTCCCTTCTCCTTATCAGTGTTTTCCACATATTCCTTTCCTCTCCGATTCTGCGTAGAACCTTCTCATTCCTTACCTTATCAGTCCACCTAATTTTCAACATTCGTCTATAGCACCACATCTCAAATGCTTCGATTCTCTTCTGTTCCGGTTTTCCCACAGTCCATGTTTCACTACCATACAACGCTGTACTCCAGACGTACATTCTCAGAAATTTCTTCCTCAAATTAAGGCCGGTATTTGATATTAGTAGACTTCTGTTGGCCAGAAATGCCTTTTTTGCCATAGCGGGTCTGCTTTTGATGTACTCCTTGCTCCGTCCGTCCGTCGCTAAAATCTTCGGTTGCTGTGAGAAAACTGCGTCTAGATTTCAAGCGTTTGGTGGCTGGCTGAGTTTTGTGGAGGGGGTGGCTCTCTGCCATCTCAGCCCTCGCTCTTTCACTATAGGCTGCCGCTTCTCTTCGCACTGCAGGAGGTGCAATCCCAGCAAGATGGTAGAGCTTGTCTGTTGGCGTCGGTTTCAGACATCCAGTGACGAGCCTGCGGGTCTCGTTCAGAGCAATGTCGACCTGTTTAGCGTGGGTAGAGTTGTACCAGACACTGCTTGCATATTCGCCTGCTGGGAAGCAAACTGCTAGTGCTGTGGTCCTCACTACCTCTGGCTTTGCGCCCCAGGAGGAGTTCGTTATTTTCCGAAGAATATTATTTCTGCCGCTCACCTTCATTTTGGTGTTAATACAGTGCTGTTTATACGTCAGAGCCCTGTCTAGGGTTACTCCTAGGTATTTGGGGTTAACACAGTTTTCGAGGAGTGTGTCCTTCCAGAAGACACGCAGCTTACGGGATGCCTGCTTGTTACGGAGATGGAAGGCGCAAACTTGTGTTTTGCTAGGGTTCGGCTTGAGTTGATTGTCGACGTAGTACTGACAGAGCATGTCTAGCGCATCCGTGAGCTTTATCCTCAAAGGAGTCACCCTGTACGGCCATGGCACGGTCATCGGCGTAGATATAGCTTTCCGTACCAGCTGGCAGTGGTTGATCGTTGGTGTATACGTTAAAAAGTAAGGGTGCCAGTACGCTGCCCTGAGGGAGACCATTTTTCTCGGCCCGCCACCTGCTATGCATCCCTTGGAATTCCACAGAGAACCTACGGTTCTCTAACAGACTTCTCACTGTGGATGTGAATTTAAAGTCCCTGGTAATGGCATACAGCTTCTTCATTAGCAGACGTAAGTTGACGGTGTCATATGCGGCTGTCAAGTCTATAAAGGCGACACCGGTTATTTTCCGGTTCTCATAGCCGTCTTCAATCAGCTGCGTGAGGTTAATTACCTGAGATGTAGTGCTTTTCCCTGGGCGGAAACCTGCTTGTTGGGGGATTAGGTAGGGTTCTATGGCACTGGAGAGGCGATCCTGGAGTATTCTTTCAAAGATTTTAAAGTTATGGCAGAGAAGTGATACGGGTCGGAAATTTCTGGAGTCATCAGCATTTTTGCCTGGTTTTAAAATGGCAATAACTTTAGCCTTCCTCCAGATTGTGGGAATCTGACCTGTCTCCATGCAATTGTTAAACAGTCTCAGTAGCCATTGTTTAACGTTGGGACCAAAGTGTTTAATCTGTTCAACAAAAATCCCGTCCAGGCCCGGGGCCTTCCTTAGCTTGCATTTCGCTATGGCTTTGTCCAGATCTGCCATTGTGAGAGGGGTGGCCAGAGTTGAATTTTCTTGGTGTTCAATCCTGTCTATTTTGGTCTCCGACTTCCTGATTTTGGTGTCGGGTTTCCCATTCTTGAGAAGCTGGTGGGCTAATTGGTAGGCTGTGACGGGAGCATGTCCTGGAGAGAAAGTCGGGTCATTGTTGAGACGTTTAAGGAGTGTCCAGGCTTTCTGACTGCTCCTTTTCATGTCCAATTCCTCTGTTGTCCTCAGCCATTTCTCTCTCCTGGTTTTAGCTAGTGACTCGGTTAGCTGCTCGCCCGCAGTGATAGATTCCGCGGATAGAGGGTTTGCGTCAAACAGTGTCAGGTATTGCTGCAACTGATCCTCTAATTCTGGCGTAAGGCCTTCAACATAATTGCTTCTGCATCCTCTAGGGATCGATTGCTTGGAACACCACTGCACAGCCTTCACGAAATTGTCATAGAATCTTGGTTCAGGTGGTAGGTTGTTTACAGAATCTTCCATGAGGTTTTGAAAGGTTGACCATTCTGCTTTCTTAAAATTGTTCCTAGGGCGAAAAGGTACGCTATGGGGTTTAACAACAGATGTGATCTGGCACATTATTGGACGGTGCTGGGTGTTTGGTATTGGTGAGCAAATTCCTTTTGAGCATTGGGACGTTACTTGATGGCTAACGAAGATGAGGTCCGGGTTATAACCTCTCCCCCATCTGCCACTGTTGTAGGAAGCAGCCAGTTTATTGTCATGTATCAGTTTTAGGTTGTTTAGCTCGCCCAGCAGAACACAGCCGTGCCATTGTCGTTGTCTTCTTGGTAGCCGCACTGCGTACTGTGGCTGTTGAAATCACCGATTACAAAATTAATTCTGTCTTTATTAAAATTGTTTACGTTGGAGCTGGAAAAGTCCACAGTTGGTGGTTTGTACACTGATGTAACAGTGCAGTCACTAAGTTCAATGGTTAGCACTTCAGTATCATTGATGTCGTTTATACTGCTTGAAAGGATCTGTATGTTTGGCCTGGTAAAGATTGCGCTGCCATACTGTCGGTGTGGCCTTTCAGCTACTAGTCGCATGCCGTTTATCTTGGGTCTTTTGAGTGTGCTATCTCTGTGAGTTTCTTGTAGACACAGGACGTCACATTTCTCTTTCTGACAGAGGTCTTGTAGTAGACGTTCTTTGCATGCAGACAGGCCTTCAATATTTACAGAGATAATCGTCAGTGCTGGGCCTGATAAGGTCCTTTTCTGTAGGATTGTCATGTTGCTTCTGGAGTGAAAGGATCAGCCGGTATACAACCGCCCAGGGGACGCCCGAGTATGTGTATTGCATTCACATACTCTTCGTGGAGGCTCCTTTCTTGTCCCCCATCAGAATAGGTAAAGAGCGAAATGTCTGAGTACGTTCAGTTTTGCTCAGCTGTTTGAAAATCAAATAGCGTAAGAGTTTTAGCAGCACAGTAATTCATAAATTTTTCTAAGGGGACGTTTCACCGTGTCCAACTTAAATTTCACAAGTTTCCAACATAGAAACAATTGAACAAAAAGTTTGTTGGACTGGCGTATCACTGGAAAACTGCACGCTTGGTAGTGTTGCTAATGTCTGTTGCAAACTTTGAACATACTGCATTAACTACATGGGCCTTGTGACCAGATTTTTGTGAGTGGGCCGAATTCTTATGTTTGTTCCATTGCAAACATACGGAACCTACTTTTCCTTTCCTTTCACAAGCGTAACAGAAATTTCAGATGTGTTTCACCAATATGTAAGTGAACAAAACGTTTGTTGGACTGGCGTAGCGCTGAAGAAACTGTTAGCTTTCTAGTTTTGCTAATGCCCGCAACAGACTTTGACGCGTCTGCTGCATATTGTTGTCACATCGATGCTCAGCATTCTTAATATCTTCAATCCTTTCCTCTGAGCTATAAGAAAATTGCACAGGCCACGGAAGCTGATTCAGAATGGAACATTTTGCTGAAGAAGATTCGCACGACTTGGCCTCGCTCATTGCATAGCATCAAGAGCTCCGTAGTGCGCCGATACTTTGCAAGTCGGCAAAGCCTCGTTGTACAGCAAGGTGTGATTCTTGTTTAAAATGACAATGGACAGTCTCGTGTATTGATCCCCAAAGTTTTTTAAAAAGAAGTCTTGCAGTTACTCCACCGAGGACATTGAGGTATTGTTCGTACGAAACAGTTAGCGTGTCGACACTGTACTTGGCAGGGTATGGACACCGAAATAGAACAGATGACGTCACAGTGTCACACATCTACGGAAAATCAGTGTGCTCCGCCACAAAAATTCTCTGCTTCTCCTAAGCCGCAATCACCATGGCAAGGAGTACACATAGGCGCTGCGGGACCTTTTTGGAACATTCGTTGATTGCTTTTGGTAGACTCTTATAGCAAGTTTCCTTTTGCTGTGCCAATGAACTCAGACGTTATCCTCTATTTCTTGCCTCGAAGATATGCCTGAAGTCATAGTGTCGGACAAGGGATCTCCGTTCTCGCCAAATGAATTTGAAACATTCTGTGAACGCATTGGCATACGGCATCTAACTAGTGAACCGTTCCATCCACAGTCAAACGGCTAAGCGGATCGTTTTGTGAGAAACTTCAAACAGCAAATGGCTAAACTTCACACCGCACACCCCGGGGATCAAGCATTGCAACTGTTTCTCGCCTCCACGGGATCGACCATCGCTGGCAGAATTGCTTCACCGCCGCCGCCATCGGACACTGCTACACCCATCTCAGCATCCGACGCCGAAGGAAGGCCGCAAGTGTCGATTCGCGCCGCTTGCTATTGTATTTTTCGGACTCTTAGCTGCAGTAGACGGTGGGCGCGAGGCGAGATCCTTCGTCGACTTGGCGCGTGCATGTATCTCATTCCAGGCCCAGACGGATTTCAGCGCCGACATCACAACCAGATTCGCCAGTGTCATGTGCACGATGATCCTCCTGTATCTCTTTCCGCAGATTCACGGATCCCGAGGACAGCGCGGTCTCAGCAGCCGCCAGCCGGTGTCATCACGACACCGCGGGACGACCCCATGAAGGCGGAGCCTTCGCGTCCTCCCCCTCCTCTCGTCCTACCGACGGAGCTGGACCCACAAAGGATGGGGCCCCTCCACGCCCACACCAACGTGGTGACCAAACCAAAAGTTCTACAGTCACCTCCGTATAACATGTTAGTTTTTGAATCAGGAGTCACAGGATGCGGGCTGTGATGTTGTCCATGCGTCTGGCGTCTGGATAAGATTACTCATTAACATGGTCCATTAGGAGTGGACGAAAGCGATCGAAGGGTAGCGGTTGTAAGGGCAGAGGAAAAAAAGTGCCAAGGCAAGCGACAAGGAAGAAAAAAACCTCTGCGACAGTAGGACGGGTAGTAAGGGCAGTAGCGGCTTGCTATCTGCGACAGTGCACGCAAGGTGTGGCTATGTTAGTGCGAGGTATCGTGCATCGTTACCTTTGTCGTTGCTGGTGCTCGTTGCGGGGCTTGCTGCAGTTGCTGCGTCCCTGCAACAGTTCAAGGTCGTTGTACATTAGTGGGCGATCGGTCATAGATCGGCTCACAGACAGTATAGGGGGTGCGTGTGGTTCGTTTGCGTGCTGTGTACAGTACGGTTTCCCTGCGGTTGCCTGTTTTTCGGCCGGTTGAGCATCTGGGGTTACCAGTAGTAGCTGTGTTGCAGGGGCTCGCCAGTACTGTCGTGTTAGCGTGCTATGGACCATAGATTTTTAGTTCCTAGGCAATAGTGTCTTTGGCCTGTTATGCAACCATCTATGGTTGTGGTCGTAGTTACCCAGAGAAAGGATAAACGGGTTGCGCGAGTGTCTCGTGTTATTCTAGAGTAGTGTGGAGAGTTTTTGGAATACCCGCAAGATGGTATCTAGCCGGCATTCCCGGTGAAGGCCCGCGATGCGTGTGTAGCGCGGAGCGTTGCTTATGATTCTGAGTACTTTGTTCTCTATGAGCTGCAGACTGCGCAGGCGAGTGGGCGCAGCGTATCCCCAGACAGGGGCTGCGTACGTCATCAGGGATCGTGTAAGTGTCATGTACATGGACCTAGACACCCTCCTATTCAGTGTGCTACGCCTGTTAAGCATAGGGTAGAGTTGTTTGAGCCTCGCGTTTGCTTTGTTGGTCACGTGTTGAATGTGGTCCCCTTAGAGTAGTTTCCTGTCCAGCCAGACACCGAGGAATTTGACCTTCTCGCGGCAACGTATTGGGCGTGTGTGTAGTGTTATTGGGTTGCAGTGGTGATATTTGCGCAGTTGCTTCGGTCTTCTAGTGAACAGAACGGCCTCGCACTTGTCGACGTTTATTCTAACACGCCATTTCACCAGCCAAGGATCTGCCGTTCTGACTGGAGTCTGTAGTCGTGAGTTAATGTTAGACGGCTTCCAATCTTGCGCAAGGATGGCGGTGTCATCCGCGTAGATTGTCACCGTCGTGTTGTGTGTAGCTGGGAGGTCGTTAATACAGTGGTTAAACAGTAAGGGCCCTAGGATGCTTCCTTGGGGTACTCCTGCCTGGATACCATGTCGTGTCGATTGTTTGCCCTGCACGTTGGTGTTGAAACTCCTGTCCGTGAGATACGAGGGTATGAGACGTACGAGCCCGTCGGGGGATCCTCCGTCGTTGAGTTTGCGTATTAGGCCGTTGTGCCATAATAGACGGTCGAAAGCATTTTCGATGTCCAGGAACACCGCCCCAGTCACTTTGTTTGTGTTGTATCCGGAGCTGGGACCCACACGCACCGCAGCAGCCGACGCCTTCTATATCTTGTTATTGGCCTCAAGAGGTGGACGCGTACCCTTCTGGTCGTATTCCGGGGGACGTTTCCTCCAGAGCGAAGGCCGAATGGCGGGGCACGACTGGAGGTCTGCCGCCCCTGCAGCCACAGCTTCCAGTCCGTCGCAGCATCCACCATCGACGCACCTGCCTCCCCCGCCGTTGTCGTGCTCCCTGTACGACGACGGTCCGTCGCTTTGGAGGGAGGGGGGGAGGGAGAACGAGCGGAGAGGACTGTGAAGAAGACCTCAGCCAACTGCACACTGACCGAGCCCACTCCAGGACGAAAGCGCCATAGGAGCCGCCTCTATGCGAAGACGACATACGCCCCGCACAAGACTGTTCGCGCCCAATTCTGCAGCAACGTCAACATTAGCGACCTTTATAGAAGCGTCAACACCAGATACTTTGCTTGTACGTTCTATGTAGCACCAACTTGGAATTTTTACACAGAAGAGATTTCTTATTTTGCCTGTCGCCCTTTGCTTGCGACACATCTATGTAATACTCAAAGTTAAGTATTGTCACTCACTTTTTTGTAAATAAACCTGATTAATACGATTTGTTTGAATTGTTTGTCTAGCGATCCGTGAAAGCAGGTTTCCTCCACACCCCACATTTCACGACTAGGCAGGATTCGACAGTTACTGTTTTCTTTTTCTTTCATTACCATTGGAATGAAGTGCACAAAATTTTTTACATACGCTTCCAACGCAACTCTGTCTATAGATCATATCTTGAATTCATACTGTAGAAACTACCTGTTCACTTTCTGCTGATTGTCGGTATGCTCCTTTGTCACTTAATATTCCGTGTCTCTATTAGACAATGCAATTACGATAATATCATATTGGAGTCTTACGTTGTGTTCCCTTGCTTGCAGAAAAATAATATTGAATTAAGGAGGGTCTTCTATTTTGTAAGTACACTATTATTGTATTGCTTTAATGCTCAAACATGTTTCACAACAGTTGTAGCGTCATCAGTACGCTTTTTTCTTTTTCTTTGTCTGAGATATACGAGTATTCATATAGACTTTATTTACGTTAGGAAATACGTCACAAGTTGGTATTGTTCTTTTTTAAATTTTGTTGACAGAATCAGGACATACATAATGTAAGCAAAAGGTAGAATATATATTTAATTTGTGTGTATGTATTTTGGACAAATAAAGGGAAAAACTCATTGAGTATGCCATAACTGTTGTAAAAACAAGTTTGGGTATTTAAATAACAGTTGTGTACTTGCAAATACGCGGATCCTCTTTAATTCAATATTAATTACGATAATATTCCAATTACTCGTTAGAGTGTCACCATCTTGTCATGACAAGGAGGTTTTCCGATATATCCATTGATTTTACAAGACTATTATCTTCTTAATGTATCTAGATACAAACTTGGAGTGAATTTTAACTCACGCACCGAAACTAAATGTTCTCCTAGACGGCAGCTATAAATTGCTCATAACGTTGTGCATCTTATACAGCTCACAGCATTTCAATGCCGCAAGTGCTTTACGCGTCTTGCATTGCACCAATTGTGCTCTGTTTCGACAGGGTGTGATATGTGTTTTGGGGGAGGGAGTTGTGGAAGGCTTCATCCAAGTGACTCCCCTTCCTACAACTTGAGGTGCACTGTGGTGTCGCACAGAGTAAGCAGTAAACGCAGTAGCTTAACGATTGCTCCCAAAAATGTGGGACATATGAATGTTTGTTTTCCGTCCACTGCAGGGCGTGCAAGACGTTTGCGAACGGAAAATGAAGCCAGTGATGATTAACGTAACAGAAAAAAGAACACTAAGATTGTATGTTTTAACTTAATACTCTTTTGTCGTTATATTACCACAGATTTGCATAATTTGACAGAATTGATTTCGTGGATAATTTTATAGATAAGATAACCCAGAATATATTCCAGTGACATCGTTTCAACAGTAACAAAAATATTGGTACTTATCTTCAACACAGGATCTTGTCACAATATAATAACCAGTCGGTGGTTTCTCGTTACAATTCATTTATTTTTTCCGAGCGCGAGACATTTACCCGTGGTTCTACATTCACCAAGTCCGGCTCTCATCAAATTGTAGTGTGAGCAACACCATGTCGACACAATAATAAGTTCTCCATATAGTACCAACCAAATAATGCCAACAGTTACAAGTGTGTGAGCTATTTATAAAATTGTTAATAATACAGAAGCATTGATCATTGTTAAAAATTTAGAATACAATTGAAGCTACAAGTGTACAAAGAATTTTTCACTTTTCGTACTGTTTTTTACAGATTAAATTTCGGTCTTATCATTTGAAACTATAGCTGTTTATAAAACTCGAAAATTAACTAACGAAATATCTACATATGGGTTTTTCAGTCACAAAATAATTTTTAATACTGATTATTCGACACGTAAATTAATTCCAAAATTGGCGTAATATGCTTACAAAGATTTAATATCATTCTTTTCATTTCTATGTAAATGATTACTTAAATACCTTTTCTGTTATTCCTGAAATTTTACTCAAAAGCTTGGAAACAATTAGTCTTTCATTGATCTTTACCTGTTAACGAAACGTAAAATGTTAGAAGAAATTAGATTAACGCAAAAAGGAAAGTAAAACATTCTAATAACATTTAATTATAGTTTAGTTTGGTAAAACGAAAAACTTTCAGTTGGCAATTTAATGTAACCACTAATAAATATAGGTCCTATCAGCTTGTTTACTAAGCTGGAATCGTGTTATTCAAAAATACCTGACACTGACAGTTCCAATACAACCTGCATCCATGTAAACGATATACACTTCTAAAATTGAGTGCTTCAAGTTTTAGTCATATGCGACAGTCTAAATTCATCCAAAGTTTCTCTCTTCATTCATGTAGAAGATATTTTTGTGAACGAATATAAATTTGTCAGAGTTGGCATCCTAATTATTACACTTAATGTTTTCAACATGTTACATGATTATGTAAATGAGTAAAGGTTAACCTATTAAACATAAGAGAAAAGGATTTATGTACTACTTGAAATAGTTTCTCTAATATATCTGTTCATCTACTGAACCATAGATTTCCACAATGGTTTAAGACTTACCACAATGATTTTATTTTGCTATATATTCTTTTTACTTGCAACAATCATCTGTTTTACTACATGTTATTTGCTCCTAGTAGTTTCTAGGCATCATCTTTGTCTACAAAGTGTGACACTTTACAAGTGACCTATTACAACAGAATAAGGAGCCTCGTACCATTGGAGGTACTTTGTTTCAGTTGCTTCATTTTCAAATTTACATTTAAGTCCAGTTTTTAATCAAAGACCTCCGAAGGGCCATGCTCTGAAATAGTACGAATGCGTGCTTTCACGGCGATATCCGTTAATAAAACAGTCTCGAGTTTCAAGCCGCATCAAGTGGTTTACTGCCCACGAGCTGTTGGCAGGGATCTCCTTTGACATTGTCAAGTGGATGACCACTTGACAGTGGCAGAGGAGATCTCTGCCGAAAGCTCGTGGGCAGTAAACCACTTGATGCGGCTTGAAACCCAAGAATGTTTTATTAATTCTGAAACAGTGATCTGTTTCTCTGTTAGACAGTGCCACAGGTTACCCCAAAATCGAAACGCAACACATATATGTCATGTTAACACACGCCAATTCCACCTGATGATGGAGGTGTAAGGGTTTCAAACGCGCTTTGGGAATAAAAAAACAGTGACTGGTAACATTTTACTTGATATGGTTACCTGACATTCTCAGCAGGAAAACGATTTCTAAATCTCAAAAATGTAACGGTCTTACCAGAGAAGTTTATTTGCTGAGATCGAAATATATACATTCACCGCCAAAAAAGAAATTAGTACTCCATTTTAGATGTTACCAATTCACTCGAGATTTATTGCCGCTACAGTGTATAATGCGTACATGAAATAATTACATTTAGAGATAGCGCAAGCAGTTCCGAGGTACAAGGTATCGACCAATGCTGCAACACCCATATTTGTGTGGTGTAGCCTTCACAGGCGACAGTGCAGACGCTGACCTTAGCATCCAGTCGATAGTACAGATGGCGAATACTGTCTTGAAATACGTTATTCCACACCTGCTCAAACTGTTCACATAGTTGTGTAACAGTTGTAGTCTGACGAGCCGCACGACTCACTACTTGTCCATCATATCTCACATGTGCTCTGGAGCTCATGCTGGCCAGGGAAGTTGCTGAACGTCTTGCAGAGCACCTTGAGTTTCATGGGCAGTGTGTGTGCGAGCAGTATTCTGTTGGAACAACAAATCACCTTTCTGTCTGCAAGAACGGCAAAACGACATGTCTAATAACATTCTGCATGTACAGAGCACCAAAGGTGAAAGAGAGTTGTAGCTAATGGCACTCAAGACCCTGAGGCCTGGGCTGGGTTCAGCGTGTCTCGGATGAATGCAATTTACGAGACAGTGATCACCAGGTCCAAGTCGTACATGTAAACGACCATCACTCGCGTGCAGGCAGAATCTGCTTTCATCGCTGAGGATCACTGCGCTCCATTCCATTTTCCAAGTGATCCTCTGACGACGGCAGTCGATTCGTGCAAATCGATTCTCTGGAAAACTGGCTTGAGGTGTGCGTGGTTGTTATCCCACTGCTAACAACCAGTTCGCTACAGTTCGTGTTGACACGTCTGGGCTCACAATGCATCTTATCTGGGCTGTGGTAGCTCTACGATCTGCCACCACTGCTGCCCTTTCAATGCAACGATCATGGCGGGCGTTTATGCTGCGTGGACGTCCAGAACCTCGTGTAAGAACGTGAGAATGGTCACGTGATCACTGAGACCAGCACCATGGCACATCTTATTGCAGCAAGTCCAACTGGTGCGCAGTTCTCCGAAAGGACCATCCGCCACACTGCAAGGCACAACTTGCCCCTTTCAAACTCTCTCAGTTGGCTGTAGGAAGTGCGAGTTCATCTCCATGGCACGTTTGCCTGCTTGCTTCAGACGTTTCTGTTGTAACTGACAATTTGAAAGTTTTTGCAACACAACTTTTATTTACTTGAGTCTACATGGAAATGATTGAATAACAACGAAAAGTCACAATCACAAAGCCAGTAAAAATTTGCTACTGGAGGCAACAAAATGTAACTTCTAAGTTTCCCATACGAGTCCGTAGTAAAACACACACACACACACACACACACACACACACACACACACACACACACACACACACACACACACACACACACACACACACACACACACTTAATTTCAAGTCCTATTCCGATGGCGAAGACGTAGTCTTCCGTGGAGACGTCCTTGAGGTCCGTATTATGCATGAACTGACGTCCGGTGCTGGTTCTAGCCTTCAAATAGTATTGGCCAGCCAATCAGATGTTGGTGTAGTAATACTTCCTGCAGGCCATCTCGAACTCCCTCTGCAGGAAGTAGTACGCTGAATGTCTGTTTCCAAAACATCCTATGTTTACCATTGCTTACGCCTTTGGCATAGGCAACCTCGGTCCTGTGTAGTGCTAGATGTGTTGCATGCCCGCAGGGGTTACCTTGGCGACAGCGGAACAGTTCCCACCACACTGATCCTTGTGGTTGTGAGCACTCCCTATTAAAGGACAGAAAGAGATCGTACTTTGGTAGTTATTGCACTACGCTATCTGTTGGTGGATAACAATGAAGCCATTATAAATACATCTACTACCCTCCAGGCGGCATATGTCGTCACTGGATGAAGACTGACGTCTTCTTTGCAGGTGTACAAATTTTCCTGCTGTGTGTATATATACCTGTACAACTAGTCTCGACAACTTAAACTGCCATCTTAAGATCATCTGTAATGGCACTTGCTAGATGTTTCCAAAGAGGTATACGTAAGATAAAAAAAAGGGAGCAATGCGATGCAGCAGAGATGCTGTTAGATGGGACAGATGTGACTTTTTTTTAAGTCGTAAGAAACAGAGGAGTGTACTGTTTCTTTTTAGGAAGAGAGGACGCGAACATTTTATTGTTCCTCCTATTGTAAAAGTTTCGTTAATAATATTGCATTTTGAGTTAATATAAACAACGTCAAGTTAAATGCAGTGTCCGTCTATTCATTTGACAAACAATTCATCTCACCACATCGAAATATGAGTTTTTTTCATTAGGCAACATGGTCCACAATTTAGTAACTTCTACGGTGGTTGTATTCAAGACGAAGAAAATACTACTAAGAACGTTTACTATTAAATTTCTTGGAATGTTTGTTTCAGATATGTTTGATGGTATCTCTTCGGGAGCCGGCCGTAAAATCATTTCATTAACCTCCTTCTATGAATTCACAGTTAAAAGTCATAAAACATTTCCAATTCAAAAACGCTAATTCATCATCCAGCCAGTAGTAAAAATAGAATACACGTCTACATGCACAGACAACTGTACCACTCTAAGGAGCGTCTTCCTCAACGAGTTGTTCCCAAATCTGTCTGTGACTAAACAACCACACTACACAGAGTGGTACAATTGTCTATTAATGTAGATGATCTGAAGGCGGAAATTTAGCTTGCCGAAACTAGTTGTCTATTGTCATCTGTAAAAATAAACTTGTCTAGTAGGAAGATTACATTAGTAAAATTGTCATTTCCATTAAATATCATTAACACTTATGGCAAAACTTAACCTAAAATATTCTCACTTAGAGTTTTGTGCAACGGGACGAAACTTTCTGAAATACAATGAAGAGACATTGTTATCGCTAGGAGGAACATGAACATTTGTTGAAGCAGTTTTGAACATGGCAGTCTTTCAGCAACCATATATAAGTTTCAATGGAGAAATAACACATCCAACCAACTGCAAATAATTTTTTAATACATTGGTCTGGGTTTCGACATCTCTAAGCATGTCTTCATCAAAGTGAAAATTTAAACGCCCTATAAAATAACACATAGAAAAATAAGTTTGACAGAAGCATTAACCAAGATGAAAAACGTCGTAACATAGAAAGGTTACTTACGTAAAGCTGTATTCGAGAAGCAATAGTTGAAGTTTAGAGCATGCTCAAGTCAAAAAATTGGAAACGTCATAGAATCTCGTACGTACTCCTTGCAAGGAACAGCATCAGACTGAGCGGCGCAGTGGCTCGCATTGCTGTTACGGGAACAAAAAAAATGGCTCTGAGCACTATGGGACTTAATATCCGTGGTCATCAGTCCCCTAGAACTTAGAACTACGTAAACCTAACCAACCTAAGGACATCACACACACCCATGCCCGAGGCAGGATTCGAACCTGCGACTGCAGCGGTCACGCGGTTCCAGACTGAAGCGCTTAGAACCGCACGGCCACACCGACCGGCTTACGGGAACAAGACAGAAGTTTTGCCTATCGGGCGCTGGCAATGACATATGCCCGTGTGAGACATTATAACAGAAATAATCAAATTAAACAACAGTTAATTATAAACAAAAGTCTGAGAGCTTAATGTGGTAGTCGAGTAAATGAAATAAACTAAGAGCCATCTATTAGGATTTCCTGAAATGCCCATTACGTAAAGAGCAGAGTATTGTAGCATATTTACGCGAACAGGGGCACAGTCCAAAAAGATCTGCACGAAGGAAACTTTAGTAGTAAAATTGCACATGAGATTTGAAGTGAAAGGTGTTTTGGAACTTGAGACATGAAAGCACAGTAAAAAATAAAGCAATCAAAAATGCACCAGTAGTGGATTATAGCCACTAAAAACTTTTGCTACGTAACTGTAACAGTTCGTTGAGGATGACACCATCGTTCTTAGAAATATGCTTGAAAATCTCCATCTCTTCGAGTACGTCGAGCCTGTGTCCTTCCATCTCGCTATGAAAAATGAACATTTCTTCAACATTTTTTGGTTTGTGACCGGCGTAATGGAATTAAGTACTTTAGTGCCTCTCTTCCCCCATGAATGTTTCTTATACCTGACACTGAAAGATCTTCCAGTTTGTCGCATATCGTAAATCGGAGACGTATCACAAGTAATTTTATAAACTCCTGATCTGTGTATAGGTGCAACTGTGGGCTTGAGATTATGGATAAGATTTTTCTGCAAGTTATTGTTAGGAGAAAAGGCAACTTCGCATCCATAGTTTTTAACTAGAAGACGACGAATTCTGTAAGAAATAGGGTTCAAAAATGGAATCGAAAAAACTTTTTTATACTCGTTACTGTCAGAAAAAGCACTGATGTCTAAAGTAGTCACTTTAGCTTCAGTTTTAACTTTGAAGATGTTTTCGACTAACGAGAGATCATTTATAACTGTTATTAACTGCAATAGTTTTTATTAAGTTCATCTCATCGTTAACCTTGTCTGTTGAAGCAGCTGCTCTGTGTTGATATGTAGGTACTCGTAGATTAAGTAGTTTATTAAATACAGCCTAGTTAACGCATTGCGACTTGGGTACATCCAAACCCCTCCCACACCATAATCATCTCCTGGTGTTGCAGTTCTTCGTATGTCCCGGTGGAGGTTCGAATCCTGCCTCGAGCATGGGTGTGTGTGTGTTTGTCCTTAGGATAATTTAGGGCAAGTATTGTGTAAGCTTAGGGACTGATGACGATAGCAGTTAAGTCCCATAAGATTTCAGGCACATTTTTTTTTCTTCGTACGCCCGTGCTTGCTATGAAAATAGGACGAGACGTGCCGCCTGATACAAGACACCTTTTCAGTTTAGTTTTACCCAGACATTCGTAGAAAGTGCACTGCCAAACGACCATAAGTCACAGAAACCACCGTATTCACCTCGCCAAAACATATGAGAAAACACTGCAACACCAAAGCCATGACAAGTTGTAGATTGTGTAGCAGAGTAGCTACCAACTTAAATTCCCAATAGCTTCATGTAAGTAAGAAAATAAAATAACCCACTGAAGACAGCACAAAAAGTGCTGAAACATGTCTGGGTAAAACGAAACTGAAAAGGTGTCCTGCTGAAGGCCGAATTCCTCGTCCCTTCCAAGCCTCTTGCATTACGCCACAGTTTCGATTTGGCGTTACCGTGCAGAATGAATGTGTGTTTTCCTGAAACTTTCTGGCAGGTTAAAACTGTGTGCTGGACCGAGACTCGAACTCGGGACCTTTGCCTTTCGCAGGCAAATGCTCTACCAACTGACCTACCCAAGCACGACTCACGCTCCGTCCTCACAGCTTTAATTCCGCCAGTACCTCGTCTCCTACCTTCCAAACATCACAGAAGCTCTCCTGCGAACCTGGAGAACTAGCACTCCTGAAAGAAAGGATATTGCGGAGACATGGCTTAGCCACAGCCTGGGGGATATTTCCATAACGAGATTTTCGCTCTGCAGCGGAGTGTGAGCTGATATGAAACTTCCTGGCAGGTTAAAACTGTGTGCCGGATCGACACTCGAACTCGGGACCTTTGTCTTCATATCAGCGCGCACTCCGCTACAGATTTAAAATCTCATTCTGTGTTTTCCTCTTTGCCCCTTTACTGCAGGCTACTTGCGGTGGTCAGCGGACAGATGCAGAACGCAGACTCCGCGCTGTGAGCCGGTGCAGCCTGCAGCTCAGAGGCCGTCCGCGGAATCCCATCAGCAGCAAAGCGGCCGGCTGACCGACGGAACACCTGCGCCCCGCCCGGCGCTCAGCCTAATGAAGCCCCACCCACGCGCCTTCTCACACGCCAGCCGCAGCAGCCGGGGACTCCTCACAAGGCGCTCAACATACTACCAGCAGAGTGCACGCAGAGCTGAGTTTCTAGTGAATTCATGAAGATAAATCTAGAAATGCGTTAGGATGAAAAGGTTGTGAGGCTGTACCACTTCAAGTGAGACACAGACCGAAAGCTGTACAGCAAAAACCACTCAAAAGTTGCAAATTTTACTTTCTTTTATTCACTAGCTGTCTAGTTTGTGGCCGAGACACATAGGCAAGTGTTGTGTACATAGTTCCACGTAGTCAGCGCGTACACAACTTTCCCACTACAGCGCGCCCCGCTAAGCACAACAGCGCAGGCGCAGCGCTCGTCTGCCTCCGCACTACGAGATGACGCTGCCTTAGAGACGGACCAAATTCTGCTTCCGCCGAACCCCGTATTAATATGTAACGCAGTCAATGAGATTGTTACTAACGTAGAACCTTTTCTCCTCGTGGATCACACTTGTGCAGTGATACCTGAATGCGCAAGGTATTATAACGAGTGTACAGACATCCGATTAGTGAGTCTGCATTTGTCTGCACCAGTCTGTACCAGTCTGCGTTAGTCTATAGTAAAGTTTCAGTCTGCAACTAATACAATTATCATATTTCTGTACATAGCCATGAAGAGTAAAGTATAGACACTTAGTCGAGTATCAGAGATACGTGAGAATAAGATTAATGTACCAAGACCAAAGGAACTTCAGATTGTCAACTGTAAACAGCATCCAGAATAAAGTTACGTAAGTTTTTTGCTTGTTACTATTTTAATAAATGCGTGTGAAAATTAATCAGGTTCTGTTTAAAGTTGGTCACCGTCAATCTGCTACTCTAAGCGTGCAAGTGGCATTTCTATAGTCTGACCTAACGGCAGAAGATAAACACGCCACGATAAGACCACGAGACATATTGCTGACACTCGCCTACTTCGTTAGAGCGACAAGTCAAATAATCTGATGGTGTGTGTACATCACAGCAAGATTGGTATTTCCGAAGGTGTGAAATCCATGTCAAAAATTTGCGATGAACAGTTACAAAGCACACAGGTAAATGTCTTTGTAAATTTTTGATATGGTTTTCACATCTTCGGAAATACCATTTTTAACTATGCTACGATGATTTGAAAAATGGGTTTCCGCCCCGGTAGCGTTCTCGCTTCCCACGCCCGGGTTCCCGGTTTCGATTTCCGGCGGGGTCAGGGATTTTCTCTGCCTCGTGATGACTGGGTGTTGTGTGATGTCCTTAGGTTAGTTAGGTTTCAGTAGTTCTAAGTTCTAGGGGACTGATGACCATAGCTGTTAAGTCCCATAGTGCTCAGAGCCTCAGAGGGTTTCCACCCGAAACTAGCTGAGCCTGTACAATTTGCTGTTTTGAAGAGCGCCCCACAGGGCGTAGTGTGAAGCAGTCGCCTTCCGTTTCTGGCAGTGGCGCCGCTGTGGCAATCGCAGCTTTGGTGTCTCCCTCTGGTGGGAAAGGGGAATAGTTGCCTGTTCACGTGCATTTAAGGGGCGCTATGCGCTCGCTAGGGGAGAGTCTAGTCAGATGGTCAGCCGGGTCAGTGTGGGGCAGTCAGTGTCTGTCTGTTGCCCGGAGTGCTAGTATGTGTTAGGCCGCCAGTCTGCTCGAGTTTGCTCAGGCAATGGGCGTTGGCGGTTGGAACGATCGGTTGGTCGGTCGCGCACTGGGACACACGATGACTTGTCCGTCTTGAGCGTTGGCGCATGTGAGGTCGCCACGGGAGTCCAGTGGCCCGCGCCGTATAGCGAGGGGTAGTGGCTTCGCGGCCGACACTAGAGCAACTGGAGTCAACCCACGACATCAGTGTGGCCGGTGCGAGCTGCGACGCCGTGTGACGGGAGATTGGCGCGTCTTCCTGCGTCCGTTGAAGCGGCTGGCAGCGGACGGTTCGGGAGAGTGTTTTGAGGGTGCTGCGCCAGGTCTTCGCCAGAAATCGCAGTTTATTAGAAATTAAGTGATTCATGATATGTTGTTTCATTTACTTGTTACATTTTACTTGTTTCCTTGGTCAGTCTCCCGTCCCCAGCTTGCTCGTCTGTCTCCCTTTCGCATTTGTTAGGCAGTTAGAGTCTGTCTGTCGGTCTGTCGTACTTTAATAGCTGCCTCTGTCATGTTTGTCGGATTCGGTGTTAACGAATTTATTGCTTAAGGTGTAAAGGCCGAATTCCTGAAATATGTTTTTATCTTGCCTATCATCTTGAGAGGCGGTATACGTGTAATGTAGAGGATGTTTGCACATTTTATGTAAGACTGCATTTCATGGGTTTTTATTTAAATGCTCATTTTAGTATATAAAGCTGCCACCCTTCCACCGTAAGAGTTTTCTTTTAAAAACAATTTGCACTTTCGGTGGAAAGTATTTCTTTTTAATGTGAGTGTTGTGTACCATTTCCATCCCTCCTGCGGGGTGTATAGTTTGTGTGTTTGTGTGAGTTGTTAAAGTTTTAGTTTAAAGTAATCTGGTGTGTTGCAGATTTGCAACAGTGTAGTCTTTCAGAGGTTGTTGTGAGCGGTCGTGACTACGGCCGTGTTAAAAGGGAGCGGCAAGGTTCTCAGCCCGAAAGCTCATACTGCCAAAAACAGAAAGTTATTTCTGCCTCTGAATAAATTGGAATAAATTGTAACTTGATATGTAAAGGGTGCTTTCAGATTATTATAATTTTTAAATCTCTTTTTTTAAAAAAAGGAAGGGTTTTTAGGAATAAAATTTCCATTTTTTCATCAGTTACTCACTGACAACTACTTCCACGCTCACATAGTGTGAATAAATGTGTTACTGTTCTTGATGAATCGCTAATAAATGAAGTAAATTCTTTAAGAAAAGATTTTGAAAGTAAAACCACGGTTCACTAACCACTGAGTGAATAAAAAAGAATAATTTGTAACTTTGGACTGGTTTTTTGTTGTACTGATTAACAGGAGTTGCAGACCAACAGCTATTCCAGCATGCTGGACATTCGTGTATACAGACCGAATTATTCCCCTCCTTTACGGTGAAAATGCATTGTGTAGCACGCGTAAGGTGAATCAAAATCATATAAACAAATATTTCTGGTTGTCCCCATTTCTCGTGTCGCATCTTCCACCTCCTCTAACCTTGGTAATCCCGTAATTCTTATGTCGGCTCGCAGCCTCACTTTACTGGACGAAAGCAAGACAATGGTCTGCAACAGTGTCTTCTCTTTCTTGTTTGGCGGCTTGGCGCCCCCTAGTGACAAACCGCCCGCAATCTGGATAGCTATCTCTAGCTGGTGTCTATCGATAGCGCTGCCAGATACTAAAATCATTGAATCACGAATACCTTTCTGATAGTTTGCAGGTGGAAGGCCTCTCTTAGCTTTTTCTTAGGAATAACCTTTTTCTATACTGTCTTCGACGTCTACTTTCGTTCATCTCTGTACGAACGTCGAAATAGCAGACACTGAGGTAACCGATCCCTGAATAAAAAAGCAACTACAATAACTTAGTATTGAAAAGTAGTCAGGACGAGACGAGATACCTATAAGACACTTCAAAGATTATGTCAAAGAATATGCTCCCCTTTTAGGAGATTGTAGATCGATGGAGGAATAAAGGATTTCTCCTTCCGAACAAGCCTTGGAAAGTCCAACGGTACCGACTGGCTGCCGTTTCGTCCTGAACCCACAGGCGTCACTGGATGCGGATATGGAGGCGTATGTGGTCAGCACACCGCTCTCCTGGCCGTATGTCACTTTACGAGACCGAAGCCGCTACTTCTCAGACAAGCAGTTCGTTAGCCTCACAAGGGCTGAGTGCACCCCGCTTGCCAACAGTACTCGGCAGACCGGATGGTCAACCATTCAAGTGCTAGCCCAGCCCGACAGCGCTTAACTTAGGTGATCTGATGGGAACCAGTGTTACCACTGAGGGAAGGCCGTAGGCAAAGGATACCTACGGAGGAAAGAAAGGGCAAGTCACACCCGTTTTCAAGAATGGTTGTAGGACAGACGGGCATAATTATGGGCCTGTATCTTTGATGTCAATGAGTTGTAGGATTATGGAACATGTTTTATGCTAAAAAAAAAACATGACGTTTTTGGACAACGAAAATCTCTTCTATAAAAATCAACATAGTTTCTTCAGAGATCTTGCGAAACTTAGCTCGCTCTATTACTTGATGATGCCCATAGCGCTATAGGCAAGACGCTTAGGATAATGCCGAGTTCTTTGACTTTAGGAAAGCATTTAACGTCTGTGTTAACGGAACAAAATCGTTACATGTAAAGGAAATTTACGGAATACTCGAAGGAAGTGTGATACGACCGTTATTATTTATAACGTATATACTCGTAAACGATCTAGGAGAAAGCATCGTGAGAGCTTTAAAAATGATCGAGGTGATGCGGTTGTCTATATGAAAGTAGCAACGCCAGAATAGATTTGCAGAATGACTCGCAGAGGACTGATAAATGTTGCAGGCTCTGGCTGTTGACGCTGAACGTAAATAAATGGAACATATTGTGTATACAAAGAAACAAAAGACATTATATTATTGATGACATTGTATTATTGATGCGAAATTTCCGGAAACAGTATCTACCGTCAAATATCTAGGACTGACTACCCAGAGCGACCTTAAGTGAAATATCCATATAAAACAAATAGTAGGAGTAGTAGATGCCAGACAGATTCATAGAAAGAATCTTAAGGAAACGTAGCTCATCGACGAACGAAGTGACTTACAAGGTGCTTATTCTGCCGATTCTTGGGTGTTGGTCATTAATCTGGGTTCTTGACTGGTAGGACTGATTGAAAAAACAGAGAAGATCCAACGAAGAGAGGAGCGAGAGCGTAACGAAGATGCTCAACAAAGTCCGGTGGTAGACGTTATAAGGGAGAGATTTGCTGTACAAGTTTCAAGAGAGCACTTTCCGGGAAGAGTCGGACAACATCTCACGAAATGACCATAATGAGAAAATTCGAGAAATTAAGGCTAATGCAAAGGCTTACCGACAATCATTCTCTGCACGTGCCATTCGCAGAGGAAGGGGGGGATCTGCGGTAATAGAAGTAGCCTCCGTCTCACACCCTTAGATAGCTTATGGAATAAGATGTAGGTGTCGAACTGAACAGGGTTTAGTTTTAGTTGTATGTACGGTTGTTACCTTTAGTCAAGCACAATCCCTTGCAATTTAGAAAGCTGATGTCGACAGACAGAACACACTTATTAATCAGATGCTCCTACAGTTATAGCAATATCATTAGTGAGTAGTGCAGCACGTGTAGCCATGGTTGTGAAAAGACAGTTTACTGGGTCACTGTTCTTCCGCAACAGCTTGGCAATGGGACAAATTTGAACCAAATTTCTCTCAATGGTCCACACAAACAAGAGATTCTTTTTAATAACGTGCTTTACTGGTATGACAAAATTATTCTGACCTTATCATCCGGTGGTCCCACACTTTACCAACACATTTATTTAGAATGACGAGCAAATTTGATTTAATGGAGGAAATTTGGGTATTAAGTTTTTCAACTCAATATACAATCGACACGTGATTGCGGTCACTGGACTCGGAATTTCCGTTTCTGCGTGAATCTGCGATTGGGTTTTAAATTTGATGTGAGGGGCATCTTGGAAAAATCTATGGTTTGTAAGGTAAGCAGTGCCATGCATATTGCGAAGCCGGCAGCAACCATAGCTCTGAAGGTCGGAGGTCACCAAGCCCTTTTCGCGAGATTCGCTCTCAATAGCGTTAGGCAACCCATTACACATTTTCTACTAGTACCTACGCAAATTTTGCAAGAATGAGACTTCTGCGCACATATCCGAATCAGCCGGTGGCACCCCTCAGCATTTCCGCCGTTAATACTTCCGTCCCAGCACGTATCTGTATTTACCGGTCTTCGTTCCTGGTGGTTGTGTTAGCAATTCAGTACAAACATTGGGGTGATCTACGAGACGGAAACATTTATAGAAAGAAGGATTTACATCACGTAAAAGATAGAAACCGATGCTTATGAAGAAAAATGCAAGTAAGAGAATAGAGTACGGCATAATTTATGGAAATTTGTGGACCTGATTTTTGATTAGTATACAACGATAGTAGGGCGATGTAAGTGCTGTTCTCCCACCTTAAGGCATATACAACCGTAGTATTTAGGCGTAGTAATTGTTCTAGTCCTGTCTAAAGGCCACCTACACCACTCATGGTTTTTACTCTTGCAATTACGTTTAGTACTTCAGATGTTATTCTAGCTTCGGTAGTTGAAGTACTTAAACACAACTACCTCATTAGCAACCGCTGGCGGCTTCAGATGCCGCGTAATGGATAAACTTCGGTCAAATGTGAAGTTATCGTATAGTCTTGGTTGCAGCTTTCCTATTCCGTCAAACTACTTCTTGCGAGTGATAACAATACTGAAAAACACGTTCGCCAGCCAGAATGACGAATCGATTGACGTTATTCAACAAATTCACCAAATTTGATCTTTACTATATTTTAGTTCTTATTAAAACTTTTTCTCTTTTAATAATTTCTTCCACTGAAAGAACAGGCTGATGCACGTAGATAGCTGAATAATCACTGCTTTCAGAATAGGTCACACGCACACACTTAGAATGTTATGGTCCATGAAAACAACGCCGGAACGACGACAATACCTACTTACGTTTCTGAAGGTAAGATCAGCAACAATGCCTCAGAAAACATGTGACATGTGTAGGCAAGAAATATTTTACGACACTATTGTAAGTATCGAAAGATTGCTAAAGGTTTATAGTCGGTTTTTCTCAGTTTTATTGAAATAGTCACTTTACGTAACTTCTTGGACAGAACGGCCCAATAACCAAGTTCATACACTAGGTAGAATTGTTATTTACTTTACGTACTTTCAATGCAATCTACAATTCACCACGTTTGCTTTAACTGCTGCACTTGAGTGATAAGTTAAATTTACTTTGAAAGAAAACACTCAGTTGCACAATAATGTTTCACACCAATGGATTCTCGGTTTCTTTCTCTTGGGTATAGAAAAGGATTCTTACTTGGAACACTTTAGGTTAAATAAGTCGTTTTCCGTTTAACAAATAATTAAATGATTATTGAATAAAACACACAAGAATTTGTCAACCCAGCTCGTACACAGAACTATGGACGGTTAATTTCAGTATTGTCGTCGTGAGCACAGTTGCTGGAGATTTAAGTGCTTCGAAGGCACGTACCGTTTTGCAGCGATGGAGATTATTACTTGTCTTCGTGGCGTCGAATTATGCGACTTATACCAGCGTAATTATAAGTCTGGCTTACCTTGAGACCTCCGTCGGTCTAAGTAATGGATGCCTTAGACCTTTCCTATCCAGGAACCAACACTCATTGCAGGCGTAATTTTATATCTCACCTAAAGCGCTGCAAACATGTACCTTAGCACTTTCCCTTCACTCACGTCTGTTAAGCTGTTAAACTTTTGCCTTTGTTTAAACAATACTGCGGAGTACAGCGCGCATCAGCTTTCGTCACCTGCCTCCACAGTGTCTTTCACCTGTCTGACCAACTCCGCTTCCACCCCTGCCAGAACGTCAGTAGATCGCTACTGGTATTCACTTACATTTAACTTTACCCCTGAGCTGGTGTTGACGTCACTTCACATACAATTATACATAGTTAAATAAAAGATAGATATTGTCACTTACGTAACATTATAAACATTTGTTAATTACATATAAACATTAAACTTCACATAGTCAAAGAATATTGTCTTCTGCAGACACTCTTATACACTACATGCTGTACAAATCTCATTCTCTGCTTCATTAGTGCAAAGTTTCTCGACTCTCAAAAGGTCGATAGTGTTACAGTTACAGAATACCGGATGAAATAATCCAGTAGTTCGTAATTACTTTGCGTGAAACAGTTCATGAGGACTAAACTTTAATCTCCATTATCATAATTAATTTTATATGAGAAGGTCACTGTCCATGAATACAGGGTGTTACAAAAAGGTACGGCCAAACTTCCAGGAAACATTTCTCACACACAAAGAAAGAAAATATGTTATGTGGACATGTGTCCGGAAACGCTTACTTTCCATGTTAGAGCTCATTTTATTACTTCTCTTCAAATCACATTAATCATGGAATGGAAACACGCAGCAACAGAACGTACCAGCGTGACTTCAAACACTTTGTTACAGGAAGTGTTCAAAATGTCCTCCGTTAGCGAGGATACATGCATCCACCCTCCGTCGCATAGAATCCCTGATGCGCTGATGCAGCCCTGGAGAATGGCCTATTGTATCACAGCCGTCCACAATACGAGCACGAATAGTCTCTACATTTGGTACCGGGGTTGCGTAGACAAGAGCTTTCAAATGCCCCCGTAAATGAAAGTCAAGAGGGTTGATGTCAGGAGAGCGTGGAGGCCATGGAATTGGTCCAATCCATCGGTCCAATCCATCGGTCACCGAATCTGTTGTTGAGAAGCGTACGAACACTTCGACTGAAATGTACAGGAGCTCCATCGTACATGAACCACTTGTTGTGTCGTACTTGTAAAGGCACATGTTCTAGCAGCACAGGTAGAGTATCCCGTATGAAATCATGATAACGTTCTCCATTGAGCGTAGATGGAAGAAACTAAAATTAGCTCTAACATGCAAATTAAGCGTTTCCGGACACATGTCCACATAACATCATTTCTTTATTTGTGTGTGAGGAATGTTTCCTGAAAGTTTGGCCGTACCTTTTTGTAACACCCTGTATAACTAAATATGGATTAAATTAAACCTCAAATGCTACATTTAATTTCTCAGCCCAGTTCTCTTCTACGAAGTGACTTTTAAGGCTGGAGATTACCAGCGCCATAAACTCGAGTGGCTGTCAGGTAATTATCTCGTAACCAAACAGGTCGCTCCGCAATCACTTTAAGGAGAGCCACTGCATGTACGTGTATGTGCCCTAGGAAATGCTGAGCTGTGTATTAAAGCATACGGTGTGACACGGAATAGTTACTGCCGTGGTACCGTAACTTGCCTGACGTGGGTTAAAACGACCGATAACGTATTGTGGTTATGGCCCTAATGGTGGTGTGCCGTGTGACGACACATATAAGCAAAAAGAGACGGAACAGAACAGCAATCATATTTTGTTTGGACCTACATATTTTTTTGAAATGTATCTTCTGGACACAGACATGTGCTGCGAAGCCGTAGAGCTAGTTATGTTGGAAGATGCCAGTCTGGTTGTGAATTAGCGAATGGAACGAGTATAAATACGAAATTTAAGTTGCGGTGACGCTCTGATCTGTAGGAAGCGGCATGCGTTCCGAAAACAATGATCCTGTGAAATCCAGCTCGTTCTCTTCGTCCTGGAGAGACAGAAGACAGCTAGCACAGGCGGCCAGGTAGATTCCGTCTTCCTTGACTTCCGGAAGGCATTCGATACTGTTCCGTACTGTCTCCTAATGAACAAAATACGAGCGTACGGATTATCCGACCGACCGTGCAACTGAACTGAAGAAGTTCTAGCAAACATAACGCAGGATGTTATTTTGGGCGGTTCTAGGCGCTTCAGTCTGGGACCGTGCGACCGCTACGGTCGCAGGTTTGAATCCTGCCTCAGGCATGGATGTGCGTGATGTCCTTAGGTTATTTAGGTTTAAGTAGTTAGGTTAGTTAGGTTTAAGTAGTTCTAAGTTCTAGGGGACTGATGACCTCATATGTTAAGTCCCCTAGTGCTCAGAGCCATTTGTTGTTCTGAACGAAAAGAAGTCTTCAGTCATAAAAGTAACTTCGGGCGTGCCCAGGAAAGTGCTTTTGGACAATTCCTTTCCTCAATATTTGTAAATGACATAGTAGATAACGTCAGAAGTTCCGTCCGCTGCTCGTGGTCAAGTGGCTCGCGTTGCTAACCCATAGATCACAGGGTTCCAGGTTCGATTCCCGGCCGGGTTGGGGATTTTCTCTGCCCGGTCACTGGGTGTTTATGTTTTCGTCATCATTTCATCATCATCATCCTCATCATTCGCAGCAGTGGCTAGCCTTGGACTATGAAAAAAACTGGATTGTGAAGAAATTGGGTCTTTGTACGGGCGCCGATGACCGCGTAGCTGAGCGCCCCACAAACCAAACATGATCATCATCATCGTCAGAAGTTCCATGAGACTTTTGGCGGGTAATGCTGTTGCCTACAGAGAAAATTGTAGTGAAATGTAGGAAGACTTGTAGAGGATCGACAGTTGCTGCAGGGAGTGGGGTTGGAGCCTTTACATAAACAAGTGTAAGTTACTGCGAATACATGTACGGAAAATACCGTTTACTGTGTGATTACTGCAATCACTGGAAGCAGTTACTTCTATAGAATATCTACGATTATGTGTACGGAACGACCACATAAAATTAGTCACTATTGAGGTAATTGCCAGACTGAGATTCACTGGAACTCTGATTACCTTCCATTCGAAAAGTGGGTGCACTCAGCGACTGTTAGGTGGCTTATAAATTATAGAGCGCAGCAGTCATTTAGATTTTATTACGCAAATCCGGATTTCGTCTAGTCGCTAGCCATTCTCAATGCAATATTTTCTATTCTCGATACATGTATGTCCCTGTTGTTCGGGCATCAGTCACTTTTCTTTGAATACTTACATGCATCGAGAATAGAAAACAGTGCATTAAGAATGGCTAGCCACTAGCCGAAAACTGGATTTGCATAGTAAAAATCTAAAAAAAGGACGACTGATTGCTGCACTCTGTAATATATAATTCACTGGAACTCCTCAGGAAATGTAGTCCATCAGCAAAGGAAGTGGCTTACAAAACACCTGAACAGTACTTGACTACTGGTCGTCAGTGTGGGACACATATCGAATAGGACTGTTTGAGAAAAATAGACATAATCCAAAGAATAGTCGCGCGTTTCGTTACAGGTTCATTTAGCAAGCTCGAAAGTGACACGGTGATGATCGACCAACTCCAATGGCAGACGCTGCAGAAGAGGCGTTATGCTCCACGGTGTAGTTTGTTGTTAAACATCCGATAGCGTACGATCTTTGAAGAGTCAACAAGTATATTGCTTCGTGCTACGTATATCTGGTAAAAATACCGTCCAGATAAAATTAGAGACATCCGTGTCCACACCGAGGCTTGCCGGCAATCGTTCTTCCTGCGAACTGTTCGCAGCGGTAACAGGAAAGTGGGGAAGCGACAGTGATAGACAACGTACCATCCGCCACACACCGCAGTGTGGCTTTTCAAGTATTGATGTAGATGTAACCCACAGCTCCGGTAATGTTGAATTGTGACAGTTTGTACACTACTTGCCATTAAAATTGGTACACCACGAAGATGACGTGCTACAGACGCGAAATTTAACCGACGGGAAGAAGATGCTGTGATATGCAAATGATTCGCTTTTCAGAGCATTCACACGAGGTTGGCGCCGGTGGCGACACCTACAACGTGCTGACATGAGGAAAGTTTCCAACCGATTTCTCATACACAAGCAGCAGTTGATCGGCGTTGCCTGGTGAAACGTTGTTGTGATGATTCGTGTAAGGAGGAGAAATGCGTACCATCACGTTTCCGACTTTGATAAAGGTCGGATTGTAGCCTATCGCGATTGAGGTTTATCGTACCGCAACATTGCTGCTCGCGTTGCTCGAGATCCAATGATTGTTAGCAGAATATGCAATCGGTGGGTGCAGGAGGGTAATACGGAACGCCGTGCTGGATCCCAACGGCCTCGTATCACTAGCAGTCGAGATGACAGGCATCTTATTCCCATGGCTGTAACGGATCGTGTAGCCAAGTCTCGATCCCTGAGTCAACAGATGGGGATGTTTGCAAGACAACAACCATCTGCACGAACAGTTCGACGACGTTTGCAGCAGCATGGACTATCAACTCGGAGACCAAGGCTGCGGTTACCCTTGACGCTGCATCAAAGGCAGGAGCGCCTGCGATGGTGTACTCAACGACGAACCTGGCTGCACGAATGGCAAAACGTCATTTTTTCGGATGAATCCAGGTTCTGTTCACAGCATCATGATGGTCGCGTCCGTGTTTGGCGACATCACGGTGAACGCACATTGGAAACGTGTATTCGTCATCGCCATACTGGCGTATCACCCAGTGTGATTGCATGGGGTGCCATTGGTTACACGTCTCGGTCACCTCTTGTCCGCATTGACGGCACTTTGAACAGTGGACGTTAGATTTCAGATGTGTTACGACCCGTGGCTCTACCCTTTATTCAATCCCTGCTAAAATCCTACATTTCAGCAGGATAACGCACGACCGCATGTTGCAGGTCCTGCATGGGCCTTTCTGGATACAGAAAATGTTCGTCTGGTGCCCTGCCCAGCACATTCTCCAGATCTCTCCCCAATTCAAAACTTCTGGTCAATGGTGGCCGAGCAACTGGCTTGTCACAATACGCCATTCACTATTCATGATGAACTGTGGTATCGTGTTGAAGCTGCTTGGGCAGCTGTACCTGTACATGCCATCCAAGCTCTGTTTGAATCAATGCCCAGGCGTATCAAGGCCGTTATTACGGCCAGAAGTGGTTGTTCTGGGTACTGATTTCTCAGGATCTATGCACCCCATTTGCGTGAAAATGTAATCACACCTCAGATCTAGTATAATATATTTTTCCAATGAATACCCGCTTATCATCTGCATTTCTTCTTGGTGTAGCAATTTTAATGACCAGTAGTGTATATGGGATGGTGGAAGCGGCAAATGTGTTGCCATGAGGATTAAGCACAGTAGATTTCGACGTATGATTTATGCCTCCATTCTAATGACATCATGGGTCAAAGCAGCCGAGTGTTAGAGGTAAATTCAATATTCCGCTTGTCGGACTGTGTACAGCCTGGCCGCAGAAGCTGAAACCCTGCGTATGATGCAGGGTACATGGCGCTACGTAGGACCCAGATAAAAACTCTTCACTAGAGGCGGAGCAGAATCAGAACTGGTGAGTCGAGAAGTAGGTGGAATTCCAAAATTCGCACCGTTTAGACGGTGCCGCTCCGCAGGGTTGTGCTCTGTACCGCGCCCGGCGCTTAGCGTTGTAAAGCGGGCAGTAGGCGTGTGGGCGGCAGTCGTAAAGGGTGGCCCGCAGGCCGGCGCTGGAGCACCACCAACTTGCCTGCGTGGGCAGATAGCCGTGGCAGTAGCCGGCGAGCCGGCATCACATCAAAAGCCGAGTTTGTGCCGCGGCGGTGGCTGCGGGGACGCCCTCGTCAAGAGCCGCCAACGCAAGCCGAGCCCCGCAGGCGAACAAAAATACAGTGGCTGGGCGGCGGCGGGAGGCGGTGGAGGCTGTATCGCGGGACGCTATTATAACCCCGTGTCCGAGCGCGGTCCTAAACTGTTTTCACGCAATTAACCTGCTATCTGGGCTCTGCCAGCGGACTTAAAGTTCACAGAGGCTCTTTCCCTCCTTCCCCTACGGCCCTGCCACGCATTGCAAACGCAGTAACACCGCGTACTGGCAGCTCACATTCGTGTACGAGTTCAAGTATCTGTCTCACATCACAGCGTGTCGTGCGCCGTGTACCCCGGAAAGGCAAGAAGTATCCACATCATCACAGACAGAACATTTCGTCGTGTGATCTACTGGAAGGGTACCTGTACATGAAGCGTCAGGATCGGGATCGGTGCTCGTGATGAAAGTGCTCATAAAAATGAGGTGTCTATTAACATGGGAGGTGGGAAGACGGTGTCTGGATATACATGAAAGAAAAACATTTCATCTATAAATGGACTGACCTACCGGATGTGCACATTTATGATAGCTGAATAAATATTTTAAAAATGGTTCAAATGGCTCTGAGCACTATGGGACTTAACTTCTGAGGTCTTCAGTCCCCTATAACTTAGAACTACTTAAACCTAACTAACCTAAGGACATCACACACATCCATGCCCGAGGCAGGATTCGAACCTGCGACCATAGCGGTCGCGCGGTTCCAGACTGAAGCGCCTAGAACCGCTCGGCCACTCCGGCCGGCAATAAATATTAAATACATAACCTTACCATAATTATCTGCTGGACAACGATAGCAACAGAACGTAACTTTTTTTAAATTTGTGGTAAGGACTATGGGACCAAACTGCTGAGGTCATCGGTACCTAGGCTTACGCTCTACTTAATCTAATTCCATGCCCGGGGGAAGACTCGAACCTCCGACGAGGGGGAGCCGCGCGAACCGTGCAAGACGCTAGACCGCACGGCTACCAAGGACCTCTCGTTCCACTGCTGCTCACGCTAACCACGGAACCACAGCACTCCTGAGCTCACATTATCCATGATGTTGCATATCTCGCGCATGGACTATTCAGTTTGTACATTTTGCTTATTTTTTCATAGTTCCACACAACTTCTTCTTGTTTTCTGGATTGATCTGTGTTCAGTTTCTCAAGGCCTATCCACTGTGCCAACTTATAACTAAATCTGAGGGGGGTGCGATGGGGAGATTCCCTTGTCAGCACTATGGGACTTAACATCTGAGGTCATTAGTCCCCTAGAACTTAGAACTACTTAAACCTAACTAACCTAAGGACATCACACACATCCATGCCCGAGACAGAATTCAAACCTGCGACCGTAACGGTCGCGCGGTTCCACACTGAAGCGCCTAGAACCGCTCGGCCACTCCGGCCGGCCGAGGTGGTAACAAAGTTCACGGACTAAAAAGGTAGCTGCCTTTATTTTACTGATTACAAAATAGAGTCCAACTTGCAAAGACATTGCAGCACCAGCCCACTTGTCAGTACGAGTTTGCGCCCCCTGCGGCCATGATGCATCCGTTTATTCCGTTGGGAAGGGCATAATAAAGCTCTTGTCTCCTCTCACGAGGCGAGCTGCCACGTAACTGTTGCAACTGGTCCTTGAAGTCTCGGGTACTGGGATACTGGCTCTGGAATCTAGATGACGTCTGAGCTGGTCCCACACACAGTCTATCGGAAACGAACCTAGGGACCTTCGTGGTCACAGCAGTATCTCAGGATCACGCAGGCAATCCATAGACTCTCGCGCCTTGTGTGTGGACGAGCACTTCTATACTATCGCTTGAGAGGATGCAGGATGCCTGTGACATAGCGTTGTGCTGTCACTACCAGTCGACACCTGAAGTCGTACCCAATGGCCCTCTACACTGTGACACCAAGAGCAATAGCCCTGTGCCTCTCCAAAACTTTGAAAGAATGGAACGTCTCCCCAGGTCGCCGCCACTCTGGTTCTAGGTTGTGCAGAACGACGATTGATCGTTGAACACACTGCAACGCCACTGATCATCATTCCATGCATTCCAATCACGGAAACACTCCAAACGCAGCCGTTTGTGTTTTGGTGTTGATGGCAGCCTATGGTAATTCCCTAGTCCAGTTGCTGCCAGTCTCCGACCAGCGGTGAGAAATGACATGTAATTTCTCATGGAGTCCATTACTGGTTCTCGGATGGAAGGCGCAGATGGGAACGGGCTACACTGTGGTGATCTTCCCCTTTACTACTCAAATGTGGTCGACTGGGACCTTGACAATAAGTATTCCTGCCCTCAAGTTCCCATGCAGTCCGAGATAGGACCACTGTCATATCCGAATGCCTCACATTACTGGATGTAGTGCAATTCGACCAGTCGAATAAATGGAAATAACAATGAGGCCCCTTTCAGAGTATGTTAGATATTGATAAGGCTATCTCACACAGATACCCAGCATCATGGAGTCCTTCACAGTGATCACTCAATATCTGGCCCTATTCATGTCTCTTATTTAGCCTACCCTACTAGGTCTGGTAACAGCACTAAACACGCACAGCACTAATGCACCATGACGGCCGTTCTACCCGTCGCAGATAATTGCAGCTCTCACCACTTACATACCCGTCATAGGTTTGAACGTGTACGAAGTTACATTGACATTCGACCATCTCTTCTGTGTGCTTCACTTATTTGTCAGGCAGTGTATAAAGTAATGCACGCAGATAGATGAAAAGTTCCGTTACCTTTCAACTTCGCAGTCCTCGATCTGTCTCTGAAACAAATGAGAATCCTTAAGTCTCTAAGAGTTTCTGTCCAGAGAGACTTAAATAAACGCACAAATTTAGCTACCGAGAAGGCATGTGGCATATTCCGACTTACTAGAAGTGGAACGATAGAGGTGGATTGTTAAACCCTTGTAGGACCAATTCTTTATTATTCTTACCCAATCTAGGACCCTTACCCGGTTGGAATAGCGGATCCGAGTACAAAAGATTAAAAGAAAACTGGGACTATTCGTCATGGGCTCTCTTTATTTACACAGAGAGGCTACAGAAATTCTCAGCGAACTGCAGTGGGATACAACAAAGATTTGGTGCATCGCAGAGAGCTTTATCCACAAAATTCCAAGAGCACTCGTTCGTGAAACGCGCCATTCCCCCAAACATGCTCGGCTTTTCACGAGGAGATTTAAGTATTTTACAAGAATATTGCATAGACTAATTCGAATAAAATTTTCTATGCAAGATATCTCCTGTTTTATTGGTTACGGTGTTGCAGTTGTTATAATGAAAACCGAACAAACAATCAGGATACATAATGACTAATGCTGAAGTTCAAAGTTGATTTTCATAAATTCCACCTCCATCGTCAATGCAGTTACGAACTCTCTTGGCAACAAGCTCGTCACAGCGCTATTTATAAAGTGGACGATCAATTCGTGTCCTCTGTTTACTTTTTATTCATAGACCTCGCCTTTCAGTCATCCCTAAAGGCAAAAACCTGAATGTGTACAATATGGGGACATTGACCATATCCATCTTTCAGGAAATGGCCACTTTAGACTGCTAGAATAAAACATGCATTTTTCAGCGAAAGAAACCTCTTCCAATAGTGATGGAAGCTTGTTTTCAAAAAATTTTCAGATAAGATGACATGGAAAGTTAACAAGCCTAGTCCAACGGATCAGAGCACTATGGGACTTAACATCTGAGGTCATCAGTCCCCAAGCCTAGTCAAATGACTGCTTATCATACCACATCAATTTGGTTTAAATCTGCATGCAGTTTTTCTACTTTTCATTGAAACTTTCTTAATTTGCCTTGTTAGGTATTTCCCATACATGACTGTTTTCCAAAACACAAACGGTTAAGTGAGCGCAGAATAACACGGACGGTAGATGCGCAGTCGGCTGGGCAAGCAAGGGTGAGACATGCTCTCTCCCAACTATGCGTTTTCGTGAACTTCGCTGTCTATCTGTGTTTGGTTTCCAGCTCTTGTCGCGGTTATGTCGTGGCCCTTCTTCCTTCAAAGTGTGGCAGCAATAAGTGTATCGATATTTGCGCCGTGTACCATCTTTGGTTTGGTGCATATATTTTCCGGCAAGGGGGTCTGGAGTCAGTCGGTTGTTGCGGACGAGGGAAGTTATCTCCGCGCGGTGTAGTCGGCTGGGGCCGCTGGCAGCCCCTGTGCAGTGTCAGAGCGTGTGTGGAGCTGTCCAATCGCTACGAGCTTGGTGGTTCACCGACCCAGGACGTCAAAGTTGAGTAGTGGTTGGGGTTGATTTGGTGGAAGAGAGCAAACAGCGAGGTCATCGGCCTCATTGGATTAGGGAAGGATGGGGAAAGAAGTCAGCCGTGCCCTTTCAAAGGAACCATCCCAGCATTTGCCTGAAGCGATTTAGGGAAATCGCGGAAAATCCAAATCAGGATGGCCGGACGCGGGATTGACCCGTCGTCCTCCCGAATGCGAGTCCAGTGTCCTAACCACTGCGCCACGTCGCTCGGTAGTTGAGTAGTGGTTTCAACTACCCAATCCACGTCTATTCATGTTGTGGTGGTTCGCTTCGGTGGTTTGCTGTTGGGGGGGGGGGGGGGGGGAGGGGATTTTCTGGTGAGCAACACCGTGTGGTTCTACTGCTGAGATTTAGCCGCCATACGGTGCAATTAACTATTTTGCTTGACTACGATTTGAGTCCACCGGTGGAATTTTCTGCCTAGTGGCCGTTAGTGTTCCAGTTACCTGCCCTAGCCACTAACGTAATTTCAGGCAGCGTCCTTTCCTCACCTGTTGTCGCTGTCCAACATGATGTGTAATTTTGACAGCTAATACATACTCCATTGTGGATTATGGGTTTGTAACATTGCCAGTTTGAGTTCTCATGTGCTGATTGAAGGGGAGCAAGTCGTTGTGTCGGTCGGCCCCCGTGGCTGGCCCCTGGTTGGGTTCCGACGGGTCAAATATAGTTGGGCTCACCACCTGTCTGACCTAAGTGAACGAGGGCAGACCGAACTCGCTGGAGGCCTTCTGAGTGCCACCGGTGTTTAGTTATCTGTTGCTAGGTATTTTAAATTTTAGGCTTCTGGTTATTTTTTGCTTTCCTTAAAATTTTGCAAAATTAATTTTTAATTTTATATGCTGAAGTTTTGAACTTTAATTGTGGCCCTCAGCCATTTGTGTTGTACCTTTCATATGTTGCTTCTTTAAATTTTTTTATTGCTATCTTAATTGGATTTTTATCTTGTTGATTTTTAAGATATCTTGTTGTTAAACATGGTCACCTCCTGCCTTTAAAGGTCTATGGTAATATAGTCTGAAGTTTTGAAATTTAATTGTAGCCCTCAGCCATTTGTGTTGCACTTCGTGTATCTTGTTTTTTGAATTATTTTATTGCTGTCTTAATTGGATTTGTATCTTGTTAAGGTTTCTTGTTGGAGGCCTTCAGCCGTGAAAGAGTTGCATTCGGTAAAGATTCGGCTGTGTGCCGCTTTGGTTGTAAAGGTTATTAAATTACAATAAATGACAATTAGAAGCAGAAACTGGCCTCAACCCTTGTCCCTTTCCACAATCCTATTAACTGTTCTGCCCAGCCGGTTTAGCGGGCGTTTCAATGGGGACAGCGACAGTGGTAGGGGTCGCTCAACGTACTGTAGGGGAAATGCCGAACGTGCGAGGGGAAGATCCTTTCTAAACTTAAGCCTGCCCTCATACTTGAAGCCTAACTTGTCGAGCAGGTACAGTAATGAAGACCTTGTTACTTAAAAGACGTGTTTTCTCTTAACAGAGTAAAAAGTGACTTCCTTTTGGGACGCTGTTTGTTTGTAACTTGAAAATTGTGCATCAGTCTGCGCACAAGTCAAAATAATCTAAATGTAAGATTATTGCCTATTTATTGCGCTTTTCCTGGACTAGAGAAATCCACTGAGCTACCGGCAGCTAATTTTTCTCCCTCTTTCTTGCCTCTTCTTGTTGTCCAAAGAGAAACACTTTTAGCAGCCTGAACTCCTTCTAGGATACTTCTTAATGGACTTTTCATCCCCTCTTTTGCTTCCTCCGACATAAATGTAATTACGTTGTACACAGTCTCTTATGTCTAGCTGTACACAACTCTTCCTGCACCTATGGTGCTTGGATACTGCGACGCAGTGCTGTGTGTATAGCTGTACAGTCACAAGACGTGAGCACAGTGGTAGACGGCAGAGGACTGAAGCGGCCTCCCCTTCTGGACAAATGTACTCGCCCAGCTCATTGGACAAAAATGTGCCACTGCGAATCGGGCACCGATTCCTGCGCGGACTCTTAGGTAGCACTTGAGATAAAACGTATCTGAATCAGCGCCTACACCCACCTCATTCTCCTACCCAAAGCTGGTGTGCATTTAACTTTCTTGATGCGTTCTTCCACAGAAATATCCTCCAAAGTTTTTGTTGAAGATCAGTGATGAACGATGCTCCACAAAAGGGAGATTATCGTTTAACGTCCTGTTGACGACATTGTTTCTCTGAAAACTATCAAATTCCCTTCGTCAGACAATCGTCTCAAAAACAGATCAAGATAATATGTTCATGATATTACCAAATAAATCTTTATTCCATTTTCAAATGCGTGTGTCATCTAGTTTATGGATGATTAAGTGTGTCAATTACTACAGAATAGTCTGGCAATTAAAGCGCAGTATATTCTAAGCTCTCTCTAAACAGTTTGTCATTCCACCAAATAATGTGGCTCTCCGACAGGAACTTTCCGTTATTGTTTCACGCCGATCCCCGACGCCTGGAGAGACATTTCGGGTAACAACACGTCCCGTCCAACACCCTAAGGCTAAGGAAAACCTTATCACGGATTATTCACCTAATAAATCATGCTCAGCCTATCCCCTAGCTGTAATGGTTCAAAGGGCTCTAAGCGCTATGGGACTCAACGTCTGAGGTCATCAGTTCCCTAGACTTAGAACTACTTAAACCTAACTAACCTAAGGACATCACACACATCCATGCCCGAGGGAGGATTCGAACCTGCGACCTTAGCAGCAGCGCGGTTGCGGACTGAAGCGGCTAGAACCACTCGGCTACAGTGGCCGGCCTCCCACGAAAATTCCTTCAGCGGTTTCTCTAACGTGCGACATAACTTTAAATCAAAACATATAATAACCTCCTCCCTTTCATCTGCTGCTTATCAGCTACACATTCTTCCGCAAGATTTCAACGAGTACTCGCCTTTGTGCAATAATGCTCCTTGATCACATTGCTACAAACCTTATCAAATGCTTCTGCCTCCAACAAGTTCCCATAACATTATTTGCGACATTGACCCCGTCATCTACTCATCCTCATTCTCAGGATCATTTAACACCTAATCTAGATCCTCAAGAAAGACCTTAGCTTGGAGTTTTCCTTCTTTGTCAAATAAAATCCCCCCTCCCTCATTCTTAGCATTGTACATTTCAGACAAGCTTTAGCAATCTCCACTCTATTTTTCAAGATTTCATTTTCTTCTTCCTCTTCCTCTACTGGCTAGGGTTGCCCCTGTTTGTTTGCATCATTCAGTGAATGTGCCAGACAAATTGCTGTGCCGTCTCTTGGACGGTCGTTCCGTTAATCGTTTCCCTTGCGGTCGTCCACGTTTTCAAATTTGGTCTGGTCTTGTAGGCTCTATCCTTTCTACGTGATCCCTCCAATTTCTTTTCCTTGTCTTTATCCACTTATTTATAGTTTATATTCCACACGGCTGCCTTATTGATCCATATGTTCCTTTGTCCCTCATGGTTGCTCCTTGGACCTGTCCTAGTATCTTCATGTCCACTGTCAACGCCGGCCGAAGTGGCCGTGCGGTTAAAGGCGCTGCAGTCTGGAACCGCAAGACCGCTACGGTCGCAGGTTCGAATCCTGCCTCGGGCATGGATGTTTGTGATGTCCTTAGGTTAGTTAGGTTTAACTAGTTCTAAGTTCTAGGGGACTAATGACCTCAGCAGTTGAGTCCCATAGTGCTCAGAGCCATTTGAACCATCCACTGTCAATTTTTGTTTGATGTTATTCGTTTCTGCTCTAGTTTCTTCTGCATATATTAAAACGGGACGCACTACTATTTTATATATTTTTATTTTCGTCTCAGTTGTCATAAATTTGTTGCAGGCAACTGGCTACCGTTTCTAACTTTTGTCACTTGATTTTTCAAATGTATGGTTAACTCTTTATAGCTAGTGATAACAGTCCCTAGATAATTAAAGCTCATTAGTCGCTGAACTGATTCACTATCTACTCCTAATAATCATCTTGTGGTGCAGTTCTTGTTGTGTCCGTGCTTGCTAAGAAAATGGAAAGGCGGAACTTCACATCCCATTATCTACTTCTAACTTACATCGTACAGGTGGTATTGATATTACCATACTTAAGTTTTTCAGATGAGTTTTCGTGTTATATTGCTTAGCTGTTTGAATTATATCCATTTTTCTAATCCTATCACAGGTTTTCACAAGTCAACAAACCACAGGTAGGCTGGGTTATTAAATTCTATGGATTTCTCCATAATCTGTTTTAAAGCGAAAATAGTATCCATTGTGTTCCTGTTTTGCCTTAATCGTTGCTGTTCTTCTGCTATTTCTATATAATTCTGCATTCTGTCTCTAATTACCGATGTTAACAGTGTTAAGATGGTATCAACCAGGTTAGTTACCTGGTAATTATGAAGTACTTGCTTATCTCCTTTTTTATACGCCGAAATTCCTACGCTTTCTTCCTGTTCTCCTGTTAAACAAAGTGTGAGGTTAAATTAAGTATGAAGATGTTGATATAATTCCTGACACCGTATTTATATTAATTCATTATGTGTGCTATCTGGCCTTTAACATTTTCTGTTTCTAAGACTTTTTTATTGCAGTGCATATTTCCTCCAATGAGAAGTCTACTTCGTTAGGTTGAAAGAAAATTACTGTTAATGAAGTAAAAGATCCACGCCGTGGACACTAAATGAGAAAGCTACTAGTTTTTTCTGATCTAGACTGCCATAAAAATGCGAAGGAGCTGTTCATCAGAACTCAGGGAGAAGTTGTAGCCTAATTCACAATCGATTTATTGATCTTAAACAACACAAGATAACAAAATTATTAAAGAAACATCATACAAAAATATTTGTTTAACAAAAGCCTTACCAAAATGAGATCTATGATGGACAAAGTGATCTGCTGGGGATCGACACACAACCTGAATGCTACTCGCTCTATCTCACTTCATACATCCATGTTATGGCATCAAACTACGCTACCACCAAGCATCTATATTCTGCATTACAAAAAAAAAAAGGAAAAATATGGTTCGAAAGAACAGGGTGCTGAGAAATATGTATTATAAGTATAACCCTACTTTGCAGCAGCGAATACTTTACCATCCTACTGGTCAAGGCGGCACAATACGATGCGTTCGGCGACTGAAGTCATGGACGGCGGCAATCTGTTATTAAATGCGCGTTCCCGAAAAATGCAAGTACGCGGTCTCATGTTCGGTAATTCAGAACGCAGGTACTTCCCAAAGAGCCTCTGAAACCTCGACGGTTCCAGTGTGCAGGTGGACCCGTTTGCTGGTCTGCCAAACCAATTTGACTCCGTGCCACGACTGTGTGTGTCGGAATACGTCAAATGTTTAGACGGACGACTCAAGACAAATAAGTACACTCGCGCATCACTTGTTGTGACCGTGATGATATAAGCAGTGCCTCTGACAGTTCAGAATGTGACTGGCACAGACTCTAAGTCGCACCCTAGCAAAGGACACAAGTCTCATCGTTTAGGTGGAGACCTGCAGTTCTTTCCTAGCGAAGTGCCAGTACAAGAGACTTGTGCACGGGTGCTAATCTTCCTTTCTCTGTGTTTCCTCCTCAGCTCAGTTCCAGAAGCACATTTCTCTTTTTTGACTTCCCCCAATGTCACACAAGCCAATCACGAGCTGGAGCCCAACATTCTAAGCTCGGTGAAAGGTCTTTGCACTGCAAACCGATTTGACCAAGCAGAGACTGAAAGTTAATTGGCAGAAAACAGAAAAAAATTCAGCTTCGTGGCCTCTTTCCCACGTGTGGCCTCTTTCCCACACGTTTGCTGTGTCTTTCGATAACACAATACAGGGTGGAAGCACAGCCCTCCATAAACAGCTTGTTATCTCCCCTGTTGCGTCCATTTCAAAGTTTGCAGGGAATGGCCATAAACTCGCATTGACAAAAGATGTTTTGAAACAGAGTCTGCAAATCTGGCGCTAGTTTTCCTGTCCCACGGACATTTGCATTTCTTATGGCGGCTTGCTCACTAACAAGGCCTACAATGCGCTGTCGGCGACTTTTCGGCGCTAGGCCATATACCTGGATGTCTGGCGCCAAAGCTAATGTGGCACGGGGCATGGGGCATGGGACTTCGCATGAGCAGACTTTTCGAACTTGCATTTGAACTACCGGCAGAGGACGTCGTGGCAGTGCTGCACCCCTACATCATGGTGCATAATCATATTGCGGAAAAATGGACTCAATTCCAGACATATCCTGCACTGAACAGAGTCCGCCAGGTCCAAATAGAACTTAAAAGACATGTACCTTCATATCTGAATATTGGTGGTTGCCATGCCGTCGTCATCTATGACGAGCAACCGAAGACCTGCTCTGGTTGTTGGAAGGAGGCGCACCTCAGATCCGAATGCATGCAACACCGAATCACACAACTGCTGCCTGCTTCCGAGCACCTGCCATCATAGCCGACACTGATTCCTGTGACTATTGTATAACGGAAACAGTACATTTCCCGACATGTGTTCCTTTTCAATAAATAAAAAATAATAATAAAAGAAAGTGGTCGGCGTGACGGATTGCTGCCCTACGGGCCCGGGTTCGATTCCCGGCTGGTTCAGGGATTTTCTCCGCTCAGGGACTGGGTGTTGTGTTGTCTTCATCATCGTTTCATCCCCATCCGTCGTGCAGGTCACCCATTGTGGCGTCGAATGTAATAAGACCTGCACCAAGGTGGCCGGACCTGCCCCGCAAAGTGTCTACCGGCAAATGACGCCAAACACTGATTTCCATTTAGTCGGCTCCTGGTCGTGCTCCTATTATAGCTACACGCCGGTTGAAGTTGCAGTTAATTGATCTGCTCTTTTTCTGTGGACTGTTGGCATTGTTATTTAATCTGAAACAAACTCAAGCTATCCTTATGTACGCTAAATTACGTGTTCTGGTCATGACCAGTCGCCCATTAAAGTGCTTTCTTAAAATTTCTCTCTAGACTTCACAGGCTGTGCTAATTGTGGTGATTCAGCTAAAATTATTACTAATTGTTCTCAATTGCTACATCACAGAGAACTTCATATGTGTTAACGTGATTAGTGTGTTCTAATGTGAAGAACATTTCTCACAATTGTTTATAAGTGTCACTCAACTATTACCTGTACTGTTTTTTTTTTGCCAGCTCGTGTGGTCGTGGAAGAATCTGTTTGTATGCGTTCTGTCGAGAGTGATTTCCTTACAATTCTTGTCACTTGAAAAGAAATATCACTCGCAGAACTTCCGTGTTGTAAAATATGTGTCCTATATACGTCAGAACTGTTGAACTGCTTGAACAAGTTGATAAATTTACTTATCTGGGCAGTAATATTATCAGGGATGGACGGAGCAAGGCAGAAGTCAGAAGTAGAATTGCTCAAGCAAAGACTGCTTTTAACAAGAAGAAAAATATCTTAACATCTAAGAGCATCAGCCTTGAAATCAGGAAAAGATTTTTGAAATCTTATGTGTGGAGTGTGGCATGCTATGGGTGTGAAACATGGACTCTCGGGACAGAGGAAGACCAGAAGCTAAATTCTATTGAAATGTAGTGTTATAGACGCATGCTCATAAGAAAATGTATCGGTAAGGTCACAGACGAAATGGTTCTGGAAAGAGCAGATGAGAAGATAAGCTTCTGGAGTTTCATTGTTAAAAGAAGAGTGCAATTTACAAGCCGTCTATTAAGACATAAAGGACTCCTGAACACAATCATAGAGGGAATATCAAGGGAAGAAGACCATGAGGAAGACCACGGCTGAGGTACATGTATCAAATCGTGAAAGATGTGGGATGTAACACCTATAAAGAAATGAAGAGAAAAGCTGAAAGACGCACAGAATGGAGACAAGCTGCCATCGTAGCTGTTGCAAACCAATCCTTGGATTGACCACTACAGAAGAAGAAAGATATGTCAGATGTTAGTATATTTACCCGTAAACCTCGTCAAAAAGGAAAGGAAACAGTTTTTTATCTTCACGTTGCGTGCCTATTTCGTTTCATTAAAATTATTTGTTTTAATTTTAATTCAGTCAGTATCAATTTTGATTAAATTAAGGTTGAAGCCAAGTTACAAGTAGAGGCGTGTTTCCTTCAAGCACTAAAAACACGAACGTATTGCGTAATTACACTGACTGTAAAAAACTGCAACACCCTAAAATTAATTAATGTAGAGTCATGAAATTTCGGTAATACATTTGTCTAGGTAGCATATTTAAGTGATTAACATCACGAGTTAATGTAAACGCGAGACAAACCATTGCAAGTGTGAAATGCTTGTACATTAATAACCGGTGTAACCGGTAGAATGCTGAATGCAAGAACGCAAACGTGCGTGCTTTGTGTTGTACAGGTGCCGGATGACAGTTTGTGGTAAGGGGCTCCATGCGTGTTGCACTTGGTCGGTCACTACAGGTACGGTTAATGCTGTTTGTGGATGACGCTGGAGGTGTCATCTGATGAGGTTGCATACGTGCTCGATTGGTGAAAGATCTGGTGATCGAGCAGGCAGTGGTAACATATCGACACTTTGTAGAGAATCTGTGGTTACAAAAGACTTATGCGAGCAAACGTTATCCCGTTGCAAACACTCCCTCGAATGCTGTTCATGAATGGCAGCACAACAGGTCGAATCACCAAACTGACGTCCAAATTTGCAGTCATGGTGCATGGGATAACCACGAGAGTGTTCCTTCTGTCATACGAAATCGAACCTCAAACAGTAACTTCAGGTGTAGGTCCAGTGTGTCTAGTACACAGAAAGGTTGGTTGCAGCCCAACAATCAGCCTCCTTCTAACCAACATATGGTCATCATTAGTGCGGAGGTAGAATCATCTTTCTTCAGAAAACACAACAAACCTCCACCCTGCCCACCGATGAGTTGAAGTCGAAAATGATGGTGTTTTGTGGTCAATGGAAAACACGTTACAAGTCATCTGGCTCGGAGCTGTCCTTAAAATAACTGAATTTCAACAGTTCATTGTGTCTTCCAGTAATATTCGGGTTTGCAGCCGGATCGCATCAACATTCTGCCACGATATTTCGACCCAGAGATGTCCGGCCATCCTCAGTAGACAAAGTACTGAAGAGACCTTTTTTTTCTTTATTGTGACTTCATTCCACTGCCCCATATGGGCAGGGGAGGACTGTCAGCGGCATCATCCGCTGCTTTTCAGTGGAGTGACATGATAATGGAGGTAAATATATACTGACGTGGAGACGTTCATCACTGCAGAATTAAAAAATTTGACATAAAGTTAAAAAAAACAGTTGCACACGTTAAAAGTTGGCCACAGTATTAAAAACACTCCAGAACAACACACTGTAAACCCACTTGGAATGCACACGATGAAGAATAAAGCTGCCAGGTGGGACCTGAGGGAGAAGCCTGAGAGGATGGAAAAGGAGGGGAGAGCAAGGGGCAGCAGGGGAGGGGGCGGGATGAAAGGAATAGGGGCGTCAGCGGATGCAACAAGAGGCAGGAGGCAGGTGGGGCAGGAGATGAAGTGGGAAGGCAAGGCAGGAGGAAGTGTAGAGACACTGAAGCGGAGCACAAGAGAGGGAGGGAAAGCTACTCAGGAGAAGGGAGGGGGAGGAGAGGGAACCCTGAGGAGGAGGCAGGAGGAAGATGGGGTTAGGGTTGGTGGGAAGGGTAGATGTCAGTGCGAAGCTCATCATCCGGGAGGGGTAGATGGTGGAAGTTGCATTGGGAAAGGAGGCGGAGGGTGTGGAGATGGAAAGAGGGTGTGACACAACGGTAAAGATGCGGCAATGGGCTGGAGGTGGAGAGGAAGGGAGACACCAGGGGGTGAGGGGGATCAATGTGGCGGACAATATACAGTGTGCAGATGTGTTCAAGGAAAAGGAGAAGGTGGGGGAAGGGGATGAGGTCGTAGAGGATGCGCGTGGGGGACGGAAAGCGGATGCGGAAGACGAGGCGGAGTGCATCGCGTTCGAGGATTTGGAGGGATTTATAGAACCTGGGAGGGGCGGAAATCCAAGCAACGCTGGCATAGCAGATGGAGCGGATCAAGGATTTGTAGGTGTGAAGGATGGTGGAAGGATGCAGACACCCTGTCCGGCCAGACGGCAGTTTCAGGAGGCGGAGTCTGTTGTGAGCTTTGTGTAGGATTTTAAGGAGATGGATAGTCCAGGTGAGGTGGTGGTCGAGGATGAGACCAAGATATTTGAGGGTAGGAGGGAGGTGGATAGGACGGCTATAAGTGGTGAGATAGAAATCATGGGGACGGAAGAGACCTGATGCAGTCATGGTATTTATAGCGAATTCCGGGCATACGAATCTTACTGGTGGTTTACGGCGCATGCGCTCGGTGGTGACATGCGCGAGGCAGCCAAGGTGTGTGTCCTGCCCTCAGTGGTGAAGTAAGAACAAACTAATAGCTAAGTATCGACTGAGCGTGTCGATTACGTTGTGACCGCATAATTTTAATAACAGGATTCAAATTTTTATCAAGCTGAAAGCTGTTGTCACGATTCATTAAATTATCAGCAATACGTATTTCCACGGATTCTTTAATTAGAGATTGCGGCAAGATGCTCCTTCCTTAGTTGGGATTGAATTGATGGTGTAACTTGGGCCAAGGCGGACTGGGCCCACAGGGATAGTATAAATAGGCAGAGTACTAAGTTTAATTGCCTCGCAACACGTAAACCGCAGGAGACCCCTTCTGGACGATCCGTTGTGAATATCACGGAGAAGTCGTTTGACGATGCGACGATGTCAGTCCTATCGAAAGGTTTAAACTTTGCTCCTACACCTTCTTCACCTCCTTTAATGGACTTCATCAGTTCTATTGAAATGGAAATGAGCGTTTGGGGTCATTGGCCGGGAGGCCCCTTGCGGGGCAGGTCCGGCTGCCTTGGTGCAGGTTTTATAACATTCGACGCCACATTGGGTGACCTGCGCGCCGTATGGGGATGAAATGATGATGAAGATAGTACAACACCCAGTCCCTGAGCTGAGAAAATCCCCGACACAGCCGGGAATCGAAACCGGGCCCATAGGACGGCAATGCATCACGCTGACCACTCAGCTATCGGGGCGGACATCAGTTCTATTGAAGACGCTGTTAGACCTCTTCCTGTCGATTCCGCAGACGAAGTTCGTCGGGAATCGTGTCGTACCTTGCTCAAATGTGCGCCGCAACGGAGTAACATGTCTGCAGCGGAAAGAGCTGCTCATTGCAACCTCCGTGAACATATTGGTAGGCTCGTACTCCCTGCCGATGCTACGGTCCATTTGACAACGAATGCCTACAGCGAAAAGATGTATAGTCAAGTAAGTGATTGTATGTACCGCAAAATTGATAAGTACCCAACGAGCCGTATTTCCAGAAAAACTGTTACTCTTTTGAATGATAGCTCTTTACGTACCTAAACAAGTTATCAAGAGGCTGAGACCACACAATGCTGTTCCACCCAGACTGTATGGGCTGCCCAAGATTCACAAGGGTGGAGTTCCACTACGATTGATAGTGAGTAATATTGGTGCTTCAACTTATTCGACTGCAAAACATCTGGCCTCCTTACTCAAGCCGTATTTGGGTACTTGATGCCACCATATACGTAATTCCACGGATTTTATGAACCGTTTGAAGACTGTTAGCTGAGCAGCTCCGATTTGCTAGTTAGCTTCGATGTGTCTGACTTTTTATCAAAGTGCCTTTATTTGACTCGCTACATCTTATTGGTAACTTGTTCAGTGATGATTTAACGGCTCTGTTTGAACATACTCTCTCCTCAACTTATTTTTTATTTAATGACGAATTTTTTTAGCAAATTGACGGTATCGCCATGGGGAGTCCCTTGTCTCCTGTGGTGGCCAATCTTTTTATAGAAGACTTTGAGGAGAAAGCTCTTGAGTCTGCCATCTTCAAGCGTACGGTTTTCTGGCGGCACGTAGATGATACTTTCGTTGTATGACCTCATGGCAGACAAGAAATAGAAAAATTCCTTTATCATTTATACTCTGTACATGAGAACATCAAGTTTACTACGGAGACCGAGAAAGATGGGACTTTAACCTTTCTAGAAGTGTTAGTACGCCGTAAGAATGATGGGTCTTTGGGACATTTGGTGTACAGAAAACCTGCACATACAGATCTTTATGTTCAGGCGTCCAGCTGCCATCATCCCGCTCAAACCGCCGGTGTTCTCAGTACTTTAATTCATCGGGCGCATGCAATTTCGGATGCTGATAGCCTTCACGAAGAATTAATGCATCTGGAGAAGATTTATAAACAGAATGGCTATATTTCGCGTCAAATACGGAAGTCCTTCCACAATTATAATAAAAAGAAGCAACGCTCTCAGGTGAGTGATGACGACTATAAATCAACTTCGTTCCTACCATATGAAGGGAACGTGCCTTCTAAAATAGGCAAATTGCATAGAAAAAATAATATCAATGTCATCTTCCGTCCACCAGCAAAGAGCAAGGCCTTAGTCGGATCCGTTAAAGACGATTTACAATTGAGGAAGGAGGGTGTTCATAAAATATCCTGTGGATGTGGCGCGACATGTATGGGTTAGACGACACGAACGGTCCACGAACCCTGTGTAGAACACAAAAGACACACCCGTCTGCGACACCAAAATTTTAGCACCGGTTTCCAGCTCCTGGGACTCTGTAATTAAAGAATCCGTGGAAATACGTCTTGCTGATAATTTAATGAATCGTGACAACGGCTTTCAGCTTGGTAAAAATTCGAATCCTATTATTAAAATGATGCGGTCGCAACGTAATCGACATGCTCAGTCGATACTCAGAGATTACTTCGTTCTTACTTCACCACAGAGGGCAGAGCACAACAACTTGCTGTTATTCAGCCGCTGCTTTGAATCTCCTCTCCCTTGTCCTCCGAGACAGTTGGACCGGATCTGAACCGATGACGCTGTGTATTAGTAAACTGTCACAAAAAAAGATCTCTTCAGTAGTTAGTCTACTCGCCTGAGGATGGCCGGACGTCTCTGGGCCGAAATATCGTGGCAGAATGTTGATGGGATCCGGCTGCAATCCCGAAAATTATTGGAAGAGGAAATATACCGGGAAAATTTCAGAAGTCACAGTTCGTTGTGTCACTGCGGTGGCAGCTGCTGCTCAGATTACTGCTGTAGATGCAATAGGATGCACCACAGCCATACGCCGAACATGGTGATCGATCTTCCATCTCGGTAGTGGCACGCGACCGTTCAGAACTCTCTATCTTCTTGCGACATTACAGTCAGTTACGTCTATGCTTGTACACAATAATTTTATATTTGTCATGACAATTTGTAGTGATCCTCATGGTAGCATAATGTAAATATGCAATGTGAAGCGATTTGTATCGCTGATGGATAATATGTTGCAAAAATTCAAAAGCATAAGATTCGATGCTGGCAGCATAGCTCTGTCGAAATCGGTTATCCAATAAAATGCTTTTTTAGCGGTCTTGGCTTGTGAAGTGTACTTCAGTTACAATGTTAATCTGAGTCGGCCTAGGTAGACCACTGACAGTTGCAGCGGTCTGGGCGCGTGAAATTTGCGAGCCTGCCCGAAGCAATGACGTAGCGCCATTTTGTGAACGTCTCTGTGGCAATGTCTGGGTGTTGTCACAGTTCTATAAAGGGCTATTGTTTTCACCTGCAGCCGTTTGCGCTTGACAGGTGAAAGCTAGCAGCAGTACTTGTAGTGTAACGACGTAAGTTTTGTATAAATGATTTTCTTTGGACGTATGACCATGTGCAGACTTCGTCACCTACGTCAGTTACAACACACTTCAAAATTATTTAAATTCTTTTTAAATTGTCTCTAAATGGTTCTTGAACGAAACTGTAAAACATCATCATTTCAGTCGTATGCGCAGAATTATGTCACTCAGTCCAATTGGTTTGCGCACACTTTTTCAATTTAGATGTCGTTTGTTTCTTCTCAGAAATTATATTAATGCAAGTGATCTGCTTTAATAAATATTAGAGCCACATTGAATAAACTTTCGAGATTCAAACTCGCGATGAACGTTGTCAAAAATTAATAATCTTTACGTAACATAATTCTTCATAAATAAATTCTCGGAACACGTATTTAAACTTTAGTAGCATCCACTAGTTTATCATCTTCCTACATATAGACGTGAACCTGAGCCTTGACAAGACAGAACTGAACATTTACAACATGGTTAAACTTTTTATGACGTCATTGTTGTAGAAACATTACAAATTCTTAATTTTCAATTTTTAGAAGCACGACGCAACAACTCGGTTTCAGGATCTTCTGTTGCTCTTTGGCTGTCGACCCGCGACGTATAGTGGCCAGCAATTTTCTCTCTGGTCCCGGCAGCGAAGATGCTGTCTCCGTTCGTTGCGCCGCCCTCTCCGTACATGAAACATAAAAAATAAATACAAAACTTTAGATAATTCACAGCCATTACAAATATTACAAAAATAAATAAACAAAAAACTAAATTAAACTTATATTCACCTGCAAACTGGGCTGACACTGGTGGATGGGTGACGCTTCAATTTCGCGTCCCACTACATACTGCGATCGGTCAAGGATCTACTTTGTGCCATCTAGACGTTAATGTTGGAAAAGATACCTGCCGCAGTAGACCCCTTATATTCCTAACTTACAGTGGATTTGACCGATGAATTCCAAAGTTTAGCCACAAAAAAGGCATCTACACTCTCGGAAAGGCTGATAACATAGTCAGTACATCACAATTGCTTCTTCCCTCGACTTGCATAACCTGGCACCTTAGAAAACGTTAACTGTGTTCAATGTCATTACCTAACTAAACTGGGATCTACATGGTAATAGAGGAAGCTTTCGGCACTGCCGAACACATGACTAATGCACCTGAGGTGGCTCCAGTGTGAGCCGTGGGATGCAGCGGTGTTAAGTTAGCCTGCCGTGGTGCTTCAGGGCAAATTACCGCACCTGCAGTGAGCCAATACATCCGTCTCACAAGCTCATATCCTATCCGCAAGCCACTTGCAATTACTACCATTTGCGTATCAGCTGAATGCCTTACTGGACAGTGTAATCCTGTCATCTGTGCGTATTTTCACCCTTTCTGTTACGTCATGCTCATCGTAATTTAAAACATACGTATTTAGCATATTTTAGTAGTTCCGTTTTAGTAACAAGGTATGCATATAAAACTATTTTGCAACTAAATGAAATAATACTATTTCATCCGGCTTTGGCCTATAAAAGAAAACGGAAAACACCCGTTTCTGCGTCAGACTGAGGACATGCAAATGACATTTGATTTTTCGGACTGTAATTTGATTGAAATTATTCCTGAGAGCTGTGACTCAATGCAGCACTTGTAAATAAATAGTTACTACGGAGTCTGTCGATCCCATGTCTCTATATAATTGTCTTTGTCCGATGAATGGCCTTAGATTATATTAATGTAGTACATCAGAAACTAATAACCAGGCAGTAACGTGTAATTGGCTCATGAACATCGGCGTAATTCTGTTCCGCCGACGCATCAGCGCCTGAATGGCAGTGATGAGCCTTCGCATTCGCTTCTCTAGAACACGTCTTCCTCTACCCACTTTCCCCGGTTCACGGCAGGGAATCTGCATTAATTTCTAAAAGTTCAAGTAACAGGTCAGGGCCTTCTTCCGAAACGGCCGGTTGAGTATTATTATTAATATCATACCAAACTCCCACCAAAGACAGTTTTGCACTTGAGGCCTTAAAAAAATTGTCGTACTTATAGGAATGAGAATTGAACACTTAACACTGAATCGCAAAAATAGTATTCTTATGAGCGCTTGCGCACGTCTGATCGAAAGTATCTGGACTCTTATCAGTGGATATTCATATGCGGTGTGTCCACCCTTTTCCTTTATGAGGATCTGAACTCTGTTGGAGACGATTTCGATGAGGCGCCTGAATGTCTGTGGAGGGAAAGTGGACACTTCTTCCTGGGGTTTGTGGAGGTCTTTCAGCGCCATGATCAGCCCTGGGCATGTCAACACTGAGCTGAACGGGATGCTCCAGACACCGCAAAGTCTCACATGAGTGTTGTTCCAGTTGATGCTATTGGTAGGTGGCGTTATACTACACATGGCCTGCACCTTAATAAGAAGGGGAAAGATAAGTTAGCTTCTCTATTAGCAGATACTGTAAGGAGGACCACAGTCACACAAGAGGTGATCCCTGTCGTTATGGGGACCAGGCAGACAGGTTTTTTAGGTTAAAGACAAATTCCAGACAGACAACAGCCAAGGAAAATAGAAGAAAAGAAACTTCATGCACAGCCAATAGAGATAAAGCTAAAAGTTGTATCAACTTACTTCACCAAAATATCGGGGGAATAAAAAATAAAGTAGATGAGCTGATAATATGTTTAGATGATCTCAAAAATAAGAATGAGATTGATATACTTTGTCTGAGCGCCATGTAACTGTGGGGATGGAAAATGTCAGTATAAATGGGTATAATTTAGCATCTTACACTTGTAGATCTAGTATGGATAAACGTGGAGTTGCCATTTTCATAAAACAAGGGTATAAATACAGAACTGTTGAAGTAAGCAAATTTTGTGTTGATCAGCACTTTGAGGTTTGTGCATGTGAACTTCAAGTAGATAATGTTGCGCTGATATTAGCAACAGTGTACAGGTCTCCACTAGGAGATTGGGAGCTATTCATAAGAAAGTTTGACTCCCTATTATGCTGTCTGTCAGACAAAAAGAAGAAGTTATTAATATTTCGGGATTTCAGTGATAAATTTCTAAGCAATTCTGATAGGAAAAGTGAACTAGAAGTGTTGTTAACATCATATAACTTAGAATCAGTGATCAATTTCCCAACACGTATAACTCAGGACAGTAGTACTCTAATAGATAATGTATTTGTACAGCAAGAGGATGTAGAACAAACATATGCTTTCCCTGTGGTAAATGGATTATCTGACCATGATGCACAACTGATTAACTTACAAAACCTAACAGGGTGCACACTTCAGAAACCATTAAGTAATAGTGTGAGGGTGCTCAACCCAGTATCTATACATAACTTCAGAGAAAGTTTAGGAAATTTAAACTGGGGAGATGTATATAATGAGCCAAATGTTAATGATAAATGCAGCATATTTCTTGATAAATTTGTATGCCTTTTTCAACAATTCTTTCCAAAGAAAATTACTAAAAGTAAGACCACAAACTTTTCAAAGAAATCTTGGATTACTACAGGCATTAAAGTGTCATCAGAAAGAAAAAGAAAACTGTATGAGACAGCAAGAACTAGTAAAGATCCAGAAGTAGTTTTACACTATAAAAATTATTGTAACATACTGAGAAAAGTTGTAAGGAAATCCAGAAATATGTATGTTAGAGAAGAAATTAACAACTCCAGCAATAAAATAAAGTAACCACTATGGTAGGTAGTATTACTGTTAAAGAGAATGAGACCATCCTAACCCACAGTACACAGGAAGCCAATATATTTAACAATCATTTCTTAAGTGTAGGAGAAAAAATTGGTGAGAATAGTTCAAAAGAAAAAGCCAGGCAGTACATGGAAGAGTCAGTTTTGAAACATTTTAGTCAGATTAAGTTCCATCTAACAACCTCTTGTGAAATAAGGATAATCAACAAAACTTTGAAAAATAAATGTTCTGTTGGAGTAGATGACATCTCTAACAAGTTCTAAAAACAATGTGGAGCAATTACAGCTGATGTTTTGAGTCACGTATGTAATGCACCACTGACTCAGGGTATTTTTCCAGACAGGTTAAAATATGCCATTGCCAGGCCTCCCTACAAAAAGGGGGAAACCAAAGATGTCAATAATTACCGGCCAGTATCCTTGCTTACAGCATTTTCAAAAATATTTGAGAAGGTAATGTACTCAAGAGTGGTTAGCCCTCTCAACAGTAATGGAACACTTAGTAAATCACAGTTCGGATTTCAGACGTGCTGTTCCACTGCGACAGCAATATACAATTTCACTGTCCACATAATAGAGTCTTTAAATAGTAAAATGTCGCCAGTAGGAATATTCTGTGACTTATACAAAGAGACTGTAATTTCAACAAGCGATAACCACTGCCTATCAGTTCCCTCATTTACATGGACGATTAATGGTTTCGTCGTCATACGTTAAAATGAAACTTAGCATATGTACTGAAGTAACTGTGGAGTGAGCGAGAGTCGCATGGTATGAAATCTCTCAAGTGTCCGCCTCAGGTTTACGGGGAAATCACAGAATTTCCTTAGTGGCACATCTTAAGCCTCGCATTTGTCCTACCATAAGCTCTGAGTTTCGATGGAGGTAAGTTCTTGTTCAGGAAAGCTTTCTTATAAGTAGATTAAAACACTACAGCACTTCAAAAGACTCGTGCCGACGGATAGGTAACATGATACAGCATTCATCTGCACAGCGGTGGGAGCGTTCTGTAGAACGCTGAAATGTGTGGGAACTAGCAAAGCCGCAATCTCCATGTGCCCCGTCCACGTTAGGAGAAGGGAGTTCTGAAATATCTGTGGAATGTTGGCTACAGAAGAGCAAACTTACAGGGTAACACAAGAGAGCTGGAACATACCAGAGAATATTTAACAAGATCTGAATAGGAGGGAGGACATTACTGTTTAAGGTCCCATCGACAGCGACGTCATTAGAGGCGGAACGCAAGCTCGGATTAGGGAAGGATGGTGAAGGAAATCGGCCGTGCCCTTTCAGGGGGACTACCCCGAAATTTTCCTGAAACGATTTAGGAAAATCACGGAAGACTTTAAACTGGATGGCCGGAAGCGGGTTTGAACCGTCGTCCACCCGAATGCGAGTCCAGTGTGGTAACCACTGCACTACCTCGCTCAGTCCTGTAATTGGAAGGAAAGATACCGGAGGACTGATCAGTAGAAACCTCGGAGGGAGAGTGAATTACAGTTGCAATAGAACTGATAACATCGGAGACAGATTTATTTACGTGCTTACTGCTTGCTGACTTGTATCAGCTCCATCGCGTTGTAGCCACCTTACGAAGTCTTAGTTAACGTAATCTCTGGGCTAGTTTGTCTGTTAACTTATGGTGAAAAATCATAGATCGGAAGTCATTGTCTTACAACTCAACTGTATTCTATATTCAAGAAAATTACTGGGCATCATTCGCAGTTAGTTCACGGTATGAATCATTTGAAGAATGCGGTTTACCTGTTACAAGTTGACCTTTCGAACTAAGCACTAAGAGACCGCAGTCTCTTATCTTCGCAACCGGCATTTTTGCAGCCGACACGTTGCACACACTTGACCGTAAATTGTCAGCATGTCCTGGTAAGTTTATCAAACGGATTCGCTACACATTGAGACATGTTAACCACCTCCCAACTGAACGACTCTGCGGGAGAAGACATCGTGTGTTCCTTAGTACACATATTCACTGTATTGTTTAATAGTGTTTGTGGAATAAATGAGGGAATACGTTTGCAATTCCTTGGTCTGGGAATACATATACCTTTCCCGCAGCAAAGTGGGGATTCTAAATTGATGGTTGAATATTAGCGAACATCTATTCTTATTTAACTCGAAATATTATTAGATAAACGCATTACACTGTGCACGAAACGTATGGCCAACACCTATATCATTTTACTTCTATGATGTTGGAAGTATACTTTACTCTTTGGCAAAACGTTTCTGTCAAAATGAACGACAGTTTATACGGGGTTTACTTTGACAGCAACAACAGTTCCAAGTAATAAGTTTATAATCACGTTTGAGACTGTTATTTCCTCCGCATTTGTCCTCGGAATATCGATTGTGTGGGTAACCTGTACAGAGATAATTTGCTAAAGTCTGAGACGAAACAAAAATTGTAACCTACATGTTGCCCTGCGGTTAGCACAATAACATTGTGCAATTTTGTAAGAAATAAAACAAAAAAAAAGGTTTCGCACCAGGGAGACAATTCTCAAAGTACATGCACAGTAAAATTTGTGGACAATGTATCTTTTACTTTTGAAACATGTTCAGAGGTATTTAAATATCAAAAGCGCTCGATACTAGGGATAGGAAAAAGTGAAATTGCATTCTTAGCTAAGGAACAAAAAACACGCATATTCAAATAGTCAGGAAAATTAACAAATTATTACGTTTGGAGATACTGGAAGGTCTCAGATAGAATATATAATGGTAAGACAGAGATTCAGGAACCAGGTTTTAAACTGTAAAACATTTCCAGGGGCAGATGTGGACTCTGACCACAATCTATTGGCTATGAACTGTAGATTAAAAATGAAGAAACTGCAAAAAGGTGGGAATTTGAGGAGATGGGACCTGGATAAACTGAAAGAACCAGAGGTTGCACCGAGTTTCAGGGAGAGCATAAGGGAACAATTGACAGGAATGGGGGAAAGAAATACAGTAGAAGAAGAATGGGTGGCTTTGAGTAATGAAATAGTGAAGGCAGCAGAGGATCAAGTAGGTAAAAAGACGAGGGCTAGTAGAAATCCTTGGGTAACTGATGAGATATTGAATTTAATTGATGAAAGGAGAAAATATACAAATGTCGTAAATGAAGCAGGCAAAAAGGAATACAAACGTCTCAAAAATGAGATCGACAGGAAGTGCAAAATAGCTAAGCAGGGATCGCTAGAGGACAAATGAAATGTAAGGATGTAGAGGAGCATATCACTAGGGGTAAGATAGATACTGCCTACAGGGAAATTAAAGAGACCTTTGGAGAAAAGAGAACCACTTCTATGAATATCAAGAGCTCAGATGGAAACCCAGTTCTAAGCAAAGAAGGGAAAGCAGAAAGGTGGAAGGAGTACATAGAGGGTCTCTACAAGGGCGATGTTCTTCAGGACAATATTATAGAAATGGAAGAGAATGTAGATGAAGATGAAATAGGAGATATCATACTGCGTGAAGAGTTTGACAGAGCAATGAAAGACCTAAGTCGAAACAAGGCTCTGGGAGTAGACAACATTCCATTAGAACTAGTGACGGCCTTGGGAGAGCCAGTCCCGACAAAACTCTACCATCTGGTGAGCTAACACGAATTCTTTACAGAAGAATGGAAAAATTGGTAGAGGCCGACCTCGGGGCGGATCAGTTTGGATTCCGTAGAAATGTTGGCACACGTGAGGCAATACTGACCTTACGACTTATCTTAGAAAATAGATTAAGGGAAGACAAACCTACGTTTCTAGCATTTGTAGACTTAGAGAAAGCTTTTGACAGTGTTGACTGGAACACTCTCTTTCCAATTCTGAAGGTTAAAATACAGGGTGCGAAAGGCTATTTAAAATTTGTACAGAAAGCAGATGGCAGTTATAAGAGTCGAGAGACATGAAAGGGAAGCAGTGGTTGGGAAGGGAGTGAGACAGGGTTGTAGCCTATCCCCGATGTTATTTAATCTGTATATTGAGCAAGCAGTAAAGGAAATAAAAGAAAAATTCGGAGTAGGAATTAAAATCCATGGAGAAGAAATAAATACTTTGAGGTTCACCGATGACATTGTAATTCTGTCAGAGACGGCAAAGGACCTGGAAGAGCAGCTGAACGGAATGGACAGTGTCTTGAAAAGAGAATATAAGATGAACATCAACAGAAGCAAAACGAGGATAATTGAATGTAGTCGAAATAAATCGGGTGATACTGCGGGAATTAGATTAGGAAATGAGAGGCTTAAAGTAGCAAATGAGTTTTGCTATTTGGGGAGCAAATTAATTGATGATGGTCGAAGTAGAGAGGACATAAAATGTAGACTGTCAATGGAAAGGAAAGCGTTTCTGAAGAAGAGAAATTTGTTAACATCGAGTATAGATTTAGGTGTCAGGAAGTCGTTTCTGAAAGTAATTGTATGGAGTGTAGCCTTTTATGAAAGTGGAACATGGACGATAACTAGTTTGGACAAAAAGAGAATAGAAGCTTTCGAAATGTGGTGCTATAGAAGAATGCTGAAGGTTAGATGGGTAGATCACATAACTAATGAGGATGTATTAAATAGAATTGGAGAGAAGAGAAATTTGTGGCACAACTTGACTAGAAGAAGGGATCGGTTGGAAGGGCATATTCTGAGGCATCAAGGGATCACCAATTCAGTATTGGCAGTGTGGAGGGTAAAAATCTTAGGAGGAGACCAAGAGATGAATACACTAAACAGATTCAGAAGGATGTAGGTTGCAGTAGGTACTGGGAGATGACGAAGCTTGCACAGGATAGAGTAGCCAGAGCTGCATCAAACCAGTCTCAGGACTGAAGACCACAACAGCACGTTTGGAATAATCAGTGCTCATCATCACCGGTGTTACATCTCTTCCTGTCTTCAGACAGCGACTTCAACAGACAATCGCTACCACGTTCTTCACTGACTGTCGCGAGACGGTGTCAGAAGGCTATCACGTGGGTGGAACCTTAGTAACAGTACTGGTATAACTCATAAAGTCCACCGAAACGCAACCACTTCAGCCAGCGCTGTATTTTGCTGACAACATTTGCTGACACCGTGATCCGTTCTACCTGGCTGTGGAATAAGGCTGTTACTGCGACTGTTATTTCGGGTTGTGTCACTTGGCATCTAATGGCATTCGTGAGCGACTATGGCTTCATTGGTGGATGTTAAAACGGGCTATGTATCATTTTTACGACATCGAGCGACGGCTTATTTTTCGCGAAATATGGGTGTACTTGGTTTTGCGTGAAGAGTATTTAAATACGTCAGTTTTGTCACGCCGATAGCAGCCGTTACATTTGCAACAAGTTCACAGTTAACATGGAGATGGACGTTATGAAACTAGCTGTAAACCCAAATGCAACAAAAGCTCAGCTACATTCTCGAACAACAAGCCAAGCAGGCTGCACAACATAAGCTCACACTGCAGCGGCTAATCACGGCAACAAACCGTTTCCACCAATACGACCAGAAAATTAGGACTATGGCACTCATTACGGATGCCTGCAGCTTCGTTTCGAGGCTAGTAATATCGTCGACTTTCCGCAGTGAGCATCGTAGCTATCCCATAACCCGTCTTGTAAAAAAACAACTGTGCCTTCTAGCTAATCTTGATCGTATAGAAATATCTCAAGTCCACAGTATTCTCTCGTTCATTACGAACGGCAGGCTCTTGCCGTAGCAGTCTGGTTCGCATTCTCTCGTTGTCTTGACAGATCTAATCAGTCATAGGGTGCATGCTTCAAAGGTTCGTGGCACAAAGGCCACTTCCGTTGTGAAAATGGAATTTATGAACAATCATATGCTGAACAATTAGTACGACAGATAAATAAGTGCATGCTCCATTAAGGAGATTTCTGCGGAGTTATTTAAGCTAGTGCTAAATCCTACTCTCTAGGAAGCGTCAGCTACAGCACAACAATATTTTGATGAATCTGACGAGTCTTCTTCAAAACAGCGTCATACTAGGCGTTATCGGAACACTTGGGACTGAAATACTGGATTGGTGCATAAGTTCGCAGCGTTTTCAGTAAGTTGAATACTGACAACACATACACATAACAGAGACTAGTCACCTATAATATATTCTCCTGTAATATTTACTTCGACCTACCAATGTTGGGTAACTTTTTGATTCAGCGACTGTAGTAATTACGTGGTTTTGAAGTGAAAAACTCTATGAGGAATGTTAGGAGCGCTTTTTCAACCGGAAAGGAAGTTAGTTGAAGATTGTTCGATAGAGAGCGGAAAAGGAGAAAAATCTGAGGAGGCAAGATAGGGTGAAAAAGGTGGGTGCCAAATTATTTATCTGTTCAGTATTTATTGTCAGTCTAGCAGAGTGCAGGCGGGCTTTGGCACTGTAGCACACTTCAAGTAGTCTTCTTTGTCGTTGTTCTTGAACTGCGTCTCCAAGAAGCGTCCATTGTTGACAACAATTATCAGCAGTAACAGTTACACCTCGGGGAAGCAGTCCATAGTACACCAATTCGTCGCTGTTCAATGCGCGAAGATATTTGTACGGGTAGTTGTTGCTATGTTTGAGCTCAGTCAGTCCTTTCTTTTCCTTATGTTAGCATAAAGATACAAATTCTCCTCACCAATAACGATACAGAATACGAATGATGGTGTTATCCAAGAGCCAATTGATGACAAGCAAGCAAGACGCACATATGGCCATACGTTGATTTTTGTGATTTCGGCTTCGAGCATGCGGTACCCATAGAGCCGACTGTGTGAACCTTCGCCACTGACGCAAATGTCGCAAGATGGTGAAGGGATCATAGTTAGTTCTTGAGTCTACTGACTTGGACCATTGTAGATTTATGCGTTTAAACGATCTTCAACAAACCCTGAATGTCTTCCTGAACGTAGCTAGCCACTAAAGACTAAACGATCCGCCTTAAAACGAGAAAATCATTTTCTTGCCGTGCTCTGTCCAATGGTATTTTACCCATTTGAGGCGCAGACGTTTCTGGGTGCCGCTGCTGCTGTCACCCCTCTGTTGAACTCAAACAGAAGAATATCTACATCTACATTTATACTCCGCAAGCCACCCAACGGTATGTGGCGGAGGGCACTTTACGTGCCACTGCATTACCTCCCTTTCCTGTTCCAGTCGCGTATGGTTCGCGGGAAGAACGACTGCCGGAAAGCCTCCGTGCGCTCTCGAATCTCTCTAAGTTTACATTCGTGATCTCCTCGGGAGGTATAAGTAGGGGGAAGCAATATATTCGATACCTCATCCAGAAACGCACCCTCTCGAAACCTGGACAGCAAACTACACCGCGATGCAGAGCGCCTCTCTTGCAGAGTCTGCCACTTGAGTTTGCTAAACATCTCCGTAACGCTACCACGCTTACCAAACAACCCTGTGACGAAACGCGCCGCTGTTCTTTGGATCTTCTCTATCTCTTCTGTCAACCCGACCTGGTGCGGATCCCACACTGATGAGCAATACTCAAGTATAGGTAGAACGAGTGTTTTGTAAGCCACCTCCTTTGTTGAAGGACTACATTTTCTAGGGACTCTCCCAATGAATCTCAACCGGGTACACGCCTTACCAACAATTAATTTTATATGACCATTCCACTTCAGATCGTTCCGCACGAATACTCCAAGATATTTTACAGAAGTAACTGCTGCCAGTGTTTGTTCCGCTATCATATAATCATACAATAAAGGATCCTTCTGTCTATGTTAAGGGTCAGTTGCCACTCCCTGCAACAAGTGCCTATCCGCTGCAGATCTTCCTGCATTTCGCTGCAATTTTCTAATGCTGCAACTTCTCTGTATACTACAGCATCATCCGCGAAAAGCCGCATGGAATTTCCGACACTATCTACTAGGTCATTTATATATATATATATATATATTGTAAAGAGCAATGGTTCCATAACACTCCCTTGTGGCATGCCAGAGGTTACTTTAACGCCTGTAGACGTCTCTCCATTGAGAACAACATGTTGTGTTATGTTTGTTAAAAACTCTTCAATCCAGCCACACAGCTGGTCTGATATTCCATAGGCTCTTACTTTGTTTATCAGGCGACAGTGCGGAACTGTATCGAACGCCTTCCGGAAGTCAAGGAAAATGGCATCTACCTGGGAGCCTGTATCTAATATTTTCTGGGTCTCATGAACAAATAAAGCGAGTTGGGTCTCACACGATCGCTGTTTCCGGAATTCATGTTGATTCCTACAGAGTAGATTCTAGGTTTCCAGAAATGACATGATACGCGAGCAAAAAACATGTTCTAAAATTCTACAACAGATCGATGTCAGAGATATAGGCCTATAGTTTTGAGCATCTGTTCGACGACCCTTCTTGAAAACTGAAACTACCTGTGCTCTTTTCCAATCATTTGGAACCTTCTGTTCCTCTAGAGACTTGCGGTACACGGCAGTTAGAAGGGGGGCAAGTTCTTTCGCGTACTCTGTGTAGAATCGAACTGGTATCCCGCCAGGTCCAGTGGACTTTCCTCTGTTGAGTGATTTCAGTTGTTTTTCTATTCCTTGGACACTTATTTCGCTGTCAGCCATTTTTTCGTTCGTGTAAGGATTTAGAGAAGGAACTGCAGTGCGGTCTTCCTCTGTGAAACAGCTTTGGAAAATGGTGTTTAGTATGGGGAAATGTTCCGATTTCTTCACTTCGCGCTCCATTTTCTAGCGTCCACATCTCCAGTCATCATCTCCAATTGACAATCATATGTAAACTCAACTAGCAACAGTGAACTACAAATAAAAAATGACAATCGCTAAATAAACCCGTAACAGGCAGAATACCAATTACAAAGGAACACGCTACGAACTTATACGCCACGTTAATACAAATAATAAAAATTCCGTTGCACCTTCGCAGCTGTAGCGCGCAGCACGGCCTTCAGCGGTACCCTCACCAGCCCGACCTCGCTATAATAGGCTCGGTAATCAGATTGTGTGGACTCTTAGTCCAGACACCATTGTTCTTAGAGTCCATATAACGAAATGTTTGCGTACGGCGCTATAATCAGGGACAAGTGGCAGAAATCAGTCACGATAGCATTGAGTCAATCCCGCCAGCAAAGTTACTATAACACTGACATAGTATGTCATATTAATACAGGGTGTTTCAAAAATGACCGGTATATTTGAAACGGCAATACAAACTAAACGAGCAGCGATAGAAATACACCGTTTGTTGCAATATGCTTGGGACAACAGTACATTTTCAGGCAGACAAACTTTCGAAATTACAGTAGTTACAATTGTCAACAACAGATGGCGCTGCGTCTGGGAAACTCTATAGTACGATATTTTCCACATATCCACCATGCGTAGCAATAATATGGCGTAGTCTCTGAATGAAATTACCCGAAACCTTTGACAACGTGTCTGGCGGAATGGCTTCACATGCAGGTGAGATGTACTGCTTCACCTGTTCAATTGTTTCTGGATTCTGGCGGTACACCTGGTCTTTCACGTGTCCCCACAGAAAGAAGTCACAGGGGTTCATGTCTGGCGAATAGGGAGGCCAATCCACGCCGCCTCCTGTATGTTTCGGATAGCCCAAAGCAATCACACGATCATCGAAATATTCATTCAGGAAATTAAAGACGTCGGCCGTGCGATGTGGCCGGGCACCATCTTGCATAAACCACGGGGTGTTCGCAGTGTCGTCTAAGGCAGTTTGTACCGCCACAAATTCACGAAGAATGTCCAGATAGCGAGATGCAGTAATCGTTTCGGATCTGAAAAATGGGCCAATGATTCCTTTGGAAGAAATGGCGGCCCAGACCAGTACTTTTTGAGGATGCAGGGACGATGGGACTGCAACATGGGGCTTTTCGGTTCCCCATATGCGCCAGTTCTGTTTATTGACGAAGCCGTCCAGGTAAAAATAAGCTTCGTCAGTAAACCAAATGCTGCCCACATGCATATCGCCGTCATCAATCCTGTTCACTATATCGTTAGCGAATGTCTCTCGTGCAGCAATGGTAGCGGCGCTGAGGGGTTGCCACGTTTGAATTTTGTATGGATAGAGGTGTAAACTCTGGCGCATGAGACGATACGTGGACGTTGGCGTCATTTGGACTGCAGCTGCTACACGGCGAACGGAAACCCGAGGCCGCTGTTGGATCACCTGCTGCACTAGCTGCGCGTTGCCCTCTGTGGTTGCCGTACGCGGTCGCCCTACCTTTCCAGCACGTTCATCCGTCACGTTCCCAGTCCGTTGAAATTTTGCAAACAGATCCTTTATTGTATCGCTTTTCGGTCCTTTGGTTACATTAAACCTCCGTTGAAAACTTCGTGTTGTTGCAACAACACTGTGTTCTAGGCGGTGGAATTCCAACAGCAGAAAAATACTCTGTTCTAAGGAAGAAACCATGTTGTCCACAGCACACTTGCACTTTGTGAACAGCACACGCTTACAACAGAAAGACGACGTACAGAATGGCGCACCCACAGACTGCGTTGTCTTCTATATCTTTCACATCACTTGCAGCGCCATCTGTTGTTGAAAATTGTAACTACTGTAATTTCGAAAGTTTGTCTGCCTGAAAATGTACTGTTGTCCCAAGCATATTGCAACAAACGGTGTATTTCTATCGCTGCTCGTTTAGTTTTTATTGCCGTTTCAAATATACCGGTCATTTTTGAAACACCCTGTACATCGACCTGGTGCACGTCTTTAAATTGGACACCACTTCGGCGACTTGCGTGTGACTAAACTACTCCAGTAATTCTACCGGGAAAAAGCGACGTGCAGTTTAACATGAAATCCGAACCACATGTCGTTCCCAGCGAATCTTCACATTATTGGCACGTTATGTTTATGTTAAAGGCAACCTGAAATATTCCGTGGTCCGGCCGGAATTCGATTCCCCCCTCATTGTGTTTCCAGACAAGCACTTTACCACCAGGCCTGACTTCTGACATACTGTTACTGGGTTTAACAGTACATAACATATAATTCTGTCTTAAAAGCAATTGAGTTACTATTCTCACATCTGGGTTTAAATCGTCGTTTAGCCATCAAGACACAAGTTTTCCGTGATTAATCGTTAAGGGTAATGCTGAAATAGTTTCTTTGAGATTAACAACCACTCCCCCTTCCCATCCTATCCAATTTGGAACTGTGCTCTAACAACGTTATCGTGACGGAACTAAGCTCCATAACCTTCTTTTGCTTCTTTTGTGCTGGTAAACAGAACAAATGATACATCCGTGGAAGCTCGCTGGTTGGTTGTAGCAGGGTAGACGCTAGCTGTGTAACATCTTCGTACATCCGTAGTTGAAACGAAGGACAATGGGACGTCAGCTGGTATAAATTTATATTAAAAATGAAGTAATTCCTCTAGCTGTATTTAAGGTGTCGATTTTATTTTGGAAAGTAGTTTCAACGTTGTAACAACGTCATCTTCAGGCCCAAACACTTGTTGATGTCAACTGCGAGTGGCTGATACTAGAAGCCAGTGGTGAGATATGGACGTGCTCCGTGTGGAAGGTGGTTAGTACTCCGTGTGGAAGGTGGTTAGTAACTAGTACTAGTTACCAGTGGATACTAGTTACTAACCACCTTCCACACGGAGCACGTCCATATCTCACCACTGGCTTCTCGTATCAGCCGCTCGCAGTTGACATCAACAAGTGTTTGGGCCTGAAGATGACGTTGCTACAACGTTGAAACTACTTGCCAAAATAAAATCGACATCTTAAATACAGCTGGAGGAATTTCTTCATTTTTTAATATAAGCTGAGTAAGAGATCAACGAGGAGCGCTGGTTAAGGGGCAATGTGTTGCAAAAGCACATGCTGTCCATGTCAGGTAGCCTGATGATGCATTCATGAGCCGGAACACATTTGCAGAATACATCCCCGTAACACTGTTTATAAGTAGAAGACTTAAATGATTTTATACGAGTATCACTCCAGAACTACTTCACAATGGTTTTTAAACATTCAGTTCATTTTTCCTACCTTCGACATTTTTACAGTATGTTGACATATTCTTTAAAGATAATAAGTCATTTTTCCACATAATCTCCGTGACTTTTAGCTGCGTTACGCCACAATGAAAGTAAAGCCTGTATATCTCCACTGCAGGACACAGATCCATCATGTTGGAGCCACTGTTTAGCAGCCTTCACAAGGTAGTCATTGCCTTCAAATCTCATTCTGCGAAGGGATTCCCTCAGTTCATATTAGAGGTGGTAATCACACAGGGCCAAATCATGCCTGTGGAGTGGGTGTTGTTTGTCAGAGCTTTGTGATCTCGGTGGCGGTTTTCTCACATTCTGACATTTGGTCTTTTCTTAGCTCCAACTGTCTCAGTATTCTGCACACACTCGCTTCTCCTAGTCTCACTGGGATTGACAGTTCATTCACTGTCGCGCCTTTGGTAGCTAAAATCACACTGTGAACGTTCAGGAAATTGTCAGGAGTCCGTCACTAAATAACCTGCTTTCCCAGGGACTAACTGTAATGCGATCAGCAGCAAACGCACTTCTCACCGTCCCGTTCTAGCAATACAGGAGCTCTGTTAACAGCACTCTGCCTCAGAAGAATATCAAGGGCAGCAGCTGCAACAACGCCTTGCGGGAACAGACTGAATTATTTTGTATGTAAGCAGGAAGAATGTTTGTGTGTATTTCCGTGAAAAGCAAAGACGTAGAACAAACGCTGGAGTTTAGAAAAAAATGTAAATTTCTTCTCGAGTAATGCTCTATGTCCTGGAATGTATGCTTTAGGTATGATGACTGTCTTTGGCAAGATACCCGTAAAGCACCAACAAAATTATCATACGCCTGCGGGATCAAGGTTCTTCAATGCGACTTTCCAGAATCAACGGCAGTCGCAACAGTTGCTGCATTTCTCATCCCATTAAGTGTATTTTGCTCATCGTCAGCTACTTCCAAGTGTTAGGTGCAGTCAGCTGTTCCGATTCCTATCATCCATCCCTCCGTCTCTTTCCAGTCTGCCGATAATTCATTATCTTTCTTTTTTGGCAATCTGTTTTCTGTCATTCTCTCAACACAACGCCCTTTCACTGTACTCTCTTCCACTTTTTCAGTAGCTTAAAAGATCTTCGTGTATGATGTTATTGTTTCATTCCTTGTTTTAGCCATTTGGTTATAGCCTCTTAAGTGTCTCGTGAAGTTCATCTCAGCTACCTTCATACGTAATTTTTAGGCTTTTTGTTACTGTCCATGATGGGGAACACACAGAAGGGCAGTTATAGCCATAGAATTTCATTTGTGCTTCTTTCCTTCAAATTGCTCCGCAGATACTAGATATTTATTAACCTTTCTCTCAATGTCTGTCATAGTTAAAACCAATATCACATCCTAGCTAACTGAAGTATATTTTTTCTAAAATTTTGGTTTGAAGAGATATCAGAACAAAAGATGCTTTGGGGTGGGGCCCAATAGCCTAATGAATAATTATGCCCTACTTCGCTCTTTCACCCGTCGTTGTGATATGTGGCTCGCGATGGAACTGCGTGCAGCCTATGTTCTCTGTACCACGAGACTGATGGCTTGTGGGAAGGAACGGAAACCACCTACGGTGAACTTTAGAAAACGAAATGAAACGATCACACGGCATTACTGACTGGTAACCACCTTCAATTTTGCGCCACTCTGATAACTTTCAAGTCGAAGAAGATGAGATGAAACGATTGGGACGACACAACCAATCCCGAGCGAATAAAATCTCCGACCTGGCCGTGAATTGTAGCCGGGACTCCGCTGTCTAGAGGCAGCGGTGCTCTTTGACTAGATCATTAGCTGCTGCCTGGAGTGTAAACTCACAGATGGAATGTGGCAAGCTGTGATGATGGTAGAGGGTCACTGATAAACTGGAAGCAAGTAAGAAATCTGACAGCCAGAGACAGTCTCTACCCTGGCAGCGAATCATATTGTTCCTAAACCAATAGCAAGGAATGAACTGACAAGGGCATGGTCCAATAAGACATGTAGAAACCTACCCTGAAATTTTTTACACAGGAAGACGACAACGAAAGAAATGCAATGCCAAAATTTTAACTGCTAAGAGGCACTTTAAGAATTTAAAAATAATAGCTGAAAATAGCCAAATTCGCTGCGCATCAGGCTGCAGTAGAAATGTACACCCCTACTGCTGCTGTAGCAACTGTGCATGCGCAGCTAGGCACACAGCCGAGGACCGTGGTGCATTTCTAAACAGGAAACACGACACAACCCGATCGTAATTTGTAAAGGACATTTCAGGTTACCGTTCGTTCATTGCTTCTCTGACACTACAGTACATAGTATTCTCTCGAATTAGCCACTCAAGTGACATCTATTACAAACTATCAGTTGCTTTTCGTAGTTTTGATAAGTATTGACAATTGAGATAAAGCTGAATTATTGTTTATTGTGCTTTCCTAAGCATGCCTGCTAATACTACCTTCTTTTCCCTTCCAGCTTCGCAGTAATGTAGAAGCCATTAACGTTCTCAATTTAGCAATGATGAAATATGAAGAACGTGGTTTCCAGCCAAAATCACCCACTTCTCCTGAGGACGTACATATGTGTCATTCGTTAGTTGATTTCCTAGAAATTCATTCAAATGATATCGACATTTCGTTTGAAGTTGAGGATACGTTAGAAGAAATACGAAATAACTGAGACGATTCCATGGATTGTGGTTCTGCCGCCGGCCGAAGTGGCCGAGCGGTTCTAAGCGCTACAGTCTGGAGCCGCGCGACCGCTACGGCCGCAGGTTCGAATCCTGCCTCGGGCTTGGATGTGTGTGATGTCCTTACGTTAGTTAGGTTTAAGTAGTTCTACGTTCTAGGGGACTGATGACCTCAGAAGTTAAGTCCGATAGTGCTCAGAGCCATTTGAACCATTTTTTTGTGGTTTTGCCGACGTCAGCTGTGTCAGTAACAGTTCTCAAGAATAATACCTTCCAAGCATGGGGAAAAAAAACGCACTGCAACAGCTTTCAGCGACAAAGAAAAGGCAGTGAAGTATTGGTTAAACGAAGGAGGGGAAAAAACGCTTGAAGTTACGCTGTGTGCAAGGGCGTTTTCGTTTGGTAAAATCGGAGGGTGAACTGTACAAATGGAGGAATGAATTACGTGAAGTAAGAAATATGCGACAAATGGAACTCCGAAACCATCTGAATGAAAAACTGTTCGAAAGATTTAGAACTGCTCGTGAGAGGGCTATGAACCGCAACCGACGGAGATCTACGATACTGAACCCTCCGAAATGCATTTGACATGAACGTTGCTAATTTCCAGGCTTCGTCGACCTGGCTACGCAGGTTCAAAAATCGTACAGAATAGGAAGTCGCAAAATTACCAAGCTTACGTCACGTAAACGTGTAGGGTAGCTGCCAGATACAGACATTGCTATAGAAAAATTCGTAACTGGCGTAAAGACGAAATTTGCTGTTATCCCCGCAACTGCTGTTTATAATGTTGATCAGTCAGGTTTCGTGAAGGAAAGGCGTGCACACCTCACTTTATCATTTCGGGGTGAAAAAAAGACAATTCGGTTGCCCAATCAATGAATGCAATGACATACTCATGTACGATAGTGGCAGTGATAAGTATTAGTGATTTAATGTTTCCGTATTTGTATATCTGTCTTCGCGAACCGCAAGGCAAATTAGGATCAAAAATATAAAAGTTGACCGTTTAGTTGCAAAAATCTTGTAATCGACGTATCAAAATCTGAAAAAATGGGAAAGAATAATTTTCAACATTTCGTTCGAAACGTATCCCTACCAGCCGCAGAAAATAATTCATGGCCTGTATTGGATTCATGGTCTGGACATAACGACGCCTCTGTTTTTGTGGAGGACGACGAAAGATCTGTAGATGTAATGTGGAATCCGCCTGGAAATACTAGTGAGATTCAACCTCTCTATAAAGAATTCTTTCGGCAGCGGAAAGCATTTTTCAGGAAATTATCAGACAACTTAATTTCCGGTACCTCTCACTCATTTCAGCTTTATCAGCAGAACAATATTCTTAAGCTCTAGTCATTTGTGCATTGCCAGTTTTCTTCACCACGGTTTACGAATTTGATCAAATATGCCTGGATTGCAGCGCAGTATGCAGAACAACGGCAGTCACCATTTCTGACTCCATCCCAGTTCTGTCTAAATTAAGCTAGTGGTTACTGTGAAGTGCCTAACTGCATCAGTTTTTGCTTTGTCCGGTGTGCCTAGTGCAAGAAAAATATTTGTTTTTGGTATTCAATATACACTTCATTACGGGGAATAAACTGTTTCACTGACAGTCAAATGTACAACATTCAAACATTATTACAAGGAATGGCCTACAGGAACTGTTATAAAATGTAGTAACGCTAGACACATTTCAGATCAACAAATTACAAGTCCGTGTTGATTGACGTCGTCTGTGACACCAAACACTGCCATGATTTCATTTTTTCTGTTAGCCATTATTATCAGAATTACATGTTCAAGAACTGAACTGTCGATATGAATTTATTCAAAAAGATGTTTGCATAGCTAAGCCAGGTTTTCGCTGGAGCAAACAAGCTAACAAGCACGAGCAAAAGAGAATTCTGTCTGGTGTACCCGGTAGGCCTCTGCACTTCTTTCAACTGGACTACAGTTACTTATGTGTCCTAAACTTCCCCACTTACCTAATCGGAAAATGGAGAACCACATATCTTTCGTGTCCACTCCAAAATCTGTGAGAAGCGAACGCTCAGTTAAAAATCACAGTGAAAATGTTGCCATCTGAACGGGATTTGATCCCGCGCTCTCTGGATCACGAAGCAGGCGGTTTGCCACTCGACCATTTTTGCTTCAGAAAAAAAAGAATATGACCATTAGACCTCATACGCGTAGTGCAAACGCTAGCTATATCACCTCTTGAGATGATGTTCTACGTCGGTAGTTAGTGTTCTGTTTATAAATTTCCCCTCAATGGCAATGTGGCGCCAGAGAGAAACGGCAGCCGACATACAAATGAAATCCTGGACCAGTGCTAAGAAGAGATGGAAATGCAATTCTGTGTAAAGTGCAAGATCTCCAAGCATGTCACGCTTCCATCAAATTGAGACACTTAAATTCTTCCATCCCTGCGCCCTTTTGCATACTCCGTCAAGAACAGCACGCTCGCCATGCAAAATAATCCTCACTGAATAGCAAAGGTTCACATTGTGGCCCTATCCTGTATGCCGAATATTAGCTCCAAAAACTAAAAACTAATAAGACAGCGTTCATCGACAGTGTTCTCTACCTCGTGTTCTTTCCCGAATCCCCTAAAATAAAAGTTTCAACCCACATCCAAGCGAATGGTAGTGAATGTTCTGCAATGTTCACTTGTACGTGTTCGCTTCCATTCGCTCCGTTGTAAACCAGGCTTTAGGTGCTTAAAATTGGTGTCTGTGAACTCCGGATAATTCCGCTACGCAGCGCTGAATGAGAATCGTCGAGTCGCGCGCTAGGCGTGCACGGCTGTACAAACCGCTGTTCTAAACTGTTCTTCGCGCGGATAAAATGTGGAAATTCAACTTTTTTTACAAAATACTTGCAGTGGCTCTTAGCAGCTACAATTTTGGCAGTACATTTCTTTCGTTGTCTTCTTTATGCGCAAAAAATTTCAGGGTAGGCTTCGACATGTGTTATTGGACCATTCCCTCGTGAGTCCGGTTTCTCGGAAGATAGAGGAAAATGAAATCTGAACAGATAAAAAAAGGTTCAAGATAAAAGAACGCAGTTTACTATCTGATGTCATTCATCCCTGACATGCTGACATTCACATCACACAAATGTCTGCACGTACTTTCATCCACCGATGGTCATGGTCAATGAACTTAACACAATAGTTGTTGAACAACCACGATGTCACGCTGAATAGCGACGACCTCATACCTGACAAATTTTACGATGTCACGGATGTTGCTCTTCATTACAAGCCTGACAAGATGGATAATGCTACCTGCTAACTAAGAGGAAGTAAGTCCTCCGGAAATGGTATAGTCCTTCACTGAACTGCTCGACCATCAATAGTACAAGCAACTGCATTCTGAAGGCAACACGGAATACAGAATCTTCCACGCACGCAAAACGCTGTGATATTAAGCATGTGGTTTCTTGTTAGTTGCTTTTCTTTCGTGTGATTTCTTTCCAATTTTCGAAAGTTGATCTTTATTGGCTAATCTCTAGTGGTCAGTTGCTCACTGTTAATTAAAGCAGCTGACAAGTTTGGAGGTTTACTATATAATTGTGCCCTAGCGTGGGACTACCAATACGATACCGTAACACACTAGATTCCAAACGAGCAGCTACTGAAAGTGGCCACAACGATATTAACTTTTGTTCTTTGGGGCTGGCAATGTAAAATATGTCTCCTACTGACATGATTATCATGAATATCGACCAGCAACGCTGCTCTGTCAATGGCTTTTTTTATATAAATCGTTCATGATGAGCCCATTCCGACATACTGCCATCATCAGGTGCTGTTACGTGTAATATCGTTGCTGACATGTCCTGCCTTCTTTTACACTACTGGCCATTAAAATTGCTACACCAAGAAGAAATGCAGATGATAAACGGGTATTCATTGGACAAAAATATAGTGCTAGAACTGACATGTAATTATATTTTCACGCAATTTGGGTGCATAGATCCTGAGAAATCAGTACTCAGAACAACCACCTCTGGCCGTAATAATGGCCTTGATACGCCTGTGCATTGAGTCAAACAGAGCTTGGATGGCGTGTACAGGTACAGCTGCCCGTGCAGCTTCAACACGATACCACAGTTCATGAAGAGTAGTGACTGGCGTATTGTGACGAGTCAGTTGCTCGGCCACCATTGACCAGTCGTTTTCAATTGGTGAGAGATCTGGAGAATGTGCTGGCCAGGGCAGCAGTCGAACATTTTCTGTATCCAGAAAGGCCCGTGCAGGACCTGCAACATGCGGTCGTGCGTTATCCTGCTGAAGTGTATGGTTTCGCAGGGTTCGAATGAAGGGTAGAGCCACGGGTCGTAACACATCTGAAATGTAACGTCCACTGTTCAAAGTGCCGTCAATGCGAACAAGAGATGACCGAGACGTGTAACCAGTGGCACCCCATACCATCACGCTGGGTGATACGCCAGTATGGCGATGACGAATATACGCTTCCAATGTGCGTTCACCGCGATGTCGCCAAACACGGATGCAAGCATCATGATGCTGTAAACAGAACCTGGATTCATCCGAAAAAATGACGTTTTGCCATTCGTGCACCCAAGTTCGTCGTTGAGTACACCATCGCAGGCGCTCCTGCCTTTGATGCAGCGTCAAGGTCTCCGAGCTGATAGTCCATGCTGCTGCAAACGACGTCGAACTGTTCGTGCAGATGGTTGTTGTCTTGCAAACATCCCCATCTGTTGACTCAGGGATCGAGACTTGGCTACATGATCCGTTGCAGCCATGGGGATAAGATGCCTGTCAACTCGACTGCTAGTGATACGAGGCCGTTGGGACCCAGCACGGCGTTCCGTATTACCCTCCTGAACCCACAGATTCCATATTCTGCTGACGGTCATTGGATCTCGACCAACACGAGCAGCAATGTCGCGATACGATAAACCGCAATCACGATAGGCTACAATCCGACCTTTATCAAAGTCGGAAACACGTGATGGTACGCATTTCTCCTCCTTACACGAGGCATCACAACAACGTTTCACCAGGCAACGCCGGTCAACTGCTGCTTGTGTATGAGAAATCGATTGGAAACTTTTCTCACGTCAGCACGTTTAGGTGTCGCCACCGGTGCCAACCTTGTGTGAATGCTCTCAAAAGCTAATCATTTGTACATCACAACATCTTCTTCCTGTCGGTTAATTTCGCGTCTGTAGCACCTCATCTTCGTGGTGTAGGAATTTTAATGGCCAGTAGTGTAGAATTGTTAGTTTTATGTATGCTATTTTTCTCTTGGCAGCTTGGATGACAGTGGATCAGCGATATTATATCCATCGTGAATGACTTATAAAACTGAAACTATTCAAAGAGCAGTGTAGCTGTTTGATATTCGTAATAACAACGATATTAGTTTCAATTGTTTTGATTTATTCGGTATAATCCAGAGCAACTTTGCGTTGGATCTGTGGATTGAATAATAAAGTCGAACATATCAGTTCTTGTACATGTGTGCTCTGCATCACATCTTGCCATATGTTCATGTACTAGGATCTCCACACCGTCAGTTGAACACCCACGCCGGCCGAAGTGGCCGCGCGGTTCTGGCGCTGCAGTCTGGAACCGCGAGACCGCTACGGTCGCAGGTTCGAATCCTGTCTCGGGCATGGATGTGTGTGATGTCCTTAGGTTAGTTAGGTTTAACTAGTTCTAAGTTCTAGGGGACTAATGACCTCAGCAGTTGAGTCCCATAGTGCTCAGAGCCATTTGAACACCCACGTTTAATCTGGAAAACGCCAAGGTTCACAGGCAAGAGCTGCTGATAAAAATTTCTTTATTGTGCAACCAGTTTCGATCAACAGACCATCATCAGGTATCATTAAATGTTTACAAGAGTTTGCAAGGAGATATAACATCAGTAGCTTCAAATAATAAAAAATTCTTGTTTCGTCGCTGTTGTCAAATATAATATAGGTTACGTCGCCATTGTTGAAAATGTATCAACACTGCTCCGCTTCATTTTATATTAACAATCAGCTTACAACGTACGAGAGGAGGCGCTTTACATACTGCCAACTGAACAGCTGTAAAAAGGAATTTTTATCAGCAGCTCTTGGCGATGAATCACTGTGTTAAATATTTACGAGCTGTAGGGCACCACCATCTTAAATGAATCTTAAACATATTTTGTCTAATCAAACCTACATTCCCGATCAGCCTTCTTCAAAATCACCACAGACTCGTTGAAGCCTGTATTGCCCTGAATAACACAAGGGTGCAGTGTTGGGAATATATCGAGTTACAGACCGTAAGCGGAACGGAAGAACAACATTTCTGCCAGTGAGAGGTCATTTGCCTTATTGCTCCTCCAGAAGTTCGCAGCGAGTTCCCCCCTGCGTCTTCTGCTAAATATTTGCCGGTCCCTGCTCCTGACTTCGCTGATCAAGGGAGCCCCCGTACGCCTTCTGTATACAGCCACTCCGAGATCAGAAAGCTACGAATTCAAGCCGCGTCTTTTCCCTCGACTGTAAATGTTTCCTTTTCAAATATTTACCCGCTCACGGCGGCTCTGCTGGCCTGCTGTTTGAGGAGTCTCTAGACCGCCTACTTCCCTGTACTTCCCGGCTGCGCGCGTATTCTTGTACTTTTGAAGTTGTTCATAAGACTGCCGAAACGAAACTTCACGCATACCGTTAAACAACCTCATAAGGCAACAGGCGTCGAAAATCACGATAACTGTGAAAGTACAAGATTTCGAGCGCGTGCGTGCGCGAATGTGCGTGTGCGAGTGTGCACGCGCTGTGTGCGTGTGTGTGCGTGTGTGTGAGCGCGCTCTGACCGTAAAAAGAGTTGTTGTAACTGCTACAGAATTATTACATGGAAGTGTCAAAAGTCAAACAGACGTTCGCAAGAGCTGATAGTAATTACTGTGTATTTCAAATTCAGTCATGGATGTTTTAAACATTTTCCCTCAAATTGGAAAGTAGGACTCACTTTACTGTGAGAGCATTAGCCACTTTGTCTTAGCCTCCCAACAACAGAAACACGTAGTGAACTCTGTACTTCAGCAGCTCTTTATTGTGGGGTGTCTTTGCGAGAACTTCCTCACATCTTTGCACCCATTTCATCTACTACTTCCGTCAGGAGATTCGTATTTCTGTAGTAATTTTCTGCGTCAGCTAGCATTGTGAAATAGTACTGAACGTCTGAAAAAGGAAGGAAAAAAAGAGGGCGTGCTGTTTTTGAAAATGTTATTACCCATTGATGTACTTGAGTATCGCCCATCACTGTGGGATCCGTACCAGATCGGGTTGACAGAGGAGATAGAGAAGATCCAAAGAAGAGCGGCGCGTTTCGTCACCGGGTTAGTTGGTAAGCGTGATAGCTTTACGGAGATGTTTAGCAAACTCAAGTGGCAACTCTGCAAGAGAGGTGCTCTGCATCGCTGTGTAGCTTGCTGTCCAAGTTTCGAGAGGGTGCGTTTCTGGATGAGATATCGAATAGATTGCTTCCCCCTACTTATACCTCCCGAGGAGATTACGAACGTAAAATTAGAGAGATTCGAGCGCGCACGGAGGCTTTCCGGCAGTCGTTCTCCCCGCGAACCATACGCGACTGAAACAGGAAAGGGAGATAATGACAGTGGCACGTAACGTGCCCTCCGTCACACACCGTTGGGTGGCTTGCAGAGTATAAATGTACATGTAGATGTCTTAGCACTGATCAATAGTTATTAACTTAAACCATGTAAATCTTAGAACTCTTATGTGCGAGTAGATGTGGGTATGCGCAAGTGAGGAAGGCTGAGAACGACTGCGTTTGGAAGCACTGCCACAAACTATGCCTTATTTGTAGTAGATGGGAAATTATAGTATGAAGTCACTGCAACAAATTTTTAACTGACACGATTTAAAGAATGCAGGGATTGCGATTGAATAATATGAAATCAGGCATCTACTCTCTCCTGTAACACCTACAAGTAAATGTATTTCTTTTATTTATCATTAAATACAGTATATTTTACACTGGAACTAATTATTACTTGAGTTACTTTTATTTTAACCACCAGCATCTGTAGCTATAGTCAAGTCATCGTCATCACGTCGACTAAGATATTTTTACGTCATATGATTTACTTGCTTCATTCAGCAGACAGAGAAATGGCTAGAACATTACGTGTCGTCTTGCACTTATAAAGAACATTAGCGTTAATGTATCGCATTGTGAGGTGTACATATTTCATTCACAATTGATGATGGTTTATAACAAGTCAGCTCCTTCGTTTTCAGTGTAAAGCAAATCCCCCGATGAAAAAAAATCTGAATGCACCTAATGGAAACGGCGTGACCAGTGAAATGCGTAGTGGAGTTTAAAATAAAAATGAAACATAAATTAATGATCTCTTTGCGTATTATCTAATCCCTCACAGCTTTGACAAAGAGTCCATTATGGACAAAACATTCAGCATATTTTCCGATAATTTATACACGTCAAACAGAATTACCTTCAGATACTATTGGGGAGAGGCATACATAGGAACGTAGTAGTTCATAGTCTAGTATTTGTGGCTGGAGACCGCGCATTGCATTCGATGCTCCACAAGTGCGTATTTTATCACAACTGCAATTTTCAACACTTAGAGCATTTTAAATGCAGCAAAAATTAATAAATATATATGACCTTTCTGTCAACGTGCCTTGCGGTTCATGCAACAATTTAACATTTCGCTTTATTGTTATTTTTCATTTCATTTGTTTCTTGACAGTTGTTTGTTATTAATAGTGTGCAACTTCGTATCAAACAGATAAGTAGATACTACGTCTTTTATGCTCGTCAGGACATGTTAACATAATCTAATAACAAGTTACGTCAAATTATTCGACTAATGTTGTAAGCGGTATGCTGTGTTATGAGAATGACCTGATTTATTAAACTGTGCTGCAAAGTACGTTTATGCGTCTGTATCCTCCTGAAAAAACAATGTCAGATCACAGGCGAGTAAGGCAGTAGTCACAGATACACACACTTATTGAACGTAAGCACAACGGGAACGTATATGCGTAGGTATGTATTTTAACACCCGATTGTAGGTAACCACTCTTCAAAACTCTGTCCAAAAGCAATACAACAGGCCTACTTTCAGCTTATAGCCAAATGTGGTGCAATGACGCTGTTTCCTCGTATCTGTTATCACTGAATTTACACGCGGAACGAATAATTTGCCAATTGCTTTGTTAAACCAGTTACTACATAGCGTGATTCAGGAGCCAAATCTCCACAAACTGATGGAAACAGAAAGCCCCTCACTATCTTGTGTTCTACGAAATATCATACAGAAACGCAATGAACGGTTTTCCGAAGTTATCAGCTTTACCGCAGCATTCAGTAATCTATATTTCTCCACCGTTATTTGATTTATGCAAACAGTAGGCTATTTATTATTAACAGACTGCAATTGTGGAGCAGGATTGAATCATTTAACTACTTCTGTACTGTTGCCCATTAATACGACGAAGCCTGCAGCAACAGATTATTACAATTATGTGGCACGGCTGCACGGTACTATTTTACGTACGATAATAAATGAACGAGTTGTTACGGGTGAAATAATTCAGAGGCATGTTATACATAACTGATATATTGTTCTCAAAGCAGTGCCGACAAATCAGAAACAACATGGCTTCTCAACATATGAAGTGAAGTTCTAGAAAAAGCCAAGAAACTACAGCATCCAGTCACATTAATGTGACCACTTGTCAAAAGCCTGAATAACCACCTTTTGAAGGGTGGATCGCTGAGAGACGTGAAGGAAGAGTGTCAGTGAGGTTCCGGAAGGCACCGACCGGGCTATGGAGCCATGCCGACTCCAGCGGCATGGCCAGACGCGCTAGGTTTCTCGGCTGACGATCCACGGCGCGAACAGCCTGATCGAGGTGGCCCCACAGATTCTCGACTGGGTTTTGATCCGGGGAGTTCGGAGAACTCATGATGGTGCTCTTCGATTAGGCACGTACACTGCAAGCTGAGTGACACATTGCACTCTCCTGCTGGTAGAAGCCATCGCACCGAGGAAACTCAAACTATATGTAGGGGTGTGTAACGCCGGAAATGCATATCCTCCTATTTCCATCTATTGTACTATAAATTTTTTCCTTATTTTGTCACCTGAAGATATGACATTTCTGTGTCTTTGTATATTGTAATTGTTTTACTATTTGCATATATATATTTATGCATTTATGTCGCTGTGTAATTGGTTTGTTTTGCAAATATTATTTGTATTTTTACGCTGGGTGTGGCCTAGGGAAAACTATGCTATCGAACGAATACATCGATAGGTCGTGTGGAGAAGCAAAGTGTTTAGGATCTTTGGTAGTGTTAACTCTGCCGGCCGAAGTGGCCGAGGGGTTCTAGGCGCTACAGTCTGGAACCGCGCGACCGCTACGGTTGCAGGTTCGAATCCTGCCTCGGGCATGGATGTGTGTGATGTCCTTAGGCCAGTTAGGTTTAAGTAGTTCCAAGTTCTAGGGGACTGATGACCTCAGAAGTTAAGCCCCATAGTGCTCAGAGCCTTTGAACAGCCAGTGTTAACTCTGCCGCGTGGAGCGCGGGGCAGAAGAGAGTCTGGCTGGAGTAGTGCAGTGGAGCAGGTGTGTTGTGTGACGCTCCCGCGAGTTGCCGCGCTTTCGGGGTTTGGCAGCATGTAATTGCGCTCGAATTGCTATGATAGTTTCTGACATGGTGTCGCGGACGGGAAGCGTTAGCTGGCACTCATCAAGAGCCCGTTTTGCCTGGTGACCGTGTCGAGAAGAAGGCGCGCCAACATCCAGCTTCTGCAACAGCGACGGCCGACAATGAGAGACTGTCGCCACCTGCTCGACCGACGACTGCAAACCTTCAATCAACCAACAAGGAAGACTGGAAGCACGTAAAGTTTTAGAACTGTATGGCAGACCTCAGCTTTTAAAATTGTTGCATCACAAAATTACAGCAACTTAGCTTGAACCTTTGTTGCTCATTGTCCCAATTGCATTACCAAGCAGGGTCCCTTCCTTTCCCGAAATGAACCCGAGTGTCGTTGAAATTCAGACGCCAGCGTTGAAGTAATATCATTCCATTTCACTGCTTTAATTTCAAAGTTCAGTTGATGTATTCATAGCTGGCTATAGTATTAATATTACGCAAGCACAAATTAAAAGTGCGAGTTTTGTTACCATATTTTAGCTTACCTGTGACTGCCGCTCAGCTTGGTACGTACTAAATTTTACTATTGTTAATTGTTCAGAATCATTTAATTCAAGTTCAAAGTTAAACCTCTTATTTCTAAATTGCGTAGATTCAAGTAGCTTTTGAAATGATTGTTGAGGTAGCCCAAGACTAACCGTATTTTACTGAATTTCGTAGTGCTTCAGAAACAAATCTCACTATTAATTTCAGTCACTAAATTAACTTTCAATTATCCGGTTTTATTAATTCCTTTGCTAAATTAAGTCAGAGTGTAGCGAAATTTAATACTTCTGACAAACTTTCAGTTTTCACACAACACGTGTCAACCTTCAGTTGCCACGCTTTTAGTCCTAATTATATGTGCAATAACCTTTCTTTTTCAGTTATTATAGTAGTTGTCCATAGGACTGGCGACCGTCATTTTCCCCAAATCTCAAATATCTAATTAACGCCAATTAATTGTTAATGTGACGACCGCACATTTACTTTCTTTATTTATTTTAACCTTTTCCCAAAACTAATTTCCATCAATTTCATTTGCATTTTTCCTTTCATTAAGATGTAGCCCTTTCCTCCCTCTGTACCGACAGATTAACTTCGGTGACGATTGCTTTTCCCAAATTCCCATTAGGTACACGCGGTTTAATTTTTCACTGTCATTAAGGTCGATAAGAGAGGGGGAGGTTACAGGTGGACATTATCACCAAGATACAGACTTGTGCTGTTCCACCGTGTCTTCCAGAATGACGAGATCACCCAGGGAATTCCACGAAAGAATTTCCCAGACGATAACTGAACCGGACAATCGGGAGTTAACCGGAAGGACCGGGCCCACAAATCATCTGATTACTATTGCATGCAAACAATTTATTGATGAGTTAAAATTTAACTTACAATCAAGGAAATAAATATTGAAAATTGGGAATACAGAAGCGTCCGATCTCAGCCTCTGCTTTGACCCATGACGTCACCAATATTGCGCAAACGGCCATTCTCAACGTCTCCAATATGGCGCCTATGATGTCTTCACATAAACACTACAAACACGAAAATACATATAAAACCAACAAACATCTCCCTCCAAAAATATAATCAAACTAACTGAACCAGTGCGGGAATTTTTTTTTTTTTTTTTTTTGCGGGGTGACAAACTAAATATCAACACACACACACACATACACTCACACCACGATACCAAACCACACAAAATAACATAAAAACACCACAAATTTCCCAAATTACGCTACACTTACAGTATTGACAGAAATCGGTCACTTCCCTTCACCTACATAGCTCAAACGCAATTGTCGATACCACAAAATAAAAACCATGTATTCCAAAAATTATAATCACAGCGAAATTGTCGATACCACAAAACCAACACCTCAAACAAAAATTGAGACACTTCCCTTGTCCTATATAGATCAACAGCAGCTCACGATACCAAAACACATAGCTACGATGACGCATTGGAATCGAACACTTCCCTTGACCTATATATGTCACTTCCCATAACCTATATAGCTCAAATACAACTGACGATACCAAAAAAAAAAAAAAATGGAATTGAATACTTCCTCTAAGATACATAAATCAACCAGAAGTGCCGACACCAAATCATCAACCACCATCACCTGCAGTAAATAACACTGACCCAACAACACATGAAAACCCCACCGAACATCATAACACGCGAACAATAGACCCAAAAAAACGACTACTTATCACAAAAAAGATCCGACGCTACACACTAGGTTAGGCACCGCAATCTCTCTCTCTCTCTCTCTCTCTCTCTCTCTCTCTCACACACACACACACACACACACACACACACACACACACACACACACACACAGAACCAAAACAAACCCCCAGCTCACGGATTCAGCTTGCATACGCCGCATTTCACTATCTCCGCCCCAAGCCCAAAAAGAAGCAGAAACTTCATGACGGCTACAGTCTGGAACCGCGCGGCCGCTACGGTCGCAGGTTCGAATCCTGCCTCGGGCATGTATGTGTGTGATGTCCTTAGGTTAGTTAGGTTTAAGTAGTTCTAAGTTCTAGGGGACTGATAACCTCAGATGTTAAGTCCCATAGTGCTCAGAGCCATTTGGGCCAAACTTCATGACGGGCAACATGCCGTCCCCCATTTTAGCTCGCAGACGCGCACTATTAAACTTATAAGTCATATCCATACCTAACAAAATAAGCCGCAAATTGAGTTAAACGACTTACTACGCGTGACAAACAGCCAACCAATAACATCAAACGGCACCGCAATAACATAAGCACAACGGAAACTTAATTCTTAACACACTGAAACTAATTTTCGTTCTGCTACAACAGTCGCGACCGATAAACGCACACTTCAAGCACCGATACCCAAATTAAGCCAATACACCACATAATAAGCGGAACCCCCACGCACAGAGGACACCACCAACCGCAACAAGACGACATATACAAACATAACTAAACTCCGCGCCGTCATGACGTCACACACCACTACACCGTTACGTGACGGGTCAAAGCCGACGGGTTGGATCGGACGCCTCCGTTGACCCTGCAACTCAAATCTTAACGCCACATTTTAAAAGAAATATAACATGCTTTTAATAATATAATAAAAGAGCCCCTACGTAAAAGTTCAGGTCAAATATGCAATTTAGATCTTAAAGCCACAGTTAGGAGAAATACGACTAAAAGGCTACTCTTTTCAGTCTACTTAATACTCACACTTAATACCCATACTGAGTAAGGTGTCGGCGCTGCATGGATGCAAGAGGTGCCTTGAGATGGTAATTTTTAAACAAACATTCGGATGGGGTATCTGGAAGATCAGTCCAGGCTGCGAGCAACGTGAAGCAGCAGGCCATACAATCCGGTGAATTGCGGTTTCACTAACCAGCGCCGGCCGGGGTGACCGAGCGGTTCTAGGCGCTATAATTTGGAACCGCCTGACCGCTGCGGTCGCAGGCTCGAAACCTGCCTCGGGCATGGATGTGCGTGATGTCCATAGGTTAGTTACGTTTAAGTAGTTCTAAAAAATGGTCAAATGGCTCTGAGCACCATGGGACTTAACTTCTGAGGTCATCAGTCCCCTAGAACTTAGCACTACTTAAACCCAACTAACCTAAGGACGTCACACACATCCATGCCCGAGGCAGGATTGGAACCTGCGACCGTAGCGGTAGCGCGGTTCCAGACTGTAGCGCCTAGAACAGCTCGGCCACTTTAGCCGGCTAAGTTGTTCTAAGTCTAGGGGACTGATGACCTCAGATACTAAGTCCCACATCGCTCAGACCCATTTGAGCCATTTTATTCCCACCTAGAGACACATCCACACAACCAGCACTTCCCCTAGGCCGACTTCGACCGAAGATGCTTACTGAACAAACAGTAAATCGATAGCAAACTCGAGACAGTGCCGCCAGACAAGACCGAAGCGAAGCAAAATATGGCACCACTGCTCAATAACACCATATTATACAACATAGTTTAATAAATCAGGGCTTTATTCAGATAATGGTAATAGCTCATTCTTATAAGAAAGTTTCCGATTTTTGTCGTAGGGTATTTGCTTTCAGACCTTTCACGCCGTACACTTCAACGGCCATCTGTCATTTGGAAACGCAACCTGTCGCAACTCAGTGGACGTACAATTGGGTTACTGACGTGCAAATTCCAGTCTTCGTCGTCGACGAACAGCGTTCAGTATGGGTGCACGAACCAGACGCCAGCTGTGGAGGCCCACACGCAGCAACATTCACTGATCGGTCGTTGAGGAGACACTGTTGACATCCCCTAGGTTCATATGGGCTGTCACTTACTCAGCAGCTACACGTCTGTTCGCCCGTGCACATCTCCACAACCATTGGTAACCCCCTGTAATGAGTGAAAAAACATGTTCGGCAACATGTTCGCAGCTCTACGTAGACGTTGCTCTGGATTACCGATGTTCACCAACATGTTGCAAGTGTTCCGCGGCTGTGTCGGTACAGATCAAAGGACTTTGCTTCTGGTCTGCTATCGCTAAATGCCGCTACGCAGCGCTGGCGTCTGTTGCTCTGTCTGGCTTGTGTAGTGTTGCATATTGTTTTCTGCGTGGCTGGGGTGGTCTTTTTCGAAAATGCAGTGGACTAAAAATAAGTCACCAACGTAACGCACTCTCTGAGGCGGAGAAGTTCCTGTGGAAAGTTAAAAGTTCCAATTACAAAAATACGAAACAGCAGCGTGACCCTCACGCTAGGCACCGGCAGCAATGATGTGGACAAAAGGCTCAAGTCTCCCATGACACAATAGCGACGAAAGAAAACAAAAATAGAACAAAGAAGGAAATTCGGAAGTGGAACAAATTCATTGTATCATTGTATGTGTTATTTCGGTTCTAGGTTGACATTCAGGCATCAAGGAAACGAGGGATACAATGGATAAAGAGGTAATCAAGATTGTGTCTTAAATGTGAGTGTATGCTTTCCCGGCGTATACAGCTGGCGGAGAGTTCTCGGGCTTCCAGCCGGGTGGCGGTGTCTTCAAACAGCGACGTTTCGACGAGTGACATACTCATCATCTTCTGGCGAAGATGATGAGTATGTCACTCGTCGAAACGTCGCTGTTTGAAGACACCGCCACCCGGCTGGAAGCCCGAGAACTCTTCGCCAGCAAGATTGTGTCTGCTTATGTTGATTTGTACTCTGTAATATACAGCAATATTCAGCTGCAAATATTTGTCCATGGCACAACTCCTTCTGGGCTTACAAAGTAATTTGCAAATTTGTCACGAATTTCTTTGTATATGTTTGAAGTCCTCTTTGTTTTATTTGAAGGTGTAGTGCTTCGCAGAACACATTTTCTTTTTCACACCATACATATTGTCACCGGCCTGAAGAAGATGTGGAGGACATTAAGGGTTCAGATGAACCGGAAAGCACACGTTCTCTTCCACAAATCGTGTAAAAAGAGGGTGTGACGGAAATTATCCTTTAAGCGTAGCCGTAGAAACGCTGCAGAATATTCTGCAGCCACGAAAGCAACGATTATTAGACCCATTAACTGCCTTCGGGAAATATGTTGCCAACGAATTGCGAGAGCTGCCGCCCAACGAAAGGGTAATGACGCATAAAAAATGTACAAAGGGATAGCTCAAAGAGCATGGCTCAACTAATGCAAGCAGACCACATAATGATCAAATAGAACATCGGAAAGGTAGAAATCAAACCAGGGTTGTGGACAAAAGGAAATTGTAATTTGAACAAGCTACTTTCCATGTATGTCAGTAGACTCTCGGATATAACAGAGGGAACTCACTTAGATTAGGTTGAGTAAAGGAAGTTGTCCCAAATGAAGATAAAGGAAAATTTTACTGGCGTGCCAGAAATATAACATTGGTTCAATGTTAAATTGTGCAGTGCTGGTACACTTTGCACAGTAATTTGCACCAGGTGTCAACTTCATGTGCAGAAAATGTTCTTGTTAACACACCTTTTGAAAGTAATCTTGTTTTGTACGTTATATGTTTCACACACATGAGCACTCACACACACACACACACACACACGCACACACACACACACACACACACACACTGATCAGACAGAACATTATGACCATCTACCTAACAGCTGGTATGTCCAGCTATGCTTGGTAGTTCGTTTGGAAGGAGCTGGCACCACACAACTCTAGGTGACCCACAAATTCCCGTGAATTTCGTGGAGCGGTTCGATGAGCTGTGACGCCGCGTTCAATCCTATCGCAGATGTGTTCGATCGTGGTCAGATCTGGCGAGTTTGGGGACCAGGACATCAATAGAAACTCCTCACTGTGTCCGTCGAACCACTCCACCACACTCCCAGACCTATGACATGTCGCATTACCTTACTGAAAAAGGCCGCTGCCGTAGGGAAACACTGTGGTCATAAAGGGGAGTACGCTGTCTGCAACCAGTTTACAATACTCCTTGGCCAGAGAAGGCATAAAAATTCAAAGGGAACAGATACAGGCGGGAAAGGTTATAGCAGCCATAGCGCTTCTCATCTATAGTAATGGAAATAACAACTACAAAATGAAATTGGGTAACTATTTGACACAGAATTTAGATTAAGGACAAACGAAGCTGAAATGAAACGTAAGATTGTGAAATAGAAGATTTATACAAGTGAAAGAATTCATTGGTGGGAAGTACGATTACTAAAGTTCGGTGAAGCATTAAACAATGTCAACTGGTATCTAATGTTGTTACAGTAATGAGGTGCCGGCCGGTGTGGCCGTGCGGTTAAAGGCGCTTCTGTCTGGAACCGCGTGATCGCTACGGTCGCAGGTTCGAATCCTGCCTCGGGCATGGATGTGTGTGATGTCCTTAGGTTAGTTAGGTTTAATTAGTTCTAAGTTCTAGGCGACTGATGACCTCGGAAGTTGAGTCGCATAGTGCTCAGAGCCATTTGAACCATTTGAACAGAAATGAGGTAAGCATTTCCTAAAGCACAGTGTAAACGTAATGCAATACTGATTCATCAAAACTTTCAGTCGAGAGGGCGAGCAGACGGCTTCGTTGGTAGGGTCGAGTGTGCTCCGTCTGGCGTGACACGGTTTTGTTTCATCTAATAAGTGATTGTGATTACGATGCATTGTAGCTGTAAAATAACTTTTTACGATCCACTGTAGCTGTAAAATAACTTTGTTTGCATTCATGAAGTCGACGGCCGCAAAATATGCTCGCGATTGTTGATCGTGTTGCGAATTTTTTATAATATTGCTTAATAGTACCCGCATCACAAACGTTACACTGGCGTTCATATTTCAGATTGGGAGAGAAGATTGTCAAGTATAAGGGAATAAAGGCCCTGGTGATTTGTAAGTGTAATTATTACGACACATAACAGACACATATTTCTGAGTTTTGAGCATTGTTCTTATTTCATCGTCTTGCCAGCCTTTCATACTGAGCATATGAACAATTCAGTCAAACCCTGACTTTAGATACACAAATGTTGTGGTTATCCTGAGTTCTGATTTTTTTCGAGTGTGAAACTCGTCATGGGTTTATATAGTATATCTGCAATGCAATGATTTGTGGAATAGTATTCAAACTAAAATGATGGAGGTAAGTGCTGTCTGGCCGCGGTTGTTAAACATCCTGGCGTACTTACAGAGATTACGTGGTCTCACGTTGACATTACTGCGGCAGTAAATAGTGTGTCTTACATAAACTTGCATAACAGCACGCTATAACTGCATAACGTGTTCGTTTACCACGGTTATACACGGAAGTAAAACAATGGAGAAGTGAGGTTAAAAATTAAGTGGACATATTAATTATGGAATAGGTCCCAGGAAGGTTAGTTTTGGGATGTAAAAATTTACCAGACCAAGTGACAGGTAATATTAACTGTTAGTAAGGCATCCAACAAAGCGTAATAGAAGGGAGAGCCGGCCGGAGTGGCCGTGCGGTTCTGGGCGCTACAGTCTGGAACCGAGCGACCGCTACGGTCGCAGGTTCGAATCCTGCCTCGGGCATGGACGTGTGTGATATCCTTAGATTAGTTAGGTTTAATTAGAATTACCTCTAAGTTCTAGGCGACTGATGACCTCAGAAGTTAAGTCGCATAGTGCTCAGAGCCATTTGAACCATTTTTAGAAGGGAGAAATTTGAGATAGAGACGACAATGACAATGAATTCTATATCGGTGTTGTCTGTTTGAACACGCTAACCTCCAAACTCACTAGACGTATTTTCATGGTGTTTTCGCAGGTAGCGTGAGCTTAACCTGAGGCAACATGTAGGCTATATATCATCAAAATCAATTCACAGAAACATGTATATCATAATTTAGTTTTACAAATGCTTAAGTGTCTTCGTCTGTTGTCTTTTCATGTCTAAACCACAGAACCAATTTTGACGAAATTTGGTGTGAAGATAGCTTGAATTTTGAGGAAGAACACAGGCTTCTTTAGAAAGTTTGCAGTAAAAGACATTTATGGATCTGAATAATATTACCCGAATCAGGGAAAATATTTTCTATTTAAAGAAGCTATTTATTCTTTGACTTTCGAACTTTATCACATTTGTACAAATACTTTCATTGCTTGAATGTTCTCCAAAATACGATTCAATATTATGAATGCAATGCTTATACAATCGTCAATGTCTCTAATTCATACTTCCATACTACAATATTTGCAAAGGTAAATCTGCTACGTTTTCAGGTGTAACCCGATGAATCATTTTCCACGAAATATGGCTTGGAAATAAGGAGGAACATAGGCTACTCTAGAAGATCAAAAAAGAAAAGTCGGCACTTAAAAGTGTGAAGTGAGGAGTGAAGCACTTATCTTCAGCAATGAACATAAACCATGTTGCTAAATTATTAAATTTGCTGCATAATGTACACACTGTACAATGTAAGATACTTAAATACCATGATGCATGATGCGAAAAACTGTCGACGTCAGTCTGCATGCACGGCTCGGCAACAACGCTGTATGTGTTATGCGTCTTCATGCGTTGGGTAGTTGGAGGGGGGATTGCGTATCTGCACATCGCGCTACACTTACCAGAACATGCAGACACGTAAGAGCTACTGACATTATTGCACATACAATAGCTTCCTTACGTACCTACATTCATCCTAACAGAACTACTGATATGCAAGCGTACCTGCTGGTACCCGCGAGCAAGTAGCATGAAAGTCCAAGAGAAACCAATACCAGTGCCGAGAAGTTCAAAAATGGCTCTGGGCACTATCAGCACATCTGAGGTCATCAGTCCCCTAGAACTTAGAACTACTTAAACCTAACTAACCTAAGGACATCACTCACATCCATGCCTGAGGCAGGATTCGAACCTGCGACCGTAGCAGTCGCGCGGTTCCGGACTGAAGCGCCTAGAACCGCTCAGCCACCAACGGCCAGCGTGCCGAGAAGTGCCAATGACTTTGCGTATAAGAAAAGTGAGAAGAAATAATGAACGGAATACACCAGGCGATTGTCACAGAACCTCAGATAACAAAAAACTCACAAAAGAAATTTAGTGGCTTGAATTAAACTCAACAATACATCAGTATCGCGATGAAGCGAGTTTCAGAAGGGTCAACTAAGAAATCAAAGGACAAAGACAGAGAATATTTCTTTAACAAATAGAAGAATAAATCAGTAGACTAAAATTCTGCGTTCAGAATGCATCTAACTTGAAGGTAATAGGACAGCGATAGTGTGAAAGAAGTAACTGAGCATCGTAGAAATGTGATGGAGCAGAAAGATATTAAAGAATAGATTACACCTTCAGTTAGAAAAGGAAAGTTATTACAAGGAACTGGGAAGCCAAAGAGAGGATAATAAACATCTTCCTGAAGATATTGTGATGTGCCTTAAGGTACCCTGACCTACTTAATATCGTGGTGGCTAGGATAGTATAGCAAAACAAAATTGCAGCGGAACGCAATGATTGTCCAGTGAAATCTCAATGTAACGAATATCGATACTGCGATAAATTCCTCTGCTACGATAAAATTTGCGGTTCCCGCATAGCTCCTGTTACCGCAATGAAAAATTCCCTTCAGCTAACGACAGACGTTTCAATAACAACAGCGTTACTCAAAACAATTTTTTCAGCTCCTGCAGAAACTGTTGATTTATGGTTAGCCCCCTCGAATTAAATACTGAGTTAATTTCAAATACTAAATAGTATTCTGGAAAAGTTTATATTGTATATAGTAGTACTCGTGCATTATTATTATAAACCGTAGCATATTTGACAATAATAAGCAGTCTCACCGAAAATAAACTGCAATTAAATTAAATAGAGGTAGTTTACTTTTTATTTATTTCTCTTTCATATACCTGGAAATTATTAATTCACATTTTTGTCGGTGTACGTCTAAAAATTGCGCAACATTATGAGCTAATTACAGTTAAATGCTTTCCTGGTATATTTTCTGTTTCGATTTGAAACTGGGCTAGGACATTTACTGTAATGCCATACGTTTACTGCTCTTTCCCCGTTTTAATATTAATATCTGCCGACCCAAATGCTTGATATAAAACAACAAGGAATGCATGGAAGTCGTGTGAATTCCTTCACTTCGCTTGAAGTTTTGCTGCCGCTTGGTTTATACGGGTCAAAATGGTTGTTCCTTGTAACAGGGAAAGACCGATCATTTAGAGCTAGTCAGTGTAGCCTAATTTCATGAAAGTTATTCATAGAACATTCTGAGAGTCACAACTCATGAAATTAGGTTCTTTTTGAGGAACTAAAATGTTCGCTTGATGTGTCACTGCCAAGTAACATAGGTCGCTAAACTTGGACCACACATAAAAAGAATTTCTACATTGAAGTGCAGAAGGTAACTGAAGGAAATACGCAATGGCACGAACAGAAGTGACGCTTTATTCAAAGTCGATATTTACATTGAAGTCACCACATCTCATGATGGTCCCCTGGTCATCACGAAAGGCGAGACAATATTCCTGAGTGCATTACGGGTTGCCACCTCTCGCTATATGAGGTTACGTCGAACATTGTCGAAAATGATCGGGAAAAAGACCTAACATGTGGCTCAGTAGGACTACCATTTGCCATGCACGTCACTGGCGCGCAGAGTATAGATGTAGGTGAAGGTGTAGAAGATGGTGGCCTTCCCTTCACTTTGAAATCCGATAAAGACCTGAATAAGTATTTGTGTAGCTTCTTTCAGGGAGTTCTTCGTTATACACTGAAGCGCCAGGAAACTGTTATAGGCATGCGTATTCAATTACAGACATACGTAAACGGGAAGAATACGGCGTTGCGGTCGGTAACGCCTGTAAAAGACAATAAGTGTCTGGCGCAGTTGTTAGACCTGTTACTGTCGCTACAAGGGCGGGCTGCCAAGATTTAAGTGAGTTTGAACGTGGTGTTATAGTCGGCACACGATCGATTGGACACAGAATTTCCGAGGTAGCGATGAAGTGGGGATTATCCCGTACGACCATTTCACGAGTGTACCGTGAATATCAGGTATTCGGTTAAACATCAGATATCCGACATCGCTGGGGCCGAAAAAAGATTCTGCAAGAACGGAACCAACGACTACCAAAGAGAATCGTTCAACGTGATAGAAGTGCAACCCTTCCGCAAACTGCTGCAGATTTCAAAGCTGAGTCATCAACAAGTGTCAGTACGTGAACCATTCAACGAAACATCATCGATATGGGCTTTCGGAGCCGAAGGCCCATTCATGCATCCATGATGACTGCACGACACAAACCTTTACGCCTCGCCTGAGCCCGTCAGCGCCGACATTCGACTGTTGACGACTGGAAACATGTTGTCTGGTCGGACAAGTCTCGTTTCAAATTGTATGGAGCTGATAGACGTGTACGGGTATGGAGACACCCCCATGAGTCCGTGGCCACTGCGTGTCAGCAGGGGGCTTTTCGAACTGGCGGAGGCTCATTAATGGTGTGGGGCGCAGTTGGAGTGATATACGACTTTGACAGGTGATACGTACGCAAGAATCCTGTCTGATCACCTGCGTCCATTCATGTCAATTATGAATACCGGCGGACTTGTACAATTCCAGCAGGGCAATGCGACACCCTACAAGCCCAGAATTGCTACAGAGTGGCTCCAGGAACACTCTTCTAAGTTTAAACACTTCCGCTGGCCACCAAACGCTCCAGACATGACCATTATTGAACATATCTCTGATCCATTGATTTCCCTCCCCACCCCCCCCCACCCTCCCCGTCCCGTACTCTTAGGGTTTATGGACAGCCCTACAAGATTCATGGTGTCGATTCCTTCGAACACTACTTCAGACAGTAGTCGAGTCCATGCCACGTCATGTTGTGGCACTTCTGCGTGCTTCCGGGGGCGCTACATGATATTAGGCAGGTGTACCAGTTTCTTTGGCACTTCATTGTAGATAACTTCATCATTTGGAAAAGTCCCAGGCATTTTCTTAGAGGACACCTGGATTTACTTCTACACTACTGGCCATTAAAATTGCTACACCAAGAAGAAATGCCGATGGTAAACGGGTATTCATTGGACGAATATATTATACTAGAACTGAACTGTGATTACATTTTCACGCAATTTGGGTGCATAATTCCTGAGAAATCAGTGCCCAGAACAACCACCTCTGGACGTAATAACGGCCTTGATACTCCTGGGCATTGACTCAAACAGAGCTTGGATGGCGTGTACAGATACAGCTGCCCATGCAGCTTCAACATGTTACCACAGTTCATCAAAAGTAGTGACTGGCGTATTGTGACGAGCCAGTTGCTCGGCCACCATTGACCAGATGTTTTCAGTTGGTGAGAGATCTGGAGAATGTGCTGGCCAGGGCAGCAGTCGAACATTTTCTGTATCCTGAAAGGCCCGTACAGGACCTGTAACATGCGGTCGTGCATTATCCTGCTGAAATGTAGGGTTTCACAGGGTTCGAATGAAGGGTAGAGCCATGGGTGGTAACACATCTGAAATGTAACGTCTACTGTTCAAGCGCCGTCAATGCGAACAAGAGGTGACCGAGACGTGTAACCAGTGGCACCCCATACCATCACGCCGGGTGATACGCCAGTATGGCGATGACGAATACACGCTTCCAATGTGTGTTCACCGCGATGTCACCAAACACGGATGCGACCATCATGATGGTGTAAACAGAACCTGGATTCACCCGAAAAAATGACGTTTTGCTATTCGTGCACCCAAGTTCGTCCCTGAGTACACCATCGCAGGCACTCCTGTCTGTGATGCAGCGTCAAGGGTAACCGCAGCCATGGTCTCTCAGCTGATAGTCTATGCTGCTGAGAACGCCGTCGAACTGTTCGTGCAGACGGTTGTTGTCTTGAAAACGTCCCCATCTGTTGACTCAGGGATCGAGACGTGGCTGCACGATCCGTTACAGCGATGAGGATAAGATGCCTCTCATCTCGACTGCTAGTGATGCGAGGCCGTTGGGATCCAGCACGGCGTTCCGTATTACCCTCCTGAACCCGTCGATTCCATATTCTGCTAACAGTCGTTGGATCTCGACCAACGCGAGCAGCTATGTCGCGATACGATAAATCGCAATCGCGATAGGCTACAAGCTGACCTTTATCAAAGTCGGAAACGTGATGGTACGCATTTCTGCTCCTTACACGAGGCATCACAACAACGTTTCGCCAGGCAACGCCAGTCAACTGCTGTTTGTGAATGAGAAATCGGTTGGAAACTTTCCTCATGTCAGCACGTTGTAGGTGTCGCCACCAGCGGCACCCTTGTGTGAATGCTCTGAAAAGTTTATCATTTGCATATCACAGCATCTTCTTCCTGTCGTTTGAATTTCGCGTCTGTATCACGTCATCTTCGTGGTGTAGCAATTTTAATGGCCAGCAGTGTATGTCTGTCAATTACACACTATATCCTATGTACCAATGATTCACTAGCCCCGTCACAGATTTTGTCTGATATCCCTTATAACAGTACTCCTGTTAATAATCTTTGATGTGGTAGCAAGTGAAAGGCTTTGCAGGCCCCACCTGATTTCGTTGATCGTCAGGTTACAGGATGCCTTGCAAAAAAAGCAGAAAGATTTACCGTGATGCATGCTGACTGGAGAGGAGCAGCTCACTCTGTTAGAGATGCTTCAATATGTGTGAACTCAGAATACGTTCTGAGATTTAGCAACATGCAAGAGAGCGAATGTTGGGATATCCGACATAGATGTTTCTGTGTCAGGAGGCACTCTCCCAGTTCGCTCCTTGCCATTTCCTTCGGAAGTACGGTGGTGACCTGTTTCGCAGGTAGGCGCTGTGCAAGAAGCTTCAGAATTATTTATTTCTTTCCATAAATTACAGTCAGTGTCCTAAGCCGCTGTTGGCATCGGCTGTCGACGACGGTCGAGGATTCGCGTCTAACCGGCCTTCAGTTCGCTCAAGGTAGCTGACTCTGCTTTCTCCGTTCCTCGCCGGCTGCTGCTGTGGCGGTTCGCTGCCTGCTGTAACTCCGGCGCTTGCCGTACCATATGCTGCGGCGGTAAGCGGAGGCGGTGCGTGTACCGGACTCAACGTACGCCGATTTGGAAGGTGCTGCGTCCCATCCCGCTGAGCGCCGTCCTTCATCTGTTGAACGGCGAAGACGGCTGCCGCGTAGTGCGACGATCCTGGCTTGCCGTCCAGGTAGACCCTGGCCTGATCGCCGAAGTATCAAGGACGCTTGTGTCCTGACTTACGAGAGCCCCGGATCCTCCCATCTGCGACAACGGAATCTGCGTCTGGTGATTAAGGCGTGATAACCATCTCTCCCAGTAACGGCTGTCGTTGCTCAGTAGCCTGCAGGTAATCTGTAAAAGACTCGTGGCATACGTCACTTTACTGTTATTACAGAATCGAGTGCAAACGGTATGTTTACCATCGACGTCTCTGAACGGCTGTCTTACGAGTTAAATCCTGGGACATTTATGGAGCTAAGCAGTAGCTGATGGAAATCACTTGTCATGACTGCATAGGTCTTGCTGTAGCGAATGTATTGTAACACTTATATCGATTAGAAGCAGGTTTATATTATGTAACTGTTTATCTGTAATTACGATGTGTGTATTCTTTGTTGAGTAATGTCATTGATTTGTGACAGGAAATTGCCGGCCAGGGTGGCCGAGCGGTTCTAGGTGCTACAGTCTGGAACCGTGACACCGCTGCGGTCGCAGGTTCGAATCCTGCCTCGGGCATAGATGTGTGTGCTGTCCTTAAGTTAGTTAGGTTTAAGTAGTTCTAAGTTCTAGGGGACTGATGACCTCAGAACTTAAGTCCCATAGTGCTCAGAGCCATTATTTTTTTTTTTTTTTTTTTTTTTTTGTAGACAGGAAATTCTAACTATTGTAATGTATGTATGGAAAAAGCTAAATGATGTTTAAAACAGTGAAACTGTATATTGGAAGCTGGTTCATTCTTAGGGCACTTGTATTGTAAAACATAAAAGATGTAGGGGAGTCCCTCCGCAAGGGAAATGGCTCGGTGCGATGTAAAATGTGGTTTCGGCGGTCGAACTGGGCGGCTACTTGGTGGGAACGATACGCAGTTAGTGTCTAGCTGTTGCACGGTACACATCCACGGTGCCAAGGGAGGCAACTGGAAGCCGCTTTGCAAGGAACTTTACCTCGAATGTCGATTTGGCTGTTGCATGGTACTCTCGGCAATAAGCAATGGTTCTAACACATTGAAAATCAGTCGCCAGGAAGAAATGTACAGAGCATTCAAACATCAATAGCTGTGAGTACAGTTTGCCGCCACGTCGCTTGCCACCACTACTGCGCCACTGCTCCACCAACTTTGTGCATCCATATATGTATCAGAGCATGGACCAGTTAATATGTGTGACTGACTTTAATAGTAATGCAAGTGCTATAAACCTGTGTTTAGAACCATATCTTTTACCCTAATCATGAACCTATACAGGATCCCTCCTAATTGTTCAGAAAACACAGTATCCTGTTTATAATGAACTAGTCAATTATTTATGTTTCTCAAATGTGCAAGGATTAGCACGAGTTGAAGTTAGTTAGAATGTTGCTAAAGTGCTCACAGCTTATTGCAAAGTATCGTTTTGCAAAAATTTTGTGCCAGACTGTATAAATGTTACTGTCTAAAATACCTTCTTCACAGGTGATGAAAAAAAGGCAGATAAGTTATATTCATTTGAAACTTAATTTAGCTTTGATTACTATCCTGAACAAAATTTTGAAGTTAATTGAGCTCAGTATTGAATAATTTGCCTTGAAAGGCAAACATGTAAACTATTCCAAGTGAAGTTAACAGTTAATTTTGCTTAAATTAGTCTTTGCTACTGAAGTAATCTTAGAACTTGACTTGTGTTACCATACCAGTTTATGGGTCCCCATCACATTGCTCACTTATTAAAAAGATAAATGGACTATTATTACTACTAAGTAAATCCGATATATTTCTGTAAATGGGAGTGCAAACAGTATGATAGTGGTATTATTTATTTTAATTGTGGTATTTATATGTCAGTTAAGTCGGAAGCCCCTCCTGGCCAGTTTTAGTTCTGCACATCTTGCAGGAACATTCCAGTATCGATACAAGTAACAATATTCAGTCTAGTTCTTATTAGTGTGAGTTTAGTACGATTTTTCTTTTTATGATTATAGTATGTGCATAATTAGAATGAAATTTTCACACTACAGCGGAGTGTGCGCTGATATGAAACTTCCTGGCAGATTAAAACTGTGTGCCGGACCGAGACTCGAACTCGGGACCTATGCCTTTCGCGGACAAGTGCTCTACCAACTGAACTACCCAAGCACGAATCACGCCCCGTCCTCACAGCTTTGGAAGGTAGGAGAGGAGGTACTGGCAGAATTAAAGCTGTGAGGACGGGGCGTGAGTCTCGGTCCGGCACACAGTTTTACTCTGCCAGGAAGTTTCATGTGCATATTTGGTAACTATTGCTACCCACAGCTCAGAGTGGCCTGTGTCCGTTTGTATCCTGTGTGCTATTCAAAGGGTATACTAATGAAAATAACTTCAATAACTGATATTCAAACTTATATTTCCCATTTAATGTGCCTAATTGGGCTGGCGACCGTTCGATTTTTCATTCTTGTATGAATTTTACTAATTTCATTAACCCCAAAATTAAAGTCTGTTTAATTCTTCTGTTAACTGCACTCTATTCAAAATTATAGTCGGATACGTTCATCCATTAGACACACGCGCGGTCATAACTCAAAATCCTCCCAGAGGGTACCAGTAGCTTATGTCAAAAAATGGTTCAAAAGGCTCTGAGCACTATGGGGCTTAACTTCTGAGGTCATCAGTCCCCTAGAACTTAGACCTACTTAAACCTAACTAACCTAAGGAGATTACACACATCCATGCCCGAGGCAGGATTCGAACCTGCGACCGTAGCGGTCGCGCGTCTCCAGACTGTAGTGCCTAGAACCGCTCGGCCACTTCGGCCTGCTCAGTAGTTAGGGAAGAGTGACGTATAACAAGCTATTGTTATAGTATCAACTACTCTCACTCTGACATGCTTGCTTAACGAGTTAGTTATAGTATCCGACTGGTTCGTAAAAGCTCTTGACACTCGTTGTTGCACTGGCAATAGCGAATCTTTCATCATGTAACGAATGTGACTTGACCCTGTGCATAAGCTCTCCTCTACTGTTTCTGCTGATGTCCGGAGTCTGGCTTCAACTTTCACGCAAATACACGTGTCTCTTCGTCATATTGCGTTTCAAATGTAGCGATAAGAAAACATGAATAGGACGATCAAGCTATCCACCAATTAGGGACTCGAACACTAATGACAAGCCCGTCGCCATCTAGCTCTCAGGGTTGCAAAGCACCGGTACATCACTGGTGCATAAAACGTCTCTTGCGATTTTCTAGTACGGCTTATTACTTGCACATTATGTTGTCCTAATAGACTTCTAAAAGCGTAGAAAGTCTGAAGTAAATCTGCAAACTGAACGACGTGGCCTCCCATTGTGAGATGGTCGCTTCTAAAGCACGGACCGCACAGTTCGGCAGGCAACAGCGAACCAGCGCGGCCACCCCTTCATGACAAAGAGGTGTCGCCCAGCGCCGAGAATGAGGACGCGTTTCTTCTCGTGGGACAAGGTATTTCGCGTGAGAGCTGTCGTAGGTCTATGTTTATTTCCAAAGAAGACACCGACATTTGCACTGATGTGCAGATACTTTCAGGTAGGACTGTTGATATTTTTAAAAACAGCTGTAATCCGATGTACCGATATTTAAAAAAAATACCATTTTTCGCCCACAGAATATTGAAGAAAGTTATCGATATATCGAAGGAAGAAATATCGACGTACCGGCCGACAAAAATTTCGGCTGCACATAGTAAATATACTGCCAGTTTCAGAGCTGTATATTTAATTATTTGTTTATTATTAGATATTCTTTACATCAACAAGCTAGCAGCCTTCTTATCCCCCTTAGAGCAAGAACTGAAAGGAAAACGGTGCACGTTCACGCTTGGCGATAACCACGCAAGTGACCTAGAAATTGTAGTGTCAGAACTGCGGGGTGAAGTTTATCGTTGCAGTTGCTGTCGGTAGCACCGAGACAGATAACGTCAGCGTTTCCCCTCACACTTCTCCGCTCAACGCAAAGACCAGTCTTGCCACTCACTCTTTTGTTCATCAGTTTCAGCAACCTTTTTGCATATGAACTGATTTAAAAATTATTTTTCATGCAACTGGTGTCCTATTTCTTCACATTGGATATCTTGTTATTCCGCTACAACGCCAGCCCCCAGTGCAGTAGGACGTCTTCTTTGTGTCATCTATACTTGCTTCACATACTCAAAGGAGAAGACTGGACGTGATGAAAGCTTAAAACGTAGTAAGACTCCTTAACACAGTGAAGGTAAAATACAATTTCAGAAGAACAACTTCAAATATTTGTCGGAAAAGATAAAAATATCGGTGCTCCATATTGCCATCTGGATATCAATATATCGTTACTTCGGCGAAAAGATAATCATAGACATACGTCAATATATTCTGGAAAAGATACCGATAAATTGATATTTTGTCAGCAGCCCTGCTTTCGGAGCAGTACAGGTATATATGCAAATGAGCATAAGAAATTAAACGAAATGTAATTTGTCAGTAACTTAGAAAATACTAAAAAAATATCCCTTAACAATCTCCGGAATTTTGTCGCTGGAATTCACAGCATTCGCTGCTGATTTCCAGTTAATGACTCTGTCGATGGGGTCCATAACGTATCTAAACTATGTATTAATAAAGCAAACCCCAGATTACTTTTGAAACCACTATACAATATTGGCAGTATTTAATGTACTACGAAGTAATGCAACACATTTTTCTGAAGGCAAGTTCGTTTTATTCACGATTCCAATACACCACAATAGTCCCCATTCCTCTGGCTACAACGCCAACTGCCTTGACGCAGTGGTAACACCGGTTCCCGTCAAATCACAGAAGTTAAGCGCTTTCGGGCTGGGCTAGCACTTGGATGGGTGACCATCCGGTCTGCCGAGCGCTGTTGGCAAGTGGGGTGCACTCAGCCCTTCTGATGCAAACTGAGGAGCTACTTGATTGAGAAGTAGTCGCTCCGGTCTCGGAAACTGACATGCGGCCGACAGAGCGGTGTGTTGACCACATGCCCCTCCACGCAGTGACACCTGTGGTCTGAGGATGACACGGCGGCCGGTCGGTACCTTTGGGCCTTCATGGTCTGTGCGGGAGGCGCTTTTCTGGCTACAAAGTACTACTTTTCAACACAATCTCCGTTCAATGCGACAGCCTCCCGCCACCATACTGGCAGGGCCTGTATGCCCACACGGTACCACTCCACTGCTACACGTCAAGCTGCATCAATAACCACCCTATCATCCACGTACTACTTACCGCGGAGTGCATCATCCATTGGGCCAAACAGGTGGAAGGTGTAAGTTCCGGCTTGTAGGATGGATGAAGAAGAACAATCCTGTTTTGTGAGCTCCTCTTCGTTGCGAAGACTTGCCTGAGGTCTCTCGTTGTCATGAAGAAGAAGAAATTTGTCTGCATTTTTATGGCGACGAATACGCTGCAGCCGCTTCTTCACTTTCGTGAGGGTAACACAATAAACTTCAGAGTTGGTCGTTGCACCATGAGGGAGGGCATCAAAAAGAACGACCCCTTCTGAGACTCAGAGGACGGTCGCCCTGACTTTACCACCTGAGGTTGCGTGCGGCTGTGAATTTTTTTTTTCCGAGCAGAGGTGGTATGCGCCACTCCATGGATTGCGGTTTTGTTTCCTGTTCAAACTGATGAACCCATATTCCATCACCTGTGATGATGTTCGACAAAAAAAATTTCACCGTCAGCCTCGAATGCGCAAGCAACTTAGCACAGATGATCCTTCGTTGCTCTTCTGTTTGTCGGCAAGGAAGACAGCGGGCGCACCCCTTTGAGTACCCCAACTGCTGAACGGGTGTGTCAGTGCTGTCAACAGAGATGTCTAGTTGGGCAGCGAGGTGTTTGATTGTGATCCGCAGATCACCTCGAATGAGAGTGCCGCACGTCCCAACTTTGCAGGAGTCACAGCCGTGTGCGACCGGACGGTCGGCTTGTTGCGATGATGACAGACCACTCTTCTCGTGACTCATCGTGCTTTTGTTCACTGCCAGGTCTCCGTAGACATTCTGGAAGCGCATACGAATACCTGTGATGCTCTGATTTTCCTCCAAAAGAAAATGTTAGCTCTCTGCTTGGAACGCACTTCCGTTACAGACACCATTTTGAAAGCTACGTATAACTCCGCGACCTATAGGAACTTCATGAAAGTATACCGACTGAAGCGGGAATATTCCACAATCTCCCACAACAAACTCCTTTCGTAAACCGAAATTGGCCAAGAAAAAAAAAATTAGTCACGTTACTTACTGAACGACACTCGTATAACAGTATAACTGGCTCGCACAGCCGAGCACAGGCATCTACATCTACATGGATACTCTGCAAATCACATTTAAGTCCCTGGCAGTGGGTTCATCGAACCACCTTCACAATTCTCTATTATTCCAATTTCGTATAATGCGCGGGAAGAATGAACACATATATATTTCCGTTCGAGCTCTCGTTTCCCTTATTTTATAATGGTGATCGTTCCACCCTATGTAGGTCAGTCTCAACAAAAAAGTTTCGCATTCTGAGGAGAAAGTTGGTGATTGGAATTTCGTGAGAAAATTCCGTCGCAACGAAAAGCGCCTTTCTTTTAATGATGTCCAGCCCAAATCCTGTATCATTTCTGTGACACTCTCTCCCGTATTTCGCGATAATACAAAACATGCTGCCTTTCTTTGAACTTTTTCAATGTACTCCGTCAGTCCTACCTCTTAAGGATTCCACACCGCGCAGCAGTATTCTAAACGACGAAGGACAAGCGTAGTGTAGCCAATCTCCTTAGCAGATCTGTTACATTTTCTAAGTGTCCTGCCAATAAAACGCAGCCTTTGGTTTGCCTTCGCCATAACATTTTCTGTCTGTTCTTTCCAATTTAAGTTGTTCGTAATTGTAGTACCCGGGTATTTAGTTGAATTTACGGCTTTTAGATTAGACTGATTTATCGTGTAACCGAAGTTTAACGATTTCCTTTTAGCACTGATGTGGATGACCTCACACTTTTCGTTATTTAGGGTCAACTGCCATTTTTCGTACCATTCAGATATATTTTCTAAATCGTTTTTCAGTTTGTTCTGATCTTCCGATGACTTTATTAGTCGATAAACGACAGCGTCATCTGCAAACAACCAAAGACGGCTGCTCAGATTGTCTCCCAAACCGTTTATATAGATAAGGAACAGCAAAGGGCCTATAACTCTACCTTGGGGAACGCCTGAAATCACTTCTGTTTTACTCGATTACTTTCCGTCAATTACTACGAACTGTGACCCCTCTGACAGGAAATCGCAAATCGAGTCACATAACTGACACGATATTCCATAAGCACGCAATTTAACTACGAGCCGCTTGTGTGGTACAGTGTCAAAAGCGTTCCGGAAATCCAGAAAAATGGAATCGATCTAAAATCCCTTGTCAATATCACTCAACACTTCATGTCAATAAAGAGGTAGTTGTGTTTCACAGGAACGATGTTTTCTGAAACCATGTTGACTGTGTGTCAATAGTCCGTTTCCTTCGAGGTAATTCATAATGTTCTAACACAATATATGTTCTAAAATCTTGCTGCATATCGACGTTAACGATATGGGCCTGTAATTTAGCGGATTACTCCTACCACCTCTCTTGAATATTGGTGTGACCTGTGCAACTTTCCAGTCTTTGGGTACGGATCTATCGTCGAGCGAACGGTTGTATATGATTGTTAAGTATGGAGCTAATGCATCAGCATACTCGAAAAGGAACCTAATTGGTATACATTCTGGACCAGAAGACTTGCTTTTATTAACTGATTTGAGTTGCTTCACTACTCCGAGGATAGTTACTTCTACGTTACTCATGTTGGCAGATGTTCTCGATTCGAATTCTAGTAGGTCTGAACCCCGTAGTCTGAGCTCGACGGTTTCAGTGTTATGGGTTATTTTAAGTGCATCGATCCCGCTACATACACTGATGACACTGTGATCACCGTTCATAGCGAGGCTGAATCCCATCTGGTGACATTTTGGGTTCGTGACGCTGTTAGGAAAGCGTATAAGCGAAGCGGAGGAATCGTCCTAGCGACGACTATGACCACAAATGAGGGAATCCACTGACATAAGCGACTTTGACAAAGGGCAGAATGTTATGGTGCAACGGGGCGCCAGTCTCGGAAATTGAGATACTGCTCTGCTGTTCCTGCCCTACTGTCACGAACATCTACGGAAAGTGGTGACGTATGGTGAAACCACGTGTAGACTATAGGTGTCGAACGTCTACGCCTCAACACAGGACGTGGTCGGAGGCTTTCCCGCTCTGCAAATCAGGGTAGAAGGCGATTGGTGGCAGACCTGATGACACAGTACGGTGCAGGTGCAGGCAGAAGCGTCTAGCGCACGTTGTTGAAACAGGGGGTTCCGCAGCAGACGGCGTCTACGATTTCCCACGCTGAACAGAAGACCTCGTGAAACACAATTGCAGTCGGAGCACCGAGAATGGACCGTGGATCAATGGAAACTTGTCGCCCGGCCCTGTCGACTCCATGTCACGGAGGATCGCTGTTGTACTGCGTGCCGAAGACGACTCAACAGCCTATCATACCGATTATACGGTTTTCGCTCATCATTATATCTTATGATATCTTAGTAATGGTCACCAGACCTTTAATAGAGCGATAATGCAAACTGCTGTCTAGGAGCAGTGGCCTACATGAAATACCGGGTGATCAAAAAGTCAGTATAAATTTGAAAATTGAACAAATCACGGAATAATGTAGATAGAGAGGTACAAATTGACACACATGCTTGGAATGACATGGTGTTTTATTAGAACAAAACAAAATACAAACGTTCAAAAATGCCCGACAGATGGCGCTTCATCTGATCAGAATAGCAATAATTAGCATAACAAAGTAAGACAAAGCAAAGATGATGTTCTTTACAGGAAATGCTCAATATGTCCACCATCATTCCTCAACAATAGCTTTAGTCGAGGAATAATGTTGTGAACAGCACTGTAAAGCATGTCCGGAGTTATGGTGAGGCACTGGCGTCGGATGTTGTCTTTCAGCATCCCTAGAGATGTCGGTCGATCACGATACACTTGCGACTTCAGGTAACCCCAAAGCCAATAATCGCACGGACTGAGGTCTGGGGACCTTGGAGGGCAAGCATGACGAAAGTGGCGGCTGAGCACACGATCATCACCAAACGACGCGCACAAGAGATCTTTCATGCGTCTAGCAATATGGGGTGGAGAGCCATCCTGCATAAACATCGTACGTTCCAGCAGGTGTTTATCAGCCAGGCTGGGGACGATGCGATTCTGTGACATATCGGCGTAGCTCTCACCCATCACGGTAACAGTTTTGCTGTCCGGCGCCATCTGTCGGACATTTTGTGAACTTTGTTTTTTTTCCCTAATAAAACCCCATGTCATTCCAAGCATGTGTGTCAATTTTTACCTTTCTATCTACGTTATTCCGTGGCTTATTAAATTTTCAAATTTATACTGACTTTTTGATCACCCTGTACAATGCGATTGATGTATACACCTTGACTAATGAAAATCTGTACTCGCTTGTTGTGAGCAGTCGCTTGGAACATTGTGCATCCCTGAAGGCCTGGTAAACTATCATTACGACAGGCTGTCGCTCCTGCTTTGAAATAGACTATTCTCCACACCTGCATGGGATCGCCAGAAGTACGGCAAAAACAAAGGTTAGCGGCTTACAGTGCTGCAGGGGACAATGATAACTGCTTAAATTTCACTAACGTGAAACAACTTCAGTCGGTAAGGATAAACTAAGAGAAATGCAATGATCATTCTAAAAGTGAATCGGTAAGGATAAACTAAGTGAAATGCAATGATATGATCCTCCGAAAATGCTTAAGTCCTGCGCTCTTAATGTGTACTGTCAAATGAAAGTTCGTTTTAGACGGGGAGTCTTAAACTTTTGACATATGAGGTACGCCCGTCCGCGTGCTCTTTGAGGTCGCTGGTTAAAGCGATTTCATCCCAAAAGATCGAGATCTTGGTCCTAATCCTTGTCTCGCAACAAATTTCTGTAATCATGACATATTTACTACATTAAGGGTTTAACGTTTTCTGTGCGTACTTCACTTCATGGCAGTTCATTCTGTCCATCCTAACCGACTCCATCCACTCAAACCCACTGAAATTAATATGGTTAGGACGCAAGAGAATCATAACATTTTGAATAATGTAGAAAACTGCAAGACAGGTGCTTAATCCACATTGTTTGGTTGGGTACACAACCGGTTTCGGAACTGTTACAGTTTCATCATCTGGTGTAAAAATGGTTCAAATGGCTCTGAGCACTATGGGACTTAACTTCTGAGGTCCTGAGTCCCCTAGAACTTAGAACTACCTAAACCTAACTAACCTAAGGACATCACACAACACCCAGTCATCACGAGGCAGAGAAAATCCCTGACCCCCGTGCTTCGCTAGCGGGAACACAATCAGGAACATTACGTAATAGGGTCATGTGCGGCTTCTGTTTTCACGACTAGTATTTACTGTTACTATTCTGACACGGAACCTTTGGTTCCAAGACAGCACTGTGGTGAGGATGGTCTCAGATGATTAAGTGAGTTTATTTGTGAGTCACGTTCTGTTCTTTCCCTTTTAAATTGTTTTAATTTTGTAATTGTAGCCGCATAGTTCGTTACATGATGTTTCAGACTTGAGAATCTCCTCCCTTTCACGCGTAACAAAATATTTTTATTATTGCAGTATACACCAGATGATGAAACTGTAACTGTTCCGAAACCGGTCGTGTACCAAACAAGAATTGTGAACTAAGCAATTGTGCTGCGGTTTTCTTCATTTATCAAAATGGATTTGAATCAGAATAAGCTAAGTACACAAGCTGCCATGTTTCAGCTTTGCTGACAAGGTGCGTATTCTGGTAGAGACAACAGCGTAGTTTTCGAATGAGGGTTCTGCATGATAAATTTTCAAAAAAATTCTCCAGTTTCCTTCAGTCGTAGGAATTTGAAATAACGTTTACTACGGTAAAACGAAACATATCCCCTACCGATAGTGTCGTCTACCCGAGGCGTATAAAGTTTTTGGTGAAAGGCAGCGTATATTAAACACAGTTGTGTACGCTTATAACACAATTTCATTCAACTTGCAGCGCTTTTATCAATCTGAGATCGATTATGACCAGGCGATCTATTACAAATCGATTGCTGCTGATGCATAACCATATTTTAAACGGAACAAGTCTTACATGCGGGCATCTGGCTGCTACTGAAGGGGAATGGAAACAGCAAGGACAGTGTTAATGCCACCTCTGACAAAAACGTTGTCCAGGGGAAGGATCCTGACACACAAACTAACGAAGAGGAGGCAACATTGACAAAACGGTACGGATTTCACGACACATGTGACCGACGCCTGTCTTCTCTGCCAACATTTGTCTCAGGGGAGCAGCTGTCTGAATCACATAGCGACAGACATCCAAAGACTGTTTCTTTGATTTGTTCTAAAACATTTCTGCGCTCGATGTACTATTAACTTTAAAAAGTTTCCGAAAATATTTTAATTCTCCAGGAAATGACTTTGGATGAGTACAAAGGAGAAATTGAACTTAATGACAAAGCAAATGTGTGTCCTGTAGCAGATCTCGAACCTGGTCGGCAGCTATCTTGCTCACTGAGATATCTAGCCGGGGTCAACTCAAGTTTACATCACAGCAGCTGAGAAGAGTGCTCCACCTACCATCTTCGAAGGATGCCATGGGTCTGATGATGGTCATGTGATATGACCGAAACCGGTCACCTATGTTCTTGTAACCTCGTGGTGTGATTAAGACTGTAGTTTGTCTTTGCTGTATAAGAGATATGTTTACTGCGCTTTTAACTTCAAAAATTACCTACAGCTAATTCATGATGTTTTAAAAATTAATATAATATTAAATAAAAACTACTATATTTCTGTATAAAAAATGAAAAAAAGTATTAGCAAATTGTTGGTGACTACCCTGCACATGAAAGAACAAATAAAAATGGTGAGCGACTAATTGATATTTGTAAGAACTGTGATATTCTTTTAAAATCCACAGCCTTCAAGCGTCTACCTCGAAAAGCCAAAACTTGGAAACACAATGTTTGGAGAATTCCAGCTGGACCATGTAGCTATTTCAAAAAAATCCACCAGGGATATTTTCAATCTTAAGGTTTTGAGGAATGCCAACGTTAATTCTGATCATTACTTGTCTCTGGTAAAAGTGAATATCTTCCCAGATAGTCGAAAAAAACCTTTCCAATACTTCAAGAAAAAACAGACCTCCAAAATTTGATATAAGTAAACTGAAAGATGTCCACAACAAATTTACAGAAACTCTACACAGCAAACCAAATAAAAAACGGACTGAAACAGAATTAAAGAAGCCATGGTACAATCAACCACTAAAACTATACTGACCAATGAAAAATATAAACACCCGTGGTGGAACGAAGATTGTAATGAAGCAATTGAAAAGCTAAGACAGGCTTGGATAAAATGGTATAGCAAGAAAACCTCCGAAAATCACGAAAACTTCTTGAAGGTTAGGAAAGATACATCAAAAGCATTGAGAACAACTAAGAGACTATTCAACAAAAACCAAATCGATGAAATAGAAGCAAATTTTAGAAGACATCACACTCGGGAATTTTATAATATAAACTATCGAAGATTAAACCTCCTACGTTACATATAAGAGGACTCGATGGCAAACTAAATTTAAATGACAAATCATGTGCTGCAGCTTATGGAAATTACTTTTCATCCCTACTGAATGCTGAAAATCAAAATGAAAAGCTTAATTTCAATCCTACTGTTCCTGCTGCAGATAGTCCCCTTCCCACATTAGATGAAATCATGAAAACTATACAAGGCTTGAAAAATAACAAATCTGGAGGTGAGGATCGCATCTTGGCTGAAATGTGAAAATACGCAGATCATGATACAATAAAACATCTCCATGATACCATAGCGAAGATTTGGGAAACTGAAACTCTACCTCCAAATTGGACCGTAGCAATTATTCACCCACTTCATAAGAAAGGTGATAAGAGTGATCTGAATAATTACGGAGGAATCTCTTTGCTACCAATGACGTACAAGATCTTTTCCAGACTGTTGTTAAACAGAGCTGAATCACTCTTAGATCAACATTCGGGCGAATATCAAGCTAATTTCAGGACATCAAGATCCTTCGCAGAGCAGATCCATAACCTAAAATCTGTTCTATCATACGCCAAATCAAGATCAAAAACGTTTGTTGTGACTTTTGTTGGCTTTCAAAAACCGTATGACTCAACTGATCCAGAAACAATAAAGAAAACACTTGCCGAATTTGGTCTACATAGGAAAACAATCAATCTGATAAGCGCCACTTTAAATAACACAGTGTCAAAGGTCAAGTTCAGAGGCGAACTATCAGAACCAGTTGAAATCTGTACAGGGGTGACACAATGTGACCTGCTCTCTCCACTGCTTTTCAACTGTGTCCTTGATAAGATAGTCAGAGAGTGGAAAACAACCGTACCGCCAGGTTATGGGATTCAAATTGGAGACAAAAGAAATGGCCTCAGTGGAAACTGTTTGGCTTTGGCTGATGATCTGACACTCATTGCAAATAATATTGACGAAGCTGAGGTTCAAGTGTCCAGCCTACAATCAATTGCTGCTAAGACTGGATCAAACACGCTCCTCCTCATATTGAAATACAAGAGAAAATCAAGCAGTCGAAGAAATTTAAATCTCTTGGAGAAATAATTACACCTGACGGTTCAGAAAATTCAGCTGTAGAAAGTAGGTGTTCTAAACTAGAAGGTTCTTTTCATTTGTGCAAAGACTTATACAAAAGCAAAAGCGTGTCTTTAAACCTAACATTGTAATTAGACCGTCAGTTTTGTATGCATCAGACTGTTTAAACATGACGAAGAAAGGACCACTACGAAAACTGGAAATAAAAGACCGGAAAATTTTGAGGAAAATCCTTGGCCCTATCAAAGAAAACGGAGAATTCCGCCGAAGACACAACTGTGAATTATACAAACATACAGAAGACATTGTTACCAGCATGAGGAAGCGGAGAATGATGTTTTTTGGCCATCTGGAAAGAATTAACCCGCAAAGACTTACTCATCGCATACATTCATCAATTTCAAAAACAAAATCGTATTCAAAATGGGCAAGCCAAGTTAGAAAGGATTTACAGGAAACTGAAATTTCATTTGATGACGTTCAGGATCGAGAAGTTTTCAGAGTAAAAGTCAAAATTACTAAAAACCTTATTTCGCTTACTACGCCAGTTCCACGTCCTGCCTGCAAATGGTCAAAACATAGAAAAGAAGCACAGTCAGCGAAAATGAAACTCTACTAGCAAAAAAGTAAAACACAATTAGGGAAGAGATAAAAAATCTTCTTGGTCCATAGCAGGCCAAAACGATAGCAAATAAATAAATAAATACTTCTGTATATTTTAAGTAATGTGTGTAACGCCTTAAAATTACGGAAAACTGAGTATACACACTTGGGGCACAATTCTCCGCGAAAGTCTTTGGAATATGCACATCTGCAAAAGATGCAAATGGCACCTTCTTCAGCAGATTTCCTTCCACTGTGGTAAAATTGAAACTTGACTCGCCTGAAGAGGTGTTTCATTCATTGGACTCATCATCCGAATAGTCAGTCAACTTAAGACTTCTTTTGCATGTTTTCCTAGGAACAGTTACGGGTTTGTTTCTGCGTTTCTCGCATTTTTTTCTAGGAGCAGCTACAGGTTTCTTTCTACTTTTGGTAGGGGCCTTAGGCAGTTTCTGTTAACCTTACAATAAGGAGTCTTCGAGGCATGTTTCATAAAGTGAAAATGTGAAATCAACAGATGAGCCAGCTTACTACTTCATTTGGAAACCTTCTTCTTATAGAGGTGTGTCTTGTAGTGAGACAGATATGATTGATCAGGTATTAGACAACAATGTTCAACATCTACTTTCCCTAATGTCAGTTACACTTAGATTGCCTGTTGCTAAGGATCTAAAGCGTCTCTGAATTTCTTGTCTTTGGTCGCTATATAAGCTTGGAATGGCTAAAGTCTCATCAGTTTTGTTTATTTGCTCTCAAAGATCTGGCGTTATCTACTGACAGCTATGTTTGCAGAAATCGAGTAGCTAAAGCTGGTGTGGTAGCGGTAAAGCCGCTTTTTGCATAAGTAATCCTATCCCAGGGCAAAATCCTGCCGCAGCAAACAGACAAGTTTAGCACTGCAGGTAGGCTTTCTCATACAACTCGGATTTTTTGCGTGGGCGTAACGGCCGGTTGAAGTGCCGCAACCACCGGCCAACGTGTTGTTGTTGTGGTCTTCAGTCCTGAGACTGGCTTGATGCAGCTCTCCATGCTACTCTATCCTGTGTAAGCTTCTTCATCTCCCAGTACCTACTGCAGTCTACATCCTTCTGAATCTGCTTAGTGTATTCATATCTTGGTCTCCCTCTACGAGTTTTACCCTCCACGCTGCCCTCCAATACTACATTGGTGGTCCCTCGATGTCCCAGAACATGTCCTACCAACCAATTCCTTCTTCTAGTCAAGTTGTGCCACAAGCTCCTCTTCTCTCCAATTCTGTTCAATACCTCCTCATTAGTTATGTGATCTACCCATCTAATCTTCAGCATTCTTCTGTAGCACCACATTTCGAAAGCTTCTATTCTCTTCTTGTCTAAACTATTTATCGTCCACGTTCCACTTCCATGCATGGCTACGCTCCATACAAATACTTTCAGAAACGACTTCCTGGCATTTAAATCTATACTCGATATTAACAAGTTTTTCTTCTTCAGAAACGCTTTCCTTGCCATTGCCAGTCTACATTTTATATCCTCTCTACTTCGACCATCATCAGTTATTTTGCTTCCCAAATAGCAAATCTCCTTTACTACTTTAAGTGTCTCACTTCCTAATCTAATTCCCTCAGCATCACCCGACTTAATTCGACTACATTCCATTATCCTCGTTTTGTTTTTGTTGATGTTCATCTTATGTACTCCTTTCAAGACACTGTCCATTCCGTTCAACTGCTCTTCCAAGTCCTTTGCTGTCTCTGACAGAATTACAATGTCATCGGCGAACCTCAAAGTTTTTATTTCTTCTCCATGGATTTTAATACCTACTCCGAACTTTTCTTTTGTTTCCTTTAATGCTTGCTAAATATACAGATTGAATAACATCTGGAATAGGCTACAACCCTGTCTCACTCCCTTCCCAACCACTGCTTCCCTTTCATCCTCCTCAACTCTTATAACTGCCATCTGCTTTCTGTACAAATTGTAAATAGCCTTTCGCTCTCTGTATTTTACCCCTGCCACCTTCAGAATTTGAAAGAGAGTATTCCAGTCAACATTGTCAAAAGCTTTCTCTAAGTCTACAAATGCTAGAAACGTAGGTTTGCCTGTCCTTAATCTTTCTTCTAAGATAAGTCGTAAGGCCAACGTACATTGCATAATATGGGCATAAGACACGGTTGTCGTGCGGCGTTATATGGGCGCAATGGCCAGTTGCTCTGCCACAGCTGCTGGGGAACATAATCAGCATGATATGGGAATAAGGTTCGGTTGCTGTGCCGCGACCACTGACCAAATAGCATAATGTGAGCGTAAATGCCGGAAGCTGTGTGATAGCAACTGCAAACACAGGCAGTGTAATATGCTGTGCTTTACCACTGGCAAACATATTCATGAGGAGAACGCGTCAAGTGCCATAACCCGATTTCCCAGAAGCTTCGCTCAGTGAAAGAGTAGTCTAAATCAGCAAATACGTGTCTCGCCTTATCCGTAGACGCACGACCGTATCTCACAAAACTGATGTCACACTTTTCACATAATTCAGAAGTCTTTCAGCGTGCATTACTCTCGGCTGTAATGGTGGTACATTGGCAACCTCTCACCTTCTGCGCCCCGTATTCGAAAAGCGACCTTTGTTTTTATTGACTTATTTTCTTTTCTTTTCTTTCATTTATCTACACAAGTCCGTAGAAGATTACTAAACAAATAATTCTTACCAAGTCAGGCGTTTTCATAATTGTTAAATTAGAACTATGTTTCATAATAATTTCGCTTATTATATATGTGTATGATACTTTCAGGAATTAAAATGTCTTTAAATTCTCATATTCCTATGTTTCATTCTTATTTTAATTCTTTTAAAATTTTATGTTTTACTTTTACGTTTATTATTCAGGAACATCTGGTGCAGTGCCTTGGAAATACCGATCGCAGAAACATTTGAAACATTAGAAATTCCGAACACCATTAACACTGCACGAAGGCATGTTTGCCACGGTGACATTTCTTCGTATGAATGTCACTCGGAAAAGAAACGTCGTTAACACTGCTGAATATATCACTCGTTGGCGATAACTTCGCGGAAAACTATGCATAACGGATCGCTTACCGTAAACTGGTGCTTGCAATTGGTTATGACTCAAGATACGCTACAGGAACTTCGCTGAAAACAATTTCAAATAGTTTTCTCATTCTTTTCCTTTCTTTTCTTTAGTTCATTTACCAGACGCACAGTTGTTAGAATAATAAGGACAATGTTATTTACATATACATTGGCGAATGTTCATGTAGTAATCTTCTACGGACATGTATAGACAGATGAAGAGCAAGAATAAACACAATAATGGGATTCGAACACTGGATGCAAAAGTGTGGAACCGCAACGCTAGCTACTGTACCATCGCTTCTGTCGAATTGTTAACTCGGTAAAAGGGTCATTATGTATCTCGAAAACTTTAACCATCGTTTTCTCAGAAACTGTCCAGTGTCTATGGATAAGCCGAGACCCGTGTTCGCTTATTTTGACGCCTCTTCCACTGAGCGAAGATTCTGGGAAATGGGGTTATGACACTTGTCTTGTTCTCCTCGTCGGCATAATAGGGGCGTAAGGGCCGGCTGCTGTGCAGTAACCACTGGCCAACGTACTCAGCGTAATATGGGCGTAAGAAATGGCTGATGCGACATAGGTTTTGAGAGTGCCTATAAAAGTTAGTGCCCATAAAAGTCTCACCAAGAGGTTGAGCTTTATGAGAAGTGTGAGGCAGGATGGTCACGAGTGTAAGATGGTTCTATAATTTAAAGCTTTCTGGCGTAACTTTTGTGCCCATGCAGTTAGCAACACAGTAGCCTCTTTTAGAGGATGTGTCTTAGAAATGACATGACGAAACGACTCGGCGAAGAGCTCCGTTTGAACACAGCCTAAAGCATTGTATTTTACGATTGTTCCAGGTGGTTTCGATAGAGTATCAGTTCAGTTCTTCGTGGGGAAGATCATCACTGGTGGTATGGCAGTATCTCAAGGACTCATACAGTCTATGACAGTCACCAGGGCAACTCGCACGGCTGATGAGATGGCATCCACATGACGTTTACTTTCCATCCCAATTATACAGGGACTTACAAAAAGGTACGGCCAAACTTTCAGGAAACATTCCTTACACACAAAGAAAGAAAATATGTTATGTGGACATGTGTCCGGAAACGCTTACTTTCCATGTTACAGCTCATTTTATTACTTCTCTTCAAATCACATTAATCATGGAATGGAAACACACAGCAACAGAACGTACCAGCGTGACTTCAAACACTTTGTTACAGGAAATGTTCAAAATGTCCTCCGTTAGCGAGGATACATGCATCCACCCTCCGTCGCATAGAATCCCTGATGCGCTGATGCAGCCCTGGAGAATGGCCTATTGTATCACAGCCGTCCACAATACGAGCACGAATAGTCTCTACATTTGGTACCGGGGTTGCGTAGACAAGAGCTTTCAAATGCCCCCATAAATTAAAGTCAAGAGGGTTGAGGTCAGGAGAGCGTGGAGGGCATGGAATTGGTCCGCCTCTACCAATCCATCTGTCACCGAATCTGTTGTTGAGAAGCGTACGAACAATTCGACTGAAATGTGCAGGAGCTCCATCGTGCATGAACCACATGTTGTGTCGTACTTGTAAAGGTAGATTACATTAAGAAACTGGTAATATAACAAACGACTCTGTGGTCAGGGTATCCGCACCTGTGTTAGTACTTTTCATAGAAGGATTTATAAACACCTGTATCTTGCACTAATTTCATTAAGGCATTAACTATTTCGTGTCTTATAGCCACATCATCGAGCACATGTCTAAATAATAAGAAATAATGACAGTGACTGCACTCCTACACCTGAAAGTAATACCATGGTAATTAGTACTTAATTCTGAAAATAGATAAAATCTCGAGTGTATTTACAAAAATTAAAACATTGTAAACTACATGGTAGAGAATATAGAAGGTCCAATCTTTCTAGTTAAAACCATAATGTCCGTACAGCGGATGAAGAATACTCAGTATTGTAGAACACTCAGTATAATGTTGTTAATTGAAACTGAACTACACTTCTCGAACATTCAGTATATACACACAAAGAAAACAAATAACATGAAGACGACTATTCATCAAGAGCGCCGGTGAAGTCCGTCGGAGCTGGTCCTAGCTCGGCGAGGAACTGGCTGTGCTCCTGCTGCACTGGCCTTATAAAGCCGGCGGAGGCCGGCTGAGTACTCCAACTTCCCTGTGTCTGTGAGGCGACCTCTGCAGAAAAAGGTTCGCGTTAGTCTCTAGCAAGTTCTGTTTATTTTGAAGAACTGTTTTCCTCTTGGTTGCGCCTGCAAGTGCTTGTGTATGTTGTATGGTACGCAGGGGTGTCTTGAGTGTAGTCTGCCTGGCAGGGGCCGTCTGTGGCACACGTAACAGTGGATAGTCAATGTATAAAATATTGGGACACGAAAACATTACATGCCGTGTAACAAGAAAGTACCTGCACTAACGAGCTAAAGTGAGACGCTGAAGCAAAAACAACATATCAGGAAGCGGGCACAACACGTAGCCATGTGGTTGAGCCAAGGCAACCACCGGCCCCGCTGCACGCACTGAGCGAGGCGGTGAAGCGAAGTATCCGGCGCAAGAGTCGCCGGCGCAGAGAGGGCGGGAGAAACTAGAACCACGCCCCCTGCACCCTAACCGTGATATGAAATTTGAGGTTTCGTTACATCAGTTTTGGCAAAATAAGGGAAACAAATCAAACAGACGCCACGTATGGAGGATAAACCCGACGCAAGAACAAATTACATTGCACATGCAGTGGTTATAACAGAATATACTGCAAGGGAAAGATATCACTATACCAAAAATTTCCTAAGGATAAACAAGAGAGACAAGAGACAAACTAACTGTAATAAATCAGATTAAAGAAATCACAAAGCTCTCGCAATGTAGTCAAAATTATATAAAATGCCCCATACTGTTGCTCGATCTGGTTGTTCAATGTCAGTTGCGGGTGCAGGTTCATGCTACGCATGATCTCTGCCTCTTCTAAAACATTAAGGGTGCGCTTCTTTTCCTCCCTATGTCATATTCTTAAATTTTTAGAAATACTGGCAACAGAGCGACCGTGCTCTTGAATGTGGGTACTCAAGACAGACTTTGAACTCAAATCTGCGTCCTCTCTGAATCATACATCGAATGCACAGGCAGTCTGCCCCACTAACGTATAAGATAATCGTCACATCGGATACAATAAACGCCTGTGGCCTGGTATTTTTGACAAGGTGTCTTCTCTCTGTATCTCACTCTCTCACCCAATTTGCACTAAGATGCTTATTAATTTTTTTCCGAAATTTTACCGTAATATGGAATGCTATCGTAACCTATGTAACCATTCTACCATTCCTCCCCTCCCCCCTTTCCCTGTCCCTGTCCAAATCCGTTTTTTTTTTTCAATGTGCTCATATTAATACCAGTCACAAAATTCCTGTTATGTCCACTGACCTGGGCAATATGAAGGAAGACACTGCGAAATTGCCTGTCAAAGACCTCACGTGGCAGGGAAACATAACGGAGTTCGTACAGAATGGACCAAAAAGCCGCCATTTATGTGGAAGGTGGTGGGTAGAACTAAATCTATGGCGGAAGACTTCCAATAGAAGTTAAAAATGACCTTGGAAACCTCAAGGGAAATCATCAGATCTAAATACGGCAGCCGATCCCCCTGACTATGCTGTATAGTTACGTGAATGTTTTCGTGGACTCTTTACAGATGTTCAGCTAACTCGCAGCAACTGTCCTTGTTGCCCTCTTACAACAGCCATGTCGTTCATATATCTGCATCACATGAAAACATTACCACAACAGGAAAAGAGGGCGTGACGTCATTTACAAACTTGAACATGTAAATATTCGCCAGGCAATGGGCATACTCGATCCTTACTTTTGAATGAAGTTGTGATCACCCATCTATATCTGAGAACCATACCAAGTAATTCTAAGACGTCATCAATTTCATCCATAGGTCGACCACTATGAGCACGCATAATGAGATCAGTAAGGTGTAGCATCTCATAAACAGGGATGCTGGTATGTTGTTATTGTTGTTGTGGTCTTCAGTCCCGAGACTGGTTTGATGCAGCTCTCCATGCTACTCTATCCTCTGCAAGCTGCTTCATTTCCCAGTACTTACTGCAGCCTACATCCTTCTGAATCTGCTTAGTGTATTCATCTCTTGGTCTCCCTCTACGATTTTTACCCTCCACGCTGCCCTCCAATACTAAATTGGTGATCCCTCGATGTCTCAGAACATGTCCTACCAACCGATCGCTTCTTCTAGTCAAGTTGTGCCACAAGCTCCTCTTCTCTCCAATTCTATTCAATACCTCCTCATTAGTTATGTGATCTACCCATCTAATCTTCAGCATTCTTCTGTAGCACCACATTTCGAAAGCTTCTATTCTCTTCTTGTCTAAACTATTTATCGTCCACGTTCCACTTCCATGCATGGCTACACTCCATACAAATACTTTCAGAAACGACTTCCTGACATTTAAATCTATACTCGATATTAACAAGTTTTTCTTCTTCAGAAACGCTTTCCTTCCCATTGCCAGTCTACATTTTATATCCTCTCTACTTCGACCATCATCAGTTATTTTGCTCCCCAAATAGCAAAACTCCTTTACTACTTTAAGTGTCTCATTTCCTAATCTAATTCCCTCAGCATCACCCGAGTTGGTATACATGCTTCTAATGTACAAAGAAGTCATGTATATTGGCTACCGACCTACTACCGATATAAACCGCCAAGGAGATAGCAGCGCCCCTGGCGAGGAAAGACTGCTAGTCAGACACATGCACGGTGCATGTAGTATAAGTAGAACGTGGAAGGCGCGCGACCTGTCTTTGACTGAGAGCAGATAGTGATGGCCCGGAGGCTCGGCAAGACGTTTTCGGAAACTGCTCGACTTGTCGGGCATTCGAGGAGTGCTCTGGTGATTGTCTTCAACAAGTGGCTAGACCAAGGTGAAACCACGTCCGGACATCGTGGGGCTGGGCTGTCACCCCTCGTTACAGATGTCGGACGTCGTAGGCTGAGCAGACTCGTAAAACAACACAGGCGGCGAACTGCAGCGCAACTGTCATGAGATTTTAATGCTGGGCAGAGTTCAAATGTGTCTGAAGACAAAAAAGTGGACAGAATACTCCTAGCGACGGGGCTCCGCAGCCAACAACCCACTCATCAGCCATTGTTAACACACTGGACGTTGGCGCAGTGGCAGTGCATTGCATGGCTTGACGAGTTCCGATACCTTCTTCATCATGCCGATGGTAGGGTGTGGCACCTTCCTCATCATGCCGTTGGGAGGACACGAATTCGTCGCCTTCCAGGGGAACAGCTACTTGACCTAGTAGATAGTGTCGGAAGTTCCATGCGGCTTTTCGCGGATAATGCTATAGTATACAGAGAAGTTGCAGCATTAGAAAATTGCAGCGAAATGCACGAAGATCTGCAGCGGGCAGGCACTTAGTGCAGGGAGTGGCAACTGACCCTTAACATAGACAAATGTAATGTTATGCGAATACATGGAAAGAAGGATCCTTTGTTGTATGATTATATGATAGCGGAACAAACACTGGTAGCAGTTACTTCTGTAAACTATCTGGGAGTATGCGTGCGGAACGATTTGAAGTGGAATGATCATATAAAATTATTTGTTGGTAAGGCGGATGCTACGTCGAGATTCATTGGGAGAGTCCTTAGAAAATGTAGTCCATCAGTTAAGGAGGTGGCTTACAAAACATTCGTTCGACCTATACTTGAGTATTGCTCATCATTGTGGGATCCGTACCAGGTCGGGTTGACAGAGGAGATAGAGAAGATCCAAAGAAGAGCGGCGCGTTTCGTCACAGGGTTATTCGGCAAGCGTCATAGCGTTACGGAGATGTTTAGCAAACTCAAGTGGCAGACTCTGCAAGAGAGGGGCTCTGCATCGCGGTGTAGCTTGCTCGCCAGGTTTCGAGAGGGTGCGTTTCTGGATGAGGTATCGAATATGCTGCTTCCCCCTACTTATACCTCCCGAGGAGATCGTGAATGTAGGGCCTCCCGTCGGCTAGACCTTACGCCGGCGACTTGCGCGTCGATGGGGATGTAATGATGATGAAGACAACACAACAACCACTCCCTGAGCGGAGAAAATCTCCGGCCCAACCGGCAATCGAACCCGAGCCGTTAGGATTGAGATTCTGTCGCGCTGACCACTTTTTTTTTAATCACATTTTGTTCGTTATAGTTCGTTGCAATTGTTCGTGGCGGACGTCCCTGACACCCGTTGAAGTTCATTATTGAGTCATTCACTCAGTTGTTTTTATTACAGACGGGTGCTAACCCTCTGACCGAACCCGCTGAGCTACCGTGCCTGTACCACTCAGCTACTGGGGGCGTACACAATGACGCTGTCTCTGAAAGATAACCATTGTATTGCCTATCTTAATCAATTAATTTCCTTGGGTGCGATTAAGTTTATCTTTCAGGTAACTAAAAACAGAACCAACGTGTTCCCTAACCCACCCCATTTGTTTTTCATTTACGATTTTAGTTAATTCCAGATGGGCAAAATACATCCCCTTCTTGACACTGTCATTTCTGTCATTTTCGTCAGCTCTTCAGTTATAGGTGCGTCCTTATTACGCGCCACAGGATGTTTGACGTCGCCCAGCTTTTTATTTCTTGACTATCCACCCTACGGATATTATGGTTTCTAACTATTTACCACCCATTCGCCAAAATGCTCCCTATTCTATGGTGATAGCACCGATCGTATCTGCTTGTCACATCTGCTCCTTCCTGAACACTGTCTTGTTTTGTGAACAAGTATAAAAGTAGGTGTAAATATAGAAGAGACTGAGTGTGTGTGTGTGTGTGTGTGTGTGTGTGTGTGTGTGTGTGCGCGTGCGCGCGCGCACGTGTGTACGATAATGAAGTGAAAGAGAAGGGGGAGAACAACATTATCGAACAATTACAGTCAACAACTAAAAGCTTATGTAACATATTTAAATTAAATTTATAATGACAGTGAAACACAATTATTCCAAAATTATTGAAGAACAGCTTCAAGGGCTGATGCAGAAAGAGATGACGCAGAAAAAGAGTGAAGATACAAATGACAAACATGATGGAAAATACAGAAACCTAATTGCATATCATCGGTATGTGAAGTTTCTCTTACAGTAGGGAAGATTCATGCGCGATAAGGCAACAGAATTTTCGGAATAAATAGATAATCACAATAAAATATATAACTATGGCAAAAATGGAGGATTGGATTGTAACAGACAGTGTGGGAAGTATTGGAGAAAAGTGATACTTAAGAGAAGTTTAGGATAAGGCAAATATTGAGCAGTATTTGGTCACCCTCTCCCACCTTACATTATCGTACAACACTAATATGACAGAATACTATACACCCACACCTATTAAGGGTCATCTAGACTTAACAAATTCATTTAAGACACAACGCCTACACTATTTTAAGAAAAACTTCCTCTATGCATGAAAGAAGACAACGCCTTTTCAATTATGTGGCTGAAACTGCCAACGAACAAAGGAATGCAGTTCTTTTTTTACCTTCGTTTATTCTGTGATACTAATTGATCAGACGTTTCCATACTCAGGCAAAGTGGACTCACATTCGGAAGCACGGATTCAAATCCACGTCTGACATCTAATTTAAGGTTCTTCGAGAGTTTTCTAAATCGTTTAAGACAAATGACGGCAAGCTTTCTTTTAAGAGCACTACTGATTTCACTCCATTTCCGTCCCCAAACCATCTTACGGCGTCGTTTACAAAGGAGTATTAAATTTTTTTTTCATTTTCTCCCTTCCGACAATCGGTTACAAAGCCATGGTGGGCTACGTAAAGAAAATAGGATGTGTATGAAAAGTTTCAGGCTATAGCTCCTCTTGTCGTCAATGAATGTAGTAACGAAGATGTCAAACCAGGTTGAAAGTTTGACACCAGAGTGCACTAGAGGCACGCCAAGTAAATTAGTCGATGTATCAGTAGGAGCACGGCAACTATTCTCTTTCAGATAACTTAAATAAAGCTTCAGAGGCTGTCTTTGAATTTTGCTTGCGAAGATTACGTTAAGCACATCGAGAGCCCCGTGAAATTTAATTAGTTCAGGAGCAATCTCACGGTTAGGAATGCCAATTTAACTTTCGCCTCACGTAAAGGTGTCTCTTTATGCTTCGTCACCAGAATGCTAGAACGTATACGATCTGTGTGTGACACGACCGAAGCTGCGCCATTAACAACTTGGGCATATCGTTCAGCTGCCAACATATGTACAAGACGCAAGCGGCGGAATGGATCACAAGGCGGCGCTCTCTGCGGCCGCACCGTGTGTTCGCGAAATTAATTAAACTCCAGATGGCGCTGCCTGCAAAGGCCACGCGCGCCTCCGTGAATGCGTAATCACCGCCGCTGAGATCGCTCTTATTAATGTTCCCACGCAGTTTCACGAGCTTTGAGGTTGTTGTGGAATCGCACGTTATTCGACGTGCCTCCACTACCGCACGGTTTTCAGCAACAACAACCCACGCAGTCTTGTTAAACCAGTATCACAAATGGTCACTGAGGTTTTTTCGTCTTCATTTTTTATCGAAAGGTTGTGATCGGAAACTACATCAGTGACTAGCGGACCAAGAATTATAACACTAGTTTTAACGGAACAAAGATTAATTGTATCTCTAATGCCGCACGCATTTCTCCAGTAGGGGAAGTTGGGGTATAATCGGGTAACTAAGCAGGAAGCTACTTCAACACTGCGCAGTACACAGTTATACCCCATAGCTTGAGGTAAAAGATGGTACTCTGTGGGCCACAAACAGGCAGTGTTATATTTTCCGTCTGGGGCATGGGGCAGACCTGTACCCACGCAAGTCATATTCAGTCCACCATGTACAACCCTCATGGGCCTATTTCTCACACTGTAAATAATTTACCTAATTATCTGATTTTCCTGTTGACGAGTAGTATAGCATCGCTTCTTGAAAAAAGTAATGTAAATCAACTTATCGATATGTACGTACCATGGAACCGCTATACGTGCTCATAGAATTGTAATTACTATTATCTCTGTTCAAATAACTTACGGGTTTGCTGCCGGGTGACGTCGTCGACCACCGCCGACATTTCGACAGGAGCACACCCTGCCATTCTTAAGGCACAACTGCAAGGAGGAAGAATTGTGCAAGGGAACCTGCGTGTTTTCTCAGGTATGTAGACGATACTTTTGTTGTTTGGCCTCATAGTAGTGAGAATTTAAACCGGGTTTTGGAACACCTGAATTCAATCCACCCGTATATTCAGATCACTATGAAGGTGGAAAAAAATGGGTGCCTTCCCTTCCTTGATGTGTTGGTCAGAAGGAAGACTGATGGTACGTTGGGACATTCTGTTTTAAGGAAGCCTACTCACACTGGCTTGTATCTGCGAGCTGATAGTTGTCACCATCCAGCTCAGCGTGAAGGAGTACTTCGTACCTTGGTTCACAGGGCCCACGTTATCTCAGAACCTGAAAGTTTGACAGCTGAGCTAGCACACCTCGAAGTCACCTTTCGTCAGAATGGTTATAGTGAGAGGCAGATCAAACGTGCGTTGCCCCATCAGCCATCTGTGCAACGGGTGAGTGACGATGGCAACGAAGTGGCACCTAAGTCTACGGACTTTTTGCCTTACGCAGGAAGCGTTTCCAACAGGATTGGCCGTATTTTGCGGAAATATTATGTGAAATGTGTTTTTCGATCACCTTCTAAGATTAAGGCCCTGTTGGCGTCCGTAAAAGATGATCTTGGTTTGCGTAATGCTGGTGTCTATCGTAATCCTTGCAGTTGTGGCATGTCATATATTGGTTAGACAATCAGGACTGTGGAAGACCGGTGTATTGAAAATGAGCGCCACACACGCTTACAACAGCCGAGCAAATCCGCTACTGCAGAACATTGCCTTGACACTGGTCATCCTATGGAATACAACAACACGGAGATTATGGCTTGCACGTCCAGCTATTGGGATAGTGTTATTAAGGAAGCTGTTGAAATCAAACTATCAAGCAACTTTATAATCAGAGATGGTGGATTTTGTTTAAATGCTGCTTGGAATCCGGCTCTGTCTCTCATCAAAAAACGGAGGGACAGAATTGGTGCTACCTCACCTGTTGATTAATAGTCACTATCGATATTTCTGACGTTGGTTATCTTTGGATGTGTGTTGACTCTGCGGTTACTTGTTCTGTTCGTGGTATGTCCTTGTTTCTCCTCTACGAACCAAGGTATTAAATTCCCTTGCACATTGCTTCCTTCTTGCAATTGTGCCTTGAGAATGGCAGGGTGTGTTCCTGTCGAAATATCGGCGGCGGTCGACGACGTCACCTGGCAGCAAACCCGTAAGTTATTTGAACATTCAATTCGCCGGGAAAAGTTAGGGTCTCACTATTATCTCTGTGTCGCAGCATATAAGAAAAAGATTTCTTTGTTTCACGCTCTTGTCTTCTTCTTTGTCTTCCTGGTTTTGTTGGTTCTGATGTTCTATCTGACGGTTGCATATAGATCACGGTCTATGAATAATTAATATAATTATCTGTAGCCTTATTATCAATTTTGTCAAATATATATGCAATTATTTATGATAGAATGTGTTTTTTGTTGGTAGCAAAAAGTACCTTCTCTGACTCATGATCCATTTACGCAATAATTAAATATTGTCCTGGCCATTTTGTGTAAGTTAATTGTTGTAGCGTCGCCATTAATGATAAAATGATAAAAACGCTTTTAACAGTCATTTCTTGCAAGAAGTATTAAAGATAATAATCTTAATAAATACAGCACGACTTCTTGTAGTATTTTCCATTTCATTTTTAGGCAAGGGGTACAGTTTTAGGAATAATAATTTGTATTAATGTATACGCTGCCGTTGCACATAGGCAGCTATACTGGAGCATCAAGCCTCACAGAAAAAGAAATAATTAAGCAGTTTATTTAACTGGTTTATCGCTTAACATAAAGGAAAGATTTTTTTTAAATTCATCGTGAGTAAGACGGATGTTTTCACGTTGGAATACATATGGTATTTCTGGCGATAGCGCCCTGAGAAATAATTAGCCGTGGCTTTTAACCAACATAAAAGAGAATTTTTAACAAAAGATTTTCATTTCCAATTATCAGAATAATTTATTTAATTCTCTTTTGAAAAATAGTTACGCGATAGTAGGTCTCTATGCCAACACGACAAGACGTATCATTCTCATCTTCAGAAGTGCTGTTTACCTCACACGTCTTCAGATTCTTCTGACTTTTTATAGTCTACACCTAGAGTTCTTCAACAATTTTTTTATCTGCCAGGAAGATGTTTCTGTTGCACTGAATTCATTTTTGTAGCGGGACTCCGTGAGTTCGGCGCTTTGTCCTCATCACCTCATTAATTATAGTCTCTCATAATGAGGAACTGGCTTTGCACTGTCCGGTAACAGAGTCGGTGAAGACTGTATTTGCATACCAGTCGACGGACCAGGATGTGTGACCCTGTTGTGTTCTGAAAATCTAACCTTACTCTTTCTGTTGTATCTGAAGGTTTGCACCTTCGCCAAATTCATTTGCATTACGAGGGAAAATACCCGTCTTCTTAATTCAGGTAAGTCATTTTTCATTGTTGCTTAGTATATGCAAGTCCGAACAACTGAACAATTTGATGCTGGGTTGCTATTCTTCCTGGATCGCTGTTAAGCCACATCTTAATTTAGTGACAGTATAAAGTACTTAAAGATTCCAGCTCAAATTGCAATATACTTCTTCCATAACGGATAATTACTAAATTATTAGTGACAAATGAATTCCAGAAATGTGTAATAAATAATCGTAAATTCTATGTGTAGTTAGAAAACTGTAGTATCAAAACGTGTACACACAACTAGCGTACCGTTAAATGCGTATGCTTCTTACGTCACACATATAAGTTATGTAGAACTAAGTTATGGAGTAATATCAGGTAATTCAGGTTTTACCCCATTGCTTGTCTCAGCTTTTACCCAAACTTTACTTCATCTGTAAAATTCCTGTAAGAAAGAATGTGAAGAATAGTTTAATATGGCATATGTTTATAACGCCAGTTAAAACCATTATTCATTGAATTACTAATTTCAACTTGTAATACGACGGTATAAGTTCCTTACTGAATAAAAAATACCACAAAGTAATATACACAACGACAAAAATCTAACAAATTATTTTGCTCAACAACAACTTATCTGACATTACGAGGTCTCGTGGCGCTATTCAAGTTGCCGGCTGTTTTCAACGTCTAACGGCCAACAAACAATGTTATCGTACCGTAAAGAGAAGTACGAAGGTTCATGGTTTCACCCCCATACCCGATTATACCCCATCTTCCCCTGACACCTGTTATACGCTTTGATGACATAGTCTCGATAATCGTAACTGGACACAAACATTTCCGTTATATCCGGAAATCAACTTTGTTTGCAGATTTTATTTTTCTGCTCAGTGGTCGTCTCTGTGCTGCGAGCGGTGTTATTATTCGGTAAAGAAACACAGTACAGTAGCAACATAATTAGAATAACGTGTCATAAAAATAGAGATGAACTGAAGCGTTAGGGTAATTTGGTATTTTTATTTAGTATTTCTGCTTTGTCATTTGTTTTTGAATTCAATATTTGAGTAGTAAGCTCGTGACCACTAGTCAGCTTCCGATAACCGTGATGATCATTGCAGCAGCCAGATCTCAGGCTAGAATCATTCAGGACGAAAAGATCCGCAACTGCACTGTGTAAGTTTAACTTTTTATGTACACATTCAATTTTCGTTCTAAATTCTTCCCACGCCAAATGACTTGTACGTTGCAGTCTTTAAGAAATGTAAGGGCGACATACTTATACTTACGTTTTGTATCTTTCGCGTCCATGAACGTTCATTGTACGATGATGATTTGTTATATCAATTATAGTCCCCCATTTAGCTCGATTTTAGTATGCTACTAATGAATCTAAAGATTCTTCGGTTAATTCATAAATTGATTTTTTGTCCTTTTTTGTCAGGCACACTGTCTTATTTGTTTTTAATCACAAATTGCTTCTTTTGGCGACAGGGCTAAAATATACAACCGACTGAAGCTAACGCCACTTAGTATTGTGCCTTGCTCACAGTAAATTTAAGCGCCAAAGATAGCGTACTGATCAGATTATTATGCGATGCAAAAATTTTACATCAAATTTTTACAAAAAATTAACTTTTTATGCGTCTGATGGATAGTTTCAGTTTTTGTGTGTTGACAATATGTGTTCATGTGTTCATGTGTACATGTGTTCGTGTGTACATAAATAAAAGTGAAATAATTTATTATTTATTTTAAATTATAGTTTTCTCACTGATCAGAAAAATCACAAACATTACAAATGGTTCAAATGGCTTTGAGCACTATGGGACTCAACTGCTGAGGTCTAACTAACCTAAGGACATCACAAACATCCATGCCCGAGGCAGGATTCGAACCTGCGACCGTAGCGGTCTTGTGGTTCCAGACTGCAGCGCCTTTAACTGCACGGCCACTTAGGCCGTCACAAACATTACACATTCAAGTACTATTACATCATTATTACTTCGAAAAGGCATCTATTATCATAACACTTAATCCACAGTAACGGAATTGACAAAATGTATTGATCGATGCCATTTCCCTACAGATAGTGAAGAAACCAATGACTGTGGTGTACTGTGCAAAGTACGTCACATTTTAAATAGGTGCGTTTTATAGTTTGAAGAGCTGGACAGCAGCAAATTTAAGAGAGGAATCGCCCTCTAATTTAGTTAATGACAAGATAAGTGTTCTACAGCTTTCATAATTTGTTGTAGCATCTGCACACCACCACTCCATGTAAAGAGTTTAGAATCGACGTTTTAGCGTAGTGCAGGGCTGTTGGCTCATCCTTTTATAGTCCAGTTACGAGCCAGGAAAAAAGTCGCAGTGACAAGAAAGAGTTGTGCGACTTAAACGAAAGTTAGTAGGCGTGTTCCTACGTCTGAAAGATGACGTCCATTCAGACTTCGCATCAGTCGAATAAGAGTGGCGGCAGTAGCCCCACTATGAGGATGCAAATTATGTTTGCTTTAAATACACGCTGTAACGGTCTTGAGCGTTAGTTAACTTTGAGATTGGACTTGGTGAGTTGATGTTAGCCAAGGCTGCCTTTAAGATTACAAATACGCCATTATTAACAACTCACTGAGTTTGAACGACGTAGTATAATAGCGCTAGACGTCGGACGTGTCGAGTTGATGTTAGTCAAGATTGCCTTTAAGACTGTAAAGACGCCATTATTAGCAACTCACTTACAACGAGGTCATATAATAGGGCCACGAGAAGCTGGATGTTCCTTTTACGATACTGCAGAAATACTTGGCAACGATGTAGCCACTGTACGTGATTGCTGACATTGGTGGTCATAGGAACCTCCGCTCACAAAAAGACTGGGCTCTTGACGACCTAGTGGCACTAGCAAAAGAGAAGAACATCATGTTCGGTGAATGAGATTTTCTCTCAGCAGCGGAGTGTGCGCTGATATGAAACTTCCTGGCAGATTAAAACTGTGTGCCGGACCGAGACTCGAACTCGGAAGGTAGGAGATGAGGTATCGGCAGAAGTAAAGCTGTGACGACGGGGCGTGAGTCGTGCTTAGGTCGCTCAGTTGGTAGAGTACTTGCCCGCGGAAGGAAATGGTGCCGATTTCGAGTCTCGGTCCGGCACACAGTTTTAATCTGCCAGGAAGTTTCATCATGTTCGGTGTATGGGCCTGGTGCATCGTACTGCATTTTTCCAGCAATCTGAGCAGCAGTTGGCAGCACAGTGACATAACGAACAGTTACGACTCGTTTCTTCAAAGACATCTCCGAGCTAGACGCCCTGCAGAGTGCATTCCACTGACCTCCAAACACCGCCATTTGTGAGTTCAGTGGTGTCAAGCGAGAAGGGTAGGGAGGAGATCTGTTGCGTTTTCTGATGAAAACTGGTTCTGCTTCGGTGCCAGCGATGGCTGTGGGTTCGCGGAGGGTGAAATTCTTGTTCAGGTCAGCATTAATCATGGCCCCGCGCTTGCCAACATCAAAGGCCACTTGTAATACCGTTAAAATTGCGCGCAATGGAAGCCGCATTACCTGGCGGAGGGAGATAAGATGGACAGAATGGCATCAAGTCTGAGTCATTCGCTGCGATACCACGAGGAACGTCAAGCGTTTCCGTCCCGTAACGTCACGGGGGACGAAATGCGGTGCCATCGTTTGAGCCTAAGAGCGAATGGCAAAGCTAACGGTGGAAACATCCCACATCTGCACCGCTAAAGAAATCAAAAGCTGTTCACACAAGGTTGATAAGCTTAAGTCGTTCTCGAGCATGGAACCACAGTCAAAACACTTTGTAGAAACTGCAACGCTCCATAAAGTCAAAACGCCCAGGAGTGCTGTCGGTAGGAATCACACTGTTATATTATAACGCTTACCCCATAGCTACGGTCGCAGGTTCGAATCCTGCCTCGGTCATGCTTGTGTGTGCTGTCCTTAGGTTAGTTAGCTTTAAGTAGTTCTAAGTTCTAGGGGACTGATGACCTCAGATGTTAAGTCCCATAGTGCTCAGAGCCATTCGAACCATTTTTAGCTTACCCATAGTGCAAATCGGACGAACGCTACGCTTCAGCTGAAACACTGTAACATCCTCCGTACAGCGTGGATCCTTCACCACGTTATATCCACATCTTCGGCATACATGGCCATCGGTTTGAATCAGACGGGGAAGTGCAAGAGTGGGTGCGGTTATGCGCTCGTCAGCCACCGACCTCGTTCTACCAAACACGAATTGATGGTCTCGTCTCCCACAGGGATAAATATCCTGACATGTGTGGTGTTTACTTTTGAATGGAACCATGGTCCCGTTGTAGCGGCTGTTAAGTTTCAATTGACTTCGTCAGGCCATACATTGCTTTCTCAGCAGAGAAGCTTTACGGAAGACAACACGTGCTTTTGTTAAATGCTCAGTCTTAATGAGACGGTTCGTAGTGCGTTCTAAACTACCTTCTCAGAAATTTTCAAAAACACGCAACGGACGGAGACAGATCTATGGTTAGAGACCAGTTCCTTGTCTCCACTTGCATAAATGGGTGTAACTAGTGCATATTACAGTCTTTCAGGAAATCTATCCACTTTATTAAAAAATGGAGATATGCATCGATTCTGGAAAATGGAAGCCGAGGCGTGCCGGCAGTTCGTCTAGCAGTAGACGGCATCGATCAGGCGTCTTAGACAGGTCCACAACCGTTTTAGTTTTCTGTAGAGTCAGCTGTAAAACCAAATCGACTCTGTACGCAGAATTTCCTCGTTGAGGCTGCCACCGACGTCTAAGTGGAACCCCCTGCAATAGAGAGCTCCGGCGGGCACTCCGCTTGGCTATGACGCCGAAATACGGGATACAGCCCTGACTAATCATCTTCTCCTCCTGTTTATTTCGCAGTTAATGACTGTTCCTGATTGTACTGTTCTGTGCTTCACAGTACTACATTGGTGTTAGATTATTTTCTACCGATATAGACTTCTCTGGTTGTACCTTTTGCACGGCCTTGTGTGTAACAACGTAATGAATGTATTCGCTCGCTAGAGCCTAGGTCGACATAAAAAGCTCGAGACTAGGAACGCAATCCGAGGGAAGTCACGCTACACAACATAAGTTCATTAGTAGTTAATGTTAGTAAGAAAATGTTATGAGAGACAGTTTAGTTACTTCGAACGTAATACTAGGTTTAAGGGATCGCAAATGATAGCATCCCGTCGTTTTTTCACCTCATGATTAGGTACTCAGGTCTTCTGTAATCAGTACAGTGGAAACATACAGGAAGCATTAAATGCAAGCCTCGCTGCTAACAAATTAACTGACAGTGGCTTTCAAGCCCTAATGCCTTCATAACGATCAGGCATCCGTGTCAGCTACTGTGGAGAAATTCTGCTTTGGTCTGATACAGGTGTCTGTGTCAGAACGATACTCCAACAAGCAACAGAAATCTGATTTCATGGCAGGCTTGCAGAGTAGAAGTCAGTCACGAGAGAGAAAGCGTCGTCTAAAACAAAGGTGTAAATAACGCTGTTTGTGAAGAGTGTCAGACGGTTCTATTGAATAGTAAGTCACCAGATGTGATGTCCCACTGATACGAAAAATTTCGTACGAGGGGAATGCCTTCTGGCGTTACTTGCACAACTTTGTTGAGGGATCGATGTAGGTAACCACATTTTTTCTATTTAGGGCTCACATCAATAGTTGGATGGAGTGCAAAATGAACGCAGATGCTTATGAAAACGTGTTAGGCAAAATCATGCTACTTACGCTGAGACAACAGCTCCGTATCAGACTTTAAGTTTCTTACCAAAGCAGGGAACTTCCCATCGAGCCTGGAACGAGCACCCTTGGAATTTTAAAAGTAAGGCTTTCCGCCATGCCCAACACTTATTTGGTACAGTGATTAGCTGATCATTCTCTCGAACTGATTAACAAAAACCATGATGTAGACATATTTACTATGTTGATGACGCGTCAATTCAAATTCAAATGGTTCACATGGCTCTAAACAATATGGGACTGGACATCTAAGGTGATCAGTCCCCTAGACTTAGAATTCCTTAAACCTAACTAGCCTAAGGACATCACACACATCCGTGCCCGAGGCAGGATTCGAAACTGCGACCGTAGCAGCAGCGCGGCTCCGGACTGCAGCACCTAGAACCGCTCGGTCACAGCGGCAGGCAAGCGTCAGTTCATTCCGCCGAGTCCCGATTTTATTCAGAGTTAAGAAAATGAACAGGTTACAAACAATTCTGCATCACACAAAATTCTTTTCAAAATACTGATGTCAGAAAAAAATACTTTTTGGACATCTACACTATTACAATTAGTCACCATTAGTCATGTGTTGCAGTAGCTTTATCACTTTTCTAATGTTTTCTTCGGAATGCTGAAATATGTTCGCTCAGTAATATGGGACTGGACATCTGAGGTGATCAGTAAATTTATGTTCGTGTATTACGAAATTTCTGGAGACCGAAAATCTCGTCTGCAGCAGTCAACATGGATTTCGAAAACACCGACTGTGTGACACCCAGCCCCCTTTAATCGCCCACGAGTCTCAGGAGACATTAGATACCGGAGCGAAGGTTGAAGGTGCGATCTTTGACTTCTAGGACGCGTTCAGTACAGTCCTGATGTGTTGCTTAGAGAATAAAATACTTGTGTACACATAATGAGGCCTACTTCGTGTCGGCATTGAAGAGTTATTAGCAAACAGCACATAACATGTCACTGCTAACAGAGAAAAATGTTCAGAAGTAGGAGTAACTTCGGTCGTACGCCACGGGAGTGTTATAGGACCATTATTTTTCTCAGTGTGTATAAACTACCTAGTGGATAACGTTGAATGTTCCATGAAGGTTTCCGCAGATGATGATGCTGCTCAACACTAGTAAACTGTAGCGAAGTACAGCAAAGCCTGATGAGTACTAACACTTGTTGCAGTGTTGGCAGATGATAGCATAAACAAATGTAACATTTGTTGTCTTCAGTCTCTGGTCTGATGCAGACTCTACACACTACTCTAGCCTGTGGAAGCCTGTTTATCTCCGAATCATTAGTGCAACCTACCGCAACCTACAATCATTTGTACTTGCTTACTTTATTCATCCCTTAGTCATTTTTACCTCTACACTTCCTTCCACCACCAAACTGAATATTCTTAATGCCTCTTGAAATATCCTACCAGCCGATCCATTCCTTTATTCAAATTTTACCACAATTCTCCTATTTCCGGAATTCGGTTCAGTACCTCATTAGCTAATCGATCTACCCGTCTAATCTTCAGCATCCTTCTGTAGCATGATATTCTAAAATATACCATTCTTTTCTTGTCTGAACCGTTTACCGTCCACGTTTCACTTTCTGACAAGACCACTGTCCAGAAAATTCCGCCAGAAAAGAACTCCTAACAATTAAGTTTATAATCGCTGTTAACAAATTTCTCCTTTTCAGAAATGCTTTTCGTGCTACAGTCAGTCCGCATTTTATATAATAACTGTAGTACATTGCACACAAATAGGCAAAAAGACACATTATTGTATGATTACTAGATTTCGGAACAATCACTAGAAGCATTCACACCCAGTACATTGCTGAGAGTATGCGTAGGGAACGAACAAATAAAAACTGTCGTAGATAAGGAATCCGCCCCAGGCACATTACTTGGAAAAGCCCTCAAGAAGTTCAGAGTATCCATTCCACCAATATCTGAGGAATCCTCGACATCTGGGATCCGAACCAGAAACCAGAAAGAATTGGTAGAGAGAGTAGAGAGGATCAAATGAAGAGCAGCACGTTTCTTTGCAGGTTCAGTTTATTAGCACTAAAGCGTCGCGGAGACGGTCACCCATTTCCAGTGGTAGGTGCTAAAAGGGAGGTGTAGTGCATCGCGGTGTCGCTTGGAGCTAAAATTTTGAAAACGTCGTTCCTAGATGAGACAACCAGTCTGTTGCTTCCCCATATGTATATCTCACGAAATGACGGTGAAGATAAAATCAGACATTCGAGCTCGTGCAGAGATGCAGAGGGTTACTGGCAATTGTTCTTCCCACGGATCTTTCTCAACTGGAACAGGAAAGTTTGAAGTGACAGGGGTAAACGAGGTACCCTCTGCCACTCACCACAAAGTGGCTTGCGGAGTGTAGCTGTAAATGTGATGTAGCTGTAACTGTTACGACCAGAGGAAACTACAATCATCTGACCATAACTGTGGTTTCTTTGATTGCTCTGGAAGATGTTTCATTCGACTACAACATACGAAATATTAGTCACTTCATCAAATGAATGATAAAAAGATTTACAACTTGATACAATCCTTTGCCAAAGTAGTGCTTGATAGTTGACAACTATTATTGACTATTGAAGCATTACTTGGTGCACTGACTAACAAACTGTTCTCTTAGAGTACAGTGCTCAACATTTAGAAGAAGTACATTTCCATCGGAGACTTGAATAACTTTTTCGTCGTAATCGATGATGTTCACTGCTTCAGACGAAGTCACAAATAGGGACAGAGCGCTTCAATACTAACCGCGTTGCGAGGGCAGTGCTGTAGTAAGAGAGAGAGAGAGAGAGAGAGAGAGAGAGAGAGAGCTTGTCATTCGACGTTGCTGGTTGCAGCAAGACATTGCTAATGTCTGTGGTAGCGATTTGCGTTGTCGACTGTAATGTGGCGCCGCATTCTTTGGACGATATCACACAAATAGGTTAACCTCTTGACATTAGCCCCTTCAGAATTATCTGCAATCGTAGTGGAACCATTAGCTGCTGTGTTTAAGAGTTTTGCCTTACGCATTGTCTTTGCCTACACAGCAAAACGAGGATAATGGAATGTTGTCGAATGAAATCGGGTGATGCTGAGGGAATTAGATTAGTAAATGAGACACTTAAAGTAGTAAAGGAGTTTTGCTATTTGGGGAGCCAAATAACTGATGATGGTCGAAGTAGAGAGGATAAAAAATGTAGACTGGCAATCACAAGGAAAGCGTTTCTGAAGAAGAGAAATTTGTTAACTTCGAGTATAGATTTAAGTGTCAGGGAGTCGTTTCTGAAAGTATTTGTATGGAGTGTAGCCATGTATGGAAGTGGAACATGGACGATAAATAGTTTGGACAAGAAGAGAATAGAAGCTTTCGAAATGTGGTGCTACAGAAGAATGCTGAAGATTAGATGGGTAGATCACATAACTAATGAGGAGGTATTGAATAGAACTGGGGAGAAGAGGAGTTTGTGGAACAACTTGAAAAGAAGAAGGGATCGGTTGGTAGGACATGTTCTGAGGCATCAGGGGATCACAAATTTAGCATTGCAGGACAGTGTGGAGGGTAAAAAATCGTAGAGGGAGACCAAGAGATGAATACACTAAGCAGATTCAGAAGGATGTAGGCTGCAGTAAGTACTGGGAGATGAAGAAGCTTGCACAGGATGGGGTGGCATGGAGAACTGCATCAAACCAGTCTCAGGACTGAAGACCACGACCACAAACACAGTTGACATCTATAGTGCTTTGTGAACAGTCCTGAAGTATCGACTGCACATCGACCAGCGTAGCGCCGCAAAACGGCATCAACAAGGCGGTGACCCGCACGACAACGGAAAGAGTGAGCAGCGCCACACCCCTAGGAAGACAAAGTTCAGAGTTCCCAGTCAACGTTGACTTAACCAGCCGCCCATTGATGTTCGGGTCCAATTCTATTAGATTGGATTAAATTAGTACTAGTTCCACAGATCATGAATATGACACTTCGTAATGATGGAGAACGTGTCAGGAGACTTCGAGGGCATCAGTACTGAGTTTACTTCGCCTGCGTTCTGCGACAAGTAATAGAGAGTCAATACAACTGCATGCAGGGGGCACAGCAAGCACATCAAGCCACCTCATTACTAGAAGTTAAGGCGAGGATCCTGCCACTGTCCACTTAACCTCTCTCCTTCCTTGCTTGTGGCTGTGCTTTCTCCCACAGTAGCTGACACAACACTTTGTATTAATACACTGTGTTTTGCTTCAACTATAGGGAAGTCTATCACCGGTGGAAAGTGTGATATGTGTTGTGAAAACGTAATTTGCTTCTTCTCCGCGTATAGCTCCTCTACCCCACCAGTCCAAAAAGTTTCAGGATTCGATTAACAGAAAAAAATAGTTAATATGGTGATTTTAGTATTTCATGTGTTCTACATATTCTCTGACGACTGACAAGAACGGGTGAAAGAAATACAGTAGAAACAGAATGGGTAGCTTTAACAGATGAAATAGTGAAGGCAGCAGAGGATCAAGTAGGTGAAAAGACGAGGGCTACTAGAAATCCTTGGGTAACAGAATAAATATTGAATTTAATTAATGAGAGGCGAAAATACAAAAATGCACTAAATGAAGCAGGCAAAAAGGAATACAAACGTCTCAAAAATGAGATCGACAGGAAGTGAAAAATGGCTAACCAGGGTTGGCTAGAGGACAAATGTAAGGATGTAGAAGCATGCATCACTAGGAATAAGATAGATACTGCCTACAGGAAAATTAGAGAGACCTTTGGAGGAAAAAGAACCACTTACATGAATATCAAGAGATCAGATGGAAACCCAGTTCTAAGCAAAGAAGGGAAAGCAGAAAGGTGGAAGGAGTACATAGAGGGTCTATACAAGGGTGATGTTCTTGAGGACAATATTATGGAAATGTAACACGAGGTAGAAGACGATGAAATGGGGGATATGATACTGTTAGAAGAGTTTGATAGAGCACTGAAAGACCTATGTCGAAACAAGGTCCCGGGAGTAGACAACATTCCATTAGAACTACTGACGGCCTTGGGAGAGCCAGTCCTGACAAAACTCTACCATCTGGTGAGCAAGATGTGTGACACAGGCGAAGTACCCTCAGACTTCAAGAAGAAGATAATAATTCCAATTCCAAAGAAAGCAGTTGTTGACAGATGTGAAAATTACCGAACTATCAGTTTTAATAAGTCACGGCTGCAAAATAATAACACAAATTCTTTACAGACCAGTGGAAAAACTGGTAGAAGCCGACATCGGGAAAGATCAGTTTGGATTCCGTAGAAATAATGGAACACGTGGGGCAATACTGACCCTACGACTTATCTTAGAAGACAGATAAAAGAAAGGCAAAACTACGTTTCTAGCATTTGTAGACTTAGAGAAAGCTTTTGACAATGTTGACTGGAATACTCTCTTTCAAATTCTGTAGGTGGCATGGATAAACTACAGGGAGCGAAAGGCTATTTACAATTTGTACAGAAAGCAGACGGCAATTATAAGAGTCGAGGGGTATGAAAGGGAAGCAGTGGTTGGGAAGGGAATGAGACAGAGTTGTAGCCTATTCCCGATGTTATATCTGTATATTGAGCAAGCAGTAAGGTAAACAAAAGAAAAATTCGTAGTAGGTATTAAAATCCACGGAGAAGATATAAAAACTTTGAGGTTTGCCGATGACATTGTAATTCTGTGACAGACAGCAAAGGACCTGGAAGAGCAGTTGAACGGAATGGACAGTGTCTTGAAAGGAGGATATAGATGAAAATCAACAAAAGCAAAACGAGGATAATGGAATGTAATCGAAGTAAATCGGGTGATGCTGAGGGAATTGGATTAGAAAATGAGACACTGAAAATAGTAGATGAGTTTTGCTATTCGGGGAGCAAAATAATTGATGGTGGTTGAAGTGGAGAGTATATAAAATGTAGACTGACAATGGCAAGGAAAGCGTTTCTGAAGAAGAAAAATTTGTTAACATAGAATATAGATGTGTCAGGATGTCGTTTCTGAAAGTATTTGTATGGAGTGTAGCTATGTATGGAAGTGAATCATGAACGATAAATAGTTAAACAAGAAGAGAATAGAAGCTTTCGAAATGTGGTGATACAGAAGAATGCCGAAGATTAGGTGGGTAGATATCAACTAATGAGGTTGTACTGAATAGAATTGGGGAGAAGAGAATTTGTGGCACAACTTGACTAGAAGAAGCGCTCGGTTGGTAGGACATGTTCTGAGGCATCAAGGGATAATCAATTTAGTATTGGATAGCAGCGTGGATCGTAAAAATCGTACAGGGAGACTAAGAGATGAATACACTAAGCAGTTTCAGAAGGATGTAGGTTGCAGTCGGTCCTGGGAGATGAAGAAGCTTGCACAGGATAGAGTAGCATGGAGAGCTGCATCAAACCAGTCCCTGGACTGAAGACCACAACAACTGCAACATATATTCTCCCCATTCCTCCTTGAGTACATCGTACAAAACGTTCATATAGTCAAGAAAAAATGTAAGAAATGTCCTTCCTTGGGACATTGATATAGCGCGTAACAGGGGTTATGTTGTCAAAGCGTTGACCCTTCATGTACATTTCTCCACTTCGTCGTTTTGTGGCAGTTTCGTATTGATAACAACATGTCTCGTCGCCCGTGATGTTTCCTTTCCAGAACATAAATATTTGCATTTTACATTTCAATCGAGTAGCGGCAGGTGCCCACACGTCGTTTTTGTACGAGAGTCCGGATGAGTGGGACAAACTTTTAACACAGTTTACTCTTTTTCAACACATCCTGTAGAACTTCTTGAATACTTGATTTAATGGACTGTGCGGCTGGTCCCGGCGGAGGTTCGAGTCCTCCCTCGGGCATGGGTGCGTGCGTTTGCCCTTAGGATAATTTGGGTTAAGTAGTGTGTAAGCTTAGGAACTGATGACCTTAGCAGTTAAGTCCCTTAAGATTTCACACACATTTGAACGTTTGAACTTGATTTAAACATATTGCTCCGTTGCGATTTGTTACACAATAATGTTGTCACACTAGGCCGGCATGTCGACTACTTAACACTGCTTGCTCACAGCTGACTGGTCTAATCAGCATTTGTTATTTACAGTTGTCAGTTCAAGCTGTAGCGTGTGTTGGTTGAACGAGTAACTGTAGCTATGGCTGAGGTGTGTCATCTCTCCTCTCGAGAATCTGAATTAATACAGTTGTCGAAAGATGGATGAATGTAGCAACTATGACTGTTTCCCAGTAGATCATTGACCTGAGGATCTTCTGTCCCATGAGTCGGACTTTGTTTCTTACAGCAGGTGTCTCGTCGTCTGGTAAGGAACTGATAAAAAGCAGCATGAAAGCTACAGGCCAATCAAAGGCAGTACAGTTAGACAATGCGAGACAGCCCTATCAAAATTTCCCTAACGTATCACTGCCAATAAAGCAGCCGCTAGACGAGCGAGGACTTACTGTAGGACAGACAAGTCAAAAGAACGAAAGTTCTCACAGACAGTGTCTGCAGCAAGAAGACTGTTCCCTTGAAAAAGCGAAAAATGAATTAATACGAATCACTGTTACAAAAAATTAGCCTTGCGCCAAGAATGTGGTCACAGTAACAGTCGTTGGATAATAGAGCTTACCACACAACATGTCGAGTTGCAGCTCCGGCAAACGTAACGACAGTGCAGACGCAACAATAATAGTTGCAGCGTACTTCGTAATTCTGAACATCACGGAAAACTTGCAGATGGTTAATCCAAAGCTGCGTCCAAGGTAATGGAAAACAGAACTTGCCACAAAATGGCGGTAACTGCTACACAATGACCGTCGTGATGCTGACACCTTCGGTAACTGCAAAAGAATGGCTGGAGAGTTATTCTCTGGACTATTTAGAGACTCGATCGAAGAACTACACTGCACCTCTACGGTATACGGAAAAGTCTCAGTATCCAACCTGACAGAAGTTGGAGATGTAAATGCTCCTGCTATTCTGGCCGAGTGGAGAGGCTATGACCTAGCCTTCAAGTTGGGTGACCCGAAATGGGGCTTATTTCCAGAACGCGGGAGACTTTGTATGCCTCTCGCTATCTGATGGCTTCAACGACGAATAACGAAATGTTCAAATGTGTGTCAAATGTTATGGGACGTAACTGCTAAGGTCATCAGTCCCTAAGCTTACACACTACTTAACCTAAATTATCCTAAGGGCAAACGCACGCACCCATGCCCGAGGGAGGACTCGAACCTCCGCCGGGACCAGCCGCACAGTCCATGACGACGAATAACGGCCATGAAAACTAGCTAGACTTCGCCATCTTGAGTGCTTTCTATACTAACGAGCAATACCAAATTTATCCCTTCAACAGATAATACTCTACGTAAGCAATACCTCGATAGTGTCTGCGGACCGGGGAACATTTGTTTAGTAGTATTAAATAAATATTTAAGATTGACGACTTGTCAACTAACTAACCGACCGGTTTGCGATTGGTATCAAATGGTTCAAATGGCTCTGTGCACTATCGGACTTAACTTCTAAGGTCATCAGTCCCCTAGAACTTAGAACTACTTAAACCTAACTAACCTAAGGACATCACACACATCAATGCCCGAGGCAGGATTCTAACCTGCGACCGTAGCGGTCGCGCGGTTCCAGACTGCAGCGCGTAGAACAGCTAGGCCACTCCGGCCGGCGATTGGTATCAATCTACTCGGAATTACATTGGGAGTTCGAATCTGTAATCTGAATTAAAGCATTAATTTTATTACTCACTCTTCCTTTGTGGTGGTGACTGCTCTGGACAGACGCTGTGTCCTCGCAACGTGCTTGAAAAAAAAAATGACTTCACTGTCCTCACTGATTGGACGAACAGCGTATGTTTGATTACAATAATGACTCCGTAACCAAAATTTATCGAATATAATGAACCGTCCCTCACGCAGATCCCAAAGCGCTCACCACTCACCAGCGCTTACCACGTCCACTGCAGCGCTATGCTTAAGTGTGAGACAAATGAGTCGTCCTCTTTAATTTTCCTCAGAGGCTCAAACACATCTAAAAACGGTAAAGAAATTCCTTGACTGATGCCAGATGTATGTTGTATACTGTATTGAATGTGAAAGCCTGGTGAAGACAAGCCAAGGGATTCTCAGCGATGGGAATAGAATGAGAAATGTTTTGGTAGGCTCATATTCACAGCCCGAGTGGCACAACACGCCGTTGCGACCCGCCTGTGTGAAATGCCGCTCGGCCGCAGCCGCTGGTCGGACTCTGGAGCGCTGGACGTCCCCTGAATACACGCACGTCCGTGGCAGGGTTCAACCCCCGCTGTTTAGGTCCGCCTGGTCGGAGGCTTTGCGTCCACTCCTGCAGGGGGCGCCGTTTGTCCCGCAGGGTGGGCGCTCCGGCGGGACGGGCGCAGCGGAATTGGAATATCGAAGTGAGTTCCGGCCCACAAAAAGCGAACACGAAACTAGGCACGTGTCAGCCCTGTAGCCAGGCCTCTGCAGTGACTCTCACTGAGGGCGAAGCCAGCGCGACAAAACCTGCCGCCATTTATGTCGGAAATTCCCGTCACACCAAATACTCGACAGAAACTACTGACTTCCAGTGAAGAAACTAAAACACTACGGAAACTAACTCCTTTTTAACCGTCTTCATACCTTGAATCATGTCTCACATGTTGCTACGCCTAACGCCTGCATACGTACTCCGCACCAATATCTCGAACCACTTTCAGCGAATTTTATCCTAATCCATTCGCGTATTGAGCGAGGAAAAAATGGTTGCCTACATACTTCTATCCCAGAGACAGATGTAGACTCCGACCATAATTTATTGGTTATGAAATGCAGATTAAAATTGAAGAAAGAAATGTAATGTATTGCGCGTTAACAGGCAGAATGACCCACTACTGTATGATTACAATATTGCGGAATGGTCACAGAATACCTACGAGTATGCGTACGGAGCGATTTAAAGTGAAACGACCATATACGAGGGTGAGTCATTTGAAAACATTAAATACTTTTTTTAAATATTATTTATTGTGCAGAAGTGGAACAAAGCTGTATCACTTTTCTACATAATCTCCCTCACACTCAATGCAAGTCCTCCAGCGCTTACAAAGTGCATAAATTCCTTTAGAAAAAAAATCTTTTGGTAGTCCGCGCAACCACACATGCACCGAGTGGCGTACGTCTTCATCAGAACGGAACTTCTTTCCTCCCACTGCGTCTCTGAGTGGTCCAAACATATGAAAATCAGGTCTGGTGAGTATGGTGGATGAGGAAGACACTCAAAATGCAGGTCTGTGATTGTTGCAACTGATGTACGGGCAGTGCGGGGCCTTGCGTTATCATGTTGCAAAAGGACACCTGCTGACAGCAATCCACGTCGCTTTGATTTAACTGCAGGCCGCAGATAATTTTTTAGGAGATCTGTGTATGATGCACTGGTGACAGTGGTCCCTCTAGGCATGTAATGCTACAAAATGACGCCTTTTTCGTCCTAAAAGAGAGTCAGCATAACCCTCCCTGCTGATGGTCCTGTTCGAAACTTCTTCGGTTTTGGTGATGAGGAAAGGCGCCATTCCTTGCTCGCTCTCTTCGTTTCCAGTTGGTGAAATGAACACAGGTTTCGTCCCCAGTAACGATTGTTGCAAGGAAACCATCACCTCCTCGTTCAAAGCGCCGAAGAACTTCTTCACAAGCATCAACACGCCGTCCTCTCATTTCAGGGATCAGCTGCCGTGGCACCCATCTTGCAGACACTTTGTGAAACTGGAGCACTTCATGCACAATGTGTGCTGACCCATGACTAATCTGTAAACATCTGCAGTATCATTCAGTGTCACTCGGCGGTTTTCCTTCACTATGGCTTCAACTGCTGCGATGTTCTGTGGAGTCACAACTCGTTGTATTGCGAATACATAGAAAGAAGGATCCTTCATTGTATGGTTATATGATAGCGGAACAAACACTGGTAGCAGTTACTTCCGTAAAATATCTGGGAGTATGCGTGCGGAACGATTTGAAGTGGAATGATCATATAAAATTAATTGTTGGTAAGGCGGGTACCAGGTTGAGATTCATTGGGAGAGTCCTTAGAAAAGTAGTCCATCAACAAAGGAGGTGGCTTACAAAACACTCGTTCGACCTATACTTGAGTAGTGCTCATCAGTGTGGGATCCGTACCAGATCGGGTTGACGGAGGAGATAGAGAAGATCCAAAGAAGAGCGGCGCGTTTCGTCACAGGGTTATTTGGTAACCGTGATAGCGTTACGGAGATGTTTAACAAACTCAAGTGGCAGACTCTGCAAGAGAGGCGCTCTGCATCGCGATGTAGCTTGCTCGCCAGGTTTCGAGAGGGTGCGTTTCTGGATGAGGTTTCTAATATATTGCTTCCCCCTACTTATACCTCCCGAGGAGATCACGAATGTAAAATTAGAGAGATTAGAGCGCGCACGGAGGCTTTCAGACAGTCGTTCTTCCCGCGAACCATACGCGACTGGAACAGGAAAGGGAGGTAATGACAGTGGCACGTAAAGTGCCCGCCGCCACACACCGTTGGGTGACTTGCGGAGTGTAAATGTAGATGTAGATGTAGATGTTGTGCCTGACCTGGACGAGGAGCATCTTCCACTGAAGTCACACCGTTTGCGAACTTCCTACTCCATTCGTAGACTTGCTGCTGTGAGAAACATGCATCACCATACTGAACCTTCATTCGTCGATGAATTTCAATAGGTTTCACACCTTCACTACGCAAAAACCGAATAACAGAACGCTGTGCTTCCTTGGTGAACGTCGCAAGTGGGGCGGCCATCTTTATACTGATACTGCAACGGTATGTGTGCATGTGCACTATGCTGTCACTTACAGGCCATTCTGCACGCTGTTGGTAGCATGCTTACCAACTTACAGGATAACGGCGAGAAATTTCGATTTGTTGTTACAAATTTAAGGTTTTGATTGGACTCACCGTCGTAAAACTACAGGTAAGATAGCTCCCAGACACATTCACTGGAAGAATCCTCAAGAAGTGTAATCCACCAGCAAAGCAGGTATATAAAAAAAAAAACGCTCCTTCGAGCGGTTTTTGAAGATTACTAGCCAATATGAGATCAATATCAGGCACAATTGATGGAGGAAGCAAGATTGAGACTCTTATCCGGTAGTCACTTCGCTGACAACTACTCCTCTATTTTTCGGCGACGGATTGTTTCATAATTAATATCATTTGATTATCGGCTGGATGGAGTTAGCCTACAGTGGACTGAGATCCCACCATTAGCTCATCACATCGTTTGTCTAAAGGTATTTTTGAATTACAGTAACATTATCATGCTACGAGATTTGAATAGGACTTTTTTTTGTGATCAGTCTCCCGACTGGTTTGATGCGGCCCGCCACGAATTCCTCTCCTGTGCCAACCTCTTCGTCTCAGAGTAGCACCTGCAACCTACGTCCTCAACTATTTTCTGGACGTATGCCAATCGCCGGCCGTTGTGGCCATGTGGTTCTAGGCGCTTCAGTCCGGAACCGCGAGACTGCTACGGTCGCAGGTTCGAATCCTGCCTCAGGCATGGATGTGTGTGGTGTCCTTAGGTTAGTTAGGTTTAAGTAGTTCTAAGTCCAGGGGACTGACGACCTCAGATGTTCAGTCCCATAGTGCTCAGAGCCATTTGAACCATTTGGTATGCCAATCTCTGTCTCTCTACAGTTTTTGCCCTCTACAGCTCCCTCTAGTACCATCGACATCATTCCCTGATGTCTTACAGATGTGCTATCATCCTGTCCGTTCTCCTTGTCAGTTTTTCCACATTTCCTTTCCTCTCCGATTCTGCGCAGAATCTCCTCATTCCTTACCTTATCAGTCCACCTAATCTTCAACATCGGTCTGTAGCACCACATTTCAAATGCTTCGATTTTCTTCTTTTCCGCTTTTCCCACGGTCCATATTTCACTACCATACAATGCTGTACTGCAGACGTACATTTTTTAAAATTTCTTCCTCAAATCAAGGCCGGCCGGAGTGGCCGAGTGGTTCTAGGCGCTACAGTCTGGAACCGCACGACCGCTACGGTCGCAGGTTTGAATCCTGCCTCGGGCTGGATGTGTGTGATGTCATTCGGTTAGTTAGGTTTAAGTAGTTCTAGGTTCTAGGGGACTGATGACCTCAGAAGTTAAGTCCCACAGTGCTCAGAGCCATTTGAACCATTTGAACCTCAAATCAAGGCCTATGTTTGATACTAGTACTCTTGGCCAGAAATGCCCTTATGCCATTGCTAGTCTGCTTTTGATGTCCTACTTGCCCCGTCCGTCATTGGTTATTTTACTGCCTAGGTAGCAGAATTCCTTCACATCATCTACTTCGCGACAATCAGTGCTTATGTTAAGTTTCTCGCTGCCTTTAACTGTCATGAGTGCTTTAGTCTTTGACGAAATTTCCTATTTAGGAATTACTGTTCAATATTCTTGCGAAACACGACCTTAAAATTCTTCACGCTACTTGGCTTTTCCTTCTAACCGGCTATATACTCCCGACCTCGTCTGTAGACCCCACCTAACGACAGCCGCACTGCGAGAGCTCAAAGACGAGCATACAACTCATTGTTGAGACCTGAAACGCTTGTCTAGGCATTGGAGAAGATAAACTTCTTTGCCAATATCGCTAATGACAACCCTTATTCTCGATAACCATTTTTGGTATTCGATAAAACAATACGAATCGCCGGTATTTAGGTTTTATTTGTAGGCTACCAGTTTCGACGATACATTATGTGGTGTTAAGGCCTGCTTCAATCGAGAACCTTCGTGAAGCAGGCCTGATGATGACGTAGTGTATCGTCGAAACTGGTAGCCTAAAACTAAAACCTAAATAACGGCGATTGCTATTGTTTTATCGGATATTGACCAGCCGTAGTCCCATACTCCAGACAGAATATGGAGTTACATTCACTTTCGGTATTACCTTCCTCAGATCTTCTTCAGTGTTACCTTCTTCAGATCTCGACAGATACATCTGGATAAGATAGATGTGTACGGCGGATAACTGTGTGTATAGTCTTTTCTTTTTAATTTTGACTTGCCGATGAATCAGTCTTCTAGTCTGTAACGTACCTGGCTGTTCATGATACTATAAAATAAATAAAATAAATAAAAAATGTTATTTTAAATATGTTAATTATTCTATCTGTATGATGGTGATTGTGATTGCAATTGTATTTGCTTATCTGGAACGTGGACGTTTAATTATTCGGTATCAGACGCTTGACAATGGCTTTTTCGTAAAGGCAATGTTACTCGTAGTTGACCGTGAAATAAAACTGAATAATCGGACTTCGTAATTAAATCGTTTCCAAAGACTGCTGCGGTAGGTGCGGACTCATAATCTAAATCTCAATATTACAATAATTTGCCAGCCATGCCAATACGTTGTACAGAGGTGATTGTCTACTAAACATAAAAAAGTTACACAGTTAGTTAAATCAGATATATTCAATGAATAAGCCTACAGTTCATAATCCTACTTACTTTTATAAATATAAATTCTTTACAGAATCGAGTGCCTAGTGTGGTTGCAACTCGCAGTATTCTTCTATAACATGAAATATGGCGGTGTGCCAGACAATAAAATAAAATACGTGCTTCTCGCACCACTTCAACCAGAGCTCTCCCTTTCTTAATCAAACATAAGAGTAACGTAATTGTGCTTTTGTTTTATCAGCGACACAGCGCTGCAGTTGTGTGCCATAGGCTTTATTTATTGTCACTGATTATTTATTTAATTAATATTTCGCGTTTCCGAGGAAACTCACGCTCGGCATGCAAATGTGCCTTTATATTGCCCCCTGAATTGCGAGGCGAAAGGACACACCTGCAGGCGAGCAATTCACCTAAAGGCACAAGAAAATCTAAGTTATCTACAACTATTTACATGACTTACATTACACATTATGCACATTATATACAAAATTTGAATGACGCGGGTGCGCCGTAAAAGTTCTTATGTTGGCAGATAGAGTGCGCGCATGCACAGAAGCGTCTGTGTGACTCCGTCACTGCCGTTATGTCGTACAGTTAGATCACGCGGCACAGTATTGCAGATCATATTGTTCGTGTGCGCGCGTTTTTCAGTCGTTGCACAAAGAAAATATTCAACCAAGATTACATATGAAGACTACATTCTATGACAGGTAACTTAGTTTTAAATTTACAATATTTGTTATAACACAATACAACTTAGATTGTTGAATGTTCTTAGTTACATAGTATTGTTTTGAAATACTTCAAAGAAAAATGTCCGTATTTTTCAGGTGCGTTGACCTATACACATCGTGTCGTTATTACAGTTCATATTCATCCGCTGCACAATAATTTTTTACAGGTTAGTATCGTCGTGGTAAAGTTTTTTGATCACAGTAACATCGTTGTATAACAACGTGATTAATACATAAGCGTGTCCATTTCTCATTTCCATTATAGTCGTAGTGATGCAGTTAGTTGTGACTAAAAGCATTACTTATTACAGATCAGACGTGACCCGTCGAGTAATTGGTCCACGTGCAGTTCGTTTTTTACATTCCGTGGAAGCTTGGTTGCAGAACCTCGGACGGCACATAGCTGGCGTCGATCCTTGGACAGTCCAGGTAAGAGTGTCCGTCACATTTCGAGAACATTTCATTCCCTGAAGTTCCAACCAAAATTCTTCCACCCGTCGTGTTGTTTTCTGGACAGGCACTTTGTGTCCATTTAATCCAGTTAACATCTTGAAGTTGGGTAGTGTAGTAATATCACTAGACGATGCACGAATTATGCACTTCACATTTTCAGTTTTTTTTCTGAATATAGCTCACCTAAATGTTCGTAGTTATTAATCAAGGAAATCGTTCATCGCCTTCACATAGATACGCTGCATAATGAATGGCATTAACAGTTTCTTTCACATAGGTTTCCGCGTAGTTGCAGAGTTAGTAATGTTCGTTAATGTCCGTGAACAGTGGTTCACTATGCAATGTCTTTTTGGCACTCGTTTTGTTCAAATTTTTACATAGTAACAGTTACACTATACATCAGTTAAAAAATAAGTAATTATACATACACACGTCACATATTTTCTTAGCATAAACATAATATAGTTGCACATAAACATGTTTACATCATCATTACATCGCTATAGGTTATTACATTGTGTCACATTTGATTACATGAATTGCAGATATTTACATCCTCTTTAGCGGTTTTGCTGGGATATTATCGATGTTTTTTGTGATGTCATCTGAAATTAAGATAGGTTAGACACAACATTCATTACATCAGTAGGCAAGACCAGGCGTTTTCACTACTCAATAAATACTCAAAATAGTACGAGAGAGAAAATGTTCGATTCCTCGCGTTTTGTGCGTGTGTGTAGAGTGTCTGTGTGGCCTTGACTACTGATAGATGCTTTTCGTGTTGAGAGATGTGCGTCTAATCTATTTCTCAAAGTAAAAGATCGCTTCACAGATGACGTCTGTCAGTTCGTCAGGTGTCACACCAAGTCAGTGGTACCTTCAGTAACAAATGTTCCGTGAAAAATTAATATGTCATCCACTGCTACGTAATCATAAATTTTACTTTAATATTCCGTCCTTCAGGTGGAGGCGCGCGCTGAAAGAAGAGTTCTTCTGTCTTCAACTGCGTCACTGGAACCGCTGAAATGAAAATTTCTATACTACTTATTATCTGTGTTGTAACAACAGAGTTTTTCGAGTTGCTTAGCAATATTTTGATGGGTATGACGTTGACATTATTCAGCATGAAATGCTCTAAGATCTCGGTGTGCGTATAGCCCAATAATTTTGTTAGTTCTAGGATGTTGTAACAGATACGCACCAGGATGCGGTATGTTAACAATTATATAAGGTCCTTCATATAGCAGACGCCACTTAGCGTTGCGTCGTTTGAGTGCTACAGATTTATGATGAGTACGAAGTAGTACAAGCATTCCTACCTCGAATTTTTGTTTTCTTTTTATTATGTTTCTGTGATGTTTGTTTCGTATTTGTGCGTGATGTGTCAATGTAGTCAATACTTCTTTTATTTTCTGTTCAGGTGTGATTTCCTTGTCTGACAACTTAGGTAATGGTTCTATCCACTGATCGTTCTGTTTGCAATTGAACATGATCTCGTTTGGTGTGTAATTCGTATCGTAAATATTTAAGTTATTGTGTACGTCTTCGAAAAGACTTAGGTAGGACACCCGATTAGTATGTTTTGATGAAATATAGGTCCTCATGAATCGATTTAATTCTCGGAAAAGTCTCTCAGTCGCGTTACATTGTGGACTAAACCTCGAAATAAATATACTTTTAATGTTATTGTCCTTCAAGAAATTTCTCCATTTGTACCCAGAGTAGTATGCTGCATTATCTGATAGAATTGCTTTAGGTTTTCCCACGTGCGTCAGGTAATCACTTGAGAATCTTCGTATTATAGCATTTGCAGAGGCGGATTTTAAAGCATAAAGTTTTACATGTTTAGAAAATATATCGTAAAAAGCTAAGATATATTTGACGCCTCCAGAGCTTGCTGGATGCGGTCCACTGATGTCAGTACACAGAATTTCCAGGGGTTTACTAGGTAAAATAGAATGTAAATCTGTTTTTGTGGATAAATTCTGAGGTTTTGATTTTTGACATATGACACATGTTTTTAGTTCCCTGTAAATTTTTCTTCTCATATTGCTAAAATAACAGTATGTACTGAGCTTTGCCAAACACTTTTTCGTCCCATAATGACCCCAAACTAAGTGTGTGTGCCAAATTAGATTACGTTCAGACTCTTTGGGAATGCATACACACCAGTTAGTAGCATTTGGATGTCGGCGGTAAAATAACACATCATTGTGTAACTTGTAATACTTAGTCAAAGGATGATTGTGTTTTTCTACCAGTAATGTTATTATCTTATACCAGTGAGGATCAGATTTTTGTAATTCAGCCATGTTTCTGCACATATCAATATAATATTGGTGATACTGCTTGTCTTGCATTAAGAGAATCCTGTAGTCATTTATATTTTCTAAGTCACTGTTGGTATCATTCATACCTTGTGGAAGTCTAGACAAAGTGTCTGCAATGGTGTTGTCCTTACCTCTTATGTACTTAATTTCAAAAGAGTAGTTCTGAAGTGTAACTGCCCATCGTGATAGTCTAGGATGTACAAGTTTATAAGTTAACAAAAATGTCAGGGCCTGGTGATCGGTGTAAATTACCGTATGTTTTCCAAATAAATAATAACTGAATTTCTTGAATGCCCATACTATGGAAAGTGTTTCTAACTCAGTAGTGGAGTATGTACGCTCACATTCAGTTAGAGTGCGACTCGCAAACCCAATAATTCTTATCTGTTCCTCCTCTTTATTCTTTACAACTTGAAATAAGCAACAGCCCAAGCCAGTACGTGAAGCGTCACAAGTCATACAAAAATCTAAATTGAAATCTGGATGGCTCAATATGTTAGCATTCACTAAAGCATGTTTAATTGTATTAAAGTCATTCTGGCACTGTTCCGACCAGATCCAAACTCGATTCTTTCTGAGTAGATTTAGCAGATTCAAAAGTGGTTGTGGCAAAAAACGTCTGAAAAATGAACATAGCCCAAGAAATGATTTTAACTGCTTTTTAGTTCGAGGGCTAGGAAAGTTTCTGATAGCATCTAATTTACTGGGATCCGGACGTATGCCCTGTGAATTAATGATATGTCCTAAATACTTTATCTCACTGCAACCAAATTTTGATTTTCTTAGGTTGGCTGTGACTCCAGCTTGTGCAAATTTTTCTAAAATTCTTTGAAGAGTGTCAACGTGTTCATTCCAAGATTGTGTAGCTATCAGTATATCATCTACATAGTGTGTGACTGTCTCAACTAAATCGTCGCCAAGCACGGTATCCGGGGCTGTAATGAATACCCCAGAGCTGACATTCAGTCCGAAGGGTAGAACACAAAACTGATAGGTTCGCCCCCCGAACATAAATGCAGTATATTTCCGAGAATCAGGAGTGATACCCACCTGCCAAAACGAATTAGCGAGATCTATTGTGGAAAAATATTTTGCATCGAGAAATTTCTGTAATTGCTCTTCTAAATTTTCAGGTTTTGTGTGAACCGGTAAAATTATTTCATTAATAGCTCGTGCGTCTAACACTAACCTAATGCTTCCATTTGATTTTTTGACAACAAGTAGAGGACTACAATAAGGTGAGGTGGATGGTTCAATGACCTTCCAGTCTAACATTTGTTTTAATTCTTGCCACACAGCAGGTCGTTGAGATAACGGTACGTTATATGTCTTATGGTAGAAGATCTTGTGAGGCTTAACTTCAATCTTGTACACATACGTGTTGATAACACCTAATCGTTTGGTAAAAACTTGTAAATATTTGGATAACACTTCCTGTAGTTTTATACGTTCATGTACACTGAGAGCTGTAGCTTCACTTATCTTATGATCAAGCAATGTTTTCAAGTCCATTAGCTCTGTGTCAGATGAGTGTGTTTGCATGTCTTGAATGTCATTGTCAAGTACTAACTGAACCTTGTACCCTGTACAGTGTTTGTCATGCTTTAGAGTTCTCCCGTCCAAATCAATAATAATTACACTGCCTTTATCATTTAAAATACATTTACCTTTGGAGAAGTCTATAATGCAGTCCTTCTCGCTCATAATATCTATTCCTAATATGCAATTTGTCACAAGGTTTTGTACAACCAGGAATGGCCATTGTACGGTACCATTACCTATTTTAACATTTACAAAAACTTGCTTCGTAACCCTACATGACTTATTACCTAGTGCAGTAGTTATTTTACAGTTTTGGGCAGGAAACTCAGGCACAGGTTCCAATTCACACATCTTTTTATAGAAATTAAAAGACAAAACGCTCACAGCTGCACCTGTATCTAGGATAATAGTAGTTGGAATCCCACCTACTACACCAGTAGTAGATGCTAAAACAATTTCATTTGTGTTTAAACGACATTGTGTACTGTCTTGTAAAAGTTCATCGGATATATTGTTATTGTGGTTGTATCTTATAAATAAAACAGGTAGTTTTTGTTTAGAATTACTCGGCATATCATTATTCTGTTGTTCAAGTGTGGTGTCAAATAACTGATTAACATTGAAGTCGCCCCCCAAGAATTCTTCAGCCACGACCTGGGGCAAAGTAGTGACTGTTTCTAGTTTGTTGGATTATCATTTGTACTAGGTACTGACACAGATTGAGGTTGTGCATCAGGTGTCATTTCTATTATATTCACATTCGGATATTGCCTATTATGATCTCCAAACTTTTGCGGTTGTTGTTGCTGTTGCGCATTATAACTTACCTGTCGGTCGTAAGGTATGCTCCAATTGTGTCCTGGTGGCTGCTGTGGTAAAGCAGAGTTTGAATGAAAGTACTGATCGTTACGAGTCCAACCTTGATGCTGTCTTGGCTCGTAGTTATTATTATTTCTATTTCTGTTTGTGTTTTTGTTATTACCTTTGTATCCGTTGTTACCGTTGTAGTTATTACCGCGGTGCCTTTTGTATGGATTGCCGCATGAAATGTTATTACTGTTGTAACTATTGTTTGTATTGGAATACGCGTGTTGATTTTGATTTCCGTACTGAGACGGCATGTGAGTTTGCTGTTTTTGTTGTACCGCGTATCCAACTGTGGGAGCGCCAGAATTGTGTTGGCAAGCCTGCATGTTTTGCATACCACTAGTGTAAACATTGTGGCTGCTGTTTTGCCGCGCGAAGCGCTGATCTTCAAGTAACATGTCAACCGAATCTAAGGCTGTTAAAAAATAATCTGAATCGTCATCCGGGATATGTAGGAGTTTTTCTTTAATGTTGAAAGGCAATTTGGCCTTCAACGCACGGAGTATATCACGCGTTGCGACTGGTTCGTCTAAAAAATGTCCCATGTTCAAGTATTTCTCAAAATATCTGCTTAAGTTACCATTTTTACTGTTAATAGTTTCAGGTTCTAAAATTTGTCTTCTGAGTCGCTCCTGGACGGATTGCGACCAGAATTTGTTCAGAAAAGCACGCTCAAACTCACTGTACGTGGTACATACGTCAGCTTGACTGTATGCCCAGACAGCTGCATCGCCTTGGATGTAACCGACAATATATGAAATCTTTTCCGGTCACTCCAAGTGCGTGGAAATGCGCTACTAAAAGATTTAAAAAAAATCACCGGATGAATGGTTCGTTTTTCTGGGATAAAAATCTGAAATTGCCTGTGTTTCATTAAGCTTTCGTCTTCCTTTGCATTATGATATGGATTTGTCCCACTGTAATTACTGCTATGTCCAGCTGGCGAGTAATTACGATAATGTTGCTGTGGTTTACCATGATAATAGCTTGTGTTTGTGTTTCCACATCGTGGTATGTGTTGTAGTTGTGGTGTGTTTTGTTCTTGTGTATTTGTCGTGTGCGGAATGTGTGTATCATACTCGAATGTATATTGGTTTCTGAACTGTACATTTTGACTGATATTTTCGTTACATTCAGACTGTAGTTGATCGGTGAATTGTCTCATGGGTGCAGTGACGGATTGTACTGCGTCACTGATCAGCTGTTTGTTATTAGTAATGTATTGCGCTACGGAGTCGTGCACAATTGTTGGTAAATTTTCACGTAAGCATCTATCAAAATGTTTGTCTTTGTTCTCAACCCAATCATGAAATTCTTTATTAGTATTTTGAAAATGAACTGTGGCATCAGATTGTAAGATGTCAGTCAGGTGTTGTTCAACATTGTCAAATTTATTCTGTACGTCAGTAATTCGTTTTTCAAGATTGTCATGTACTGAAGGATATGTTTGAATTTGTTCAGTAAGAACTTCACACGTGACATTAAGGTTTTTTACTTGTGTCTGTAAAAGTGCTACGTCAGTTGTAGTCTTTTCTTGTCTCGTATTGAGCTGGGAAAATTTAGTACTGAGTTCGGTCATCTGTTTGGTCAGTGTGGCGTCTATAAGTTCCACACGCTTACATAAAGTGTCATTACCTATCTTGATTGCCATGAGATCAGATTTGATTTCGTCATTTTGTGTTTTTAACTGTTCATTTTGTGTCTCTAATTGTGCCTTTAAGGTTGCCATGTTTTCGGAGTTTTGTTTCATTAGCATTTGTAACATGTCGGCAATGTTTACCGTTTGCAAGGTCTCTGCCCCCGCCGCGTCATTAGACGTGACGTCATGCATTAACATGGGCTCTGATTGAGATTTTGAAATTTTTGTAGTGGACGGCCTATTGTCAAAATTTTCGTCAACACTTGCGTCAATGTTTGATGAATCGTCACTACCGGTTGCTGTCGTAAAGTCATTTTCTAACACTTGTCTCACGTCCGAGTCGGATTGCGTCTGAATAGTACGTCCTTGCTGTTCCATTTTTGCGTATTGTTTTCTAGTTATTACCTTGCCACACGTCGCCAATATAAAATAAATAAAATAAATAAAAATTGTTATTTTAAATATGTTAATTATTCTATCTGTATGATGGTGATTGTGATTGCAATTGTATTTGCTTATCTGGAACGTGGACGTTTAATTATTCGGTATCAGACGCTTGACAATGGCTTTTTCGTAAAGGCAATGTTACTCGTAGTTGACCGTGAAATAAAACTGAATAATCGGACTTCGTAATTAAATCGTTTCCAAAGACTGCTGCGGTAGGTGCGGACTCATAATCTAAATCTCAATATTACAATAATTTGCCAGCCATGCCAATACGTCGTACAGAGGTGATTGTCTACTAAACATAAAAAAGTTACACAGTTAGTTAAATCAGATATATTCAATGAATAAGCCTACAGTTCATAATCCTACTTACTTTTATAAATATAAATTCTTTACAGAATCGAGTGCCTAGTGTGGTTGCAACTCGCAGTATTCTTCTATAACATGAAATATGGCGGTGTGCCAGACAATAAAATAAAATACGTGCTTCTCGCACCACTTCAACCAGAGCTCTCCCTTTCTTAATCAAACATAAGAGTAACGTAATTGTGCTTTTGTTTTATCAGTGACACAGCGCTGCAGTTGTGTGCCATAGGCTTTATTTATTGTCACTGATTATTTATTTAATTAATATTTCGCGTTTCCGAGGAAACTCACGCTCGGCATGCAAATGTGCCTTTATAATACAGATCTTAAGATGGTAACACAGATTAGCGAAACCGGCTGTCGACGGTAAAGGTTATCATTAGCGACCTTGGCAAAGAAATTTATCTTCTCTAGTGTATTACACACATCGTCCCTCGCGACCCAAAATGAGTAATTTAAAGCTTAATTAGACGATGTCGCACATCACAGACGGAGTATTTGTTCTAGTATCGACTGGAATGCAGCAACGGCTACCTTACTCCTCATTAAATCCAAAGAAGAGCATCTCGTGTCATTGCAAGTGAAAACGTCACAGGGATGCTCAGTTGACATGACAAGTGAGATGATATGCATAACGGTGCAGTTCATTGATAAAAGTCTTGATCATACCTCCCTAGAAGAGTCATTCAGTATATTGCTTTCATCATATAAATCTAGTTCTAAATGTACATATAACAGGTGACCCGTGAACGCCGTCCTCGATTGACGTTAGTTGTTCCCGGATACCACAGACGCCGAAAGGCTTGCCTAAGCAGAGCAGTAAAGGGGACTCTAGACCAACAGAGACGGGTCCCTGCTAAACGTAAAACCAACGCTTGACAAAAAAAAATAAAATAAAAAAAACAACACCACACTTTACAGCTACACACAACAAAAGTTTTGCATCACCCCAGTTTCCAGAACTCCTGAAGATAGGAGTTGATTGTGGATATTGTATGACGGACACAATCCCTTTGACTGTTGAGATATGTCACTAAACCCGCCAAAAAACCATGCATCAGCAGCGCCTATTAGATGGAGGGGATCCGACAGCCGATCTGTTCCAGTCATTGCACCAGGCAGGAGGTACACGGCTCGTGTTCTCCGTAGTTCAACCATGTCTAGACGGTCAATAACGCGATAGATCGCGTACGCATTGTTACTTTCTGCCAGGAAGGGCTCTCAACAAGGAAAGTGTCCAGGCGTCTCTGAGTTAACCAAAGCGATGTTGTTCGGACATGGAGAAGATACAGAGAGACAGGAACTGTCGACGACATGCCTCGCTCAGGCCGCCCATGGGCTACTACAGCAGTGGATGACCGCTACCTACGGATTATGGCTCGGAGGAACCCTGACAAATACTGGCGTATCACCCGGCGTGATGGTATGGGGTGCCATTGGTTACACGTCTCGGTCACCTCTTGTTCGCATTGACGGCACTTTGAACAGTGGATGTTACATTTCAGATGTGTTACGACCCATGGCAATACCCTTCACTCGATCCCTGCGAAACCCTACATTTCAGCAGGATAATGCATGACCGCATGTTGCAGGTCCTGTACAGGCCTTTCTAGATACGGAAAATGTTCCTCTGCTGCCCTCGCCAGCATTTTCTCCAGATCTCTCACCAATTGAAAACGTCTGGTCAATGGTGGCCGAGCAACTGGTTCGTCACAATACGCCAGTCACTACTCTTGATCAACTGTGGTATCGTGTTGAAGCTGCATGGGCAGCTGTACCTGTACACGCCATCCAAGCTCTGTTTGACGCAATGCCCAGGCGTATCAAGGCCGTTATTACGGCCAGAGGTGGTTGTTCTGGGTACTGATTTCTCAGGATCTATGCACCCAAACTGAGTGAAAATGTAATCACATGTCAGTTCTAGTGTAATATATTAGTCCAATAAATACCCGTTTATCATCGGCATTTCTTCTTGGTGTAGCAATTTTAATGGCCAGTAGTGTATAACTAGCTCATCACTAGAAAACTTGCTTGCTATAGGAGGGGTGTCGAGTTAGATTCGTGGGCTAGGCAAAGGTGTCTGTGTAGCAGAATGATTGTCCCTGACCAAAACAATACACACAAGGGCCGCATTTATCAATTACCTGTTTCAAGGTAATATCAAGGTACAACTGCTAATTTATAAACATCACCAAATGCACCAATTCGAGCATCACAATTGGCGGTATTATGTAAATGCTATCATGTCTTCGATTGCAATAAAGAACAATGAATATAATGAATATCATAGATGATGTTCCTTTAAACCTATGTTATAGACTGATAGATCTTTGCAATTGCATTATTCATACTACAAATGTTCAAATGCATGTCCGCCTTATTGCATACATTGATGTAAGCGCCTCTCGGTATTACCATGGACATCTCTTAATATTTCTGCATATACTGAAGCGCTAGCAAGACTTACTCGTTCGTTTAACACATACGGATTTTCCGGTTCGGTTTCGTTAACACTAGCTTTGATATAACCCCATAAAAAACACCCATGGGCATTAAATCTGTCGATATTGCTGGCCATCGAATGCAACCACTACGACCTACCCACAGCTTGTGGTACAGGTTGTTGAGAGATTCCCTAATCCCTCCACAACAATGGGGTGGCGCACCATCGTGCTGAAACCAGTGCCTCACAGACAACTGAAGTTGGATGTCTTCAAGGAGATGCCCAAGATTCAGCTCATTCTATAGGAATTGAAAATACAGCTTCCTAGTTAGTCTAGGAGCCAAACAAATGGTGCATTGATGTGTTCTCCTAGAATACCGCACCATACTTTTACACCCCAGTGCGCTTGTATGTCATGTGGTCATAAGCAGTGAGGATTTGCACCTGTAATGTAGATTGTGTCTATTGACAGTGGCGCCACTGGAGAAATAGCATTCATCTCCCCATAAAATACCCGATTTTGGAAATCGTTTCCCTATAGCTGCTGGTGTTGGAGCAGCTTAAAGGGCTGCCATTTTGGTTCCTCCGTGATCCTTTGTAGTGAAGGTCTCGATATCCCCAGATCTGCTGCAGCTTTTCCTTGTCCAAATTACGATGAGATATAGGTATTACTGGGCGAGATTTAATGATTTTCATAATATTAAAACTAATGACCATATTATTATTATTATTATTGTTTTTATTATTATTATTATAGGTACAAGTAATATTGCAACCTAAATGCAATAGCACGATAATGCTCATTTATACTATATTGTACGTATCCGTTGTTTTTATTTAAGCTATGGTTACCATGTGTGAGATGTGCTCCAAAATATTCAGTAACGTTCCGGGTGACATCAGATGCGTTGCGCATTGGCCTTTCCACAACATCTTGTACCTTATAACCTACCCCCTCCTTCCTACTTGCAGCTATTGTCAACATTAGTCTTTTATGAAGATTTGAGGGGAGCAAAGATTAGAATAAACTTTCTAGGTTACTTACATTTTCACGCTCCGGTTCTTCTTGTCTAGGGGTCTGATTCTTGAAGCTGAAATTCTCACGTTTTAGGTCCTCATGGTTGAATTCATCTAAACAAATTTGAAGATTGGTGTTGCAGAATTTTTTTTTTTTTTTTTGTTTACTGTATCATACAGTCTTCCGATTTTTCACATAAGCAAAGGCGAAATTATATTGCTCGCACAAAATACAAAAATGCGTCCGATCACATCAGAGGCATGTTTACTAGTGTCTCACCCAACGAAAATAACAATATTCCAAAGGGTTCAAAAATGGTTCAAATGGCTCTGAGCACTATGGAACTTTACATCTGAGGTCATCAGTCACCTAGAACTTAGAACTACTTAAACCTAACTAACCTAAGGACATTACAAACATCAGTGCCCGAGGCAGGATTCAAACCTGCCACCGTAGCGGTCACGCAGTTCCAGACTGTAGCGCCTAGAACAGCTCGGCCGTCCCGGCCGGCATTCCAAAGGGTTTACAGTTTTCCTTGACATATGAATTTCTGTTAGTTTCGATTATTATTTCGCAAATGAATCCAGAAATAAACACAGTAAACTGTATTAGATTGCGTAATTAATAATAGAAATTTTAAGTATGCCACATAATTCTTAATTTCAAATTTTTCTAAAAGGAATAATTTTAACCGTACGTTCACAAGTAGTACTTACCGATTATAACATCAAAATAAAGTAATTTCTTTTCATTAATTTTAACTTGAAATATAACATATTATGTATAAAATTGTATGAAAGTTTTCCGAAAAGCAGCTCAGATAATACGGACCTGTCCAAAATTCGAAAAATGATTCTGGTATCGAAAACTATTGTTGAGGAAAAGTAATGCTAGAGAAGGATGTTCCGTTACAACCTGGAAAGCTCCCTCTGTTCTTCAGCGCTTCTCAGTACGTCTAACACATGCGCAGAAGCTAGACGTTGGAACACGTTGTGAATACAGCCTTAGTTGCATTGTTGTGCGTGTCCCCATAGATCGGTATCCTATCAGTGTTGTCTTCGCTAGCGTATATTGGAGTTGTTACCTGTTTGATTGTAAGACCTCACCCGAACTACGAACAGACAGCCACGCGATCTTATCAGAGCGGAACCAGGAGCAAAACGCACGCAGATGGCGGCACAGGTTGGTGGAGGTTCGCGTGTACGTGCACTTCTCCTCTGGGTGCAATGACGAGGCAACCCTTCCTGCAGTAACGTATGCAGGAAACATAAAACCGCAGAGGACGGCTTGTGTGGGCCACCTGTTAGGTGCGATAAAAGATGAATGGATGTGAGAGGAAACAGGGTGGAGAAACATTTTTATCTCCACAAGAACATCGCTGATAATACGCCGCATCGCTCCCGTGGTAGTAGGGACGCAACTTGCTTGTACAAGAATGTGGAGCGGAATCGCCTGAGACATATTGGTGTAGCCACCCCAGCATTCACTTTGGTGAACAATGGGTGGCCTGCATCTCCAGAACACAAGTCTCAATCATGAACTACTCCACCACCTAGCTCGCAGCTCGATCGTTCACAATTGAGGACGTATCGTAAGGAACTGTTACCTTTTGTGAAGAAGGTCTATAAACCAGTAATTTCATCAGAGCAGCACCTTTTACGTGATATTTACTACCAGTTACTTTAATTACCTGCATTTACTTTTCTGTATGTTTTTTTCTGGTTTAGTGTTGCATTCCTTTTCTTTACCTTTGTTCTAGTATTATTTATAATTAGTACATCCAACTTTCTGCATAGTGTATTTTGCATACTTTAATCTTTGACTGACTCTAAAATTTCCTGCCTCTACTACAGCTTAAACATCCAGTGACAGTTTTTAAAAAATAGTGCAGTCCATAGATTATTTTCATTTCTAATATAATTTCAGGTAAAAAAGTAAGAATTACAGGATACATTTTCATGGATTTTGTGTGTGTATCTGAATACCAACCACACCTAATTACTGAAAGCAATAGTGGCTTCAAAGAGACAACAAACGTGAGCATCCTAGCGGGGTATACTAGTCATGCTACTAGTGAAATATACTTAAAGTTAATAACAAAAGCAAATATAAATATTATGTAAATTACATATCACGCTAGTTGTGAGCTAAAATTTCGTGTAGTGAATAAACAGCGCTGTTCAGAAGAAACGATTCCTTGTTTGGTGATTCACTTTCTCACATGTCACACGCTTTACGCTATTGGGCAAACAGTCAAAGGTTTTTGTCGCTTCGTAATGCGTAACATTTTAGCTAACCACATCATAAGTGATGATAAATTATAGGTTAATGTTTTGCTTGTAGTATCGTAGATGAGGATATTACTCTTAACAGAATGTGATGTATTACTTACGAAACATACAATCTGTGAAGATGCAATTTGAAAGATTATTTCCTGGAATATGTGCTTAAACACGACAATGGATGAACCCATATTATCTCATTGTTAGTTATTTTCGAATAATTAATTTCTTTCTGGGTGTTGGGTCATCAAGAGTAATACAAGACGTTGATGAATGGATATTCAGCATGTTTGTTTGTTTGTTTCTGAGACTAAGGCTAGTGTGAAAGGCAAAGGTGGCAGAACAGATACCACCATTGCTTCATTGTAGTTCAGTGTTCTTATATACCCTCAAACGTTTGGAACATTCTTCACCGATCATAGATTCCCGTTCCAGTGCTACACTTTTCACTGAAATAGTCAACTGTCATATTTCAGTATCTTAAGCGTTCTGCACCGCGGATCCCAAATTCTGCCGTGGACTACAGACTGGACATTGTTTACGCTGAGAGTGAATTACGCTTACTGCTGAACGTGACATTCGAGTATATGAGCGTGTAAACATCAGCCAGAACATTAGGACGATACAGGTTATTGGTAGTCTGCATTCCGCTTGAAAATAGCTGTAACCAATCATAACATGGACTCTGTTAGTCATTAGTACGTGACAACAGATATTCAGACAGGTGTCGTTAACATGCTGTAGACTGGAAGCAGATAGATTATTAGTCCGCGATGGCAGTTGATAATTTCAAGATATGCCTTGAAGACCAAATGTTACAACAGTTTCAGCAATAAGACCGTAACCGAAATTATGGAAATGAATACTCCAAACCAGCTGCAAAAAGGTAATGCTATTTTTTAATACTTTAGACGACAGGTCTGTTCTGCTTATTGTCATTATCGAGCGACCTGTGAAGTAACTTAGTAAGATTATCTGTACATAAATTGTGGCTATTTTAGTTGACACTTGCGCTGGAACTTACGTATAGTTGAAAGTGGCGACCATGTTGTATCTATAGTAAAGTCTTTCAGTCATGTCTCGGTAAGTATAATAGTTCGTGCAGTTACGAAACATTAAAACACATTTTTGACAAATATCGTGACAGTTCAGTTTTGACAGTACTTTAGTATGATGCTGTATGTTTACAAAGTATATACAACTCGCCAGAGATGATGTTAACTATAGTTGTTCTTACTTTCTCTTAAATTTTATCTATGGTCCGTGTAAGGTTGCTTTACCATTTGACTATGTCTTTTCGTGTTCTATTGTGACAATAAAATTTTATGGATACCATTTATGTTTAAAATCAGTGTGTTCATTTAGAATTTCGTGTGGGTATTTCCGTGTATGAATAAAAATTCCCATTTCTTCGACAATGTTCGTATTAAGTCCTTTCGGTATTTTATGTAATATTTTCTCCGCTTTGTGGTGTTGAGTTCTCAGGTGTAAATAGAAGCTTGATGGATTACTATCGCTGTTTCTAGTGTGTCCAAATCTGACGTTAAAATTTCGTCCGGTTTGGCCAATATAGATATGGTTGCAATCGTCACAGCTGGTTTTGTATTTTCCAGAAGGGCCTTATTAAGAGATTTTGGTTGTGCTTGAATGTGATTTAGTTAGAAGATTGCTGTTTGTATGGAAAGCCAGTTGTATGTGTACAGATTAAAATAGTGCATTTATCTTATTTGATATTCGTCCTAGGTAAATTGTAGATAGGCAATAAGCTGAAACAGGCCAGTCGCGAAAAATATTAAAACAACGTACTACCTGATTGCAACTGGTTTCCATACTGTCTTACCCTGACTTACACTGTGCTGTGTGAACTACAGAACATAAAAGTAACCGAAATATTTCATCCTGCAATTGCTCCCTACTGTTCTGACGCAAATTGCAATGTCTGAAAAAAAAAACAGAGAACTGATCTTTTCGCATCGCGGTGCAGAAACCTTCTCCCACCTGCCGAGCGTGTTCTTATGGCAGCCTATTGGAAGATCACATGGCCGTAAGTTGCAGTTTACCCAGACTTAACAGGAAGATGCTTCACTTATAATCTTTTTCCGATGTTACCGTGCCCTCTACCATCGTCAGGCAGACTAAATCCTCCTGCTGTCGGTGTACAGCATTTGCATAGAACGCAGGTGGATATCTGGCGCAATGGAACAGCGTATACTACCAAGGTTCTCTGTGACACTCAGTCTCAGCTATTTTTCAGCAAAATGGCGAGTGCACTTCGGCTTACTAATGATAGTGACTAAACGATCGTGTAGCTATCAGTTCGAGTACAGGAATTAATTCTGAAATATTAATTTCAAAGCAAAAGGGAAGTTTACAGGTACGCGAAACGATTACCAACAGTTGAGTAAAAACAAATACAGGAATTAAAACTGATAGGTCATGCGAGAGCTGAGAGCTTCCATTAGTTTACACAAAGAAAATTTAATCAGTTTATAAATGATTGGATTATCTCCAGTTTAAAAACATAACAATCACAATCAAGCAATTTAGGATATTAAAGCAGACTTCCTTCTGCAAACGTAAATTGTGGCGTGAGCTCAATGCACTATCTCTTCAAAAATGTCCTAACACATACAGTGCGAGTCACTAACTATTTCCACCTAGAATAACTGCGAAAGTATGATAGTAGCTGAAAAGTTTGTGGAACAAATGTTGCATGGGAGAATGGGGGCCATAATATGACGCTGGTTTTTTGTTGCTAGATGGGGTCGCTTCAGAGATACGAAGGTCAATTTTGTTTTTTTTAAATGGGATACCATAGTTTGGTACTTATTTTCTGATAGCGGCTATCGAGACGAAACCAATTATCTTTAACAGTAAGGTCAACGAAGGTCACAAAGTTGGCATGAACGTCCATTTACAGAAGGTGTTCGAAGCGATGACCATTGGTATCATTTCAGTGCTGCAATCGTCTTATCATGGAGTGAGTGATATTCCTTACCACTTCGGCACTTATCGAAACACATGCTCTGACAATTCCCTCTCCCATAACGTGTAAATAGTAAATATTCGCCGAATACGGCGTATCCATGTAACGTGCCATTGACATGTAAACACCATTCGACGGTTTCGCAATACGACACTAATAGGAACGGTAAGACTGGTATCGTCGAATCGAACGAATGTAAATGATGTATTTCTTCGAAGTACAAGTCGATATGCTTCTCATTTACGGAGAATGCCAACGAAATTCAGTGAGAGCTAGAGACTTATACGCTGAAAGATATCCTCAACGTATTCATCCTACACATCGTACATTTAAATATGTGTATGATAAATTGAGAGCAGCTGGATCTTTAACGCATCGGAAACATATCCGGCAAAGCAAAGTTACTAACGAGAAAACGGAAGTTTGTACTCTTGCCACTGTGGTTCGTGATCCTTGTGTTAGTTCGCGTCAAATCGCAAGGGAATCTGACATGAGCCAGAGTAGTGTTGATCGTGTTCTGCATCGCCATAAATATCATCCTAACCATATCAGTCTCCACCAAGAATTAACGGATACGGATTGTATGCGTCGCATTGAATTCTGCCGATGGGCTCAACTTCAGATTCAGAGGGATGACACATTTATTAATTTGATTTTATTTAATGCCTAGGCTACATTCTCGAACCATGGAAATGTTAATTTGCATAACATGCATTATTGGGCAACTGAAAATCCATGCAGGCTGCGGCAAGTTGCACACCAAAAACCGTGTCGGTGTTGGATTCTGGAGGACATAATTATAGGCCCCTATTTCGTCGAAGGAAATCTTAATCGTGGGAAGTACACCACATTCCTGCAAGAAACATTAGGTCTGTTATTGGAAGATATACCTTTAGGAACACGGAAGAGAATGTGGTACCAACACGATGGGTATCGGGCACATTTTTCGCTAATGGCTAGAAATGAGTTGCAGAGACAGTTCCCAAACCGTTGGATTGGACGCTGAGGAGATGCGTCGTGGCCGGCTCGTTCGCCAGATTTGACGTCTCTGGATTTTTTCTTGTGGGGATTCGTAAAAGACTTAATTTATAAAGCCGTTCCAACTACACCTGAAGATATGCGAGAGAGAAATTGTCAGAGCATGTACTTCGATAAGTGCCTAACTGATGAGGAATACCAGCCAATCCACGACAAGGAGATTGCAGCACTGCATTGATACCTATGGTCATCACTTCGAACACCTTCTGTAAATAGACGTTAATGCCACCTTTGTGACCTTCAAAGACCTTACTGTTACACATCATTGCATTCGTCTCGGTAGCCACTATCAGAAAATAAGTACCAAACTACAGCATCCCATTTAAAAAAAAAAAAAAAAAAAAAAAAAAAAAACGAAGTTGACCTTCATATCTCCGAAGCGAACCCACCTAGCAACAAAAACCCAACGCCATATTATGGCCCACGTTGTCCGACGCAACTTCTGTCCGACGAACGTCTCAGCTACTATCATGCTTTCGGAGTTATTCTTGGTGGCAATAGTTAGTGACTCACCCTGAAGTAGTGAACATTAGCATAACGGCTTGAACCCTACCGGGACACTTTCAGTGAGGTGTCTGGATGTCTGTGGATGAATGGGAGACCGTTCATCTTCAAGAGCCAAAACCAGGGAACGTAGTGATGTTGGACGCTGAGGCCTGGAGTGAAGTCCACTTTCTCATTAACTTAAAAGCATTGCTTTCGGTTAAGATCGGGTCTTTGACCAGGCCTAAAAATCTCAAGAATGTTATTGTCCACAGTCCATTCCCTCACAGGGCCTGCTTTATGACAGTGTGGGTTGTCATGTTGACAGAGTCACCGTCTCCAGACTGGTTCTCTACTGCATGCAGTCGGTACAGAATGCTAGGAAATATGTTAATTTCCTTCTGCATTAGAGTTTTCTTGCGGTAAGGGACCACTCCTACCAACGCAAATCAGTCCCATAATGTAACACCACCTCCTCCGTACCCACTGTTGGCATTACACGTGATGGCTAGTAACGTTCTCCAGGCCTCCGCCAACCCAAACTGCCCACTGGACTGCCACGGGATTTAGCGTGATTCATCACTCCAAACCACCAGTTTCCAGTTGTCCACTGAGCACGAGCGTCGCTCTTGACACAACCTTAAGCGTCTCTCAACATCTAAATAAGAAATGTGTGGCTTTGAGGAGCGAACGACCATTGTACCCCATTGTTTTTAACTTCCCCCTCACAGTCATTGTGGTACCTGCACTGCTGCTAGCTATTTGGAACTCACAAGTGACTCCGCTGATTTTGTGCGACTTTTTACAATTACCCTCCGCAATGTTCGACGGGCCTTGTTCATCAGTCCATAAAGTCTACCTCATCTGGGTCTATCTGTGGCTGTTCCAAAAGTCGACTTGGGCAGCTTTAAAATGATTGATAAGTCACTGATGGAATTGTTACTCACGTAATACCCAGTGACCAGTTCGTGTTCCAAGTCATTCACCTCTCCCGAGTGACCCATTGTCCTGTTACTGTTTTTCTACTGACAACACAATACCGCCCACATGCTTTTGTACTGACGGGTCCGCCTTTCGTGCTCAGTTTCGCGGTACATAGTGGTTTCCGGATGCTTTTGATCAGATACTGTATGTAAAGTGTACTTAACAGTCGTAAAAGTGTTATGGGCAACGTGGGGCCTTCAAGTTGAAACTCTATGTGCAAAACCTCACTTTGAAAGCTTACTTACAGTTGTGCTCTCTTATGATCTCCCTATAATTATAACATCACTATTGAGAGTACAGGTGCTATAAAAACGAAACGGACTGCTACAGTACTGGTATTGCACAGGGACAAGCCAACCAGTTCTTTTCCCACTTTCTCTCACTTCGGCTGACACGGTACTGTCCCTGGTCTCTTCCTCCCAGTGCTGACACCGCGCGCCATTAGCCGAGCGGTAGGCCGCTGCAGCCATGGACTGTGCGGCTGGTCCCGGCGGAGGTTCGAGTGCTCCCTCGGGCACGGGTGTGTGTGTGTTTGTCCTTAGGCTTAGGGACTGATGACCTTAGCAGTTAAGTCCCATAAGATTTCACACACATTTGAACTTTTTTTTTTCTCAATGCTGTAGCAGATGTCTTACTAACAAGTCCATTCTTCGGGTAAACGTCTTCCTTAGACTTTTTGACTTCGCCAGTCTGCTTCTGGTCTCCTCCTTTCTTCGGCCATCCTATGTAACCTTACTTTTTCGGTACAGGAACTTTTCCATTTACACCATTACTCTCTCGTTCGTTATTGTGACCGTTGTTGTTGTTGTTTGTTGTTGTTGTTATTGTTGTTGTTGTCTTCATTTCTAAGAGTGATTAATATAGCTCACCACAGCAATCTTTCCTGTCCAAACTTCTTCATCTGCTTACTGTAATCAAACATTGGTCTCCGTCCAAAATGCCATTGCCGCTAGATGTGCAGTCGGCTCGGGTAGCGTGGAGACAGCAGCAGTGGTGGGGGTCGCTCAGAGCGCTGTAGGGGAAGTGCCGTTCTGAACTGAAGCTGAAGCCTACACTCACATCTTTTGTAAATATGAAGTGAGGCCCATCCACGCCCACACTTGCATGGTGACCATTCAAAAAGATATACTGTCACCTCTCCTTTTGTTAGTATCTGAAAAGAATTCTGCCCAAGATGCAGGGATTTATTTCCACCTGACTTGTTAAACTTCTGTAACTTTCAGAGAACCGTCATGACTGGCGAGCTTTGAGTAAAACCTACACATTTCTTTGCTTTTCGTGTCAAAATGGTCTTCTTTTGCTAAAACACAGCAGAGTTTACACTGTTCCAACTCACTAATATTAAGTGCAGACACAATTACGAGAGAATTCTTAAACAGGGGTTTATTATGTGAGGAGTCCGCCCCTATAGCTGAATGGTCTGCATGACGGACTGCCGTCCTAAGGGGCCGGGTCCGATTCCTGGCTGGGTCGGGTATTTTCTCCGCTCAGGGACTGGGTGTTGTGTTGTATTCATCATTATTTCATCCCCATCCGGCGTCGAATGTAATAAGACCTGCACCAAGGCGGTCAGACCTGCCCCGTAAGGGACCTCCCAGCCAATGACGCCAAACGCTCATTTCCATTAAGTGACGAACTGAGGAAAAGTGAAGTCTGTAGCTTATGAAAAAAGCACATCCTCGGTACAAAGAAAAGTGTAATGTTTTCACATATGTTGTTCTAGGGCACATGGTATTTCTTGTTTCACCAGCTACCGATGGCCCTTAAAAATTACATTCTTTCACCGAAACAGTCTGTAGTTACTGCAATAACATGGTAGACAATGAAGTTTTACGTAATAACGATATGGTAAAATATTCTCCTCTTTGCGTGGTATCATTTGTCGGAATCTCATTTCGATATTATAACCGTTTATGAAATATGAGGAATGTTGTTGATATTTCTGGCATATAGCTGGGCGGCTCGATCGTTAATGAGTGTGCTTGAGATTGCTGACAGATAGACACCTCTACCGAAGTCTAAAGAAAAATTCAATATGTTAGCTAAATTTCGTACGCTACAACATATTACGTAATATGCGCCAAACGCAAAATCATAGTGACCTCTATTTTCAGTGCACACTTTTCCGAATTTCGCGAAGTGTTTAATTCCACGTGAAAATTACACTAACTATGAAAATTAACGAAATGATGGGCACGCCATGATGTACCTAACATATAAAGCTATTTTTTTTACCGAACAGTTTCTGTAAAATCGTTTGAAAAAGATTCCAGGGCGTGCGCCTCGATTCTGACATCACCGACTGACCGAAAGGTTTCAGGCCACTGTGGCTTTCAGGCACTGTGGCCTGCCCTCCGAACGAACGATGAACTCGCCCAGAGCTTTCGACCAAAACTGGTCACTAGGCTTCGGCCGCTGTATCACGCGCGAGCTATACGCTGTCTTCGGCGAGGTTGGCGCCCCCAGACGCTGTGGAACCGGCGTGGTGAACTGTCGAGGCCACAGAAGAAAACAACTCGGTGTTGACGAAAGCCATTTACCGGTGTACTCCTAGCGGGATGGCTACCCGCACAGCCCTCCTGGTGTGCGGAAGAAACGCTTACCAGGGGTATACAACACGTGGTTTAGCTGTTGTTGTTCTGCGTTTTCACTCCACAGTGAGGTCACCAATGTCGGCATGAGCATAGTCAGGAAGTTGAAAATGTCCCTGATGGTCTTGCTTCTCACGTGACATCCAATGGCTAGTCCATATTCGAAGTCAGTGAGCTCTCCTATCCTAACCATTTCTTTTATACTGGCGCGTCGGCCACTTGCGACATCTTAAGGGTAGTTCCGCATTACATAAACGTGTCCGAATACTTTTGATCAGATACTGTAGGTCTCAGATTATTTTAATTGAATTTGGTACTCAGGGAGGATTCAAGTGGACGCCCAGTACAGTTATTGCCACGAGGAGTTGCCTCCTGGACGCTGGATGCGGAATAAGCGATATCCGGGCTGTAGCGCGGTGCCGCACAAATTATCCGCAGAGCCCAGTAGTTGCGCTTTGACAGTGGCATTACGCACTGCAACATCTCCCATCACGGCGACGATCAGCGGCCGACGCCGGCTCGTAAAACTAGCGGCGGCGGCGGAGAGCGGGAATTTGCGCCGCGAGAATATTCTGGCACAGCCAATCAGAGGCGTTCGCAGATACGGCCCTGCGCGGAGCGGCGCGAGGAAACGGCCCGCCATAAATATTAACGCGTGCCTCCCAACCCCACCCCGGAGCCTGCTGGCGCGAGCGCGCACGGCAGAACACGGGTCGTTACCGGATTATCGAATAAGCGAAAAATGCTTTACGGTTGCAGTGCACCCGGTCAGAAATTCATTATGATGCTCCGAACTCATTTGGAGCGCCGTCCGCAGGTAGAAAAACCGTATAACTGAATATGGACGAGATTGTTGTACACTGCCTGTCCGACCCACTGTCCTATCTGTTCATGTCGCAGTGGACTGTGTACAGTGATTTGATTTGAATATACACTGTACGTCACATCGCATGCGTAGGCGTCCCAGTCACTGTCCATGTAATCCTAGACTACTTCTCATTCATCTAGGCGCATATCGTTGAGCTACAGAGTTCGATACAATTGGCAGACTATTTATAGAGATTTCGCCTCTTGACAGCATAATCAAAAGTTACGGCACTTGTACAAGGGCAGAAATGTATTGTGTGTACGGCTTTCAATTCACGCGTTCAGAGGCGTATTAAGAACTATAAATGGTTTCATTTGTACAATTTTTCACTGATTCTCTGGTTCAGTGATCGACTGAATCTGGATGGATATTTCAAGATTATCCTCTTGTTAAGTTCCTAGTCAGTGTTGACTTCCATTGCTAGCCTCTTGAGTGTGGATGATGTTATGTGAAACCTCTCTCATGTTGGGACATATCTACATGTATTAGCCATGTCTCATTTCTCTCTAAACTAAAATCGATATTTTTTTAAAAAGTCAAACTCTAATACGTTGAACCTCCAACTAGATTATTAAGATTTCAGGCCAACTTTGAACTTTGAACAGTATCTACATGAATAGAACCATTATCATGTGCGATGTAGTGATTAACCGTATGTGTATTAATTGCCAAATTTTGTTGTCGAGACTGGCGATATACCGTCGGGCCCCTGGAAAAACATCATCTACAAAATTCTGAAGACTGCAAGAACCTATAAATGCGAGAATTATAGCACAATCAGCTTAACATCTCATGCAGCCAAGTCACTGACAAGAACAGTTTACAGAAGAATGAAAAAGAGAAGGAAAGATCTGCTAAATGAGATCAGTTCGGCTTTAGCAAAGGAAAAGGTGTCATAGAGGCAGTTCTGACACTGCATTTGGTAATAGAATCAAGACTGAAGAATAATCAGTACACGTTCATAGGATTTGTCAGTCTGGAATAAGCGTTCGACAATGTACATTGGTACAAGATGTTCGAAATTCTAAGAAAAATACGGGTAAACTGTAGGGAAAGACGGGTGATACACAATATGTAGAAGAACTAACAAGAAACAGTAAGAGTGGAAGACCACGCACGAAGTGCTCAGATTTAAATGGGTGTAAGTTGTCCCTATTCTTCAACGTATACATCAAAGAAGCAATGACAGAAATAAAAGAAATTTTCAGGAGTATGATTAAATTCCTAGGTGAAAGGACATCAGTCATAAGACTCTATTATGACAGTGCTGTATCAGTGAAGGCGTTGAAGAATTACTGGATGTACTGAATGGAATGAAGTTTATTGAGTACAGAATACGAATTGACAGTAAATCGAAGAAAGACGAAGGTAATGACAAGTATTAGAAATGAGAAGAAAAAGAAAATATCCGAATTGGCGATCACAAGTATATGAAGTTAAGGAACTCTGCTGTTACGCAGCAAAAAACTCATAATAGACAGAGAAAGGAGGACAAAAAAATTGAGTAGCAATGGCAAAAGGGGCATTCCTGGCCGAAAGAAGTCTACTTCTCTCAAACATAGGCCGTAATTTGAGGAAGAAATTTCTGAGAATATACGTTTGGAGCTCAGAATTGTATGCTAATGACACATGGTCTCGGGAAAACCGGAACAGAAGAGAATGAAAGCATTCGAGATACGGTGGAACAGAAGAATGTTGAAAATTAAGTAGATTAGTAAAGTAAGAATTTAGGGGGTTCTCCGCAGGATCGGGGAGGAAAGGAATATATTGAAGATATTGACAAAAAGAAGGGACCCACCAGGTTAGCTGATACCGCTAATGTGCTGCTTCCTGGACTCGGGAAGGCGCGCCGGCCCCAGACGAATCCGCCCAGCGGATTAACGACTAGGGCTGGTGTGCCGGTCAGCCTGGATGTGAGTTTTAGGCGGTTTTCCACAACCCACTAGGTGAATACCGGTCTGGTCCCCACGTCCCTCCTCAGTTGCACGACTCGCAGACATCTGAAACACGTTCACACTCTTTCATGATTTACGCTAGACGCAGACAGCTGGGGTACACTACTTCCATCTCGGGGGGTACGGGATGGTGGTAGGAAGGGCATCTGGCCACCCCTTCAAATTAACATTGCCAAATCCGAGTGTAGCCACGCCGACCCTGCGGAAACTGTGGGACAAAGGTGCAAGCAAAAGAAAGAAAGGAAAGACTGACAAAAAGAAGGGACAGGATGATAGGACGTCTGTTAAGACATCAGGAAAAACTTCCCTAGTACTAGAGGGAGCTGTTGAGGGTCAGAACTGTAGAGGAAGACTGAAAATGAAATAAAGCCAACAAATGACTGTGGATGTGTGGTGTAAGCGCTACTTTGAGATATGAAAAGTTTGGCACATGAGAGAATTTGTGGCACACTGTATCAAACCAGCCAAAAGACTGGTGGTTCAAAATGAGGGCCAAGTTAACGAAACAGTGGCGATTTGGTGACCACTCGAGCATTTTATGAGGCTCCGAGGCCAAATCTACCATACATCTGTGTGGTCATAACTTAGCGATGGTATGCCCTCTCTCCTTTTGAAGAATGGTTGCGTAAACCTTTTTTTAAATAGTCATCGCATGATTAAATGGCAGCCCATATCCTTCTATGACGTTACTCCTCGCGATTCCAATCCCTACAGTGGAAGCAATTATCGTCGATAGTGTCTCGTCGGCGATGGTGAGGGAGTGGTGGGGGGGCGACGGGAGGGGGGAAGATGGCGTATAGCTCCTAATTACCAGATTTTGCGCCGATATGCTGGATTTAATTCCAAATATTTCGGGAGTGATGTTGTGTATGATTCGTTTATTGAATGGTGTAAATCGTCAACCACTTCCTACTGAAGGGGTATGCAGTGGCGGGGCAGCACACCCAAAGTTCACCATTACAAAAGGATTGTTCACTAGAACAGTGGTGAAGCGCACGCTGCGCCTCACGTTCAACAAACACGCACATGAGAAGGCTCTCAATTGTTGTGCCACTGTCCCAGTGGCTGTGGCTGTTGAGCCCCAAACCATCATGAGTGCGTTAAAATCCCCACAGAGGATAAAGTGGTGGGGGAGTTGAGTATGGAGGTTGCAGAATATCTCTTCGTCGAGCACCTCATGTACAGACAAGCAAAATGAACATGTTCTCAACCGATGGTGCACATGCACTGATACAACGACTGCATGTAGGATATAAGTGAAGAGTTTGTTGCCGGCCGCGGTGGTCTAGCGGTTCTAGGCGTTCAGTCCGGAGCCGCGCGACTGCTACGGTCGCTGGTTCGAATCCTGCCTCGGGCATGGATGTGTGTGATGTCCTTAGGTTAGTTAGGTTTAAGTAGTTCTAAGTTCAAGGGGACTGATGACCACAGATGTTGAGTCCCATAGTGCTCAGAGCCATTTTTTTTAAGAGTTTGTTTTCAAAAATTGTCACTTCACTTTTAGCTGTCTCTCCGTTAAAGTCGTCCTTTTTGTGGAGAATGTAGACGCGTAGCTCAGACACATCAGAGGATTTAAAATGTATCTTCTGCAGGCAGACAGGCATTAGTGTACCCTGAGCTAATTGAACTACATACTATGTCAAAAAGAATCATCCAATTTGACACGCCTATATTTCTGAAACTAATAAACATATACAATGTGAGCTGGTGCGTTTCTGGCGCCAATGGTTAAGGACGTAGCTAGAAGTGCAACGAGTAGTGAGTAAGTCCGGCTCTGGCGTTTCAAGACACGCCGAGATACGTCTTCTTTTCCACCTTGTAGTTCATTTGGTAGTTTGACGTGTGCGCCGAAGATAATTCTTGTCATCTGAACTTTAGGGCATGATTTTTAGCGAACTTATTAATCAAAGTTTAAGGGCTGGCACTGGCCAAGTAATTCACGGAGGGTAATTTGTTTCTATTCAGTTGTATTGATCACCTGTTCTCTAGATAAGTTTGTGTAGTTTATGTCTCAGAATATTGTCTGCAGTTGATGTGTGTTGTGTTACAGATAATTGGCAGCGGTCTACGTGAGCATACGGGGAGCAGAGCACCACGGGGGCTGAGAGATATTTAAGGCCCTGTCCTCTACTTTACATCTTAGGTTATGTTGTCACTGTTGCGTGATACCATCTTTCCGGCGGAGGATTATAGCACCTGAAGTTCAATTGCAGCGCAACGTTGAGTGCATTTCTATGTCATTTCCTCTCTTGTGGATCTCTCGTATTGATTGGAATCCTTGGTCTGCTCTCGTCTATCGCTAATTCACACGCAATATTGAAACAACCTCATTTTAGGGGTATTGTCATACGGTAATGTTCTAGTTGTAATCACTCTAAGAATATTGTTAATTAATGAACTGAGTAAATAAATTTGAAGATTGGTTTAGTCAAAATCAAAGCACCTCCTTAATTGTTTTCGTAATTTGTATATAGTTTCGTTTAGGAAAGTTGGCTAGCCAAACCTTTGAAGATCTGTGTTCTTACCCTTAATCTGTTCCTCAGCTGATTGGAAGTAATGAGAGTTCTGATGGGAATTGTATGGACATTTTTACTACTTAAGTAAAGCTTTACCTGAGTATATTTACCTAGCCATATTCAAATTTCAAGTTTTATGGGCCTTGTTCCGGTTAAAGAAATTTATTTGTTATTTGTCCAAGTGATCTGGCCTTGTGAGGCAGTCTCCTGTATTATTGTGATTGTGATTTTGTAATGCTTTTGATTGTAATAAAATATGTAGCAACTACAACGGATTACTATTGTGATTTTGGTGTGTCACTACCATTATACTTTTCACAATGGATTTTGTTTTTTGATGAACGGGAAACTCAAAAGCCTTTTCTTTTCATACCTTTTCATAGGTGTTCAATATGCCCCACTCCCCTAAGATGCACAGCATGTATCAGTCCATATTCTTGCATTATGACAGTTCACCTTTCCATTTAAATAGAGTGTTGCGTCGAAGAAAGCTATCATCCTCCATCTTGCCAAGACCGAAATTACAGAACCCCACACACTGTTGTTTGTCACTTTCATGAAGAGCTTGCAGTAGCTGAATTTTGTACGGTTTCATATGTAAACGTCGACGCAACACACACCAGACGAACGTCAGGGGCATGCTGAGCTGTCGAACTGCACGGCGAGCGAATTTCCGCGGACTCCATGTGAAACTATGGCGGATGCGTTCGACGTCTGTGTCACACACTTGGGGACGGCCCGGCTATATGCCTCTGTACAAACAATCTGTTACTCGGAATTGCTCATGCCATCGCTTATTGCTCTGTACGTAGGAGGATCCACACCATACCTAGTCACGCTGAACAGCTATTACTGACCCTGTAACCTCCCCCTCACTTATCGACCTTAATGACACTAAAAATTAAACCACGTGCACCTTTGGGAATTTGGGAAAAGCAATCTTTCGGTAAAGAGGGAGGAAAGGGTTACATCTTAATGAAAGGAAAAATGCAAATGAAATTGGTGGAAACTAATTTTGAGAAAAGAGTAAAATTAATAAAGAAAGTAAATGTGCAGTCGTTACATTAGCAATTAATTGGCGTTAATTAGATATTTGAGATTTGGGGAAAATTACGGTCGCCAGTCCTATAGACAACTACTATAATAACTGAAAATGAAAGATTAATGCACATATAATTAGCACTAAAAGCGTGGCAACTGAAGGTTGACACGTGTTGTGTGAAAACTGAATGTTTGTCGGAAGCAATAAATTTCGCTACACTCTGACTTAATTTAGCAAAAGAATTAATAAAACCAGTAAATTGAAGGTTAATTTAGTGACTGAAATTAATAGTGAACTTTGTTTCTGAAGCACTACGAAATTCAATAAAATAAGGTTAGTCTTGGGCTACCTCAACAATCATTTCAAAAGCTACTTCAATCTACGCAATTTAGAAATAAGAGATTTAACTTTGAACTTGAATTAAATGATTCTGAACAATTAACAATAGTAAAATTTAGTACATACCAAGCTGAGCTGCAGTCACAGGTAAGCTAAAATATGGTAACAAAACTCGCACTCTTAATTTGTGCTTGTGTAATCTAAATATTGTAGCCAGCTATGAATACCTTAACTGAACTTTGAAATTAAAGCAGTGAAATGGAATGACATTACTTCAATGCTGGCGTATGAATTTCAACGACACTCTGGTTCATTCCAGAAAAGGAAGGGACCCTGCTTGGTAATGCAATTGGGACAATGAGCAACAAAGGTTCATGCTAAGTTGCTGTATTTTTGTGATGCAACAGTTTGAAAAGCTGTCCGCCACACAGTTCTAAAACTTTACGTGCTTTTAGTCTTCCTTATTGGTTGATTGAAGGTTTTCAGTCGCCGATCGGGGAGGCGGAGACAGTCACTCATTGTCGGCCGTCGCTGTTGCAGAAGCTGGATGTTGGCGCGCCTTCCTCTCGACACGGTCACCAGGCGAAACGGGCTCTTGATGTGCGCCAGCTAATGCTTCCCATCCGCGACACCGTGTCAGAAACTATCATAGCAAGTCGAGCGCAATTACATGCTGCCAAACCCTGAAAGCGCGGCAACTGGCCGGAGCGTCACACAACACACCTGCTCCACCGCCCTACTCCAGCCAGACTCTCTCTGCCCGCGCTCCATGCGGCAAGAGTTAACACTACCAAAGATCCTAAACACTTTGCTTCTCCACACGACCTATCGATGTAATCGTTCGATAGCATAGTTTTCCCTAGGCAAGACCCAGCGTAAAAATTCAAATAATATTTACAAAACAAACCAATTATACATCGACATAAGTGCACAAATATATATATACAAATACTAAAACAATTACAATATATAAAAACACGGAAATGTCATATATTCAGGTAACAAAATAAGGAAAAAAATTATAGTACAATAGATGGAAATAGGAGGATATGCATTTCTGGTGTTACAACCCGCACTGCGAAAAACGTAGAACACGATACACTTTCTGTTGTCCCAACACCATTTTTGGTAGAACTGAAGTGGGCGCAAGTTGCAGTTATGTTAACCTCGAGAGTTTGTTCTCTCCAGCAGTACATTGTTCACGTACATATCTCAAATAAAATAAAGCTTATGATTTTTTAAAATCGGATTATTCTTTTTGATACACCCTGTAATTTCTTCACATGTGTCCTGAACCCTTTCAAGTTCCACTGAAGTATGAGAGCCGTTTTTCCCCTTGCTTTTCTTCCATCGTGAGTTTGCATGGTCTGAGGGCTTCCGATCCGATAGTTTTGGAATGTTGGTTGTCGTCTATAATCTGGATGTGTGGACAGTGGCAAGGCCGTTATGACATATATATTTTTCTGGGACTTTCCTATTCTCTGACATGAGGATCTGCTAACCCGTGTGACATTACTTTTGGCAGCCACTAGTATTTCCGTTGGTATTTCCGATCAGAGGTGCAGGCTTGCAACTGCATGTGCAGTGGAGGCTGATGCGTCCCGCTGAGCTGCCAAGGTCTCGGTGGCAACACTAATCGTCTGGGCAGACTGCTTCAGTGCTGAGGGAAAATTCAGAAAACCTGTTCGGCTGTGTGGCCTTAAACACCTTCTTCGCATCAGAGTACGAGACACGTTGTGTGACTTTAATCAGCCAAAACGACCGAAGCGTTGACGCTAACAGCAGCACATTATATTTGGTACACAGGGCCAATCGTTAAGCTGGAAAGACAGTTTCGGCTGGCTGAATGTCGGGATACGCTGACTTCTGAAGCTCAACATCAACCCCTTTCATGAAATTCTGCGCTTCACTGACACATTCACTTTCCCATTCCTGTTGGAGTTCCTTGGTATGTATGTATATCAATAATATCCTAGCACATCTCCTTCAAAATAATGTAGCCTAGTGTGCAGATCACTGTTGGTAGCATCTTCTCCAAGTAATTTGGCGTTTAAAAACTCGTACTTCGGTAGCTTTCAGTGTCTCGATCAGGAATGTACTAGAATGAGATTTTCACTCTGCAGCGGAGTGTGCGCTGATATGAAACTTCCTGGCAGATTAAAACTGTGTGCCGGACCGAGACTCGAACTCGGGACCTTTGCCTTTCGCGGGCAAGTGCTCTACCAACTGAGCTGTGGCTAAGCCATGTCTCCGCAATATCCTTTCTTTCAGGAGTGCTAGTTCTGCAGGGTTCGCAGGAGAGCTTCCGTAAAGTTTGGAAGATAGGAGGCGAGGTACTGGCAGAAGTAAAGCTGTGAGAACGGGGAGTGAGTCGTGCTTGGGTAGCTCAGTTGGTAGAGCACTTGCCCGCGAAAGGCAAAGGTCCCGAGTTCGAGTCTCGGTCCGGCACACAGTTTTAATCTGCCAGGAAGTTTCGTTTCAGGAACGTACTAGTTCACAGCCTTTTGATAGATTTAAGTAGCTCTGAAAGACCCTCTAGAGCTTTATGGATGCAGCAAAGACAAAATTTTTCAAAGAAACCTTCTACACGTATAACAACAATAAATACATTGTCTATCACAGTACGTGGTCCGTTCTGTTGCTGCTTTATGTTGCATTCAGAGAAGGGTCAGGTGGACTAGACACACAAGATCTCTTTGGAGTTTGGGTGTTAATACTGCACACGACCGCTGACAGCCAGAAATGGGCGCAGGGCTAGATGTGACTGGCCCCATCTACAAATATAGCAACTAAATTTTATTGGTATTTTGAAGAAGGGTTGACATGATTTGAGCATAACGCAATTTGGGGATTGTTGGGCATACACAAAAATACTCATTAGGATTAAATATAGAACAAATATAATTTAAACTGAACATTTAAACGTATCTTCACGAATGTAATCGGTCTGAACACAATAGTACATGGGCCCGCACGAAAATGCGATTATTCAGGGTGTCATATCTGGGATTCTATTGATCACGGAGATAAGAGGTCAACTGTTTTGGATAACCAACGGCATAGCGACCATTTGTATACCTGAAGGAAGAACGAGTGTACTGTAGCAATCCTGCAATACACTCAAAATTTAAACACTAAAGAGTTTCTCCAACGCAAAGTAAGGAAATCACTTCGCTCTTTTGCACTAGGTATGATCTAGAGTGTACCTTAGCTGGCTTATAAAATCACCAGTTTTTTCATTGACGATTCCTAACAAAACCGCAAATAATTCGCGATTTTTGCGTATGAAATGTAACAATCGTGGGGATTGCCAAGATCCAAAAGTTCAAAGTTATAACACTTATGCACTAAAATATGCACGTAATATTCCATATGAGGGGTAAATGTAGTGTTAACTGATGTTGTGAAGACGTGGCAAGGCGTTCCAGGGACATCATAAGGGTTCATAGCACAGAAAACTATGGCTCCAATTAGCATTTTTCACCAATAAAAATTTATGACACCTTTTCTCTGTATAATGGGCACTTCACGCCTATATAGATGTGCCCAAAGTGATAATGGAGTTACGAAAAAGGGCTGAAATGGTCTTAACGTGGCTGAAAATAACGTAACATGACTGCCAAAAATTACGTAAAACTAGAAAGATTGCAAATTCAGTAAAATATTTCTCATTACATTTTTACTCTTTTACAACACAAATCATAAGCTGGCCATTGTCGATGGATTGCTATCGACAACCAAAGTACTGAGAAGAACGTAAAGCGAACGATTTTCTATTAACCTTGTATTATGATTACTTGTTTGTTGTTCATATGTGTAAAACTATATAAATGTGTCCAAGTATATAACTAAACTGTCAAAACCTTACTAATCAATGGGATTCGTTTTATATAAGCTTCATACACTGCTGTAGCACGGCAAAGAAGGCACCAACGGAAAAATGCTCCTCTGAGAGCACAAAAACCCAAAAGACAGAAAAGTGAGGAACCAGTTGCCTCAATCCTCATTCCACCTTTCTCACCAAAAATGTTGACGTGCGAGCAAAAAAAATGGCTCTGAGCACTATGGGACTCAACTGCTGTGGTCATAAGTCCCCAAGAACATAGAACTACTTAAACCTAACTAACCTAAGGACGTCACACACATCCATGCCCGAGGCAGAATTCGAACCTGCGACCGTAGCGGTCGTGCGGTTCCAGACTGTAGCGCCTTTAACCGCTCGGCCACTCCGGCCGGCCGTGCGAGCATATTCGCGCTTTTTGTGCTGAATAGAACAGGGGAAAGCTCACGCTAATTGTCTTTGCAGTGTAATAGACATCGTCAGGTTCTTTGGTACCAACGACTTCGACTTCTAGAGAGGTTCTGCTTAGCACAGAAAACATGTATTAGAGGTGACATAACGATTGTTCGAATTGAGAATTGCCAGTACTAGCCGAGGGAGAGAGAAGTTCCAGAGAAAACAGTTCACATCGAATTAAATAATAAAGCGTATGCTTAATACGCCGAAAAGGAAATATAGGACATAAAATCCACAATTTTATGGCCTACAAAGACCCACAATATATTTCATTTCACCTCGTCTTGTGATACTCGGGTAAGAAAACAGACATTTCACCAAGTTCTGAACCCGGCTCACAACACTACAATGAAAGCCTGCAGAATAAACTCTTAGGTAGCGTAGCACACCTGGAAGACAGGCAGCTAAGCAAGCAAGATCCCTTAGCCTGCCTGGGGTGGGCAAAGTTTGACTTAGAGTAAAGAAGCCTGCCGATTCTGCTGGTAACGTGCGGCAGCTTGCCTGCCTAGCTAACAGACAAGCATGGGCACGTTAAAAGCCGGATGTGTACACCACTGGCGCAATTAGGATGGCTGCAAACAGACAAGATACGGGACTACCGCGAGCTATGTCTACTTCACCGTTTCCCCTGTGTACAAGCACCCCCTTAACTCGCATCAGAGATTAAACGCCTTTCGTTGCACCGTAATCGAAACACAAGGTCCCAGTCATCAATTATTCTAACTGCGCCCAAGCATAAAATAAAACAATCGCAAATTCTCTTCCCGTCGCTGCTGTCCGCCTCTGGAACAAGTTGTCTTGCACGTCTGCAAACATTCCTACGCTCTGCCGCTTTTAAGAATCAGTTGAAGCACTTCTGTCAAACTATGGCTTCCAGCACAGACGACGACAATGGACGATTGCGCACAGCATCTGCCTACGCCCACACAGGGTGATGTACTATTCAGCGACAGTGTCTGCCCACTCGGCCCGTGACGGCTGCCGCGGCTGGGTGGCCGAGACTCGAACCCACGACCTAGCAGGAAGGCGTCTGTCACCAGATGGTAGTCACCCAGTGGATGGCCCAGCGGTGTGAAGGAGCTACGTCGAGAGCATTGACCCGGCCGAGGGAGCGATCTGCAGCTGTTAACGGCAGCGTCTGATGATGACAGCTTGCTACTGCATCTGGAACAGAAAACGGTCACAGACCTCCCCGTGCATAGCCGCCGATGATGCCTGTATAGCTGAGATTGTCTGAATTTGGCAGTATACATGGTGGTCCATTGATAGTGACCGGGCCAAATATCTCACGACATAAGCATCAAACGAAAAAACTACAAAGATCGTCTAGCTTGAAGGTGGAAAGTAGATGGCACTATGGTTGGCCCGCTAGATGGCGCTGCAATAGGTCAAACGGATATCAACTGCGTTTTTTTTTAATAGGAACGCCATTTATTATTACATATTTGTGTAGTTCGTAAAGAAATATGAACGTTTTAGTTGGACCACTTTTTTCGCTTTGTGTTACATGCCGCTGTAATAATCACAAACGTGGTATCACGTAACATTCCACCAGTGCGGACGGTATTTGCTTCGTGATACATTACTTGTGTCAAGATGGACCGTTTACCAATTGCGGAAAAGGTCGATATCTTGTTGATGTATGCCTATTGTGATCAAAATGCCCAACGGGCGTGTGCTATGTATGCTGCTCGGTATCCTGGACAACATCATCCAAGTGTCCGAACCGTTCGCCGGATAGTTACACTATTTAATGAAACAGGAAGTGTTCAGCCACATGTGAAACGTCAACCACGACCTGCAATAAATTATGGTGTCCAACTAAGTGTTTTAGTTGCTGTCGCGGCTAATCCGCAGATCAGTAGCACACAAATTGCGCGAGAATCGGAAATCTCAAAAACGTCGATGTTGAGAATGCTACATCAACATCGATTGCACCCCTACCGTATTTCTATGCACCAGGAATTGCATGGCGACGACTTTGAACGTCGTGTACAGTTCTGCCAGTGGGCACAAGAGAAATTACGGGACGATGACAAATTTTTTTGCACGCGTTCTACTTAGCGACGAAGCGTCGTTCACCGACAGCGGTAACGTAAACCGCCATAATATGCGTTATTGGGCAACGGAAAATCCACGATGGCTGCGACAAGTGGAACATTATCGACCTTGCCGGGTTAATGTATGGTGCGGCATGATGGGGGGAAGCATAACGGGACCCCATTTTATCGATTCCTACGTAATGTTCAACCGATGTTACTACAAGTTATTTCAGTGCACGACAGAATGGCGATGTACTTCCAACATTATGGATGTCCGGCAAATAGCTCGCGTGCGGTTGAAGCGGTATTGAATAGCATATTTCATGACAGGTGGATTGGTGGTCGAAGCACCATACCATGGCCCGCACGTTCACCGGATCTGACGTTCCCGGTTTTCTTCCTGTGGGAAAGTTGAAGGATATTTGCTATCGTGATCCACCGACAACGCCTGACAACATGCGTCAGCGCATTGTCAATGCATGTGCGAACATTACGGAAGGCGAACTACTCGCTGTTGAGAGGAATGTCGTTACACGTATTGCCAAATGTATTGAGGTTGAAAGGCATCATTTTGAGCATTTATTGTATCAGTGTGGTACTTACAGGTAATCACGCTGTAACAGCATGCGTTCTCAGAAATGTTAAGTTCACAAAGGTACATGTATCACTTTGGAACAACCGAAATAAAATGTTCAAACGTACCTACGTTCTGTATTTTAATTTAAAAAACCTACCTGTTATCAATTGTTCGTCTAAAATTGTGAACCATATATTTGTGACGATTACAGCTCCATCTTTCACAAAGCGAAAAAAGTGGTCCAACCAAAACATTCATATTTCCTTACGTACTACACGAATATGTAATAAAAAATGTGGGTTCCCATTTTAAAAAACGCAGTTGATATCCGTTTGACCTATGTCAGCGCCATGTAGCGGGCCAACCATAGCGCCATCTGATTTCCCGCTTCAAGCTAGACAAGTTTCGTTCTTTGTAGTTTTTTCGTTTGACGCTTATTTCGTGTGATATTTGGCCCGGTCACGATCAATGGACCACCCTGTATAGCAAAAACGTAGATATAAGTTCAGAATATAAATAAAGAATTGCGTAAGATATTAATTACTATAAGCGGTTGTATTGATTGTGGCGTGCAACCGCTGAAACATTAGAATAATTACGCAGTTCAGTTGTTTTTCCGCGAAGACAGCACCTTTTTTTGTTTTGGAAGCCGTCCCGACCGGACGCATATCTGCAATCGCTGCTGACACACCACCATTAATAGTATATATCGAGACGCAACTTACTAGGCGTACTCATAGTTGCACATTGCAACTAAATTTATGTGTCTATATGGTTAATTTAGTATAATATTTTGTGTTTCATTTATGTTACAAGCTATTGTTCCAATTAAACGGTGTCTTGGCAAGGCTAAAGGTTCCGAGTTACAAATTATATCGAAGGTCCAGTACGAACCCAAGCTTTGGAATTATTCAAGCTACGAACTCCGATATTTTCAATAAAATCACGGTCAAGCTACAATGAATGGATCTTTCACGAAAAGCCATTGTCAAGCGCGCAAAGTCTGTATAAACTGATCACATACTATTATCATTAATTATTATTATTTGATTGTTCTTCGATATAATCAAGCCAGACAGGAAAAGAAACGGCGGGTAAAATCAAATACTTTAATAGATGACTGCCCAGAAATCTCACAGCATCAAATAAACAGATAGCTCATAATTTATTGGCAAAACCCGTAAACTTGCAAATAATCTCATTGTCCTCCTTGACAAACGCGCTCCTTTAAGCACAGCCCGTGTAAGAAAATATTGTGCTCCTTGGCTAACAACCGAATTATGTCAAGTTGTGTACAATAGGGATGCTGCTCATAGGTGTCAAAGGCTAAACCCGAAACCCGAACGATAGAAAAATGTAGAAAGCTACGACAAATAGTAATGAAATGCGTTCACAACGCCGAAATCAGGCATGCTCGTACCTTTGTCTGCAGCGATACGACGTTCACGACTCTGCGGGTGAATCCCCGTGACTTGGGTGTCTTAAATGCAAAATCATAAACTGTTTTCCATATCTCACCTAATGAGCTGAATAAATTCTTCTCTGAACTAGTCAACACTAACGCGGCTAGGAACTAACGCCCACGAGACACCAGAAACTACATAACTAACCGCGATACTTTCCACCTAAAACACGTAACAATAAATACAACAAAAAGAGAGATAATGAGAATCACTGCTGAAGCGATAAGCAACAACAGAATCAGCGTAATCATGATCTACAACGTCGCCCATAGCTGATTACCCGTCTTCAGTGACAATTATACTGTCGTGAATGGAATATATCCTACCACATGGAGATAATGAGAATCACTGCTGAAGCGATAAGCAACAACAGAATCAGCGTAATCATGATCTATAACGTCGCCCATAGCTGATTACCCGTCTTCAGTGACAATTATACTGTCGTGAATGGAATATATCCTACCACATGGAAAAGAAGCATAATCCCTAAGATGAAAAATACGCAGTCACCTCGTGATCACCAGCTGATTAGCTAATTACCTGCTGTTTCCAAAGCCCTGGAATATATTGTTTACGGCAACACTTGCGCGAGTTCATGTTGCATGAAACGTATCCGCGAGGCTTCTGTAAACACCGTAGCACAAAGACCGAACTAGTTAACGTAAGTGATGGTCCGAAATATGCGGTGGACAACCTTTAGGCCAGTAGACTACAGCAAATCTTTTGATACTTTCAACCTTGACATAATGCTCAGAAAACTGCGATAGTTAAATTTCTGATACTGCACTGAAGTGGTTTGACAGCTGCTTTGAAACAGACAACAATGTGTTGTCTGTGGGAATGAAAATTAGTCTTGAAAACGTTCTCTCAGGAGTGCCACAGTGTCACCTTTAGGTTCCCTTGCACGTCAATGATTTTTCGTCGGTTTTGTCGTTCTTTAAACATCATTTCCACGCCGACAATCTCAAGGTTTAAAGAAGTGCTAAATTTGAAAACATAAATACTGCGATCTTCCAGATGAAAGATGCTCTATCTTCATTGGTAACATGGCGAAAAACCTGAGACTTAAACTAAATGGGAAAAAGTATCCTATCAGAAATTAATAAGTTAAAAGTTCCGTGAACAATTTCTTCCATACCAGAAAACAGTGACGATCGTAGGTGTAACTTTGGATGAGCATTTCAGCAGGGAAACAGTACTGTCGCTATATGTCCGATAACTACCGATTGCCTTATACCATCGGCAATTTCGAAACATGTGGAACGAAAACTGGTGCGAGCACTTGTCCTACCGAACCTCCACTACTGTGATGTAATTCAGCATTTCTCAAGCATTAAAAACAGAAGAAGGTTAGGAGAATGTACGTTTGTGTCAGTTACAACATCAACATTCGACAATATGACCCTGTCAGTACTTCATGTGCTCAGTTCAGAGGTGAACAAATTCTCCTTGCAGCCAGCCTGCCTCAACCTCCACCGCAACCATTGAAGCAGCCCAACATGCCGCAACGTATACACAAGAGTGTATGTGTACTGTAACGCAGTGATTATAGCACGCCAACCTGGGTCTCCGCTAGTCTGGTAAGCTCCATGGAACCCATTCAGCCTGTTGCATCTGACAGCAGGTTGCGCTATAAATCCAACGTGACTAGCTAGGTGTAAGTTTCCGTATGTAGTTTCACTGCAGCTCATTTATGATAATGGTGGCAGCAGAAAAATGAACAAACCAAACTTAAAGGAGTTGAAGAAAATTGAGAACTGGAGAATATATACTAGTTACGAGGTCCATCAGGGGAAAAGTTTTCGTGTGTATGAGGCATCTTGAAATAAATTTGTAGGTGTCTCGGAATCCCAATTGTGTGAAAAGTTACTGAACACTCATTCGGGATCGTCGAGTAAGTTGCGTGGTTATAAATTTGACCGGTAGTTTTCTCACTCCATCAATATTTTGAAAGAGGACAGGGACTTGGTAGCTGTCAAGTGCATGGAAATGTGTGCTAAGGACTTGAGGCCATTTAGCAGTATATAGGCTTTCTAATTTTAGGGCAGATATTGACTGAAATAGGAAAAATAGGGCTAATTGGATATTTGAAACCATGTTCTGATCGTATGAACTGTAGTGCGAAGAAACCTTAGAATGGAATAAAAGCTTCTTGTTTCAACCATGTACTTTTTAGATTAACATAATATGAAAAACGAACTTTGTGTTTGCTAAAATCCATTTGAGGAATTTAGAATGAAATATTTTGGCGACTTTTAAATTAACATAATATGGAGGATGAACTTTGTGTTTGCTAAAAACCATTTGAGGAATTTAGAATGAAATATTTTGACCACCTAGAATGAACGTATAACTGGGGTCGTCTTTGGCTGAAACACACCAAGGTTACAGAAACCAGGCTTCCAAAAAAGCTTACGCTAGTTGTCGTTGCAGTGTAATAGACATTATCAGGTTGTTTGGCACCAACGACTTCGATTCCTGGAGAGGTTCTGCTTAGCACAGAAAACATGTATTAGAGGTGACACAACGATTGTTTTAATTGAGAATGGCCAGTAGTAGCCGAGGGAGAGAGAAGTTCCAGAGAAAACAGTTCACATCGAATTAAACAAGGAAGCGCACGCTGAATACGCCGAAAAGGAAATACAGGACATAAAATCCACAATTTTCTGGCCTGCAGTGACCCACAATATGTATATATTTCATTTAACCCCGTCTTGTGATATTCGGGTAAGAAAACAGACTTTTCACCCACTTCTGAACCCTATTCATAACACTACAATGAAAGCGTACAGAATAAACACTTAGGTAGCGTAGCACACCTGGAAGACAGGCAGCTAGGCAAGCAAGATTCCCTTAGCGTTCCGGGGATGGGCAAAGCTTGACTTAGAGTAAAGAAGCCTGCCGATTCTGCTGATAACGTGCGGCAGCTTGCCTGCCTAGCTAACAGAGAAGCATGGGCACGTTAAAAGCCGAAATGTGTACACCACTGGCGCAGTTTGGATGGCTGCAACCAGACAAGTTACGGGACTACCGTGAGCTATGCCTACTTCACCGGTTCCCCTGTGTACAAGCACCCCCGTAACTCGCATCAGAGATTAAACGGCTTTCGTTGCATCATAATAGAAGCACAAGGTCCCACTCATCAATTATCCTAGCTGCGCCCACGCATAAACTAAAACATTCGCAAATTCTGTTGCCGTCGCTGCTGTCCGCCTCTGGAACAAGTTGTCTTGCACGTCTGCAAACATTCCTATGCTCAGCCGCTTTTAATAAGAAGTTGAAGCACTTCAGTCAAACTATGTCCTCCAACACAGACGACGACAATGGTGTGTGCCAGCACTGGTCTATTGCGCTCAGCATCAGCGTGTGCCCATACAGGGCGATGTACCATGCAGCGACAGTGTCTGCCCACTCGGGCGGTGACGGCTGCCGCGGCTGGATGGCCGAGACTCGAACCCTCGACCTAACAGGAAGGCGGCTGTCACCAGATGGTAGTCACCCAGTGGATGGCCCAGCGGTGTGAAGGAGCTACGTCGAGAGCGTTGACCTGGCCCAGGCGTTGATCTGCAGTTGTTAACGGCAGCGTCTGATGATGACAGCTTGCTACTACATTTTGGACAAGAGACGGTCACAGACCTCTCCCTGTGCGTATCGGCCGATGATAAATGTATAGCTGTCTGAATTTGGCAGTATATAAGCAAGCTAGGGTGACTAGTGTTTCTGAGTCTACAAAATTTCATCTTATGGCATGACACTGATCAGGCATGTTAATTTACACAATGTTCTCGTTACTAAGATGACAAGTTACGGGATACCTCCTCACGTATTTCCCATAAATGTTCGCTGGGATTCACGTAAGGCGATATGGGTGACCAGTTCAGTCACTCGAACTGTCCAGAGTGTTCTTCAACCCAATCGCGAACGGTTGTGTCCCAGTGACCTAGCACAGTGTCATCCCTAAAAATTCCATCGTTGTTTGGGAACATGAAGTCCATGGCTGGCTGCAAATGGTCTTCAAGTAGGTGAACATAATCATTTCCTGTCAATGATAGGTTCAGTTGGACCAGAGCATCCAGTCTTCCATGTAAACACAGCCCACACGCTTTTGGAGCCACCACCAGCTTGCATAGAGCCTTGTTGGCAATTTGGATCCATGGCCTCGCAGGATTTGCGCCACACTCGAATCCTACCATCGACAGCCATGTTGGCAATTTGGACCCATAGCCTCGCAGGGTCTGCGCCACATTCGAATCCTACAATCGACAGCCTTGTTGGCAATTTGGATCCATGGCCTCGCAGGGTCTGCGCCACACTCGAATCCTACCATCGACTGTTACCCATTGCAGTCGGAAAATCGTCTGACCAGCTTCCATTTTCCGGTCGTCTAAGGTCCAGCCTATATGGTCACGAGCTCAGGAGCGGCGCTGCAGGCGATGTGCTGTTAGCAAAACCACTCGCGTTGGCCGCCTGCTGCCATAGCCCATTAACGCCAGATTTCGGCGCACTGTCCTGGCAGAAACGTTCGTCGTACGTCCCCATTTATTTCTGCGGTTATTTGAGGCAGTGTCTGTTAGCAGTGAAAATGATTGAAGTAGCTCTAAGCACTATGGGACTTAACACCTGAGGTCATCAGTCCCCTAGACTTAGAACTAATTAAACCTAAGTAACCTAAGGACATCACACACATCCATGCCCGAGACAGGATTCGAACCTGCGACCGTAGTAGCAGAGCGGTTCCGGACTGAAGCGCCTAGAACCGCTCGGCCACAGCGGCAGGCTCTGTAAGCAGTGACAACCCTGCCCAAACGCTGTTTCTCTCGATGCGTAGGCCGTCGGCCACTTCGTTGTCCGTGGTGAGAGGTAATACCTGAAATCTAGTACTCTTGGCACACTCTTGATACTGTGGATATTGGAATATTGCTTTCTCTAACGATTTCCGAAATGGAATATCCCATGCGTCTACCTCCAACTACCATTTTGCGTTCAGAGTCTGTAAATTCCAGACGCGCGGCCAAATCGCGACATAAACCTTTTCACATGAATTATTTCCCCACCCCCCACCCCACCCCCCGATACACTGCTCTTTTATACCTTGTGTAAGTGATACTACCGCTATCTATGTATGTACACATCGCTATGCCATAACTTTTCGTTACCTCGGTGTAAAATACTGTATGTAAGACAACTACAACTTTCTTGTAGAATGTTATGAGCGACAATCTACGAGTATCTTTTTTATCGTGGTGTAATAAGAACGTCTGTGTAACAGCGTATTAAACTTGGTAATGACAGACAATTTGTACGTGTATCTTGCATCTATCTCGCAACTTTCACTCGCTGTAAACAGTTGTGTTACATTGCTACTGACCTCATAAAGGCAATCTGTATTATACTATTTATTTTAATTAGTTGGAACTCTGTCTATTAAAGCACACCAAACGATTTAATTACTCGACCCCTAACGACGATCTGGAACGTAATTTCGCTTCGTCCGGTAATAAAATCCCTCTAAACGCCCGATGCTGTTGCTTCCTTTTATAGGAACTGCTTCGTTCCTCCCTCGATTACTTTTTAATAATCTTAAGTGAGCCTCTTTTTTGCTCTGGAGCGTGGCTGAAGTAATATGTCTAGCATTACCGAGACGCTGTTTCTAAAAAGAAATTAGCAATGCAAACAAGAGGATTATCCTTAACTGTATGGAAGGTTCAACATTGCAATAGCGGGATCGTTCTCTGTTGTCATTGATCGGATTTCAGCATTTACTTCGAGTACCTACTAAATGTTCATAGCCAAACAACAGAAACTTAGGCCTGGTGTTAAGACAGAAACGTTCTGCTGTGAATTTATCAACAGCTATACGAGATGCTTCGTCCGCCTTAGCCGATTTCATCGAGGTTTTTCCTTTTTATTAATATTTGCATACAACCGCTCGCTTATGTTATGGCCGGATGAAACTATTGGGTGCGACACGCTTTGGCGCAACGAAAACACAACATGCCGCGATGGCTAAGCTTTTGGATTTATCACATAAGCTGATGTAAAGCAAAACACTGTTACGGCACCAATATTTTCTTCATAATTACAGGTATAAACTCAGTCGATCTCAGTGCTGGTTGTTACTTATTTTTCTTTTTGGTTTTCTTACTAGTGCTGAACTGTATATTTATCAACTGAAAAATGGTCCTATCGGAGCACAAAAGAATGCGAATATGTTCCCACTTATTTTCTACTCAGACTGAAAATTGGGGTATCAACTGCATCATTTTACCTACGTCAATACCTTTAAAAAAGTTACCATATTTGCTCTTTTTTTAAAATGCAAACCATCTCAAACGCCCACAAGTTCCCCTAACAGTAATTCACTCTTACGCACTAGTCCATGACTATAAGTGGCTCATACCCTTCCACTCCCATTTGCCATTTCTCACTCATTCAGCCCACTTTATTGTCATTATCTTTTTGTCATTGTCTGTTGGGTCACACCCACAGTCCCCTTCGTTCTGTCCTATTATTACAGTGGTGTCTCACTGTCCCTATCTTGCTCTTCATTACCCCTAATGTCTCATTCCTTCCATACTGCTGCTGCTATTTCTCACTATCACTATCTCTCTCTCTTCATCGTTATATACTCTGTCTCTCATTATCACTGCCTCTCACCCACTTCCACTTTCCCTTTCTCTTTATTGCTCCCTCGATCCCCTTACACTATCTTCTTCAGTCTTTACCTAACACTTCCCTGTTACTGTCAACCATGTTCCACTGCCACTGTGTACCTCTCTTTCTCTCACAATACCATTGTCCAGTTCGCTCTTTCTGTACCACAACTACCGTCTGTCATCTTCCGTCTCTTGTCACTGCCACTGTCTTCTTCTCTCCCAGCATAAAAATGCTCGAATATCTTCGCGTCTTAGAATTTCTTGGAAAATTTTTAAAGGTGCTGAGAATGAGACAGCTGGTTCCCCCTCCCCCTTTCAGTCTTTTAAATAAACTGGAATATAATCGCGTTTTTTGTGCTTGAATAGACTACTTCTCCGCTGGTATCCTTCTTTTCCCTGTTGCAGCAGGCTATGTAACTTATATAAAAAGAAATGTTTTGGTCAGTAAAATTTAGGTAGTTTACTTATGTAAAATTGAAATAACGCAAAATTAATTTGAGACCTCAGACCTGATTTTACGCGCAAGACAGTTTTGCATGTGCTTCAGTACTACAGCGTGGGATTGTCAGGTGATAACGGAAACACTTTACAGCATATTACCTCAGTGCTACATCACTTTACAAACTATTTTTTGGCCTCACACCGTATTTTAAGTGCGAGTTTTACGTGTACAACTTAGAGTAACTTTTAACTCCTGTATCTTGGAAACGCATAAATGCATACAGAAAATTCTCAAAGTTTTTCGAGATCGGGACCTTAGAAATACATCGTAGAACTTAGGGCCGTTTGCAGTGTACAGCAGTCTCGGAATCCTCGGCAGGTTTTTGGTACCCAAAATACAAGCTTTTGGAGATTTCCCTTCATTGCGGATAAAGAGTTTTCAGAACGAAGAGACGTCACTTCCATATAGATGCCTAGATAATAAACCTTCAAAATTTGAGCAATTTGATGTGGCTATTTATTGTTTAGATCTCGCCTCCCACCGGATTTTACTTGTAGAAGTAGGGTAACTTTGAAGCTCTATATCTTGGAAATGGATAAAGATATAAAGAAAATTTTCAAAGCTGTTCGAGATTGGGACCTTAGAAATACAATGTAAAAATTTCAGCCGTTTGTCGTGCATAGCCATCATGGAATCCTCGGCTGGGTTTTAGGCTGCTGGCGACGCCGAAAATATAGTACAAATGGCCATTTTCTGTGATTTTCCGAAGGACCGCCCATGAACTAATGGTGCAGTCATAATTCTCATCAAGCCCACCTCAGACAAAATCAAATGCAAAAAGAACCAGGTGATTTGCCTAATCAAGAAGAAGAGTATAATGTGCATACTTTGATCAATACTGTAGGATAGTGACACGAAGACGATCATTCTGCTGGGTTCACAAATGGTCCCTAACCCAAGGCTACCCAAAACACTTGACCTTACCTTTCTATCACCAATGTAACCCGAGTGGCATGAGCACCGAAAAATCATGTGTTTATGCGTGGAGTTTTTGAACTTAGGTACGCATGCTGTCGCACGCATACCGACAACAGTTCATGTGTTTTTTTAGATCAACGGTTGAGCAATGGTGCTACACCAGTTCCCGTCAGATCAGCAAATTCAAGCACAGTTTGAGGCGGTTGGCACATGGATGAGTGACTATTCGGGCCGCGTTGCACTGTTGATCTGCCGGATTGCTTACAGGCCTCGTGGTGCCAATTGAGGAGTTGTTTGACCGTGTCGTGGTGGCTCCACTTCACGAAAACAGACAACGGCCGGGACAGCGACGAGCTGGTCTAATCCCTGTCTCCCGCTCCCATCGTCGCTCACCCTGTAGCGTCACAATAGGTTTCGTCACATAATTAAAATCAGTGTTATGTTGCTATCAGCTGATAGACATTATCAGTGTAAATTCAATTACTTTACATAATTAATGAACAGTGAAATAATCTCAACCGCAAATTACATGCATATAGAAACAATTATGCATCCAAGTCTTTTATTCTCATTACAATATGCACGTCCTGTGTCCCTCTTTACATTTCCCCACCTCTCCTTAAAGTACGTGGTCAGGTGTGGATGTTTTGAGTGTGGTAGCAGACAAACCAGAGAATCTTCTACCAACTTTAACACAGTCAGTGGAAGGCAAAGAGCAGGAACAGGATGGTTCGACCAGAGGTGCGAAAGTCTAAAAAAAAAAACGTTTTTTTACCAGAGGTTGGTCATGGGCCTCCACACCACCTCGCGCTGCTCGGTAGAAAGAACCGCGCAACGGTTACGTGGGAGTTTTTTTGGAAGACAGGTAAGCGACCAGACGTTCCTTCAGAACGCTGCGTCGAAATCAGGACAAAGGTATTTGAATGTTTAAATATGTTTAATGTTAACAATTTATTTATCAGAGGCTTCTTTGTCGATTGATTAATTGAGAACCATTTATTGATTTTTATTCGATTTATCCGATATAAGAATAATCTTCTCCGATCGAGATTTCCGTTACGAACCGCCACGTGGTGCATAGTTTCAAACTGCAACCGCTGAGAAAGCTAATAGAGGGAGTTGTAGACAGTTTTTGCGATTGCTGAACATTTATGCTAGCGTGAGTTGATGTTTAAAAACGTATTGAAAATTTAGAGACGAGTGTAGCTTTTCTAAGATGAATCGTTTCGTATTCAAGCACTTCGCGCTGGAGATACCAGCCACGAGTCCTGCTCGATGCTAGCCACTGTACATAGAAAATCTGCATAGAGAAATAGTTACTATATTTGCATTTCAGTGATAACTTAGTGCATGTGCATGTATCAGCATAGTAGTAGTGACCACGTGCTCTCCAAGATTTTCCTTCCCGCCACAGAACGATGCAAATCAAAGGCAACACGGTTTGTAACTCAAAGGAGAAATAATCTATGTGCATAGTTAAATAATCTTTGTCCATAGTTAACGTGTATTCAAAAGACTGTTAAGAAGCAACTTCGTAAATTTGTCCAATGTTGGTTAAAATAAAATTAACTTTGTTTTTCGAAGTAATTTCCGTTCTCGTCTTGCTCATTTAAACCATACCTAAGAAAAGAGAATCATATCAATCACGCTGGCCCTTTACTAAAATTATTGGCACAAGACTAGATACGTGTAGGATGTAGTTTTCTCTGACCATCCCCAAAATTACAATTGCGTTATCCGTTGCGACAATCGATAAGATGGTATTCTGAACTTTGATGGGCCTAAACATCAATTCTAAAGCGGGCAGAATGGTCAGAGCGGGTTACGCTGCCGAGAGAGAAAAGGTGTGCATAAGATCCTTCTCCACAGCAGGCTTACATAAAAATGAATAAAAGTAATCCCTGCTGATAAAATTAAGCAAACTCCTTTCTCAGCCTGCCACAGACAGGGAGAATTAACGACATTTACGATATAAATACCAGTCGTTGGGAGCTTGCAACCCATCCACCGTTTCCGCATCCGATGACGCCAGATCGTTGAAGATCAGAGACAATATCTTCAGCAGTGCCCCAGGCAAGTGTGATAGGACCGCTGTTGTCTATACATAAATGATTTGGCGTTTGGCGGACAGTGTTGGCAGCAATCTGCAGTTGTTTTCTGATGATGCTGTGTTGTACGCGAAGGTGTCGAACTTGGATGACTGTAGGTGGATACAAGATGTCTTAGACCAAAAGTTTAGTTGGTAAGATGAGTGGCAGCTGGCCCTAAATATGGAAAAATGTAAGTTAATTACGACTAGTGGCAAAAACAAACACGTAATGTTCGGATAAAGCATTAGTAGTGTACTCCTTAAAACAGACACGTCGTTTAAATACCTGGGCGTAACATTGCAAAATGGTATGAAATGGAATCAGCATGTAAAGATTGTAGTAGGGAAGGTGAATGATCGACTTTGGTTCATTAGGAGAATTCTAGGACAGTGTGGTTCATCTGTAAAGAAGACCGAAAGTAGGACGCTAATTCGACCTATTCTTGAGTACTGCTCGACTGTTTTGGTTCCATATCACGTCGGATTACAGGAAGACATCGAAACAATTCAGATTCGTTACTGGGAGGTTCGAGAAACACGCATGTGTTACAGATATGCTTCAGGAAATCAAACGGGAATCCCTGGACTAAAGGTGACAATCTTTCCAGAGAACACTATTGTGTGAATTTATAGAATCGGCATTTGACGGTGACTGCGGAACAATTCTACTGCCTCCAATATAAATTGCGCATAACGGCGACGAAGATGAGACAGTGAAATTAGGGCTCATACGGAGGCGTATAGATAGTCGTTTTTCCCTCGCTCTACTTGCGAGTGGAACATGTAAAGGAATGACAAGTAGTGGTACGGGGTGCCCTCCGCCATGTACCTCACAGTGGATGCGGAGTATTTATGTAGATGTAGATGACACGGTGGTCGTTCGGTACCGAATTACTGGCGCACTTGCAAACGAGAATTTTGAGCTAGCTGCCAACTGTTTTACTATGCGCTATGTTTCTGTTTCATACTGCTAAGCCAGCGATCTTGAACTACACTTTCTCTGTTAAGGAAACTTATTTTTTTAATACGCCACAGACTGAAAATAGCACGTATGACTGACAATACAAAAAGAAAACTATTACGGTAAATTTTTATTGCAAGTAGTAATGATTTAGTGTTGTTCAAATGTGTGTGAAATCCTATGAGTCTTAACTGCCAAGGTCATCAGTCCCTAAGCTTACACACTACTTAAACTAAATTATCCTAAGGACAAACACACACACACCCATGCCAGAGGGAGACTCGAACATCCCCCGGGACCAGCCGCACAGCCCATGACTGCAGTGCCCCAGGCCGCTCGGCTAATCCCGCGCGGCAATGATTTAGTTTTTAAAATGTATCAGCTTTGGAGATTTTTAGTTAATCATGTGGCCAACTTCTTTCTTCCAAATTTCAGTTCCAACACTTAACTGCAGTACATTTAAATTGACATACGTACTTGATCGAGAACGTTTTCATTTGCCCGTAACTTATATATTTTTGGAATTTTTGACGACAACAGTGACACAATATTTTCTTTGTAACAAAATGTATAATTTACTGGAAATACCATATAAACCTCAGTCTTAGAGTAGGAAGTTCCTAAGTTGAAACAAAATTTATTTTCGCATTGCCAGCAGTCTCTCTTTCTACTGTTCCCTACAGGAGCATTTTAAAAAATTCTGTTCTAAAGCTCCACTTTAATACTGCGAACGAAATATTACGTCTGACCGGTTTCAGGCGCGACCTGGCTTCTCTTCTTTACAAATCAAATAATCCAGACGCTTCACTCAGTTTAGACAAGAAAGTCGATTTTTGCGCTTTGTACGTCAAAGCAAAGCCAATAAAAGCCGGCTTCTCTCTGATCGTGTGTTCGTTTTGGGCGATAGATGAAAGCTAGCTTCTCGTTTTATTAAATAAGCAAAGAATCGTCGCTTTTGTCGCTTTACAGTAATGCCAGATACTGACGTATGTTTACAGTTTTCTTTTACTGGCCAGCATTATTTCTTCACGTTCATTATTCTGGGTGGATCCAGTGCTAACAGTAAGATGTCATCTCACACGCAACCTGCTCGTGGCATCGTCACACAAAAACAATCAAAGAATTACTTATTGTTTACACGAACATTAACATTACTGAAGCTTTATGCATTCTCGTTTCGACGTTGACCAGGACTGACGCGAATGAAACAAAGAAGGAGCTTATCAAAACATAAAAACGAAAATGAGACAATGCAAAGGATGAACTGTTTCATAGCATATTTGTAGATGCTATAACAATAGTTTGCTGCTGTTCTGTTGTGAGTTAGTTACGCTCTTAAGGCCTGTATTACACTATCATATTTCTTTGTCAAAGGAGATACGTCATATATTTATGTTAAAGAAATCTGATGGTGTAACACGGAACTTGGTCAAACCTCATCTGTCGTCAAATAAATATCATCAAATCTAGGGTCTCACCGTAGATTTTATCATAAAAGTCGTTCGTCTACTGTTAACTGCAATGTGAAATGTAACCTCTTGGAGCGCTGGCGTCGCTACAGCTATTTGACGTCTCTTAGTGCTTGTAAACATGGCTTCAAAGTCGGTGTGTTCCTTCGACCTTTTTCTTTTTTTTTTTTTTTTTAATACACTAAGGTAAGGGGAAGGGGATGAGCAAGGGGCACTATGCATGCTGCTAATTGTGTGTTGATGGACAAGTGAAATATGTTGCAGTAACAGCTACAGCCATCCACGTCTACTTCTGGAAACATCCAGGCAGCTTTACAGCAAGCCGAAATAGAGGATGTTGTCACACTCTAAAATAAAAAATTCTTTCTTAGCTTTCCATTCTGCTTTGTCTATTTTTGAAGTCTGGATGTCACAAGTTAAAAAGCGCTTCATCTGTTTCGTGCTCTTTATTAATTTGGACCACTAATTCCATTGATTATATTATTCAAAAATAAAACTAGTTCTTATAGCCCATATAGTGTACCAAACATTTGCTTATCTTTACATATCCCCAATTCACAGCTTTATAAATCGCTCCACACGTTCCTGGAGTTATTTTGGTAAATGTGCAGTGTGATATTCGAGTGTTATGTTGTAAACTAGAGTAGCTCTCTCCTGTATCAAGCTATCCCAGTGTATTCTGCAGATATAGCATTTCTCAAGAGAGTATTCTGTTTTGTAATATGAGAAGCCACTTCACTGGGCAAATACTGAAATACACCATTTATAATGGATCAAATCAGATATACCTTATCCATTTGTAAGCAATTTATGTATAATACTTGACATCCTCCACTTGCAACTCTCGTAACAAATTTTTCTGAATGCTTTTACTATCTCGACGTAATATATATGGCTTTATCCAAGAATGTTTTCTTTTCTTCCGCCGCTTTTCTTCCAAATAAACTCACAATCCAATTGTGGTACTAGCATCTGCAGCGCATATCACAAGTTGTTATCCGCCATCTTGAAATTTGACGAAAAATATGACGACAGTGTAATACCACTTTTGACGAATACTTGATCATATTCCTTTGTCAAAAAATTAAGATAGTGTAATACTGGCCATATGTATCAGCGATGTACACTTTGGGCAGTAACGTGTTTCCATTAATAATAATGCTTTCTCCCGAGGATTTTATAATTTAATGAGGAATACGGATAGTGCTGGGCATTTAAGCAGATAGGTAGTCCTTTAATAAATCAGTTTTGATCATTCGTCTACTACAACACGTACATCTAGGTCACGTATTATAATACAGAAAGCTGGTGCCACTTACAAACAAAATTTCTTAATTCACTCTGAGAGAACGTTGCCCTTTTAAGCAGGGCTAGTTGTGATAAACGGCGGGTGGCAACGAGTTTGCGGAAATGGGGTGCACTCTGTGTCTAATGGGTGCCGTCACTGAAGCTGTCGATAGTGACCGAAAAACAGAGACTGCTCATCGAGTGCGGCCTTTCTCCAACAACCTGGTCTCTGAAGGCTTGCACACTATATGAAGCAAAATGACTGGCAAGCATAAAGCTTAGTTTACGTCTTAAGCTTCGATAAGAAAAGATTCGCAACTGACAGGAAATTTTAGAAATATTTAATTACTGGCACAACCAAATACACACACCAAAAAAAGTTTTGCATCACCTCGGTTCCAAGAGTTCTGAAATCCGTACAGAAAATTGGAATGGAGATCAACATAAACATCAATTCCGCCCTTTTTATTGCTCATGCCTCTGAGCACTATGGGACTCAACTTCTAAGGTCATCAGTCCCCTAGAACTTAGAACTACATAAACCTAACTAACCTAAGGACATCACACACATCCATGCCCGAGGCGCGATCGCGCGGTTCCCGACTGTAGCTCCTAGAACCGCTCGGCCACCCTGGCCGGCTATTGCTCATGAAAACCACACATTGCATGTTGTACCACCATACAGCGAGACCTTCAGATGTGGTGGTTCAGATTGCTGTACACATCAGTACCTTTAATACCCAGTACCACGTCCTCTTGCATTGATACATTCCTGTATTCGTCGTGGCATACTACCCACAAGTTCATCAACGCACAGTTGGTCCAGATTCCTCAACGGCGATTTGCCATAGATCCCTCATAGTGGTTGGTGGGTCACGTCGTCGATAAACAACCCTTTTCAATCTATCCCAGGCATGTTCGATAGGGATCATGTCCGGAGAACATGCTGGCCACTCTAGTTGAGCGATTTCGTTATCCTGAAGGAAGTCATTCGCAAGATGTACACGATGGGGACGCGAATTTTCGTTCATGAAGACGAATACCTCGTCAATATGCTGCCGATATGGTTGCACTGTCGGTCGGAAGATGGCATTCACGTATCGTATAGCCGTTACGGCGCCTTCCATGACCACCAGCGGAGTACGTCGGTCCCACATAATTCCACCCCAAAACATCAGTGAACTTCCACCTTGCTGCACCCGCTGGACAGTGTGTCTAAGGCGTTCAGCCTCCAAACACGGACGATTACCGGGTTGAAGACATACGCAACACTCATCGTGAAGTGATCGTGATGCCAATCCTGAGCGGTCCATTCGGCATGTTGTTGGGCCCCTCTGTACTGCGCTGCATGGTGTCGTGGTTGCAAAGATGGACCTCGTCATGGACGTCGGGAGATAAGTTGCGCATCATGCAGCCTATTGCGCACAGTTTGAGTCGTAACACGACGTCCTGTGGCTGCACGAAAAGCATTATTCAGCATGGTGGCGTTGCTGTCAGGGTTCCTCCGAGCCATAATCTGTAGGTAGCGGTCATCCATTGCAGTAGTAGCCCTTGGGCTGTCTGAACGAGGCATATCATCGACAGTTCCTGTATCTCTGTATCTCCTCCATGTCCGAACAACATCGCTTTGGCTCACTCCGAGACGCCTGGATACTTTCCTTGCTGAGAGCCCTTCCTGGCACAAAGTAACAATGCGGGCGCGATCGAACCGCGGTATTGACCGTCTAGACATGGTTGAACTACAGACAACACGAGCCGTGTACCTCCTGCCTCGGGGAATGACTGGAACTGATCGGCTGTCGGACCCCCTCCATCTAATAGGAGCTGTTCATGTATGGCTGTTTACGTCTTTGGGTAGATTTAGTGACATCTTTAAACAGTCAAAGGGACTGTGTCTGTGATACAATATCCACAGTCAACGTCTGTCTTCAGGAATTCTGGGAACTGAGGTGATGCAAAACTTTTTTTGGTGTGTGTACTATTTCACACTAAGCGACAGGTGCGAGTTTGTCATTAATTATTTTTTTTATATCAGTTGTGAGAGTACAACGGAATACATAGCAGATGGTCTATATTTCTTCCTTGTTGACTGACGGAGCTGTTGCCTGTAATACGTGTATGAGAAGAAACACCGCGTTTTAAATGTGGTAAAACAGAAACAATTAATATGTTCAGCGGTCTCGTTCATTCTATTACGTCTTCTCGAAAGGAAAGACTGAGGGTTAGTGTTTAACTTACCGTCGACAATGATGCCATTAGTGAAGGGAGCCAAACTCTGACTGGGGACTACTGGAGAAGGAAGTCTGACGGGTCCTTTTCAAAGTGACCATCCCGACATTCGCCTTGAGCGAGTCATCGATTGCGTGGAAAAGCCTACACCCGGATGGTCAGACGGGGTTTGAACTACCATTATCTCAGTACACCAAGTGTTATTCCATGATACGCAAGCTTGCCCGTTGAGACCTGCTCAAACCAGTTCCGTGGGATTTACATACTTTATGTGTTACACTCCGCTCGCACTACATACATCAATTATTGTTTAACTGACTTTCTATTCGAATCTGCAATTTATATGAGGCTTTTAGTCAGCCATTTGTGAAAATTACTCAGAAAAAATTTATTTGGTTCAAACAATAATCCGTTTGTTTCGCCATCATTAATCCTAAAGCTTTTATCCGGTCACTTTACTGAATTATATATTGTTCACTAATCTGTCTAGTTACACTAAAATGTTTGCAGATTAATTCTGTATCAGATGTGTAGGTCTTAAAGCGATGTTGCGTGTGCGCCTCCGATTATATCATGACGAGTCAAGCCAGCAAATTAAATCGTGAGTTATCCATAATGATAGAGACTAAAAAAAACCGTCGTTGTGTCAGCAGGACTCAGAGGATCTGTTAGTTGTCATTACCTGTCTTGTCCTATCCACCGATTATTCTCCAGAAAGGTTATCGTTGCATTCATGGCGTATTCCACATACGAAATAGACGTCTTAGTTGGAACTAATAATTAGAAAACAAGAGGCTTCATACTAAAATGAACATAATCTGAAATTACTACCGAGTATGATCAGTGATATTAGTTTCACTCATCCTCTCTCCTGTCTTGGGTACAGACAAGACATCGTTATGAAAATAATTACATAAATTTACGAATAACTTATTTGTTAAAAAAATATTACACTTAGATTTAATTTAATATCCCTGTCTTTGACCCACATAATTATACTTAAAGTGTCCACGCCTTTGGGTGTCGCACTGCACTCACACAGCTTTCGGTGGAAAGTTTATCACTGACGTCTTTAATTACAACGAAAGTCCTCACAATAATCGATTGGCATATGTGTCGAATCATTTCTGTAGTTCGCTTCAGAACTCTGTGATTAGTGTAGTTATTAGGCTAATCGTAGTTTATCCACCTGGCCACAGTGAGAAATTTTCTTTTAATATCCTACAACTTACTAATCCAACCACACCACCAGTTCTCAATTTACCATATGCGATGAAGCTTTCTGCTGACGTTGCTGTATTGTGCCTGTACGGTTACGATGGCGCCTATATTTAATGCGCTTTAAACTCGGCTCGCGAATTTTCGTCGAAATCGATGTTATTCTCCGTGCACCGCCCACAATCACTGGTGCTTAATCAGGTCTGACTGATTTTATACAGTAAACAGCTTTAGTATCGGTAAGTCGTAATAACATTAAATGCAGCTACGTGAGATAAACCACAAAATTAACACTATTTACCTTGGTTCCATAATAAACTAGGAATGTTATCTTGCAGTTGTATTAAGTCTATAATTATCTTCTGCTTTCCCTGTTCGTTCTTTCTAAATTGCCTTTGTGCACCTACGTCACATTTCCCGACACGTCAGCACAACGAACCGTTCTGAAAATGACGCACTTTAGAGAAATCATTACTGCAGCGTTTCACTGAAACTGCACATTTGCGTAGCTCTTGGATGCAAATACGAAAAGCGCATCTACAGCATGTTAGCTTCGCAAACACTGAGTTCAGTATGGTGGCTAATCGGTTTGCTTACGTCAACCATTTACAGCTCAGAACATGTGACCTCAAGGAAGCTTCACTATTTCGTCGCACGAAAACACACATACTGTCCGGGTTGAACATACACGAAAAACTTGTACGTTCAGAATTGAAAACACGAAAAACATGTAGGTTCAGAATTGAAAACACGAAAAACATAATGTATGCAGCATGAATAAAACAGGTATTGTAAATGTCTCAGATTAAAATACAAGCAGTACAGTATGAAGTAATGGCACGTCGTACATTCTTTGGATCCTGAGGAAGGTAAAGACTCTACGTTGCCCACAATTTTTGCTTCAAAAAGATACAAAAAAATTGCAGGCGTGGAAATGTTCCAGGAGCACACTATGATCGAACTAGTCTATCACCGAATTTTGCACGTTGGCAAAGCTTACATGCCACATAAACAAAAAGTTATGTAATGAATCTTTCGAGTTATATGCTCTGTGGAACACGTACTCAGCCAAGGAATCCCAAAAATGATCGGTGTTTTTGTCAAATCACGAGATGACGCCTCTGATGTCCTGCCAGATTCTCTCCAAATTCTGTGTCTAAACGGAACGATCTCTCAGATCCTTGGAGATTACATTAATGTTCAGCCTTACGTGCCGCAGAACCTCGCATGACTGCCAGCGGATGTTTATGATTGTCGTCTCGGGGAAGATTTTTTTCCTTGATTATTCTTATCGAGAATTCCGTAGTCACTACATCCAAAGGAAGAGGGAAGACTTTTGTAGATATTCGCTAAGTTCCACGGAGCATTCAGTGCCCGAAGACTTTGTGGCCTTTGCCGTTGTTTCATTATCCAAATTGCAGCTCGTCTATTTTAAAATTGATTTCTTGTCCCCATAACTGTGGTGAATTGTTAAGCATCTACTCGATACGCATTTCACGACCAAAGGAAGACCAGTTAATTTACCGTAAGCGTAGAAAAGCTGTAATTTGAGATAAGTCTCTCCCTATTCCGATAACCCTTGGACATTCACGTGACGCAGAAGCCAGATACTTTTCCTGTCATACCTGAGTTAGGAACGAGGAACGAAGTAGCGTCCAGCGCATTCCGCTTAATGTACAGTGTACGTTAATTACCCAACTTCCGTCGGAGCCAACAGCGGTATGTCTCCTCATTTGGCATAAATGTTAGCGAAGACTGGCATTACGGCATACCGCTTGGTAACACAATATGCGCCACAATACATAACCATAAAGTAGCGATATTCAACCTGTTCACAGCCCCTTCTCCTACTAAAAACCCACTGCTTTCTATATTGCATAGTCACATCACAGTCACAGCACAGTCGCAGATAGACGCAAAGGGATAATTTGCTGGTTGGGATTTTACAGCCGGAGGCTACATAACAGCGTAGTCAAACGTTTCACCCCCACCCCCTCCGATACAATATTTTATAGTGTGGGCTCTAGTACTTTACACAAACAGGCTAAGTGACTCCAATGTGTTTTATCGAACGTCAGCCTGTATACCCTGACTGGTCCCTACAGCATCACTACTCCGGTCATAATTGATCTGCTATGATATTTGTATTTCTCTTTTCCATAATCATTTCACTAAATGTTCCATGTGTATCTTTCATTGTTTCACAAGTTAATGTATGTATATCGTTGTTGTTGTTGTTGTGGTCTTCAGTCCTGAGACTGGTTTGATGCAGCTCTCCATGCTACTCTATCCTGTGCAAGCTTCTTCATCTCCCAGTACCTACTGCAACCTACATCCTTCTGAATCTGTTTAGTGTATTCATCTCGTGGTCTCCCTCTACGATTTTTACCCTCCATGCTGCCCTCCAATACTAAATTGGTGATCCCTTGATGCCTCAGAACATGTCCTAACAACCGATCCCTTCTTCTAGTTAAGTTGTGCCACAAACTTCTCTTCTCCCCAATCCTATTCAATACCTCCTCATTAGTTATATGATCTACCCATCTAATCTTCAGCATTCTTCTGTAGCACCACATTTCGAAAGCTTCTATTCTCTTCTTGTCCAAAGTAGTTATCGACCATGTTTCACTTCCATACATGGCTACGCTCCATACAAATACTTTCAGAAACAACTTCCTGACACTTAAATCAATACTCGATGTTAACAAATTTCTCTTCTTCAGAAACGCTTTCCTTGCCATTGCCAGTCCACATTTTATATCCTTTCTACTTCGACCATCATCAGTTATTTTGCTCCCCAAATAGCAAAACTCCTTTGCTACTTTTATATCGTTTACATTTACATAATGCTACAGACAGCAGGTAACTATAGTTAGATTTCATTTAACACAAATCATAGGATTGTACATTATCAATAATGAATAAGTTTAACCTTTCATGATGTTTATTTTATTTAAAACATTTAGCTTGTAATATTCTGTGTTGATGTAAGAAGAATCGCAGTTAACTTTCCTTTGGCACCGTGATACAGAAGTGGTAGCATGAAAACACCATGTAGAGTACAGAGTTCTGAGTAACTACCATTCATAATATTCGTCAATACCTCAAATATATTTTTACATTTTAGTGCTATAAATAAGGATTCACCTTCAACAACCAATGACGAACGTAAATAGTGGTAGTCCCATTCATGGACACATAACCAATGGTTTCGTATTTTATTTTTTACTGGTGGAGAAACCTGGCGTTTGTCATGCAGCAGCTGCTAGGCAAGGAACAGCAGCATCAGGGAAGTGACCGATTTCTTGATATTTTACGAGTTCCTAACCAGGAGCGAGTTATATAATGTCATCTGTGTGCTTTGGTAGTTTAGTTTTTGTGTTTCTGTTTGGTAATTTAATTTTTAATAGACACAGCTCTTCCGTTTTCGTTTGTATCGGAAAGTAACCGATTTAGTGACCTTTTACGCGTTCCTAACAAGAAGCGAATTATTTAGTCTCATGTGTGTATTTTGGTAGTTTAATTTTTGAATCTCTGCTTGTTAATCTAATTTACTGGAATCAGTTCTTGCGTTTTTGTCAGTGTCTACAGTAGAGTTCAACAGCACTTGTCGATAGTCCTCTGTTCGTCTGTGTAATGTAGTTTTGCACAGTTTTTAGTATGGATAGGGACTGTGAATGCCATGTGCAGATGCGAGTTGAGTTGGTGACACTTCGCTCTCAGCTCCAGGCTGCTTTGGCTTCGGTTACACAGCTTGGGGCTGCCAAGCATGGGCATCACTGTTGCAGGTCGGCTGTGAGGATTTTTTTTAGGTCAGAGTGTATCGCGGAAACACAAAAAGTGTGCAGGTCGAACACAGGAATAACGTAAATTTATAAATCACCGGTATAACAGTTGTAAATTGTCGTGTCTGTGTTGAGAAAGTACCAGAGCTCCAAGCACTAATAGAAAGCACTGATTCTCAAATCGTTATAAGCACTGAAACGTGGCTAAAGTCGGAGATAGGTCCAGCTGCAATTTTTGCGAAGGACCTAACGGAGTTCATATTGGATGGACCAAATGCAATTGGCGATGGCGTGTTTATCTTGTAGTAAAAAGAAAGTACATAGTTCCTGTGAGTTAGTATGGGCAGAGGTCATTCTTGGCAGTGGGAATACAATGATAAATGGATCACTTTACCGAGTTCACAACTAATATCATACAACTGCTGGAAGGTTCAAAGAAAAGTTTAGTCTAATTTCAACCACGCACTCGACTCACATATTTATAGTTCGTGGTTACTTTAATTTACCCTCGATATGTTGGCGAAAATACATATTCAAATCTGGAGGTACGCACAAAACATCATCCAAAATTGTGCTCAATGCATTCTCTGAAACTTATTTCGAGCAATTAGTTCATGTGCCCACTCGAATAGTAAACGGTTGAGGAAACAGACTTGACCTTGAAGCAACAAGTAATCCTGAACTAATAACGAACATGAAAACGGATCCAGCGATTAGTGAACATAGGGTTGTCGTTGCGAGCCTGAATACCATTACTCACAAATACACTAAAAGTAAACGAAAAATGCAGCTATTAAAAAGAAAATCCGTTGAAAATTCGATTGACACCTTCCTGAGAGAATCGCCACTTCTTCCAAATCAACAATCTAAGTAAGTGTAAACTTGAATTCAACGAAATAATGTCGGCAGCAATTGAAATGTTCGTACCAAATAGATTAACAAACGATGAAGCTGATGCCATTGAGAGACAAAACAGGTCAGAACATCGTTGCAGACACAACTAAAAACGCCTGCCAAATATAAACGAACGTTGAATCCCCAAGGTTGGCGATCTTTTACAGAAGCTCGAAATTTAACGCGGACTCAAATGCGAGATGCTTATAATAGTTTCCACAACAAAACTTTTTCTTGAAACCTGGCAGAAAATCCAAAGAAATTCTGATAGTATGTAAAGTATGCAGAGACAAGACAAATCAATGGCTTCTCTGCGCAATAGCAATGAAAATACTATTGATGACAGTGCTGGTAAAACAAAGATACTGTCCACAGCCTTTCGAAACTCCTTCACCAAATACGACGAACTAAATATTCCGGAATTCGAATCAAGACCTGCTACCAATATGAATAACTCAGAAGTAGATATCCTCGGAGTAATGAATCAAGTTTTATTACTTAATAAAAGCAAGTCTTTCGGTCCAGTGTGTACACCAATTAGGTTCCTTTCAGAGTATGCTGATGCAATAGCTCCACACTTAACAATCAGATACAACGGCTCTCTCGACGAAAGATCCGTACCGAAAGACTGGAAAGTTGTACAGTTCACAGCGATACTCAAGAAAGGCAATAGGAGTAATCCCCTAAATTACAGGCCCATATGGTTAACGTCGATATGCAGCAGGATTTGAAAATATATAGTGTGCTCGGACATTATCAATTAGGGCCGGCCGGTGTGGCCGTGCGGTTCTAGGCGCTTCAGTCTGGAACCGCGTGACCGCTACGGTCGCAGGTTCGAATCCTGCCTCGGGCATGGATGTGTGTGACGTCCTTAGGTTAGTTAGGTTTAAGTAGTTCTAAGTTCTAGGGGACTGATGACCACAGATGTTAAGTCCCATTGTGCACAAAGCCATTTGAACCATTTTATGAATTAGGTCGCAGAGAACGGCCTATTGACACATAGTCAACAAGAATTTAAAAAACATCTTTCTTGTGAAACACAGCTAGCTCTTTGCTCACATGAAGTGCTGAGTACCATCGACAAGGGATTTCAAACTGATTCCGTATTTCTAGATCTCAAGTAGCCGTACCTCACAAGCCGCTTGTAATGAAACTGCGCATTTATGGAATATCGTCTCAGTTATGCGAATGGATTCGTGATTTCCTGTCAGAGAGGTCTCAGTTCGTAGTAACTGGCTGAAGTCATTTGTAGCATTCCCCAAGGTATATAGGCCCTCTGCTGTTCTCTATCAATATAAATGATTTAGGAGACAATCTGAGCAGCTGTCTTAGGTTGTTTGCAGATGATGCTGTCGTTTATCGGTTAGTAATGTCATCAGAAGACGAAAAAAATTACAGAACGATTTAGAATAGATATGTGTGTGATGCAAAAATTGGCAGCTGACCCTAAATAAAAAAAGGGTGAGGTTACCCACATGAGTGCTGCATGGAATCCGTTAGACTACGGTTACACGATAAATAAGTTAAATCTAAAGCCCCTAAATTCGACTAAAAACGTAGAAACTATAACTGCGAACAACTTAAATTGGAAAAACACATAGAAAATATTGTGGGGAAGGTCAACCAGAGACTGCAGTTTATTGGCAGAACACATAGAAGATGCAATGATCTACTAAAGAGACTGCCTACACTACACTTGTCCGTCCTCTTTTGGAGTACTGCTGCGCGGTGTGGGATCCTTACTAGGTAGGACTAACGGAGAAAATTCAAAGAAGAGCAGTATGTTTTGTATTATCGAGAAATAGGGGAGAAAGTGTCTCGGACATGATACAAGATTTGAGGTGGACATCAACAGAACAAAAGCGCTTCTCGTTGAGGCGAGATCCTCGCACAAAGTTTGAATCACCACTGTCGGCGTGCCTGTAGCTCTTGCCACGTAAACGAAAGCCGCAACAGTGGCCACCATCATAGCAGTCAGTGTCAGTCAGGACGTCTCACTGTGCCTGTGGATACTTGTCTTGCTGCAAACAAGTCCACAAACTGAAGGCAGCAATCGAGTTAACAATATGTGTGTCATCTCGGCCGCTAGTCACGCAGGGCTGTGAGATCCTGCATGGTGTTAAGGCCGTCCTGAAACAATTAATTCGATATTTCCATGATATTTGTATTACACCGTTCACAGACTCTATCGGCTACAATCTTGAAGCTGTCCATTTGTGACAGACTCTGGTAACGGGGATCGACAAAAATGTGGGAACACCAACAACACATTATCATGCTTAATACAGTGTAAGAAAACCGTTGGTATTCAAAATAGCTTGCAGTCGACTCGGAATGGCTAAATTCTGGTCCTGTATGTTTTTCCAAAATATTGGCACGTTCAGGCAAGGCAACCTTCTTTCCAAAGTAGACCACGAAGGCTCAATAATATTAAGATCTGCTGACCATAGTGACCAGGGACGATGCGACGCTCTATCCTCGTGCTGGAACTACCCGCCTAGGACGATGCGAGCTGTTTTAATAGGCATTCTGGCGTCTTGAACACAGCATCACCAAACGGTAAATAACATTGTATCATGGCATAGAACTGATCAGCCAAATAGTCACATAATATTTGGCAGTAACGCCACCTTTCAGAGTAAATATGGGGCTTATGGAGTTCCACGATATGGTTGATCACCGGAGGTCCCACCATGTTTCACTCGTGGGGCGTAATCTCGGCTAGAAGTTGGAAAATACGTGAAACAAGACTCATCCGACCAAACGGCAGTTTTCCATTGCTTCACAGTCCAGGTTTTATGGTTTCGGCACCACGATTTTTAGTTACGGTGCAATACCACAACCCTTTGAGATCCTATATCCTTTTACCAGTCTCATCCCCCTCTCCAGAGGAGGGCATGTGTGTAATATCAGAACTGCTACTTTGATTTTGTCTTTTCTGGTTATCTTGATTCGAATACACTGAAGATTTTCTTTTGCAGCAAATTAATAATTTGCATTAATTTGAGCTATTGTTTTGACATTGTTTACGTTGGGCCTCACCAATATGCAGAATGAAGGAAACATGTTGGACTAAAAATTGATGTATCATCACAATTTGTACATTATACAAACTTCAGGCAGATGGTAGGAATAATTTTGCTATTGTAATTGTGGAGTAATTAACGGCCTCGCGGGATTAGCCCAGCGGTCTAGGAGGCTGCAGTCATGGACTGTACGGCTGGTCCCGGCGGAGGTTCGAGTCCTCCCTGGGGCATGGGTGTGTGTGTGTGTGTGTGTGTGTGTGTTTGTTCTTAGGATAATTTAGGTTAAGTAGTGTGTAAGCTTAGGGACTGATGACCTTAGCAGTTGAGTCCCATAAGATTTCACACACATCTTTCAGTAATTAACGATTGAAGTTCCGATATTTCTGGCTATCGAAAGACAGCTATGTTTATGTTTTCAAACTAGAAACAAATTGTATCCATAATAGAAATATGAAATTATAATTTTTCAGTCAGAATTAAGCATACTTATGTTTTCATTGGTGTTAGTTAATGGAACTGTAATTGCGACTATATGTAAATGTAAAATGTTACTCGTACACAATTTAATTAATTGAATCTAGGCCTTTCATTCAATAAAACTAATCTGTATTATCATCTGAAAGTGGTAGGGTGATTATATTTTAAGTAAGTAAAATAGTATATGCAAATTAACGAAACTGGTTGTTGTAGCGATAAAACGTGTAATCTGTAGTCTTAATAGAAACAGGTTCTTTCCTGTCTGTGTATGAAATTATTCGGTGTCATTTCATGTAAATTTCTATTTAATTTGAGAAGATGTATGTAAAAGTTTGAAATGTTAAACGTAAAAATCTAACATGTAACAATGTCAGTAATACTTTAGAATCATACAAATAGAGGTGATTTGTACACCGCCATGTCTCACTAGGAGTTCAGTTTGACGTCAGTCATGAGACAGTGTTAAGTCAATTTTACATGTAGTTCGGCACCGGACATCTAGCGTGCGAAATAAAACTCGTTGCGAACACGAATTCCTGGAGCTTATTTCTACCATTGCATGATACCTGAGTGGCGGTGCAGTAACATCGAGATGAACCTACAGCAGAATTAAGAAGCAGCACCCCGAATTACACTAGATACGTATTATTTATTTAGTGGAGGACATCCGTAATAACCCCTCCCCCCCCCCCCCCCCCCCAAGAACCATGGACCTTGCCGTTGGTGGGGAGGCTTGCGTGCCTCAGCGATACAGATAGCCGTACCGTAGGTTCAACCACAACGGAGGGGTATCTGTTGAGAGGCCAGAAAAACGTGTGGTTCCTGAAGAGGGGCAGCAGCCTTTTCAGTAGTTGCAGGGGCGACAGTCTGGATGATTGACTGATCTGGCCTTGTAACACTAACCAAAACAGCCTTGCCGTCTGGTACTGCGAACGGCTGAAAGCAAGGGGAAACTACAGCCGTAATTTTTCCCGAGGGCATGCAGCTATACTGTATGATTAAATGATGATGGCGTCCTCTTGGGTAAAATACTCCGGAGGTAAAATAGTCCCCCATTCGGATCTCCGGGCGGGGACTTCTCAAGAGGACGTCGTTATCAGGAGAAAGAAAATAGGAGTTCTACGGATTGGAGCGTGGAATGTCAGATCCCTCAATCGGGCAGGTAGGTTAGAAAATTTAAAAAGGGAAATGGATAGGTCAAAGTTAGATATAGTAGGAATTAGTGAAGTTCGGTGGCAGCAGGAACAAGACTTCTGGTCTGGTGAATACAGGGTTATAAATACAAAATCAAATAGGGGTAATGCAGGAGTCGGTTTAATAATGACTAAAAAATAGGAGTCCGGGTAAGCTACTACAAATAGCATAGTGAACGCATTATTGTGGCCAAGATAGACACTAAGCCCACACCTACTACAGGAAAACAAGTTTATATGCCAACTAGCTCTGCAGATGAAGAAGAAATTGAAGAAACGTATGATGAAATGAAAGAAATTGTTCAGATAGTGAAGGGAGACGAAAATTTAATAGTCATGGGTGACTGGAATTCGGTAGTAGGAAAAGGGAGAGAAGGAAACATAGTAATTGAATATGCATTGGGGCTAAGAAATGAAAGAGGAAGCCACCTGATAGAATTTTGCACAGAGCACAACTTAATCATAGCTAACACTTGGTTCAAGAATCATAAAGGAAGGTTGTATACATGGAAGAAGCCTGGAGATACTGATAGGTTTCAGATAGATTACATAATGGTAAGACAGAGATTTAGGAACCAGGTTTTAAATTGTAAGACATTTCCAGGGGCAGATGTGGACTCTGATCATAATCTATTGGTTATGAACTGTGGATTAAAACTGAAGAAACTGCAAAAAGGTGGGAATATAAGGATATGAGACCTGGATAAACTGAAAGAACCAGAGGTTGTACAGAGTTTCAGGGAGAGCATAAGGGAACAGTTGGCAGGAATGGGGGAAAGAAATACAGTAGAAGAAGAATGGGTAGCTTTGAGAGATGAAGTAGTGAAGGCAGCAGTGGACCTAGTAGGAAAAAAGACGAGGGCTAGTAGAAATCCTTGGGTAACAGAAGAAATACTGAATTTAATTGATGAAAGGAGAAAATATAAAAATGCAGTATATGAAGCAGGCAAAAAGGAATACAAACGTCTCAAAAACGAGATCGACAGGAAGTGCAAAATGGCTAAGCAGGGATGGCTAGAGGACCAATGTAAGGATCTAGAGGGTTGTCTCACTAGGGGTTAGATAGATACTGCCTACAGGAAAATTAAAGAGACCTTTGGAGAACAGAGAACCACTTGTATGAATATCAAGAGCTCAGATGGAATCCCAGTTCTAAACAAATAAGGGAAAGCAGAAAGGTGAAGGGAGTATATAGAGGGCCTATACACGGGCAATGTACTTGAGGACAATATTATGGAAATGGAAGAGGATGTAGATGAAGATGAAATGGGAGATACGACACTGCGTGAAGAGTTTAACAGAGCACTGAAAGACCTCAGTTGAAACAAGACCCCGGGAGTAGACTACATTCCATTAGAACTACTGACGGCCTTGGGAGAGCCAGTCCTGACAAAACTCTACCATCTGGTGAGCAAGATGTATGAGACAGGCGAAATATCCTCAGACTTCAAGAATAATATAATAATTCCGATCCCAAAGAAAGCAGGTGCTGACAGATGTGAAAATTACCGAACAATCAGTTCGATAAGTCACGGATGCAAAATACTAACGCATATTCTCTACAGACGAATGGAAAATCTGGTAGCAGCTGACCTCGGGGAAGATCAGTTTGGATTCCGTAGAAATGTTGGAACACGTGAGGCGATACTGACCATACGACTTATCTTAGAAGCTAAATTAAGGAAAGGCAAACCTACGTTTCTAGCATTTGTAGACTTAGAGAAAGCTTTTGACAATGTTGACTAGAATACTCTCTTTCAAATTCTGAAGGTGGCAGGGCTAAAATACAGAGAGCGAAAGGCTATTTACAATTTGTACAAAAACCAGATGGCAGTTATAAGAGTCGAGGGGCACGAAAGGGAAGCGGTGGTTGGGAAGGGAGTGCGACAGGGTTGTAGCCTATCTCCAATGTTATTCAATCTGTATATTGAGCAAGCAGCGAAGGAAACAAAAGAAAAATTCGTAATAGGTATTAAAATCCATGGAGAAGAAATAAAAACTTTGAGGTTCGCCGATGACATACTAATTCTGTCAGAGACAGCAAAGGACTTGGAAGACCAGTTGAACGGAATGGACAGTGTCATGAAAGGAGAGTATAAGATGAACATCAACAAAAGCAAAACGAGGATAATAGAATGTAGTCGAATTAAGTCGGGTGATGCTGGGGGAATTAGTTTAGGAAATGAGATACTTAAAGTAGTAAAGGAGTTTTGCTATTTGGGGCGCAAAATAACTGATGATGGTCGAAGTAGAGAGGATATAAAATGTAGACTGGCAATGACAAGGAAAGCGTTTCTGAAAAAGAGAAATTTGTTAACATCGAGTATTTATTTAAGTGTCAGGAAGTCGTTTCTGAAAGTATTTGTATGGACCGTAGCCATGTATGGAAGTGGAACATGGTCGATAACTACTTTGGACAAGAAGAGAATAGAAGCTTTCGAAATGTGGTGCTTCAGAAGAATGCTGAAGATTAGATGGGTAGATCATATAACTAATGAGGAGGTATTGAATAGGATTGGGGAGAAGAGAAGTTTGTGGCACAACTTAACTAGAAGAAGGGATCGGTTGTTAGGACATGTTCTGAGGCATCAAGGGATCACCAATTTAGCATTGGAGGGCAGCGTGGAGGGTAAAAATCGTAGAGGGAGACCAAGAGATGAATACACAAAACAGATTCAGAAGGATGTAGGTTGCAGTAGGTACTGGGAGATGAAGAAGCTTGCACAGGATAGAGTAGCACGGAGAGCTGCATCAAACCAGTCTCAGGACTGAAGACCACAACAACAACATCCGTAATATGACGTGGTATTCTGTTTTATTGTGTAAAGCAACGATACACATCCCAAACTTCACCACACAAAAATCATTTTCCGCCACGTTATATTACAACACCCATTTGGCTCACTACTAAGTGTTTTTGAAATTACAGATCGCCCTGTAATGCTCCGCTTCTGGAGTACCTTCGTGTTGTTTTTGTGCTGACAGAGTTCGCGTGTGCGACATTCACTCTGCAACGACATCTGCGTCCTTCGACTCCTTATTTTTCGTCATTATCCTCTTGAATAACCGCCTGTCACGATCGCTCAATCCACACTTTCGCCCACGTTGTGACTTAGCGGACGATGTTTTTCTGTTTTTCGTTTTCCCTATAGGTGGTGTGACGGTGTCTCTTGAAACGCAAAACGTCTCGGCTCCCTCGGTTGCGGAAGCACCCACCATAAGAGCACAAATTATTTTCTCACGTTCGAATTCCCTATCCCGGATATAATTGGATCACAAGTAGGCAGAGCATTGTTCTTAACGCGAGTGACACTTGCAAGGTACTGAGGGCACTACACAGGTGCCGTTCGTGGCCATGTTCAACAGCGCAACCTGCATGCTTGGCTGTAATCTGCATTTATGTTGAAGCATGCATTTTTGGCTGTGTTTCTTTACTTTTGCCTATTCCCGTAGATGTTTCTCATTCTTAGTGGCGGCGTAAGACGATCTCACAAGTAGGCAACATTATAAGCCGATTTTTGAATAAGAAATCCAGTTCGTACGTACAGAAAGCAAGTAGCAATACCGCCACCTACATTGTGCACTTGTGCCGAAATGTTGCATATCCGAGCATATCGTAGAATTTAGCTCAGACTGACGTTTGTTCAGTGTCGCCTTCGTGGTATTGCAGTTTTAATGGCGGCGGGTGTAGATCACCTATACAACTACCTTTTAGACCTTGAGAGTTGACAATACTCTCTGAGGATTTAAAGGTTGGCTACAGCGCGCATACACAAGCTCTGGAATCTAAGATATTGTTGTAGCGCTTCGCAGCGCACGGATTAATAAATTTCAGTTTGGAAGCCAGTGTAGGAGCCCGGCTGCTGTGGTGCGCACGTGTGTTTGGCGAGGGGTCGTCGCCGAGCTGCCGTACTGCCGTGTCCGCCAGCAGCGACACAGGATTTGGTATTCAGTTGATATTTTTTATAATTTGCAGCGCGCTTATTAATTTAAAGAAAAGGGTTGGTGTATGTGCGTAGCAGTAGACGGTAATTTTGATAATGATAGGAGCTGAATTCTTAAGGGAAACCATTGTTAGGCAAATAGATAAGTATCAATTTTTGTTATTGATTTCTTTTTTAATTGTCAGGGAATTGTTTCACTATGTATTTAATTCAGAAGTATTTCAGTCTGTCTCAAGAGTTTGATTAATTTGTAATATTGCTTTAGTGCCAATGGTGGCAGATTTACATACGAAGCAATTGTTCAAAGAGCTTCTAGCGTTTTGTTAATTGAATGAGAAAGAATCGCTTTCAGAATATAGTTTTTGAAAAAAAGGAATTACTTGTTTGGGTTATCATTTATCGAGTTTAGATTTGACGAAGCCCTTTCTCTTGAATTATATGTAGTTGTAGTAAGCAGCAGCAGCCGCAGCAACAGCAGGAGCCGCCATACAGAACATGCATTGCACTCAGCATGAATAATAGGTTTTTTATGTTTTTGTTAAATGATGGAATGCAGCGGATCAAGCAGTGGCAGCAGAGAGACCAAGTAAGTTATCTGTTGCGCACAGAACCAATTAAAAAATAATAAAGTTTAGGCGATCTCTGTAATAGTAAAGTTAATAAGAGTAAAAGCACGAGATTTTCAGTAGGAAACACGAGATAAGAAGATAGAGTTCGCGACTTTCAACCTGAAACATTGTCTATCCTGTGAGACAGGTGTGGCTGAATCACGTGTTGGCTCTTTAGTCGGCAGAGCAGAACGGAACAGAACATCCTGGAAGGTAAGGGGGAGGGGGAGGGGGGGAGGAAGGGGGGGGGGGGCGGCAGCTGGGGTTCCGGAACGCTGGCACCTCGCGTGGCCCAAGTTTGCTGCGCAACTTGTTACCGAGATTTATAATGGCGCTACAAACAGCCCCCCTCCCCCCTCCCCCCAAGCACACACACCCCGGAGACCGGGGCTCCTTAGCTGCCCCCCCCCCCCCTCCCCACACCTCCAAACTTGCGCCGGATCCGGCAGGCACGCTGCAACGTACGGCGATACACGGGAGACGTCCTCTCCCTTTCGCCTACCTTCCTTGAGTACTTTATTAGCCAAGTGCTTCATTTTGTTTCGCATTCTGCCTAGCCCGAATGAACGTATTTGTCTAGCAGTGATAAATTACTACTTGTTAGACGTGTCCTTTGTAATCTGCTCCGCCTGTTATGCTCTATGGGGTTCCCTGAGATTGCTAACAACGTTATGGAGAACACAATAACAATTTCGATAAAGATGCGTAGAGACTTCGCAAAGTACAGCGTGATCATAATTAAACTTTCGCTACTTGACAGGGCCCCACGAAAACGTGGGACAACGAAAACATTGTAGAAACATTTATAAGGATATGCGGAAGAGAAATAACGAATAATCCATTGAAAGAAACATGTTTTAATTTCCACATGGAGGGATGACGTTTGTTAATTGTGTACCATGTTTACGGTTGACGTTACAACCGTTGCTCAATGTGACGATCATCTGCATCCATGGCAGCCTGGAACCGCACTACAGATACCGTTCCATAATTGTTCGCAACACTTTTTCTACTGTGGACCTTGGAATGTTCAGCAGTTGTGACACAGCACCCCCGCTCCACCGGAAAGATGGAATTGCAGGACACTAACGACGTAATCACAGACACCGATCCAGGTCCTTAAATTTCCCTCTTCCACCGTGATACCCCGATAGGTGTTTGCTCACGTCGACCACTGTCAATTAACTGAAACATTAACACATCAGCGATCAGCGGCAGACATTCTGGCGTATCGGATAGACAAGTATATCTGCAATGAAATGAAATGGCTCTGAGCACTATGCGACTTAACATCGGTGGTCATCAGTCCCCTAGAACTTAGAACTACTTAAACCTAACTAACCTAAGGACATCACATACATCCATACCCGAGGCAGGATTCGAACCTGCGACCGTAGCGGTCGGGCGGTTCCAGATTGCAGCGCCTAGAACCGCTCGGCCACACCGGCCGGCAAGTATATCTGCCCAACTGGTTATAAATAATCCTTTAATTATACACGGCGCCAATGAACCCAAATCTGACAAACCTAGATGAGCACTGCTGAGTAATGCCTCCCAAAATTTGATCAGCCAATTCTCTAGAACAAAGAAATAAAATCATAACGTCGGAACAGGAATGAGGAAAATAATTTCGGCCCGCTCTTGAACGTCAGGCATAGACTTACGTACTATTTGGCATGACCTCTAGCTACGCATTAAGCACGGCTTCATGTCTGTTTGTTGTGCGTAGCTAGAGCACTCCTTTAAATACCATCAACATATCAGGCGCCCAGACCAAGTACAGTGACAAATAACTAAAACAACCAAGATAGTTTTCAGTGGACTCAGGTATTCAATGAACGTGAACAAAACCCACCAAGAAACAATTCGACGACACCATTTCGTTCACTTTCAGTAACATTTAACAGACTCGAAGGAAATCTGTCCTTCAAATCTCCAGGAAGTACCAATCACTATCGGCAGCGGATCTGCTTTCAAACGGCGAAACACGCAGCAGCAGCTGCCCACGCTCCTTCGTCGTACCGACTCGGTCACTCACCAGCGCCACACGTCACAGTCGCTCACACAGCTGATATACCCAAACTCAAGCCCCAGCAGGGCGCGAGCGCCGCAGTTAAATAGCCATCCGCCAAAGATGCGAACAAGACAAGCAAGCATCGAAAATCGACTCACAACGATCGGGATGACAATCGATGGAGACTGGCGCCAGCAGCGCACCAGCTCAGCTACCCGTCTCTCCCAGGAGCACCTCTCACGTCGCCATTTAATTCGTACTTCCAAATCACGCTCCTCAACTGCGGAGCGGAAAGACACTCGCGAAGAGCAGAAGCACTGTCACTGTTGTTTACATAAAACAGCTTTATGATTAAGGACCCGCTTCACCGTTCTCACACCGAGCGAGCTGGCGCAGTGGTTAGCACACTGCACTCACATTCCGGAGGACGACGGTTCAAACCCACGTCTGGCCATCCTGTTTTAGTATTTCCGTGATTTCCCTAAATCGCTTCAAGCAAATGCCGTGATGGTTCCTTTGAAAGGGCACGGCCGACTTCCTTTACCATCGGTCCCTAATCCGATGGAACCAGTGAATTCGCTTTTTGGTCCCCTACCCCAAATCAACCAACCAATCAATCAGGTTCTGCAGGGTCTTTGGTTGCTATTGGGCAGAGCAGTTCGTCCTCCCCACGGGTCCATCCCTACTCGGTCTGCGGTAGAGGGTTATTGAGCTATTGTTGTATCTGAAAATAAGTAACCAAACACCTGTAAGCAACAAGAAATGGTGTTGTAAAAAGCATCATGTAAAAACAGAAAATAAAAAAATTAATTTAGCTGTAAATTAACTCTAAAATACTGCTGTGTTTGGCTGAGCGAGGTCTGGATTTGGCTTTGTTGATGCTTATAAGCCTACAGCATAACAGAGTTTATTCAGATCTTTCTGGTTTTCAGGTACTAGGTCACCTTTTTCTGTGGCAGAAGAAGCCAATTTAAGCTTCTGGATCTCTTCAGATAGTGGTGGTGCTTAGCCTGGGATGATGCGTTTGATGGCACTCATGCTGTGAAAAGTATTCCTGAAGTCGATAGTGAAAACGTTGACTTTGAAATTGTCTCAGCGTGTCAGATAGCTCCATCTGTTGTGGTTCATAATACATTTCTCTGAATCCCAAACCAGCTAGTAGATTGATCAAATTTTTTGATCCAGACTTCCCAGGAATGAAGAGAGCGATAGCATGTTTTATAGGTGATGTGAATGATCGATGACGAATGGCAGCAGTGAGGGCGTGGATATAGAAGTCGGCTGATTTTCAGTTTCCTGTTTTGCTCTTTCCTTCGCTGAAACGCCATCCACGAAGACACCATTTCCTCAGTCACAGTACAGAATTTGTCACACAGTCGAAAAACAGAACTATCGTATGCCATAGACACAATAACTTCTAAGATTATAGTGGCAGCTTCCCGTTCTGCTAGTTTGTCCATACACTTCGAAGACTTCCATGCATCATTCGAAATTTTTCACCTGACATACGGAAGCAATCAGTATTTTTTCCGGTGTGAATTGTGCTGAAAACAATGTGAACGCAATATTTCACAGTCTCTCCTTGAAATGGAAAAAAGAACACATTGACACCGGTGTGTCAGACCCACCATACTTGCTCCGGACACTGCGAGAGGGCTGTACAAGCAATGATCACACGCACGGCACAGCGGACACACCAGGAACCGCGATGTTGGCCGTCGAATGGCGCTAGCTACGCAGCATTTGTGCACCGCCGCCGTCAGTGTCAGCCAGTTTGCCGTGGCATACGGAGCTCCATCGCAGTCTTTAACACTGGTAGCATGCCGCGACAGTTGACGGACTTTGAGCGAGGGCGTATAGTGGGCATGCGGGAGGCCGGGTGGACGTACCGCCGAATTGCTCAACACGTGGGGCGTGAGGTCTCCACAGTACATCGATGTTGTCGCCAGTGGTCGGCGGAAGGTGCACGTGCCCGTCGACCTGGGACCGGACCGCAGCGACACACGGATGCACGCCAAGACCGTAGGATCCTACGCAGTGCCGTAGGGGACCGCACCGCCACTTCCCAGCAAATTAGGGACACTGTTGCTCCTGGGGTATCGGCGAGGACCATTCACAACCGCCTCCATGAAGCTGGGCTACGGTCCTGCACACCGTTAGGCCGTCTTCCGCTCACGCCCCAACATCGTGCAGCCCGCCTCCAGTGGTGTCGCGACAGGCGTGAATGGAGGGACGAATGGAGACGTGTCGTCTTCAGCGATGAGAGTCGCTTCTGCCTTGGTGCCAATGATGGTCGTATGCGTGTTTGGGGCCGTGCAGGTGAGCGCCACAATCAGGACTGCATACGACCGAGGCACACAGGGCCAACACCCGGCATCATGGTGTGGGGAGCGATCTCCTACACTGGCCGTACACCACTGGTGATCGTCGAGGGGACACTGAATAGTGCACGGTACATCCAAACCGTCATCGAACCCATCGTTCTACCATTCCTAGACCAGCAAGGGAACTTGCTGTCCCAACAGGACAATGCACGTCCGCATGTACCCCGTGCCACCCAACGTGCTCTAGAAGGTGTAAGTCAACTACCCTGGCCAGCAAGATCTCCGGATCTGTCCCCCATTGAGCATGTTTGGGACTGGATGAAGCGTCGTCTCACGCGGTCTGCACGTCCAGCACGAACGCTGGTCCAAATGAGGCGCCAGGTGGAAATGGCATGGCAAGCCGTTCCACAGGACTACATCCAGCATCTCTACGATCGTCTCCATGGGAGAATAGCAGCCTGCATTGCTGCGAAAGGTGGATATACACTGTACTAGTGCCGACATTGTGCATGCTCTGTTGCCTGTGTCTATGTGCCTGTGGTTCTGTCAGTGTGATCATGTGATGTATCTGACCCCAGGAATGTGTCAATAAAGTTTCCCCTTCCTGGGACAATGAATTCACGGTGTTCTTATTTCAATTTCCAGGAGTGTATGAGGTAATGTTCCCAAAACTTCCTCCAAGAACTCGTACAAGGTGAACTGGCAGTCGTCATTCCCCTGTATGTATCTGAATATTTTCTGCATTGAAACATTAATTTCTTCTTCCTTTGGGCGTTCGTGTGTTCTAGGTTTAGCTGCTGAGCCTATAAAGAACTTTTAAAATCAGTCTTCGTGATATCTTGCACCTGCAACGTGTAGATCCCCAACAAGTAGATATGTCTTCGGACGGTGTCTCGCTATTCATCCTCCCTCTCCACAGTACGACCTATGATTGTACCATCGGGACTGAAGGATTGAACACTGCAAACCACTGCGAACATTTTGCCACTTTTTATGGGTTTTTTGTTCTCTTTATCAAAAAATTTATCATCAACGGCTTCTGCACACGACATACAGCTGATTTTAAAATCAAATTTCGCTTCAGCTGAAAGCAAACGTTTGACTACAGCTGACGCTGAACGCTGTTCCCCTGGAAGTGCCACTATTAGAGACCTTTTAATTCCCTTAGCTCTGGTATACTCTTTCCTGCAAAATGTATGAGACGTACCGTTTTTTTTTCTCTCCGGCCGATGTGGCCGAGCGGTTCTAGGCGCTTCAGTCCGTAACCGCGCTGCTGCTACGGTCGCAGGATCGAATCCTGTCTCGGGCATGGATGTATGTGATGTCCTTAGGTTAGTTAGGTTTAAGTAGTTCTAAGTTCTAGGGGACTGATGACCTCAGACGATAAGTCCCATAGTGCTTAGAGCCATTTGAACCATATCAGTTTTCTTCTTTTCTCAAATAACTGGCTTTGACCAATACATGTACTCCTTTCCCACAACGTTTCACAGGTAATTGACAAGATCACACTCACAGATTAAACACTTCGCACCCATTATTATTTATAGGAACATATTTAATGTAAAAACTCCGAGCGGTCTAAGGCGCTGCACTCATGGACTGTGCGGCTGGTCCCGGCGGAGGTTCTAGTCCTCCTTCTGGCATGGGTGTGTGTGTTTGTCCTTAGGATAATTTAGCAGTTAAATGCGATACGATTTCACACATATTTTTTTCATTTTTTTTTTGTAAAAACTCGACGAACTGGAAGTCACTCCATTATTTACATATGGTCATACTGAACTTATTTTTCCTAATCACATAAAAGAACTAGACAGGAAATGCTGTGAAGGCTATGGTCGATTATTCTCTCTGTAAACTGAAGAACGAGAAATACTCTCTGTGGGGGGGAACTGATCTTCGCCATTGAAGAAAGCTACGACAGTCGTACAGGATGACCAACAATTAATTTTCCAATTAGCAGTGCAAGGCGGTGTAACTCAACTAAACTCCTCTCGAACAGGCCATGAAGGCCCAACGGCACCGACCGGCCGCCGTGTCATTACTAGTCCACAGGCGTCACTAGTTGCGGATGTGGAGGGGAATGGTGTCAACACACCGCTCTCCCGGCCGTATGTCACTTTAAGACACCGGAGCCGCCACCTCTCAATCAAATAGGCCCTCAGTTTGCCTCACAATAGCTGGTCACCGATGCAAGTGCTAGCCCAGCCGACAGGGCTTAACTTCGGTGGTCTGACGGGAACCGGTGTTTCCAATGCGGCAAGGCCGTTGGCTGTGTGGAGATTTACGTAGTTTTATTAGTACCTAAAATCTATATACCGTTTAGTGGAAAATGAACACTTCCCAGACGTGTCTGCGAACAACGCATTTTTTGGAAAATAAACACTCTCTAGGTGCGCCTAAGAGAAGCTGGCAACCGTCTGGGATGGAGACCCTTGCTTCGTGGGGTCACGACGTTCAGCAATGAGCACAACGACTTACGAGAGAGGTGCGTGCGCAGTGCGTCACCAGTGATTTGCAACGCGTGCTGCGGAAAGGTCGGTATGATTACGAAAAAAAGTGTAGTTATTTCCTGCAAAATATTCGTGTAGAGAGAGAGAGGACACTTGCTCGCTCTTCGTTTTGCAGACGAACAAACGAGGGAAGTAAGTAATCTTATTCTAGCGGCCTGTCTTCGCTCTCACTTCCACCCTCCACTACTGCTCCCTCTCGCTGCCACCAGTGACATCCCAACAATTTATCTCTCTATAAGACCCTACTGTACTCAGATGTGATACAATCATTTAATATTTGGTCTTAACCTACATTTAACAATAACCATTAACTTTATACAAAAATGCTGTTTTTAATATTTTGTGATTTTTTTCATCCTCTGCAACGCAGAAACCAATAGCTCTTGAAAAAACGTGAATAGGATCTTGTTTGTAGGAAATTTAATGTAGTTTAATTTTGTACTGAGAAACATTTTCGTTAGGAACCGCAGTTTTCGAGTTATTCAAGAAAAACTTTAAAATGGTGATCTCTAAACGTCCCCCACCCCAACGCTCACACCTCACGAATGTGGATTTTTGGTATGGAATTCATGAAACTTCTCCCTACCACTGTACAAAAATTTGTGACTACAATAATTTTTGCTCTATTCTCCCTTTTTTGGTTCTTCGTTGATTGGGCTATTGGCCGATGCCTTTGTGTGGTTCAGCATCATGGCGACAAGAATCTGTCTAAAACAAATAATCATGTAATATTAAAAGAGTATCAGTTTCAGGAAGCTTATGTGCTCCTAAATTAAAGTTTCAGTGTCTGCTGTCTTTTTATATTTATTTTATTATCTGATACTAGCAAATGGACTCTCGTGTGTCTTCATGTTTCTGTCGTGATTGAGGGCCCAGGCACTGACCGTCATTAACCTTATGAGTTAACGAGCAATGCTCTCTCATTTAAATATATGGCCGAAAGAGTAAGCCTACAGGAATTGGGAAACGAACCCTGTCGTCGAGGACCGCGTGCCACAAAGTGCGCAGATTCACCACGAGATGAGGAAATTCACAGGCGTCTATTGTCTATTGGGGCCTAAGCGCTGTAGTGTGCGAGAACCTACGTCAGAGGGAAACCGTTTGTGGCCAATGAGTCGTAGCAGTGTTAAGTACGGCGGACGTAAGATCTGCCATAAAGGGAAAGATTTATGGAAACTATTTAATTCTGTAGTAAATCAGGGAACGAAGACACAGTAATTTTAATGTACCATCCTTCATAGGTTTTCATGGTGATCCCTATAAAACTTGAATATTGATCATATGTATAATAGTGTAGGATTTACTGTTAAAGTGAAATTAACAACTTTTGTAACAAAGACCTGGATGCTAAAATCTGAACTCTTTGGTCGATCTTAACGGTCGGCATTTCATACACAAGCGCATCATTAAAATGACAAATGTTGTAAATATCAACTTTGTAACTTCATTTCTTTAAAAGATATAGTAAATTCAAATTGTCAGCATTTTCAGCTAAGCATCAGATCATCATTTCCTCCACACAAAACACAATGAATGATGACAGCATGCACCTTATTGAACCATTAGCTGACAGAATATTTGTTGTAAAGTTTAGTGCATAATAGTTACTTTTGTTCTTTATTTATTTAAAAGAAAGCACATTGGTGTAAGACTACTGGCCGTGACATTCAAAGTTAAGAAGGAAATTGTATTGGTTTTGTGTGAAAGAATTTAACGTTTATTATGTAATGGGTATTATTGTTACTTTATTTAGAAAATGAAAGTGGTCAAGTTTTGATTACTATGTTAAAATGTAAAATAATTTAGAATTTGCCGTAGCCAATCAGATGGACGGCTTCAGGAAAGGGAACTGCACTAGTCAGCTGAGCGAAGACGTTCCCCGTCCAGGAAAAGCGGCCGGGGACGGGCAGAGAGACAGTGCTGGTGGGGACGCGAAAGCGGACAGTTCGGCTGGAGACACGAAAGGGTACAGTTCGGATTGAGATGCGAAAGCGGACGGTCGGTCTTTAGGCAGCTAGGAAGTGAAACGACTTAGAACATTTCGCGTTGTGTGGTATCGCGGCGAGCAGCCGCGCGCCTGGTGTGAACTCGTAACTTTCCGCGTAGATAACTTGTATTTCACGATGAGATTGTGAATGATCGAACTGTGTCAAATGGATATGCTCTCGAGTGTAACAGTAACTCTAAATACTACCACTTTCGCTATTAGTTTGCTTTCTGAATAAACATTAGTCTAACCAAATCGCAACTGTGTGGCCTACATCATTTATGGGTCGTTAATTTAGCTCCCGATATTATTCTTACTGTTATTATATGGTATATTAACTTTGTATTTCACAAACTTCCCATCAGCCAGACAATTTAACTAAAGGGTCACAAGGGTCTAATTTAGGGCGTGTAATGCGACACGTGCGGTTCAACCCCTAGAGGAGTTTGAGCCAAGACATTTCGACGAAGAGGAACTGCGCTTTAGCCCGAACATTGTTGGGATGTTAGTCCGCAACCTGTTGTGTATATTTAATTTTGATTCTCTGTGTATGTTTTATAATTTGTCGAGCAACTGTCGGGAGGCCGGACGAAAACGAGCCGTTACTAGCTTTGCCTAATTTGTATGCTTGGAGCGCTTCGCTAGCCTGGGATTTCGTTGCTCATAAAGCTGCTTGGTAAGCCCCTCTGCTTCACAGACGTTTACACTATTTTAAACTTTGTGCTTTCTGCAATTACACATATTAGCGAAATACGCTGCTTCACAGCAGTCCATGTAAAGTTAAAAAAGAAAGAGTCTCATTCACAGACGTGTATATTATTTTAAGTTCACTGCTTGTACGTATGTATTAACTGGGGACCTAGAAACGACGGAGAGGCTTCGTCCCCGCCGTAGCCCTCAGTGGTACACAACACCACAACAGGCTACAGCAGCCCGCTCACCCCACCGCCGCCCCGCACCGAACCCAGGGCTATGAGTTCACTGCTTACTATGATATGCACAGTAAAGAAATAGTGATTCCCTTTGTCTATTTCACAGCCGTGTACGTAAAGTTATAAATTCTACTTCGTATGTAACTGATGCTTATACATCCTAAAAACTCCTTCACAGACATGTACAATATTGTAAAATTTGTGGCTTCTATGAAAATGCGTATTAACAAAATAACAATTCCTTTCGCTGTTTCACAGACGTGTAGGTAAAGTGACGGAGTTAACAGGTAACATTCGTAAACATGCCACTGTACCTTAACGAACTATTATCATCATTTTGTGTGCCTTGCAGACAATTTGTTGATCTGATACGGGAAACATTACTTTATGTGGCAATAAATTTATGATTCTCATCCTTTTGGTGGAATATAATTTAAAGCTATCCATCAACAGTGACTACAAAGACACCTGCATAAACAGTATTGGTCTGTAATGAGGGTTCAAAGGGCTTTGAGCACTATGGGACTTAACATCTTAGGTCATCAGTCCCCTAGAACTTAGAACTACTTAAACCTAACTAACCTAAGGACATCACACACATCCATGCCCGAGGAAGGATTCGAACCTGCGACCGTAGCAGTCCCGCGGTTCCGGACTGCAGCGCCTAGAACTGCATGTGGTCTTTAGTGATAGGAATCTAACTCCGTAAATAAATATGCGAAGTGATTTCGTGTGAATATTTGGAAATAACTATGGAAATTCTCTTGTTATTTATTAAGAGATACAATCCTACTACGAACATTTTTAGCTAAAGGATCGGTGGCGCAGTTGCCGAGAGGAAGTATGAATCTACAGGTAGGTCTCCCTTGCATCATTACACATTGTAAAAGTGTAGCATGTCTGGAGGGGAAGCTGTCAGAAAATCTGTTAAAAAATAACTTTGAGGGATAAAGCAAATAAAAAGTAAACATGTAAATAACTTGAGTGTATCATAACAAAGAGACAACCGACATTTACGGTCCAAGATGCCGTAAGGGCCCCATCACACCAGCTCAGATTTAAAGATAAGGTGCCAGTGTTGACTGACATACATGTAAGGATCAATATTACACCTGTTATACCTTCTCCACAGATAAACTTGACAAAGACAAATCGCCGAAACGAGCTCTTCGTGTAACTCGTATTACTACAATTAATTAAATAAATAGTTCAGCAAAAAACTCGTACTCAAAAAAAAATATGACGTTCCTTCAGTGCTTTCTATTCGATGGTGACCGTTGATCAGAGAGAAGGTTGTGGTCAGGAGTGTTCCAGTGAAGTGTGATGGAACCGCTTCTGTTCCCTACAAACATAAATCATCGGCAGGACAGGTGATTAGCAGTTTGCTATTTTTCGATCATGACACTGTGGTGTAGGGCAAGGTGTGGTCATTAAGTGACTGCAGGAGGATACAAGATGGTTTGAACTGAATTTCTAGTTGGTGTGACGAATGGTACGTTGATTTTAATGCAGAAAAATGTGAGTTAATTTAGATGACTACGGAAAAAAGCAAGATGGTGTAACGCTCGAATACAGCATTCGTAGTGTGCTGCTTCACACAGTCACGTCGATTAAATATCGAGGAGTAACAGAGCAATGCAACATGAAATGAAACGAGCACGGAAATGCGGTAGTAGGGAAGTTGCGTGGTCGACTTCGATTTCTTGAGAGAATTTTCGGACAGTGTAACTCATCTATAAAGGAGACCGCGTATGGAACACTACTGCAACACACTAGTGAGTGCTGGTCGTGTGTATGGGTCGGATTACAGGAAGACATCGAAGCAATTCAGAGGCGGGCTGGTACACTTGCTAGCAGTAGGTTCGATCAGCTCGCAGATATTACGGAGATGCTTCGCTAGCTTAAATGGAAATCCCAGGAGGTATAACTTCCCCTTTTTATATTGATTGTTTGTTAATGAATGAAGCTCAGGCTCTGGCTAGCTTGCGGTATAATGTTTGCGAGGAAAGTCAGAAAAAAAATAATAGTCTTGCTGCACTGTACAGGGTTATTACAAATGATTGAAGCGATTTCACAGCTCTACAATAACTTTATTATTTGAGATATTTTCACAATGCTTTGCACACACATACAAAAGCTCAAAAAGTTTTTTTTCGGCATTCACAAATGTTCGATATGTGCCCCTTTAGTGATTCGGCAGACATCAAGCCGATAATCAAGTTCCTCCCACACTCGGCGCAGCATGTCCCCATCAATGAGTTCGAAAGCATCGTTGATGCGAGCTCGTAGTTCTGGCACGTTTCTTGGTAGAGAAGGTTTAAACACTGAATCTTTCACAGAACCCCACAGAAAGAAATCGCATGGGGTTAAGTCGGGAGAGCGTGGAGGCCATGACATGAGTTGCTGATCATGATCTCCACCACGACCGATCCATCGGTTTTCCAATCTCCTGTTTAAGAAATGCCGAACATCATGATGGAAGTGCGGTGGAGCACCATCTTGTTGAAAGATGAAGTCGGCGCTGTCGGTCTCCAGTTGTAGCATGAGCCAATGCCGAACATCATGATGGAAGTGCGGTGGAGCACCATCTTGTTGAAAGATGAAGTCGGCGCTGTCGGTCTCCAGTTGTAGCATGAGCCAATTTTCCAGCATGTCCAGATACACGTGTCCTGTAACGTTTTTTTCGCAGAAGAAAAAGGGGCCGTAAACTTTAAACCGTGAGATTGCACAAAACAGTTAACTTTTGGTGAATTGCGAATTTGCTGCACGAATGCGTGAGGATTCTCTACCGTCCAGATTCGCACATGGTGTCTGTTCACTTCACCATTAAGAAAAAAATGTTGCTTCATCACTGAAAACAAGTTTCGCACTGAACGCATCCTCTTCCATGAGCTGTTGCAACCGCGCCGAAAATTCAAAGCGTTTGACTTTGTCATCGGGTGTCAGGGCTTCTAGCAATTGCAAACGGTAAGGCTTCTGCTTTAGCCTTTTCCGTAAGATTTTCCAAACCGTCGGCTGTGGTACGTTTAGCTCCCTGCTTGCTTTATTCGTCGACTTCCGCGGGCTACGCGTGAAACTTGCCCGCACGCGTTCAACCGTTTCTTCGCTCACTGCAGGCCGACCCGTTGATTTCCCCTTACAGAGGCATCCAGAAGCTTTAAACTGCGCATACCATCGCCGAATGGAGTTAGCAGTTGGTGGATCTTTGTTGAACTTCGTCCTGAAGTGTCGTTGCACTGTTATGACTGACTGATGGGAGTGCATTTCAAGCACGACATACACTTTCTCGGCTCCTGTCGCCATTTTGTCTCACTGCGCTCTCGAGCGCTCTGGCGGCAGAAACCTGAAGTGCAGCTTCAGCCGAACAAAACTTTATGCGTTTTTCTACGTATCTGTAGTGTGTCGTGACCATATGTCAATGAATGGAGCTACAGTGAATTTATGAAATCGCTTCAATCATTTGTAATAGCCCTGTATTGCGCCGAGTGCGTGTTAGCTGTACCGGCTTACTCAGATGAATATTTGCTGCCTGACGTGTACGAGCCTAGCTACACGTAAATGCATACAAACTGAAATTATTGCCCTAATCATTATTACAGTCAGTCTACATCCAGAATTTATCTATGAAAGTTTACAATTCGTGTGGGCTAAAAATCTGAATCAGTACGATAACTCTCTAGAGCGCCAAAGAATATTTATGAATGCTGCGCTCAGTTGATAATCTATGTTGTCGCACAGATAAATGTTTCATGAGCACGCAATATTAAATGGGTTGAAAGAAATGTCAAACACTGTATATTCACTTTATGTTGGTTTATTCTAGTCTAAGCACATCCTATCATTGTCTTAAAGAAGTAACCTTTCTTTGATATGGGTGGAATTAGTTACGTAAACTCAGCCAAAGAGTTTACAGCAACATCCAGATTACGCTATTCACTTTAACGCAGCTCAGGTATATTCCTCACAGTTTACACTATTCATCTCTTCCTATCATTTGAACTATTAGCTGTCTATCGCATTGCGTCCAAGTTCAGTCTTTCGTTGATAATAATCAAATTAAGACAATATATTAGGTTATTTTCCTAGCTTGAATTACTTCAAAGATATTTTCAAGATTTGTGATTTACCTCTTTCGGTTTTTAATCATTTCTAGCAGATCGCAAATCTTCAAAAGGCAACAAACAATCTCGTGCCACCCACCAATATTACGTACGAGCGCACAAGTTCAGTTACGAAACGACAAGGCGAGCGCCAGAAGCACACACAATGCACAACTTTAGCTTCTGTATTTCGCAGTGTCCTCAAAGAGTACTCACAAGGAGTATTCTTTTAGGTCATTTGTTATACCCCGTGATCTACAAGTCTACTACTTTGCGATGTACTATTATATTTATCTTGGAACTAACGTTTTGTATTTCTTTTTTATTCTTTTTCAAAACATTAAGTTACTTTGCTATTTCTTTATATATTACTTTCTTTTCGGTCTACTTGCTGCTAGTCATGCAATGTTAGTACACAGGGACTCTGTTTTTCTTTTTATGAAATTTGGATCTTGGGCTTGGGACTTGTATTGAGGTGTGAGGTCTACATTTATATTTTTCATTTTAGCGTCCAAAGGGTAGCAGCGCTACAGAGGTAAGACAAAGCTCTTTTTGCGAAACATTGATGAGAAAATGTAGAGTGACCTGTGCTGGAAGCTTACTGCAGAACTATTTTACTGCTCCCGACACTCATTTGGCGTAAGCACTACGAAGATAAGACAAGAGAAATCACGGTTCGTACAGGGGCACATAGACAGTCATTTGTCCCTTGCTCCATTTGCGAGTGAAAGAGGTGGTTCAAATGGCTCTGAGCACTATGGGACTCAACTGCTGAGGTCATTAGTCCCCTAGAACTTAGAACTAGTTAAACCTAACTAACCTAAGGACATCACAAACATCCATGACCGAGGAAGGATTCGAACCTGCGACCGTAGCGGCCTTGCGGTTCCAGACTGCAGCGCCTTTAACCGCACGGCCACTTCGGCCGGCCGAGTGAAAGAGGGAAGAAAATGACTAGCTGCGGTACAAGGTACCCTCCGCCATGCGTCACGCGATGGCTTGTGGTTCGTTTGTTGATTTGGGGGGGGGGGGGGGGAGGGAACCAAAAAGCGAGGTCGACGGGGTCCCATCGGATTAGGGAAAGATGGGGAAGGAAGTCGGCCGTGACCTTTCAACGGAACCATCTCGGCATTTGCCTGAAGTGATTTAGGGAAATCGCGTAAAACCTAAATCAGGACGGCCGGACGCGGGTTTCAACCGTCGTCTTCCCGAATGCGAGTTCGGTGTACTGAACACCGCGCCACCTCGCTCGGTGAGGTGGCTTGTGGAGCCTGCATGTAGATAGCTCTCCAAGGACTATTTGTTTAGAAACACACTAAGCTATGAACTGTGCATTCAGACTGATGAGACATATTGAAACGTCCCCTTAGGAAAATTAATGAATTACTGTGCTGATAAACCTCTACGTTATCTGATTTTCAAACAGCTGAGCAAAACTGAACCTACTCAGACATTACTCTCTTTACTTATTCTGATCAACACTAAACTGACACACAATGTTTTTAGCCCAACGCAATCTGACTTTCAATAATCCCTACAAAAGAATGGCCCTGACTAACAATAACCTATACCTTTCATGAATCACTTACCCCACAAAAATCTTCATTACTCGAACTACTGCAATACAGCGAGCACCACTACCGCCAGCTAAATAAAAGATTCAATCTACTGAACGCACTAACTACTGATAGGCATAGTTAACAAATGAAAGATTTTGATGGAGAACAAACAATGTATTTACCTTAATAGTGTTCAATTACAAAAAGGTACGGCCAAACTTTTCGGAAACATTCCTCACACACAAATAAAGAAAAGATGTTATGTGGACATGTGTCCGGAAACGCTTGATTTCCATGTTAGAGCTAATTTTAGTTTCGACAGTATGTACTGTACTTCCTCGACTCACTGCCACATGTGTGGACTGACGAGAATCCGCACGCAATTGTCCAATCACGCCATCAACACAGATTTTCTGTGAACGTTTGGGCAGGCATTGTTGGTGATGTCTTGATTAGGCCCCATGTTCTTCCACCTACGCTCAATGGAGCACGTTATCATGATTTTATACGGGATACTCTACCTGTGCTGCTAGAACATGTGCCTTTACAAGTACGACACAACATGTGGTTCATGCACGATGGAGCTCCTGCACATTTCAGTCGAAGTGTTCGTACGCTTCTCAACATCAGATTCGGTGACTGATGGATTGGTAGAGGCGGACCAATTCCATGGCCTCCACGCTCTCCTGACCTCAACCCTCTTGACTTTCATTTATGGGGGCATTTGAAAGCTCTTGTCTACGCAACCCCGGTACCAAATGTAGAGACTCTTCGTGCTCGTATTGTGGACGGCTGTGACACAATACGCCATTCTCCAGAGCTGCATCAGCGCATCAGGGATTCTATGCGACGGAGGGTGGATGCATGTATCCTCGCTAACGGAGGACATTTTGAACATTTCCTGTAACAAAGTGATTGAAGTCACGCTGGTACGTTCTATACGTTCTGTTAATGTGTGTTTCCATTCCATGATTAATGTGGTTTGAAGAGAAGTAATAAAATGAGCTCTAACATGGAAAGTAAGCGTTTCCGGACACATGTCCACATAACATATTTTCTTTCTTTGTGTGTGAGCAATGTTTCCTGAAAGTTTGGTCGTACCTTTTTGTAACACCCTATATATATATATACGTGGCATACTATCCACAAATTCATCAAGGCACTGTTGGTCCAGATATTTGTTGTACTTTTATTTTACATTAATACAAAGACAAGCTGCATTCAGATCAGTTACAGTTCAGAGTTACCAACATAAAAACCTAAATAGTCTACGTACAATATTCATAGCAATTTAAAAAGTCCTGTTTAATTATACTTTGAGACGAACGGCTCTCCACAATACTTCTAAGAATCGAGTAAAGGCTTTCACGCTGATGTCTGACCCTGTTCTCAGTTTTGAGTTTCACTGTTACGCGTCACGGACTAGAATCTGTTAGCCCTGTGTCTCCTTAGCCGAAATGATGAGCCGCGCCTATTTTTGAGCACTTTTCAACGTATAGGTGAACGACGCGCGTCACCGCCGTGTCCGCCGGTCAACAGCAGGCCGTGACGGCGAAAAGTGTCGAGATAAGGACCGCCAGAGAGCAACTAGGCTCGTATTCAGTTTGGCACGGCCCGCGCTAAGGGGGTAATGGGCTCCATCAGTATGCATGCGGCGACCCGCGCCCCCGTGCTGCCGCTGGACGTCATATTTCATCATAAGCCGGCGACGGGTCGCGCTGGAGCGGCCGGCTCGGACTTCACATCAAGAGTGATGGCTGCGGCTGCAGTTCCAGCCGCCATGGCGCCGTCACGTCACGCAGCGCTGACGTGCGCGCAACGGCCGAGGGCGCGCCGCGGCTCTGCCGACACGACGGCTGTCGAAGCACGTCAGCGGATACTCCGGCAGGCAATGCTGCGTACGGAAAAGTCTGGCCTTCTGGGTCATGCCTCGCCTGCATCTGAACCCTACGATCAAGTTACGTGGTGAACGGCTGCATTTCGTCAAACGGTTATGCACTGCCGAGGATCAATGTTACCGCCATTGTAAGGTGGTGACTTCATTTGGTTTTTGAATGTCATCGATGCGCACGTCAGAGAGAGAACGAGTTACGTTAACGTAACGTTAGCGACAGCCCCGGACGGTGCACAAGTCCCGCCCAATCACCCCCCTCCACACCAATCCATGTTCTAAGCTCCGCCCATGGTCTGCCGCATGTTCCAACATCAAAGTTGTACGTATCACAGATATGCCAGTCACAACAAGGGAGAAAATCAGTAGTTAGTACGAAATACAGTTTTTCCGGTACCATTGTGAAGAGAATTAGAAATATGTTCATTGAATATGCGAGTTGGAAAATCATCAATAAGAAAGAAAAATAAAAATGGTATCCACACTGTCTTTTTTATTTCATGAGCTTTCATCTGCACTATACCAAAAAATCTGATATTTTTTAACTGCAGTGAGCGCAAATTTCCGTCACCTCGCGTAGTGTAAGAAATTCTGTAGGGAAATATTAATTGGTAGTATCGCCAAGGATGCTGTCCATTATCTCGATTGTCTAAAGTCAATGTTGTGCATAAACAAGGCAAAGTCGATGTCTTGGTTTGTTTCTGATTACCTCATTAACACTAAAGAATATAAGAGTGGGATAATGTAGAAATGCGCAAAGCAAGCAGTCAGATATTTATACAGTGACATTCTTCATTAATATTTGCCTGTGTAATGGGTGAATTTTTATTTGTGAACTCTTATGACTGCTTGCTTATAGCAGACACGAGATTACTTTGAGTTCTTCTTCATTGTTTGAGAGCTTTAGAGCTGCCTATTGTTAAACATACGTACATAATTTCGTCAGTGTCATTCCAACACATCTTAAGATACTTTAATCTCGGTTAGATATCAGTTTTGGCAGCAGTTGGCCACAACAGTCAAGATTAGGTACCTTGTGTAGGATAACTTTATTGAGAGTGCATATATCTATGTTTCATTTTCATAGTATGACACAAACTGCTAAGAAGTACTAACAGCACAACACTTCTAGTATGAACAACCGCGGTAAAACAAAAAACGACGAACAAAAACACGACAGTGACGAGGTACCAAAGATCATATTGATGCGCTCTTGGTTGGTGTGGAGGGGGGTAAATGGGCAGGGCTTGTGCAAATGTCCGGGGCTGTCGCTAACGTTTCCTGTTACGTTACTGGTAAACAATCTTTGGTGTTGGCGTGGCAGAGTCTTTCTATCTGCGCATTCTGATACATTCTTAGTTGAGGTGTGGTAGTGTAACCGCTCAATGTCATTCAATACGATCACGACGACACCCCTCGATCGACGCTAACACTCGTGGTGTCACTCGCCTTCACACTTGGCAGTGGAAATTTGAAAATTCTTGACGCTAACTCAATGGTCGTCAGTTGATTTAAATGTATTTCCCGGCTGACTCTTAATTCAGTTACTGCCACGGGGGTGAGGAGAAAGAACACATCCTGGTGATACCAGCATTATGCGTATTTAGATGTTCGATTAATCTGCATGGTTTGAAATGTTTCAGCGATTCTATTCGAACTCTATGCTGATGTACCGACAAGGACCATTTTCGCAGATAAACATGCAAATACGTAATGGATGTCTAGTTTCTCAATATACCGGGTGATCAAAAAGTCAGTATAAATTTGAAAACTGAATAAATCACGGAATAATGTAGATGGAGAGGTACAAATTGACATACATGCTTCGAATGACACGGGGTTTTATTACAACCAAAAAAAAAAACAATACAAAAGTTCAAAAAATGTCCGACAGATGGCGCTTCATCTGATCAGAATAGCAATAATTAGCATAACAAAGTAAGACAAAACAAAGATGATGTTCTTTACAGGAATGCTCAATATGTCCACCATCATTCCTCAACAACAGCTGTAGTTGAGGAATAATATTGTAAACAGCACTGTAAAGCATGTCCGGAGTTATGGTGAGGCACTGGCGTCGGATGTTGTCGTTCAGCATCCCTAGAGATGTCGGTCCATCACGATACACTTGCGACTTCAGGTAACCCCAAAGCCAATAATCCCACGGACTGAGGTCTGGGGACCTGGGAGGCCAAGCATGACGAAAGTGGTGGCTGAGCACGCGCTGTACTAGCACATTCCCCATTCTGATAATACAGCTTCACTAAAAGTGCCTTTTTAGGTAACGTCAACATGCTGCGACTGCTGGCGCATCTTCTGATTCTCTCTCTTATTATAGCTCCTTTTATACACGATTGTCATGCGCAGTCATTGACGTTTTGCTGTACAGCGCCATTTTTCGGACATTTTGTCAACTTTTTTTGTTTCTAATAAAACCCCATGTCATTCTAAACATGTGTGTCAATTTTTACCTCTCTATCGACATTATTCCGTGGTTTATTAAGTTATCAAATTTATACTGACTGTTTGATCACCCAGCAGTTCGTCGCACTCACACATTATACATCTGCTGTAAGAACAATTTCATGGATTTACATTTTTTGCTGTCCCGCAATATTGGTTGGCTAAATATTATGACGATACGTTGCATACAACTTCCACAGATATTGTTTATCATGTAGTCAAGACTACGTAATGAAGCCAAAATCGTGGATAAAATTGAAATGTAGTTTGTTTATTAACACTTCTCTTTTCACTAATTAAATATGAAATATGAATCGGGATTGGACGTGATGATCCTATCCTTCTTTTTTAGTATTTTAGGTCCCCGATGATTAATATCTGGTAGTTAATAAGCGAACTATTTTTTATGCTGGCGCGTTGTTTGTATCAGTTACCCCCGCAACCATCCAAGGATAAGATTCTATTAATGTTCCGCACACACGCATTTCACCATTTTATAAAATGCAGAATTACGTAAACTATAGCTTTCCGTTGCGCACAAATTTCGTGTGTTCCACAACCATAATAGTTTCCCAAGAGTATTTTTCCCAGCTAACACAAAGTTCGAATTATGATGTCGGATTCATTTCCACTCCACCCGACAATAAACGTCTCTGGTCCCTTCGTCACACGTAATGTATTTTAAACGTGCTTGAAGAGTCTTTAAATAATCTCCTTAACGAATTTCGCAGTCGCGTACCACTTTTTCATCGACTAGCCCGATCGCGATAACTGAAGGTAGAAAGCTCAATAATGTGTTACATGTTCTTTCATATGTATTAAAAAACAAACGCGTCCCTATATCTCTCTGTCCCGCTTGTTCTTTGCTACTTTGCTTTTTATTACTTTTCATTATATTGCTTCTTAGTAATACTGTGCAGTTATTAAAGTTTCGTATAACTTTCCCCTTTTTAATTCTTCCCCGATTTTAATTAATATGATGCTAATTGACACGCCTGCCCGCAAAGTACCGTTATAGTAGGTGACGAACGTATTCAGTAGTGCTGTGTTTGTAACACCGAAAATGCACGATGCATGGCACCTGCTACCGATATATAATTTTTTTTTAATTGTATGTAAATATTTGTAATTTAAATGCTTTCTTTTTAATAAGTAAGGACATTGCTTCACTGTATGTGTACATTTAGGTCTGTTGACGTTTATCTGTGTTTTACTGTGAAACTTACAAGCTCTGGGAAAAAGCCAAAGGAACTGTTATTTGCATCGACTAGCAACGATAACAGCAGTGCTTGTGCGTTGTAAAATCTTTGAGTAGGGGGTTCTTGCGCAGAGCGCGCGGAGAGAGCGGGAGACGGTTTCAAAAAAATGGTTCAAATGGCTCTGAGCACTATGGGACTCAACTGCTGAGGTCATTAGTCCTCTAGAACTTAGAACTAGTTAAACCTAACTAACCTAAGGACATCACAAACATCCATGCCCGAGGCAGGATTCGAACCTGCGACCGTAGAGGTCTTGCGGTTCCAGACTGCAGCACCTTTAACCGCACGGCCACTTCGGCCGGCCGAGACGGTTTCCAGCGCTTGTGGTGTGCGGAAGTGTGGTGTTAACGCTCTCGCAGCAGAGAGTACCATTTCGGTGGCATCATGTACGCGTGCCGGCAAGATGACTAGTAGCAGGAGGAAGGACAATGGACGGGAGGAAGAGGCTGTATTAATTACGATTGCCCGTTTCTGTAATTAGCCGTGGCCGCACAAGATGCTACCGTCTTCAACAACAGCAGCAGTTCCAGCAACGTCGTCGGCTCCGAGTTTCGTCACACGCACAGCACTGAAGTAAGAGTGTTCATTGGTAGAAAGTATTAACGGCTAATCCAGCAGCACAAATGAATGTGATTTGATTAATGAACTTTATTTAAATAATAATCAGTTAAATTCAGGGCGATTGTGTCCTCATTGCTCCCAGACATTGTTATCAAGCAGGGTCCTTGTTCCCTTTTTTCCTTATATGCTAACCGTAATTTGAGAATCTATCACTGGAAAAAATCCAAATCTAAATAAAATGCACAAATTAAGAGTGCGGAAGTTTTATTTATTTTACATATAGCTTGGAGCACATGGTTGTTTGGTTTGATACATATTCCAGTATTTAATTCTGTCAAGTTAGTAAAAAAGGCTCAGTTGTTCAGACAATAACATGAAATCCAACTTGAAAATTAAGTAACTGCAAAGTAAAAAGTGCTTGCCTTTCTCTAAATTTCTTTGGTGACGTTATGTTGATGTCTCTGAAAGTCATTGTTCGCGTAACGAAGTTCAATAGTAACGTGCAGTTTAAGTGAATATTTTTAAATCATTACTTGACTGCCTTTTTCAAAATTTAATGACAAACTTGTAAAAGTGACTCCTCAATTTTCTTTATCGTTACATACTCACTTAAAATTAGTCAAAAACATGACAACCTTCAGTTGCCACGTCAGTATTTAATAATAAATCTTATTCTTTGCCATCATCTTGTACAGGATTTTGGATGTAAATCGCCCCAGTGGGCTGGCGACCGTAATTATTTCCTTTTCGTTTATTAGTGTAACTTTTGGATTCATGAGCAGTGTTACCCCTTTTCTGTCCAGTGTTGTTCGTGAGTGAATGCACGAAATAACTTTCATTTTTCCAAATTGTAGCGCTGTTCGGTTTAAATTCCTTCTTTATTTTTAGTAGACTTTTTTATCAGAAAGATCGGTTGTACACTGTCCCCCTACTTATCGGTATTACTTCTTCGGCAAAAGATAGCCTTATCCAATTAGAAAAAGTCCATTCGGTATACAGGCGACCCACGGTTATATTTTATATCGCAAGCAGGATAGGTCGATTAGTAAGGGGGAGGTTACATGTTGACTCGTAGTTGCATCTGTTAGATAAAGAATATGGTAAAGGACAGCAAAGATGAGTATGACGTGTTCACTGGAAGGTGAAAGGAATATATATTTTGAATAATGTCATTATTTTTTAAGACAAGGAGTATGAGGTAAGACTGCAGGATTGCGTAGCTAGGAATGATGTCAACTAATTAACTTGCTCAGAGCTAAGAAAAACACCACCCCATTTCCCTGATTCATGGATCAACGTATTAACTGATTAAGCTCTTTGAGTTTTATAGATATTCTCTGTTAACACTGTACCCTCTTTAAATCATTGTTCGCTCTGTTAAGCATTCTATTGTTCAGACCAATGTTATGTGCGAAGATCAGGCTTAGTTTTACTCTGTGCTTTTGAATATATACTTCATTCTAAAGTCGTCTTGGAATACCATTTCACATGAATAGTTACTCACCCCATCCCACTGTTTACCATTACGCTTCACAACATGCTACAGTCTGAATATGTATTTAGAAACAGAAATCTAGCATAGACGCTGCCTATCTGCTGTTTGCTTTTGTGCTCTCGAGGACGCTGCAACAATGTTGTCAAGACGCGAGCTAAGTGGTAATTTTGATTAAGGCCAGATATTTGTTGTACTTCTATTTTACATTAATACAAAGACAAGCTGCATTCAGATCAGTTACAGTTCAGCTCAAATTAGGTTCTGTTTTATCAAAGATTTGCGTACGAGTGTAAGTTAGGTAATAGATTGTGAATATATAGTTTTGGTAATACATAGACTTGTATAGTGTGGAAGGTAAAGTTGGGCTGGATTTCATTCAGAAACATACGTAGTGGAGAGGTTACACCATACCGTAGGCGTGATCATTGTAACATTTAACAAGTGTCCGCAGCTCGTGGTCGTGCGCTAGCGTTCTTGCTTCCCGCGCCCGGGTTCCTGGGTTCGATTCCCCGCGTGGTCAGGGATTTTCTCTGCCTCGTGATGACTGGTCACTGTGTGCTGTCCTTAGGTTAGTTAGGTTTAAGTAGTTCTAAGTTCTAGGGGACTGATGATCATAGGTGTTAAGTCCCATAGTGCTCAGAGCCATTTGAACCAAGCCATTTAACAAGTATTGTTTTACAATATGGAGAGGTACGAGTATAAGACTCATTTATCTGAAAAGCTGTGGGTTTGCGTAGAATCTAAGATTGAAGGTTAACGAATGAAAAGGTTACAGAGGCGCCAAGTTTCTTATGTATCAATACCGTGTGTGGCATAATACACACATATTATGAAAGCCGAGGTTCAACATCTCGTCCAAAAGCACTAGATCGATTTCAGCCAAACTTGGTTCACACGGCACTCTGATTGTGTGGGAGGAACCACTGCGGGGTAAGAACCGCCCACCTCTCAAAGGGGTGGGGGTAGAAAGGAACATAGCTCACTGCCCACAAGTAGGTAGACTATTTTCGTACAGTATTTCCTAATGTGAGCACTTATGCACCTACAACCAACACTGCTCATAGTTTCAAAGCCTTAAAAGGCTTTCTCTCGTTAACGCCGCACACAAAACGATGAAAGAAAGAAAGTTTGTCTTATTACATTTTCGATGCTCATGCAGAAAAACGGCCACTTCATGCATGATCCTCTAATTTACTGCTTACTTACCACTTTGTTTGCAAAACACGTTGCAGACGGTATTCACATGTATTTGCAAAGATATATCATTGCATGGCACATACACTCTAAGCCAAAAAAAAGAAGACACCATACGAAGGAGTTATACGAATTGGTCGCAAATTGATACTTCATAAAGGTATTAACGGAAATTGCAAAATTGCAAACTTTGGCTGCCAATGGATGGATGTGTGACGCTGCAGCGCAATTTCGCTATACATCTGGCAAGGATAGTAAAGAGGAGACATGACGATATCAGAGCATAAAGTCTTCGTGATTTTCATTCTGCGCACTCATTTCGGCAGTAACTGTGCCTCTCAAACAGGCGCGCGAGCAATATACGCGGATGTCAGCAGTTGAGAGAGGGTGTGACGTTGGGTTCAAAGAAGCTGGTCGAAGTAATCGGCAAATCGCTTTACATCTGAACAGAAGCGATTCCACAATTCGACGATGTGGCACTAATGGGTGAACCATGGCTGAACATAGCATCATGGAGGACGCGGTCGCCCTTCAGAGACGACAGAAAGTGAAGACAGAGCAATCGCAGAGAGGCACTCAGAACCCTGTATTCATGATTATCATCACTAAGACGAGCGGCTGGTGCTTCAATGACACCATTAATAAGCGGCTCACAGGAAGGGGGCGAAGCTCAGGACAGCCCTTGAGCCGACTACCATTGACCTCTGGACACCAACAAGCCCGTCTGCTATGGTACTGGGCCCATTCGGTCTGGAGTCTCGTCATAACAAGACTTTCAGGACATGAGATTAGCATTCGTATTTGGAACTGTATGTGTGCTGCTTGTTGTTTCGCTTTAGATTTCGAAACAAGATAGTTCCATCTTCGGTGTCTTTAGAGTAGTTATGATGTCTTACAAAAACTGTAGAAATCGGTAGCTTGCATAGCTAACGAAAACATATTCTGGAAACGAAAGAAACCTTTGGTCCATATTGAGCAATTGACGTGCCGCTAACATTAAAAAACAGAAAACAAAACAAAAAAAACTTGAAACAGGTTCAGGCAGTAGCACCATTGGATTTCGCTGTCTTCAGTGACGAGTCCCCCTTATAATTAAACCCTGACGACCAGCGAAGACGTGTCTGGAGACGTCCCTAACAGGCCGGCCTCTGCGGCCGAGCGGTTCTAGGCGCTTCAGTCCGGAAACGTGCTGCTACAGTCGCAGGTTCGAATCCTGCGTCGGACGTGGATGTGTGTGATGTCCTTAGGTTAGTTAGGTTTAAGTAGTTCTAAATCTATGGGACTGATGAATCCAGATGTTAAGTCTCATAGTGCTCAGAGACACTTTGAACGATTTTTCTTTTGAATAAATCATAATGTATTCCTGTAATTGTAATAATGGTTCAAATGGCAGGACATCACGCACATCCATGACCGAGGCCGGATTCGAACCTGCGACCGTTGCGGTCGCTCGGCTCCAGACTGTAGCGCCTAGAACCGCACGGCCACTCCGGCCGGCTGTTATTGTAATAATTCTTATTCTGTACAACATGTACATCACATCAGCGATTTTCGTCCCGTTCGGATAATTCCTCCGTGATACTTCTTTTTTTTATTTTTTTTTAATGTATGGTACTTGATATATAAGTTTATAAAGACTAATATACGTGAAAAACTGCCGCATCATTCATAACATTTATTTATTACTTCTTTTCGACAAACCTGTTCACAACATATTTCGCAGACAGTATCCATATATATCACTGCGTGTGCCTGAAAAATTATTTCCTTGTACTACACATGTTCACGAGGCATGACATCATAAATGTTGATCTGCGTGGAAACGAAACTACAGGGCCAACTTCGCTAGATATACAGATGAAATACGTGAACAAGTATGTGTAAAATATCGTTTAATATATGTGGCACGTACATACACGGGCAAAGCGAATAAATTACTCCCCCTAAACCCCTAGACCGATTTCAGCCGAAGTTGGCACACCTATCACCTACTATCTGGAAAGAAATACACTGGATGTAAGAAGCAGCAACCTCAGTCTGGGGTTAGGTTGATAACTTGGAAAGACAAAGAGGGAGGAGGGAGGGAGAGACAAAAAGCGGGAAGGACACAGATTGAAGGGGGCAGGATATGGTTAGAGAGAGGCGGAACAGCATATGGACATTGAAACGAAAGAGGAGAAGAGCGACGGAGAGAGGGGCGAAAAGAAGATGGAGAGGGGGTGTAGGAGCTGGGCAGAGAGAGGGTGTAGATGGACTATAGAAGACTGGACTAAATACATACCACATTATTTGCTGGGTGTATTCCAAACAGTTTTTACCCTCTACATCTTCCTCTAGTACTCCCTAATGTCTTAACAAGTGTCCTATCTTCCTGTCCCTTCTTCTTGTCAATGATTTCCTTATATTCTCCTTCCTCGCCGATTCTGCGGAGAACCTCCCCATTCCTTACCTTACCAGTCCACCTAATTTTCAACATTCTTCTGTAGCGCCACATCTCGACTGATTCGATTCTCTTCTGTTCCAGTTTTCCCACAGTCCATGTTTCACCACCATACAATGCTGTGCTCCAGACGTCTTTTTAGATTTTTTTTTCAAAGTAAGGTCTATTTTTGATATCAGTAGATCTCTATTCGCCAGGAATGCCCTTTCTGCCTATGTTAGTCTGCTTTTTATGTCCTCCTTGCTCCTTCCATCTTGGATTGTTTTGCTGCCTAGGAAATGGAATTCCTTAAGTTCATCTAATTAATGATCACCAATCTTAATGTTAAGATTCTCACTGTTCTCATTTCAGCTACTTCTCATTACTTTCGTCTTTCTTCGGTTTTCTCTCAATCCATATAGTCTGTACTCATTCCATTCAACATAACCTACAATTCGCCTTCACTTTCATCAAGGATAACAATATACTCAGCATATCTTATCACTGATTTCTTTTCATCTTGAATTTTAATTCCACTCTTGAACTTCCATTTTCGTTATTGGTTATTTGATGCATAGATCCAACAAATGGTTCAAATAGCTCTGAGTACTTTGGGACTTAACATCTGTGGTCATCAGTCCCCTAGAACTTAGAACTACTTAAATCTAACTAACCTAAGGACATCACACACATCCATGTCTGAGGCAGGATTCGAACCTGCGACCGTTGCAGTCGCGCGATTCCAGACTGAAGCGCCTAGAACAGCTCGGTCACAACGGCCGGCTAGATCAAACAGTACGGACGAAAGACCTCATCCCCGTCTTACACTCTTCTTAATTTGAGCGCTTTGTTCTTGGGATTGCACTCTTATTGTTGCCTCTTGGCTCTTGACATATTGTATATTACCATTTGTAAGGTGGCAGATTAAATGAAGGTCAATTTCGCACCTTACATGAAAGCTTTTATACATCGTAACGAGAAGGTGAATATCACACCTAAGTTACTTCGGCGAAAATGAGCAGATTTTCCTGTAAGTATGTAATGCAAAGGGATTACACTCAGTCGACGGTATTAACACACTGATCCTATATACTGCATGTCAATGAGCAAGAGGTGAAACAAGCAGCTAGAGGAAATGTTTTTTTTTTTTTGGAAGCAGGGACGAGCAGGCGTGAAGGGCGCACCACAGGCAGTACAATGGAAAGCTCTTAGGGGGTGTCCTGCTCTTCGGCAGTGAGAGTCAACAAATGGGTGCCAGGTGACTCATTCAGGAGATCAAGTAGTGGGCCACCGGAGTGGGATGAAAAGAGGCTTTAGAAAACTGCGTTTCGAAATTTCCAAATGGATATGAACAAACCAGTGATGCAATTGATCATGTGAATAGCGTGTGGTATGCTCATGCTGTACAAATGTAACTTTCAGGCATCTGCAGCGGGCACAAAATGTCCGATTGGCGGAAACGAACTGGGAAGAAGTAAAGTGCCGAGATTTCGACGCAGTTTAATGGTAAGGCCTTTGCTATTGGCAGAGAGAGTTTCCATAAAATAAGAGGAATACTCATATCGGTCGGGAAAAGCTATGATGTGGAGCATGAAAGGACCTAGGTGGGGGACAGTTTCGTTACGAGATAGACAAGACCGAAATTTTCGAGGACACTCTTCTCTGAACTGGCGTCAAGTGTAGAACGGGGAGTATAATGCTCTGTACGATGCAAAGGAGAAATTTGTGTGATCACTGCGTTCACTGTGGCGGACATTCAGCTAGATATTAGCTGTAGCGTCGTTGAGCTCCAACTGCGGAGAAACGAACCAATCACTTAGTTAATTGTTGTTGCGAGAACTGAGAGGGCATCGTAATATGCACGCTGCTCCAGTCATGCGTGTGCATATTGCCATATTCCAAGACTACGCATGAGTGCATGTTTTCTCGCTTCACGAGAAACCTAGGCGCAAAGGTTTTGATTAGCTTTTACAGGAATTTCAGAGAGCAAGAGTAGCCATGCAGACGACAGCTCATCGCAGCTAGGGTAAATACCGCGAGCAGAGGTGTAACTTGTTGGTTCAACAGCTTGCGACCACTGTGAACTCGAGCAACCTTGAATAATCTTTTGCTCAGCTTGTCACAAAAACTAACCATCCTCCATAGACTTGGTTGTCATCCTAAATAGTACCGAACTTACAACCGAAATCAGATAATTTCTCGTAATATTGGCCAACTTCATGACGTAGTAGTAAGAATAATATTGTAAAGAAACTTCTAGTTAAAATTTTATATTGTTGTGTTTAGAGCTATTTCACTTACTCAAGACGAGATGCGTTATCTTGACAACTGTCCTAACATTGTCACATTTCAAACTGTGTAAATTCTTGTATTTCTGTGACAAAATTTCAGCATTCAAAACCAATTTGTTTACAGCTTAAACACCGTTGTGGTCTGTCATAGAATAAGGGCCCACTCCTTACCCCAGTCATTTATTCTATAGACGTTAAAGCACTCTAAGAATGTTTATGCTGACCTCTGACGAAAGAGATAAGGAGTGAAGTGTCAGACATTCTTTCCCTATAGTTTACCCCTATTTTTCTTAGAATTTCGAACATCTTCTACCATTTTACATTGTCTAAAACTTTTTGAAGGTCCATAAATCCTATGAAACTGTCTTGGTTTTTCTTTAGTCTTTCTTCCATTATCATCCGCAACAGCAGAACTTCTCTGGTGCGTTTACCTTTCCTAAAGCCAAACTGATCGTCATCTAATACATCCTCAATTTGCTTTTCAATTCTTCTATGTATTATTCTTGTCAGAAGCTTGCATGTATGAGATATTAAGTTGACTGTACGATAATTCTCCCACTTGTCGGCTATTCCAATCTTCGGACTTTTGTGGACGATGTTGTCCCAAAAGTCATATGGTCCATCACCAGAATCATACATTCTACACACCAACGTGAATAGTCGTTTTGTTGCCACTTCTCCCAATGATTTTAGACATTGTGATGGGTTATTATCTATACTTTCTGCCTTATTTGATCTAAAATCTTCCAAAACTCACTTAATTTTGATTCTAATACTGGATCACCAACTCTTTTAAATCGACTCCTGTTTCTTCTCCTATCACAATTGACAAATCTTGCCCCTCATACAGACATTCAATGTACTCTTTCCACCTATCCGCTCTCTCCACTGCATTTAACAGTGGAATTCCCATTCCATTCCTAATGTTCCCACCTTTGCTTTTAGTTTCACCGAAGGTACTTATCCATATGCTACGTCAGTGCTTCCGACAATCATTTCTTTTTTGATTTCTTCATGTTTTTCTTTCAGCCATATCGTCTTACATTCTCTGCACTTCCTATTTATTTCATTCCTGAGTGACTTCTCCTTCTGTATTCCTGAATTCCCCTGAATTTTCGTATTTCCTAATTTCATCGATCAACTGAAGTATTTCCCTTGTTACCCATGGTCTCTTCGCAATAACCTTCTTTTTACCTATTCTTCCCAACTTCTCTAACTGCCATTTTTAGAGTTGTCCATTCCTCTTCAACTGAATTGCCTACTGATCTATTCATTTTCGAAGTATCTAAAGCCTTACAGAATTGCAAGCGTATCTCCTCGTTGCTTAATAATTCCTTATTCCACTTCTTTGCCTATTGATTTTTACTAAATTTTGATCCTGAGTTCGCCTGAAAATCCAGTATCTGATTTCGGAATCTCTGCCTGACCATGATGTAATCTAATTGAAATCTTCCTGTACCTCCTCGCCTTTACCAAGTATACTTCCTCCTCTTGTGATACTTTTAAGGAGTATCGCCTGTTACTACCTGAAATTAATTACAGAACTCAATTAGTGTTTCGTCTCTCTTATTCCTAGCATCCTCACCATATTCTCCTGTAACCCTTTCTTCTAATCCTTCCCCTACAACCGCATTCCAGTTCGCCATGACTATTAGATTTTCATTTCCGTTTACGTACTGGATTACCCGCTCAGTATCCTCACATACTTTCTCTATCTCTTCGTCTACAACTTTCGATATCGGCATGTATTCCTGAACTGTCGCTGTTGGTACTGGTTTCCTATCTATCCTGTTGAGAACAAGCCTGGAATTGAATTGTGTAATATTTCTGGCTTACTCAGCCATCATATTAGGCTCCAGGAAGCTATTCCCAGGGCAGTGGAGATGCAAGAAGCATAGAGATGACGCAATGTGGGATGAGGTACCGGTTCCAGACTAAAATCAAAGTATTACTAAAACAAAAGACTGACGATATTACTGCCGATGCATTTCGGTAGCGTTCGGGTCATGCCTGACTGGCTTGGCGCGCGAAGTGTCTCCGGCTCTCCAGTTCTGACCGTTCCAGTAGACAGACATGTTGTCTGTTATAGCAATATTTGTTTCATGCAATTTTATTTACTACAGTTCCGACCGTCACTAGGTACAGACATGTTGTCTGTAATAGTAGTACTTGATTCATGTAATTTTATTCTCCAGTTCTGACGGTTCCAGTAGACAGACATGTTGTCTGTGGCAGGATGTATTTCATGTTATTTTAGCCAGATATAATGACTGTGGAAAGATATGTCCAATACGTTGTGATCAAGAATAGTTTCTCGTGTCTATATCAATAAAAACGCGAGTGGCATCCCAAATGAGTTATAGTTTATTCGTAGCAGCAGTTCCTTGCGAAGTTAATTTCAGCCTCAAGAAAAAGAATCCACGACCTGCGTGCTGTTTTCTGCGCTAGGGACATCATCACCATGAAGACAGCAGGTTAGTGAACTGTACAAGAACTTATGTATTCCACACAGGGCAGTGGAAACAACTAGACACCTAACGTGTACTGCATGCACAGTACAAATGTGCTTAGTTCCACGTCATCTGCAGTAATGCAGAGGAGGTAAAGAATGATGAAAGTATTAACACTATCTCACTTTTATTCCTTTTTCTTGCCGCAACTGTCACAGTAATTCACTCTCTGCGCTGCCTTAATAATCATAACGAATCCTACTCGCGTTATGTTATTTTCTGCTGGTGTTGATATTACTCACCTGACAAGAAATCCTAGTCATCTTTCCATTTCACTGACCCCACTATATCTAGACTGAGCTTAAACATTTCCAGATGCAGATTTTCTAGCTTTCCTACCACGTTCAAACTTCTGACATTCCACGTCCCGACTCGTAGAACGTTATCGTTTCGCTGATCATTCAATGTTTTTCTCATTGTCGTCTCCCCGTGGGCAGTTCCCTCCCGGAGATCCGAATGGGGGAATCTTATGCCAGTGAAGAGATTATCAAGACACATTTTCAATTACAGGCCACATGCACTATGGATACACATCATGTATCTTTAATGCAGTGGTTCCCGTTGCCTTCTGCATCCTCATACCTTTGATCGTCGCTGATTCTTTCTCCTTCCGGGGCAGTTTCGCACCCAAAGGGCAAGAGAGTGTTCTGAACCTTTCCCGCTCCTCCGCATTCTACGACAACGTCGTTGGCTGGAAGAGGGTGACTTCTTACATCGGATGTCTTCGGCTGCTATTACTGATGATTTTTATTCGAAATTTAAGTGGTGACGGAGTTCGAACGCGGGACTGAAACGTTTTCATTACTATTCAGAGACGTTATCCCTACAACATAGGTCCAATACTCAGCTAGTCACTTATAAGAGACAGTAATATAAGAGACTCAGTGTGGATTGGCAGCCCTGATATCTGTACCCGTGCTGTGCATACCTCAGCTGGCGTACGGTGTATCGAGTCGGTAAACCAAACTGGAACCCAATCTCCTTACTCTTTACATAACGCTATCAAATAGCAACCACACCTATTTCAGTTCGATACGTTTACCAGTTTCTGAGATATAGAAATTTACTTGAAACTCAAAATTTTCCATTTTGCATAACAGGATATAGTTTTCGTGCGTCCAGACTGTGTGTAAAAGTGACTGCTGAGTGTACGTGGAGAATGAATTTTGAAACTGTAAGAGATCCGGTATATGTGACCGTCCACCTGACGGTAGGCGGAAAGCCATAATGTAAAAATAGCCGTTATTTCAAATTGGACCTTAATATCTTTACTCAGCTCCGTCAGAAACGTGAAGTTCTTGTTAGTCAAAGTTTGTCTTGCTTTTTTTGTGAATATATTTTGGCAAACTACTTAAATTTATGAATAGTGCTTTGTCAAGTAAGTGTAGTATCGAGCAACATGACATTAGCAGTGACGCTTCAGGCCATTGTTCGACTCACTCACTCACTCATTTCGTTGTTGGACAATCCTGAATGCCTTGAGTTTGTACAGATTGAATTCTTTTACATTTTTCTTGCATTTCCTCAATATATTGTCTAAATGTTTGTGTCGTAACGTATGGTGTATGTCTTCTGTATCACTGGAGTTTTTAACCTATGTTTGCATCGACAGTGAGTACACTACTGGCCATTAAAATTGCTACACCAAGAAGAAATGCAGATGATAAACGGGTATTCATTGGACAAATATATTATACTAGAACTGACATGTGATTACATTTTCACGCAATTTGGGTGCATAGATCCTGAGAAATCAGTACCCAGAACAACTACCTCTTGCCGTAATAACGGCCTTGATACGCCTGGGCATTGAGTCAAACAGAGCTTGGATGGCGTATACAGGTACAGCTGCCCATGCAGCTTCAACACGATACCACAGTTCATCAAGAGTAGTGACTGGCGTATTGTGACGAGCCAGTTGCTCGGCCACCATTGACCAGACGTTTTCAATAGGTGAGAGATCTGGAGAATGTGTTGGCTAGGGCAGCACTCGAACATTTTCTGTATCCAGAAAGGCCCGAACAGGACATGCAACGTGCGGTCGTGCATTATCCTGCTGAAATGTAGGATTTCGCAGAGATCGAATAAAGGGTAGAGCCTCGGGTCGTATCACATCTGAAATGAACCGTCCACTGTTCAAAGTGCCGTCAATGCGAACAAGAGGTGACAGAGACTTGTAACCAATGGCACCCCATACCATCACGCCAGGTGATACGCCAGTAAGGCGATGACGAATACACGCTTCGAATGTGCGTTCACCTCGATGTCGCCAAACACGGATGCGACCATCATGAAGCTGTAAACAGAACCTGGATTCATCCGAAAAAATGGCGTTTTGCCATTCGTGCACCCAGTTTCGCCGTTGAGTACACCATCGCAGGCGCTCTTGTCTGTGATGAAGCATCAAGGGTAACCGCAGCCATGGTCTCAGAGTTGATAGTCCATGCTGCTGCAAACGTTGTCGAACTGTTCGTGCAGATGGTTGTTGTCTTGCAAACGTCCCCAGCTGTTGACTCAGGGATCGAGACGTGGCTGCACGATCCTTTACAGGCATGCCGATAAGATGCCTGTCATCTCGACTGCTTGTGATACGAGGCCGTTGGGATCCAGCACGGCGTTCCGTATTACCCTCCTGAACTCACCGATTCCAGCAATATCGCGATACGATAAACCGCAATCGCGACAGGCTACAATCCGACCTTTATCAAAGTCGGAATCGTGATGGTACGCATTTCTCCTCCTTACACGAGGCATCACAACAACGTTAAACCAGGCAACGCCGGTCAACTGCTGTTTGTGTATGAGAAATCGATTGGAAACTTTTCTCACGTCAGCACGTTTAGGTGTCGCCACCGTTGCCAACCTTGTGTTAATGCTCTGAAAAGCTAATCATTTGTATATCACAACATCTTCTTCCTGTTGGTTAAATTTTGCGTCTGTAGCACATCTTCGTGGTGTAGCAATTTTAATGGCCGGTAGTGTACTATCTTGCTGCGTGTAATTACTTCCGAAGCAGGTCGGGACATCTGGCGGTCCCTCTCCCATGCCTCTGGTTTCCCAGAGTGGAAATCAGCCTATTTTCGGATAAGGAAAGCGTGTAAACCGTCTGAAGGAGAATCATAACGATTCGAAACCGGTAACGGCACCCTTTGAATAAATGAACTGAAAGTAAATTTGTGGCTGGTTGCTATCCCAACAACAAAATTTGTCTTCAAATAACAGCCACGGTCTCCAACCATGTCATCATATGACAAAATTGCATATTTTCGGACTGCTGCAACATTGCATAAAACTGTCGCACAGTTTGTTTGAATCGGTCCCTTAACATAGACCCCTTTGATCTCGTGCAGGTCCCGAGTAGGGAAATCCCGCGGGAGGTGCACTGCAAGGCGCAGGACTCTGCACCGCAAACAATGGAGCCGAAGTATATGCTTTTCTGCTTCGTACCTCCCACGCTACGGCCGCGTATTCTAGCACTGATCGGATCAGCAGCGTGAAGGCAGCATCGATTCCGATTTCAAAAGGGGATAGAGAGCTGGCATGCGGCCTAATGCTGTGCCATTACCTCTCAGACAGGCCAGAAGTGGGGTGCCTGTCCAGTATTATGTGTAGGTACTTGCCTGTGCATGACCGTAAAAAGCAGCCTCAACAAATCAGAGGAGAGCGCATTCCCACGGTCTGGATCCGGAAGATAGACTACACGGGCTAAAGTGTCGAGGAGTTGTGGTTCAATCTTCTGAGAGCAGGGATACGTCAGCAGTGAAAATTTTAGTCACATACTTAAACAACGCATTTAGTTGAGGAACAGTGTGGTAGCGCACGGTAGAAGGAAGACATGAATATCCAGTTTAGATGGCTTACGAGAGAGTACTGATGGCTGAAGTGAAAATTGCATTTCTTACTATGTTTTGTAACATTGCAAGCATCGATTAGTGACATCACCTCGATAGAAGTTAGAAAACGTGGAGTAATTTGGCTACCAAACCCGATCATCGAATACGTTGCGAACATTAGACTGTTAGTAAACTGTCTTTGTCGTGTGTTCTTACCGAAAGGTTGCGGTTTTGATATAGGTACTGACTTGTGGTGTGAGTATTTCGTGTCGGTGAACTGAGGAGTGAAAGAATATACGACCATTAAGTCAGGCTCGTGTACTTGTTGTTTTAGAAGGATCTTGGTTGCAGTTTTTTTACTTGCATATTCGAAAATAAAGCCTTTACAGTAGTGGTGAGTAGCATCTTCTAGAAATCATTAGTTACAATTAAATAGAAAGCACGGTCAGCATATACTTGAAAAGTATGTAATTATAATCCATTTAGTACAAAACTGCATTTAGCTTAAACAAAGTTAGCTTATATTGGAACAGAAATAACATTTATTCTGTCTCAAAAGTAACTTGTAGGCCTAAGTATGAAAGAATAAAACAAAACTATTTTGGAACCTAAATAAGAAACTAGAATTTCGTTGCGTACCCAAGAGCTTTGATTACAGCTTCATGTCTACTTGCCATCGAATCCACAAGGTTTTGTAATGGATCAAATGCGAGTTTTGACCATTCGTCCAGTACGGCAGGAGCAAATTGCGTACTGAGTAGCTTCACGACTAACATGTCCACCCAGGACTTCCCAGAGGTCTTCAGTTGGATTTAGATCGGAGCTCTGGCTTGGCCACTACAAAAGTTGGATTTTATAATCTGAAAAGATTTTTTTTAAATTTTTGTTTTTGATCATTGTCTTGCTGAAGTATCGAATTACGTGGCATTGTCATTCTCCCACGTGGAACGATATTCATTTCTAAAACGTACATGTATAGGAATCGATCCATTTTGCCTTTAATTTCGATTAGAGGACCATCCCAAAGTCTAGTAAAACATACCCACGTCAGGACACTGCCACCACCAAGCATTATCGTCGGTACCTGGTACTTTTTGTTGTCACTTTAATTTTTCAGAGGACGTATACACTACACACCAGCAGAAGAAAGTAAATTACATTGTCTCTCATAACTCCACAAAACCTTAAACCAATCAGTATCATTCAAAATTTCATCTTTCTTTACGGGCGCTACCCTGGCCTTTCTAGGTTATGAATTTTTGATTGGTTTACGTAAGGGTCGTGCACTGTTTAAATCACATGCTACCAGGCGACGTTTTACAGGAGAGAGAGATACAGATTTAGTCCATTTGGGTGCTCCGGATCATCCCTAATTTGTCGAGCGATTTTCTTATATCAGCAGCCAACTTCGTACAGGTCATCAAGTCCTTCCTCCTTGTTGTTTTTCGAGGACGACCTGACTTTGGCTTATTGACTGCTTTTCCTGCCTGTTTTTGCTGACGACTTCACACTTTTGTGATATGCCGTAGTTTCTAGCATCGCTAGACTGCGGCTTTCCCGTCTTCAAAGCATGGAAAACAGCTTGTCCCACATAAACCGAGTAATCTTTGCGTTTTCGCATGCTTCTAGTTGTCTCTACAAATAACAAAAACACTGTATGAATGCCAAAGTAACAATAGTTAGTGAGCGGGGTGATTCGCGTACGATATCACGAGGCGGGTACTTTCAGGTGGTGGGGACAACTAGAGCCGGTGAGGGCCTCTTGCGGGCCGAATCGCTTGGATTGTGCTGTTGATGTCCGACGTTACCTGTCCAAGTGTTTCTGGGGAGCGGCTAGTTGTGTTCCGCCTCCCCTGGATTTACTGATGGCCGCTTCTTTCAACTGAGAGTAACAGCGTTCATGTTGGTAGTGCGATGCCCGCACTCTTTGCACAGCACTCTTTGTTGGCACTTTGCCACCACTAAAATTCTCAGCAAATAACTGACCACAACGTTTCCATGACTTTGTTGTCACGTAACTTTCGACAACGAACACCCATTGCTCTACTGTGAGTACCACAGTCCCCTTTGCGTTTCTCCACTCATACTGACACAGCCCGCACTATGTTCTGAAACTGTGTGGGTCACATGGTGGGTGTACACATGGTGTGCGCGTCACTGATTATGGTTATAAGCAAAATTTTATTTGCCCCACTTTGTATTTACATTCACTTATTTAATATGACAATATCAGTTGGTTAAATGTTTCAACTTTTTAACTATTTAAAAAACTGATTTATATAAGCTTTTGTCATTATTGTAGCATTAGGAAAAATTATTAATTATTTGTGCTCTGCTGTTTAAGTGCAGCTTTGTTGCTATTATTGTTCTGGTGAAAACTTTTTGCTGTTTAAAGCTGCTTTCTAATCAAGTGGAAAGCTGTTTATTAATTGTAATCTGATTTACTTATTTCCTGGTACAACCTTCCAAACCGCCGGCCGGTGTGGCCGAGCGGTTCTAGGTGCTTCAGTCTGGAACCGCGCTGCTGCTACGGTCGCAGGTTCGAATCCTGCCTCTGGCATGGATGTATGTGATGTCCTTAGGTTAGTTAGGTTTAAGCAGTTCTAAGTCTAGGGGACTGATGACCACAGATGTTAAGTCCCATAGTGCGCAGAGCCATTTTTTGTTAAGTCCCATAGAGCTCAGAGCCTTCCAAACCACAGCCCCTTGCGCTACATTTTCCGGCGTTGTAATCCAAAGAGATGCAGCAGTTAATGAATTCAGTACATCCAAAGCAAATTACGAAATATATTTGGGCTAAGGGAGGATTGACTGAGGCGTCAAAGAAACTGATATAGGCATGCGTATTCAAATAGAGACGTGTAAATAGGCAGAATGCGGCGCTGCGGTCGGCAACGCCTATATAAGACAACAAGTGTCTGTCGCAGTTGTTAGATCGGTTACTGCTGCTACAATGGCAGGTTATCAAAATTTAATAGAATTTGAATGTGGTGTTGTAGTCGGAGCATTAGCGATGGGACGTAGCATCTCCGAGGTAGCGATGAGGTGGGGATTTTCCCGTAAGACCATTTCACGATTGTACCGCTAATATCAAGATCCGGGAAACATCAAATCCCCGACATCGCTGCGGCCGGAAAAGATCCTTCAAGAACGGGAACAACGTCGACTGAAGGGAATCGTTCAACGTGGCAGAACTGCAACCTTTCCGCAAATTTATGTAGATTTCAGTGCTGGGTCATTAACAAGTGTCAGCGTGCGAACCATCCAACGAAACATCATCGATGTGGGCTTTCGGAGCCGAAGGCCCACTCATGTTCCCTCACCTGGGCCCGTCAACACCGGCATTGGACAGTTGATGACTGGAAAGATGTTGCCTGATCGGACGAGTCTCGTTTCAAATTTGATCGAGTGGATAGAGGTGTACGGGTATGGAGCCAACCTCATGAATCCATGGACCCGGCATGTCACCAGGGGACTGTTCAAGCTGATGGAGGCTCTGCAGTGGTGTGGAGCGTGTGCTGTTGGAGTGATATGATACCCCTGATACATCTAGATACGACTATACAGGTGACGCGTAAGTAAGCATCCTGCCTGATCACCTGCATCCATTCATGTGCATTGTGCATTCCGACGGACTTGGGCAATTCCAGCAGGACAATGTGACACCCCAAACGTCCAGAATTGCTACAGACTGGCTCCAGGAACACTCTTCTGAGTTTAAACACTTCCGATGGCTACCAAATGCCCCAGGCATGAACATTACTGAGCATATATATATGATGCCTTGCAACGTGCTGGTCACAAGAGATCTTCACCCCCCTCGTACTCTTACAGATTTATGGACAGCCCTACAGTATTCATGCTGTCAATTCCCTCCAGCACTATTTCAGATATTAGTCGAGTACATGCCAAGTCGTGTTGCGGCACTTCTGCCCTACACGATATTAGGCAGGTGTACCAGTTTCTTTTCTTCAGTCTATATTCTTACACTGTTATTGTGACCGTGCTTCTTTACTAGACACATAAGCACAGCAGCGTGAACCTCTTGATGAAGTGACACAGTTATATGCATTCCTCTGTTGTGATTGCATGCTAACAGTACTGACAACGTAACACCGCAACTACAAGATGCTTCTGAGCGCTACTTTACCTCATTTAGTTGTGTTGAATGAAACTAATGGCAGATCAACAGTTAACTGCGTGTAGCCTAGGAACAAATGAAGTGCAGTCGGCGTTTAACACCTTTTCTTGACGAAAACATATTGTGCAACGTATTAGATAAGCCAACTGAATTGCTAAGTGAGCAATAAGCAAGATCACAATCTTGCCGTCGCATGTGGAAAAATAACGACTGTCAGACTGAGATGTTAATTGAAAAAAAATGCTAGTCGGAATATATTTGAAGACATTGAGTAATTACAGTCACATTTTCCCAAATATAAGTTAGTCATCGTTTTAGGTGGGTACGTAAGTTGGTAGTGTTTTTGTTTTGCATGTTGGTGCTCCACTTGCTACCCATTTAATTATTGATTCTCATTTTTTATTCGTAGTATACTGCTGCTACTGGAGTTTACATAATATTATTGTGTCGTATGGAGCCGGCCGCTGCTGGCCGAGCGGTTCTGGGCGCTACAGTCTGGAACCGCACAACCGCTACGGTCGCAAGTTCGAATCCTGCCTCGGGCATTGATGTGTATGTTGTCCTTAGGTTAGTTAGGTTTAAGCAGTTCTAAGTTATAGGGGACTGATGACCTGAGATGTTAAGTCCCATAGTGCTCAGAGCCATTTGAACCATTTTTTTGTCGTATGGAAATAGTAATTGGGAGCTAGAATATGGGAGAAATCACAACATTTCCGACATATTCTCCTGTCTGAATTCCTTACAGAGATGACAGTAGCGGAGGCAGCCAGAAACATTTATGCCGTGTGTGGGGATAATGCCGTTGGACAGAGGATGACAAGAAAAAGATTTTCTCATTTTAAAGACGATCGTTTTGACGTTAGTGACTCTCCACGTTCAGGATGACATTCGGGGTTTGATGAAGATCGTTTCAACGTATTAATCCACCATGATCCAAGTTAGTGTACTCAAGAACTGGCAAATGTGATCGACTGCGATCATTCCACCATCGAGCGACATTTAATGCAATGAGAAAGGTTCAGAAATCGAGTGTGTGAGTACCGCATGCACTAAGCCAAAATAACAAAAATTTGCGGGTGACCATATGTGCATTCTGCTTGCTCGTCATCAACTGGCTCGTGAATAACACCGACCAGTCCTATCCTGTGTCGTTACAGGTGACGAGAAATGGGAGAAATGGTGTCTTTATGATAACGTAAGGGAAAGAAAGGGATGGTTGAACCCAAAGAATGCAGCAACTCCCCGTACCGCATCCACAGAAGATTGTTACGCATCTGGTGGAACAGCGGCTGTGTGGTGTATCACGAACTGCTTCCCCTAGGCGTAAAGATCACTAATGGCGTTTATTTTCAGCAACTCAGACGTCTTGTAGACACAGCCCAAGAACAATGATCAGGAATTCTGCGTGAAGTTGATGCTACTCCACGGTAACGCCCGTCAGCATTCTGCTAGACTCGCAAAAAAAACGGTATAGATGAGGTGGGTTGGGAAGACATTTCGCACGCGCCTAATCTCATGTCGCATCCTCAGAATTTCATTTGTTCTTCTCTCTATCGAACAATCTTCAAGGAACTTTCTAACATCCTTTTCAGATGAAAATGCGCTCTGAACACAGCTTGACGAATTCTTCGCCCCAAAACTACGTGATTTCTACAGTCACGGTACCGAAAAGTTACCACAGCGCTTGCAGACCGTTGTAAATAGTTTACTGATACCCGGTGCTCCATTACAATATTGTCTGCCCCTGGTAGCTGAGTGGTCAGCGCGACGGAAGTCATGCCTAACGGCCCGGGTTCGAATCCCGGCTGGGTCGGAGATTGTCTCCGCTCAGGGACTGGGTGTTGTATTGTCCTTATCATCATAATTTTATCCCCATAGACGCGCAAGTCGCCGAAGTGGCGTCAACTCGAAAGACTTGCACCACGTGAACGGTGCACCCGACGGGAGGCCCTAGCCACACGGCATTTCCTTTACAATACTTGCAATACTGCGTGTATCGTGTGTGTGTGTGTGTGTGTGTGTGTGTGTGTGTGTGTGTGTGTGTGTGTGTGTAGTGTAATGTTTATGTTGTATGGTGATGACGATGACGATGACGACGACGATGATGATGATGATGGTGAGAGAAGGGAGAGGATGTAACCCGGAGCCGGCACAGAGCCTACGCCTCGCGCATAACACCAAGGGGGCCGCCGAATCTAACGTCCCCATCCGATGGACGGGTCACCATCAAGTGTCAGATGCCCTCACTTCATGGGACGCTGAGGAGAGGTTTGATATTGAAACCAGGACACTGGCGCAAAGTCTGGTGATAAAGAAGTGAACACCACCATCTCTCCGCCCCTTGCCGCCAAATACTGGCAGTGAAGGTTTTTTCCACCACCAGCATTCGAACCTGTTTATCCCACGTCTAGCGCCATTTTTAAAGGTAAATAAGTATACTTTTTCAACATCAGCTTATTTCAGGTCATGTGTCATACCATTTTTTTCTTTTACCACATAGGACGCCCTTCAGGCGAAAAATAATGATGTGTAATTAGCATCTGTATCAAACAAAACATGAATGGAATTAAAAAATACTCTCCTGGCAGAAGAAACGAAATGGTGAAACTTCTTGGCAGATTAAAACTGTGTGCCCGACCGAGACTCGAACTCGGGACCTTTGCCTTTCGCGGGCAAGCGCTCTACCATCTTTTTTTTTCTTTTTTTTTGCAAATATATATTTTAAAACAAATCACAAATTTAAAGGAACAGGGATGTTTTTTTTATTTATTTATTTACTTATTTTCGATAAAGATCACTCTGTTAAAAGGAACATGTAGATCATTTCATCGTATAGTATGTGCATTACAGATTGAGTGGTGAGAGAAGCGTGAGGTTCATTATCAGCTGTCAAATGTGCACACAGACTGCACCCGGCACATCCCAACTGCGTGGGGGGTCGAGGAAGACTGCCTGAAGATAGTTGGCAAAGTTTTTCCGATAGTGTGACCATCTATGAACCTCATTGTGGGCTTGCTGCAAGAAATGCCAAAAGTCAAGTCTCGACTTGGCAGCATCCCCATAGAGGTACGCGATCGTCCAACCTTTGACCCAGATGATCGACTGTGATTTAGTCGCCGGAAAGTAGTCACTCTCCGGATGTAAGAAGGAAGCAGGTGTAACATGTTGCGGGGTCACACGGAGGTAGCAAGCCACCATCTGTCTTCCTAGGAGCCATACGTCCTCCACCGCGGTACAAGTTAATCGGTGATGGTCGTCATCCACTTGGCTACATTTCGGGCATAGTGGAGTGTCTACTAGTCCAATTGCATGGAGCCGTTGGTTGGTGTTGAACTTGCCACAGGCGACAGAGAATCACAGTGCCAGAACGAAGGTAGGAAGGAATTTTTGGTGCACATGTCTCCAAATCTTCGGCCAATGCAACCTGGGGTGTTTGAGTTCAATGACATTACGACTTATCCGTCGTAGCAGCCAAACATAAAAATCCTTCGCGCATGGCGGTCTCGTGCGCGGAAGCTCGTCTCTGATATAACTAAGTTCCACGATAAATGTTGATACATGCGCAAAATGTGGCGAAATGTTGCCCACCGCCACCGGAGGTGTGAGGGACGCTGGAACCAGGAGATCCAGTAGGCGGGATGTAAGGCAATCACGCCCGCTGCGTCATTGCTTGTACATCGTGGCTAGAAGGAGCGCCGTCGCTCGGCAGTGAACATTCGTAAGTCCGAGTCCCCCCTTGTCCGTAGGGAGCGTGAGCGTTTCGTATCGCACCTTGAGGGGCGATCCAATCATCACAAAATAGCCTAGTGCTGATCGAAGTCGACGTCCGAGCGTGAGTGGTAGGGGCAGGATCTGCGAAATATGCACCATTCGAGAAACCACATAAGTGTTCAGATACTCGACTCGCTGCAAAGGATCAAGGCGCCGTAGGAGATGTTGTCGGACCATGGTACGTGTTGTCTGTAAAATACGTCGGTAGTTAACTGCCGCAGTATGTTTTACAGATGAGGTAAAGTCTATGCCGAGATAGCGGAATCATTGCACATAAGGAAACGGACTCATTTCTTCCGGCGTAAGGCCCCTTCCAACCGGCACTGCCGCCGATTTGTTCATGTTCACTGCACTACCCGCCGTCACACTGGTCCAACAACAGTTCATAGACCGTCTTCACGTCTTCCTCAGAACGAACGAGCAGCAGGAGGTCGTCCGCATAGGCACGACATTTGAAGGTGTAGCCCGGTAGTTCCATCCCAAAAAGAGAATTGGTTAGCCTCCCAATTAATAGTTCCAACGCTATAGCGAATAGCAGCATCGAAAGAGGGCAGCCCTGGCGAATGGATAGTCGAATTTCAATAGGCCCTGCTATACGCCCATTAACCTGTACCAAGGATTGTGCGCCCCCATAAATCCTTCTAATGAGACCAGTAAAACGGTCTGGAAATCCCATTTGTTCCAGTACAGCGTACAGATAGTTGTGGCGCACCTTATCAAAAGCACTGTCAAAATCAACCGCCACCATCGCCGCTTTCAGCCGGCACTACTCCGCCAGCGCTATCACATCACGGCATTCGCCAGTAGCTGTTTGCACATTCACCGATCCACCCGGTGTCGTCTGTTCTGGAGAGAGAACGCTACGAATTAACATACGACATCGGGACGCTAGCAACCGTGCAAAGATCTTATAGTCGGCATTAAGCAGGGTGATGGGGCGATAATGTGAGACCGTAATTCCTGGCTTCGGTTTATGTACTGGCACCAAGAGGCCTTCCATAAAAGCTGGTGGAATAGGCGCATCGGAATTTAACATCTCGTTGTACATTTCCGTCCATCGTGGTGCCATTTCGTTGCGAAATTCTCGATAAAATTCAGCAGGAAGCCCATCAATGTCTGGGGACCGATTCAACGCCACCCCAGGGGGTCCACAACTCTTTTGTGGATACGTGCGTGGCGAGCACGGGGCCCCAAGTTATTGCAGCCTTCTTTCTCTCCATGGCTGCATTTCCTTCCCCTTCCCCTCCTTGCTCCTTTCCCGTCGCCTTCTCCTCTCCCTCTCTTGGTGTCCTTGCTTATGTTGGCCCCCGCTATCCTCCTGGTTCTGTTGGTTTTACAGTTCGGCTTTGTTGCGTAATCATCTCCTCCATTTGGCATTCCTTGGTCCCCCTCTGGGGTTTGACCTCCATTACAAATTTTCTCCTCTGTAGTGTGAGCCATTTGGGGAAGAGCACCTTACCTAGTGTCTCCGACGTGCGCCCTCCTTATTCCACCTTTTCTTTCATGTCGTTGTCTGATGCTAGGGTGCATAGCCAGCACGGTAGCCAGCCCGTGTGGTGGGGTCGCTATGTACCCTTTTGGTTGAGCCCCCTGAACACACAGGGATCACACTTCTGATACCTGAGCTGTGACCTCCTCATGCATGCCTTGGAGTGGTTGCTCGTCCTCCTGGAGCATCGGAACTCCCGGCAATGGCTGCCGTGCCAGACGGTCCTTGCTGTGGCTGGGTTGGCCCGTGAGGAGAGCCCCTGATTGGAGTGGGTGGTCTCAGGGCGGACGCTATGCAAATGAAACGCATTCGGGTCCAGAACTCTGGCCGTTCTTCTGCGGCCGTCTCTCTGCGTGGAACTGATTCTTCAAGTGCTGCTTCTCTTGCCCCTTCGGCCTTCCCTTCCATGGCTATCCCCTGGGAAGAGGGTCAGCCCCGTCGGCTAGGGGCGAAACCTTTCCCCCGTTATCTAGTTTGCACCAAGACTGATGGAGATACTTCCACCAATACCAAACCTTTATTCTTTGTGGAACATATTGAAGACAAGTTTGGTGAAGTGGACTCCCTGAGCAAGATGCGATCGGCTTTGTTGCTGATCAAAACTGCTTCAGCTGCCCAATCTGCGGCCCTTCGTGCCTGTACTAATCTTGGCACAATTCCTGTGTCCGTTACCCTCCACCAGTCTCTAAATATGGTACAAGGTGTGATTTTTCACAGGGACCTCATCCTTCAAACTGATGAGGAACTTCGGGACAATCTTGGATGGCGGGGTGTTCATTTTGTTCGGCGTGTTCAGAAGGGTCCTAAAGACAATCGCATTGATACTGGTGCCTTTATCCTGGCCTTTGAAGGGGATACCCTCCCTGAGAAAGTTAAGATTATGGTTTATCGATGTGATGTGAAGCCGTACATCCCACCTCCTATGAGGTGTTTTAAGTGTTTGCATTTTGGACACATGTCTTCCCGCTGTTCACAGGCCACTCTCTGTGGTGACTGTGGACGTCCATTCCATGAGGGGAGTCCCTGTGTTCCCCCTCTTGTGTGTGTAAATTGTCATGGTAGTCATTCTCCACGTTCACCAGATTGTCCAGTATATAAGAAGGAAAAGTAGATACAGGAGTATAAGTCCCTCGATCGTTGAACCTACACAGAGGCCCATATGAAATATACACATCTTCACCCCGTGTCCATGACATCTAGTTACGCCTTGGTTACATCTTCCCCTTCCTCCCCCTTCCTTACCCCCATCCCGGACCCCTCTCCTCGCCCCCCTCCCCTGCAGCTCCCACACCACCTTCTCTAGGCGCTGCTCCCCCTCCCCAGCCGGAGAAGTGTCCCACTCCTTCGGCGTCTGCCAGTCAAGGGCGCCTCTCCCGGGATGCCCCTTCCCGGCACCTTCCAGGCCAAAGGTCTGCTGCTGCACAGCGACAGCGAGAGCCGCGGTCTGTCGGCCCCCAGGTCGCCCGATCTCTTTCTGTTCCTGATCTTGCTGCAGCTGGCTCCTTTATGCCACACAGCCCTCCTCGATCTCAGCCTGAAAAGAAGAAAAAACATAAGTCCCGGGACAAAGAGCCTCTGGTGTCACCGAAGGTCCCTTCCCCGACTTCACAACCGGATTCTGACCTGTCGTTCATGGATGTCGCCCCCTCCTTGTTGGTGACAGGTGGGGACGCGGCGGTATGACTGGCTTTAGCGTGTTCAGCCCCCATTTAAACCATCGTTCTGTGGTTCTCCAATGGAATTGTAATGGATACTATCGTCACCTTCCGGAATTGAAATTCCTTCTTTCGTCCTACTCTGCAGCTTGTGTGGTTCTCCAGGAATCTCATTTTACTGATGCTCATTCACCGACCCTCCATGTTTTCTGTCGAAATCGGGTCGGACCCCTGTGCGTTGGTCCGTACAGACGTTGCTAGCATGTGGATTCCTCTTCAAACTACAATGGAAGCGGTTGCTGTTAGGGTCCACTTAGACTCTGCGATCACAGTTTGCAATCTTTATCTCCCTCCTGACAAGACTCTTACACCTGCTGCCTTAACTGCCCTTCTTCAGCAACTTCCCCCCTCCCTTCCACCTTCTTGGGGGTTTTAATGCACATCATCCCTTGTGGGGCAGTGCCTTTCCATCTAGACGAGGTCTTCTTATAGGCCAATTTATTGCAGACCACGACTTGTGCCTTCTTAATGATGGCTCCCCTACTCATTTCAGTGCCGGTCATGGTACCTTTTCTGCCATTGATCTTTCTCTTTCTTCTCCATCTCTCCTCCCTACATTACACTGGTCGCCACACGACGACCTTTGTGATAGTGACCATTTTCCGTTGATTATCTCGCTCCCTTCCCACTCCCCGATGGACAGGTTACCTCGTTGGTCTTTCCAACGTGCCGATTGGCCTCTATACACTGCACAGGTCGTGTTTTCTCCCTCTTTGTCGGATTGTATTGATGTCGTCCTACGTGACGTGTCTGACGCGATTGTTCGTGCTACTAGCCTTGCTGTCCCGCGCTCATCTGGGCCATTTCGTCGCCAGCAAGTCCCATGGTGGAGTACGGCCATTGCCATTGCCATCCGTGATCGCCGTCGAGCTTTGCAACACTTTAAGAGGCACCCATCTGTAGCCAGCCTTACTACCTTTAAACGCCTCCGCGCTAAAGCCCGTTATTTAATCAAACAGAGCAAGCGGATATGTTGGGAACGATTCGTTTCTTCCCTTGGTTCTACTGTCCCCCTGTCACGGGTATGGGCTACACTTCGCTCTCTCCAAGGTTGCCATCGGCAGTCCACCCTCCCAGGCCTTCACCTCCCAGATGGCCTTTGTACGGACCCATTAGTTCTTGCAGAACATCTTGCGACCCATTTTGCAGTGGCATCAGCATCAGCCTCCTATCCAGCTGCTTTCCTTCACCAAAAACAGCGGGCTGAAGCTTCCACCTTATGTTTCATCCTTGTGAGCCAGAATCTTACAACGAACCTTTTACTGAATGGGAATTTCTTTCTGCTCTATCTTCTTCTCATGATACGGCCCCTGGCCCAGATTCCATTCATAACCAACTGCTTCAACATCTCAGTGCTCCACAACGGCAACATCTTCTTCGGGTGTTTAACTGTATCTGGCTCCAGGGTGACTTCCCTTCTCAGTGGAGGGATAGCATCGTGGTTCTTGTCCTTAAGCCTGGTAAGAACCCCCTATCTGTTGACAGCTATCGGCCAATTAGTTTGACCAATGTTGTTTGTAAGTTACTTGAATGGATGGTAGCCCGTCAGCTCAATTGCGTCCTCGAATCTCGGGATCTATTGTCCCCTTACCAGTGTGGCTTTCGAGAGGGACGGTCTCCAATCGATCATTTACTTCGCTTGGAATCCGCAGTTCGGCAGGCTTTTTCCCAGCGCCGCCATTTGGTTGCAGTGTTTATTGACCTTCGCAAGGCCTATGACACGGCCTGGCGCCATCACATCTTACTTACCCTTCATCAGTGGGGTATTCGGGGCCCAGTCCTGATTTTTATCCGCCAGTTCCTGTTCCATCGGTCATTCAGAGTTCGAGTTGGTACTGTTTTTAGTTCTCCACATACCCAGGAGACGGGCATCACACAGGGTTCTGTCTTGAGTGTCCTTCTTTTCCCCATTGCTATCGATGGACTTGTGGCCTCTGTCGGTCCCTTGGTCGCCCCTGCCCTGTATGTGGATGATTTCTGCATTTGGGTTAGTTCCTCCTCGATGGCATCTGCAGAACGGCAGCTCCAGGGAGCTATATGGCGTGCCTCTGCATGGACCCTCTCACACGGGTTTCAATAGTCTCCTTCAAAATCGTGGGTGGTCCACTTCCGTCGCCGTACTACGACCCACCCTGATCCAGAGCTCTATCTAGATGCACAACGATTAGCTGTGGTCCCACAGTTTCGTTTCCTGGGTCTTCTTTTCGACAACAAGCTCACTTGGCTGCCCCATATCAGACTCCTGAAGGTAGGATGTTTCCGTAAACTCAATGTCCTTTGCTTCCTTGCCCACTCCTCTTGGGGTGCGGACCATTCCCTCCTTCTCCGTCTTTATCGTGCTCTAGCTCTGTCTCGCTTGGACTATGGTTGCCAAGTTTATGGTTCAGCTGCTCCTTCCACACTGCACGTGCTGGATCCAGTCCACCATCGTGGTATCCGTTTGGCCACCGGTGCCTTCCCTACTAGCCCTGTTGATAGTCTCCTGGTTGAAGCTGGGATCCCCCCCTTTCTGTTCGGCGGTCCCAGCTTCTGGTGTCTTATGCACTCGCTATCCGTTCCTCTCCTACTCATCCGTCCTATTCTATCCTGTTCCCAGACCATGGACGTCGCCCACCCGACTCCCGCCCACAGGCGGGTTTACCGGTTGGGCTCCGCCTTCCGTCTCTTTGCCGTGATTTTCAGCTTCCTTCTTTGTCCTGTCTTCCTCGCTCCCTCCCTTCCACCCCCCCTTGGTTAGTTCCTCGGCCTCGAATTCGGATGGATCTCCGCCAAGGTCCGAAAGATTCCATCCCCCCGGTGCTGTTCCATTCCTTTTTCCGCCAAATTTTATGGGAGTTTCGGGATGCTGTTGTTTTTTACACTGATGGCTCTAAATCTGCTGATCATTTGGGGTATGCCTTCACGTCCTCTGTTGGAACGGAAAATCATCTGCTGCCACCTACATGTGGGGTGTTTACTGCGGAATTGATGGCAATTTCCCAGGCCCTTACCTTTATTAAACAGACCCAACACAACCGCGTTTTGTTATGTACAGACTTGATGAGTGGCCTTCTTGCTATTGACCGGTGTTTTTCGCGCCATCCCTTGGTCCCTGCCATCCATGACCATCTCGCTGATATTCACCGTGTTGCTTGTTCCATTGACTTCCTTTGGGTCCCTGGCCATGTGGGTATCCCGGGTAATGAGCTCGCTGATCGTTTGGCTGGGGGAGCAGTCGCTTACCCCCCGTTTTCTGTAACCCCTCCTGCAGCGGATTTACGGCTTCACATCAAATCCCACTTCGCACAGTCATGGGCCAATTCTTGGGAGGCTACTCCCCTGTCTAATATACTTCGTGCGATTAAGGTGACACCAGGCCTGTGGCGTTCTTCCTTTCGCCTCTCCCAAAAGGACTCGACCACACTGTGTCGTCTCCGTATTGGCCATACCAGGCTGACCCATTCTTTTCTTTTGCGTGATGAGCCACCCCCACTTTGTGGTTGTGGAGCCTTCCAGTCAGTAGCCCACATTTTGGATGAATGCCGCCTTCTTTTGGCTCTGTGTGCTAAGTAGACTCCCCCACACTTTACCTTTGATGTTGGCTGACGATTCCCGGATGGTCTCTCTGGTTCTCGGTTTCCTCCAGGAAAGTGGTTTTCATTCTCAGTTTTAAGGTTTTTGATCTCTCTGGTGTTGGGGCAGGGCGGTGAGTTTTTGGGTGTCTCCCACTGTAAGCTGTGTTTGGAGATTCCCGATTCACCTCCCTGACCGAGATCCTCTTTTCTTCCCTTTTTACCTTTTTTTCTTTTAAAGGATTGGTTAGTCTCCTTTTCCCATACGTATTTCTACATTCTAGCGGTTGCACCTTTTAAGTCACAGGTGGTCCTGCCTATGCTGCTTCAGCATAGCGTTGGGTTCGTTCTCTTGCTGACTTCCCTCATTTTGTTTTTTACCATTGACAACATGACTGTCATTTTACGTTTTTCTCTTTTATTGCCCTGACTTTCCTGAGATGTCCCATTAGCGGAATGGACCATATTTGAAACAAGGGACTGATGACCTTGCTGTTTGGTCCCTTAAACCTCAAACAACCAACCAACCGATTCAACGCACCTTGTGCGATCGCATCATGTATTTCCTCACAGCTAATGGCTTCCAGTAAGGTTCCCGCGGCTTCCACCGTCAGTGTACGGGAGACGTGAGTGGCTATACGGTCGAGGTCATCGACAGGGGCTGCTTCTTCGCGATAGATGTGTTGGTAATGGTCGACGAATGCAGAGACAATGTCCGCTTGACGCGTCACTCTTCGGTCTTCGCGGGCAATTAATTCCCGTACCAAAACGCGTCGTCGGTGCTTTCGTTCATTCACGACGTGGTGCATGGAAGGAATCTCGTGCCTTATCGTATCGTGACATCTGGCGCGCACCATGGTTCCCTGAAGATGTTTCCGAGCTAAAACCACTAGTTTAGCTTTTATCCTTTTGCGTTCGATCCAGATGTCCTGTCCCGGCGGACCATCATCTAGGTCGCGCAGTGCTGCAAAATAAAAGTCGGTCATACGGCGGCGCCATTCTGCCATCTCCCTGCTATATGAGATGAACGTACGGCGAAGCGCCGATTTGGCACAAGTCAGCCATCAATCAAGCATCGTCGGTTACCTTCCAACCCTTCGCTCGCACATCGTCCATGTCTCAAGGATCCGTTGACGGCATTCAGGATCATGTAGATGTTGAATGTTTGATTTCCACGGGGCCTTACTGTTCCACACCTCTCTACGAGGAAGAAGCACCGTACAGATGTTAGCGCTGTGATCGGAAAATGCCAATGGTCAGCGTTCCGCGTCCTGGACATCATTTGCATGAGCCCGTGAGATATAAATGCGATCTAATCTGCTCGCCGAATGACTTGTCACATAGGTGTATCCCGGTGCATCTCCATGTCGTAATTCCCACGTGTCACTAAGTACAAGGTCGTTGGCAACGATTCGCAACTCCTGGCTGAGGTTTGCTTGCGGCCACTGATTTTTCTGGCTGAGAACACAGTTGAAATCTCCACCAATTATTACACATTCATAACGTCCATGAAATAGTGGGGCAATGTCTTCAGCATAAAATCGCGCCCTTTCCCGCCGCCGATTATTTCCCGACGGTGCATAAAGATTGATGATGCGTGTCCCAAACGTCGTGAAAGCCATTCCCCTGGCCGACGGAAGATAACACACGTTTTCCACTGGGAAGCCATCTCGCACGTAAACTGCCACCCCACTCCCATTGTGATCTCCATGTGACGAATAGGGCTGGTAGCCTGCGATGTATGGGAGTGCAGCTATGTGGACTTCCTGCAGCAAAGCAATATCCACATCAGATGCCCAAATCGTTTCCTTCAGTAGGTGTATTTTGGCCGGTGAGCGCACGTCATTTATATTTAATGTTGCAAAACGGTTCGCATGGCGTTGAATCCCACTCTGTCGAGGCGCAACAACATCTCCCTGCATCGGCGCTGGAGGCTGAGTTAGAAGACGTTCTCTCCCCCCTCTCCCTTCACCTTCAGCAATTATTAGGCCGTCTTCGTGAGTGCCAGCTGCGTCTGTATGACGTCCGGCGCCTCCTCGATATCGTCATACCACATCTTTTCAGGCAGCGATATATTCGTGTCCATAGCCACAGCATCTGCGTCTGGAGAGCCAACTGGCTGTGATTCCTCTTCAGCATCACCATGTCCCTGTACCGTCAATGTGACAGACCGCTGCGGGTCTGATCGAACAGTTCCCATTGCCTCATCCTGTTTCGTAGAGGCTGTTGTGTCGTCTTGGTCCACAGGCACATCGTCATCGGGGCAAGGGGAGTCATCCCGAGGAGATATCGTGCGACGCCGCCGTTTCCTCCTTTTCGGGGAACGTTGTTTGCGTGATCTTCCTTCCGTGTCCTCAGATTGTAGGGAATCACGGCTGCCCGACAGAAAAGCATCCGCAGGAACTGGAAGTGTTTAGAGTCCCATCTTTGTACTTGGCGGGAGTTCGGTCGAAACTGATGTTGCCGTCACAGAGTTCGTTCCAGACGGAACAGCATCCGTAGTGGCTGGAACTGCTTCGTGTACTATCGGTGTGCTTGGTGGGAGCTCAGTCTCATCTGATGTTGTCGCTGTAGATTGTATGCTCGATGGAGCAGCACCCTCTGTCATCCCGACATCTGCGACAAGGTTTCGGAGAGTGCCATCTTGATCTTCCACCGGGGCTGTGTCCTTTCGGTCATCAGCGGACGCAGTGAGGGCTTTGACATAGGTGATCGGTAGTACTGTCATCGCCGGCGACGGCTCCCGCACGTCTGAAGGCAGTTGCGTAATCCGCCGTTGCATGCAGTTCGACCTGAGGTGTCCCTCCTGGCCACAGCCAGAACATGTACGTGGTTGACCATCGTAAATCACCACCGCCCGGCAACCACCAATTGTCAGATAGGACGGTACATGCTTCTGAAAATCAATTGTGTCTGTCGCACTCCGTTAAGAACGGGGTACGTGGCGAATTGTATCCAGCGTTCTGCCGTGTGACCATGTACCGTGCCGTATGGCTTAAAAGCCTCGATAACTTCTTCAGCCGGGAGCTCAAATGGCAGCTCAAAAACACGTATTGTCCGTACACCCAGGCCAGCATGTTCTACGGTTACCGTGCCGACATTCCCGTCACTATGGCAAAATGGGAGACCTGCTTTTGTCGCCTGTAGAATTCTCTCATACGCCGCGTCATTTACCATCTTAGCATACACCGTGGGACTAATGATGGACAGGTGAATTCCGACAATATCGTTTGGCGGTATCTTGACTTCCTCTCGAATGAATCGTTCCACTGCTAAAGCCTTTGGTCGTTCGTAGTCTTCGCAGAAATTGAATCGTAATGTAGTTTTCCTGTACTTGTTCGCCATGATCGTTGTTACTAGCCCGCGCGCAGACAAAGTCCACAAGTAAACAAACACTCGCACACGCCGCCCAGGCGGAAGTATCGGACCTCCGCTTCGCACGGCCGCTAGCGCCGAACTGACCCATCTGAGCTACCGAAGCACGATTCACGCTCGGTCCTCACAGCTTTACTTCTGCCAGTATCTCGTCTCCTACCTTCCAAACTTTACAGAAGCTCTCCTGCGAACCTTGCAGAACTAGCACTCCTGAAAGAAAGGATACTGCGGAGACATGGCTTAGCCACAGCCTGGGGGATGTTTCCAGAATGACATTTTCACACTACAGCGGAGTGTGCGCTGATATGAAACTTCCTGGCAGATTAAAACTGTGTGCCCGACAGAGACTCGAACTCGGGACCTTTGCCTTTCGCGAGCAAGTGCTCTGCCATCTGAAAATCTCATTCTGGAAACATCCCCCAGGCTGTGGCTAAGCCATGTCTCCGCAGTATCCTTTCTTTCAGGAGTGCTATAGTTCAATTCATTTATCTTGGCGGTTCGCGCATGCCCGCCCAGACGCGGGAGATTGCTGCGTTGCCACTTGTACGCGCCAAGAGAAGCAGCGCCATAGTATAGTTCGCAAAGTTACGTTTATGGGGGAGCGCGCAGTTTATGAAGTAAAGCCACCACGGCCGAATTAACTCTTTCGCTGCTACAGAGACGCGCTCCCCGCATTCCGCGATGTGCGCAATTTTGTCATCAATGCACTGGTCGCCTGTGCAGACACATGGTGTTTCGACTGCTTTGACACACTTTATCATTCGATTTCACAAAAACTATTTGGCCCAAAAATTTGATTTTTGCCAATCTTCCTGACTGATACCTTCCCCCCATAAATGACTTAATTTTGTTTCGAAGTTCAACGTAGTTATTGTGCAGCATTAGATGTAATAAACCATTGCACGAAATTTTGAAGGTTTGCAGAGGTAAAAGTCCATAGATTATACTTCCCATAAAGTCGATTTTAGTTGTCACAAGAAATTTCACAAAATTACATTCAAACGAATAAAGTTCATGAAGTAAGACACTTCGATATTGTTTTAAATAAATAAAATATTGAGCACTTAAGAAGGCTTGAACTGAGAACCTTTCACTTAGCAGCCATACACGTTATCCATTACGCTAACGCAGCTCGTCGTTCAATATATCTCCCAGAGGACTTTAAAATATCACGCAAAATACGGACAAACACTGTTGGTATGACTATGAATTATTTACGTTTCGTCGAAGTATAATAGGAAATAAACAATTACCACTGTTCTTTATTGCGAAAAAGCGTTTTGTGAGAATGATCCAAACACCTTTCCTTGCTATCGCCTGAATTAAGAGGCTTATTGCTTGTTTGGTTTAATTAATTAATAGAATATGAAGCAATTGGTATAAAGAATGCTTTTCCCAAACTTTCTATAAAAGAAAGGCTGCCATCGAGACACTGCTTTTGTTCAATTACTTTATTTATGACTGAAGGTTTCTAAAACTGAAGGCACTCGGCTGTGCTCTGCACTGCAATCGAGCTCTGGCAACATCGTTCTCTGTTCATTGGCTGACTGTGTTTTGTGACGTCAGATGCGCAGAACGAACCTAAACTCGGCCGCCGTCATAAATGACGAGCACTTTAGTTCTGCAAGTTTCGCAGGAGAGCTTCTGTAAAGTTTGGAAGGTAGGAGACGAGATACTGGCAGAAGTAAAGCTGTGAGGACCAAGCGTGAGTCGTGCTTCAGTTGCTCAGATGAAAGAGCACTTGCCCGCAAAAGGCAAAGCCCCGAGTTCGAGTCTCGGTCGGGCACACAGTTTTAATCTGCCAGGAAGTTTCATATCAGCGCACACTCCGCTGCAGAGTGAAAATCTCATTCTGGAAACGAAATGGTACCCGCGCCCCGGCAACTTCGCAAAGAATATTTTATTTTGCTGGTGCACTGAAGTAAGTTCTGGTATTACATAATCAAACTGAAATCACCTTCTCATACCTGGGACACCCCAGATGCAGGTGGAATCGAAGAAGACACTACCCAAAAAGATGGCGTAGTATTGACGGTATGGTGGCTGGTGCACAAGAAGAGTAAAGCGACCTTGCAGGAATGCCCAAAACTCAAGAACACTCGTATCGCCTTCATGCAACAAATAAGAGATAGAGTCCTTTTATCCAGTTCACTGCATTGGTGTTTGTACATGAGAAATAAGGCTCATCTGGGAACAGAAGTGTCTTCGGTGTAATGGCATGCAGAGCCGTTCGTAGAAGAAAGGAAAGCATCTTCTGAATTACCTGTCACACATCTGCAGAATATCCACACATCTGTCGATGTTCGTCCATATTAAGCGTGTGATGACGAGGGCATAGCGGCGACTTTGTCATTTTTATGGCATGCAGAAGAAGCTGTGTCATGTATTTCCCATTAAAAACCAGATACCAGATCACATGAGCACTCATGCCGAGGAGGACATGGTGAACAGTACACCAAACCGCGTGACCTCAGTCACGGTGTCGGTTGTTTTAGTTAAGACAGTATGATATCGAGAACTAACATTTCTGTTACGTGTATCTGTTGTGTGTGTTAAACTTACACTAAAACGCTACGAACTTATGCACCAACTGTGAGTGTGTGGGTTTTATTTTGTCAAGTTGCACAATGGATTGACCCAACAAGTACCCTTTGGCTCCTGCAAGAAACAATTTCCACCTCACACTACTACAGGAGTCAGACAGATGCTCCTAATGTACCTACAAGAACTGCTTGAAACACATTTAGCAACAAATATATTCTGGAGTCGTCCTCTGTAAGGAAAAGTCACAAAAATATTTTGTATTCTTGCGTAACTAGTGGAATACTTGGGTACTGGAGTATTGCTAGTTAGTGTAAGAAAAACATTAAACGAACGAAAAATATTATTTATTGCAAAAAATTCTGAAAAATCAAGTGAAACTTTTTCTTATAAATTAATAAATTTCTGGGTTCTTTTTGGAACAGCAGATTGCCTCTTATGGATAGGAATGCTATTATTTTACAAAGTATGGAAAGGTTCTTTTCTCCTTTTTCTTTAAGAATGTTATTTACTCGGCAGAATGGCTGAGAGCTGCGCCTACACAACTTGAATAACTTTTCTAGGTACGGTCAAAGCTGTCGTGTGAGAAATGTAATGGAGTGTGCTGTTATTGAGGGCAGATGGGGCTCACATACACTGTGGCGCACAATACCATGAGCTGTGGCGACTGCTGCCTGCGTCGCTCGCTGTTGACTAATAACACAACTATCTCTTTCTATCTGTATTGACCTTCGCCAATCAAACTCTCCCTACACCTTGATGAAGTCAAGGACTCCTATCCGCCCCTAGACTAACTATTGGCATGGTACACCCGTCAGATAACCAGTCCACCATGATGCCACTCAATATTCGCTCACAGGCGTTTAACTAGTACTCTGTCCATGTTCACACCGCACAATAAGTGTGGCGGCCAACACAGTGAACAACGCTTAATCGTGAGCAACTCAATATAGAGTATCATTCCGATTTGATAATGACAGAGGTGCTCTCCCAGTGAAGTACTGAGGAGAGACTTTGTTCCTCACTCTTTGCGCACACATATGAGCGCACTCGCTCTCGTTATGTGTTCCCGCCCCAAGAGCAACAATGGAACAACCTCTTTTTCTGGAAAAGTTGCAAGGGTATATCATTTGCTGTCTTCCCTCACTCCTCTGGCTCTTTGCGTCAGAAATATTCCGCCAATCAGCGTTGCTCTTTTCAATGGGAGAATTACATTTCATTTAAGTCGACCAATGCAGAAAGATGTAGCATCTCCGTTAGGCGTATACTGTCCTCCTGTGAGAACTCCATAACCACGCAGCCGGTCCATCAAAAAATGTGTCTTCCGGGCGCACCCACACAATGTAGCGGAATTTGCTTTCAAGTCAAACACAGGGGTCGTTGTCCCTTCACTGTGGCAAAAGCTGTCCTCTCTCTGGGCGGTCACTCCAGCAGAAGTAGGTGTGTGTTGACTCACCCCTTTGAAGGAGCGGGCCTCCCAGTAGGCTGGTTGCCTCTTTAGAACAGAAACTCCAGTGGCCGTCATGTTGTGTACGCCAGCCTCGTCTTTTTCACCCTTGGTGCGCACTTACGATTTACCTATTAGATTTGCATGTTGCTTACATGAATTAATACAAAACTGACTACCTTATCGAGTTTGGGTTCGAATGAAGCGTCTTGATGTGCAGAATACGATTGTGAGGACGGAATATGTAAGAAATGAAGGTCAGGAGACTACACCACCTTACATACCCCCCCCCCCCCGCCCCCACCTTGTGACAAAATATTTGTCTGGGGTTTGTCAATGCCAAGGAAAACATTAACAGTCAGGCAAAAATTGTTCTTTTAGATTTGCCAATAAACTTTCTCAGCCATTCTTAACAATTTTGTAATTATTCCTTTATAGCTATTGTTTCTAGTTTTTAATTATACAGGTTCTGTTTTGTTGTTAGGCAAACATAGACTTTACAAAGGTTGATTTTTCTTGTCGTTGCCATTATGTGCCTCTGTTTTTCTCTTTCATTTCCAAAAGCTGCTTTTACAATATTAATTTTTCTAAACTCGTTAGTGTACAGTGTATCATGTCTTAGTGTGGTTATTTCTTTTCTTTAATTAAGCTATGCGTGAATGTTCGCAAAAGCTCTGTTGTGTCACTTTGTTTCGTTTATTTATTTCTTTTATGTGTCACTGCTTTTTTTTAAAAAAAAAAAGAAGAAAGTTTTCTCTTAATTCTATCCTCAGTACTAATGTTATGATTGCAACAAAAATGCATTTATGAACATTCTTTACAGAAGGAAAATACTACATAATTCTTTTTCTAATTCTATATATAAAGGAAATAAGAGATTGTATGACTATCCTAATTCAGTTTCTTTCTCAAAAGTTTTGAGGTATGTATAAATTAGGGACTTTACATATTTAATAAAATAATTACTTGTACAAATAGAAAGAATGTACGATTTATTCACATATATCTAATTTTTATAATCTACGCTGGTTGTATTTACTCTGTCCATTTCTTTTTTCGACGATCCCCATGGAAGTGCTGGAAGGCGTCAACTCATTTATATAGGTGCCACAAATCATGTGAGAAATGTTAGAAGCACTCTAGCATGAAATGCTGGGTCTTATTTGTTGATGGCATCAAGAAGTGGTATTTTTAACCGATGATGATGACTGGGGTTTATTCAGTAAACGGTGATGTCTTAGTACTCCTTTGCTGTCACACCTGGGGCAGTATGGCAGTTCGATGATTGTAGTAAGTAAGTGATTACCGACGATCGTCACCTAATATATGTGCCGTGATGTCTTGGTACTCCACACCTGGTTTGGTATGGCAATTTGGTGATGTGTTAGGAAGAATGATGTTCATTTTGCTGAATCCATTTCTGGATAATGTTTGTTGGTACTGCTTAATATTCCGTTTGCCGTTCGTTTGTATTTGTTTGACTATTCAAAGTTTATTTTTGGAGAGGTGGTTGTAGCACTTACCATGCCTCAAAGTTCATGGAAAGACTTTTGTAACAATTTTCTTTGTAGGAAAGGAGAGAAAGGTATCTTGCTGTCTTCTGTCCTTCTTAGTCATGCATCTTCTGTTCTTCTCTTCTTTTTTGCATTCTTCTGTTCTTCTTGGGCTAGGAATATGTGAATTTTAATGTAGGAGAGATATAGGATTTGTAGAACCTGACTGCCTTCCCAAATATAAGTTGATGAATTTATTTCTTGTACTGTCTTTGTAGTCTTGTTGTAGCATGGTTCTCCCAAAAAATGTTCAAATGTGTTTGAAATCTTATGGGACGTAACTTCTCAGGTCATCAGTCCCTAAGCTTACTCACTACTTAACCTCAATTATTCTAAGAACAAACACACACACCCATGCCCAAGGGAGGACTCGAACCTCCGCCGGGACCAGCTGCACTGTCCATGACTGCAGCGCCCTAGACCGCATGGCTAATCCCGCGTGGCATGGTTCTCCCCACACTTGTCCATGAACTAGCAGTATCATGGCATGACATGTCCATGCTGTGCGTTGTTCTTCTGAAGTCCAACCTGGTTCCAACCTGCATTTCCAGTGTGGCGTTGGTCTTCATGTTGTCATTGCCCTAAGTGCTATCTCAACATGTCTGTACTCTCTCTGTCGCTATCTCGAAGCTTCTGATGTTGACGGAGCTGGCGATTGATGTTGGTGGCGATGTCCCTCTGATGCTTAGAAATATTTACAATTTTTGTTTTACGTATATTTGTTATTGCTATTTACAAAAAAACTGATTTTATATAATGCAAAAATTTTCTGATATATATATATATATATATATATATATATATATATATATATATATATATATATATATAATCTAATAATCTAATAATTTTTGCCACTATGAGAAAATTTTTGCATTATATAAAATCAGAGTTATATATATAATTTCTTTATTTTAATTATGTCCTACCACTTCTTCCTCCTTTTATGGGCTGTGTGTATTTCTTGTTTGTGTGCATGTTGCGGGATACTCAATACCACAAGAAATTGTTAGTCTGTTTTGTGTCTCTTTTTTGTTTTTTTTAATTACATTGTTCTTTCATCTATTAATTTAACGTTTATTTAGTGGTTAGTATAAGATAGGGTGGACGTTGGTTTGCCTAACCTCTTCCGCATTTTTCACTTCAATCTTTACGTTTTGCAGTATTCAGTGGCCTAACTTCTACTTCTGGTTTCTCTTTGATGCATTGTTCTTGTCTCTGTGGACCATAATTTCCTATGTAATTATTCGCGCCTTGGTCTCGCCAGTTGATGTTTCTGACATCGAGACCTCTTTCAAAGTACCCTTGACCGTTGGCATTTTGATTCCTAAACGCATATCTACCACTGTATGAGTGTCCATTACTGTTCCTATTTCGGCACCAATTATTCTGGTTCTCGTTTCTATGCCAATTACCTTCATTATGCCACTGTCCTGGTCTGTTAAATTGCCTGAAATTTTTGGTATTAGGATTACGATTGTTATTATTGGAATATTCGTTCCTAGTCCTCTCCTTTTGTTGTTCCCTCTCTTTTCTTTTTTCTTTCACCTCGTCTTCTTTAAACATGAATTCAAGTTCCCTTAACACCTCTTTGAATTCTTCGGTATTTTTATTTTTCCCTACTGTCGCCTGTTGATATTTTTCCGGTAACTTCATTCTACATAGACGTATCAGCTCTCCGTTACTGTATGGTTTGTCTAGGCATTCATTCTTTTTGTCCATTGTGTAAAAGAATTTTAGCATACTTTTTCATATGGTGTCATCTGAAGTAACTCGTATTTAATTTTGTTTTGCGCCTCCTTCGACCAACATCTTTCGAGAAATGCTGTTCTGAACTGTAGGTAAGACGTACAGGTAGCAGCGATCTTTTGCATTACCTCCGCTACTGCTCATCTACATCTACATCCATACCCCGCAAGCCACCTGACGGTGTGTGGCGGAGGGTATCTTGAGTACCTCTATCGGTTCTCCCTTCTATTCCAGTCTCGCATTGTTCGTGGAAAGAAGGATTATCGGTATGCTTCTGTGTGGGATCTAATCTCTCTGATTTTATCCTCATGGTCTCTTCGCGAGATATACGTAGGAGGGAGCAATATACTGCTTGACTCTTCGGTGAAGGTATGTTCTCGAAACTTCAACAAAAGCCCGTATCGAGCTACTGAGCGTCTCTCCTGCAGAGTGTTCCACTGGACTTTATCTATCATCTCCGTAACGCTTTCGTGATTACTAAATGATCCTGTAACGAAGCGCGCTGCTCTCCGTTCGATCTTCTCTAATCTCATCTATCAACCCTATGTGGTACGGATCCCACACTGCTGAGCAGTATCAAGCAGTGGGTGAACAAGCGTTCTGTAACCTACTTCCTTTGTTTCGGATTGCATTTCCTTAGGATTCTTCCAATGAATCTGTCTGGCATCTGCTTTACCAACGATCAACATTATATGATCATTCCATTTTAAATCAATCCTAATGCGTACTCCCAGATAATTTATGGAATTAACTGCTTCCAATTGCTAACCTGCTATTTTGTAGCTAAATGATAAGGGATCTATATTTCTATGTATTCGCAGCACATTACACTTGTCTACATTGAGATTCAATTGCCATTCCCTGCACCATGCGTCAATTCGCTGCAGATCCTCCTGCATTTCAGTACAATTTTCCATTGTTACAACCTCTCGATATACCACAGCATCATCCGCAAAAAGCCTCAGTGAACTTCCGATGTCATCCACAAGGTCATTTATGTATATTGTGAATAGCAACGGTCCTACGACACTCCCCTGCGGCACACCTGAAATCACTCTTACTTCGGAAGACTTCACTTCATTGAGAAATACATGCTGCGTTCTGTTATCTAGGAACTCTTCAATCCAATCACACAATTGGTCTGATAGTCCATATGCTCTTACCTTGTTCATTAAACGACTGTGGGTAACTGTATCGAACGCCTTGCGGAAGTCAAGAAACACGGTATCTACCTGTGAACCCGTGTCTATGGCCCTCTGAGTCTCGTGGACGAATAGCGCGAGTTGGGTTTCGCACGACCGTCTTTTTCGAAACCCATGCTGATTCCTACAGGGTAGATTTCTAGTCTCCAGAAAAGTCATTATACTGGAACATAATACGTGTTCCAAAATTCTACAACTGATCGACGTTAGAGATATAGGCCTGTAGTTCTGCACATCTGTTCGACGTCCCTTCTTGAAAATGGGGATGAGCTGTGCCTTTTTCCAATCCTTTGGAACGCTACGCTCTTCTAGAGACCTACGGTACACCGCTGCAAGAAGGGGGCAACTTCCTTCGCGTACTCTGTGTAAAATCGAACTAGTATCCCATCAGGTCCAGCAGCCTTTCCTCTTTTGAGCGATTTTAATTGTTTCTCTATCCCTCTGTCGTCTATTTCGATATCTACCATTTTGTCATCTGCGCGACAATCTAGAGAAGGAACTACAGTCCAGTCTTCCTCTATGAAACAGCTTTGGAAAAAGGCATTTGGTATTGCGGCCTTTAGTCTGTCATCCTCTGTTTCAGTACCATTTTGGTCATAGAGTGTTTGGACATTTTGTTTTGATCCACCTACCGCTTTGACCAAAATTTCTTAGTATTTTCTGCCAAGTCGGTACATATAACTTTACTTTCGAATTCATTGAACTCCTCTCGCATAGCCCTCCTCACACTACATTTCGCTTCGCGTAATTTTTCGTTTGTCTGCAAGGCTTTGGCTATGTTTATGTTTGCTGTGAAGTTCCCTTTGCTTCCGCAGCAGTTTTCTAACTCGATTGTTGTACCACGGTGGCTCTTTTCCAGCTCTTATGATCTTGCTTGGCACGTACTCATCTAACGCATATTGTCCGATGGTTTTGAACTTTGCCCACTGATCCTCAACACTATCTGTACTTGAAACAAAACTTTTATGTTGAGCCTTCGGGTACTCTGTAATCTGCTTTTTGTCACTTTTGCTAAACAGAAAAATCTTCCCACCTTTTTTAATATTTCTATTTACGGCTGAAATCATCGATGCAGTAACCGCTTTATGATCGGTGATTCCCTGTTCCGCGTTAACTGTTTCAAATAGTTCGGGTCTGTTTGTCACCAGAAGGTCTAATATGTTATCGACACGAGTCGGTTCTCTGTTTAACTGCTCTAGGTAGTTTTCAGATAAAGCATTTTAAAAAATTTCATTGGATTCTTTGTCCCTGCCACCCGTTATGACCGTTTGAGTCTCCCAGTATATATCCGGCAAATTAAAATCTCCACCCAGAACTATAACATGGTGGGGAAATCTACTCGAAATATTTTCCAAATTATCCTTCAGGTGCTCAGCCACAACAGCTGCTGAGCCAGGGGACCTATAGAGACATCCAATTACCATGTCTGAGCCTGCTTTAACTGTGACCTTCACCCAAATTATTTCACATTTCGGATCTCCGACAATTTCCTTCGATACTATTGCACTTCTTATCGCTATAAACACGCCTTCCCCTTCACTGTCCAGCCTGTCTCTGCGGTATACATTCCAGTCTGAGTTTAGGATTTCATTACTGTTTACGTCTGGTTTCAGCCAACTTTCTGTCCTGACATGTGTGCACAAATGAAGTAAAGTTTGTGAGCCACGCTCCAATGGTTTGGCAAGCCTCCTTGGAACTGATCGATGAATGTGCATGCATGCAAGCTACCGCTTCTTCCTTGAAATGTTGAATTTTTTTAACTGTTAGGAAGTGGTATGTATCATATCTACTCATAAATCCGGTTTGTGGGTTATTCATGGACTCAAATAATCTGCCACTGCTTGTGTCATCTTGTCTATTCTCTGGTAATCTACTGCCTGTCTGCATATGCTCAGTTTCCTGCCCCATAATTGCATCATATCCTACCATTGGTGAACAAAAGTGTTGTTCGTTTGTCTCTACTCTCGTCACTTGCGGTACTGTACCTGTGCTACTGTTATATTGTGTCACTGGATTTACTTGTTCAGTCGCCTGTCTTTCTATTGGTATCGGCTCACTGTATGTGTCCTGTTTTTCTAGATACTGCGCCTGGTTCTGTGGTATTTCATGTATTACTTCAGTCGGAGTTTTCTGTTTCGATTTCTGTGCGAGAGTTACGTCTGGCCTTGGTTCTGCTTGAACTTTCTTAGACGGCGCGTTTTCGTGTACTGAATTAATGATTGACGTATCAGTTGTTTTGCTACAGTTGTAATCGGTCTCGATCTTTTCTTCGATAGTTTGTATCAATTCTGTTCGAAGCTTTCCAAACTGATCTTTGTTTAGTTCTATCTTATTGATCCGCTGATCATATTTTTTCAGTGCAGCTTTTGCGACCTTGCTTTGAATTGCTTGTTCTTCCGAAATTTGTATTGCTGTTCGAATGGCTTTTTTCGTAAAACGTTCCACCTTTTTGTCAACGTTTACGATGTCCAATTGGTACTTGTCCACGTCAGTGCGTGATTGCTGCTGACTTTGTGTTAGTACCTGCATTCTTTCTCTAGATTCTTTCACGTCTTTGTTTATCTGCGTGATCTATAAGTTCTAGCGATCCCTTCCTCCATCTGGATTTTAACCTGTTGAATCTGTGTCTTTATCTCTTGTCTCAAGTTCTGATTATCCTGTTTAAATTACTGATGCTATTTCGTCATCTGTGTATTAATATCCTGATTCTGTTTCGTCACACTATCGTTTATTTTTTGTAACCTTTCCATGATCGCGTCCTGTCCGATAACACTGCCTTCTGCTAAACTGAGTGTTCTCGTTCTATTGTTTTCTACTCGGTCAGTTACGTCGTTTATTGGGCTGTGCTGTGGCGTTTCTAATTTTGATAACTGCAACAATCCGTGCTGTCTTCCCTTCTCCCTGTGTTGATCTTTGTGTTGAGGACTGGTTGCGTATGTCATTGAACCATTACGTGGCGCAAACAACTCGGCCCACTGCTCTCGCTGTTGTGTATGTCTTGTGTTTGCAGGTGCAGTTGTCTGTTACGGTGCACTTTCGCGGCGCTCGCAACTCCACAAAATTCTGTCTGTTGCTGAGGCATATTTAGAATGTGTACAAGAGGTTCGACGTATTCTACAGGGCTATTACAAATGATTGAAAAAACCGATTTCATAAATTCACTGTAGCTCCATTCATTGACATATGGTCACGACACACTACAGATACGTAGAAAAACTCATAAAGTTTTGTTCGGCTGAAGCCGCACTTCAGGTTTCTGCCGCCAGAGCGCTCGAGAGCGCAGTGAGACAAAATGGCGACAGGAGCCGAGAAAGCGTATGTCGTGCTTGAAATGCACTCACATCAGTCAGTCATAACAGTGCAACGACACTTCAGGACGAAGTTCAACAAAGATCCACCAACTGCTAACTCCATTCGGTGATGGTATGCGCAGTTTAAGGCTTCTGGATGCCTCTGTAAGGGGAAATCAACGGGTCGGCCTGCAGTGAGCGAAGAAGCGGTTGAACGCGTGCGGGCAAGTTTCACGCGTAGCCCGCGGAAGTCGACGAATAAAGCAAGCAGGGAGCTAAACGTACCACAGCCGACAGTTTGGAAAATCTTACGGAAAAGGCTAAAGCAGAAGCCTTACCGTTTACAATTGCTACAAGCCCTGACACCCGACGACAAAGTCAAACGCTTTGAATTTTCGGCGCGGTTGCAACAGCTCATGGAAGAGGATGTGTTCAGTGCGAAACTTGTTTTCAGTGATGAAGCATCATTTTTTCTTAATGGTGAAGTGAACAGACACAATGTGCGAATCTGGGCGGTAGAGAATCATCACGCATTCGTGCAGCAAATTCGCAATTCACCAAAAGTTAACGTGTTTTGTGCAATATCACGGTTTAAAGTTTATGGCCCCTTTTTCTTCTGCGAAACAAACGTTACAGGACACGTGTATCTGGACATGCTGGAAAATTGGCTCTTGCCACAACTGGAGACCGACAGCTCCGACTTCATCTTTCAACAGGATGGTGCTCCACCGCACTTCCATCATGATGTTCGGGATTTCTTAAACAGGAGATTGGAAAACCGATGGTTCGGTCGTGGTGGAGATCATGATCAGCAATTCATGTCATGGCCTCCACGCTCTCCCGACTTAACCCCATGCGATTTCTTTCTGTGGGGTTATGTGAAAGATTCAGTGTTTAAACCTCCTCTACCAAGAAACGTGCCAGAACTGCGAGCTCGCATCAACGATGCTTTCGAACTCATTGATGGGGACATGCTGCGCCGAGTGTGGGAGGAACTTGATTATCGGCTTGATGTCTGCCGAATCACTAAAGGGGCACATATCGAACATTTGTCAGTGCCTAAAAAAACTTTTTGAGTTTTTGTATGTGTGTGCAAAGCATTGTGAAAATATCTCAAATAATAAAGTTATTGTAGAGCTGTGAAATCGCTTCAATCATTTGTAATAACCCTGTAAATGTTCCCCCCCTTCCTCACTGTCTGTTTCTCTTTGAACGTTGAATAACTGCAGGTTCATTGACTAAATTGACGCGTATTCTGTCTCTGAATGTGCGGCAAACAAACGAGTTTCCTGAGCTCGTTTCGCTGCTAACTTTTGCCATTTCCTGCGTGGGCTGTCCATTTCTGACTCAGAATGTCCCCTACACGGAATTTCGTATTCTGGAAATTCGACGTTCTCGTCCCTTCGATCCCCATCTGTCTGATGTGTTTCAGTTCTATCCGAATCTAACTGAGCCTGCTGATTCTGCAGCTCACCGACTGTCCCATTCTCTGATTCACTTTCTGTACTATTCTCAGTTTCACCGTCTGTCCTATTCTCAACAAGTTCGTTTATGTGCTGTTTATCTGATTGATTCTCCCCCATATTGTCTACTTGCTGTCTATCCCGTAACCTTTTGGCTTGTGCTCTTGTTAACATGGAAGTTCTTTCAACACACGACAATCCTATCTACAAAACTGTACGACCACTTACCAGTTGGTTGAACCAACAACAACAACGTTGTAAATTCTCTGCTTCTGTGCTGTCTGCTCTGCTACAGTCTCCAATCTCCACCTGTGCGCTTGCAAAAGGGAGAAAAATGTTACTTCTTAATTCTAACTTATTTTATACAGCATCACTCTGCGTTTCTGCATCTCTACATCTACATCTACATTGATACTCCGCAAGCCACCCAACGGTGTGTGGCGGAGGGCACTTTACGTGCCACTGTCATTACCTCCCTTTCCTGTTCCAGTCGCGTATGGTTCGCGGGAAGAACGACTGTCTGAAAGCCTCCGTGCGCGCTCTAATCTCTCTAATTTTACATTCGTGATCTCCTCGGGAAGTATAAGTAGGGGGAAGCAATATATTCGATACCTCATCCAGAAACGCACCCTCTCGAAACCTGGCGAGCAAGCTACACCGCGATGCAGAGCGCCTCTCTTGCAGAGTCTGCCACTTGAGTTTATTAAACATCTCCGTAACGCTATCACGGTTACCAAATAACCCAGTGACGAAACGCGCCGCTCTTCTTTGGATCTTCTCTATCTCCTCCGTCAACCCGACCTGGTACGGATCCCACACTGATGAGCAATACTCAAGTATAGGTCGAACGAGTGTTTTGTAAGCCACCTCCTTTGTTGATGGACTACATTTTCTAAGCACTCTCCCAATGAATCTCAACCTGGTACCCGCCTTACCAACAATTAGTTTTATATGATCATTCCACTTCAAATCGTTCCGTACGCATACTCCCAGATATTTTACAGAAGTAACTGCTACCAGTGTTTGTTCCGCTATCATATAATCATACAATAAAGGATCCTTCTTTCTATGTATTCGCAATACATTACATTTGTCTATGTTAAGGGTCAGTTGCCACTCCCTGCACCAAGTGCCTATCCGCTGCAGATCTTCCTGTATTTCGCTACAACTTTCTAATGCAGCAACTTCTCTGTATACTACAGCATCATCCGCGAAAAGCCGCATGGAACTTCCGACACTATCTACTAAGTCATTTATATATATTGTGAAAAGCAATGGTCCCATAACACTCCCCTGTGGCACGCCAGAGGTTACTTTAACGTCTGTAGACGTCTCTCCATTGATAACAACATGCTGTGTTCTGTTTGCTAAAAACTCTTCAATCCAGCCACACAGCTGGTCTGATATTCCGTAGGCTCTTACTTTGTTTATCAGGCGACAGTGCGGAACTGTATCGAACGCCTTCCGGAAGTCAAGAAAAATAGCATCTACCTGGGAGCCTGTATCTAATATTTTCTGGGTCTCATGAACAAATAAGGCGAGTTGGGTCTCACACGATCGCTGTTTCCGGAATCCATGTTGATTCCTACATAGTAGATTCTGGGTTTCCAGAAATGACATGATACGCGAGCAAAAAACATGTTCTAAAATTCTACATCTCCCTGCATCTGTGTCTATCGCCTGAAACTCCTATGCCCTAACAGCTACTCAAAAATCGTAAAAATCCAAAATTTTCCTACACAATAACACAAGACCTTGTCCCTACAATTCTGCTTTCCTCGGTACTGGTATCTATTCTAACCCTAAATCTTTGCAAATAACTCTTTAATGCATGGAAGAAAATTTTTTCAAAGTGATAATGCTGCGACCTGCCGTACCTAATCATCATATATCACCTATTCTGACACTTTTCTATCTTGGTAACGTATCTATTTTACCTATCCTGGCAGGGGGGCCATTTTCTGTGAGTGTATGGGTTTTTATTTTGTCAAGTTGCACAATGGATTGATCCAACAAGTACCCTTTGGTTCCTGCAAAAAACACAAAGGCTGCGTTTTATTGGCAGGACACTTGGAAAATGTAACAGACCTACTAAGGAGACTGCCTACACAATGCTTGTCCGTCCTCTTTTAGAATACTGCTGCGCAGTGTGGGATCCTTACCAGATAGGACTGATGGAGTACATCGAAAAAGTTAAAAGAAAGGCAGCACGTTTTGTATTATCGCGAAATATGGGAGAGAGTGTCACAGAAATGATACAGGATTTGGGCTGGAAATAATTAAAAGAAAGGACTTTTTCGTTGCTACAGAATCTTCTCACGAAATTCCAATCACCAACTTTCTCCTCCGAATGCGAAAATATTTTGTTGACACCGACCTACATAGGGAGGAACGATCACCACGATAAAATTAGGGAAATCAGAGCTCGTACGGAAAGATACAGGTATTCATTCTTTCCGCGCGCTATACGAAATTGGAATAATAGAGAATTGCGATGATGGTTCGATGAGCCCTCTGCCAGGCACTTGAATATGATTTTCAGAGTATCCATGTAGATGTAGAAGTATCAGCCATGCCCTGTCAAAGGAACCATGCCAGCGTTTGCCTGAAGCGATCTAGGGAAATCACGGGAAACCTAAATCAGGATAGCCGGACGCGGGGTTGAACCGTCGCCTTTCCCTATGCGAATCCAGTGTGCTAACAACCGGGCCACCTGAGCTGAATTGTCATTGGTTGATCAACTCATCTGATGATTTAGCTAGAACTCCAACTGTAGGATCAGTCTTAGCGTAAACCTCACTGCGTCTGTCCGTGTGCAGTAACAACTCTCGGATGTCCATTGGATTTCGGAGATCAAGGAATTGCGTGTACAACAATTATTGTGCTTCTTAGAAATTTACTTTCAAAGATGAATTTGACCATGTAAACTGCAGGTTCTATACGAGTTTCCAGTAACAATTTATCTGCTTGCTTTTTACAAGTAATATCAGTACATGAACTTCGTACTCGTAATTAGAGATCACGGAAATAAAACTCCATTCCCTTAAATAAACTTCGTTATGACGTTTTAGTCTTCCTATTGCAATCCTAAGTTACTCTTTTTCTATATATATATATATATATATATATATATATATATATATAACATTAAAATCTCAATAATTGAAAATTACGCCATGTACGCCGTTAACAATAGAAGATTCCTTTATTGTGCGTGTCTATAATACATCTGTCTCCCCTCACATGTCAAACACAAATAATTTATTATCTTTGTTCCGTGACTCGTAGCAGCACGGAGTACTGACATACGTGACACCAATTATTATTAGCGTTCGCATTCGTAGCAGAATCTAGCAGTCCTTTTACACAGTTTTATCACAAGACAACGCTTTATCACAAGACAACGCTTTATCACAAGACAACGCTTTATCACAAGACAACGCTTTATCACAAGACAACGCTTTATCACAAGACAACGCTTTATCACGAGACAACGCTTTATCACAAGACAACCCTTTAGGTTAGAGACCTGTGTTTTCCTCTCCCACGCGACGCAAACTCTAAATCATACGCAGTCTCATGATGCACTACGTGCCGAATTTTAATATTTTTATTTTGTCAATACTGTAACTTGTAGTTGATGCTGTACCACTGCTTAGTTGTTTCAGTTAGTTGCCGTCTTCACCACTGTTTCTTGCAAGTCTCAACATAGCCGTCTCGCATTTATGTTAGGCTTACTAGGACTTGTTGTTGGTTTATTATTGTAGAATTAATAGCTACTGCCGTCAGATACAAGCACTATGGTTTTAACTTTCTTATTAGTGCTATCTAGATTATTTGTTAGTATTGTAAAGGATTTTAAAAATGGGAGAAGGCAATGTAACATATAATTTGGAGAACATTGAAGAGCCGCCCATGTTTGTGGACTGGTTATCGTGTGTTCGTTAAAGGAATTCTATGTATGTGTTTTAGAACTACCAGTGACTGCACTGTTTGGCCACATCCTGTAGATATCCGCGACCAGTATTGTGAACCGGTGCCGGGTTTGGTCCTGCCCACACAGCGTTGATTGTAGAAGGAAGCTAATTGAACACCTGCTGGCGGCATTTGTAATTCTATTGGAAACCATTGAGCAATATTTTGTATTTTGATTACTTATGAGCGCAGTGCTGGCTTATTTTAATAAAACTGCTATTGAGCGAGTGTTGGTTATTTGGCGACCTAGCCCTATCATTCCCGAAGCACCTAGCTCACAGGCCATTTCGCTTTCTTCCCTTATTCACAACTGAAATGCGTATATTAAGTTTCAGTGAAGTGCTAAAACGCAGCAGAATGGAACGGCTGATGACAAACATATGTTGTTGTTGTGGTCTTCAGTCCTGAGACTGGTTTGATGCAGCTCTCCATGCTACCCTATCCTGTGCAAGTTTCTTCATCTCCCAGTACCTACTGCAACCTACATCCTTCTGAATCTGCTTAGTGTATTCATCTTTTGGTCTCCCTCTACGATTTTTACCCTCCACGCTGCCCTCCAATGCTAAATTTGTGATCCCTTGATGCCTCAGAACATGTCCTACCAACCGGTCTCTTCTTATCGTCAAGTTGTGCCACAAACTCCTTTTCTCCCCAATTCTATTCAATACCTCCTCATTAGTTATGTCCTCCACCCATCTAATCTTCAGCATTCTTCTGTAGCACCACATTTCGAAAGCTTCTATTCTCTTCCTGTCCAAATTATTTATCGTCCATGTTTCACTTCCATACATGGCTACACTCCATACAAATACTTTCTGAAACAACTTCCTGACACTTAAATCTATACTCGATGTTAACGAATTCCTCTTCTTCAGAAACACTTTCCTTGCCATTGCCAATCTACATTTTATATCTTCTCTAATTCGACCACCATCAGTTATTTTGCTCCCCAAATAGCAAAACTCCTTTACTACTTTAAGTGTCTCATTTCCTAATCTAATTCCCTCAGCATCACCCGACTTAACTCGACTACATTCCATTATCCTCGTTTTGCTTTTGTTGATGTTCATCTTATATCCTCCTTTCAAGAAACTGTCCATTCCGTTCAACTGCTCTTCCAAGTCCTTTGCTGTCTCTGACAGAATGACAATGTCATCGTCGAACCTCAAAGTTTTTATTTCTTCTCCATGGATTTTAATACCTACTCCGAATTTTTCATTTGTTTCCTTTACTGCTTGCTCAATATACAGATTGAATAACATTGGGGAGAGGCTACAACCCTGTCTCACTCCCTTCCCAACCACTGCTTCCCTTTCATGCCCCTCGACTCTTATAACTACCATCTGGTTTCTGTACAAATTGTAAATAGCATTTCGCTCCCTGTATTTTACCCCTGCCATCTTTAGAATTTGAATGAGAGTATTCCACTCAACATTGTCAAAAGCTTTCTCTAAGTCTAAAAATGCTAGAAACGTAGGTTTGCCTTTCCTTAATCTATCTTCTAAGATAAGTTGTAAGGTCAGTATTGCCTCACGTGTTCCAACATTTCTACGAAATCCAAACTGATCTTCCCCGAGGTCGGCTTCTACCAGTTATTCCATTCATCTCTAAAGAATTCGTGTTAGTATCGTGCAGCTGTGACTTATTAAACTGATAGTTCGGTAATTTTCACATCTGTCAACACGTGCTTTCTTTGGGATTGGAATTATCATATTCTTCTTGAAGTCTGAGGGTACTTCGCCTGTCTCACACATCTTGCTCACCAGATGGTAGAGTTTTGTCAGGACTGGCTCTCCCAAGGCCGTCAGTAGTTCTAATGGAATGTTGTGTACTCCGGGGGCCTTGTTTCGACTCAGGTCTTTCAGTACTCTGTCAAACTCTTCACGCAGTATCGTATCTACCATTTCCTCTTCATCTGCATTCTCTTCGATTTCTATAATATTGTCCTCAAGTATATCGCCCCTGTATAGACCCTCTATATACTCCTTCCACCTTTCTGCTTTCCCTTCTTTGCTTAGAACTGGGTTTCCATCTGAACTCTTGATATTCATACAAGTGGTTCTCTTCTCTCCAAAGGTCTCTTTAATTTTCCTGTAGGCAGTATCTATCTTGCCCCTAGTGAGATAAGCCTCTACATCCTTACATTTGTCTATCCATCCCTGCTTAGCCATTTTGCACTTCCTGTCGATCTCATTTTTGAGACGTTTGTATTCCTTTTTGCATGCTTCATTTACTGCATTTTTATATTTTCTCCTTTCATCAAATAAATTCAATATTTCTTCTGTTACCCAAGGATTTCCACTAGCCCTTGTCTTTTTACCTACTTGATCCTCTGCTGCCTTCACTACTTCATCCCTCAGAGCTACCCATTTTTCTTGTAGTGTACTTCTTTCTCCCACTGCTGTCAATTGTTCCCTTATGCTCTCCCTGAAACTCTGTACAACCTCTGGTTCTTTCAGTTTATCCACGTCCCATCTCCTTAAATTCCCACCTTTTTGCAGTTTCTTCAATTTTAATCTGCGACAAATATATGACGGGCTTATTTCAATAGTGGTACAAGTTAAATGACTTTAGGACTCTGTATCTCAGAATGAACAAAAATGGACTTGTACCACTATCGAAATTAGCCCTTCATATTGCTACTGTGAACACGGTGGCTTTTGATGTTGTACTATTACAGTGTGGATACAAGGAAAATAATGTAGCGCTTCCGCGTATTGGCCTTACCGAGTATGCATAATGCTCGACGTAATTTAACCAGTTCACTGAAACTCTGCTCTTGCTTTTTGACGACGTGCAAATGTTAATGCGTATTGTTTCAAAAAATGTTTAGCTTTCTGCTGAATAATTTCCCATTTATGACAGCTGATGGTAATTGTCCGTTGCAGCGAATTGTTTCTACAGCGGCTTGTGCTTGAATAGTCTTTGCATTCGTCAACATTCAAACATAGATTTTGTGCACAAAGAAAAAAAAACACACACACACACGCATCTCCGCATTTTAATACCACGCCTTTTTGATCGCTGCACGTTAAGTTGTTTTTTTTAATAACTTGTGCACCCAGATGCGTTTCGCCTTACTTGCAAGGCATATTCAGTTACGGGAAACGTGTCTAGGTGCACCAAACCGTAAAAAGGTAACGTGCAGTGAACAAAAACGCGTTTCACTTTTCAACTACTGCAATTTGTATACAGCAGTTGTGACAATGGCCACCATAAGAAACTTGCATTTTTATTCGGTTTCAGCCGCTCTACATGCGGTATGACCCTTCTTACTTCAATCTGTGTTGGCCCATCACGGGCAGGAACATTGGCTGGTTAAGTAGTTGTCAATGTCAACGAAATTCACCAGCAGCCGTGTAACTTAAAATGTTTTTAATTTTATTTTGAAGGCAACCAGTTTCAGCGTTTCACGCAGATGTCATATAAAGTTGCTATCAAGTCTTAGAATGAAGCATTAGTGTAACGGCAGATTGAATTCACGACATAGAGAGATTTATGGCTTACATGACATTTTCAAAATTGGTTCAAATGCCTCTGAGCACTGTGGGACTTAACATCTGAGGTCATCAGTCCCCTAGAGCTTAGAACTACTTAAACCTAACTAACCTAAGGACATCAGAAACATCCATGCCCGAGGCAGGATTCGAACCTGCGACCATAGCGGTCGCGCGGTTCCAGACTGAAGCGCCTAGAACAGCTCGGCCACACCGGCCGGCCCATGACATTTTCGTTTATTTGGAGAGATGCATATGTGTCCTCGAGATGGCATAGTGAAAGGCTGACACTGGTAGCCTTCAAAATAAAATAAAATAACATTTAAGGCTACACGGCTGTTGGTGGATTTATTTGACAATTACTTGTTACCTCATTTCCATGTAATTGTCTCTTGGGCAGTCGACGTATCACTGCAGTTGCTACAACGTACGTGAAAGTACGCACAGCCATTTCTTTCGAACAAAAAATCACTCATACAGACTCTCTCCCCCTCAAAACTACTCCTCCTCCCCCCCCCCCCCCCTCCCAGTTCAGTTCAGAGCACTTGTTCCACCTCATTTGCCATTGCTGGAAGAAGTGCGGGTAGCCATTCCTTGACATCCCTTTCAGGGTCGCCACTAAATCTTTAGAACCGACGTCCCTTAAGTTCCTCTTCGGCCGTCAGGTTATGAAAGAAGTCACACTGGACCAGATTGGTTCTCTAAGGCTGATGAGGTATGTAGCGTTTTTGTGCCGAGAACTCGATAACAGCAATGGCAACATGTCGTGCTGAACTTTCCATTGTCCAATGAGCTTCCTTCATCCTTGGGGATTTGACGCTTTAGAAATTGCTTCTGGATGTTCTTATAGTACTCTATAGTGGAATATATCTTGGAACTGTTGAGCATAGACAAAAGTGATAACCATGGCCTTATTTCCTGACTTCTGAGCTCGCACTTTTGTGGTGAGGCTCGGCCACGTTCCAAGATAAGGCCTGCCGCCCAATAATCTTCTTCAGTGCGAATGCACACTCGTTGCCCGAACTCTTACAGGAATAGGTTGATTGACTGCCGCGAGTAATGAGTATAATGAGCAGGGGCACTACAAATGTAGGGTGTGAACAGTACGTTAGAAGTGTGGATCACACGGGGAGCGTGCCACAGGTAATTTCCTGCATTCACCTCGGTGGATCAGTCGGATACAGTGTCTGCCAAGTAAGCAGGAGTTCCCAGGTTCGAGTTCCGGTGGTGGCACACATTTTCAACTGTCCCCGTTGATATTTATCAACGCCTGTAAGTGGCTAAAGTTCATTGTAATTTCATGTTACGCCGATTCTAGATTGTGATAAGGTGTCGCAATGCCTGCGTTATACCGAATTACAACCAACGTTCCTTTGCACGTGCATGTCCAAAGGAACAGACACTTCGGGGCCTACAGCCATTATGAAATACATTAAATGTATGAGCAAAAATGGTTCAAATGGCTCTGAGTACTGTGGGACTTAACATCTGAGGTCACCAGTCCCCTAGAACTTAGAACTACTTAAACCTAACTAACCTAAGGACATCACAAACATCCACGCCCGAGGCAGGATTCGAACCTGCGACCGTAGCGGTCGCGCGGTTCCGGACTGAAGCGCCTAGAACCGCTCGGCCACCACGGCCGGCAAATGTATTAGCAATTGTGAACGTGGACACCCACAAGCTGTAGAATGGAATTATGGCAGTGAAAATTTGTGGCAGACTGGGACACGAACCCTGATTTCCCGCTTACTGCGAATGGTCGCCTTACCATATGGCTCTGCATGTCCAAAGGAACTTTACATCGTAATTCAGAATAACACAGGCACTGCAATGCCGTATTTATCCGCGGACTGGGCGAGCGACTGTCAAGTAAGATGTCGCACCTGTACCGAAATATACGCAATGGATGTAAGAGTACAGGTTGTCGTCACATGGAAGTTTGAGGGTAGCCGTGAGCCGTGCTCAGGTAGGCAAATGGTAAGGCGACTGCTCGCGATATGGGGCAAATCCGGGCTAGAGTCCCGGTCTGCCACAAATTTTCAGTGACGTCATTCCATTCTACAGCTGGTGATTGCCCATATTCCCAATAGCGAGTACATGTAATGTACATTCTGTACTGTTCCGCTTCACCTCTGGGTCATAACAGTACACCCTTGTTTCATCAGCAGTCATGATGTTTTGGCACTTCTGCTGTGTATGTGTGTTGCTCAACACAATTTGGTTCCACACAGATCATATAAGTTCTGCATATCCCCCGTACTTCGTCAATACAAGCTAACATTCGAACAAAATTACGCAAGATCTCCACGGCGTCACCACCCCCAAGATTATTTTACCACAAGCCGGAATAAACAACCATGAACTTACGTAAACTTCAAAAAATGTGCATCTTGATATGAAAAGCCGTCTGAAGATGAAACTGTCGGATCGAGAACGTTTAAGGTACTGTTTACGTAAATAAATGTCATTATCAGTAGTCGCTGGTTGCTGTCTTCTTCCTTGAAAGGACCGACCTTTATGAAGATTTGTTTAGGCGCTTCAGCAGTTTCGTGATATGTTACTACTAATGATTGCACTGTCAAAGCAGAATCTCATTATTAGCTGCTGTTCTCGAGTTGTCTCTCGCTCGTAGCAAAGACATAACGTTACCATCGTCCTATGAGACAACAGTACACTTCCATAATGTATACATTGTCAGTTGATGAGTACCGTACATGCTTTTTGGAACGCCGCTTCGTTTCTCAAGGAAATTTATGTTTCGTCACTCAGTGGCCATACATTGTCCAGCACTGATAACGCTGGTACCTGTCGCTCTTATGAGCAAAAAACATCTGCCTGTCGTGGCTCCTAAACGAAACATTCAGATCCCAGAAACATTTTTACGTCCCTTTGTACATTTATATTTAAATTGGTAAATTTTTTTTATTGAAAGTGAAACTCTACCAGCCTTATTTAAGATTTCATATTTATTTGGCTACTAGCTTCGACGATGCGTCAACGTCGAACCTAGTAGCAAATAAATATGAAATCTTAAATAAAGCTGGTAGAGTTTCATTTTCAATAAAAAAAAATTATGTCTGGTTGGCGTAAAATTTCGGTTACGGGTATTTTTAGTAAGAAAGCTAAACAGATCTTTTACATACGCAAGATACATTACTTAGCAATATGGGCATAAATATTAATGCTAACAAATTTTGAATGAACTAACAACGACGCACGTGGGTTATCGTCAATGAACGTGTTTTTGCACGATATTTTGGTCCTTGGGATTGCTTATGTAGGAAGTCACTGCGCTCCGTATGAAAATAGATATCGAGGTATACTGCACTCTGACCGGTAACTCACAATTCTTCAGCGCCACTAGGTCCTTTCCACTCTTTGTTCGCATTCTCAACGGAAAACGTCGGAGCAATGAACAAACAGAGCGCTGGCTTTATTTGTATTCCATTCCCCGAGCGCTTGTTTGAAGTAGAGGACGCGTTTACGTTTACGCCTAATATCAAGGAGGGCTCGTTGTAGCGTGCGCTTCCGGAACGGATGGTATGTGGCTTACGAATGCATGACAATGTCACAGGCCAGCGCGCGTGATTATAGCGGAGCAATCAAGCTGCAGCAATCAAACTGTAGCATGCCGATCATCCCATCCCCCACCTCCCCCACCTCCCTACCCCCTCTCGACCCCTCCAGGCCATTCGATCTCTGACGTAACCATAGATAGCACGACACACCCGTACCGCAGAATTTATGGCAGCAGACAATGAAGAACACAGCCGACACTCAAACGCTCTTCGGAACCGAACGGTCGGTTTACACTGCGGCTACATACGAGGGTAATCCCAAAAGTAAGATCTCCTATGTTTTTATAAGTACATAGACCGTTTTATTTCTACAATGGTTTACATCAGTTTACAGCTTTAGCATTTAGCTATTTTTCGACATAATCACCATTTCTGTCGATGCATTTTTGTAGACGTTGTGGCAGTTTATGTATGCCCATGTCATACCAGCTCGCCGCCATGCTGTTCAGGAAGTTATGATTCACCTCGTTGTTGCAGCTGAATAGCTGGGACTACAATTAACGCTGACAGGTACTGCGAGACTCTGAAGAAACTCAAACGGGCAATTCACGACCGGAGAAGAGGAATGTTGAGCAAGGGCGTACACATTCTCCATGGCAACGCTCGCCCACACATCGCTCGGCAAACCGTTGCTCTCCTGCAACAGTTTAAGTGGAACATAATCACCCACCCACCCTATAGTCCTGACTTGGCGCAAGTGAGTATCGCCTGTTTCCTAGGTTAAAAGAACATTTGGCCGGAAAGTGAGTCAGCTCCGAGGACGAAGTGAAAGAAGAGGCTCATAACTTTCTGAACAACATGGCGGCGAGCTGGTATGACATGGGCATATAAAAACTGCCACTGCCTCTACAAAAATGCATTGACAGAAATGGTGACTATGTCGAAAAATAGCTAAATGTTCAAGCTGTAAACTGATGTAAACCATTGTAGAAATGGACAGGTCTATGTACTTACAAAAAATTGGAGACCTTACTTTTGGGATTACCCTCGTAGCTAGCGTACTCAAAATATTACGCAACAGTACTTAGCGAGAAAAGAAACGATAGAGATTCACTTTAAAAAAATTGTTTGCCTCTTCTGAATTCTTTGCCGTCTGAAGATATTTGAATGGTGGATGCCACGCTTATGGAATGATTGATTTCTATGCAGGAGAATGTAGCTGCAAGTATTCTCCCTAATACATCAAAAACTGCTTTGATTATTATAAGTGCTTTAAATTTCAACTTCCCATAAATACCTGACGAAACAACCACTGATAGTAGTCTCTCTTAATACAATTACATCCTTACAAATCTTGTCCTTCCGAACCAGCCAGCCGCTAAAACTGAACAAAGCCCCAGGGCTGTGTTAGCGTCTTTTCACTGTAACATACCGGAAACCTCCCGAACAAGCAACTGTGAACGGTAGGTGGAAGGAGAATAGCTCACTCCTATAAAAAGCGTATCGGAAGTAATCCACAAAAGTGCTCTCGAGTATCTCCTGCCGTAGAGTATTCGAACATATCCTGAGCTCAAACCTAATGAGTTATCTCGAACAGAATAACCTCCTCCATACCAGCCAGAACGGAATCCGAAGATCGATCATGCGAAAGGGGACTCACGCTTTTGGCATAAAATTATAAAGTCAGTCCAGCATATTACAAAATGTTCCAATGTGTGTGAAATCTTATGGGGCTTAACTGCTAAGGTCATCAGTCCATAATCTTACACACTACTTAACCTAAATTATACTAAGGACAAACACACACACCCTTGCCCAAGGGAGGACTCGAACCTCCGCCGGGACCAGCCGGACAGTCCATGACCGCAGCGCCTAAGACCGCTCGGCTAATCCCGCGCGGCAGCATAATACAGTGTTGTCTTTTACTTATGAGCTATACTACACTACTGGCCATTAAAATTGCTACACCAAGAAGAAGTGCAGATGATAAACGAGTATTCATTGGTCAAATATATTATACTAGAACTGACATGTGATTACATTTTCACGCAAATATGGGTGCATAAAGCCTGAGAAATCAGTACCCAGAACAACCACCTCTGGCCGTAATAACGGCCTTGATACGCCTGGGCATTCAGTGAAACGGAGCTTGGATGGCGTGTACAAGTACAGCTCCCCTTGCAGCTTCAACACGCTACCACAGTTCATCAAGAGTAGTGAATGGCGTATTGTGACGAGACAGTTGCTTGGCCACCATTGACCAGACGCTTTCAATTGGTGTGAGATCTGGAGAATGTGCTGGCCACGGCAGCAGTCGAACATTTTCTGTATCCAGAAATGCCCGTACAGGACCTGCAACATGTGGGTCATGCCTTATCCTGCTGAAATGTAGGGTTTCGCTGGGATCGCATGAAGGGAAGAGCCGCGGGTCATAACACATCTGAAATGCAACGTCCACTGTTCAAAGTGCCGTCAGTGCGAACAAGAGGTGACCGAGACGTGTAACCAATGGCACCCCATACCGTCACGCCGGGTGATACGCCAGTATGGCGATGACGAATACACGCTGCATGGGGGCTTAATTAAATAAAATGCAAATAATTTTTAGTAGTTCTATGTCCGGCTACGAAGTCTCGTAAACGGTTGGACCTGACTAGTATTAGTACGCAATCTGACTGCATAGAATAACAACAAACAATGAAAGGAAACTTCCGTTAAGACAATTAATTAATTAAGTCCTCAGCAACTATGAAGGCTACGAAACAACAAGCTACGAAACAACAAAGCACAGGTGTAACTGTTCTGTGTGTGGAAGTGTGATTCAACGTACACATCTGCCACGGTTCTTCCTCAATAAGACAAGGTATTTTAAACACCATTTACACTGAAGTAATTAAAAAAACAGAAATACTATAATTGCACATAGAAACCAGAATTACACTCTAATACATGAACACAAGCCAGATGCTTTGTTGACTGAACCTGTGACCAAGAGACATAGCTAGTTAGGAAATTTGAAATAAAAAAATGTTTTTTTTACCTTCATATATATTGACGAAAAATACACTCTGATCATTACAACATCCCCATTCTAACAGCATCGGCTGTCTAGCCCATCAGAACAACTGCACACGACATGCTCACAACTAGCACTGCTATCGACATCCTCTCAACAAGCACTGCCCACGGCAACTTCCGAACTACTACTGCCCACGGCAACTTCTGAACAAGCGCTGCCAGTGGAGGCGGCGGAATAAAACTCTTTGGCGCAATCTCTGGCGCTGCGACTCAGTGTAGCCACCTTTCAACGCTTCCAATGTGCGTTCACCGCGATGCCGCCAAACACGGATGCGACCATCATGACGCTGTAAACAGAACCTGGACTCACCCGAAAAAATGACGTTTTGCCATTCGTGTACCCAGGTTCGTCATTGAGTACACCATCGCAGGCGGTCCTGTCTGTGATGCAGCGTCAAGGGTAACCGCAGCCATGGTCTCTCAGTTGACAGTCCATGCTGCTGCAAACGTCGTCGAGCTGTTGGTGCAAATGGTTGATGTCTTGCAAACGTCCCCATCTGTTGACTCAGTGATCGAGACGTGGCTGAACGATCCGTTACAGCCATGCGGATAAGATGCTTGTCATCTCGACTGCTAGTAATACGAGGCTGTTGGGATCCAGCACGGCGCTCCGTATTACCCTCCTGAACCCACCGATTCCATATTCTGCTAACAGTCAATAGATCTCGACAAACACGAGCAGCAGTGTCGCGATACGATAAACCGCAATCGCGACAGGCTACAATCCGACCTTTATCAAAGTCGGATGTTACGCATTTCCCATCCTTACACGAGGCATCACAACAACGTTTCACCAGGCAACGCCGGTCAACTGCTGTTTGTGTATGAGAAATCGGTTGGAAACTTCCCTCATGTCAGAACGTTGTAGGTGTCGCCACTGGCGCCAACCTTATGTGAATGCTCTGAAAAGCTAATCATTTGCATATCACAGCGTCTTCTTCCTGTCGGTTAAATTTGGCGTCTGTGGCACGTCGTTTTCGTGGTGTAGCAATTTTAATGGCCAGTAGTGTATTTTAAAAATTCAGTTTTAGGCAACATCAGCGTCACATTAAAAGGACACAGACACATAGTATCTCGCCACAATTCATGTGTACAATCGTATTATAGTCACGTCCAAGGTACGGGTGTACATTTGACCAGCCTCAGAAATCCAAATATAGCTAATTACACGTGCTGCCAGTTGTGTAAGCTGCAGGTGTAGGAAGTTCAGTTTTGAGTTCGATCTACCCTCGTAGTAAAAGTACCGAGGGGGCAGAAAAATACGGAAACACCAAACACACAACACATTGCCATGGCTTATACGGTGGCGGAAAACCGTTGACATTCAAAACTGTTTCCAGTAGTCTCGTAACGGATAAATGCAGGTCCTGTACGGTTTCAATGGAATCTTATATCAATGTTCTTGCAAAATGCACTATGTGGTCAAAAGTATCCGGACACCCCCAAAAACATATGTTATTCATATTAGGTGCATTGTGCTGCCACCTACTGCCAGGTACTCCATATAAGCGGCCTCAGTACTCATTAGACATCGTGAGAGGGCAGAATAGGGCGCTCTGCGGAACTCACGGACTTCGAATGGGTCAGGCGATTGGGTGTCACTTGTGTCATACGTCTTTACGCGAGATTTCCACAGTCCTAAACATCCCTAGGTTCACTGTTTCCGATATGACAGTGAAGTGGAAACATGAACGGACACATACAGCACAAAAGCGTACAGGCCGACCTCGTCTGTTGACTGACACAGACCGCCGACAATTGAAGAGGGTCGTAGGCATAATGTGTAATAGGCACACGTCTAACCAGACCATCACACAGGAATTTCAAACTGCATCAGGATCCACTGCAAGTACTATGACAGTTAGGTGGGAGGTGAGAAAACTTGGATTTCTTGGTCGAGCGGCTGCTCATAAGCCACGCATCACGCCGGTAAATGACAAACGTCGCCTCGCTTGATGTAAGGATCGTAAACATTGGACGATTGAACAGTGGAAAAACGTTATGTGGAGTGACAAAAAACGGTACACAATGTGGCGATCTGGTGGCAGGATGTGGGTATGGCGAACGCCCGGTGAACGTCATCCGCCAGCGTGTGTAGTGCCAACAGAAAAATTCGGAGGCGGTGGTGTTATGGTGTGGTCGTGTTTTGTGTGGAAGGGGCTTGCACCCCTTGTTGTTTTGCGTAGCACTATCACAGCACAGCCCTACATTGATTTTTTAAGCACATTCTTGCTTCCCACTGTTTAAGAGCAATTCGGTGAAGGCGATTACATCTTTCAACACGATCGAGCACCCGTTCATAATGCACGGCCTGTGGCGGAGTGGTTACATGACAGTAACAGCCCTGTAATGGACTGGCCTGCACAGAGTCCTGACCTGAATCCTATAGAACACCGTTGGGATGTGTTGAATCGCCGCCTTCGTGCCGGGCCTCACTGACAGTCATCGATACCTGTCCTCAGTGCGGCACTACGTGAAGAATGGGCTGCCATTCCCCAAGAAACCTTCCAGCACCTGATTGAACGTTTGCCTGCGAGAGTGGAAGCTGTCTTGAAGGCTAAGGGTGGGCCAACACCATATTGAATTCCGGCATTAACGATGGAGGGCGCCACGAGCTTTTGAGTCATTTTCAGCCAGGTGTCCGGATACTTATGATCACATTGTGGAGTAGCAAGTTCAGGTAAAGGAGTTGGATAGGGATCACGCACCTTTCCTTCCATCCGCCCTCTGTATCTGAGTGCTCAGTGCAGCAGAATGTCAATCCTAAGGGTCCAGGTTCGATTCCCAGCTGCGACGGAGATTTTCTCCGCTCAGGGACCGGATGTTGTGTTGTCTCAATCATTATCATTTCATTCCCATCGACGCGCAAGTCACCGAAATGGCGTCAAATCGAAAGACTTGCACCCCGCGAACGATCTACCAGATGGCAGTCCCTAGTCACACAGCATTTATTTACCTTCTTACCCTAAGTAGGCCACCAATGCTTATATTGATATCTAATTACTGTCGTAGCCAGGGTAGTCGCGAAAAATTAATCCTAATGCTCACAAAACCAGTCCTGGATGAAGTGAGTTGTGTGAACAGGTCCCTACCGTTTGGGAACATAGTAGCACCACTGGGGACGAAACATTGTACTTGGGATGGACCTGAGCAGCCATAATGGTCACATTTTCCTTGGCTATAATGTGACCTTGCAGATAAATCATGAAGCCTGTCGAATACAACGATATGGCTGCCCAAACCATCACCGAATCCTCGTAATATTTCACTCTTGGGACGTAAACTCGGCTAGTTGGAAACAGCGTGAAGCAACACCCATCCGACCGAACGACTTTTCTCCGTTGCTCATAGTCCACGTTCTATGTCTTCGGTTCCAAATGTTCCTGTTGATGAGTGGTTCAAAAATGGTTCAAATGGCTCTGAACATTATGCGACTTAACATGTGAGGCCATCTGTCCCCTAGAGCTTAGAACTACTTAAACCTAACTAACCTAAGCACATCACAGAAATCCATGCCCGAGGCAGGATTCGAACCTGCGACCGCAGCGGTAGCGCGGTTCCAGACTGAAGCGCCTAGAACTGCTCGGCCACAGCGGCCAGCCTTGATGAGTGGTTTTAAAATTCCAGTTCTTCCTGTAATTCCCTATTTATGGAGTTCCCTTGTTTTGGTGCGAGTACGACATTCAGTCCTGCACTGACTTAAACATCAGGTGTCGTCTTAATTTTCGTCACAATCCTCTTCAATGATCGTCTTCACTATCACTCAACCCACAGTATCGTCCGCGTTGTGGCTTAGCGGATAATGTTTTTCCGCTTTCCCCGTATGCGGTGTAAATCTTGAAATACCAAACACTTTGACTACCTCGGTTACGCAAGCACCCACCACATGAGCACTAACAAATGGTTCAAATGGCTCTGAGCACTATGGGACTTAACATCTGTGGTCATAAGTCCCCTAGAACTTAGAACTACTTAAACCTAACTAACCTAAGGACATCACACACATCCATGCCCGAGGCAGGATTCGAACCTGCGACCGTAGCGGTCACGCGGTTCCAGACTGAAGCGCCTTTAACCGCACGGCCACACCGGCCGGCGAGCGCTAACAACATGCCCACATGCTCCGATATAATGCACTCAAATCAACACAGGACCGTGTTCGGACGGTGACTGACACTTGCAACGTACTGACTTGCGGTTCATGATGAAATATGACAGTGCCGTCTGCAAGATGGTTAGCGTCTGCATTTATCTTCAGACGTGCATTTCTCACAGTGTTTCTATGTTTTTGTCCAACCTCTGAACGTGTTCAGTACAAGGATGATAAACATTTATTTCATTTTATCACACAGCAGATCTCCCCACAGAGTTTCTAGTTCGTAGTCCATCTCGGAACACACAGCGCACGAGGTTGCCCGTGGTGCAGAGGCCGCCAGCTGCCGCCCTGATGTTTCCTTCGCTTCGCAAGCACTGCCTGTGATCTGTTACTCGTGCTTTGACGCTTAGGTTATTTATTGCTGTTGTGTGAGTTTGCACTGAAAATATGAAGAACAAAAAGAGAGTGAATATTGAAATGATGACAGGCCGTCCCTTTTTATCTAAGCTTTTACTTCCCTTTGCGACGAACGACCCCTTTACTTAGCTGCCTAATCACCGTTAATCACTTTAGAGTGCCTTCAATGCTAACCACCCCAACACCGCTAACTGTAAATAATTAGGCCTCGCTGTAAAACGTTGACACCGTGAGACAAGGGGAATTCACTGTTTAACACGCCCGGGAGGAAAAGGGGAAATTTGCTGTACTAATAAAAGCTGACCTTTAGCATTCGAGACCGTACAATATCCCTAGACACAGGAAAGGGGCTGGATGTTTAACGACCGTGTGCCTAAACCCGCGTACTTGCTCCTTCCCGTGGTGGTTGATCCGCTGTTCTCTGCGCTGCCTGCTATGCTGTCTGCTGTAATAACTGTTGTCTAGCAGGAAGACGAGCCACTCGCACCACCAATACCAAGTTGTTCTGGTAGAATTTACTGTATTCTGTTACACTCGTACTGGGTGGGATTGCACTGTTCACAAAGGACGTGATCAGTATTTGTACTCCAAGTACGTGTCCGTTGTGATGTATATGGTTGCTGTCTAAATGATGGCATCCCATGCAAAAACACGGTGCATAGAACTCAAAATAATCACTGTTCAATGAATGTTTTATCAGTCGAAGATTGGTACAGTTCTTCCAACAGTAGTTTACAATTCAGTAGCTTTTAACACGAGCGTGCGCGTGGCCGAATCGCGACGCGGATGCTTCACAAAATTACGGGTACTCGACACGCACGAGAAAGTACCTGCGCTCGAGATATTCAGCCAGTCAAAACTATATGTGTTTCTTTTACTTCGAATTTTCAGTTAAGATCATACCAGTCCACATTATTTTTCCGTAACCGTCGCGACGCGGTTGATTGTTGTTCCCCCGACACGACTCACGAAACCGAGAAACATCACCTTTTATACGGATATGGTATCTGTTCTTTCGGACATGTCCGAAAGAACAGACACCATTGATGACCTGCAGCCGTCTAGAACGAAATTACAATTATATATTAATACCCTCAGCTGCTGACGGGCGTTAATATATATCAACGGGGACAGGTGAAAATGTATCCCCCGACCGGGATCCGAACCCGGGATCTCCTGCTTACATGGCATATATAATTCTAATTTCGTTCTAGACGGTTGCAGGTCATCAATGGTATCTGTTCTTTTGGAGATGTCCGAAAGAACCATATCCATATAAGTATATAGTTGTGGCAATACCGGCCATGACCTTCTTCCTCCGTGGGGATCCATACATATTACCCGAACTCTTACGGGACTTGGTCAGAATGTCTTCCATCAGTAGGGACACTACGAATGTAGTGTGTGGACATATAAGGTGAGAATGTGGGTCTTGCGGAAGGTGTGCGTGAGATAATCCCTGCAGTCGCACTATCCTCTGTGCCCTCGGTGGCTCAGATGGACAGCGCGTCTGCCATGTAAGCAGGAGATCCCGGGTTCGGGTCCCTGTCAGGGCACACATTTTCACCTCTCCCCGTTGATATGTGTCAACGCCCGTCAGTAGCTGAAGGTATTGATATATAATTCTAGCATCACCTTTTGGATAAAAATTGATAATGCTTCGTGAACAGAGAAGTTAAACGCAAAACTTGTGTGTCAAACATATTCAATTACTTCACAATAACTTGTAAGATACGTGCTGGAGCCACGGCATCAACACAAGACTCCGTCCACGCTCCACTAAAGCCACGCCACGACTGCCCATTGTTGCTCTGCTCTCGACAGAGAGGCGACTGTCTATAGTCAAGGATACAGTTCTATGCTTACAAATAAGACTCACCAGGGCCTTCGGACTTCATTTCCCAAAGACACGGCAACCGTTCAAACGATCGGCGAACTACGGGGATAACAATGTTGGAAAATGCCCAGCAATAAATGGAATAAAATGAACAACAGTTCCATTCATATACATCTGCCACACACAAATATTAAAGAACACACTTCCTTCCGAAAGAAGAGACACCACGCGTTGATATAACTGATATTCGCTCCGATCCGTAATCAGTGTTTAAAATGTTCAAACGTGTGTGAATTACTAAGGGACCAAACTGCCGAGGTCATCGGTTCCTAGACTTACTCACTACTCAAACGAACTTATGCTAAGAACAACAGACACCCCCAGGCCCGAGGCAGGACTCGAACCTCCGGCGGGAGGGGCCGCGCAGTCCGTGACATGACGCCTCAAACAGCGCGGCCAGTCCGCACGGCCGTAATCAGTGCACAACCTTCAGTGCGAATGCACAACAACGCTCGACCAACGGCGGGAATGTAAACTCTAGCGAGCATGGAGGACATGGACGGTAACTGCTGGTATGTGGCGCTAGGTGGGAATATGGGTCGTCTGGGAAGCGTGCCGACACAGCCCGCGCGTTTGCGATGAACACAAGTGCCTAGTAAGCAGGAGATCCCAGGTTCGAGTACCCCTACGGCATGCATTTTTGTTCCTCGCCGCTGATTCCCCATAAAGTCCCGACACAGTTGATTCATTACTTCCTTCCTTTCCCTTTCCTTCCTCGCCACCCCTCCTCCACCTTCAATTTACGTAATACTTAATTTCTCTGTGTGTACACTGAACCGTGACGAAACGTCACGGTTGGTTCCCTGCGTTTCCTCCTTGTCTGTAGCGCGTTCCTTTTGAAATTCCCGCTTCGCGCTCTGCTGTTTTCTCACCCTAGCCAGAAGGCGCTGTGGCGTTGCTGCGGCCGGCTGCTTGCCGTGTTTGTGGGAGAGCGTCGGTCTGGAGGATGAACTCTGATTGCGGACGTCTGGGAGCGTACAGGAGGCCGCGCCGTTTTGTTGATGATTTGGCGTGACTGAAGTAAGACGTTTTGACCATTATTTGCGTCATTTGCAAGCAACTGGGGATTCCGGCGTCTGCAGTAATTCGGCGAAGATCATTTGCTTCGTCGGTGTGTAAATGATTGAACAAGGAGCAGTTTATTTAAGGGGAGGTTTGGCTCGAAAAAAGCATGTTCTTTGAGAATATTTTCTAGGGATGTGTTATAGATATCAGTGTCAAATTTTGTCATAATGTTTATTGATATTTCCTCTACAAACTCAAATTTTTTCGACCGGAAATGTCGAGGAGCAAAGGCGGAAATGCCGTCGGAACGAAGCAAAATTTCGATGTAGAACTCCACGCGCAATATGTCACAGGTCAGCCGGCTCGCCTGAAATCAAAATTGAGTTAACGTTAGCGAAGTATATAAGATTCTTTAGGAGTTGTACACAGCTTATTTGGACCATAGGAAACAAAATGGCGGCCATTAAAAAAAATAGGTTATTTTAAATCGATTTTTCGACGTCGTCGGCCAAGTAAAAATATTTATAGTTGATAGATAGGAATAAGAGTGGTACAGCTCCTAGACAATTTAGTTAGCTTCGTCGGAAACAAAGAATCATGCCAATCGGTTCAGTAGAATTGAAGTTACCATACCGCGCGATAAAAAAATCATTTTGAGAAAAACGCGTTTGAAGTTTTGACTACATATAAATGCAATATTATACAACTTACGTTCAACCTGCTATTCCGCGTCCGTAAACTAGTCCTTCCTCTTCCTCATAGAGGGCGTTCTGCTCGATCTGGGCCATCCTGCGCTGCTCCAGAGCCGCTCGTACGGCCGGTGACAAGCGGTTTTCGGCCGCTTGAATCAGGGTGGTCGTCCGAATGCTTGGCGAACTGCGTCGAATAGAGTCCCAGGGTGACGTCCATCGTTTTCATGGTCTTCAGAATTGCTGAATACCCTTCGTTGAAGCTGCTCACTGCCAGGAAAGTCGCAATATCCACAGTCTTCGCACCAGAATGCAATTGTGGTGTCACCGCCAGACACCACACTTGCTAGGTGGTAGTTTTAAATCGACCGCGGTCCATTAGTACATGTCGGACCCGCGTTTCGCCACTGTCAGTGATCGCAGACCGAGCGCCACCACACGGCAGGTCTCGAGAGACTTACTAGCACTCGCCCCAGTTGTACGGACGACTTAGCTAGCGATGCAACACTGACGAAGCCTCGCTTATTTGCCGAGAAGATAGAATAGCCTTCAGCTAATTTAATGGCTACGACCTAGCAAGGCGCCATAGCAATTGATAGTTATCGTATGAAGCATGTCTCATCAAGAACGATACCTCACGCCATCCTGCGTGAGCTTCTAGCGTGCATTTCGGCCTTCTCTAGCAATATAACACAAATGCTTGGGGGCTAACTTCCACACACCTTCATTTGAATTTTGTGTGTTTCCTCCCAAGTACCGGTAGAATAACACGTCCTCCGAAAGAAAAAACTGGTGCGTGAAAAAGGCCGCTTTCAGGCAGTGCATTTTTTTTTGTTCAATCGCGAATAACGAACATTCATTTCCGTTCCGAATTCGGAAAAACCGTTTCATGGGTGGATTCTAAACACTTTTATGGATCCAAAAATGCAATTTTTAAAAAATCGATTTTTTGAACCAAAAGATAGTAAACCTCCCCTTTATATTCACCTTATGCTCGTGTTCTGCGTGCGCTGCTTGCGGGTGTAAACTTGACTCTCACCTTTGTCTGTTGATTATAAGCGCATCGTCAAATACTGAATCCAAGTAGTGACTGTCAATTAATTAGCTGGATTATTTCTTTCCTCGTCACGACGCGTGTTAAATGGCGAAGTAGAATTGTAGACCTTAACTTGCTACCTCATTTGCGTGGCATCAGTAACAGAGCCTAACCTGTTAACTAATTAAGGCTTGTGGTAAACAAAGGTATTTAAGTATGTTGTTTTAAAATATTATCTGAAATCTGTCAATGATTTATGTTGCGCTAGTTGATTCTAGGGTATGAACGGAAGTGTTGGCACGTCTGCCGTATCAGGGAATCCTGCTAGTTTTGATTGTTTTGGAAACTTAAATTAAGCGAGAAACTAGAGTGCTTTAGTCCTGCCTTGGGTTAAGGCTATATTGGGGCTCTGGCATTTGTACTGCAAGCTGTAACATCATCCTGTTGTTTCATGGTTGTTTTGTTCTCAAACTAGGTGTTTGCTTTAAACATGCTTTGGGCTGGGCGTTTCTCCCCTCAGCACTGTACTTGGGTTTTAACTGAGTGTTCAGTCTATTGACTGTCCACCGTACGCCACATCGGTAATGGTCGAGGTGTCCGTAATAGCTGGATGAGTGTGAAGTTTGGAGCAATCTGTAGCTGCATGGAGACGGACAAGTGAGTTCTGGGCATAGCTAGGAGCGAGGACCTCGAGGAACTGATGTGCTGCTGTGGTATCAGCCGGACGTTTCTAAGGTCCGTGCTGGGCAAGGTCGCCGTGTGGACGCAACAGCCTCGTGGAGCGGTTGGTATCTTTTCTTGCCTGGGTGGACAGAGATCTTTGAGGAGAGGAAGAACGGGGCTTTTGCACGTCAAGAGGAACCTATCTGCACGCTTTTGCAGCTGACTGTTGCCACTGGTAGTCTTATGGTTGATGCAGTTAAATGTGTGGTATATGAGCAGTGCATTGGATGTACCTACCAACAACATTCTGCAAAAACCATGTAGTTTATCACAGTTGAGTCTAAAAGTTGTCCTGCTACCTTATGTTTTACTGCTGAGGTATATGACTGTCTATGACCGAGGCGCAGACATTGTAAATTGTCGATGTTGCCCACCTAGGCATATTACAGCAACCTTTAGATTTGATTCTTTTATTTAATGGAACACTTTTGTATTTATGTGTAGACGTAATTAAACACCTCTAGTTTTGGTGAGAGAGTATTTCTACTCCGTTGGTGTCAAAATTTTAAACTGAACCCCACGTCTCCAGTCTGAACACCAGTTATATAAGCAGACTGAAGGGACGAATGTAAATTGGGACAGGATTCGAACCCATGTCTCCTGTTCACTAGATAGATGCGCTAACCACTACTGGGCTGAGGCACTACTGGGCTGAACATGAATGGGAATTTGGACTGAGGAGGGAGGAGGGAGGTGTGCTAGGGTAGACTGCGCAGTCTACTGTGCCAGGATGCCATAGTGGTTAGCGCATTTGCCTAGTCAGCAGGAGTTCTGGGTCCGAAGCTAGGCCTTGTTACAAATCTTCATTCATCGCATCAATCTTCATGTATACATCAGAGATGTTTGAGACAAGAGGGAACAATATGAGTGGAAGCCCAAGAACGAAATGCTTGGATTAAGAAGGGTGTAAGACCGGGATGTATTCTTTCGCCCCTACTGTCCAATCTGTACATCGAAGGAGCAATGACGAAGATAAAAGGTTCAGGAGTGAAATTAAAATTTAAGGTGAAAGGATATCGATGATACGATTCGCTGATGACGTTGCTATCCTCAGTGAAAGTGAAGACGAATTACAGGATGTGTTGAACGAAATGAACTGCCTAATGCGTACAGAATATGAACTGAGAGTAAATCGAAGAAATACGGAAGTAATGAGTAGCTGCAGAAATTTTCTCTGCCTCGTGATGACTGGGTGTTGGGTGATGTCCTTAGGTTAGTTAGGTTTAAATAGTTCTAAGTTCTAGGGGACTGATGACCATAGATGTTAAGTCCCATAGTGCTCAGAGCCATTTTGAAGCTGCAGAAATGAGAACAGCGAGAAACTTAACATCAGAATTAATGTTCACGGAGTAGATGAAGTTAAGGAATTCTGCTACCTGGGCAGTAAATAACCCACGACGGACGAAGCAAAGAGGGAACAAAAAGCAGACTAGCACTGACAAAAATGGCATTCCTGGCCAAGAGAAGTCTACTAGTATCTAACATAGAACTTACTTTGAGGAAGAAATTTCTGAGAATGTACGTTTGAAGTTTTGTACCCGTGGTCTAGGGGTAGCGTCTTTGATTCATAATCAAAAAACGTCTTCGGTCCCGGGTTCAATCCCCGCCACTGCCTAAATTTTGATAATCAGCATTGGCGGCCGAAGACTTCCGGCATAAGAAGTCAGCCTCATTCTGCCAACGGCCTTGTCAAAGAGGGCGGAGGAGCGGATAGAGGTTCAGGGCACTCTCTTGTCCTAGGGGTGGGAAATTGCCCCTACAGGCGGAAGAATCAACAATGATCAACGACATGAGGATGCAGAAGGCAGTGGAAACCACTGCATTAAAGTCACGTAACGTGTATCCACAGGACATGTGGCCTGTAATTGAAGAAATGTCATGATGATCTCTCCATTGGCAAAAGATTCCGGAATAGTTCCCCATTCGGATCTCCGGGAGGGGGCTGCCAAGGGGGAGGTTACCATGAGAAAAAGATTGAATAATCAACGAAAGGATAACGTTCTACGAGTCGGGGCGTGGAATGTCAGCAGAAGCTTGAACGTGGTAGGGAAACTAGAAAATCTGAAAAGGGAAATGCAAAGACTCAATCTAGATATAGTAGGGGTCAGTGAAGTGAAGTGGAAAGAAGACAAGGATTACTGGTCAGATGAGTATCGGGTAATATCAACAGCAGCAGAAAATGGTATAACAGGTGTAGGATTCGTTATGAACAGGAAGGTAGGGCAGAGGGTGTGTTACTGTGAACAGTTCAATGACCGGGTTGTTCTAATCAGAATCGACAGCAGACCAACACCGACAACGATAGTTCAGGTATACATGCCGACGTCGCAAGCTGAACAGATAAAGTGTATGAGGATATTGAAAGGGTAATGCAGTATGTAAAGGGGGACTAAAATCTAATAGTCATGGGCGACTGGAATGCAGTTGTAGGGGAAGGAGTAGAAGAATAGGTTACAAGAGAATATGGACTTGGGACAAGGAATGAAAGAGGAGAAAGACTAATTGAGTTCTGTAACAAGTTTCAGCTAATAATAGCAAATACCCTGTTCAAGAATCACAAGAGGAGGAGGTATACTTGGAAAAAGCCGGGAGATACGGGAAGATTTCAATTAGATTACATCATGGTCAGACAGAGATTCCGAAATCAGATACTGGATTGTAAGGCGTACCCAGGAGCAGATATAGACTCAGATCACAATATAGTAGTGATGAAGAGTAGGCTGAAGTTCAAGACATTAGTCAGGAAGTATCAATACGCAAAGAAGTGGGATACGGAAGTACTAAGGAATGACGAGATACGTTTGAAGTTCTCTAACGCTATAGATACAGCAATAAGGAATAACGCAGTAGGCAGTACAGTTGAAGAGGAATGGACATCTCTAAAAAGGGCCATCACAGAAGTTGGGAAGGAAAACGTAGGTACAAAGAAGGTAGCTGCGAAGAAACCATGGGTGACAGAAGAAATACTTCAGTTGATTGATGAAAGGAGGAAGTACAAACATTGTGGTGTCACCGCCAGACACCACACTTGCTAGGTGGTAGTTTAAATCGGCCGCGGTCCATGTAGTACATGTCGGACCCGCGTGTCGCCACTGTGATCGCAGACCTAGCGCCACCACCAAGGCAGGTCTCGTGATACGAGAGTGGACTCGACCCCAGTTGTACGAGAACCAAGCTACCGCTCAGTTGTACGCGAACCTAGCTATCGCCCAGTTGTACGAAGCCTTTCTCTCTCATTAGCCGAGAGACAGAATAGCCATCAGAAGTTAATGGCTACGAACTAACAAGGAGCCATTTGTATCAGTGCCTATAGCTTACGAGTATTCAAGAGAGATGTATTCCAAGGAATCAATAAAAGATAAGTAAAAAGTATCTACATACTTTTCTTCTTATTCATTCATAAGTTCTCATGTTCCAGACTTCACGCCCGTCTGCTTATTGCCGTTCGTGCACTATCGGCCACAGCGTTAGTTTAGCATTCCTTTTCAGCAATCAACATCACGGTGTCGGTCCAGCTACCGACACTACAATTATTGGCGACGAGGATGGGATGTATTTGGTTTTGGGGGCCTCTGGTGAGGTACGTCGGCATCTCAATCAGCTGCGCCTCTGTCGTCGCTCGGGTTCTGCCGCTCCCCGTCTGCTTTCAGCGACGGTGCCGTCCGGTCAGCGCCCTGGGGACCCATCTACTGGCTCGCCTCATCCCCAGGTGTTACCGACGCTGCCTTCCATTTTGCCCCATGGCGACGCGCCGCCGCCGCCGCAGCAGCAGCAGCAGCAGCAGCAGCAGCCGCCGCCGCCGACCGCATTCGACGCTTCGTTGCAGCCGCCAAGCGCCTCCCAGGGTCACGCGCCGCCGATCGCTTCCCGTGACCAGCTGTCCGCCGCCATGGAACTCCCGCCCGCTCCGGACCACGTGACGTCATCGCGCGTCGGCTACCCCGACGCAATGGAGGTCGACACTTCGGCCCCTCATGTTTCTTTACGGGCGCATACACCGCATGTTGACGTGCACCCTGGACTAGTTTTGCAGGCGTTTCCTAGCTCCCCTCGGACCGGATGGCCGGGTGCGGGTGGCACAGCCTCGCCTGTTGTTAGGCTCCCCACCTCATCGCATACGTCAACATGTGGTCCTCCCCACGGCGGGCGGAAGCCTTATTACACGACCGTTCGCCGATTTGCGGGGGAGGAATGTGGTGTCACCGCCAGACACCACACTTGCTAGGTGGTAGTTTAAATCGGCCGCGGTCCATGTAGTACATGTCGGACCCGCGTGTCGCCACTGTGATCGCAGACCTAGCGCCACCACCAAGGCAGGTCTCGTGATACGAGAGTGGACTCGACCCCAGTTGTACGAGAACCAAGCTACCGCTCAGTTGTACGCGAACCTAGCTATCGCCCAGTTGTACGAAGCCTTTCTCTCTCATTAGCCGAGAGACAGAATAGCCATCAGAAGTTAATGGCTACGAACTAACAAGGAGCCATTTGTATCAGTGCCTATAGCTTACGAGTATTCAAGAGAGATGTATTCCAAGGAATCAATAAAAGATAAGTAAAAAGTATCTACATACTTTTCTTCTTATTCATTCATAAGTTCTCATGTTCCAGACTTCACGCCCGTCTGCTTATTGCCGTTCGTGCACTATCGGCCACAGCGTTAGTTTAGCATTCCTTTTCAGCAATCAACATCACGGTGTCGGTCCAGCTACCGACACTACAAACATGTTCCGGGAAAATCAGGAATACAGATATACAAGTCGCTGAGGAATGAAATAAACAGGAAGTGCAGGGAAGCTAAGACGAAATGGCTGCAGGAAAAGTGTGAAGACATCGAAAAAGATATGATTGTCGGAAGGACAGACTCAGCATACAGGAAAGTCAAAACAACCTTTGGTGACATTAAAAGCAACGGTGGTAACATTAAGAGTGCAACGGGAATTCCACTGTTAAATGCGGAGGAGAGAGCAGATAGGTGGAAAGAATGCATTGAAAGCCTCTATGAGGGTGAAGATTTGTCTGATGTGATAGAAGAAGAAACAGGAGTCGATTTAGAAGAGATAGGGGATCCAGTATTAGTTTCGGAATTTAAAAGAGCTTTGGAGGACTTACGGTCAAATAAGGCAGAAGGGATAGATAACATTCCATCAGAATTTCTAAAATCATTGGGGAAGTGGCAACAAAACGAATATTCACGTTGGTGTGTAGAATATATGAGTCTGGCGACATACCATCTGACTTTCGGAAAAGCATCATCCACACAATTCCGAAGACGGCAAGAGCTGACAAGTACGAGAATTATCGCACAATCAGCTTAACAGCTCATGCATCGAAGCTGCTTACAAGAATAATGTACAGAAGAATGGAAAAGAAAATTGAGAATGCGCTAGGTGACGATCAGTTTGGCTTTAGGAAAAGTAAAGGGACGAGAGAGGCAATTCTGACGTTACGGCTAATAATGGAAGCAAGGCTAAAGAAAAATCAAGACACTTTCATATGATTTGTCGACCTGGAGAAAGCGTTCGACAATATAAAATGGTGCAGGCTGTTCGAGATTCTGAAAAAAGTAGGGGTAAGCTATAGGGAGAGACGGGTCATATACAATATGTACAACAACCAAGAGGGAATAATTAGAGTGGACGATCATGAACGAAGTGCACGTATTAAGAAGGGTGTAAGACAGGGCTGTAGCCTTTCGCCCCTACTCTTCAATCTGTACATCGAGGAAGCAATGATGGAAATAAACGAAAGGTTCAGGAGTGGAATTAAAATACAAGGTGAAAGGATATCAATGATACGATTCGCTGATGGCATTGCTATCCTGAGCGAAAGTGAAAAAGAATTAAATGATCTGCTGAACGGAATGAACAGTCTAATGAGTACACAGTATGGTTTGAGAGTAAATCGGAGAAAGACGAAGGTAATGAGAAGTAGTAGAAATGAGAACAGCGAGAAACTTAACATCAGGATTGATGGTCACGAAGTCAATGAAGTCAAGGAATTCTGCTACTTAGGCAGTAAAATAACCATTGACGGACGGAGCAAGGAGGACATCAAAAGCAGACTCGCTATGGCAAAAAAGGCATTTATGGCCAAGAGAAGTCTACTAATATCAAATACCGGCCTTAATTTGAGGAAGAAATTTCTGAGGATGTACGTCTGGAGTACAGCATTGTATGGTAGTGAAACATGGACTGTGGGAAAACCGGAACAGAAGAGAATCGAAGCATTTGAGATGTGGTGCTATAGACGAATGATGAAAATTAGGTGGACTGATAAGGTAAGGAATGAGGAGGTTCTACGCAGAATCGGAGAGGAAAGGAATATGTGGAAAACACTGATAAGGAGAAGGGACAGGATGATAGGACATCTGCTAAGACATGAGGGAATGACTTCCATGGTACTAGATGGAGCTGTAGAGGGCAAAAACTGTAGAGGAAGACAGAGATTGGAATACGTCAAGCAAATAATTGAGGACATAAGTTGCAAGTGCTACTCTGAGATGAAGAGGTTAGCACAGCAAAGGAATTCGTGGCGGGCCGCATCAAACCAGTCGGTAGACTGATGAACAAAAAAAAAAAAAAAAAAAAAAAAAAAAAAAAGTGTTTGGAGAACAGCATTGTACGGTAGCGAAATATGGACTGTGGGCAAACGGCAACAGAAGAGATGGACTGATAAGGTAAGGAATGAGGAGGATCTCCGCAGAATCTGCGACGAAAGGACTATATGGAAAAGACTGACAACATAGGAAAGCATGATACATCTGTCAACACATCATGGAATAACTTACATGGTACTCGAGGGAACTATAGACGGTAAAAACCATAGAGGAAGACAGAGACTGGAATACAGCCAGCAGTTAATTCAGGACGCAGGCTGCAAGAGCTACTTCGAGATGAAGATGTTGGCACAGGAGAGGAATTCGTGACTAGGCGAATCGAACCGCCAGAAGACTAATGACTCAAAACAAGACTGAATTTCCAAAAACAGTGAAACATGCATTTTTTCAGTTCTAACCGAGGAGCCTAATACCGATTTTCAAAGATTTAGCTTTAAAAATGCTTTCGCGATGAAAAATTTTCATAAAACTTTTCACATCCCTTACGGGTTGAATTTCCAAAAGCAATGAAATACTTATTTCATTTATTTCTAATACAGCCGGAAAACAGAAAATTTCACAGATTTAGCTTCAGGAATGAAATATTCCAGTAAAAATTTCAACCCCTATTACACTTCGTCAGGGGTCGAATATCCAAAAATCCCTTCTTAAAAAACCCTTACAGTGTAAGATCAACAGCCTCTGCAAATTCCACGTTTCTGTCCTTACTGCTTTGGCCTGGGCCATGATTATTCACAGTAGTGACATTGCCTTTTATGCACTGAAGAGACAAAGAAACTGGTACACCTGCGTAATACCGTGTAGGGCCTCCGCGAGCACGCAGAAGTGCCACAACACGACGTGCCTTGACTTCGACTGAAGTGTGTAGTAGTGCGGGAGGGAATTGACACCATAAATCTTGGACGGCTGTCCACAAATCTGTAAAAGTACGAGGGGGTGGAGATGTCTTCTGAACAGCACGTTTCAAGGCATCCCAGATATGCTCAAAAACGTTCATCTCTTGAGAGTCTGGTAGCCAGCTGAAATGTTTAAACTCAAAGTGTTCCTGGAGCCACTCTGTAGCAATTCTAGACGTGTGAGGTGTCGCATTGTCCTGCTGGAATTGCCCAAGTCCGTCGGAATGCCCAATGCACATGAATTGGTGCAGGTGATCAGGAGGATGCTTACTTACGCGTCACCTGTCATAGTCGTATCTAGACGTATCAGAGGTATCATGTCACTCCAACAGCACATGCTCCACACCGTTACAGAGCCTCCACCAGCTAGAACAGTCCCCTGGTTTCATGCACGGTCCATGGATTCATGAGATTGTCTCCATGCCCGTACACGTCTATCCACTCGATCAAGTCTGGAACGAGACTCGTCCGATTAGGCAACATCTTTCCAGTCATCAACAGTCCGATGCCGGTGTTGGCGAGCCCAGGTGAGGGTAAACTGTCAGGTGCCAGCAGTGGTGACGGGCCCAGGTGAGGGTACACAACTGGGCCTTCGGTTCCGAAAGCCCACACCGACGATGTTTCGTTGAATGGTTTGCATGCTGACACTCTGTTATGTCCCAGCACTGAAATCTGCAGCAATTTGCAGAATGGTTGCACTTCTGTCACGTTGAACGATTCTCTTCAGTCGTCGCTGGTGCCGTTGTTGCAGGATCTCTTTCCGGCCGCGGCGATGTCGGAGATTTGATGTTTTACCGGACTGTTGATATTCACGGTACACACGAGAAATGGTCGTACAGGAAAATCCCAATTCATTGTTACGTGGGAGATGCTGTATCCCATCGCTTGTGCGCCGACTGTAACAACACGTTCAAACTCACTTAAATCTGATAGCCTGCCATTGTAGCAGCAGTAACCGATCTAACAACTGTGCCAGACACTTGTCTTATATATACATTGCCGGCGGCAATGCCGTATTCTGCCTGTTTGATATCTCTGTATTTGAATAAGAATGCCTATATCAGTTTCTTTAGCTCTTCAGTGTGTATAGTGATTTTAGCAGTTGTTAATAACAATGACCATCATCTTCATATTTTGTATTTCTGTTTGTGTTAGTCGTTCATGGTTAATACAATCTAAATCACAATATTTTTCGTGCTACTCCTTAGTGAGCCTTCACATTTCACATGCATATTCAAAAAATTCTAAGTAAATATCTGAAAAGGCATTGCATCTTGCATGTTTCCATTATTAGTGACTGTTCCAATGGCACTTGACTCACACGCATTGCACCTAGTGAAATTTATTCATATTATATCAAAAGCATAGTAATTCCTGCCAGTTCACCTAGTTGCAGGTGATTATAATCTAGGTAGGCATGCAGTGCAGAGTAGAGCTACGTTTCCACTGTTGCACAGGTAAGCAGTATCATTCTTAGGAGTAGCATCAGCCATTGTTGGCGTTGATCCATTTTGCACGGATCCAGATTTCCTTCAGCTGCAGTATATTCCTTTGTTTATTCCATATATCTGTCAACTATAGGTGTTAAGCCAGAGCCGGCCGCGGTGGCCGTGCGGTTCTAGGCGCTCCAGTCCGGAGCCGCGCTGCTGCTACGGTCGCAGGTTCGAATCCTGCCTCGGGCATGGACGTATGTGATGTCCTTAGGTTAGGTAGGTTTAAGTAGTTCTAAGTTCTAGGGGACTGATGACCACAGCAGTTGAGTCCCATAGTGCTCAGAGCCATTTGAACGATTTGTTAAGCCAGAGTAAGATCGTATTCAGAGTACAGCGTTTAAAAATATGCCTTCTCACAGCAGTGGATAGGTACACATTCAATGAATCGTTCGATCACGTGCAAGGATCTTTCGCAGCTACGTATGTAAACGTTGGCTTGTTGTTGTTCAAGTAAGACTGTATAAACGTTCTTTATTATAAGTTCAAATATAAACATTATGCATAGATTTAATAGGCTTGCACACCCATCACGTCTAGAAGTACATGAAATGTATTCGCAATTAATACGGACGACCATCAGCTGTATAATGGAATGACATTGAAAATCTGTGCCGGTGTCTAATCCGGATTTCCCGCTTATCGCGAGTTGTCACCTTACCATCAGGCTATCCGAGCACGACTCAGGGCTAGAGGCAAACTTCCGTATGTTGTCAACCAGACATCTAGAAGGTCAGATTTGTAGGCTTCACAGAGTCTTCATAAGACGTACACATCTATACACATTGGAAATCCATATACGGAAGTTTCACACAGTCTCACATAATGGTTTCATATATGTGGCAAGACGCAGAAAAGTTTCAACTAATAATAATAATAATAATAATAAAACCCGTGGAGGCCCGGGAAAAGAATAGGCCTCCGGTATGTTCTGCCAGTCGTAAAAGGCGACAAAAAGAACAAACCACTAATAGGGCTAACCCCCCTTTTAGTGTGATTAGTTGGTTCAGGACAGAACTAAAGAAGCCTCGGACAAGCGCCGTCATGGTCGGGGACGACGCTTGAACCCTATGCCCGCCCACAATGGTAGCGACACTGCTAGCCAACTGGAAAATGATTCAAATCCAAATAGAGGTGTTTTGCAGGATATGCTTCCTGCAACCACCCTAGAAGGAAAACAAAGACAGAGGATGAGATGGTCAGATGAAGTTAATCGACACCTCATGTTCTGTTATTACCAAGCAACAAACCTAGGAACCAACACAACTGGATACAGATCACAAGTATACACAACATTTATTACCAGATACCCAGAATTAAAATTTTTAACAGAACAACGACTAGCTGATCAGATCCGTGTAATAATCAAAAATAACAGGATACCCCAGTCAGAATTCGAAAACATCAAACAACAAGTACAACAAATACTGGAACAAAATAATGTGCAATCAGAAGAAGAAGAAAATACAGTAATGGACTCAAACATCCCAGAGCAAACAAACAAAGAACGACACGCATCAGTTAAACAGTCAGAGGAAAACGAAATCTTAAGACAGCCACCAGAACAAGCACAAATAGAACACGAAGTGACACACATGTTAGATATAGAAGAAAAATTTCAGCTGACATATATAGAATACAAAGACACAAATACAGACATTAGACCATTCTTGCATAGACCGCCAAATAACCCACAAGTCGAAAAAACAATAAAAACTATCAACACAATCATGCACAACAAAATATATGAAAACACAACTATGGAAGAGTTACAACTACTGGTTTATATAGGAGCACTCACTACAATAAATATACACACTAGGAAGAGATCAGAACCAACCAACACACAGAAGAAACCCACAAAACCAGCATGGCAACACAGGCTACAGATCAGGATAGAAAAACTGAGAAAAGACATCGGACAGCTAACACAATTTATAAGAAATGAAATGTCAGAAAAAAACGAAAAAGGTTAGGTAAAATCTCACAACAAGAAGTGATAGAGCAATTAGATGAAAAGAAGCAGAAATTACAAGCATTGGCCAAACGACTTAGAAGATACAAAAAAAGTGAAAATAGAAGGAAACAAAACCAAACATTCAACACAAACCAATAGAAATTTTACCAGACAATAGATAACACACACATTAAAATAGACAATCCACCAAACATAAGACATGGAACACTTCTGACAAAGTAGATCCTAAATTGATACAGTTCCTAAACATAGTAATGGAAAAATTGGAAAACCACACTTAATATCCAAACAAATTCAAATAATATCACATCACAGCCAATACAGATTAAGCGTGGAATATACCAAGGAGACTCATTAAGTCCTTTCTGGTTCTGCCTTGCTCTGAACGCACTATCCAACATGCTAAATAATACAAATTATGGATACAATATTACTGGAACATACCCACACAAAATACACATCTGCTATACATGGATGATCTAAAACTACTGGCAGCAACAAATCAACAACGCAACCAATTACTAAAGATAACAGAAGTATTCAGCAATGATATAAATATGGCTTTTGGAACAGACAAATGTAAGAAAAATAGCATAGTCAAGGGAAAACACACTAAACAAGAAGATTACATATTGGATAACCACAGTGACTGCATAGAAGCGATGGAAAAAACAGATGCCTATAAATATCTAGGATACAGACAAAAAATAGGAATAGATAATACAAATATTAAAGGAGAACTGAAAGAAAAATACAGACAAAGACTAACAAAAATACTGAAAACAGAACTGACAGCAAGAAACAAGACAAAAGCTATAAATACTTATGCTATACCAATATTGACCTACTCATTTGGAGTAGTGAAATGGAGTAACACAGACCTAGAAGCACTCAATACACTTACACGATCACAATACCACAAATATAGAATACATCACATATATTCAGCAACTGAAAGATTCACATTAAGCAGAAAGAAAGGAGGAAGGGGATTTATCGACATAAAAAACCTACATTATGGACGGTAGACAATTTAAGAAAATTCTTTATAGAACGAGCAGAAACTAGCAAAATACACAAAGCTATCACTCATATAAATACATCGGCTACACCACTGCAATTTCATAACCACTTCTACAACACTTTAGATCACATAACATCAACAGATACAAAGAAAGTAAATTGGAAAAAGAAAACACTACATGGCAAGCACCCGTATCATCTAACACAGCCACACATCGATCAAGACACATCCAACACATGGCAAAGAAAAGGCAATATATACAGTGAGACGGAAGGATTCATGATTGCAATACAGGATCAAACAATAAACACCAGATATTACAGCAAACATATTATTAAAGATCCCAATACCACAACAGATAAATGCAGACTTTGCAAACAACAAATAGAAACAGTAGATCACATCACAAGCGGATGTACAATACTAGCAAATACAGAATACCCCAGAAGACATGACAACGTAGCAAAAATAATACATCAACAGCTTGCCTTACAACATAAACTTATAAAACAATATGTTCCCACATACAAGTATGCACCACAAAATGTACTGGAGAACGATGAATACAAATTATACTGGAACAGAACCATTATAACAGATAAAACAACACCACATAACAAACCTGACATCATACTCACCAATAAAAAGAAGAAATTAACACAACTAATCGAAATATCCATACCCAATACAACAAATATACAAAAGAAAACAGGAGAAAAAATTGAAAAATACATCCAACTGGCTGAGGAAGTCAAAGACATTTGGCATCAGGATAAAGTTGACATTATACCAATTATACTGGCAACTACAGGAGTCATACCACACAATATCCACCAGTACATCAATGCAATACAGCTACATCCAAACTTATATATACAACTACAGAAATCTGTAATTATTGACACTTGTTCAATTACCCGAAAGTTCCTAAATGCAATGTAACATATACCATACAGTTAAAAGGAAGTCACGCTTGATCAAGGTCCGCATCACCTTCCATTTTTAACCAGACATAACGTCTGAGACAAGAAAGAAATAATAATAATAATAATAATAATAATGAGTGTATAGTATTAATTAAGTCAGTCTCATAAACGTTAGGCAGAGTAATTTTCTCTTAACATAATGTACCTGTCGAGCGAATGTGGGCAATGATATTAACGAGAATGCATTGCAGCAGTGCAGAGTAAATCATATCTGAGACGGAGATGTCTGTTCTGAGGAAACACGAGAAATAATAGGGTACACTCACAGAGCACTACTAGTTCTTTGTTGGACAGCTGAGATGTACCAAGGGACAAGCCTACACCGATGACAACAGGCAAACCTTTAATCCCCCTTGTACGTAGCGTGGGTCTGGATCAGACGCAGGTAATTTGATAATTAATTTGTTCTAGGGTCTTAAGACTGAAATGAAGGAGAATATGGAAAATGATTTCGTGTTATGTACAGCTACAGCCAAGATGCTGAACACATGAAATCTTCTATTGCGGTTACTGAATGATGATCGAAGTTTGATATACAATGAAAGATACTGAGGACACAAATCATTACAGTACTGATGCTCGTTAATGGAGTTATGGAAAACTTAAGCTGGTCGAATTTCATATAATCAAATTCACTATATTTTAACCATAGCAGTTAATTTCTGAACATATTGTGGAAGTCAATCATATAAAATTTGCTTATGTGGCATACCAAGGGAAGAAAATTAAACGACACAAAGTTGAAATTTGCCTGCAGTTACAAATGAATTAACTAAAACTACGGTGCTCTACTAAGCACACTCTTGCGACCCGTCCTAGAATGTTGCTTAAGTATGTGGGTGGGATATGTTCCAAGTAGGACTGACAGGTGGATATATCAAGCGAGGTGGCGCAGTGGGTAGCACGCTGGACGCTCATTCGGGAGGACGACTGGTCAAACTTGCTTCTGACCATCCTTGATCAGGATGAAATACGAATAAAATGTGGAAAAAACGTAAAATTGTGGAAAATTGGTGAAAAGTGCGTAAACTGTATAAGAGCGAGAGTAATTACTTACCTGCTTGTGCGTGGTCTCCGCTGATGCCTCGAATGGCATATTATGTTGTAAGCATAGCCTAGAATTCAAGTGACGTGACTGAAAGTTTGACACATCCTACATGCGTATGTAGGTGGTACGCCGCTGTCATGCTCCTAACCTTGGACTGAATTCCTCAGCTTAACGTGGACTCCCAATAAGCACGAAAAATATTAACAAACGTTGCCAGAAGTGGAAAGAATGAAGTGAAAGATAAATAGAGTAGGTCTGACCGGGAAACCAGTTGAGGCCTTTGAATTCGGAGTTTCGTACTGAACCACCGAGAAACACACAAACGAATTACGTACTAATCATAATTAACTTACGAGAAACTTTATTTCAATGAAAATGTAACTTACTGGTACACCAATTTTCCCACCGAAAGTTTCTATGCTTGAATCAGTTGCCTTACATTTTTAAAAACAATATTTGGACATAATAGTCACACGACACTTAGAATGGATCATAAAATTTAGAAATAAATATCTTTTCACAAAATTTAATTTCAAAACAAACGAAAAATTATTCTATGTTTGAAATGTACGCGTGAAACAAAGTAGTGCTGTTATAATTTTTTTTAAATTGTAATTATTATCAAAGTTTTTATCTATAAGGAAGTTACGTTCAGCTTAAACTGTGTAGCGTTGTGAATCAGTAATTCTGTAAGTAGGGCATCCAGCATTATTGCAAAACACTGTCGAAAACTTTCAAATAAAAATGACTTAAAAGCTGCAATTATACCAACATTAGAAAGAAAGCTACGAACCTTTCACTTTTTCCTCGTACAAAGTAACTTCTGCTAACAAAGCGAAAAAGAAGTTTCTCTCTTTACAGTTACGGTGAGCGCGACAGGAATGTGGAACAAGCTATCAAAGAACCTTCTGACAGAATAGAACTCGCTACACCATGTTACCCGGCACGATGGCTGAATTTTCGCCTTGTGTATTGTTCCAGAAGAGTATCAGGTATTTTCAATATTCGTGATTCAAATATTTAACACGGCGTTCTAATGTCCAATGGCTCACTATCGACGTGCGAGTGAGCGTTCGTCCTATAGACAGTTGGGCCCTGAGTCTGAGGGGTTGAACGAACGCCGCTACGCTTATAGCTTCGTAACAGCACGCTCTGTTTAACCAGACAGTTTTATAGACAAGTACTGATCACATATAAATATATTCAGGCAATAATGCAAATTAATAAATGATAAAAACAATGCGAGTCAAATTGAATAAACAAATAATGGTAATCAAGAAAATGACAAAGTTGATTTATAATTGAATACTGCATAGCTAGTAAATTTCACACAAATAAAATGACGGCCTTAGAAAATGTTATTGAAAGTATGTCTGTTCCACCTCGAGTTGACTAATGAATATTACAGTGAGTGCAGTTTGCGTAAATTAGCGAACTATTTCATAGAGTCCCCAACAAGTTCAGCTAACCCAGTAGTAATATAAATTCCTAATCCCGACGAAACAGAACAGTGAAAGTCCTTCAAGTACGTTGCGTTACAGCTCGTTTTCAACATAATATTTTAAGGTGTCTATGACGTATTACACAGTCACACACCAGTGTCTTCTAGAGTCTGTGAAGTTTCTGAATGTGGCGGTAGATGCAGAGCCGAGAAGAGGCGAAGCAGCAGCAGTCCTCTGATAAACACTACATTTAGTCTTTGCTTTTTCTTCACGTGCTTCTGCAAAGACGTGAACTATACGTGCGTGTTTTACTGTGTAGACTAGTGGTTAGTAAATTAATCGCAGTTTTTGTTTCTGCGTAAATCTCGCAAAATTTTCTTGGCCGCGTGGGATTAGCCGAGCGGTCTGAGGCACTGCAGTCATGGACTGTGCGGCTGGTCCCGGCGGAGGTTCGAGTCCTCCCTCGGGGATGGGTGTGTGTGTTTGTCCTTAGGATATTTTAGGTTAATTAGTGTGTAAGCTTAGGGACTGATGACCTTACCAGTTAAGTCCCATAAGATTTCACACACATTTGAACATTTTTTTGAATTTTCTTTTGTAGGGCGGCTTTCTAGTGGAAATTTTCCTGTCGCCGGAAACTTCGTCACGCCACAAAGTTTTAATTTTGCGCTAGTAAACAGCATACAGTTCAGATCAGTGTATTCTAGTGTGAGTATTTATCTCGTGCAGTAACTTTTCGGTAAACAGTGTTTTTAATAACAGGCATCTGCAAATACATCAACTTCAGTACAGAAATTTATTTCTGTTTAATAGCTTGCGGTCTCAGAGTACGCCGGCCGGAGTGGCCGAGCGGTTAAAGGCGCTCCAGTCTGGAACCGCACGACCGCTACGGTCGCAGGTTCGAATCCTGCCTCGGGCATGGATGTGTGTGATGTCCTTAGGTTAGTTAGGTTTAAGTAGTTCTAAGTTCTAGGGGACTTACGACCACAGCAGTTGAGTCCCATAGTGCTCAGAGCCATCTCAGAGTACAGTGATAAATCTGCACAGCAATTTTTAGTGTTACTCTGTTCTCCTTTGGTACATTTTGTATGCATTTCAAACTCAGTAGTGCCATTTCAGACTTTGTATCTATTTTATACACAGTATGATACGGCTAGGGACGGTTCTTGTTGTGAGCGGACACAAGCAGAGTTGGCTGCTGTCCGTAAACAGCTGGAAGCTGCGTTGGCTACAGTCGACAAGCTTCTAGAAAATGCTCGAAGTTGCGGAGACGCCGGGGCGCCAGTGACGAGACCTGCGACTCCTTTGGTGCCACTGGAATCCCCTGGTGACCCGCACGTCGCTGCGACTTCTGATTCGCATCTGACCGGTCCGTCCTCACTCCAGGGTGGGTGGCAGACAGTGGTGGTTTCGCGTGTCACTGGGCGGAAGGCGAAAGAGGGAGCAGACCGTGCGGCTGGCTCCCTAAGTCTTAGCAACAGGTACGAGGTGCTACCCAGTGTTGATAACTCTGAGCCAGCGCGGGATGCCTCTCCTGTTGGACCAGCGGTCGATTTTCCTGCCCAGTCCTGACAAGTACAGAGGGTGGGTATGCTAGTCATTGGAAGCTCCAATGTTAGGCGGGTGATGGAGCCCCTCAGATACCAGGCAAGGCGGGAAAGAATTCCAGTGCGCATTCGGTATGTTTGCCGGGAGGTCTCATCCGTGATGTGGAGGAGGCCCTGTCTGTGGCTATTGAGCGCAATAGGTACAACCGGCTACATGTAGTGGCACATGTCGGCACGAATGACGCCTGCCGCTTAGATTCTGAGGCCATCCTCGACTCCTTTAGATGGCTGGCTGATTTGGTAAAGGCAACTAGCAAGGCACGCGGGGTGCAGGCTAAGCTGTCTATTTGTAGCATGGTACCCAGGGTTGATCGCGGTCCTCTGGTTTGGAACAGAATGGAAGGTTTTTACCAGAGACTCAGACGACTCTGTGACGGTATATGCAAATTTCTCGACCTCCGTTATCGGTGCGAAATAGTAGGGTTCTCCTTAATAGGTCAGGCATGCACTATACGCAGGAGTACGTGTGGCATGCACAAGGGGATTTTACAGGTTAGAGAACCCCTCCCCTGGAATCAAAAACGATTTGCCCGTTAAATCACCCACGGTGACCTCAGAGAATTTTGGTCCCCGCAGATCAGAGATATAAAAGATCAATATGATTTTAATAAACTGCAGGAGCATTCAAGGAAAGGTCCCAGAGTTAGTATCGCTTACTAAGGTTATTACGCACAGATAGTATTGCGGACAGAAAGCTGGTTGAAACCAAACGTCGACAGCGAAATCCTAAGTTCACAGTGAAATGTTTATCGTATGGATAGGTTAGTCGCCAATGGTGGCAGCATGTTTATTGCAGTAAAACGATAAAATCTAGCGAAGTTCTCACGGATTCAAAATGTGAATTAATCTGGGTGAAATTGAATATGAAAGAACTGTCAAAAATCGTGATCGCATGCTTTTACAGACCATCTGAGTCAGAATCTGTAGTTGTAGAGAGCTTCAGATAGAATTTTCCTGATCACGCCGTTGTAATAGGCGGTAACTTAAACTTGCCAGATATAGATTGCGAGTGTTGTGCCATAAAAACTGCTTCCAGCGACAGGGATTTGTGTGGCATTGTTCTGGATATCTTGTCCGAAATTTACTCGTGAGGGTAACGTCTTACACCTCCTGGCAACAGACAGACCTGAGCTTATCGAATCAGTTAACGTAGAGGAAAGTATCAGTGATCATAAGGCTGTGACAGCCTCTATGACGACGGGTCCTACAAGGAATGTTAAGAAAGGCAGGTGGATATATTTGCTCATCAAGGGTGACAGGATACAAATTTCAGAATATCTCAGCAGTCAGCAGCAAATACTCGGTGATGAGGACTAAGATGTGGAGAACAAATGGGAAAAATTCAAAGGCATCGTTCAATATGCCCTAGAAAAGAATGTTCCGAGAAAGGTTTTAAGGGATGGGAAGTGTGGTGTCACCGCCAGACACCACACTTGCTAGGTGGTAGTTTAAATCGGCCGCGGTCCATGTAGTACATGACGGACCCGCGTGTCGCCACTGTGATCGCAGACCTAGCGCCACCACCAAGGCAGGTCTCGTGATACGAGAGTGGACTCGACCCCAGTTGTACGAGAACCAAGCTACCGCCCAGTTGTACGCGAACCTAGCTATCGCCCAGTTGTACGAAGCCTTTCTCTCTCATTAGCCGAGAGACATAATAGCCATCAGCTAAGTTAATGGCTACGAACTAGCAAGGAGCCATTTGTATCAGTGCCTATAGCTTACGAGTAATCAAGAGAGATGTATTCCAAGGAATTATTAAAAGTTAAGTAAAAAGCATCTACATACTTTTCTTCTTATTCATTCATAAGTTTTTATGTTCCAGACTTCACACCGTATGCTTATTGCCGTGCGTGCACTATCGGCCACAGCGTTAGTTTAGCATTCCTTTTCAGCAATCCATCACGGTGTCGGTCCAGCTACCGACACTACAAATATTAGTTCCAATTGCACAAAACAGTCGCTCTTGTCGTCAGCAGGACAATAAACTTTTTGTGGACTTAGACTTTGAAGGCAAAGTGATACCATTCCAGCTCGATACCGGAGCTGCAGTTTCATTGCTCAATCACGACACATACAAACAACTGGGCGCACCTCCGTTGCGTGCCGCAAATGTTAAGCTAACTACATATTCCGGACAGAAAAATGGCCCACAATTCATGTCCGCAGAATTCCAGTCTTTCTGCCAGGCCAATGGTATTCAACATCTGACATCCGCGCCGTTTTCGCCTCAGTCCAACGGTGCCGCTGAACGGTTGGTCCGGACTTTCAAGTCCCAGATGTTGAAATTGAAAGAGTCGCATTCTCGGGAGGACGCATTGTTGCTCTTTTTGTCTTCGTATCGCTCTCAGCCCCGAGATGGTCGCTCGCCGGCTGAGTTGCTCCACGGTCGTCCTCATCGCACCTTGATGTCTTTGCTGCATCCGCCGCATCAGGTTCCTGCGCAGCGGCGGACTCCTGCTTTTGCTCCAGGCGACGTTGTAAAAGGAAGGGTCCACCATGGTTTCATAGCCGTATTAGAAAAGTTCTGCGTAAACAAAGAGCGCTTCATCTCAGATTCAGGAGAAGTAAAAACCTACTGACAAACAAAAGCTGAAAGCAGCGAAAATGAGCGTAAGGAGAGCAATGAGAGAAGCGTTCAATGATTTTGAAAGTAAGACGTTGTGAACCGGCCTCAGTAAAAACCCTAAGAAATGTCGGTCGTATGTAAAATCAGTAAGTGGGTCAAAATAATCTATTCATTCTCTCAGCGACCACACCGGCACCGAAACAGAATATAACAGAGAGAAGGCCGAAATACTGAATTCGGTCTTCCGAAGTTGTTTCACCGCTGAAGATCATAACACTGTCCCTCCTTTCAATCGTCATGCGAACGTCGAAGTAGCAGATATCGAGATAACCGATCGCGGAACTGAAAAGCAGCTACAATCGCTTAGTAGTGGAGAGGCTTCAGGACCAGATGAGATACCTATAAGATTCTATAAAGATTATGTGAAAGAACTTTCTCCCCTTCTAGCAGTAATTTATCGTAGATCGCTTGAGCAACGAAAGGTACCTGACGACTGAAAAAAAGCGCAGGTAATTCCCGTTTTTAATAAAGACCGTAAGAGAGATCCACACAATTATAGACCTATATCGTTGTCGTCAATCTGTTGTAGGATTATGGAACATGTTTTATGCTCAATAATCACGACGTTTCTGGAAAATGAACAACTCCGCTATTAAAAGCAATATGGATTTCGCAAACAGAGATCCTGCGAAACTCACCTCACTCTGTTCCTCCTTGAGATCCACAGCGCACTGGACAGAGGCGTTGAAACCGTCCTGCATTGCCGTTTAATGAAAAAAGTACAAACTTACGGAGTATTGGAGCATACTTGCGATTGGATTCAAGACTTTCTTGAGATAGAACTCAGCACGTCGCTCTTAACGGAACAAAATCGACAGATGTAAAGGTAATATCTGGAGTACCACAGCGAAGTTTGATGGAACGGTTGCTGTTTTTATATATATATATATATATATATATATATATATATATATATATATATATATATATATATGATGTAGTAGAAAGCTTCAGATGCTCTTAAAGGCTGTTTGCAGATAATGCAGTTGTCTATACCAAAGTAGCAACGCCAGAAGATAGTAAGAATTTGCAGAACGACCTGCAGAGAATTGGTGAATGGTGCAGACTCCGGCAGTTGACCCTGAACGTAAATAAATGTAACATATTGCGCATACATAGGAAAAGAAATCCACTACTGTACAGCTACACTATTGATGACAAAAAGCTGGGGACTGCGTCTGCCGTAAAATATCTAGAAGTAACTATCCAGAGCGACCTTAAGTGGATTGACCACATTAAACAGATAGTGGGAAAAGCATATACCAGATTCAGCGGAAGAATCTTAAAGAAATGTAACTGATCCGCGAAAGAATTAGCTTATAAGGCGCTTGTTCGCACGATTCTTGAGTATTGTTCATCTATCTGTGATTCCTATCTGGTAGGACTGATAGAGGAGATAGAGAAGATCCAACGAAGAGTGGCGCGTTTCGTCACGGGATCGTTTAGCTAGCGAGAGAGAGTTACGGAGATGCTAAGAACACTCCTCTCGCAGACATTACAAGAGAGAAGTTGTGCATCACGGAGAGATTTAGTATTGAAATTTCGCCACAGCACTTTTCAGGAGGTGTCGGACAGCATATTCCTTTCCCCACATACTTCTCGCGTATTGACCACGGGGAGAAAATTCTAGAAATTGAGCCAACACAGAGGCTTATCGACAATCATTCTTCCCTAGCGCTATTCGCTAGTGAAACAGGGTTGGAGGGATCACATAGTGGTACCGAAAGTACCCCTCCCCCCACACACCATTAGGTGGCTTGCGGAGCATGGTGTAGATGTAGATTACGTCCCACTACACACAAATAATGTACAATACAGCAGAATTTACTGAGGTGTGTGGTAATGTTTCGAAACAATGTCTGTTAAATATAATGAAATCTAGACCTTCAGCTGCTTACAGGCGTTGATAAATATCAACGGGGACAGTTGAAAAATGTGTTCCCCCAACAGGGACTCGAACCCGGTACCTCCTGCTTACATGGCAGACACTCTATCAGACTGAGACATCAAAGACGCAGACGATAGTGTGACTGCAGGGACTTATCTCTGGCACGCTTCCCGTCAGACCCACACTTTCCAACTATCTGTCCACACACTACATTTGTAGTGCCCCTGCCCACCATACTCATTACTCGCGGCAGTCAATCTACAGATTCCCGCAAGAGTTTGGACAATGTGAGTGCATCCGCGCTTACAGAAATCGGTAGATTGACTGCCGCAAATAATGATTATGGTGGGCAGTGGCACTACAAATGTAGTGTGTGGCCAGAAAGTTGGAAAGTGTGGATCTCACGGGGAGCGTGCCTGAGATAAGTCCCTGCAATCACACTCTCGTCTGTGTTCTCGGTGGCTCAGTCGGATAGAGTGGCTGCTATGTAAGCAGGAAGTACCGGGTTCGAGTACCAGTCGGGGCACACATCTTTCAGCTGTCCTCGTGGATATTTATCAACGCCTGTAAGCGGCTAATGGTCTAAATTTTATTATAATTTCATTCTTCTAGAACTTCAAGATCACCAATGATATCTGTACAGATACAAGCTTCATAAGGAAACACCGTTATTGACTTCAGACATTCTTCGAATGCAGAAGGTGGTTATTAGAGGTGATTTTAGTGAAACAAACGCATTGCGCCACCTATAAACACACGCCGCCCCATTTGATTGCTAACAGCCCTCCGTATTATTTTTCTCAAAGTTACGAAGGAATCTCGATACATGCTAGCACTAGACAGATATGAGATAAGCACGTCCAAACGCTCAAAACTGCATAATTCTTTAATGGGACGTATGCATCCCATCAACCACGAAATGGTTGCAATTGAATACTGTCTTGTCAGTTAATCTCCCCCAAATAAGATGACTGCCAAAGAAAAGGTTATTGACAGCATGTCTATTCCGCCTCAAATTGAATAATGCAAATTGTAGCGAGTGCAGTTAAGTTTACTTGAAACAGCGAACTACTTTCAGAGTCCCCAATAAACTCATCTAACCCAATGGCAATATCAAATTCCAAATCCCGACGAAATAGTGCCTGAAATTTCCTCAGCTGTGCTGCATTACAATTCGTAAAAGTGCATCACGAAATGTACTATATCACTCGAGCCAAATTAATCTTCTTTAGACGCGAGAAAAACTCAACAACCGAAGCAATGAGAAAACGACAAAGTCCGCGTGCTGTCCAGTTTTATCACCCGTAACTTTTCTTAGTAACGGTCGTCTGTCGACCCCTCCGACGAACACGAAGTATTCCACTGCCGCCTGTTTCAAACCTCGGACCCCACTCCAAGCTAGCCAAAGTCAGGACTTCTTACAGAATATCGTTAAAATGACCATCATAGAAAAGAATGCATGAAATCAAATGACGTAGTGCGTTTGTAGACAAATTATAAATGAAAACTACTGCCACGGAAGCAGACTTAACGATAAATGGACTGACGGAAACAGCAGAGAGTAAAAAAAGCAGGGACAAGCATACAGTGATCACATGAAGCGTATTTTACCTTTCTGTATTACAAAATGACTTACATATACGATTCTTCTCTTGGTATTAGTATAATTTCTCATACATCATTACGTTGAATTCTTATATTTTCCGCCGGCCGGAGTGGCCGTGCAGTTCTAGGCGCTACAGTCTGGAGCCGAACGACCGCTACGGTCGCAGGTTCGAATCCTGCCTCGGGCTTGGATGTGTGTGATGTCCTTAGGTTAGTTAGGTTTAAGTAGTTCTAAGTTCTAGGGGACTGATGACCTCAGATGTTAAGTCCCATAGTGCTCAGAGCCATTTGAACCATTTTTATATTTTCCGTGATTGTTTTTAAATTTATTATGTACATGTGCTTTGAGCGGCGAAGATTTATTTCTGCCGTTAACATTTCTGTTTATCGATTTGTTTAACATACAATACTGCATGCAATGTGTATTGACAGTATCTCTTCCTTCATCAAGAAATTTAATTGAAATTATTAGTGTTTTGGCCCTGGATCTGCACCAGAGGATCGATGAGAGAGGGGAAGGTTGCTATCGGCATGTTACCTAAAGAAAATGTTCGATAAAATTCTCGGATATAATAATAAAGAATTTATTTTCGGTGTAGCTTGGATATTATCTTTTGCATTTCACTATAGTAGACACGGAAGTCATAAAACATTCAGTGTTAATACAGTATAGGCAAAATCAAGGGGGCTGGTTTCCTTCACTGGGCCATGCCGCTATACATAGACTTCCCCGTGTGTGGATCGACCGCATAGCCACATATTATGCATACTTTTACATCGCTTATAATCTGTGTGTTCGCTCCGATAGCTGAGTGGTCAGCGTGACGAATTGCCGTCCTGCAGGCCCGGGTTCGATTCCCGGCAGCGTCGGGGATTTTATCCTCTCAGGGACTGAGCGTTGTGCCGTCTTCACCATCATTTCATCCCCATCCGGCGCGCAGGTCGCCCAATGTGGTGTCGAATGCAATAAGACCTACACCAAGGCGGCCGGGCCTGCCCCGCAAGGGGCCTCCCGGCCAATGACGCCAAACGCTTATTTCCATTTTCATCATCTACGGATCTGTGGGCGCACGCGGATTGGCACGGTCCGCGGGTTTAAACAAATGCTGTGGAGTCACTCTTTTCGTTCACTCTGAAGACGGCTGAACGGTACACGGACGAAACAAATGGAATTTATGTGGCAGCCAGAAATTTAATGGATCAGTCATTGCGCCGCACAGTCACGAAAATGCACATGTTAATACCATGTTTCCCGATGCACTGAACACCAGTAATGTCAAGGTACGGCTATACAAGGGCGAAACCATCAGTTGACAAAAGTAGAGCTACCTTGGACTAACGCTCGCTTGGCAATCAGCTACCCTCTCCTGTGCCAACCTACTCATCTGAGAAGCTTTTGCACTTAATGTCCTCAGTTATTTCTTGAGTGTATTCCAATCTCTATCTTCCTATGTAGGTTCTGCCCTCGACAGCTCCCTTTACTACCATGGAAGTTCCAGAATGAGATTTTCACTCTGCAGCGGAGTGTGCGCTGATACGAAACTTCCTGACAGATTAAAATTGTGTGTCTTACCGAGTCTCGAACTCAAGGCCTTTGCCTTTCACGGGCAAGTGCTCTTCCATCTCATTCTGGAAACATCCCCCAGGCTGTGGCTAAGCCATGTCTCCACAATATCCTTCCTTCCAGGAGTGCTAGTTCTGCAAGGTTCGCAGAAGAGCTTCTGTGAAATTTGGAAGGTAGGACACGAGCTACTGGCGGGATTGAAGCTGTGAGGACGGGTCGTGAGTCGTGCTTAGGTAGCTCAGATCATAGAGCAGTTGCCCGCGACAGGCAAAGATCCCGAGTTCGAGTTTCGGTTCGGCACATAGTTTTAATCTGCCAATAAGTTTCACCATGGAAGTTGTTCCCTGATATCATAACGCATGTGGTACAATCCTGTTATATGAACACATCGTGTCTGTTCTTTCGGACACGTCTGAAAGAACAGACATCACGTATTCATGTAACTGATACGCCTAGCTGGCAGTGGATCCACTTTCTTCAGTGCGGATGCACAGATACGTCCGACCTTGTGTGGAAATCTGAGTAGCGAACAGGAGTCAATGGACGGAGACTGTGGGTAGGTGACACTCGATGGGAGTGCGGATAGGCCGAGAGGTGGCGCAGTGGTCACCTAGTGAGCGGGAGATGCCGGGTTCGAATCCCAGTGCAGTACACATTTTCACTAGCCGCCGCTGATTACGCGTAATATCCCACTGCAGCTGACAACAGTGATCCCACTTTGATTTACTATAATCCTATCCCTAATTCTTGTCAGTGTTTCCCATATTTTCCTTTCTTCGTCCTTTCCGCTCAGAACTTGCTCATTACTTATCATTCCACCTAATTTTCGACGTCCTTTTGTAAAACCACATGTTTTCCGTCCCACTTTTCCCACAGTCCATGATTCACTCCCATGATTCTGTGCTTCTAACGCACGTTCTTAGTAACTTCTCCCTCAAATGAAGGCCTATGTTAAACATTATTAGGCTTCTTTTGGCTAGGAAGACACTCTTTGCCAGAGCTTGTTTGCCTTTGTCTCTCCTCCTTGCTTCGTCCGTCATGGAATTTTTTTCTTCCAAGCTAACAGAACTTCTTAACTTCCTTTACATTGTGATCACCATTTTTGATTAGGTTCTCCTGCATGTACATCTCCACCTCCATCTACATTCCGCAAGCCACTTGACGGTGTGTGGCGAGGAGTAGTTTGTATATCATTGTCACTTCCACCTTTCCCTGTTCCAGTCGCTCATGGTTCGCGGGATGAAAAAGTGCTGGCTAAGTCTCCGTGAGGGCTCTCGAATCTCACTATTTATATCTTCATAGTCTTTCCACGAGATATATGTAGGAAGAAACAATAAGTTTGTTGATTCTTCTAGGAATGTATCCTCTCCGCCAACACCGTGGTGAAGAGCGCCTCTCTTGCAGCGTCTGCCACTAGAATTGACTGAGCATTTCCGTGACGCTTTCGTGCTTACTAAATGAATCTGTTATGAAACGTGCTGCTCTCATTTGGATCTCTGATTTCTCTGGCAGACCTGTCCGGTATAGATCCAATACTAACGAGCAATGTTCAAGTATTGATCGAACGAGTGTTTTGCACGCTACTTCCTTTGTTGATGGACTACTTAACCTGAGGACTCTTCCAGTGACTCTCATTCTGGCATCGGCCTTACTCACGATTAATTTCTCGTTTCGTTCCACTTCAGGTCCCTCTGTACAAATACCCCTAGTTATTTGATTAAAATAACTGCTTCCAGTGATTATTCTGAAATTTTGTAATCATACAATAAACGCTAATCTGCCTATGTATCTACAATACGTTACACCTGTTTAGGTTGAGGGTCAATTGGCCCTCCCTGCACCAACCGTCGATCCTCTGCAGATCTTCCTGCGTTTCGCTATAATTTTCTAGCGTCGCAACTTCTTTGTATACAACAGGATCATCCGCAAAAAAAAGTTCAAATGTGTGTGAAATCTTATGGGACTTAACTGCTAAGGTCATCAGTCCCTAAGCTTACACACCACTTAACCTACATTCTCCTAAGGAGAAACACACACACCCATGCCCGAAGGCCGACTCGAACCTCCGTTGGGACCAGCCGCACAGTCCATGACTGCAGCGCCCTAAGACCGCTCGGCTAATCCCGCGCGGCGCATCATCCGCGAAAAGCCTCATTGAATTTCGGACGTTATCCACTAGGTCATTTGTAAACAGGGTGGCCCACTTCAAGTTTCAGCACATGTATCTCGGGAACAAAAATAAATACCGAAAAATGACTTTCACTGGTATGAATGTAAGACAGGGGCTCATGAAAATAGGTACAATACATTCTAAAATACTAGCTTCCACACAAACTTATGTTTTTAATGGACACCCCGTAATATTTCTGAGGCAGTCAATAAAGCAAAAAATCGCAAAAATATCGGCGTTGGTTGCATCGAAGTACATCACTACACACCGAAAAATTGCAAAGTGAAGTTGACGCTTGAAACAAACGAAACGCACAGCTGTTGCGCGTCTCGAGATGCAAGCGTGAACCTCACGTTGCTCATAATCGCGATGTGGTTGACGTTCGTAGTCTTTCTTTCACTGTTGTCATGAGGACCGGAAGTAATAATAGGATTTGGTGGCGCAAACACTGATTGTGGGGATAACTTTTCCACCTCGGGATGTGCAAAAGCAGTGCGTTTCGTATATTTCAAACGTCAACTTCGCTTTGAAAATTTCGGGGGTGTGACTGACGTATTGCTATGCAACCAACACCGTTCTTTTTAGTGATTATTCATGTTATGTATAAGAAGAAAGTTTGAGATGATACTTATATTTGATTACGTTTCACAGTATCTCATAGCATTTATTTTCATGAGCCCCTATAATTCATTCCAATGAAAGTGAAACATACCCTTAGAAAAATTAAAAATGACAGTGTTGGTAAACCTCTTACGTCATTTGGTTTTCAAACATCTGAGCAAAACTGAACATACTCAGACATTTCTCTCTTTACTTATTCTGATCAACAGTAAACTGACACTTTATTTTTAGCGCAACGTAATCTGACTTCCAATAATCCCTACAAAAGAATGGCCCTAACCAGCAATAACCTATACCTTTCATGAATCACTTACCTCACAAAAATCTCCGTTACTCAAACTACTGCAATACTGCGAGCGCCAATACTGCCAGCTAAATAAAAGATTCTAACGACTGAAGGCACTAACTACTGATAGGCATAGTTCGCAAATGAAAGATTTTGATGGAGAACAAACAATGTATTTACCTTAGTAGTGTTCAAAAGTCACATATATATCAGTTCATGACATCCAGTTTTACAAATTTCCTTTTTCTGACGGACACACGTCCAGATCGTCCGCTCTCAGAACTCTGCCATCTCTCTCCCCACATCCACCACGGCTCACCTCCAACTACGCAACGCTACGCGCTGTTCACATCCAACTGCCCAACACTACAATAGCAAATATTCCAACAATACAAACCAGCCACAGACTGCACACAGCACAGTGATTTTGATGCAGAGCGCTATGGGGCGTTACCAACATATAAACCTAAACAGCCTACTGACAAAAGTTGTTTCTCAATACCTATTTTTGTTCCAGAGATACTTGCCCTGAAACGTTTCAGTGGGCCACCCTCTACGTTGTTCAAAAAAATGGTTCAAATGGCTCTGAGCACTATGGGACTTAACTTCTAAGGTCATCAGTCCCCTAGAACTTAGAACTACTTAAACCTAACTAACCTAAGGACATCACACACATCCATGCCCGAGGCAGGATTCGAACCTGCGACCGTAGCGGTCGCGCGGTTCCAGACTGAGGCGCCCAGAACCGCTCAGCCACACAGGCCGGCTCTACGTTGTTACGCAGCGACACAGAACATTTTTACCCTCCCATTCCCGTAGTAAGTCCCCACAGCCTAGCATTGCTTTAGCTCAGGACGGTGTGAACGTAAGCCAGCCACAAGGCGTAAACATTCAGACACAGAATATCGTTCACAAAAAGAGCGGCATCGACACTTCTTAGTCATAGGAAGAGAGAGCACAGGGAAAAGTGTAACACAAGAGCACACCGAATTTCCTTCGTTGCTCTCGAAGCATTAAGTAAGATGCACTAGGTAGAATGCAGTACGCATGTCGGAGACCTGATGGAGCAGGTACGGTACCGAAACAAACCCATGAAGCCAATGTTGCAGAACTAGACACCTTTGACCAATCATAATAACCTGGACTGGTTCTGTCATTACGAGTGACATCGCACAACAAAGCCTTGCAGCCGTTAGTGGTCTGCCAGAGACGATGGCGTGACAGCTAATGAATTTTAACTACGGTGACTGCTGCAGCAGACGAATTCTCTGTAAGCAGTGAGATCTGTTATCCATCTTCCTGTCGGCTACTGTCCCGACAGTGGCTGGCACCGAACTTCTTTCCTTCTACCAGTGGTTCAGTTGGTGGATAATTGAAACAATGTACAGGAAACATCGGAAAATACAGACCAGAGAAAATACAATCGTAGAATATTGTACTTCCAGTAGCACACAAAACATAGGTTAGGTAGCCCGATTTACAAGTACACTTATATAAAGCAGTTCCTATCTCTTCTTGCTGCATAAAACATTCAATCGATAGTAAAGCCATGAACTGGCTTGGTCCAGCTACGGAACTATGGAAGAGTAAAAGGAGAGAAACCATGGAGAACGTTGATTGTCGGCAAGAAAGATAACGGGAAGGGCACTTCATGAAATTACTCAGCAATCATCTTAAATAGTGCCCATTCTATGGGTGCCGAACAATAAGCACTGTAATCGCGAAAGTTGCTGAATGTAGGTACTGATAGAAGTTACTCACAATCATGTCGCGAGTGGAACAACTTCAGCCGGCCGGTTCTAGGAGCTTCAGTCTAGAACCGCGTGACCGCTACGGTCGCAGGTTCGAATCCTGCCTCGGGCATGGATGTGTGTGATTTCCTTAGGTTAGTTTGATTGAAGTAGTTCTAAGTTCTAGGGGACTGATGACCTCAGCAATTAAGTCCCATAGTACTCAGAGCCATTTCAACCATTTGGAACTACCTCGGCGGTAAACGGTGTACTAACTTGATCGCCGAAGTCAAGATGGCGGTTGGTTCCGAACTGACGATCGTCTTACCTGTTCACATCCGTTCCACTCTGTCCACTAGAAACAACTGCCTTTCCTTCCCATCTCTCGAGAGGAGCCCTCAGGACAACATGCTTCTGCCGACGAGAAGAGGGGCGTATAGCCAACCTAACCAGCATGGCTGTTACCATTAACACCTCTGAGTAGTGATAAGAGTCCCCGGCTCAGAGGTTGGTTCTCTTACTGCGGTGGGAATCCCGTGGAAAAGGCCGGCCCTGTTATGTCTTTCGGCGGCGAGTGGCCAGGATTTGAAACAACGACAGGTTACTCTCTGCCGATATTCACCATCTTGCGGTATTATAGAATTAATTGAATTTGGACTCTAAGAATTCGTCCGCCCCTAGGGGCCCCAAGATCGCTAGTTAGGCAAACCGACGGTGGTCTCGAATTAATTTTTGATCGTGTAATTAAAAATTATTGCGATTTTTAGATAACTACTCTATAAGTTCGAGCAGCATATCAAATGAAAGGTAATTTAGCGAACAACTCGAATCTGAAGTCAAAATTATTGATTTAACTTAATCTGTGCACTCTCCCTTTGTCACTAAGCCTGGACCATGTGGCACTATAGACTGCTGACAGGCCTTGTGGCAGGTCCACAAAATATCTGCAATCTCCTAATTTTAATATATACTGAAGAGCCTAGGAAACTGGTACACTTGCCTAATATCGTATAGGACCTTAGCGAGCACGCAGAAGTGCCGCAACACGACGTGGCATGGTCTCGACTAATGTCTCAAGTAGTGCTGGAGGGAACTGACACCATGAATTCTGAAGGGCTGTCATAAATCCGTAAGAGTATAAGGGATGGAGATCTGAACAGCATGTTGCAAGGCATCCCAGATATGGTCAATAATGTTCATGTCTGGGGAGTTTGGTGGCCTGCGGAAATGTTTAAACACAGAAGAGTGTTCCTGGAGGCACTCTGTAGCAATTCTACCCGTGTGTGGTGTCGCATTGTGCTGTTGGAATTGGCCAAGTCAGTCGGAACGCACAATCGACATGATTGGCTGATCAGACAGGATGCTTACGTACGTGTCAGAGTCGTACCTAGACGTATCAGGGATCCCATATCAATCCAACTCCACACCACTACAGAGCCTCCACAACCTCGAACTGTCCCCCGCTGACTTGCAGGGTCCATGGATTCATGAGGTTGTCTCCATACCTGTACACGTCTATCCGCTCGATACAATTTGAAACAAGACTCGTCCAACCAGGTAACATGTTTTCAGTCATCAAGAGTCCAATGTCGGTATTGACGGGCCCAAGGGAGGCGTAAAGCTTTGAGTCGTGTAGTCATCAAGGGTACACGAGAGGGCATTCGGCTCCGAAAGCCCATATCGATGATATTTCGTTGAATGTTTCGCACGCTGACACTTGTTGATGGCCCAGCACTGAACTCTGCAGCAATCTGCGGAAGGGTTGTACTTCTGTCATTTTGATCGATTTTCTTTGGACCTTTATCCGGCCGCAGTGACGTCGGAGATCTGATGTTTTACTGGTTTCCTCGAATTCACGGTACTCTCGTGAAATGGTCGAACGGGAAAAATCTCACTTCATCGCTATCTCGGAGATGCTTTGTCCCATCGCTCGTGCGCCGACTATAACAATGTGTACAAACTCAATTAAATCTTGATAACCTGCACCTGTAGCAGCAGTAAGCGATCTAACAACTGCGTTTAACAACTGCGTTTTCTTACATAGGCGTCGCCGACCGCAGCGCAGTATTCTGCCTGCTCGCGTACCTCTCTATTTGAATACGAATGCCTATACCAGTTTCTTTGGCTCTTCAGTGTAAATACCCCGACCAGCTTAGAGGCAGTCAGTAGGATTGGTGGCGTCCAAGTCATTCACGCTCAGTTCTCTGATTATTGTATTTCATTATCTTGTGTAAGATTGTTACAGCATTGTCACACTGTGTCAGACGTACTCTCGCTGCCCGGCTTAAAGACAGCAGTTCTGTAATCAGACATAACTGACGCCGGAGTCTACGACTGAAGCTGCTACTGATGGGTGGTCCATGAGTCCACCAACACCAGTCCAGTTCAGGGCACGAGCTGCTCCAGTACTTCGGCTTCATACGGACCATGTGGCCTAGCAAGTCGGTGAGTAAGGATCAGCGTACATCACGACATCAAACATCAAGGCACCAGCACCACAGTCCATCTGAACGTACAATGTGGGCGGCAACCTGAGAGAGACAGAACACTTTCAGGGCAGCGTGTCAATCACACACTCGCCGCAGTTGCGCCTCCTTCGCCGCAGAACCGTCACCAGGGAAGCGCCTACGGATTGGCGAGTGGGCAACCCGCCCTACTACGAGTCGTCGGCCTCTCCTTACAGCTACTCCCAAGAAGCTGCCTTGAGTCTGCCATTGGTGTCAGCAAGATTCGACTGCGGCCTACACAGCAGCCGGTCGTCGCTGGGGATACAGCTAAGTGATGTACATTGAACAATAAAACAAGAAATATCTAATCTCGTTTTGCTTGCGTCAGCGTCCCATATGTCCTCAACCTATTATAACCACTCGCTCATTTTTGGTAAGCGTAATAAAGCTTATATTACCTGTTTCTTTCCTTCAGTAAAAGTTTTCGAGAAAATATTTGGAAATTTTAAATATAAATGTAATACCAAGGTGAAGGAAAGAGGCAAAGAATGCAAAAGTTTAAGAAGCTATAGCTTCCTACCTTAGAGTGTTTCGTAGTAGATTAGACAGGGACAATCATTATATGCTCTCGTTTTTTGGTTCTGTTCTGTTCGGTGTTAGACATGCTCCTTTCTGGATAACTCTGTAGGTGATCGCTTTTGTTATTTGTGTATAAAAAGAAATATTTAACAATATACGCCAGATTCATTTAATTCATGTATACGATTATGTATGAAAAGTTGAATCCGCCGCTAGGGCGGAAATCTCATTTCCCATAAGATGAAGTATTTCCCTAAAAACTGAAAGTAATTAAAGAATATGAAGTAGTGTTTTCTAGACTGGACAGAGAAACATAGAATCGGTACAGTTAAAAGAAACTAATATTGCGTGAAGTCAAGGTGACTATTTTCAACTTTACTTATCGGAATTTTCAAACAGTGAGCGCTGCTCTATCTGCTGGTCAAATGTTTGAGGAAACTGAATGCAACATATAGTCAAAAACCTCCAGTTTCACGTAACTGCTTGCTAGTTGAGAAAAATATGTAATATTTCCTCACTAACTTGAACGTGCCAATCGATAAAGGCAGAAAAGGAAAACATTTTAATTGGATCTGAATTAAGTGATACGAAATGTTTATTTGATACCACAAACGGTCCTCAAGCCACAGTAACTAAATCAATAATTTTTTTAATAAAATGGGAGTACATCGTGTTTGTAAGATTTCTTTAGCAGAACACAGTATGATTGCGTGCTCTTATAAGATTACGGTGGGGCTGTGATAACTACTTCTCTCATGGCAGCTTTCACCATGATCTTACTTAAATGCAATTATTTTTTTTTAAATTTTCAGACGTGTGAGCCTTTCTTTGCGAAATGCATCACTGCAGGGCATAATTCAAGAGTATATAATATCTTTCATGCCAGCCGGAGGGGCCGAGCGGTTCTAGGCGCTTCAGTCTGGAACCGCGCGACCGCTACGGTCGCAGGTTCGAATCCTGCCTCGGGCATGGATGTGTGTGATGTCCGTCGGTTAGTTAGGTTTAAGTAGTTCTAAGTTCTAGGGGACTGATGACCTCAGAAGCTAAGTCCCATAGTGCTCAGAACCATTTGAACCAATATCTTTCATCCCGATGCAGTTTTCATCTACAATGTATTAAGGTGTGAAACTACTGATCAACCAAAAATTGTCGTGACATCCTGTCACCCGTTTCTGCTGCCATTGCTTAGGTTTTTTTCGAAATATTTGAAAGAAGTATGGTTGAAATTATTACTGTAGTTTTCCATGTTTGTGATTACATTTGAAAATGACGACTCAGGGAGTCTAAACTAGTCACGTGATTTTTAAAAATTTCATTGTTTTAGTTACTGTGGCTTCACGATCGTTTGTGGTGTCAAATAAAAATTTTAAGTTTCATCCAGTCACACTGCTTAAATACAAAGTAAAGTGATCTGATTTTGGTTAGGCGAGAATATATAACGGGTGCAGATCGTTGTGTAGCGTGTGTGACCTACCGTTTAAGCCCCCGCACGTAATTAACAACTATCAAAAGCTGCACCTAAGCTCAAAGGGACAAATAAACGTACTGTGTGTTCTTGGGGCGAAATATTACAACCGTAATCCTGAACCAGAGGGCAAAATTTGTCACGCCCAGTAATCCGTCGTGTTATTCGAACAAGCAGAAACACCCATCCATCGTGCTGCTTCGCCGAATTAGTACAACTACATACATCCGAAACGGAGAATCTGCTTCAGTATCCTCACAAAACAACAGGAATTTCCAGCCTGGGAGTGTGAGACTCCGAGAATAGTGTGTAAAGTGTTGGTTCTAAAACATTCCCTTGCATCACGTCCTTCCTTATTTTTATGTCTGAAGACCTCTGTTCTCTCCGACCAGAAAGACGTGCTGTGTTGTGTTGTTGTGTTTGCAAAGAAACTCTTCAGTCCAGTCACAAAGATGGTCTGATATTTCCTACGCTCGTATTGTGTTCACTCGGCGGCAGTATGGAATTGTATCGAATGACTTTCGGAAGTCAAATAACTTGGTATTTACCTGGGCGCCTGTATCTAGTATTTTGTGTCTCATGGACGAACAGAGCGAGCTGGGTGTCACACGGTAGATGGTTTTGAAACCCATGTTGGTTCTTTCAGAGGAGATTTTCGGTCTCCAGAGATGTCACAGTACTTGAGCGTAAAACACGTTCCAAAAATTTTACACGAGACCGATGTCAGAGATATACGTCTACACTTTTGTGCGTCTGTTCGACGAACTTCTTGAAAAAGGGAATTACATGTCCTTTTTTCAATCATTAGGAACGCTTCGCTATTCAAGAGATCTACGTTACATTGCTGCTAGAATGGGGGCAAGTACTTTCGTGTGTAGAACCGAATTCGACTTCCACCTGATCCAGTGGCCATTCCTCTATTGAGCTATTTCATTTTCTTTTCTATCCCTCGTCACTAATTTCGATATCGGTCTGTTGTCGTTCGTGCGACGATTTAAAGGAGAATCTACAGTATTACCTCCCTCTGAAAGAAAGTTCAGTATTTCGGCCTTACCTGTGTAATTCTGTTTATGAGCTATTGTGGTCACAGAGTGACTGAATAGATGGCTTCAATGCGTTTACTAGTTTAACATAAGACGAGAACTTCTTTGGGTTTTCTGTCAAAATGGGAGCTAGAGTTTTACTTTCGTATTCGTTGAACGCTGCATGCATAGCCCTCCTTACGCTAATTCTGGCTTAGTTTCATTTTTGTTTGTCTTTGAGGCTTTGGTTACCCTTACATTTGCTGTGAAGCTTTGTTTGCTTTCGTAGCAGCTTCTTAACACGGCTGTCGAACCGCGGAGGGTCTTTCCCATTCTTCACAATTTTGCTCGGGACATACTTGTCTAAAGCGTATAGTACGATGTACTTGAAGCTTCTTCGTTGATCCTCAACGGAGGATCAACGTTGATCTTCAGTGTTTAAGATGAAATTTTCGTGATAACCTTTCGGGAAATTAGTAATTTGTCTCTTTTTCGATCTTGCTAAAAAAAAGGAAAACCTTCTTGCCTCTCTTTGTATTTACGGTCGCATTCAGTGATGCTGTAACAACCTTATGCTCACTGAATCGGTATTCTGAGCTAAGAGAGTCGAAAAGTTCAGATCTGTTAGTCGCCAGCAGGCCTGTCATCTTCACGAGTTGTTTCTCTGATCAGCTGCTCAAGGTAATTTTCAGATAAGGCACTGAGAGCAGTTTCACATGATTCTCTGTCCCTATTACACGTTCTAATCCCTTGAGTCTTCCAGTCTATCGGAGGTAAGTTAAAAATCACCGCCTAATACTATATCACGACCAGGAAATTTACGCGAAACGTTCTCCTAGTTTCCCCTCAACTGTTTCTCCATTACTATTTCTCAGGCAGGGGTCCACAAACATATCCAAAGACTATATTTGATACACACTTAACACTTATCTGCACCCAAATTATTTCGTATTCTGATTCTGTGCTAATCTCACTAGATACTTCATTTTTATTTCTGTTCTCATTCGCGGTACTTCTCATTACCTTCGTTTTTCTTCGGTTTACTCTCAATCCGTATTGTGTACTCATTAGTCTGTTCAATCCATCCGACCGATCCTGCAATTATTCTTCACCTTCATAGAGAATACCAATGTCGTCAGCGAATCTTAGTAATACCCTTTCACCCTGTATTTTCTTCAGTTTAGCTAGGTTTACCATGCGCAACATCGGGACTACCTCACTGGTGCCTTTATCTTTCCTAGATTCACACTGGTCATCATCTAATAAATCCAAATTTTTTTCCATTCTTTTGTATATTATTTCCGTCAGCAACTTCGATGCCTTAGCTGTTAAGCTGGTTGTGCGGTATTTCTCGCATTTATCTGCTCCTGCAGATTTTCAGAAACCAAGCAGGATTTGTGAAGAATCTGGCTAGCACTTTGACAGCATGATGTGCCGAAGCAGCTTATTAACTGGTTGCAGTTACTTTATGCACAGCCAAGAAGTTATGTCCGTTCAACCTCAGGACTATCAACGACTTCTCCATCACAGTCGGCGTCCATCGAGGTTCTGCATCATCACCACTTCTGTTCATTCTCGTAATGAACACCGTGACAGCTGACCTGCACCGGCCATTACCATGGACTCTTACTTTATGCTGACGACGTGACGCTGGCAGCAAAAACAAGCTTGATCCGCAGAGCCAAACTCAAGAATGGAGCGACCGGTTGGCGCAACACGATTTGCGCCTTAATTTGAAGAAAACCGAGTATATATAATCAGACAGACATGAAATGGGAACCATCACGATTAATGGTGAAGATCTGACTCGTGTGAGTAAGTTTAAGTACCCTGGTTCCACCATCACTGTGGACAGCCGACTCACCGAAGAGATCAACACCAGAAGTCAGGCAGCCTGGATGAAGTGGCGAACAACAACCGGAGTCACTTACGACCGCAGGATGAAACATAACTTAAAATCAAAAATCTATCGCACTGTCATCCGACCAGTCGCCTTGTATGGGCCGGCCGGAGTGGCCGTGCGGTTCTAGGCGCTAAAGTCTGGAGCCGAGCGACCGCTAACGGTCGCAGGTTCGAATCCTGCCGCGGGCATGGATGTGTGTGATATCCTTAGGTTAGTTAGGTTTCATTAGTTCTAAGTCCTAGGCGACTGATGACCTCATAAGTTAAGTCGCATAGTGCTCAGAGCCATTTGAACCTTGTATGGTTGTGAGTGCCGGCCGACTACAGATGAGACTGCACACCGCCTAAGTGTAATGGAAACGAAGATGCTAAAGTGGTCAGCGAGCCTCACTAAGTTAGATCACGTGTCCAATGACAGCATTAGCAAACAGTTTGGTGTTACACCGATCCAAGACAAGTTGCGTGAGAATCGTCTTCGATGGTCTGGGCATGTTTTACGGCCTGGTGATGCCTCTATTGCCAAGGTGAATTACACACTTGAAGCCGTCAGCAGAAGATCCAAAGGACGACCTAAGCAACGTTGGGCTGATACGATTCATAAAGACCTTAAATGCTTAAGCATCCACCCAGATGCAGCCCGTGACTGAGCGAAATGGAGACAACGGACGCCTGTAGCGGACCCCGCAGGCACGCGGGAGAAACGCTGAAGGAAAAGAAGAGAAGAAGATCTGCTCTTGCTGCCTTAGAAATGTGTGAATGCCATTTTTTCGAAACTTTGAGGCACGTCGCTGTCTCATAAATTCTGCACACCAAGCTGAATACTCGCTTGGTTGCCACTTCCCCTTGTGATTATAGAAATACTGATGGAACGTTATACATCACTGCTACCGTATTTGATCTCATCTGTTGCATAGCTCTTTTAAATTGTTACTCTTATACTGGATCACCTATCTCTTCCTATTAACTCCGTCTTCTATCGCGTTATCAGAAAACTCCTCACCCTTACACAGGACTTCAATATACTTTCCACCCTTGATTTTCATTTCTCCGACTGTTGTATTGACTGTTCTACGAGGGCGTGCTATAAAGCAATGCCTTTGAATTTTTTATTCTGTTCTCCGTATCGAGTGCGGTATTACATGTCGTGCATATTACTGACTTTCCCGCTTCAGTAACACAAGTTAAACCTTCCGCCCCTAGAGGGCACCGAATTGTATGAACTGTAGGGTGTAGCATGGCGGTGTGTAACGTAACTACGTCGGTGCGTGAGAAACAGCGTGCCGTAATAAAGTTCCTAAGCGCTCAAAACGTGCCTCCAAGTCAGATACATAGAAGAATGAAGCTGTGTACGAGGATGATTGTATAATCAGCAATGTGCGACGTTGGGTTTTTGGTGCTCGTAAAGGAGGAAACAGTGGTGCTAACCTCAACAAAAGAGCTTCAATGAAGTTCCGCCACAAAAGATCACCGACACCAAAAAGTTCAAGACCATGCCATCAGCAGGCAAAGTCATACTCACAGATTTCCGGTATGGTGCATTTGGAATCCATGCCTAAAAGTTCCATCATAAACTCTGCAAGGCACTGCGAGACCCTTAGAAAACTGAAAGCACGAATTCGAAGAGACGGTCGACATATGCACCACCCCTTCCTTCAGCACGACAATGCCAGACCACACACGAGCGCTACGATGTCTGCAACGACCCTACGCCTTAGATTCGCTGTTGTCTGTCATCCTCCATACAGTCCAGATTGTGTCCCATTCGATTTTCATCTGTTTCCAAAACGTAAAGAACACCTTCGACGTCACTTTGATAGTGGTCAAACTGTGTAAAAGATGTAGAATGTTAATACAGTTTGTTTTGTTAAAAAATTCTTTAAGATTTATAAAATAGTTTAAATGGCTCTGAGCACTATGGGACTTAACTTCTGAGGTCATCAGTCCCCTAGAACTTAGAACTACTTAAACCTAACTAACCTAAGGACATCACACACACCCATGCCCGTGGCAGGTTTCGAACCTGCGAGTGCAGCAGTCGCGCGGCTCCGGACTGAAGCGCCTAGAACCGCTCGGCCACAACGACCGGCAAGATTTATAACATAAATCATTCGGAGACATTATTCTGCACCTCGCCCTCGTACCATACGTGCTGGATCAGTCCTTCGGACGATCATTTCTTTTTCTGTTTCTTCACATTTTCCCTGCAGGTATTTCGCCTTGGCTTCCCTGCACTTCCTGTTTATTTTATTCCGATTTTTACTTCTGTATTACTTTCCCTATACATTCTTGTACTTCCTTCTTCCGCTGATCTCTTGAAGTATTTCTCCTGTTATTCAAGGTTTCTTCGCAGGTATCTTCCTTGTACCTATGTTTGACTGTCCAACATCTGTGATTCCGACTTTTAGAAAGATCCGCTCCTCTTTAACTGAACTACCTGCTGCGGTATTCCTTACTACAGTATCCATATCTTTAGCTAATTTCGAAGGCGTCTCATCACTCCTCAATACTTCAGTATCTCATTTCCTACGAGAGTGGTTTTACCAAAAGTTTCTCTTAAACTTACAGTTTACTCTTCATTATTACTAAATTGCAACTTGAGCCTATGTCAGCTCCTGGATGCGCCCTACAATCCAGTACCTGATTTCGGACTCTCTGCCTGATCACGATGTAATCCAGCTGCAATCTTCTAAAGTTGACGGGCCTTTTCCAAGTACAGCGCCACTTGTAATTCTTGAACAGCATATTGACTATTACCATCTGAAATGTACTGCAGAACACAAACAGTCCTTTTCCTCTCTCATTCCTACTGCAAAATCCACATTCTGTTTCTCCTGTTTCTTCCCCTACAGCACCATTTCATGTCCGTATGACTATTAGGTTACCATCTCCCTTTACAGCTGAATTACGTCCAGTATTCTCATATACTCTATATCTACATCTACATACATACTCCACAATCCACCATACGGTGCGTGGCGGAGAGTACCTCGTACCACAACTAGCATCTTCTCTCCCTGTTCCACTCCCAAACAGAACGAGGGAAAAATGACTGCCTATATGTCTCTGTACGAGCCCTAATTTCTCTTATCTTTGTGGTCTTTCCGCGAAATGTAAGTTGGCGGCAGTAAAATTGTACTGCAGTCAGCCTCAAATGCTGCTTCTCTAAATTTCCTCAGTAGCGATTCACGAAAAGAACGCCACCTTTCCTCTAGAGACTCCCACCCGAGTTCCTGAAGCATTTCCGTAATACTCGCGTGATAATCAAACCTAGCAGTAACAAATCTAGCAGCCCGCCTCTGAATAGCTTTTATGTCCTCCCTCAATCCGACCTGATAGGGATCCCAAACGCTCGGGCAGTACTCAAGAATAGGTTGTATTAGTGTTTTATAAGCGGTCTCCTTTACAGATGAACCACATCTTCCCAAAATTCTACCGATGAACCGAAGACGACTATCCGCCTTCCCCACAACTGCCATTACATGTTTGTCCCACTTCATATCGCTCTGCAATGTTACGCCCAAATATTTAATCGACGTGACTGTGTCAAGCGCTATACTACTAATGGAGTATTCAAATATTACGGGATTCTTTTTCCTATTCATCTGCGTTAATTTACATTTATCTATAGTTAGAGTTAGCTGCCATTCTTTACACCACTCACAAATCCTGTCCAAGTCATCTTGTATCCTCCTACAGTCACTCAACAACGACACCTTCCCGTACACCACAGCATCATCAGCAAACAGCCGCACATTGCTATCCACCCTATCCAAATATCGTTTATGTAGATAGAAAACAACAGCGGACCTACCACACTTCCCTGGGGCACTCCAGATGATACCCTCACCTCCGATGAACACTCACCATCGAGGACAACGTACTGGGTTCTATTACTTAAGAAGTCTTCGAGCCACTCACATATTTGGGAACCAATCCCATATGCTCGTACCTTAGTGAGGAGTCTGCAATGGGGCACCGAGTCAAACGCCTTCCGGAAGTCAAGGAATATGGTATCCGTCTGATACCCTTCATCCATGGTTCGCAAGATATCATGTGAATAAAGGGCGAGTTGCGTTTCTCAGGAGCGATGCTTTCTAAAGCCGTGCTGATGCATGACAGCAACTTCTCTGTCTCAAGGAAATTAATTATATTCGAACTGAGAATATGTTCGAGAATCCTGCAACAAACCGATGTTAAGGATATTGGTCTGTAATTTTGAGGATCCGTCCTTCTACCCTTCTTGTATACAGGCGTCACCTGCGCTTTTTTCCAATCGCTCGGGACTTTACGTTGGGCAAGAGATTCGCGATAAATGCAAGCCAATGCAGTAGGGTACTCTCTGTAAAACCGAATTGGAATCCCATCAGGACCTGGCGATTTATTTATTTTCAACACTTTCAGGAGCTTCGCAACCCCAGGGATGTCTGTCACTATGTCCTCCATACGGGAATCTGTACGAGACTCAAACGGCGGTATGTTTGTACGATCCTCCTGCGTGAAAGATTTCTCAAATGCTAAATTAAAAATTTCAGCTTTCGTTTTGCTGTCTTCCGTTGCCAGGCCAGACTTATCAGTGAGTGACTGGATGGAAGCCTTCGACCCGCTTACCGATTTTACGTATGACCAGAATTTCCTTGGGTTTTCAGCAAGATCTTTTGCTAAGGTATGACGGTGGTAGTGGTTGAATGCTTCGTGCATCGCTCTTTTTACAGCAGCACGAATCGCTACTAACTTTTTCCTGTCCTCATTCTCGAAATCTTTCTCGTACCGCGAGTGCAACTGTCTTTGCTTCCTGAGCATTCTCCGAATTGCGCTGTTAAACCACGGTGGGACTTTTCCGACCGTAACCCACTTTTTCGGCACATACTTCTCCAATGCGTGATTTACAATGTGTTTAAAATTTGCCCATATTTCTTCCACGTCCATCGTACCGGAAGTAAATGAAGTCGATTCATTTACTAAGTGAGATGCTAACAACTGCTTATCTGCTCTTTCTAGTAAGAATACTCTCCTAGCCTTCTTGACCGACTTTTTAACTTTCGTAACCATAGTCGTAATGACAACATCATGATCACTAATCCCTGTCCCAACACTGACACCGTCGATGAGGTCTGGTCTGTTCATGGCTACCAGATCTAAAATATTTCCATTACGCGTTGGCTGTCGATTTAGCTGCTCAAGACAGTTTTCGGATAATGTGTTGAAAAATAATTCACACGACGGCTTGTCTGTACCACCTGTAATGAATCCATAGACATCCCAGTCTACACTAGGTAGGTTGAAGTCGCCTCCGACTAACATAGCATGATCCGGGTACTTTTGCGATACAGAATGTAGACTCCCTTTGAATGATTCTAGAACTGTCACGGTGGAACCTGGTGGCCGGTAATAACACCCCACAATTAACTTTATTTCCCATAGCCCTGTTAAACGTGTCCAGATAACTTCACAATCACACACTACTTCGACCTCAGTAGACACAATATTTTTGTCAACTGCAATGAAGACACCACCACCTCCTACGGTTTCTAATCTGTCTTTCCGTTACACATTCCAGTCCTCACTAAATATTTCAGAACTTCCTGTCTCAGGGTTCATCCAGGTCTCAGTCCCGAGAATCATTTGCGAGGGCAGTAAATTCAGGAACTTTATTCCGAACACTCTGAAAATTTACTGCTAACATCTTGATAGCTGAAGTGTCTTTACACTGAGCGCGTCCTGATTTCCCTGCCTGCACGTCGACTGGTGAGTGTTCATCAGGACACCTCGCACTACTGCCTAGCCTAAAAAAAAAACCATGTGCACGCCACAAGTACTCTGCTACAAGAGTAGCCGCTTCCTTTGTGTAGTGCACCCCTGACCTATCTAGGGGCGTCCTACAAATCCCCACCCAATAGCACAAGTCTATAAATCTGCAGCCAAGACCGTCACAGAGTCGACGAAGCCTCTGGTTGAGACCCTTCACTCGACTCCAAACCAAAGGACCCCGATCCACTCTGGGAACGATGCTGCAAATAGAGAGCTCTGCTTGCACCCCGCGTGCGAGGCCAGTGGTCTTCACCATATCCGGCGGCTGCCTGTACGAACTGAGGATCGCCTCAGAACCGAAGCGACAGGCATCATTGGTGCCGACGTGAGCAACTACTTGCAGACGACTGCACCCCGTACGCTCGATAGCCGCAGGCAAGGCCGCCTCCACATTTTAGGTGAGCCCCCCCCCCCTCCGGCAGACAAACCGAGTGCACCTCTATATCTCCAGCTTCTGCTTGCGATGTCGGCCTGTTTACCTGAGCTATCATTGTCGGTATTGGTTTGCTGTCGATTCTGACGATAATATCCCTATCACTGAATTGTTGACAATAACTCGATCTCCGCCCTAACTTCCTGTTAGTGAAGAGTCCTAATCCCCTTATACCATTTTCTGCTGCTGTTTATATTATCCTATATTTTTCTGACCAGATACCCACATCTTCTCTCAACCCCACTTCGCTGACCTCCACAGTATCTAGATCTAGCGTTTGCATTTCCCTTTTCGGATTTTCTAGGTTCCCTACCAGGTTCAAACTTCTGGCATTCCACGCTCTGAATCGTACAGCTTACCTATGCATAACACTAAATCCTTTTCCATGTCAGTTTCAGGAACAAACAGTCAAGTAACCTGCTTCTTATACAAAACCACTCTGCTTTCAAGAGGAGATTAAACCTATACCTGGTGTAGCTTCCCTTAGGAATATTCCACCTGTCTTCATTCTGTCCAACAGCGAACCAATATTACTGCCACCACATTGTGCAGCGTCCACCACATCTACTGAACGTTGATGCGATCTGTCGTCACATACGCCAGTGTTTCCCGATTATCTAGTTCACCAAAGGTCCACGGTTCAGTCTAAATTTTTAAATGGCATGTAGTCCGCCTGGGCTTCAGTATTTGTTTACCTCTTCCTAATTCAGTCTCTAATCACTTCATCAAATTCAGCCCGTCGTCACATGCAATGAGGACATGCATATATCTTACGCTTCCCAGCTTTACTGCGACAACCCTTTTCCCCATCTAATTTCCAGCTTTAGTACGTTGTACCAGAAACACGGTCCATACCTTTTCCAAACGGAACGTCAGCCGGTTTCCTCCAGAGAGAATTAAATGCGACACGATATTTATCCACCGTATGATCTCTCTTTCTCCCCTTCCTACGTTACTTTATACCAGGGATGTGAATGATACGGATCGGCATATTATTTCTATAATTTTATGCTTTAAAAGGAAAGCAGTTCTTTATGTCTGTCTATCACCCATCTGACCTACTCCTGCAAGTTGAGTTCAATAAAACAATTGCAAATCATTATTTCACACAATTAGCACTGGCATTCTGCAACGGATATCTTTTAAAAGTTTTCGTTATTCACTTGTATTTGAGTATTATCTTCAAAAACAGTGTAAGTCAAAACTCGTATTTCTGACTTCAGAGCCATCATACAAGAAGCTCTTCTTCGAGTAGTTGGGAAGGAAGCAGTGGGAAGACAACGTAATGTGATGTGAAGTATCGATGATACATCGTTCGTTCGGTACAGGTATCGTGGTCCTTCTCAGCGATTGGCTGCTACATTCGGAATTTGCGCGCCAAAATGATAATCTTCTGTTATTAATATTAGAAAAACTAAACAGCGTACTCACTTGCATTTCATATTAAAGCACCTCTCAATAACGTACTATCATTCCATTACATCACAACTGCTAAACGAAAAGGCAGACGAAGCACTTGGGAGATCTTCCGATCGCGCCTAAATTGGATGGCGGGCGAAGTGGTTCGGCTCTATGATCAGAGCTGGACTGCCAATCTCGAAGGACAGACGTTGTCTGCGGCCGTCGGCATCGGGTTAAGACTTTATTAGCGATGTATGGATTGTGGACATGTAACTGAGAACAATTCGATAGTAATTATGCAAATATGCAAATCATTGTTTTGTTTTTATCGAGGTATGAAGATTGGAGATTATTTGTGATTCTTAAATTGGGATATAATTGTGCAGTTTCTGGTATTCTGCTAATAAAAAGCGAGTGGCATCCCATGTAAACAAACTACTTCGAGATTTAATTATTTATGAAATATCTGTTCCTCACTAATAGTTTATTACAGACTCAAGGTAAAGGATTCACAACCTACGTACTCATTTCTATGTAGTGGACAACAACTATATGTGTGGATCAAGTCACACTCTTAGAAAACCTCAGGTTTTATGGAATTGAAGGCTATACACACAACTGGTTTCAATCATACTTAATGAACAGAAAGCTGAATAGCACGAATAATGTTGGGAGGGTGGTAAATTCTAGTGAATGGGGAGTTAACGGGAGTCCCACAGGGTTCAGTTTTAGGTCCTCTGCTCTTCCTTATTCATGTGAATGGCCTCCCACTTAACGTTCAGCAAGCGGAAATAGTACTTTTTACAGATGGCGAGAGTGTTATAATAAATCCCATTGCAGAAAAAGCAGCTGAAGATATCGTTAAGGATGTCTTTCAAAGAATTATTAGGTGGTTCTCAGAAAATGGACTCTCCCTTAATTTTGAAAAAAGTTACTATATCCAGTGCTGTACATCGAATAGAGTCATACCGACATTTGATGTAGCATATGATCAGGGCTTAGTTAACAGGGCAGATTTCTCCAAATTTTTGGGTGTTTACATTGATGACATCTTGTACTGTAAAAAGCATATTACTGAGCTTCTCAAACTACTAAGTTCAGCTTCTTTCGCTCTTCGTATAATCGCTGGTCTTGGAAATAAACAGCTCAGCCTCCTAACGTACTTTGCATATTTCCACTCAATAATGTCTCATAGAATAGTTTTCTGGGGTAACTCACCACTTAGGCATAACGTACTGATTGCACAAAAGAGAGCAGTGAGAATAAGTACTGGTGTTCACCCAAGGACGTCATGCAGGCACCTTCTCAAGGAGTTAGGTATTTTAACTGCACCATCAGAGCACATATACTCGCTAATGAAATTTGTCACAAATAATCCATCTCAATTCTCAAAAAACAGTGATGATCATACGTACAACACTAGAGGGAAAAATGACATTTCCTATCCGTTATTGAAGCTGTCAGTTGCTCGAAAAGGAGTACATTATTCAGCAACAAAAAATCTTTTATCATTTGCCCAACAACATAAACTGTCCGGCGGGTGGCAGACCAAGTTTTAAATCTAGCTTAAAATCATTTCTTTTGGACAACTCCTACTCCATGGACGAGTTTCTGTTTCGGAAATGGTAAAAAAGAAAATTGTACCTCTAAATGTAGCTGTATGTGTAGAACTGAAAATTTCAGTAATATTAATATTAGCACTATTCATGTGTGTATATATTTTAAGACGTGTGTATTTCTATTGTCATACTACAATTTATGAAAGAGGTTTATATTTTATTAATAGGATTAAGTAGGAATAATTAATATTTGTCATGTTGGAAATAATTGTGGTAGCAGGGAATGTCTGCACCAAAGTATTGTTGGCAAGAGAGGTCGCAAATTGATATAATTTTAAAAGGGGCGGGAGAGACCGCGTATGGATGCATTTTAAGAAAAGAGCGGGTAAGACCGCGCATTGATAGATTTTGTAATGGTAGCAGGGATTGTCTGCACCAGACAGCATTGTTGGCAGGAGAGACCGCACTTTAGCGTTCGTAGGAAGTCAGTTGGTTGGTTGGTTGTTTCGGGGAAGGAGACCAGACAGCGAGGTCATCGGTCTCATCGGATTAGAGAAGGACGGGGAAGGAAGTCGGCCGTGCCCTTTGAAAGGAACCATCCCGGCATTTGCCTGGAGCGATTTAGGGAAACCACGGAAAACCTGCATCAGGATGGCCGGACGTGGGATTGAACCTTCGTCCTCCCGAATGCGAGTCCAGTGTGCTAACCACTGCGCCACCTCGCTCGGTTAGGAAGTCAGTAGTAAGCGAGATGTGAAGCGAGTTGGTAGCAGGTCTGAAGAGAGAGGTTGAGAGGAATAGTGTGCCTGCCAGCCACTAGCTATGATTTACAAGAGATTATGAACGGATGTACAGAGACATCAGCTAACTATTAACGTATGATGAACTAATGTTATTGAATTATTTTCTTTGCGAAACTCAAGACTACTGAAGATATGTTTGCGCAATGCTAGTTGTAAGATTATTGTAAAAAGTAAGTCCCATTTGAACGTTTGTAAAATCATTTCATTACCAACAGTAAATATTTGAAGCGTTTTCAGAATATAATTAATTTTTCCCAGCAATGTTGCATTACTGATTATAATCCATCCCAAAAACCATCAACATAAAACTTTGCAAAAATTTTATTGTTGTCAAGAAGAAGTGTAACTATGAATTACGTAACTCCAGTCACATTAATTAAAGAATAACGTCAGCTTTGGCAATAAATACAGCCACTTATTATGACAGCCCACCAGCAGTTAATAGAGTATAGTAAACCAGAGTAAGTATATTCATCTCGCAGTTCGATGTAGCAGTCAGATGGCGATCCAGTAACAGTAAAAAAGATAAGGAACAGTTTTGGGTCATTTCAGATAACGACTGAGGGCCACGACGACGACACATTCTATGTTTCGTCGAAATAACCAGAAAATCACTTTTAATAAGCAGTAATTAAATTTGTATGCGAAGATTGAGAAAGAGAATAAATTTCAAAGGGAAGATTTCATTTATTATTATTAAGCAAGAGATATAAATCCTAAGGAAAGGTTTCATATGTTATTGTAGAAGGGAAGGTTGCGTAAAAAAAAAAAGAAAAAAGAGAGATATAGAGGAGACGGGAAGGTTTCAATATATCTTGTAATCTGACTTGTTCCACATCATATCGATAAAATAATTGGGAAAATGATCTACAGAACATGACATAACTAAAACTAAAATTAAAACTAAACTAAAACTAGAAAACTGCAGGATAGTGAACATTAATTAGAACTTATGCATTCCACTCAGGGAGGTGGAAGCAAATAGGGACCTCGCGTTTATTGCAGTCTTAGTACAAATGACATGAGTGACACGTCATCTGTGGTAACACGGAGGAGGTATGAAGGAGAGAAATTTTTGAGGGTAGGGGTTTATCATACGCTGGTACACTTCGTCCCCCCACTCCCTCTCTTATACTCTCTTTTTGAACTAGCCACAAAATGACTTCACTCCTGATTGATTAAAGAGATACTGAAATCGTTCAACCGAACCGCTAGAGGCAGAAATGGCAATTGGTGCTGAGCTCTTGTGGCTACCACACGTGTGTCCTTTACCGCCTTCTATAGATGCTTTTTGCGGTATTGGCCGTTATCCATTCGGCCGCACTTTCGAATACGAGCGCGCGCCGTCAGCTCCGCCGCCGTGTTTCCTACAGCCGCCACCGCGCCGCTGGCGTGCTGCCACGGGCGATTATGCCGCTGCCAATGAGATGAAAGCAACGGCTCTCCGTAGCTCCAGTGGCTGGTGTACTGAAATTCGAACATTCTTGCACTGAACCCGTTTTGTGTGTTCGCCAGTTGAATAACATTTACAGACTTTCATAGTGGCCAGGGCTCGTGATCTACTGAATAATTATAGTACTGAGGAGTAACTGATTTGTGAATCCGTGTATGCGTATGTTTGAGCATTCAAAGCTACTGTTAAAGTGCGCGTCATTTATGACGGTGGCCGAGTTTAGGTTCGTTCTGCGCATCTGACGTCACAAAACACAATCAGCCAATGAACAGACAACGACGTTGCCAGAGCTTGACTGCAATGCAGAGCACGAACGAGTGTCTTCATTTTTAGAACCTTTCAGTCATAAATAAAGTAATTGAACGAAAGTAGTGTGTTGATAGCAGACTTTCTTTTATAGAAAGTTTGGAAAAATCATTCTTTATACCAGTTGCTTCATATTCTATTAATTAATTAAACCAAACAAGCAATAAGCCTCCTAATTCAGGCGATAGCAAGGAAAGGTATTTGTATCATTCTCACTAACAGCTTTTTCGCAATAAAGAACAGCGGTAATTGTTTATTTCCTATTGTACTTCGACAAAACTTAATTCATAGTCTTACCAACAGTGTTTGTTGGTATTTTGCGTCAAGTTTTAAAGTCCTCTGGAAGTTGTCTTTATCGACGAGCTGCAATAACGTAATGGTTAAAGTGTATGGCTGCAAAGCAGACGGTTCTGAGTTCAAACTTTGATTGGTGCTTAATATTTTCTTTATTTAAAAACAATATCAAAGTGTATTACTTCATGAATTTTATTCGTTTGAATCTAATTTTTTTGAAATTTCTAGTGGCAACTAAAATCGACCATACGGAAAGCATACGCTATGGACTTTTACCTCTGCAAACTCTTCAAAATTTTGTGCAATGGTTTACTACATCTAATGCTGCACAATAACTGCGTTGAACTTCGAAACAAAATTAAGTCATTAATGGCGGGAAGGTATCAGTCAAGAAGATGTGTAAAAATAAAATTTTTGGGCCAAATAGTTTTTGTGAAATCGAAAGATGAAGTGTGTCAAAGCAGTCGAAATACCATGTGTCTGCACAGGCGAGCAGTGCAGTGAAGACAAAATCGCGCACAGCGCGGAATGCGGGGAGCACGTCTCTGTAGCAGCGAAAGGGTTAATGCGGCCGTGGTGGCTTTATTTCATAAACTGCGCGCTCCCCCCTAAACGTAAGTTTGCGAACTATATACTAAGGCGCTGCTTCTCTTGGCGCGTACAACTGCCAACGCAGCCATCTCCCGCGTCTGGGCGTGCATGCGCGAACCGCCAAGATAAAAGAATTGAACTTATAGCAACTGACGCCGCAACTACAGCGACCAAGTTACGTATCATTTTTTGTAATTTGATATTAGATGTTGAATAAATTAATATGTAAATTCTCTGCAGATGAACAGCATCTGCTCCTCGCCGCTATATCCACTAAAGCACCACAGAGCGCGCAAAGAAGTTACAATACTTTTTAGGTTGATGTCAGCTGTGCCCGTGCCGCATGTGTGACGTTTACGAAAAAAACTTGTAAGATACTGATAGTGTTATGTTAGTGCCATGATGTCCAATAACCGATAAGTTTCGCAGAGGATACTGAGCTTTAGATAACTCTGTCGAGTAAATGATCTGCATCTACGTGGGTACTCTACAAATCACATTTACGTGCCTGGCAGAGTGTTCATCGAACCAATTTCACGATTCTCTATTATTCCCATCTGGTATATCGCGCGGAAAGAATGAACACCTATATCTTTCCTTAAGAGCTCTGATTTCCCTTATTTTATCGTGCTGATCGTTCCTCCCTATGTACCTCGGCGACAATAAATTGTTTTCGCATTCGGAGGAGAAAGTTGATGATTGGAATTTCGTGAGAAGAATCCGTCGCAACGAAAAACGCCTTTCTTTTAATGGTTTCCAGCCCAAATACTGTATCATTTCTGTGAAACTCTCTCCCATATTTCGCGGTAATAGAAAACGTGCTGCCTTTCGTTGAACTTTTTCGATGTCCTCCGTCAGTCCTTCCTGATACGGATCCCACACCGTGCAGCAGTATTCTAAAAGAAGTCGGACAAGCGTTGTGTAGGCAGTCTCCTTAGTAGGTCTGATACATTTTCTAAGTGTCTTGCCAATAAAACACAGTCTTTGGTTAGCCTTCCCCACAACATTTTCTATGTGTTCCATTTTAAGTTGTTCGTAATTGTGATACCTAGGAATTTAGTTGAATTTACGGCTTTTAAATTAGACTGATTTATCGTGTAACCGAAGTTTGAGTTCCTTTTAGCACTCATGTGGATGACCTCACACTTTTCGTTATTCAGGGTCAACTACCACTTTTCGCACCATTCAGATACCTTTTTTAAATCGTTTTGCAGATTGTTTTGATCTTCTGATGACTTTATTAGTCGACAAACGACACCGTCATCTGCAAACAACCGAAGACGGCTGCTCAGATTGTCTCCCAAATCGTTTATTTAGATAAGAAACAGCAAAGGGCCTATAAGACTACCTTGGGTAACGACAGAAATCACTTCTGTTTTACTCGATGACTTTCAGTCAGTTACTACGAACTGTGACCTCTCTGACAGGAAATCACAAATCCAGTCACATAACTGACACGATATTCCATAAGCACGCAATTTCACTATAAGCCGCTTGTGTGGTACAGTGTCAAAAGCATTCCGGAAATCCAGAAATACGAAATAGATCTGAAATCCCTTGTCAATAGCACTCAACACTTAGTGTTAATAAAGAGCTAGCTGTGTTTCACAGGAACGATTTCTTCTAAGCCCATGTTGACTGTGTGTCAATAGACAGTTTTCTTCGAGGTAATCCATTATGTTCGAACACAATATATGTTCTAAAATCCTGCCACATATCGACGTTAACGATATGGGCCTGTAATTTGGTGGATTACTCCTGCTACCTTTCTTGAATATTGGTGTGACTTGTGCAACTTTCCAGTCTTTGGGTATGGATCTTTCGTCGAGCGAACGGTTGTATATGATTGTTAAGTATGGAGCTAATGCATCAGCATACTCCGAAAGGAACCTAATTGGTATACAGTCTGGACCAGAAGACTTGCTTTTATTAAGTGATTTAAGTTCCTTCACTACTCCGAGGATATTTACTTCTACGTTACTCATGTTGGCAGTTGTTCTTGATTCGAATTCTGGAATATTTACTTCGTCTTCTTTTTGTGAAGGCATTTCGGAAGTCTGTGTTTAGTACTCTGTTATATCACTTATGTACTAATGGTGAAATAATCTTAACCACGAGGGGTTTGCCCTGGAGTGGCACATTTGTGGCGACCAGTGCGTCTGACGCTCGGTGAGAGTTGGTACGAGGAGACGGCTGGTTTGTTCTGGGCATTGTCAGTACGTTTGCGAGCAAATTTGTCTGGCCAAAGGCACTCAGTAGATCTTGCAAGAGATCAACGTTTATACAAATGTCACGGACGGATGTGCACGTGAAGATGTCGTGCAGCTGTGGCCTGAGGCGGAGATTGTTGGATTTTGTGCGACAGTAGTATGCTGGGTGACTTATGGACACCGAAGTATGAAGACGGTACGTCTAATCGTGTGTTCCACGCTCTATAACGCATGCCCACATTTCTAGTTATGCTGACTGTTGTGGACACTAGTGGTGTCAAATCATTATTCTGTTAACGTTTTGATGCTAACAGCCGTCATTACATCACACAATTGTCTCCCTTAGGAGCATATGTAATTCTTTTATTATATCGCGCCGTTTCTTACATCGCCATAACCTTTCTGATTACACGTAAGTGTAGATCATATCTCACGCCTGGGATAGACGGATGTGGAATGAATTATTCCTATGTGGTATAAGTGGAGTGATGTTAAAAGTTTCCAGAGACAAACACTCAGATATAGATGTATGTAGAAACTAGTTTTCAAGTACGCTAAAGGGGTATCCTATTTTTAAAAATGGCACTGGTTATTTTGCTCATGCTATTAGCACATGTTTTTTGAGCTAATTTTGTGTCCAGGGGTATCTGAGATTTGCGTAAATTTTTAATGCTACATGACTGATTAAATTATAACGTGTGACCACTGTGTTATCGTTTAAAAAAGTAGTGCCTGGAGGAGACAAGTGTCCCAATGGTGTCATTGTAATTTCCTCGCAACTTGGTAAAATCCTGTGGGTATCTGCCACTATGATATTCGTTCCCAGAAATTAATTATAGTTGTTTTCAGCTTACCTGACGAAATGTCTGGATCTGCAGTGAATGTTGTCGGTAGTACTACCCCGACGCCATATGCCGTTGTATGCTGGCTCTGAGCACTATGGGACTCAACTGCTGAGGTCATTAGTCCCCTAGAACTTAGAACTAGTTAAAACTAACTAACCTAAGGACATCACAAACATCCATGCCCGAGGCAGGATTCGAACCCGCGACCGTAGCGGTCTTGCGGTTCAAGACTGCAGCGCCTTTAACCGCACGGCCACTTCGGCCGGCCGTAATTTAACGTAACCCTAAGGGTTTTCAATGCTACCTTATTGTAAGTATATGTGAGATGCTTTCATTGCCTGGTGTGCGAGGCGTGGACATAAATTTTAAAAAGTTCTTTAGTTATTACTTCATGAGTAGTAGAAAATTGTCTGTTATACTGAGTTGTGTAAATTATGAGATTGTGGTTTCTCGTAAAGCAGTTTCAAGTAAATTTTAACTGTGTAAGTGACCATTGTGCTTTTACGGTTTTTTTTGTTAAGTAATTTCAAGTAAATTTAAATTTTAAAGGGAAGTCGTTCTATTTGGTTGCGAGTTTCCGTGAATTATTTAATTGAGGGTTATTTGCTAAATATTCATTTCTCCAGAATGTGTACTGAAAAAGCAAGATTGTGATTAATGATTTAATAATTTGTAATCACTGGTGAATGTTTCGTTTTAATAAAAATTTGAAAGTGTCAGTCCACCTTTGTAACACCCAGTCCTCGCTCCACTTCTCTCGTAAGTCCGCACAATCTCGCCAGCTGTCTTGCCCTATGCTACAGTGTTATTCGTAAACAGGTCCAAAGTTTCAGAAGACGAATGCACGAAAACTAGAAGGCACAGAGTGACAGGGGTACAAGTGTAGACAGTTTAACTGATGACTGCGGAGAGTGTATCGGAAAATATTACATCAGTATTATTTCGTTTGCATACCAATAATTACAGCTATTAGGAGTAATATGGTTTTACGTTGGTAGTACAAATACATGTGGCTATAGTACGCCATTAATGCTTATTTCCCTCTGGACAACAGTCCGCCCCACTAGCTGAACGGTCAGCGTGTTGAAATGCCACGCACAGGGGCCCGGGTTCGATCCCCGACTGGGGTGGGAGATTTTCTCCTCTCAGGGACTGGGTGTTGTGCTGCCATCAACATCATTACATCACCATTGTCGGCGCGCAAGTTGCCCAATGTGGCTCTGCTCGGCCAAACTTCCTGCCTGGAAATTCCCGGCCACTGACGCCGAATGATGATTTCCATTTTCTGGGCAACAAATCAGGTGTTTAACAGTGGACGCCTGGACGCAAAACGAATAGTCTATACAGACAGGCGTAATCCACTTGGTGATGCAGTTACGAAAGCATAGAAAACATCAGGTAGTAATTCATGTGACGTGTTTGCGGGAAAAGTGTTAGACCTAGGGAAACTGACACACTGAAGTAGATACATATTAAGATACCAATGATCGTAATGTCTGCACTTGTACCACTTTTCACCCTCAATACGGAAAAATCGGCTAAGTACGAGCAGTACTCGTGCATTGAGGGATCCATGCAAAGTTAATTATGTATACAGATAGTTCATCAAGCCCGAGGAACGAGAATCTCGACGATTTTTGTCTGTAATCGATATCCGCAAGATCTCGGTCGTGGCAATTCCAAGACCGTATCAAAATATGTACAGTAGTTCTTGAAACTGACCCGGACTTCAAAAAGTAGCAAGCGGAGAACTTCAGTTTGTATATGTAGCGAGAAGATTTAATAAAATATTTTTATTTACTTACTAACACATGACTGCAATGTTCGTTTTATGCCTTTACGCAGTAATATTTTTCTGTCATACCTTTGACCGTTGATGAATGCATTGGAGGATCTAATGGCAAGGAGATACTTTTTTATGTGAAATAATTATAGTCTGACAATTTTCTGACTATTTTTGTACCCTGAAACCTTGCTTCGTACCAGATTTCAAGCTTCTAGGTGACGGGACGTACTTTATGGGTTTTAACGAATAAGTTTGCGACTGTCAAAACTATGTCGTAAATGGTCGTATCTTTTAATTGTCTTCACTTAGAAGCTTAAATCTTTTACACTGTTAAGAATCCATACACCTTACCATGTGACATCAATTTGAACTTTGTACATGTACCCACCCGTTCCTGAGAAAAAAAGGTCGCAGAAGACGGACAGACAGAGAGACAGATGGATGGATGAAAAATGACAAAAACTTTTTCTTGTGATATAATCATAAATCAACAATTTCCGGATTTTCCCCATTACTTTTATTGTGACATTCTGCTTCGTAACAAATTTCATTATTTTAGGTCAACAGGAAGTTCTCAGCAGGCTCTTGAGATTGTGTATGCGAGTATCAAAATTTTTGACTTAAGTGGCCGTATCTTTTGACTGCACACACTTCGAAGCTTAAATATTTTACACCGCCAAGAACCCATAGACCTTAGTATGTAACATAAAATAGAACTTTAATCGCCTACCTTTGTCCTAAGAAGAAAGGTTCTTAACTGCCGACAGACACACAGACAGAAAGATAGACGGCCGACAAATCTATCGTATAAGGGCTCTGCTTTTGCCGATTGACATATGGAACCTTATAAATAACACATAACAGTGGATAGAACGTCTCTTCAAGTTTCGATTCACAATACGCGTCTGGCATAGTTGCTCTAGAGAGCAGGCGTGTCAAAACATGTGGATAAATCATCCGCTACTTATTATCGCGTCGAATTAATTCGCGCCTACAGACAGGCAACCCAACAAACACAACTCCAAAGCAGGCTCCCGTTTCACCGCTCCCTGGCAATTCGTGTCAGCAACCTCAGTGATGTATTGATGTTTGCCGTGTGGCTCACAAAATGTTCAGTTGCCATTACAACTGTCTAAGTAAAATCTTCCGGTGAATTATGTTAAAAGTTTATGGAATACGTGCGGCCAGATCGCCGCACATCCAAGTCACATTTGTCTCCACAACTACTGGTCACGCAATGCTTCACAATCTGCCTGCACGCACAGGAACAACCATTCTCGGGAAGTTCTGTCCGTCCCAAGCACAGCACATAGAATAAGGTAGAGGGGCCTTTCCCCTGGCGAAGAACCGGAAAGCCTGAGCCAGGACCCCCCCCCCCTCTCCCAATGGGTCCATACTACACCTAACGCAGCACCGATCTCACTACTATTTTCTCTGTTTTTGCCTGTTTACTCACTGTCTCATCTCGCCTTTCTATCGGGTTTGCTTTTCTATCGAGTTGCTTGAGATTTGTTAGTTTTCAAGTTAGTTATAAACTGTTCCTTTTACAAATTATGGCAGATGCCAGAACGCGAAACTGTACTTTGTTTACGTACAAACGGGACCGAAGGCGTCCGACAGCGCTGAATACTAAATGACTGACGCACGTCGCTCGGCATTGTATAGTCACATTATAGTCATAGCGCATTACTACTATTGCGTATTCTTAGCGTCTGCTGAAATGGAAAGTCATCGTGCAAATATATGTTGTCGAAGAGTATGCTCCGATGGAAAACTGTTGATAAGTAACGTAGTTCAGTTCAGTCGGGAAGAAAAACGGAAAGGTTGTTCCGTTTTAAAATATGTAAAAATAGAACATTTCTGGTTGAGAAGGACGACATTGTAGCATGGCGTGCAGACGTTCTTAGGACAAGAGAGAAAGGTGCGAAGAAATCTAGAATTGTGATCTTAACCGCAACTCCAGTAATTAGATTGTAATAAAACTGTTTTATTTTAAATTCACACACTTCTCTGTAGAAGACTGTATTACTAGCAAATGAATTATCTTTTCGACCCAGTTATTAGACAGTAACACAACAGCTTCTTGTTTTCATTTCCCAGCCTTCCCTATAGAATGTGTTGAAAGCGAAAGTACCGTTCTCTCCTACAGGCACAGTTGCATTGTTCGATCATATAACAAGTTTATTTTCCTACTGCTACTTTCGACTGTTTTTCTGTAGAAGAATGTGTTAAGAGAACATATGTTTGTTTTATTTTCTGCGAATAGACCAAGTACAGTTCAGGAACCATATCACATTTTGACAGAGTGTAGTTATATCGCTCATGCGTCATTCGAAACAACCAACGTCGACAGTTCACAGCGCGCTGGGCTGAAACGACAGTTGTAAAGTCAACAGGTTATACATAAATGAGCGACAAATTCAGTACTATAGGTAAAGGTGTGAACAGAATAATATAGGAAACATTTTTCCTGCAACCAGGCAGCACAGACTAAAAGAACATAATCAGCCTCATGAGCCGATGACTCCCGGTGTCTTTTCATGTCATTAAAGTTTTCTTTTATTTTAAGCTTTGGCAACACATGAAGATAAGAAACACGGGGCAACCCCGCACACTGCATAGCAGACGGCAATGGCCGTGCCTGTGGCACGTTACTGCCAACCTCGTCTCTAAAAGTCTCAAATATATCTCACGCTGTTTCTTCGGAATGGAAAAAGATATCACTCTCCTTCCACTGTTAAAAACAATTTCTGTATATTAGCTACATTTAGCACAGAGTTATTGTTGGCATAAAACACACCAAAAGCAAACTGGCCAGCTACTACGTTTTTCACTGTAAACTTTTCAAAATATGCCCGGAGCTGCACTTTGAAGTTTGGGCCATAACTGAAAGAAGGCAAATTCATTATCATTCTGTAATGTGTGGCTATAGATGAAGAAAAATAATATTTCTCTACCGAATAGTTTCCTCAAAACAGAATAAGAAATACTGCATAGTGGAAAACACGCATGAATCCCAAAACTGATTTTTTTACGCTAGAAGTTTTATTGAGAAACTAACTACAGCTTTGGATGTAGCTTTTCTTCATCCACACAAAAAATTTTTAGGCAAATCGTATCACTTGAAATTCCACTCCCCGTTTGAAACATCCCCTTAGAAAAATAAAGAATTACAGTGCTGGTAAACCTCTTACGTTATTTGATTTTCAAACAGCTGAGCAAAACTGAACATACTCACACATTTCTCTCTTTACTTATTCTGATCAACAGTAAACTGACACTTTATTTTTAGCGTATCGTAATCTGACTTTCAATAATCCCTACAAAAGAATGGGCCTGACTAACAATAACCTATACCTTTCATGAATCACTTACCTCACAAAAATATTCGTTACTCGAACTACTGCAATACAGCGAGCCCCAATATTGCCAGCGAAATAAAAGCTTCTAACTACTGAAGGCACTAACTACTGATAGGCATAGTTAGCAAATGAAAGATTTTGATGGAGAACAAACAATGTATTTACGTTAATAGTGTTCAAAAGTCATATATATATATATATATATATATACATATATATATATATATATATATATATATATATATATATATATATATATATATATATATATATCAGTTCATGACATGCGGTCTTACAAATTTCGTTTTTCTGACGGACACACGTCGAGATCGTCCACTTTCAAAACTCTGCCATCTCTCTCCCCACATCCACCACTGCTGGCGGCTCACCTCCAACTGCACAACGCTACGCGCTGTTAACAGCCAACTGCCCACCACTACAATGGCGAGTATTACAACAATGACAACCAGCCACAGACTGCACACAGCACAGCCAGTGATTTTCATACAGAGTGCTACATGGCGTTACCAACATAAAAACCTAAACAGCCTACTTACACGTATCGTGCGATACGAGTTGCGTGGTGCGACCGGCATCTGAGTAGTTCATGGTATCCAGAGGGACATAACTCATGCACACCAAAGGCTACTCTACTTATTTCTGTATTCTCTAGCCCTAGCCACCAAAAATTCGTTAGACAAAAGACTTCCAGCTTGTTGTGTCACAATGAACATTACCTTACTTGCAGCGTTGCTCACATGTGTCGACATGAGCAGACGTAGCAATGTCCAAAAACAAGATCGAGTTTAGCCGCGACTTACGCTGTTCGTCATCACGTACCAAGGGCAATGAAAATTAAATATAAATTGCAAGGCCGTCTCTAATTCAGGTCGATCACTTTGCACTCGCAGTGAGCATGTCGCAGTTTGGCAGCGGGCGGGAAACTGAAATCACGGGCACGCTATCGGGCGGTGTGGAGCCCGGTGTCGAACCGCGGGCATCTTATCACGTGGCAGGCCGATTGTGTCCGGCCGGCGGGCGGCGGTCGTCAATCACGGGGGACAGGGCGGCGCCAGATAGGCCGGTGAAATACGGCGCCGCTGTCCGGCGGCGCAGGTGTCCGCCCGTACCCACCCACCCACTCATCTCCAACCGCCATCTCGCGCCGACACCCAAACAAATACCTAGATGTATTGCTTAGCTTCGCGTCCGCGCTTTTAATTTCCTCCTTTGTGCCACACATATAGTTTGGCTACTTTGTCTGTCCAGAGCCACAATGGCCCACGGGTACACCCACGCGCGTATTCATGAAGGCGACGAGTTCGAAATAAAGCCAACACGGTGCGAGCGATAAGGTTGAGTGATGGTCGCCGTTACTTTCCCCCTTTTCGCCTTGCGCGTATTATACCAGGCTATATCCTGCAGTCAGTCAAGAGAGTTTCATGGGGGTTGTAGACATATGGATAATATTCAGCAGCATAAAGGGGTAAAAGGTGTTGAAACAGAGAAACAGGAAATGCGCTATAGAGAAACACCGAGAGGCAACAATAATTTTGCACCTATTTCTATGCCATCGGTGTTTGGTAAAGTTATTGAAAAGGTTGCCTATGTAAGGACAATTGATCACTTTATTTCGCATAATTTAACGTTGTTGTTGTTGTGGTCTTCAGTCCTGAGACTGGTTTGATGCAACTCTCCATGCTACTCTATCCCGTGCAAGCTTCATCTCCCAGCACTTACTGCTACCTACATCCTTCTGAATCTCCTTAGTTTATTCGTCTCTTGGTCTCCCTCTACGATTTTTACCCTCCAAGCTGCCCTCCAATGCTAAATTTGTGATCCCATGATGCCTCAGAACATGTCCTACCAACGGGTCCCTTCTTCTAGTCAAGTTGTGCCACAAACTCCTCTTCTCCCAAATTCTATTCAATATCTCCTCATTAGTTATGTGATCCACCCATCTAATCTTAGGCATTCTTCTGTAGCACCACATTTCGAAAGCTTCTATTCTCTTCTTGTCCAAACTATTTATCGTCCATGTTTCACTTCCATACATGGCTATACTCCATACAAATACTTTCAGAAACGACTCCCTGGCACTTAAATCTATACTCGATGTTACCACATTTCTCTTCTTCAGAAACGCTTTCCTTGCCATTGGCAGTCTACATTTTACATCCTCTCTACTTCGACCATCATCAGTTATTTTGCTCCCCAAATAGCAAAACTCCTTTACTACTTCAAGTATCTCATTTCCTAATCTAATTCCCGCAGCATCACCCAATTTAATTCGATTACAGTCTATTATCCTCGTTTTGCTTTTGTTGATGTTCATCTTACATCCTCCTTTCAGGAGACTGTCCATTCCGTTCAGCTGCTCTTCCTGGTCCTTTCCTATCTCTGACAGAATTACAATATCATCGGCGAACCTCAAAGTTTTTATTTCTTCTCCATGGATTTTAATACCTAACCTGAATTTTTCTTTTGTTTCCTTTACTGCTTGCTCAATATACACATTGAATAACATTGGGGAGAGGCTACAACCCTGTCTCACTCCATTCCCTTTCGTGCCCCTCGATTCTTATAACTACCATCTGGTTTCTGTACAAATTGTAAATAGCATTTCGCTCCCTGTATTTTACCCCTGCCATCTTTAGAATTTGGAAGAGAATATTCCACTCAACATTGTCAAAAGCTTTCTCTAAGTCTACAAATGCTAGAAACGTAGGTTTGCCTTTCCTTAATCTAGCTTCTAAGATAAGTCGTAAGGTCAGTATTGCCTCACGTGTTCCAACATTTCTATGAAATCCAAACTGATCTTCCCCGAGGTCGGCTTCTACCAGTTATTCCATTCATCCGTAAAGAATTCGCGTTAGTATCGTGCAGCTGTGACTTATTAAACTGATAGTTCGGTAATTTTCAAATCTGTCAACACCTGCTTTCTTTGGGATTGGAATTATCATATTCTTCTTCAAGTATGAGGATATTTCGCCTGTCTCATACATCTTGCTCACCAGATGGTACAGTTTTGTCAGGACTGGTTCTCCCAAGGCCGTCGGTAGTTCTAAAGGAATGTTGTCTACTCCCGGGGCCTTGTTTCGACTCAGGTCTCTCAGTGCTCTGTCAAACTCTTCACGCAGTATCGTATCTCCCATTTCATCTTCAGCTACACCCTCTTCCATTTCCATAATATTGTCTTCAAGTACATTGCCCGTGTATAGGCCCTCTATATACTCCCTTCACCTTTCTGCTTTCCCTTCTTTGCTTAGAACTGGGATTCCATCTGAGCTCTTGATATTCATACAAGTGGTTCTCTGTTCTCCAAAGGTCTCTTTAATTTTCCTGTAGGCAGTATCTATCTTGCCCCTAGTGAGATAAGCCTCTACATCCTTACATTTGTCCTCTAGCCATCCCTGGTTAGGCATTTTGCACTTCCTGTCGATCTCATTTTTGAGTCGTTTATATTCCTTTTTGCCTGATTTATTTACTGCATTTTTAATCATTAATTTATCATCAAATGTAAAATTCCGTTTTAGAACTGAAAATTTTACATTTCCTTGTCTCTGTGAAGTACAGGATGGATTAAACAAGAGGTTTCGAATGCCGGTCCCTGCGCAGTGTCGGAGCGTGTGTGGAGCTGTCCGATTGCTACGTCACCGACCCAGGACGTCAAAGTTGGGTAGTGGTTTCAACTAACCAAGCCACGTCCATTCATCTTGTGTGCTTAGTAACTTTTGTGTGTTTGAGTTCTCATGTACCAATTGGTGGCAAGTCGTTGTGTCGGTCGGTTCGTGGCTGTCCCCTAGTTGGGTTCCGACGGATCAAGTGTAGTTGGGCTCACCACCTGTCTCGCCTGAGTGAAAGAGGGCAGGCCGACCCCCCCTGGAGGCTTCTGAGTGCCACCGGCGTTTAATTACCTGTTTTCAGGTAATTAAAATTGAAGGTAATTTTTGCTTAAAAATTTTGCAAAATTAATTCTTAAATTTATCTTTCAAGCTTAAACATTGCGGCTTTCTGCCTTTAAAGGTCATGGTAGTATATTTTAAAATTTTGAAACTTAATAGTGGCCTTCAGCCGTTGGTATTGCACCTTGCATATGTTTGTTCTATCTACTTCGCTGTGATGGTTTTTTTTTATTTTATTGCTATTTTAATTGGATTTTTATCTTGTTGATTTGTTAAGATTTCTTGTTTGGAGGCCATGAAAGAGTTGCATTTGTGCCCAGCCAAGGGGCCGAGAAGCGCTCAGAGAATCAGTTACACGTCGCCCGATGAGACGACCGACCTCTCGGAGCCAGTATGCCGACAACATTTAAATAACTTAAAGGAAATCACGCCAACTACATACTACCAGACAAACACTTGCATGAAGACCAGAACGATACCCAACAGTAACTAAGCACACACGAAGACAAATCGGGAGTCGATACACGCACAAACACACAGCCGAGTCATGAACGATCGGGGAGCCAAAACGCGTCGTCCGGTTGGACAACCGACCGACGGTCCAACAAGACCGTGGCCCGTCTCAAGTGGTGCGTGGCGGCAATGGTCGGGCGAGCCATGTCGACGCTGACCTCACTGCTCCAATCCGACTGCACTGCCCGACTGGCAGGTCTGGATTGTGCTCCATACACGTTCCAACCGACTAGCAGACGCGAACTCGCAACCCGAACTCACTATCCGAACTGCGACAAACTAACTTACAACAGACAACGAGCGGGAAGTAATAGCAGTCGCGCAAAGATACTACGAGAGGGGATATATCGATACGCGTTGCTAACGCCGCTCACGGTCAGACAAAGCAGCAAGTCAGTGACTGTAGTAATTTAAATTAACGTAGTGAGGTGGAAGTACGTTAAAAACAGGGCGTCAAATACATGATGGCGGGAACACGAGACACGCACGGCTCAGTTACATTCTCTTTTCTCTGTGAAGTGCAGGATGGATTAAACAAAAGGTTTCGAATGCTAGCCATCTTTTTTATTTAACTAAAGCGTTTGATTGTGTTGATGACAAAATATTGCTCCAGAAGCTGGACAATTCTGGAATACGGGTAGTAGCCCTTACTTCAACAAAAGACAGCATGGTCAAATGTGGGGTGCCCCAGGCATCAGTTCTGGGACCACTCCTATTCCTTATTTATATAAGTGCTTATGACACTAGCTTGGTGGTAAAGGATGTTGTATGCAGCACTGGCACTGTTTCAAATAGTGCAGTTCATAACATAAGTTCTTGGTTTGTAGAAAATAAACTAAAACTAAATCACAGTAAGACACAGTTTTTACAATTACACTAGCTTGGTGGTAAAGGATGTTCTATGCAGCACTGGCACTGTTTCAAATAGTGCAGTTCATAACATAAGTTCTTGGTTTGTAGAAAATAAACTAAAACTAAATCACAGTAAGACACAGTTTTTACAATTTTTAACATACAATTCAACAAGACCCGACGTTTTAATTTCACAGAATCGGCATATGATTACTGAAATCGAACAGTTCAGATTTCTAGGAGTTCAGATAGTAAACTGTCGTCAAAAACCCACCTTCAGGATCTTGTTCAAAGACTTAATGCTGCCACTTTTACTCTTGGAACGGTATCTCAAATAAGTGATAGTTCAGCACGAAAGTAATCTACTTTGTTTATTTTCGTTCGCTTATGACGTGTGGTATTGTATTTTAAGGTAACTCCTCCCATTTTCAAAGGATATTTTTGGCCCAGAAGTGAGCGGATTAGGCAATAAGTGGTGTAAGCTCGCGAAACTCTTGTCGACCCGTGTTCATTAGTCTGGGTACTCTGACAAGGCCTCTTCATATATATATTCTTTAATGTCGTTTCTTGTTAATAATATCACCTTATTCCCAAGAATTAGCAGCTTTCACTCAGTTAGTACTACGCAGATATCCTATCTGTATTTGGATCGTACTTTCTTGGCTGTTGTGCAGTATGCTACTGCATCCATTTTCAATAAGTTACCACAACAATTCAAAAATCGTAGCAGTAATCCACGCGCTTTCAAACCGAAACACAGGAGTTTCCTCACGGATCACTCTTATTTTATTGAGGAGTTCCTTGAATAATTAAGCTTCCTCCGGTGTTATATTCTTGATTTACATACACTTATTGCCTGTCTTTTTTTCGGCTCACAAACATTTTATTTTATGTCGTAATTTTACCTACTGACACGTCTATGACCATGGAGATGTGCTCCTCAATTAGGTCCTGCGGAACTTAGCGTGCAAAATAAAATAAATTTCCTTTAATTTACGGCTATGGTCACAAACTTTTTGTTAACAGATTACCGGTTTCGGTCTTAATGAGCATCATCAGATCTCTTTCATAAAAACAAAGTCCTAATGATTTTATGAAACATATCTGATGATGGTCATTAAAGACCGAAACCGGTAATCTGTTAATAAAAAGTTTGTAACCATAGACGTAAATTAAAGGAAACTTATTACATATACGGGTCACTGTTTTTTCGCGACAATGTCGCAGCTTGTGAAATAAAATAAAATTTCAACACGTACAGTGTACACCATTAAAACTGCAACACAAGGAAGGATAGCAATTTTTACTTATTTCGCACATACAGCATAATAGAAAGAGTATAAGATTAAATTTGTTGGGTGGCGAATTGCTATTCAGAGCGCGAAATTTAGTATATGAGGGTGGTCTGGAATGTTCTCAGCCTGATAGTGGAAACGACGATTTATCCTTTCAAACAAGTTTTATTTTTCAACATAATCTTCTCTAATATCACTGCATTTGGTCCAACAGTGTTCCAGTGATGTTATACCCCCTCTGTAGTGTTCTTCCAGAAGTGCTACAAATTGCCCGTCTACAGCCACAGTTGCGTCTTGACTGAACAAAGAGCGTTGACCAGCAAGAAGTTTCTTCAGTTATGAAAATGGATGGCAAATTTGCGGAATTGGTTGGATGTTCTAGCACCTCATAATTCATATCCCTGAATTTCCCCACCGCCAAGACACTTTCGTGGGCAGGTGCATTGCTCTGATGAAAGAATATTTTTGTCTTCTTTTTCAAGATGGTCAACCAACAAAATTCTTTGGAATCCCAAAACACTAGGGCCATGATCTTTCCCGCTGATGGCGCTGTCCTCACATTCTTTGGAGCTGATGAGGCGGCTCCTGTCCACTGCATAGACTGCTCTTTGGATTCGGGTGTGACGTGGTGAGTCCATGTTTCATCCACTGTCACGTATTGGCTGCAAGGAGTCACTTCTGCTTTTTTAAAATGCACCAAGAACATTTCGAAAAGTGTCGTGGGAATGCGTTTTTGAGAGCCATCTTGCAGACTTTTTGGCGCAAAATTTGACCAATAATTTCCTTTCACATCCCTAGAGCACTAGCAACTCCAAGCGCCTTCATACGTCAATCTTCCAAATCATATCACGCACTTTGTCGATGATTTTCAGTGTGCTTGGAATTTTTGCACGTCCTTTGCGTGGATCTTGTTGGATGTTCTCACGATTACGTTTAATCTCGGCTTGGGGCTGTTCTATTACGAAGAATTTAATCAATCTACGATACTCAATTTTTTTCCATTTTTAACACCACTTGTAGTATTATCTGGTATCTTCTAACACGTGCATCAACGTAAGGGGAAGAAAATCGCGCGAGTAGTGCTGCGATATCTGGACAAGGTAGAGAAATTCTCAGACCGCCCTCGGACACAGCTCCCACCTCTGGCTCAAATTCGGCTGCTCACCGTGTCGAAATGGGTTTGGAATATACATACTGGTACGCCTCTCGAAGTTTCTTCAGCTCTATGCCTGAATTTATCAATCGTATTTGCTGACTAGTGGTACGGTACCAGTCTCTCAGCACCACATACCAAAGGGTGAAAGATATTCCAACGAATCAACGTATTTGAAACCACAACTATTTAGTTTTTCTTCAGTCTTCTCAAATATATGCATTATGACAAACAAGGGCAACATTTGTTGAAGTACGGGCTTGATTCACATACTTACTTTAGCTCGTGGGCCACCTAAACAGGTGATACGACAGCAGCACTCGTAGCACACAAAGTCAAAACCGTAGCGTCCATGACGTTCATGTTTAGAAGGCAGAGTACTGGTATGGATTGCACTCCTTTCCCGACACGCAAAGCCAACAGATTATATCTCAGATCAGGTATTTTTTTAATTACATTAATTTTATGTTTACCCGGAAAACGATAATACCGATACTACTGAAAAGAAAGAGGAAAAACTGTGAAATATGGCGACATCGGGTATCTCTAACATGGCAGTTGCTTTGAACTCACCGGAGAGGCAGTAAGAATCAATTGCTAGCAGTGGCGCTACCGAGCGGAAATGAGAACACTGTTTTATACATTCATAATTTTTAATTTAAAATCAAATATTCTCAACCTAGTACCGATTATCAGGGCTACACTACAGATAGGGGATACAGTAACCAATTTTAGTTACCATACCACTGGTACCGCGCGCCGCAAATTTTAAATCCGCGTCAGACGTCATGGACGTCGAAGACTCCTAGAGGTCGATGCACCATCGCGCCGTAAGCTGTGGCGGCGCACGCCTCCTGGCCCGCATTTAGTGTGAGGGCGCTACAGTGGAACACGTGGTTCCAGCGGCCAATAACGGCGCCCCCCGATAGAGTACTTAAGCGCCTGCCTCGCGCTCAGCCAGCCACCAGCATCTCCGCCAGCACCGCCTCCTTCCCGTTACCCAGTGTGGCTTTCGGCCGTCCTTCTCTTCCGACGACCTTCTCCTTCACCTCACTCATCTCCTTTCCGAACAGCTTAGTTCCCGTCGCTCCGCAATCTTCCTCTCCCTGGATCTCCAACGCGCGTATGACCGCGTATGGCATTCCGGTCTCCTCTTCAAGCTCCAAACCTTCGCCCTTCCCATTAACTACGTCTGATCGGCTCCTTTCTCTCCCACCGTCCTTCCTACATCACCATCCATAAAATGGATTCCTACACCTTTTTTCCCTCCGCCGATGTGCCCCAGGGCTCCGTCCTCTCCCCCCTTCTGTACGGTTTATATACGGTGGACATGCCGCCGCCGTCACCCCCCGTCCATCTTCTCCAGTTTGCCGATGACACCGCCTTCCTTGCCCTTGCCCTCACCCTGCAGCGCTCCCAACACCTTCTCCAATCCCATCTTGACTGGTTCACCGCTTGGTGCAACCAGTGGTTGCTCAAGGTCAATCCCTCCAAAACCCAGGTGATCATTGTAGGCAAAACCATCCCTTCCTTCCGCCTCCTTGATTTCTATCTCACCATCTATGGCCGTCCTATCGCCCTCACCCCCACCCTTAAGTACCTTGGCGTCACCCTCGACCGTCGCCTCTCCTGGACCCTCCATCTCTGGTCAATCCAAGCCAAAGCATGCTCCCGACTCTGTCTCCTCAAGCTCCTTTCCGGCCGTACGTGGGGTCTGGACCCCTCCACCATACTCCACACCTATAAATCCCTCATCCGCCCTATCCTTTGTTACGCCCATCCGGCCTGGATCTCCGCCCCCCCCCCCCTACCTTTTATAAATCCCTTCAAATCCTTGAACGCCATGCTCTCTGCCTCGCCTATCGCATCCGTCTCCCCTCCCTCACGCGGATCCTGTACATTCTCATTCCGTTCCCCCACCTCCTCCTTTTCCTTGAAAGGATACGGATCCTGTACACCTCCCGCAAACTCGATCCTCCTCACCCACTTGTCACCCCCATCCTCTCCCACCACCGCCCGCTGCTGCGCCTGTATTCCCATGTCCCACCCAGTCTCCATCTCTCCACCCTCCTTACCCTCTCCCAAGCTGGCTTCCGCCAGCTCCCCCTCCCTGATGATGTCCTCCTCCCCTCCATCTACCCCTCCTACCAACTTTGATCCTCCCCTCCCACATCCTGTGTCTTTTCCTTTGGGCACCCTCCCTCCCTTCTCTCTCCTCTTCCCCCATCCCCCATCCCCCTTCCTCCACCCCTCTTCCCCTGGGCTTTCCCTCCCCCTTCCTCCCTCCTCCCTATCTCCCTTGTCCGTGGCATCTCTGCTCTCCCCTCTCCCTCTCCCACTCCCCTTCCTCCTCCTCCTCTCTTGGCAGGTCCCCGGACTCGTACATGCTTAGTGAACATTCGCGCGCCGGAGATCAACGCCTCGTGTTTCTGTGTGTGCCGTTGTTTGTGCTTAAGTGGTTCAGTGTTATTCGTTTTGTGCACCTACGTTCGCATGTGACAACTTTCGTCTATGTATGTGTCCAGGTGTCTGAACAAATTTTATCTTGGACTCTACGCCCGTGAACGGCTCCATGTATTTTAAAAAGTGTTTGTCTCCGTTTATATGTCCACCATGTTTTTCTCTAATTGTCTTCATTTGTCTCTTTTGTGTTTCTCTATGGCCAAAGAGCGGCGTAGTATGCTGCTGCTGGCCTGCCTGTAAACAGGTTTAAAATAACAATAAAAAAAAAAGCTTAGCCTGCCAGTCTAACATCGCTTGCGTCTCAGGATATATCGTCTCAGACAGCGTATTGACTTTCGTGTTTCCATTCCAGTGGACGTGCTTGTCTAGTGTGGTTTGTGACTCTGTTGTCTGTTCTTGTCGTGTCGTAAGGTCCTCCGTTGGTCGTGTCCGTCCTCTCCCGTTGTGTTGTTGTTCGCGGGCCGCTCCGCGGGTCCCGCCGCGTTTCCGTCTCTACTACCCCGCGACCGTTCCGGTCGCCGTTACAAAAATACCCCTTATCTGTAACTTACCCAGATAACCGTTCCTATGTTGAGAGACTCTGTGGTTATAAAACGAAAAGGACGAATGCCCTAAAGCAGCCATGAAACAGTACACTCATTTTCGCCTTTTAAGAGCCTAAATCGGTTGTACCATACAGAGGTGAAAATAGAAAAATGGGAACAACAGAATGGCGAAATGTATGACAGGTAATACTCACACTCACACGTGCAATTCACATTGGTAATACTAAGAATATTTTGTTCGGCAATGATACTGTTTGTCAGTATGGGAAATACTGACGAATGGTACGGCCATTATGTTGACGTATTGACAATAATATCGAACTTTTCAGGGGCTTTTAAGTTCCGTGTGATTTCTCTCCCGTTAGAGGTCGTAGGCACGAATAGTAAGTGGTGAGCACTGCACCAAATGAGTGGGAGGAGTACACGAATTTCTCCCGCGGGTCGGACTGAAACTAACTGCAGGCTGGATCTGGCCCGCAGGTTGCCTGTTGCCAACCTATGTAAATGATGTTTCCCTTTACGAATGGTTCAATAGTTGATAATCAGATTTAATTCATGCTTCACTGCGATTAACTTAAACATGTATGGCTAGAAGTGCGCATGTCTAAGGGACAGATAGATGTCGCCTATAGGAAAATTAAGCAACTCTTTAGAGAAAAGATAAACAACTTCATCGATATCTGCTCAGAGGGAAAATCAGCACTAAGAAATGAAAGGAAAGCTCATAGGTGGAATGAATACATAGAAGGGCCATGCAAGGAAATTGAACGTGAAGATAATATTACGGAACAGGAGGAGGAGGAGGAGATGAGTGTTTAACGGCCCGTCGACAACGAGGTCATTAGAGACGGACGGAACAGGAAGAGGAAGTAGATGGCGATGGTAATGGAAATACGACACTGTAAGAAGAACTGCGTAGAGCAATGAAACACCTAAGTCGAAACAAAGACACTGGAGCAGGCGACATTCCATCATAATTATTAAGCGCTTGAAGCATAGCGTTGCGCGGAAGTGAATAATGGAGTTATATTTAGAATTAGGTGAACACGTATGATAAAAAGTAAGGTAGTTCCCCGCAGAAACAGCAAAGAGAGGAACATGTGGGCATCGGAAGAAGAAGAAGGAACAGGAACATGCCACAACTTTTAAGACAACAATGAATAACTGTAGACTTCAAATTGTTTCCCGAATTGAAGCTGACAGTGAAAGGATACAATTACGACACAGTTGGCGACATCCAAGAAAATTGTGCTGCATTACTAAACCTTATTCCAAAAAAACCACTCTAATATCTGTTTCAAAACACTTTTTTAATAAAGATAGTGGTTTTGTGAACATAATCCAAAAAAAAGTATAGCATTCCGTCGTCAGGCCACGAGTGGCCTACCGGGACCATCCAACCGCCGTGTCATCCTCAGTGCAGGATGCGGATAGGAGGGGCGTGGGGTCAGCACACTGATCTCCCGGTCGTTATGATGGTATTCTTGGCCGAAGCCGCTACTACTCGGTCGAGTAGCTCCTCAATTGGCATCACGTGGCAGAGTGCACCCCGAAAAATGGCAACAGCGCATGGCGGCCTGGATGGTCACCCATCCAAGTACCGACCACGCCCGACAGTGCTTAAGTTCGGTGATCTCACGGGAACCGATGCAGCCACCTTTATTTTTCATAGCCAAAGTTCTAACGGAAGTGGGACGCACTCTGTATTAAAACGTACCGTATTTTACTGACTACAAGACTCTACGCGCTATAAGACATACCTTACTTTTTAAGCAATTTCTTTAAGAGCGTAACATTTATACGATTTTTATTATTAGATTTCGAAGCCAGACTAAATAAATTCTTAAGTTATAAAACCGAACTGACCTTTAAAATGTTCAAATATCGTCATCTTCTAGTTTTGGCCATTTTGAATTCAGTCCTCTATTTGCACAGTCTTCCTCATTTCTTCCGCTCTTCATCACTAGGCAGCCAATCGCGAATAGTTTTTTCGTGTTGTCAGAGGGTCGAAATGCAGCTCAGCTGCTCCATTTCTGTCTTTTTCTGCATTTGCTACTACATTCAGTTTATAGCTTCCATTTCTTCCATTACGAAGCTAGCTACCAACAAAAATATTGTACTGTTACCGATAACACAAATCACTTTCAGTTAAAGTTCACTGGCACAGAAGACTGCAGTGACACATCATAGGCTGCACAATGTTCTGGGTTTGTGATGGCAGGGCGAGAGGGAGACAGTGTTGGCAAGCTTGGCAATCCCCACGACTCACGTTCGCCGCATTGGTGCACTGCTGGTGCCAATTGAATACAATTTTGCCAGATTGAGATAGGTTTCCTGAGGCATCGAATATATGGACATTTTTAACACTGGCGGGAATTTTAAATGAAACACAGAGCATTTTTATATTAATTTCGAGTATAAGACGCACTCGAATGTTGGAGGCAGTTTTTCGGAGAAAAAACGTGCGTCTTATAATCCGTAAAATGTTGTTGTTGTTGTGGCCTTCAGTCCAGAGACTGGTTTGATGCAGCCCTCCATGCTACTCTATCCTCTACAAGCTTCTTCATCTCCCAGTACCTACTGCAACCTACATCCTTCTGAATCTGTTTAGTGTATTCATCCCTTGGTCTCCCTCTACGATTTTTGCCTTTCACGCTGCCCTCCAATACTAAATTGGTGGCCGTGCGGTTCTAGGCGCTGCAGTCTGGAACCACGAGACCGCTACGGTCGCAGGTTCGAATCCTGCCTCGGGCATGGATGTGTGTGATGTCCTTAGGTTAGTTAGGTTTAACTAGTTCTAAGTTCTAGGGGACTAATGACCTCAGAAGTTGAGTCCCATAGTGCTCAGAGCCATTTGAACCATTTTACTAAATTGGTGATCCCTTGATGTCTCAGAATATGCCCTGCCAACCGATCCCTTCTTCTAGTCAAGTTGTACCACAAATTTATCTTCTCTTCAATTCTATTCAATACCTCCTCATCAGTTATGTGATCCACCCATCTAATCTTAGGCATTCTTCTGTAGCACCACATTTCGAAAGCTTCTATTCTCTTCTTGTCTAAACTATTTATCGTCCATGTTTCACTTCCATACAAGGCTACACTCCATCCAAATACTTTCAGAAACGACTTCCTGGCACTTAAATCTATACTCGATGTTAACAAATTTCTCTTTTTCAGAAACCCTTTCCTTATCATTGTCGATCTACATTTTATATCCTCTCTACTTCGACCATCATCTGTTATTTTGCTCCCCAAATAGCTAAACTCCTTTACTACTTTAAGCGTCTCATTTCCTAGTCTAATTCCCGCAGCATGATCCGATTTAATTCGACTACATTCCATTATCCTCGTTTTGCTTTTGTTGATGTTCATCATATATCCTCCTTTCAAGAAACTGTCCATTCCGTTCAGCTACTCTTCCAGGTCCTTTGCTGTCTCTGATAGAATTACAATGTCATCGGCGAACCTCAGAGCTTTTATTTCTTCTCCATGGATTTTAATTCCTACTCCGAATTTTTCTTTTGTTTCCTTTACTGATTGCTCAATATACAGATTGAATAACATCGGGGATAGGCTACAACCCTGTCTCACTCCCTTCCCAACCACTGCTTCCCTTTCATGCCCCTCGACTCTTATAACTGCCATCTGGTTTCTGTACAAATTGTAAATAGCATTTCGCTCCCTGTATTTTACCCCTGCCACCTTCAGAATTTGAAAGAGAGCATTCCAGTCAACATTGTCAAAAGCTTTCTCTAAGTCTACAAATGCTAGAAACGTAGGTTTGCCTTTCCTTAATCTTTCTTCTAAGATAAGTCGTAAGGTCAGTATTGCCTCACGTGTTCCAACATTTCTACAGAATCCAAACTGATCTTCCCCGAGGTCGGCTTCTACCAGTTTTTCCATTCGTCTGTAAAGAATTCGTGTTAGTATTTTGCAGTCGCGGCTTATTAAACTGATAGTTCTGTAATTCTCACATTTGTTTAAATCTGCTTTCTTTGGTATTGGAATTATTATATTCTTCTTGAAGTCTGAGGGTATTTCGCCTGTCTCATACATCTTGCTCACTAGATGGTAGAGTTTTGTTAGACCTGGCTCTGCCAAGACTGTCAGTAGTTCTAATGGAATGTTGTCTACTCCCGGAGCTTTGTTTCGACTTAGGTCTTTCAGTGCTCTGTCAAACTCTTCACGCAGTATCAATCTCCTGTTTCTTCGTCATCTACATTCTCTTCCATTTCTATAATATTGTCCTCAAAAACATCGCCCTTGTATAGACCCTCTATATACTCCTTCCACCTTCCGTAAAATAAGGTCCTTATTTATTCCAAGTAGACTCATTCTAGTACTAAAAATAAGACATACATAATTTAAAATGTGAAAAGTATGTGGACAGGCAGAAACAGGAAGATTATTGAAATGGTGTGGTTGTAGTGTAGATTTTGATTTGAAGATGTTTGATAGCTTAGTACTGGGAAAGATTCCAAAGCCATAAAAAAGAAGAAACGGTGAAAAAAGTAAATAAATAAAATATTAAGCCAGAGAATGTAATGGTTGAAACCATTTATCGGTAATATAGTAACACTTGTGGTCTGTAATGTATTACACAGGCAGTTACTGTACGTTGCAAAAACAGACATAACGTCTGTTGGGATAGCAGCAATCAGTGATTATACAATGTTACTTATAATCCGTCTTGGCTGCAAAATTTTTATCCATACGACCGGTTTCGTTTCATCCAGAACCATCTTCAGATCTGATATTTCGGTTACAGGAGTTACCCATCCAAATCTAGCAACGTTCACTGACGCAGCATGTGAAAGTTGCTGGATTTGGATGGGTAACTCCTGTAACCGAAATATCAGATCTGAAGATGGTTCTGGATGAAACGAAACCGGTCGTATGAATAAAAATTTTGCAATCAAGACGGATTATAAGTAACATTGTATAGTTACTGTGCAGTATATAGATCACTGTGGTGTCTCCAAGAAAGCGTAATGCCGCCTTTTTGTAGTCTCTCCAGTGCAACTGAACTCGAGTGTTTAGTGAAAAGTACCTCAGGTGTACCTCAACACGAGCAGATGAATTTAAGATTGTCATTAAATAAAATGACATAATTTCTATTCTAGCAGCAGATTAACACAGCGTCGACTGCCGAGTCTTCATGAACACCAACCAGCCAACGGTTTGCTTGTCTCCATAATCACAGGAAGTATGTATCTTGACAACAGAAACACCCTGTACCTCTATAGTACTTCATGTGGTACACACTGCTTGTCAGTCGTAGAAGCCACTGGTGGCCACATGAATGGCCAGCTGGTATGCGGACGCACTCTTCGTCGCGAGCAGACGTTTCCAGCAGCTCCAGCTGCCTCCTGCCACCTGCAGAGCGGCTAATTAAAGGACAGCTCCGGCCCGCCCCTGCTTAATTAACCTCGCACTCAGCGCGGGACTAATTGCAAGCACGCGGCCACGTCGCGGTCGGCTGAGTATTCCGGAGCGATATTTCGGGCCCGGTCCTCCTTGTTCCGCGTCCACCTCGCTCACCGTCAGGCAGGTTCCGATCACCGTCAGTGTGACGAATACTGGCGCTGGCTTTATGTTACCGTAGACGCCACCTCGGAGTGGAGTCTGATTCACAGTTCTGCGTCAGTGAGTACTGCATCCAGAGGTCACACATGAGCAGTGGCGTCTGCTGTGTCAGAGCATAAGAGCAGGTGAACACACTAACTTTTGACACCCTCTGGTTTTATCGGTTATTTTTCTCTGAATGCTGCTAAACGTAATGTGGATGCGGTAATCTGAAATACACGACATTAGATCTACCGCGCTGTGCTACATATTGCTACACTAGACTCGCTGAAACTTGGCATCAGTGTCGTGAGCACACCTTCACTTGTGCACGTTAAGGAGCTTCTGCGCATGCGCAACTGCCGTGACGTAATTGCCTTACAGGCGAGGCCCACGAGAAAGACAGACCACGTTGCGCATGTCCAGAAGGTAGGCCAAGCTCACTCAACTCAGCAGACAAACAGCGTTTCTACACCTGTTAACTCATAACTGGGTGTGTATGTGCAAACGGTAATTGCATCTCCTACTGTACGCCACTGTTATGGAGTCAGTCTAACAAGGAGACGGCACGACCGTGGGCTCGGGGATTTGTCTGAAATTTTGTGTGGTGAAAGAGGACCTCTAACACTTCATGTGGTTAAAATATTAGGACGCACTTACCGGAAAATCCCGGGATAAATCGATCCAAAGTTTCTTAGGTGGCTTATCAGTATAAAATGTTAGTCCGTTGCCGATCTGCCGTCTGGCATAGATGTTTAGGCCTCGGAGTCTTACGCCAGAGATCTCCGGTTCGATTCCTCCTCTGGCACTTTTGTTTTCCATCTGTTTCATTTTCTTTTGTTATTCCAACAATTATTCAGAAAGTTCCCCAAACCTACATTATCTTTAACAAATTAGTTACATTATTGAATAAAAATTATTTTATTTTTGTCCAACAACACAATTCATGGCGATGGGTTTTCCATTTTTAATTGTAAATTATACGAGGGGAAACATTGGGTTTTTAATCAGAATAACAAACTCGATTGGGAAACATATAATAATTATAAACAAGAACTGTAGTGGTAATTATCGTAAAAACAAACAAAGCAATAATTTTTGCGACATCTTACGCAACATATAAAGGCGGATTTTTTTCAATCACAGGGCGTTTGCAATAAATCTGTACAAAACCATGTCCCATTAACATTTACGAAAATGTTTTGAGTTTCTGATAATTTTGAGGCAAACCAGGCATATTGAATCAGGTCTCGGTATATTGGTGACGATAATTGACGGTGAATTATAGAATGAATTTTTATACGGTCTTCTCAGGAATTAATTCCACGGTTCTTCTGTAACAATGCGCTGCAATTTTGTAAGCAACAGAAGAAAAAAAGTGCCAGAGGAGGAATCGAACCCTAGACCTCTGGGGTAAGGGTCCGAGCGCTAACCATGTAGGCCCGACGGCGGATCGCCAATAGAGTAACATTTTATAGTCGTAAGGCTCCTAAGAAACTTTGGATTGATTTTTCCCGGGATTTTCGGAGTAGTGCGTCCTAATATTTTAACCACGTAAGGTGTTAGAGGTCCTCTTTCAGCACACAAAATTTCGGACAAATCCCCGAACCCACGGTCGTGCCGTCTCCTTGTAAGAGGAAATTGAGACGCGTATAGCACGTGTGAAGTGATGCGATACTACAGGGCGACACGCACGTTCCACACGTGTCGCCCTGGTCCAAGGCCTATTGCGACGCGTACACATACTTCGCACGATCCGATTGGCAAAGCTCTGCGCTGACAGAACCAAAGCGTGCGCACCCTGTTATCTTTCTCAAACGATCGTGGCGAAGTGCCCATCATCTCGCTAATGGTCATGCTTATTGTGATATATACATTTTAGTAAGGCAATTATGCAAAACTCAAAAAGTTTGCAATGAGAAATAGGAGTCGTTATGATTTTGAGTCTGGTGCGCATTAACCACGTGCTGCTGCGTGTCAAATTTAGCTAACATATTGAATTTTTGTTTAGACTTGGGAGGAGGTCTGTATCTCTCCCCGATCTCAAGAAAGTGGATTCTATGTAGCGCATTCACTGCCAATCTCACACCCACGGGAATGAAATATTTTTACAGCCCTCGTATCACCTAAACGGCTGGAGACATCGAAACGAGATTCTGGCGAATGGTGGCACACAAGGAGGAGAGTATTTTGCCAGTTTGTAAACACAATGAACTTTCTTATCTATGACGATATATCAGTTGTACTTTCTATTTTATTTTTTTATTCCAACGACTGTAGTTCTTTACGAGTCATCGACAGCTAGCGAGTCAAGAGTTTCCTAGCATAAAATAAACATGAAATTTCATGTCTTGTATTACCACAAACCGGCACAATTGGGTTTTCTGTAAGCTATTGAGCTCTCTGGTCGCCAATTACAGAGTTTAATGAGACACTCTGTTTCAGAATTCTGTCACAATAGCTGTTGCAAAAATGAGATTGTGCAAATTATAGTGTATTTTGGCAAAAGACGTACTCTCAAACCTGTCAACAAGAGAAATGTGGCCGTTACTCATAAACGGTGATGCTTCTTCGAATGAGGAAAGGTTAACAATTCGCACAAAAATAAATCGCCAATTCTGTTGGAATTTTGATTGAATCCCATAACCCATCGTATTTTTAACACTGAGCGACTGCAATGGAAACTTACCAAAAGATTTTATTCCTTTTCTTCATCTGAGTATTATTATAATAATGACGAGTCTACCCTTCAGGCGTGATGCTGGTTACTCACCTACACCTCGCCGAACTGACAATACGTGATTCGCGAGTAAAATAGTTGTTACTGATAAAAGTAGCACAACACAATGGACAGTGTATCGTCAGCAGCTCAGAATAATGCACGCGATAGGAATGCGGAAGCTGGTCAAGTGTGCTTTGTGAGAGAAAGAGTTCACGTCGTTCTAAAAACATTGTCATTGAAGTAGATCGGGCCCGCCTGGTTAGCCGTGCGGTTAAATGCACTCACTGCTTTCCGGTCCCCGGCTTGAATTCGCCCGGCGGATTAGCGTCGAGGTCCGGTGTGCCGGCCAGTGTGTGGATGGTTTCTAAGGCGGTTTTCCATCTACCTAGGTGAATGCGGGCTGGTTCCCCTTATTCCGCCTCAGTTACACTATGTCGTCGATTGCTGCACAAACACTGTCTCCACATACAGGTACACCATCATTACTCCACCACGCAAACATCTGGGGTTCCACTCGACTGGTGTGAGATGTTCCCTGGGGTCCACTGAAGGCTGAACTGCACAATAACCCTCCGCTAATATACAGGGTGTTACAAAAAGGTACGACCAAACTTTCAGGAAACATTCCTCACACACAAAGAAAGAAAATATGTTATGTGGACATGTGTCCGGAAACGCTTACTTTCCATGTTAGAGCTCATTTTATTACTTCTCTTCAAATCACATTAATCATGGAATGGAAACACACAGCAACAGAACATACCAGCGTGAGTTCAAACACTTTGTTACAGGAAATGCTCAAAATGTCCTCCGTTGGCGAGGATACATGCATCCACCCTCCGTCGCATGGAATCCCTGATGCGCTGATGCAGCCCTGTAGAATGGCGTATTGTATCACAGCCGTCCACAATACGAGCACAAAGAGTCTCTACATTTGGTACCGGGGTTGCGTAGACAAGAGTTTTCAAATGCCCCCATAAACGAAAGTCAAGAGGGTTGAGGTCAGGAGAGCGTGGAGGCCATGGAATGGGTCCGCCTCTACCAATCTATTGGTCACCGAATCTGTTGTTGAGAAGCGTACGAACACTTCGACTGAAATGTGCAGGAGCTCCATCGTGCATGAACCACATGTTGAGTCGTACTTGTAAAGGCACATGTTCTAGCAGCACAGGTAGAGTATCCCGTATGAAATAATAACATGCTCCACTGAGCGTAGGTGGAAGAACATGGGGCCCAATCTAGACATCACCAACAATGCCTGCCCAAACGTTCACAGAAATGAGTCGCATGTCAACACAAGCACCGAAGTCAACATCACCTTCCTTCAATTGGGCCAACTGGCGGTGAATCGAGGAAGTACAGTACATACTGACGAGACTAAAATGAGCTCTAACATGGAAATTAAGCGTTTCCGGACACATCTTTTCTTTATTTGTGTGTGAGGAATGTTTCCTGAAAGTCTGGCAGTACCTTTTTGTAACACCCTGTATTACTGGCGCGCGTGTAACTAGAATATTGAGCCGGGTGACAACAAAATTACTACTGGCTACTTTCTTGTTTCAGATGTTAAACAAGAAATCCTGCAAAATAACCGTTCCAGCTAATGTTAAAGAAATAATACTGTTTGGAATACTGAAAATGCTTTCCCTGGCAAAACGCTTTATTCGGGAGATTTATCACCCATCAGTAGTTTTATTGAAAACTTTCTCGAAAATACAGTGACTCGGAACGTTTAGTTATTACGCTTTAGTGGATATCCAGATTTTCCGAAATTCTGACGGTACGTCGCCCCCGTCTCATAGATTCTGCACTCGAACTTGAACAATCGTTTCATTGCCCCTACCCCTCTGTGACTTTAGAAATTCCGGTTGAGTCTATGTATTCCTTCGTCCTTATTCGAAGTCAAGTCAAGCATATGTAATACAAGTAATGTTATAAACTTCGTCCTAATACGCCTCGGAAGGCCCAACGATACCGACCGACGGCCTTGATGTCCTCAACCGAATGGCGTCATCGGATGCTGACACTGAAGTGCGTGGGGACAGCACACCACTCTCCCGGCCATTGTGGGTTTTCGTGACCTGAAGCCGATACTGCACACTCAAGAAGCTCCTCAACTGGCATCACAAGACTGAGCGCACACTTGTAGATCAACAGCGCATGGCGGTTCGTATGACCACCCATCCATCGACGCCCGACAGTGCTTCCCTGCGGTGATATGACGAGAACTGGTGTTTCCGCCGCTGCGCGGCTATTGACAAACAATGTTACACATTCACAGTAAAGTAGCTGTGCTTTATAAATTATAGAGCGCAGCAATCAGTCGTCCTTTTTGTTTTGCAGGTTTTATTACGCAAATCCAGATTTCGGCTAGTGCCTAGCTATTATCAGTGCGCTATTTTCTAATCTCGATGCATGTTAGTTCCCTGTTGTTCGGGCGTCGGTCACAGTTCTGCTACTGTAATGTCCAGCAGATCTGAAATTAAGAAAATAAACATAAATACATGCTACTCTGTTGCACAGAACAGTTATTGCAAAAATAAAACTGCACAATAACACACACTGCTTTATATAAGCTTTTTTCCGGCTTTTCTTTATAAAAAAAATTGCAGAGATGGTAACACTACTCCTCACTTTCGTTACCTTGTGCGATTCCAGCTTCATAACTCCTCACGCATCGTTTTTCACATTACCAACTCTTTAATAGATAAGTTATTTGTAAACAGAGTAAACGTTACTCAGAATTTATACATTCTGATTTCTATGTCGACAGAGTTTCTTATATCAAATATGCAGGTGAAATGCTGCAAGAGCCTAGCCTAAAAAAGTATGTTATTTAACTCTTTGCCAAATAAAAAACGAATACAGGCTTCGGACTTACAAAAAACATTTGTAATTAAAAACATTCTAATCAAAGTACCCAAAATAGATACTATTACTCGGTCATCAAAACACAGAGTGTCAATGGGATTGAAACACTCATTTTAAACAGAGATTAATTAATAATTCCAAAGTAGTGAATGACAAGCATTGAGGAAAATTTTAGGTCCAAAACACACTGAAGAAACAGCATAGAGACAAGAAGCAAACAAGGAAATTGGAAGGTACACCTATATTTATCCGAATATAAGTAAATGCTGGTTAAAATCATGAGAAGGAATTTAATAGACTGCCTGAGTATTCTATAAAAACAGAAAAGAAAAATACCGTGGTCAGCAGATCTGATACACAAGCTACTTAGCAATTAAATTAAATAAAAATTTGACAAAAGAAACCGTTATGCAAATTGCGAGCTAAAGCAATGATATATGGAGCTGAGATCACATATATGCATTTCAGGGCCCTGATTCCATCTTGCTCGTAAGCAGAACAGGTAAAATAGGTTAATTAGCATGGTATTTTTGAAGTCCAGTGTAACAGAAACACTGAGTACCTTTTATTTTCCCGATGATGCAGTGGGAACGGGGTAACAAGTGAACTCATAAGGAACTGTCACGGCATTTATTGTACGGTAGTTTAACATCCCCATATTTTTCTAATGGATACAAGCGACTAGTTACATTCATACTAATGAGAAACTTGTATAAAGAGTCATACCTTACAATTCTTAATCAGTGGGGTCAAGGGGACAGGGATTGGCTGCGACACATACAAGAAGTAAGGACAAACGCATTTTCGAAACGTACAAGGGAATCTTGAAGTGCGACAACCTGTGAGGGTTCGTAATTACGCGACTTTGATAGGACAAATGACTTGCTATACGAATACGCGAGCAGGAAAATGTACAGAAAAAGGTATTGCACACAAAGTTGTTGCACTGGCCGAGACAGCTCGTCGATGAGTTCGAATTTCAGGCCTTGGGTTCATCCCTGCACTCACACGTGGTAGAATCTAAACGGATATTCACAATAAGCAAGCACTCATAAACGGTTCGAATAACCGCACACTTTGTGCTACAATACCACACGAAATCCCTTCTGCAGCATTCAGAGAGGAGAAAGACACATCTGCGTGGCGCTTACTCGTAATTGGCTTCAAAAACACGTGGTTAATCACACGAACGAAGCATCAGAAAACTATGTAATTCAATAAGTTACGAGGGCTGTCCAGAAAGTAAGTTACGATTGATCGCGAAATGAAAATCACAGTGAAAATCAGAAATGTTTCATTTGTAACAGTTAGCTACACCTTTCAGCTACTTCTCTACGTAGTCGCCGTTCTGACTCAGACATTCGTCGTAGTGTTGTACCAATTTTCCAATACCCTCATCATAGAAGGCAGCCGCCAGTGCTTTCCGCCAATTCTCTACGCTGGCCTAAAGCTCGTTGTCTGTGCCAAAATGTTGTCTTCATAGCCAGCGATTCGTTTGAGCAGAGATGAAACTCGGTGGGAGACAATTATGGGCTGTATTGTCGGTAACCAAACATTTCCACACTGGACTCGCATTCAGGAGGACGACGGTTCAATCCCGCGTCCGGCCATCCTGATTTAGGTTTTCTGTGATTTCCCTAAATCGCTCCAGGCAAATACCGGGATGGTTCCTTTGAAAGGGCACGGCCGGCTTCCATCCCCGTCCTTACCTAATCCGATGAGACCGATGACCTCGCTGTTTGGTCTCTTCCCCCAACCAAACCAACCAACCAAACATTTCCAATTGAAACGATGCAGGAACATCTTCATTGCCCCTGCAGAATGAGGCTGAGAATTGTCTTGAAGAAGAAACTGCACGACAGTTATGTAATGTTGGTTGCATAGCTTCAGGGGAAAATTCTCACCAGGCCCTCGTACTTGGCGGGAGACACTATTTTCTATAACATCTTTACGCGCTCACTAAGAGCTCAGGAATGAAAAGAGCGACATAATTCTACCTAGAGTCATACTAGAGATACTGCCCAACACATCTTTGCAAAGCTTTATCGGATTTTCATAGTCGTTTCCATTTCGCGACCGATCGTAACTTACTTTCTGGACAGCCCTCGTATATCAAAATATCAAGCAGAAAATTTCTATAGCATTTTAAAGAGAAAAGTACACACTACAAAAGCACCTATTTAGTCTGTAGCACATTTAACTGATCGGCAACACGAGTGGTTCGTCACGTGAGAATATCGCAACACTGAACTAGTGTTTTGAACATGGCTGTGATCAGCAACCGTAATTAACTACAATGTCACAAATTTCCAGCCAACCGGTTGCAAATAGAATTTAAATGTTTTAATCGTGGTTTTAATGTTTTGACTAGAGCGATGTCACACAAATGTCTTTTTAACCACATGTAAGGTAACAGTTTCTTCTGAAGAAGGCGCCCCTAGTTGGCGTTGGAAACTAGTTAAAGAATTTTACATTCTGTTTGCAACCGGTTGGCTGTAAATTTGTGACATTCGAAAACTGAACTATTAAATCAGCAATCTACACCAAAATAGAAAGCAGAATACATTTTGCGTTATTCGTTTTGTAAATAAAAACCGTCTTTTTCTCGCTGCTATCTATTTTATTTGTTCCAGGTGCGTTTCACCTTTTTACTTTAGGGATTCTTCAGTAGAGTAGTTACTTGAGTTTTTGGCCGGTATCTGCGTTTCATCTCATTTGGTCATATACTGGAGGTCGCACTACAACTGCGCCTAAGAAAAATAAGAACATTTTCACGTAACGAATTTTTTCTTCACACTGTCCATGTTCTTTGTGCTAATTCCTGTGGATCACTGTCGACGACACGTTAAACGCTAACCTCTTGCTGCTCCTATGGAGCACTGTTATTCTTCCCTCACTAGTTGTAGATATTTTACCGAGAACTGTCATTTAAAGACGTAACTACAGTGTCTTCACGTTATGTCCGTTCCTGTTTGACATGTTTACCAAACCAATCACATAAGAATGGGGCACAATAATTTCAGACTGTCCACGCACTCTCTCTCTCTCTCTCTCTCTCTCTCTCTCTCTCTCTCTCTTTTTTATATTACACGACCTCGTCATGTGTTTCTACGTCGCGACAAAACGCTAACCGCAGAGGCAGCTGGGGCTGCATTTCTATCCACTGGGCGAGAGGCGTGGCCACGGCCTCCCGTGCACTCACCCTAATAGGCAAACTTCAGCCAGCCACGAGCGGAACCCGGCGTTTGCTTCAATCTCGCGAACCTCTTGTGGTCCAGTTTCACAAAGCTGCTTTGGGCTACGCCTGCTTGGATGGGCAGAGGAGGCCCGTAGGAAATGTGAGGGCAGTGTTGGCTGAAAAACGTAGTGGATGCCGTTCGGACCTGTTTGCTTTGTGTTTCTCACTTTTACTGCCTGTCAGTCACCGATGGAGGCAACAAGTACATCAGCCATCGATGGAGGCAATGAGCATCATTTAGAATAGAAAATACTTTTATAACCTGAATTCCTATTCAATGGCAAAAGCAATGTTCATCGTAGGTGTCATATACTCTTGGTTAGAGAAAAATGTGTAAATCTTAAAAGAAATTCAGTGCCATTCAATTACTGACACAATCACTGTACAGCGTACCACGTGTTAAACGAGCACAATATATGTAGCGGTATATCCTTTTCGTTTGATCTGCTGTTAAAATTTTTTTAAAAAAAATCTGTATTTCAATGATAATAAAGTTAAAGTTAATCTATGAATTAGATGCGACGTACAGGTACAAATTTCGCTAAATATAGGAATAATTAGAGATTATGGAAGATAGCAACACCCGATAGGATACTAATACAAGGCACACTACAAATTGTAACTTTTTTTCAGGTCAGTATTACACACTGAATCTTTCTCTAAAATCTCTTAAAATATTTCGTAGATCAGGATTAAGGAACTAGGTATTATAACATCATAAATACTCTTTACGAGTTCCTTATACACGACATAGCTACAGCAGCTTACCTTTCTCTTAATCAGGTCAGCATACATCAGAGACCAACAACATACTAGTGGTAACGTATTTTATTACTTCGCGATAACCAGAGGGTGGAGTCGATAACCGTACAGAGCCTAAAATTACCACTGAATAGAGCTGCTCTGGAATCGTCTCCGCCAGTCTGAGATAAACTTAAGTGGCAAAGTGCGCATTCGTAAATGTGACACTGCAACCCCCCCCCCCCCCCCCCCTCCCCTGCAATCAAAGATGACACTTGTGTTATTTAAATGACCAACGCTGAAGCTATTCAATAGAACTCGTGATTAAACGAATTATTTCTTATAAAATGATCTAGATTGTTTTTTTTTTTTTTTTGTTCTTTACATATTTTTCATATTATTTGGTATTTCGAAAATATGTCGATTCATACGAATTTTGCATTTATTACATATGATCCCAAAGGTTTGACTTTTCGAACATCATTTTGCGTAGTACATGCTTTCAGGTATTATGAGATGTTTCTAACATTCTTATTGCGAGTTTTACTTACATTTTTCATTATACGTGATTCACTGTTTTCACTCATTAGTGCTACTCATGAGGGCGATTGCATTTTTCATCTGGGATGATAACGATCATAAAAGCCTCTCCATAAGGGCGTGGTTTCGTCAGAAATCTGGAGAAACTACGAAGAAGGCTGACAGCTTCATGGAAAATGTACTTGACAAAATGTAGTTTCAGTTTACATAATATTTTTAAGTTTCTTTGGCATATATGACTTTTCATTTGAAAAGAAATTAAAATTCTTTTAGGTAGGGAAATTCTGACTTTAAAATATTTACATACGCATTACAATACTGATACATTCCTTTCCACATAGTTTTTGGATGGTTGAGTTTCAGGTCCAAGATACTAACACTTCTTTACGTTTCCAGTAAGATACTTTCAGATAGTTGTATGAGAATCTCAACAGATTTTTTGTGAGCTGCAATAATGTTAATGAAAATGGTTTAAAAATACTTAAAGATTTTTTTATGAGTTTATTCATGAATTTTAGTGATGACAACTACACTGATTTTTCATATGGATCGCTTCTAACACAAACTTTGATCAGATAGTAACGTTGTTTCCATCCAATCTTGATTATCTGACATCAATCGTCAGTTGGAGCACGTAATGGTAATTTCAGCCAAGGGTGTCTTCATATTCAGGTATGAGTTGGTCTGCAGGGAAGGGGCTGCAAGATTCGCCATCCCATGTCAGGTGGCCGAGAATATGAAACAGTCAACTAACACAAAAGTAGCAACGAACAATGGTTCAAACTTCCTGTGCAAAGAACGCAAACTTGATTAATAATCAACAAAAGGCAGAGGTGCTTCTCTTGCCCTAACTCATAATGCTAATCTACTTTCTCAAATCGGAAGCATTACAGTTTAGTGACCTCTCATGGATAGTGCACAAATGCGATTCAACTCTGAGCAGAATGCGGCGTCGTACGTCACAAGTCCATGCTTCCCAGTCACAGCAGCATTCCAAACGCTGCCGCTGGTGTGACCGGTAGCCTACATATGGACGAAAATTCCTTAGTCCGGCTGCTGCTAGTCTCCATCCAATGGTGCGGTACGACACAGAATGTTGAAGGTAGTCCTTTACCTGTTCTCGGATGACAGGAGCAGACGTGAAGCGGTTATACTGTTCTTGGTGTACAATACCGCGAGCTTACCTTGTGGTGGTCAAACGTAGTTGACAGAAACCTTGAGGATCAGTATGCTTGCCCTCACGCTCCCATGTAATCCAACATCAGACTAGTTTAACACCCGAATATCTCACAAATCTGGATATTGCACGATCCGGCCACAGGAGACCTCCAATGAGCCACCTTTCAGACTCTCTCAGGCGCCGATAATGCTGTCTCACAAGAGTACGCAGCCCCTCCATATCCTTCACAGTGATAGTATCTTACTCTGTTCATGACGCCGGCTTCGGTGGCCGTGCGGTTCTAGGCGGTGCAGTCCGGAACCGCGGGACTGCTACGGTCGTAGGTTCGAATCTTACCTCGCGCATGGATGTGTGTGATGTCGTTAGGTTAGTTAGGTTCAAGTAGTTCTAAGTTCTAGGGGACTGATGACCTAAGATGTTAATTCGCATAGTTCTCAGAGCCATTTGAACCATTTTTTTCTGTTCATGCCTCTTCTGACCCTTCACACACCTACCAATGGTGTGTTCGTATATAAAGGTACATTGACATCTGACCATATCTTCTGAAAGCTTCACTCTTTTTGTTGGCCAGTGCACTCACTGTTAAGTAAATAAATATTGAAATAGGGTTGGATACTTTAGCATCGTTTAGTAATGAAATACATTTGTTGCAGAGTGTAGTTCATACAGGATACGATTTCTGAGGGTTAATGCTCTCTGCACTCATTGGCATTCGATAACCCATCCGTGCTTCCTGCGTCATGTCAAACGGGGAGCACAACAGGGGGTTCGGCAGTGGTTCGCTGGGTTTGGGTTTGGCGAATTTCCTGAGCAGGGAGTCTGCTGAGCGCTGCCAGTCGCCTGCAACCACGAAATCTTGGAAAGCTTGAGTGACCATCATTAGGCGAAGCTCTAAGAACATCGTGTCGCACAGGGAGTACGATTGTGGTTCAACGATCTGGATCCCGCAGATGGTAAAATCTTCTATATAAGAAAATCATCAGTTTCACGGTAGGCAACGTGAATATGTGGATAGCTGTTTGAGGCGAAATACTCGTTAGCGAATAGCCTCTGAGATACCTACGGCAGCTTCTATGTGTAACACTTATTAAGACAAAATGGACTCTGCCCGGGTGGACTCTGATATGTCAAGCTATCCATGGAAACACTGTGCCATAGTATTCCAAGAATCACTACTAACAGCTTAGGTGGTCCTTTGGGCAGTAAAAAAAGCAGACCAAGCCCCAAGGAGGCCTGCAGGGAACATGACGTGATACAGTGTGGCGTTCCCCTACAGGATGTCATCTCACTTGTATTTCACTGAACCATGTAATAATCACTGCGGTATCATACAAAAGACTAATATTAATAAAAGGACGGCTGGTCCAATTGTAGCCATATCAAATGCGGAAAAAAATCACTGTAGTTCCACAGATAGTGTACTAACTATACGTCTCCGAAATAACAACAGGGACTATGTAATAATAATCATATAAGAATAATATTAAGAAGAGGAAGAAAAAAGCAATGCACTAAGCAGTTTGTCAGGCAGAATACTCAAAATAATTTCATTTCGGCTAGGAAGTAAGACACAATAGTTGTAGCGATAGCTCGAAACCTGAATGCGTGGATGGTAAAATCCTTGCACAGACGACACGTTAGGGAAATCAAACAGGAACAAGTCGACACAGAAGCACTCCATTACTGCTTGACCTATTGGTTCTCGTTCGTAGAAAATAAGCAACTGTGCGTATTAACTATTCAACGTTCTTCTCAAAAGATCCAACTCTTTTAAACAAGAGCTGTAGAAACGGTTGTAGTATTCCAGACACTATAGAGCACGAAACACGCTTCTCCAAATTTGTGGATGGAAATGGATTGAAGATTATACAAGATTCAGTAGCAAAACTAGTGTATTAAGATGTTGTACTGAAACATTTGTTTCTTTCTACAGAAAGTTACAGTATTGCACATACGTATCTCAAAGTGTGCAACATATGGCTAGCAGTGATGGTAGTGGAACTGAGCAATGTTAATAAATCGTACAGCAATAAACGGTCCTAACACGGTCCTCGAAGACAAATCTAACTGCTGCTGCTTATCCGCATGCAGTTCCAAACAACAGCTGACACCAAAAATGTATCAAGAAAGTAAACAAATATACTGATCTGTCAGAACTATCAAAGAGAGTGTGGCAGTTCACATCTGTTAGTGCGATACTAGTCGTCATGGAGATCTAATGGAACTAGGCATGCCAGCAGAAATCTGGACGTTGATGGAGCAAGTTGCGCTACGAAACCCATAGGAAATAAATATCAGCAGTGAACATACTGTGACTTAATATTTACTACCAAATAAATTAATCTTCCAGTCCATACGTGGCATAACAGCAAACCAAGCTTAACAGTATTGGTTAAAAACAGTCTTGGTTGCAATTTTAGTTTTTTTTGGCATTATGATTACTACCTGAGACCCCATCTCACTGTTACTCGCTCATGTGAACAGGAACGCGTTATGCAGATCTTGGTGCCTCTCGCGTGCATCTAGAAAAGATAACCTGAAGATGCCTCAATAAGGTGAAACGCATCGTTGAAAAGTAAAAAAACTAGAAATTGCAACCAAGACTGTTTTTAACCAGTAAATTAATCTTCATTTGAAAAGAATTTTAAATAAAATTATATTTCAGATGATACTCATCATCGTGGAGGAATAATACAAAAAAACTGGTTAGAAAGATTTGCAATAGATCAAAAAATCTGTAAAATGAAAAGATCATGTGCCTTATTTAAGAAAAGTCTACATTAAAAATGCATGTCCAGAATAATGAAGCTAATTCACTATAGTGAAGCAGTTGTAACAGGTTGATTAAATGCATATTAATACTCAACAGTGAACTGCAAACTACATGCTTTGGGCACATTAGAAGTTCAGTGTTTAGAAAGAATGGTTGGAAAATTAGATTTAATGAAGGAATTATCAGAATATCCAGATAGTGTCAGACATGGTGACTAAACGGAGGTTTAGACTCTTTGGAGAGCTTCCAGAATGAGTGGGCACAAACTAACCAAACAAATATTCAAATTTCTCTGGGAGAATATATCAAAGAAGTCAAGAAAAAGCTGGAAAGAAATAATATTCGAATTTCAGAAATACCGGAAGAAACTTCTGTAGAAAAAAGAAATTAAATTTAGATAATTCCTTAGCAGGCAAGCCACGAAAGCAAAGTGTTCTGGATGAGGGAAAAAAATTTACTTTAATGTTGAAAAAATATTGAATAACCAGAAAGAAAGAAAGAAGCATAAATGCGATCTTAATTGGCCCACGGAAAATTAAAATAATACTAGTACCTGTAGAAATATTACCACAGTCATAAGGAATGGCCCTACATTAGGAAAGGTGATAGTGAATAGACTTTCAGCTAAGGGCTTTGGGAAATGGGGAATATGTCGGATACTTGTTATAGGAATGTATTGAGAATTGGTATCTGCGCGATGAAGTGGCTTTTCATTTTCGATAAATGTGAGGCATGCTTATGTCTACCATTAATGACGTTACATGACAATCGTGCAAATTTTCACAAGAAATGTGTACTATCATCTCAACTTAGATAAGGGTCCAAAAATAGTTACAGATAAACAAATTTATTACACAACGAAAATTAAGCTGCATTTTTTTTAACATTCTTAGAAATTATTGAATGAGCAGAACTGGTGAATGTAGGAAAAAGCAGATATTTAAGTCATTTGATGTATGTAGAACAGTTCAGTAACAACTAAACGCCATGTACAATGCAAAACATGAGCTTCGGTGAAATAATCTCGCCGAGCTAGCTAGAATAGCGAAAATATAGCATCGGTCATAAAACAGGCATAGTACTATCTCTTTGGTCGTAAAATAAAACCGAACGAATTGAAACAGCCGGCGACAGTGGCCAGCGAGAGGTGGCATGTGTGTGTGTGTGTGTGTGGTGTTTCAAACTTCGTTTAACGACCGGTAAGACGCTGTGTCGTTAAAACAGCCCGAAGCGCCATAAAACAGCATGTGATGCATCCCCAAGCAGCCACTCAACCAAGATTGCTATTGGCTGAAAACAACTGTAGCTTGGTAGCGAGATTTCAGCTTTTTCGACAATGCTCTCATGGAAAAGGTTGTGTGGACTGTTCTAGAATAGCTACGAATATCTTGTGTTCAACAAAGGTACTCAAAGCAGCAAATAACAATGTTGAAACAGTTTACTTTCCGTATGTACTTGTATATTATTGCAGTTAGTCTGAAACTAAGAAGTATGAGGAAAACACTGCTAGTTTTAAAAGTCGAAACATCGGTCTTTTATGACGTACGTTAGAACGAAACACGGAACTGCATTTTTTTTTAAATAGTTATGATCCACTTCAACAGCCGGCCGGTGTGGCCGAGCGGTTCTAGGCGCTACAGTCTGGAACCGCGCGACCGCTACTGTCGCAGGTTCGAATCCTGCCTCGGGCATGGCTGTGTGTGATGTTCTTAGGTTAGTTAGGTTTAAGTAGTTCTAAGTTATAGGGGACTGATGATCTCAGCAGTTAAGTCCCATAGTGCTCAGAGCCATTTGAACCAGCCACTTCAACAGACTGGACCGTTAGCATAAACCAGTACATTGGCAGAGAATCTTGAAATCGCGAGTGCTATTGTTTAAGAATATTATTTATAAACAGTGACATGAAGTATTAATGTTGTAAAACTCCAGGGGCATTATACTGGAATTACATCGTGGTAAGGTGCGGTCGACGTGTTTATGGTGTGATTGTCCAACTAAAAGAGACGGGACTTCAAAAGAGAAGCACTGTTTGCTACCAGCCAGAAATAATATAAACCTGCCGATTAGCGGTCAGGGAACCCACTGGGAGGCCGTGCCGACAAAGTATCCCTACAGTGAGTTTGTGAACACCGACAAATCCAGATGACTCCTGGTCGTCATGGGCCCACTTTCCACTAACTGGTGGTGGAATTAATCACAGGTTACTGGCACGAAGTGTGGTAACCAGTTCATATGCTGGAAAAACTGGTGATGAAAATTTCTTTTGTCTTAAACAATTGTTGTTGTGGTGGTCTTCAGCCCTGAGACTGGTTTTAGTTGGACAATCACACCATAAACACGTCGACCGCACCTTACCACGATGTAATTCCAGTATAATGCCCCTGGCGTTTTACAACATTAATACTTTATGTCACTGTTTATAAATAATATTTTACCTTTGTTTTGGTATACTTTGTTACTACACTGCGCAAAATAGTATTATTTTTCCCAAATTTTTCCCCAATTGCGAAGTATAAATCTGAAATTTAGCTCCCTCAAAGCTGTCTACAACATTCCTCTGTAACGGTGGTCCAGACTCAGCGACGCTTCACACAGCAAGTTGTCGGCGGATGCCAAAATAAGGTCATAGTTCAGGAGTTCATGTGAGGTGTAAGTTGGTGTAATGACGTGACGCTGGCCCCAAATTTCACCACAGTTGTGCTCAATGCCAACATGGACGTGTCGCATGGTGGAAATGTCATCACACCTTTTCTTACCCACATGTCACACCTTCTTTTGGCCTCTCTGCCATGAAGGTCAGAACCGCAACACCCAGCACTGAAATCACTCAGTTTTCTTACTAGCGGCCGAGATAAATATTTCAGTCACACTGCCTCCCAGAAGCGACACAAAAAGCCTTCACGAGTAGGGACAGACCACCCCTTCCCATTGGGCGTGGATTTCCACGTATTTCACGGTCAAAAACGACAGTTCGCGGTGCAGTGAGCAACAGAAGAGCGTTCTCTGCAACATTCGACACTGCTGGCAGCCCTGCCCCCACTGACGATTCAGTCCTAGCCTAAAGACAATGTGGAACTGCAGTGCCTGACTGAATATAGTCTGACCCCTTTTGAGCATAGTGTGGCCATAATTTTTACCCTGATATATACAGGACAGAATCCCTTGGGGTCGTTCAAAACCATTCGACGAAATATGAATCTTACTTGGAGCAGGAAATGGTGTTTATGTTTTTCAGTTCTGTTTCACGTCGTCTTGTGGCATGATCACTGAGGGAAGCATCATTAACGTGTGTTAAAAAAACGGTAACGGGTCTCTGTAAGACCCCTCAGTTCGACAACACCCTAACTGCCACCGACGCACCTTTGTTGAGCATGTTAAAAATGTACCTGTCAGTGCCTTCGACACCCATTCAACTGAGTGGTGGCTCACGGCTGCACTAGCGCCTGAGGGCAGGCAACCCCACCTGATAGGTGCCGAAAGGGTTGCTGTTGTTCGCAGTGTCGACGAGCCCGAGGGCGACGCTGCAGAGCCCCACGCTTTTACACCTTCACAGAGGAAGAATTTAGGCACCTATGAGTCAAATTTCGCAATGGCAGACAATTATGGTGTTTCGAAAAGGTGATAAGTTTTTTGCGCAATGTTTCTATGTTAAGATGTTATACTGAATATGGACAATTTCTACAGAACCCGCGAAGGTAGCCGAGAGTGCTAATGCGCTGCTTCCTGGACACGGGTAGGCGCGCCGGCCCCGGATCGAATCCGCCCGGCGGATTAACGACGAGGGCCGGTGTGCCGGCCAGCCTGGATGTGGTTTTTGGGCGGTTTTCCACATCCCACTAGGTGAATACCGGGCTGATACCAATGTTCCGCCTCTGTTACACGCGTCGCAGACATTTAAAACACGTCTGCACTATTTCACGATTTACACTAGATGCAGACAGTTGGGGTAAATTGGCTCCATCCCGGGGGGTACGGGGTGGCGGTAAGAAGGGCATCCGGCCATCCCTAAAACTAACACTGCCAAATCCGTTCTAACCACGCCGACCTGCGATCGCTGTGGGACTATGGCGTAAGCGAAAGAAAGAAAGAAAGAAAGAATGGACAATTTCTAAAGATGTAACATAAACTGAAGAATATTGTATAGTTAATTGTTTCAACTAGAGGGCCGTTAGTTAAAACTATAAAGACAGGATAGGAAAAGCTGGCAGAAAATTGTTCTTTATTATGGTACCACACGCACGCCTATAGAACAGCTGCAAGGAGAACAAAGTATCAGTTAACCGTTAGCTATTAGACTTGCGAATCCCAGTGCGGATGCAAGACTATATCTACATCTACATGGATACTCTGCAAATCACACTTAAGTGCCTGGCAGAGGGTTCATGGAACCACCTTCACAATTCTCTACTATTCCAATCTCGTATACCACTCGGAAAGAACGAACATCTATATCTTTCCGCACGAGCTATAATTTCCCTTATTTTATCGTGGTGATCGTTTATCCCTTTGTAGGTCAGTGTCAACAAAATATTTTCGCATTCGGAGGAGAAAGTTGGTGATTGGAATTTCGTGAGAAGATTCCGTCGCAACGAAAAACGCCTTTCTTTTAATGATGTTCAGCCCAAATCCAGTATAATCTCAGTGACACTCTCTCCCGTATTTCGCCATAATAGAAAACGTACTGCCCTTCTTTAAATTTTTTTCGGTGTACTCCGTCAGTTCTAACTGGTAAGAAACCCACACCGTGCAGGAGTATTCTAAAAGAGGACGGACAAGCGTAGTGTAGGCAGTCTTCTTAGTAGACCTGTTACATTTTCTATGTGTTCTGCCAATAAAATGCAGTCTTTGGTTAGCCTTCCCCATAACATTTTGTATGTGTTCCTTCCAATTTAAGTTGTTCGTAATTGTAATTCCTAGGTATGTAGTTGAATTTACGGCATTTAGATCTGATGGTTTATCGTGTAAACGAAGTTTAACGAATTCCTTTTAGCACTCATGGGGATGACCTCACACTCACCTCACACTAGCCAACATATCTACAGTTCCAAGAAATTAGAACCTCGAATAATTGTTGTACCGCACGAAAAGATGTGGAATCATTATACTGTGCTGCATGGCATCTGGTAATTGGAAGAAGAGCCATGTGTGTTAATAAATACTGAGGCTATATCTATGTGATACTCGCTGACGTCGAAGCAGAGTTACGCTTCATCTCCTCCACGCAAAGAAATGTTTTCTTAGTATTGTAAAAAAACAAATGGGATAGTATTTATTTTAATGATTTTCTTTTAGTGTGGAGCCACAGTCATATAAAACTTTTTGAAAAATGTATCAACATTTGGCTCTACAACAGGTGCTATTCGACAATCTAGATATCAGCCTTAGACCATTTATAAGTGTTACAAGTATCAAAACCACTAGACTTGAGTAGAACAAAATCATCTTCAAAATATGTATCTTCGGTTATATAAACAATTGTGACAAAAGTAAAGCGACTGTAATAGGCTAATTGCCAGTAAATTGATTCATTCCAGGTTTATATAACTGAAGATACATGTTTTGACGATGACTTGTGTTCTACTCATGTCTAATGATTTTTTACGCCTGTAACGCTTGTAAATGGCCCAAAGCTGAAATCTAGATTGTGGAATGAAACCTTTTGTCGAGTCAAATGGCGGTTATATCTTTCAAAAAAACAGTATTTATTTATTTCATTTTATTCATTTTTTTGTAAATATAGTGGCAAAACTGAATTTACTTGTGAACGAAGGCTGTTATTGACCTAAGTCAAGTCACCTCAAACAGGACCCTTGCCCGAATCCGGAAATATATCTTAACATCAAAACTGCAATGAAAAGTTATCTGATAAATCTTAGGAAAGACTATCAGGGATTATTAAATGCTTGAGAGATAACTTACTTGTTGAACAAAAGTTTCAAATGAGCTTTTGTGCAATTCTGAACTAACATTTGAATTCATAAACGTTACTTATTTATTTGAAAGTAACTTGATTGTGACAGTTCTAATAAACAATAATTCAAGGTAAATATCGAAATTTTGTTTAGTTGTTTTCGTGAGTGACTAGAATACGTTCATCCAAATGTGCTTCTGCTAGAGGAACGTCGATGTAAACAAAGTAGGTCTCTATGTTAACTTCCATGATAACTTTAGATGTTACTTCATTCACAACCGTTCAAATTGTTTTAGTAATAGTTAATGTGATGGAGCGGTCTTTTTGGTAATTAGTATCCCTCAGCAAAATACAAAATTAATACTACAGTCAAGGATTGATTCCATAGAATGGTAACGATTTAATTATGCCAAGCATGTAACCGCCACCAACAAAATTTCAAAATATATTAATAAAACGGAATTTTGAAGGTGTATACAGGGGCACATAATCTACCTTGCTATTCTAACTCGTATCTCCTTATTCATTTAAGGGGCCCCTTGACATATATGACACCACAAAAATGAGGAAACACTTATCGTTTTGAGTGAAATTATACTCGTATTAGAGAAGTCTGAGCAGCACACCGTGAGACAGGTAACTGTCAATGCTACGGCCTGCTTCCATCGAGACGAGCAAAGAACGAACAGAGAGCTGAGTGAGCAGTACCATGTGAACGATGCGTGGCAGCAAACGTTTCGTTGAAAGTCAAGAAATAACCAACAAGTAATAATTCATCACGGACGTAGGTATTCGTTAGGAACAGAATTTCGCCACGTTAACCGAAAACTATTAAATCGTTTACACGTAGGGTCTAACGGACAAGAGCGGAGGTAAGTCAAGTAGATTTACTAATTAAAATAAAACTGAATATGATACAATATTTCGCACAGAATATATTGGGTAATAGAGACCTAAATTAGCAAATGAGAGCTAGCAATGTCTATTGCAAATAACTAAGAAAACACGTGGCGGTAGTTCAAAAACTGAACAAATCGTATTGCATCACATCATCCTCAGAGCATGAAATTAACAAAATTTTTAAAGGGGCTCACGAAACGTTCCTCTAACATACACAATCTGAAACAGAATGGTTAAAGCAACTCTACCAGCACATTCAAATACCTTGATCGATTACCGAACAAGAGGACTCAAGAGAGCATGTCTGTTTACTTCCCAGTTTGCTACAAAAGTGACGAACTTAGCGTTAGACCGAAACGGTCCCTCTTTTGAACAGGGAGTGGAGAGGGGGAGCAGCTGGAGTAGGGTAATAGGGGAGGTCTCGCTTCTTCTTACCAACCACACCCCAACAACTTCCTGATCTACCATTTACCTTTGGACTTGCTCACTGTATTTCGTTTTCCGCTGTACCTCCACTCGAGGTGAAGTTGGCAAAGGCTACTCGATATTTTGATAACTCTGACCGCTGGCGAAAACATTCAAAATCCAGTTCACGCACACAATTATTCATTCATGGTTCATTATAGGAAGCATGGGTAATGGAGAGGACTTATGCAGGCGAAATAAATGAAGAAACTGGCTCATATGACCTCCACATACTGGTTATTAAATCGATGGACATAAAATCAACAGTACGAACACGTAAGATGCGTTATAAATGCGGGGTTCATGATGGACACGTTTCAATCGTCCGCTTCTTTCCAAAAAATTCCGATACTGATTTGATTCCTGGCGTGTAATAGACGCAAGCGCAGCAACTACTGTGAAATAACAACTGTAAACAACAGATGTGCAATCGACCAATCAGTTGTGAGCAGGCAGTAGTAAATAGTGCAAGTGCGACCATAGTGCGTCAACGCTATTAAGTCACTAATTGCAACGGAGCAACATCTCAAAATCAAATTTTCAAGCCATTATACAGTATGATTTTAAGAAGAGAAAAAAATGTGTGGAAGTTTGTCCCGTACGCCTTGATTCCCGAACATAAAGGACGATGCTTGGACGTTTGACTTACTTGAAGTTCAAAACACGCACAATTTTTTTGGAAAATATCAAAAAACGTGACGAGACTGATTTAATCAGTAGGACCCTACCATCAAAAGAGAAACTGCAGAAATTCATATATCGGGTCAACACACTGACCATGTAACCGACATTCAAGCCGATGTAATACGCAATTAAACCAACGTCTGAAAGAAAGACTTAGTTCCACATGAAAGTATGAACGTTCTGTGCATTGTACTCAAGGATGGGTGGGGAGGGGGGGGGGGGCTACTTGGCTAACACCTGGAGCTTTAAAGGTACCATCTTAACCTCTCTATATTTTTTTATTAATCCAGTCTCTAAGCTTTCTGGACTGATGGGACTATGTCCGAATTTGACTGGCGACCGTAATTTTACCTTGCTAGAACTCGCACCAAAAACTTCGTGTGACCTAACTAAAACGTTTCAAATTGCTATTTCTTTACACAGTCTAGTCACATTAATGAGACCACCGCCAGACATCAGAGTGAAATAACTACTCAGACGACAGGCGGCAGCACTGGTAGCGGAAGGCATACAGGGTGTATCATAATTAATGGCGTAGACGCATACAGTTGAAAGTGCACGACACTAGAAGCAAAAAAGTCTCAATAAACATAGGGTCGAAAATGCATACCTTAAGAGCTACGAGCAATTTTTCATCTTCGATACTGTGAAGCAAATCTTTTCTACTGCAAACTCTTTGCTTTCCATATTTTTGGAAATGGTAATGTGGACTAAATCAAGAAAAAAAGTCCAGTAAACGTGTGCTCTAAAATATATACCTTAAGAGCTATGAGCACGTGCTCATCTTCGCTACTTGAAAACACAACTCTTCTAATGAGCAATTGCTCGTAACTTTTAATGTACACATTTTAGAGCAAATTTTTACTGGACATTTTTTCTTGTTTTGGTCCATACTACTACTTCCCAAAATGTGGAAAGCAAAGAGTTTGCAGTAGAAGAGATTTGCTTCACAGTATCGAAGATGAAAAATTGCTCTTAGTTCTTAAGGTATGCATTTTCGACCCTACGTTTACTGAGACTTCTTTGCTTCCAGTATCGTGTACTTTCGACTGTATGCGTTTACGCCATTAATTATGATACAGCCTGTAAAAAGTGTGTCGCGGATGCGGGGAACAGTGCAGTCATCGTCGTAATGTGGAAACGGAGTGATTTATCTGACGTCCAAGTGGGTACTCGTATTGGTTTTCGGGCCAACGATGGAAACATCTCCGAAACTGCAAAGTTTGTAAACTGTTCGCGTGTCGAGTGGTTAAAGTATATTGTGCATGGCAAAATGACGCTCTCCAAAATGGCACTGAGACGACTGTGGTATACCACGGGCCATAGATGACAGGGGCGAAAGATGGCCGCGGATATGTGTAGGGGCGAACAGACGTGCAACTATTGAGCAACTGACCACCTAGATGAAGCAACCGGCTACCAACAGTTTCCGTCAATGACCAGCAAAAACTTGCTGTATTTGGGCCTACGCAGCAGGAACCTGGTCCATGCATCCATGTTGACTGCTGTTTTCAGATGACTCACGTTTTATGCTGCATCGGAAAGATGGCCACTGGCGTGTATAGCCCTACAACAATCTTCATAAGTGTCCAGGCCGGAGAAAAGAACGTTTTGTCCTGTACAATCTTTTCGTGCCATTCCCTGTGTGATGTCGTCATTCTGGAAGGCACAATGGATCAAGAAAAGTATCCATGTATCCTTGGGAACCATACCCATCCCTACATGTAGTTTTTTTTTTCCTCAGCACGATGGCATTTACCAGCAGGATAATGCAACGTGTCGCGCAGCTCGCGGTCTACGTGCGTGGTCTGAAGATCATCAGGTTGATTTTACCATTCTCTCTTTGTCACCAAACTCCCCGTCGAGAATCTGTGGGACCACCCCGATTGGGCTGCTCGCCCTGTGGAGTGCTGTATCGGTGTTGTACAATTTTGGGCAGGAGTGCAACAAAACCAGTTACTTATTATTAGGTAAAATGAGGTTTTTATTTAATCACTGCTTCTCCCGGCTAGTGATCGTTATTTTGTTAGAGAAATCTCCAACTGGAAACATGTAGTTGCCGGCCGTTGTGGCCGAGCGGTTCTAAGCGTTTCAGTATAGAGCCGCACGACCGCTACGGTCGCAGGTTCGAATCCTGCCTCGGCCATGGATGTGTGTGGTGTCCTTACGTTAGTTAGGTTCAAGTAGTTCTAAGTTCTAGGGGACTGATGACCTCATATGTACTGATGACCTCATGTGCTAAGTCCCATAGTGCTCAGAGCCATTTGAACCATTTTTTTAAACATGTAGGAATCTTGTCTGTCAAGCAGTGTAAATAGCTCTAAGTTCATACACAAAAGTGATCTTATACAACCAGCAAACAAGCTAAGTAATCTCAACTGTACAAGAGTAATGATTTTTAGCAATTTTCGGTGTTTTTGCATAATAATCTCATTACTAGTTACAGATCGTCTACGCAAATCGCCGCTACTGCTATTCGAGGTGGCAACACTTTTCTTTAAGAAAAATTGGTAGTATTCACACACAATACCACATGCGTACAACACTAATGTTTTCTGTCAAAAATATTTCATGAAAGTTTTTATCAAATAACCAGGCTTGATACATCATTAGAGGACAAAGTTTATCATGTAAGATCCTGTTTGCAGTATATTTAAAGATTATTCACAATCTAAGTGGAATTTATTACCTCTGAGTGGGTTCTGGGCCCGCAATACACAATTATTATCGCAATAATTGACCGTCAAGATTTATGTCTGTTCAAAAATTCAGTTTAAAACTGCCGCTGCAGTATTCACTAACAATGGGAGGCCACGACGTTTGGAACGCGGATTTACTGTAAACTTCGTACGCTCGTAGTACTCCATGAGGACAACAAAACGTGTAAGGAGTAGCGCGTACTTCTCAAGCATTACTGAGAAAATTGCAAGATAATTTCGGTCGTCATATATATATATATATATATATATATATATATATATATATATATATATATATATATATATGTGCGTGGCCATTTTACCATGAAGCGGCTGCACCCGAGCGGTGCCGGCACGTTAGCTCAGCGTGTTCGGTCAGAGCGTTAGCTACCCTTTCTAATAAATAAACTGAGCGAACGGATCAACGAACTGAATTAGTGTCATCGGACTTCCGCGACAAATTCAACGAACAATATAGAACAAAACGTTTTTTTTTTAATAAAAAAACGTGGGTGGCGTTCAAACCCCGTAATCACTGGATCGAGTCCTGTTCGTCTTTTTTTTATTTTCAACACAGTCATTTTCTTTACTATTTATATTACAATTGATATAATGGTAAAAGTACGTGTAATCTGATGAACTTTGATTAAATTTACAATGTTATTTGGCAATCTACTAATTTTTATTATCACAAATAATATAATATTCATAATTATCGACTAGTAAATAACCAAACACATAAAGTGATACTGAAAATGTAATACTGCGTTATGCATGGTTTGCTTCCAAATTATCGTCTGAAAGAGAGGTTTTTGAAAATATTAACGAGGTTTGTCTTTCCACGGAGAACGTCAAAAGACCTTGCGTATGCGGAAACATAGCATTTATTCAATGCAGCTGGTGCCGTTTAACTTTATGTTTTCCATGTTTTTACGAAAAATACCATCCTGCAACTTGTAATGTCGAAGGTGACGATTAATTGTTCGTCTTTCGAAAGCCGTCTGTGCCGGTCAAAACTGGGAGGTAACGAGTCGTTTCGGGCTCCTTCCAGGTATAAGGGATTTCTCAAATCACAGACAAGCATACATTTTCAGTATCACTTTATGCGTTTGGTCGTTTACTAGTCGATAGCTATGAATATTACATTATTTATGATAATAAAAATTGGTAGACTACCAAATAACATTGTAAATTTAATAAAAGTTGATCCGATTACACGTATTTTCCCCATTATATCAACTGTAATATAAATAGTAAAGAAAATGACTGTGTCGAAAATAAGAAAAAAACAACAGACGAACGGGACTCGATCCAGTGATTACGGGGCTTGAATGTTAACCACTCGGCTACCGCTTCTTCATGGTAAAAATGGCCATGCACAGGTATATATTTGACGACCTAAATTATCTTGCGATTTTCTGAATAACGCTTGAGAAGTAGCCGCTACTGCTTACACATTTTGTTGTCCTCATGGAGTACTACGAGTTTACGAAGTTTGCAGTAAATCCGCGTTCCAAACGTCGTGGCCTCCCCTTGTAAGATGGCGGCTAACATAAGACTGAGCAGTGGTAAAAAATTGCTGTTTTGCAGAGCGCGCCGCAGCGCGTAGTGTGAAGCAGTCGCCCTCCGTTCCTGGCGGTGGCGCCGCTGTGGCAATTGCAGCTTTGGTGTCTCCCTCTGGTAGGAAAGGGGAAAAGGTTGCCTGTTCACGTGCATTTCAGGGGCGTTATGAGCTCGCCTGGGTCAGTCGGAGTCAGTCTGGGAGTCGGTGCAGTCAGCTCGAAGAGTCAGTCGGAAGCCAGACACTCGCATGTTACTCAGTCGGCTATAAGTCTCAGTCGCTGTTGGGTTGTGGACTGAGTCGGGTTCGTCGTTACTCCGCTGATGGACGAGTTGGCAGGCAGGTCCGCACGGTGCAAGTACGCGCTGGGACCGTGGTCGACGCAGACGGAAGGCCGTTGGTCGATCGGTCGGCTGGTCGTCGGATGGCGACATGTGGTCTGCTGAGCACTGACACCAGTATCAGTCGGGAAGAGTTTGCAGCCAGCAACAGTCGGGTCCGAATGGTGTTAGTATTCGCCGGGACCGCTGTCGGCGAAAGCGGGCTGCCGTTGGTCGTTTCCTCGGCCGGTCGTCTTGGTCGACGACGTCTTGGATCCTCAGGATGAACACCATTCGCCGGCCGCGGTGGCCGTGCGGTTCTAGGCGCTCCAGTCCGGAGCCGCGCTGCTGCTACGGTCGCAGGTTCGAATCCTGCCTCGGGCATGGATGTGTGTGATGTCCTTAGGTTAGTTAGATTTAAGTAGTTCTAAGTTCTAGGGGACTGATGACCACGGAAGTTGAGTCCCATAGTGCTCAGAGCCATTTGAACCATTTTGAACACCATTTTCCGAGTCGAGATGTGGTTGGACCTTGTGGGTTCGTCGGAACTGAGCAGCGACGTAGTCTCCATAGCGCGAAGCCAGGCCGGGGCTTTTGGCGGCGGGCACGCACTGTTGCATGTGGAGGTGTTAGCTGCGAGAGCGACTTTTCGCTTTCCTCCGAAGCAGGATCCTCAAGTTGAGTTAAGTAGTAACTTCTTTTAAATCTCGACAGTTACGATTTGTTCGTTATTTATGGATTGTTGTTTCCTCAGCCGTTGACGCTTGTGATAACAAGTGGTGTCTATTGTTGTCTAGAACCCGCAGCCTTCTTCCGTAGTGATTCGACATTTGTGACTTGTGTTTTCTGTATTCTTTTAAATTTGTCTTGAGTGGTGTCTGATACCTTGATCTAGGTGAGGCCGAGATAGAAGATGTAGGTACCTTGGTTTACTCGACATCGGCCCATATTCTCTGTTGTTTGTGCAGTTGGAACTGACGGTTGGAAATCGGTCAGATTGTCGGTCGGAGTGCTAGTATGTCTGTGGTTCGGAGCTGCCTCTGTCATGTCTGTCGGACTCGGTGTGTTAACGAATTTAATGCTTGGAGTGTAACGGCTTAATTCCTGAAATACGTTTTTATCTTGCCTGTCATCTTGAGAGGCGGTATATGTGTAGTGTAGAGTAGAACTCGTTTGGCCAACCTTGTATAATTTTATATAAGATTGCATTTCATGGGCTTCTATTTAAATGGTCATTTTAGTATATAAAGTTGCCAACCTTCCACCGTAAGACTTTTCTTAGAAGTTAAAATCAAGTTGCACCTTCGGTGGCAAGTTAATCTTTCGATTTTAGTGTTTTGTACCATTTCTATCCCTCCTACGGGGTGCATAGTTTGTGTGCTTGTGTGAATTGTTAAAACTTTTAGTTTAAAGTAATCTGGTGTGTTGCAGATTTGCACCAGTGTAGTCTTTCAGATGTTGTTGTGAGCGGTCGTGACTACGGCTGTGTCAAAAGGGAGCGACAAGGTTCTCAGCCCGAAAGCTCAAACAGTCAAAAATTTGTTTCTTTCTGCCTCTGAATAAATTGTAACTTTATATTTAGAGGGTGCTTTCTGATTATAAGCCGGCCAGGGTGGCCGAGAGGTTCTAGGCGCTACAGTCTGGAACCGCGCGACTACTACGGTCGCAAGTTCGAATCCTGCCTCGGGCATGGATGTGTGTAATGTCCTTAGGTTAGTTAGGTTTAATTAGTTCTTAGTTCTAGGGGACTGATGACCTCAGAAGTTAAGTCGCGTAGTGCTCAGAGCCATTTACAGACCTCTGTGACACGAGACATCAATCACATCCGATCAGTACAACAGTTCGAACAAGAAGAAGGATTATTCTAGAAGAATCATAGATAACAAAAGATGGAGATTTTCATTATCTTTTTCCATAAGTATTGTCTGAGATACAAGTTTTTACAGAATATTAAATTATGTCATTGACAATAATTATTTAGTATTTTAGTAACGATGAAGTCCTTTTTATTATTAATATCACGAGATTGTTCATTCAGATTCCACTCACATTGATGTCGTAAATATTTTTCTCTATAAAATATATACGTGGATATTTCAGCGCCATGAGTGCTCAACCGAAAAACCTTGCGCAGGTAGTCACAGCACTGGAGTCAGCATGCCTCTACATCCTTCCATAATCTCACTGACTCTGATAGTGCACGTCTGCGCTGCAAAGCGTGGTGATTGAGGCTTGTGACAGGTGGTCACTTTAATGTGACTGGACCGTGCAGTGATGGCTATGGTATGTGTCGGAGACGATTGTATAAGCACACTAGTGGTTATAAGGGCTAAGTAAACATTCAGTAAAATAATAATATAGTTGTGCGCTGATGTTGTATGTTCAAATGTGTGTGAAATCTTGTGGGACTTAACTGCTAAGGTCATCAGTCCCTAAGGTTGCACACTACTTAACCTAAATTATCCTAAGGACAAACACACACACACATGCCCGAGGGTGGACTCGAACCTCCGCTGATGTTGTAATACGTTGATTAAAATTTTACCCTGATCCTAGGTTACTTTCAATGAAGAACAAGTGAGATTAATGATGTGAGTACATGACAGGTAAGTCTAACATATGGAGACGGGCCCAGGACAATAGTGTGACGAGAGGGGTAGGCACGGGTTCCTCCAGAACGAACACAACACGAGAAGATCGTGGTATTGCTTGAGTGGTTCTGACAATTAGATGTATAATTAAAAGTAAAGTCCGTACGAACAGGTTTTGGAAGACCGTACGGTACCGATCGAGCGCCGTGTCATCCTCAGTCGACAGGCGTCAATGGATGTGGATGTGGAGAGGCATGTGGTCAGCACGCCGCTCTCTTGGCCGTTTCAGTTTTCGTGATCGGAGCCGCTATTTCTCAGTTAAATAGCTCCCCTGTTGGTCTCACAAGGGCTGAGTGCACCCTGCTTGCCAACAGCGCTCGGCAGATCTGTAAGGGCACCCATAAAAGTGTTAGCCAAGCCCGACAGCACTTAACTTCAGTGATCTGACAGGAACCGGTGTGTCCACTGCGGCAAGGCCTTTGGCAGATCTATGGCCGAACCTGAAATGTGGACAGAGGTTACAGACGTTACTACAAGCTGATATTTCGAGTTTCCGAGCGTAATGAACCACTGACACCACAGACTGGCAAGGTATAAAGCTGAAATGTCAGCAATCTGACTGAGGCCAATTACGTGATCCTCCAGCCCATATTGCATGAGTGGAAGTACATCGAGGTGGCAATTGAGATGGCAACTGTCATGGGATACCTCCTAACATCGAGTCGGACCTACTTTTGTCCATTGTAGTGCAGCAGCTCCATTTGGCAAGGACTCAACAAATCGTTGACAGTCCGGTGCAGAAATAATGACCCATGCCGCGTCTATAGCCGTCCATACTTGCGAAAGTGTTGCGAGTGAAGGATTTTGCGCACGAACTGACCTCTCTATTATGTCCCATAAGTGTTCTATGTGCTTAATGTCCGTCGACCTGGATGGCCAGATCATTCGCTCGAATTGTCAAACCAATTGCGAACACTTGTAGTCTGGTGACATGGCATATTGTCATCCACAAAATTTCTATCTTCGACTGGCTGCAGATGGTGTTCAAGCCGCCGAAAATAGCCATTTGCAGTCCCTGATACGTTCAGTTTAATCAGCGAAGCACGCTCACTCCATGTAAACACAGACCACACCATTATGGAGGCACCACCAGCTTGCAGAGTGCCTTGTTGACAACTTGGGTCCCAGGCTTCGTTGGATCTGCACCACACTCGAAACATACCAACAGCTCTTACCAACTCAAATCGGGATTCATTTGACCAGACCACGGTTCTCCAGTCGTGTAGAATTTGCTGATATGGTCACGAGTTTAGGTGAGGCGCTGCAGGCGATGTCGTGCAGGTTAGCAAAGGCATTCGCATCGGTCTGTCTGCTGTCATAACTGATTCACGCCCAATTTCGCAAGACTGTCCTAGCTTATACGTTCGTCGTACGTCCCATTCTGATTTCTACGCTTATTTTACGCAGTGTTGCTTCTGTATTAGCACTAACACCTCTACGCAAATGCCGTGCGGGGTAGCTGCGCGGTCTTGGGCGCCTTGTCACGGTTCACGTGACTCCCCTCGTCGAAGGTTCGAGTCCTCCCTCGGGCATGGTTGTGCGTGTGTTGTCCTTAGGGTAAGTCAGTTTAAGTGAGATTAAGTAGTGTGTAAGCCTAGGGACCGATCACCTCAGCAGTTTGGTCCCATAGGAACTTAACACAAATTTCCAAATTTCTACGCAAACGCCGCTGCTGTCTGCGTTGTCCATCGCGAGAGGTTGTAACGCCGGAAATGCATATCTTCCTATTTCCATCGATTGTAGTATAAAGTTTTTCCTTATTTTGTTACCTGAAGATATGACATTTCTGTGTCTTTATATACTGTAATTGTTTTGTGTATATATATGCATTTATGTCGATGTATAATTGGTTTGTTTTGTAAGTATTATTTGTATTTTTACGCTGGGTCTTGCCCTAGGGAAAACTATGCTATCGAACGACTACATCGATAGGTCGTGTGGAGAACCAAAGTGTTTAGGATCTTTGGTAGTGTTAACTCTGCCGCATGGAGCGCGGGCAGAGGGAGTCTGGGTGCAGTAGAGCGGTGGAGCAGGTGTGTTGTGTGACGCTCCCGCGAGTTGCCGCGCTTTCGGAGTTTGGCAGGATGTAATTGCGCTCGTCTTGCTATGATAGTTTCTGACACGGTGTCGTGGACGGGAAGCATTAGCCGGCGCACATCAAGAGCCCGTTTCGCCTAGTGACCGTGTTGAGAAGAAGGTGCGCCAACATCCAGCTTCTGCAACAGCGAATGCCGACAATGAGTGACTGTCGCCGCCTCCTCGATCGACGACTTCAAACCTTCAATCAACCAACAAGGAAGACTGGAAGCACGTTAAGTTTTAGAACTGTATGGCAGACCTCAGCTTTTCAAACTGTTCAATTTGCCTCAAAAAATTACAGCAAAGTAGCATGAACCTTTGTTGCTCATTGTCCCAATTGCATTACCAAGCAGGGTCCCTTCCTTTTCCGGAATGAACCCGAGTGCCGTTGAAATTCAAACGCCAGCATTAAAGTAATGTCATTCCATTTTACTGCTTTAATTTCAAAGTTCAGTTAAAGTATTCATACCTGGCTACAATATTTAGATTACACAAGCACAAATTAAGAGTGCGAGTTTTGTTACCATATTTTAGCTTACCTGTGGCTGCAGCTCAGCTTGGTTCGTACTAAATTTTACTATTGTTAATTGTTCAGAATCACTTAATCCAAGTTAAAAGATAGATCTCTTATTTCTAAATTGCGTAGATTCAAGTAGCTTTTGAAATGATTATTGAGATAGCCCAAGGCTAACATTATTTTATTGAATTTCGTAGTGCTTCAGAAACAAAGTTCACTATTAATTTCAGTCACTAAATTAACTTTCAATTCTCCGGTTTTATTAATTCTTTAGCTAAATTAAGTCAGAGTGTAGCGAAATTTATTACTTCTGACAAACATTCAGTTTTCACACAACACGTGTCAACCTTCAGTTGCCACGCTTTTAGTGCTAATTATATGTGCATTAATCTTTCATTTTCATTTATTGTAGTAGTTGTCCATAGGACTGGCGACCGTAATTTTCCCCAAATCTCAAATATCAAATTAACGCCAGTTAATTGTTAACGTAACGACCGCACATTTACTTCCTTTATTAATTTTACCCTTTTCTCAAAATTAATTTCATTTGCATTTTTCCTTTCATTTAGATGTAACCCTCTCCTCCCTCTTTACCGACAAATTAACTTCGGTGACGATTGCTTTTCCCAAATTTCGATTAGGTGCACGCGGTTTAATTTTTTACTGTCATTTAGGTCGATAAGTGAGGGGGAGGTTACAAGGTAACGTCTGAAATTTGGTGTTCTCGGCACACTCTTGATACTGTGGGTAGCGGAACACTGACTCCCTTAACGATCTGCGAAGTAGAATGTCCCATGCGTCTAAATCCAACTGCCATTCTGCGTTCAAAGACTGTTAACTCCCGCATTGCGGCCATATACACGTCGGAAACATTTTTACAAGTATTTCCTGAGTACAAATAACAGCGCCGTCAATACAGCCCTGTTTTATACCTTGTGTAGCGACACTACCGCCATCTGTATATGTGCATATCTGTGTCCCATGACTTTTGTCACCGTAGTGTAAAAGTTGATGGGTTAGGACTCAACTGAAGGAAAAGTGAACAATGCGGTAGAATCGCGTTACAGTATCAGTCTCTTTAGTTCGTCACCACCACACAAGTCAGTCACAAAGCGCCCGGATATGTTAAATTCAGTGCCAGACCTCACGGACATCCCGTAAGTCATAAAAAGTGATGGCGAGTGGCCCTGGACGGATGACATTATTTGGGTTGGATCTAAAGCGCCGAGGGAATAACAACTGAAATATCTGAAAGCAGAGAACAAACGTCTCCCGAACGGAATTCTGTGCATTTGTTCTGTCGAATTCTGTTAAGAGAAAACCAATTTTGCTGCTGTGGAACGAAATTCAGTTACAAGGCAGAAATTTTTTCTCGATCTAGTAGCCCTCAAACAACTTTCGCGGCTAACGAAATCCACGCGGTGTTGGCGTACGCAACGGTTTCGTCCCGTTAGCTGCCGGCGGACAACTAAATCTGGGCGACAGATTGCCAATTCAACTTTCCGCCGGCCGTGGCGCTTGGCGCGTCCAGTCCCCCGGCTGCCGCGGGCCCGCAGATGGTCCTGCCTGCCGCCTCAGCCCCCCCCCCCCCCCCCGCCCCATCCCATGGGCTGGCTTGACCCCCCGGCGTGCCGCACCCGCGGGCAGGAGCTGCTGCGTGTTGTGCGCACACGCGCCGCCACGCCCCGCATCTGCAGTCTGGGCGAGCCCGCAAGACGTGCCGGCCTTGTAAATGTGCGCTAAAAGGCCGCCGGCTCAGCGCTCGCCATAGATTTTAACCGCTCCACTCTCCCGCCTGCTCCACGTCCACAAACGCAACCCGGGAGGGCCGAACTCGTAACATGGTCCGCACTAAGTTCCTCGATCTTCAGCCAGTGTGCTCACTCTGATCAACAGACAGTGTCACTTCCCATATTACTACCCTCCTCTTATTCCTTCCGTGACGTCGTCCTCTACGAGGGGTCGTCATCGTAAGGTTTTAATTATCATCTCGAAAAAAACTTCGTGGTGGAGCTAGTTCTTCTCGAAATATTCACCTTTCAATGTCACACAATTCTTCCAAATGATGGATGACTTGGCGGAGACCTTGGCTGTAGAAGTATGCATTTAGGAAGTGAGGGCTCGGGCGGCTTGCCGGCGAATAGCAAAGGTCCAAACTTTGAGTCTCGAACCGGTAGACAGTGTTAATCTTGTAACGTCCGCTTACAAAAATAATAAAAATGACTGTGCTGGTAAACTACGTTATTTGATTTTCAAACAGCTGAGCAAAACTGAACGTACTCAGACATTTCTCTCTTTACTTATTCTGATCAACACCAAACTGACACACAATATTTTTAACGCAATGCAATCTAACTTTCAATCATCCCCACAAAAGAATGGCACTGACTAACAATAACCTATACCTTTCATGAATCACTCACCTCATAAAAATCTTCGTTACACGAACTACTGTAATACAGCGACCGCCAATACTGCCAGCTAAATAAAATATTCTAACTACTGAAGGCACTAACTACTGATAGGCATAGTTAGCAAATGAAAGATTTTGATAGAGAACAAACAATGTATTTACCTTAGTAGTGTTGAAAAGTCATAATATATATATATATATATATTAGTTCATGACATCCAGTCTTACAAATTTCTTTTTTCCGACAGACCCACGTCCAGATCGTCCGCTCTCAAAACTCTGGCATCTCTCTCCCCACATCCACCACTGCTGGCGGCTCACCTCCAACTGCGTAGAGTTGTGGCGATTCGTGAATGAGTCGTTCATTCGAACGAATCTAAATAAAGAATCGTAAGAATCGAATCGTGATACGTACGAATCGTCGTTCAAAAGAATCGTAAGAACGATTGCGTGTTTCCGAGTCGTGACGATTCCAAGTTCCAACGATCACACGATGCACGGGTGATTGTCCTCACGCGAATATGCGTATCCACACTAGATGACAATACCATGCGAAAGTCTTAGGGAAGCATCTCATTTCTTGTGAAGCCGTTCATTTTAATTAAATTTTCTAGAGTGCTTAAAGTTCATATTTATTAGGTAGTCGTTATATTTTTAATTGTCATTTTTTATTGAGTAATTGTTCTCTCATATAGCTATCACCGAGTTATGCTACAGTATTAGTGTTCTGACTTATGATCTCAACTATTCGTTTTATTTTATGGCACATAAGTTGCACAAGCATATATTTATCTAAATTTACATTTATACAGCATTTCGCCCATGGACGACCCATTGTTACTCGAGTTGCTGGCCTGTAACCCTTAAGATTAAGGCAGGATGGCGACGACGAAAAACCAGACGTTGTTGGGTTAAACTATGACTGGGAAGAAGGGACGAAGGCAGACGTGATGTGGCTCATTTCATACTATCAATGAAGAAGTTAAGTCCACACAGTTTATTCATTCATTTCGTGATCGGACCATCTCACCGACTTTCCTGGCGTACTAAAATAAAACAAAATATGCAATCAAATCAAACGTGACCTTTCGTCAATTTTAAGACATTACCCATACAATCTAGATATAGTAGGGGTCAGTGAAGTGAAGTGGAAGGAAGACAAGGATTTCTGGTCAGATGAGTATCGGGTACTATCAACAGCAGCAGAAAATGGTATAACAGGTGTAGGATTCGTTATGAATAGGAAGGTAGGGCAGAGGGTGTGTTACTGTGAACAGTTCAGTGACCGGGTTGTTCTAATCAGAATCGACAACAGACCAACACCGACAACGATAGTTCATGTATACATGCCGACGTCGCAAGCTGAAGATGAAGAGATAGAGAAAGTGTATGAGGATATTGAAAGGGTAATGCAGTATGTAAAGGGGGACGAAAATCTAATAGTCATGGGCGACTGGAATGCAGTTGTAGGGGAAGGAGTAGAAGAAAAGGTTACAGGTGAATATGGGCTTGGGACAAGGAATGAAAGAGGAGAAAGACTACTTGAGTCCTGTAACAAGTTTCAGCTAGTAATAGCGAATACCCCGTTCAAGAATCACAAGAAGAGGAGGTATACTTGGAAAAGGCCGGGAGATACGGGAAGATTTCAATTAGATTACATCATGGTCAGACAGAGATTCCGAAATCAGATACTGGATTGTAAGGCGTACCCAGGAGCAGATATAGACTTAGATCACAATATAGTAGTGATAAAGAGTAGACTGAAGTTCAAGACATTAGTCAGGAAGAATCAATACGCAAAGAAGTGGGATACGGAAGTACTAAGGAATGACGAGATACGTTTGAAGTTCTCTAACGCTATAGATACAGCAATAAGGAATAGCGCAGTAGGCAGTACAGTTGAAGAGGAATGGACATCTGTAAAAAGGGCCATCACAGAAGTTGGGAAGGAAAACATAGGTACAAAGAAGGTAGCTGCGAAGAAACCATGGGTAACAGAAGAAATATTTCAGTTGATTGATGAAAGGAGGAAGTACAAACATGTTCCTGGAAAATCTGGAATACAGAAATAGAAGTCGCTGAGAAATGAAATAAATAGGAAGTGCAGAGAAGCTAAGACGAAATGGCTGCAGGAAAAATGTGAAGAAATCGAAAAAGATATGATTGTCGGAAGGACAGACTCAGCATACAGGAAAGTCAAAACAACCTTTGGTGACATTAAAAGCAACGGTGGTAACATTAAGAGTGCAACGGGAATTCCACTGTTAAATGCAGAGGAGAGAGCAGATAGGTGGAAAGAATACATTGAAAGCCTCTATGAGGGTGAAGATTTGTCTGATGTGATAGAAGAAGAAACAGTAGTCGATTTTAGCGTTCTCGCTTCCCACGCCCGGGTTCCCGGGTTCGATTCCCGGCGGGGTCAGGGATTTTCTCTGCCTCGTGATGGCTGGGTGTTGTGTGATGTCCTTAGGTTAGTTAGGTTTAAGTAGTTCTAAGTTCTAGCGGACTGATGACCATAGATGTTAAGTCCCATAGTGCTCAGAGCCATTTGAACCGTTTGAGTAGTCGATTTAGAAGAGATAGGGGATCCAGTATTAGAATCGGAATTTAAAAGAGCTTTGGAGGACTTACGGTCAAATAAGGCAGAAGGGATAGATAACATTCCATCAGAATTTCTAAAATCATTGGGGGAAGTGTCAACAAAACGACTATTCACGTTGGTGCGTAGAATATATGAGTCTGGCGATATATCATCTGACTTTCGGAAAAGCATCATCCACACAATTCCGAAGACGGCATGATCTGATAAGTGCGAGAATTATCGCACAATCAGCTTAACAGCTCATGCATCGAAGCTGCTTACAAGAATAATATACAGAAGAATGGAAAAGAAAATTGAGAATGCGCGAGGTGACGATCAGTTTGGCTTTAGGAAAAGTAAAGGGACGAGAGAGGCAATTCTGACGTTACGGCTAATAATGGAAGCAAGGCTAAAGAAAAATCAAGACACTTTCATAGGATTTGTCGACCTGGAAAAAGCGTTCGACAATATAAAATGGTGCAGGCTGTTCGAGATTCTGAAAAAAGTAGGGGTAAGCTATAGGGAGAGACGGGTAATATACAATATGTACAGCAACCAAGAGGGAATAATAAGAGTGGGCGATCAAGAACGAAGTGCTCGTATTAAGAAGGGTGTAAGACAAGGCTGTAGCCTTCCGCCCCTACTCTTCAATCTGTACATCGTGGAAGCAATGATGGAAATAAAAGAAAGGTTCAGGAGTGGAATTAAAATACAAGGTGGAAGGATATCAATGATACGATTCGCTGATGACATTGCTATCCTGAGTGAAAGTGAAGAAGAATTAAATGATCTGCTGAACGGAATGAACAGTCTAATGAGTACACAGTATGGTTTGAGAGTAAATCGGAGAAAGACGAAGGTAATGAGAAGTAGTAGAAATGAGAACAGCGAGAAACTTAACATCAGGATTGATGGTCACGAAGTCAATGAAGTTAAGGAATTCTGCTACCTAGGCAGTAAAATAACCAATGACGGACGGAGCAAGGAGGACATCAAAAGCAGGCTCGCTATGGCAAAAAAGGCATTTCTGGCCAAGAGAAGTCTACTAATATCAAATACCGGCCTTAATTTGAGGAAGAAATTTCTGAGGATGTACGTCTGGAGTACAGCATTGTATGGTAGTGAAACATGGACTGAGGGAAAACCGGAACAGAAGAGAATCGAAGCATTTGAGATGTGGTGCTACAGACGAATGTTGAAAATTAGGTGGACTGATAAGGTAAGGAATGAGGAGGTTCTACGCAGAATCGGAGAGGAAAGGAATATGTGGAAAACACTGATAAGGAGCAGGGGCAGGATGATAGGACATCTGCTAAGACATGAGGGAATGTCTCCATGGTACTAGAGGGAGCTGTAGAGGGCAAAAACTGTAGAGGAAGACAGAGACTGGAATAAGTCAAGCAAATAATTGAGGACGTAGGTTGCAAGTGCTACTCTGAGATGAAGAGGTTAGCACAGGAAAGCAATTCGTGGCGGGCCGCATCAAACCAGTCAGTAAACTGATGACCAAAAAAAAAGCCCATACAAATCGAAAATGACGTTTGTAAAGTCATATGCATGATTACTCAGAAATAAACGATTGGTGGCGTATCTTCTCATGATCCACTGTACCGTGAGAGGAATATTAAAGTTTAGTGAAGTAATGTCGCTGTATACGATTGAATCCTACTGTTTAGAAGTATGTCGTCTTCTCACGTAAATAGTAATGACAGCGGAAAGTTCTCACACAAATTAAAAACAAAATACCTATGCTTTGTATTTAGAAGAAATGAAAGTTAAGTTAAATTTGCTGTGTGGGAGGGCTGTCAGCTGCGTTATGAATTACCGTACAAGGGTGATGTGGACTTGGAAAGAGATCTTTGCACAAACGAACATTGGATGATATGAGCCAAACCTCGTCTGCCTCACTGATAGATTTTGTTCCTATAAAACAGACGTCTGTAGTTGGAAACGTTCAAGCCACACAACCAAACTGGCATACCATGTAATTTTGCATCACCTTTCGCACAAATCAACTCCTCTTTCCTGGCATACTGAAATAAAACAATAGATGCAATCAAATCAAACGTGACCTTTCATCAATTAAGGCATTACACGTATAAATCGACAATCACACTTGTAACGTCATATGCATGTTGACCCATAAATAAACTATTTCTGGCATATCTTATCATGACACAGTTCGATTCTAACCCCATTGACAATTCCAGACATGTGCTGCCATCTGTGATTAAGATGTAGAACTTTTTGCATTCCGTAAGAATCGTGCCATCGCAGACTAGAATGAATCGTGCAATAATCGTGAACGAATCGTAGGAATCGATTCGCAATGTGAGATTGAATCGTAGGAATCGAATCGAGAAAAAGAATCGTGTTGCCCAACTCTACAACTGCGCAACGCTACGCGCTGTTCACATCCAACAGCCCAACACTACACAAGCGAATATTCCAACAATGAGTCCAACCAGCCACAGACTGCACACAGCACAATCAGTGATTTTCATACAGAGCGCTACGTGGCGTTACCAACATAAAAACCTAAACAGCCTACTTACAATCTGCCAGGAAGTCTCTGTTCAAAACACAACGGTGTGAGCGTGGCTTTCTCCTAAACATCCGTCCAAGACTGCAGGTAAATAATATAAATCGTTCCAAGGGGATGATACATTTTCTGTTAGAAAATGGTACTTATGTGCATTCAACAAGGTTAGGACGCAGACTTGCAGCTAGGGACTGGCAGGAATTTGTATATGGTATGGATGTAAGAAACGGAGCAAAGAAACCCGAATTAAATCTTAAGAATTGATTATTGTTTATGGGAAATACTGTTTAGCTCTTTTCCAGATTTTCTTGCCGAACGTGCAAGTGTGGACATGCTCAGTGGGCGAAGACCTCAAATTAGTTTCTGTAAACGAGTGCTTAGTTGCACTGTGGGTTTAAGTGAACGAGAGGGGCTTCTCGAACATTAATTGACAGGAGTTAATTATATTTTTTCTGTGAATATTTCAGTGTGGTGTCTTTGTGCGACATTTTTCCCTGCTGACAATGAACTTTATTTCTGCTTTTTTGTGAAGATTGTCAGCTAGGAGGCAGCTGGTGTCAGTTACATATTCCAGTCTAGTAGTCGGATATCAGAATTCTTTCGATAGCACTTAGACAGCAACAGGGTTTTTATTTACGAGTATTAACTTTGAAGTAGTGAAAAGTTTAATTTTGCCTCGCAGGTAAATGCGGTTCTAGCAACTATTACATACAGTGAGCAAGTGCAGTAGTGCAGAGTATCAATCCGGGTGCGTCAATAAACGTTTCCGAGCAAGTCAAAGTAGCAGTACGACGTGCAGTTGATCTCGTGCGACGCGCCTCGGAAACAGTGTGCGGATTCTGGCCGTGGTCGCCAGTGGATTTTCGCCTGACGCTACGAAAGATCCAAGGACACTAGAAATGAACGGGTCAACAGTACATCGCCATAGTACATTTTGCCCTAAATCTTTTACCATGCGTCCTATAGCGTAGAGATTACAGTAGTATTAATATCTGTACAAAAATAGTCACACATCTCAGCCACTAAATGCGAGAACTGATCAAAAGTATGTGGATACCTACTAGTTGAGATTAATATGGGATGACTTCACCCTTCGTCTTTGCGACTGCTTCAGCTCTGTTAGGGACACTATAAGTGATGTGTCTGATTGTCTGTAGAGGAATGACAGCCCATTCTTCCTTATGAGTCAGAAGCAGCGAAGGTAGTGATGTTGAAGTTGTGGTCTGGTGCGAAGTCGACGGTCTAACTCATCCCAAAGGCTTTCCATTGTACTCCGTTCGGCACTCTGTGCAGGACAGTCCATTTGAGGAATGTTATTGTCGTTAAATGTACGAAGCACACTCTGCTGCAATATCTGTTCACATCGTTCTCCACTCAGTGTTTTCCTAAAGTACACCCTGTCCACGAAAACACACACATAACGTAACACTGTGTCATCCGTAGCTCACTGTTGGCACATCACATGGTGGCAGGAAACGTTCTTGAGCTGTGACAACAAGTGTCTTGGTCTGAATATCAGAGAGTCTCGCAGTGATTGCACTCTGGGGCGTTTTATCTGTGGCCGAGGCTGAAGCACAGCTGCGTTGGCTCGTTCGGGCTCTCAGTCTGGAGTCAGCCTGAGACGAGGAAGGACCGCTGGAGTGCCTTGGGTAGCAGCCAGCTTGTGTATTGGAGCTGTCGCCGCGACCATGAGTCTTACCCTCCGAGTGCAGACTGTTGTTTTGCAAGCTTTCTGTAAAAAAATTGTCTTTATGTGAGAAAATTGAATATACTGGTTTCAAACACTTAATCCTCATGTAACGTGTATTTTTGGTATCTTATTCAGTTGCTGAGCTAAACTGACTGTTGGTTGCCATGTGTTTGCATGTGAAGAATGTCGTGAAACAGAACTTCAAACTTCATGAAATGCAAAATTTGAAATAAAGAGATGAAACCTAATTAAATGCCAAAAGAAACTAACTGTGTGCTCAATGAAAACTACTGTATATAACTAAAACTCAGTACCGAAGCACATTACGAACGCTGCGTGATATGAAGTGCAATGTTTGACTCTGAATATCCACAACAATAAGTTACTGCTCTACTCGCAAGAAAATAACTATTTGTAATTACCAGTAATGTCCACTGAAAATTAGTCTAGTTGCTAACACGCCATCTTACAATGCTGACTACATATTGTTTGCACAAGAAAGCAAGGTGAGATCTGCCCTGCAATAAAGTGACTTACCTCTTACCCAGCAGGCTGTTATTGTGTCCGGAGTACTGACGATTTCGAAAGCAAATGAAAATCAACAGATGCACCAGCTAAAGATGTATAATCTACTCTAAATTTGCTTGTCAGAAACAGTCTATGGCTTGGCATGGCGTAAGGTGCAATGCACACACGACAAAAAATTCACACCTTTACTATGCATCATGGGGGTGAGTTTTACTCTAAAGAAAATCGTTCTTGAGAAATCAGACTCGGATTATTGAGGAAAAAACAGCATTACATAAGAAAATCCCGACAATATAAAAATTCTCCCGTTACAGAAATCACAAACATACCTTTAAAATTCCTCCAAAATTTTCTCCACCAGTACGAAATACAACAAATTATTATAAATGAGTTTTCATCTCCATAATAAAGCATTTGACTGGCAAGTCAAACACAGATAAAACGAAACACAGAGACAAAGATCTTATTAGCTGTTCAAGCAACGCGCTCATTCATCTTTGTCCCAGTACCGTAAAAGTGAATTATTTACAACAGCAGGAAACTTATAAATGGCTTGGTTCAAATGGCTCTGAGCACTATGGGACTTAACATCTGTGGTCATCAGTCCCCTAGAACTTAGAACTACTTAAACCTAACTAACCTAAGGACATCACACACATCCATGCCCGAGGCAGGATTCGAACCTGCGACCGTAGCAGTCGCGGGAAACTTATACTCATGTTAAAAAAAAAAAGACAGAACGCATTGAAAGACTGAAGATAGGACTTTCATATTCACAGGACATGTACATTAGTACGTTCTGCAGAAATGATTAGCATTTCAGTCACCTGGGTTCAGCAAGTGTCCTGTTGCCCACTAGGCACAGGGACCGCCATGGGCCCTGATAACTTGTTCCACGCCTATCGGCATCGAAGCGTATAAGTTACGAATGGCGTCCTGTGATCTAGCTATCCACGCTGCATTCACCTGGTTCCAAAGTTTATTTTTGGTGATTAGCATTGGACCACAGCGCTGCACGTGTCGTTTCTCCACACCCCATAAATTTTCGATTGACGACAAGTACGGTGATCTGTTGGGCAAGTGCAACAGGCTGACACCGCATCCTGTGGCACCAAGAAGGAACGTGAGACCTTAACTTTTCCCGGCGAATCGAATGTTCAAATAACTTACGGGTTATCTGCCGGGTGACGTCGTCAAACACCGCCGATATTTCGACAGGCGCACACCCTGCCATTTTCAAGGCACAAATGCAAGGAAGAAAAAATGTGCAAACAAATTTAATACCTCGGTTCACAGTGGAGAAACAAGGAAGACACCACACACAGAACAAGTGTCAACACAACCAAAGGTAACCAACATCAGAAATATCGATAGTTACTATTAATCAACAGGTGCTGTCCCTCTGTTTTTGGTGAGAGACAAAGCCGGATTCTAAGCAGCATTTAAACAAAATCCACCATCTCTGTTAATAAGGTTACTTGATAGTCTGATTTCAACAGCTTCCTTAATAACACTATCCCAATAGCTGGACGTGCAAGCCAGAATCTCCGTGTTGTTGTATTCCATAGGATGACTGGTGTGAAGGCAATGTTCTGCAATAGCGGATTTGCTCGGCTGTTGTAAGCGTATGTGACGCTTATGTTCAATACACCGGTCCTCCCCAGTCCTGATTGTCTGACCAATATATGACATGTCAGAACTGCAAGGAATACGATAGACCCCAGCCTTACGCAAACCAAGATCTTCTTTTACGGATGCCAACAGGGCCTTAATCTTAGAAGGTGGTCGAAAAACACATTTCACATCATATTTCCGCAAAATACGGCCAATCCTGATGGAAATGCTTCCTGCGTAAGGCAAAAAGGCCGTAGGCTTAGGTGCTACTTCGTTGCTATCGTCACTCACCCGTTGCACAGGAGGCTGATGGCGCAACGCATATTTGATCTGCCTCTCACTATAACTATTCTGACGAAAGGTGACTTCGAGATGTGCTAGCTCAGCTGCCAAACTTTCAGGGTCTGAGATAACGTGGGCCCTGTGAACCAAGGTGCGAAGTACCCATTCACGCTGAGCTGGATGGTGACAACTATCAGCTCGCAGATACAAGTCAATGTGGGTGGGCTTCCTATAAACAGAATGTCCCAACGTACCATCAGTCTTCCTTTTGACCAACACATCAAGGAAAGGAAGGCATCCATTCTTTTCCTCCTCCATAGTGAACTGAATATTCGGGTGGATTGAATTCAGATGTTCCAAAAACCGGTTTAAATTCTCACTACCATGAGGCCAAACAACAAAAGTATCGTCTACATATCTGAAAAAACACGCAGGTTTCAAGGTCGCTGACTCCAATGCACGTTCCTCAAAGTCCTCCATAAACAAATTGGCCACAATAGGTGACAACGGGCTTCCCATTGCAACTCCATCAGTCTGTTCGTAGTTCTGACCATTGAATAAAAAGTAAGTGGAAGTCAGCACATGTCGAAACAAATTTGGTAACTCGACACCAAACTTAACCTCAATTAGCTGCAACGAATCAGAGAGAGGAACGCGAGTGAAAAGAGAAACCACATCAAAACTGACTAAAATATCAGAGTCATTCAAACGCAATCCCTGCAATCGACGTAAGAAATCTGCAGAGTTCTTAATGTGGTGTTCACACCTACCTACTAGTGGGCTCAACAAACTAGCAAGATGTTTAGCTACACGATATGTCGGAGCACCAATATTAGAAACAATAGGCATCAACGGGACAGCCTGTTTATGGACCTTTGGGAGGCCATATAATCTAGGTGGTGCAGCACAGTAAGAATTAAGACTCTTGATAGTCTCCTGTGACAAAGAACTTTTCTTCCAGAAAGTAGACACTGCATCTTTTGAATGTAATCGTGCTTATTCAACAAAACGGTGGCGTTACCCTTGTCCGCAGGTAAAACAACAATATCAGGATCCATTCTTAGTGAACGTAAAGCAGCCGCCTCAGCTGCTGTAATGTTACACAATTTCTGTCTAGCATATTTCTGCACATCTGTCAAAGGTAGACGGACAAGTGGATCACACGCAAGTAACCCGTGCCGTGATAAACGGCAACGGACTGTCACTCCTGATAGTGTACGATGTGTTACACTGTTCCACTGTTGTGCCGGAGCCGAGAAGGACGCAGATCTGTCCTGCAGTGCCATTCGAATGAGGTGTAGATTTTCTCGTGGGGTGGTCTGGGTGGTGCGACCTGAAGCATCTCGTCATATTCTAAGACCTTTCGTGAACCATTCTGCACACACCCGTTGCAATGTCGAAACACTTCGTCCCACATGAGCAGCAATTTCCTCGATGGATGCATCACATTCTCTCACGCCAATAAGGCGCCCTTGATAGAACGGTCAGCGCATACGTCTGCGAGGCATCCTGCACGTCTGCTCAGATCAGACTGATCTAGTACCTTCGGTTTACAGCGACCACGAGAGCCGCAGGCACATCTTACCGGTATGTGGTGTTGCGCCGCGATATCGATGTTGACCTTGAATCCGTGGGCTGACATGGTTTAAATGCTAATCATTTCTGGGGATCATACTAAGGTACACTACTGGCCATTCAAATTCCTACACCAAGAAGAAATGCAGATGATAAACGGGTATTCATTGGACACATATATTATACTAGAACTGACATGTGATTACATTTTCACGCAATTTGGGTCCATAGATCCTGAGAAATCAGTACCCAGAACAACCACCTCTGGCCGTAATAATGGTCTTGCTACGCCTGGGCATTGAGTCAAACAAAGCTTGGATGGCGTGTACAGGTACAGCTGCCTATGCAGCTTCAATACGATACCACAGTTCATCAAGAGTAGTGACTGGCGTATTGTGAAGAGCCAGTTTCTCGCCCATTAAAACTGCTACACCACAAAGATGACGTGCTACAGACGCGAAATTTAACCGATAGGAAGAAGATGTGTGATATGCAAATGATTAGCTTTTCAGAGCATACACACAAGGTTGGCGCCGGTGGCGACACTTACAACGTGCTGACATGAGGAAAGTTTCCAACCGATTTCTCATACACAAGCAGCAGTTGACCGACGTTGCCTGGTGAAACGTTGTTGTGATGCCTCGTGGAAGGAGGAGAAAAGCGTACCATCACGTTTCCGACTTTGATAAAGATCGGATTGTAGCCTATCGCGATTGCGGTTTATCGTATCGTGACACTGCTGCTCGCATTGGTCGAGATCCAATGACTGTTAGCAGAATATGGAATCGGTGGGTTCAGGAGGGTAATACGGTGTAACCTCCCCACAAAAATTAAATAAATAATATGAGTATGATTCTAATTTAGTGTAACTGCAAAACAAAATTCTTTCACAGTGTAACCTCCCCAGAAAAAATTAAATAAATAATATGAGTATGATTCTAATTTAGTGTAACCTCAAAACAAAATTCTTTTCACATTAACCTCCACACAAAATTCTTTCTGATTTAATCTATGCTCAAAATTCATTCACATTTAGCGTAACCTCAACACAGGAAAATTCCTAAATCTCTCAACAGTAAAAATTATAATTATGTCGTTCACATTCAGTATAACGTCCCAATAAAAAATTAATTCAGTAACCTGGTAATAATACAATGTAACTAACCTCTCAATTAAATTGTCGCTCACTTATGACCTTTCAAAAATTCACTGTGAATTTAACCTGGTAAATTTTGGACGACAGCAGTGCTACGTCATGGCCCTGAAAGATCATTCTGAATAAAAAAAAGGACAAATTCTTACCTCAATGAAGTCGCGAGATATATCTGCTCTTACAATAACTTTTTCCGGCACAGATATGTGCAATGCTGGCCGATATATCTCTCATTTATGAAAGGAAGCAACTGATTTTTTTTCTTTTGCAACAATCGGGATGATCACGGATGGGAGAAATTAGTAAATTCTTTAAATTGAAATGAATGGTTGTTAAAAGTTACTTTTTATGAGCAAGATTATTATTACGAGAGTTTTAAAACATTTACATGCGACTTGAGATAACATTACTACATATGCGCGAGGCTGATTTTTACCTTATACAATTATACTCAGGCTCCGGCATCGCTGCACCGCGACCAGGCCAGCCAGCACGATACATCAGACCAGAGCAGACTCCAGACTAGCAACAACTTACTGCTACATCTACACAGTTCCTACTGCAGTCAACACTGCTCTCTGGTCAGAGACCTTGCATATCGCAGGCAGCGCATGAGCAATACATCGAAATTACATCTGCTCGGACCTCTTACATAACCCTCCACTGGGGGGGGGGGACAAAAATTTGGTAGCGATCGTGAGTCAATTGGACTTGCCATGAGCAACAATTTCTTCTAAAATCTACAGTCACAGAGTATATACATATATATAAGTGCAGAACATGAAATGAAATAGAGTGCACATGCACTGAGTACAGAACATGTCAAGAAATGACAAAATGTATACGCAATGAGTACAAAACATATTAACAAATGACATAAAGTGCACACACACTGTATATATCTCTACCATTTTACAAGAACTAGGATACGCAATGAGTACAAAACATATTAACAAATGACATAAAGTGCACACGCACTGTATATATATATTTTTTACCATTTTATAAGAACTAGGAAAGGAAAGGGAAGGATTGCATCATGGTTGTAGCACTGTAGGTTGCACGTAGCTCCACTGAAAGTCCATATCTTTCTACAGAAGCACAACATCAAGTGAGACAATCTGAAGTTCTCTTCCCTGAAGTATTAATCAGTGTAGCCAAGACACTGAAATGTCGTATTAATATTCAATGTTATCATTTTGGTAGTACATTAGGTATACCAAACAGTGGGACCATAATAACATCTCCATCGTTCAAGGTGGTGGACAGCATGATGTGTCAACACCACATTCCTGTAAGGTACACCAACGTAGTATTAGTGCAAAAACCAAATATAGTGCTCCATGATCATGAGGATAGTCAGGACAAACGGATATTGCAGTAATTTCTGGCAATTATGTCAGAAGGTGAAGGACATTAAGTCTTATGCTAGTCATCATAGAGAATTACACTAGTCTATTAACCGATTTGAGTAATTGTTGGCACTCATTGCCTAGTTACTAAACATTTCTGTACTATGTATGGAGTATTACAGAACCTTATTCATAAGTCATCTGATTACACTAAATATTGGCACTCATTGGCCAGTTACAAACCATTTTTATGCATTATTCAGAAGTGATCATTCAAAACAAGAATTAATTAATGGCATAGCATTTACATAATTCATCTAGTTACAGTAATCATTGGCACTCATTGGCCAGTTACAAACCATTTTTATGCATTATTCATAAGTGATCATTCAAAACAGGAGTTAATGAGTGTAGCATTAAGCTACTGGTGTTCATATATGATATCATGTAAGTGATATAAGACAAATTTAAAATATAAAAAAACAGTGGCATTCATTGGCCAGTTACAAAGTGTTCATATGGTTTTATAAAACATTATTCAGTATTATTCAGAAGTCATCATTCAAAATGAGAGTTAATTATTGGCATAGCATTTATAGAGTATAACAAAAATATTATTTACAGAAATTATTGGCATAGCATTTATGCATTATTACAAAACATCATTCAGTATTACTCAGAACTCATCATTCAAGTTACATAGGACATATTTAAAATGTAACACACTGTAACTATTACTCAAGGTCTGTGGTCCAATAATACATAGATATAATGGATTCAATAAATCTGACAAATCTGCATTATATTTAGTGCTATAAATATCTCTTAAACTAGTAGCATTATCTGGGACTGGTAATACATTTTTTTGTGCTAGTAATGCATTGCGTTGGGATCGATAATTAATTGCTGGGGCATGAAAATATTTGCTTTTGACTTATTGCTGCAAATAACGATTAATAAAGTCATTCGTCATGAGTCAGCTGTAGCAAGGTTATGAAACAAGTAGAGCATATGTGATCACATTCATGAATGACACACACAAATGGGTAAAAAAAATGCAAGTTCTAGAACAGGTTTAATGACTAAGTGCTTATAGCACATTAATTTCATGAATAGCTTCTCCTGGAAAAAATACAAAATGGATTATTAAGCTGGAAGAAGAAATGCATATTATGCTGAAAAGTAGTGAACTTCGAATTAACAGGTAATGAAACGTGTACTCAATATGTATGTACTCCAGCTGCCCTTTCCAAAACATTCAGTCATTATACCATGCGACATAAGACATACTGTCAAAACGAACTGCAACAAATACTTAAATAACTACATAGCATTTCTTAACTAAGAGTAAATATAAAAACTTCATCATTATCCTCATCTGCAAAGAAAAGCTTCATTATTCATATTACCATAACTTCATTACATTCATCACCAGCAAAGAAAAACTTCATTATTCATATTAGCATATTCTTCATATAACTATTCTTCATCATTCATTATCATCTGCAAAAAAGACACTTCACCATTCATTATTCATATTACCATTTACTCATACAACTATTCATAGTATAGAGTTTCATATTTCTTGCATATTTCATCACTAGTTCTGTCTGACAGCCTGCATCAATCGCCTCGTATTCTGAAAGAAAAATAATTAGTTAAGACTGCTATCATACGATGTGTATAGTATATTCTTGATAATGCTTGTTAATTCTGATCCATTTACTCTTCATCACAAGGTATTCCATTTTCTTTCGTTCATTCCGAAGGTCAAATTCCCATTTCATAGTAATCCACTGTGGTTTGTTTAATTTATTTCTTTTACACGTTATTGCTTTCTGAAAATGATGAATAAGGATTAATATCTTGCATTTAAATCATGTACCCATTAAATAAAAACTGGTTTCTAGTGATATAATTAAGCATACAGCACAGCATGATAGAAAACGAATTATGTCAAAAACATAGAGAGTGTTCAGGTGCAAAAATGTACACACAGTCTCATAATGCAGTAGCCAAAAGTGTAGAATAGTCAAGATATTGAGATATCACAAGGAAAAATGTCGAAGTCAACTGGTGTTTGTTATATCTTAAAGATTTCGTAGTGCATACAAACAAAACAGGAAAACAATCATACATACACGAAAAATGAAAAATGTGCACAGTCTGATATATAACGACAAGAAAAGCGACCTGCTAACCTTATCTTGCCGGGCACTTGCCAAGAAAAAATATCATAATCATCAGTAATTGTTCGTATAAATATAAAAGCATAAGTGGTCATATAAAAATCAGAAAATGGCATTACAGTGTGATAAATCATAAAGTATGTTCATTCAATAAAGGGTTTAATATTGGAGACATGGTGATTGCCTTTACTTTTTCTGGTTCTCAGAGTTTCGGCGTGTACTACATTGGGGTGAGGAATGCTGCGAATTCTGTATGGACCTGAGTACAGAAGCTCAAATTTACTGCATCTACTCTTTCCTCTGTTGGATAAATAATGTGTGCGTACTAATATCTTCTGTCCAATGTGAAAGTCACGGCGTGTACAAACCTGTTTTTGCTGTCTTCTCCGGCACTCTGCGGCACTTTTGATGTTGTTCAGCGCAATGTCAATTATTTCATGGTGTCGTAGTCGACGAGATGTAGGAAATGATACTAATTCTTTAATTTTGTTAGGTGGTTCAACATTTTTCAATATAACAGTCGGAGATAGCATAGTAGATTCATTTGGAATCGAGTTAATTACATCCTGGAATGACAGTATGTGTACCCCAATCAATATGTTTTTTATAGCAGTATATTCTACATAGTTTACCAATTTCTTTCATTAGTCGTTCACAAGGGTTTGAAGAAGCGTGATACCTGGATATATAGATCGGAGAAATGTTTCTTGCTCGTAACATACGTGTCCATATAGCAGATCGGAATTGTGGTCCATTGTCGGAAATTACTTTCAATACATGTTCTACATGAAATAGAAAATGTTTTAGAAATGCTTTCGAAACAGATTTAGCAGTAGCTTTGCGTAACGGAGTGAAGGTAACAAATTTCGAAGTGAGTTCAACAGCGACAAAAGTGTAACAAAAACCTCTATTAGTTCTGGGAATCGGACCAAAAATGTCTACAGCGGCCATGTGTCTCAATTTAACATGTACAATGGGATGTAACGGAGGAATATGTGAAGTCGTGTCTGACTTAGCTTTCTGGCAGATTTTACATGACGCTAAAACTCGTCGAATACGTTTCTCCATATTGGCAAAGTAACAGTACTGTCTCAATATAAGAAAACATTTTCTGGTTCCATAATGTGCATAACTTAAATGAGTATACCAAATTAATTTGTTAACAAGCTCATCAGGAATACATAGTAACCAATTGTTGCTGTCAGGGTGAGAGCGGCGAAACAGAATATTATTGCGTACAGTGTAATGGTTTCTAATTGTAACATTATTCCTATCTCGCCAAAGGTGTTTAATTTCTTTCCATACGTTGTCTTTACTCTGCTCTTGTGCTATGTCTCGTAATGATGACGAAATAAAATTTTCGAATGCAACTTGTTGAATATATATGACGCTAAAATTTGCTTGGCAGAAGTTGGTTGCGATGTCTTGCTGATTGTTGCTGAGAGAACGGGATAGTGCGTCTGCTACAATATTTTGTGTCCCGGAAATGTGAACAATTGTAAAATTAAATTCCTGTAAATAGAGTTTCCATCTGCTTAATATGTCACGTGTAAATTTTGTTGAAAGTAAAAACTGTATCGCTCTATGATCTGTGTAAACGGTCGTATGTCTTCCATAAAGAAAATGCCGAAATCTCGTAAATGCCCATACAACACACAAGGTTTGAAGTTCTGCAGCAGAATAATTGCGTTGAGCAGGTGACAGAATGCGACTCGCAAAGGCGATGTTTTTAATTACTGTAGAACCATCTTCTTCAATTTCCTGAAAAATGTGTTCACCTAAAGCGGTGTTAGCACAGTCGGTGGCAATGGAAAAATTTCTAGTGAGATCTGGATGTGATAAAAGTGGTGCATTCAACAAGGCATGTTTCAAATAACATTTTCGTGAACAAGATTCTGTGTGTCAAAAGTATTGCTTACTATGCTGGGAGATGCAACCTATACTGTATCTAGTCAAATTCTTTCTGACGTGCTGTTATTTGCGGGAGGATGCTGTGGCATTTCCACTATTTGTACTGTTCTGTTATTTCGTCCTGACGCATTAGGTTCGGGATGATACCGACTGTCTGGTTCATTCTTGATAATCTGTTGTTGCAGATGATTCTGCTGCTGGTAAGACCGACTGTTATTAAACGTACGCTGAAAATTGTGCTCATTACTTTTACGTCTGTCATGATAGTCATTTCTATACGGTGCATTGCGATACGAGTTGAAATGGTGTGTTTTCTGTACGTACTGGTTTCCTTGTTGCTGTGCGTTACTATTTGGCGGAGCCGACGCTATACGTGTAGGCGGCGAAAAATTAAAGCTTGGTTGACCTTGCACATTACATTGTTGGTTAGGTATGCTAACCGGTTGGTTTTGTTGCTGTTGTTGGGAAAAAACCTCTATTGTTACCAAAATGTGTTTGTGACTGCTGAAAATTTTGTACATACTGATGATTAAAATTTTGCCTGTATATTAAAATTACGCTGGTAGTTCTTGTCGCTTCGGGAGTGTCTAAAGAAAACTGTCACTTTCTGGTAAAACTTGTCATATCAGGTTTTCTTTACACATCCTTAATCCTAGATAGATCGATAGTTGAAGAGCTGTTTTGATAGATATAAAGGATAGTAAAAGAGAAGGCAGCAGTGCAGAAAACTAAAGAGGAAACAGCAGTACTACGGCTCGGGGCCCTGTGCATGCTACGGCACATATTCATCGAAGCATAATGAATCCCCTGAGGTCATTTACGCACTGCAAATAAATTTTGGTTTCTGTGTTACAGGCAATGCCGCTGAAAATTCAAAAGCAAGTTGTTGTATCCAATCCAATTCTAGTTTCTGCATTACAGGCCAAGCTGGTGAAAATACAAAAATAAATTGTCGTATCCAGTCCAAAGCGTGTACCTCTGCTCTGTCATTTTTAAATACCTTAAATTTTCTCACGGATAGAAAGTGCTTGTAATCAAAATTTTCGTCTCTGAATGTCTGAACAGGTTCATGATTGTATCCTAGTCTGTTTGTCTGTGACTGTTCGGAATCTAACTCATGTACTCTCTGTAAGTTACCTAAATTACACTGGCTGTGTGAGTGTGAGAAATATTCGGAATGTGGCGTATGCTGTGACGTGTTAGTGACTGAAACATATTTCTGTCACTTTAAAACGTTCGTCAATTTGGCTGATCTGTTGTTCAAATTTCTTATCGACTTCCGTATCCAGAGTGCGTGAAACTTCTGCTGACATTAATTTAAACTCGTCGCGTATCTGTGTTGCGTTTTCTGAACATTGTTCAGTGACTGCACTACTTTCATCTCTAATTAATTTCGTTGTGGCTACACGTGTACAACTTAATTCTTGTGCAACAGATCCTATTTCTTCACTACTGTTCCTAGCACAAGCCTCAATTTCCTCACGTAATTGTTCTTTAGTATCATGACATTGCGCCGCAACGGCTGTAATCTGTTCACTAAGTTGTTTGTTCTGTTCGTTAAGGTTGTCGTGTTTTTCATTCGACAGTTTGAAACTTTCATTAAGCTGTTTGCACGATTCAGTAAGTTGTTTGAAATGGTTATCTAGTTTTTCATTGTGTTCATTAATTTGTTGTTTGAGATTTTCATTAAGTTGTAGCATTATGCTATAACTCGATCCCAGCCAAAATTAGCGGCTCTATTTTCTATGTTGTGTGTTGGTGTATCTGCATTTGTCGCGTTTTGTGTACCGGTAACCATTAGGTCATTGTCTGACTCGCGAAAAGGTTTTCCAATCGGACGTGCACTGTTGGTCACTACATCGGAATCAAATAAATCTGACGTATACTGACTACATTGTTCACCTTCGTTAGAAACAATTATCTGTTCACTACGTAAATTTTGCAACATAGGTGTGTCAAACTGGGCAGCGTTCGTTGTAAAGGAACGTGCCGCGTCATCATTTGCCGTTAAATTAAGTGTGGCCATAAATGAATTTGTTTGCTCATCATCTGGAATAAAATCATTACTAGTGATCGGCACGCACTGATTATCTGTAATTAGGGGATTATCACTAATAGACTGAGTATCGCTAGTATTATCTGTCAAATTATTCGAGTCGGCTATTTCACTCATTGCACATCGCGATGTACTGTTAACAGTTTTTCGCGGCATTTTTCACAAATCAAAATTAAGCACAAAATGAAACAAAGACGAAGCAACAATGGAACAAACACAATTACAACAAAGAGCAATAAATTGCCGATGATCTGTGAAAGAAAGAGTGACAAATTAGTAAATGCGTTGCGCCAGATGCAAACTACATTTAAGTAAATAAGAGCAGATATTGACTACTTCTCAGAGATTCACAAAGAAATACGATCCTGGCCGGTTGTCGCCAAGTGTAACCTCCCCACAAAAATTAAATAAATAATATGAGTATGATTCTAATTTAGTGTAACCTCAAAACAAAATTCTTTTCACATTAACCTCCACACAAAATTCTTTCTGATTTAATCTATGCTCAAAATTCATTCACATTTAGCGTAACCTCAAAACAGAAAAATTCCTAAACCTCTCAACAGTAAAAATTATAATTATGTCGTTCACATTCAGTATAACATCCCAATAAAAAATTAATTCAGTAACCTGGTAATAATACAATGTAACTAACCTCTCAATTAAATTGTCGCTCACTTATGGCCCTTCAATAATTCACTGTGAATTTAACCTGGTAAATTTTGGACGACAGCAGTGCTGCGTCATGGCCCTGAAAGATCATTCTGAATAAAAAAAAGGAAAAATTCTTACCTCAATGAAGTCGCCGGATATATCTGCTCTTACAATAAATTTTTCCGGCACAGCTCTGTGCAATGCTGGCCGATATATCTCTCATTTATGAAAGGAAGCAACTGATTTTTTTTCTTTTGCAACAATCGGGATGATCACGGATGGGAGAAATTAGTAAATTCTTTAAATTGAAATGAATGGTTGTTAAAAGTTACTTTTTATGAGCAAGATTATTATTACGAGAGTTTTAAAACATTTACATGCGACTTGAGATAACATTACTACATATGCACGAGGCTGATTTTTACCTTATACAATAATACTCAGGCTCCGACGTCGCTGCACCGCGACCGGCCCAGCCAACACGATACACCAGACCAGACCAGAGCAGACTCCAGACTAGTAACAACTTACTGCTACAGCTACACGGTTCCTACTGCAGTCAACACTGTTATCTGGTCAGAGACCTTGCATATCGCAGGCTGCGCTTGAGCGCGCCGTGCTGGATGCCAACGGCCTCGTATCACTAGCAGTCGAGATGACAGGCATCTTATCCGCATGGCTGTAACGTAACGTCCCTGAGTCAACAGATGGGGACGTTTGCAAGACAACAACCATCTGCACAAACAGTTCGACGACGTTTGTAGCAGCACGGACTATCAGCTCGGAGACAATGGCTTCGGTTACCCTTGATGCTGCATCACAGACAGGAGCGCCTGCGATGGTGTACTCAACGACGAACTTGGGTGCACGAATGGCAAAACGCCATTTTTTCGGATGAATCCAGGTTCTGTTTACAGCATCATGATGGTCCCATCCGTGTTTGGCAACATCGCGGTGAACGCACGTTGGAAGCCTGTATTCGTCATCGGGATACTGGCGAATCACCCGCCGTGATGGTATGGGGTGAGATTGGTTACACGTCTCGGTCACCTCTTGTTCGCATTGACGGCACTTTGAACACTGGACGTTATATTTCAGATGTCTTGCGACCCGTGGCTCTACCCTTCATTCGTTCCCTGTGAAACCCTACATTTCAGCAGGATAATGCACGACCGCATGTTGCAAGTACTGTACGGGCCTTTCTGGATACAGAAATTATTCGACTGCTGCCCTGGCCAGCTCATTCTCCAGATCTCTCACCAATTGATAACGTCTGGTCAATGGTGGCCGAGCAACTGGCTCGTCACAATACGCCAGTCACTACTCTTGATGAACTGTGGTATCGTGTTGAAGCTGCATGGGCAGTACCTGCACACGCCATCCAAGCTCTGTTTGACTCAATGCCCAGGCGTATCAAGGCCTTTATTACGACCAGAGTTGGTTGTTCTGGGTACTGATTTCTGAGGATCTATGCACCCAAATCGCGTGAAAATGTAATCACATGTCAGTTCTAGTATAATATATTTCTCCAATGAATTCCCGTTTATCATCTGCATTTCTTCTCGGTGTAGCAATTTTAATGGCCAGTAGTGTAAATACATTTGGGCTGTGGTACGATTAAGTGACCTGTTTTCGAAAGTGGGACTTCTCTCCCGTTTGCTCAACCTGTGTCTGTATCGACGAGTGTAACATGGTGCAAAGGATATTCATGTTTTTTTTTTGTGTTTTTTTTTTTTTTTTTGCTATAAACTCTGAACCTACCCGCCATTACCGTTTAATACACCGCCGGGAAAAAAAATTAGTACACCTGGAAAGACGACATCGATTTTAATATGATGACTACATATGTCAGCTTGGAGATAATAGATGTACTGATAATATTTCCAACGTCGTAGTACATGGTGTAGTGGCATAGCTACTACAGATCCACTTGTGTCTACCCAGAGGGAATTCCCACAGCCAGAAATCCCAGTGTGGTTCAAACGCGTGGAGCTAGAAAGCAACCGTGGCACGCAGACGTACACATGCTACCTACAGCCAAGTGAGCTAGTCTGAAAGGGGTCAAACTGTGGTCTTACGAGTGGCGGGATGGTCCTTTCGGAGAATTACCACACAGATGCGACGTGCTGCGTCAGTTGTGCAACGATGCTGGCATCAGTGGTCGTGTGAACATACTGACACCCGTAGGGATGTCCACACAGCACAGACAGCCGCCAGGACTGTCGTTTTGTAACGGCAGCAGTGGCAGATCGTACAGCTACCACAGCACGGATTAGAACAGATTAGAGGAGTTGCGAGTTCAGCCGTGTCAACGCGAACTGTTGCTAAGTGGGACTATGAGCACGCACGCCTCTAGCCCTTCTTCCACTCACGCCACTAGATCGATGGCGCGCCGTGGTCTACAGTGATGACGCTACGGTCGCAGGTTCGAATCCTGCCTCGGGCATGGATGTGTGTGAGGTCCTTAGGTTAGTTAGGTTTAAATAGTTCTAAGTTCTAGGAGACTGATGACCTCAGTCCCACAGTGGTGAAAGCCATTTGAACCATTCTACAGTGATGAAATCAGATACTGCCTGCATGAAAGTGATGGTCGTGTGCTCGTACCACGCAGACGTGGAGGCGAGTACTGTCTCGTAGAGCGTATTCATCCAAGACACAATGGCTCCACCCCTGGCCTTATGGTCGCTACAACTCACGTTCACCTTTGATGTTTCCGGAGGGGGCGCTAACCAGCGCTCAGTACTTGCAGAATGTTGTTATACCCGTCCTTCTGCAGTTCTTACAATAGGAAAGTGACGTGTTGTTCCAGTTGGATAATACTCGCCCACACACTGCCCGTGAAAATCAACGTGCTCTGCAAGACATGCAACAACTTCCCTGGTCAGCACTTGTCTCTCACCAAGCACGTGTGGGATATGATGGGACGAGAAGTAACTCGTACGACTCGTCAACCAACAACTCTTACAGAACCACGTGAATGGGTCGAAGGCGTGTGGCACGGACGTATCCCAGAACAGTATTCGGTTGACTGGATGTCAGAGTCAGCTCCCGCATTGCCACCCGTGGGGACTGCACCATGTACTAACATGTTTCAGCATGGGTCGATACCTCCCACCTCAGGACCAATAGCGCTGTTGATCTGTAAATGCTATCATTTCATGAATTCCATAAGACTGTTGCAACAGCAAATTTTGAGTAAATTGGGAACATGGTACTAATCTTTTCCGGCAGTTTATTTATTGCTCTGTTAACACTGAGACTGTCTATTACATTATTCAAAATAAGTTAAGCTACGGATCTCAGGCTCCTACAGCTCAATTCGGTAATGCGCCAGTTGCACCAAGGCTATGTGAAGACTTGGATGTGTGATAAGCTAATTGATGTACATGTCATCTATGTTGATTTTTGCAGCGTTTTATGTTGGATATTTGTTTTAAATCATTTCTTGTCTGCTTGCAAATATGTCACCATTTGTTTCCGTAAGGTTTAGTGTGTCAGTTGCGCTAAGATCAAGCTAGCTGATATACATGAGTTACGTATGTTTTTATTCTGTGACGTCTTTACATGAACATTTATTTTAAACCATCTGGTGAGTGCTTATAAATGCCTTTCACGATTCACAAGCAAAAAGTGTCACTGGTTGCCAAGTTCCGGGTCAAATGGTTCAAATGGCTCTGAGCACTATGGGACTTAACTTCTGAGGTCATCAGTGCCCTAGAACTTAGAACTACTTAAACCTAACTAACCTAAGGACATCACACACATCCATGCCCGAGGCAGGATTCGAACCTGCGACCGTAGCGGTCGCGCGGTTCCAGACTGTAGCGCCTAGAACCGCTCGGCCACTCTGGCCGGCCCAAGTTCCGGGAACTGTAAGTTTAAGTGCTTATCAAGACAGTCTTTTTTATATTGATCATTTGCTTTTTAGTTTTTTCATCCCCTTTGGTGCATCAGTTTGCCTTAATAGTATCCATGTCTGAGTTTTGTTATGCTTTCTATGAGAAGTTACAACGACTTATATTTCGCTACCAGTTGTAAGGGCAAATATTCATTTTATTATGGATGAATGTCATTCAACTTGAAGCAGAGTTGTGAACACTGATTGTCTTATAACCAAATGTAATAAAATGTGCTTTAGGTCACTCTGTTTTAGTCACCCAGAGTGAAGTTGCTCTTGTGATTGTGTGTATAACGATTAAATTTTGTAGCCGGCCGGTGTGGCCGTGCGCTTCTAGGCTCTTCAGTCTGGAACCGCGTGACCGCTATGGTCGCAGGTTCGAATCCTGCCTCGGGCATGGATGTGTGTGATGTCCTTAGATTAGTCAGGTTTAAGTAGTTCCAAGTTCTAGGTGACTGATGACCAGAGATGTTAACTCCCATAGTGCTCTGAGCCATTTGAACCATTAAATTTTGTCTTTTATTAATAAATGATTGAGAGAAATTTGTCCAGTCAAACCACCAGCACCATCCACTCCCTCACTCCCACGCTTCGTGCTATTTCAGTTCTCCAAGCATTCGTCAATCCAAAATTCTTCCACTGGAATGTTACAGGGCACAGCCTGATTCATCAAATCACTCGTTTCGCATCATCCACAGTCCATTCGACCCCATTCTTTTCAACTCCATATTTGAGGGAGAAATTTTTGACAATATACGTTTGGAGCACAGCGTTGTATGGTAGTGAAACATGGAATGTGGGAAAGCCGGAACGCAACAAGATCGGAGCATTTGAGATTTTGTGCTACAGATGAATGTTGAAAATTAGGTGGACTAATAAGGTAAGGAATGAGGGGGTTCTGCGAAGAATCGGAGAGGAAAGGAATATGTGGAAAACATTGGTAAGGAGAAGGGACAGGACGATGGCACATCTATTAAGACATCAGGGACTGACTTGCATGGTAGCAAAGAGAGCTGTAGAGGGCAAAAGCTGTAGAGGAAGACAGATATTGGAATACGTCCAGCAGATAATTGAGGACGTAGGTTGCAAGTGCTACTCTAAGATGAAGAGGTCGGCACAGGAGACAAATTCGTGGCGGGCCGCATCGCACCAGTGAGAAGACTGAGGACTCAAGAAAAATGCACGGTGATAGTGCTAGCTGGACTGCTGGTACCACTTTGCAACTTTAGAATGATGTCTTTCTCCAATTTCACGCGATTTCTGACAATCATTCTCCGCAATGCTCGTCTGTCAGTACATTGGTCTATGTCTGTCTGTCAGTACAATCGTCTTCTATTTTGGTCTTGCACTGGTCAATGGACTTGGTTCATCTAAGGTTTTTCCTTCGTTTTTCCGCTTCGCAATCACTTCGCCAACAGTCGATTTGGCACCTTTAGAAAGGGTGAAATTTTCTTGATGTACAGGGTGTCCGAAAAGACTTTCCCTGATTACATAAATTGATAACTCAGGCTAGAAGTAAGATACAAATATGAAACTTGTGCCGAATTGTTTACAACTGTCAAAGTTTTTTTTATGTTTTAGGTTCGCAGTACGTAAGTAGTGGATGAATTGCAGTGCCCAAGAAGCCATGTTAACCAATCAGGAGAAGGCACAGTGTGTCCTGTGGTACCATGAGACACGATCACCAACCACAGTGCAGAGGCACTTCCAGACAACATTTGGAAGGAATCCACCTGATGTCAAGAGCATTAAAGCTTGGTATGAGAAGTTCAAGAACACAGGATCGGTTGCTGACCTTCCGAGGTCTGGTCGACCAAGAACCTCAGCAGACAGGGTGGAAGCTGTAAGGGAGTCTTTTCTGCGAAGTCCGAAGAAATCGGTACGCAGGACCTCACGTGAATTACAGATGCGAAAAAGCTCTCTCCATGACATTTTACACAAACGTTTATTGTTTCGTGCATACAAAGTGCAAATCGTTCAGGCCTTGTTGCTCAATGACAGTACACGTCGATATGACTTTGCGGTCGAAATGCTGTCACGTATTGAGGACGATGATATTTATCTCAGACGAATTGCCTTTTCCGACGAAGCGACCTTTTTTGTGAGTGGAGTAGTGAATCGCCACAATGTGCGCATTTGGGGTTCACAACCCCCTGGTGAGGCCATGGAGTGCACCAGAGGCAGTCCAAAGGTGAATGTTTGGTGCGCGCTACTGCACGATCGAATTATCGTGCCATTCTTCTTCGCTGAGGTTACCATCACATCTGCAGTATATCTGGACATGTTGCAATGTATGCTGTTCCTCAGCTGCTTCAGTATCACCCCGATGTCTTGTTTCAGCAAGACGGTGCACCGCCTCATTGGGGTTTGGACGTCCGTGCCTATCTCGATAGCCCGCATCTCGTGGTCGTGCGGTAGCGTTCTCGCTTCCCACGCCCGGGTTCCCGGGTTCGATTCCCGGCGGGGTCAGGGATTTTCTCTGCCTCGTGATGGCTGGGTGTTGTGTGCTGTCCTTAGGTTAGTTAGGTTTAAGTAGTTCTAAGTTCTAGGGGACTGATGACCATAGCTGTTAAGTCCCATAGTGCTCAGAGCCACGCACGCCTATCTCGATATGACCTTTCCTGGGCGATGGATTGGTAGTGATGGGCTAACGGTTTGGCCTCCACGCTCTCCTGACATAACCCCATTAGACTTCTTTTTATGTGGTTATGTCAAGGACGAGGTCTACCGATCACGTGTACCAGATCTTGAAACACTGCGGCAACGGATAACCACAGTCGTTGAATCGATCCCTCCAGTGATGTTGGCTAATGTGTGGACGGAAATTGAATGTCGCCTAGATGTGCTACGTGCTAGCAAGGGTGCTCATGTGGAAGTTTACTGATGTGTGAAAAAAACTTTGATAGTTTGTAAACAATTAGACACCAGTTTCATATTTGTATCTTACTTCTAGCCTGAGTTATCAATTTATGTAATCGGGGAAAGACTTTTCGGACACCCTGTATTTATTTCTCAGGTCACACCCAGTGACTAGTTTATATTCGGCTCCTACGGTTGTTGCTGCTTCTTTATTGACAATACAGTATCCCCGCCCTTTCCTTTTATACTGTGCGGTCCGCATTTCACGACAGCTAGTGGTCAAGTCCGCACTGCACAGGGACGCCGAGACACTTTTTGATCAGTTGATGTACAGGGCACGCAACACAACCGCAGGGGCGCAGCTGAAGCTACAAGCAGCGAGGCCAGAGCAGCAGCGCAGGGGAATTTCATTTAACGGTCGTGAGCACAGTTTTCGGGGCATCGACGCGTTCATTTTTCTCGGCGCGCGTTTCATTGCCGCCGTTACCATTACGGTAACGGCCCACTCGCGTGTCCGGCAGCCTCAGGTGGGCTGTTCCGCAGACAGGACCATTACCAGACTTATACGTGGGCCACGCCTGCCCGCCGAAATGTCTCCAGCCGCTTGCTCGCTGCACAAAGAATCGACGGCTGCTACTAAAACGGCGGCACGTTTACAGAGGCTCGGAAGCTTTTAAGTAATGCGGCGAAACTTGTATACTTAAAATGCTTTCATTCTCGATGTTCTGCGGAATTATAAACGCACCAGGCAATATATACTGCCTGACAATTGCTATAGAAAAACTGACAGTTGCTAAAGAACAGCTGACACTTACTAAGAAACAAGTGCCAGTTGCTACGGAACAACCGACAATTTATTGCTACGGAACGACCGACCAATGACAGTAAAATAAAATTTTGAGGGCGGGACATGTTAAATGCAGAAAAGCCTGTGCACGAACGCTCTGTATACATTTGACAGTTCATGCTCTACGGTTTCTATGACCTTCCGTGTAGCACAGCAACATGTCTGCAAGACATCATTTGAGTGCTTACGGTCGTAGACGAGCGTTTGGACGCTCAGTGTCACTACTGTGGCCAAAATAATCATTGTGTCCAGAAGTGTTATCCTGCGATTAAAAACGGCTGCTGAAGTTGGAAATACTATACGAAACCATGTCGGTGGTCGTCGACGGACCACTAAACCGGAAGAGGCTCGATAGGTAGCCCTAGCTGCGAAAAGGAAGACACATCTCAGTCCTAGACAGATGGCTGCACATACTGAAACTACTACCAGAAATATTTTACGGCGATGAAATCAAGCTGATTTTTTTTCTGGGAAGCCTGTTAGATGCACTCCACTTCAACCACTCCACCACCGAGAAAGAATTGGTTGATGCAGGGAGCATGTTCATTGGGGTCAGCAACAGTGGTCGAGAGTCATGTTCTCCGAAGAATCCCGCTTCACTGTGGCTAGCGATTCTAGCCAGCACGGAGTGTGGAGAGAGAGGGGGGACACTTTAGACACCACAGAATGTACATGAACGTCGTCAGTATGGCTGGGCGTCATGGTGTGGCCACACATTATACACAATGGTCGGACACTGCTCCATATCTTTGCACGAGGTACGGTTTCATCACATCAGTAGTGCAGCAAGATTATTCTTGATCATGTCCGTCTGTTTAGGAGTGCGGTAGGTCCCGACTTTATGGACGACAAGTCCCACCCACTCAGGACCGTTGAGATGTCTGACACTCTGGAAAGTGGAGATGTTGAACGTATGAAACAGGCTGCGTACTCCCTGGACTTAGACCCTATAGAGTATGTCTGTGATGCTCTCGGCAGACGTGTTTCGAAATAACGGCTGTGAGCGAACACCCCCCCCCCCCCTTCCCCACCGTACCATGCAAGAACTGAAAAGTACCTTGAGAGATGAGTGATACACATCCCGCAAGGGCTCTTCAACAGTTTGGTAGCTAGGTGCAAAATGTGCATTAGTGCCCGAGAAGGGCATATTCCTCACTGAGGGCCCGATTTCGACCTTTATGTTGGGGGTCTGACCTGTGTCAAACATGAACGTTATTTATGTCTGTTATCCTTCTTTCCCATGAGGTGGAATCTCTACCACTTTTCGTTACAAATATACCATTCCACCTCTATTACGTATTTGCTGTGTTTCGTATCATCTATCATTGCCTCTGTGTCTTCCTGTCCAACAATGTATGCGTTAATAAGCAATTGTCAAGCAGCGTAGTTACTCCCTTAAAAGAACAAACTACTCGTTTTGCTCCAACTTTAGCTTAAGCGTAGCAGAAAAGAGGTACTTACGTTCCAGTTGTCTGTGTGAAATCGCTGCAATAAGATCAGTGGAGACGTGACAGAACGATAGACGTAAGCCATCGTTGGACGAGACCATGACCACACCGTGAATGAAGTTGTCCGATTTGCTGCTGTATCAATTAGAAGTGCTCACAGAGACAGAGGAAGTTGCACGTCTTAGATGGGCTAAACAACACAGAAACTAGGCATTAGCTGGCTAGCAGAGTATTGTATGGTCGAACGAGTCGCGGTTTTGCCTATGCGTAGCTGCGCGTGGCAATAACGGCCCAATGAGGCGATTAACCCGTAGTGCCTGATAACTGCACTTCAGGATGCAGGTGGTTCTGCGATATTTTGAGAATGTTTTCGTACCACTAGATGGGTCATTCATTCACGTTACCGTGAACATAAAACAGTATTTTTGTTACAGCACCAGACAGTCACAATGGCCATTGTCAAGTGGATGGGTCAAATGGCTCTGAGCACTATGGGACTTAACTTCTGAGATCATCAGTCCCCTAGAACTTAGAACTACTTAAACCTAACTAACCTAAGGACATCACACACATCCATGCCCGAGGCAGGATTCAAACCTGCGACCGCAGCGGTCGCACGGTTCCAGACTGTAGCGCGTAGAACCGCTCGGCCACACCGGCCGGCTGTGGAGTGGATATCAGAATAACTGCCTGACGTTTAATTTATTATTTCTTTACTACTAATGCATTGGCGACACATTTTGCAGACAGACCACTGGCTGTATCTGCAAAGTTATATTATTGTTAGACGCGTAGTTCAAGATAAATGACGTCATAAACGCTGACATGCTTTGAAGCCTGCTACATCCTACATTACGTTTAAATTTATTATTCCGAACCCGCTCGATCCATTTCGATGAAATTTTACACTGAGACAGCTACTTTCGAAAGTGTTTAGTGCAAGATACTTACTGGTTTGAAGAATATTACGCGAATTAGGGAAAACAGTGAAAATGCTTTTATTGGTTGATATGAGCTATGTGATACGATTCAATGTAATGAATACGACGCTTCTACAATCTTCACGATAATGCCAAAAACAAGATACAAATGAAAAAAACAGATAAAATGTTAAAGTAACAACAAACCGCATTAGGCAGCTGCTGAGGCTTCCGGACTGTATGGACGTTGTCCGTGAAAAGTTTTCCTGTTCTAAAGTTTCGTCCAGAGCTGCAATGGACGTCTTCAGAGGTGCTCCTCGTTTCGCTGAGTCTTGCCGAGCGATTGGTCGGACGTCAGAGAGTGTACAGAGAGAGTACAGTGAAAAACGGGTGTGGTTGAGGTTTACACACAATCGCTAGAGATAATACTTGTCAGAGATAAAAGTTAACTGTCTCTGTCATCTGTCAAAGATACAACTTATGTGTCGATTCTGTAAAGTTACTGTCCATACGTAACTGTGTTTCATAGTTTCTTCTTTTCTTTTAAAATTGTACTCTTTACTTTTTTTTACACATCTAGTTCCGCAGGACCAAATTGAGGAGCAAATCTCCAAGGTCATGAAACGTGTCAGTACACGAAATTACAACATAAAAGTAATAACAGATAAAATAAAATGTTTATGAACACAAAAAAGGCAATCCGAAAGTTTATATAAACGCAATCAACAATATAACACAGGGTTCCATTTTTCAAGGAACTCTTCGACATTATAAAAAGGAGTGACCCATGAGGAAACTCTTAAGTCTCGATTTGGAAGCGCGTGGATTATTGTCAAGATTTTTTAATTTTGGTAGTTTGCTGAAAATGGGTACAGCAGTCTACTGCACGCTTTTCCGCAAAAGAGTCACGGTAGAGCGATCCTCATCCAGACTGGATTTCTGCCTAGTATTAACTGAGTGAAAGGTGCTAATTCTTGGGAATAAGCTCATACTGTTAACAACAAACTACAGTAAAGAGTGTGTATATTGAGAGGCCAATGTACGAGTACCCAGACTAATGAACGGGGGTCGACGAGAGGTTAGCGAAATTGCACCACTTACTGCCCGAACCACCCGTTTCTGAGGCAAAAATATCCTTTGAGAATGGGAAGGGTACCCCACACTGGCCATTAAAATTGCTACACCACGAAGATGTCGTGCTACAGACGCGAAATTTAACCGACAGGGAGAACATGCTGTGATGTGCCAATAATTAGCTTTTCAGACCATTCACACAAGGTTGGCTCCGGTGGCGACACCTACAACGTGCTGAGATGAGGAAAGTTTACAACCGATTTCTCATACACAAACAGCAGTTGATTGGCGTTGCCTGGTGAAACGTTTTTTGTGACGCCTCGTGTAAGGAGCAGAAATACGTACCATCACGTTTCCGACTTTGATAAAGATCAGATTGTAGCCTATCGCGATTGCGGTTTATCGTATCGCGACATTGTTGCTCGCATTGGTCGAGATCCAATGACTGTTAGCAGAATATGGAATCGGTGGGTTCAGGAAGGTAATACGGAACGCCGTGCTGGATCCAACGGCCTCGTATCACTAGCAATCGAGATGACAGGCATCTTATCCGCATGGCTGTAAAGGATCGTGCAGCCACGTCTCGATCCCCGAGTCAACAGATGGGGACGTTTGCAAGACAATAACCATCTGCATGAACAGTTCGACGACGTTTGCAGCAGCATGCACTATCAGCTCGGAGACCATGGCTGTGGTTACCCTTGACGCTGCACCACAGACAGGAGCGCCTGCGAAGGTGTACTCAACGACGAACCTGGGAGCCCGAATGGCAAAACGCCATTTTTTCGGATGAATCCAGGTTCTGTTTACAGCATCATGATGGTCGCATCCGTATTTGGCGACATCGCGGTGAACGCATATTGGAAGCGTGTATTCCTCATCGCCATACTGGCGTATCACCCGGCGTGATGGTATGGGGTGGTATTGGTTACACCTCACGGTCACCTGTTGTTCGCACTGACGACACTTTGAACAGTGGACGTTACATTTCAGATGTGTTATGACCCGTGCCTCTACCCTTCATTCGATTCCTGCGAAACCCTACATTTCAGTAGGATAATGCACGACCGCATATTGCAGGTCCTGTACGGGCCTTTCTGGATACAGAAAATGTTCGACTGCTGCCCTGGCCAGCACATTCTCCAGATCTCTCACCAATTGAAAACGTCTGGTCAATGGTGGCCGAGCAACTGGCTCGTCACAATACGCCAGTCACTACTCTTGATGAACTGTGGTATCGTGTTAAAGCTGCATGGGCAGCTGTACCTGTACACGGCATCCGAGCTCTGTTTGACTCAATGCCCAGGCGTATCAAGGCCGTTATTACGTACAGAGGTGGTTGTTCTGGGTACTGATTTCACAGGATTTATGCACCCAAATCGGGTGAAAATGTAATCACATGTCAGTTCTTGTATAATATGTTTGTCCAATGAATACCCGTTTATCATCTGCATTTCTTCTTGGTGTAACAATTTTAATGGCCAGTAGTGTACCATGCGTCATTAGCGAATGAAAATAAGCAAAGTAGACTACTTTTCGTGTCGAACTATCACTTATTTCAGACATCGTTCGAATATTAAAAATAGCAGCATTAAGTCTTTGAACAAGACCCTGTACGTGGGCTTTCCACGACAGTTTACTATCTATCAGAACACCAAGAAATTTGAACTGTTCTGTGAAATTAAAACGTAGGGTTTTGTTGAATTGTGTCTTAGAAACTGTAAAAACTGAGTCTTACTGTGATTTTGCATTAGTTTATTTTCCACAAGCCATGAACTTATGACGTGAACTGCACTATTTGAAACAGTCCCAACGTTTGCAAATAACATCCTTTACTACCAAGCTACTGTCATCAGCAAAAAGAAATAGTTTAGAATCGTCTGTAATACTAGAGAGCACGTCATTTATACAAATAAGCAACAGGAGTGGCTCCAGCATTGATCCCTAGTGCATTGTATAAACGCAGGATAGTGTGGTATGAATTACATAATCTTTACACCTAATCAGGCCGCCTCTTAGCTTTGTTTACTTAAATGTGTGGCTCATGAGGGACTGCTCGACCATTGCACCACATTCTTTCTAACTCTCCACACACAACCAATATGCTAAATGTTATGCTGGTAGTGCCCTGTAGCTCATGAGCGACGGCTTCCGCTGATTTCATGCGGTTTTTTACGACCACACTCAACAGTGTTCGACCGTTCTTGCCCATCAGTATGTGAGGGCTGCTTGGTCTCTTTTAGCTGTAGTTGTTCCTTCGCGTTTCCACCTCACGGTCACGTCACCAGCATTCAGGAAACTTCAGAAGGACTGAAATGTCTCTGATGGATTTGTTACTGAGGTGGTGTCCAATGACATGTTCACGTCCCAACGCGCACAGTTCTCCTGACCGATCCATTTTGCTTTTGCTGCTTCGCTACTGACAGCACAGTACATCCCGCTTCCTCTTACACTGACTTGTGTGACGTATAGTGGTCAAGTCTGTTTTACACTGGGGTGTCCGGATACTTTTGATAAGGTTTGATAAGGTGATAAAAGTTTGATTCGAAAATAAATGTTGGATATAGAGTGTGAAACATCCCCTTAGAAAAAATTTATAAATGACACTGCTGGAAAACCTCTTACGTTATTTGTTTTTCAAACAGCTGAGCAAAACTGAACGTACTCAGACATTTCTCTCTTTACTTATTCTGATCAACAGTAAAGTGACGCACAATTTTTTTTTTTTTAGCGCAGTGCAATCTGACTTTCAATAATCCCTACAAAAGAATGGTCCTGACTAACAATAACCTATACCTTTCATGAATCACTTACCTCACAAAAATCTTCGTTACTCGATTACTGCAATACAGCGAGCGCTAGATTGAAACTGCTGAAGTCACTAACTACTGATAGCCATAGTTAGCAAATGAAAGAGTTTGATGAAGAACAATCAATGTATTTACCTTAATAGTGTTCAAAAGTAATAACATGTATATCAGTTCATGATATCCAGTCTTCCAAATTTCGTTTTTCTGGCGGACACACGTCCAGATCGTCCGCTCTCAAAACTCTGCCATCTCTCTCCCCACATCCACCACTGCTGGCGGCTCACCTCCAACTGCGCAACGCTACGTGCTGTTCACATCCAACTGCCCAACACTACAATAGCAAATATTCCAACAACGCAAACCAGCCACAGACTGCACACAGCACAGTCAGTGATTTTCATACAGAGCGCTACGTGGCGTTACCAACATAAAAACCTAAACAGCCTACTTACAAGTGTAGGTTTCGCACTATTTGCTAGTGATCTTCTAATTGAATTAATTCCTGACTGATGCTCCAATACGCTTGGAATGATCGAGATCCCTAACTAGAGATCATTTAATAAAGTCGTAGAACTCTCATACTTTCCTGAAAAACTGAGAAAACACATTTCTAAAGAAGCAACCGGTATGGAAAGAAAAACATAAAATAATCGGAAACTATAAAAAGAAAATTTAATAATGTAATAATAAATTGAGAAAGCTGTAGCCATCATACACTGATCAGCCAGAACATTATGAATACCTACCTAATAGCCGATATGTCCACCTTTGGCACAGATAACTGCAGCGACGCGTTGTCGCATGGAAGAAATGGGGCTGTCATAGGTCGCTGGAGGGAGCTGGCGCCATATCTGCACATACACAAGTCACCTAACTCCCATAAATTCCCATGAGGGGGCGATGAGCTCCAACGGCACGTTCAGTTGTGTCCCAGATCTGTTGGACCGGGTTCAGATATGGGAAACAGAGGGGTCAGCGCATTAACTGGATCTCTCCACTGTGTTCCTCGAACCTCTCCAATACACTTGTGGCCGTATGACATGGCGTACTATGTTGTTGAGAAACGCCACTGCCGTCGAGAAACATGATCGCCGTGAAGAGCTCTGCGATCAGTGTACGATATCCCTAGGTCGTCATGGTGACTTGCACGAGCTCCAATGGACCCATGGATGCCGATATGAGTGTTCCCCGAAGCATAATGGAGCCGACACCAGCTCATCTCGGTCCCGCAGTACAGGTGTCAAGGAGCTGTTCCCCTGAAAGACGACGGATTCACGCTATCTCATCGGCATCTTGAAGAAGGTATCGTGATTCATCACACCATGCAACGCTCTGCCAGTGCGTCAACGTTCAGTGCCGGTGGTCTCGTGCCCATTTCAGTCGTAGTTGTTGATGTCGTTGTGGTATCGATAGCAACGATGCAACGGCGTAGGTGCAAGTTCATAAGTTGGTACTACGAGACACCGACGACAGCGCCCTCTACCCGGCGCTGTGGAGCTCTACGAGCGTCGCTCCGGATTCAGCCCATTTGATCAAGAGCAGCCTGGAAACATCGCTTCAACTTCAGAGGGTGTTTCCTTGCTATTGAGACTTTGTACTACTTACGACGGGTCTAAGGCTTCGTTCATCTGTGCAAAGTTATGTAACCATTTATTAACTTGTTTTTGCCCATAGTAAACATCTATAATTTTACACGCAGTACCGACGTGTTTTACCTCGCCTGCTCCTACTCGCTTCCTTCATTCGGCCAACCTTTCAGTTTTCAGGAGCAGACCCACGCGCCGTCTTCCAGGAGGGATACAGAAGTCGTGGTGTTAACGTTGGCACACGCATGGGCCGTCGTCTGCAGAGGCACATCAGTAGGAATGTTCGGTGCATTGTGCGTTCAGACACTCTTGTACTCTGCCCAGCATTAAAGTCTGATGTTAGTTCCGCCACATGCTGAAGACATTCACCATAGCACTCTTCAAACACAAACTCTCCGGCCATCACACTCTGCCCTCAGTCAAGTTCAAATAGATTACACGCTTCCCCCATCCTACTCATGGAAAGCACGCTCACTGACACTACTCACTAGGAGTTGCTCCTCGCCAGGTGACGCTGCTATCACCTAGATGTGTTTATGCCCATAGTAGATCGGTGGTCAAAATGTTCTGGCTAATCAATGTATTTGTCTCATGAGAATCAACAGCTGTGGTGATATTTAAGATAATTGTCATTTATTGTTAAGTCTCAGCCACATATTTTTAATTAGATTAAGTGTTTCGATCACTCAGGATCATCTTCAGATTAAGGAGTTGCATCAGAAGAACATCTTGTCTATTCGGAACCACATATGAGAGTGCTGCAGTACTCTGATACGTGGTTCTGAGGAATTACAGTACTCTGATATGTGGATCTGAATAGACAAGATGCCTTTCTGATGCAGGTACTTATATCTGAAGATGATCCTGAGTGACTGAAACATGTAACCTAACTAGAAATGTGCAACTGAGACTGAACGAAAAATGAGAATGGTCTTAAGTTTAGAAAGCTTTGAAGATAGAAAAAGATAAGGAATCAGGAACATTATGGACATAAATAGGAAAAGTCAACACGGAGAGTAGAATTAGAAAACAGCAGAGGAAGAAGAGCAACTGAAGATTATGAAAAAAATGAAGAAAAACGGTATGGCCGTGATATGTGTAAGGAAGCACCGAGAAAGTGCCTACAACCATGTCAGAGTTAAACAGCGGATAAAAAGAAACAGAGAGAACAGGAAGAAAGGAGAGCCTATAGTCGGCATCCGCCGAGTGGGTACTGAGCGTAATCCACTCGGCCTGCGATACTGGAGCCGCTCGCTGCGACCGGCACAGCACAGGGGGCCCGGAAGTCCGGCGGCGAGCGAGCGGCGGCCGGCAGGCGCGCTTTACCAATATCTGCCTTCCGGAGGAGCGGGCCCCATCATTAACGCCCAACAGATAAGCGCCCTCGGTGCGCCTAATTTCAGAAGACTACGCACCCGGTGGCGACGCCAGCGGCCCAGCTCCCCAAGTTGAATGCGCGGCTGGCTGCTGAGCACCTTCCTGCCGACCACAAACGCCATCACCCACCGGGCGCATTAGCGCGAGATTTATCCGAGCGGGCCAGAACAGAACGGAAATTGACTCAGATAGCGGGAACGCTTCGAAACCGAACGAAATCGCTTTCCTTTTACGTCAGCTTCAGCATACCGCTGTAGATCAGAGATAAATTTGTGAAACAGCCGTGTGGTCTATCTGCCTTGTGGCGTTATAGTCTCCAGAGTTCTGGGTACATCTACGTCTACATTGCCGTGATTACTACGCAGTTCACATTTCAGTGTTTGGCGGAGGATGTACATGGCTAGCCATTAAAAATGACAGCACCAGAAAGGACAGCAAATAATCAAATTCTACTCGTCGTGCGTATACAGTGTAGTAGAAACAATACATGAATTTTTTTTTTTTTTGTATCCATCTGTGGGGCTTCATCTGTTCATTTCAGCAGTCGTTTTGATGTTATTTTATTATATTGCAACCAGTTTCGGTGACCTAATACACCTGTTTAAAGAATGTGGGCATAAACAGTTATGATACCATCATCAACTTACCAACGATGGAAATACAAAGACAGATTAAAACCAGAGTAATAATGGAGGAGAACACTTTATTAATGAATTTCCAGAAATCATTTGACAGAAACCAACAGAAACATCCATTGTCACATACCTCCTCTTTTTCTTCTTCTGCCTTTGTCCAGCAGTTTTCGCGGGGTCGGCATGGTTAGGGTCGGATTTGGCGTGGTTAATTTTAAGGCGTGGCTGGATGCCCTTCCTGTCGCCACCCCGTGGGATGAGGTGATGAAGACAACACAAACACCCAGTCCCTGAGCAGAGAAAATCGCAGAACCAGTCGTGAATCGAACCTGGGTCCCTTTGCATGGCATTCCGTCGCGCTGACCACTCATCTGTCAAGGAGGACCATTATCACATATCTAAGATAGAAGTATACATATATAGTATACCATAACGAATTTCCACTCTATATATTGCATAAATGTACTATTTATTAATAAAATCATTAATTAAATATTCTATGATTAAAGTTAGTTATCTGATACACTAATCTGCAAAATCCTGAAGTAACCAACTAATCTATAAAAATAACTGTATAAAATTATGACTGTATGAAAGAAACTATAATAACACCGGAAATAAGTAAGCCAAAGAAATATACATCTACGAGCAAGGAGTCCTCTCAGAAGAGCATCAACAATATCTGTCAATATTAGTAAAGCTATTAAAATGACATTATAAATATATCTGTATGCCATGTCAGATTTATAAAACGATGAGGTGAAAATCGCATGTAGGCATATTTATGTCACATGAGTAAAATGAATATCCAAGAATGAGTCAAAAGACCAAATGTAGAAAACCACCTATCATACCAAACCACAAATGTACAAAATCCAAAATAATGTTAATGATGGACCACTTATATAGATCTACATACAAGCAGCCCCTGAAAAAGGACAGCCTCAACAAAATCTAAGTGTCAATATAGGAAAAGCAATCAAAACGACAATGTAAATATATCTGTATGTAATGTCAAGGTTACAAAATGCTGAGGGGCAAACCACAGAGGGACATACTTATGTAGTATGCGTAAAATGAGTGTGCAAAATGAGTCAAAAGACCAAACACAGAAAACCACCCAGAATATATGAACAAAGAAACGCAAAATGCTACTCAGGGTGAACAACATCCAAGTGCAACTGCATCTATATACCAGGTACTGCCATAAAACAAATATCCAACCAGAACCAGTATGTAACTCATGTAAATGTCAGTTACTAAAAATATACATCCACGCAGCACATTGTATCCACAGATAATATAAGTTATCAGTAACAATCAAGCTGAAGAAACTTCAGACACTCCAACATCGTATCAAAGAATTAGATATCAATAAAGAACCATATTATACCTAACAGTGTCTATGTAATTCAGTAATCCTATCCAGACAAAGCAGTAAATGACCAAAACACACACACACACACACACACACATATATATATATATATATATATATATATATATATATATATGACGTATCCATTTACCCTGTATCAAATAACGTCAAATATAGCCTAAATGTGTGAAGACAACATCTATGTCATAAAACAAGACACCAGATACCTGTATGGAACCAACATAAACTACTTGGCAATGTCGTAAAAAAAGTATGAGACAACCACTTACACCAATGTCTGTACAACTTGTGTAACAGTAGAAATCAGTTAATAACATAGTATGTAAGCAAATGTCAAAGCTAACTAGGGTATAGACATACGAATGTTAAGGTGGCTTCCCTGTACTAAATATACCCAAAAGAATGCACACCCAGACCATCTATGTAATGCCACACTAAAAAGAGTGGTACTAGTCTGTGAGGATATAGTAAAATATAAAGGATACCTCAACAGTATCAATCCATGAAGTAACAGAAAAAATATTTGAAAAGTAAACCACTGAAATTTAGTCACATGTCTTGGATACAAATAACATATTGTATTATCCCCAACAGTATATGCAGAGGTCACTAAGGGGTTTAATCTAGGCAAAGCGGGCAACAGAAACAAAATAAATATGAGCTATCCATATATCCTGTACCGAATACAGTCAGACACGGTTTGGACATGTTGAGAAAATATTTATGTCGTAAAACAAAAACATGGAATACACGTGTGGAACCCGAAGACACGATTGAGCAATGTCGCCAATGGTGTAATGTTGTAAGACAAACACTTATACCAAACTGAGTACTACATGTGTAACCAGGTAAGTATCCAACAGTAATACAGTATAAAGTCAGCACATGTCCTATGCATTAAGGTTACATGTCAATAGCCAAGTCAAAATAGAATACAGAATAGAATGGTAAAGTATGTCTCTACAATAATTGTACCAAACAGAAGGCACACCCTGAACATTTGCATTAAACCCTACCAAAAGAGTGGTACTAGCCTGCGAGGTGCAGTGCACCATAAAGGATAACTCAACAGTATCAATTCATCAAACATCAGAAAAGTTTTTTGACTATGAGACCACTCAAAAATTACTCATACGTATTTAAACATATGTGAACAAAGGAAATAAAATAAAATTAAAAGTTCATATATCTATGAGTAAATATATTGTAAACCAATACACACCTTAGTCTTTTAATACACATTGAAGCCAAAATGGCTTTTATCTTGCACTTGTATGCATATTTCTATGGTTTACTTACTTCTAATATTGTTGTAGTTCCTTTCATACATCCGTCATTCTCTACAGTTATTTTTGTAGATTAGTAGGTTGCCTTAGGATGTTGGACTTTAGTGTATCATGTAACCGACCAAATTTAATCATGGAATGTTTAATTAATGATTTTATTAATAAATAGTATATTTGTGCAATGCATAGAGTAGAAATTCGTTATGATATACTATATACAGGGTGAGTCACCTAACATTACCGCTGGATATATTTCGTAAACCACATCAAATACTGACGAATCGATTCCACAGACCGAACGTGAGGAGAGGGGCTAGTGTAATTGGTTAATACAACCCATAAAAAAATGCACGGAAGTATGTTTTTTAACACAAACCCACGTTTTTAAAATGGAACCCCGTTAGTTTTGTTAGCACATCTGAACATATAAACAAATACGTAATCAGTGCCGTTTGTTGCATTGTAAAATGTTAATTACATCCGGAGATATTGTAACCTAAAGTTGACACAGTACCACTCCTCCGCTGTTCGATCCTGTGTATCGGAGAGCACCGAATTACGTAGGGATCCAAAGGGAACGGTGATGGACCTTAGGTACAGAAGAGACTGGAACAGCACATTACGTCCACATGCTAACACCTTTTTATTGGTTTTTTTCACTGACGCGCATGTACATTACCATGAGGGGTGAGATACACGTACACACGTGGTTTCCGTTTTCAATCACGGAGTGGAATAGAGTGTGTCCCGACATGTCAGGCCAATAGATGTTCAATCTGGTGGCCATCATTTGCTGCACACAATTGCAATCTCTGGCGTAATGAATGTCGTACACGCCGCAGTACATCTGGTGTAATGTCGCCGCAGGCTGCCACAATACGTTGTTTCATATCCTCTGGGGTTGTAGGCACATCACGGTACACATTCTCCTTTAACGTACACCACAGAAAGAAATCCAGAGGTGTAAGATCAGGAGAACGGGCTGGCCAATTTATGCGTCCTCCACGTCCTATGAAACGCCCGTCGAACATCCTGCCAAGGGTCAGCCTAGTGTTAATTGCGGAATGTGCAGGTGCACCATCATGCTGATACCACATACGTCGACGCCTTTCCAGTGGGACATTTTCGAGCAACATTGGCAGATCATTCTGTAGAAACGCGATGTATGTTGCAGCTGTTTGGGCCCCTGCAATGAAGTGAGGACCAATGAGGTGGTCGCCAATGATTCCGCACCATACATTTACAGTCCACGGTCGCTGTCGCTCTACCTGTCTGAGCCAGCGAGGATTGTCCACGGACCAGTAATGCATGTTCCGTAGATTCACTGCCCCGTGGTTTGTGAAACCCGCTTCATCGGTAAACAGTTAGTTGGCGGTAGATGTTTTGCAATGTGCGGCATGTTGGATGCTCTCTGTCCGGGTACCGTTCTGCATACACCCTGCAGGCTTCAGCTGCATTTCGTCGACACTCGCCATAGATGAGTATCATCTCCGCCTTTTCAGAGTTCGACTACACCATGGTCACAGTTCCTACAACACTACACTATCACAGACGTCTGGTAACACGGTGTACTACAGTTGGTCTGCGTGCGGGGACGAATGCAGAATAACAATAGCAGCAAGCGCTACATGCGGACACTGCGACAGCTAGACCAAACCACAACAGTGCACTACAGCCACACTCGTAAACACGGTCGTCATTGTAAACATGTCCCTGTAGATGCTGCTCGCCGACCGTGTCCCGTGTTTGTTACAACACGCAACTGAACGTCGGAGGTTTCAAGCGTCAACTTTAGGTTACAATATCTCCGGATGTAATTAACATTTTACAATGCAATAAACGGCACTGATTACGTATTTGTTTATATGTTCAGATGTGCTAACAAAACTAAGGTGGTTCCATTTAAAAAAGTAGGTTTGTGTTAAAAAAACATACTTCCGTGCATTTTTGTATGGTTTGTATTAAACAATCACACTAGCCCCTCTCCTCACGTTCGGTCTGTGGAATCGGTTCGTCAGTATTTGATGTGGTTTACGAAATATATCCAGCGGTAACGTTAGGTGACTCACCCTGTATAATTATATTTTAAATATGTGACAAAAGATGTATCTGTTGGTTTTTGTCAAATGATTACTGGAAACTCACTTATATTTTATTGTCCTTAAGTCTTATTCTCTAGTTAATCTGTCTTTGTATTTGCATAATACGTAAGTTCCCACGCCCGGGTTCCCGGGTTCGATTCCCGGCGGGGTCAGGGATTTTCTCTGCCTCGTGATGGCTGGGTGTTGTGTGCTGTCCTTAGGTTAGTTAGGTTTAAGTAGTTCTAAGTTCTAGGGGACTGATGACCATAGATGTTAAGTCCCATAGTGCTCAGAGCCATTTGAACCATTTTTGAACTTAAGTTGATGATGCTATCATTACTGTTTATGCACACAGGTCTGAAGATGGTGTACTGAGTCAACGAAACTGGATGCAATATGATAAAATAACATCAAAACAATGGCTGTAGGTGTTTCATTTTATTACGATAATGATTTTGACTAGAGTAGTCTTTTCAGCTTATTAACTGACGATATTCTTCTCGGGTCTGCAGCATGATCACGCAATCATCTGAACATAATATTTCCTTGCTGCATCTTCATGTGAGGGCTCTGTACGCTAATCTCCCCAAAACTCGTGGTGTAAGCTGGAGCGCTGTATGTTCACCTGCGCTATGGGACAGCAGCGACGAATTTTGGAGCAAAAAGTTTTGGCCTTCCGTGGCGTATAAAATGGCTACCATTCACGGGATCAGTCACTTCCTGCGAGATTATCATACAGAATTCTCACCCGAAGATGCCGGCCAGATGGACTGTGTTCAAAGGATTGCATGATCCAGCTGCAGGTCCGAAAAGTATACCATGAATACATTATTATAAATGGTCCAGTCACATTAATGTGACCACCTGTCAAATTCTTGAGTAACCACCTTTTGTAGGAAAGATTACAGGAAGAGAATCAATAAGGTTCTGGTAGATACAGACAGGGATGTGGAGCCTTACCAACACCAATGCTGTGGCAGCTGCGCTAGGTTTCTCGGGCAAACAGCCCGATCGAGGTAATCCCACAGATATTCGATTGGGTTCAAATCTGGGGAGTTTGTTGGCAATGGGGGTATAGTAAACTCATCCTGGTGCTCTTCAAACCACTCACGTATTCGGCAAAGTGTGTGACTTGTTGCATTGGTCCTATTAGTAGATGTCATCATGCCAAGGAAAAACAAATTGCATGTAGGGGTGGACATAGTCCCAAAGGAGACATGCATACTTCTGTTATCCATTGTGCCTTCCAGAATGGCGAGATCACCTAGGAAATGCCATGTAAACATTCCCCAGGCCACAATGTTCCCTCCACCGGCCTGCACTCTTATCGCGATGATTGTTGCAGGGCCATACACGCCAGAGACTACTTAACCAATGGAGCATAAAACGTGACTCATCTGGAAAAAACCCCTGTCGCCACTGCAAATTTCAGCCTCCATTGCAGATATACAGAAGTCAGCGTGGGTGCATGAACCAAGCGACTATGTGGAGGCCGTTACGCAGCAGCGTTCGCTGAACGGTCGCTGCGGAGACACTGTTGGTAGCCCCTAGGTTCACCTGGGTAGTCAGTTGCTCAACAGTTGCACGTCTGTTCGCCTCTACACATCTCCACATTCGTCGTTCATCCCTCTCATTTATGGCCTGTTGTACATCACAGTTGCCAAGGTGCCAGTTTTGGATATCACCATTTTTCCATGCTCTGCATATTTTTACCCCGGCGGCAAGCAGAATGTCTACAAACCTTTTTGGAGATGCTATTACCCTAGGCCCCAAAGCCAGCGACCATTCTCTTCTGGATGTCACATAAAGCATTGTGTTTCTGCATTACGACAAAGACTGCACTGTTTTCTGCGTATCCCGATATGCTTTAAATACCCTCCAATGATAGTCCTGCCACCTGTCGTCTGTGAGTGGTTATTACACACTGACATCGAACATAGGATGTGGCCAAATTGATGTGAGTGCGCCGTGTGCTTGTCCGTGATTTCGCTCTATACATGGTCTGAAATTTAGTAATCAGAGATGCCACCTCTAGTAGCAACAATGGGCCTAATCTGACTAGAAACTGACGTTTGATGACAGATACATGTACGTCATTCCGTGCTGCTTCAGGTCTGTGCCAGAGTTCATCAGTCATTGTAATAAAATAAATGTCGTGTGACTAGGGCCTCCCGTCGAGTAGACAGTTCGCCGGGTGCAAGCCACTTCGGCGAGTTGCGCGTCAGTGGGGATGAAATGATGATGAGAAAATCTCCAACCCGGCCGGGAATCGAACCCGGGCCCTTAGGATTGACATTATGTCGCGCTGACCACTTTTTTTTTTTTTTTTTTTTTTTTTCACTAGAAACAGTAACAAAAATGGCTACAATGAAATGACATTAATAAGGTGACAGATAATTGCAGTCATGAATTACAGATTCAAAAAATGAGTCTTTAGTAGTAGCACAATTTAGCACCTTCACTGTCACCTTCAACTGGTGGCAGTTCAGTACGCACATTTTCTTCTTCTGCAGCCGGTTCCTCATCATCATTTCCCAGGCCCAAATTAATCATTCAGTAAATCCTTGATATGTGTTTTTTCCAGGGTAAATTACATGGACAGAAGAGAAGTCCCGAACAGCGACATCGCAAAATGTTTCACTGCCTTGTTATTTTTGTCAGTTCCAGCCTTCTAAACGCATCTATAGGGAGTTCATGATCTTCCTTTATATCAGACACCAGATGTTTCTCGCCGTATTCTTGTATCTGCTGTACTGCTGATTTATTTTTCATGTGCGACTTGCAGGTGAGGTTAGGGTCGGGAACGTGACCCAATCCATTCCCTCTCTACTAGGAATCCAGTTCCTAACCTATGCCCATTCGGTTGAAGACAATTCGGAGCATGTTACCATATTTCTTATTGTGATTCTGATATTTGAGTATTTTCTCGAATTCATTTTCCATATACATCTTGTATTCAATATGTTCATCGCTCCCAATATTGTTAAAAACATAACTTGTATATTTGCCCATTAACCAAATCACAGCGTTATTTTTTGCCTGAGGGTAGTAACTTTCCTCTGGTCTGAAGAAAATGTTAGTCGGTACATTGTTTGCTGAAGTTCTTGTTATTTGAGCAATTTTCTCCCTGGTCCACCTCCAGTTGATAATCCGATCTCCACAAGTGTAACGATGAGGCACACTATCAACGAGGTTGCATTTGCTGCAGAGGTTTGTGTCACTTAAACCGACGGCAAAGAGGCGCTCATTAGTGCTGATGATGTTGTTGACTACCTTGTACCACGCTGTTCTCACGTCAGACGAAAGAACATCACTACTGATGTTTTTCCAGACCACATTCCATGCTATTCCAGCATATTTGGTTTCTATGTTATTTTTCCTTTCATGTTTCCGCCTTTCAGCTAAAATCGCCTTTGCTGTAACGTTTTTGGAGTTTAAAATCTTTTTGCTGAGATAACTTAGTTCAAGATAATACTCCCTAATGTGTTTCAGCTTAAAACTTATTTTTTGTATATTTATCGGCGGCTCCACACTTTCTGGCCTGACAATATCGTATAGTTTTGCTGTAATGCACCCTGGATCATTACACATTATGCTCCATGTTCGTTTGACATACAATGCCATCGCTTTAGACTTGATGTCGGTTAGACCCATTCCTCCATTGCTTGGATCCAAAACTGCTGTCTTCACCGGCACTCGAAACAATTCCCCTTTCCACAAGAACTTTGCTAAAGTGGACATGATCGTCTTCGCCACCATTGATGGAATGGGGAGAACCTGTGCTATGTAGTAGGCCTTGGATAAAATATACGTGTTGATAAACAGTATTCTCTGGAACTGGTCTATGCTACGTTGACAGTTTTCAATCAAAGCTCCTTTGATTTTTCTTGCCACCTCCCGCCAATTTATTGCTATCATTTTTATAAGGGACGTTGTCAATGCCATTCCAAGAGCTTTGTGTTCATTAACATGGTTCACCCACTCAATGCGTAAGTTAGCAAGCCGCTTTATATTTAGAAATTTACTTTTATTTTCATTTACCCTCGCACCTGATGCGGAACAATATTTTGCAAGTATCATCTCTAGTTGTGTCACATCTGTTTGGTCTCTGATGATTACGCCTACCTCGTCCGCGTAAGCACCTACCACGGTCTTTGTTCCTTGAATGGTAATGCCTGTCAGCCTGTGCTGTAGCTGTCTCAAGAAAGGTTCCAGCGATATAACGAACAGGAGCATGGATAAGGGGCTTCCTTGGGTAACACCCCTTTTTATTTCAATTTTTTTTGTCAGTTGACAGTTAACGGAGATTTGTGCAGTAACACCCATTGCCATGTTCTTGATGATGTCGATGGTTTTTGGCAGGAAGTCCATTCGGCGCATTATCTCTATCAGGTATTTGTGATTAATTTGATCAAATGCCTTATGGAAGTCTATGAAAAGCAGTCCACATTTTATGTTACTTGCCTGCGCTAGCGCAATGACATCGCGATACAAAGCCGCAGTTTGTAAAATCGTTCTTCTAAAAGCACAAGTCTGCTGTTGGCCTATGATGTCAGCAGTGCATGGTGTAAAGCGCTTGTTAATTACTCGAGCTATAATTTTATAATCTGAATTTAAAAGCGAAATCGGCCGTAGGTTGTTTATTTTTTTGCAGCCTCTGTTCTTCGGGATCAACACGATTTTGCATTGTTTGAACTCTGCAGGCACTGGCTTTCCTTGTAAAACTTCATTGACAATTTCGGTGAACTTTTCTCCTATTAGGGTCCAAAATCGTTTATAGAATTCAATGGGCAGTCCGTCAGGTCCTGGAGATTTTTTAGCAGGGGAGCTGCACACGATTTCTAATACATCTTCCTTGGTGATGTCCGAAGAAATGTTCTCATCACCATCTCGCGATATTCGTGGAAGATATGTCCCAAAGAGGTCATCGTATTCTTCTTCATTTGTTTCCCCTGACGCATACATACGTTCATAGTACGCTGAGATCTCTTTAATTATTTCCTTCTGGGTGGTGATTATGGTACCATCATCTATTTGAAGTTCATCCATGAAACTTCTTCTTCTATTTTTGGCGTGTCTGACAAGGTGGTACAATGCAGCAGTCTCATCTTCAGTGACTGACTTTGCTTTGGATTTTATTTTAAGTCCCTCCAGTTCCTTACGTTTCAGACTTATTAACTTTGCTTTTATTTTCTTGATGTCTTTTAATCTTGTAGGAATTGCATCTGTCTGATCGTAGAGGTCCCTGAGCACGCTGTAGTAGAATTCTACAGTCTGTTTCCTTTCTCTGGCCATATCTATACTAAAAGATATTAAAACTTTCCTTAGCTTCGGTTTCGCTCGTTGGGTCCACCATTCTATCACACTTGGAAAGTTGTTCAGTGAACGGAGACACATTTCCCAAGCTCTGGTTAGGGCATCTTCTAAGTCTTCTTCTGATAATAACGATATATTTAGATTCCACTGGCTTCTTACTCTTCGGGTAGGTTGTGGTGTTAAATTTACGCAGGTCAGCAACGCACTGTGATCGGAAAAACTAACGGGAACAGTTTCTGTTTTCAGTACTTTATCTGCTAAATTTTCCGATACGTAAATTCTGTCAATTCTACTACAGGAATTCGTAACAATATGAGTGAAGTTCACCATTGTTGGGTATTTTATTTCCCACGCATCTTTTAATTTTAAATCAACAACAAGACGTCTCAAGTCAGGTGAGTAATTGAAGTTGGGGGTTTGATCCTTTCGACTCAATACACAATTAAAATCTCCCCCTATTATAAGTTGGAGGGGGTTTTTCCTCAGTAAATAAATTACGCTTTCATTAAAGAATGTGGCTCTTGCAGCTCTATTACTGGTGCCAGAAGGAGCATATAAATTGACTATAGTAACTCCTGCTACATTTATTCCAATACCTCGCCCCGATTCTAATTTATCAACGTCATGTACGGGGATGCCTTCTCTAACTAAAATGGCCGTGCCAACATTCGTTTCAGTGCAAATATTGTAAAAATCAACGTAATTGGAAAAATTTAATTGTGGGAATACCACTTCCTGTAGGAGAGCAATATCCGTCGCTGACTCATACAGAAACTGTTTCAGAGCAGCTATTTTAACATCCGACTGTATTCTATTAATGTTTAACGTGGTAATCGTATATGACTGTAACATAGGGGGGTGACCTTTTTCCCGCTAGTCTATCATTTCATGCCACTCCATGCCGGATACTTCCTGAGAATCTGACTGGAGACCACCGTCACGGTTTGCATTAGAACCTTTCTTTTTACTTTTCTTGCGGTTTGCATTGACACTAGCCTTCACCGAATGTCTGCTCCGCCCACCCCCTGAACAGTTTTCCACCGAGACCGTAGTCGGTGGATCTGAGTGGCAGTCGTGTGCCACCATCTCGTCTGCCAAAGGCGGCGCAGAAGCAGTTTGCAAACACTCTTCCAATGCCCCATCACTTCTATGAACACTTTCGTTTACTGTTTGTGTGTTATTGTTGTAAAACTCCACTTCTTCGTCTTGGGATTTGGACTGTGACGTCGCCTGTTGTTGACAATCACTCGCTACCTCGTCATGTTTGCTTTCAGTTGCATCTGCGAGTGAATCTGTCTGCATTGATTGACGTACGGGTACTGCAGCGCGGGGTTGTGATGTCACCAAGAGCAGCGCATTGCCATCTACTGGCGCGTCCAGCGCTACAGAATGGGACTCTGATGTCACTTCGACCTGTTCAGGTGATGGTAGCATATTCGATCTGTCTACTGATGTACTTGACTCAGAGTTCGAATCTATGCTGACAATATTGTCTGAAACAGTTTCCAGTACTGTTTTCTGAATGTCACCTACAGCTTTCAGCGATAGGTTGATATCTTCTTCATCTGTGCTACTGCCGTCACAAGTTCGACGTCTTTTGTTAGTGGCTATACTACTTTTTCCAGCCGGATTGTCTACAGTGTCTTTCCTGAGTAAAGGTGGAAATGCTTCAAGAGTATTTTGTGGCCTGTCGTCTACATTCCCCGAAATGCTGGAAACTTCACCACCCGTCATCTGATTTTCAGTCACAAGATCAGCCAGTGTTAACCTTTTACGCTGTTGTAAATTATTCTGCAATACAAACACCTTTTTTGGACAGTTCTGCCGGAGATGCCCACTTTCATTACATATATGACAAGTCAAAGTCTGTCCATTGTATATAACGTGCGCTTTGTAGCCACAAACCAAAATATGAGATGGAATGTTTTGTTTGACATGCATATCGACAGAACGAACGCCACTAAAGCATTGCAATCTATGCTGGCTTGACCATCGTTCATTACGAATTTGTCTGACGTCACCGTATTTAGATAATGCGTCTTTTAAGTAGCAGTTTTCTACCTCAGGAGGCAAATTAAATACTCTGACTTGTTTATAATCAACATCAGCATTTGAAATAGTAACTGTACTCACCGAATTATCGCGATGGCGGAATTCAGCTTTTCCTTCAAATTTCTGCAAAATCCGTTCCAACACCAACGGGGAAAGCAGCTTCACAAAAAAGCAGTATTGCTCCAAGTCATAATAAGCAGTGTGCGTCTGATCCGAAGTAATGCCAATAACGTCAACGATCCAGTCATGAATTTCTAGTGAACTTGGCTGAACATTACGGGTTGCTTTGTCAAATCCAAATCTTAGGGTAAGCTTTCTGGGAAACATTGTTGCCATGTCAGCAGTTAACAGTTCGCGAATACAAGGAAACTAAAATGCTGCATCACCACAATCACAATTTTACACAACACTGTTACGCAGAGTCATGAAATCCAAACAGAAGCGCCACAGCGCGTCCGCTCAGGACGGCCGGAAAAGCCGATATTCTGGTTCCAGATAAACGAAACTTCTGTGTAATTGCTTGTCAGAAGGCTATGAACGATAATGGACACCGCTCAAAGTGTAACTGTCTGTAATACAACTATATTTTTAAATTATTTCACAATGCGAACCAAACTGCGATCTCTGTTTACGTTGCTAAGCACTGAGCTATACCCCCACCTTGAAAATTCCAATATGGCGGATATAAAAACATCGCATACGTATTGTAAACACTGAAATACACAAGTTTCACAAAAAGCCTAATGACTGTAACGGGACAAGCGTGGGAAATTAGGGGTTTTTGGGTGCGGAGAAACTAAATATACAGAAATGTAGCCACCGACCGCCATTCAAAACCACGCAAAACAACGAAATAAATCAACATCACTCAGCTATCGGGGGCGGACATCAGTCATTGTGATCGTTGAATGGTAGCGTGCCAGTACCTCGGCAACCCGTGAGACAGATGTTTTAAACATCCTTTGTATCGACGTCAGTGAGGACAGCACGGGCAAGTTGCAGTCTTGCATTATCTTCTTGAAAGACAACGTCACGGATACCTGGAAGGTAGGGCATCGCCGCAGGTCTTAATACTTCAGATATGTAATACCTACCGTTAAGATTACTTACTACGTGAAAGAGAAAGACAGTATCACATACGCAATGACAGCCCACACAATCACAGCAGGTGCTGAGCCCACATGACGATCACGTATGCAGTCTGGCAACATTCGTTATCCTCAGAGCTCCACACACACAGATAAGTCGACCGTGATGCTGTAGGCAGGACTGGGATCTTTTCTTTCTTTGCAGTAAGCTATAGCTAACAAAGAGGAAAATGGCGCGCACTGGACATCCCCCTTTTTCTTACTACACCTTTTATTGAACTGGAATAGGAATTACAAGGTTCCATAAACGTTTATGCACATTCAAAATATATCATTTTCTTCTCTTACACTTACAGTAATAATAATAATATAATAATAATAATAATACTTTCCTTAAAAAAGGAAGGACGAACAGAAAGTTACAGCAAACAATGATCTGTCTATGTTTTGTTGAAAAACAGTGTGCATATTTATTCTTTTTTTCTGTAAACTTAAAACTATTTTCTCAGACATCTTATTCGTACGTCTTATTCAGATGATTACGTTACTGACTAATGCGCTCTCTTCGTCGTCGTATTCATTTTTCAACCAGTCTCGAGCATCACACTTAGATAATTGGGCACTGATGATTCATAGCTGGTTCCTAGATGAGATTTAGGACCCCAGTGTTGTAATGACAAATGATCGATAAATTCCTATGTATCAGTGACTCTTGAGTTTGGAGAGAAAAAATGTCCTGCATCAACAAGCCCGACAAACGCACTGCGTCTAGCGCCAGGGAAAAATTTCCAATCTGGTCGCAAAACTGGTCCGACTTTTGTCTTATTTATGACGGTTCCCGTGATAATAGAGAGCCTTTTTCTCACCTATTTTCAAATATAAATCGTTTTCTTGCGTAGATATATATATGTTCCGTGTTCGATTCAAAACTATCCACTTCACATATGGGTGAGGGGTAAGCCTGATTTTATATTTCTAAGCAATAATTGGGTAGCTTTCGGTAGTGACGTCTAGCCATACAGCTCTTACCAGACGCAACAAACGTGACATGCTCAAAGATCATGTGTGACCGAGCTAACAATGTGTCTGTCTTGTGACTATAGCTTTCCCGCCGTAGTAATTCTTGATAATCTCCACGGGTTTCCTGCCGGAACCTAAAATCAACGCGACTAATTTCGGCGATGCAACTGTTCGCCATCTTCAGGAGAACGCCGTTGATGCTGAGTCCCGCTGGAAACTAATGCAAAGTCTGCAAATCGTCAGCCTATATAGGCCTCCGTACCGTACAATGCGGATGCGCCGCCCAACACACTTGGGCGATAACGAAAACGACGCAGGATTTTGCACCATCCCCACCACGTCATCCCAGCTCTAACCAAGCTACTAATGAAAAATCAGAACTGGAAGCCAATAGGAAAGCGCTATGTTTCACCAGTCTGCACGTAAACTCAGTTAATTTCCAGGCTGGAAACAATTGATGTTTGTGGACCATCTAAAGCACTGCTGCGTCTTAGAAAACTTGCTTACGTATACGTGAAAAATGTTTTCTGTGGAAATTGTATTTATTTGCGGTAACTGCACTTCTTTGTGAAAATCATTTGTAGTGGCTTTTTTCGTATTGCTGCTTTATAAAGTGAAATCAGATAACCTATGAGCGTTTGAGGTGAAATCTGAAGCTTCTGGAATAATTTCTGTCAGAAGTGTTTGGTGTACTTGATAGTGCAGTGCTAAAAACAAGCAGTGTATCGTGAATGCTACATAATGGGCGCCAAATAAATTATATGAAGTGCATTTATTTTACACAAAGTGTAAACACATAGCACAATATGGAAAATTTGTGTTTTTGGTAGTAATATTCGATACGGTATTCACACACGGCACATCTATTGTACTTCGACGTTGTGTCAAATCTTGTTACATTCTGATTTAGATGTATGGTTAAAAAATTATTCTGCGATCGAATGTAGGCTTCAGACACGTAAACTGGGCCTCCTTACCTTTTTACGTTTAAAGTTTTCCTGTATTAGTACTACTCTTATTCTCTCGCTGATTCCGATAGGGTAATAGGAAGCGTTGATCAAAGAAAGTGGACACTATTTAAAATGACTAAAGCTGCTGATGTTGTTTAAAAACATGTGAGTTGGAAGAAGGCCAGTGAGTAGTTTGATGTTCCAGAAGCAACTCGTATGAGAGTGTCCAAGAAGAAGTACAGTGCATCTGAGGAAGCACCAAAAATAAAAAGAACATGACCTACGCTTCTGGGTAAAGATACTGAAGAAGAGCTAGCTTAGTACTGTCTCGCTTACTCGCCATGACTTGTGAAGAATGGCTATACAACTGAGAGAGAGAAATAACACTGAACACTCTTCTAAAGGCGAAGTTACTGAGGAAATGTGGGTAGTTATTAAACGACACAAAACCAAACTAAAAAAATAAATCCTACAGGGATATCCTACGGCAGGGCACTTTGGCTCAGCAAGAAAACACACAGAGATTCTATAACTTTCTGGAATATGTTATATTATACTTATTTTGCAGCTAGACTATGTTATCTCCGATTTAATACCGTCTTCTAATTTTGCTTAGTGCTTTTTGAGTGCTTGTACATGGATCTGAATTTGGCAGCTACTTTTTGAACTAGCTAAGTGTAAAGTTTTTAAAAATGTTTCTCGTAACAAGTTTTCGTTTATTTGCTATCATAAAGTTGTAAATTGTTGATAACATTATAAAATAAATATTACATGCTTTTAAACCATAATTTTTTACTCTTTTCGATTTGTTAAATAAAAACGAATAGGAGGTTCGCTTTTAGGTACTTTCCTTTCTAAATGTCATTGCTGCTCGTTCACTCTGAGCAATTTAAGCTAGTCTTAGGTTCCTGGCTAACCGCACCCCAGGAAATCGCTACATACAGTCAAATATTTGTTACGAATAAGGATACAAAAAATGGCTCTGAGCACTATGGGACTTAACTTCTGAGGTCATCAGTCCTCTAGAACGTAGAATTAATTAAACCTAATTAACCTAAGGACATCACACACATCCATGCCCGAGGCAGGATTCGAACCTTCTACCGTAGCGGTCGCGCGGTTCCAGACTGAAGCACCTAAAACCACTCGGCCACACCGGCCGGCGAAAATGCGTTACTCAGATACTGTGATACTTGTCTGGTACAGAGAATCGTTGATACATTATGTTGCAGGTACATTTGCCATTGTCGCTCTAACGTCATATCTTCCAAAAAGTGTAGGTAGGTTTTCTATCAGGAAATGTGCGTACACTGCGGTTGTCGTGCAATTTGAATACAGGACCCATCACAATGTCATCAGCCATAACAGTCTAGATGTTCACTGAGAAGCTAACTTGGAATCTTGTTTCCCTAGTGTTATGTGGGTTCTCCATCGCCCATGTATGAGAATTTCTAGTGCTCATGATACCACTGTGCGTAAATGTAGTCTCACATGTAAATAATGGGTAGTGCGCGACGTCTCTGTTTACAGCCAACCATTCATAAAATTGTTGTCTACTTAATGAGTCACCTGAATGCAGATGTTGCACGGGTACACATGGACCGGGTACAAGCCCTAAAAATGCAACGTACGTTTGTGGAATATCGAGCTGATGGCTAATGCGACTTTTGCTGGCGGTGGGACTCCATTGTACCACTGCAATAATGTCGTCCCTTTCCTCAACTGACTGCACGGCTTCAAGTTATGATGTTACGTGTGCACTGGGTAGTGTTCTGGATTCATGTAACGTTTGAAACACTATGAGAAATACCTTGGCATAGGGGGTCCATCGATGAGGGAAACGTCTCTGGTATTCTGTCATAGCTGCACGAGCAGTTCTCCTTGGATTTGCTCAATTAAACAACACTCAAGCATGATATGCACACGGCCTCTCGCACTGATCCAACACACGATTGTATGAAGGGTACGACTGCCACTGTTGCCGCGGTACGACATCACAGTGCTGCCGTCTGTTGGAGAACCCCCACACTTCTTATAGGATGGATCAGTCATACGTCCCACCATTACTCCGTCCACCACAGCGCCTGCACATATAATCTCCCAGGCCGGTCCAGTTCCCTAGCGATCGAAAATCGGTCACATGTTCATAGGACTTTTTCGGTTTGTTATCACATGTAGAATCACCTCACAAATTATGTGACATTTCTGCTGAATCACCCTGTATAAGTCATTAAATAGTTTGAGTGATAGGTTAGTAGTTCAAAGCAGACTTTTTGCGCTAGTGATAAGAATCTTCTGCAGTAATCGAGTAGTAAGCTGTCGAGGTTTGGAGTAGTGATGCCACTGCGAGAGAGAACTGACGAAAGAGCAGCTGGTTCTAGAGCGATAGAGACGAAAACAACAAATTCCAGTAGCTGCGAGTCGCCCTGCAAGATACAACAGCTACAGCATATTAGGTTCTAATGAAGAGACTCCGAGAGGAATGAAAGGAAGTGTGCTGCCGAAGAGTAGTGATCATTGCAACAGAAACAATAGCTCTGGAGGTGAGAATCATTTTTAGAAGAATGGAACACTGTTGCTGCCGAGCTACAATAATGCGTCTGCACCAGTAAAAACTGTAGCCTGATACATTGATCTTAACACATTTTATGGAAATTAAATAAGCTAACTTTGTACCACTGAATTCGGAATTGACGTTAACATTCGCGTGTTAGATCTACTTTTCAAACTGCATCCATTGCCTGTTATTACGCCTTTTGTTGCGAAATATGAAGACTCATATACAGGGTGTTACAAAAAGGTACGGCCAAACTTTCAGGAAACATTCCTCACACACAAAGAAAGAAAATATGTTATGTGGACATGTGTCCGGAAACGCTTACTTTCCTTGTTAGAGCTCATTTCATTACTTCTCTTCAAATCACATTAATCATGGAATGGAAACACACAGCAACAGAACGTACCAGCGTGACTTCAAACACTTTGTTACAGGAAATGTTCAAAATGTCCTCCGTTAGCGAGGATACATGCATCCACCCTCCGTCGCATGGAATCCCTGATGCGCTGATGCAGCCCTGGAGAATGGCGTATTGTATCACAGCTACGAGCACGAAGAGTCTCTACATTTGGTACCGGGGTTGCGTAGACAAGAGTTTTCAAATGCCCCCATAAATGAAAGTCAAGAGGGTTGAGGTCAGGAGAGCGTGGAGGCCATCAGTCACCGAATCTGTTGTTGAGAAGTGTACGAACACTTCGACTGAAATGTGCTACGTACTGATGTGCTTGATGCTAGTACTGTAGAGCAATGAGTCGCATGTCAACACAAGCAGCGAAGTCAACATTACCTTCCTTCAATTGGGCCAACTGGCGGTGAATCGAGGAAGTACAGTACATACTGACGAAACTAAAATGAGCTCTAACATGGAAATTAAGCGTTTCCGGACACATGTCCACATAACATCTTTTCTTTCTTTGTGTGTGAGGAATGTTTCCTGAAAGTTTGGCCGTACCATTTTGTAACACCCTGTATAAGCAATTGGTTATACTGCCTGTGCATGTCATCGTTCTCACGGAACTGTGCCATCGCTTCATCGGGTACATCCGTGCATGTGTCCGTCATGTATTCAGTAACTATGCGGCCAGATAAGAGCATTATGGGAAGTACTATAAAGAAGATAGTGATCTTGTTTTGAGGTGGCTCGAAGTGCTTCCTTGATAATTATGTTGTGATATCCTATAAGCTCAAAATTACTGTTCAACTTAAGCACAAAATATCTTGTAAACACATAAATACTGCAGATAACCTCTGCTGCATTTGTGAAGAAGTAATATTTGCTTCTAGAAAGTGTTCAGTCAAGTCTTCAATAAAAAAGGAATATTTCTTATTTTTTGGTTGTAAGATAGGCGACCAGAGTAAGAAATGGGCATCGCATGTATGCTGCACTATGTGTTCGTCGAACCAGAACACATGGGTGAATAGAAAAGGATGTCACATGTCGTTCGGAGTCTCGATTATTTGGAGGGAGCCCACCAACCATACTACTGACTGTTATTTCTGTATGGCTCCCTCTATAAACAACGGAATCTCCATGAAGAAAAACTCAACAGCTTATACCATAATATAACCTCTACAATTCGCCCTCTGCCTCATGATAGCGAATTTCCTGTTCCTGAACCACAACAAAATGCTTCTGTGAACTATGATGAAGATAGCAGTGCTTCCACGACTGAATATGAAGATGAGCTGTCATCAACTCCGAGAGATGCAGACTTCTTTCAAAGAAGGGACCTAGTCTTCTAGTCTAGAGCTTCATAAAAATAATGCAGAACTTTAGGCATCACAGTTACAATATTCGAAGTATCTCCACGACTTCATGAAAGTGGTATCATTTCGCTGTAGAATTAAAAAAAAATAAACTGTTTATTTAAAACTGAGGCACACTTCACATTCTGCAAAGACCTAATTGATCTGATGGAGGCACTGAATACGAAGTCCTGATCAATGGTGACTGTTTATCGATGATTCGAAGACAAATCTTAAAGGAGCACTTTTGCGCAATGGAAATGTGTTTCCTTCCATTCCTTGTGGATTATGCCACCAGCACAAAATAAGCATATGCAAATATGAGAAAGGTCCTTATACGCGTAGACTACATGAGATACCATTCGGAAGTGTGTGCGGATTTTAAAGTTATTCCCATTTTATTAGGGAATCAGTCCGGCTACACCAAATACTGTTGTTTCGTCTGCCAGTGGGATAGTTGTGCCAGGAACAAAGAATACTACCAGAAATGTTGGCCCACGAAGCAGTCATTAACACCTGGAAAAATGTGTTGTGTGGATCACCGATAGAGCGAAACAAAGTTTTGCTGTGAGCACTACATATAGAACTAGGACTTATGAAAAATTTCGTGAAAGCTTTAGATGCAAATGGCTTTGCATTCACTTACTTACGTCAAAAGCTCCCCATGCTCAGTTTTGAAAAGTGAAAGCAGATGCGTTTCTTCATTCACAAATTAGGGAGCTTTTGAAAGACAATGAGTTTGAAATAGCGGTAAATGATAAGAAGAAAAGAGTATAGCAGTCATTCAAGAACGTTTCAAACAGTTTTATGGGTAACTTCAAAGATAACATTTTCAAAGAACTTGTGGATGACCTGAAGTGCTCGTACGAGTAGCTGAAATGTAACATGTCACTAAAGTGTACGTATGAATAGATGAAATGTAAACTGTCACTAAAAATGCACTGTCTGAAATCACACCTATATTTCCCTAGATTTCTTTCTGCCAGATTGTGGTGATGTGAGCGATGAACATGGTGAGTGGTATTTCACACGACATTTCATTTCGCTAATGGAGTAAAGATGTAAAGGGAAATAAAGCGCTGCCGTGCTAAGAGATTATTGCTGGATAGTGAGAAGGGACGCTCCTGCAACAAAATAGCAGAGACAGACCAGAAAAGACGTTTTTAAGGTAATTGCTCTTTTTCATGTTTTCATTTTTTTCACGAGAGACAAACCATTTTTCATGTTTTCATTTTTTGCGAGATTCATATATTACATATCATTATCTGAAAAACGAGAGCTAATAATTAAATTTAAACATTTTCACCGTCAGCGACGCTAAAAACATTGCAAGGGGCCACCGGGGTTACCTCTAATCAATCTGATTTGGCGCAGACACGCAATGTAAACCCGCTCAAGGAGTAAGTTCCACACTAAAGTACAGTTTATTTAAAGGAATTGTGTGCAAATGAACAGAAGGAAAGTGTTGGTCCTGACGTGGAAGCCGCAGTTGTGCCCATATTAAACATTAATAACTACCAAGTAGTGACGGGGACTATCAGCTATGCTAATGATACAAGGATTACACGTAGCAATCTTTGTTGGTTATAAATTCAATGATTGCTCCAAAGAAACCAGGACCAAATACTCCTCACGAGAGAATGAGTGCATATGCGAACGTGAAAGTTTGATAGCGGAGGAGCTTCGGAGGGAAAAGGCTAGATATAAGTTCTGATAAAATACATCGAACAGACAAGAACTCATATCAGCTGACTGCTAATCGCGAAACTGAATTTATGTGATGACTGCACTGGAAGGTTAGCGAGTAAAGGGAAAGAGAATCCCAAAGAGTAAAATCATGACCGAGAGGTCACCATACACTGACCGATTAACTAATCTGAAACACTGTACCTATCATCCTGTTTGAATCCGTACACAATTTAGCTGCGAAACTTGCATCAACTGCGGGAAACGAGGCACGGCGAGGCTACAGGTGGAGACGGACTCTGGTATGGTGCGGTTCATCTGCTCGTGAATCTGCTGCTCCTCTCCAAGTCTGTTCCTCCCGCTGCTGCTCAAGGCGAAGAAGTCCACCCTCTCCTGCAAGCGACGATGAAGAGTCCTCTCTACAGCTCCCAGCAAAGAAGTGTCTGAGATTTCGTGCTCTCCTGATCGTTCGTAGTGTGAACCCGCCAAAACTGATGTTTTTGTCAGTATGACATAGCGTACTTTATTTCTCCGATCCAAAAACTCATAACAATTTTGTTCTGGAAGGTTTGTTGTCACTTTTCGGAATATTGCAAACGCCGACCTATCCCGCTTCTTTGTTTTAAGAACGTGCCAGGGCCGCTATATGGCAAATCGTAGAGCCCAAAGACTGCGAACTCTGACGTCTCAAAACACGGTCCACCCAAACTTTCTGTAACTTGTCCTTCTGAGTGTTGACGCTCATGGCCGGTGGCACGTCGGCAGGAGACAAAAGACTCGCCTGTGGAGACGCCCCGTAGATACTTCACAAAAGTGGATTGTTATCGTACGGGACACGCCATTTGAGTAGGTGGCCTGTTCCTTCGAAGAAAACTCAGTATTTATATTCCCCACTCCGGCGAGGCGTGGGCGAGTTCACTGAAATCAGCATGGAGCCGCTTTCTTCCCCGAGTATTGCTAATCTTGTCAAAGACGCACGCCGTCCCTGTGGATGCGACAGCAAGGGGCTGCTCAAGTGACTCGGGCGGCCCACGTGTACACACCCGGCGCGCGCGTCTGGTAACTCGTCTCGCTCGCAGAGGGCAGGCCGAAGCTACTGGAAACTGCACGGGTCATGCTTTGACTGCCCTCCAACTACCACAAGAGTGTATTCAACATTCATTTTAGAATTAAGAGACATTGCAGGGAATACTCTAGAATAGTGGTTTCCCACCGGTAATTACCCCCTGAGGGGTAAAATGAAATTTCCTGAGGGGTAAAAACTAAACGATTGGATTCTACTTCAGTCATGAAACTAAATTATTTTTTAAAGATCATCACTATTGTTCTTGTCAGTCTCTGATACTATTTATACAATAAAAGTTGTCAATAATTACTTTTTCTCAATTAGTAGCATTAATGCGATAGAAGTTACAGGTTCCTCGTGTAGTCCACCCACTACGCATATATGTTGTGCTTTGTCTGTACATTGCTGATGATAGAAGTGCTGTATATATGTAACAAACTCTAAATATCTCAAGAAAATGTCTTCTCTAAGTTGCAGATAGTACCTGCAGTAGTGCAGAAATTGCTTCATTACTCTCCTCGAAACAGATAAATGAATTAATTGGCAGCACAATACAGCAGTAACTACGTAAGGGCTATTATAGCGCTGTACACAGTTTTTTATTATTATTTTTGTTATTATTATTGCTATTAGAGTGTTTAGACACAAATTATTATCAAGCTGAGCTCGTCCAATTTCTGACAGTTCAGAAATAGGGATTGAATTAACGAAGTGATTTACCAACAGTAAGTATAGTGCAAACATCTGAACTTGTTTGATTTTAAATGGGATTACAGCGCGCAGGTCAAGTAAGTGTCGCAATGGAAAGGAGTAATGCAGTGGAATCATGTTTCGTAACAATATGGATACTTAGCTTTCTTTTCTGAGAAGGAGTTGTGGGTAACACTTGTGATACACCACGAATTCCTTCGTCATTCACTCTAACTCTCTCTCTCTCTCTCTCTCTCTCTCTCTCTCTCACACACACACAAACTAAATATCATTCATCTTTCATCATTTTAAAAATAAAAGTGTTCCAAGAAAAGTCATTCCTTCTCCAGTTTACTTAAGTGCTGAATTTGGTGATAATATGAGGGGGGGGGGGGGTGCAACAGATGGCAGGGGGGAGGGGGTGTACTATCTAATGTCTGACTGCTCTCAGGGGTAATGGTCTACCAAATGTTGGGAACCACTGTCCCACTGTCCTTGAATCACCGTGGACTTCCACAGATAATACCACTCTTTGCAATACCTCGGAATTTATCGATTAATTAGCGATATCGCATCAAGGAACTAAGTGCGCGGTAGGAAAAACAATCAAAAATGAGGTTGGCTACAGCCTGACGCGTTTCACCATACAGGAAACATATTTTCTTCATCATAACATTCAATGTTTAAAAATTTGTAGAACAGTGATATCAAAACTTACTACATACTTTTCGTTATGTATATGATTTCCAGTGTTTTGCATAATGTGAACTAACCAGATAACTTTTGTTTGTTGTTGTGGTCATCAGTCCTGAGACTGGTTTGATGCAGCTCTCCATGCTACTCTATCCTGTGCAAGCTTCTTCATCTCCCAGTACTGCAACCTACATCATCAGTTATTTTACTCCCTAAATAGCAATACTCCTTTACTACTTTAAGTGTCTCATTTCCTAATCTAATTCCCTCAGCATCACCCGACTGTACATCCTTCTGAATCTGCTTAGTGTATTCATCTCTTGGTCTACCTCTACGATTTTTACCCTCCACGCTGCCCTCCAATGCTAAATTTGTGATCCCTTGATGCCTCAAAACATGTCCTACCAACCGATCCCTTCTTCTAGTCAAGTTGTGCCACAAACTTCTCTTCTCCCCAATCCTATTCAATACCTCCCCATTAGTTACGTGATCTACCCACCTTATCTTCAGCATTCTTCTGTAGCACCACATTTCGAAAACTTCTATTCCCTTCTTGTTCAAACTAGTTATCGTCCATGTTTCACTTCCATACATGGCTACACTCCATTGATGTCATAACTTTTGTATGAAACTTAAGTGCAGACAGTAGCTGTCATTTTCTGAACTCATTATTACCTGCAACAGGATTCATATCCTATTGTCCTGTATTCCAAATGTCATGGTATGAACGACAAACTATACGATTTAATCTACTAACGTTGTCAGAAGGAAAAAGTAGATAACATTCTGGTTGTTTCCGAGCAATTAAATCGTTAATCCAAATTTACTTATTGCTTAACAATAACAGTAACTGAAGTTTCGAAGTTAATGTCTGCAGGGCTATTGAAAAGAGCGTTATCTAGCAAATTTCAGTAATTTCCGTTCTGTTTCATTATAATGATTAATCTTTGTGCTTATTGTGATTATAGCAAAAAATCTGAACTTTGTTTTCAAATGTCCCTTTATTAAGGATGATACATAAGAACACCCACAGTTTAATTCTTGCACAACTGCAAAAATGAGTAGATAGTAGAGCCATTGGCGTTGAGAAACAGAGAAACAGCTAAAACTGAACAAAGGTCCAGGGCCCGATACACATTCTATACAGGATTCCCGGCTGAGTTCCAGCTCTTTTAAACCGTAGATACAGTCGAATCAAAAAACTGGTAGAAATCGACCACAGGGAAGGTCATTTAGTATTCCGTATAAATGTTCGAACACGCGAGGCAATACTGAAACTACGACTTACCTTAGAAAATAGATTAAGGAAAGGCAAGCCAACGTTTCTAGCATTTGTAGACTTAGAGAAAGCTTTTGACAATGTTGACTGGACTACTCTCTTTCAAATTCTGAAGGTGGCAGGGGTAAAATACAGGGAGCGAAAGGCTATTTACAAATTGTACAGCAACCAGGTGGCAGTTATAATAGTCGAGGGGCATGAAAGGAAAGCAATGGTTCAGAAGGGAGTGAGACAGGTTTGTAGCCTATCCCCAATCTTATTCAATCTGTATACTTAGCAAGCAGTAAAAGGGAACAAGAGAAAAATTCGGAGTAGGAATTAAAACCCATGGAGAAGAAATAAAAACTTTGAGGTTCGCCGATGACATTGTAATTCTGTCAGAGACAGCAAACGACCTGGAAGAGCAGCTGAACGGAATGGACAGTGTCTTGAAAGGAGGATATAAATGAACATCAACAAAAGCAAAACGAGGATAATGGAATGTGGTCGAATTAAATCGGGTGATGCTGAGGGAATTAGATTCGGAAATCAGACACTTAAAGTAGTAAATGCTTTTTGCTATTTGGGGACCAAAATAACTGATGATGGTCGAAGTAGTGAGGATATAAAATGTAGACCATCAATGGCAAGGAAAGCATTTCTGAAGAAGAGAAATTTGTTAACATCGAGTATAGACTTAAGTGTCAGGAAGTCATTTCTGAAACTATTTGCGTGGAGTGTAGCCATGTATGGAAGTGAAACATGGACGATATATAGACGAGAAGAGAATAGAAACTTTCGAAATGTGGTGCTACAGAAAAATGCTGAATATTAGATTGGTAGATCACGTAACTAATGAAGAGGTACTGAAGAGAATTAGGGAGAAGAGTAATTTTTGACACAACTTGACCAGAAGAAGGGATCGGTTGATTGGACATGTTCTGAGGCATCAAGGAGTCACTAATTTAGTATTGGAGGGCAGCATGGAGGGTAAAAATCGTATAAGAAGACAAAGAGATGAATACACTAACCAGATTCAGAAGGATGTTGGCTGTAGTATTTACTTGGAGACAAGGAAGCTTGCACAGGATAGAGCAGCATGGAGAGCTGTATCAAACCAGTCTCTGGACTGAAGACCACAACAACACCGTAGACACCTCGAACAAAAAAACTGTGCCATGTACTTGGAAGAAAACGCAGGTCACACTCATCTTTGAGGAGGGATGCAGAAATGATCTCCAAAAGTACATTTGTATCTCATTCACATCCACCCATTCATCTGCTGTGGAATCTTACAGCCTCCGTGGATCGAAGTCCTGCACACTGCACATGCGTGACCGTTACAGTGGCGTGATCAAGTTGAAATTCATGTCTAAAATGGAAGCTGAAGCCGAGGCAGATCAGATTACACGTAATGATCAGCGTTCGTAGATCCAAAACGAATCCCTACGTGGAAAGAACCCGATGGATATTTACAAAGCTGCAAAGCTGTGAGAGAAGTGTGGGAATTGGATAGTGAAACGTAGCACAGCATCACGGTGGTCTTTTCGTTTCCGTGAAGGTGGCTAAGCACTGAGGGCAACCCAAGGAGTGGAAGGACAGCAACTGATAGAGACTACACCTCTCAGGTGAGAGAATCAACGAAAAACATGTGAGGAAACTGCATATGAGGTTAAAATGTCTTGTCACGTCGGTTTATAGAATCATAATTGAAAAGTTATAGGTGAGAAAAGTTGCTGCCAGATGGATTCCGCATGAAATGAGTGAAGAGCAGGAAGCATGTCGCAAAATAGTCGCAGGAGTATTTTTTCAACGTTATCGAACAGGAGGAGAAAAGCTTCTGAAAAGTATTGTTGCACTTGATGAAATATGGATACGAGATTTGAGTCAGAGCTGAAGCTTCAATCGTCACATTCTCCATGCCCGAAAAAATTCCGCCGCCAACAATGCAAGGTGAAACTGATTATGAACTTTGTGTATGACATGAATGGAGTCATAGCTACAGCGTGCCCCAGCGGATATCTGTAATAGGCACGTGCTACAAGTTATTCCTGCAAAATGTTTTGTGTCTGAAAATTTGTTAAAGAAGTCCTGACATGCTCGCTACTATACTGGAAGACCGCATATTGCCCGACCAGTGAGAGAAACTCTTGACGAACATGGATGGAAGCACTATCCCATCCACCATACAGTCCTGATATGAACCACCAGACTTAGATTTGTTTCATAAAGTGAAGGGATACACCTCTGGAAAACGTTTTTGATGAAGTTTCTAGTGAGCTTCCAAGATGCTACTCCAGGCGGTGTAAAATGAATGTGCGCAACGGAGAATACTGAACGCGAAAATGAAGATTTGGTTCTGTCTGGCTACCCCCTGAGGCCGGTCGATGTGGCCGGATGGTTCTAGGCACTTCAGTCTGGAACCGCGCGACCGCTACGGTCTCAGGTTCGAATCCTTCCTCGGGCATGGATGTGTGTGATACCGTTAGGTTAGTTAGGTTTAAGTAGTTGTAAGTTCTAGGGGACTGATGACCTCAGATGTTAAGTCCCACAGTGCTCAGAGCCATTTGAACCATTTGAGCTACCCCCTGAAGCAGATCTCTTAGTGGTGATATCATCTCCTCCTTCTTGCTCTTTAACATATAAATTGCAACATTAATATAAATGAATGATTAATGGAACTAGTAACTAAAAATGGTAAATGCTGTTTCTGCTTACACATTTATTGTAGATTAAAACCCCTTTATATATTACAACTGTTTATATATTAATGACCAACTGACATAAAGAGATACAATTGGATTTCCTAACTACTATGATTGATCAACTGCCCAAATCTGCCCCCCTTTTTTTTTTTGGCTACGCGATCTAATATAGATAACGCGAGATGACTGACATCTTCTGCGTACCAAACACTAGAAGACACCACTTCCAAAGATGATCTACAGTGGTGTGCAACCTCAGTGGAAATACAGCTTACGTGACACAACTGTTAAGCTTTGTAGCCCTAATACGACGAAGTAGTTAGCAATATCACCGCATGTACTGCGTCCAGTGTGTCGGAGTGATGGTTCTCGTACACGTTTGCGACGATGGAAGAACTCCAGCCACAAAATAAAAACTCTTTCAACTATTATGACTGCAGAAGACGGTCCTCTGACTAGTAGAATCTAATACTATCTTCTCCTCTATGAGTTCTACAGGCGACAAACGCGAACACCCAGACACAAGGACGGAATTCAGATAACGTCTCTAGGTGAGTATAGACAGAGAAAATGCTCTCAATCACTGAACGCTACGTACTCAACGACGACTCCCTACCTGGAGGCGAAGTCCAGAATCGTATAAATTCGCAACAGTACAGTGCCTAACCGTTTTAACTATAAAATCTCCTGAGAGCAAAGACAGCAAGTCAGTCTGTAGTCAACAAAAGCTGGTACTGAACGACCGTCAAACACGGACGCTCAAAACGTAAGACCTCTTTCTCTCCACCGCTGGCTTCCCTGCAAACCACGGCTCCCCTCCCTCGTAACTGCAGAAGGCGGATCATATTCTTGAAACCACGGGATATTTTTCCTCTCTAAATATTCTTCCGAACGCCGACCAAACATATTTTAGTCTTTTGTCGCCCAGTCCGGAACAAAAATGACTCTGAGCACTCTGGGACTTAACGTTTTGATAATAAAGATACTCCATCACCTTTGATGCAATAAGCGTTAACAACTATTTACAAGGTGTACGTGACAATGTCAGTCTTCTTTAAATATTCGTATATACCATGTACAACTTATCAAACGATACCTAATTCCGGTCGTAAATCACGGCAAAGTATTCACATGAGTGCTTGTAAGGTGTGAAGTTATAGCCACCTTAAATGATGACCGGAGTAAACAAACAGCTCGGCACAATGAAGGTGTCGTATCCGGAATACACAAGAGTTGCCAAAACGTTGGGAAGCTGTCACAAACAAGAATGGAGATTATATCGAAAGTCTGTAAAGGTAGTTTGCAAAATAAATTACGTTTTTCAATTCTATCTTACAACGTGCAGAACTTTTGAAATGATACTTGTATTATGAATTTAAACGTACCGAGGTATCTCGAACAGAATTGCCTCCTCCATGTCAACCAGCATACATTCCGAAAGCACCAGTGGGGTCACACTCAACTTTGCTTTTATCACATGCTCCTGAAAGCAAATGGATCAAGCCAATCATATACATACAGCATTTTCTTGCTTTCCAAAAGCATTTGACTCAGCACTACGCCAATGATTATTAAAGAAAATACGGCCATATGGCGTATCAAACGAAATTTGTGACTGGATTAAGCATTTATTGATAGGGAGCACACAGTATGTTATCTTAGATGGAGAGCCGTTGAGATATGCAGAAGTAACTTCAGGCGTACCGCTGGGGAATTGTTGGGACTCTTGCTGTTCATTTTGTACATTAACGTTCTGGCACACAGTATTAATAGTAACTTCAGACTTTTCGCAGATGGTGCAGTTGTCTATAATGAAACATTGCCTGAAAAACGCTGACCATATATACAGTCATATTTTGATAATATTGGCAACTTGCTTTAAACACTCAGAAATGTAAAACTGTGCACTTCACATTATGTAAACCGTAGTATCGTAAGACTGATACATCAGTGAGTGACAGCTGTAATCAGTCAACTTACCCAAATACCTGGATTAACAGTTTATAGACCCTAGGTATATGAAACGGAATTGTCACAAAGGCTCAGTCGTAGGTTAAGCTTTTTACTGACTTCATTGGCAGGTCGCTGAGAAAGGGCAATCAGTCTAAAAGGAAGACTTTCTACAAAACTACCGTGGGACGTATTTTAGAATATTACTGAAGTTTGTGGTACCTATATCAAGTGGGACTAACAAGACATATTGAATATCAGCAAAGAAGGGTAACACGAATTGTCACAGGTTTGTCTGACCCGTGACTGTAAAACCTGAGCTGTCAGACACTTGGTGAGACACTGTTCGTCCAAAAAGTTCCGAGAATGATTTTATTCCTGGGTTATAAGTGACGTCAGTGCTGGTAACTACTGCGTCAGCTGGAACTAGCAACAGACGTGCATTCGACCAATCGATTGTGAGCAGGCAGAGCTGATTAGTGAACGTGCGGCCATCATGTGTCAACGTTGTTGTCACAAATCGTAATGGAGCAACATCACTAAATTAAGTGTTCAAGTCATCCACCAGAATGTTTTGAACAAGAGAGAAGTGTGTGCAATGTTTGTCCCTCACCCCTTGATTTCTAAACAAAAGAAACGACGCATGGACGCCTGCGCGTTTTGACTCAAATACAAAACTCGAAAAATTAATCACATGTGACGGAAATTTATATTATCAATATGATCTAGCACAAAACTAAAAAGTGCAGAAATTCACATGAAGGCTTAGCGCTTTGACGGCGTAATCGACATTAAGGTCTACGTGATGAGCAAGTTGAACGACACCCAAAGAGAACTCTGCTGCCATTTCCGCGTGGCTGTATGAACACCTAAAGCATGAAAATCGTCATCTTAGCTTTTCTCTACTTTTTTGAACAATCCAGTCGGGAAACTTTTTGGACGCACAAGAGTAGATGCCAGCTACCGCCGGCCGCGGTGGTCTAGCGGTTCTAGGCCCTCAGTCCGGAACGGCGCGACTGCTACGGTCGCAGGTTCGAATCCTGCCTCGGGCATGGATGTGTGTGATGCCCTTAGGTTAGTTAGGTTTAATTAGTTCTAAGTTCTAGGGGACTGATGACCACAGATGTTAAGTCCCATAGTGCCCAGAGCCATTTGAACCATTTTTGAGCCAGCTACCGCAGGAAAGTCTACTTACAAAGTTTCAAGAACAAGTGTTCAGTGTGGATTCTAGGAACAGACTACACCCGCCTACTTACCGCCGTCGCACGTACCGCGAAGTGTGACTAAACGAATAATTACTCGCAAAGCAGTTACTATTACCGAGCTCCATACGCCAATGGAACAGGGAGAAACCCTTAGTAACTGGCACTACCTTGAGGCCCGCACGATAAAAATGTAATTTTTTTTTTTTTTTTTAAATTTGTGGTGTGAGCTTGAGGTGTCGCAGCTAGCGAGCGATCGCCAATTTGTCTATTAACGCTTTCTTGTATGAATGTATGTGGGCTCCAGTGTAATCAGTCAGAATCTTATACGATCTGCAACGGGCGAGCTGTGCCCTGCAGATGAGCGTCATGACCATATGACGTGAATGCAGCGTGTGAAAGTAGCGGAGAGGCGCTTACAGAGTAGTTACATTCTCTGGAACAATAAAAATTAATAACTGATCTATAAATAGCCTGAGGAACTTCATATTAGGAACATAACATTCTCTTGTGTAAAGGAACAATCTGTCAAAATCTGAAGTCAATAACTGTCATAATTTGGAAGCTACAAAAAAAAGAAAAGTCAGTAAAAAACGTAATTATCCGACACTTAAAAAACTAAATCAATATATATATATATATATATATATATATATATATATATATATATATGTGTGTGTGTGTGTGTGTGTGTGTGTGTGTGTGTGTGTGTGTGTGTGTGTGTTTTAATAGTCCACCAATTCACCAACTGTGACTATTTGAAAGGATATGACAACACCTTCAGTTTTTAGATTCAAATTTGGAAAGTTCTCATTTTAGAAAACCATTCGTAATTTTCCTGTGGTAATAACTTTAAGAATTTCAAGTAGATATTTATGTTTTGTGTTAGGGTGAGTGTGAAAGAGAGTACTTGTGTGAGTGTATGTGGGACATTCGCCAATGTTAAATTTTCAGTTTGTAGTTCTCTATAGGAACATGCAAGTGTTCCAGCTTTGTATCGTGGGAATGAATACATCAGTGGTTCCCCTACTACAGGATGTTACAAAAAGGTACGGCCAAACTTTCACGAAACATTCCTCACACACAAATAAAGAAAAGTTGTTATGTGGACATGTGTCCGGAAACGCTTAATTTCCATGTTAGAGCTCATTTTAGTTTCGTCAGTATGTACTGTACTTCCTCGATTCACCGCCATGATTTCATACGGGATACTCTACCTGTGCTGCTAGAACATGTGCCTTTACAAGTACGACACAACATGTGGTTCATGCACGATGGAGCTCTTGCACATTTCAGTCGAAGTGTTCGTTCGCTTCTCAACGACAGATTCGGTGACCGATGGATTGGTAGAGGCGGACCATTTCCATGGGCTCCACGCTCTCCTGACCTCAACCCTCTTGACTTTCATTTATGGGGGCATTTGAAAGCTCTTCTCTACGCAACCCCGGTACCAAATGCAGAGACTCTTCGTGCTCGTATTGTGGACGGCTGTGATACAATACTCCATTCTCCAGGGCTGCATCAGCGCATCAGGGATTCCATGCGACGGAGGGTGGATGCATGTATCCTCGCTTTATTTCCTGTAACAAAGTGTTTGAAGTCACGCTGGTACGTTCTGTTGCTGTGTGTTTGCCGGCAGTTGTGGCCGAGCGGTTCTAGGCGCTACAGTCTGGAACCGAGCGCCGCTACGATCGCAGGTTCGAATCCTACCTCGGGCATGGATGTGTGTGATGTCCTTAGGTTAGTTAGGTTTAAGTAGTTCTACGTTCTATGGGACTGATGACCTCAGATCTTGAGTCCCATAGTGCTCAGAGCCATTTGAACCAGTTTGGTGTGTGTTTCCATTCCATGATTAATGTGATATGAAGACAAGTAATAAAATGAGCTCTAACATGGAAATTAAGCGTTTCCGGACACATGTCCACATAATATATTTTCTTTCTTTGTGTGTGAGGAACGTTTCCTGAAAGTTTGGCCGTACCTTCTTGTAACACCCTGTAGTGGATGACGGATGTCCAAGCATGTTTGAATATGTAAGAGACAGCCAGAACGTTCGCGACTGCATAGTTAAATTCCAGACGTAAAGTACAGCTTAAAGTTTATTTCATTTTATTTGTTTAACAAGAGAGTTTTGAGTTGCTTATTTTAATGACGTCAGTGAGCTGAGAGCAGTGGTAGGTTCTTGCTAGATTTTGGGGCGAGCCGCGCCCTGAAAGTCAGTTCCGATTGGCCGTAATTCTGTACAGCCAATAAGAAGTGAGACGGTTTGCCACCTAATGCATGAGACAGAGGTGCTTGTAGAGGCAGAGAGAGAAGAAGGAAGTGCTGGACTACCTTTCGAAGGAGCCGGTCATGCTGAAAGTGTCCGAACGCATTATGTGTAAAATGAAGTGATATTGTGACTTCCGCATTTCAGTACAGTGATAAAGGTAGCTGGTGTTCACCATTAACTATCTGTGAAATTTTAAGAGTCGAGAGATATTTTGTTCTGGAGAAAATCGCTTGTGTAAACTTGAACTAAAAGTGTGGCGGTACTAAATAAATTTTTTTACTGAGTATTTATGGCGAGCAAAAACTTTATTTAAAGACAACCAGTGAATGCCGAGTGCAAAAGTAAATAGCAGTTTATTGACTTTGCTACTCTCGCAAATGATTTCAGAATTGGACATGAAAAGTTCTGGCTGTTTGAGTGTGACGAGTACTGTGAACAGGAACTTTAATAATTTGAACACATGTGGGCTACTCATCTTGCTTAATAGCAATAAAAAATATCCTAATACAAGTTTAAAAGGACCTTTGAACTTAGAAATCTGAACAGAAACCCGTTTCCGATTTATTCTTTAGAGTTCACAAGGCTATTTTCAGCTTTTTGTACTTATAGCGGCCTCCGACGTGTAGTTATGAAATCTCAGTTTCTTCAACACTGCTTTTCTGAGATCTCTTAAGTAGCTGCAGTCAGGAGTTACGTGTCCAGATCTGCAGCAGTATCGAGGTAAGTGGACAATTTATGTTGCAGAAGCGCCGTCGATGTGCGAAAGAGCGCATTACGTCGCAAGCTCCTAAAAACAGAAGCGTAAGTATTTGGTTGGGCTGTTCGATTAGTTTTCTCGGAGGACAGCTGATACGAACCACGTCAGGATTCCCTCACGTCAATTTTGATGGTTTGAAATCCTTTTTTTCTGTAATTTCTTTTGCCTGACACGGATTCTTGAGCTGCTGAAATCGGGGAAAACCATTTTCAGGCATTCAACAATGAGACGTGTACGATTAGATTTCCAACGTGTGAAAATAGCTTACTGACTCGCGTTGTCTTAGCATGGGCACACGTGTGCGCAGTTTAGCTGGAAGTGAAAAAGTCGAAGAAACAATTAATTCATTTTTATACGTATTTTTTATGGCTGTAATAACTACACTACTGCCAGTTGGAAACAACTTTAAAAATCTGCCAACATTCCTATTACTGTATTACAACAGTGTATCCGACGTACACAGAACTTCCTTGGTAGCTCTGTAAGTCGTGTTGGATGAATAATGACGCAAAAGCAAATGAAAACGTAGCACTGTAATAAAATAATTTCTCCTTTTGTTTGTGTAATCTATTAAACGTATTATAATGGACTGACATAAAGTATAAATTAATTCCTTTAAAGAGAAAGAGCAATGAAAAAATGCCAAAAGAAAGTTCGTTTATACGAGGGGCTTTCAGTAAGTAATGTAACTCTTTATTTTTCTCGGCCACTTCTGTTGAAAAAATCCAGAATTCGTTGTGAGACAACGTGAAACATTCCCGCTTTAGCCCCCACAGTTTCAACAGATAACGGCGCTTCAAATTGGCGTCTGTAACGGAGCTACATTCCAAGCAGAGAGCTGTCATAGAGTTTCTTTCAGCGGAAAACCAGAGCATCGCAGATATTCATAGGAGTCTGGAGAATGTCTTAGGAGGCCTGGTAGTGAACAAAAACCCGTTGAGTCGTTGGGCGTGGCGTCTGTCATCACTGAAACAAGGTCGCGCAAATTGTCCGATTTCTCGCGCGCCGGCATCCCACACAATGCCATGTCTCCTGCATTGGTGGAACGTGCGGATATTCTCATTCGAAGTGATCGGCGGAAGGACGTCTCTGGTGGTAGTGTTGACACAAACGTCCACCAGTTGGGTGCTAATAAGTGCGTGCCCGCAGGATTCCTCGCTGCCCAACAGAAGACCATAAAGAGCAATGCAGGACCATCTCTGCGGCATTACTTAAGCGTTACGAGGCTGATCGTGACAATTTTTTTTTGTCGAACAGTGTCACAGGCGATAAAAAAAACAGGATTCGAACCAGAAACAAAACGGCAATCCATGGAATGGCGCCACATCGCCTCTCCTCCAAGGAAAAAGTTCAAAGCCACACTCTTACCCTCCAACTTCCATCTGTTTGGTCCAATGAACGATGCACTCCGCGAAAAGCAGGGCGTGGATGACGCTGAGGTTATTGATGGAGAAAAACGTTGGCTCCGATGTTGACCAGTAGAGTGGACATACAGGCCTTCCGAGTAAGGTGGCGTAAGGCGGTAAAAATTGAATGGAGATTATGTTCAAAAATAGTGTTTTGTAGCTGGAATGGTGGGGATAATATGGTATATCGGGATCCTGATTAAAACCAACCTGCTTCCAGAAAGAATATCTTGGATTACGTACTAAATCCTCTTCGCAGTTTTTAGTTCATCACTTCTGTAAACCGTAAGTAAAACTATATATTACAATTTTATAGAGTTAGATGATAAACCGCAAATTCTGTGTTACAAGCTTTTAACTCGAAAACTGCTCTAAAATATGTCTTTATAGGTTATCGCAAAATTTTCTCTGACACGGTCAGCGCCACAGGTTTCGCCTGGCGATCTATAGATCCTAATATGTTCCTGATGGGGAGCAACCGCAGTTGTTTGCACAGGCAGAAATGGCAACATTGATAGGATCCGACATACATAAACGGAAATGTGTTATCCTTTCAATGCTTCCTTTCCACATACATCTACAACGTTACATGTTCTGAAATAAACAAAAAATAGCTCTGAGCACAATGGGACTTAACTTCTGAGGTCATCAGTCCTCTAGAACTTACAAGCACTTAAACCTAACTAACCTAAGGACATTACACACATCCATGCCCGAGGCAGGATTCGAACTTGCGACCGGAGCGGTCGCGTGGTTCCAGACTTTAACGCCTAGAACCGCTGGCGAAATAAACATATGTTCATATTTTCTTGGGCTATTGACAGCACGTGTTACTGTTGTTGTTGTTGTGGTGGTCTTCAGTCCTGAGACTGGTTTGATGCAGCTCTCCAAACTACTCTATCTTGTCCAAGCCTCTTTCTCTCCAAGTAATTACTGCAACCTACATCCTTCTGAATCTGCTTAATGTATTCATCTCTTGGTCTACTTCTACGATTTTTACCCTCCACGCTGCCCTCCAGTACTAAATTGGTGATCCCTTGATGCCTCAGAACATGTCCTCCCAACCGATCCCTTCTTCTAGTCAAATTGTCCCACAAACTTCTCTTCTCCCCAGTCCTATTCAGTACCTCCTCATTAGTTATGTGATCTACCCATCTAATCTTCAGCATTCTTCTATAGCACCACATCTCAAAAGCTTCTATTCTCTTCTTGTCCAAACTATTTATCGTCCATGTTTCACTTCCATACATGGCTACACTCCATACAAATACTTTCAGAAACGACTTCCTGACACTTAAATCTATACTCGATGTTAACAAGTTTCTCTTCTTCAGAAATGCCTTCCTTGCCATTGCCAGTCTACATTTTATATCCTCTCTCCTTCGACCATCATCAGTTATTTTGCTCCCCAAATAGCAGAATTCCTTTACTACTTTAAGTGTCTCATTTCCTAATCTAATTCCCTCAGCATCACCCGACTTAATTAGACTACATTCCATTATCCTCGTTTTGCTTTTGTTGTTGTTCATCTTATATCCTCCTTTCAAGACACTATCCATTCCGTTCAACTGCTCTTCCAAGTCCGTTGCTGTCTCTGACACAATGTCATCGGTGAACCTCAAAGTTTTTATTTCTTCTCCATGGATTTTAATACCTACTCCAAATTTGTCTTTTGTTTCCTTCACTGCTTGCTGAATATACAGTTGAATAACATCGGGCAGAGGTTACAGCCCTGTCTCACTCCCTTCCCAACCACTGCTTCCCTTTCGTGTCCCTCGACTCTTATAACTGCCATCTGGTTTCTGTACAAATTGTAAATAGCCTTTCGCTCCCTGTATTTTGCCCCTGCCACCTTCAGAATTTGAAAGGGAGTATTCCAGTCAACATTGTCAAAAGCTTTCTCTAAGTCTACAAATGCTAGAAATGTAGGTTTGTCTTTCCTTAATGTAGCTTCTAAGATAAGTCGTAGGGTCAGTATTTCCTCACGTGTTCCAATATTTCTACATCCAAACTGATCTTCCCCGAGGCCGGTTTCTACTAGTTTTTCCATTCGTCTGTAAAGAATTCGCGTTAGTATTTTGCAGCCGTGACTTATTAAACTGATAGTTCGATAATATTCGCATCTGTCTACACCTGCTTTCTTTGGGATTGGAATTATTATAGTCTTCTTGAAGTCTGAGGGAATTTCGCCTGTCTCATATATCTTGCTCACCAGATTGTAGAGTTTTGTCAGGACTGGCTCTCCCAAGACTGTCAGTAGTTCTAATGGAATGTTGCCTACGCCTGGGGCCTTGTTTCGACTCAGGTCTTTCAGTGCTCTGTCAAACTCTTCACGCAGTATTGTATCTCCCATTTCATCTTCATCCTCTTCCATTTCCATAATATTGTCCTCAAGTATATCGCCTTTGTATAGATGCTCTATATACTCCTTCCACCTTTCTTCTTTCCCTTCTTTGCTTAGAACTGGGTTTCCATCTGAGCTCTTGATAGTCATACAAGTTGTTCTCTTTTCTCCAAAGGTCTCTTTAATTTTCCTGTAGGCAGTATCTATCTTACCCCTAGTGAGATAAGCCTCTGCATCCTTACATTTGTCCTCTAGCCATGCCTGCTTAGCCATATTGCACTTCCTGTCGATCTCATTTTTGTGACGTTTGTATTCCTTTTTGCATGCTTCATGTTACTAGTGAAATAAATGATTCGTCTTCCAGAGGAAGAAACGTTAGTTTGTTATATATGTAGTTTTCCAGGGATTTCGCCACAGCCTAGAAAACTTCTGGCTAGATGTTAGACCCTGAACTGGAAATTCCAACTTGTGAACTGTCCCGGGTAGCAAGAATTCAAAGTGTCGGGGCGAACCTTGCCGCCACTGGTACACCCTCTCTGCATTTTGTACTTACCTCCGCTGTCAGTGACCCAGCATGATGAGGTAATACATCGAAAACACGAGTACAGTTATTAAACTTTAAATGAAACAACAAGTTTACTGTTACCAAGAATGAAGTACTCCTTGCCATCTTTATCTGTTCCACCAGCTCACACATAAGTTACGCAAAAGACATAAACTATCCTAGTACTTCGATTCCTTTCTACGATGTCGCCTCCGTCTCTAAATTCACCGACTACTGTTTAAAAAGCAGACATCTTTCATCACTGGAACAGCGTATTTGCTTCTGTCAAGGTGTAAACAGAGTCATGTCGAGAAAGAAGCGTGCACTTGCATGTCTCTTCCACCATGTGATACAAACACAGGCGCATGGCGGTTAGACGCTATGCGCCACCACCTTAAACGCTGTTATTTTCGGGTCAGTATGACCCGGAGAGGTGTTTGTTCTTCCATGAAGTTCTTAAATTTAAACGCTGGCGATTGAAACTAAATGACTGCGTTTTTCTATAAATTCCATATAGCTTATGGCTCAAGTGAAAAATGAATTTTCTCCCTCTTGTTAAAGCTTAATTTGTTACGCTTGCGTCCCTTGGGTCTATATTACACGGGTATTTAAAAATTCAGATCTGCGAAATCTTTACTAGAATTTTCTTTTTACGTGAGTGAGATACGCCCATAATAGTTTTTTCATAACAATGCAGGTATTTGTTTGCTTATTGTTGAAATGTGTGAAGTTACACAACAATACAGGTCGCTTATAACGCTCAAATTACCAAAGCATTAACGCTGCCAGTAACCTTTCGTCAACTGTTTGATGCGGCTATTGTGGAGTGGCTGGCCATCATGACGAAATGGTTTGTTTCTGACGAGCATTTGCAAGGGTTAGTAATGCATGTGACGTTGGAGAAAATCAGACGCGCTGAAACAGCATTCATCCTACCTCTGAATCACAAGACACGTCGGACAGTGATACCTCATAGGGCAACACACGACTGGTTTAGTCAAAAGACTGAATATCATGTGGGTAGTTTCTATAGACTAGAAGGAACATCCAGGGAAACGTTATACAATTGACTCCTGGTCCAACAAGATAAGCTACACCCAGAGTAAGTAATATAATATCGTTTTTTCAAGCTATTATGAATGATGATATTCAGAATATTGTGACAGAAATTACTAATATTGACGGTCAAAAAATGAAAAGTGCTGTTATTATTGGCTGGTCTGTATAAATCGCATGTGAAACAACAAAAAGTCCATGGGATCCAGAAATAGACAGTGCTGAATAAATTCGGCATTGGGGTTGAGTGCTACTACTCAATCAGTTGAATGTATACACATTTTGAGTAATGTTACCTTCAGATAAGATTATGTATGACAGTCTCCTTCATTCCCTCTCATTGTGCTTATTATACGGAGCTGCAGCGCGTCTGAATATTCATGTGCTTCACATGTTTCACCATGTTGCAGTTAGGCGAACCAGTTTCCAACGGTCTGTACGTGACAAAGAACTGTAGACTGATTTCTTGTATTGAACTTTTAAGTCAACATGTGATGTAAAAGGCTGATGTGGGAGCGCAGTCGAAAGTATTCTCTTTTTGTGTTGTAGTGGCATTTCCTAACAACCATGTTGTAGTTCGGCAAGAAACGAATTATGAGCATCTATGGTTGTCACGATCAGACAGCCGAAATTCAACATCCAGGTGGCATAGAGATCACTGGCTCAGCACGTCAGTGGTAGATTTTATATGATCTATGGCCAAAGTTAAATATCGAGTAAAATTGGTTAGGTGTTGTCAATTGTCAACAGTTGCTGTACAACAAATTGCCTGGCGTTATCAACATCGATTTAAATTGCGCATGGCGGAAGAAACTGATTTTCCACTGCAGGTAAATGCTTATTAAGTACATCTACCAGGAACATTCGCTGCTTCATATTATTCTAGTAGGGAAGAATATTAGAGAGTGGAAATTGCTGCATCGACTCGACTTACTATTTTAACGAAGATAATATGCTTTCACAATAATAAAGACCTCTAATTTTATTCACTTGACGACGCCAGCCCTAGTTCAGTCACGATAAACTGATCTAACATTCAATTTCGTGTCGTCGCTGGAACCTTTTAGTTTTTTCAATAATTTTTTAAAATTTTATTTAGAATCTGGAATGAAGATAGAATCAGACGATCTTATGAATCAACTATCTATAACGGGCAGTCTAATGAATACTGGGCAAATGGTGGAAAAAAAATGGATTAAACTGTTTATTATTTCAAAACGATTGGTCGTAATTGTTAGTACATTTATCACACAGACAAGACGGTCAGTTCCTTAATAGAAAAATGTTTGCGGTTCCCTAAGGAACCACGATTGTACCCAGGCGTGAACTCCTTCGTCCGAAGCAAATCGACAGCCACGACTGTTTTTCTCCAGGGCTTGCTTGAAACCCCTTACGCATCCTCCATACGGTCCGGGCCTCTCCCCATGCAATTTCCATGTTTTTGGAGTCCTGAGGGAAGACATTGCTGGCCGTCGATTTGCTTTGGACAAAGGGATGCGCGTCTGGGTTCAATCGTGGTTCCATAGGCAGCTGCAGACATGTTCCCATGAAGACACTGATCGCCTTGTCTCACTCTGCCGCAGTCAGTTAGTACGATATTCAGCTCTGAGAAAGTCAAAATCGTATCTTCCCCCTCAAAACTAAAGAAAAGCAATTTTTGCCATGTAATACTGTAGTCAGAATTAATTTTCACTATTAGCACATACTATGGACCCTGCACTTTTATGACCGATGACCGTCGCAGTCTGGTCCCTTTACTCCCACAAACCAACCAACCTGCACTTTTATCGATCTTGTAGCTGTACTGCCCAATTTTTCAAGGGGAAATAAACCGTTAGCAGTTTCGCATTGAAATTAATAATATTGTTTAGAATTATGTGAGCGTGATTGTGTAGTGCTTTAAAGCACTGGAAATTATGGATCGTTGACGTGATACTGTATTTTCGAATCTTACTTTATTAGTCCACATTTCATCTACCTCATTAGTCCACATTTCATCTATTAGTTACAAATAGTTACAAGATTTTGATCTGATATATATAGGCCTAGTGCGTCCCACACTGATCTGCTGTGGATTGTTATGCTATGTATCGTCGAAAGACACTGTTTGCTTTATATTGTTAACATATCTCACTCAAAACTCGTTTTTTATGTAACCGTGGACCAAACGGCTTAAGCTCCTGATTCGAAACAGCTGGACAACCAGAATACATCCGAAACCTGACAGCTTCTTGTCTGAATTAAGACTAGTGGAAATCTAGGTCATTCAGTGAAGTTGCGTGATGAAATATTTTAGTCTATCATATTCCAACGCATATCCTAGGACGTACCCATCGAGTAGAAATGTCTGGGGTGAGCATTCAGATGCGAAAAAAGTGTTCAGAGGCGCAGCACAGATTTTGTGTTGTCAACGTTCATCGCTATGCTGTCACGTGATTCAGGACGGCGTAGATTTGTCTGTTATGCTCCTTGTAAATTTTGAATGTCATTACAACGCTAGTACAGACAAATTCCCTTCGTAAGTGCTGTGGATTTAGTATAGGCGTTTTGTAGACGCCACAGCAATTTGCATTTGGTACCTGGAGTAAATTGGGCTCTTAGTTTTGAACTAAGAACTGGTATTTCGCTTTTTACGATAAGTTCACACGTCAGAGTCCCTTTGTTTATAGGACAACCACAGTTATTTTTTGTTTTTATATGATACTTCACCGTATGGCCGAATCTGTTCTAATACGTTCTTCTGTGATGGCATTGCAAAACGACTTGATAGTAAGCCAGTGCCTTTGAAAGTGTCTCGACAGACATCGAATTTGCCGCACATTAGCGATGATACAACCTGTTTTTAGTGGTAACACTCTGAAGTATGTATTTAGTGCAGTCTGTGTATTAAGTTCCTAAACAGAATCAGTAAGTGAATTTGTAATGCAGTTGAGTAAAATTTATTTTAGCCCTTCTGTATCATTTGTTGAGTAGACCAGTGTAGCAACACGAAGGTAAGTTGACAATGTGATCTATATGAAGTTAGCTGTAAAGTTATGCACTAATATTTTATACTTGATAATCAAATGGTGAACACAATAAACAGAAGACAACATCCAACAAAGCAGCTGAATTTGTACTAAACTGATTGCACTGTGAGTGGGTGTTTCTCCACGTTCTGTTACCCATTATTACGATACACATTCAGTCTGTTGCTATTGATTACCTAATGGTCTATCTGTAAAGCAGACTATACAACCTAGGCCTGTGGATGTCAGTGTTGTAACAGAAACAAACAAATGAAATGATCTGTACCATCGTTTTGTATATATCGTTTACATCGAAGATCTTCATTTCACATTGCAATGACATATTTAACTTCTTATTTCCTTTCCTTTCTCTGTACTGCAAAGCATGAACCCCCCCCCCCCCCCCCCACACACACACACAGAAATATATTATTCCTCTTGCATAATGCTTTTGCATAAAACACAAAACTGTTTCTTCGTGTTATAGGACAGCATATAGCGTACAGATTACGGTCTCAAACAGACTGGCCATACACCACACAGCTGTGAGCTGTCAGAAATATATCGAAGGAATAAAAAACGGCTAACTTCCACACAGGCTCCTTTGATGATCACCACTACCAATCAAATGACTGAATTAATGAACATTTTTAAAGCTGTGGATTTCAGTTGCCTGCTATGTGTTTGAATGCCAAAATGGAATTCGCTGTCAGAAATGACTGCAGTAGAAGGCCAAAGACTTTCCTCAACAATCCATTACATTTTTCACATGTAGTCTTGCCGAAAGAGGCTGCGACTGATCCCCGTTCCCTCTCAAAAAAAAAAAAAAAAAAAAAAAAAAAATTACGATTTTTTTTTTCTACCGAAAATTAATTGGAACATTCCTCTTTAATTTAAACTTTGAATTATTGTTCTACTCGCCTTAGAAGTGGAGTTATTACCATTTTCCCCCACGCCTGCAGAGGAAATGGGCGGCCGCTGAATGCATCTAACACTCTTTCGTGACTTCCTGGCGAATTGCTTGGGATTTTCTCGGCCTGTTACGCATACAGCGCCTTATGTTACGCATACAGCGAGTGTGCAAGGGTTGGCTACATTGTTTTCTGTGACAAATGAAGCACTAAGAGCGCGAAACATCTTCTCTTTGCTGTTTACCGTTTCGAATTAGTACAGTGTTGCGCCTGTTGTTGGTAATATTATACTTCTTGTGTAAAGCGTTGTTCTGGTTACGATGCCACGTTTTAGTAACCGTGTATATAAGAAGAGGAAGAACGTAGGGAAAAGAAAAGAAATGGAAGTGGATGGAATGAAACAAATTTTTGAACGTTCAGTTCCCAGATACAACGTTAGGTACAAATACTACCTTGGGGATGGTGACTCCAAAGGTTTCAAGACTATAGAGGAACTGAAACCATATGGAAATGAATTTGTAGTTGAAAAGTTGGAATGCATTGGGCATGTGCAAAAGCGTATGGGTGCACGGCTTCGAAGGCTCAAACAAACTTTGGGTTCAAGTAAGCTCAGTGATGGAAAGACAATAGGAGGGAGAGGCAGGCTTACTGATGAGGTGATTGAACGTCTACGGAGATACTATGGGTATGCTATAAGGCAAAATACTAGTAATGTTAGTGACATGCAAAAAGCAGTGTGGGCATTGTTCCTTCATACTGCCTCTTCCAATGAATACCCTCAACACAGCCTGTGCCCAAAAGATTCCTGGTGCAAATATAATGCAAAAAAGGACTATGATCACAAACATGGTTTGCCAGCAGCTGTGATAAATACAATAAAACAAATTTTTCATGACTTTGCACAGCCAGAATTGTTACACAAATGTCTACACGGAAAGACGCAGAATCCTAATGAGAGCGTAAACAATTTGATTTGGAAAGTGATTACTAAAAGGGTGTTTGTAAGCATAAAAACACTGCACTTTGGCATTTATGATGCAATAGCAACCTACAACCAAGGGACCAGTGTGAAGTGTGAAGTTCTGAAGGCATTAAGAGGAGCAGAAAGAAGAGAAAGGCATATGAAGTATGATTGAACAACAGGCCAGAAAAGAAGACAGAAGAGGAAGCTTTTGGAGGATGAAGAAGAAGACCCTGATAATCCATCCTATAGTGCAGGAATGTATTGAGAAACTTTGATAGCCATTTCCCGTAAATTAGAATTTTTTGAATATAAGGAACTTTTTCTCAAAATCGACTCAAGCTAGAGAGATGAAATTTTTATACAGCACTCCTAGTGGTCAAACTTACATTTTAACACAGCCATTTGGCAATATGTTTAGTAGTTTCATTTCAGTTTAATTATAAAGCAATTATTTGTAAAAAAAATTTGGGTCATTAATAAAAAAATAATTGGAAGGAAACTAGAAAAGATACTCCAAAATCCCTCTGTCATAACTGCAATACTAAACCACTCTATATGTAAAAAAAATTCAAATTTTTCTATTTGGTAGTTTATTCATAAATGTTCCTCAAACTTAGTGATTGTAACATGAGCAGCATAGGCACCTCCAGCTCCCCTTAAATAATTATCATTTGGAGAAACATAGAACATTTACTTGATGCTGATTATTAGCAGGTGTATCCAGAGCCACAAGCATCGACAGAAATTTTTTTCTGGGGGGGGAGGGGGGGGGGGGAGAGGAGGAGTCAGACTCTAAAATTGCCAAAAACCAAACATAAATTACACACAAATTGCTCAAGTCATAGTCTCTTGGAACCAAATTTTACAGAGTGAAACAGATAGCTACAATAAAGACAAAGGTGACCTACCATTGGTAGAACTGATGAAAAAGCTTGCTAGATGTGAAAATGCAAATGTGACTGATATTTCAGAATGGATGAACAGTTTGAAGTGACTGATCTTGCAATTCTTGAAATGGTTAGCGAACCCACTGAAGAGAGAGATGATAAGTAACTACCTGAAGAAACTGTACTAGTGATCACTCACACTGGGGGTTTGGCAGCACTAGATGTGGCATTGTGTTATATTGAGCAGCAAGCAGAAGCTATTCCAGCTATCATTGCTTGCATCTATAGGTCCCCATCAGGTGACTTTACCCTATTCTTTTATTATATAGATGATCTTTTAAATGAATTGAGAGGCAGGTCAAAATGCACAATAGTTCTTGGTGACTTTAACATTAATTTTGACAAAAATAATAAGAACAAGGTACAATTATTAAATCTGTTTCAACACATTCAACATGCTGACATAAATAATTATAGGCTAGTGTCATTATTGTCAGGTTTCTCTAAAGTAATTGAAAGAGCAATGTATGAAAGGCTAGCTGACTTCCTGAATAAAAATAAAATACTGACCAATGCTCAAAATAGGTTTAGAAAGAACAGATCCACGGAAATTGCAGTCTTCCGATTCATGAAAATGGTTCTAAATGCCTTGGATAAGAACGAATTAAGCTGTGGAATATTCTTAGATTTATCTAAAGCATTTGATTTAATCGGCCATGACTTATTGTTTATGAAACTAGAATGTTATGGGGTCTGTGGACTTGCCTTCAAATGGTTCAAGTCGTATCTCTCTGAAAGGCAACAGAAAGTACAAATATGTCATGAAGGCAAAGAGCATCTATCAGATTTCAAAAAAACTAGCTATAGAGTGCCCCAGGGTTCCTTGTTAGGCCTTCTGTTGTTCTTGGTGTACATAAACGATTTGCCAAACCATCTGACAGTTGCAGAAATAGTGATGTTCGCTGATGACACTAGCATTTTTATAAAAGGATACACTGAGGACGATCTACAGCAGAGTGTCTCTAGGACAATAAATGAGACAGAAAAATGGTTTAGTGATAATACTTTGATCATAAATAAGAATGAAACGGCATTGATGAATTTCAGTAATATTAAAAGTAAAGCTAGAAGAAGAGTAAAAGCTGAGTTAGGTAACTATGTTATTGGACAAGCTCCATACACAAAATTCCTCGGTATATGGGTGAATGAGCACTTGAGGTGGGAAAAGCATCTAGAAGTTTTGAGTATAAAATTAAGTAAATGCTGCAATGTGCTAAGAATGCTTCAGGAATGCTGCAACACTGAATCATTGCTGTGTGCCTATTATGCTTATATGAACAGTTTGCTTAGATATAGTGTAATCTTCTGGGGAAATGCAGGTAAGGCAAAACATTTCAAACTTCAAAAAAGGGCTATTAGAATAATGAAAGGGGTTCCCTGCAGAGTGTCATGCAGAGAAATATTTAAAGTATTTAAAGTAATGACTCTTCCTAGCTTACACATCTATGAATGTGTATGCTTTCTGAAAACTCACCAGGAATTTTCAAGATTAAATAATCAGGTTCGTAACCATGTAACAAGGAACAGGGATGATTTTCACAAAGACACCCACAAAGGAGCACTCTACCAAAAAAGTGTAAACTACCAACCCAAAATACTTTTTAGTGCATTGCCTTCTACAATAAAGAAAATTAAAGAATTTCATAAATTCAAGGTAAATCTTAAACAATTTCTACTAACACATAGTTTTTATAGCATTGAAGAATATCTGAATATGGAAAAGTAATATTATTTATATTTATATATACTGATATAAAATATTTGTATTTATTATCCAAGTTTTTGAAACAAATTAAAGATAAGAAACTATATTGTAATTGACTACATCCATACAATGTATATTGTTAACGAATGAATAAAGAGATTGATTCATTGATTGATTGACTGACTGACACCATGCTTCTTAGAAGTTGGCACAACATTGCTGGAAACAAATTAGGTTCCATTCTAAAACAAAGGACTGTTGACAATGTATTTAAACTGTAACTTATATTTTTGTTGCAACTTGGAAATATACACGTACACATAACAAAAGTATGTACTATATAGTATTCTTATTTTTTAATCAAAATGTTCTAATAAATGCTCAGTCTTACATAGGTGTCATGTTTTTTTTAAAAACATGATGGGCGAAGGCGGGCCATGTGAGCACGCACTTGTTCAACGAGGGTCGGCTGGTTGGTAGTGTACGTCGGAGAAGTGGGCTCGACGAATTCTGCAGGCAGGATGAGCGGTTCACCATACAGGGCCTCAGACAACCAGGCATTGAGGTCCTCCTTGTGCACGGTGCGGATTCCCAGCAACACCCACAGCAGAGCCTCAGACCAAAGCCCGCCGTGGCACATGAGTGCAGCTTTTAGTGTTCTGTGCCATCATTCCACTAGTCCATTGGCCTGTGGATTGTATGCAGTTGTGTGAAATTTCGCCACCTGCACAACTCTCACAGGTGAGCATAAAGTGACGACTCGAGCTGGTCGCCCTGACCCTTGGTAAGTGACAAGGGACAACCGAATCTAGCCACCCACGCCAAAATGAATGCACGAGCGATTGTGTCACCCATAATGTCCACCAGGGGTACTGCCTCAACCCAATAGGTGATGTGGTCGATCGTGGATAGGATGTATTTGTATCCCTCGAAAGGGGAAGAGGACTGACCACGACAATGTGCACATGTGCAGCCCCTTGGCCTAAAGGTGGTTGCACATGTCTGCTCACCTTGCTCTGTTGACAAGGAATGCAAGTGCATTACCACGAGCAGCAATCGTGCTGCACGCCTGGCCAGACAAAACATTCGGTTACGAGGCATGTTGTTGCTACATTCCAGGGTGAGCAAGATTATGTAACGTGTCGAAAATCCCGCGCCGAAGGGGGGAAGGCACAAAGGGGTGGGACATACCAGTAGAAACGTCACAGATGATAGGAACTGACGGCCCGTGCAGGGCAGTAGGTTTGATGATGAGCAAAGAACCATCGTCCGAGAGCAGACACTGTGTGTCCGCATTTTCGGCCTGAAGCTGCGCCAGTTCCTCCAAGTTCAACGGGGTGGAGATCATCTAAATGCGGGAAAATTAGTCGACAACTACGCTTTCCGCACCGTGGGTGTAACAAGTGTCCGAAGAATGTTGGCAAATTAAGTGATTGTGCCACAAGTGGCACGATGGGAGACCTTTTGTCAGGTTGTGAATTGCATCAACAAGAGGTTTATGATCAGAATAGATGGTGAAAGTGCGTCCTTCGACATTGCTCCTGAAATGTTTGACTGCCTCATAAACTGCAAGGATCTCACTGTCGAAAGCTGACCACTTACACTGACTTCTTATAAGCTTTTTTGAGAAAAACGCAGCGGCTGCATTGAGTGTACAATGTGCTGGTGGTGGACAGCACCTACCACCAACTTGCTAGCATCGATAGTGCTAGAAATCCATGCCTCGGGGTCAGGGTGCATGAGCTTGATAGCCTGCATAATGGCCAATTTCAAATTGTCGAAAGCATCTAGCATGGGCCTAGTCCAGTCCAGTTCCCATTGTATTTTTACCGGAGAAGGTATCAGTTAGAGCCGACTGGATGGAGGCAGCCCGAGGTACATGTCGCCGATAAAAGTTCAGCATCCCTAGGAAACAGCGTAGTTGTGCGTAATCCTCTGGGAGAGGCTGAGTGAGGATGTTTGCGATTCGTGAGTCAGTAGGGCGGAGGCTGCCGGCCGAGACCATAAGGCCAAGGAAAGTAACTGATGTGGAACAGAGCTGTGATTTGTCATCGTTAACCACGCCATTGGCTGCTAGAACTGCATGAACTGCGTCAAGGTGAAATTGGTGTTCCTCCACAGACGAGGAAAAGATAAGTACATCATCCAAATAGGCAAAAGTGAAACGAAGTGGTAGCAAAATTGAATCAATGAAACGTTGCCACTTCTGTGCAGTGTTTGTTAAACCATAGATCATGAAACAGTATTTGAAAAGGCTGACAGGTGTAATGATTGCTGTTTTTCGGGATGTTTGGTAGGTGCATTGGAATTGGTGATATGCCTTAGAACAGTCCAAGACAAAAGAACTTCAAAGCATGCAGAAACTGCGTGAAATCCTGTATATGAGGAATTGGATAGTTGTCTATAATAATTCTGGAATTAAGGGACCTGTTGTCGCCGCACATGCAGAGCAAACCATCTTTCTTAGGCACCAGGTGAATGGGGGAGGACAGTTGCTGTCAGAAGGTCAGAGCAAACCCGAAGCCAGTAAATCCTGAACTATCTCTTTCACTCGCAACAATTTTGAAGCCGTAAGACGTCGAGCATTGTGACGTACAGGCGTGGTGCGGATTCGGTGGCAGGTGCCATTGGTGATTGCTGAGACCCATGAAGGGAGGTATGTGTGGTGGGGCGAGAGGGGGGCAGCACGAGTGGTGGCAGCTGACTGACCTTGGAGTGCCGGGATGGCGAATATGAAACGTTGGCAGTAGGTGATGGCTGAGCACGCAGCGCGGTAGCCACAGAAAGCAAGCAATCCCACAAAGCAGGAACATGGACATCCGAGCAGTGTCGGAGTGACTTGGGCAGGGCCTCGGCAGGATACAGCGACAATGGGAATGGCGCGACGGCTGCACAGTGTGAAGGATTCCGCAAAGCAGGGGCGGGTGCATCCTGTTGGTCCAACTGTGTCTGGGCAGAACCGGCAGCAAGAAAGGTGCAGCTCGACACAGGAGTGGGGCAGAGCAAAGACACCATAGGAGCTGGAGGCTGCTTTGATAGGAGCGGCTCTGCATAGAGGTAGCGTAAGGTAATCCGTGCATGAGTAAATTCAGCAGAGGCGGTAGCAATGCAAGATCGTAACTCTGCATTATGAGTGTGTAGTTCATCGATTTGCTTGTGGATGTCCGATGAATCAGAGGAATCAGAGAGGCGAGCCGTAATACCTTCGAGCAGAGGAGCACACATGGAAAGCGTAGCAAAGGAAGCAGAGAGCGAGGACATGCTGCACCCGTTCAAGCGCAATATGGTAGAACCAGACGTGTGGCATAACGTAGCAGCCTGTAGGTCTGACGAAAGTTCGTAATGATGTAGAAAGTCCAACCCAATCACAGGTTCGTCCACATTGGTGATGTGTAATGTCCAACAAATTGTTAAGACTGCGGACAGATGAAGCGACATCTTGATGGAGCCTAGGATCGCGATATGAGAGTGATTTGTGGCAACCAATGTGAGATTAGCTGGAGAAAGTGTGTTTCCTGCATGCTTAGCCGGGATAATGCTGACATCAGCGCTGGTGTCTACGAGAAAGTGCGTACCTAACAACAAGTCCATGACGTTGAGGCGCTGTGCTGTTAGTGCAAGCGGTGCAGCTATGGAAGGTAGGCACCATTGATGATCGTGATGGGACGTGGCCCCTAAACATGCCCGCTGAAGTCGTTTGGTTATGCACAAGGCTCCCAGAAGTTGCAAGCGGCATCCCTGCAGGTTGCAAGGTACCAGCAAAGCGGGTAAGCTTGGAGGCGAGGCGTTGCAGGGCAAGTGGGGGACGTAGCTGGCTGCATCGTAGCTCGAGAATGCTAGGGCGAGGCCAGCTGCTGTCGGGATGGGAGAAGTAGTATCTCCTGTTGACCACCAGGAGGCAGCTCCCGGCAGGTCGCTGAGCTACTGAGGTGTGCACACTGGCTTTTACCAGCGGTGTGTGGAACCGGTGAAGCAGGGGTGCCAACTGAAGGCAAAGGCGATGTCGTCCTTTTCAGGCGGTGTCGGTGACAAATGATTGTGTAGGCCCAATCAGCCACACATAGGCGCACCTCGAGAGGGTCAGCAATGTATGATAGCAGATGAAGCTGTAGGTCTGATGGTAGTTTGATCATCCATAGAGTCCACATTGCAGCGTTGAGTAATGCTTGGTTATCAGTCAGTGATTGTGTAGGCCCGATCAGCCACACGTAGGCACACCTCGTGAGGGTCAGCAATGTATGATAGCAGATGAAGCTGTAGGTCTGATGGTAGTTTGATCATCCATAGAGTCCACAGTGCAGCGTTGAGTAGTGCTTGGTTATCAGTCAATGTATGAAGTCGCCGCCAGAGCTGCAAAGGCATGTGATCGTTGAGATGCTCATCACAGATGATGTGGCGGATGGCTTCAGCCAGAGGGCGAGAAAGGTGCTCGATAAGCAAAGTTTTCACCATCATATACTTGGGCGAAGCGGGCAATGAGAGCAGCACATCACTGATTAGGTCAGGGTGCTCATGGAGGTGGCTCACCAGGTAGATGAAATGTGGTTCATCCTTCCACATCCCGTGGATATCCAGTAGATGGTCCAGTAGGATAAACCATGCCTTAGGGTTGTCCTTTTGCAATGCCGGCAGCTTAGGAAATCTGCCGGGTAACATATGTTGTTGTAGCACAGGCAGGCGAAGATTCGTGTCAGCGGTTGAGGGAGCCTATGATGCCAGGAGTGCAGTAGCAGTGGGTGATGCAACACAGGGGGTCTGCACAGGGGGGCAGCTGCAAGCAGCCACAAAGAGGCATGGGCCGTTGCAACTGACGGCACAGTGTGTCCCAACTGCAGGCCCGGAGGCAGGTGCGGCACAGTCGTAACGGCCGGTGCCGGTATAACAGTGGGCAGAAGGCGGTTGCAATACAGCCAAGGGACATGGAAGAAACAGCCAGTGCCATTACAGGAGAGGGCGGGAACAATGTTGATGTGACCACGGGGCAATGGTGGCAGCAACTGGTGCGGCTGAGGGGAACGGTGTTGCCGAGACCATATGCAGGTGGGGGCTGGGAGGGGAGCGAAATGACGTCAGGCAAGTAAGGATGTGCGACCCCATGTGTATGAGCTTTTGGAGTACAGCTCTTGAACTGTGTCTGCACATTGAAACAGCTGGAAGACGACTGCTTAACTGGAGGGTGAAACAATGTCCTTCACACGATTATCATTCACCATGTCAGTGAGCAGCATGCACTGTCCGGGTGGCAGGCCCTGCTGTGTAGTAGCATTTTACGGTGGCCATGTTGGGCCGGCAATGGTTAAGTGGCCACTGGCATGACAGGGCCAGAAAATTGTTCACTTTTAACCAACTGTACATTAGGAACACTATTGCTAGGATGCGAAGCACTTGCATAAAATGAAACTGGTAGATCCATCGTTTTGAAGACAGTATGGGCTGACACATAGAGTCTGTTACTGATGAAAGTAAGCACAAAATAATTCCCGGGTGCACGACGTTGAAGATGGGGTCACCACTGTGCATATTACGTGCCATTGAACTGTAATGACACACTTGTAGAGTAAGAATTAATCCGGCACTGAACAGAGCCAATACAGAAATGGATGTCAAACATGTTGTGAGTGAACAAAGACAGAATGCAGAGCCAAAGAGAATAATCAATGAAGTGTCACTTCACATCAGAGATGTCACAAGTTAAATGTGTCATCTTCCTGTGAACAAAACTTGTAGATCTTCTTGGATCAGCAAAGGACAATCTTCATGTGTGGTCGCTCTGTGCTTACACAATTCCTTGTAGCCATGGGAAGTCATACATTGGACAAACTTGTCATACTGTGGAATACAGAACATGAACAACACATGCATTTATGCCAAACAGAGAAATCTGCAGTGTCTGAGCCTTGTCTCAGTACAGGGCACAATATGGATTGCAAAAATACTAAAATTCTCTCATCAGTGTCTTCATACTGGGACAGCATAATTAAGAAGCAAGTGAAATTTGCACCTGGACAAATCTTGTGAACAGAGATACTGGGTTCCAACTTAGCACAGCACTGGATCCATCACTGGTACAATATTAAAGTCACAGTGGCCACTAAAGCAAACTGTTATATAAGGGATGATGCTTTGGTGATGACTTAAACATTCAGGTGACAATGGCCAGTCAACATCAGTGCACAGTAGAAATGACAAACTTTGCATGTGCTTTGAAGTCCTTCATTAACTGTCTTATTTATTTATTTATTAATTTATTTATTTACATGTCAAGTTCTGTAGGACCAAATTGAGGAGCAAATCTCCAAGGTCATGGAACATGTCAGTACATGAACTTACAACATAAAAGTAATAACAGATAAAAATAAATGTTCATGAACCTCAAAGAAAATCAGTCCATAAGTTTAAGCAAACGCTATCAGCAATACAATGAGAATCAGCTTAATTTTTCAAGGAACTCTTCGACAGAATAGAAGGAGTGACCCATGAGGAAACTCTTCAGTTTCGATTTGAAAGCGCGTGGATTACTGCTAAGATTTTTGAATTCGAGTGGCAGCTTATTGAAAATGGATGCAGCAGTATACTGCACACCTTTTTGCACAAGAGTTCAGGAAGTCCGATCCAAATGGAGGTTTGATTTCTGCCGAGTATTAACCGAGTGAAAGCTGCGTATTGTTGGAAATAAACTAATATTGGTAACAGGAAGCGACAATAAGGAATATAAATATTGAGAGGCCAATGTCAAAATACCCAGACTCGTGAACAGAGGTCAACAAGAGGTTCGTGAACTCACACCACTTATTGCCCGAACCGGCCGTTTCTGAGCCAAAATTATCCTTCTAGAATGGGAAGAATTACACCAAAACATAATACCATACGACATAAGTGAATGAAAATAAGCAAAGTAGACTAATTTACGTGTCGAAGTATCACTCACTTTCGATACCGTTCGAATTGTGAAAATGGCAGTATTAAGTCTTTGAACAAGATCCTGAACGTGGGCTTTCCACAACAGCTTACTATCTATCTGAACACCTAGGAATTTGAACCGTTCAGTTTCACTAATCATATGCCCGTTTTGTGAGATTAAAACGTCAGGTTTTGTTGAATTGTGTGTTAGAAACTGTAAAAACTGTGTCTTACTGTGATTTAACGTTATTTTATTTTCTACAATCCACGAACTGAGGTCATGTACTGCACTACTTGAAACCGAGTCAATGTTGCACACAACATCCTTTACTACCAAGCTAGTGTCATCAGCAAACAGAAATATTTTAGAGTTACCCATAATACTAGAGGGCATATCATTTATATAAATAAGGAGCAAGAGCAGCCCCAACACTGATCCCTGGGGCACCCCCCACTTGACAGTACCCCACTCAGATCCCACATCACAGCCGTTATCAGCATTGTGAATAATGACCTTTTGCTGCCTGTTGCTAAAGTAAGAGGTGAACCAATTGTGAGCTACTACCCTTATTCCGTAATGGTCCAATTCTGGAGCAATATTGTGAGATCAACACAGTCAAATGCCTTTGTTAAATCAAAAAATATGCCAAGCATTCGAAACTTTTTGTTCAGCCCATCCAGTACCTCACAGAGAAAAGTGAATACAGCTTTTCTGTTGTCAAACGACTTCTAAAGCCGAACTGTACATTTGATAGCAAATCGTTTGATATAAAATGATCAATTAACCTTACATACACAGCCTTTTCTATAACTTTTGCAAACGCTGATGGCATAGAAATAGGTCTAAAATTATCTACATTATCCCTTTCTCCCTTTTTATAAAGCAGCTTTAGTACTGAGTACTTTAATCGCTCAGGAAACTGACCATTCCTAAAGGAAAAATTACAAATATTGCTAAATACAGGGCTAACATGTGCAGCACAGTATTTTAATATTCTACTAGACACTCCATCATAACCATGAGAATCCTTAGTCTTCAGTGATTTAATTATTGACTCAATCTCCCTCTTGTCTGTATCACAGAGGAGTATTTCAGACGTCAATCTCGGAAAGGCATTTGCTAAGAAATTTATATGATTTCCTGTAGAAACTAAATTTTTATTTAATTCACCAGCAATGCTCAGAAAATGGTTGTTAAATACTGTACATATATCTGATTTATCAGTAACAGAAATATTATTACTGTGAACTGACTTTATATCATCAACCTTGTGCTGCTGTCCAGGCACTTCGTTTCACAACTGACCATATGGCTTTAATTTTATGCTGTGAATTAGCTATTCTATTTGCATACCACATACTTTTTGCCTTGCTAATAACATTTTAAGCACCTTACAATACTGTTTGTAATGGGCTACTGTAGCTTGATTGTGACTACTTCTAACATTTTGATATAATTCCCACTTTGTTCTACATGATATCCTTATCCCACTAGTCAGCCAACCGGGCTGTCCATTACTGCTAAAGTGCACGTCATTTATGTTGGCGGCTGAGTTTAGGTTCGTTCTGCGCATTTGACATCACAAAACACAGTCAGCCAATGAACAGAGAACGACGTTGCCAGATCTCGACTGCAGTGCAGAGCATGGACGAGTGTCTTCAGTTTTAGAAACGTTCAGTCATAAATAAAGTAATAGAACAAAAGCAATGTCTTGATAGCAGACTTTCTTTTATAGAAAGTTTGGAAAAAGCATTGTTTGTACCAATTGCTTCATATTGTATTAATTAATTAAACCAAACAAGCAATAAGACTCCTAATTCAGGCGATAGCAAGGAGAGGTGTTAGTATCAATCTCACGAACCGCTTTTTCGCAATAAAGAACAGCGGTAATTGTTTATTTCCTATTGTACTTCGACGAAGCATGAGTAATTCATAGTCATACCAACAGTGTTTGTCAGTATTTTGTGTGACCCCTTAGAGTCCTCATGGCGCGTTACAGTCAGACGAGCTGTGTTAGCGCAACGGGTAAGGTGATGGGCTTCTATGCGAAAGGATATGAGTTCAAACCTTGTGCGGTGCATAATATCTTCATTATTCAAAAACAATATCGAAGTGCCTAACTTCACGAATTATATTCGTTTGAATGCAATTTTTTGAAATTTCTAGTGCTTTGTCTCTTCATTAACCCTTTCGCTGCTGCAGACACGTGCTCCCGCATTCTGCGCTGTGCACGATTTTGTCATCACTGCACTGCTCGCCTGTGCAGACACATGGTGTTCTCACTGCTTTGACACACTTATCATTCGATTTCACAAAAACTATTTGGCCCAAAAATTTGATTTCCCCCCATAAATGACTTAATTTTGTTTCGATGTTCAACACAGTTCTTATGCAGCATTAAATGTAGTAAACCATTGCACGAAATTTGGAAGAGTTTGCAGATGTAGAAGTCCATAGCGCATACTTCCCGTATGGTCGATTTTAGTTGCCACATTGTTGAGAATGAAATGTGGACAAGATACCTAAATTTTAATTTCAATAACACAGGAAGAAAGATTGAGATTAATGAAAATCCACTAATAAGTTACTTTTATGGCAAATATTAAAACAAATAAACTTTAAAATAGGTAAATGAAGTCTAAAATTTGTAAAATCTTAACAAGCTATTTCAACAGCAGTGCAGCACACATGACGTCAGGTGGCATAGCTGTTCTTATCTATATCAATCATGAAATCTTCAGTACTGGGTATGAATCTGACACCATTATACCTGTGTGTTTCCTACACTGGCCTAAATAAAAAGCTTCAATAATAGCTCAGCAGTGTATCTGTCATACCTGAAGACACCTGGGAATGATTTCCAGATTTCATGACTGGTTGCTGTGTTTGACAGTATATTTAAATACATCCCACCCTAGTAACCACATTAATTTCCTAGTCCATATATGAGTATCATTTTGCAGTTTTTATGTAATATTATAAAATCTTAGGTAGCATCAGAGGAATTAAATAAGTAAAAAAGTCATTTACTACAAGGTGAAAATATACTGCATAATCAAGAATTTCATGAAGCTCCTTGCTTCTTTTTGTTTCTACTTATTCATAGCATGCCAAAATGATCATTTTACCAGTGAATAAGAACATTCCTTCAGTAAAGGACTAATCAGTAACTGAAGTAAAGTGACTGTGTTGCAGACAGTGTTAGTTCTGTTAGGGAAAATTCACAGTGTGACTAATAGCATTGTCTTCGTACCTGTAAAATATGCATTTCTTTAAATGCAAACTTTTTTGGTTGTCTTTAGCATAACTATAATATATATCAAATGAAGCTACAAGTTTACACTATCAGTCACAATTTATTTATTTCCACACTTTGTTTCAGTCATTTAAATCTTCATTGTCAAGATGATTTATGTAGAGTGATACTGTACTCCATTGTGTTATGAATTAGATTCCATAGGCCTCTTTGCTCCCTTCAGTGTTTACAAAGTCTGATGGTGTAGATCATCTGACATGACAGAAAAAGGGATCTGAGACCACTGGATATATTATTATGAGGGTAATACCAAAAAGTAAGGTCTCCTATGTTTTTATAAGTACATAGACCTGTTTATTTCTACATTCGTTTACATCAGTTTACAGCTTGAACATTTAGCTATCTTTTGACATAATCACCATTTCTGTTGATGCATTTTTGTAGACACTGTGCAGTTTTTGTATTCCCATGCCATACCAGCTCGCCGCCGTGCTGTTAAGAAAGTTATGAACCTCTTCTTTCACCTCATCGTCAAACCTGAATCACTTTCTGGCCAAATGTTCTTCTAACTTAGGGAACAGGTGATAGTCACTGGGCACCAAATCAGGACTATAGAGTGGGTGGGTGAGTATGTTCCACTGAAACTGTTGCAGGAGAGCAACGGTTTGCCGAGCGATGTGTAGGCGAGCATTGTCATGGAGAATGTGTACGCCCTCGCTCAACATTCCTTTTCTCCGGTTCTGACTTGCCCATTTGCATTTTTTCAGAGTCTCACAGTACCTGTCAGCATTAATTGTGGTCCCAGTGGACATAAAGTCTACCAACAATACCTCTTTCTGATCCCAAAAAATGTTCGTCATGACTTTACCAGGAGACTGTGTTTCTTTGAATTTCCATGGCTTTGGTGAAGAAGGATGCCGCCACTGCCGTGATTGTTGCTTGGTCTCAGGTGTAAAGTGGTATGCCCAGGTTTTGCCACCTGTGACAATTGAGTCCAGAAAGTTGTCCTGTTCGGCTTCAATGCAGTGAAGAAATGTGCAGGAAGCATCAACTCATTGCTGCATGTGGTCCTCAGTCAGCATGCGTGACACCCATCTTGCACACACCTTCCCGTAGTTCAATGTTTCCGTTAAAATTCTGTGAGCAGTGCTTCGGGAAACCTCAGGAACCAATGTGCAGAGATCATCCAGGGTGATCTGCCGATCTTCACGTATGCTTTGCTCAACCTTCAACACTGTCTCCTCAGAAATTGAGGGTCTCCTGCTTCTTTGTTCGTTGTAAATTTCGGTCCGACCAGTTGCAAACTCTCTACACCACTTACGAACATTGTTGACATCCATGCACAACTCACCATACTCTTCCGTCAATTGACAATGGATTTCCATCAGCGCAGTGCCTTTTCCATTCAAAAATTGAATAACTGGGTGCAATTCAGACTTGGCAGTGACATTCACAGGAGTCCATTCTCAACGGCTGCCAAGTCAAGACTGAGCACCTCAGCATGGCGTGCGCATGTTTACACACAGTGTGTGTAGCACTCTTCATAACAGTGTGACCAACTACCACACAAACAGAGTTATGTACTTATTTTTTTGTAAGAGTTCTTGCATTTGGGATTACCCTTGTACTTTTCTATTTATATTTTTGTTCATCCTTTCAGTGAAAGACCTCCACAAAACTGTGAACCATATACTGAAATAATGTTTTGTTTTATTCTCTGTTTTATTGTCTGCTGTACCATGCCACATATTACCCCACAGTTATGACAGAACCCATCCATGTTGTATTAATCCTCAGAAATTCACCTGATGATGCTTTGTGGAAATAAATAAACTACAACTAAAACAGCAAGCTTGTTGCTTCATTCGATAGGCATTTCTGATCATATGTTGATGTATCTTTTCTTCTTGCCCACTTAACTTTTCCCTGTAGATCAAATTCACATGTATTCTACAGAAAAATACACTAGTTGTGACAAACAAGTGCTTTTTCCAATTCAGCTGCTACTGATTGTCAAGTGTCATATCAGTTACATAATCTGTACCAAAAGTAAAGCTTTAAACATGGCTGCATTTTCAGCGACCATTACAAGGTAAAATTAAAACAATTGCAGCCCTCAGTCGCAAAAATGAAGTCTTTTTGGCCTGGGTTTCAGCCACTTCTAAGAGTGCCTTCATCAGAAATAAAACATTTAAAACTGACATGTCACGTCTGATGCTACCACAGCTCGACATGTGGTGCAACCCTTAGTGGCCTGCCTCTATGTTTTCTATTTTTAATATTTTGTGACTAAAGCGCTATCACTTCATTCATATTTATTTTATACATGACATGCCAATTTTAAATGCTTTATTTCTGATGAATGCACTCTCAGAACTGGCCGAAACCTAGGTCAAAAAGGCTTCATTTTCAAGGCGGAGGGCTGGAATTGTTTTAATTTGTAACAAAAGTATTTTTTCCTTACATTTCATACTTATGAAGTCAAATTTGAAAATAAGGATCTCAGATAGAAGAACAATATTCACAGAAACATGATAAATTATGTAATAAATTAAGTAATAAATAAAGCTCAATTTTTGAATTTAAAATTACCTGTTCGTTTCTGTTTCAGGCAGTTGCCAAACAGCGCAGTGAAGATTTAAGCAGTCATGGAGAAGAAAAGAAAGAAGTGACCGAAGGAAAAGATAATGAAATGTTAACAATGGTGTCACATTTCTATGATTCAATAAAATCTCTGACTAATTTTCATTCTCAGTATCCACAGTTGACTACTTTGTACATTACTGGGATACCCCTTGATTCCCTGAATGGAGTGCAACATTTACCACATCTTACACAGTTGTTTGCTATGAAATGTAAACTGCGAGTAAGCTTGTTTTCCTTTTACCATATTAATGTTTCAGCACATGGTGTTTGAGTCAGTACGAGGTAGAGCATTACTTAATTTAGAAATCACTTCAGATGCCATTATGGAGAAGTTTAAAATTTTAAATTATTTTATGTATTTAGCAATAGCACAATTAATATTGGTTATTGACTATTGTCTGCTTAATGTTAATGTTTGTTCACAAGTGGCCCAGTGCTAGAACATGTATCTGGATTCCATCTGTACTCAGTTTATGAAAAGTGACCCCACTAGGTTGTGAGATAAGCATGTATGAAGACAGAAAATTGACTATGCTACTCGTAAGCAGTAAGTGAAGCATTCCCATCAAGAAACTCTCCAGTGGTGATCCCACAATGAACAGCAGCATTTAGGACAACTTAATAAGTCTACTTTGATTAACTGTGCTCACTTTGACATGGAAACCATTCTACGATTGCTGCCCTTATGGGTAACTGGTCCAAAAAGGTCTCTCTTTCATGGTTCTTCCATACAGTATTTTTCACTACACAGATCTGCCTATGTTATATGCAAAATGTAAAAGTTGTATGCTTCAGTGCCATGCTGTTGACTGCAATAAAGATTCACATGTGTAATGGCTTTTGACTTCCTCAGTGATTGCAGTGATGAGTTCACTCTTTCTTCGCACCCACCAGGAAATCAGTGTTCCATCGACTGTTTATCCAAAATTTTTGAGAAAGTAATGTATTCAAGAGTAGCTTCACATATCTGTAAAAATGAAGTACTAACAAAATGTCAGTTTGGTTTCCAGAAAGGTTTTTCAACAGAAAATGCCATATATGCTTTCACCAGTCAAATTTTGAATGATCTGAATAACCGAACACCACCCATTGGGATTTTTTGTGATCTCTCAAAGGCTTTTGATTGTGTAAATCATGAAATTCTGCTAGACAAGCTCAAGTATTGTGGCATGAGTGGGACAGTGCACAAATGGTTTAATTCATACCTAACTGGAAGAGTGCAGAAAGTTGAAATAAGTAGTTCTCGTAACATGCAAAGATCAGCACATTCCTCAAACTGGGGAACTATCAAGAATGGGGTTCCACAAGGGTCAGTCTTGGGTCCTTTGTTGTTCTTATTATATATTAATGACTTGCCATTCTATATTCATGAAGAGGCAAAGTTAGTTCTCTTTGCTGATGATACAAGTATAGTAATCACACCTGACATACAAGAATTAACTGATGAAATTGTCAATACTGTCTTTCAGAAAATTACTAAGTGGTTCCTTGTAAACGGACTCTCACTGAATTTTGATAAGACACAGTACATACAGTTCCGTACAGGGAATGGTATGACGCCATTAATAAATATAGACCTTAATCAGAAGCATATAGCTAAGGTAGAATATTCCAAATTTTTAGGTGTGTCCATTGATGAGAGATTAAATTGGAAGAAACCCATTGATGATCTGCTGAAACGTTTGAGTTCAGCTACCAATGCAATAAGGGTCATTGCAAATTTTGGTGACAAACATCTTAGCAAATTAGCTTACTATGCCTATTTTCACTCATTGCTTTCATATGGCATCATATTTTGTGGGAATTCATCACTGAGGAATAAAGTATTTATTGCACAAAAGCGTGTAATCAGAATAATAGCTGGAGTCCACCCAGGATCATCCTGCAGACATTTATTTAAGGATCTAGGGATATTCACAGTAGCTTCTCAGTATATATAATCTCTTATGAAATTTGTTATTAACAACCAAACCCAATTCAAAAGTAATAGCAGTGTGCATAACTACAATACTAGGAGAAAGGATGATCTTCACTATTCAAGATTAAATCTAAGTTTGGCACAGAAAGGGGTGAATTATACTGGCACTAAAGTCTTTGGTCACTTACCAAATAGTATCAAAAGTCTGACAGATAACCAACAAGTATTTAAGAAGAAATTAAAAGAATTTCTGAATGACAACTCCTTCTACTCCATAGAGGAATTTTTAGATATGAATTAAGAAAAAAAAAGAAAAAAATATTAAAAAAAAATAAAAATAAAAAATAAAGAAAAACAAGAAACACAAAAAATAAAGTTGTTATATTAACTTAAGTATGTTGCTAAATTAACCTAATTATGTCATGTATTAGAAAATTCGACTCGTTCCACATCATTACGAAATATCGTATTCATGATCCATGGAACTAGTATTAATCTAATCTAATCTAATCTAATCAAGCCTGTAAAGCAGCACATCTTTTGATTTTACTACTCTTATCACATCTGTCACAGACCAATCGATTCCACTCGTAATCTCCTTCAGGGCCCAGCCAGTTGGGCCATGTGAGAATATTCTTGATTTGCTATCTACACTGTGCGTTATCCCAGGGATCTCATCCATCACCACTATCAGAGCACACAATTCAGAACATCAACAACAAAATTTTTGGGGTCATATATGCAATAATATTGTAATCTCAAACTACTGCTGTTCTAGTCAGAACACCTAGCAACATAGCTTGCAAGCAAAGACTTCATCGTACGGAGCCACAGCATCTTTGATGACACTTACAAGTTTTTTGCCCTATTAAGCAACATGGTACAACATGCTCACATTATCAGTGATGGCATACTAGCACCTCTAGCCTATGGAAAATTTGCTGCTGCCAAAGAGATGTTGCACCATATGTTTGCAAAGACATCAGAGCAACAGTTGCGAGTGATTTATGGGGACACTTTTGGGAACAGAACACCGTCTTAGTTTTAAAGACATCTTCATACCTAAATCACTTCATCTCTCATGCCAGACATAATGCTTTGGATGTTATGGCTCATTGACTCATCAAACTACCACTACTGATACAGATGCCAAAGACCTTCCAAACTAGTGGATTACAAATTGGTCTTAGCTGATAGTCTTCTTGCAGTCCTCCAGCGACAACAACATGGATATACCAGACTAGAGTGATCACTGTCATAGAGGACACGTGGCCCACAGCTGCTAGCATTTGAGCGATTTTGTGTACTCACAAGAGTGATATCACTAGCCCATGCCACAAGGATTCTGTCCTTCATCCAGTTGCGCCAATTATGCCCATGGCCGACAACAACAATCTTCACATAGGCAAGACGACTTGACTTTGCCAGGCAGACAACTACTCCATGCCCTGCAACCATCCAAATGCAATGTGCAATTTGGATTGCAGTGCTCAGCAAAGTCAGTCATAGATCAGACACTTGGCCCAAACTAGTTTTGCCCTGTCTGTGAGTCACACTAGTTAGACTTCTCAATGAATCAATAATTCCAGATCAGCACCAGCACAGAAGTGAGCACCAGAACTGATCTCAGGCATCAGTTTTCTATATGGCTTTCATCTCTCCCCTGATCTGGTGTGAGGCATCCTTATACAATCCAATAGTGGAGGATCAGTACCCAGTATCACTGGCAGTCTACCATGACATCAGCCATACATCAGCAGACAACATAGACTTGCAGTCAGGGTGTACTGAACTGCAAAATTCACTACAGAAAGAGATCAGTAAGGAGAACTTTGTTGACAGTGAGCGCGCATCCTCTATGTTTCCCAGACAATGCATATGACATTTAAACTGTGAAGCATTAGACATGACACTTTGTAAAAGTTCTACGTCACGTGTCGGTTTGCTGCAATGCACACAGATAGGTACAGAACAGGCTAAAAGTGCCTAAAACTACCAACACAGCTGCCTGGACTGACATCACTACTAATGCATATCAGAACATGGCAGAGTAACAGACACTTTGAGTGCTGGCACAATGCTCATGGTGAGATCTGCTGTGCGACAATCCCAGCCAAATGACATAAGTGTGAGACTGGTACACAACTATGTTGTGGTTGAAGGACAGCAGGAGAAACAGCAGTTTGACCACAGTTTTATATCCAGACAGTTCAGTCACCACTACAGACTACCCAAGGTTGATGTCACAGCTACGGGCCAATGATTTTGTAATGACCAGAGCTCCTTGGAAATGACTGCTGCCAGCAAGTGCACACAGAGAAATGGACAACACCTTACTGCTTCCCCCTTCATCCCAATGGCCAACCACTCTGCTACAAAATGGCCCAGCTGTGCTGTGCAGCTAGCAATGGCTCGGTTGGTCAAGCAAACTGTGCAAGGAGGACATCAGCAGCTGTGACATTCAGAGACCACCTCCTACCACTGCTCTGCGCTCCAGAGGGGAAAAAGGAGGGGTTGTTCTTTGTGGGGTAATGGTATATGTTATTAAGATTTGGAAGAAAGAAAAATAGGAGATTCCAACATACGTTTCTTGTACATAGTCAATAAGTTGTCTTAACTAATAAATTATTCTTGACAACTTACCACTAATATACTGTAGATTTTGACCCCAAGTTAATTTATCATTTAAATATATTTTCAAAAACTTTATATAGTTTTGATCATCTGGCAGAAGCTTATCTTTTAGACTAGAAACCATCCACTACATTTTGTTTTCATTCAGCAAGACTCCATTTGCCTTAAGCCAATTGGATGCTTGATCAATTGTCTTTGCAACACAAGGTATAAGGCTACTGTAACCATGACTACTATAAAGAAAAGTAATATCATTTGCAAATAGCACTGTACTTTATTTACTAAATGATGGCAGATCATTAATCATTGTCACAACCAAAAAGAAAAAAGTGGCATGGAACTCCTACCTACCTTGTTCCATACTTGACATTTCTTTGCCAAGACAGACAACTTGCTTACAGTTCCGTAGCTATGAGTTTAATAGTTTAAGGCTGTTATATCTAATGCCATAAAACCCCATTCATTCTACAAGTAGTGTATGCCCTACACACTCAGAGGCTGTGTTTAGACCTCAAAAATTGACTTGATCAGAGCCTTTGTCCTCAAATATAGTCTGGCACAGAGTGGTAATCTGCCAGGAAGTTAGTATACCATAGTTTTTGTCTGTAGTCTTGGTTTTTGAACTCTTCGTCAGTTGTTTTACATTTCTTTATGAGAACGCTGTCATTAAATTGTCACAAATTGCTTAAAAAACATTCAATATTATCTTTCCTGACAAATCATTACCATACTTAAAGTAGAACGTATGTCACAATAACATTCGCTAAACCAGTCTCTACCAACAAGATACTTTCAAAACCAGACAATATTTTCATCAGTGACAGCTCAGGTGATCACAGCTTTTGGGATATTACTCTTATCAGAATGGAATCTACTTATATAATTTAAAGATATTGAATTATTATCTGAAAATGAAAATACTGTCACATCACGTAATTCTTCTGTAGGTTTAAATTTGATAAAACTAGTTTCAGGATGTGCTTGATCTATTGTGGGCTTATTACTGATACAATGTAAATTGCACTGTCTTAGAAAATTTTACAGCTCAGTGACACTACATGTACGGGTTGATGTATCAAAATCTGCATTCAGACCTCCACATATTACAATGTCATAATGCACCCATCTAATCTCCCTGAATACATCTAACAGTGTGTCCAATTTCCCTAGAAATATGTTGATGATGCACTTAGTACAAGGATAGTATTACTAATCTGATATTGTCAGTAACTATATCACCTTAGGTGAGCTGTGTAAGGATTTTCAGATTTCTGTTCTAGCAACAAAAAATCTAGAGCCACTCTAATAACAGAACAATTGAGTGACTGGTTTACATAGATTGCCACACCACCTCCTACATGCAGTTTCCTACAATATCTGTTTGCTATATTATAGTTACCAAATTTGACAACTACAAATTCATTCTCAGTAGCCCACTGTTCACTACAACAAAAAGAAATTGACCAAGTGCAAGTATGACTCGCACACTGAGGTTTTCCATGCAAACTTAATTATGTATATAGATAGTTCATTCACAGACAGATTTCATGATTCTAGGTCAACAGAAAGTACCCTAAGGGTTTGGTGAATGACTTCGATAGTGTGAAAATATAATTTTTTGATTGCATCATCAGATGGATGAAAAATGACAATTTTTTTTCATATCATACAATTAAAAATTAATGATTTTTGGATTTTTTCCTGTACTTGCAGTGTCAAACCTAAGTTCTTGTCAAATTTCATGATTCTAAGTCAACAGGAATCACCTTATAAGTTTTTAGGAGTAAGTTTTCAAATATCAAAAGGTGTGACATAAATTGCCATATCCTTTGATTGAAATGAGATAGAAGCATAAAATTTTTACACCTCCAAGGCAACACAGATCTTAATATGTGACATAAATTTGAACTTCAAACGATGGAAAATCCAGGATGGAATGTAAAAATGTTATGAGAAGGAAAGTTGCTACTCACCATATATCGTGACTCAGCATCTCCACTATATGGTGAGTAGCAACTTTCCTTCTCATAACATTGGTAAATTTGAACTTGATACATCTATCTGTTCCTTAGAACAAGGGCGCTTAACAGTCAGACAGACAAACAGTCCGACAACAAAGCCCTCTTACAAGGATTCTGTTTTGATTTTACAGATTGAGGCATGGAAACCTAAAAGAATCATATTTATTATCTAATCCAAAATTATTTAGAAAAAATTCTTTATCATTTACTCCTTGAATGTTCAGATACCAGGAGCAAATTTTTAAATCATAACTGTCACCGGTATTTATTTTAGACTGAACGTTTTGGTGAGTGGTATAAAAGCTTTTACAGTATTTATCTTTTGGGCTTCTTCATCTTGCTGCCTTCCACTTAAAAATCATTTAGACAGAGAAGAGGGACTGTTTTCTACCTACCCACAACACTTGAAACTACTTCTTCCACTATAGCGCTCTTCTCTCTTTTTAGTGGTACTGTAGTTACTGTTACTGTTGCTGCTATTGTTTTTAGTGAAACGTCTGTAACAGCTCATCAACACAATGTTAATGAAATCTTAAAATAATAGATTAATAATGTGCATTATGGTTTCCTGCTGAGTAATTGTTGTTTTCATACTAGATAATTTATCAGAGAATATTGAGGAAAGGACTAATAATTGTAAGTCTCAATATGGCTGATAACTGTTTTTAAGATTGCCACAAATTACACATAATTTCTCATGAGTGAAGTCACAGTGAACTGTGACAACACTGTAACTTCATGGTATTGCACCTTTGGAATTACTGTTCAGGCTGAATGTAAGATTGTATCACTATTTATTTAATTCAACAGTGTTACTTAAGTCCAATTTTTCTTATTCAAAAAATCAAGGTAACTTGTGCATGGTCAAAACATCTTTAAATTTCGCATAAGTGATAAAGAAAGATGTAAAATTATGTAGTATGATCAGAGCAGATTATTGTTTCAATAATGGACTTATAAAAAGATATATACTCACCAACAGCGAAATTTGCCATAAAACAACTGCATGTATATTTTGCATGAGTATTATTACTGATATACACCAGTGTAATCAGTTTATTTGGGTGCAAAAATAGCAGACCACAGCAAATTGTTTCCTAAAATCCTTCTTGTGGTGGACTTCAAACCGACATCAAATTTTCAGATAGTTTGAAAAAAATATTACTAGTCTCATGTTACAATTGAGTGACTGGTTTACATAGATTGCCACACCACCTCCTACATGCAGTTTCCTACAATATCTGTTTGCTATATTATAGTTACCAAATTTGACAACTACAAATTCATTCTCAGTAGCCCACTGTTCACTACAACAAAAAGAAATTGACCAAGTGCAAGTATGACTCACTTCTTGAAAGTAACAAAATATAGTTAACACAATTTCTTTTATGTTTTTTGATGAATCCTCCTCCTCATGATATTTGTCTAGTTTTAGAAGATTCAAACATCATGTTTTTTTTTTTTTCTTTTTATTACATCTATACATTTACAGAATGTAAGTGCTGTGGAAGAGTGCTATCATTTGGAGAAACTGTGCTTATACTCCAATGTGATCCAAGAAATACCTGATCTTAAGCACGTGCAGAAATTGCAAACTTTGTGGTTATCAGGAAATGAAATTTCCTGTATTAAGGTGAGTACTCAAAAGAAATCCCAATTTTCCTATGTAAACCTGGCATATGTTCACATCTAATTTTCAGTTGTTGTAGAATCTTGAATCTCAGAAGAATTTGTGTGAACTGTATCTAAATAATAATAAAATCAAGGAAATAGGCTCATCATTGAAGGAAAACAAAAATTTGCATACCTTGAATTTGGCTGCGAATCCAATCTTTTTCCTGAAGGTAATTTTGTGTATACTTTAAATTATCTAATTTGATCATTCATACCAATTCTGCTAATATAGTTCTTTATGTCAATCTGCAGGTAATGTATCTTTTGTCTTCCAGGAAATAATCAGCTTGGCAGAACTTCCGTCTCTCACATCTCTAATACTTGCAGACTCTCAGCATGACATGCAATCAATGACTGAACTCTTGAACTACAGCTCATATATTATCTATCATTTAAACAAGCTGGAAATCTTGGATGGATATCCAGTTGATCAAAGAGAGAGAAGCAGAGTGACGGTAACTTCTTGAAAGTAACAAAATATAGTTAACACAATTTCTTTTATGTTTTTTGATGAATCCTCCTCCTCATGATATTTGTCTAGTTTTAGAAGATTCAAACAACATATATATTTATTTGTATCAGTTAATAATTGGTAACATTATTTTGTGATATTTTAATGTTCATCTTTGGACTACTTCCTGTATAGTTATAGCATTCTTCCAGCAAAGTAGTGGCAATTTAAGGTACCAATAACGGAGGTGAATAGTTATCATGTACCATTATCTCCAAAGTAGACCACAAAGCCTCGATAATACTGAGATCTAGTGAATGTGGTGACCAGGAGAGAGGCAACCATTCATCCTCTGTTTCACAAAATCAGTCCTAGATGATACAAGCCATGTGAACAGGAGCCCTGTTGTCTTGGAACATAGCATCACCATAGTGGAACAAACATTGTACCGTGGGATGGACCTAATCTGCCAGAATGGTCACATAAGCTTTTGCAGTAAGGCGACCTTGCAGAATAAGGATGGGGCCCATGGAATACCATGATGTGGCTGCCCAAATCATCACTGAATCCATGCTATATTTCACTCTTGGAATGTTAACTTGGTCAAAAGTTGGAAACAGTGTCAAACAAGACTCACGTACATCTACATCTATGACTTTTTCCAGATAGTCTCCATTTATCTTCAAGATTCTGCTGGTCAGTTCTTTCAACACCTCAGTGACACACTCCCATGGATCAACCAACCTATGACCATTCGTGCTGCCCTTCTCTGTATATGTTCAACATCCCCTGCTAATTTGTTTTTGGGTGTGTTCCACACAATTCAGCAGTATTCTCGAATCAGTTGCACTAGTCATTTGTAAGGAGTCTCATTTGTAGACTAGTTGCATTTACATAGTATTCTAGCAATAAACAAAAGTGTGCTACCTGTTTCACCCTTGACTGAGCCTATGTGATCATTCCATTTCACTTCCCTGCAAAGTGCTACACCCAGGTATTTGTATGAGTTGACTGATTTCAATTGTGACTCATTGATATTATAGTCATAGGATATTATAGTCATAGTACACTACATTATTTCATTTTCTGAAGTGCACAGTTTACATTTCTGAACATTTAAAGCAAGCTGCCAATATTTGCACCAGTTTGAAATCCTATCAAGGTCTGTAACGTGAAGGTGAGTCAGTATCTCCTTTTTTATATATTGGGACTACCCTGGACACTTTAAGCTCATCAGGAAAATATCCCTCAGATATACACTTATTTATGCAGTATGCTATTAAAGGGTACACAATACAATCTATTACTTTTTGTTAGAATGTTACAAGAAATGTCATATATGTCTACACTCTCAGATGATTTAAGATGTTTGATGGTTTTTAGGACGAGACTAGGTGGGACTTTAGAGAAGGTAAACATACTTGTATTTGCTAGCGGTTTACAGACATTTTTTGAAAGAATCTCATATGAGTTAATGACAGGTTTTCTGATAGCATTTCCTACTTCTTCTACTGATTCAATAAAGAAATCATTGAATTTCTGAGGGCATATACTGACTTTATTCTTTCATTTTTAGTAACAGTATTTATTAATTTCCATGCAGCTTTGCATTTATTCATGAAATTCTCAATACTGCTGAAGCTGTGTGCTCTTTTGGCTTCCACAATAGCTTTTTTGTACTTATTCCTACATTGTACATAGGCTGATCTGGCATGGTTGGTTTCAGATTTTGATGTGTACTATCCAACAACATAACTTGATTTTTCAGATTTGTTAGTTGTTGAGTATACGATGGCTTTTGTGTGTTTATACCCTTGCCTTTGGAGCCTTTGTCGATTACTTTGCATTTCTTTATCAGAATGCAGTCATTAAATTGTGTCAAAAATGCTTTCAAAAACCTTTCAAATATTAGTTTTGCTGACAGATCTTTACATAGACTATAATTTGTGTCACCAGACCATTGGCCAAACCAGTCTCTGTTAGTAAGGGACTTACAAAACCTGTCAACTTTATCATTTTTCAGACAGACTTATTAATGTTACTCCTATCATCACGGAACCTGCTTATGTAATTTAATGATACAGAATCATGATCTGAGAATGGGAATACTGTCACATCTCATAATTCTTCTGCACTATTGAAACTGACAAAGACATTGTCAAGACATGCTTCATCTCTTGTGGGTCTATTATTTATAAAGTGCAGAATGTACTGTCTTAGGCACTTCAGTCTGGAACTGCGTGACCGCTGAGGTTGCAGATTCGAATCCTGCTTCGGGCATGGATGTGTGTGATGTCCTTAGGTTTAAGTAGTTCTAAGGGACTGATGACCTCAGATGTTAAGTCCCATAGTGCTCAGAGCCATTTGAACCATTTTTGTACTGTCTTAGATTTTTGAGATCAGTGACGCTATGTTTGGCTGTTGTTACATCAAAATCTGCATTCAAATCTCCACCTATTACAATGTCATAATGTAACCATTTTGTCTTTCTAAATGCACCTAACAGCATGTCCAGTTTTTCTAAAAATACACTAATGATACCCTTAGGTGATCTGTATAAGGCTATTATCACTAACTTAAAATTGTCACTAATTATATCAGTGGCTTCAAAATTCTGTACATCACACAAATAGTATAGATCCAACCTATTATTGGAGTGGATGAATGACTGGTTTGTATACAATGCCACACCACCCCTTTTATGCACTTTTCTGCAGTAACCATTTGCTACTTTATAGTTATCAAATTTTATAGCTGTAAGTTCACTCTCTGTTGCCCACTGTTCACTCAGACAATGAATATCAATTTTGTTCTCTAGTTCAAAATTATTTACAATAAATTCTTTCTCTTTTACTCCTTGAGTATTCAGGTAGCAAATTTTAAGATCAGATTGTTATTGCCTTAAAAAATGAGCAGTTTGGTTAGGAGCTATAATATCTTTTACACTACCTGTTTTATGGGCTTCTTCACCTTGCTGTGTTCCACTAAAAAAACATGTAGATGGAGAGGAGGCACTGAAGAGGCACTGTTTTCCGCTTACCTCAACACTTGATTCTACTTCTTCTGCTGTAGTTATCTTCCCTCCTTTTGGTGGGTATGTAGTTATTGTTGCTGGTGTAATTTCTGCTGCAGTTTGTGGAGGTGTTTCTGTAACTGATACATTTTCTACTACTGCTCCTGATGATGCCAACAGTAACAATGATAGTTCCCATTCTGATGCCGATGTAGGCCTAATTTCTTCTAGAGATGTAGCCAGAGATGTTTCATCCTCATGTGCTGTTGGTGCATTCTCTATTTGTTTAGTCATTGGCAATGAACCTATTGCAGTTAGTCCAAGCTTTTTGTGCATGTCTACCCCTACCGCTTTTATTGCTTGGAGGATTTCTTTGGCCAGCACTTTCTTGCCTAGCCGATTTCTGTGCAGTCCATGTCTTGTAAAATGCTCTCTGACAGAGCTGGTTGCCTCGGTTGAGGTTGTTTGTGCATAGATATGTGCACATAGGTATGATACTAAGCCACATTCCTTTTGGAAATCAAGAAATACCACATATACCAGGCTGCCTTGATTCATAGCTTTCAATATGTTGTGAGAAAAGTGTAAGTTGGGTTTCACATGATAGATATTTTTGGATTCCATGTTAGTTGGCGTTGAGGAGGTCATCCTGTTTGAGATATCTCATTAGTTTTGATTCCAGGATATGTACTATGGTCCTACAACAAATTACTGTCAAGGATATTGGATGGAAATTTTGTGGATCACTTCTGCTATCCTTCTTGTAGTCAGGTGTTACCTATACTTTCTTCCACTACTGAGAACAGTTATTTGTTCGAGGGATCTATAAGATTATAATTATAAAAGGGACTAACTAAGCCACAAATTCAATGTAGGATCTGAAAGGGATTCCATTGGGCCCGGTAGCTTCGTCCGGTTTTAATGATTTCAGCTGTTTCTCAACAGTACTGACCCTAATAGTGATCTCAGCTACTTTTTCAGTGGTATGGGGATTTAAATGGGGCAAAAATGTCCTGGGTTTTTCTTTGTACTTGAACATTTGAAATTTGGGTTAAGCACATCAGCTTTTGCTTTGCTACCTTCAGTTTCATTTCCTGTCTCATTTGTGAGTCAGTGGACACTAACTTTGGTGTACAAACAACCTTTATGTACAACCAGAGTTTCTTTGGGTCTTGTGAAATATCATTTGCCACTATTCTGCTACAGTAGTCATTGAAGGTTTCACACATTGCTCTCTTGATAGCCAAATGCATTTCAGTCAGCCCTGTGCTTTGTTCTGCATCTCTTACATAGTAGTTTTTGTTTTTTTTAGAAGTGTGTTTTCTGTGACCGTATACCACAGAGGGCCCCTGCCATTATGACATGCTCTGCTGGATACCTATCTATCCACTGCATTTTCAACTATTCTTTTGAACTTGAGCCATAATAGTTCCACTACATGCTTCTGTCCTGTGCTCAAAGTTTCAAATTCCTCACCGAGATATGACTCTACTGCTTTTTTACCTGGTTTATTGAACATCAGATCTTTAAACTTCTTTTAGTTCTACCTTTGGCAATCATTGTTGCCACAACTGCCTCATGGTCACTCACACCAGTCTCAATGTGGACATCCTCAAAGAGTTCAGATCTATTTATTGAAATTAGATATAATATATTTCCTTCATGAGTGGAGTTCCAAGGCATCTGTTCTGGATAGTTTTCAGAGAAGGCATCTAATACTGTTCTACAGGATGTCTTGTCATGCCCACCACTAACAAAACTTCCTTCCACTCAACTCAGAACCAGAAGGAGACAATCAGTTCTAGGGACAGTGTTGCAAATTGTGAGCTTTGTTGAAACTCTGTGTGCGAGGCTGGTCTTCTCAATCTTCTCTGCCAGTTCCTGGAAAGATCCAAGTAAGATCTTAGATTCCAGATGATAGGCATTGTTTGTGTTGTGGGTTGGCAGGAGAGCCAATACCGGGTTACAAGAGGAAGCCGAAAGGCACGCGTTTTAGCCCACACAGGCCGGCGTGAGGTATGATTACAGTATCAATAGTAACTGGTACTGGCGCCTTGCTAGCTCATAGCAAATGATGTAGCTGAAGGCTATGTTAAACTATTTTCTCGGCAAATGAGAGCGTATTTTGTCAGTGAACCATCGCTAGCAAAGTCGGTTGTACAACTGGGGCGAGTGCTAGGAAGTCTCTCTAGACCTGCCGTGTGGCAGCGCTCGGTCTGCAATCACTGATAGTGGCGACACGCGGGTCTGACGTATACTAACGGACCGCGGCCGATTTAAAGGCTACCACCTAGCAAGTGTGGTGTCTGGCAGTGACACCACATTCCTCCCCTGCAAATCGGCATATGGTTGTGTTATAAGGCTTCCGCCCGCCCGCCATGTTGACGTATGCAACGAGGTGGGGAGCCTAACAACAGGCGAGGTTGTGCCACCTGCACCCTGCCATTTGGACCGCGGGGAGCTAGGAAATGCCTGAAAACCTGCTCCAGGGTGCACGCCAACATGCGGTGTATCCGCCCGCAGAGAGACAGGAGGGGTCGAAAGGTCGACCTCCATCGGGCCGGGGCACCCGACGGGCGAAGACGACATATGGTCCGGAGCAGGCAAGAGTTCCAAGTCAGAGGACAACTGGTCACGGGAAGAGATCGTCGGCATGTGACCCAGGGAGGTGCCTGGCGGTTGCAGCGGCGCATCCACTGCGGGCGTCGCCGGTGGGAGAACAGGCGGCGGCGGCAGTGGCGGCGGTGGCGGCGGTGTGTCGCCATGGGGCAAAATGGAAGGCAGCGCGGTAACACCTGGGGCTGAGGCGAGCCAGTAGATGGGTCCTCAGGGCGCTGACCGGATGGCACCGTCGCTGAAAGCAGACGGCGAGCGGCAGATCCCATGCGACGACAGAGGCACAGCTGGTTGAGATGCCGGCGCACCTCACCAGAGGCCCCCAAAACCAGATACATAGCGCATCCGAGGCAGCAAAGAATGCGCCCTTCAAGAGAACGCCGTGAACCTCGGTAGTGACGATAGTAGACAACGTTGCCTGGACTGATCATTATCAGAACACAACAGCAAAACACCACGTCGAACAAAAAGTCTCTCCTTGTGAGCAAAAAATCGGCGAACCCACAGATCCCCAATCCGTGACTTTGACAAGGGCCCTTGCGTAGCAACAAAACGCAGAATGGTAGCAAGGACAGGGTTGGCAGCTGTGGCAGTAGCTACACGACGAAAATCAATCGGAAAGGATTCGACCACGTCATCGGTTGCTGAATCAATGAACATGCAAGCAAGTTCGGAGGAATCGAATGCTCTATCCTCAGCAACAGGCAAACGGGACAATGCATCGGCGTTTCCGTGCTTAGCAGTGGACCGATACAAGATATCGTAGCAGTACTGCGAGAGGAAAATAGACCAGCGAATGAATTTTTGCGCTGTACGTGGAGGTACAGGCTTGTTCAGATGAAAAAGCGATGTCAAAGGTTTGTGGTCTGTGATGATGCTAAAGTGACAACCATACAAGAAATCATGAAGCTTAGTAACACCAAATACGAGAGCCAATGCTTCTTTCTCGATCTGTGAATAATTTCTTTGCGCCGACAAGAGCAATTTGGATGCAAAGGCAATAGGGTGATCATGCGATCCATCTTTGTGCGCAATCACAGCACCGATCCTGAAATCCAATGCATCCACCATCAACAAAAGGGGCTTCCGGGGATCGAATGGCGTAAGGCAAGTATTGGAAAGCAACGCCGATTTCAACTGGCGAAAGGCGCGTTCGCATTCGGTCGTCCAGACGAACGGAACACCTTTAAAGTGTAAGTGATGAAGCGGAGCTGAAATGGAAGAGGCATGGGGAACATAGCGATGATAATAGTTAATTTTTCCCAGCATACTCTGTAGCTGCTTCAAATCCTGCGGTGAAGGCAAGTCTTGTATGGCACGGAGGTGCTCGGGACTGGGATGTATGCCTTGGGCATTGAGTACATGTCCCAGGTAGGGCAAGTCCCGAGCAAAAAACACACATTTGTCCTTCGGCAAGCAAAGACCATTTTGTCGCAAGACTTGAAATAATGTTCTGAGATTGGCTAAATGTTCTTCTTCCGTCTTTCCGGAGATCACAGTATCGGCCAGATAGTTTGCTGCAGTAGGGACCGACGCACAAACAGTTTGTAGACATTGCTGAAACAATGCAGGGGCGGGTGCACACCCGAATGGCAGTCGTTTGAATCTATACAAACCAAGATGCGTGTTAACCACCAAAACGCGCTGGGATTCTTCGTCCACCGGTATTTGCAAGTACGCATCAGCTAGGTCCAACTTTGAAAAATATTTACCCGGGCACAGTTTGTCAAAAAGATCTTCTGGGCGGGGTAAAGGAAAAGTTGCAATCACTAGTTGTGGATTCACTGTTGCCTTGAAGTCCACACAAAGTCTCAATTTTTCCGGAAGGTTTTGGCAAAATTACTAAGGGTGATGCCCAGAGAGAAGCCTGTACACGTTCAATTACACCTTGTGATTCTAAATTGTGTAATGTTTTTGCGACCTCATCACGCAATGCGTGGGGATCATTGCACGCTCTGAAAAATTTCGGTTGCGTGTTTACTTTCAGTTCCAAATGTGCTTGATAGTTCTTAGTGCAACCGAGGCCCGGTGCAAAAATGTCTGCAAATTCGTCACATAGACAAGAAACACTGTCAGAAGGCACAGTCTGGTTCACTGATAGGACCTGATTTACTATAGACAAGTTAATCAACTGAAATAAACCTTAACCAAACAAGTTCACTTTAGAAGAAGAACGCAAGTTTTGTTTGTCCTTTGTATGTTGCAAGAAGGCTGCACTGTCCTAACACAGGGATCTCGTGACCTGAATAGGTAGTTAACTTAACATTTGCGGCACGCAACAGAGGTGTGCCCAGCAATTTGTAAGTGTCTTGATTGAGTAGTGAAACTGCAGCTCCGTTATTGAGCTGGAATGGTATCACTTTGCCATTAATGTCCAAGTCTACAAAAAGTTTATTGTCCTGTTGACGACAAGAGCGACTGTCTCGTGCAAAGTGAACTGACACTAGTACATAATCACTTGCGACTTGACGGGATTTCTGGCGATGTCGATGTACACTATTTGTGGGATGAACACAGTCACTGTTAGAGAGAGTGGCACCGGGCGGAGTGGAATGAACTACATGAATTTCTATGGGCGAAGTTTCACGAGCCCGAGTATCCTTGGTTCGAATTTGGCACGAAGCAAAGGGCATAGAATGGTTGTGAGTGTCCGATCTGAGCTTTTTCTGGCAAACACTCTGAACATGTCCTTTTTTATTACAGAAAAAGCAAATAGCCTGGCGTGACGGGCAATTCTCACGCGAATGTCTAGTAGCACATTGCGGGAATGATTTTAGCACTGCATTTGCTTGCCGGCGCGGTACACGTGGCTGAGAGCCTGGCGGCAGCTGCGTGGCCGGTCGCGGAGGCTGTTTACTGCGCCATGCAGCTCGCCCGGCGGCCCGGTTAACCTGACACACGGGTGGCGAAGTTGCAAATGATTCCTGAGCAAAGTCAAGTGTGTCCTGCCGATCCAATATGTCTATCACTTGTTGAAGGGAGGGATTGACTAGTTTCAAAATCTGTTCCCTTATACGAACATCAGAAATGTTCTGTGCAATTGCATCACGTACCATAGTATCTGAATAAGGGAGTCCACATTGACACTGAAAAGCACAATCCCTAGTAAGGCCTTGCAAGGTTGCAACCCACTCCCGATTAGTCTGACCTGCCGTACGTTTTGTACGAAAGAAGGTATACCTTTTTGCAACTACATTGACGGACTCTTTGAAATAGGCATCTAATGCAGACAAAATTTCGTTATAGGTCAGAGTTGCTACGTCGCGTCAGGGAAATAATTTGACTATCACACGGTACGTGTTCACCCCTACGGAGGACAACAAAAAAGGCTGCCGCTCATTACCTTGAATTCTGTAGGCGGCGAGATGGAATCCAAATTGGCGTGACCACTCCGTCCAGCTTTCAGTGCAGCATCAAAAGGTCGAAAAGTTGGTGCAACAGCATGTTGTGGCTGCGTTAGCGGTGGAGCGGCGGCTGCCGCATGGTTTTGCATCGCACGTTGACCCTGGACGAGCTGTCCAAGGGCATCCAGTAAGGCCTGCGTCTGCTGATTCTGTAAGCGATAAAATTCAGACAGTACATATGGAGATTGTGGCGAAGCCATTACACAAGAAAATCAGGGCAGTATAGTTAAGAACGTGGTATGGCCTCATCACCAAATGTTGTGGGTTGGCAGGAGAGCCAACACCGGGTTACAGGAGGAAGCCGAAAGGCACGTGTTTTAGCTCACGCAGGCTGGCGTGAGGTACGATTACAGTATCAATAGTAACTGGTACTGGCGCCTTGCTAGGTCGTAGTAAATGGTGTAGCTGAAGGCTATGTTAAACTATCGTCTCGGCAAATGAGAGTGTATTTTGTCAGTGAACCATCGCTAGCAAAGTCGGTTGTACAACTGGGGCGAGTGCTAGGAAGTCTCTCTAGACCTGCTGTGTGGCAGCGCTCGGTCTGCAATCACTGATAGTGGCGACACGCGGGTCCGACGTATAACAACGGACCGCGGCTGATTTAAAGGCTACCACCTAGCAAGTGTGGTGTCTGGCGGTGACACCACAGTTTGTTCCAATGTGCACCACAATCTGCAGCAGGCTGTACCCTCTTCTCTCAATGGCTGCTGCAGTAGCCTCTTCAGCGTACTGAATGAGGCCCCCAGGAACACACACTGAGTGCACCTGATGTTCCTTCCTGACCCTTGCTGTCATGTCCTTAAGGGGTGCCATTATCCACCGCGACTGCAGACAATCGATAGACCCATATGCTTTTGCATTTGCTCAGACATATGGGTCAAACTAGTTTTGCTCCATCTCTGCATGACAGCAGTAGATAGATTAGATGTGTTAGAACACTCTATGAATCATTACTTCCTGATCAACACAGAGTCAGAAGCAAGCACCATCCCCAGGGAGAACCCATTGATGGAGCTGACAACACTGGTCATCCAACTACTCCCACAAGCAATACCAATACCAGTCTTTTTGGACCTGTCATGCACTTCGTGGACCTCTGATTATGATGGAACTTCCACGTGGCAAGTTTTGGTTACTGATGTTTGAGAACTGTTCTTTATGCATGGATTTTCTCTGTTATTTTCATCTCTTCCCACATTTGACATGAACACTCTCAGGGAAACCAGTAGTGGAGTGTCAGTACCCAGTATCACTGGCAGTCTGCAGTGACATCCACAGGTTGCTTTGCAGGAAACTATTGTGACAGTATACACCTTAATGTCTAACAGGTCTGTGCTGTGACCTTTGCTAACAGTGTGCATGCATCCCCCCCCCCCCCCCCCCCCCCCGCCACCGTCCCCCCTCGTGCCCCGTGTGCCCCTTGCATTTCCCAGACAAGACAGGCAACATTTAAACCATTGGGCATTAGACATGACACTGCACAATATTCATACAATGCCAGGTCTGCCACAGTGCACAAAGACTGGCATTGGCCAGACTATGAGCAACCAAAACAAACAACCAACACAACTGACACAGAGACTGCCTAGACTGACATCACTACTCAAGTCACTTTGGAGTATGGTAGAGCAGCAGACATTTTGAATACTGCCACCATGTTTATGGTTGAGACTTGATATGCAACAGTTCCAGCTGAATGATGTAAGTGTGAAACTATTTAAATATATATAAAAACAAAGATGCTGTGACTTACCAAGTGGGAAAGCACTGGTAGATAGACACAATAAAAAACGCACAAACACACACACAAATTTCAAGTTTTCGCAATGCAAGGTTGCTTCATCAGGAAAGAGGGAAGGAGAGGGAAAGACGAAAGGATGTGGGTTTTAAGGGAGAGGGTAAGGAGTCATTCCAATCCCGGGAGTGGATAGACGTACCTTAGAGGGGAAAAAAGGACAGGTATACACTCGTGCGCACACACACACATATCCATCCACACACATACAGACACAGGCAGACATATGTAAATGCCAAATGTGGCACTACCACCCCCTGCCCCCCCTCCCTCCTTCGCCCCTCTCCTGAACACAAAATAGACTCCCCCTTCAGAATAGTCACCCTCGATGGGATGTGGAATGTGACCTTCAAGCAGTGACCAAGAAGTAAAAAGAGACAAAGCAGGAAAGGATAGCAATGCTCAAAGAAAACTCTTGACTTGAACGTTGAACTATGTTCGTTAGGAAGGGAACTGGACAACACATAAGCTTATCTTGCACACCTATGACAAGCATCAGCAGCAACATGGGACAACATGTTCCAACCAGCCAACAAACATCACTCTGGATTCATGGGTCATCTCAGTGAATGACCTTTACACATGTTTTCCCCATGCCCCACACATGCAGTGAGCATAAACTATGCAGCAAGGGGTGAAACACGACACAGGACACCAAATAAATACCAAGCTGGGACTGCCAGACCATTATAAAGACTGGTGGCTGATGGACTGCATGCAGCTGAAAACGTTATAGACTGACTGTTACAGACAGAAACACTCAGACCACCAGAGAGTTAATGGACGTCATCTGTTCACTTGGTGCCAAAAGAAGACGGGTCATACTGACTATGTGGTGACCACTGATCCTTGCACATATCACACCTGATTGATACTCCATTCCCAGCAATAGAGGATTTTATGCATACCTTGGCTGATGCTACTATTTTTAGTGTCACAGACTGCAAAAAAGCATACCTCCATATCCAGAAGTGACAATGTACTGAAAACTCCAGCAATAACACTGATCAGGTTGTATGATATTTTAATCATGCCATGTGGCTTAAAAAATTCTGTCTGAACATGTCAACATTTTGTTGGCAAAATAATGTTACAGTTCCCTTTTTGTTTCTCATGTTTAGATAACTTTAGGGTCTTGCACTGCCACAACAAGAATAAAACGAGCACCTCCACAGTGTTTTTGAAATGGTGTATGATGAATAAAGAGAAATGCCATTTCAGACAAACAGAAGTTAGATTCCTTGCCCACTCCATCAACCAGTCCAGGGTTTTACGTACAATAGAACTGACTGAACTAATACATTCATTTCCTGATAGTCTAACTGTCAGGAACTGTAGAGATTTATTGGAGCATTAAATTTCTATAACAGACTTTTGCCACAAGCTGCAGCAATACAGATGCCACTTACAGACATTCTTGCAAGTAGAAACAAATATGGCAAGCAATCTCTGACATCAACAAAGAAAATGCAGCAGGCATTTGACAGCATCAAACTCTGCCAGCAACTCACACCACCACAAACACCCCCTTGTCCATCACAGCTGATGCTAGTGACGCAGCAGTTGGGATGGTTCTCCAACAACTTGGCAATGGGAAACAGCAACTACTGTAGTTCTTTTCAGTACAGCTTACTCATCACAATAAAAATGGTCTGCCTCTGACCGTGAGCCCCTAGCCACGTATGAGGCAGTGAGGCATTTCAAAGCAGACATAGAAGGCATGCTGTTCACAATTTATACTGATCATTAACCACATACAAAACTATATGTTACCAAGGTAAAAACTGCCCTCTGAGACTTTTCTGCCACCCGGGCTAAGACAGCCAGTTCATCATCTATGTCTAACACATCAAGAGTGCTGAAAACATAGTTTTGAACTCTCACACATCAGCTGTGCTATCTATGAACATTAACTGTGGAATTTTCACCTCAGCACAAGAACAAGATCCACAAATCTGTAAACTCTTGTGGGATGAATCAACCAGACTGAAATTTGAATGCCCCACTCTTCCCAGTTAGGACAAACCAATCTGATGCAATGTGTCACAAGGCAGAATCCACCCATTAGTTCCACTTCTAGTGCAGAAACACTTCTTCGACAGCCTTCACTCCTTGTCACACCCTGGGACACAATCTTCTACCAAAACACTCACTGATCGTTTTGTCTGGGTATATTTGAAATGAAATTGCAGACAACAGACACAGGCTTACAAAGAATGGCAGTGCTGCAAAATGGGCTGCCATGCCAGCCTCTCTCTCGCACAGTATGACACTCTGCAGGTAGGCTGAAACATGTGAATCTGGATCTGCTGGCCTGGTATCAGAGTCAGTTGCAACAGATATGTACTTTCCATAGTTGACCATGTTACATAGTGGTTTGAAGCAGTGTCCCTAACAGACATTACTGCAGCGACCTCAGTGAGGATGTTTGTGCAGCTATGGATTTTGCACTTCAGATGTCTGGCTACCATCAGCAAGGGTACCAGCTTAAGTCAGCCCTGTTCTTGGAGTTGTGCAACCTTTGCAGGGCTAAATGTTACTGCACCAGTGACTACTACCCACAGAGCAATGGACTGTTAGGATAATGGCACTATGCATTAAAAGCAGCACTATGTCATGAGGTTCAGTGGACACATTCCCTACCATGGGTGTTATTGGGTGTACATTGGGCTTTTAAGGAGGACCTGCAGACATCATTAGCTGAGATCTTGTACGGCAATCCACTGAACCCTCCAGACGAGTTAATCAAACCCACAGAACTGTAGGACTTGAAGGAGCTGACAGACCTAATCAGGCAAGTGAAACAGCACATTTTATGCATTAGAACACCACTGCCACAACCTCACAGATCCTCCAAGCTCTTCATACACAAGGCCCTGGCAAATTGTGAGTTTGTCATAATGCACGATGACATCATATGGGTGTCTGCCCAGCCTCCATACTCCAGTCCCGACAAGGTCCTGCAGAGAGGAGACAACACCTTTGACATACTTCTCCATGAGAAACCCATAACAGTATCGGTGCTCAGTCTTAAACCTGCTTGGATCCTAAAGGTGATACCATGCTCAGGATGCCCACACTTCATGTTAAACTGTCTACACACAGTGGCAATCCAAAATGCCTTGCCAAGTAGAGCTGCTGCATGCAACACCTTGTATTATAAGCATCTTTTTTTTACTGACTGGATAATGAATTGAAGTTTTGGATTAGAAATGTTTTATGACATTTAACTTTGATTTATTAACAAAACTGTAACAATAGGAAGAGCACCAAAATGTTCACGTACTGTCTTCATCCAGACAAATTACAGGTTCCACTCTTTTTGTTGACTTAAAAAAGAAGTGACAGTTACATCTCTCTCATCTAACAGCATCTCTGCTACAGTGCATTGCTTCCTTTTTTATCTTACATATGCATCTTTGGAAACATCTAGCAACTGCCATTAAAACCCCTGGCCCATTTTCCTCACATCCCTCTGAATGTCACTCCATGATCCTCTTATGGCCACACCCATCAACCAGCACCGCACGTTGGTGATTACATCTTCAACTAGGGAAAGAAGATACACCTCCTCCTTTGGTGCTCTGCACTACTAGGAGGAAGGCCTCCATGGGGACGCCACCCATTGGAGATGTGGAATATGCCATAAAGTACGGTCATTGACAGTAATAACACCTTTGTTCTTTTGCAATGTGTGAAGGTAGGTGTACTCCATCTGGAATGAGTTAGTCTGTTGCTGACTTCTATGTTGTATAAATGTGTTTCTGTAGTACCTGTGATAGTAATAAAACATGTATATCTGTACCTTATGGTGTTAGTGTTTCATTCAGTACATTTCCTGCACAGAAGACCTATAAACTTATACAGAAACCAAACTGCAGCTATAAGACTCAGAGAAAATGATCAGAATGCTACAGTGGAGAGAGGTTGTAGTCTATTCCCTGTGTAACTTAATAAGGTAAACAAAACTAATGGAAAGTTTAGAAAAGGAAATAAAATTTGAGAGAAGAAGTAAAAACTTCGAGGTTTGTCAATGACATCGTAATTCTGTCAGAGACAGCAAGGACTTGGAAGAGCAGTTGAATGAAATGAATAGTGTCCAGAAAACATATTATAAGATGACCATCAATAAAAGTAAGACAAGGGTAATTGAATGTACTTGAATTAAACTAGGAAATGTAGTGGGAGTAGATTAGAAAATGAGTCACCAGAAGTAGTAAATGAGTTCTGCTATTTGGGGAGCAAAATAAGGGGGATATAAAATGTAGACTGGCTATTATAAGGAAAGTGTTTCTGAAAAAGAGGAATTTTTTGATATAAACTCAAGTATTAGGATGTCTTTTACTTGTCTGGAGTGTAGCCTTCTCTGAAAGTGAAACTGGATGATAATCAGTTCAGACAAGAAGACAAGAAGCTTTTAAATTTATTAATATTTAGAGAACTGATGCACATTTCTCTATAAATACAGTGAGAGATGAAAACATATATCCTTTTGTTATAACTTCAGCTGATCTAAAATTAATGTATCTAACATCTGAATGAAGTGTTAGCTTTTAACTGAAGCAGACATTCCTCTTTGGAAGACGTTATTGTATACAAATGGTTAAATTTAAAAATCATGTACATTTTTTAATGTTGTGTTCTTTCCTTCTCTGCTGAAAACATTTTTTTTATTTTCAGCTGTTTTATAGTAACCTACTTCTTCAGTTCCGCATATTGAAGTACAAACTCCTGGGTGATTATTATAAAGAGATCTGGATAAAGCAAGAAGAAAATAGAGAAGCATTAGCAAGATTCAGAAAATGGTACCAGATTTATATGTCATTAGCTGTTCAGGTTTGTTATCTGCTGTACATTTACTCATACTGTTTGACACCTTATTGTTTTTCTACAACATCTTATGCAACTCTCAAACACTACAAAATTTTCTTGAATATAAATTGGAAGGAGAGATGGTGACAACTCAACATATAGTTAGGCAGTTGTTGGTAGGCATATAAACAAGACAGAGAACACTGCTAAATGTTTGAATGAAATCTCTTACAGTTCTAATACGATACACATTCAACCAATGGAAAATCCTGGATGGAATAACAACAATATGAAAGGATACAATTACCAGATCAAAGGGGTGTTGAGTGCCAGAGGCACAATGATGAATACTGCTGGATATTATTCACCTCTCACACAAGCACAAACAAACACGCGTATACACACACACACACACACACACACACACACACACACACACACACACACACACATTAATTGTTGTTCCATAGATCATGAATATTACATTTCGTAATGATGTGGAATCTGCCACTTTAAAATAAGTTTTCTTCACACAAAATAATTTTTTTTATTTTTATTTATTTATTTTTTTACAGTTACTACTTCATCTCTAAGAATTCATCTATTGAGTAGAAGGCGTTGTCATTCAAAAATTCTTTTAATTTGCTTTTAAATGTTGGTTGGCCATCTGTCAGACTTTTAATACTATTTGCCAAATGACCAAAGATTTTTGTGGCAGCGTAATTCACCCCTTTCTGTGCCAAAGTGAGATTTAATCCAGAATAGTGAAGATTATCCTTTCTTCTAGTGCTGTAGCTATGCACTTCGCTGTTATTTTTGAATTGGGATGGGTTATTAATGACAAATTTCATAAGTATATATATATATATATATATATATATATATATATATATATATATATATATATATATATATATATTAAAAAAAAAACAAAGATGATGTGACTTACCAAATGAAAGTGCTGGCAGGTCGACGGACACACAAACAAACACAAACATACTCACAAAATTCAAGCTTTCACAACAAACTGTTGCCTCATCAGGAAAGAGGGAAGGAGAGGGAAAGACGAAAGGATGTGGGTTTTAAGGGAGAGGGTAAGGAGTCATTCCAATCCCGGGAGCGGAAAGACTTACCTTAGGGGGAAAAAAGGATGGGTATACACTCGCACGCACACACACATATCCATCCACACATATACAGACACAAGCAGAGGTCTTCCCACAGGTTTTAACGTCATTATTTCTTCTTCAGACAATTGTTAGCCTCATTTTCACAATCTGCCACCGCAAAACCACTCCTTTTAATACATTTACATGCAGTTTTTTTCGACATTTTCCTGAATTTCTCCACCCTTTAACGTGTTTTGGGCGGCAACACAACCACCTAACCTTTGTGCACATCATTGTCCACCAACCCAAGTTCACCACAGGATCAACACAGCCCAGCTTTTACCAACACTTTTTCACCTTTTTTCACACCAGATCTCCAGTTGCTTTCTAGTTCACCTTTATCTCTCCCCATATATTTTTATTTTCATTTTCACTTCAGCCTCATGTTACACTTTCCACCTTCTAATACCATGTCACCCTCACAACATCCCCACAACGACCCCACTCAGTTTTATTTACATTCCCTCCGCAAACATGCCTTCGCCCTATCCAGATTACACTCCCATATTTTATTTTCTCAGGCTTGTCTGACATTTGGCATTACCCCCAAAGGCCTCACACTTAAAGTTCCCATCTCTGGCTGTAACCCTTCTTTCCATCAGTCCCTATACCAGTTCCTGAACAATCCATTGCCCTCACCCACCTAATCCTTCACCTACACATCAACTCAGCCAATGAACACACCCGTCAACTCCTATCCTTAATAAAAGTCCTCAATCTTTCCTCTCCCGCATCCACACCGGCTGTTCAAAGCATCCTCCTACAGGCCAACCGCAAATTAGAACAGCATGCCACCCTCCACCTCAAAAAACTATCCAATCTCCTGGTTTCCCACCTCCGGAAAGGCAACTCACTCACCCTTCACAACCTTTCCAGCAAACCTCAACCTCCTCTCATTGCACACAAACCCAGTCTCTCCCATCTACTCAATCTCCCACTTCCAGTCCCTCTCCCCCTGAAACCTCAAAATTCCAATCAACACAATCTGGAACCACAACACCCTAATTCAGTAGTTAACCTTTCCTGCAAACCTCTCTCCCAATCCGAAACCTCTGTCCTATCCAAAGGCCTCACCTTCAGCCCCACTCCCAGATTCAACCAAACAGCCCTTGTCAAAGATTTACTGTCCTACACCCGTACTCTCTGCTGGTAATATCACTTTGCCACGAAAAAAAATGATCCTAATCCTACTCCTAATGATCCAACTCCCCAAGACACTATCCAAATTGAACCCTGCCTGGAACAGTTCCGTCCTCCATCACAGCGGGACCCACCTCCTCTTCCTCAAAATCACCCTCTCCAAACTTTCCAGGAATTATTGACTTCCAGCCTTGCCTCTCAACCCTTCGTAAAAAACCTTAATCCTACTCTCAACATCACCACTGCTGAAGCCCAGGCTATCAGTGATCTGAAGGCTGACCGATCCATCGTCATTCTTCCAGCGGACAAGGGTTCCACGACCGTGGTACTTGATCGTCGGGAGTATGTGGCTGAGGGTCTGCGTCAGCTTTCAGACAACACCACATACAAAGTTTGCCAAGGTAATCCCATTCCTGATGTCCAGGCGGAGCTCCAAGGAATCCTCAGAACCTTAGGCCCCCTACAAAACCTTTCACCTGACTCCATCAACCTCCTGACCCCACCAACACCCCGCACCCCTACCTTCTACCTTCTTCCTAAAATTCACAAACCCAATCATCCCGCCCATCCCATTGTAGCTGGTTACCAAGCCCCCACAGAATGTATCTCTGCCTACGTAGATCAAGACCTTCAACCAATTACATGCAGTCACCCATCCTCCATCAAAGACACCAACCACTTTCTCGAATGCCTGGAATCCTTACCCAGTCTGTTACCCCCAGAAACCATCCTTGTAACCATTGATGCCACTTCCTTATACACAAATATTCCGCACGCCCAGGGCCTCGCTGTGATGGAGCACTTCCTTTCACGCCGATCACTTGCCACCCTACCTAAAACCTCATTCCTCATTACCTTAGCCAGCTTCATCCTGACCCACAACTTCTTCACTTTCGAAGGCCAGACATACCAACAATTAAAGGGAACAGCCATGGGTACCAGGATGGCCCCCTCGTATGCCAACCTATTCATGGGTCGCTTAGAGGAAGCCTTCTTGGTTACCCAGGCCTGCCAACCCAAAGTTTGGTACAGATTTATTGATGACATCTTCATGATTTGGACTCACAGTGAAGAAGAACTCCAGAATTTCCTCTCCAACCTCAACTCCTTTGGTTCCATCAGATTCACCTGGTCTTCTTCCAAATCCCATGCCACTTTCCTTGACATTGACCTCCACCTGTCCAATGGCACCTTAACCAACACTGTATGAAAAGTCAAGTTCAGGGGAGAACTCTCTGAGCCATTCATCATAAAAACAGGTTTAATACAAGGAGATTGGTTGCCCCCCTGCTGTTCAACTGTGCTTTAGAATACATAATGAGGGAATGGCACAAGATTAACCCAAAGAACATTCAAACTGGGAGACCCAAAGACAACATAAGTTTAAATTGTGTAGGATTTGCCGATGACCTTGCTCTCTTGTCCATCAGTATTCATGAAACCAAACAACAAGTTATCTCACTACAGGAAATAGCACAGAAAATTCGTCTTGAAATATCATTTTAAAAAACAGTCATCATGTTAACTTACCCACCACTCATAAACAAAATTGCCTTAGGAAACCAAGAAATGAAAATTGTTGATAAATTTAAATATCTGGGAGAAATCATAATATATAACCTCAATGAAAAGCCAACATGGAGTAACAGAATAAACAAACTGACTAGAGCACAATATATCACCAAGAACACTTACAACAAAAGAGCCTGTCAATAGCAACAAAATTAAAACACTACAAAACAGTCACTCAACCAGAAATAACATATGCAAGTGAAACCATCTTCAAAACAACTAACACTGTACAAATAGACAAAATACTCAGAATAGAGAGAAGAATCATCATAACATGCATCAATAAATCATACGAGAAAGATGGACTCTGGAGAATAGCTACAAATGAAACAGTCTACAATGAAATAGAACCAGTAATGAGTACATTCAGGAAGAAATGCATTTCATTTTTCAGACATCTAATCAGAACACCTGAGAACAGGATCATCAGGAGAATAATAGAAAAATTGTGGAATAGTACGTGCAACATTAAGTGGATTACAAAAATCAAGGAAGATATGGATGAGCTACAGATACATTGGAAGACCTAAGAAACAAAACTGACAAAATCAGGAAACTCACAGACATACAAACCAGACTGCAAACAAGAATCAACAAACAGACAATAGGAAGGGTGATTTCTGATAAAGAAAGAAGGATGAGATCTGAGAGAATGAAGAAGTGCTGGGCTGACAGGAAACTGAAAAATTCTTTGTATAAAGTTAGCTAAAGTGGTCTAACGAAGGCCATAAAATGTAAATAAATAAAAATGTTTTCTACTTCTGACTTCTTGTTAACAAACTTTTCAGTGTGTTTGATAGAAATATAGTCTTCCTGTGCTCTCAGTTGCTCTGTTTCCCTTTGAAAAATATTCCAAATTGTTTTAATTTTATTATCAGATGTGCTAATCTCAGACATAATGCACATACTTCTGGACTTTTAAACAACTTTTCTTAATACAGTGCAGTAGTTTTTATAATGTTTCACTGTTTTGGGATCATTACTCCTCCTAGCTATGAGATACGTTTCCCTTTTCTGTTTACAAGATATTTTTATCCCTTTAGTAAGCCATGGCTTACATGGTTTCTTACAATTATATTTCACTGTTTTTTCGAGAAATTGTTTTAAAATATACTCACAAAAGTATCACAAAATAGGCTAAATTTTAAATTAGCATCCTGTTCCCTGTATACCTCATCCTGGTCTAACTGTTGCAAGCTTTCCCTAAAATATTGAATTGTTAAATCAGTAATTGAATGCGCTACATTGGAGGATTGTTCTGCATTTCCCCCCATGAACCATAGAGATTGCCGTTGGTGGGGAGGCTTGCGTTCTTCAGCGATACAGATGGCCGTACCATAGGTGCAACCACAACGGAGGGGTATCTGTTGAGAGGCCAGACAAACGTGTGGTTCCTGAAGAGGGGCAGCAGCCTTTTCAGTAATTGCAAGGGCAACAGTCTGGATGATTGACTGATCTGGCCTTGTAACAATAACCAAAACGGCCTTGCTGTGCTGGTACTGCGAACGGCTGAAAGCAAGGGGAAACTACAGCCGAGGTAAAATAGTCCCCCATTCGGATCTCCAGGCGGGGACTACTCAAGAGGATGTCGTTATCAGGAGAAAGAAAACTGGGGTTCTATGGATCGGAGCGTGGAATGTCAGATCCCTTAATCGGGCAGGTAGGTTAGAAAATTTAAAAAGGGAAATGGATAGGTTAAAGTTAGATATAGTGGGAATTAGTGAAGTTCGGTGGCAGGAGGAACAAGACTTCTGGTCAGGTGACTACAGGCTTATAAACACAAAATCAAATAGGGGTAATGCAGGAGTAGGTTTAATAATGAATAGGAAAATAGGAATGCGGATAAGCTACTACAAACAGCATAGTGAACGCATTATTGTGGCCAAGATAGATACGAAGCCCACACCTACTACAGTAGTACAAGTTTATATGCCAACTAGCTCTGCAGATGACGAAGAAATTGAAAAAATGTATGATGAAATAAAAGAAATTATTCAGATAGTGAAGGGTAATGAAAATTTAATAGTCATGGGTGACTGGAATTCGGTAGTAGGAAATGGGAGAGAAGGAAACGTAGTAGGTGAATATGGATTGGGGCTAAGAAATGAAAGAGGAAGCCGCCTGGTAGAATTTTGCACAGAGCATAACTTAATCATAGCTAACACTTGGTTCAAGAATCATAAAAGAAGGCTGTATACATGGAAGAAGCCTGGAGATACTGACAGGTTTCAGATAGATTATATAATGGTAAGACAGAGATTTAGGAACCAGGTTTTAAATTGTAAGACATTTCCAGGGGCAGATGTGGACTCTGACCACAATCTATTGGTTATGAACTGTAAATTAAAACTGAAGAAACTGCAAAAAGGTGGGAATTTAAGGAGATGGGACCTGGATAAACTGAAAGAACCAGAGGTTGTACAGAGTTTCAGGGAGAGCATAAGGGAACAATTGGCAAGAATGGGGGAAAGAAATACAGTAGAAGAAGAATGGGTAGCTTTGAGGGATGAAGTAGTGAAAGCAGCAGAGGATCAAGTAGGTAAAAAGACGAGGGCTAGTAGAAATCCTTGGGTAACAGAAGAAATATTGAATTTAATTGATGAAAGGAGAAAATATAAAAATGCAGTAAATGAAGCAGGCAAAAAGGAATACAAACGTCTCAAAAATGAGATCGACAGGAAGTGCAAAATGGCTAAGCAGGGATGGCTAGAGGACAAATGTAAGGATGTAGAGGCTTACCTCACTAGGGTAAGATAGATACTTCCTACAGGAAAATTAAAGAGACCTTTGGAGATAAGAGAATCACTTGTATGAACATCAAGAGCTCAGATGGAAACCCAGTTCTAAGCAAAGAGGGGAAAGCAGAAAGGTGGAAGGAGTATATAGAGGGTCTATACAAGGGCGATGTACTTGAGGACAATATTATGGAAATGGAAGAGGATGTAGAAGAAGATGAAATGGGAGATACGATACTGCGTGCAGAGTTTGACAGAGCACTGAAAGACCTGAGTCGAAACAAGTCACCTGGAGTAGACAACATTCCATTGGAACTAATGACGGCCTTGGGAGAGCCAGTCCTGACAAAACTCTACCATCTGGTGAGCAAGATGTATGAGACAGGCGAAACACCCTCAGACTTCAAGAAGAATATAATAATTCCAATCCCAAAGAAAGCAGGTGTTGACAAATGTGAAAATTACCGAACTATCAGTTTAATAAGTCACAGCTGCAAAATACTATCGCGAATTCTTTACAGACGAATGGAAAAACTAGTAGAAGCCAACCTCGGGGAAGATCAGTTTGGATTCCGTAGAAATGTTGGAACACGTGAGGCAATACTGACCCTACGACTTATCTTAGAAGCTAGATTAAGGAAGGGCAAACCTACGTTTCTAGCATTTGTGGACTTAGAGAAAGCTTTCGACAGTTTTGACTGGAATACTCTCTTTCAAATTCTGAAGGTGGCAGGGGTAAAATACAGGGAGAGAAAGGTTATTTACAATTTGTACAGAAACCAGATGGCAGTTATAAGAGTCGAGGGACATGAAAGGGAAGCAGTGGTTGTGAAGGGAGTGAGTCAGGGTTGTAGTCTCTCCCCGATGTTATTCAATCTGTATATTGAGCAAGCAGTAAAGGAAACAAAAGAAAAATTCGGAGCAGGTATTAAAATCCATGGAGAAGAAATAAAAACTTTGAGGTTCGCCGATGACATTGTAATTCTGTCAGAGACAGCAAAGGACTTGGAAGAGCAGTTGAACGGAGTGGATTGTGTCTTGAAAGGAGGATATAAGATGAACATCAACAAAAGCAAAATGAGGATAATGGAATGTAGTCGAATTAAGTCAGGTGATGCTGGGGGAATTAGATTAGGAAATGAGACACTTAAAGTAGTAAAGGAGTTTTGCTATTTGGGGAGCAAAATAACTGATGATGGTCGAAGTAGAGAGGAAATAAAATGTAGACTGGCAATGGCAAGGAAAGCATTTCTGAAGAAGAGAAATTTGTTAACATCGAGTATAGATTTAAGTGTCAGGAAGTCATTTCTGAAAGTATTTGTATGGAGTGTAGCCATGTATGGAAGTGAAACATGGACGATAAATAGTTTGGACAAGAAGAGAATAGAAGCTTTCGAAAGGTGGTGATACAGAAGAATGCTGAAGATTAGATGGGTAGATCACATAACTAATGATGAAGTATTGAATAGGATTGGGGAGAAGAGAAGTTTGTGGCACAACTTGACCAGAAGAAGGGATCAGTTGGTAGGACATGTTCTGAGGCATCAAGGGATCACCAATTTAGTATTGGAGGGCAGTGTGGAGGGTAAAAATCGTAGAGGGAGACCAAGAGATGAATACACTAAGCAGATTCAGAAGGATGTAGGTTGCAGTAGGTACTGGGAGATGAAGAAGCTTGCACAGGATAGAGTAGCATGGAGAGCTGCATCAAACCAGTCTCAGGACTAAAAAAAAAAATGGAGCTGTATCATATACTATGCAAATTTTTTTAGTTTTAAAATTTTAACGCTAGGACTGATTTTAACATATATAGTGTCTCTCTCCATAGTGTCTCTACTTACATGTACTGAAAGCTTATGTCCACCTACATTTACCATTTCCGTACTTGTGACTATATGATGTTCAGACAGGCATAGTACATCTATTCCACCCTCAGTTTCTAAATCTTCTGAACAAACAAAAGCTCATCTACTTTGTTTTTTAATCCCCTGATATTCTGATGCAATATACTAACAATATTTTTTTACTGTGCTTTTATGTGAATCTTGTGACCTACTAACATTATTTTTCACTGAACTGTTATGAGGACCTTGTGATATTTTCACATCTTTAGTACCTGCCTGTCTGAACTTCTCACTAAGCTTATTTTCAATCACTGTAGGATGATTGGATCACACACACACACACACACACACACACACCCAGGATACGGCATCTCTCCCTCTCTCTAAGATACAAGTAAGCCCACTCTGGCTACATGTATGGAAACTGTGCACAGCTCACAATGATGTGGAGAATTGGATTTGGAGAGGCAGATAAAAGGAAGGAAGAGGGAAACTGCAGACTCAAAGAAGTGAGTGTTGGGTGAATGAAACAGTAGCATGGAGCATAGTTGTAATAATCACACTTCTCTGTGACTGTTACAGCTTTGTGTACCCAACCCTTTCCATTCCCCTTGCATTCAGCAAGAGGAACTGTACCTGTTTCTGGGATGACCTCTGACCTCTGTCAAGATGTACTTCCTACTCACTAACTCATAATGCAAACAATCTGTATCTGTAATGAAACTTGCCCAAGTTAACATATGATCCTTGCTGGCAGTATTGGCAGAGTTATGCCACATATTTCAGGACAAAGTACATAAAATAAATAAATAAATAAAATACCTGCATGAAAAGCCCTGTTCCCAAGGATACCTTTCCCCCGTCCTGTCGAAGGTATATCCTATCCCATCATAGATGAAGCTACCTATAAAGGCATTCATATTATACACCAGGCTTGCTGTAACTTATGCACATCATTTCATGTGAGCGTGATCACCAACCATCTGTCCATCCAAATAATGTCCACCCCAAATGTGGGCAAAGGCAGCGATGACCATCTAGCAGTGGAACATGCTGTTGAGCCCAATATCATCAATATCAATGGCTGCTCCACATCCACCGCCACCCCTGCTCCATGATCCTAAATTCACTCATCCTGTATCACACCTTGCTGTCCACAGTTTCTCACTTCTCTTTGTCTGGGGCCATAACGAGCTCATAGGTATCACATTCGTATTCAGTGTGGCTGTTTCTCTCCCTCCCAGGGTTCGCCACCCTTCCAAAATTCCCCTCTTTCTCTTCTAACCAGTTCCAACCAGAAAAACACCTCATCCCAATCAAGCTATAGTGCCAACACAATGTAGTCAGCTGGAACAATGTAGCCATGTAGTTTGTGTGTGTTTTATGTTCCACCAAGAACTTTTCACTGTCAGTTTTCTACAATCCTTGTTAATGCCAGAAGTATTCAGACTTGTGTATCTGCCTTTGCAGTCACCTGTTTAATTTTTGCGTAGGTAATGGGGGATTCATAAGATCTCTTCACAGTAAAACATCACTGACTACAATAGGTTGTTGAAGACAGCTGTGATGTTGGTTACTCTTGTAGCAGCCCATTTTGGTAGAGAGAATCCCAGTAAACCAATCACCTAGTTTATCATATTATAAGCTGATTCACCTTTCCTGCATATTAATCTACGTACATACTCAGACAATCATTCTCAGGTGCTTGGCATAGGGAACATTGGGTATAGGCTACAACGCCGTTTCATTCCCTTCCCAACCACTGCTTCCCTTTCATAACTGCCATCTGGTTCTTGTACAAATTGTAAATAGCCTTTTGCTCCCCATATTTTACCCCTGCCACCTTTAGAATTTGAAAGAGAGTATTCCAGTCAACATTGTCAAAAGCTTTCCCTAAGTCTACAAATGCTAAGAATGTAGGTTTGCCTTTTCTTAATCTATCTTCTGAGATAATTCGCAGGGTCAATATTGCCTCACATGTTCCATTGTTTCTATGGAATCCAAACTGATCTATCCCAAGGTCAACTTCTGCCAATTTTTCCATTTGTCTATAAAGAATTCGTGTTAGTATTTTGCAGCCACGACTTATTAAACTGAGAGTTCGGTAAATTTCACACTTGTCAACAGCTGCTTTCTTTGGGATTAGAATTATTGTATTCTTCTTGAAGTCTGAGGGTATTTCGCCTGTCTCATGCATCTTGCTCAACATATGGTAAAGTTTTGTCAGGGCTGGCTCTCCCAAGGCTATTAGTAGTCCTAATGGAATGTTGTCTATTCCCGGGACCTTGTTTCAACTTAGGTATTTCAGCACTCTGTCAGATTCTATATGCAGTATCATACCTCCCATTTCATGTACACCGTGGTTGTATAGACCATTTATGCACTTCTGCCACCTTTCTGCTTTCACTTCTTTGCTTATAACTGGTTTTCCATCAGAGCTCTTGATACTCAGACAAGCGGTTCTCTCTTCTCCAAATTTCTCTTTAATTTTCCTGTAGGCAGTATCTATCTTACCCCTAGTGATATATGACTCCGCATCCTAACATTTGTCCTCTAGCCATCCCTGCTTAGCCATTTTGCACTTCCTGTCGATCTTAATTTTGAGACATCTGAATTCCTTTTTGCCTGCTTCATTTACTGCATTATTTATATTTTCTCCTTTTGTCAATTGAATTCAATATCTCTTCTGTTACCCATGGATTTCTACTAGCCCTTGTCTTTTTATCTACTTTATCATCTGCTGCCTTCACTATTTCATCTCTCAAAGCTACCCTTGCTCCTTCTGCTGTATTTCTTTCCCCCCTTCTTGTCAATCATTCCCTAATGGTCTCTCTGAAACTCTCTACAAACTCTGGTTCTTTCAGTTTATCCGGGTCCCATATCCTTAAATTCCCACCTTTTTGCACTTTCTTCAGTTTTAATCTACAGTTCATAACCAATAGATTGTGGTCAGAGTCCACATCTGTCCCTGGAAATGTCTTACAATTTAAAACCTGTTCCTAAATCTCTGTCTTACCATTATATAATCTATCTGAAACCTTCCAGTGTCTGCAGGCCTCTTCCACATATACAACCTTATTTCATTATTCTTAAACCAAGTGTTAGCTATGATTAAGTAATTCTCTGTGCAAAATTCTACCAGGTGGCTTCCTCTTTCTTTCCTTACCCTTATTTCATATTCAGCTACTACTTTTCCTTCTCTTACTTTTCCTACTATCGAATTCCAGTCCCCCATTACTACTAAATTTCCATTTCCCTTCACTATCTGCATAATTCCTTTTATCTCATCATACATTTCTTCAGTCTCTTCCTCATCTGGGGAGCTAGTTTGCATAAAACTTGTACTACTGTGGTAGATGTGGGCTTTGTGTCTGTCTTGGTAACAATAATGTGTTCACTATGCTGTTCATAGTAGCTTACCCATGCTCCTATTTTTTATTCATTATTGAACCTACTCCTGCATTATCCTTATTTGATTTTGTATTTATAATCCTGTATTCACCTGACCAGAAGTCTTGTTCCTCCTGCCACCAAACTTCACTAATTCTCACTATATCTAACTTTAACCTATCCATTTCCCTTTTTAAATTTTCTAACTTACCTACCTGATTAAGGGCTCTGACATTCCATGCTTCAATCCGCAGAACGCCAGTTTTGTTTCTCGTGATAATGACGTCATCCTGAGTAGAGTTGACTTAGAAGATACAATTCATAAAGCCTTTGTAGACTCTCCTGAGGTGACCTGGTGTGCAACTGTAGCAACTAGTCTTTGATATCCTGGGTCCCGGCACTGGGACAGAGCTGAAGACAGAGCTGGTCCCAAGTGTTTTGTCTGGGACATATGTGAGAATCATGCTGCCCGCAGTAGGTCCTCAATGTGAGACACGGGATGTGTGGATGAGCATTATCCTGTCGGAAAATGACACCAAAATACTGCCACATGACAGGTAACATATGAGGATGCAGGATGTCTGTGACACACCTTTATCCCAACAGAGTTCCCTCAGTCACTACCACATGCGACCTGAACTCGTAACTCATCATACCATGGTGTCAGGGGTAACACCACAGTGCCTTTCCAAAACATTAGAAGAATGGTATCTCTTCCTAGGTCACCTGTGTACTCAGTGACTGTGATCATCCTGGGTAATGCAGAATCATGATTCCTCAAAGAACATAACATGATGCCACTCATGAGCGGTCCATACTTACCATTCTCAGCAGCAGTCCAAACACAGCTGTTTGAATTGTGGCATTAACGATGGCCTGTAATTCCCTTGTCTGGCTGCTAGTAATCTCTGGCCAGTGGTGGAGGACGACACAAAATGCTGCATGGAGTCCGCTACTTGTCGTTGGATGGCAGGCGCAGATGTGAAGAGCTTATAATGTGCTTGGTGCACAATACAGTGAGCTTTCCTTGTGATAGTCAGACATAGTTGAGTGGTATCCTCATGGCAATTTGGGTGTCCATACATTCCCATGTAGTCTTAACATTGGGCCACTGTCATATTCGAATGTCCCACAAACCTGGATATTGCACAATTCAACCAGCCAGCCAAATGAAGACCCACAATAAAGATTGTTTCAAACTCTAGCCGGTATTTTTAACGCAGTCTCGTATGAGTGCACAGCATCTCTATGTCCTTGACAGTGATCACTCAACTGTACATTGCCATCATTTGATGAAGCCACTGTTCTGTGGGTGGCACGCAAAATTCGATATCAATGAGTGCCACAAAGACTGCATAGTTCACTAAACAGAGCTCATTCAAATTGCTGACATTGATTGGTAGTTATAGACCCAGGCATCCAAACTGAGAAATCCATATGTCAATGAAAGCCCTGGTTGTTGAATCTGCTGTGATGTTCCTGAGAGACCTCTACCCATCGCATTCCATGGTCAATGAGCAAAAGAATATATTGATAGCCACTGGACTCTGGGAGAGGTCCTACCAAATCAAGATGGACATGTCAGAAATGTGCTTTGGCCACTGGACTCTGGGAGAGGTCCTACCAAATCAAGATGGACATGTCAGAAATGTGCTTTGGGAATCTTGAACCAGCCAAGAGACAGTTGTGCGTGACACTCCACTTTGCTCCATTATGTGGCATGGATGTGCATGTCCACTCTTTGCAATCTTTGTTAATGTTCAGCCACATGAAGCAATCTGTGATGAGGTGTGTCATTGGGCAGGTGTTGAGATGTGACAAGTTGTGCATTTGCTCAAAGATGATATTCTGAAGCAGATGAGGGATGGGGGAACAAGTTTTCTTTTGTGAGACATCATACAAGATCTGAATGGTCATGCTCAGCGTTGGGTGATGTTCAAGTTTGAGGTTAGTAGTGGGATTATGGAGAAGATCTTGTAGCTGCAGGTCCCGCAGCTGTACCTCTGGAAACATATTGTAGTTGATTTATGTGGAGATGGCATTGACCCATGAGAGATAGTCTGCAACAGCATTTTCCACTCCCTTCATATGGCCATCACTCATAAACTATGCATTATAGTCCAGGTGGTGGAATCACCTGTGGAGCACATGGCTTTTGGCAGATTCTGGATTGAATCTGCTGTGGGTCAGTAGTCCACTTAAATGACTTAGTGGTCTTCCTTCCACACCATCTCTAAACTGGTGAACTGCATATTTAAACTGGCAAACTGCTTCATAAACTGTTAAAAGTTCACGGTTGTAAAAGTAGACATCTTACACTGTGAAGTTGTCGGTTTATGTGAACAAAATCAAAGGAGTTGCTGTACACCTGCCACTTCTTGTTGGAGAACTGCCTCAATAGCAGAGTCACTCATGTCAGACACAATAGTGAGTAGAGCATTAGGAAGCAGGTGTACCAAAGTCATAGTATTTGTGAGGCAGTCTGCAGGTTGGTCAAAGCATGCTGCATGTGGGGGTCCACACCAGCTTATGTTTATCGGTGGTATTCTTGCCTGTGTTACCCTCTGTGAGCGGATCCTGACTGGTGGCTGCCTGTAGAAGGTGATGGTGATAGAAATTAACCCTTTGTGTGGCAAATAGGCTTTTATGGCCCATGCAGGAAGTTAAAGGTATCGTGTTGTTAACACTGGAGGTCATGAGAGCTCGGAGTGCCAGTGTAAATATGTTTCAATTAGTTGCTGAGTGGCTGGTATAGTAGGTTGCAGCCTTAGCTGTTCCAAGTTAAGGTAAAACTTTGTGTTTCCTATAAAACTCTGAGCCCTTTTGGCCCACGCGTCACCGAGCTATTTTGACCTATGGGTCTCCAAAGAAATTTACAGTTTGTGATGGATTATTGTCACATTTTGTGCAGATAGATCAACTAAGTACATCTAAAAAATTGTCCAGTGAGGCAAATACTTAGAGTTGATGAACCAGATTTTGGTGAGCACATTTTTGCATTGCTCACTGTACTGCTGGAGGACAGTGGCAATGATGGTGCCGATGAAAATCAGCAGATACCATTATGTCCTTCTCGTGGCAACAGCATTATTAGATTCAGCCATAGATGATACAAATGAGGACCTAGATTATTCCCCAAATTGTAGCTACACTGAAAATACCACATCTTGTAACAAAGACAAAGAGGGATTATCTACTGATGGTAATGTGGTTCGCGACAAAATCTTTGTAGCTGAAAGATGAATGGAATGGAAAGCAACAGAGCTGGAAAGGATATTATGCTGAATTGAGATTTTAATAAAATTTTTTGAAGAAACTCTGGTGAAAATTTTCTTTTAGTACCCATCCTTCTGTAGACATACATTTAAAAGTGGAGAATTTCAGATTTTGGTCAGTCCCAACAACGGAATACACATGAACTCGGGTGGCGGCCAAAATGGCCCCCTTGTCACCATACACAAGGAATTTACAATTGTCATGCAAAGGTTTAATCATCCCTAGGAATTAATGTGGCTCTTAGAAGTCCTGCAGCAGTGGCAGCGGATGGATCAATTCTGTTCTCTGCAGTGTAGGACGAATGCTAGCAGCATTGACAACATGTCTGAGAAAGATGTTTGTCAAAATCCGCATTTTTCTTTTAATCATGACACCATAAGCAGCAAGCATGTCAATATCTTGCCTAAGATGCAGATCATGTGTGTCCTTGTCTGTGGAAGAAATGTGGATGTCATTTAGGTAGGCATAGCACAAAGGGAGCTTGTCCAAAATACTGTCAATAAATCGCTGCCAGGTTTGGGCCACGTTTTTGAGACCATATGGCATATACGGGGGTTCAAATAAGCCAAAAGGCATTCTGATCAAGGTCTTGTGAATATCTGCTGCACTCATTGGTATCTACTCTTGTACATATTTGCAGTGAAGGACACTTAAAATGCAAGCACCCTCAAAGTATGGGTGAAACCCTGAATGTTCGGTATCTGATAACTGTCAGTTATCTTATGAGCATTTAGTGTAGTCTCCACATAAGCATACAGTCCAATCTTTATTGGGCACAAAATTGATGGGTGAAGCCCAGGAGCTGTCCAAAGACCTCTTTCTGATTACCTATGCACTGTGTAGTGAACATTCACAGAGAGGTTGGGGGTGCAGGAACACATAGTGTTTCACTGGGAACACATGAGCAGGAGGCATGTTACTCACCTTGTTGATAAGTGAAGATAGTGTTGGCAGAAGTGCTTCCTCAGAGGCTGCCTTTGCTGAGTGATGTGAGATGATGCAACAAAAAGATTATGGGTGAGTGGAGATGATAGTTGTCTCTGACAAATTTGTAGATGGCGCCACGCTGCAATGAGTGTGCGATGCTGTGTGTCATACAAAGGGAGATGCAGCGAGAGTGTGCTGTACTGCTGGAAGACTGTGATCTATGATGCCAGAAATGGAGTGGCTGCATCATGGTGAGTCAAAGTAGAGGTAGTCAAATCTGGTAGTAATCGGAAATGGCAAAGGAAATCAGTGCTGGATACAGGTTTACCAATGTCTGCGATGATGAAGTTTTGCATGATCATATCTTCAAGACTCATATCCATTGTACAAGACTCAGAGCCGTTGATAGAGTTTTCCACCATACAGAAGTGTATAGCGGAACTGCCACATAATGTAAGGGGAAGGGCCAGAGATGCCACACTCATGCTGGAGCCTGAATCTCTGAGAAAATATTGTTGGTGTAAGTTCTCAAGGGTGTAAAAGTCTGCTGCCATTCTGTGGCATGTTAGACGATCGGTTGCTGTTGTGTCAGATGAGGCAATTTGAATAGCTGCAGCATCCTGAAGTGCCATTTCATGGACTGTGTGATTCTTTTGACTAGTTGCGAGGTGGGTGAAAGTTACGCATACCAAAGTGCATGTGAAACCAGCAAAGTTGGTCCTGCATGGATGTAACATCATCAGATGTGCAGTTTCCAGGTACATGGGAGGTAAAATGTAAAGGCCATGTGACTAGAGCCTACCATCGGGTAGACTGTTCGCCGGATGCAAGTCTTTCTATTTGACACCACTTTGGTGACTTGCGCATCAATGAGGGTGAAATGATGATGATTAGGTCAACACAACACCTAGTCCCTGAGCGGAGAAAATCTCCAACTCAGCCGGGAATCAAACCCGGGCCCTTAGGATTGACATTCTGTTGCGCTGACCACTCATCTACCAGGTGCAGACATACATGGGAGGCTATTCTGTTTATGTGAAGGTCACTGTCCAGGGCTGGAGCCGTGATGTCACAGTCAGTGGAGACTGGTCAGGGTTAGCTGGGCTCGGTTGCAGCAAGTTGGTGGGTAAGTCTGGTGTTGCGATCCATGTGCAGTGGTATTATTGTCGTTGGCATTGATGCATTATCGGTGCTGGAGTATGTCTAAGATTCCATCTGCTACTTTGAACTTGTTACCCAGCTATTTCTGCTCCTGGATGATCATGAGTTGCACTTGTAATGGTAGTTTCATCACTCATAAGGTCCAAAGCATGTGGTCTGGCACCAGTAGATAGGCAACTTGTGTACATAACCTATGCCAGAGTTTGCTGCAATCCTGTTCCCCAGATGTTCATTATAAATCACTTTGTGTAGCTGTTCTTCTGGCTTGTGTGAGAGGCATTGCAAAAAGCTGATTTTACTGCAATGTACTTGTTATCTGCCGGTGGTGTGAGGATAATGCCACTTATCACAATAGCAGGCTCTCCTAAGTGATGAACAGCGTAATAAATTTAGCACTGTCACAAGTGACATCATATGTGGTGAGGATGCTCCCAACTATCGTGAACCAGACAGTGGGTTGGTCTGGGTGAATTTGTGATAGTTTAGGACTAAATCAGATGAAGTCAGAGTTGATGGCTAATCACGCTGACTGCCAGGATGACATCTGTAAGGGTATGACAGATGAATTTTCCATATTTGTTCATAGCACCATGGGGAGCATGGTGGGAATGTCTGAAGACTGTGCAGCTGGCTGCACCACCACTGCGTCTAATGATTTTGCACATGGCATGAAAGACACATCAACCAGTGCGAACAGTCACAAATTTGAGTGGTTGGATTGCTCTTCTTTAGTGTGTCCATGATTTTTGTGCAAAGTAGAAGTAGCAATGAAGTCACACATTAAATCATTTGCAGTATCCCATTACTGAACTGCACTGATGTATGTCACTTTCTCATATGATGAATGTTGTTTCTGAGGAGTCAATTGTGAAGCAATGTACACTCCATCTCTGAACTCATTGTCTTGTCTTGCAAATTCTGCCACACAACAGTCGCACAAAGGTTGCATTGTCGACATGTAGTATATGAATTGGTGTGAAAATAAATCAGTATGCAGTCGTTGCAGGTTACCAATATAGTGTCCTACCCCAGGACAGGATTAGGGTGACAGATAACACATCCCAATATAAGATAGCACTCTCTTTATTACACAAATAATTGCAATACAAGACATTGTCCATACAAGAGACACCCATAGAACGAACAAAAGCACACACGCAGTTCCAAAGATTACCTGTGTGAGAGCACATTCAATAGTCAGTGAGGTTAATACATCATGATATCCCGACACCTACATACCCACAAATAGCAGGTATACGAAGTTACGTTGGCATCCAACAGGTCTTCTGGGTGCTTCACTTTTTTCTCAGGCAGTGGTGTAAAATAATATACATAACTTTTATTATATTTATTTTCTTTGTTTTTTCCATTATTTATTATGATTAGCAATAAATATCAATACTTATTTGTAGAGCGCAGATATACAGGAAGATGAGTCAGACCTCAGATCATATCCGCGCAGCTAGTTGACAACTGTGGCTAGTGCACCAGTCATCCTGAGCTTGGTTTTAGACTGTTTCCCACTGTCATTTAAACAAATTCTGTGGTGGCACCCACTTTCCATCTCAGAATATTTGATACGTGAACAGTTAAAATATGATCTCAAAGAACAAAGCTTACACAATTCACAGACAGGTGGCGCACAAGACTTCCTTCCCTTAAGCCTATATAAGCCCCCTTGACCTAGATGGTCAATAATATTGTGCAACTTATCAAACACACTAGCAGACAGTCAATATTATAGCAATAATATTGACTGTCTGCGAGTGTGATTGATAGGTTGCACAATAATATTGAGAACATCAAAAACTTCAGAAATGTATTGCACTGCCTGCAAATATCACACTATCAGTGAACAGCACTGACAATATCCTTGATTGTTGCTCATGCACTACACAGGTCAAGGTGGTTGGGTTGGGTTAGGTTTGTTGTTGTTGTTGTTGTTGTGTGGAAAACGCAGGGGCAAGGCATGCTAGTAACTGCTGTAATCACCAATTACAGTTACAGATAAGATGTATTTGTTTCCATTTAATCATTCTTGGTATATGCTTTTTCTGAAATTTCAGTTGTAGGCATACTTCATACTTGTAAAACACACTGTTAACCCAGGGGCATTTAAGACATTAACATCTGTCGAGGTGAAGGGCATCAGCTTTGCAGGCCAGAAGATCTGGGCAGCCAAATGCTGCACTCCTGTAACTTTCTAGTAATAGCGATTAATGGTGCTTTGCAGGGTACATCACTCCCCTCACTTCCAGTAGAGAAAGAGAATGAGGGCTGTGCAGCTTTTAAAGGCTGTTGATAATCATATAGCACCTACATTTCTCTAGCTGTTCGAAAGACACATGTGCTATTCTTTCATGCACTACAGTGCTGTAAATGTTCAGATATAAATCGGGGTGCATATGTTAGTGTTTCATAGTGTTTTAGTACATACTGTTGTTTATTCATTATAGTTTTTGTGAACAGGTATATTTTTAATGATTTTTAATTACTTCTGCATAAGTGTGAAGTTGGGTTGCTGAAGCAGTATGGAGAAGGTAGCATGCCTCTCAAAAAGTATAAACATAACAAATTGTAAATGTGCTGGAAAGTCTGCAGAAACATCCATTTGAAGGACTTAGTTTTGAGAGGAAAAGTGACATGATCAAACAGGGATCTTCCACATTTAAATACAGTAAATAAAAATGTCAGACATTTTGAGTTGTCTTGGTACATCTCTTTCAAATATTTATTTGGCTGTAGAGAGACACAAAAATTATACTATTGGCTGTGTTTTTTTTTTCAATGTATTGTGAGGAAAAAATGGCATGAGTGACGTGAAAAATTTGAACAATTAAGGTAATGGCACGAAAATTCTGAGGACCATATTACATCTGTATGGACACTCATTAAATTTGGCAATACAAGGATAGATTTTAGTTTGAACAATGCCTTGATATTAACTGTTCAAAATTGTGATTAACAAGTGAAGAAAAATAGACACTTGAGCTGTTTATTGATTTCACATGTTTCCTAGGTGCACAAAAACTTCCTTTCAGAGGACAGTGATAACTGGGGCAATTATGTTGAACTGTTACACTTAATGGCTGAGAAAGCTGACTGTTCATCAAATCACGTGCAGAATTCAACTGTTTTTCATGGTATCTCAAGCTACTTACAGAATGACCTCATTGATTCCAGTGCTGAAGTCATTCATGCAGAAATTATGGAAGAACTAAAGGAAATGCCATATGTTGCAGTTATTATGGGTGAAACAGTAGATGTTTCAAGCCAGTCACAACTTTCAGCTGTTTTGTGATGTATATCATCCACTGGAGAAGTGTGTGAGAGATTTTTGGGATTTGTTGATTTCAGTGATAATTGAAGTGCTACTATCTTAGCGGAACATCTGTTTGGCTGCATAAGTGCATCTGATTGTAATAGAACACTTGTATCTCAGACATACAGGGCTGTGTCATCTTGGCTGAGCAACATAAAGGGATACAAAACCTTGTGAGAGGCTAATACCCCTCAGTTCTCTTCATACATTTCTAGTCTCATTAACTGGATTTATTACAAAATCCTTCTGTTGAAGTATATGAGAGTGCAAAATATTTTTGAGAAAATTTCTGGTTTTGTGTCTTTTTCCTCCAAATCATCCAAAAGATCCAATGCTTTGAATGAACTGATCAAATGACATTTTCCTTCACTATCCAGCAGCAGATGGTTATGTAACAGCAGATCGATCGAGCTGGAAGAGCTTTTCAAGTCTATGAAAGATGTAACAAGGGCTTTTACCTCACAGTAGAGCACTTTAGTTTCAGTTTCCCACTTAATGTTTTCTCATGTGTACTTCCCTAGTCAGCAGCTCTTTTTAAAATACTGCAAACTAAACTCTTTGATGTCAACTGTTGTTTGAAGAAAGTTGGCCAATTTAAGTCCAAGTTAAGGATCTTTGTAATAAATCTGAAGAGCTGTGATCTAAAACTGAGCCAATAGGAAGCAATAGTGAGGCAGCAATGGAGAAGAAATGGGATGGCGTGACTGAAAGATAAACACTGTACAGTGTTTTGTTTTGTGAAATTGTTGATATTGTCTTGCATCAGTTAACTGACAGCTTTCTGAGTTAGATAACTAGAACTTTATTTCACTTGCATGAATTATGAAGAGTATAGCCAATACACAGATAACTTCCCTAAAGCTAAATATTGTTGAGAATATCCTATGGTGGACATTTTGGTATCCCTCAACCAAGGACGTAACTCATCTGTAATATGTGGTTTTTCATTTTCTCCTGGGATATTCGTTGATTGAACAGTCCACAAGTGTGCTGCCAGTTCAAATTGTCCAATGGGCACAGTATTTTGGGCATCACACATGTCACCATCATCGGGTGTGCTGACAAACTGTGATGTACTCTTCAGACAAATTCTGGAACCAGCCAGCATTTTGACAAAGTCAATATCTCATCTCCTTTAGTCTCAGTGAAGTCATCTCCTTTGGTCTCAGTGAAGCAGTACCTGAAGCAACAAAATTAATGAAATTAATTTTAACCATTCCTGCAACCAGTGCTTTAGCAGAACATCATTTTCAGCATTTGAGAGAATCAAAACTTATCTTCAAAATATACTGTTGCAAACCAAACTTTCTCACCTTGCTCTCTTGTCCACTGAAAAACAATTGCAAGTCCATGAAGCAACAAGTGTTATTCTATGACTCTTCACAGAATTGAATTTAATATCATCCTTATTCATGCAGATTCAATAGCAGGTATTTTCCAAATATCTGGTATCACTCAGTAGGCCTAATCTTTATGAGGTTCAGACTTGTACTTTAACAAACAGCATACAACATTATTCAATGTAATACTAGAGTGTGATGTGATGCAATAACTGATAATGCTAAACAGTAACACGATAATAATAATGATGATGATGATGATGATGATGATGATGATAACAATAATAACAATAACAACAGTAATAATAATTGCAACAACAATACTGTTACTTAGGCAGTCATAAACAGTAACATAATAATAATATAATGCTATACATGTTCAATTACCCAAAAGTTCCTAAATGCAATGTAACATATACCGTACAGTTAAAAGGAAGTCATGCTTGATCGAGGTCTGTGTCACTTCTATTTTTGACCAGACATAACGTCTGAGGAAAGAAAGAATAATAATAATAATAACAATAATGCCCATAAATATCTAGGATACAGACAAAAAATAGGAGTAGACAATACAAATATTAAAGAAGAACTAAAAGAAAAATATAGACAAAGACTAACCAAAATACTGAAAACAGAATTGATAGCAAGAAACAAGACAAAAGCTATAAATACTTATGCTGTACCAATATTGACCTACTCATTTGGAGTAGTGAAATGGAGTAACACAGACCTAGAAGCACTCAATACACTTGCACAATCACAATGCCACAAATATAGAATACATCACATACATTCAGCAACAGAAAGATTCACATTAAGCAGAAAGAAAGGAAGGAGGAAGGGGATTTATCGACATAAAAAACGTACATTATGGACAGGTAGACAATTTAAGAAACTTCTTTCTAGAACGAGCAGAAACCAGCAAAATACACAAAGCAATCACTCATATAAATACATCGGCTACACCACTGCAATTTCATAACCACTTCTACAACCGTTTAGATCACATAATGTCAACAGATATGAAGAAAGTAAATTGGAAAAAGAAAACATTACATGGCAAGCACTCGTATCATCTAACACAGCCACACATCAATCAAGACGCATCCAACACATGGCTAAGAAAAGGCAATATATATACAGTGAGACGGAAGGATTCATGATTGCAATACTGGATCAAACAATAAACACCAGATATTACAGAAAGCATATTATTAAAGATCCCAATACCACAACAGATAAATGCCGACTTTGCAAACAACAAATAGAAACAGTAGATCACATCACAAGCGGATGTACAATACTAGCAAATACAGAATACCCCAGAAGACATGACAATGTAACAAAAATAATACATCAACAACTTGCCATACAACATAAACTAATAAAACAACATGTTCCCACATACAAGTATGCTCCACAAAATGTACTGGAGAATGATGAATACAAATTATACTGGAACAGAATCATTATAACAGATAAAACAACACCACATAACAAACCTGACATCGTACTCACCAATAAAAAGAAGAAATTATCACAACTAATCGAAATATCCATACCCAATACAACAAATATACATCCAACTGGCTGAGGAAGTATAGGACATGTGGCATCAGGATAAAGTTGACATTATACCAATTATACTATCAACTACGGGAGTCATACCACACAATATCCACCAGTACATCAACACAATACAGCTACATCCAAACTTATATATACAACTACAGAAATCTGTAATTATTGATACATGTTCAATTACCGAAAGTTCCTAAATGCAATGTAACATATACTGTACAGTTAAAAAGAAGTCATGCTTGATCAAGGTCCGCGCCACTTTTCATTTTTGACCAGACGTAACATCTGAGAAAAGAAAGAATAATAATAATAATAATAATTACAACAACAATACTGTTATTTTTAATAATTTTTAAAAGCAATTGCAGCTACAAGGAATTCATTCCTGGCCAGTGGGAAATACATTCAAAACAAGGCTAAAGAGTATTTTTATTGGAGTGCATCGAGATGTATAAATACCTGCCAGCATTGTGAGATGACTACTAAAACAGAAGAATTAATAATGAAGACTCATATGATTTGTTACACTGAAAATATGGGGAATGGCCATGGAGGTGGATGTTTTCAAAAAAATTAATTAATGCAAAGTTGTGAATAAAATTGTACCTGTATATACAAATATTTATCTCTGTAGGTACATAACTTACCTGAATATAATTCTTCAGTGCATGTATTATTGCATGACATGTTTCCATAACTATGTCTCAAATACTGTACAATGAAACTGTGCTTGTAAATTGCAAGTCTTCAAAAGAAGTGTCAATGACAAACTGCATCTCTTATATTATGCAGAAATTATCTGGAGGAGGAGGAGGAGAAGGAGGAGGAGGAGGAGGAGGAGGGGGGGGGGGGGGGAGAGGGGGCTGCACAAGTGCCTATGAATGGGAACACCAGTGTATGGAGAGAGCTGTAACTGTTTTAATATATCAACTCTTGGACTATAAACACAGATAATTTTACATTAAGCCTCAACAAGTTACCATGAGTGATCTTTGGTTACACATTGTTATTGACAATATTATTCAGAAGTCTAGGGAGAATATTGCACAGTATTGTTGACTGCCTATGGTCCACTTCAGACATCATATAAATAGTGGTACATACATTCTCTATCCTCTAAAGTTCTGTTTAGAGTTTTACTCTCCTTTAAGGTAATAACACGATGAACACTGGGTGGCAAAGCCAAAAATATAAATTTGCCAAAACTGGAATACTGTACTACAGAGCCTGTTCTAGATAGGGTGAATGCTAATAAAAATTGAAGCAGTAAATGTCAGTATATTCAAAAATTAGAAGAACATAAATGTTTCAGTGTATCTGTATAAATCTTTGCTATGAGAGCCTGTTTTCCCCTAGGCCCTGTACATAGTGACCAGTTGAGTGATAGGACAATGATGAGGGAAAGGCTGATTGTTTCTGTGGTGTGGCTAGAATGTTGGTTTTCATGTGTAAAGAGGTTAAAGCATTTAAATAAATGTGTACACTGTTTTGTGTGAATTGCAGAAATACAGTGATTAATACTGAGTAAACTGTGAACTGCGCTTTCTACCTTGTTGTGTTGATGAATGAAGACAGTTTTTGTGTGAGCAGCGTAACCCAAATCAATGGGTTAGTTATGAAACAATACATGAGCATGATACCAGGTTTGCACATTTTGTGGAGGATGCTTTAAGGCGAATAAGGCTTGCCTGAACTGTGTCATATCAGTTATTAAACTGAAACTGGTTCACTGGTAGCATGGAGCAGAACATTGTATAGATTAATAGCGTGTCCACATTATGTTTCTTTCAGCATGTGAAATTGCAGACACACAGGGATAAAAGGTCACACGCAAAAATTCATGGAAAGGACGTATGTGCACAAGAGTGTTCTCATATCCACACATTGCCTCATTGTGCAAGCAGTTTGCCATGAATTCCCTTCTTTAGTTTGGAGCTTGTGTTGTGCTTATTGTGATGAGAAGGTGACAGAAAAAGAAAACACAAAAGCAGCCATAGGTAAATAAGTATCTAAATAACAGATGTGCGAGAAATACGAACATATGACAATGTTTCGTCTGCAAATTTCAGCAGAAGGTCACAGCAAGATTTTAGATTTTCTGCTTGGTAAACTGCAGCAATAAGGCTGGCACTAAAATTTCTAGGGCCATATATATGAGTTTGAACTATTTATTCCACATTTCAAATTAAAGCATGTCATTGATTATTCCAGAAACTGTGAACTGTTGTGTGAATGTTAATTAACTTTCAATGCATCGTTTGTATTTTATTTGTGTATGCAGCTTTAATAATGAAAAATAGTACGGTATGTAAATTAACACCCTCGGACTCACCAAATTTGAGAATTTTGTAGACGCCAGAATCTACCACAACAGAGATTGCATCTTTCAACTTTGTATTTTTTGCATCATCAAAGTCCTTCATTTTCATTTCTTGTAGTTTCTTGATGAGGTACACATTTCCTATCATTCTTTTGTTCAGATGTCAGACCCCTCAATTGTTGTGCTTTTAAGTCACCATGGCACGTATATTCACCCACAGTTTTCTTATACACTTTTCATAAATTTCTGGCTCATTCTTCTCTGTTTTCCTACTTTGAAATTTCATTACAGAAATATGAGCAGAGACTTTTTGTCTAATACTTGATGCTCAGGGCAACACATCTAAAATATTTAGTCAAATAATCTTCAGAATCAGCATCCCATACAACTTTTTTCTTTGTGTGTACCTAATCGTCTATAAACTTAAGTCAGCAGACTTTAGTGCACGTAACCTCAACACACTATACAATCAAACACACATGAAACCTGGCTGTCAGTCATCTGATAAAAAGTACAAAGATTCACACCAAAGGTGAGTAGCAATGTGCTTTACACCTGGCCTCCATTTCCTGGAAGTTACACATATGTAAATATATGCGCTTATGTAGTTGTGCTGCTGGTAATTTAGGTGAATGTGCAAAGTTTACCACAAAAAAAACGTAATGTAGATTCACCTTATATATTTATAAATACATCAGTACCTCAGGTTTCAAATTGTGCACACTCCAGAACTGCAATCCCATGGCATCAAGCTCACAACAATGACTGTGATAGCGTAGGAGCAGTGGTGGACCATAGGTCTAAATTTTGTGAAGGCCAGGAAACATACTGGAAAACCCCCTTTCCTAATGATCACTACTACTGCTTCTACTACTAAGATGATGCCAATGACAATGACTACTACTACTACTACTACTGCTGTTAATAATAATAATAACGACACTCACTTTTATTTACAAATGAACTCATAGATCAGCAGTTTGAGCATTATTACTTGTAAAACATGTTAACTCGATGAACCTTCTTCTTTCCAAATCTTTCAATGACAGTGTCATACCATGTGTCTTGCCTTTCAAGTATTTGCAATAGGCCTACTGGTTTTTCAACTGAGGTATTAGCAAGGATTGATAAGCAGTCCTGGGCCTACTTTTCCTGAAATATGTTTTTACACTTTAAAGACAAGAAAAGCCCCCTTCAACTGAACCACTTATTGCAGAAATAGTGGTTATTAGACAAAGTAGTTTGAAGGTTTCTGGGAGACCATTCGTTTGATAATGTGTCCAAAACTGACAGAGTGAAATGTCTCTTTATACTGGGAAGAAAAACCAGCCTCCAGTTGTACACACAACAGTTAGTGACTGAATGATGCATTATAATGAATAAATACCATCTGTAGGAAAATGCTGAGCATGGTTGGCGAACTGAGTAGCATCGCCTAATTTAAAGAAGAGGAGTTTATCATGATGTGAAAATCTTATTTCCAGCTGTGTTACAGTATTATCCAATACCTCAAAGTACACCTATTTGTATTTATTTTCCAATACCTCAAAGTACACCTATTTGTACTTTGACATCAATGAATAGCCAATGCATTCACCTGGGCATTCATCTGTCATTTCAGTTCTGTTCATGGAAGCTTCAGGTTGCAAATTACTCACTTGTTTTGTGGACTTTAAAAATTTGATCAATTTATCTACATTTCTTAAGTTCTTCATGGAAGTTATACACTGTGAGGGAGCATTGTTAAAAAACTGTACATGACTAATCTTTTCTGAATAATGCTAAAAAGCAGTTCAATCTTCAAAAACATTCTTTAAAAACAAAGAGAAGAAAACCAAATTCAAAGTCTAGGAGACTACTTTTGAAACCACATGCTTATCTTGTAGTCATCGCACTAGAGTCTGAACTATCATTATTTCATTTATAACATCCCAGACAGTTTTCCTGAATGGCAGATATTATTCTGGTATTACAGTTGTATCTTATTTCACTGTTCGAAGGAATTCATTTACTGGCAATACAGTCAAGAATTGCTGTATGTTTGGAAGATTGGTGGGTGAAAGCAGGAATAGCCTGAAGCGTGGGAGTCGTATGATACAAGAGTAGCTCTGCTGCAAAACTAAGTTTAAATGATGTGCAAAACAGTGAGTAAAAAAGAGATTTGGAGGGAGGGGGAAAGAGGGGGGAGAGTAATTTCACAGATCTTACTTTGCAGGTCATTTAATTCTCCATATTCAAACAGCAGAAAATCCAGGATGAAATGTAACAATATTATGAAAAGTGGAAATGCTGAGTTGCAAATAGACACAATAAAAGCGATGTCACAAAATAAGCTTTCAGCCAACAAGGCCTTTGTCAAAAGTACATCACACACACACACACACACACACACACACACACACACACACACACACACACACACACAAATGCGCGCGCGCATGCGCGCAAAAGCAGCTCACACACACGTGACCACAGTCTCTGACAGGTGAAGCCACACTCCATATTCGCTGCACAAGGACAACTAACTAACCTAAGAGAAATGTGGAGAGGCAGCACCACAGCTACGGGCCTCACATGCCACCAAAGCACACAGCAACACAGCTATGACAGCCCTCTTCTGTTCCTTATAGTAACATCAGGTTACCATGGCAACCGGCCATTTGCAAGCAGCCTAAAAGGGCTCTGGCCTCCTCAGCATATACTTTACACCTCCAACTGCCTTAGGTTAGTGTTAAGGTTTTGCTCTTTGTCTTGTCTCTATTGCTGATGATTTAGAAGAAATAACACAAGCTAACATTTTCACGCTCGCTGACAGAAGTGCAGAAAGGTTTACCAATTATTGCTACTACTACTACTACTACTACTGCTACTACTACTACTTCTAACACAGAAGTTGGTTGCTCCTCAGATCAGCCACCACTGCATAGAAGTCTTCTTATAATGTGTAACAGATGTATAATGGATCTGGAGACATCATTTACAACACGGAATTGCAAAATGTCACCATACCATCTCAGAATCAAGCAACAAGGAAAGGAGCAGACAATGTGGGGTATTTTTAAAAAGACTTAAATGTGATCATGCTCTTGATTTCACCTGTTTTCACTTTAAAATAAAGAATTTTTCCGGTTGTGAGATTGTAACTACTCAACCTGTGACAATGTTTTCATACAAATGTAGTGTTTGTCGCTCTCTCTACAATTTAGCTGCAACTTCGTAAGTAAAATAGTAGTCACACCAGTTCCAGTTATTCAGTGTATCTGCCAAGTTTCACAGATTCTGATTTCTCATTTATTTATAATTTGAACAGATTAGTAACTTGTCATTATCTGACATAGTCCAGTCAATGATGGAATATTAGGGGAAAAAAATTATGTTGTTGCAAACTTTTGTACAGTGGTAGGAGGGAATGCCATGAACAACATACTAAAAATCCTAACTGGTGTAGTGTAAGCATGGGGGCTGGGTGACTTTTGAAGCTCCATTTTTTATGTGTCTCTTGAATAACTTGAAAATCGTAGCTTCTACCAAAAATGTTCCCTGACACAAAATTAAACTACAATAAATTTCTTACAAATAAGGTCATATTCATTCACCCCCTCCAGGATTAACAGTTTCCACATTGCATGGGATGGAAAAATCACAAATTATTGAAACAGCTGTTTTACTGTAATGGTATAATGTTGATATTTATTTTTAAATGAAGTGGGTTGAGAACAAAGATTTAATGTTTATGCCATATCTAAGAGCAGTATAGCTGTATTAATGTCTAAACTGTGTTTTGGAAGTGCAACAGGTTGGGGGAGGGGGTGGTGGGTAACTTGAGGCAAGGTAGGTTGCTGGATTGTGTTCATACACTTCCCTCCTTCATAGATTTGCCAGTTGAAGAATGAACAGGTATTTTCCCACTCTCTCCACCACTACATCACAAGATGGAAATACAGGGTGTCTGACAAAGTTGTACCGACTCCTCCGCAACGTGCATACGAGTTTATGATTTTGTATTTGTATTTTCCATGAAGTGCTTTGAGATTGCACATAATACTGATAAGAGGTACTAATAATACTAACACAAGGAACGTATATGAACACATATACGTAAATCTCTGCACACTATTGTACACTGTTAGGGGCAAAATTGAATCTTCTTCATACTGTATGGCAGCTGTAGCATTCTTCTGGGAGTGGTATCTTCCCCCACCACAAGTACTGGTCACTTTTCAGTTTACATGGTATACCTCTCCAGCATTCTCTGTCCGTTTCTCTTATATGAGTAGTCAAATTAACTTTACTGATCTTGTGTTTATATAGTGGAATTATTTTCACTTTATCGAGTGCTGTACTTATTTGCAATTTGTAAATGAACTATTGCACAAAAAACCTGAACAGATAGAGCTGTCAACTGTTTATCAAGCTGAAGAACCTGTCCCATATGTAACATGCTGTCAATACGTGTGCAAGAATATCAGTTTTATTGTCTCGCGATTAATGGCTGGAGTACAAGGGTGATTCAAACGGAAACCTTAAAAGTTCCATAAAATTTCGAAAATTTATGTGATGGTGGGTGGCAGTAGTGTTCCTTGAGGTTCAGAAAGTGATCAACAGGTGACAGAGTGATGCTATAAAATATAGGAGAAGGCAGCAGCATCCACAAGAAGAAGGCACTCCACTGCCAACATGCAGTGTGATTGAGCAGTGGTCTGTGATGTAATTTTTGTTTAGCAAAGGTGTGAAACCAGTCAAAAATTCATCACAGAATGACAGAACAGTATTATGATTCATATTTGTCATTGCAGCAAATGTACAAGTGGTGTAGGAAGTTTAAAAGTGGTGTAACTTCTATGGAGGATGCCCCAAGACCACTGAAGGTTCACTGTTTAGTGGCAGACGAGAACATTGTGTTAGTGGATGAACATGTAAAGGAGAACAGACACATAACTGTGAATGAAATGGCCACAAGATTAATACTGATTCATTGCAGAATATTTTTCACAGTACTGCACTTCAATAAGGTCTCTGCAAGATGGATGCCACACCAGTTGACTGCCGAGCTGAAAGACCCTTGCGTCAATACAGTAAAGCATTTGTGCATAGTTTCCATATCAAAGGTAGTGCTTTTCCGGGGAAAACCATTACAGGTGATGAGACTTGGGTCCCATATCACCAACCAGAAATGATCCCTTACCACCAATCAGAAATTAAAAGGTAAAGCAAGGAATGGTGCCACAGCTCATCACTGAAATCAAAAAAATTCCACACTAAACCATCTGCTGAAAAACTCATGCTCATTCTCTTCTGGGATGCAAATGGAATAGTTTTGGAGCATTATATGGATAGGAGAGTGACGGTCACCAGTATTTCTTATTCAGACATATTAAAAAATCAAAGTCACCCTGCAGCAGGGAATAAATGACGAGGATTTTTGATTCCTGGAGTATTGCTACAGCTTGACAATGACTGACTGTGTACAGCCCATAAGACAGTTGAGACTATTCAGAAAATTAAATTTCAGTGTCTGGGACATCCTCCTTATTCACCAGACATCACTCCAAGTGACTCTCAACTGTTCGGTGCACTCAAAGAAGCAGTGGGAGGCAGACATTTCAGGAGTGACGAAGAGGTAAAAACCATGGTGCACAAGTGGCTATCACACTACTAAAAGAATTCTTTCATCATCATATCTATGCACTTCTGAAGCAGTGGAAAACATGCATTCTATGTCTGGGAGACTGTGTCAAAAAATGACATTAAGTTTTTTGCTCGTTTTAGAGTTAAAAATGTTATAGCACTTTTAAGATTTTCATTTGAATCACCCTCATAATTTTCACAGCATTAGTGGTATCAAATGGATCACCTCAGCCTCAGCTCTTCCAAGAGGCCCAAAGCCTTACATTGACTCTCTCTGGAATAGAAGTAGGTCACCTGCAGTGTGTTAACTGTAAGACGGCAGAGTTGTGAGGGGAGTGCGGGGAGAAGAGGAATCAAGCATTGGCCGGCGAGGGGAGAGGAGCTGTTGGGAGGGGGGACAAGGCACGCCTACCAGTTGCAGTGCTGGCACTACAAATTGTGCGTCATGCTTACACAAAAGCAGACGAAAGGCTTGGAAGTAAAACTCGCTTTAAATGTTGTTCGTTAACGAAACTGAAATCGTCATCTCCGAACGCCCAAAAAAAGAGTAGTGATACGCCAGGATGATTCTTGGAAATCTTCCAATGCTACACATGCTTTGTCCTGTGTATGTAGCAGCTCTCTCTGAATATTTGTAAATGGGGTGAAGCGATTTTTTCTGCTCCCTTTCGCTTTCGCAGCATTCAATCACATGCAATATAATTTTGCGAGCATCGCTAAGTAATACTGGTTTCCTTCTAACCATAGGCTTACCGGTAGGGGTTGTTGGCAACTCCCGAGGTGGGCCAGCAACTGACTCTTCACTCATTTTGATAATGTTTAGCACAACTGCAGAATGAAAACACGCAGAACAGTACAGCGCAAAACAATAACAAAGCAGACGACAGTGACTACCTTGTACAACACAGTCAGCTACGTAATGTTGGCAGCAGTCGTAACTGCGTGCCTACCGAAGCCTCCCGACGTTTACCGACTTCTACCGATTCAGGACTAGGGAGAGGTCTGCCATCTGAAAGTTTACACACTGTAGGTGTTAAGATATTCAGATATTTCAGTGCAAATCAGGCAATTCACTACAGAAGATTACTGTTCTATACTCGAATATGATCATTATTTATAATTCCTTTCTCCTTTGAAGGCATCACCAACAAACAAATCTGTGGTACAGCAATGGACATCCATGTGACACCATCCCATGTCAACCTATTTATGGACCATCTAGAGCAGCCTTTCTTAACTACTGCTCACTTTTGTATCGCTCTAGTAACTTTTTCTAATCACCCACCAGTTCTGCAGTAATGATGATTTAGGAAGTAGGGAAGTGATTTTAATTTATAACATTTATAAATCTAATTTACAGTAAGTTAAAGCATATAGTAATAATAATAATAACAACAATAATAATAAACAGGAGAAAAAATTGAAAAATACATCCAACTGGCTGAGGAAGTCAAAGACATTTGGCATCAGGATAAAGTTGACATCATACCAATTATACTATCAACTACAGGAGTCATACCACACAATATCCACCAGTACATCAACACAATACAGCTACATCAAAACGTTTATATACAACTACAGAAATCTGTAATTATTGATACATGAACAATTACCCAAAAGTTCCTAAATGCAATGTAGCATATACCGTACAGTTGAAAGGAAGTCACGCTTGATCAAGGTCCACGTCAATTTCCATTTTTAACCAGACATAATGTCTGAAACAGGAAAGAGAAATAATAGTAATGTATCATACACTTAAAAATTTTATGAGAATCTAGTGAAAATGTCTTTTGAAATCCCTACTGCCTACTGTTCACCACAAAAACTGGGACACTAACAAGTGGATGGTAAGGGTCAGGCTAACTACCACTGATCTAGAGGACAGATTCTCAACCTATTCTGGCCACTGCTGCTGTATCAGAAAAAAAAATTTGCTCAAAGTCCCAGCCCTTTTTTTCAGAGAAGGAAAATCAGAGACAATCTCAGTCTATAAATAAATAACACATACCAGAATGAGATTTTCACTCTGCAGCGGAGTGTGCGCTGATATGAAACTTCCTGGCAGATTAAAACTGTGTGCCCGACCGAGACTCGAACTCGGAACCTTTGCCTTTCGCGGACAAGTGCTCTACCATCTGAGCTACTGTAGCTCGACTCACGCCCAGTAATCACAGCTTTACTTCTGCCAGTATCTCATCTCATACCTTCCAAACTTTACAGAAGCTCTCCTGCGAACCATGCAGAACTAGCACTTCTGAAAGAACGGATATTGCGGAGACATGGCTTAGCCAGAGCCTGGGGGATGTTTCCAGAATGAGATTTTCACTCTGCAGCGGAGTGTGCGCTGATATGAAACTTCCTGGCAGATTAAAACTGTGTGCCCGACCGAGACTCAAACTCGGGACCTTTGCCTTTCACGGGCAAGTGCTCTACCATCTGAGCAGAACTAGCACTCCTGAAAGAAAGGATATCCTTTCTTTCAGGAGTGTTAGTTCTGCATGGTTCGCAGGAGAGCTTCTGTAAAGTTTGGAAGGTAGGAGACGAGATACTGGCAGAAGTAAAGCTGTGAGTATCTGGCGTTAGTCGTGCTTCGGTAGCTCAGATGGTATAGCACTTGCCCGCGAAGAGCAAAGGTCCCGAGTTCGCGTCACGGTCGGGCACACAGTTTTAATCTGCCAGGAAGTTTCATATCAGTGCACACTCCGCTGCAGAGTGAAAATCTCATTCTGGAAACATCCCCCAGGCTGTGGCTAAGCCATGTCTCCGCAATATCCTTTCCTTCAGGAGTGCTAGTTCTGCATGGTTCGCAGGAGAACTTCTGTAAAGTTTGGAAGGTAGGAGAAGAGATACTGGCAGAAGTAGAGCTGTGAGTACCGGGCGTGAGTTGTACTTCGGTATCTCAGATGGTAGAGCACTTGCCCGCGAAAGGCAAAGGTCCCGTGTTCGAGTCTCGCTCGGGCACACCGTTTTAATCTGGCGGGAAGTTTCAAATAACATATAATTTGCCAACTGGCTTTGATCGTAATACACTTCTCAAACAATAATTCCATGTTCACTGTCTTAATCCCATATTAATAAGTTTGGAAGGATATGTAGAGAGTTAATGGAGGATTAAATTGTGAAATGTCATGACTATGTTCCAGTTGCTGAATTTGTAAGAGCACTAGTCTAAATAAGAAGGCATTTGTGTTCAAATTCCAGCTGTTTCACAATTTCCATCTCACAATTAATGTTTACTTCTCAATTAGAATAGGAAAAAAAGGATATTTTTAAAATTAGTTTATTAGATTGTATTAGCAGTATTGGTGTCACTCTCAAAGGTTGATTAACAAATATATGTTAAGAAATTTTACACTGTTTTAATGTGAGGGCTGAAGTGGTGTAATGACACTAATTTTTCAGTATTTGATAACATGTTATTCATCAGAAATCTTAAATTGCCACCCTCTATGAGTGACAGACTATTTGTGTTCATATTAACTAACTTACCAACCACACTAAATTTTCTTTCCACTAAAAGATGTAAAAGCAAGAAATATTTCTTTGCTGCAGCCCATAAAGGTGGATACAATTTTTGAATTTGCGTTTAAGCCAGAATTCTTTATATCCATTTTCAATTTTATTTTTTTGTTTTTGTTGAAAGTTCATGGTAAGATAATTTTGATATTCATGGGTCAGAAAAAATCATTTAATAATTTTTTATCTTACTATATCTTTTCACTGTGGCTTTGCATCTATTGCCCTGGGGTGGCAGGTGACCGTCAATGCCCCCTAAGTTTGCTTTGGACCAATGTCGCCCTCCCCCTCTTTACACATACACACATCTCATCACTCTCCACTGATGGGAAGTACCAGCCCTGTTGAGAACCATTGCTCTAGAGCAATCCTTTGTAGCAACACAAAAGCTCAAACCCTTCTCCTTGTTCAGGTCCATTTGTGGTGTTCTCTAGATCTAGACTGAGGGTGTGGATACTCTATCCCCATTCCTTCATAACATCAGTACCTTCTCTACTGTTCACTTCACCTGTCCTTCACATCCCAACAAGCTACCTCCCTCAACGTTGTCCTGTACTTTTACACATGGCTACGTCAATACCTCCACCTACATCAAACCTACCAAACATCAACAATCATCCACTTTGACAGGTACCATCCATTTCACACTAAGCAGTCCCTCCTATACAGCCCAGCCACTCATCATCATTGTATCTGTAGTGATGAGCTGATGCTCTACAAACATGCCAAGATTTTCACCAAATCATTTGCAGGCTGTCCTCCCCACTTTGTCCAGAAACAGATCTCCCACCAGTCATCTACAATCCCCCACATATGCACAAAGAAGAGCTGCCTCTTGACTCAGTATCTCCCAGGACTGTAGTAACTATATAACATTTTCTGCCAGGGTTTCGACCTATCCTTTTTCAGGCTCTGAAATGAGAAATATCCTCTCCATCCCTTCCACAGTAGTATTCTGCTGCCCACTCAATCTACCCAGTTTCCTTGTTCATCCCTGCTCTATCCCTGTTCCCAACCCCTTATCCCATGGTCTTATCCGTGTAATAGAACTAGATGCAAGACTGGTCCAAAACATCCTTCCACTACCACATACTCCAGTGCTGTCACAGGCATCTCCTACCCTGTCCAGGGAAGGGCCAGCTGTAGAAGCAGCCATGTGATCTGCTAACATAGCTGCAACCACTGTGCAGCTTTCTGTGTCAGCATGGCCACAAACAAGCTGCCTGTTTGTAAGAACAGCCACCACTAAAGTGTGGTCAAGAGACAGCTGGACCAGCCATGTGCTGAACATGCTGTGCCATATGAGTGTTTGATGTCTGCCTCATAGCCTGTGCCATCTGGATTTTTCCCACCAACACCACTTCTTCTGAATGGTGCAACTAGGAACTCTCTCTGCAATTTATCCTTAGTTCTCATAACCCTCTAGCTGTCACCTTTGCTAGTTCTTGTCCTCCCCCTGCCTCTATTCCTTTCCCTACTCCCACAAATGCCTTGTATTCTGCCATTGCACCTGCATAGTCTTTCCCCATTCTTCTGTAACTCCAATACACACCCCAGCCAAGATCACTGGACACTGTAGTTGCAGTTGGGCATTAGTGCCTGGTGACAACAGTAGCCATGTATGCGTGAGTTGTGCATGTTTGAATATGTGTGGGTGTCCACATCGGATGAAGAATTCAGCTCAATAGTTGATGAAATGAAATGAAATGATTGTATGGCATTTATTGGCTGGGATACCCCTTCGGGGTTCAGCCGCCTTATTGTGAGTCTGTTTGGTTGACGCCACTTCGGCGAATTGCCTGTCAATGATGATGAAAATGGGCACACAACATGCAGTCCCCTGTTGGGAATCAAACCCAGGCCCCCTTGCATGGTAGGCGATAACGCTACCGCTGCGCTACGGAGGCAGACTCAATAGCTGATAACTATCAGTCTTCTTCCTATGTGTCTCTCTGCCACTGAATACCTTATCTACTTACTGAATAGCAAGCTATCCAGTTTCATTTTGTCACTATCTTTTATTATGTAAAGACACCTTGAAATAAGTGGGAAATTATTGTTTTTGAGCAAGGGTACTGGTGCCAAAAATTTTTAAGAAGCTCAAAGAGATATACAGTTAGTGATATAGTATGTATTGTGTGTGTGGCACATACAGCTTGACAGGTCTTTTTATTAGTTTGTTCAAATTATGAAAACAGTTTTATTTTTTCATATATGTATGAGCTATAGCAGTGCATCATCAAGCAATCCTACCACAAATGAGGTGACCTGTAGACCTAGGTAAACTACTACCTCAGGGTGAAATTTTCTTGCTTTGGAGGTTTTACCAATAGATAATGTAACCATGTTTTTCATAATTAGTAAGGAGAATAGTGGGAAGAGCATATCTAAATTGATGGTGTAGATTAAAACTTGGCTGTATTTGATACATTTGTTGATCATTTTTCTTCCCATTGTTAGTTAAAAGCAGCATTTGCTGCAGATATATAAATAAATAAAATGGCAACACCTACATTATTGGCAGCAACAGCTGAAACATAATGTGAAATTCATCTGCGTAGGGGATAGCTCTCTTTGAATGCATGAAAAATAGATGACTTTCATGATCTCTTACTTCAAGTACAATAAAAAGTAATGCTGGTGATATAGTTTTATTCTTTATTTTTTTGTCTTTAAGAAATCATTTAAGTGCACACACTGGATTCTTACTGTAACTGTTGTACCAGGTGGAAAGACCCTTTGCGGCCCAAACATTGGTTATTGGTAGGAATTCACAAAGCCCTTCCACTGGACCTGTAACAAAATAATTTTTTATAAGTCATTTTCAGCATATTTTCTATCAGCATAACAGAAAAATATCAAGTTTTACCAAAGTGATGATGTGTTGAAACAAATATTATTTTCTACACCCACAATACTGAGACAAAACCATGCACCAAAATTAGACTTTTGAAGAGATCACTCAATGGCTGTGAGTGCCGGTGCACCAAATTGTGATCAGAATTGATACTGTTCTCAAGTTATGTTTCCCACTGATTTGAAAAATATAGTTTTCAGAAAAATGCATTTAAAGTTACATTTTTGTAGTTACATTAAACACACCTCTAGTCTGCAATCCATGGACCATATGGCAATCCTTCCACATCCAAAAGGAGATCCTCCACCATCTTGCTCATGGCCACTATGGTCCTGCAGGCCTCTTTGGCAACTTCTGTCATCCACTGTTCTGCTCACTCAATATGCTTTTTGTCTGCTTTTGTGCAGTAGTTGTAACAGGCTGGCCTAATCTCAAATTTGAGCATGTTCAAAATTTCTGTAATGCCTGTTAGGCCACTGGTGAAATTACATGTCAAAAAATAAAAATCCAATTTTTGAAATTTTCAAAGAGAAGGAGGAATTAACATCATTTAATATGGTTCCCAACCTCCCTTATGGAGCAAAGAGAAAGTGGGACATGCATTTAGTTTAGCTGTAGCAATACATCTGTATATTCTGGCTGCTAAATGACTACTTTTAGCAGTACTGTATCTTCCTTTCATTGCAATGGAAGCATTTTATTTTTCCACAAAGGTTAGCCCCAGTTCCTGACCTAATTGTTTTATCTTTTAAATATTAAAGATATTGTCATCCAACTATTCTGTTTTGTTTGAGGCACTGCTCCATGGTTTACTAATTTAAAGGGTCTGAACAGAACTGTGAACTTGTATGTGCAAACCTGTAACATAAACACTTCCCAGCAGATTGCTTAGTCATAGAAAGTTAGCTTCTGCTCAGGAAATTTGGCAAAAGTCACTCAAACACAGTGATTCATCTCATTGTAATACTTTACAGATTAAGTAATAATTTTGAACACCTCGGTCAAGCAGTTAGCATTTTAAGGAAATGTTGAGTGTACCAGGAATTAATCCACCTTGCCAGAATGTAGTGCCTTGTGCTTTCTAGTCATTTCACAACTCTATTCTTCTTACATGTCATACCTCTGCATCCAGAATGTTTTTGAAAGCAAACTAGATCAGCCAGACCACATTGCCAGTAGACATGTGTGTCACATATTGAACAAGAATGTATCACAATTTCTGTCATATCTTGGTCAAATTACCATGGAAACTTGTGCAGCCTCAGCTTTTATTAATAACTGCACCTTCATATAACCTGCTTCTGTAGAACCTTTCAGTATCATTGCAATTTCAATAGCAGCAGATCAGATTTCAATAGGAAACTTTAAAATTTGTCTCTTTGATAAACTTACATACTTTTCTTTGCTTAATCTACATGTCCCAAAATTATTATCTTCACAGTAACATTTTGTTACTTATGGTGACCAGAAATCTCTCTCTCTCTCTCTCTCTCTCTCTCTTTCTTTCTTTCTCTCTCTTTTTTTGTGGACAGCCTTTCAGCTGAAACCTGAAAACTCTTATGAATCAGTTACATACACATGAAATTCATTCAAGTTGTTTCTGCTGCACCTACATCTACATTTCAGGAGTTTTATTATTTACAAGATAAGTTTGACAGCCGTGTGAAGTTTACAACAAGAATCTGATACCATTTTATTATTCCCACAACATATCCCTTTTGTGTTTCAAACAGAATTAAAACTGGGATAAGTCAAACTTGCATATCAGAGTTTCATAGAACCAATAATATACAGCAAATAGGAAACATCATTGTTAGTGTTACAAAATGTAACAAATTTCACTGACTGTGTAGGAATTTCATATCAATTCAAAATTGTTAAGGCTTTCGTGGCCACTTGTTGACAAACTGCCTATTGGCTTCTGTCTTGGGTTCTTCGGCCGACGTTCATCTAATGATTTTTCTGACGTTTCGCCAGCACGAGTGGCTGGCATTGTCAAGCTGGCGAAACGTCAGAAAAATCATTAGATGAACGTCGGCCGAAGAACCTGAGACAGATGCCAATAGGCTGTTCATATCAATTACAAGTACTGAATTACAAATTTGTGTGTATCTCTTAGAATACGGGTTTTATCTATAATGGAATCCAGTATAATTTTACACCCCCCCCCCCCCCCCCCCATGTGCCCCCAGTTCCTCCGCAGTCAAATGTTGATGTCAGATGGATGGTGCTTACGTTGTAGGATCAAATAGAGAAGACAGTGAGCATGACTTCTGCTAGTACAGCACTTGCACTTGTCTTGGTACTTACCAGGACACAACAGACAAAATATGCTGCCCAGGAAAGATATTCCATGCAAAATAGCCAAAGACACTGTTTCATACATGCGGTGCTTTGTGTTGCCCCAGGCACTATCAACCTGGTACCTCAGTGTGGACACACATTGGGGTGCTGACTAGGCCTTTGTGACAGCAACAGTTTCCATCTGCAGCTGCTACTTGTAAACATTGAAACAGTCTGATGACCTGGTGTGTTTCCACCAAGATGAAATACGTTCACCATCTTCCCCTTCTCCTGCTGTGGCACAAGATGCTGAAATGACAGAGCACCCCATCCAGTATGATTTATGGGTAGACAGAAGAGGCTGCTCTATTTAAGAAAACATTTCAGTGTGGTATGGTTTTCATAAAACAGACTACACACTGAGAAAGAACTCTCAGCATCAATGTTGCACTAGCCTTTGGAAACACAGCAAGTCTGCTTGTAAGGTGACAGGAGATAGTATGGAGCTCTTCCAAGTAGTTCATAATTTAAATTTAAAGCACAGCAGCAGAAATAATATGTTGGGCTGGTGTATGTCAATCAAAGTGTTTCATAGCAAGAATTAAGTTATAAAGATGTTTAGAACAACTGCAGAGTAAGTCGTTATTTTATTATGAAAACACCATTGAGTTTTGATCTTTGTAGTGCCAGATAAGTATGTCTCTTATTTCGTGTAAAGACACCATGAAAAGAAGGGAGAGGGTGAAACTGGAGTTATTTCTAATTATGTAAATCTGATAGCATGTCATAAATTAGTTCTGATTTTAATTTTCTGTGCTTAAGAATAAAATTATGTATTAAATGCAGAGTGAAAATAGTGTAATACAAAATGGACATGAAAATACTTGTGTTTTGGTGAGTGTCATAGTTCCATTGCATAGTGTTTGTTTATTTATTTATTTATTATTGCAACAAATTATAAAATTATGTGGTGATAAATGTGTGTAAAATTATATAATGTATTTAGGTTTAAGTATTTAAATCTTATAAAAATTGTAAAGAAATTGTGGCCATGTTTCGGAATTTTTTGATTAATGTAGTGTCACGTGACCCGACTCAGGTCTGGGGATGTGAGTGGGAAAAGGGGCTTTTGGTTGCCCATCGTGGTGGTAAGTTCGGCGCAGCAAAGTGCCGCTAGTGTAAGCATGGACGCCAGTGTATGTGAATAAACTGTGAAGGAACAATGTGAAAGTGTGTAGTGTGAGACAATAAACCATGTGTACGAATTGCACCGATTATTATTTATCCACATCAGATTTGTGAACTTTAATGTGCATGGCCACAAAGTTAGAAGTTTTTATTATTATTATTATTTTTTAAAATAAATAAGTTTCAATCTGAACATGTATAGTGTACCTCATTTTACATAATGTTGTGATATGGACAATTGTGTATTCAATTCACTGCTGTTCAAAGGCTAGCCAATATATGACTCTGTATTAGGGGTGCAAATGCAACCATTCACTACCAACCCCCTTTGCAGATGAGCTACATGAAAAATAGGTAGTGAATGAACCTGAGTACAGTTACATGCTATTGCTGAATGCTGTATTTCCACTGGATATTCAATGGTGTATGCTAGAACTGTGATTCTGACTGTAGCAACATCTTTTTGGGATTCCATTTTTAAGGAATCTGTAGAAATACACTTGATGGAAAATCTAATGAACTGTGATAGCGACTACCTGTTGGACAGTGTGTGGAACCCCACCTTCTCCACAATTTGTTCTAATCAATGACAAAAGGTTTTTGCCAGCAGCTACAGTGAGCAGTAACATGGAGGACAGCTGAGTTCCACAGTTCTACCAGCAAGGGCACTGCCACCAGGAAGTGTGGAATTTGACACAGGTGCGGAATACTCACACCACACTATATAGGGTGGAATGGAGCAAGTCTTCATCAGTCTCAAATGGCTCACCTGAAGTTGACTGACAGGTGGCCAGTTGAAATGTTGCACAATTAATTCAATGAGAACCAATTGAAAGTTTTTTTTTTTTTTTTTTTTTTTTGGAGATAGATTAGGATACGCCTTTGCATTCACAGACCAGCAGACAGCATTACTTTCGCTCATACTACTGCTTTCATAATTAACACCCAAGATCAAGAGAGCTGTGCTCTTGGAATTTTGCTAGATCTCTTAACTGAATCTGGCCTCAAGATGTCATTTTATTATATGAAACTTCCTGGCAGATTAAAACTGTGTGCCAGGCCGAGACTTGAACTCTGGACCTTTGCCTTTCGTGGACAAGTGCTCTACAAACTGAGCTACCTAAGCACGACTCACGTCCAGTGCTCACAGCTTTACTTCTGCCAGTACCTTGTCTCCTACCTTCCAAACTTTACAGAAGCTCTCCTGCTAACCTTGCAGAGTCGTGATTGCGTAGCTCAGTTGGTAGAGCACTTGCCCGCGAAAGGCAAAGGTCCTGAGTTCAAGCTTCAGCCCGGAACACAGTTTTAATCTGCCAGGAAGTTTCATATCAGCGCACACTCTGCTGCAGAGTGAAAATCTCATTCTGGATTTTATTATACGTATTTCACTGTGTTATGTTTTGTACCTCTTCAGTGCAGATAAAAAAGAGTCAACATATGGATAAACTAATCAAGAAGCAAAATATAGCATGTTTTGGTCCATCTTGAATCTCTTGCTGCTATGACTTGAAGAGACAGTTGCTACATTATTTTGTACACTTTTGCTATTTCTTGTCTTACAGAATTATCTTGTAAACACTAAATTCATACACTCTCTTCCCAGTGCAGTTAAATCTTAATAATATTTATAACTTTTAAAATTAGTTTCATATTACCTCCACTTTACACAGTGATAAAAAAACCACAAAATTAATATCCACATAAACTTTTTGTTCTTGTCCAAGGTACACAGTAACTTCCATATTATGGTGATAAGGGCTTGAAGAAAGTGGTGACAGGTATAAAGCAAGAAATTGAGAGTCTCAACAGATTCAAAAGAAAAGAAAAATTCATTTTATTGTTTACAACCGTTAGAAACCATCTTGTTATATGTGTCAAAAATAGAATTGATTTGTGAAAGTGCTAAAGTTATAAGGACACAGTATGACTGGCAGTACATACATTCAAGAGACAAAATTCCAGGAGTGCCAATAAACACAATAAAAATAAGAGTAAATTTTGTAGCTGTTGCTTTGTCAGGGAGGGAAGACAGAGAGAGTTGTGAAAAATTGTGAAGAAGAGGGAAGTGACCAAGATGGGCACTAGATGCCTGTTTGTTTATTGTGTTACTTTTGTAATAGTGTACTGGTTCTGATATCGTGTAGTAAGATTCAAAACAGTAACTTGCTGGTAAGTCCACCAAGGATGATCAAGGCAATTGTAAGTAAACAAAGTATTTTTCAAAATAGATCATGTGCTCCAATTTGATGACATAAAATTAAAATTATTTTTATTTTTTGGTTTTTAGCTTTCCCTATCTCTTCTGTCTCTTTGGTTTTCGTGCCATCCCTTTTTCTGTTTTCTTCATATCTCTTAATTGCACTATTCATTCAGCTCCACATTCCTCTCTGTGGACCCATGTTGGCTCCTTGCTTACTAATGTAACTGTTTGACTCTGTAACCCCTCCCCACTCATCTCTCTCTCTCCTTGTTCTCACATCAGATGGGGCAAGTCCTTGCATCCTGTGGTCTGAGTGATCTGCTTTGTGATCTTACACATTATTATATCACATAGGTTTGAAGATTGGAGATTCTTGTTATGTTCACTGTGAACTCACCGCAGTTATTACAACATGAGGACAAGAGCAATATTTTGATTATTTTATTAAGCTCTCAGTAATATTTAAACGATAGTGACTTAATGTATTAGGGCAAGTAGCAGCTTTCCTGGTAGATTTCCTGTGCTCAGTTTTGGGTGTGTAATCAAAGTAATTTTGCATTTATTGAATGAAAATTAATTGTTAAATAGTGTAAAATGCAAAGTTAGTTTTTTACCTGCTGCTATTTGATTCACTTACTCATACATCATGTCCCATATATCACACAATGAAGGAGAGCTTTTAGGGGCGTTGAATGAGTTATTTTATACTTTGAATGACAGTAACAGGCATTGTTGGCTAGTTCTGTAAAATGTAGGTACTAACAACCAATTAAAAGTAGTGATAGTCTACTCACAATGATACATATGAGGACTGTTTCTAGATTACTGCATATTACAAGAAACCCAATTACTTTATGGGGTTGGGGGGGAGGGGCGGGGGGGGGGGCGGGGGGGGGGGGGTGAGAGGAGCCGATGCTCTTCTCTTTTTCTTATATTATGGGGTGTTCAAAAAGTCTCTCCGCAGTGCCGTATGATTGTTACTGCGCGTGCCGTATGCCACAGTGAATATACCAGAATGAAATCGGTGAAATACAAGTTATTAATTTATTGAATATTCATTTTTACTTCCAAATATTCACATTAAATGTTGAAAGTGTCCCCCCTGTTTTTGAATACATAATATCCACAGCTACAACTACAGTCCAATGGCCGTGTGCAGTACTCTACATACGAGCATTTTGTAAGTTCATGTACCCGGATAAATGAAACCATGCCTCATCAGTGAAAAACGTTTCATTAAGAATATCCCTTCCATTTTGTTGGAGGAAATTTGTGGACCATTGACAATAATGCAGTCTCTTGCCATTATCAGTATTTTTCAGTTCTTGCACAACTGTCACTTTGTACGGGAAAAGTTCTAATTTTTCCCTTACAACTGTGTGGGGCATTCCGACACTAACATCGATTTCCTGAGCGAGTTTTCTTACTGACTTGTTTGGACTCTTGGACATTTTATGGTAAATATTGTGAGTAGGCTAGTTCATCCTCATACAGAACGCTAGGACAACCACTTCTCAGTGCGTCTGTCACTGAACCTGTACTTCGAAATTTGTTAATCAAATCTCGCACAGTCTCCAGGAAAACTGAATTAAATGTTTGATGAACTGAAACTGTATATTTACTGCCAGCTTTGAACACTTGTTCAACTAAAAACACACGTTCTTCAATGGTTAGCATTTTAAGAGTGACAAAAACAAAACAAACGAACAAGGAACTAAACTTAAACATTCACGTGCACACGTAATGACACACACCAACGATACTACTGATGCTGGCTGAGATAAATGAAGCAGTGGAACATTGGGAGAGTCCTCTTGAAGGGAAGTAACCCAGGCAGGCGAACAATTATACGGCACGTGCAGCTAACAATCATACAGCACTGCTGAGAGACTTTTTGAACAACCTGTACTTACTGTTGTTTCTATCAAATACTAAGCATTTATATCATTTTGCAGAGAATATTATCATTCTATATAGCTATTCGTAAAGTTAAAACTTGTTGATCATGAACCTTTGTATTTTCCAGAGTTAACATCCCCAAGTCAAATTACTTCTGACAAACCACAAAAATAATGGCTATTAAGTAGCTGTGATACTGTAGTTTTGAATACTCGTGGATTTCTAATTTCCTGCCTACTGCCTGTCAGCAAACCAAAAGACTTTTCTGCCAGGATATATAAACCTGATTTTAAAACCTGGACAGGTACATATAATCTTTGTGAAAATTGTTTTGACTTGTAGTATTGTAGTGCTCAAGAAAAAATTGCAAACAGGTAGAATTTTTGAATAAGGGATTTATTCCATCATAACTAGTTTCAGAAGTGGGTCCATCAACAGATGCCAGCATCCTCACTCATACAAATCTCACATTTTTGTCCTATAATATGAAAGAATATTTATTATTTTTGTGTTTACAGAGACTCTTGCTTCATGTACAAGGTATTTACATTTTATATACTTGAAGAAAGATTTTGTTTTCTACATTACAACACAGAGATCTGCGTCATTTATACATGACATGCTGAATATGAGGTAGAGAAGTGTGGAATTCTACTTGGGCATGAACACTAACAATTTTGTTAAAGATAGAACTGCTTTAGCTGTAAGTACTTTATTTATAAACATGACCCATTTTGAAACATTTTAGTTGCATCATCAGAGGCAGTAAAATCAAATCATTTTCTAATTAGAAAAGAGAATCGGGTGACCGAGCATTCATAGTTGAAATTTTTCACTGGGTCATCCCATATTTTTTTCTGATCTGAACATGATTTGATTTTATTGCACCTGATGATGGAGCTAAAATGCTGAAAAACCAGTCATGTTTATAAATAAAGTACTTACAACTGAAGCAGTTTTATCTTCAAAATGTGTCTGCCTCGATAGCTGACTGGTCAGCGCGATGGAATGCTGTGCAAAGGGGCCCAGGTTCGATTCCCAGCTGGATCAGAGATTTTCTCTGCTCAGGGACTGGGTATTGTGTTGTCCTCCTCATCATTATCTTGTCCCCATTGACGCACCAGTCACTGAAGTGGCGTCAACTCAAAAGACTTGCACTAGGTGACCGGTCTACCCAACGGGAGGCCCAAGCCACATGGCATTTCATCTTCAAAATGATGTCTCCACAGGCTTGGCTGCTCTGAATAAAAAGTCTCATACACTAACAATCTTTCTGTCCAAATAATGGTCTCTGTCAAGTATACTGGTGGATTTTTAATTTCTGCCTACTGCCTGCCAACAAATTGAAATACTTTTCTGCCAGAGTATAAAACCTGATTTTAAACCCTAGACAGGTATACATAATCTTTATGCAAGCTATTTCAACTTACAATATTGTATTGCTGAAGGAAAAACTGCAACCAGGGACACCTTTGGACTAAATGATTTGTTGTTGTTGTTGTTGTGGTCATCAGTCCTGAGACTGGTTTGATGCAGCTCTCCATGCTACTCTATCCTGTGCAAGCTTCTTCATCTCCCAGTACCTACTGCAACCTACATCCTTCTGAATCTGCTTAGTGTATTCATCTCTTGGTCTCCCTCTACGATTTTTACCCTCCACGCTGCCCTCCAATACTAAATTGGTGATCCCTTGATGCCTCAGAACATGTGCTACCAACCAATCCCTTCTTCTGGTCAAGTTGTGCAACAAACTTCTCTTCTCCCCAATACTATTCAATACTTCCTCATTAGTTGTGTGATCTACCCATATAATCTTCAGCATTCTTCTGTAGCACCACATTTCGAAAGCTTCTATTCTCTTCTTGTCTAAACTATTTATCGTCCATGTTTCACTTCCATACATGGCTACACGCCATACAAATACTTTCAGAAAAGACTTCCTGACACTTAAATCTATAGTCGATGTTAACAAATTTCTCTTCTTCAGAAACGCTTTCCTTGCCATTGCCAGTCTACATTTTATATCCTCTCTACTTCGACCATCATCAGTTGTTTTGCTCCCCAAATAGCAAAACTCCTTTACTACTTTAAGTGTCTCATTTCCTAATGTAATTCCGTCAGCATCACCCGACTTAATTAGACTACATTCCATTATCCTCGTTTTGCTTTTGTTGATGTTCATCTTATATACTCCTCTCAAGACACTGTCCATTCCATTCAACTGCACTTCCAAGTCCTTTGCTGTCTCTGACAGAATTACAATGTCATCGGCAAACCTTAAAGTTTTTATTTCTTCTCCATGGATTTTAATACCTACTCCGAATTTTTCTTTTGTTTCCTTTACTGCTTGCTCAATATACAGATTGAATAACATCGAGGAGAGGCTACAACCCTGTCTCACTCCCTTCCCAACTACTGCTTCTCTTTCATGTCCCTCGACTCTTATAACTGCCATCTGGTTTCTGTACAAATTGTAAATAGCCTTTCGCTCCCTGTATTTTATCCCTGCCAACTTTAGAATTTGAAAGAGTGTATTCCAGTCAACATTGTCAAAAGCTTTCTTTAAGTCTACAAATGCTAGAAACGTAGGTTTGCCTTTCCTTAATCTTTCTTCTAAGATAAGTCGTACGGTCAGTATTGCCTCACGTGTTCCAGTATTTCTATGGAATCCAAACTGATCTTCCCTGAGGTCAGCTTCTATTAGTTTTTCCATTCGTCTATAAAGAATTCGTGTTACTATTTTGCAGCTGTGGCTTATTAAACTGATTGTTCGGTAATTTTCACATCTGTCAACACCTGCTTTCTTTGGGATTGGAATTATTGTATTCTTCTTGAAGTCTTAGGGTATTTCACCTGTTTGATACATCTTGCCCACCAGATGGTAGAGTTTTGCCAGGACTGGCTCTCCCAAGGCCGTCAGTAGTTCCAATGGAATGTTGTCTACTCCAGAGGCCTTGTTTCCACTCAGGTCTTTCAGTGCTCTGTCAAACTCTTCACACAGTATCATATCTCCCATTTCATCTTCATCTACATCCTTTTACATTTCCATAAATGATTTATTCTGCCATAATTAGTTTAGCCCTGGATCCACAACAGAAGACAGCAGGGATTTCTCTTATAGAGCTCATATTTTTGTCCTATAATATACCGAGTGTTCATGATTTTCATGCTTACAGAGGTTCTTACATTATTTACAAGATCTTTATATTTTATCTACTCGAGAATGATTTTTGGGGAATGATTTTGTTTTCTACATTTCAACATTGGCATCTGCATCATTCATAAGTGACATGCTGAATTTGAGGTACAGAAGTGTGGTATTCTATGTTGGCATGAACACTAACAAGCTTTCTCCCCAAATGAGTGATCACTGTCAAACTGTGGCCAAGAACAGTCTGTAAGGGTACAGTGTTCACACATGGCAGTGTATTTGCTATATGTTAATAATATATGTCTGTATAGTTATCAATGAAGCTCTCCATCGAGTATATTGTTGCTTGGATAAATAAGCCATATGTTGGCACTGCTCGTTAACTGCCTTAATGCCTTTATAACAACACCATACCACAGCCAGTCATTGCTTAAGTTTCAGTTTGGAAGAGATCAGTAGCAAATTGTGACATGTATATTGAAATGCTGAATGTTATCAAAAATGTTAATGTTTACTGAGTGTTTGAATAAATTATAGTTCATGACCCCTTAACAATCAATGTTCTCACTTTAAACAGTGGTCACAGTAACCCTGGTGGAATTATTTGAGCTGTATGGAAAGTTTTTTGGAAAAGTAAGCGGTTGCGGAACACTGACCTTTTCTTTTTGGGATGAATTCCAACATTGGACTTTGATAGTAGGAAGCACAATGTCAAAATTATTCACTAATGAACATACTTGTTGTCATTCTATGTTATGATCAAAACTTTCTTCTCTCTGTCAAATCTGAACTCATAATATCCCTTTTCTTTCATTTTATGACATCTGGTGATAGTGGGCAATCCCTTGTTCTGCTTTCTCTTACAGTTTCACTCGCATGGAATCCCAATTCCTTCAGTTAGGTGAGCAGAACATATTCTCTTGTAGATCTTGAAGCCCTCTAGGTTGATGTGTTCTTTGAAATAAAATAGACGACAAACTGATTCATATGTAATTTTCATTTTTAATAGTCCTCGATGCCTTTCTGCAATCAGTTACAATGTTCACTCAGTGAAATACATTCCATTTGTACAAAACTCCAGAAAAACTTTGGATCTCTCCTTCCCACCAGACAACAAAACACCCCAACTCACACCCAGTAACATCCTTCCAAAGTACATCAGTGAAGATAAATAATAATAAGATCAAAACATAGAACATTATCTCAAAAATAATTTACAGAAAATGGAATTCACTCAACAGCACAATAGAACAACTATGATAACATATACTCACATAAAGAAAAATATATCTTTGTGTCTCTGTGTATTACAGTAATTTTATGAAACTTCTTTAATTAATTAATTTATTTTTTTATCACATGGGTTAATTGTGTTAGCATGACATATTATACAGTCAGAGTTTAAAACATTTCAAATAAGATAAAAAAAAGGATAAGATCATAAATTTGAGAATATTATTGCACATTACACACCCCCCGAGAGTTTTACTCACATTCCAGGCGTGCACAGTGTTTACAAATTTGAAAAGTAGAACATACAGTAAAACAAGTGTTTACAAAATATCATTGTAGGTGTCTGTGGCCTGAATAGTTCAAAAGCTGGTAAAGTTATGCGCTGAATTTGGTCGGTGGTGTCCGATGTTTATTCATGCTGCTTATGGTCTTCAAGATTTTTTAGGAGTGGACACAGTTCCCAGGGTATTTCCTACAACATTTTTCAGTGTATCAACTTCAGAATCCAACGTTGTCTAATCACATATATGAAATATTTCATGAGGAAATTGTGAGATAAACAAGGCTCTCAGAAAATGATCATTTAAAAAAAAAAAAAAAAAAAAAAAAAAAAAAAGACTTCTTAACTGATTTGAAGTGAAAAGAATACTTCGCAAACCCTTAGAAAAAAGCAAATACTAACTCATCTACAGAAAAAAAAATGGAAAAGGTTACTTCTCGAAAAAAGAAAAAAAATTATATTTTGTCAGATGTAATTATCTGTTGAATTTTGTACAAATACTAATTAGTAATATTAAATAAAAAAATACTTATACAAAATTGTAAATTAAATATCAGTGTATTAGGGGTAACAAGACTAAAACTAACACTCAAAAATCAGTAAATTTTAACTTGGATGCAGAAAAAATAAGACAAATGATTTGTTCTCTTATGCTCTTGACTTCCTAAATTTACTCAATTTTTGAAAAGTAAATACTATTTTGAAAACAGTATTTTCTGTTACTTTCATCATAACTGTAAAATACGATACCACTTTCAGTAGTGTAGATTACGATACCAATTTCATTACCAAAAAATACGATACCATATCTCAGAAGAAAGTCCTCTATGCATCTCAGAAGCAAGTCCTCTGTGCCTTTTTGGCACTACCATAGCTTACAATACTATTTTACATTGTCAGTAGTTCATGAAATACTATTTGCAGTGTAGACACTAATAAAACGTCAAAACATTTGATAAAGTTCTGTGTGCTACATAAGCATTACTCAGTTCCAGGATACTAAATTAGGTGTATAGTAGTTCAAATATAAGTCCAGTGTGCTAACATGGCACAACTTCAATTGGGAATACCATGTAGTGTGTTTAAACACACAGCTAAGTTCACTATCAATTTGGTTCAACTCGTGGCTGAGGATACTATACAACATTAGTGAAATAATTTATAAGCACTATGGTGAGTGTCCATAGAACATGTCATGTAGCTAACACTTAAAGCACAAAAATGAAAATGTCCTCCCCAGATCATGGGGTTGTCTGAAATTTACATACCATTTCCGCTTGAAAGTCCACTTAAATCTAGATAGAATTGGAAAATGTTCACTTAGGTAATACACAAAATTATATACTATTCACAGATGATATTATGTATCAGATTTGGCAAATCAAGTTCTCGTGGATTTCAATAACTCTCCTGATATCGTTTACCCACTTCAGTGAAGATTGTGTCAGAGTTCTGCATCATAGACATCTACATAAAATTTCATGGTGCCTTTGGACTGTTTACAAGTAGTTCAAAGATAAAGAATAGTATACATATATTACTAGTTTTCAGACAGTATCTTCAAGATATTTACAATAATGATAAAATGTTATGCAGTTTTTTTATGAGATGTCGGTATAGTATTCAATGGCAAAATAGTCTTTGTACCTGTTAGTATCGTTCAAGAGTCATCCCCACACTTGTAGTTGGTTACATAGATAACAAAACATCAAAGAAAATACACTCCTGGAAATTGAAATAAGAACACCGTGAATTCATTGTCCCAGGAAGGGGAAACTTTATTGACACATTCCTGGGGTCAGATACATCACATGATCACACTGACAGAACCACAGGCACATAGACACAGGCAACAGAGCATGCACAATGTCGGCACTAGTACAGTGTATATCCACCTTTCGCAGCAATGCAGGCTGCTATTCTCCCATGGAGACGATCGTAGAGATGCTGGATGTAGTCCTGTGGAACGGCTTGCCATGCCATTTCCACCTGGCGCCTCAGTTGGACCAGCGTTCGTGCTGGACGTGCAGACCGCGAGAGACGACGCTTCATCCAGTCCCAAACATGCTCAATGGGGGACAGATCCGGAGATCTTGCTGGCCAGGGTAGTTGACTTACACCTTCTAGAGCACGTTGGGTGGCACGGGATACATGCGGACGTGCATTGTCCTGTTGGAACAGCAAGTTCCCTTGCCGGTCTAGGAATGGTAGAACGATGGGTTCGATGACGGTTTGGATGTACCGTGCACTATTCAGTGTCCCCTCGACGATCACCAGTGGTGTACGACCAGTGTAGGAGATCGCTCCCCACACCATGATGCCGGGTGTTGGCCCTCTGTGCCTCGGTCGTATGCAGTCCTAATTGTGGCGCTCACCTGCACGGCGCCAAACACGCATACGACCATCATTGGCACCAAGGCAGAAGTGACTCTCATCGCTGAAGACGACACGTCTCCATTCGTCCCTCCATTCACGCCTGTCACGACACCACTGGAGGCGGGCTGCACGATGTTGGGGCGTGAGCGGAAGACGGCCTAACGGTGTGCGGGACCGTAGCCCAGCTTCATGGAGACGGTTGCGAATGGTCCTCGCCGATACCCCAGGAGCAACAGTGTCCCTAATTTGCTGGAAAGTGGCGGTGCGGTCCCCTACAGCACTGCGTAGGATCCTACGGTCTTGGCGTGCATCCGTGCGTCGCTGTGGTCCGGTCCCAGGTCGACGGGCACGTGCACCTTCCGCCGACCACTGGCGACAACATCGATGTACTGTGGAGACCTCACGCCCCACGTGTTGAGCAATTCGGCGGTACATCCACCCGGCCTCCCGCATGCCCACTATACGCCCTCGCTCAAAGTCCGTCAACTGCACATACGGTTCACGTCCACGCTGTCGCGGCATGTTACCAGTGTTAAAGACTGCGATGGAGCTCCGTATGCCACGGCAAACTGGCTGACACTGACGGCGGCGGTGCACAAATGCTGCGCAGCTAGCGCCATTCGATGGCCAACACCGAGGTTCCTGGTGTGTCCGCTGTGCCGTGCGTGTGATCATTGCTTGTACAGCCCTCTCACAGTGTTCAGAGCAAGTATGGTGGGTCTGACACACTGGTGTCAATGTGTTCTTTTTTCCATTTCCAGGAGTGTATGTAATAACACTTAGATATAGTCATTATGTGCAATATGGTTGTGTTAAAACACTTAAAAACTAGAATTTCTGTACGGATAAATGTTAATCATTACATGTTTCAATAAGTCACTGTATGTTTGTAACACTTGGTGTACATCAAGTACAAGACAAATTCAGAATAAAGTCTCCCAACTGGGGTAAAATGTTTCAAAACCTTAGTATATACCTCATCATGTTTTCAAAAAATTAACAAAATAACTCCCACCCCTCATTAGAGTTTCAGAAACAGTAATGAAACAATTATATGTCTCTTAAGTATATAGTCTGATAAAATAAGTAGTTCAACTTTTAACTTCTTTTAAGTACTGAATACATCAACCATCAAGTGTTCAGATGTGTAGTCCTGACTTACCTAATACGATTCAGTGTAAGTATAAAAAATTTCATAAGTTCAGAAATAAACAGTTTTCACTTCTCATTACCTTTCAACAATGTACAATTACGTAGTGGTATATAGGTAAAGTTGTTAATTCGCTAAAAAATTCTCCAGTTTACTTCCTATTTTCAAGTATCATGTTCTTCACATTAATTACCAGCAAGATGCTTAATCATTTTTCAGTGTACAGATTACTGACATGTTGCCTAACTACAAAAGATGTCACACTTCACATAGAATCAATCTTTGTGCATAAATATAACTGAGTTTACCTGCATCTGTTACTTCAAATAAAAACAATTTGCATTACAATCCTTGCTGACCAGGTGGGTCTTTCATAAACTTTCTCCACAGTAAGAAAAAACATGTTCGCTAACCAGTTCCTACCAAACATCATTCTCCTCAATACATCGGTACTTCATTAAATACATCAAATACCTCCTCAGTGCATCAACATAGTAACTCCACCTCATAAAACACCTAATTATTCCATTAAATACTCCATAATAATAATCACCTAAGAAAAATCACCCGCTTCATATTACACAATAGACCAACTTCACAAAATAACATCACATAGCAGCAGACCTCACAACTGGTATAGCTTTCCCTCTAACAACAGAAACAGACATTACACTATTTATGTATCTGAATACTTTACTGTATTTAATATTGCATTGCACTCATTACTGTATACAATCATATTACAACTTAAGGGTCAGAAATGTAATACTCCACACTAAATATCTCAGGTGTACTCTTCCTCAAAATTTACCAAAACTTGTGTATAGACTGTGTACTAATCTCATTACTCTTGCAATTATAACTTGTACATTTTGTAAAATTCTATTAGCTTACCTTTTTGGTATTATTGAAAAACTTTTTTCACTGCAAACAGAAAAACATCCTCCTGCATTACTTTGCACTCAGAAAATAATCAGATAGGTGTCAACTCTCTGAATTTTATATAATGAGTGTTGCATAGGTTTTATGTTCCTGAATACTGTCAAAAAATGACTGTTCACCAGTGTTCCTGCCGATCGAGAGAGTTTCACTTCAACCTAGCACCTCTACTATCATTATCTCTCACAGTGGAGGGGACTGGTTATTATTTGTCCACTGTCTACCTCTATTTTCAAAATTCCTTTCAACATTTCTGTTCCCAGAATTTCTATTCTCATAAATCTGTTGGTCCCCATGGTATGGTCCTACATCCTGATAATTTCTAGAAGTATTTGGATTTCTGTCATTCCTTCACAGCGTGTTATTGTTATGTTCTTGGTTAAAATTGTCATTATTATTAGTATTTCTATTATGATTGTGATTACTTCAGTTTGGCCTCCTGAAATCAGTACTATGTTGGCCAAACCCGTTATACACCCTGTCCAACTTTTGTACATGTTTCAGGAACTGATCTACATAATCATCTGATCCATAAGCTAAACCCATTTGAATTCTTTCTGGTAGCCTTCTCTTAAGTGCATCTATTTGAGTTAGTTCATTAAAAGGGTGGTCTAAGTGTGCAAGTTTCATGATCTGGTCTTTCCTAAACTCTTTCATACCCCCTCTCTGCTCCCTGTACATTGGACCATTTAAAAACACACTCTTTTTGCTTGCCTAATGTCAGACCGAAACTTTTTCAATAAACGCTTTTCAAATTCATCTATGGATAAATTGCTACAGTCAAGTTGGTTGGGCCATGACAAAGCTTCCCCTTCTAATGATCTTTTAATAAACTTAATTTTTAATTCATCACTCACACTAGAGAGAAAGTTATCATGCCAATGTTGTATAAAATCGACTGCATGAATATGCTTGTCACCAGGGAAACAATTTAGTGGCGTAGTAAGATAGCTTGGGTGTCTTACATTACAGAATGTTTTTAGGTAAGCCCCATCTTTTAACTATTGTACTTCTTTTTGGATAATAGTGACATCACTATGTAAGTTTGACAAATTTGAGACTATTATCTCAGCTATCTTCTGAACCTTTCCATCTACATCTGAGGCAACACTGTTTGTTTTTTCATTTAGCTTATTTGTAAAGGTTACAGCTTGTAGAAAATGCACCAATCAAGTCTTTTTTAACATTAGAAATTGGTGCATTAAGTTCAGCTCTAGTGATATTACATTCTGAGACTATTGACTTTTCATGTTTTTCACAAATTTTTTCCATTGATGACAGGTTTTTTTTCAAGTTTTTCACTATTTTTTCCATTGATGACAGTTTTTCACTATTTTTTCAAGTTTTCACTATTTTTCCCTTGATGATATTAATGCAGTAAACATGTCTTGTAAATTTAACTTTTTGGGTTTTTCACTCAGCCTTGTTTCACTTACATGCAACTGTTCTTGTTTCTCATGGTCTGGACTCGAATCTAACATGCTACTGTCCAACTGATTTCATTTAACTGTTTTGGTTGACTATTGTCTAATACATCCTGAAACATGTTTTTATTGGCTATGTCCTGTTTAAAGACACTAGTTTAAGCTGTTAGGTTCAGCATATTTATTTCATTGTTGTGATCATGATCCATTTTTTGTAAATTTGTTCATAAATTATCAATGCTAAAAAACTGGTCAAAATGTTCACACAACACTGCACTGAGAAAATACAAAAATAAATTTTTTGGTTGGTACTTAGCTTATTATTGTCCTGGATTGGGTACGTGGCGTCAACTTTGGTAATAATGCTTCAACATTCTACAACCATGTTTGTCCATAGTGTTGGGTCATTCCAAAACTCCTTCACATGTACTAAGTCAAACTATATTTGGTTTAAAATCGTTCCACTTTGTTACACAATTATATGCTTTTTGATCACCTGAAACAAAAATACTGTCAAAAATCCAAACATACAAGTATCCTGGTCACAATGGCACCACTTTAACGATCTCCTTTGTTTCATACAATTGGATGACCATTAATTGTAATAAATGTTCATGGAGTAAAAAATATTGGCTGAGTCTAGTGGTAGTTTTAAAGAAAAAATACTCATCTTGTTTTTTAAGGATCTCCATCAATCCATTGCTTGAATGTCTTATGTCTAGAACCCATATTCTCTTATAGATCTTGAAGCCCTCTAGGTTGATGTGTCCCTTGAAATAAAATAGATGACAAACTGATTCATATGTAATTTTGATTTTTAGTAGTCCTCGATGCCTTGCTGCCATCAATCACAGTATTCACTCAGTGAAATACATTCCATTTGTATGCAACTCGAGAAAAACTTTACATCTCTCCTTCCCCCCAGACAACGAAACATCCCAGCTCACCCAGTTAACATCCTTCCAATGTACATCAGAAAAGATATAGTCATACTAAAATTGAAACAGAGAACATTAAATCAAAAATAATTTACAGAAAATGGAATTCACTCAACAGCACAATAGAACAATTATGATAACATATGAGAGTTGTTTCAAAAGTAAGGTTCCCAGTTCTGTATCCTTACCGAATACTGCAATGCGAAATCTGGCAACCCCACCATGTTTGCCGGATCCCCCACCACCAATTCCAACAACCAGTGTGACTCTGCAATGGTCAGTACTGGCCTGACAGCCATAAGCGATGGAGCCGTCATCGCCATAACTGCCAAGTGTGAAATTCGTGAGGTCATCCAATTTTTGCACCCAAGAAAGTTACAACCTGTAGCAATTCATTGGCAATTGGGTGAAGTGTATGGGGAAATGTGTATAAGCATTCAGCACATCTGCAAATGGTGTAGGGAGTTTGCCAACAGCTGTACAGATGCCCACGACAAACAACGAAGTGGGAGGCCATTGATCTCTGACAAAGTTGTGGCGAAAGTTGAGCAAATCCTGCTCAAAGATCAGCAAATCACCATCCAGCAACTGGCTGCTCAAATTCCTGACGCTTCTGAAGCTTCAATTGACAGACTATTGAATGAAAAGCTAGGCTTCCACAAGGTGTGTGCACGCTGGGTGCTGCACATGCTTTCAGAAGTCCACAAACAGCAGCGCATCGACTGTACATGGAAGTTCTGGAGTGAATGCAGTGAGAATAAGGAAGTCTTCCTTGATTCCATTGTTACGGAAGATGAATCGTGGTGCCATTACTTTACTCTGGAAACTAAACAACAATCGCACCAATGGAAACACACTGGATTGCCACCACCACAGAAGTTTAAGCAGCAGCTGTCAGCAGGAAAAATCATGGCATCGGTGGTTTGGGACCAGTGTGGTGTACTGCTCATTGATTTTATGCCTAGAGTGACCACCATAAACTCAACAGGTTATTGCAAGACCTTGAAAAAGCTCAATGGACAATCCAAAATCGTTGTAGGGGAAAACTCAGCAAAGGCATAACGCTGCACCACGACAATGCCCGGCCACTTGTGTCACAACAAATGAAGGAGTTAATTGAGAAATCTGGCTGGGATGTCATTGACCACTTCCCTTAGAGCCCCGATTTGGCACCCAGCAATTTCCATCTGTTTCTGAAATTGAAGGAGCATCTAGGTGGTCTACGATTCCAGACGGACGAGGAGTTGCAAGAAGAAGTTTCCATGTTTCTCAATGGATTGGTAGTGGACTTCTTTTTAGGTGGGAACGAAAAGAGGATTACTCAACAGAAAAAATGCATATAAAGAATGGGTTACAGTGATGAATTGAGTTAGCATGACATATTATACAGTCACAGTTTAAAACATTTCAAATAAGATCGAAAATAAGGCTAAGATCATAAATTTTAGAATATACATGGTCCAAACAGCTTATTGCACATTACAGTCATTGCATCGTTCACTAAGAGAACATGAAGATCATCATCCTCAGACCAACAATCTCTTTCACTGGACAACTTATGATAGTAAATACGTTAATTTCATCAGGTACAACTGAAAAATTTCTTTTATTTTTACACTTCCTAGCATATTTTTTGGTTTCCTCTATAATAATGCTTAAAACTTCTTCTGAAAGCAGTTCTTCAAAAACCTGCCCAGGGCGGGACCATACAATTTTTCTTTCAGTTCATCCAACAGACTAGAAGCTTTCTTCCCTAAGTCAGAAAATAAACCTGATCATACCATTTAACCCTTTAACTGCTCTGGACATGTTAACGCGCACGCCTTTGTACCTGTCCCTGTGTGCTCTGAACGTGTTTACACGTGCCACCGGTCCTTCTACCTGGTACTCTGAACGTGTCTACATGTAGACTGGTGGCGCGTGTAAACACGTTCAGAGCACACAGGGACAGGTAAAAAGACGCGTGTGTTAACACGTCCAGAACAGTTAAAGGGTTAACTACTTCTTTACAGACTCTTTTAGAAGACAGAGGAGGAATGTCTTCATTGTCTCTCTCATGTAAAATTTCATTAGTCCCTGCAATATTGCTTACATATGTATTTTCTAACAAGTCACTTTCAGTATTTTCCTCATTAATCTGCACATCCACAGCTGAAGGTACAGCTACTATATCTGCTTCTATTTCTTCAGAAAATAAGTGTTCTACTGCCTGTTCAACAGTTTTCGAAACATGGCAAGCCATGACAAAGAAATCTGAAAAGACCAAAAAACATAACATCTACAACAGAAATGCCCAGTGTCTTCAAACAAGAACAGTAAGTTTTCATGTACTTAGACACAATATTTAATAAACTATTTTCACTTTCATGAGTACTAAAAAATATTACAGTATTATATTACACAGCAGCCAGAAAATGACAGCAATCCTTACCTTAGGTGCAGCTACAGAAATGAAAATAGGAATAACCACCAGGCTCTGCAAAGCCCTCCACTTCTGTTAACAGTCTTCAACTGAATAACTGTAACAGAGTGATAACAGTGGTACCCATTGTTGACGGAAAGCTTACTTTACAACAGCAAAAGCCCATTGTTGGTTGAGAGTAGCATAAATTGTAATACTGACGAAAGAGTGAACTGTCTTCAATCGACAAAAAAGAGTACTAATGAGTTAAAGTTGTATAGAAATACGCATTTTATTTAAAATTGTTCTCAATCAGTTTACTTTGGTACTTATGAAAGTGAAAATAGTTTATTAAATTTTGTGTCTAAGTACATGAAAACTTACTGTTCTCGTTTGAAGACACTGGGCATTTCTGTTGTAGATGTTATGTTTTTTGGTCTTTTCCTTGTTGATGAGGGGTGACATGGTCACCTGGAAGATAGCAACACTCCATTGTTTGACAATATCTGATAAGCAGAACAGCTTATGATCACAAATATTTGTCTTACTCAGTATAGTCTATGATCATAAATATTTTTTTGACTGACTGAAGAGAAAGAACAAAACAAAACAACAAGCTAGCTCTCCAACTCTAATGATCGTACTGTTGTTAACATGTTAAACTCTGAGCTTCCTTCTGTATTTCAAAGTAATATATGATGTTATCAGTGCCTTTAGCTATCCACAAGTACTTTACATGTAGGTCTATGCTAGAAGAAAATGCCCTGTACTTTTTGTGTTTCCTTACCCATCATTCAGAAGGCACTTAGCAGAGGTTGAGGCCAGAAAGGTTATAAAATCGGCTGGTGTATTGTAAGGAAAGCTACAAACTGCACAATACAGAGAAACAGTATTTGTGGGACTTGTGAAGCAACTGTTGAAGTTTAGTATGTTGCACTCAGTTGCATGCTCTGCCATTGGGTGGTCAACTTTGTTCCTGGGTACAATTTTATGGTGGTCAGTCATTCGTGTGGACAGCTGGTCAGTGATCACACTCACTTGAAAGGAAGTGTGCAAGTGTGACATGATTGCTTTCACAAATTACTGTGATCTCTGATAGGATAGCATATGCCTTTGCTGGGACTGTAATAGAACAGATCGTGCAGCTTGGTTTACACAGGGTTATAACGCATGTGGCAAGTAGTTGGATTTAGTTGTAACATAAAGAGGGACCAGAATATTTCATAGACTGAGTGTGTACCAGTATGACATTTTGGGAGAGGTTAGGAGACTTTTCAAAAGGATGTCCCTTTATTAGGCACTGTGAAAGATAATCAAAACCCCAATGGAGGATGTTGTTACTGCTCTATCGTAAGATGATAATGAAGTAAGAAATTGGATTGATGTGGGAGGAGAGTTGACCACCATGTGGCAGAGCATGCTACTGATCACAACATACTCAATTTCATTGGCTGTTGTATGATCCATGCCATTTTGATCCTCTTCCCCAGTACTAACTTCTGTGGGTTGTGGAAATGGAAACTGCCCTTACAACATGTGCTTTGATCCCATGACACTCCTGGTCTCAAACTGCACTAACCCATCACTGTCCTTGATCCTCCATTTCCCCATTCCAGCTCCTACACTCTAGTTTGGTCTGTCTAACTATTAATCTTATCCTGCAAGCCAGAAAATGTAATCCTGCTTGTGTAAGTTTTTATTAGTCTGTTAGTTATATTATGGATATTGTCCAGAAGCTTGGCAATGATTTGAGTCTTCTTAAGGTACCTGCAGCTTCTTCAGTACTTCATCTATACACCGAGTATTGTAAACATGTCATATTAATAATTATGTATTTAACAGATTTGCAGTTTTAGCAAGGTGTGGGGCTCCAAATGTACAGGTCATATAGTGAGTAGAGGTTATCTTTACTCTTTCTGTGGTCATATTCCACCCAGGACTATCATACTTCCATAAAATGTAAATTTTTCCTTCTATCAGTTAATTGTTATTTTCATTGTTTTGAAACCATAACTTTTCATCAACAGTGTCTTAAGAGTATCCCAATAAGTATGAAGACATTAACAAGGCTGTATCCTCTGAGTGGTCTCTTTCCATATATATGCATACATTTGTTGGCTGTATTGTAATAGTGCTTCACATTTAGGAGTGGAGATCAATAGAAAATAATGTTGTGCTTATTATTTCCTTTGTATGTTTTTTCTAAACGAAAGGCTCAAAACTGAAAGCTTCATTATATTATAGCTTGAGAGAGGTGAAGAACCGAAATGTAATTTGCAACGTGATGATATAAAGACAAGACTTGACTACTTATCAATTGAAGTAAAAAACTGGGATGCTGAAGTTGCAGAGTATATGGCCTTTCTCTCAACAATGAGAAAGGTAAGCACTCTACTTGATAGAATTTAGAATAATGAAGGTTCATACGCATATAAATTACTGTTCTGCACTAAGTAAACGTTCCTGTGATTCACAGATCAAACTTACTCAACTGGATTATGAACTGGAGAATGCAAACAATCTGAAGTTCATTGGATATGAGGCTGATACTGAAATTGTAGATATTTTTAATACTATTATGAATTCATATTGCTGTTCGCACATTGAAAGGTTTGTAGAGTTAACAGTATTGTAGTATGTAACGAGAACACAATGCATTATAGTAGGAAACTTTAAGACTCACTAGATAGTATCCTTGCTGATATTAAAACCAAATAACAGTAAGATATAATCAAAGTTTTATATTTGAACAGTGACAGATCATCTTCTGGCTTGAGTTATAAACATTAACATTAAAATGTCAAACAATACGGATGGTCCGTTGACTTGGATGCAATTTTTAAAGTTTTTAAATGACATCATATTCACCATCAACTGTACTATTTGTTATAATTTCCATGATTCCAATTTCAGCCTTAGATCATTTTCAAGTGCTTACAGGTGCTGAAAGCACATAAGCAAAATGAATAAAAATGGTGTGACCTTCTGTGGCTCTAGTGAACATTCAGCACATATGCCATCAGTATGTAAGTAACAAACTGTTTTTCAGGACACTCTTGGTTTGCAACATAATGGACCATTTTTATCCATTTAAACATTGTGTTCTGTAAATGTCATGTTGAAGGAGCACCTTTAGGGATGATAAAAGAGTTTAGTTACATATTTATTTATAAGATCAGCCACTAGATGCAACTTGTTTGAAGTATACTAACAACCAATTATTGCTGCTGTTGTTGTTGCTGTGATCTTCAGTCCAAAGCCTGGTTTGATGCAGCTCTCCTTGTTACTCTATTCTGTGCAAGCCCTTTCATCTCTGAATAACTACTGAAACCTACATCCCTCTGTATCTGCTTACTGTATTCACTTCTTGGCCTCCGTCTATGATTTTTAATCACCCCTCCCCCCCCCCCCTCTCCCTCTCCTACACACTTCCCTTCAGTAGTAAATTGGTGATCCCTTTATGTCTTACAATGTGTCCTATCAACTGATCCCTTCTTTTAGTCAAATTGCACTACAAATTTCTTGTCTTCCCACTTCTATTCTGTACCTCCTCCTTAGTTAAATGATCTACCCATCTAATCTTCAGTATTCTTCTGTAGCACAACATTTTGAAAGCTTCTGTTCCTGTCTAAACTGTTTATTGCCCGCATTTCACATCCTACATGGCTACACTCCAGACAAATGCCTTCAGAAAAGACATCCTAAAACTTAAGTCTATATATGACACTAACAAATTTCTCTTCTACAGAAATACTTTTCTTACAATTGCCAGTCTACATTTTATATCCTACCTACTTTGACCGTCACCAGTTACTTTGCTGCCCATATAATAAAACTCATCTACTACTTTCAGTGTCTCGTTTCCTAATCTAAGTTCCTCACCTTCATCTGGTAAACCTCAAAGTTTTTATTTCTGCTCCCTCGACTTTAATTCCTACTCCAAATTTTTCTTTGGTTTCCTTTACTGCTTGCTCAATGTACAGATTTAACATCAGGGATAGGCTACAACACCATGTCATTCCCTTCTCAGCTACAGCTTGTCTTTCATGCCTCTTAACTCTTATAACTGCTGTCTGGTTTCTGTGCAAGTCATAAGTAATCTTTCACTCTCTGTGTTTTACCCCTGCTACCTTCAGAATTTCAAAGTCTATGTTCCAGTCAGTATTGTAAAAAGCTTTCTTTGAGTCTACAAATGCTGTAAATGTAGCTCTGCCTTATCTTAACCCTTTAATGCCCAGTGTTGTGCATTCGCATCTTACTACTGCTGTGCAAACAATTTGAAGGTTAACTGTTTTTGAATGCCAGTGCTGGTAGACACTATTTCTTCATGGAGTTACCAATGTTTCTGACAGCTGCTGTACTCTCCTGAGTGTTTCAGGTACCTCTGAAGTAAGGGATAAGCCTATCTTCTAAGATAAGTTGTAGGGTCAGTATTGCCTTTCATGTTCCTACATTTCTACAATATCCAAACTGATATTCCCCAAAGTCATCTTCCACAAGTTTTTCCATTCTTCTGTAGAGAATTGGTGTTAGTATTTTGTAATGATGACTTTTCACAACTTAAGGCTATTAGTGGCTCTGATGGAATATCGTCTACCCACAGGGAACTGTTTCAACTTAGGTCTTTCAGTACTCTGTCAAATTCTTCTCACATTATCATATCTCCCATTTCATCTTTGTCTACATCCTCTTCCATTTCTGTAATATTGTGTGCAGGTTCACGGACCTTGTATAGATCTTCCATATACTCTTTCCACCTATCAACTCTCCCTTTGAAGCTTAGGACTGGCTTTCCCTCTGAGCTCTTGATATTCATACAGCTGCTTCTCTTTTCTCAAAAGGCCTCTTTAATTTTCCTGTAGGCAGTGTCCATATTTCCCCTAGTGAAACATACTTCTAAATCCTTACATTTGTCCTCTAGCCACTCCTGTTCAGCCATTCTGCACTTCCCATCAATGTGACATTTTAGGCATTTATATTCCTTTTAACCTGCTTCATTCACTGCATTTTTATATTTTCTCCTTTCATTAATTAAATACAGTATCTCTTGTGTTATCCAAGGATTTATATGAGGCCTTGTCTTTTTGCCTAAGCTGCATTTGCTATTCCATTCCTCTTGTACTGCACTCCTTTCCCCTGTTCTTGTCAACCACTGGTTAACGCTCTCTGATTCTTTCAATTTATCCAGGTCACATGTCCTCAATTTCCTACCTTTTCACAGTTTCTTTAGTTTTAACCCACAGTTCATAACCAATAAATTGTGATCAGAGTCCACAGCTGCCCCTGGAAGATCTTACAATTTAAAATTGGGTTCCAAAATCTCTGTCTCGCCATTATATAATCCATCTGAAACCTTCCAGTGTCTCCAGGTCTCTCCACAAGTACAACCTTCTTTCATGATTCTTAAACAAAGTGTAAGCAGTAATTTAATCATACTCTGTGCAAAATTCTTCCGGGCAGCTTCCTCTTTCATTCTTTTTCATCTACCTTAACTATCTGAATAATTTATTTTGTGTCATCATACAATGTGTACAACTTTGCTTCTGCCATTTTTCCCCAACATTTGAGGCTTTAATGAAACAAATTGGTTACACATGTATCATTCAAAGTATTTTCCACCACTGGCCACTACTTTCTCCCATCTTTTGAGCAGTGTAAGAATCCTGTGTCAAAAAAATTGTTCATCTTTTGAAGCGATCCATGAATCAATCCAATTTTTGACTTCTTCATGAGATTGGAAGTGTTGGTCAGCCAGGCCATGCGCCATTGATGTAAACAGGTGATAGAGGGAGCAATGTCTGAAGAATACAGTGGGTGAGATAGAACTTCCCATTTAACGTTTCCAAGTATGTTTTGACCTCTTTTGCAATGTGGGGTCGAGCGTTGTCATGCTGCAAAATCACTTTTCACTTTATCATGCCTCTCGCTGTATTGCAGCCATTTGTCTTTTAATGCTCTGCTCAAATGTATTAATTGCATTCGATAATGAGCTGCTGTGATTGTTTCAAGCCAAGCTGGTCCCACCAAATGCAGAGCATGATCTGGGAGCTGTGAATATTCGGTTTGGCTGTCAACATGTAAACATTGCTGGGATATCCCCATGATTTTTTGTGTGTAGGGTTATTGTAATGAACCCATTTTTCATCCCCGGTCACAATGCAATGCAGAAATCCCTCCATTTTTGCCTCTGAAGCAACTGTTCACAAACATAAAAACGCCGTTCAATGTCTCTTGGTTTCAGCTCACACAGGACCCAAGTTACTTCTTTCTGAATCATGCCCATAGCCTTGAGACATTTTTAAATGGCTTACTGTGTCACTCCCAGTAATTGTGCCAATTCTTCTTGAGTTTGACATGAGTCTTCACTCAGCAATGTCTCCAATTCTGCATCTTTGAAAACATTCTCTCTTCCACCACTATGCCAGTTTATGATGTTAAAATCACTGTTCTTGAAGCATTGAAACTGCTCATGACATGTTCTTTCACTTATAGCATCCTTCCCATACATACTTGAGGGCATTTGATAAGGCTCAGCCGCTGTTTTCTTCATACTGAAACAAAACAGTAACACCTCCCACAAATGACAAGCATTAGGCTTGTAAATTGACATTTTCAATCAAGAACAACTTTATGATGCAGACACAAATCGACTAATGTTTGAATGAGTTTATGTTGACTGAGGTCCAAGCTAACTGCCTAACAGCTGTGATCTGTTTCTTTTGACCGCTACTTACCATTGTCACCAGCTATTGGCAAATGGCGGAAGCAAAGTTTTACAAATTGTACATTTCTTCAGTCTCTTTGCCATCTGTGGAGTTAGTTGGCATATAAAGTTTTACAAGTGTGGTAGGTATTTGATTTGTGTCTGTCTTGACTACAATAGTGCATTCACTATGCTGTTCGTAGTAGCTCACTCGCATTCCAATTTTCTTACTCATCATTAAACCTATTCTTGCATTACATCTATTGGATTTTGTGTTTATGACCCTGTATTCGCCTGACCAGATGTCCTGTTCCTCCCATCATGGAATTTCACTAATTCCACTATATCTAATGTCAACCCAACCATTTTTCTTCTTCAATTTTCTAGCTTATCTGCCCAATCAAGGGATCTAAGACTGTACACTCTGATCTGTAGAATGCCAGTTTTATTTCTCCTGATCCTGACATCTTCTTGAGTAGATCTACTCAGAGATCCAAATGGGGGACCATTTCATCTCTGAAATCTTTTACCCGAGAGGATCCCATCATCATTTAACCATACAGTAAAGCTGAGGAAAAATTACAGCTGCAGTTTCCCCTTGCTTTTAGCCATTTGTAGTGCCAGTACAGCCAGCCTATTTTGGTTGATGTTACAAGACCAGATCAGTCAGCCATACAGACGGTTGCCCCTGCAACAACTGAAAAGTCTGCTACCCTTCTTTAGTAACCACACATTTGTCTGGTCTCTTAAAAGATACCCTCCATTGTGGTTGCACCTATGGTATGGCTACCTTTATCACTGAGGCATGCAAGCAACCCCACCAACGCCAAGGTCTGTTGCTCATGCTACTGCAAATAAGCTCATTTTGTTAATTGTTGGAAATATTTTGCAGTAGCTAATTTTTTATGTGTACCTGTATAATGCAAGAAAACCAGTTACTCTGAGGAAATTCACCACTCCATCTCTTAGACAACTCAAGTGCTGTTTTTTTAATATACTTGAAACTAAGTGTCTATACAACTTTTTTTTTAAAAAAAGTGAGAGTTGGTTAGAAACCATTTGTAACTGAGCTTCATACTAGAGTCAATAATCTACTGGTTCAGTTGTAAAAAGGTTTATTTGTTCTAAAAGGCAGCTGTACGTGGAGGCTGTTGTCTGATTTAAACCAGTTATCACTTGACAGTTAGCAGTCTGCATGTCTTTCACCACAAAGAAACCAATAGGAGCCTGGCACTATTGACTCCCATTGCATTGCCAATTCCACTGCACTGTCTAAGAAATTGTGCCAGTCAGTCCTCAGCGAGCCATTGTGGTGAGAGACTTGCATGTTATTTAGCTTCATGTGCCTTCCAATGTGTGATTAAAGTATTTGAAAGAGGGGCAGACTGAGAGACTGAGGCTACACACTCCAAAGAAACTTTCAAAAAGCATCAGACATGGCGTTGATTATATGCAGTCAGTCATTTTGTAAAGACCGGGGGGGGGGGGGGGGGCGGGGGCGGTTGTGTTGCATTGCAAGAAGAGACTCACAAATCTCTACTCTTTTTCAGAAAGACACAATTCATGATCAGATATACACATATTATTCAAGGCAGTATTATCTGACATTCAGACAGCTACAAGTTCTCGTTGTAGCAGCTGACTTGTTTCAAGGTAGCAGATTGTCCTTTTTTTCGAGTTGTGAAAAAGTTAGGGTTGCCATATAAATCCATTTCTGGCTGCAAGCTAAAGGAACACTGAGATATTGCAGCCTGGCAATGCGGTTGTTTTAGTGAATTTGTAGGGACAGATTTTGATGATATTGTTTGGCTTGATTAAACGTAGGTGAATGTGGGACACAGTTTAGAAAGAGGGTAGACAGGCAATACCAACAGTGGAAATATGTCAGCTGTGATCAGCAGAGGAAAAAGAATAATTGAAGCACAAGCTGGAAAATCAAAAGGTTTCATTTCTGATTGATTGCTTCTATGTATTTAATTCAGACAAGACCTGTGACCACAACAAAGACATGAATCACAATACTTTTGTGAAATAGTTTGAAAACACTGTGCTTCAGAACTTAACAAAACAAATGTGTAATTGTTACAAATAATACTTCATACAATTCAGTTATACAAAGACAATGAAGAAATATGATATTTTTTGTTAGCTAGAGAAATGCAAGATATAATTTGACAGCAACTTGACAAGTATTGCAACACAAATGAAAGAACACAGTTTAAATTGTTGATTAAACAGCAAAAAAATGCAAGCATAAAGTGCTCAGATTGCCTCCCTACCAATGCCACTTCAATAGAATAAAACTATTAGGTTGTATTAGGTTGAGGTGGATGCTCGGGTGAGATACACCAAACAACACCTTATAATCAGGAGTTTATTTATTTACCTCTTCACACAAGTGAAGCTGAAATCGTTATAGGTACAGAAAGCTGGCTAAAGCCTGAAATAAGTTGAGTGGAAATTTTTACAAAGTCTCAGACGGTGTTCAGGAAAGATAGATTAGGCAGAATTGGTGGTGGAGTGTTTGTGTCTGTCAGTAGTGGTTTACCTTGTAGTGAAGTCGAAGTAGATACTCCATGCGAATTGGTAGGTGTGGAGGTTATACTTAACAACCGAACTAAGTTAATAATTGGCTCCTTCTACCGACCCACAGACTCCGATGATATAGTTGCTGAACAGTTCAGAGAAAATTTGAGTCTCGTAACAAATAAATACCCCACTCATACGGTTATAGTTGGTGGGGACTTCAACCTTCCCTCGATATGTTGGCAAAAATACTTGTTCAAAACCGGTGGTAGGCAGAAAACATCTTCCGAGATTGTCCTAAATGCTTTCTTCGAAAATTATTTCAAGCAGTTAGTCCACGAACCCCTCGCGAATTGTAAATGGTTGCAAAAACACACTTGATCTCTTAGCCACAAGCAGTCCAGAGCTAATAGAGAGCATCATGACTGATACAGGGATTAGTGATCACAAGGTCGTTATAGCTAGGCTCAATACCATTTCTTCGAAATCCACCAGAAACAAACGCAAAATAATTTTATTTAAAAAAGCGGATAAAGTGTCACCAGAAGCCTTCCTAAGAGACAATCTCCATTCCTTCTGAACTGGCTATGCAAATGTAGACGAGATGTGGCTCAAATTCGAAGATATAGTAGCAACAGAAATTGAGAGATTCATACCTCATAAATTGGTAAGAGATGGAACTGATCCCCCATGGTACTCAAAACAGGTCCGAACGCTGTTGCAGAGGCAACGGAAAAAGCATGCGAAGTTCAGGAGAACGCGAAATCCTGAAGATTGGCTAAAATTTACAGACGCGCAAAATTTCGCACGGACTTCAATGCGAGATGCCTTTAATAGGTTCCACAACGAAACATTGTCTCGAAATTTGGTAGAAAATTCGAAGAAATTCTGGTCGTATGTAAAGTACACAAGCGGCAAGACGCAGTCAATACCTTCGCTGTGCAGTGCCGATGGTGCTGTTACCAACGCCTGTGCCGCTAAAGTGGAGTTATTGAACGCAGTTTTCCAAAATTCCTTCACCAGGGAAGACGAATGGAATATTCCAGAATTTGAAACACGAACAGTGGTAACATGAGTTTCTTAGAAGTAGATACCTTAGGGGTTGTGAAGCAACTCAAATCGCTTGATACAGGCAAGTCTTCAGGTCCAGATTGTATACCGATTAGGTTCCTTTCAGATTACACTGATACAATAGCTCCCTACTTAGCAATCATATCCAACCGCTCGCTCACCAATAGATCTGTACCTGCAGATTGGAAAATTGCGCAGGTTGCACCAGTGTTTAAGAAGGGTAGTAGGAGTAATCCATCGAACTACAGACCTATATCATTGACGTCGGTTTGCAGTAGGGTTTTGGAGCGTATACTGTATACAAACATTATGAATCACCTCGAAGGGAATGATCTATTGATACGTAATCAGCATGGTTTCAGAAAACGTCGTTCTTGTGCAAGGCAGCTAGCTCTTTATTCACACAAAGTAATGGCCGCTATCGACAGGGGATCTCAAGTTGATTCCATATTTCTAGATTTCCAGAGAGCTTTTGACACTGTTCCTCACAAGCGACTTCTAATTAAGATGCGGGTCTGTGGGGTATCATCTCAGTTGTGCGACTGGATTCATGATTTCGTGTCAGGAAGGTCACAGTTCGTAGTAATAGATGGCAAATCATCGAGTAAAACTGAAGTGATATCAGGTGTTCCCCAGGGAAGCGTCCTGGGACCTCTGCTGTTCCTGATCTATATAAATGACCTGGATGACAATCTGAGGACTTCTCTTAGGTTGTTCGCAGATGATGCTGTAATTTACCGTCTAGTAAGGTCATCCGAAGACCAGTATCAGTTGCAAAGCGATTTACAAAAGATTGCTGTATGGTGTGGCAGGTGGCAGTTGACGCTAAATAACGAAGAGTGTGAGGTGATCCACATGAGTTCCAAAAGAAATCCATTGGAATTCGATTACTCGATAAATAGTACAATTCTCAAGGCTGTCAATTCAACTAAGTACGTCGGTGTTAAAATTACGAAAAACTTCAGTTGGAAAGACCGCATAGATAATATTGTGGGGAAGACGATCCAAAGGTTGCATTTCATTGGCAGGACACTTAGAAGATGCAACAAGCCCACTAAAGAGACAGCTTACACTACGCTCGTTCGTCCTCTGTTAGAATATTGCTGCGCGGTGTGGGATCCTTACCAGGTGGGATTGACGGAGGACATCGAAAGGGTACAAAAAAGGGCAGCTCGTTTTGTATTATCACGTGGCCGATATGATACGCGAGTTGGGATGGAAGTCATTAAAGCAAAGACGTTTTTCGTCGCGGCGAGATCTATTTACGAAATTTCAGTCACCAACTTTCTCTTCCGAATGCGAAAATATTTTGTTGAGCCCAACCACCCTAGGTAGGAATGATCATCGAGATAAAATCAGAGAAATCAGAGCTCGAACAGAAAGGTTTAGGTGTTCGTTTTTCCCGCCTGCTGTTTGGGAGTGGAATGGTAGGGAGATAGTACGATTGTGGTTCGATGAACCCTCTGCCAAGCACTTAAATGTGAATTGCAGAGTAATCATGTAGATGTAGATGTAGATGTAGACAAATAGGGATTACAGAGAAATGGATGGCGGAACTACACAAAGATAGTGTTTTGCTAGGTTCAAAGATGATGCTCAGATCGATACAGGTGTCGATCTCATTGGGGCCACATAGCAGCCCCCCCCCTCCCCCCCCCGCCCCCCCCCCCGCAGTGTGGAGTATGCATGAGAGGCCGGGGGGAGGGGGAGGGGGGGGGGGGTGACTGTGGTGTCAGCAGGGGTGGTCCGCGGGAGCCGAACCCCGGTCAGCTCGACAGTGTCATCGGGGAGCTGTGTTGGTAGATGACGTGAAGAAAGGTCTGGCGGCCGAACCTGGAAGACGTTGGGCATCATACTGGCCATGCTGGTCGTGCGGCGACAGGTAGGCCGGCGGTTTGCGGGAGGAACAGAGCGATGACGACGATGTCTCCGGTCGGCGTGGTGAACACACAAAGCATGTCCAGGTCGACGTCGGGTGAGAGGGGAACACATTTCACCAGGTGGCAGGGAATGGCAGAGGTTGTGTCATGAGCAACGGATGAAGGGAAACATATGACGAAAAGTGTGTCATCGTGTAGTATAATAGAGATGTCGTGGATTATGTCCAGGGGGACAGGCACAAACACCTCGAGTGAGGGCACTTCCAAGATGGGGGGGAGGGGGAGGTGGGGGGGGGGGGGAGCATGAGAAACCTCGACAGGGCAAGGCAGGCCATGGGGGAGAGGTCGAAGGGACCGGAGAAGGGCCCGGTGGCGAGGGCGTGATCGTAGGTAAGTTGGACATGAGGAGCATGTGGTCACTCGACAGTGTGTGAGAGACTGGAGTAGTGGACAAGGTTGGAGAAGAGCTTGATGATTGGAGCTGGAAGTCACTTGACTGAGTGAGTAAGTCCGACGTGGAGGGAGTGGTCGGAGCGTCGTGAGCCATGACAGTGAGTGGCGTGGTCATGGCCTGAAGGGGTGTAGAAGTGGGCTCGACAAGAGCAGGCTTAAGTCTGTTGAGAGAGACTGTAACAGCTGAATCTTTTATCTGGACGCCATAGGTGTTGGCTGAGTTCCTCTGCCTCGTGATGACTGGCTGTTGTGTGATGTCCTAGTTTAAGTAGTTCCAAGTTCTAGGGGACTGATGGCCATAGATGTTATGTCCCATAGTGCTCAGAGCCATTTGAACCATATTGTTGGCTGAGCACTGGAGAACATGGTATGGGCTGGTATATGGGGGTTGGAGGGGAGCACGCACAGTGTCATCTCAGAGCATGACGTACTCGTAATTGTTGAGAGATTTCAGGACGTGAGCCTTAGGGCGGGAATGGCTGGCGGGCAGATGGAGGTTGATGAAGTGGCGTCTGACGTGGTCCATGAAGGAAGGTAAGTCAGACTGAGGGAGAGAAGCAGAAGGGCTCACAAGTTTGCTAAGGAGAACAATGTTCTGGCCGTATACAAACTCAGCTATTGTGCCTTTGAGGTCTTCCTTATAGATTGCACGAATGCCGAGTAGCACAAGGGGAAGGGCCTTCATCCATAGAGAGCCTTGGCACCGAAGAGCTGCCTTGAAAGTGCAGTGCCAGTGCCACCTTGAAAGTGCTCAACTAGCCTGTTACTTTGCGGGTGATACACTGTGGTATTGGTGCACCAGATGCCGCAAATGGTACAAATCAAGTTGAACAGGGCCGACTCAAATTGTCTGCCCCGGCAGTCGTGATGATAGCTGGACATCCAAAACACTATACCCATGACTCGACGAAAGCTCGAGCAACAGTTGCTGCCATGATATTGGGGATGGGGAGGGGGACAGCCTCAACCCAGCGAGTTGTTTGGTCGATAGACGAGAGAACATAACGAAAGCCATTAGAGGGGGGGGGGGGGGGGGGGGGGAGAGGGCCGACAATGTCAATGTGAATATGCTGGAAACGCCCAGGAGGGATCGAAAGGGCGCTGAAGGGGGGGTGAAGTGTGCTTGTGTACTTTGCAGCATTGGCACGCGATGCAGGAGTGTGCCCATTGCTGGCAGCCCTTGTTGTTGTTTCTCCACACAAAGCGCTCCGCTACGAGGCGGGCAGATGCGCGAAAACCGGGGTGGGCCAAATTATGCAGTGCGTTGAAGACAGCTTGATGGAGCATGGTTGGGATGAGGGGGCATAATGTGCCCATACTGTCGTCGCACCAAATCTCACCAGAAATGCCAGGTAAGGTGGTGCGGACGAAGTGTAGTGAAGAGGCAGAGTCTGAAATCAGGTTTTGTGTGTCCTCGTCAGTGGGTTGGAGGTTAGGCAGTTCAGGGAAGTCTAACAGAGAATGAACGGCATCGACTCGTGAAAGGAAATCAGCAACTATATTGTCAGCACCCTTTATTTGTCTGACATCGGTGGTGAACTGAGATATGAAGTCCATGAGCAACTCCCTGTCAAACGCGGAATATTTCTGTTGTGCATTGGTGAGCTGTGCGCAAGAAGAACTGCAGAGGGGAAGTTTGGCCATCGACTGTCTGGCTCAGGACAGTGCCGACGGGGCAGTATCGCTTGCGTCTGTGGTGATGAAAAGCTGAGCATTGGGATGAGGATGCGCGACGGTGCAGGCCTCGGCAAGAAGATTTTTGAGGGCAGTGAAAGAGTCAGTCATAGCAGGGGTCCACAGAATGGGCCGAGATCCAGAAGTGTTGGTGCCTGCCAAGGCGTCCGTCAGTGGAGCCTGAATCTCTGCAGCCCAAGGTAGATGACGGCGATAATAATTAACTGTCCCCAGAAAGCACCGGAGCTCTTTGAATGACGAAGGTCTGGGTAGGTTTAGTATTGTTTGTACTTTGTTAGGGGGTGGTGAAATGCCATTGGCAGAGACCCGAAAACCAAGAAAAGTGACAGCAGGTTGATGTAGATGCAATTTGTCATGGTTGGTCTCGATGCCAGCTGCCGCAAGAGTGTCCATAACAGTTTGCACATGTTGATTTTTGTCCTCAAAAGAGGAGCTGAACACAAGAATGTCATCAACATATGCAAAGCCGAATTTTAGACCGAATAGCACTTCATTGATGAAGCATTGCCAGGTCTGGGTTGCGTTTTTTACCCTGAAGGGCATGAATCAAAACTGAAATAACCCGATTGGGGTGGTGATTGCTGTCTTCTCAATGTCTTCAGGAGCCATGGGGATGTGGTGGTAGGCCCGTTTGCAATCAGTGACAGAGAACGTGGTCGCACCTGCAAGGGAACTGGTAAAGTCGGCAATGTTGGGAATGGGGTAGGTGTCCATAATTGTTCGTGCGTTTAGTCGATGGTAGTCTCCACACATGTGCCAGCACCTGTCTTTCTTGGGTGTCATATGAATGGGCATAGACCAGCTGTTGGCAGAGGGTTCGATAATGCCGGAGCTTAGAAGTTCATAAATCTGGTTTTTAAGGTCGGAGAGGTGTTTGGGACAAAGTCGACATGGTTTACTGGAGATTGGGGGCCCTGGCGTGAGGCGAAGCTTGTGAACTGTGCTGTTGGTTATCATGGAAATGTTGCCGGTGGCATGGGAGGCAGTTTGTTTACATTGTGAGGTGGGCAGGGCAGGCGAGGTGAGGTCGTGGTGTTCGGAGCCACTCGGCGGATCCGACGGGAGCCAAGGCGGCAAAGTGTCCCAGTAGTCAACATAACAAGATGGCCGTCGGCCCAAAGCAGTGGCACCATGGGCAGGTGAGCTCGGTAGAGCTCGTGAAGCGTTAGTGAGTCCATTGTCCGAGTGCACTGTTTGTGTTGTCAGTGGCAGTCGCACGGCGGTGCACAGAAACCGAAGTTGTATAGTTTGAAGTGCTGTCTGCAAGGGGAGGCGTAGGAGCTGTCAGCACAGGACCACGTGACGCTCGTTGCGCATGCACACTCGTGTCCGGCCGAGTGTCAAATGCTGCAGTGTTAGGGGGGTGTGGTCTTGTGGAACTGTCAGTACACATTATGGTATACTTGATAGCACAGTTGCGAGGGGTAGCGGGAAGTAAGCACACGGAGGCTCGATTGCTGGGACTACAAACAGATTCAGCACACTTACTGAGCCCAGACCAACGTGTTACGGGGGGGTTTGCTCGACAGAGCACTGGGGAAGTGAGTTTTCAACAGGTGATGAAACATGGTGTTTCGCACTAGGTCTGATGAAAGTTTGTGGTGTTGCAAGAAGTCAATGCCTAGAATAGGTTCCTCAATAGTGCACACTAAAAAAGTCCACTCGAATTTGCAGTTTGCGGAGGGTGAGATGACGTGGGAGGTTGATCCCGAGCATTGTAGTTTAGTAGAATTCACGGCTTGCAGTGAAGTATGATGAGGGCGGATGTTCGACGACACTAAGGATGTAGCCAGCTGCGAAACATCGACGCATGTGTCCACTAGGAAAAAGTATCCCGACAAAATGTCTTTGATATATAGTCGTCCATAATTATCCGATAGTTCACGGACAGAATGGAGCACTGGGAGGTGCCTGTCATGTTGTGCGCAGCAGGCGGCACCCGGACCTACCTGCGATTTGCGTTTGGGAAGCAGTACGGTGGTCTGCAGTACCATGCCGCCTCACCACACCGTGTGTGGAAGTAACAGTATGGGTAGTGCAGCTGCATTTCCTGCGGAAAGTTCGTTGCCAGAGGTGGTGGCCGAGGTTTGGAGGCCGCAGCCGGTTTGGTTGCAGGTGGGGGTGTGACCGAGGGTGGAGCCGGTGACGTCCCAGCTGTTTGAATACTGCGTCCCGGAGCGAGCAGAACGGTCGGTACAATGCGGCGTCGGCCATGTCCAGCCACGGGATGAGGAGCCTGAACCTGAGACTTGCCAGGTAGGCAGTGGCTGGTGAAATAGAGCAGTGATGCCTCATGTAGTTTGTCAGAAATTATCATTCGTTGCTCGACAGGTTCGGGAGACCTCTGAGCCAGAGCAAAGCGGATGTGGGGAGGTAGTTTATCTGTCCAGATGGTGAGGAGAGCTGTGTCAGAGAGTAGATTGTCGCTGACCAGGGCCCGTAGCCGTCTCCAAAGTTGTAAAGGGTTGACGTTGCCTATTTGCTTGACGTGGAGCACTTTCTGTATTGCTGTCTCAGTTGAGGGCGCAAGCCGATGTAGAACTGTCTTTTTCGCTAGAGTGTACCGGGTAGCTGAGGGCATTGACCAGGTCAGCAATCAAGTCCTCCTGGTCATGCAGGTGAGTGATAAGGCACAGAAATCTGGTTGATTTGTCGAGTTTGAAATGGTCGAACACTTCGTCCACAATTTTGAACCAAATTGTTTCCCTTTCGGGATAGATTGGCGGCAGTGTCGGTAAGCATTGTAGAACATTCGGCAGAACAGGGTGAGTTGAATTCGTTGGGGCACTGCCTGAAATGAGCTGTTGTTGCTGCAGTATTCCAGGAGAGTGTATGTGGCGACAACGGCTGGTCGGTTGGCAGCGTGAAGGTGATGCGTTATGGTTGAGCGTGATCCATCGCGACACGGGAGGCCAATGTGGGTGAGACACCATAATGTGTCAATTGCGGTTGCAGAAGTTCGACTGGAGCCGGTGCGGGGGCAACAGGTGAGAAAAAGTTCAAAGTTTGATAACGCGTGCCAGTCCGTGGAAAACTCTATGTGTGATCAGAGTCGGAACCACTTGTGTTGGAGGGAGGCTGCGTAGCTGCGTGCTATCCAAAAGCACAGTGAGGAAAATGATGTCGAACGTTGGGCAAAATGTGTGAATGTTCAGTGTTCATAGACACTTCACTCAAAATGGTGTGCGGATAAGGTGAATGTCGTGGCACAAAACACTGAGGCATAGCAGTAGGATGGAGATGGAGGTCAGGCACAGATAACAAGCCATTGTTCCTGTTGCAGGCTGAGGTATTGAAGCAGGAAGGCATGTGCTGATGCTGAACCGAGGCAGGCGTGGGCGTGGTCGGATGCTGAGGAGGTTGGCCTGTGAACAAAGCAGATCCGGCCACGTGGTAGGAATCCACATGGTACTGCACGGGTTGTGGTGTGGCAAACCGTTGTCCTGGCAGTGGTAGGTTATCCAATGGAGCATTTGCAGAAATCGGCATTGATCCCGCACTGCACAGAGATCCGTAAGAGGTAACTGCACCGTCGATGAGGGAGGGCACATGTGATGGGAACAAAGGCATCTGATAGCCGGAGTCATGCACACTCCTAACCTCACTTATTGTTGCAGGCACGAAAACGTCCGGCGAAATAGGCGTAATTGATGAGTGAGAGGCATCGTGTTGCAGACCTGGCAGGTGTACATCACCTGCAACATGATGCATGTCGATCACAAAATCCGGCGTTGGGCGTTGGACCAAAGCCATTGTTCAAATGTTGTGTTGACGTAATACACGCGAAAATAACTGACACAGAGGCCGTGGACACAGTAAAATGGCAAAAACGGAAGATGTTACAACTCAGGGTCACCAGTGAGGTGGATGCTCGGGTGAGATACACCAAACAACACCTTATAATCAGGAGTTCATTTATTCACTTCTGCACACAAGTAAGGCTTAAACAGAACTGGATGGCGGAACTACACAAAGATAATGTTTTGCTAGGTTCAAAGATGATGCTCAGATCGATACTGTTGTCGATCTCATCAGTGCCACAAGGTAAAACTTCATATTGCTGCAGAAAATAGAAATTTACGTTGACACAAATGAAATGCCTTTTGAAGGAGGCAGCTGAGAAAGTGACACAAGAAGACTGACAGAAGGTAGTGGATCATGTGAAAGGAGTGATAAAGGAAGTGTGGAATAATGAAGGCATGTTGCAACAGTGTATTGAAGACTTGGTAGTATCTGTCACTACGAGCAGTGACACTGTCAGTTGCACTGAATCTGCCTTTGAATTAGGCAGTATCTTCCCACTGTGTGATTAATATGTAGTGTGTAGTGTACTTTAAATAACATTTTACTTCCATGAAACCATGAGGTTGTGACTTTAGTTTGATCAATTTCTCTTTCCTGTTGTGAGGCTAAGGAATGCTGTTCAGCCATCTTAAATATATTTCCTTTTGTGTAGACACCAAGACATTATTTCATGGGTGATAAGCAGTAACAAAAGTAACACCAGCCCTAATTAAAATTAAGAAAAGATTTTTGACATCCTTAGAGTTAGCACTGAAAGTGATGTGATATGCAAATTTCTGATTTTTTTTTTTTTTTTTTTTTTAGGAGTCAGTACTATAAACTTCATGCTTAACAATATGTATAGGAAATGCAACGCATTATGAAAATTTTAAAAGATTCATTACTGAGCAAAATATTTTGGTAACCAGCAAAAAAGAAAAAAAAGCCTTGCTGTGAGAGCATTAGTTTTTGAGATATGATGTTGTAAGTTTGAAGCTGTTTATATGCAGAAAAAATTAAGAACAGATTTTTAACTTGCCAGGAGACCTGGCAGAGATCTACATCATATGTGAATTTGAAATGTTTTCATTGGTTTTTGTGAAAAACACAGGCTTTAATTTGCTGTCACTGCAGAGAGCGGAGCAGTGCACTGTGACAGCTGCCTGCAAATTGGACCTGACAGTACTTTGGGGCTTAAACGTCAAGTGACAACAAGTTTAAATCAGATTATAGTGACCATCATACTACAAGGGAAAGTGAAGTCATCCAGTGACAAATAGTGTAAGAGGTGATTTGCTGGCCCGAACGTTAACAAATGGTGAATACAGAAGTGAACAGAAGATAGTTAAATGAACATTGTCACAATACAAAATAATGTGAAAATTGTATACTTGTCCATAAATAGTGAGAGCACCCAACCAGTTGTTAAAATTATATAAAAGATATTTTTTTTTTTAATTAAAAGTTTAAAAACCACAAATGAGTCAGTAGTGGCAAGTTGGATAAAAATAAAATAAACATAATGACATTAAGCATCCACAAAGGAAAAATAGCATCAATTAAATAGATAAAAGGAAAAAGACAATTCCTTTGAGAGGAATATCTGTGGGGGGGTGCATGCGTACTGGTGAGGTCTGAGTACTATTTCAAAAAGGAATAATTATTTAGAGGGTACATGTATTTAAGTGTGGTTTGCTCATTAACAGTAAATGAAGGGTTCTTGTTTAAGCTGTGCATAATTTCTATATTTCATCTAATAAGTTAAGGATGTGGCTTTCATGATGATTATGAAGGATGCTCAGATTGTTATTCATGTCACTTCTAGAGTGGCCTTTGGCTTTCAAATGACTCGAATGTTAAAAGTGTGCCATTTGACAAATGTAGAGGCATTGTCTGTCATATGTCTGTTATCTTATATGTATATTCAAAAAGTTCAAGAATTTTTACCTTCTAATAATATACTCATTTGCCCTTTCAGTCCTGCTGCTAAATTCATTGCTTGAGTTGGCTGAGTTGACTGTCTTGTGTGTGTGAGGTGTGCTTGCTTGTGTGTATGTAGAGTGTGTTTCTCTTTTTATGATGAAAGTTCTGGGCAAAAGCTTTGTGTAAGAGTCTTTTAATTGTGCCTGTCTGTAACTTAATGTGTCATCTTCATGGTAAGTAGCAATCTACCATTTCCTACATTGTTGATATTACTACTTTGAGTTTTCATTGTTTGAAAAATGAACTTGAAATTGTCAAGTACATTGCTACCCAATTTGTGCTCTGGTCCCCCATATCTAGCAATTTAAAGATGGTGACACAAATACTAATTTGAGTATACTTTTTCATCATCATAAAGGCCATGTCCATAATTAATTAGAAGAAATAGAAATTATGTACAGCTTAAACAAGAACCCTCCATCTGCTCTTAATGAGCAAATCATACTGAAGCACATGTATCTCCTGAATAACTATTCTTTTTCGAAGTAGTGCTCAAATCTCCCCTTGGACCTTTCTCTCAAAGGAATTGTACTTTTCATTTTATTTTTTTATCTGATACTATTTTTGCTTTGTGGATACTTAATGTCATAATGTTTAATTTATTTTTATCCAACTTGCCACTATTGGCTCATTTGTGGCTTTTTGTACACTTGGGGTGGGAGGGAGAGGAAGGGGGAGGGGAATGACATCCCATTAAGGAATTTTCTAAATGGGTTGGAAATTGGTAATGGGATGTAATCATTTGTGTGTGTGTAAATGTACAATTTCAGAAAAAAAATGAATGATTTATTTAAGTGAAAGAGCTTCAAAAATTGTTACCATACCAAACAGAACTGATTTTCAATACGGGCACAATGAAGCTAGCACCCACAACTGCCACATGGGCTCAAGCATTTATCAAATGAAGTGAAATGACTGCCATTGCCTCTACATCAGTCACATGTGGTGCACTTTTAACTTCTGATTCCTGGAGCATCAGGGCTGTAATAATCTCTAATTCCACTTTATTAGTCATTTGAAAGCCAGTGGGCATCCCAAAAGTGACACAAATACTAATTTAAGTATACTTTTTCATCATCATAAAGGCCATGTCCATAATTAATTAGAAGAAATGGAAATTATGTACAGCTTAAACAAGAACCCTCCATCTGCTCTTAATGAGCAAATCATACTGAAGAACATGTATCTACTGAATAACTATTCTTTTTCAAAATAGTGCTCAAATCTCCCCTTGGACCTTTCTCTCAAAGGAATTGTATTTTTCATTTTATTTTTTTATCTGATACTATTTTTGCTTTGTGGATGCTTAATGTCATAATGTTTAATTTATTTTTATCCAACTTGCCACCATTGGCTCATTTGTGGCTTTTTGTACACTTGGGGTGGAAAGGAGAGGAAGGGGGAGGGGAATGACATCCCATTAAGGAATTATCTAAATGGGTTGGAAATTGGCAATGGGATGTAATCATTTGTGTGTGTGTAAATGTACAATTTCAGAAAAAATGAATGATTTATTTAAGTGAAAGAGCTTCACAAATTGAGCAAGTCAGTAACGTGTCGGTCCACCTCTGGCCCTCATGTAAGCAGTTATTCAGCCTGGCATTGATAGATAAGAGTTGTTGGATGTCCTCTTGAAAAATATTGTGCCAAATTCTGTTCAATTGGTGTATTACATAATTAAAATCCTGAGATGGTTAGAGGGCCCTGCCCATAATACTCCAAACATTCTCAATTGAGGACAGATCCAGCAACTTTGTTGGCCAATGTAGGGTTTGGCAAGCACAAAGTCAATCAGTAGAAAAATGCACCATGTGCATGTGGACATTACCTTGCTGGATGTAAGCCCCTGATGGCTTGCTGTGAAGGGCAGGGAAACAGATGTAGAATGTAGTCATTATATTGCTATGCTGTAAGGAATCCTGTGAATGACAGCAAAGGGATTGTGCTATGACAAGAAATGGCACCCAAGACCATCACTCCTGATAGTTGGGCAGTGTGGTTATTGACAATCAGTTTGATATCTCACCGCTGTCTGAGGCATCTTCAAACATGTCTTCACTGGTCATCAGGCCTCATTGTCACCTGTAGCTATGATACAAATTGCTCCCTCCCTCCATCCCCCTCATACCCCATCCTCCCCACCCATTCACCCACTTAGTTACTATGTGATCTTCTTCACCAAGATTTTCCCCAGAGAGTCAAAATCACAGAAGACACTACTGAATCCTGTACTTGTCTTAAAAGTAGGAGTTATTTGACATTCACTACTGTACTATTGTACTACTTCATAAATTTCCCTCATGTTACTATTGCCCATTTTACTGCTATATTCTTTCTTGTCAGGTTGAACTGGTCCATCTTGTTGTAGGACTCTTTGTTGCAGCTCGAACTGCTGGAGTTGGTGGTCAAGGTGCATGAGGTGTGCGTGCTTGTGTGTATGAATAGTGTGTGTTTCTCTTGTGTATGAAGGCTGTGCCAAAAAGTTGTGTGTAAGTGTCTTTTAACTGTGTCTGTCTGCAGCTTAACATCTAATCTTCATGGTAAATAGCAATCTATTTTTTTCTTACATTGTCAATATTCCTATCTTGAGTTTCCATTGTTTGGAAAATGAACTTGAAATTATCAAGTAAACTGTGAGCTCTAATGGATACCCAATTCATGCTGTGGATCCCATTATCTAGCAATTGCAACATAAAGGACTTCGCGGTAATCCAAGTAATTACCTTGACACTCATCGACAAGTACATCCCATGTAATTCATATAGTAAAATAGCCTCTTTAGTCACATAAGATGGTCGATGGCTCAAAAAAGCTGGTGTCACAGCAGCATTTGTCATAGTAGATACATGCAGTCTTCAATATGGGCATCACAAAGCTAGGACCAACAACTGCCACATGGGTTCTGGCATTTATAAAATTAAGTGTAATGATTGCCAAATCCTCTACTTCAGTCAGACGGGGTGCACTTTTAACTTCTGGTCCAAGAAACATTGGGGCCTTAATAATTGTAAGTCTACTTTATCTAGCCATTTGAAAGCCAGTGGGCATTCCAATGGTGACACAAATACTTATTTGAGTATCCTTAATCATCATCATAAAGGCTGTTTCCTTAATATTGTACTCCCCCGGGAGATCCGGGAATTTTTTCATCCGGCAGAAAACTGGGATTTTGACTGGTAAGAACCAATACTCTAACGAAGGATATTACTGCATCCCGCTTCTGCAGAATAATGCTGCTGAAAAAAAAAAAAAAAACCTTAAAAGTCACAAGGGAAATGCGCCATATACAACAACAAACCACAGTGCTCATACAGGCGTCTGCCAACCAAAGTGTGTCAAAGCCTTTAGGAAGAATATGCAGTGCTTCCTAACAACAAATTGCCTCCAGTGAGCGTGACATGACAGCTGTTCACATTAGATTCATTTGAGCAGTTGCGGGCGGGCTCTTTCGCATGCGCAGTTGAGTCGCATATGAGTAGTACCTTCTCCCGCTTCTGGCTACAGACGTGCGGCTGGGAGCCACTATCTAAATTTCTCCGGTTCAGAAACATATCGTAGATCTGGGGCTGATGCACAGAGCACTCTGAGTTGTAGTGGGGCGGTGGATAGTCTCCACGTGACCTGTGCTTACGTTTAGTGATTTTGCTGTTTCCTCTTCGTTTATTGCTCTCACATTAAATGAAAACAAAATGGATTTCTGTGGCCGGGAGCTACCAAATGAATTAAAATACATTTGCATAATTATGGAAGGCTAAAATATGTTGTTAGTTTGAGGTTTTATTTCTACCTTTCTGACAGTCAAGCATTAATCGCCTTGCAGAACAATGAACTTATTTTTGTCGGTTCGCTAAAACGATTTGGCTTTTATTAATCTTTTGCTCAGAGGCAGTCAATTTATTTGAAATGAAGTGTTTAATTTCACACTGTTGGCTAGTTTCAACTTGCATTTCAAGTGCACGTTTTCCATCTTCTAGCTCGTATGGAATTATGCCATAATAAAGAACCAAACATTAGATAATACAGTACTGGTACTCAAGAAAATTTACATCCGAATCTGGACATAACGATTGTGCACTTTAAGCCGAATTATGCATTTTAGTGTGGTTCACGAAATTCCGATGCTCTTGAAGTATCCTTTGATGTCTTGTTTCTTTTATGACATAATGCAAGATCTTTTAACGTTTTACACGTACGAAGATGTGGGCTTCACGCGTCATCGTAGCTGCGCAGGCGCAGTGATACCTGTTATCTGGCACTCTCTGGCAACTGCTTAAACGAACCTATTTCTAACAGGTCATGGGAAAATATTGCGAATGGTGGCTTGAAAAGTGTTACTTTCAAAGTAAATTTCCTTTTACGCAAGATGAAGTATGTGCGAGAATGTACGATGAATTTCTTAAATCACAGAGCGTTTGACTCTCATTTAAAAATCAACTCTTTGAGGACAACCATCTAGAAGAATTTCGAGCCCAGAAGATCAGACATTAACGTCGTTATTAAAAATTTTACTGGTACATTTGTGTGATGTATCTTAAAGTGTAACACACGCAAAAAGATCAGCCTTATATGTGGAAGCTTAGCTTCTCTTGCAGCTTTTTAATCTTCAAGACCAATATTATTTATGAAAGCTTTGTTTTTGTTGTAGCAATACTATGTATATTAATTTAAACAATTAACTTTTCTTTTTTGTGTGTTCACGCTACTTAAGAGTGATATTGCTATTGGTTGACTACATCACGTGTCCTGTGATCAGCTGGTGAGATCACGTGACATGAGCCATGACTGGCTTACAAAAGCGCATCGCAATCTTGATTTCATTGCTTCGGAAAGTGACATGCACTGTTTGGTGGAATTCGAATTTATACCTCTGTAACACGAAACAATGTAGCGTACATGTTGCTGCACATCAAAGATCTTTCCAAAACGTGTTTTCATTCCTCCTGGGTTTCATTTTCTAAAGTGCAAATTCTATGCCTGTGTAGAAAACCATAAACATTCTAAGGACTGAGAAGTTTTACAGTGCTGAGGAAAAGTATACTGTCACTTTAAATGGAAAAAGTGTATTTTCACCCAGGAGAAAGTGTATTTTCAACCGGGAAATCCGGGAAAAATCCGGGAATTTTTTTTCCTTGTCCATGTATACACCCTGCATGTAGTTTCGTGCGTGTTATTACTTTTAATCTTGATCTCCTCTCTAGACCCGTGCAATTCATCAGTCAGGACATCACAACGTTGAAGTTGCTTTGCATTGTCTTCAGACAGTTGGTTGATTTCAAAGCGCTGCGTAACTAAGTTCACTACGGCAGCTTTGACCTCTTCAGATAGAATAGAAACTGTCTCTTTGTCTTGTTGACAGGACGTATTCGAGCTGCATTCTGTCGGCGTGGATGGGGAAAATCTCGCCGAAAATTTTTGTTTAAAATCCACTGAGCAGAGGGCAGGTGTAATTAAGTCCAAAGAAAAGTTATGCGCAGTTAAGAAGTCCAATCCTAATACTGGCTCGTCAATTTCTACTAATTATGTGTACCATCGAAGTAAATGCAAAGTTACGTTAAACCATAAACCTTTAATGAGGAATTGTTGGCTGCTCTGATTTATTTAGGCGAATGTGTGATTGTAGAAGTGACCATTGAACGTGAAATGACGCTCGCATCGGCACCAGTGTCCACTAAAAACCATTTATGAGAAGCTATATCCTGGATATACAAACGTCCGAGAGAATAATTCGGAAGTACTAGCCTGTGATCTGTTAGGCGTCTTGACGTCACAGTGCGGACCGGTGCGCCTATAGCGGCCCGCCGTGTGTGTTTGGGCGCATTGCACAGGATGAGTGGCAATTCCAGGCTGTATTTCCGTAAATGGAGTGATACCAGTGGAGAGGATAAACTTGTTGATCCTGTGTTGTTACCGGGTGAAGGACGTCACTTGAAGCTGTGGTATGTGATGGTGAAGGACGGTGTGGAATCTGGTGCTCAGCCAGTGTACTCTATCTGTTGTTTTGGAATGATCGGCCTCTGCCATGTGGGGGAGGCGTTATATCGAAGGGGGCACACATAAATAACTTTCTTCTGTTGATTATCTTATATGCAGTGTCAGCCAGCCATAATTTCACTTGTAGAGGTTCCTGATTGTGTGATAGGAGCTGCAGTTGGATAGCTTGCGGCAGCTTTGCAACCCAGAAATAAAGTAAAGCTTCATCTGGCATAGTTTTGCTATCAAAGACTGCTCTGATATGTTGCCAAAGTTGTGAAGGAGTAGAGTCTTTGAGATGTACATCTTGCAGCATGTATAAAACAGACTCTTGCGTAGTCTTAGCTAGACGTTCGCAGATCTGTTGTTTTACCAGTGCGTAACGATTTGAGGGGGCCGCCAACGGCACTAAGTCCTGTACCCACTCAGCATGGTCCTCTAGGGCATTAATAAGTGCAATAAATATAGCACTGTCTGAATCAATGTTTAGGGCGGTGAATATAGTCTCTGCCAAAATAAACTACGTATGCGGATTGTCCATCGTGAATCTTGGTAATTTAGGAATTTTCTCACTCTTGTGTTGTGGATGTAACAGATTTGATAGCACAGCGAATGGGAGTGGCGGAGTGTTTATGAAGCTGTCACTCACGGCGGCTGGTTTAAACACGGCTGGCGCGGGAGGCGCGGCAGGCGCAGCCGGGCCTGCGGAAACAATCGGGGCGGAACGACTGTCCAACCAATAATCGTTGTCACTGAAATTTGTACCCATCTGTTTTTGTAGTGAGTCTTGTAGTGGGTGGGGAGAGAATGTGTCCAAAACCGATTTATCAGCAATATATGGGGAGCTCCAAGTGATCTGTGGGCTCGAAAAGTCTGTGAGGTTCATAGTGATGGGGCACTGTTGCACACTACATGTCACAGGAGGTTGTACGTACGACGCACTGTGAGTCACAAATTTAGGCACAGCACTCACGATTGGTTTGTTATAGATGAACATAGCAAAAGATTTCATAGCAGGTGACATCACTGACGATGTTGAAAGAGTCCACAACGGCATTGTTGATGACGGAGAAAACTTCTTGGTGTTGTACTTATCTTCCAATTTTATCCCAGTTGTTGGTGGCATTGTGCGTAGAAAACTGTGGAAAGGCAGTGTTGGGGCACCATTAGTATCATGTTGTTGTCTGAAAGGAGCGGAAGGTGAGCGATGTGGAAATGTTGAAGTAAACGGCCACATTGTCTAATCGGACGTATGTTGCACGTCGGAGGTCACCAGTATGGCGTGTGCTATACTTGTAACACAGAAAACACCATTTACTTTCACTAGGTAATATTTTTATTGGCACAAGATAAATCAAAACACAAAGAAATAGTTTTTGACAATCACGGTAACAGTCATGACGAATGCCTCACACCAACTAGTCAACAACCAAAGTAAGTAAAACGAAGTACAAAAAATTAAAGATATTAATATTTTCTGGCAGTTCTGCCACAGTACCAACATTTGATGACATACATACAATGTTTATTGTTCTACAGAGGACTAAATAAATAAATAAATAAATAAACCAAATGCTCAACAATTCTGAGGTAGCACAGGAGGAAAACTTAGGAATTTCTCTGGAAGGTATAAGCTTTATACATCCTTTTCTTTTCTAAGTAATACACTCTGGCAGATATAAGCTTTATACATCCTTTTCTTTTCTAAGTAATACATATTACATAGAACACAAGAAATATGGGGAGTAATATTTCATAACCAAAAAACAGCGAAACAGAAAATTCTGACACTAACAGTATGGAAACTTTATAGAACAACTGACCAATATTACAGCAGTTGCTATAAAAACATCGGACTTCTAGCACTTAATTACATAAAATACTTTTCACAGTAATCTTGTCAGAATAGCAATGGTAGGAAATATGAAGAGGAGACTACAGCAGTTCTAAAATATGTGAATATCTTTACTAATCAAATATAGTTTAAAAAAGTACATTCAGTATGTGATTGGCATTAGGAATTTTGAATCATAAGATCGCCACAGTTCTTAAAAAGAGCTTAAAATAGAATGAGCTTGCATATTCGTTTCAAAGGCAAGTGGAATAATCAAACAGTTAAGTGGACACACTGACCGCTCTGTCAACATTACATAGGTTAATATAAAATTACACTGCTTGAACACATCTTTAAATGAAAACAATCAATATGCACATCTCTCATGGTAACTAGGAGCTTGGTGATAGAGACATGCTCCATGGCAAGTATTTTATTCCAACCAATGATGATCTTCATGTTGCTTTGGTGCTCAGCTATAAACTTTGATATGTATCATGGAGCAGTCAGCTCAACCTGGCTTTTTTATGTACCACAGATGGCTCCCTGGCTTGCCATGTGGCAAATTTTACTTGCAATTTTCTCAAATCATTGCTAAAATTGGGTTTGAATGTCTGATATTCATTTTACACACAAAAAATTTAAGCTTTTCATTCCACAATCTGACAGACCACCCAGCATCATAGTGATTTTAACAACTGCAAATGCAAGACATAGTTTTATGGCTACGTGAATTTGAGGTATACAGTCACTTATTTCACATTAGCTATATGATGAACTCTATCAAGATTGCAGTATCTTGTGGTACTCCAGATTTTAAGTACTGAAGTGTGTGGTTTTTTTCTTTCAGTGCCTATATTCTTGCAATGTGTCTGTTTTGACCCTGAAACAAATGCACTTCTAGCATGGTTCCACACAATTACGGCCACTTCTTGGCACACTGATGTTGGCAGTTTTAATGTGTGATGTGCATCAAGTGAGAAATCTCTAAACATCTGTGATGCACATGTGCCCACTCCCGTCATTTGTACGTGAAGAAATAGCATCAATTTCATGGATATTTCTAAACGATCCTACTATTGTAGAGCATTCATTCCTACTGGGGCTCTCTCTCACATTCAGAGGAATCTTTTTGTGTGGAAACATTATATTTATAATCACTAGATTATTAGAAATCAATAAATGAGCAGTCGTGTTACAAATCTTTTTGACTATTTGCTTTCTGTACCTACCCATTGTTCCCCCACTTTCCAAAAACTGCTTTCCATTTCCACTATGAAAGTCACTTAGCATAACAATTTATCCTTCAGTGTCATCCACAATGTTCTGGAACTCTTTGTATGATATATTCTTATTTTCTTGCTTCGTGTCTGCACTAACTCAGTACACCACAATGAAACACTTTACTTCTGGACATTTACCTTTACATTCAACTTTGAATAATGAATATTCAGTTTAACAGGTTTTTCGTGGTGGACATTTTCATAGCTCCTGCATATAAATTGCAGTATTTTAAACCACTTACATTTCTCACTCCTCTAATTGTACACTATCAGTCATAGTCCTAACTGTTCCCTCTGCTTGATATTTTCTACATTATATGAGTGTGTGATAATTTTTCATTGTTCCAAACTTGGTTTCTTTTTTTGTTTGTACCAGTACAAAAACTGTGAATGCTGCTCAATATGTGATGTAAAAAAAAGGCATTTATATAAAGATTGCTGTATGATAGTCTACCTCATTTTGTATCATAAATTAATAAATTTATAAATCCATCAAAGACAAAATCTCATGCAGAACTGATACTATTTCTAATATAATACCAAAAATTTATTGTCAAATATTAACTGTCACACTATCTGAAGTGCGTAATGCATCACATAACATAGGTCAAGAACTTTGCCAATGTGGAACTTCTTCATAAGAAATGTGATAGGAGAGGTATTAGTAACTACTGAAATATTCCTGGTTGGTAACTATTATATTGGCAAGCAAAGTACAGACCAAAACCCACAGCACACACACATGATAACCACAATTTTAAAAACTCTTGTTTTAACTACAGAGCGCAGTCATATATTAGTTTCTCTAATGTTAATAGGTATTATTTTCAACAATTATTTCAGTTAAATAAATTAAGGAGTAAAGGTAACACTCACAGGGTAAGGAGGGGAAAAAGAGCCTCTGGTTAAGGGGAAAAGGCAAAAGGTGCATGGGACATGAATGTGGCTTGTTTTGGCTGGAGGCAGAGAGAGAAATTTGCATAGTACACAGTGACATGGAAGAACGTATTGGGGAAGGGAGATATGGCACTGGTAGATGGAAACAGCAGAGATGAGGATATGATGCAGAATATGTGAAGTTAGGTGATGGGCCTGGAATGCATGTTGTGTGCAGCAGCGTCTTCATTACAGTGATCCACTCAGCTCTTGATTCTGTTGGTGGTAGCCATTCATTTGCATGGACTGCTGGTAGGTGGTGATTGCCACATAAAGTGCTGTGCAGAAGTTACAGTAGAGCTGTTATATGATGTATCTGCTTTCATAGGTGGGCCTTTCTTTAGATAGGATAGAACAAACCTGTGGTGGGAATGGAGTATGATAGCTGGATGGATGTTTCTGACAGGTCTTGCACTTTTGTCTTCCACTGGGATATGACCTTTGTGGCAAGCTGCTGAGAGTAGTTGTAGCATAAGACAGGACTTTAATGTCTCTCTGTCTTTGGGCATAAGAGTATAAATTCAATTTCCATCATTTCACAAACACAAAACTCAGATGACTAAATATGAGTGGTTTATTTTTTATTGTTTTCTCTGATCTGTGTTGTAATTCCATAAATCCCCTGCACATTGCTTAGCATACCATTCAGGCTCTAGAAAGTGTAACAGCCGAAACTTTTGAAGATTATACACTCCTGGAAATGGAAAAAAGAACACATTGACACCGGTGTGTCAGACCCACCATACTTGCTCCGGACACTGCGAGAGGGCTGTACAAGCAATGATCACACGCACGGCACAGCGGACACACCAGGAACCTCGGTGTTGGCCGTCCAATGGCGCTAGCTGCGCAGCATTTGTGCACCGCCGCCATCAGTGTCAGCCAGTTTGCCGTGGCATACGGAGCTCCACCGCAGTCTTTAACACTGGTAGCATGCCGCGACAGCGTGGACGTGAACCGTATGTGCAGTTGACGGACTTTGAGCGAGGGCGTATAGTGGGCATGCGGGAGGCCGGGTGGACGTACCGCCGAATTGCTCAACACGTGGGGCGTGAGGTCTCCACAGTACATCGATGTTGTCGCCAGTGGTCGGCGGAAGGTGCACATGCCCGTCGACCTGGGACCGGACCGCAGTGACGCACGGATGCACGCCAAGACCGTAGGATCCTACGCAGTTCCGTAGGGGACCGCACCGCCACTTCCCAGCAAATTAGGGACACTGTTGCTCCTGGGGTATCGGCGAGGACCATTCGCAACCGTCTCCATGAAGCTGGGCTACGGTCCCGCACACCGTTAGGCCGTCTTCCGCTCACGCCCCAACATCGTGCAGCCTGCCTCCAGTGGTATCGCGACAGGCGTGAATGGAGGGACGAATGGAGACGTGTCGTCTTCAGCGATGAGAGTCGCTTCTGCCTTGGTGCCAATGATGGTCTTATGCATGTTTGGCGCCGTGCAGGTGAGCGCCACAATCAGGACTGCATACGACCGAGGCACACAGGGCCAACACCCGGCATCATGGTGTGGGGAGCGATCTCCTACACTGGCAGTACACCACTGGTGATCGTCGAGGGGACACTGAATAGTGCACGGTACATCCAAACCGTCATCGAACCCATCATTCTACCATTCCTAGACCGGCAAGGGAACTTGCTGTTCCAACAGGACAATGCACGTCCGCATGTATCCCGTGCCACCCAACGTGCTCTAGAAGGTGTAAGTCAACTACCCTGGCTAGCAAGATCTCCGGATCTGTCCCCCATTGAGCATGTTTGTGACTGGATGAAGCGTCGTCTCTCGCGGTCTGCACGTCCAGCACGAACGCTGGTCCAACTGAGGCGCCAGGCGGAAATGGCATGGCAAGCCGTTCCACAGGACTACATCCAGCATCTCTACGATCGTCTCCATGGGAGAATAGCAGCCTGCATTGCTGCGAAAGGTGGATATACACTGTACTAGTGCCGACATTGTGCATGCTCTGTTGCCTGTGTCTATGTGCCTGTGGTTCTGTCAGTGTGATCATGTGATGTATCTGACCCCAGGAATGTGTCAATAAAGTTTCCCCTTCCTGGGACAATGAATTCACGGTGTTCTTATTTCAATTTCCAGGAGTGTATTTGAGCTCCTTTAGTTGTGACTTACCTTTAGTGTTGAATTTTTGGTGATTTATATCATTTCTTCCAAGATCAGACCAGTCTAATTTATGATTTAGGAGGCTTTCCAAAAATTAGTGAACTATTTTTGTGCCACAGCAGGAATTAAAATATAACCCATACACCAATATTTTATTGCATTATGTAGTATGAAATATTTTCCATTATTTTTATACTGCTTAATTGTGAAAGACATATTGTAACACTATTAACAGCAACCAGTACTTCAGTATCCTCTCATAATTAAGTCTTCACAGGTTAACTTGATTACAGTGTTTTCAGTAAGAAAAAAAGTATAGATTGCAACCTAGACTGTTTACCCATACTGAAAATATATCACCAAGATTGCTGCAGGCTAGCTGTGGATTGGGAGGATTTATTTTCATTACAGGCTCTCAGTGGGTTATTCAAACTTTCTCTCTGGTACACAGTCACCATGATTGGCTTCTTTGGAGGTGTTGTGGGTCTTCCAGGAGAGCCTCCTGTCAGTTGATACCAGTTGGCAGTGTAGAAAGTGTGGTACTTGAGATGGTAGTAACATATAATAACAACAACCAGGTCAGACAGGTCAGATGGTTCCTTACAAATATGTTTTATTGACTTACAAAGTACAAAGCATATTGTCACAAACATCAATGAATGCAAACTAAATACAGGTCCAGAGGGGTTAGTTGAAGAGCCTCAGCACAGCGATATTGTTTCAGATGACTCCACAGAGTTATGTCCCCACAGAGCCCCCCATGCACCCCTCCCCTCCCCTCCCCACCTGTAGTGCAGAGCCTGTGGGAGAAATCTATGCGCACCAGCAGGATGTCAGTGCGGTGGAGGCATTAATCGCTGAAATGTTGGTAGTCGGTGATGTGCACCAGTGGGCACAGTTTGCTTCCAAAGCATGAAGTGGTTGGAGCTGCCAGAGGCTGAGAAGAGGGTGGATGATGGTGCGATATAGGTGGTATGATGGTTCATGACAGGAGGGGCAGAGGGATATGTAATGTCATTACCAGCAACGGAGCAGGGAGCAGTGTACCTGGCTTGATGACAAGAGGCTGGTGAGTCGGTGGTAGAGGTGGCATCATCCCTGGTTTCGATGGCAGTAGCAGCATATACAGGAGCCGTGATGATGAGGGCTCCATTGGTCACAAAGCGAGATGTTAAACCCGCTGTATTGATGAAGCAGGTAGGGGCGTGGCATGTTCAATTGACCTGGAGACTAATTGATACCTGCCTGCCTATTTGCGAAGCTGATGGAGATGACTAACAGTGAGTCACGTAGGATGACATCCATATTTAGTTGTACTTGGAAGCAAGAGTCTGTTGGATCTACAGATGCCATTGTAAGGAAGGCCACTGGAGAGGTGGCTAAAGTCCATGTAGGCTTCAGTCTGTTTAAGGATAGAGAAGTGGTTTTTCCCCAAAGTTGATAATGTCATACATGTTGGTGTCCATCTGGACTACGCAGTATGGGTCCTCTGATAGTTGGGGTGCAAAGTCAGCTTGATAGCATATGTGCACAGCATAATGAGGGAACAGATGTTTAAGTCCTTGTGAACAAGTACTGTAGGCTTTGCATGATTAGTAGGCGATGGCACATGAATGTTGCATATATACTCATGCTCTTTTTCAGGCAGGTTATGGTCTAGTGTAGGTACACCTTGAGTGACAAATTCTGCTGGGAGACAGAACAGCTCACCTATAGGACCTGAGCAAGTAAGGCAAGCAAATCTTCTTTATGAGGAGTCCTACTTCTGAGAAGAACCCAGGCAGGGCATTGGTCCATGACTGTGAGTGGCAGATTAACAGTGCCTGGAGCGTGCGGCACCATCATTCCACTGTGCCATTTGACTAGGGATGGTAAGCAGTCATATGGAAACAATGACACCTGGAAAGTTGACACAGTTCTTTGGACAACACAGACCCAAATAGTTGGCCTTGGTCTGTCCTCAGCACTGTAGGACAGCCAGACCTAGCAGTCCAGTTGCAAACAAAGACCTTGGCAACTGTGTCAGCTGAAATGTCTGGTAATGCGGCGGCCTCAGCCCAGTGCTTTGTGCAGTTAATCACAGATAAGATGTACTTTGAATCCTGTGACTTGGGGAGTGGCGCTACTAAATCAGTATGAATGTGTTGAAAATGCCCTTTGTGCACTGTTGTTGTTGCTGTAGCCCAGTATCTTGTCCGGTGTGTAGTTGTTGTGGTGGGGGTCTGTGGCTTGTGCGCCAGAGAGAAAATGTGACCAACAAGTGAGACAGTCAGTCATGACTATCTGATTTGATCCATTATAAATGGTTCTGGATGATAAGGAAACTTAATGTCATTGAAATGAAGCAGACTCTCTCACATCAACAACATCACATAGAAATGGCATAACAAACACAAAAAACTCACTTGAAAATGGGAATCATTTCCCGAAAAGCATTGTGTGAAAAATAAAATTAAAGAAAATCATGATTGGTAGAAGAAGAATTATTTATAAGTAAACCTATTTTTGCAACTATAATTTCCCCACCTCAGATGTGTCTTCTGAGTATGTCAACTTCAAGAGAAGAAATGCAATGGCTTTGTTACGCCATTTATCTCTTGTTGCCATAGTGTGCCAATCACATGGTTGCTGGCATCTGCAATGATCACAAGGTGTGTGTCCTCTGATGGAAGGGTGAGGGTGAGAGCCTACGTGAGGTCAGGTTTAAATTTATTGAAGGCCTTTTGTAATTCAGGCATCCATGGCAGGCATCATTTGCCAGTGGCATTCTTGCCATGAAGTGGCTCAGGCAGAGGCAAGAGTGTTTCAGCAGTGTGTGGGAGATCATGCCTGTGAAAACTGATGACTCTGAAGAAATGTCGTAGCTCTTAATAGGCTGAGGGGACAGGGAGCAGGCAGATTTGTTCCCTTTTCTCGAGCATGGGGCATATCTCGGAAGCATTAACCAAATGTCCAACATAGGGGACACATGATTGTCATAGTTGGCATTTATTGTTATTAACATGACACAGTGTGCTGCTAACTTGCCCAACACAGTATAATCTTACATCATCAGGAGACTGGGAGAAAATTATCATGTCATCTAGGAAATCATAGCAAATGGCATGTTAAATAGGAGGCCATCAATCAAACTCTGACAGGTCTCAGCTGCGATTTTTAACCCACATGGCATAAATAAAAATTCAAACAAACTGAATGACATTATTATTGAAGTTTTTGGTATATTCTCATCAGCCGTAGGTGTCTGTAAATAGGCCCTTTTACAGTCACCAACACTGAATACAGTGGCACAAGCAAGTTCATGTGTGATATCTTTGAAGTTCGGTACAGAGTAGCTGTCTATTATAGGCCAGCCATTGAGGTACTGATAATCAACAAATAATAATCAGGTATTATCCTTTTTGTGGACAAGCTTGATAGGAGAAGCCCAGGCACTATTGGATGGTCATACAAATCCAGCACACAAGAGTTCGTCCGTGGTGGCTTTTGCTGCTTTGAGTTTGTGGGGTTGTAGGTGGCGGGGGCAATGGCAGACCGGTGGGTCAGGGGTGGTGCTGATGTGATGAACTGTCCCATTAGGGACAGAACAAATAGTCTGTGGGTCGATGGGCTGGTGTGAAGTGGGGTGAGGACATAATGATAGTTGTTATTGTAACACCATAATCAACGGACAGCCCAGTCACAGAGGCACTGTCAGTGACCCTGGGTGTGGTTGGGTGAGCACAGTTAGATAGTGGCAGTTAACTGACCTGATTTAAGGCCAATGCAATGTCTTCGTCATTGGGCAGTGGATGTGTATATTGCAGAACGGTGAGTTGCTGTTGAGCTGTATGGAGCTCACTAGATGTCTTGGCGATGCATGAGCGGAGAAGGTCATTGGTTGCTTGCATATCTGATTTGGAGTGCTGGAGCTCGGAGTGCACAGCAGGTGTCATGCAGAGCTCATCCAGAAGCATTTGACATTTCAAGACAAGATCTAGATGCATCTCTGGCTGTGAAGTAGGAGACAGCGGTGTATCATTGGCAGAAAGGGAGTCGCAGATCTTGCTGCTGATTGGGTGCTGCCTATCATGGTGCAGGAGCAGAGCATGGTTCAAGTCTGGCAGTAAACAGTAGTGCCTGAGGAAGCTGGCTCCTAAGATGGGTTCCAACATTTCAACCATCAAGAATGTCCAGGTCATAGATGTGTGGCTGCCAAGATCAAGAGTGATGGAGGCGGTGCCAACCACCACCATCATGCAATTGCATGGGTGAAGGTGAAAGTGTAGCTGGAGTGAGAGACAGTGAATTGTGCTGACATCAACTCCAGTGTTGACTACAAGGTAAGAATTCTGTTGTGCGTCATAAAAGAAGAGAAGAGAACTATCAGGTCGTACATGAGACCTGCAGATGCTACCATAAAGTAGTGAGTTGTGGTGACTTGAAGAGGATGAGTGATCTGGTGCACTAGTTTCAGACAATGAGACCAGTTTGAGTATGAACAAGGCTGTCTCCTGTGTAGCGCAGTAGAGCCGAGCCAAGTATGGAACCAGCAGAGGTGGTGCATGCGGCCGACTTGCATTTTTATGACTGGCAGGCACAGGTCAGTGACTAGACAGAGGCACACTGGGGATAGTCTGTTTTGCAGGCATTTGTTTATGTTTGTCACCTGGCAGACCACATGGAGTAGTAGTGGGTGCTGGCTTGGCAATGTTCAGCGAGTCCTGCTAGTCATCAACTGGCCAACATCTGTGAATTAGCAAATGTGCAGTAGAGGTTGGCAGCACAGGTGGGCATTGGCTACAGTCGGCCAGCATTATGTATCGTCAGCATGTAGGTGGGGGTGCTGTCAGCTGTAGCATGGTCATCATTTGTATGCTCTCTGACAGTTTTAATAGCAACAAAGTCCACAGGGCATGATCTAGGAGTAGGCTCATATCAATTTGCAGGTGAAGATTGCACTACAGTGTGTAAAGAGTAGTGTGACAGAGTTGAAGTTGTTGCTCTGTCGAGTGGGATAGGCATTGAAGCAGAATTGCCTTGATAGTTCTGCACTTGTTTGTTTGTGTGTGCACAAAGCAGAAAGTCGGTAATGAGATTGGCATTATCACTGATGTGGTTGGTTAATACTACAAATTTGTCATTGTCCTCAATGATACCTGTGGACTGCATTATGCACTCCCTAAACATGAATCACAGGATAAGTGAGTCAATGTACAATGGAGGGAATTTCAGCTGAGCATGTGTGGAATGGTAAGGAGCATGGTTATGTGAGGTTGGCACCATCATGAGATGAGCATTGCGTGGCATGGTAGATGCAGCAGGAGCAGAGACCTTGTGGAGTGGCACATGGTAAAGTGGTGAAGAAAAACAAGGCATGATAGGCATGGTAGGCACAGAACTGCCAGGATGGAGCACATCATGATGAGATGAAGGTACATGTGATGCATTGGACATGAGCCAAGCTTGAAGGTGGGCAATTCCGGTAGTATGTGACACTTAATGCTGGTCCATGGGAGCTGCCAGATGGTTTAACCCTTTGTTGCCTGACGGTACTTAAAAGTACCAGTAAGTTTTGACTCTCATTATTTTCTTGTGGTGCAGTTTCGTGATCTGGGAGCCTGTTGGTACGTAACAGTAACTCTGCTCTACTGTTTCATAGATGTTATTGTGCAATACATAGACCTCTCTGGCGGTCCGAGCAAGAAATTGTTGTTCGCGCACTGCTGTGAAAACAGAAGATTGTATGTGCTTGTTTCCATGCTGTTGCCTGATTTTGTGCGCAATTTATTGAAACTTCCGTTGAGTTTTCCATTGTAAGCACTTAGCTTCTTTGTTTTTTTATAATAGTTTGAAGCATTACGTTACAAGTGAACGAGATAAAGTGGAAAATATAAGGCGGACTTATTCGTACCGTCAGGTTGTGCAGACACTGGACTCGCATTCGGGAGGACGACGGTTCAATCCCGCATCCGGCCGTCCTGATTTAGGTTTTCCGCGATTTCCCTAAGTCACTCCAGGCAAATGCCAGGCTGGTTCCTCTGAAAGGGCATGGCCGACTTCCTTCCCCATCCTTCCCTAATCCGATGAGACCGATGACCACGCTGTCTGGTCTCCTTCCCCAAACCAACCAACCCACCATCAGGTTGTGCGAACACTTTATTGTAGCAACAATGCGTTACCTCTCACTAGTTTTTCTGTCCACTTTTTCTCACACAGAAATCGGTAAATACATTTGCCTGTGGAACAATTAGAACAAACAGGAAAGGTTTGCCAGGGAATTTACTTAAAGAAAAATGTCTAAATCAAATCACAGAGAGTCATCTTTAGACCTAACAGTATTTCAATGGAAGGAAAATAAAGTAGTGTATTTTGCGTCAAACTTCCATGGCACTGAACAGAGCGTAGTGACAAGAAAACAGAAAGATGGAACTAGTATGACTATACCATGTCCAGTTACAGTATGTGATTACAATAAAAACATGGGTGGTGTGGATCATGCAGACAGATTACGTTCAACTTGTGGTCTTGACAGGCGATCAAAGAAATGGTGGCACCGTCTCTTCTGCGGAGCAATACAAATTGCTTTTGTCAATGCTTACGTCATTTTCAGTGATCTACATGGGGCACTGCCACTGCTGGAATTCAGGTGTGCTGTGGTACTGGGGCTAATGAATGAATATGAAGTGCCAAATCTCAGAAAGAGAAACTCTGGTAAAGATGAAATAACTCTCCCAAAGAGAAGGAAGGATAACTTTTCTGTTCCGAAGGATGTACGTCTTGGAAACCGAGGAAACCATTTTGTAGTGTTCCGTTGTAAAAGAGGACGATGCGAAATGTGTGCGAAAAATAAAATTCAGCCGAGACCACATTCACAATGTAGTATATGTAAAGTGTATTTGTGCTGCAATGAGAAAAAGAACTGTTTCATACAGTTTCATGAGGTATCACTAAATATGTGATATGTATATACTGTCAAAAATGTATAGCTAAGTTACTATGTATTGTGAAGTTGCTCTAGAATAAATTTATGCGAAATTAAAAAAAAAAATTCAGAAATATCATATTTCTGTTAACTAATTTTCTAATGTAAACATATTTAATATTTATGTGGAATAAAGTACAAGTTACAAAAATAAGAGCATTTTTCTGTGCATGTTGTGATTCTGTCCGTGGAGTCTCACGGTACTTCTGAGTACCAGGAGAGAAAAGAGTTGTGAAAAATAAAATAAAATTTTACAAAAAATCCTACCGTCATTTCAGGCCACAATAGTATAAATTCTGCTAAGAAAATGTTAAAAAGTAAATTTTTTCTTATGTCAGGAAACAAAGGGTTAAGCATACCATGAATACTCACAAGTTAATGAATCTGGTAAGGCAGTTGTGTTGAATCCAGACGTTACACACACATGGAGGAGTTGCAGAGTGTGCATGTTGTGCATTGTTGTGTTGGTGTCAAGCAAACATGGGGCATTTGGCGGAGATGTGACATCACTCAGGTGATATGGCCATGGTTGCAACACGGATGATGTCTGTGGATGCTGCATGATCACATAGTCCATATTGAGTAGTATGCTTTTATATTCAACAAGATCACTTAAACCCTTGTCTTTTTGACTGGGAGACAGTAAATAGTTTGAGGATCATTTAGCAGGAACGTTTGTTGACCAACTATCATGGCACTGTGGTGGATGTCCGTATAGTTTTGCAAAACACTGGGAATGTTAATGCACGTAGGTTCACTGGTACTAAAGGAGTGTCCATGGGAATAAATGTCTTTATTTCCTGTGTGGGAGCTCAGAGCACTATGTGTGGTGATGAATGATGGAGTAGGAAGCCATTGTCGGCCCAGATTCACATTCATTGTCATAACAGAATTGCTAAGCAAATAATCACCCAGCATTATTGTAGTGCGGTCACTGGTAAGGTCACACTGAGAATCTGACGCACATTGTTGACCAGTTTGGTGTAAAGTGGCATGAGTCTGGTGTGGTAGATGTGGGAATAATGGAAACATTGTTGTTGATTCACTGTACACTAACAAATTGGACACTTTGCCCAGGTTTTGATGAAATTTTACCAGACTGAAGTACAGAAAGTTCATTGAATTCACAGGCACTGATGAAGAGGAGAGATTGACATCCCTTAAAGAAGGAAACAGTTGCGCTGGAGGTAGCTGCGGTATTGTAGGACAGTGGACTGTATGGGAGATTTTACATTTTAAATGCAACACGTTTGAAATTTTGGGGTCACCACTGTAGGAATATGGTACTTGGATAGCAGTTACATACACTCCTGGAAATGGAAAAAAGAACACATTGACACCGGTGTGTCAGACCCACCATACTTGCTCCGGACACTGCGAGAGGGCTGTACAAGCAATGATCACACGCACGGCACAGCGGACACACCAGGAACCGCGGTGTTGGCCGTCGAATGGCGCTAGCTGCACAGCATTTGTGCACCGCCGCCATCAGTGTCAGCCAGTTTGCCGTGGCATACGGAGCTCCATCGCAGTCTTTAACACTGGTAGCATGCCGCGACAGCGTGGACGTGAACCGTATGTGCAGTTGACGTACTTTGAGCGAGGGCGTATAGTGGGCATGCGGGAGGCCGGGTGGACGTACCGCCGAATTGCTCAACACGTGGGGCGTGAGGTCTCCACAGTACATCCATGTTGTCGCCAGTGGTCGGCGGACGGTGCACGTGCCCGTCGACCTGGGACCGGACCACAGCGACGCACGGATGCACGCCAAGACCGTAGGATCCTACGCAGTGCCATAGGGGACCGCACCGCCACTTCCCAGCAAATTAGGGACACTGTTGCTCCTGGGGTATCGGCGAGGACCATTCGCAACTGTCTCCATGAAGCTGGGCTACGGTCCCGCACACCGTTAGGCCGTCTTCCGCTCACGCCCTAACATCGTGCAGCCCGCCTCCAGTGGTGTCACGACAGGCGTGAATGGAGGGACGAATGGAGACGTGTCGTCTTCAGCAATGAGAGTCACTTCTGCCTTGGTGCCAATGATGGTCATATGCGTGTTTGGCGCCGTGCAGGTGAGCGCCACAATCAGGACTGCATACGACCGAGGCACACAGGGCCAACACCCGGCATCATGGTGTGGGGAGCGATCTCCTACACTGGCCGTACACCACTGGTGATCGTCGAGGGGACACTGAATAGTGCACGGTACATCCAAACCATCATCGAACCCATCGTTCTACCATTCCTAGACCGGCAAGGGAACTTGCTGTTCCAATAGGACAATGCACGTCCGCATGTATCCCGTGCCACCCAACATGCTCTAGAAGGTGTAAGTCTCCTACCCTGGCCAGCAAGATCTCCGGATCTGTCCCCCATTGAGCATGTTTGGGACTGGATGAAGCGTCGTCTCACGCGGTCTGCACGTCCAGCACGAACGCTGGTCCAACTGAGGCGCCAGGTGGAAATGGCATGGCAGGCCATTCCACAGGACTACATCCAGCATCTCTACGATCATCTCCATGGGAGAATAGCAGCCTGCATTGCTGCGAAAGGTGGATATACACTGTACTAGTGCCGACATTGTGCATGCTCTGTTGCCTGTGTCTATGTGCCTGTGGATCTGTCAGTGTGATCATGTGATGTATCTGACCCCAGGAATGTGTCAATAAAGTTTCCCCTTCCTGGGACAATGAATTCACGGTGTTCTTATTTCAATTTCCAGGAGTGTATAATAACAACTAACAGGTCGTACGATTCCATACAAATATATTCTATTGTCCTACAAGGTACAAAACATGTCATCACAAACATCGATCGGAGTGAACTAACTGCAGATCCAGAGAGATTAGCTGAGCTACCTCAGGGTGGCAATGTTGTTCTGGGCAACTCTACAGTGTTATTTCCTCACATCAGAAATTTGTGTGGAATATCTCAGAAATTAGGGGTAGCAGACTAATAAGATCTTCTCTCTCTGCTGATGGGGACATGGGCATGATAACTCTAGGAAGTAAAATTTGAAATAAAGTGACCAACTGAACTCTAGGAAGTAAAATTTGAGATAAAATGACCAACTGGAGAGTGATGACATGCTTTACATAATTTTTTTATTTAACTATCTTGATCACAAAGTTTTTTGAACAAGATTATAGATTCTGGCTGGCAATAGTAATCTTCAGAATGTAAAATAAAAGTAAAAGTGAAAGCATTACTGTTTACTACATTACGAGGTAAGAAAAGGAAGAAAGAAAGAAATTATAATATGAACACGGCCATTTTAGAAACAGGGTACTCCATAAATGCGAATTTTTCAGGATACATAAAAGACCATTTTTAAAAGAAGAGTTCAACACACATCAAAAGCTGCTTCGTTTTTTTAAAGAGTATAGTTAAGTGAGTAATTTAACATACAGTATAATGTCCAGCCCAAGTAGACCCAGCCAAAACAGTGATCAAACTGATTGGAGTTACATTTTTTCTAAAATTAACTCAAATACCTATGTGTTATTGTGATAAACGTAATAATAATTTTACTTTCAAAAGCTATGAAACATATTTAAACTAATTAAACAGCAAACTTACACAAATGTATGACATTAGTAATATATTGACTTTAACATTAACATGAATTTTAGGTATCTAATTTTTTAAAAATTTTGCAACAAAAATAATCTTATAATGTTATGACTTGGCAAAGCAAACGCAAGGGTGAAAACAATAACTTCAGATTATCAATGATTGTCCAAAATTTCAAGCTAAAATTGCAGATAATCTTCAGGAATATACTTCAAGATCTTCTTCACGCCACCATGTTCAGCTTCAGTGATTGACATCCGTCTGTTGTATGCCGTTGGTGGTGGTAAACACACATTTTACTTCCCAGGAAACTGCAGGAGAAATATAAGTTCCACTGCTGTGATGAAAGGTGATGCAACTACTGCCTCTGGTGCCGCTATGAGTGCGTGAAATGAACTGTCTTAATTTTGATATCTGGAATGCAGTACACTTGTCTCTTGAAATATTTTCACATTCCAGTGAATTTATTACCTTCTTGTATATATTAGGTTACCAGTCCTTGAAGTTAATTACATCTTCAATTCCTACCATAGTAACCATGAACTTCCCAGGGAGTCATGACTTTAGTATCACATCACATACTTCTTTTGCATGATAAATTTGATCATGCTTTGCCAAAATCCTCTTCACAACACAAAAATCACAGTTATTGGGGAGAAAAGAAGAGCCTTTAAAAACCTTACTATGGTGTGATTTCTGTTTTGACTGCTACAGCTATCACTGAAGAGGTGCTATTTGTCCACATCCTTTGGAATGCACTTATCTATCCCAGTGTTTTATCATCGAGGAAAAAATGACCTTTTCTTAATTTTGCATAATGAATTTCAAAAACATTAAGGGTTAATTGTCAAAGATAAAACAACTCCTGTACCAGAATATTAGGCACTGAAATATTCTGCATGTAGTGAAATATTATAACAGCTAGATCCTCCCTTTCTTTGCACAGATTCGTTGAAGCTTGAAGATTATTGTAAAATTGTTTAGCTCTTCTTTTGTTGATTATTGATACCGCGTCAGCATCCTTCTTTGCCTTCTCATTAAGGAATGGGGACCTCAATTGCTATTCCAGAACTTCACATGTACAGCAGGCATCTACCTGAGACCTCTCAAAACTGAGCTGGAAATTGTCTTTAAAGTATTTAACATAGTACTGATAACCAAGACCATGTATGTTCTGTTCTGCCTAAAAGACAACCAACTCTTCAACAGTGACCAACCTTATTACTAGAATAAACAGATCACACAGCCCTGCCAAAAGAATCAACAGTATTGCCACGTTAATATTAGAAACACCAGATCCCTAGGAGTTACATTGTTTCTAAAACTAACACAAACTTACCACACAAAAGAAATACACAGATAGATGGAAATTATGTCATCCCTATACAAAACATTGCATCTACCCTTAAAGAAGATCTGGACATAAATAACTCATGTTGCATAAAATGTGGGGTTATCTTGTTTCTAAAATGACCAATTCATATAAACACAACATATGTCTCATTCTACTGCACTGCAGCAAGTCAAACAGTAAAAATAATACAAGTAAAAGTTGCCATGCATGCTTCAATCAGTATTTACAGGATGTCAATGCAATCCTAGAGGTCACTGATGGATGCATAACACACAGATAATTGTACAATGTAATTAAAGAGATTCATGGTTTTAAAAATTCTCAGTTATGTGGATTTAAGCATAAAACTTATATATTGAACTGTATAAAAGTGATTACTTTTATGACAGTTTATATCTGCTCAGAATTTAGCAAATAGTTCAAAAAATAAAATTTGATTACAGGAAGCATGTTAAAACTGACTTCATTGTGATTACTTTAAAATTAATATTTACGGAGGAAGCAGACAGAACAAACTTTGAGGACATGTACATTATTCTGTTTTTCATATTCCAATTTATTTTGTGGTTAGAAAAAATAGGTAATAAAAATGAAAGATGGAAATCAAATCAGATGTGATGTGATAGAAAAAAGTAAATTACAGCAAAATTTCAAAAAATAAATGAAACAGCATAATTTATAATGGGAAGATAGTGAAGTGTACTGTTCGCTACTAGATGGTGGAGGCTACTCACAGTCCATGTTGGTTTATCTGGGCTACAGTTAAAGTTTTATTATTCAATGTAGCTGACATTCTTGTAGGGAGCAGCACACAGCCCTGTGTGCTGTACATCTATACAGAGCTGTAGATGATAGTGGCTTTTTACTTCCATTGTGGATTCTGAAGATGGCTATTGCATGGCCAAAATCAGTAATCTTGTTCAAAAAAATATCAAGATGGTTAAATAAAAAAATTATTTAAACCCTAGGAAGGATCCAATGCACCATGACCTATTTGCCTTCCTAACATTCAAATATTTTTAAAGTCCAAATTTCCTTTGCAGAGCTATTTAGATATTTTACTAATTAATGCCACCAGCTTCTCAAACATCCTTTTGTATGTTACCCATGTAACAGTTAACTTGTCCTTCCTTGATATCACTGATAGTTGGATTAAAAGTACAGAGAAAATGGTTGTAAAATATCACAATACTTCCAAGCAGAGAGATGGACATACATTGCTGTATATCAAAATTGATACCTACTGTACTATTATTTCACATTAAACCCTTTTACAACTTTGCAGGCATTTCTTAACTTGCATAACCTACACTTACATGTTGGGAGCCTATATGTTGCTGCTTCTAATATGTATGTTTTCTTTGTGACAGGCAGTACGATATTGTTGGCATACAAGTAATTCGTGTGACTCAAATTGTGAACAACAGCTTCAAAGCAATGATCAGAAGTTATAGCTCTCACAATTTATCAAGAGATGCCATCATGTTAGTCAATCCAACTCCAGTTTCTGCTCTTAGTGACTGGCCATTTCAAATAATGGAGAAGGGATTCATGGTTAACAAAGTAAGTTTTAAATTGTCGTAACACATTGTATTTCTGTTACATTGGAGAATTTCTGGTTCCGCATCATGAAAATTCAAATGAAGGTACTGTTAATTTTATATTTATTGTTAAGATGCCTCTACAAACAATTCAGTATTATGTTAAATGACGGAACATCTGATTGGAATGTCAGAAATTTTATGAAAATCATAGATTGCTACTCATCATAAAGATAACATGTTGAGTTGTAGACAGGCACAACAGAACAACTGTTACAGATTTATCTGAAGAAGGCTTTGCTGAAAGCTCAACGTGTAACAATATTTTTGTTATGCCTGTCTGCAGCTCAGTGTGCTATCAATATTAAGTTGATTACATAGGAAAGTTCTGGTGGAATGTAAATGCTTTAGGAGGAAAGCAGACCACTCACAGTAAAGCAGAAGCTTTGAGTCATTGACAGGCCTGTCAGTGACTCAGCCCTTCTGCTTTTCAGTGAGTTGTCCCCTTCACTCCCAAACTATTATCAATATTCAGTTATTTTCAGTATTCATTAATAGATTCATTACATAATACACTCCTGGAAATGGAAAAAAGAACACATTGACACCGGTGTGTCAGACCCACCATACTTGCTCCGGACACTGCGAGAGGGCTGTACAAGCAATGATCACACGCACGGCACAGCGGACACACCAGGAACCGTGGTGTTGGCCATCGAATGGCGCTAGCTGCGCAGCATTTGTGCACCGCCGCCGTCAGTGTCAGCCAGTTTGCCATGGCATACGGAGCTCCATCGCAATCTTTAACACTGGTAGCATGCCGTGACAGCGTGGACGTGAACCGTATGTGCAGTTGACGGACTTTGAGCGAGGGCGTATAGTGGGCATGCGGGAGGCCGGGTGCACGTACCGCCGAATTGCTCAACACGTGGGGCGTGAGGTCTCCACAGTACATCCATGTTGTCGCCAGTGGTCGGCGGACGGTGCACGTGCCCGTCGACCTGGGACCGGACCGCAGCGACGCACGGATGCACGCCAAGACCGTAGGATCCTACGCAGTGCCATAGGGGACCGCACCGCCACTTCTCAGCAAATTAGGGACACTGTTGCTCCTGGGGTATCGGCGAGGACCATTCACAACCATCTCCATGAAGCTGGGCTACGGTCCCGCACACCGTTAGGCCGTCTTCCGCTCACACCCCAACATCGTGCAGCCTGCCTCCAGTGGTGTCGCGACAGGCGTGAATGGAGGGACGAATGGAGACGTGTCGTCTTCAGCGATGAGAGTCGCTTCTGCCTTGGTGCCAATGATGGTCGTACGCATGTTTGGCGCCGTGCAGGTGAGCGCCACAATCAGGACTGCATACGACCGAGGCACACAGGGCCAACACCCGGCGTCATGGTGTGGGGAGCGATCTCCTACACTGGCCGTACACCACTGGTGATCATCGAGGGGACACTGAATAGTGCATGGTACATCCAAACCGTCATCGAACCCATCGTTCTACCATTCCTAGACCGGCAAGGGAACTTGCTGTTCCAACAGGACAATGCACGTCCACATGTATCCCGTGCCACCCAACGTGCTCTAGAAGGTGTAAGTCAACTACCCTGGCTAGCAAGATCTCCGGATCTGTCCCCCATTGAGCATGTTTGGGACTGGATGAAGCGTCGTCTCACGCGGTCTGCACGTCCAGCACGAACGCTGGTCCAACTGAGGCGCCAGGTGGAAATGGCATGGCAAGCCGTTCCACAGGACTACATCCAGCATCTCTACGATCGTCTCCATGGGAGAATAGCAGCCTGCATTGCTGCGAAAGGTGGATATACACTGTACTAGTGCCGACATTGTGCATGCTCTGTTGCCTGTGTCTATGTGCCTGTGGTTCTGTCAGTGTGATCATGTGATGTATCTGACCCCAGGAATGTGTCAATAAAGTTTCCCCTTCCTGGGACAATGAATTCACGGTGTTCTTATTTCAATTTCCAGGAGTGTATTTTAAAGTTCAAGTCATTCATAATGAAGTCCTCAGAATATCAAGAAGAAGTATAATTAAATTACGTGCACCAAGAGAAACACAATAAATAGAAAAGACAAATAATAATAATAATAATAATAATAATAATAACAATAATCATTGAGAAAGAAAAAATTAAATTAATATTTCCAGATACTGTGGTAATAGCTCTGGACTCAAAAAGGGAAGTTTGGAAAAAGAATTATGGAGAGACAGAGAGAGAGAGAGAGAGAGGGAGGGAAAGGGAGGGAGAGAGAGAGTTGGCTAAGTTGATCCCTGACAGTTGTAGTGGGTTGCACATGGCATCTCAGCAGGCCTACCTCAATCAATAATGAAACTCGATTCTGTAAAAGTCTTTATGGCAATGCCCCAGTGTTGTCACAGTTCTGTAGATGGTTACTACTTTTGCCTGCAGCTGTTATCATTCCGCAGCTGAAAGCTGGCAACAGCACTGTGAACTGTTGGGGATCTTTCTCTGCCATCTGAATTATAGTCTTAAAAACAAATGTTTGGATAAGTACAGGAACAAAAATTTGAGTAGTGCAGGAAATGATCAGCACCAAAACTTGAGCCTGATTGAAGTGATAGTATTCTCAAAGAGAATTTGGTGGACAAGGAGCCAATTCTTAGATTAAACATGAGGCTGCAAACTGTACTAGACGGTGCACCTGTGTTAAGTTCAATGTTACTCGTACCTTACGATATTGACAGTTTTAGTAATGTAATGGCTAGCACACCTGCCTCATAAGCAAAAAGACCCTGATAAAGTCCCAACCATGGCACAAATTTGTGGGACTCATACCAGACAGGATTAACAGGTGATATTAAATGTATAAGAGAAGGGCAGTGTGTATAACAATCAGTGGTGGGTGAGATGAGAGATTAGTCTCCCTCATGAGCTGCAAGATGTAACCATCTCCTTTATGACACTTCGTGGCCCAACAAATTCCTTCTAATGGCCATCATCTACAGATTGTGAGGATTAGATTATAATAATTACAGCACACACAGAAGCATTCAAACAATCATTCTTCCTACACCCCATGTGTGAATAGAACAGGAAGAAACCCCCATAACTGTTGCAATTGAATGTACCCTCTGCCATGCACCTCATGATGGTTTGCAGGGTTTGGATACAGATTCAGAAATCAAAACCTAACTATAACGTTAGAAGCTTCTTAGTGGAATGATACTACAGTCAAACTAAAAAGTGTACTGTGCTGTGTTGCAGCTGATTTTTACCTCCTAAAACTGAGTGTTCATTGTTTCTTGTCCAGAGTCATTACTATTTCTTGCATGTTGGACAAACTATAAGAACCATAGCACATGGATGTTACTGAAAACCATTGTTACCCCTGACTCAAGTACCCTACTGAATCAGCCGCCACCAAATGCAACCTAATCCATCAGCATCAAATTAAATATAGGCATCATGGTGCATGCACTGAATTTGTGGGGCAGTGTGATAAGGTAGAGTCAGATTATTTATTAAATAAAGACAGAGGTTTTAGTTTTAGTAAATCATGGAGTATAGCCATGTATGGAAGTGAAACATGGATGATAAATAGTTTAGACAAGAAGAGAATAGAAGCTTTCAAAATGTGTTGCTACAGAAGAATGCTGAAGATTAGATGGGTAGATCACATAACTGATGAGGAGGTATTGAACAGAATTGGAGAGAACAGAAATATGTGGCAGAACTTGACTAGAAGAAGGGATCGGTTGGAAGGGCATATTCTGAGGCATCAAGGGATCACCTATTTAGTATTGGAGGGCAGCGTGGAGAGTAAAAATTTTAGAGGGAGACCAAGAGATGAATACACTAAACAGATTCAGAAGGATGTAGGTTGAAATAGGTACTGGGATATGAAGAACCTTGCACAGGATAGAGTAGCATGGAGATCTGCATCAAACTAGTCTCTGGACTGAAGACCACAACAACAACAAGAGGAATTGACATTCAGTGCATTTAATCTCATTAGAAGTCATAGCACTCCACAAGGAACATCTAAGGGGCATATTTCTAAATAACATTCTGACTGGGAAATAATCACTGTTCTAAAGCATGGTGCATCTGGTTAACACTGTAGTTGGTGGCCAAACTTAAATCTATAATGAACATGAAGTTGATAGCAGGGGAAGGAGTTGAAATATCGTGAGAAAAATGGCAACATTAAATGAGCCGAAAACTTGAAAATCTGGAGATTAAAATTTGACATCTTTCCCTAAGCTGATTTTTAAAGCATGTAAAAGCACCTGCCATTGAAAGAAGTTTTCGGTATTGGACTTATAAAGATAATGAGCTTAATTTAATAAGTGCCTGCACTGTTGCTTCAATTATGAAGTGATAAGCTGTGCTACTGTCTGTACCATCTGGCTATAGAAGATGTCCTTGTCATCTCTCAGAAGGTATCCCATTTTACTTATGGTTGACACACTGACAGTGACTGTGACACAGTTTTTCCACCAAAGATTAGCTCAGTTTTGTAGCAAAAGATGTCAGTGGTACATAAATCCATCAGTGGTTGTCAGCACTATGTTAGGAAGTGTTTCTCTTTTTAAAAAATTACATATTAATACATTGGAATGTTGAAAATCAAATGAACAGCTATAAAGGATTGATGTAGCTGACACCAGCACAGAGTCATTACAGATGACAGATGTATTTGCTATTGTTGATCAAGTGGCAACAAATTGTTGAATGGTCATGATGTAGCTTATGAAATAACATATTACAGGGTGTATACAACCCGGGACAACCGGGAGATCCGGGAAACACACGGGAATTTTTTCATCCAGGAGAAAACCGGGAAAAACCCAGGAATTTTTTAGAATTCCGGGAATTTTTCATTGTTTTAGTTTTCAGTTAAATTTTTGTAACTTTGACTGGTAAGAATCAATACTCTAACAAAGAATATTACTGCATCTCACTACTGCAGATTAATACTGCAGCAATAAAAAACGAACGAGAGAAAAAAAGAAAATAAAACTTTTAAGTTGCAAAGGAAATGCACCATATACAACAACAAAAGACATTGCTCATACAAGTGTTTGCCAACAGCAAAATGCGTCAAAGGCTTAATGAAGACTATTCATGACAACAAATTGCCTCCGATGAGCATGACGTCACAATTGTTTACATTAGATTCATTTGAGCGGTTGCAAGCGAGATTATGAGCATGTACACTTGAGTCGCATTTCAGTAGTACCCTCTCCTGCTACTGACTACAGAAGTGTGGCAGTTAGCAGTATAAGCAATAACAGCAAGCAGCCAGATGCTATCCGGAAAAATTTTACTGGTGCGCCTAAGCTGCCAGATTCACGTATGCGCAACAGGCCCGGAACTAGGGGGCGGGGGCAAACAGGGGTATCTGCCCCAGGCGACAGTTTCAGTGGGGGGAGGGGAGAGGGGCGCCAAATTCATATTATTGAGGAAATGGACCTTGTTTCACAAAGCGCCTAGCATCCAGCGCTCGTTGATATATCGATTACTCATATGATTTTGAACGCATCCCTGTTGGTTTTTGAACAAATTATAAGTTCATTTCTGAAATAATCGCAAGTTGATTTTTGAATGCATGCATAGTGTACGTGATGGCTCTCCCAGGGGAATCCCCTTCGCATCTAGAAATAAACTATCCTGCAGACCAAAGGGGTTGGGTCTATACGAGCTGAGCGGAATAAAGCCAAACGGGTGAATGCCAATCGCCGTTTATGTGGTTCATTGGGTTTGCAAATGATCAGCATTGTTATAACTACTAGTGAATTTCATAGATTCAGACTACCAGAGTGGAAATAAATGAATAAAAGGAATAACAGGCAACAAATATTGCATATTTTCTCCTCCGTGTATCCAAGAAAATGAAATTTTGACATAAAATGTTTGGCCAGACCGCCACACTACTAAGGGCCACTTATACAGTCCCCGGCTAGCAGCCGCTACAGTTCTATTCTGGGAGTAGTGCAGAAAACGTGCTGTACGAACACATAATAACGCCTAACCGAAGAATAAATGCGGGTTAACTAAACCGGTGATTGTGGCATGGAGGTGAAGTTAACCAGAGAATAAGTTTTGACACTGGCAGGAATAGTTACAGAATTAGTGATGACAAGATTGTTTGTTAGAACAAGGAAGGAGAAGAAGTGGGGACTCACACAAATTACGGAAGAATATGACGATTCCAAATTTATATAAAAATTTCATACTACTACTTTTCGATCTAATGCTTCAGAAGCTAGAGAGTATGAATGAAATGTGAAACTATTTCCTAACATAAAACTTTTTGCTTGTAGTTGGTGTAATAGGCATTTGATATTGGTTCTTCGTGAATTATAGTCTGTCTGGTCTTGGCTTCCATTTGTATTAACAGCTTTTTTAGTATTAGACAACATCATTTTGTTTTTTGAAGTGGCAAAGCATTTGATGAACTTTGGTGAGATAATAGATCCTTTCACAAAAAGGAAAGGACACCATGTAAAGCTGCAGCAAAGTTAGAGAGAAATTAAGGACTGAAGAATTGTGTACTGTCTTGCTTGTCACTTCTCTTTACTCATTTTATATATCCTATATTTAATTTTATGTCACACAAAACAGAAAGTTATTAGCTAATAGGCTGTAAAGACTGCAAATTTTCTGAAGAGTACTTGTTCTGCCGGCTACAAATAATCCCATCCAGTATTAATAGCGAGATTTTTTTAAAGAGGGGCAGGATGTCAAACCGGCCAACTGGGAGCAGGAGAGGCAGCACAGGTCATTTTAATTTCCACTGTCCTGAATTTAGTTTGATGGCTCCCATTACAAAATATTACATGTTTGAATTCCACAGAGCGAAATTCAGAGACGTGCGGCAGAAGAATGCTGTGTGAAGAGGCATGGCATTGCACTTTGGCACGCTTAAGTCCAAATAACATGTCTTACTTTCCCTCGAGCATATATGTTTTGTGTATCAGACTCTTCAGAAAGATGTGTGCTACAAAATGAACATATTTTATAAAAGTCAATTTTTTAAAATATGCAGTGTGCATGTTGCTGCACATCAGACATCTTTCCAAAACGTGTTTTTTCCCCCTGAGTTTCGTTTTCTAAAGTGCCTGGAAATTCTACACCAGTGTATAAAACCACAACCACTGAAAGGATTGATAAGTTTTACAGTTCCGAGGAAAATTGTACTGCTACTTAACATGGAAAAAGTGTGCTTTCATCCGGGAGAAATTCTATTTTTAACTGGGAAATCCAGGAAAAATCCAGGAATTTTTTTTCTGTCATCCACGTATACATCCTATATTAGAGGTTTAACTTTCATAAAGAGTGTATTCTGTACAGTTTTGCTTTAAACATGAATACAAATATTCCTTGATTAATAATACAAGATAGATGGCTGTGCCTTCTTTTAAAAAAATGAATAGTGTGATAAGATTAAAAGCTGATACGTCATTTCATCCTAGAGCAACTGTCTGGGCTGAAATATCTGCAGTTACTTCTAAAGAAGAAATTCACAACACTACTCTTAACTCTACTGTTATGGACACCAGTCAATGGAAAAACCTTCAGAAATAAAACCATAATGATTACAAATGTCTTTCTTTCATAGATGCATACTTAATGATTTAATATTTAAATTCTGTTGTTTTGTGAAATGTAGTTCATAATGAATCCCCTTTTTTTGTCAGTTTAATTTTGACCTTGCCATTTTTGTTGGAATTTTTTCCGAAGTTTAATCTTCTTTTTTCTTATCAAACTATTCTCCTTTTAAATTCCAGCCACACGCAGATGAAACACAGTTCCATGATAGATAATATCTGTTCATGCTCCATTAAGTTTTGGGAATGCAGCCGCATAAATTCTGCTTCTTCTTCTAATATTTCGGCTGTATACCTTTCAGCCATCGTCAGAGAGAGCCATACGACTGACGCACGCTCCAGTGCTCACTCCATCCTTTTAAACTAGCGGACCGTGCCACTGCGCATGCGGCCGCAGATAAACAAGGCGCCAGTGATGTTGATCGGTGGCAAAGATGTAACATATGCATGAGTTACGTCTGTGGCTGCGCATTCGATCCATACTGGGAGGTCGATGTATTACTGGGAGCTGAACTGTAGCGACGTCTTTGTAAGTTCAATATTGAAAGTGCCGGATTCCATGATTTATCTAATGTGAAACCGCTGTCTCTATTAATTAAATTCTTCGCCAAGTGGATTTCAATGGCCTCTTTTACTGCGGAGTCCCAGAAAGATGAAACAGAAGTCAGAATTCTGACATTTTCATATACCATAGAGTGACCAGAATCAATACAATGCTCTGCCACAGCCAATTTACTGGGTTGTAAGAGCCGAGTGTACCTGCGATGTTCCGTACACCTCTCTTGGACTGTACGATTTGTTTGTCCGATATATGAAAGGCCACATTCACATAGTATCTTGTAAACTCCAGGCTTGCGGAGTAGTAAGTCATCTTTAACGGAACCCAGGAGTGCAGCCGTCTTCGCCCGTGGACGAAAAATCATTTTTACTTTATGTTTAGTGAGGATCCGTCCTATTTTGGATGAAAGGCTTCCCACATACGGCAGGACAGCCATGGATTTAAATGTTTCCTCGTCATCTTCTGCATTCCTTACATACACCTTAGGTTTTATTTGTAGTGCCTTACGTACCTGTTGTGGAGAATACCCGTTGTCCTCAAAAACTCTCTTCAGATGTAAAAGTTTGTCTTTTAAACTACTTTCATCAGATATGACATGTGCTCGGTGTACCAAAGTTCTTAGAACACTACTCGTCTGCGAAGGATGGTGACAGCTATTTGCATGTAAATATAAGCCCGTATGGGTCAGTTTCCGATATACTGCATGACCCAGAGTGCCATCCTCTTTGCGCCGAACCAAGACATCCAAAAATGGAAGACATCCCTCCTTTTCCACTTCCATTGTAAACTGAATTTGTCCATGGATGGAATTCAGATGGTTTAAGAAGTCCTGCAATTTGTCCTCGCCATGGGGCCACACTACAAAGGTGTCGTCAACATACCTCCAAAAAACTGTAGGCTTCAAACTAGCAGACTCCAGGGCCTTCTCCTCGAAGTCCTCCATAAATAAATTGGCCACCAAGGGTGACAAAGGACTACCCATGGCAACACCGTCAATCTGTTCAAAAAAGTTGTTATTAAATAAAAAGTATGTGGAGGTCATCACATGGTGAAACAAAGCTAAAATCTCCTTATCAAAACTTTTTCCAATGAGATCTAAAGATTCAGAGAGAGGTACCTTAGTAAATAGCGACACTACATCAAAGCTGACTAATAGATCAGAGGTGTTCAGTTTCAAAGATTGTAATTTGCCAATGAAATCTGCAGAGTTCCTTATATGATGATCACATTTTCCCACAAGCGGCCTCAATAGTGACGCCAGGTGCTTGGCACAATCGTAGTTGGGAGAACCAATATTGCTCACAATAGGACGTAGAGGAATGTCTTTCTTATGGATTTTTGGGAGTCCATAAAGCCTTGGAGGCACTGCACCACTTGGTTCAGTCGTACGGCTCTCTCTGAAGATGGCTGAAAGGTATACAGCCAAAATATTAGAAGAAGAAGCAGAATTTATGCGGCTGCTTTCCCGAAACTTAATGGAGCAGTCTTTGCGCCGCGAAAACCTGAAGATTCACATCAAGTACCTCTTCGGGGAGGAGATGGATCTTGTTTCTCAAGAACTTTATCGTCTCCACCTGAAGATGTCTGTGGAGTTACCCAGCAACTCTTGGAACTGGATAGAGGGTACAACATGGGCCAAATCAGACTGGGTTCGTGAGGTAGCGACATCAAGACAGACTGCAAAGTTCAGCCGACTTGAGCCATTTCCACAGAAAGAAAGTATCATTCGATGCTCCATCATTAATATGATGGGTAGAGATTTGGACGATGCTACGATGATGGTCTTAAGCAAAGGACTGAATTTTGCACCCGCGCCAAAGGGTTTGCCTATACCTGCATTCATCAGTGCCGTTGAAGAAGCTGTTCGACCATTCTCTACGGATTCTGCAGATGAAATAAGACACGAAACTTGTCGAGCTGTTATGAAGCCTCGCCCACAAAGAAGCAATATATCTGTGGCAGAGAGGACTGCACTACGTATGTTCCGCCAAGATACCGAAGCGGTGGTTCTCCCTGCTGATAAAGGTAATGCCACTGTTTTAATGTCACGTGACGACTACCATGATAAGATATACAGCTTACTGAATGATAATATGTACCGGAAGATCAGTAAGGACCCCACCAACAAGGTGGTAAGGAATACGGCGTCGCTTTTGAATGCCTCCCTATTTCCACCGGAAGTCATACGAAGACTGAAACCAAGTGGTGCAGTGCCTCCAAGGCTTTATGGACTCCCAAAGATCCATAACAAAGACATTCCTCTACGTCCTATTGTGAGCAATATTGGTTCTCCCAACCTCGATTGTGCCAAGCACCTGGCGTCACTATTGAGGCCGCTTGTGGGAAAATGTGATCATCATATAAGGAACTCTGCAGATTTCATTGGCAAATTACAATCTTTGAAACTGAACACCTCTGATCTATTAGTCAGCTTTGATGTAGTGTCGCTATTTACTAAGGTACTTCTCTCTGAATCTTTAGATCTCATTGGAAAAAGTTTTGATAAGGAGATTTTAGCTTTGTTTCACCATGCGATGACCTCCACATACTTTTTATTTAATAACGACTTTTTTGAACAGACTGACAGTGTTGCCATGGGTAGTCCTTTGTCACCCTTGGTGGCCAATTTATTTATGGAGGACTTCGAGGAGAAGGCCCTGGAGTCTGCTAGTTTGAAGCCTACAGTTTTTTGGAGGTATGTTGACGACACCTTTGTAGTGTGGCCCCATGGCGAGGACAAATTGCAGGACTTCTTAAACCATCTGAATTCCATCCATGGACAAATTCAGTTTACAATGGAAGTGGAAAAGGAGGGATGTCTTCCATTTTTGGATGTCTTGGTTCGGCGCAAAGAGGATGGCACTCTGGGTCATGCAGTATATCGGAAACTGACCCATACGGACTTATATTTACATGCAAATAGCTGTCACCATCCTTCGCAGACGAGTAGTGTTCTAAGAACTTTGGTACACCGAGCACATGTCATATCTGATGAAAGTAGTTTAAAAGACAAACTTTTACATCTGAAGAGAGTTTTTGAGGACAACGGGTATTCTCCACAACAGGTACGTAAGGCACTACAAATAAAACCTAAGGTGTATGTAAGGAATGCAGAAGATGACGAGGAAACATTTAAATCCATGGCTGTCCTGCCGTATGTGGGAAGCCTTTCATCCAAAATAGGACGGATCCTCACTAAACATAAAGTAAAAATGATTTTTCGTCCACGGGCGAAGACGGCTGCACTCCTGGGTTCCGTTAAAGATGACTTACTACTCCGCAAGCCTGGAGTTTACAAGATACCATGTGAATGTGGCCTTTCATATATTGGACAAATGAATCGTACGGTCCAAGAGAGGTGTACGGAACATCGCAGGTACACTCGGCTCTTACAACCCAGTAAATCGGCTGTGGCAGAGCATTGTATTGATTCTGGTCACTCTATGGTATATGAAAATGTCGGAATTCTGACTTCTGTTTCATCTTTCTGGGACTCCATAGTAAAAGAGGCCATTGAAATCCACTTGGTGAAGAATTTAATTAACAGAGACAGCGGTTTCACATTAGATAAATCATGGAATCCGGCACTTTCAATATTGAACTTACAAAGACGTCGCTACAGTTCAGCTCCCAGTAATACATCGATCTCCCAGTATGGATCGAACGCACAGCCACAGACGTAACTCATGCATATGTTACATCTTTGCCACCGATCAACATCACTGGCGCCTTGTTTATCTGTGGCCGCATGCGCAGTGGCGCGGTCCGCGAGTTTAAAGGGATGGAGCGAGCACTGGAGCGTCAGTCGTATGGCTCTCTCTGACGATGGCTGAAAGGTATACAGCCAAAATATTAGAAGAAGAAGCAGAATTTATGCGGCTGCATTCCCGAAACTTAATGGAGCAGTCTTTGCGCCGCGAAAACCTGAAGATTCACAATATCTGTTCATGTTCATCAGGGTCTGTAAGGATGTCATGCTTCCTAATCTCTTTGTCAGTTCTCCCAAAAACACAGTCTTGAGGAATAAATGACTGGCCTACTATTGGAAAATTGTGACTGGGACAGGAGCATTAGTCAGGAACCAATCTGAGACCATTCCTACAACACATAGTTCTTATTTTGAACAGCGCATCCATCTGGTACCAGTAGAAGAGTGTTAATACACTGGAATCAGTATCGTTCAGATGATGATATAAAACTGGTGCAATGACATTGCATTTCAGGAATAAATAAATACATCATCTTTAGTCATTGTTGCTCTTGAATGGCCTTGAAAAATTGTGGAACTGTGCACTGTGAACTGCTTGCTGTAATATACTGCTTGATCTAGGATATGAGGCAGAGACCTTTAGACTTAGCACTGTGAATTAGTTTCTCTGTGATGAGATGTTTCTCATTCCTGCATCGGTCTGTCTTCAATCTTTCTTCAAACTGAAAACATTTTGAGCATTTTTTTTTTTTGTGTTCCAAAAACAATATGAAATCTATTATTGAAAATATTTATATTAAAATGAACAGTTTCTGAAGAAACTTTCCTTCTCTTTTAGTTCTGTAGTATTTTCTTCAGATGTGGCTCACTACTTACATAAACACAGGCTGATGATCTCAACTTGGCAGTAGGTTGATGCAGAACATTTAAAAATTTTTATAAACATGATGACTGAATTCTGACTGGAAATGTAAATATTTGGCTTGTGTTTCTACCCCTGTTTTCTTTCAGAGAAGTTCCAGTGGCAAGAAATCTTGTAGCAACATCTGGAATTTGGTGTTTTCTTAAACCTAATATATTCCTGAGAGCTTTCCTACAGACTTGAACTTTGTGGTTTGATTTTCTCACATAATATTTGAAAGATAATGGGTGTGATCTTCTCTTGGGTGATATTTGGTAACTCAAGAAGTCTCTAAATATTTCAAGATAAAACCATGTTGTTTTAACTTGTCAGCAGATGAATAGAACTGTTTCTGGAATGTTCTTGTATCTTTCATTTCCAGACTTGTTACTGAAAATTCCTTTCAGAAGATAATGACACAAAGGAAGATTAGGTGGGTGGCCCACATGCAAAACATCTGTAAATGAAGGAAAATTAATTAATTTTTACTATATAAGTAACTTAAAATTACAATTCATGGACTGGGACTTTCATGCACCAGCATTTTGAATCAAAAATTTGAAGGCTGTGTAATACATAATCTATACATTTTTCCCCAAAAACTTTATATGGATGAAGTCATAATTAGCCTTGTAACGGAACGCACCAAGACATAAATCAGTATGCAGTGCCTGTCTGAATCAAGCAGTGCACACTCAAAGGGTATCCAGTCTTGCTTCTCACTGCTTTATTGATTTGACATGAACTGTTTGCGCGCCTGTAAGCCAACTTCAACCAAGTTAAAGAAATGCCATTTCTTCACAGGAAAAAGCTGCAGCTTCCTCATTTCTATTAAATAATAGTTATTTCCTGCTGATATCTCAATATAGACATGATCATATTGCTCTTTACCATGGAACAACAATTATCTCAATTTCTAACAAGAGAGGCCTCTTTACAACAAACTCTGCTACTTGTCATGCATCTAACAGCAATCTACGGTACAATAAAGTACACAACCAAAAATTTGTAGTAGTGGTTAGTCAAGTATGTTTTTAGTTTTCTTTTACATTATCTTTCTTCATGTATGCTGTTATCTTGCTGAAGGTGCTGAAGAACACCAGTGATCCATGCTTCATCTAGAACAATTTTTTAGCATTATCAAAAAATACCATCGACAATTGTTTCAAAGAAATGTATTTCATATAGTTTAGTGGCTGTTTGTATCTTATCAGTGTATGACTGTGCACATATAATGTAACTGAATGGAATCAAGTAGAAACAGCATAGTATCAAATTGTAGATGACCTAACATGTTGTTATGTTTGTGAAATTTCGATTGCCTATGGACATAAGGTATCACACACATTACCTCTTGTTTTACCAAGTGAATTTGTAATAGCTGTCACAAAGCACTGATTTTGCTGTCAAATCAATAATGCCAACCAAATGACAAGTGATTGGTGAATCTATGCCTCAAGTACAAAACAAAAAGGCAGTATGAGCTTCAGAATGAAGAACACAAGCAGTGGGAAGCACGACTGGATGCCCTTTGAGTGTGCGCTGCTTGATCCAGACAGGCACTGCATACTGATTTATGTCTTGGTGCATTCCATTACAAGGCTAATTATGACTTCATCCATATAAAGTTTTTGGGAAAAAATGTATAGATTATGTATTACACAGCCTTCAAATTTAAGAATGAAACATGATGAATATGCTGCACTGGACACAGTTCACAGGTTTCTTCACATTGTATTCGTGACAAACAATAAAGAACAAATTGATCAACTTTGTCAGTTCAAATACGGACACTAAATGAGAAACTGTCACTGCATTACAAACTTTATTCAGTTGACACAACTAATTAATTTGGTTGTTTAGAGCTGTCTTTGAACAAATGTCAATTGATGACTACAAAAAAGTTGTTTACAGCAGAGTTGTTAGAGCACACAAAACATTTGTTGACCAACATGGAAGACAGTGAAATGCACCAAATACTGATGACGTGTTGGTTGTTATAAGTAAATAAGATGGCGGCCAGTAAGAAACTGCGAGTGTGTTAGCCTGAAAATAGAAACGTAAAGTGTAAAAAAAGTGTAATATGCAAAAGATTCCATGTCTATTGTGATCCGAAATTTATTGTGTGTATTAGTGTCACTTAAGAAGCAAAAGAAAATGGTTCCTGTGCAGGAAGTGCGCAATGTTTCTCAGAATGAAAATACAGCCATTGGAAGTAAAAATATGGCATGTACTAAATGTGTAGCTGATATTGAACATCTAAAAGAATGTATCATAGATATGCAATCAGCAATTCATTCTTTAAAGAGTGATATAATAAAACTTCAAAAGGAAAATACTGAACTGCTAAGTTACCTGAAATTCCATGGGTCATCCAAAACAAAACCTATGAAAACTGTAAACAGTGAAAAATAAACATAGAATGAAGGGTTCAGAAGCCTAAATACGACGACAACAGACTCAAGTGTGTGTGTTACAGAGTGTTTGCATTTGGGAAGCAGCAGGGTGGTCTGCAATTCCGTGCCGCCTCATCAAACTGTGTGTGGAAGTAACAGTATGGGTAGTGCTGCTGCATTTCCTGCCAAAAGTGCGTTGCCAGAGGCGGTGGCTGAGGTTCGGTGGCCGCAGCCGGTTTGGTTTCAGGAGAGGGTGTTACCGAGGGCAGAGCCGGTGACAGCTGTTTGTATACTGTGTCCCGGAGTGAGCAGAGCAGTCGGTACAGTGCAGCCGTGGCCGCGTCTGGCCGCGGTATGAGAAGCCTGGACCTGAGACTTGCCAGGTAGGCAGTGGCTGGTGAAATAGAGCAGTGATGGCTTATGTAGTGTGTCAGCAATTATTATTCATTGCTTGACAGGTTCAGGAGACCTCTGAGCCAGAGCAAAGCAGATGTGGGGAGGTAGTTTATCTGTCCAGATGGCGAGGAGAGCTGTGTCAGAGAGTAGATGGTCACTGACCAGGTCCCATAGCCATCTCCAAAGTTGTGAAGGTCTGTCGTTGCCTAGTTGCTTGACGTGGAGCACTTGTCGTATTGCTGTCTCAGTTGAGCATGCAAGCCAACGTAAAACTGTCTTTTTGGCTAGAGTGTATCGGGTAGCTGAGTCCGGGGCGTCAAGCAGGTCAGCAATCATGTCCTCCTGGTCGTGCAGGTAGGTGATAAAGCATAGAAATCTGGTTGATTCATCGAGTTTGAAATGGCCGAACACTTCATCCACAATTTTGAACCAGGTTGTTGACCTGTTGGGATTGAATGGTGACAGCGTTGGTAAGCATTGTAGAATGTTCGGAAGAACAGCATGAGTTGAATTCGTCGGGGCACTGCCTGAAACGAGCTGTTGTTGCTGCAGTATTCCAGGAGAGTGTGTCTCCGGGGTAGGTGGCAATGATGGCTGTTCGGGTGGCAGCGTGAAGGTGACGCGTTGTGGTTGAGCGCGATCTGTCACGACGTGGAAGGCCAACTTGGGTGAGACACCATGATGTGCTGAGAATGGGAGCGGAAGCTCGACTGGAGCAGGCACGGGGGCGACAGGTGAGAAAAAGTTCAAAGTTTGATAATGCGTGCCAGTCCACGGAAAACTCGATGTGCGATCAGAGTTGTAGCCACCTGTGTTGCAGGGAGGTTGCGGAGGTGCGAGCTGTCCAGAAGCACAGAGAGGAAAATGATGTCGAACGTTGGGCGGAGTGTGTGAATGTTCACTGTTCATAGACACTTCACTCAAAACGGTGTGCGGATAATGTGAATGTCGTGGCGCAAAACAGTGAGGTGTAGCAGTAGGATGGAGATGGAGGTCAGGTACAGATAACAAGCCATTGTTCCTGTTGCAGGCTGAGGTATTGAAGCAGGAAGGCATGTGCTGATGCTAAACCAAGGCAGGTGCGGACATGGTCAGATGCTGAGGAGGTTGACCTGTGAACAAAGCAGTTCCGGCCACATGGCAGGAATCCGTGTGGTACGGCACGGATTGTGGTGTGGCAAACCATGTCCTGGCGGTGGTAGGTTATCCGATGAAGCATTTGCAGAAATTGGCATTGATCCCATACTGCATGAAGATCTGTAAGAGGTAACTGCACCGTTGGCATGGGAGGGCACATGTGGCGGGAACAAAGGTGTCTGATAGCCAGAGTCATGCACACTCCTAACCTCACCTACTTTTGCAGGCACGAAAACATCCAGTGAAATCGGTGTAATCGACTTGTGAGAGGCATCGTGTTGGAGTCCTGGCGGGTGTTCATTGCCCGCAACACGGTGCATGTCGATCACAAAATCTGGCATTAGGCATTGGGCCGAAGCCATTGTTCCAATGTTGTGTTTATGTAATATGCGTGAAAATAACCAACGCGGAGGCCGCAGACACAGTAAAACTGCAAAAACAGAAGACGTTACAACTCGGGGTCACCAGTGAGGTGGATGCTCGTGTGAGTTATGCCAAACAACACCTTATAATCAGGAGTTCATTTATTCACCTCTTCACACAAGTAAGGCTTAAACAGAACTGGATGGCGGAACTACACAAAGATAATGTTGTGCTCAGTTCAAAGGTGATGATCTGATCGATACTGGTGTCGATCTCATTGGCGCCACAATCACATCATTTTTACAATAAAGTTTTGATCTGGTTTGCAGCTCGTTTCTCTAACATTTTTGACAGGACTGGAAGAATAGAAATAGGCCAGTAGTTTCCCATGTCTTCCCTCTACCGTTTCTTGAAGGGAGGTCTGACTTTGGCATACTTTAAAACATCAGGAAAGCATCCCTTTTCAAAAGACTGGTTGAATATTTTAGTTAGGGGAGGTGCTATTATGCCACACACTGTTTTAATCACTGTAGTGGGTATCCCATCCCACCCAGCAGAGTTTTTACTTTTTAATGATAATATAACATTTTCATACTTTATTGTGACTTTTTTATGATCTGGAAGATACTCAGCTTCTTAGTGGATTCCAAAGGGATTTACTTTACACTGATACTCTGCTACATCAACATCTGACTGTACCACATTTATGAAAAATTCATTTAAACATTCTGATATTTGGGCCAGGTTTACGATAAAGCTATCATTACTACCAACCTGATCGCCTGACTCTGATTTGACATCAGACCCCACTGGTTTTGTTTAACTTTTATGTTGTATAATAAAATTCTTGTTTGCTATCTGTTTGGCTGCCTTCATAACTCTTTGAAATATACCTTTATAATGACAAACGTACTCATTAAAATGCCTGTTTTATTATATTTCAGTTCATTGTGGAGTTTTCTCTTCCTGGCACTAGAAATTTTTATATCCTGGGTTATCACTTTACATTTATTAGTCATTTTATTGCATGAGGCTCCAAGTGGAAAAGTTTTATTTAATTTTTCAAGAAAGCTAGTTTAAAAATCATTTAAGTTACTGTTACTCAAAATACAGCTGTTGTACGGCCATTCAAACTCTCTTAACTTATTTCTAAATGTAATTGAATTTTTTTCATTGAAGTTCCTTTGCATATGCTTTTTGTTACATGAACTTTCTTAATTTTTGATATCTCAGTGAGCAATGCTGAGTGGTCAAAGATTCCTAAATCTGTGCAATATTTATAAACCTCTTCAAATACACAATTTGTTAGAAAGTTACAGTACAGGTAGCTGTCTGTGCATTTACTCTAGTGGCTTGCATGAAGTTTATTTTGAAGCCAAAGTTTTTTATTAAGTCATTGAATTTGGACACTTCATTGCTTTCAACTATGTTCTTAATACTGAAGTCGGCAGCTACCATCACCTTTTTTGTTTACTGAGTTTTTCAAGCAGGCAAGACTTCACTTGCTGATACATTCATTACTGCTCAACCACAGCCAATATACATCTTATTTGTAATCGTGTCAACAATGCACTTCCCATCCAAGCCAAAAAATATTTGTAATCCTATCGACAACATACTTCCCATCCAATCCAAAGGCATTGGTTTCAATTGAGGACATACGTTTTGTATTTTCTAACAAAACACTGGTGCAGTTGTGAATAGCTGTACTGGACCTTTTCGATTGTAATTCACATTGATAAACATAATTTGTTGTAAACAAATTGCATACAATTGCTGAAAAGAATCTTCCGAAATTAGTTCTAGAATAACACAGATGACAGAATTATATAGCTGATACAGGACATGGCAGTGGATTTTATTTTCTAGATATGCCCTGAGACACAGGCAAATCTTTTCTCATATCAGTTTATTTGGAAAATGTATGATCATGAAAATATATTGCACTGGCAATTGCATCATCTGGGACTGTGGCAACCCTTTCCAATGATGGCCAGGCAGTGCACACAGCACTGAAATTGCTGTTGAGTATGCAAATCACTGAGCTACCAATAAAGAACATCAACAAAAATTCTGGAATGGCTAAAGTACTCCAAATGTGTCAGCTCATTATATGAGACAAATGTAGTATGACACACAAGAAAAGCCTTGGAAGTGTTCCACTGCAACACAATGCATCTGCTGAACATTTTGCAGAACAATTTTTGGATAGTGTGAACTGTAAAATGCCAGTCAAGTAATAAATACAATGTACCACATCGCCCTGAAACTTCAATAAAATAACAGCAACTGCAGATGAATTGATTCATATAGTTTCCTCAATATCACACCAAATTACAAAAATCATAAGTTGTTCAATGCACCTGCTATATTAGCACCCAAAAACAATGTCAATTCCTTCATTTTCAGCATTCATACCAGGAGGAGGAATGATGTATTATTCTATCAGTACAGTAATGAATGGAACAAGATAATGAAAAGGACAGTTGCTACTCACTTTATAGTGTGCCAGAGACTGTGGTCATGTGTGTGTTTGTTGTGTTTGTATGAGTGTGTCTACTTTTGACAAAGGCCTTGTTGGCTGAAAGCTAACCTTCCAACAGTCTTTTTGTTATGCCCTTCTGTGACTCAGCATCTCCACTATATGGTGAGTAACAACTATCCTTTTTATTATAGTTATATTGTTACATTCCATCCTGAATTTTCCAATGAGGGATCAAGGTACATGAGATATAGAATGTATAGGAGGGAAAAAAACACCATATTAGGAACCTTGACACCTTAAAAGGGGAGTGTCAGGGAAGGGAGGGGTGGGGAGATATTCATTTCAGCTGGCAAAAAATATTGTATCTGTCGATGTTGAAGTCTGGCTATGAAGTTACCTGGATGCAAGTAACAGGACTAGGTGAACTCAAGTTAAGTAGCAGGTGTTTTTGCTGGCCACTTGATTCCTCTGTGATGGTTTTAGAATTATTCAAAAGAAGTTTACATTCAGTAGTGTGGAAATACCCAGGTCATGCAATATTATGAGGGTGTGCTGAAAAATAATGCCTCCAAATTTGTTGTATGAAACTTCTTAAAGCTTTTTAAATAAAATAAACATTGTTATACATCTTTATTATTCGTGCGTACATATTTTCAGCTCACTACCACTAGTGGGCTCCAAATTGTAGTGTGTAATGTAAACGTATGTAATATAAGCATGTGAGAAACAGTGTGCTATAATCAAGGTGCAAATTCAAAGAGTTTGTCCACACATGAAGGACCCTCTCCTTCAGAATGACAATGCCAGAGCACACAAGAGTGCTGCAACATCTGCAACAATCTGAAGCTTTGCATTAACTGTCGTCAATCATCCTCCATACAGTCTCAACTTGACCCCATCCAATTTTCAACTGTTTCCAGTATTTAAAGAACACCTTAAAGGACTTCACATTGATTGTAATTAAGTGGTGCAAAAAGAAGTGAGGTTGTGGCTCCATCAACAAAGTCAAACATTCTGTAGTGATGGTATCAACAAACTGGTGTCTTGTTAGGAGAAATGTGTTTGTCAGCAGGATGACTATGTTGAGAAATAAATGTTTAGACATTATGTAGAAAGTTAGTAACAATTATTTTATTTAAATAGCTTTAAGAGTTATCACATAAAAAAAATTTGGAGGCATTGCTCTTCATTGTGCCCTCATAGTTGGAGGTGGCTTTAACCTATTGAATGTAGACTGATATGTTTATGGATTCATTGGAGGTGCTACAGACAGACACTCTGTTGAAGTGGTTTTGAACAAGTTTTCAATTGACTGTCTTCAACAACTAGTTTGTGAGACCACATGCAATGGAAATATTTTAGACGTTGTAGCTATAAAGACATCTGACCTTACTGAAAGTGTCAGTATAGAGACAAGGATTAGGGATACCACAGTAATTAGTTAATAAATCCATCAAAAAGGCTAAGATAGTATTTATGCTGGAAAGAGGAGATAAGCTGTTGTTAGCATTCTATATAGCCAATGGACAGACATTATTTAGTTCCATTATGGTGGACATAGGGGAATTATGGGAAAAGTTTAAACTGATTATAAATTCTGCTCTGGAGAAGTTACTAAACCCCCTGGGGTTTAGTAAGAAGATTGGTGCTGCAACCTCACCTCTGATTGCACCACTTCATCACTATCAAAGTGAATTCCTCAGAGGTGTTCTTTCAGTTAAACACTGAGGAAACATAGGCTGTTGCACTCTTGGTTAAAAAAGAACACACAAATATCAACAGGCAAAAGTTAAGAGAGTCACATCATTTGACTGTTGCATAGACTTCCATATTTACGAGGTATAGAGAAACAAATAAAAGGGATAAAAACAAACAAGTCTCCAGGTCTTGATGGAATTCCAATACAGTTTTATAGCAAGTACTCTATGGCATTGCCTTTATCATGGATCTCTCACTCAGTGCAAAGTCCCAAGTGACTGGAAAGAGTTGCAGGAGACACAACAAATTCTCAGATCAGTATCCTTAACATTAGATTGCTGCAAAATTCTTGAACATATTCTCAGTTCAAATATCATAAATTTAAAAATCTTCTGCCCTCAAATCAGCATGGATTTAGAATCTATTGCATGTGCAAAACTCAGCTTGCCCTTCTGTCACATGATATCCTGTGAACAACATGTGAAGAGAGCAGGCAATTCTTAGATTTCCAGAAAGCATTTGACCTGGTGTCCAACTGCTGGCAGTTATAAAATGTCTGAGCATATGGATTTGGTTCCCAGAAATGTGATGGGCTCAAAGACTTCTTAATTAATAGAACCCAGTACATTGTCCTTGATGTAAAATGTTCATCAGAACATGGTGTCATCAGGAGTGCCCCACAGGAATGTGGCTGTTGTTCTCTTTATAGACAAATGATCTGACAGACAGGATAAGCAACAGTCTGCAGCTGTTTGCTGATGATGCTATGGTGTACAGCAAGGTGTCATTATACAAGATGACATGGGCAAAATTTCTTGTTTTGTGATGAATGACAGCTTGCTCTAAATACAGAAAAATATAAGTTAATGCAGATGAGGAGAAAAACAATCCTGCTGTGTGCTGCTTGACACAGTCACATTGATTAAATATGTGGGCACCACATTGCGAAGCAATATGAAATGGAACAAGCATGTAAGAGACTACATATACATAGAACACTAGTGCAACCCATTCTTGAATATTGAGGAACTTAAGAAGCAATTTACACAGAGAGACTGGCAGAAGGTATACAGACTGCATGATATTATTGAAAAATGTAGCCTCTTCTACGAAATATTTAACCACGGTTTTAATTGGGAATGCCTAGGAGTAAAACAAGAACTTAGAAAATCTGAGTACACAATGAACTTTCAAATTCCTGCAGAAATACATAAACTAAAAGAAAATATGAAAAATCTGTATGTGATGTTCTGAGATACAAAATTGCAGTGCTTCTTAACAAAGTACAAAAGCAGCAGGAAAACATATAGGAAATGCCTGAAGAGATAACACTAGAAGAGAATGGAATATTGTTCAATGAGGCAAAGATAGTATATGAGGCCTTCCTAAATATTTTAATAAGGCATGCAAAGAAGAAACTCATGAAGCATCGCTACAAATAATCTTAGTTAAAATGAGTAACACATTTTTCCTAAGGAGTGTGATAGAATATGAGGTCATTAAAATAATCTCAAAACTCAAAATAAAAACGTCTAGTGGCTGGGATGACATATCATTTACATTACTTAAGGAATCCAAAAATGAATCAATAAAACCAATAGCACATTTAATAAATGCTTTAATTTTCCAGGGGACCTTTCATTAACATTTAAAAATTACTGGGATATGATCAGTGTATAAAAAGGGTGCAACCACTGACGTAAATAATTACAGAATAATCTCACTGACTTGAACACTTGACAAGCTGATTGAAGGAGTAGTCTTGAGCAAATGGAATCCTTCTTCTGTAAATGCAATCTATTAAATAACTCACATCATGGGTTCTGAAAAGAACGATCCACAATAACAGCAGTAACAACTTTTTTCCATGAATTGCTGAACAGACTCGATAAAGGAAACGAAGTTATTGGGACTTTTCTGGATTTTTCTAAAGCATTTGATTCTGTGAATCATGCAGTACTATTATTCAGGTTATAAACTTATGGTATAATAGGAGTAGTACTAAAATTCTTATGTTCTTATCTCCAAGGTAGAAGACAAAATGCACTAAACTAAATTGTAACAATGAGCATAAGGTCCAAACAGTAAAATCAGTGTACAGAACTTTCAACTGTAGAGTCCCACAGGTAACCATATTTGGGCCATTCTTGTTTCTTGTGTATATTAATGACATAACACAGCCACAAAACTCAAAACTAGTTAACTATGCTGATGATACATCATTTATTAGTTAGGGCCATACTGAGCAGCTAGCATTTCAAAGCAATAAAGGAACTTTGAAATGTTCACAGAATATCTAACAGTGAATAAAACAATATTATGAAAAATATAGTTGCTATTTACCATATAGCGAAGGTGCTGAGTCGCAGACAGGCACAACAAAAAGACTGTCAGAAAGTGTTTTCTACCAACAAGGCCTCCACCAAAAATTCAGAAACGTGCTCCTAAATTTGTTACTGAGGCTTCATCAACACCTAACTATTATGGGGATGTTTGTGAACTGAAATAGGAATCCCTAGACAGGATACAATGTTCTTTTCATGAAATACTACTGAGAAAATTTAGAGAACCAGCATTTGAAACTGAGTGCAGAACAATTGTACTCCCAGCAATGTGCATTTCATGTAAGAACCACAGAGACAGAATATGAGAAATTAGGGCTTGTGCAGAGGCATATAGACTCATTTTTCCCTTGCCCTTTTTGGGAACAGAGCAGGAAAAGAAATGACTAAAAGTGGTGGAAGTTACCCTCTGCCATGCACAATATGGTGACTTGCATATTATATATGTAGATCATTGTAACTTGAAAACTCTTTGTTTGATTTCTTCCCAAACTAGTTTCAGTGAAGATATTACCATCATCATTGGGTTTCTTTATTGTAAAACATTCAAAACTAACATTGATACAAACATTATGAAAACTATTATTATGTGTGAATAAGTTTTATCCCTGTATGGTTTCTATATTTGTTGTTATTTTTTGGTGAATTTTCGGTTTTTGTTGGCATTTTATTGGCATACAGCATGTCATCTGAATGGTGTGTGTGGCTGTTATTAATAAATGTGAAAATATAAACTTAAATATGCCAGGGTTGTACAATTGTGGTAGTATTGAGGACACAATGTCAATGAGATTAAGCACTCCATCTTCAGGCCACAAGTGGCCCATCAGGACCATTTGACCACCATGTCATCCTCAGCTGAGGATGCAGATAGGAGGGGCGTGTGGTCAGCACACCACTCTCCCGGTCATTATGATGGTTTTCTGTGACTGGAGCCACTATTATTCGGTCAAGTAGCTCCTCAATTGGCATCATGAGGCTGAGTGCACCCCGTAAAATGGCAGCAGGGCATGGCGGTCCCAATGGTCACTCATCCAAGTGCCAGCCACACCCGACAGGTGCTTAACTTTGGTGATCTGATGGGAACCGGTGTATCCACTGTGGCAAGGCCGTTGCCCAATGAGACTAGGTTTTAACATAATCTGTCATATACTCATGTTCATTGGTCAGCTAGACCAATTTCGATATTTTTGGGGTGGTGGTTTTTCTTTATTAAATATTCTGCAAAAGTGGAATGTGTGCTATCACTCTTCAGTGCTGTCATGTGGTCTGTGTACCTTTTTCATAAGTTTTTGCTTGTTTCCCTGTGTCCTTTGTGGTGAGCTGACAGGAGCTGAATGCGGGTTGTTATATTCCTGCATTGGTGAATTTATCTTGAGTTGTTTTGTCTGATTTTAGTTTTTTTGTAGTGTGTATGTTCTAAAAGTTATTGGGGTTCCATGCTTCATCAATACATTTCAAACTCTACATACTATTTTATTATTGTATTTTAATGTGTACCATTTGTTTTTTCTGATATGGTGTGATCTGCTGTGTTGTCAGTGTGTTCTGCCTCGGTGTTTTCTGAACCTTTGGTTGTGCACTTGAATGAGTCACCACTTCCATTTTCTTTTCTTTTTATCTTGTTGCTGAATCTACTTATGGTATCAGTTTTGTATTCATTTTGAACAGCAGCTTGTTTGATTGTGTTTAGTTCATGTGTGTAATAAATAAATAAATGTCGTGTGACTAGGGCCTCCTTTGACACCACTATGGCAACTTGCATGTCGATGGGGATGAAATGATGAAGATTAGGACAACACAACACTCAGTCCCTGAGTGGAGAAAATCTCTGACCCAGCGGGGAATCAAACCCGGGCCTTAGTATTGACATTCTGTCGCACTGACCACTCAGCTACCGGGGGCGGACATGTGTGTAATTTTGTGGTGTAAGAGGGGTTCTATTTGCCCTGTGGAGCAATTATGTGAAGCTTCATATTTATATGCTAACAGATGCTTCAGTGAGCTGTGGATAACAATGCTTGAGGTTGTAGGTTTTCTGTAAGTCAAAAATTCATATTGGTTATTGTTGCTTGTTATCGTAAGGTACAGGAAATTTAAATACTCGTTCTCTTCAGTTTCCACTGTGAATTGTAATTGCAGGTGTTTTCAATTACTGCCAAGGTGTTAACTTACGTTTTTCTATGTTTTTAGAGCAACTACAAGCCAACCAATGAATGTGAGTACATGACAGGTTACATTACAACCTAGTGCCCACCAAACTTGTATCCACAACACTACCACAATTACCAGTAATATAACACTGCCGTCTGCAAGGTCTCATTTTTGTATTTTTTAATAATAGGCATTCATACAATTGCAGCTGACAACAGAAGTAGCAAGTATGCCAAGAGAATAGTAACAAGCATAGAAACCATGCAGTGATTGAGAAATAAAAGGGTATTATAAAACAATTCACACAACATAGTAGCTGGAACCAAACAGTACATATGTAATAACATTTTATGCAATATTTTGTAATCAATGCTGATTTTGCATGTTTAGGAATAAAGAAACCAAATGATGATGGTGATATTTTTGATGAAACTAATTTGAGGAAAGTCCACCAAAACCTTGCAGTGTAGAATGTAGATGTAGAACCAAGCTTTCTGTTAAAAAGGTGGTATGTAATATCATCAGTATCAAAATTTTAAATTGAAAATTTAGAGGAGAAGATGTACTGTTGCCACACATCTCAATGATTCCAAAAGATATGACATTCAAATTTAAACATTTGCAGTTTCTGGTGGGTCTTGCATTTGCACTGACGCTCAACAAAACACATGGAATAAATATTGCAAATACATGCCTCTCATCTGGATAGTAGTATATGTCATACTCATACATTGAGAAATCTGATTTATTTGTATGCATCATACAGAAAAACAAAATATATTGTGTGTCCAATAGCACTCATTAAATTTATTTGAGTGACATTGCTATGCATGCCAGGTATTTGCTAGAGAGAGAGAGAGAGAGAGAGAGAGAGAGAGAGAGAGAGAGGGAGAGTGTTAGTGTGTGTGTGTGTTTGTGTGTGTGTGTGTGTGTGTGTGTGTGTCTATAAAAACTGATTTGGTTGACCTTCGGTATGTGTAAGTGTTACTAATTTCCTTGTGTTTTACTGATGAGTATTTTATTTACTTCAGCATGTATACAAGTTTGGTATCAAATTCTAAATAAAAATATGTTCAACATTTCTCACTAATTCTACAAATATGGAGATTATTTCACGTAGAATCTGTAAGAATATTAGTGTATTTTTTTGTAAATTTGTATTATGTATTTTGTTTTTATGGTATGTTCTATATGCTTGAGGGTGGCTTCACCATAGATCTATGGAATAAAAACTATTGCTGTATCTTCTTCTGTTACCATAGTTCAGCTAAGCTTTTCAGAAGTTTACTTATGTGTTGATTCCATTTTAGCTTGTTAGCCAGCTGGTACTCTAGCAATTTTAGACATTTTTTATGAACTAAAAGACACTACAGACTATAGGACACACCTTAATTTTCATTGTGATCATGGTAGCTTGAGTTGGTTTGGAGATCACAGTTATTTTTACTTATCATTTTTAAATGCCTGGAAATGATAAGTAAAAATAACTGCGATCTCCAAACCAACTCAAGCTACCATGATCACAATACAAGGCATTGTAAAGACTTCCACATTCCCTATGTAGCAAAAACTAGAAGTCAGAAACATGTTAGCCACTTAGGAATAAAGCTTTTAAATGCACTTCCATCTCAAATTAAAGAATTGAAAGGCAAAAATAATTTCAAGCATGAAGTAAAAGAATACTTGATGGAAAAATGCTACTACAGTGTAAATGAATACCTGTCTCAGACTGTGGATTGAAACCTGTAGCCTACTTATTTTTTAAAAATTCAGACTAATTTAATGATGTTTTCAACTTTGTAATTATGATACTTAGGAAAAATCTGTTAAATATCCGTAATATGTTTTGTGTATATCTGTAACACGTTTTGTGTATAAGGCATAGTTCATGATCTAAAATTGTTTATCGTGAGCACGTACTTTTGCTTTTTGGGTAATAAGTTCTTGTACACTACTTATGTACTATGTGTATGTAATTTGTTTGCTGTTTATATATGTTTGTTAATTTATTATGTGTATGTGTTGTTATGTGTTACGTGTAATCAAATGACAAATCCTATATCACATGTGTGATCTATTGGATGCTAAATAAATAAGTAAATTTTCAAGCAGTTTTTTTAAATAGCATTTTTACCATTTTTATTATTAGACTGCAAAGGCAGACTAAAAAAAGTCTTTGTTTATAAAACTGAGCTAACCTTTAAAATCCCTGAAAATTGTCATCTGAACTTTCTTCTTCTTCTTCTTCCTCCTCCTCCTCCTCCTCCTCTTTTCTTCATCGTTATTGTTGTCCATCTCATATATAAGAAGGTCTTCACTGCCAGTGAAAGTGTTACGTATGCTGCACTTCTTGGAAACTTAACAATAATGTCTTCTCTCACTCTAGATCATGACAGTTTTATCCACTGACACACTTGTGACACAGATGTGAAAATTACCGAACAATCAGTTTAATAAGCCACAGCTGCAAAGTACTAACATGAATTCTTTACAGACGAATGGAAAAACTAGTAGAAGCCGACCTCGGGGAAGATCAGTTTGGATTCCGCAGAAATACTGGAACACGTGAGGCAATACTGACCTTACGACTTATCTTAGAAGAAAGATTAAGGAAAGGCAAACCTACATTTCTAGCATTTGTAGACTTAGAGAAAGCTTTTGAAAATGTTGACTGGAATACTCTCTTTCAAATTCTAAAGGTGGCAGGGGTAAAATACAGGGAGCGAAAGGCTATTTACAACTTGTACAGAAACCAGATGGCAGTTATAAGAGTTGAGGGACATGAAAGGGAAGCAGTGGTTGGGAAGGGAGTAAGACAGGGTTGTAGCCTCTCCCCAATGTTATTCAATCTCTATATTGAGCAAGCAGTAAAGGAAACAAAAGAAAAATTTGGAGTAGGTATTAAAATCCATGGAGAAGAAATAAAAACTTTGAGGTTCGCCGATGACATTGTAATTCTGTCAGAGACAGCAAAGGACTTGGAAGAGCAGTTGAACGGAATGGATGGTGTCTTGAAGGGAGCATATAAGATGAACATCAACAAAAGCAAAACGAGGATAATGGAATGTAGTCGAGTTAAGTCGGGTGATGCTGAGGGTATTAGATTAGGAAATGAGACACTTAAAGTAGTAAAGGAGTTTTGCTATTTGGGGAGCAAAATAACTGATGATGGACGAAGTAGAGAGGATATAAAATGTAGACTGGCAATGGCAAGGAAAGCGTTTCTGAAGAAGAGAAATTTGTTAACATCGAGTATAGATTTAAGTGTCAGGAAGTTATTTCTGAAAGTATTTGTATGGAGTGTAGCCATGTATGGAAGTGAAACATGGACGGTAAATAGTTTGGACAAGAAGAGAATAGAAGGTTTTGAAATGTGGTGCTACAGAAGAATGCTGAAGATTAGATGGGTAGATCACATAACTAATGAGGAGGTATTGAATAGGATTGGGAAGAAGAGAAGTTTGTGGCACAACTTGACCAGAAGAAGGGATCGGTTGGTAGGACATGTTCTGAGGCATCAAGGGATCACCAATTTAGTATTGGAGGGTAGCGTGGAGGGTAAAAATCATAGGGGGAGACCAAGAGATGAACACTAAGCAGATTCAGAAGGATGTAGGTTGCAGTAGGTGGGAGATGAAGAAGCTTGCACAGGATAGAGTAGCATGGAGAGCTGCATCAAACCAGTCTCAGGACTGAAGACCACAACAACAACAACAACACTTTTTTCTGTGTAGGTTGTTTTAAAGCCCCCTTTGGTGCAAATTCTTGGTGGGTTTCATCCATTTGTTCCATTCCTCTCTCAAATAAACTTTAAGTGGTTTATTTATCGAACATAAATAGGTTACAATTGTGAGGTAAGTCCTCCTGGAAAAACAGCAAGCTCTGTATTTCCCTGTTTAATTTCTGTATCACAGAATTTTCAAAGGACTTCTTAACTGGTGAAGCACAAGAAGAGAACTCTTTTTCAATAAAGCCCCTTTCCATCTTTACCACACTCTGTTAATCCATAATTTTATACCAGCCTCATCCATCCAACCATTGTCATGTACATGAACAACACCTGGCAGTATGTCAGAAGGTTTTGGCATTGTTTTGGGCTTGGAAATGATCATTGAATTAAGTTTAGTACTGCAGCATAACAGGAAAGTATGATTCTATAGTGCATTTTTCTACATCCACTTGTTGTTATAGTTACAGTTTTATCACTTTTCATGGCAATAGTTCAATTACTTGGCACATCAAATCTCAGAGTAGTTTTTGTCCATATTTGCTATTTGGCTTAGTTGCACACTGGGTTTCTTTTGATGTTGAGTAACAAAGCAGTGGAAAGATAATATTTTCTCTTCATACTCGCAATCTGTTCCACCGCGCAACCTTGACGCGGGGTGCGGACGGTGGAGGGAGCGAGCCGCGGGCGGAGGGTATTTAAATCGGCTGCCGCCACGACCGAACCCAGTTCCCTCTGAGCAGCCATAGCATACGGATCTCCATGCCGGCACATTCACAGGAGCTCAGTTCTTCAGTTCACCTGATGATGGCGACACGTATGATCGCTGAAATATTGTGCCTGTTGGACACTGTAGACCGGCAGTACTGCCGTGGATATTTTGATTCCATACTTTTTGTTACCCCATTCAAATATCACTATTATTCTTGTATGTAGGTGGTGGAAGGGAGGGGGTTAAATCGTTTTAATTGTCAGCTTGAGAGTATATAGGCAAAAACCACATATATGCAGAAGAACTGCTACCAATCCAATGATATTTCAGCTTTTGAAATACTATTTTATTGGCGATATAACAAAAGACATTAGCAAGTTAACAGAATATACCACTAGAGCAATTTTTGCTGTTTATGTCTATCATAACATTGTTTGTAGGACCATTCATAGCTTTGTATGCCATTTGCAATAAACCAAATGGAGAGGTAATTAAAAAATTAGCAATTTTCTAAATAGAAGCATTGAAGTTGGCCTATATTTACAGGTAGTTCTGAAAGCTCTAGTTTTATAAACATGTGTAACTGCTACGTACTTACATTTCTCAGAAAATTTGTATTTGATTCAGCTGATAACAAAAATAGGACAAGGGTTTTCAAATCAAATTAGCATAAAAGTTTTGTACTCTGCTGGGAACTCCATCTTAGCCAGAAGACTGACCACTTTTTAGTGACATAATGATCTTTGTAAATTATGGCTCTCTGTAGTGATAGTAGTTTTGGATCTAATGTTTATCAGTGGAACAATCTCTGATGTAGTGAGTGTGATGTATGTGTACTTGGTCAATTATTAGCAATAGCAATGTATCGTACCACAGTGAGGAATTGATGTACCACTTATTTCAATAGCTCTGCGTCTTTGCTGCAGCTATTACCTGGTATCTCAGCTTCATTCATCTCATATTTTTTTATTAACAACAGCAGCTACATTGTACCAGTGCTGTCAGCCATACTGTTGGAATATTCCAATCAATAGCTCTCAAAATGTAGGAACATTCTCAGTCTTTGTAATTACAATGCCTGTGAATTTTCCTTTGTTTTATGTAAATATTGTCAACTGTAGCAGGTACAACTTATTTCACATTTTTCAAGTCATGGTCAGACTTTAAAATGTCTGCATACTGTTTTTGTATGCACATAAGTTATGCATGCATTCATTGAGGGTGTGTTGGAGTGTTATGGCTATCCAGATATGAACGTCCGGTCACTTAAACAGGCCCATGTTCACCATCATACAACCATCAAATTTATGTAATGCTTATGAGATTCCTGTCCTAATTTGTAAACAGGCCTCATTCTACAGTCTGATTACCTGAACATTATCTCCTGAACTAGCAAAGGGTAGTGACATGTGGATATAATGGAGTAGAATGATAATTTACACTTCAGTTTCTTTGTTAACACTTTAATCAGCTGGATTTTTAACAAGTATTCATTTAAATTTATATTTTTCATATTTACAGCCATTGTCTATAAGTGTGACAGACTGCTTGGATTTTGCTGATGCCTCCTGGATGAGTACGTTACACAAATTAAGACAACGTAACATATCTCTGACAGATCAAATACAGAATTCAATTAGAGTCACAGTCATTGTAAAATTACCTGAGGAAAACCCTTTTCCAAGAAACAGGTACTCTATAGAGTAATTACCTCAATTTTTATGTGGTAGAGCAACTGTAATCCAGTTCTGTGCTATTCTTCAGGGAACAACTGTATAAATCGGAAGAAGATCAAGAACAAAAGTCTTCTAATTCTGATGAAGCTACTGGATTGCATATACTTGAGCCCACAGATCCTAAGAAATGCCAGGTTTACCACATTTCAGATAGCAATGACATTATCCCTGTTTATGTTGTCGAATACAAATATAAATATAAGGTGAGTCACACCCGTTTGAAGAAAATTAAAACTATGGTTTATTACTTATTTATTTACCAGGTTCCATGGGTTCCATGGGACCATGTGCAACAAAGCTACATAGTTTATGTAATACTGGTTATAAAATTTATGAACAAATAATTATAGAATTAATAAAACACAAAAAATAGTGTATAGGGATAAACAATATACTATGGAGAAAAGCTACCAACAACTGTGAGGAACTCTTGTACAGAATTTTCAGTTTTACTGGAAGCCTATTGAAAATAATACCTGCTGAATAGTACCAACATTTCTGTACAATGTGTAAGGAAGTGTTGTCTAAGTACATATTGTTTTTTTCTGTCTGGTGTTCACAGAATGAGTGTTGCTGTTTCTTCTTAATGAGCCAATAATGTCAACAACAGATCCCATGATGCTGTGTATGTGCAGGGATGGCAGAATTAGAATTCTGAGACCTGTGAACGATGGCCTACACAAAGTTCATGAACTTTGTATTCTAACCACTGCTTCGCAGCATATTTATTCCTTAATGAAATTTGTTGCAAGTATTATATCTGTTTCCAACCAATAGCCCAACACATAGTATCAATCCTAGGAATAAGAACAATGTACATAAAATCTCTAAAATCATTTACTTTGGTCCAGAAAGGGGGCCAGTATTCAGAGACCTGTGAACGATGGCCTACACAAAGTTCATGAACTTTGTATTCTAACCACTGCTTCGCAGCATATTTATTCCTTAATGAAATTTGTTGCATGTATTATATCTGTTTCCAACCAATAGCCCAACACATAGTATCAATCCTAGGAATAAGAACAATGTACATAAAATCTCTAAAATCATTTACTTTGGTCCAGAAAGGGGGCCAGTATTCAGGAATACGCATTTTCAATAAATTTCCAGCAACCATTAAAAAGTTGATTTCAGATAAACCATAGTTTAAACAGGGTCTGAAAGACTTTTTGATAGGCAACTCCTTCTACCTTATATATGAATATCTTAACAGGGACTGTTAGACCAGGTTAAGTAAAAATGTCTGTTAGAGTTCAGTTTTGACAGCAGTTGGTCACAACAATGAAGATTAGGTATTTTGTTTATGATAAATTCATTAAAAGTGCTTAGCAATGTTTCATTCTGACAGTGTACTAATTCTGTAAATACTAACAGTTCCAATTTACTGTAATGTATTCACCTATTTTGGCAATCTCCTGACAAATTATGAGGGTAGTAAGTATTATATTCAAATATTTTGTGTTTTTTATGTTATAGTTTCTGCCATGTTTCACACCCACGAAATCATCTCATTTTTTGGGTCTATGGAATCAAAACTGAAATCTAATCTAATCTGATACTGCCCACTTCTGGTATAAGAATATTGTGGGCGAATTTCCAGAGAATATAGCACCATGCAAGATGATAGAGTGAAAGCAATCAGGCCTTGCTGTTTCAGTGCCAAACACAGTGGATATCATTCCTATAGTGAACTTAGCAGCATTCAGTTTCTTCACAAGAACTTGAATGTAATACTCACAAGGTAGCCTTCCATGCACCCTCTGTCCTAAGAATTTAAAATTGGCAGCTTCACTGACTGATAACTTTCATACAATAAAATTTCCCTGTTACATTAGTTCCATGTCAGAAACTGTGAGCATTGTATTTTGTTACAGCTTATTGTTAATCTGTTCTCTGAAAGACACAGCTTTCACAATAACACATGTGTCATCTTTGTGATGGTTCTCATCTACCATCTTGACTATGGCATTGAACTCTGTTGATTGGAACCTCTCTCTCAAGTCAATCTTTCAATGTACTAATCAACTGCTTTTGGAATAAGTAAGGAGAAATGCATTTCTCATAAACAATGAATTTACTAATCAGGTAGCCAGATTTAATACAGTCTTTAACAATTTGCCGATTACGTGCTTGCTCTTCAATGCCTGATTAACACCACTTGCTTCTTTTTTGCCCACGTCATCTTCATTTGTGGGAAGCCCAATACCATGGCACTTTCCACAGTAAACTCAATGGCACTGTAAACTCCAAGACATACCTTGGTGATGATGTGTGCATGTAGGATAGCAGTCACAGTTAGCTGCAAGACATCCATAGAGCACCTTAAATGTAAAAGGACACACAAACCAAACATGGAATAATATAAATACATAACTAGTTCATTCTAAAAGATTGTACATATTCACTGAGTGTGATTACTCAATTATTTAAAATGTCAAGGGCACAATCATTCTACCTATCTGTGCCAAAATCAAAAAAAATATTCTGCACTCTTACATCTGCCACCTTTTAGTTGAGTAACTGTGTCAGTCTTCATAATACTTTCACTTTCTTCAACTACTTACTACGATGGAACCATCTGTTGTTTCTTACTCTGCTCGTGTCTGACATTAATTTATTCTCATTAAATGAGGTTAGGTACCTCAAACATGTCATCAATCCAGTTATTGGTTTCTTTCCATCACCAGTTTGCAATGATTAATACAATTAACTTCCCCATTCTCTTAGGTTGCATCTGCTTAGGATGAGTTATGATACCCTTATCTCCTATATTCCAAATTCATTACTCCATCTAATACAGTTCAGTATACTCACAAATACAACAAAAAGACTCACAAATACAACAAAAAGCTGCATCAGTTTAAATATCTGTGGATATATAACATCCAGTGAATCATAATTATCGAATAATCATACTCTGGGTGTAGGCACTTCACAAATTACCAAATGCTCCATGCATTATCATGTTCCCGAAATTTTCTTAGACAAAGTCACCCTAATTAATCCATTTAGTAGTGTTACTTTCAAAGCAAATTTCCTTTTATGCAAGATCAATTATGTTACTTGTGGGAATGTGCGATGATTTACTTAAGTGACAGAGCTTTTTACTCTGATTCATAATTTGAGGACCAGCCACTTAGAAAAGCAATTTATGCCATTATTTAAAGTTTTACAAGCATATTTGTGTTTGATATATCTTGAAGGATGACACATGCTAAAAAACACCAAGCTTCAAGTTAGTTTTTCATATTCATTTGAGTTATTTTGAAGATTACGTATTACAAAATAACATGGGCAGAGTGTATAATTATCCTCAAAGAAAATAGTGTGAGATAAGTTATTGAGCAATTACAGTTTTTGACAACCAGCATTGTATGTGAAAGCGTAGTTTTTCTTGTAGTTGTATGATACATATATTAATTTATGTATATTGAATATAATAGAGGGAAACATTTCACGTGGGAAAAATATATCTAAAACCAAAGATGATGAGACTTACCAAACAAAAGCGCTGGCAGGTCGATAGACACACAAACAAACACAAACATACACACAAAATTCAAGCTTTCGCAACAAATGGTTGCTTCATCAGGAAAGAGGGAAGGAGAGGGAAATACGAAAGGATTGGGTTTTAAGGGAGAGGGTAAGGAGTCATTCCAATCCCGGGAGCGGAAAGACTTAACTTAGGGGGAAAAAAGGACAGGTATACACTCGCACACACACACATATCCATCCGCACATACACAAACACAAGCAGACATTTGTAAAGGCAAAGAGTTTGGGCAGAGATGTCAGTCGAGGCGGAAGTAAAGAGTCAAAGATGTTGTTGAAAGACAGGTGAGGTATGAGTGGCGGCAACTTGATATTAGCGGAGGTTGAGGCCTGGCGGATAACGAGAAGAGAGGATATACTGAAGGGCAAGTTCCCATCTCTGGAGTTCTGACAGGTTGGTGTTAGTGGGAAGTATCCAGATAACCCGGACGGTGTAACACTGTGCCAAGATGTGCTGGCTGTGCACCAAGGCATGTTTAGCCACAGGGTGATCCTCATTACCAACAAACACTGTCTGCCTGTGTCCATTCATGCGAATGGACAGTTTGTTGCTGGTCATTCCCACATAGAAAGCTTCACAGTGTAGGCAGGTCAGCTGGTAAATCACGTGGGTGCTTTCACACATGGCTCTGCCTTTGATCGTGTACACCTTCCAGGTTACAGGACTGGAGTAGGTGGTGGTGGGAGGGTGCATGGAACAGGTTTTACACTGGGGGTGGTTACAATGGTAGGAGCCAGAGGGTAGGGAAGGTGGTTTGGGGATTTCATAGGGATGAACTAAGAGGTTACGAAGGTTAGGTGGACGGCAGAAAGACACTCTTGGTGGAGTGGGGAGGATATCATGAAGGATGGATCTCATTTCAGGGCAGGATTTGAGGAAGTCATATCCCTGCTGGAGAGCCACATTCAGAGTCTGATCCAGTCCCGGAAAGTATCCTGTCACAAGTGGGGCACTTTTGGGGTTCTTCTGTGGGAGGTTCTGGGTTTGAAGGGATGAGGAAGTGGCTCTGGTTATTTGCTTCTGTACCAGGTCGGGAGGGTAGTTGCGGGATGCGAAAGCTGTTTTCAGGTTGTTGGTGTAATGATTCAGGGATTCCGGACTGGAGCAGATTCGTTTGCCACAAAGACCTAGGCTGTAGGGAAGGAACCGTTTGATGTGGAATGGGTGGCAGCTGTCATAATGGAGGTACTGTTGCTTGTTGGTGGGTTTGATGTGGACGGATGTGTGAAGCTGTCCATTGGACAGATGGAGGTCAACGTCAAGGAAAGTGGCATGGGATTTAGAGTAGGACCAAGTGAATCTGATGGAACCAAAGGAGTTGAGGTTGGAGAGGAAATTCTGGAGCTCTTCTTCACTGTGAGTCCAGATCATGAAGATGTCATCAATAAATCTGTACCAAACTTTGGGTTTGCAGGCCTGGGTAACCAAGAAGGCTTCCTCTAAGCGACCCATGAATAGGTTGGCGTACAAGGGGGCCATCCTGGTACCCATGGCTGTTCCCTTTAATTGCTGGTATGTCTGGCCTTCAAAAGTGAAGAAGTTGTGGGTCAGGATGAAGCTGGCTAAGGTAATGAGGAAAGAGGTTTTAGGTAGGGTGGCAGGTGATCGGCATGAAAGGAAATGCTCCATCGCAGCGAGGCCCTGGACATGCGGAATATTTGTGTATAAGGAAGTGGCATCAATGGTTACAAGGATGGTTTCCGGGGGTAACAGACTGGGTAAGGATTCCAGGCGTTCGAGAAAGTGGTTGCTGTCTTTGATGAAGGATGGGAGACTTCATGTAATGGGTTGAAGGTGTTGATCTATGTAGGCAGAGATACGTTGTGTGGTGGCTTGGTAACCAGCTACAATGGGGCGGCCGGAATGATTGGGTTTGTGAATTTTAGGAAGGAGGTAGAAGGTAGGGGTGCAGGGTGTCGGTGGGGTCAGGAGGTTGATGGAGTCAGGTGAAAGGTTTTGTAGGGGGCCTAAGGTTCTGAGGATTCCTTGAAGCTCCGGCTGGACTTCAGGAATGGGATTACCTTGGCAAACTTTGTATGTGGTGTTGTCTGAAAGCTGACGCAGTCCCTCAGCCACATACCCCCGATGATTGAGTACCACTGTCGTGGAACCCTTGTCCACCGGAAGAATGATGATGGAATGGTGAGCCTTCAGATCACGGATAGCTTGGGCTTCAGCAGTGGTGATGTTGGGAGTAGGATTAAGATTTTTTATGAAGGATTGAGAGGCAAGGCTGGAAGTCAGAAATTCCTGGAAGGTTTGGAGGGGGTGATTTTGAGGAAGAGGAGGTGAGTCTCGCTGTGACGGAGGACAGAACTGTTCCAGGCAAGGTTCAATTTGGATAGTGTCTTGGGGAGTTGGATCAGTAGGATTAGGATCATTTTTCTTCGTGGCAAAGTGATATTTTCAGCAGAGAGTACGAGTGTAGGACAGTAAATCTTTGACGAGGGCTGTTTGGTTGAATCTGGGAGTGGGGCTGAAGGTGAGGCCTTTAGATAGGACAGAGGTTTCGGATTGTGAGAGAGGTTTGCAGGAAAGATTAACTACTGAATTAGGGTGTTGTGGTTCCAGATTGTGTTGATTGGAATTTTGAGGTTTTGGAGGGAGTGGAGCTGGAAGTGGGAGATTGAATAGATGGGAGAGACTGGGTTTGTGTGCAATGAGAGGAGGTTGAGGTTTGCTGGAAAGGTTGTGAAGGGTGAGTGAGTTGCCTGTCCAGAGGTGGAAAACCTGGAGATTGGATAGTTTTTTTAAGGTGGAGGGTGGCATGCTGTTCTAATTTGCGGTTGGCCTGTAGGAGGATGCTCTGAACAGCCGGTGTGGATGTGGGAGAGGAAAGATTGAGGACTTTTATTAAGGATAGAAGTTGACGGGTGTGTTCATTGATTGAGTTGATGTGTAGGTGAAGGATTAGGTGGGTGAGGGCAATGGATTGTTCAGTTTGGAACTGGTATAGGGACAGATGGAAAGAAGGGTTGCAGCCAGAGATGGGAACTTTAAGTGTGAGGCCTTTGGGGATAATGCCAAATGTCAGACAAGCCTGAGAAAATAAAATATGGGAGTGTAATCTAGCTAGGGCGAAGGCATGTTTGCGGAGGGAATGTAAATAAAACTTAATGGGGTCGTTGTGGGGATGTTGTGAGGGTGACATGGTATTAGAAGGTGGAAAGTGTGACATGAGGCTGAAATAAAAATGAAAATAAAAATACAAATATATGGGTAGAGATAAAGGTGAACTAGAAAGCAACTGGAGATCTGGTGTGAAAAAAGGCAAAAAAGTATTGGTTGGAGCTGGGCTATGTTGATCCTGTGGTGAACTTGTGTAGGTAGACAACGATGTGCATAAAGGTTAGATGGTTGTGTTGCCGACAAAACACGTTAAAAGGTGGAGAAATTCGGGAAAATTTCGAAAAAACTACTTGTAAATGTATTAAAAGGATTGGTTTTGTGGTGGCAGATTATGAAAATGAGGCTAACAATTGTCTGACGAAGAAATAATGATGTTAAAACCTGTGGGAAGCGGCTAAAAATGACCAGTGATGTGAGAAAAATGGAAATGGAAATAAAGCAAAAGTTATTAGAACTAACCGAAATGGTTGTTTAATAGGTGAAAGGAACTGTTTGTGAACTAGAAACGGTGGATATTATAGCAGCGGTAGTGTTGAAAGCGGGAAAAAAAATTTTTTGGTTATGGTTATGGTTGGTTTGTTTATGGTTTGGAAGTGGGTTATGTATTATTACGTATTACGTATTATTGAGTATATATCAGCGGGATAAAATTGTATAGTAGATTACGGTAAAAGGGAGCAGGTGAATACAAAATGAAACTACTGGCAAAAACAGAAAGAGAAAATAAGACAACAGAAAAGATTTCAAAATGCAACAGTGACAATAACAAACGTAATTGTTGGGTTCAAATTAATGATATGAATATAATAGAGGGAAACATTTCACGTGGAAAAAATATATCTAAAAACAAAGATGATGAGACTTACCAAACAAAACCGCTGGCAGGTCGATAGACACACAAGGTGTACACGATCAAAGGCAGAGGCACGTGTGATAGCACCCACGTGATTTACCAACTGACCTGCCTACACTGTGAAGCTTTCTATGTGGGAATGACCAGCAACAAACTGTCCATTCGCATGAATGGACACAGGCAGACAGTGTTTGTTGGTAATGAGGATCACCCTGTGGCTAAACATGCCTTGGTGCACAGCCAGCACATCTTGGCACAGCGTTACACCGTCCAGGTTATCTGGATACTTCCCACTAACACCAACCTGTCAGAACTCCGGAGATGGGAACTTGCCCTTCAGTATATCCTCTCTTCTCATTATCCGCCAGGCCTCAACCTCCGCTAATTTCAAGTTGCCGCCACTCATACGTCACCTGTCTTTCAACATCGTTGACTCTTTACTTCTGCCTCGACTGACATCTCTGCCCAAACTCTTTGCCTTTACAAATGTCTGCTTGTGTCTGTGTATGTGCGGATGGATATGTGTGTGTGTGCGAGTGTATACCTGTCCTTTTTTCCCCCTAAGGTAAGTCTTTCCACTCCCGGGATTGGAATGACTCCTTACCCTCTCCCTTAAAACCCAATCCTTTTGTCTTTCCCTCTCCTTCCCTCTTTCCTGATGAAGCAATTATTTGTTGCGAAAGCTTGAATTTTGTGTGTATGTTTGTGTTTGTTTGTGTGTCTATCGACCTGCCAGCGCTTTTGTTTGGTAAGTCTCATCATCTTTGTTTTTAGATGTAATTTATGTATATTAATTTAAATGATTAACTTTCCTGATTTGTATGTTCATACTATTTAAAAGTGATGTTTGTAATGGCTGACTTTATCATGTGTCCCATGTTCTGGTTGTCTGTTGTCACGGCTTGGCAAGATCACATGGCATGCTGCCATACTTCAGTAATCCTTCCAAAAAATGTTGTTTTGTTTGCTCTGTTTCATTTAGTAAAATGCTGGGAAGCTCTACCCCAGTGTTTACAATGTTCACCATTCAAATTATTCATGTTTTACAGCTCTAAGGGAAAGTGTATTGTCACTTAACAAGGAAAAAATTCACTTTCACTTGGGGTGTAGTGTATTTTCACATGGGAGGAACTTATTCATTAATTTATTACTTTTCACACTTCTCTTGTGTTTCTAAGACAACATCACTAACCTTATATGATGCTGGGGCACTTACATTCTCTGTCTCCACCATCCTCACCCTCAGCCAGCCATTCAATCTGTTTAAGTGTGGATTCCCTTTCAGTTTGTGTCCCTATCACTTCTGTTGATGAAATCTGTATCACAGAATGTGACCGTTCATGCATTAATTCCTCTGAGTCTCTTAACAAATCTACCCACTGAATAGAGATGTTCAAGTGGAAATGTATTCATAATTGCTTGTATAATTGGAAAAATTTATTGGAATGAATAGTTGAAAAAAATTGAAGGTAATTTACAAATCTGTGCACAATCTTGGGTCTACTCTGATACTAGTATCAACAGACCTTTAGTATCATTACATTCAAGGTCAATAAATATAATTTGCATTACATACTGCTGCTTCCAGGGGTGTATGGTACCAAATAATCACCACAATGATTGAAATTGTTGATCTGTCACATAAATTATTAGTATAAGTAAACCAATTTCAATAGATGCCTGTCAAGTCTGAGTCATTACCTTTTCCTTAATTCCATTGTGTTTAGACTTGAGTGTGACAATGTTGACACAGGAACGCTCCTCCAGATACCATGTGAATTATTCTTGTCTGCACCGAACCTCTTGATGCAGGATCTTGGTGGTGAGTGAAATGATGAACAGATAGGATTTGAATATATAGAGATGCAAATAAATATTCCTTTTCTGATAACCTGTTGTAATACTTTTAATGAGTGGTTAAAATACACATTTCTAACAATGCTGGTACAACAGATCCAAGCTTACATGTGTATGCTATCACTGAAGATACATGAATTAATCAATTGAAGAGTGTATTTCTTACTTTGTTTCATGCAGATATTTAATGATGTATCAAAACATTATCCTTACCACAAAACAGCTCATTACGTGTTGGCTTGTGATTGGTATCTTGAAATCAGTATGTGATTCACATCCTCCCAAGTCATAGATTACTGGAGCTGCATAACTATAAAATAAGTGCCAGTGTACAATAATAACTTCTTAAGCTTATCTACATTTGTAAAGAAATCATTTCTTAGTTTGAAAATTATCCTAAGTTTATCACTCATTTCAGAAGACTCAATATCAGTACCTTAGACCAACATTCTAAGATGATGAAGATGTATACTAACATCCCCTTCATTTAGGCAGTAGTCCAAAACAGTGCATGGCCACCAAATCCGTAAAGCTGCAGGAATAATGGACTACAGAAAGGCATTCATTTTCATTGTCTGAATTTTTACCTTTTGGCACACTTTGCAAGATCATAGTATTTTCTTAACATGTGACAAATTTGTGAAATAATAGTACTTCCTCATATACAGGATGCACTCCTTTGGTCCAAAATGCACATACGTAGATGTGAATAACATAATATGTTCAGTTGGAATGCATAACAACTACCTATTTATTTTCTTATTTTGTGAAAAAATGGTATCGTGTGTACTTTCCAATTTATATTAATTTGGGTTTTGCTCAGTATTTTGTATGCGTCTATTTGACACAATATCCCAACTTTATGCTAAGTGTAAATTAAGACAAAGAGTGTGTTGTTCTTTTCATACGTATTTACCTTCAAAAAATAAATTTTTAAAGTATCCTTACTTTGTATATTCAGATTGGATTGCAACCCTAATGGTAGCCTGGATAAGGTTGTTGTTGTTGTGGTCTTCAGTCCAGAGACTGGTTTGATGAAGCTCTCCATGCTATTCTACCCTGTGCAAGATTCTTCATCTCCCAGTACCTACTGCAACCTACATCCTTCTCAGTCTGTTTAGCGTATTCATCTCTTGGTCTCACTCTACAATTTTTACCCTCCACACTGTCCTCCAATACTAAATTGGTAATCCCTTGATGCCTCAGAATATGCTCTACCAACTGATCCCTTCTTCTAGTCAAGTTGTGCCACAAATTTCTCTTCTCTCCGGTTCTATTTAATACCTCTGCATTAGTTATGTGATCTACCCATCAAATCTTCAGCATTCTTCTGTAGCACCACATTTCAAAAGTTTCTATTCTCTTCTTATGTAAACTATTTATTGTCCATGTTTCACTTCCATACATGGCTACACTCCACACAAATACTTTCAGAGACGACTTCCTGACACTTAAATCTATACTCGATGTTAACAAATTTCTCTTCTTCAGAAATGCTTTCCTTGCCATTGCTAGTGTACATTTTATATCCTCTCTACTTTGACCATCATCAGTTATTTTGCTCCCCTAATAGCAAAACTCATTTACCACTTTAAGCATCTCATTTCCTAATCTAATTCCTGCATCATCACCCAATTTAATTTGACTACATTCCATTACTCTCGTTTTGCTTTTGTTGATGTTCATATTATATCCTCCTTTCAAGATCCTATCCATTTCGTTCAGCTGCTCTTCCAAGTCCTTTGCTGTCTCCGACAGAAATACAATGTCATCGGCGAACCTCAAAGTTTTTATTTCTTCTCCATGAATTTTAATTCCTACTCCAAATTTTTCTTTTGTTCATTTACTGCTTGCTCAATATACAGATTGAATAATATTGGGGGGAGGCTTGAACCCTGTCTCACTCCCTTCCCAACCACTGCTTCCCTTTCATGCTCCTCGACTCTTATAACTGCTATCTGGTTTCTGTATAAATTGTAAATAGCCTTTCGCTCCCTGTATTTTACCCCTGCCACCTTCAGAATTTGGATAAGGTGTCTTGGACCAAACTGTCTATGCCTTTGACATTCTGATATAACAGGCCCCACCTTTTGAACATGTTCTGTTGGTCACTATGTACTATTGCTTTATGTCCTGTTAAAAGGGAATAAAATTTACAGGAAGACCACACCACAGTTAGTGCTTCCTTCTCAGTGATACCATAATTTCTCTTGTGGTTGGATAAAATTCTGCTCGCAAAAGCTATTGGGTAATGCTGTCTTGTTAAATGGGGCATCCTGTCTGATGTGTCTGTTGCTAAGTGGAATGGAAAAATAAAACATGGGTGGACTAGAAGTGGTGGTGGTGATGATGAACTCTCCTTTATTTAACTGAATTCTCATTTACATTCCAATGTCTATTTCCAAGGGGATTTATGTTTGAAAACGTGATCTGATGCAATTAACATGGATTCCCATATAAATTTTCTGTAAAACCTGATCAAACAGAAATATGATTTAAGTCGTCTCTTGTTTTATGTTTCTGGCCAGTGGCTAAAATTGCATCTAATCTGTGTGAGTCTGACCATTATTATTATTATTATTATTTCTTTCCTTTCTCAGATGCTATGTCTGGTTAAAAATTGAAAGTGACACGGACCTTGATCAAGTGTGACTTCCTTTTAACTGTGCAGTATATGTTACATTGCATTTAGGAACTTTTGGGTAATTGAACATGTATCAATAATTACAGATTTCTGTAGTTGTATATATACTGGTGAGCAAGATGTATGAGACAGGCAAAATACCCTCAGACTTCAAGAAGAATATAATAATTCTGGTCCCAAAGAAGGCAGGTGCTGACAGATGTGAAGATTACCGAACAATCAGTTTAATAAGTCATGGATGCAAAATACTAACGTGTATTCTCTACAGACGAATGGAAAAACTGGTAGATGCTGACCTCGGGGAAGATCAGTTTGGATTCTGTAGAAATGTTGGAACACGTGAGGCAATACTGACCCTACGACTTATCTTAGAAGCTAGATTAAGGAAAGGCAAACCTACATTTCTAGCATTTGTAGACTTGGAGAGAGCTTTTGACAATGTTGACTGGAATACTCTCTTTCAAATTCTGAAGGTGGCAGGGGTAAAATACAGGGAGCGAAAGGCTATTTACAATTTGTACAGAAACAAGATGGCAGTTATAAGAGTCGAGGGACATGAAAGGGAAGCAGTGGTTGGGAAGGGAGTGAGTCAGGGTTGTAGTCTCTCTCCGATGTTATTCAGTCTGTATATTGAGCAAGCAGTAAATGAAACAAAAGAAAAATTTGGTAATGAGACACTAGTAAATGAGTTTTGCTATCTGGGATATAAAATGTAGACTGGCAATGGCAAGGAAAGCGTTTCTGAAGAAGAGAAATTTGTTAACATCGAGTATAGATTTAAGTGTCAGGAAGTCGTTTCTCAAAGTATTTGTATGGAGTGTAGCCATGTATGGAAATGAAACATGGATGATAACTAGTTTGGACAAGAAGAGAATAGAAGCTTTTGAAATGTGATGCTACAGAAGAATGCTGAAGATTAGATGGGTAGATCATATAACTAATGAGGAGGTATTGAAGAGGATTGGGGAGAAGAGAAGTTTGTGGCACAACTTAACTAGAAGAAGGGATCGGTTGGTAGGACATGTTCTGAGGCATCAAGGGATCACCGATTTAGTATTGGAGGGCAGCGTGGAGGGTAAAAATCGTAGAGTGAGACCAAGAGATGAATACGCTAAACTGATTCAGAAGGATGTAGGTTGCAGTAGGTACTGGGAGATCAAGAAGCTTGCACAGGATATAGTATGGAGAGCTGCATCAAACCAGTCTCAGGACTGAAGACCACAACAACAACAACGTATATATATGTTTGGATGCTGTATTGCATTAATGTACTGGTGGATATTGTGTAGTATGACTCCTGTAGTTACCCCCTGCGGGTTCGGTGGTAAGAATAGGCCCGCGGTATTCCTGCCTGTCGTAAGAGGCGACTAAAAGGAGTCTCAAACGTTTTGGCCTTCTGTGATGGTCCCCTCTTGGGTTTGACCTCCTTTTTTTTTTTCAAAATTTCTGTTAGTGCGTGCCATTTGGGGAAGGACGCCTTACGTGGTGCTTTTCTATTCTTCTCTCATGCACCACCATCTTGCATGTTACCTATGGTCGTGTGGGGGGGATTACACCCAACATCTTCTGGGTTGTCTCCTTCTCGTCTTGTGCGTAATCCTCTTCTTAGTGCCCACGACAACTGTGGACCCTTTCAACACCTAAAATCCAGCACGGTAGCCAGTCCGTTGTGGTGGGGTCGTCATGTACCCTCTTGGTGGTAGCCCCCTGACCACGCAGGGATCGCACTACAGATGCCAGAGCTGTTTCCTCCCCATGCATGCCAAGGAGTATGTGCTCATCTTGTCTGGGGCACGGGGACTCCGGTCAACGAGATATCGGCCAGATACCCGTTGCTTTGGCTGGGTGGTGCCCATGGGGAGAGCCCTCGTTCAGAGTAGGTGGCATCTGGGCGGATGTGTCGCAATGAAGCGCAATAAATCACACCAAGCTGGTGGTCGCACAGTCACCAGCGTCTCTAAGCAAGGCAGAGTAGACTTTGATGCTGCGCAATATGACCCTCAGTCGTTCCCCTCGTTGGCTGCGCCATGGGAGGGACGTCGATCTAGTGCCAAACGGGAGCTTTATCTACCACAATACCATGTCTGCAGTAGGACTGATGGTGACTCCTTTCTTACTGCAAAGCCTTTGTTTTTTGTGGAACACCTGGAGGATAAGTTTGGGGAAGTGGCGGGGTTGTCTAAAATGAGGAATGGGTCCATCCTCCTCAAGATGTCTTCCCCAGCCCAGTCACGAGCGTTGCTCTTGTGTGATAAGCTGGGTGACGTCCCTGTTACTGTCACTCCCCACAGTAGCTTAAATATGGTCCAGGGGATTATTTACCATTGTGACCTCTTGTTACAATCTGATGACGAGCTGAGAGCCGACTTGGAACGACGTGGTATACATTTTGTTCATTGTGTACATAGAGGGCCCAAGACTAACAGGGTGGCCACCGGTGCCTTTATCTTGGCCTTCGAGGGTGATGTCTTGCCCGAGAAGGTCAAGGTAATGGTTTACCGTTGTGACGTCAAGCCATACGTCCCTCCCCCGATGCGGTGCTTCCAGTGCTGGAAGTTTGGGCATATGTCCTCCCGTTGCCCATCCAGCGCTACATGTCGAGATTGCGGATGCCCCTCTCATCCTGATTCTCCATGTGCGCCTCCGCGTGTATGTGTCAACTGTGGGGAGCACCACTCTCCATGCTCGCCGGATTGCCCCGTTCTTCATAAGGAGCGGAAGATAATGGAATTTAAGACACTGGACCAGCTTACTTATCGAGAGGCAAAACTGAAATTTGAAAGGTTGTATCCTGCTTCCCTTTGCCCCTCTTATGCTGCAGCCACGTTATCGTCGCCCTCGCGAACGACGGTTCTCTCCTCATCTGTGCCGCCTTCAGTGGGCCCTCGGGGCCGTACATCTCTGTCTGCCCCCCTCGTGTCTGGGGGCAAGCCTTCCTCTGTTGCCCCCTTAGCGGTTGGGGGCACACCCTCTTCTGTCGCTCCCCCCACGCTTACTTCGGGGGTGACATCTCCTCCAAAACTGGGGGGCTCGATCCCTCCCCCTCCTTCTCCACCGGCGTTGCCTCTGCTGGTTACTCTCTCACGGAAGGGGTCCCTCGGGGCTCTCCCTTCCTCCGTTTCTTCTCCTACCCAGCTGGATGTCAGCCAGTGGCTGAAGGTTCCGCCCCCTGCTGGTCGTAGGGCTTCTGCGTCGTCGTCAGCCTCCGATGCTCCTTCAGAGAAGCTCTCCCAGCCCTCTCACCCAAAGGGCCGACGCGAGAAGAAGGAACGGAATGTGTCCAAGAAGAAGGACGTTCCGGCGGTTTCAGTACCGCCTGCTGTACACAGTCCTGGCTCCGGGGATGAGGTGGAGATCCTCGCCTCTGCCGCGGATCTCGCCCTCACGGAACCCTTGGGGGCCTTTCCTATGGACACAGCTGACTCTCCCCCGGTGGCGGCAGTTGGCTCTGAGGCGCCGTCTGCCTCTTAGTCGCCTTCACGCCCTCCCAGTCCCTTACTGCTTCCATTCTCCAGTGGAATTGCGGCGGTTATTTCCGCCACCTGCCTGAGCTCCGGATGTTTCTGAGTGCTTCCCCTGTTCTCTGCATTGCTCTGCAGGAAACTTGGTTTCCAGCAATGCGGACCCCCACCCTTCGTGGTTATCAGGGATACTATAAGAACCATGCTGCCTGTCAATGAGCATCAGGTGGGGTTTGCCTCTTTGTTCACCACTCTGTCTGTGGCTCGCCAGTACCCCTTCTGACGCCTTTAGAGGCAGTCGCTGTCAGGGTTGAGCTCTCACCAGCTATTACTGTTTGCTCTGTTTACATTCCTCCGGATGGGGAGCTCCCCCGACATGTCTTGGCTGTGCTGCTGGCTCAGCTCCCGCCACCATTGCTGCTTCTGGGCGATTTCAATGCCCACAACCCTCTATGGGGTGGGACTGTCTCCGATGAACGCGGTCATGCTGTGGAGCATGTGTTGGCTCAGCTCGACCTTAGCCTCTTGAACACCGGTGCTCCCACGCATTTCAGTGTGGCCCACGGCTCGTTATCGGCCATCGATCTCTCTCTTTGCAGCCCTGGACTTGTCCCATCCCTCCACTGGAGAGTGCATCCTGACCTGTGTGGTGGTGACCATTTTCCCATCTATTTGTCACTGCCCCAGTGTCATACTTCTGGGCACCTGCCCCGCTGGGCTCTCCACAGGGCTGACTGGCCGGCTTTTACTTCCGCTGCAACCATTGAGTCTCCCCCACAGGGTGACATTGACGAGGTGGTCCGTGTCTTAACCACGTCAATCATTTCGGCGGCTGAGGCTGCCATCCCCCACTCTTTTGGACTCCCTCGGAGGAAGGCTGTCCCCTGGTGGTCGCCGGAGATTGCTGAGGCTATTCGCGACCGTAGGCGGGCTCTCCAGCGTCATAGGCGGCACCCGTCTCAAGAGACCCTCTTTGCCTTTAAGAGGCTCCGTGCCTTGGCCCGTCGCCTTATCGCACTGCGTAAGCAGGAGTGCTGGAAGAGGTATGTCTCATCCTTGGGCTCCCGTGTCCCCCTCTCGTTTGTGTTGTCCCGGATCTGGCAGATTTATGGATACCAGACCCCTATGAGTGTCCCTGGGATCTCCTTGGATGGCGCTGTCTGCACGGACGCTGCCGCCATTGCTGAACACCTTGCTGCACACTTTGCTCAGAGCTCTGCGACTGCCACTTATCCCCCCGCCTTTCACTCTCTAAAGGAGCGAGCCGAGCAGACGCCGTTATCATTCCACACGCGTCGTTCTGAAAAATACAATGCACCTTTCAGCGAGAGGGAATTCCTCGCTGCCCTCGCCAACTGCCCTGATACGGCACCAGGACCAGACTGCATCCACGCACAGATGCTGAAGCATCTCTCCCGGGCCTGCCAGAGACACATCCTCACCATCTTTAACTGCATTTGGAGCGAGGGCGTGTTCCCGTCGCAATGGCGAGAGGGTCTTATTGTCCCCATCTTGAAGCCAAGTGCGGACCCACTGGCGGTGGACAGCTATCGTCCCATTACCCTCACCAACGTTTTGTGAAAATTGCTCGAACGGATGGTGGGGCGGCGTTTGTGTTGGGTCCTTGAGTCGCGCGGTCTCCTCGCTCCATCCCAGGGTGGCTTCCGTCGGGGCCGGTCTGCAGCGGACAATTTGGTGCGGCTGGAATCTGCTATCCGTACGGCCTTTGCCCGACGTCAGCATCTCGTTGCTGTATTTTTTGATCTGCGGAAGGCGTATGACACCACATGGAGGCATCACATCCTTGCTACATTGCATGAGTGGGGTCTTCGTGGTCAGCTCCCAGCTTTTCTTCAAACCCTTTTATTGCGCCGCTCTTTCCGGGTGCAAGTCGGTGCCAACTCTATTTCATCTTATACACAGGAGAATGGGGTCCCGCAGGGCTCGGTGTTGAGCGTCTCCTTATTTCTGGTGGCCATTAATGGTCTGGCTGCAGCCGTAGGGTCGTCGGTGTCTCCTTCTTTGTATGCCGACGACTTCTGCATCTCCTTTAGCTCCACGACTACGGGAGTCGCCGAATGCAGGCTGCAAGTAGCAGTTCGCAAGGCAGCATCATGGGCTCTGACTCACAGTTTTCAGTTCTCTGCAGCCACGACTCGAGTTATGCACTTCTGCAGGCGTCGGACGGTCCACCCTCATCCTGAACTTCACCTCGACGGCCACCTGCTTGAAGTGGTGGATGCTTGTCGCTTCTTAGGATTCGTGTTTGATGCCCGGCTCACATGGGTTCCTCATATTACTCAACTGAAGCAAAAATGCTGGCGGCACCTCAATGCCCTCCGCTGCCTCAGCCACCCATCTTGGGGTGCGGATCGCTGCACGCTGTTGTGATTATACAGAGCCGTTGTGCAGTCCAGGCTTGATTATGGGAGCCTGGCCTATGGGTCTGCATCACCCTCAGTGTTGAAGTTGTTAGACCCCATACACCACTGTGGGGTTCGGCTTGCCACTGGCGCTTTTCGTACGAGCCCCGTGGATAGTCTACTGGTGGAGCCCGGGGTTCCCCCGCTGCGGATTCGCCGCCATCGACTGCTCACCGACTATGCTGTCCATGTGCATTTCTCGCCGGGCCATCCCAATCATCGCCTGCTTTTCCCTGTCATGGTCCTCCATCTGCCCGAAAGGCGACCTAGGTCTGGGCTTCCCATAGCTGTCCGCATCCAGTCCCTACTGTCGGAACTAGGGTCATTCCCTCTTCTGCCTCCCTTCTGGGTCCGTGCACCTACGCCTCCCTGGTGTTTGCCCCAGCCGTCCATCTGTCTGGACTTGGCACAGGGACCCAAGGACTCAGTTCCGCCTGTGGCCCTCCGTCGCTGTTTTCTTGCGCTCCTTGCCTCATTTTCGGACTGTGAGACTGTCTACACTGATGGTTCCCTGGTTGATGGTCGCACTGCCTACGCTTTTGCTCACGCTGTCCATGTTGAGCAGCGCTCCTTGCCGGCTGGCTGCAGTATTTTTACTGCAGAGCTGGTGGCCATCTTGCGCGCTCTTGAGCATATGCGTTTCTGCTCAGGTACGTCCATCGTCATCTGCAGTGACTCCCTGAGCAGCCTTCAGGCCATCGACCGCTGCTATCCCTCTTCTCCTCTGGTGTCCTCTATTCAGGAGTCTGTTTCCACCATTACCCGTTCTGGTCGTTCAGTGGTCTTTATTTGGACGCCAGGTCACGTTGGCATCCCGGGGAACGAACGTGTTGACAGGCTGGCCAAAGGGGCGATCAATGCCCCAGCTTTGGAGATCGGCCTCACAGCTCGCGATCAGCAGCTGGTGTTGCGCTGTAAGGTGCTTGGGATGTGGTCTGTTGAGTGGCATGGCATGACAGCCCCGAATAAACTGCGGGCTGTCAAGGAGACGACCGATGTGTGGTGCTCCTCCCTGCGGGCTTCTCGCAGGGACTCTGTCATCCTGTGTTGGCTCCACATCGGCCATACCTACCTGACGCATGGCCATCTTTTGCATCAGGAGGATCCCCCCCTGTGTTGGTGTGGGTCCCGGCTGACGGTAGCTCACATTGTGTTGGAGTGTCCCCGACTGTGCACCCTCCGGCAGTGTTTTAATCTCCCGGGCACTTTGCCTTTGGTTTTATGTGATGATGCCTCCATGGCTGATGACGTTTTAAATTTTATCCGTGGTGGTCCTTTTTATGGTTCTATTTAGGGAGGTCCTGCACCTTTCCCTTTCTGTGTCTTTTGTCCTCACGTCTCTCAATGTTTGTTGCTGTTTTGGTGTGTCGTCAGATGGTTGACTCTTTCCCTTTTTTTTGTTCTCGTGGTCAGTCAACCAGTCTCCAGCCATCTCCTTTTCTTCTGTTTCCTTCTGTCTGGTGTTCATCTGTACTCGTCTTGTCTGTAGTGTTTGTTGCTGCCTTTGTGTTCTTTTAGCGCCTGGGGGGGCGTCTCCTCCCCCATTTGGTTTTTACCTGCTCCGCCGATTTTCGGCTCGCTTGTTTTTGGAATGGGGGACTGATGACCTTCGCTGTTTAGTCCCCCTTAAACATCCCAACAACCACCACCACTCCTGTAGTTGATAGTATAATTGGTATAATGTCAACTTTATCCTGATGCCACATGTCCTTGACTTCCTCAGCCAGTTGGATGTATTTTTCAATTTTTTCTCCTGTTATCTTCTGTATATTGTATTGGGTATGGATATTTCGATTAGTTGTGTTAATTTCTTCTTTTTATTGGTGAGTATGTCAGGTTTGTTATGTGGTGTTGTTTTATCTGTTATAATAGTTCCATTCCAGTATAATTTGTATTATTATTATTATTATTTGTTTTGTGGATCAAATCAGTATAGTTGCTTGTAAAATTGATGTGGGATAAATCAGTACAAAAATAGTTATTGCAACATATAGAACATGAAAGTCACACAGGTTTTTCACAAAATTTAACTAAAAGCTCTGTAAAGCCTGCAGCAAGTAGAACATTATAATATTGACATTGTTTTTACTTATATACCATTGGTTCTAATACCTACAGCTCCATATAGTATATTATCTCATTTTATTATGTGCTATGTGCATGGGAAGGATTATGTGCTATGTGCATGGGAAGGATTATGTATATACTCACTCAGTAACAATTTTTAATTCTTCTTTATTTCTACAGACAACATAAGATGTGCATGAAAACAGCTTAAGTGATGATTCTTTTGTTGTATTCTTATTTATTAGGTCAGGCCATATTCCAAAAAATTCTGGTTGGTGTAAAAACAGTGTTTTATTAAGAGAAATGCTACGTCAATTTTAAATTTATTTACTTCCTGAGTTTCTTTTATTGGTGCTAGAAGGTGATTATATAATTTTATTTCCATACCTTTAACACCATTATCTTAGAAGTTCGTTGAGTTGGTAATTAGTCTTAAAGTTGATGGTGGCAGTCCATATTTCTGTCAAATTTATTAATGCTTTTATTAGTGTATAATATTTCTAGTATGTATTGGCTTGGAAGGGGCAATACATTCAGCTTCTTAAATAGTGGTTTATGTATAACAGAATGTGCAATGGTTCCAAAAACTGTCAGCTGTTCTGCAGCCTGGCTTACACAAGAATAATTGTGTGTGGCATTTAATGAAGTCATTTTTATGAAATATGTAAAAACTGAAGGATAATATGAGAATGCTGCACGTTCACCAGTCTGATAAGACACGTCAAAATGAACTGCAGTTTGTTTTGTTGTGTCTTGTCAGACAGCTGGGTGTGCAGCACATTTTGTGATGAGATGTTATAAACACAAGTACACTGATAACAAAATGTTATGCTCTCTTCCACTTGATACTCAATTATGGAATTAATTTTTAGGGTCAACATTGAGAATAATTTAATTTATTTAAACTCCAAAATAAAGCAGTCAGTACCATTTTAGTCAAACAAAAACCAGGAACACATGAACCATGATGACACCTGCTATACTACTGCAGGGAATGAGCATTTGATCCATCTTCCACTCAAGCAAGTGGACAATTTCCTGTATGACCATCAATGTCCAAAATTACCATCTACAGTCTAGCTTGCTCACAGTGATATCCTTAACTATGTACTGTTATTGTTTTGGTATTTATGATTGCATGTTGTTGCTTGATTACAGCTAATGATGCCTTCCAATGCTTAGCACTATCTTTTCATATTTTGGATGATCTGAAGATGGTTGCAGATAGTGACTGAAACTAGTTATCAAACTTTAATTGTGAAAGGAAAATTGTGGTCTAGGCATTAAAAGCTTTTACTTTTTTTTTTAATTTGATAAACAACATTAAGACCACCATCTCTCTCCCCTGACCATGTCAGGTTTCACTGGAAAAAGTATATAATAGACTAACTACAAATCCATTTTAGGATTCTCAGACTTTTTAAAACAATTCTTATTTATTATTCAGTCTCAGTTGCACATTTCTAATTACATGGCATGTTTTGATTACTCCGAATCTTGTTGAGAGCTAAGTAGGTGCATCAACAAGCACTCTTGCTGTTCATAACCTCATATCAGAGTACTTACGTTTGAAGATGGTCCAAAGTGATCAGAACATGTCATGTAATTAAAAATGTGCAACTGAGACTGAAGAACAAATAAGAGTTGTTTTAAACATAAATACACTTGCTGAAACTCTTCAGATGAAACAGTCTGCTATAGTTCTCAAACTGTCATACTTCAAGTTAAGTTAATGATAACAACAGTGTGAAGAATGTCCAGTTTGAAACTTTATGTGCTGTTGCTATCAAAGTCAGTATTACATTCCACTGAAAACAATTAGATGCAGTTTCCTGTGAGGGTTTCTCATATACTCAAGGTTATCACACACTGACTCAGAACAGCATAGCCTGGCCGTGGACAATGACAATAATGGAATTTCTGGTGGCAGTAAAACCTTGAAAATTACAGACTTGTTGATAAAACTCTGAGTAAACTATTGTTTTATTGTTATTGTATTATTGTCTAGCTAACAATTTAGCATCATATCTCTCCAATGTACACAGAAAATCTAAGTCAGTTTTCTTCTACCCTGTTCCTGTGATGCGACTAGTTTTGTCAATCATACAGAAAACTCCTCTAGCCAAGTTAGGGGCAGTCAGTATGTTATTTTGACAAATGCACCACACACATCTTCATTTACCATCATTGCTGTGTTACAATATATTACAATAGGACATTATTCTTGAACAACAGCAAAATCACCAACCTTGTCCACAGCCCTAACTGAACTCAGAATAATCACTAGTAAGTGATATACCAACAACAACCATGCAAGGCAGTAAAGTAAAACTTGCACTCACATACAATAAAAATCAATTATGGCAAATCTGGAATTTTAATCTGAAAATCCCAGTTCAATCTTTTGATGAAGTAAAGTGACATCCTGCATCAGTCTGGGTGTAAAGAGCTCATTTCATTGAATTGTTTGATTCACGGATAGTTGGTCTCCCTCAGTGGAAGAAGAAAGAAATGAAAAAATGGACTCTCCTCTGCACAGAATGATTTGTTTTTACTGGAATTCAGATGCAGAAAATCTTGTTTACTGAGAGTGACCCAGTGATTTAGACTTAATGTGCACTCCAGTAGAGATTTTTGAAACCTTAGGACGAATGGTTGAGGATGTATAGCCATTTGAAATTGGGTCAGTCTTTTCTAATCAATGTATGTGGCTGGTAATTTCCATCATACATTTAGATATTGATAATGTTTTAATTACTAAATAATTAATTTGGATAAGATTTTATTTTAGTCAAAGTCTCTGGCATCTGAGTCATGAAATTCACAGTTATCATCAAAGCTACAAGCATAAAAATCTTGCAAACTAAAGTAACTGTAAAATAACAAAAAGTAAAACAAGAAATTAGAGCAAAAAACCTTTACATTGTGAGATAAACGAAATGACACATAAATCATCTGGCAACAGAAAATAGCAAATAAATACATTTCAAATGATGACTAATTTTTACACATGCTTAGAAATAATTCCTATTTGTTCTTGTAATTTAGGAAGACAAACTGAAGCTACTGCAACAAAATATGGGACTGGATGTTCATTCTTGTTATGTATCAATTCAAGAACCTTATACAGAGACATGTAAACTAAGTCTAGAAACTCTGGAGTCATACCTGCCTAGACCGATACTTACTAATTTTCTGAGAGAGATACGTCTGGTGGGCTGTAATATAAGGACTTTAGGTAATATTATGTTCAATTAATATAACTTTAATGTCTTTATTTATTGTGCTGAATTGGTATGGGTGTTGATAAAATGACATCATTTAAATTTTTTTGCCTTTTTTAAATTTCTGTCTTCTAGCTTCTATTCTTATTATGGTACATTCATGTTAATACAGAGCATGCTTTTGATACTATTCTTTTGACAATAAAAGATTGTATTAATCCATCCAAAGGATGAAGTAATGGTCATGTTCAACTTGTTCCTTCTTTTGCAATTCACAACTATTGCTTCTGGCATTACAGAGTTTTGATTACTTCCATTGACCGATTCCACAATCAGCAACAATACCCACAAAATTCAGTAAGTGTTATCCATTTAAAACTACAATGAAGCTCTACAAAAGTATTCCTACTAATTCTGAAATAATATGGATGCTACAATTTAAAGCCATACCGGATGTTAATTGATGCCACTGTTTCAAGAATACTAAAAGGGTTTTCATAGACTGTTACCAATCACAAAGTTTTGTTGTCTTGCTTAAATTACTTAATAAAGTAACATGTTTTGAGATATAAACTTCATCTTCAGGCTGCAGTGGCAATTCAAAGAACATTTAAAATAATACACATTGATATTAAGGTTGTTTTTCGCAGCCTTGGCATGTGTTGTGCTCATCCTGAAGAAAAGATAAAGAAAATATAATATCAGGGAATATTTGTTCTGTATGTGGGTGTGCTGTTTACATAATTTAAAAAAAATGGTAAACTCATTCTGTTTTATGAAATAGCTGTCTTCTATGCTATGTTCAGTTACATTTATTGCTATGGTTCCACGGATCTCGTTAACCACATATTTTTTTATATATTTTTTGTGATAACCAACATCACTTGATTTTGAGACCTTTATTTCAATTCCTGGTTTCAATAAAATCATGCTGTCACCTTCAGATTGGCATTACAATTTGTGTATATGTTCACATACATGTGTTGTTGACATTTTGAGAACATAGTATAAATACACCACTGTTCATTGACTTAGAAAGGACATGTAAATGGCAATACCATTGTAATTCTTTAAAATAATTTTATATTGTTGTTATTAACATTAAATTGTGACAGTCTTTCTTATTGTAAAATATTATGAAAAGGATAGTTGCTACTCACCTTATAGCGGTGTGTTTAATGGCTCTTGCCATGCTGCAATTAGTCTAATCTGGTCTTCTTGGTCCTTACGGGAGTGGTATGTAAGGCACTGAACCATATTTTTACAGAAATTTTATCTTAATATTTCTTCTTCAAAGCTCGTAAGTAGACATTTTGGGGTAATTGGCATCTATCTTCAAGTATCTGCCAGATCTAGATCTACATCTACACCGATAATCCACATTTGGAGGGCACTCTGTATCACAACTTGTCATTTCCTTTTCTGTTCCACTCTCAAACAGAGTGTGGGAAAAATGACTGTATGTATGCCTCCACATGAGTCCTAATTTCTCATATCTTTGTGGTTCAGCAGTTAACTTCATGTGCCAGTTCTCTGAATTTTCTCAGTTGTGTTTCTTGAAAAGAATGTCACCTTCCTGAGGCATCTCTGTAACACTTACGTTTTGCTTGAACCAACCAGTAATAAATCTCTGAATTGTTTTGATGTCTTCCTTCAATCTGACCTGGTACAGATTCCAAACACTGGAGCAGTCCCCCAAGAATAGGTTGCACCAGGTCCTGTATGGGTCACCTTTGCAGGTGAACCACTCTTTCCTAAAATTCTCCCAATAAATTGAAGTTGACAGTTTGCCTTCCCCAGTGCAGTTCTCACTTGCTCGTTCCACATCATATTGCTCTGCAATGTTTCAAGTTTTCCAGCACTACCTTGATGCTCTCCATTGAGTCAAACAAATTTGTGATTATTCACAGTGCCCTTCTTTGTACAAGTTCAATATCCACTATTAGTCCTATTTGGTATAAGTCCCACTCACTTGAGCATTTTCTAAGATTGAATGCACAAGCATTTTGCAAGCAGGCTCCCAACAGTTAGTATCAGTATTACCTATCAACTTCAATTATAACTTTAAAAATAAACCCATACACCTCTTTCTTTTTCCTCATTGCTTCCTTACTCATAATTACTTCATTAAGTAAATACAGCATATAAAGTACATATAGTACTCCAGAATCTGGCTTTCACTGACAAAACTCATCATTATTTTCACATCAAGTAGTTTACAACCCTGTGTTGTGGAATGTATCACACCTGCCATTATACAGGTGTTGCATGTAGGTGGACTACCTGAAGGTTTTTGTGGTTGCCATTACTTGTCTGTATTAACTTTTTGACTTGACCATATTGCTATATCTTGAGACTGAAGACTCTTTTCTTTAAGATGCCAAGTCCATACTAGCTGGAAATATCAAACACTGACTACTACAAAATAATTCATGTGATATTTCTTTATTGCATGTGTATTTCATACTAGCTGGAAATCTGAAACACCAACTGCTACAAAATAATTCCTGTGCTGTATCTTTATTGCGCATGTATTTCATCACCATTCTATAGAGTCTTTTTTCTTTCTTATCTGCAGGATATGACTTTAATGTAGTTTGCAGTGCATATTAACCATTGTTGTTTGTGCTCTGTACATCCTTAGTGGGTTTCCCTTGACAAGTGACATCATGACCACTATCATGCCTGGTGAGGTTTGATGGTTCACTGGAAATCTCCAAGGTAAGAAGTTGTTTTCATGGAATAACTGCCCTGACCAGCAAATGTCTCCAAGGGTAGGAAATCCAGGTGATCATCACCCATGCCTTGCAAATACTCTGTGTCCACTTTCACTCTCATGACATGCCCAAAAGGAACAGAAAATTCCCCACACATCATACTAATGAAAAACAAACACTTACTTACCAAAGAACAAGATGCTTGCTCAATGTCATGATTATACTTTTTCAGTTAGATTGGCAGAGGAAACAATGCATTACTTACTGGGAAGTAGCATTGCAGTGGTTCCACCTTCTGTTATTTCTTTGGTTATTGATTGCCCTCAGTGTGGACGTACTGCATTGCTACACTGGCTGAAAAATGGGGTTTGTAATTTGGACACTGCCTATGGTCAGTAATGTAGCCGACAGATGCACAGTTACGTTTCACAGTCTTTTGCTTTTGCTGTTCACAACTCCCCAATAATATTCAGTGATGTGGCCAGTGCACAATTGTTTAACCTTCGATAAGCCTCATCAGTAGTTTGCAGGCGAACCTCCACATACTGCTACAATAGTTTCTTGTTGAACATCTACGAGCAGTAAAAACCTAATCACAAAGTTCACAGTTCTTGAAGAATAATCAGGTACATATGGAGCAGACACTGTCATTGTTTTTACACACAGTCTAATTGTTTAGCACTTATTTCACTGTTAAAATGATGCACTGTTGTCTTTCTAAGCAACATGGATTCCATGTCTGAAACTCAGCCATGAACTGACTGTCTCGTGACCAAAAATCAGGCTCTTATATATTATCACAGTAATAGGTACTGAAACCACACATTGTTCGAACTTAAAATTTACAGAAATTACAATTAAAACTTAACTCATTAAATTAACAAAATACATTCAAAAATTGGTTCTTTTTAACAGTTCCTTCTACTACAAGGGTTAAGCTGAATGAAATTAACAAATGCAAGTAGGCAAACAATACTTTTGACAAAACTGGTAATTACTTTGGAATTAATTCAGGGCTGGTTTTGCTAACATGTTTTTGAATAGATCCAAATAGATACTTTAAGATTACTAACACTTCATCTTCCAAAGGTTTATAATAAGAACAGAATTTATATTTGTTTGTATGTCAACAATAGAATTTAAGTTACGAAACAATTACTGATTACACACTATAATGAAAGATACTAACTAGCAATAGTCAAAATAAGTTAGAAAATCAATTACATACTTAAAACTAAGCACAAAATTAGATCTGGTGTTATATTCTTTAAAACTAAGGGCCAGTCTTTCTCATTTATGAAAATGCAGGTTACCGTATATTCACGTATGTTAATGGTAATTAGTTAAAAGTAACCAAACAAATTTAAGGAGGCAGATGGTAAAACAAGAGGAGAATTAAAATTGTCCCAGCTTGCTTTGTCGCAACATGTCTAACATTAAGGGTGGGTGAGTGGGTGGAGGGGAGGGAGGGGGGTACGGGGGGGGGGGGGGGGGGGTAAATGTTATAATCCATGAAACACCGTATGTAAAAGCATGTTCCTTAACAAAATTTTGTTTTTATGTGTTTTATTCCTATCAACCCTTATTCATCAGATTGGGTCTGGTAGCTAAAAGCTTTCTTATGTAAAGAAAATCAGGTTGCTCAGTTTAGCATCTGGGTGTTCTATAATTGTAAATAATTATTACGTATGTTCATGGGTAAAATAATTTGAGAAATTTGACATGTATATACAGCTGTCTAAAACTCTGTGAATGATCTTCATTGAAGCATTTCATATGTATAATCACTGTCAACTTCTCAACCATCATTTCATACGGTCTCATTTGAGTACAATTATGTACATTATGAAGAAATATAACGTATAGGTATATATGTCTCTTAAAATTTAGTAATGTTGTTGTCCAGTGTCAGACAATGGTGAGTATGTGTGCATTAATCCCACTTGATACTTCTAATCATTTGGCTATTACATGTTTTGTAGGCTGGTCAGATTTTTTAAAATTAAATATTGCAGCCTCAGATCAAAGTCATTATAATATGATCTGTTTAAAAAAGGAAGAAAACTAAGATATTAAGTACCAGGAAACTGTAATGTATATAAAACTAATGGAACTGTACATACTTGAATAAGTTACATACTAACTCTTCTGTTGAACAGGCTTGAAGAAGTGCTCACAATGTAAACTTATATGCACTTTGATTGTTGAAAGTGATGTTTACAATTAACTATGTGACAGTATAAAATTATCATGTCCTAAGTTGCAATATTTGTGATTGTTTACATGGTTTTCACAATTGAAATCACATCATAGCACAGAGAAGATAGCATTCATCCATCTATATCCATACTCCACAAACCACTGTGAGATGCATGGCAGAGTGTACAACCCATTCTACCCCCTATTAGGATTTATTCTTGTTCCATTCTCTGGGAAGAATACTGTTTGAATGACTCTGCGGGTAGTAATTATTCTAATGTTATCCTCACAACCCCTGAGTCAGTGATAGGTAGGGGGCTGTAGTATGTTCCTAGAGTAATCATTTTAAGCCAGTTCTTGAAAGTTTGTTAATAGACTTTCTGGAGATAGTGTACATCTGTCTCCAAAAGTCTGCAATTTCAGTTCCTTCAGTACCTCTGAGACACTCTCCCATGGATTAAACAAACCAGAGACCAATCGTCCTACCCTTCTCTGTATACATTCAATATCCACTGTTAGTCCTATCTGGTATGGGTCCCACACACTTGATCAATATTCTAGGATGGGCCACACCCCAAGTGATTTGTAAGCAATCTCATTAGTAGATTGATTGCACTTCCTCAGTATTCTACCAATAAACTGAAGTGCACCACCTTCGTTACCCACGACTGAACAAATGTGATCATTACATTTCATATCCCTACAAAGTGTTACACCCATTATTTGTATGAGCGAGCTGATTCCAACAGTCATTCATTGATATCATAGACAGAGGATACTATGTTTTTTTTCCTTTTGTGAAGTGCACAATTTTACATTTCTGACCATTCAGAGCAAGTTTCCAATCTCTGTGCCATGTTGAAATCTTATCAAGGTCTGACTGAATATTTATGCGAAAAGCTTGATATTACTATTAATACTGTCTGCAATGTCATTAATATATAGCATGAACAGCAAGTGTCCCAACACACTTCCCTGGGGCACACCAGAAGTTACTTCTACATCTGATGCTGACTCTTCATTCAAGATAACATGCTGTGTCCTTCCTACCAAAAAGTCCTCAATCCAGTCAGAAATTTCACTTGATACCCCATATTATCATTGTTTTGACAATAAGCATGGGTGCAGCACTGTGTCAAATGCTTTTCAAAATCAAGAAACATTGCATCTGTTTGGTTGCTTTGATCCAAAGCTTTCAGTATGTCATGTAAGGAAGGGGTGAGTTGGGTTTCACATGATCAATGTTCTTGGAAACCATGCTGGTTGGCATTTAGGAGGTCATTCTGTTCATTATACCTTTTTATGTTTGAACTCAGAATATGTTTTCAGATTCTACAAGAAATCGATGTCATGGATATTGGACAATAGTTTTGTGGATCACTTGTACTACCCTTCTTATATACAGGTGTGATCTGCTGCCTTTTTCCAAGAACTGAGCACAGGTTGAGGGATCTACAACAGACTACAGTTACAAGAGGCACTAACCTAGCTGGAAATTCAGTATAGAATCTGACAGGCATTCTGTCAGGACCTGGAGCTTTGTTCAGTTTTAATGATTTCAGCTGTTTCTCAACACTATTGGCACTAATACATATTTCATTAGCTTTTTGGAAATATGAGTATTAAATTGGGGCAATTCTCCCAGCTTTTTCTTTGTAAAGCAACATTGGAAAACAGAGTTCAGCATTTCAGCTTTCAAAACCTGTAACAGCGCAATTTAAATAAATAAATAGCATTGTAAAAAGTGGCTGGTTGCTGTTATCTTTGATGTAAGAGTCAACCTATATTTTGTACACAGCCATGGGCTCAGAATGTCAGTTTTCAACAGAATATAATTTCAGCTTTTGCTTTGCTACCCTCAATTTGAGTTCCTGTGTCATTCACTAGGGACTGGATACTAACTTTGGTGCCATTAACAGCCTTTACATACAACCAAAATTTATTCGAGTTTTGTGAAATGTCATTTGACAGTAATCTGTTATGGTAGTCATTGAAGCCATGAGACATGTCTCTCTTGGCAGCCAAACATGTTTCATTCAGAATCGCTCTATCTTTAGCCCTATGCTTTGTTTTACACCTATTATGCAGAGATTGACTGAGATAACTGTAACATGAGAACCGACATGACACTGCATAGAAGACTGCAAATAATGGAAAGTCTGAAATAAAAACAACAATATGGACAGGATCAATTTTTTTTTACTTGGTATGTAGAGGAGACACTGAGTTGCACACAAGCACAATGGAAAACAACGTTAAAAGTTTACGAACTTCCAGCAAGCTGGAGTAGCTTGTATCAGCAACTTCTGTTAATCATTAGAGCGAGAAACCAATCCAAGTTGCAAATTTTTACTTTTTATTCATTCCATGACTAGTTTCAGGCTGAGACTCAGTTTCAAATCATAAATATTATACATCTTTCCAGAATAAATCTTTCAGGCTGCAGTAAGTGTGCACTGTTATAAAAATTCTTGGCAGATTAACACTGTTTACCAGACCAGGACTCAAAGCTGGGACTTGGTCCTTCATGGGCAAGTGTTCTATTGACTCAGTTATCCAAGCATGATCATGACCCACCCTCTCAGCTTTACTTGTGCTAGTACCTCCCTCGTACTTTTCAAACTTCGTAGAAGTTCTCCTGCATGTCTTGTGGGACTAGAACTCCTAGAAGATGGGGCATTGTTCAGAAGTGGCTGATCCAAAGCTTAGAATATTGTTTGCAGAATGGATGTTACGGACAATGTTCTTGCTGTGTGCTAGACTTGGTTCAAGTTGTGATCCGTCTCACCATTTTAATCTGCCATAATGAGAGATAGATTCTGGAAACAACTACCTAAATTGTGCCTAAGACTGTTGTCCACAGAGCCCTTTCTTCTGGGAAACATATTAAACAGAACTTCTGTTTGCATAATTTGGAGACAGGTAAAGACATAATTGAAGCACTGATGATGGGTCATGAGCTGGGCCTGGATAACTCAGTTGATTACAGGGGAATTAGAGGACATGAAAGGAATGTTTATGGGCTCAAGTACCAATTTGGTACACAATTTTAATCTTCCAAAAATTTCGTTTCATATTTTTCTTACAATTAATTATTGTGACATCTTACAAGTCATAAATTAAAACCTTCACTACTGAGCTGTTTTCAAATTGTTGGATTTATTTCCAGATGAAAATCTTCCAGATTTTCCTAGTTTGGTTTCATTGAATCTGTCATGCAATCAAATCAGAGAGCTACCACAAATGGATATCTTCCCAAGATTAAAGAATTTGGATCTGAGTTATAATAACCTAATAGACATTAAACGAATGGCAGTGAGTATTACTGACAAAAATAAAAATCTGACATTTTGTTATCCTGTATAAGTATCATTTAGAGAATTTAGGAGATTAATGATGTACAATAATAGAACTGGATTAATGAAACATGTAGATTTCTGTTTGTTTGTATATAACAATGTAGCATTCAAATTCATAAGCTGAAGTTTCATCATACAGTAAGAAAATGTTCACCAAATATTAATGTGAACAGCACACTGAAGACAGCTGAGATAACCATCTTTGATACTATAAACTGGCATCAGCAGAGATGTGTACATGTCATATTTTCAGTAATGTAGCTTTTTCTTCCTAATTTGTGCTGAAAATAGTGGTTCAAGAAATGGAGAAGATTCAACACAGAAAAGGAAAAATTGAATGCATCCATTCATAAAGTACAAGGCAATTACAACTCAGAAATGAAATAAATGGTTAGTTTAATAGTTAAGACCCAGTGACAATGAAATTTCACACTGTATTGTTAGGGATCATATTTCAAACCATAGAACAGTGGCAGAGTATGAAGACAAAGGTGCAAAGAAAAGGTAGAGGTATGTAACAGAGAAAGCATTGGATATCATATAGGTTGAGGTTGTTTTGGGAGAGGAGACCAGACAGCGAGGTTATCGGTCTCATCGGATTAGACGGGGAAGGAAGTCGGCCATGCCCTTTCAAAGGAACCATCCTGGCATTTTCCTGGTGCAATTTAGGGAAATCATGGAAAACCTAAATCGGGATGACTGGACACAGGATTGAACCATCGTCTTCCCGAATGCAAGTCCAGTTTGCTAGCCACTGCACCACCTCACTTGGTACCATCATATAGATGCTGAAATGAGAGCAGTAAATTTGACAATTTATGAATAAATGTCTAATGGAAATTATTAAAAGACAGAGATACCATGGTAATCTGTATATTCAACTTTTCTGATCAAGCAATCTAGATTGCAACATATTTATTTTTTATGTCCAGTTTCAGCCAATATAGGCCATCTGCATATCTAAAATTTACTTTTAAAAATTAAAACTTGCTAGTTGCTGCATGCAATAAATGTATCAGGAACAAAGTAAATAAAATAGACTACAGCCGAATATACCGTTTCCTAAAAACTCATCACAGCAATTGTTGTATGTCATCGACTCAACAGAACTACCAGTGGTAGCTGAATGATTATATAAACATGCTAATGCTGCAAAGTGGCCTTCATGTGGTGGAAAAGGTAAATGTAAAGCTGGTTTTCTGTCTCATGTACATCCAATACAGTATTGTATATAAGACAAGTTGATTTAAATAGATAAAAACTTTCATGTAAATAAAATCGTAATACAAATTTCAGTATCTAAAGAGATATTATCCCATAATATGGGTATTATGGATGACAGTGAGACCTGTGTTGAAGATTGTACTTTTACCTAAAAAGTGCCTCATTTGTTGTGGCATAGTTGTGTACCACACATGGGATGGACACTGTTTGATGTGTTCACACTGCTGAAAAAACTGTGTCAGTCTCTGCTAGCAACACAACAGCACTAGGAAAAGCATTGTGCTCTATAAAGTCATCAGACTTACAACCTTTATTATAATAATTATTCATTATTTTCTACCAGAATATGTCATATATTACTTCATGGGTATTTTCCTCTCCTTTTCATTTGTTTCCTTTTATTTTATTGTATGTTTTTGGAATCTTTCCTGCAATCTATATCTACATACAAACTCTGCAAACAACTCTGTTATAAAGCAGAGGGGATGTCTCCAAACACTGAAACAGTACTCAAGAATGGACTGTACAAGTGCTCTAAATGCAGTCTCCTGTATAGATAAATGAGAATTCTCCTAATAAACCAAACTTGACCATTCACCTTGCCAGTATTGACCTTGTGTGTTAGTTCCATTCATATCACTTTGTAGTGTTGTACCTGGATATAAATCAATGTGACTGCATCAGGCATCACACCGCTAATATTGTATTCAAACATTACAGGATTATTCTTCCTACTAATCAACTTATGTATTTCTATTTTAAGAGAACACTGCCCTTCATCATGCCAAGTAAAAAGTCTGTCTTAAGTCATCTTCTACCATCCTACCAACACTCAAAGATGATACTTTCCCATACTCTAGGGCACCATCAGCAAACACTCATAAATTATTGATCACTGTCTCTGAGGTCATTTATGTATATAGAGAACAAGAGCAGTCCTCTCAGACTTCCCTGAGGCACCATTTATGATACTCTAGTCTTTGATAGACACTCACAGTCCAGAACAACATATTGGGTTCTGTTACCTGAGAAGTCTTTGAGCCACTAACATATGAGAGAATCAATTCTGTATGCTCAGACCTACATTAACATTCTACAGAGGGGTTCTGTGTTAAATGTGTCTTGAACATGTAAGAAAATGCAATCATCTTGTTGTCATTCATCCAAGTTTTACAGGATAACATATGAGGAAGGAGCAAGTTGATTTCGCATGAGCAATACTTCCTAAATCTGTGCTATTTTGTGTACAAATGCTTTTCTGTCTCGAGGGAATTTATTGTATTCAAACATAGAACATACTCAAGGATTCTGTACCAAACTGACATTAAGGATATTGGTCAGTAATTTTGCAGGTTGGTTTTTTCACTCTTCTTAGATCTATGTGTCATCTGTGCTTTTTTTTGTCACTTGGGACTTGGTGCTGTGTGTGAGGTTGGCAATGAGTACAAGCCAAACACCAAACAGTACACTCTGCAAAACCAAACTGAGATTGCATGTGGATCTGGTGACTTCCTTGTTTTAAATTCTTTCAGTTTCATCTCAGTGCCTAGGATGTCTATTTCTATGTCCTCCATACAAGAGTCTATGCAGAAATCAAATGATGGTATGTTTGTAGAATCCTCCTCTGTGGAATGGTGTTTTAAACATGAAATTTAGAAGTGCAGTTCTCCTTTTTCTGTTCTCTATTGTCAAATCAGACAGGTCAATGAGTGGCTAAATAGAAGCTGTGGAATTTGCCGCTGTATTCTTGTGTCTTCTTTTGAGTAGACTAAGTGACAGTTATTTACTCCTTGAACGATTATTACTCTTAGCAGTTGATTCTTTTGACAATTCATATTATTGTGTAATAAAGAAATGATATTTTTTATGTAGCATCTTGACATCCTGTATTCTAACTAATTTCGAAGTGCATACACAGGAATGCAACAAAGTGGTGCCTCCGGAAAAGTGGGAAAATACACAAGCAGGCAGGCATTGCCAGACAAGTCATATTCAGACCAAGAGACAGCTACTGGATCTTACAGGACAATTTGCAGAGGTGGATAGAAGAACTACTATAATGAAGAGAAAAACAGGGAAAGTCATTGGTGAGTCCCTGTACAGCAACCCAACGACAGAATTACAGTGCTCAAAAAACCACAGATGTAGATTCAACCACCACAGTTCTTTCCAGAAAAACCACAACTTCAGTTCACAGTGTTCGAACTAGCATTTGCACAAAACGAATTGACCAATGACCACATGAAGTCTGCAGTGACAGGGAATTGATCAGATGCTATGGCAGCCACTGTAGCTGCAGACATGATATTAAAACTGCCACAGGATCAGCAATGTATGAGTCTAAAGAAGCTATTGATCACCAGAGTATGCAAACCACAAGACCGACAAATATAGCAGGTGCTGAAGAACGAGAAAATAGGATCCAGAACACCATTCAAATATTGGCGACACTTGTGAGGCATCGTAGGAGAGACAGAATTGCATGTGGGATGTTGTGGCACATCTGGCTGGCACAGTTACCATGGGTTGTAAACTCAGCAGTGATAAAGTGTGAAAAAGATGATGTCTACACAGTGATCACAGCAGCAGACAAAGTTTATGCAACATTGGATAGTACACTTAAGACAAGCATAATAATGGTTACTGAGGAATTCATTATACAATAGACCATAGCTATCCAAAAAGTGTAACATCAAATGTCAGTAAACATGTACACTGCCTTAAAGAACAGTTCGGTACATTGCAAAAGCAAGTGGCAAGGCTATTAATAAATAAGAGAACCATGCTCAGGCAAAGCAAGGAAGACAACAGTGAACCAAAACAAAATGAACCACTGTGTTGGTATCACTGTCATTTCAGCGAGAGAGCTACAGAACACGTGTCACCATGTACGTACCTGAATGGCCAACAGTAGACAAGGTGGGCCAAGAAGAGCAACTTATCGAGGGAGGCAAATATGGTGAAGGACCCAATAGAGTGAGTAATCTAATGAGCTTACCAACACTGTCACAGAAGTTATATGTAAAAGATGCAACATCAAATTGTTACTACTTCATCGACTCTGGGTTGGATATGAGTCAGTAAATATAGAGATGTGGCTGCAATCGTTGATATGCTTCACAGCAGTGAATAGTTTACCAACATTGACATAGAGAAGTCATGAAGTGGAGGTGTACCTAGGGTTTCATAGGGAGTTATTTGTGGCGATTAGTGCTAGCAGAGGGGTCACAGCTCATAGTGGGAGCAGACTTTCTTAGTCAAGAGAGGACTGAGGTCAATCTCAGTACTGCTCAGATAAGGAAGGTTGGAGAAGCTGTCACAGGTTTCCTAGGCTTGAACTGTATACATACCATGGCCTACACACATAGTTTGGTGGTGTGAAAGGGTAGTGGCAGTACCATGGCACACATACAAGAGATATCACTCAAAACAGTGCATCATATTCGGTCCACACTGGGACAAGAAGATTAGTTCCAGAATGTTTTATGTTGACAAAAGCATAGTTTTGTGACATGCTGCAAATGAGCATGATACAAAGGTCTGATAGATCTTGGGCATCCCCACTACATCTTGTCAGAAAGGAAGATGGCACATGGATGCCCTGCAATGATTACCGGATGTTAAATGCCCATATGGTCCCAGACCACTGCCCGGTACTGAATATCCACGACTTTACTAATGTGCTGGCAGGAATAACTATTTTCATCATGACTGACTCCAAAAAGATGTACAGTCAGATACCAGTAGCACAAAATGACATGCAAAAGATCATAGTAATAACACAATTTGGATTCATGTATTTACAGATACAATTCAGACTGAAAAATGTAGTGCAAATATGACAGAATTTCACTGACAAAGTACTGCAAGGACTGGAACGTTGTTTTGCTTATGTTAGCAACATTCTGCAGTTTTCAAAGTTGCTGGCATTGCACAAAGAACATCTCAAGGCGATTTTTGGCAGCATAAATAAATATGGTATTGTAGTAAATGAGGTATGCAGTATCAGCAAGTAGAATCCACCCTTTGAAGGACAAAATAGACATCAGACATCAGACTTTCACCAACTCCGGATATTTATAGCAGTTTTAAACACAGACATCTACCAAGGACAGTCTAGACATAAGTACCTTTGACTACAACACTAATATGTAAGAATGCAACAGACTGATGGACACTGCAGTGGTTCCCCAGGATTTTGACCAAGTTACGGCAAGACTGCAAAAAGCAGTTCTATTTAGTATATCCCATGCTCCAAGCACCATTAGTAATGGTGGTTGATGCCAGCCAACAAGAAGTGGGTATGGCTGTTCACCAGAATGTAGATGATCACTGGCAGCTTTTATGTTTTTTTCCCATAAGTTCACAGTGTTGCAAGTCAAGTCAAATGGAGCTTGTATGATAGAGAGCTGCTGGTGATTTGTGAGGTGGTGAAACATTTCTGCCCATATGTGAGGCTAAGGCATTCACACTGTACCCTGAACATAAGGCTATCATCTTCACTTTCAAGAAGGACAACTGATCCCTGAGACAATCACAACGATTACAATTTATTAGCTAGTTCACTACAGATATGCGACACGTTCAGGGGCCTGAAAATGTCATAGAAGGTTTCTTCTCAAGAGTTGAAACCATCTCTTATAAAGCAGATTAGAAGCAATTGGCTGCCGTGCAAGCTACAGATCATCTCTGCAGAGGTTCAGTTTAAATAGGTATCACTGAAAGGGGCAAAGATTAATAGCTGGTGAGATCCCTGAGACAATTCCAGCAATTAGAATTTATTGGCTAGTTCACTACAGATATACGACATGTTAAGTGGCCTGAAAATGGCATAGCTGATTTCTTCTCAAGAGTTGAAACCATTTTCTATACAGCAGATTAAAGTTATTGACTGCCATCCAAGCTACAGATCCTTAGATAATGGAGTATCTATGAACATCTCTGCAGAGGAGCAGTTTAAACAGGTATTACTGAAAGGAACAAAGATTAATAGCTGGTGTGATATGTCACAAGATAAATGTAAACAATTTGTACCTAAGAAGTTAAGATTAAAAGCAGTTGGCTGCCATGCAAGCTACAGATCATCAGATAATGGCGTATCTACAAGCATCTCTGCAGAGGAGCAGTTTAAACCGGTATTACTGAAAGGGGCAAACATTAATGGCTGATGTGATATGTCACAAGATAAACCTAAACCTTTCAAACCTAAGCAGTTGATGACATTTTATTTCATCACTTAATAGAGCAAATACAGAAAGATGGCTGTCGAACAGAGCGCTAGAACACAACGATAAGAAGACAAAACCAAAGAGCATAGTCAAAGAACTGTCGCTTCATGTCAGAGATACCAGAGCCCCCTCCCCCCCAGCAGTGCGGAACATGATGGGGCAGAGCTAGCACATGTCCACAAAAAAATCTTTGTGCCAGCGCAGCAGGCAGACACTGTACGGCGCTTGAAGTCGTTGGTGGAGGCAGGTTGGCAGGGAGCGATGATAAGTGGCTCTGGGAGGGACCACGCAGGCTTTAAACATTGTACCGAAACTGTACTTGGTCAGCCGTAGAGCATAATCACGAATGTATTGACTCCACGGCGTCATACGCAGTGTGGGCCAGAGTATGGAGGTTGCAGAGCTGCACAAACAGAGTCATCTTGTAACATGACGAAATTGCATGATTTCAAGTCTTTATGAATAAACACCTGTGGCATAGTGTGAGTACAAGGTAGAGGCAAGTGAAGATAGGCCACATAAGCACACACTCGTTTGACGAGGGCCAGCAGGTCCGTAGCATCTGTCGGGAAGTGTCCTCAATGAATTCAGCTGGCAGGATGAGTGGTTCACCATACAGCACCTCCACCAATGAAGCATTGAGGTCCTCCTTGTGTGTGGAGCAGATTCCCAGCAATACCCATGGCAGAGCCTCAGACCAAAGCCTGCCATGGCACATGAGTGCATCTTTTAGTGTTCTGTGCCATTGCTCCATTAGACCATTGGCGTGCGGATGATATGCAGTCGTGTGAAATTTTGTCACCCCACACAACTCACACAAGTGAGCAAAAAGTGACAACTCGATTTGGTGGCCCTGGTCCATGGTAAGTGACGGGGGCAACCAAATCTAGCCACCCATGCTGAAATGAACATGCGAGCAATTGTCTCAGCCATAATTTCCAGCAGGAGTAACACCTCAATCCAACAGGTGACACGGTTGATCATGGAAAGGATGTATTTGTATCCCTCATATGGAGGAAGAGGACCGACCACATCAATGTGCACATGGCACAGGCAGTCCCTGGGAATGTCAAACTGTCCTAAAGGCAGTTGCACATCTCTGCTCACCTTGATCCATTGACAAGGAATGCAAGTGTGTGACCACAAGTAGCAATCGTGCTGCACACCCGGCCAGATGAAACATTCGGTTACGAGTCGTGCCGTTGCCCACATTCCAAGGTGGGCAAGATTATGTAACATGTCAAAAATCCCCCACCAAAGGGGGGAAGGCATTAAGGGGCAGGGCAAACCAGTAGAAAGGTCACAGTTGATAAGAGTTGACAACCCATGCAGAGCAATAGGTTTGATGACAAACGAAGATCCATCGCCTGAGAGCAGCCGGTGTGTCCGTGTCTTCAGCCTGAAGCAGTGCCAGTTCCTCTAAGTTTGATGGGGCAGAGATCATTGAAATGTGGGAGAGGTAGTTGGCAACTACATTTTCCGCATTGTGGATGTAACAAGCATCTGAAGAATGTTGGCAAATAAAGTCCATGTGCCAAGAGCAGAGCGGTGGGAGATGTTTTGCAGGTTTGCAGATCAACAAGAGGTTTATGGTCCAAATAGATGGTAAAAGCACATCATTCAATGTTGCTCCTGAAATGTTTGACTGCCTCATAAACTGTTAGGAGCTCACGGTTGCAGGCTGACCATTTACACTGACTCCTTGTTAGCTTTTTCGAGAAGAAATAGAGTGGCTGCATTGAGCCTGCAGTGTACTGTTGGAGGACAGCACCTACCACCAACTTGCTAGCATCAGTAGTGATAGAAATCCATGCCTTGGGGTCAGGACACGCGATCGTGATAGCCTGCATAAAGGTTGATTTCAAATTGTGGGCTAGTCCAATTCAGTTGACGGTTTCCTGTTGTATTTTTACCGGAGAGGGTGTCGGTTAGAGCCGACTGGATGGAGGCAGCCTGAGGTATATGTCACCAATAGAAGTTCACAGTTGTGCATAATCCTCAGGGAGGGGCAGAGTGAGGATGTTTCCGATTTGTGAATCGGTCGAGACCGTATGGCCAAGGAAGGTAACAGATATGGAACACAGCTGCAATTTCTCACTGTTGATAACTGCGCCATTGGCCGCAATAGCCACACAAACTGTGTCAAGGTGAAAATGGTGTTCCTCTGCAGACAAGGAAAAGATAAGTATGTAATCAAAATAGGCAAAAGTGAAAGGAAGTGGTAGCAAAATCAAATCAATGAAACGTTGCCATGTCTGCGCATCATTTTTTAAACCATAGGGCATGAAGCAGTCTTCAAAAAGGCCGAAAGGCATAATGGTCGCCATTTTTGGAATGTTTGGCAGGTGCATTGGATTTGGTGATATGCCTTGAAACAGTCCAAGACAGAAATCAACTTCAAGTCATGCAGTAACTGGATGTGAGGAATCAGATAGTTGTCTATAATAGTCCTAGCATTAAGCGACCTGTAGTCACTGCACATGCGGAGTGAACCATCTTTCTTAGGCACCAGGTGGATGGGAGAGGACCAGTTGCTGTCCGATGGTCGGAGAACACCAAAATCCTGAACTATATCTTTCGCTCTCAACAATTTCAAAGCATTAAGATGTTGAGCTTTGTTGGTGTGGATTCGGTGTTAGGTGCCATTGCTGACTGCCAAGATCCGCAAAGGGAGGCACGCGTGGTGGGCAATGGGGGGGCACAAATGGCGGTGGTTGATTGACCTTGGTGTGCCAGGATGGTGTGTAAAAAGCATCAGAATTAGGTAATGGCTGAGCATGCAGCGTGGTAGCCACAGAATGTGAACCATCCCACGAAGCGGGATCATGAAGCCCCAAGTCAAGCCAGAGTGACATTGGTGGGGTGTCGGCAGGAGCCGGTGACAGTGGGCATGGCGAAAACACCATGTGATGCAAAGGATCCCGCAAAGCGGGTACAGGAGCATCCTGCAGGTCCAACTGTCTCCATGTGGAACTGGCTGCAGGAAAGGTGCAGCTCAACACAGGAGCGAAGCCAAGCAAAGACATAGTAGGAGAGAGAGGCTGCATTGACAGAAGCGGCTCTGCAGAGAGGCAGCATAAGGTAATCCACGCATGAGCCAATTCAGTGAAGGTGGTAGCAATGCGGAAGCATAGCTCCACATTATGAGTGCATAGTCTGTCGATCTGCTTGTGGGTGTCCAATAAATCAGGGAGGCAAGCCATAATATCTTCGAGCAGAGGAGCACATGTGTAAAGCATGGCCGAGGACACTGAGAGTGAAGACGTGCTGCACACATTCGAGAATGGAACGGTAGAAACAGATGCTTGGTGGAGTGTAGCAGCTTGTAGGTCTGGCAAAAGCTCAGAATGGTGTAGAAAGTCCATCCCGATTACAGGTTTGTCCATGTCTGCAATGTGAAGGGTCCAAGGAAATGTCACGCCTGGGGACTAATGAAGTGACGTCTTGATGAAGCCGAGGACCGCGATATGAGAATGATTCACAGTGATCAATGTGTGGTTAGCAGGAGAAAGTGTGTTGCCTGCATACTTGGCTGGGATAATGCTGACATCGCACCTGTGAAAGCACATGCCCAATGACAAGTCCGTGATGTAGAGGCATCACGTTGTTGGTGCAAGCGGTTCAGCATCAGAAGATAGGTGCCACGTCCCACAATGATCACCAATTGGTGCCATTGGTGATCATTGTGGGACGTGGCACCTAAACATCCCTGCCGAAGTCATTTTGGTAAGGACAAGGCTCGCGTCAGTTGCAAATGGCATGCCCGTAGGTGTTGCAGGGTGGGTGGGGGATGCAGCTGGCTGCATTGTAGCTAGAGAATGCTCAGGCTGCTACTTAGGCGAGGTTGGCTGCTCTCAGGAGGGCAGCTCCTGGCAGGTCACTGAACTGCTCAGGTGCACACGCTGGCCTCTACTGGCGGTGCATTGAATCAGTGAAGCAGGGATGTGAACTGAAGGCGAAGGTGATGTCGTCGGTGACAGGTGGTGTCAGTGACGAATGATTGCATAGGTGTGATCAGCCATGCGTAGGCGGACCTCGTGAGGGTCAGCGACATGCGATGACAGGTGAATATGTAGCTCTGATGGTAATCCACAGAGTCCACAGCATGGCGTCGGGTAGTGCTTGGTCATCAATCAATGTACAAAGGTGCCGCCAGAGCTGCGAAGGTGTGCGGTCATCGAGGTGCTTGTCATGGGTGATGTGGTGGATGGCCTCAGCCGGTGAGTGAGAAAGGTGAACCAAGTCTTAGGGTTGTCCTTTTGCAATGCAGGCAGCTTATGTAATCTGCCGGGTAACACATATTGATGTAGCATAGGCAGGCGATGATCTGTGTCTTCAGTTGTGGGAGCTCCGAACGCCGTGAGCGCAGTAGTGGTGGGTGGTGGGCAATGTGGCGCCCGAGGTCTGCGTGGGGGGGGGGGGGGGGGGACAGTCTCAAGCAGCACATGAAGAGGAGTAGGCTGATGCAACCAATGGCACAATGTGTCCCAAGCGCACAACATGGGTGTAATGTTCGGTGCCATTGCAACAGCGGGTGGAAGGCAGTCGCGATATAACCAAGGGGGGGGGGGGGGGGGGGGGCTAAGCCCAAAACTGCCATGGAAGAAATGGCTGGTACCATTATGAGAGCTGGTAGAAAGTGATCTTGAGGTGACCACAGAGTGATGGTCGCAGCAGCTGGCGTGGCTGAGGTTACCGGTGTCATCAAGACAGCATGCAGTGAGGTGCAATGATGTCAGGCAAGTAAGAATATGCAACCCCATGCATATTCGCATTCAGAGTACAGTTATTAAACTGTGTCTGTACCTAAAACCAACCAGAAGGCGACTGCTTAACCAGAGTGTGAAACAAAATGTCTTTCACATGATTATTGTTCACACTGTCAGTGAGCGGCGTGAACTGTCCAGGTGGCAGGCCTTGCAGCATTGCAGCATTTGATGGTGGCTACGGTTAAGTGGCCGCTAGTATGGCAGGTGCCAGTAAATTGTTCACTTTTAAGCAACTGTACGTTAGGACCACTATTAACAATGCAAGCACAATTGCTAGGGTGCTACACACTTGCACAAAATGACACTGGCAGATCGATTGTTCCCAAGACAATGTGGGCCAGCACACAGAGTCCGTTACTGATGAAAATAAGCATAAAATAATTCCTGAACGCACAATGTGTAAGCTGGTGTCACCAGTGTGGGTTTTATGTGGTGCTGAACTGTAATAACACACTTTTAGGATAAAAACAACATTTATTTTGTAACTTAATAGAACAAATATAGATAGATGGCTGTTGAACGTAGTGCTAGAGTACAAAGACAAAAAGACAAAACCAAAGGGAATAGCCAAAGAACTGGCACCTCAGGTCAGAGACACCACACAGGTACTACTGAAAGGGGCAAAGATTAATAGCTGGTGTGATATGTCACAAGAGAAACCTAACCTTTCGTACCTAAGAAGTTAAGATTAGAAGCAGTTGGCGGCCACGCAAGCTACAGATCATCAGATAATGGAGTGTCTACAAGCATCTCTGCAGAGGTGCAGTTTAAACAGGTATTACTGAAAGGGGCAAACATTAATGGCTGATGTAATGTGTCACAAGATAAACCTAAACCTTTCATACCTAAGCAGTTAAGAAAAGCAGTCTTTGATGGTATTCATAACTTAGCCGATCTAAGCACAAACACTAGTGTGAAGTTCCCCGCAGGAAGATTTGTATGGCCAAACATGAGTAGATATGCCAGAGATGCAAGATGGGGAGGTATGTTCATAATCCTGTGGGAGAATAGTTCATGCGCACACATTTGGACATTGTGCAACTATTGATGCCCTTGGAAGGGTATCATTAATTTCTCACCACCATTGACAGGTACTCACAATGGGCTCAGGCAGTACTGATTTACAGAGTCTCATTGGAGACAATAGCAATGTTTGGCTGCCCATTGCATTTGACCAAGGACTAGGAGTAACCATTTGAGGCTTCACTGTTCTCGCAACTGGCTGTTGTGTGTGGGTTTTAGCACCATCATAGAACTGATTATCATCCAGCTGGTAATGGTATGGTCGAATTCTGGCACAGAACTTTAAAAGTATCATTGATGTTCCATAAGGAGAGTTGGTTCTCCACATTGCCATTAGTGTTGCTAGGTCTATGGATCCCATGCACACCAGCAGCCCTTGCAGAAATGGTAACAACAGATTTGTCAAATGCATTGCAGAAAGTAAAGAGACACTTAATCACTTGACTTACAACATGGGGAACACCTGCTCCCATGTAATGCTGTGGACCAATACAATACAACCGCCTTTGCAACTGTCATACACTAGGCCATAGAGTTTTCTGAAAAGAGAAGATCATACAAAGCAAATAGATTGCAATGGCAAACAGCAGACTGTCACCCTAAAAAAGATAAAGCACACACAGTTCTGGTGGAAAATGATGAAATAGGACACAAGCATTAGAGAAAAGTTGCTCATGCTACAACAGAGCAGGCTGAAGAAGATACGGCACAAGCAGGGAATACACTGCCATCAACATGTGTGCCTTGTGTGGATGTCACGTACAGTGTATTTTTGTGTTGTCTTTGCAGTCGACTATGTGACAGAATGTTTATTCCTTGAATGATTATTACTCTTTGTAGTTGATTCTTTTGACAGTTCATGATATTGCATCAATAAAGAAATAAAATTTTCTGTGTAGCATATTGACATCCTATGGTATGGCTAATTTCATAGTGAATACACAGGAGTGCTACAAACCCTTCGGCCCTCTTATCAGTCTTGTGGAGGGCCAAATTTTTCTTTCGTTCCTGACAGGAACTTTCATTAATATAAGATGATGGAAATTGTATGCTTTGTGCATCAATCGTTTTGTGGATGCACAAATTTCTGATAACTTATGCCTGTCAACAATTCTTCATTCTTTTTTGAACTCACAGTGCAAAAATTTCTGTTTCCCAGCATTTTCTGAATTTTGCTATTATACCACCATGTGTCTTTCCCATCTTTAATCCATTACCTCTGCACGTACTACTCTAGAGCAAAATTTACAATCAGTTTAAGCTTTTCCAACAATTCCTCTACCTGCATTATAATGAAACTAAATGATTTCCATTCATTGACTAAGTAGGAAGCAAACAACTGCTTATTTTCTCTTTTCAGCATAAAAACTCTCCCAGCCACCATGATGGGTTTATTAACTTCATTAAACTTCATCTGTATGATGACATCAAGATCCCTAATCCTTGTCTCCATACTGAGGAAAAGGTCAGGAATGTTTGTAGCTACAAGGTCTAAAATAATTACATTGCATATTGGTTGTCAAACTAGTTGCTCAAGACTGTTTTTCAAAAATGTTTTCAGTATTGTTTCTCAAGACTGCCTGTCTATACCAACAGCAGTGGATTCATTGGCGACCCACTCTATAGATAGGTTGAAGTCACCATTGCATTAATTAAGAAATAAAGTTTTCTGTGTAGCTTCTTGAAATTCTGTTGTCTAGCTAATTTCAGTGTGAATACACAGGAGTGCTATAAATCCTTCAGCCTTCTTACCAGTTTTGTGCAGGGCCAAAATTTTCTCTGCTTCCTGGCAAGGAACGATGTACTAAGACACTGCAGAGATTAGATGTTCTTTGAATGATTCTACAACTTTTATAGCAGAATCGAATGGCAAAGAAAAAATCTGATAATTAACTTGTGTCCACCTAGGCTGGTTACTCACAGCCACATAATTTGACACTCAGATTCAATTTCAACCTTTATAGACTTTGTATTTTTGTCAACTGCAGTGAAAACTCCCCTTCTATACTTTTTAACATATATTTTCAGTACAACAAAACAGCAATGGTTGGTATTTATGTGACCTGTCTAAGTCAGTGGACTGTGTGAACCACAATATTCTCCTAGATAAAGCAAGATGCAGAATCCCTCTCACTTACATACTCACATAATCATACTCCAGTCACATTCACAGTTGTAGCAGTAAGTAAAATACTGTTAACAGTGACTGCTCGCTTTGATTTTATGTCACACGTTGATTATTTTTCTATGTTACATTAAACTGATGTACTAAACATTAATTTAAAAATTATTATAATTTTTAAAACATTTCATAGGTGATATTGTTATTAAGTTGTAGCTAACTGTCATACATTACAAGTGGGAGTGACAGCAAATTATACAGGATCAAAACAAGAAAAAATGTCCAATACACAGTGGCTGTAAAATGTATGCTTTAAGAACTATGAGTACTTGCTCACCTTCATTACTGTGACACACTTCTTAGCGTTGTTACTGGAAAGCATATTCACAGTTCTGGGTAAGTGCAGTACTTACATTAGTTCTAATGGGACCACTTTGTGTTTTGATAGGTTTGTGAAATGCTTATACATTGTAGATTTATCCTGGCTGGAAGTCAATCATTCCATACAGAAAATGGCAGACATGATCTGTTATGGTCTGACAAATGGGAGCAACTGTCAGACTGTATAATATCCGAGTGTGGTGTACCATCTGCTCAATTATTTAGCTGCCTTTTCCAGTGACTATCAGGATCTGACTCTGTAGCACAGATGGTGGCAGATTGTGGCAGTACTCACACCACTTGTACTCCTCTTGTGGAGAAACAAGTACTGCAACAACTTGAAGAAGATCCTTGAACTAGTGTACATAGACTTTCAGCATCTATTGGGGTTAGTTATCCTCCACTCAGGGTAATCCTGTAAGGGTAGTTGCTATATCCTTATCACATACAGCATGTTTAAGCCCTGCAGCAACAAGATCTGGATGACAGAATGCAGTTCTGCCAATAGCTGTTGCAAAGATGTCATGCAGATCCACTTTTCACAACAAAAATACTGTTTTCAAACATGACAGGTATCCTGTGAGATGGGATTGTCACTTTTCATAACCAACATCTGTAGGCTGATGCAAATCCACACACTGTTGAAGAAGTCAGGCATCAGTGCTGACTTTCAGTTAATGTATGGGTAGGTATTATTGTCAGTAGACTAATAGGATCTTACATACTACCAAATAGGTTGACTGGTGCAAAATATCTTCAGTTCCTGTCAAACAACTTGCTCTTCTGCTAGAGGAGGTACCATTCCAACAACAGCTGGAGTTGTGATTCATGCATGATGGAGCAGCAGCCCATATTTTCTGCAAAGTGTCCATGAACATCTCACACAAACATTTAATGGAGAATAAATTGGTCAGAGAGGTCAAGTACATTAGCCATTATGTACCCCTAATCTTAATCCTGTGGATTTTTGGTTGTAGGGCATTTGAAATCTTTGTTGTATGCAAGCCACATTAATAATCAGTACCTGCAAGTGCATGCATTACCAACCTAGTCCTTTTGAGAAATTGTTTATTCCATAAGATATGATTGATTGGTTGGTTGATTTGGTGGAAGAGACCAAACAACGAGGTCATTGGTCTCATCAGATTAGGGTAGGATGGGGAAAGAAGTCAGCCTTGCCCTTTCAAAGGAACCATTGTGACATTTGACTGAAGCAATTTAGGAAAATCACAGAAAACTTAAATCAGGATGGTCAGACATGGGATTGAACTGTCTTCCTCCCAAATGTCATTCCAGTGTGATAACCATTGCGCCACCTCGCTCAGTTTAAGATATGGTACAGAAACATGCTGTACAATGAATGAACACTACTTGAGTACCTGCTTTAGCGATGACTCACAAGTGCAGAACGTATGTAATACCACTGCTGATTAAATTAGAAACTCTTCAGTTTCACAGTATGATGATAATGTTTTCTAATTTCTTTACTGCATTCTGTAGATCATTCATAGTAGCAAAGTGCTTGTAGTGGAAGAGACATGTTTCACAGCAGCAAAGATGAACATGTACATATAGTTCAAAAGGTATGCATTTTCGAACCCATGTTTAGTAGCCATTTTTTGTTTTGTTTTGCTCCATACTACCACATCTCAAAATATGGAATAATCTTTTTAACGTCCTTTATTTTCAGGAGTTGGTTGCAAGAAAGTAAGAAACTATGAGCCCCCCCTCCCCTTCCAGAACCCAACCCTGGATCCATGTCCATGTAAATATCCCACATTTCACAAAATGAAAGCTGTCAACATTGTGATGCAATTTCATGCTGACTATGTCACATAATTATATTCTCCTACATAAATTGGGGTTTTATACAATTGATAGCAGAGCCAACCAAAAGATAATATTGTCTCTAACCAAACTTAGTAATTCAACCAATGTAATTGGGACATCCTTCTGGTTGGGGAGAAATTCCAGTCAGTCCAAGGATACATACAGCAACATAAGAAATGGTAAAAAACTTTCTTAAAATTATTGTTGACTGGTTTTCTGTGAATATTAATACTCACATTTCAAAAAGAGACTTCTCTACATCTAGAGGTACTATACCACTGGTAAATGTAACACATGGCAAGGAAATAATCAGCAGGCTAGAAATTACAAAAATGTAGTTGATGAGAATGTAGATGGGAAAAACACATTTTAAAACTCCTAAAACACTTAATTCATCGACATTTTCACTTAGAATATTGGCAAATCTTGGGAACAGACAAATCAATGAGCTGACACATTTTCATTCAGTAGTGTCATATGGAATAATGTCCTGGGTAAATCATCTTTAAGAAAACAAGACTTCATTGGTTGAAAACATGTTGTTAAGAATAATATGTGTTGTTACCCATGATCATCTGTTTAAGTAGTTAGGCATTTTGACTATTGCTTCAAGTATATTTATTCCCTTGTGAAATTTGTTGGAAATAATACACTGCAGTTCAAAAGGAACCATGATGTACATAATAATAATACCAATAGAAAAAAAAATGGCTTTCATTACTCCACATTAAAATAATCCGTAGCACAAAAAGGGGCCCATGAGGCTGCAAAAAAAATTTGTGAGCACTTGCCAAGTGATATAGAATGTCTGATACACAGAAAAGTAAAATTTGAAAACAATCTGAAAGCGTTTCTTCTTTGAAAGATTCCTTGTATTTTGTATCACTTTTATTGTAATGTGTAAAAGTTGATGGTAGGAATTTCTAACTCATATCTGCGGTGTTAATATATATGGGCTTCATTTAGCCATATTTACAAGTTAATTTTTTATATGAATCATAATAATTTATCATGCAAGTGATCAGTGGAACATGAGACTAAATAACTATGGACTTCATGCCTCATTAAATATTTTTGAGCTTTCTACTTTGAGTTCCAAGATTTTTTTTTTCCTGGAGAGCAATAAGTTCAGGGACATTGTTACAAATGTTTTAGGAACTGACTGTTAAAATTTTGATATTCTTTACTTTGTACATAATCTGATTTCATTGTCTTTGTAACAACTGGTGAGCCTTCATTGGAAGACCTTAAATTATAGCCTGGCATGGAGGGGGGTGGGGTTGAGGGGGCTGAACTGCTACCTGGGTAGCTGCTTTCCCTTTGTATTGCACCTGTGACCTATCAAGAGGGTCCTACAACTCTCCACCCCATAACACAGGTCCAGAAATCTGTAGCCACGACCAATATAGAATCAACAGAGCCTCTGATTGAGACCAACCACTTGGCTCCAAATCAAAGGACGCTAATCAATTTTGGGTGTGATAATGGAAACTGTAAGCTATGTTGCACCCTATGAACCAGACCAGCTGCTGTAATGAACTGAAGATAGCCTTAGAATCCAAGCAATAGGCATCATTGGTGCCTAGATGAGGTGCAAGTTACAGATGACTGCACCCTGTATCCATGATAATTACAGGCATTGTCTCCTCCTCATCTCAGATGAGGCCCCCAGGCAGACATATCATGGGTGTATTAGACTTCTTTCTATCCCTGGACACTACGTCCCTAAGGGGGCTCCATAATGCAGCAAATATTGGATCTCTCAATAACTAGCAATCCCATTGCCTCCTGTGTACCTGTTTAGACCCTGCTGGAGGAACGACCACTTTTCCACACACATTCACTCTCCACCTCAAGTGCCTTGAATTGATTACAGCCTTCCACTCACTCTGAGGTGAGTGCTATCCCTTCACATCAGGTGCTCTGGTAGCTGTTCCAGCAGCATAGCCTGAGGGCAAAACATATGATATCTGAGGTGTTCCTTGCAACGTGCCAGTTTCCTTGCCAGCACTACACCCTGAGGAAGCAACTTACAGATGGCTGATCATGGCCAATAGTGTCTGCAGCTGTTCATGAATTGTGGCCAGCTCCTCTTGTGCCCATGCACAGCATGCATACTCCCTATCCATCATATTAATAAAATTGGAATTAAAACAACAAGTAAAACATAAATGATTAACAGGAATTGCCCTTGTCTTTGAGACAAAGATTTCCACTATGAAATTTGTTAAAAATAGAAATATTAGCTACTGGGAAACATCACACTTGTCATTGACACTGGCTCATAGCACACCAGCAGACAAGCAGATATGAGTACAGGTGGCTAAGATAATATATTTGAAACATTGCAACTGTGTCACTGCAGATGAGACTAAGCTGTGCTGTAAAAAATTACAACCTATTAAGAAAAAAACAAATAATAAAAATGAACCCTCATTTTTTAGACAAGGATTTGTGCTACCAAACTTCCTTATGCAAACACAAGCCCCCTACACTAAGACTGAAGCTTTTTATAACTTTAAGATCGTAGTCAACACCATATACCATTCAATGTGCAAGAATTATAACTGGTTTTACTTACAAAGAAACTTTCACATTTTAAATTATACTGCTGTACCACTCCACAAACACAGTATCAAATTCCAACCAACTATTATTCCATTTCCACATGCAGGGATATACTAAGACACTGAATGAAGTAATATTACAAATACCATAAGTACATAGAGCATACATCTGACACATAAGCATTACTCTGCTGAGAACCCTGGCATGTTAGGTTACATATGGTTGTTGAGCGCAGGGCACCGTGCTTGCTGTGCTGGTGCATGGTGGCCTCTTTAGGCTGGCCATGGAGGCACGTGCTGTTTAATTATGTGTGCTCCTTTTCCCTTGAGGGAAATGTCACCATAAAATGTCTATGTTGTCACTAGTAAAGGATGACTGCTGGAGCAGATATCATGCTGTCACAGGAGAATACAGTCTGAAATGGCATGGGCATGGACAGGCACAGTGCCCATTCCCCTGCAAGAGACTGTAAGGGAACACTGGTAATGGAGTTGCTGTGTCCATGTCAACATCCAGGCCGGCACTCAGTGATGGAAGCAGCACAGAAAGCAAAGGTGGTGGTGGCAGCAGTGGCAACAGGGGCTGTGGAGATGCAGGCAGCCTGGCACTAAATGCCCTGCCTGGTGACAGCAGCATCCAGAATGAAGACAACACAGAAGCTGCAGTGTGTGCGGACTGTGTTGTGGGGACCAGAGCAGATGGTGGAGGCAACTGTGGGGTGGCAAGGTCTCAGCTGCATGGTCAGTAATGCATGCATGGAGCTGGTCATAGTGTCATCACAGCTCGCCATTGGAGGTATTCATTTAGGGTGCTGGCCAAACCCACTGGCCCAGACAGTGGAGCCTGGATGGAACTGTTTCGATGCAGGCACCAGCAGGTATCCAGTCATTGGCTGGGGTAGGTGAAACAGTGTACGGGTCTCACAGATGTAAAGCAACTTTTGCCAGGCTATGGTCACCAACAGGAGTGAACCTATAGGAGCTCAAGGGTCTATCATGCAATCCTCAGGTGAAAACTGAATGATATATTTTTTCATCTGAGTTTTGGAAGTGTGGACCAGCCATTCCAAATCACAATTTGATTGAGGATGAGATGGAGGGGCTGTAACTTTCTGTATGCCACTCTTTGTTAAAAAATCTTCAGAATCCTGAGACAAAAACTGTGGGCTGTTGTTAATTACCAATATATATGGCAATCATTCCAAGGAAAAAATCTTTGTGAGGGCCATGACCGTAGCTGTCTTAGATATCGATGGGCAGTGATCCCCATAAGCAAATTCTGAGAAAGCATCAACTATTACAAGCCAAAAGGAGTTAAGAATGAACCCACAAAATCAGCATGGATACACTCCCAGTGGTTCGGGGGGAGGGGGGGAGGGGGGAGGAGGGTTGCTTTGGGGAAAGAGGTGCCCACAGTGCCAACTGATGAGTGACACTCTGTGGGCAGGCTGACATAATACACATGATCTCATTGTCAATACCTGGCCTAAACTCATTGCAGCAGGCCAGCAGTTTTGTACGAGAAACAACCCAGTGGCTCAGGCGGACAAGGTTCATGACATACTGCCACAATGTGGATGGGCTCACAACCCTAAGTACCAACTCTTGTGCAACCAATAGTAACACACCCTCAGGAATGAAGACATGATGGCAGAGGCCATAATAATTTCACAAGGGATCTGATGCCCAGCCTGGTGGTTTTTATCTGGCCAACCACATTGGGCAAATTGAACAACCTGATGTAAGACAGGACTATCCATGACAGCTGATGATATCCAAGAACTCATAATGGGAAAACCATCCATGGTCAGGGTGTATACAACCCGGGACAACCGGGAGATCCGGGAAAAAACAAGGAATTTTTTCATCCGAAAGAAAACCGGGAAAAACCCGGGAATCGTTTCCAATTCCGGGAATTTTTCATTGTTTTAGATTTCAGTTAAATTTTTGTGATTTTGAGTGGTAAGAACCAATATTCTAACAAACTAACAAAGGATATTACTGTACCCTGCTACTGCAGAATAAAACTGCAGCAACAAAACATGAACGAGAGAGGAAGAAAAAAAAACACGTAAAATAAACTTAACTTGCAAAGGAAATGCGCTGTATACAACAACAAAACGCAGCACTCATACAAGTGTCTGCCAACAGCAAAATGTGTCAAAGGCTTTTGGAAGACTATGCAATGCTTCATAACAACAAATTGCCTCCAATGAACGTGACGTGACAACTGTTTAAATTAGATTCCTTTGAGCATTTGCGGGCGGGCTCTTGTGCATGCGTAGTTGAGTCATGTATGAGTAGTACCTTCTCCTGCTTCTTGTTACAGAAGTATGGCTTGGCGCCACTACCTAATATTGCCCCGGTTCGGAAATATAGTAAAACTGGGCCTGATGCACAGAGCAGTCTGAGTTGTGGTGGGGAGGTGGGTCGTCTCCACGTGACCTGTGTTTACGTTCAGTGATTTTGTTGCTTCCTCTTAGTTTGTTGCTCTCACGTTAAATGATAAAATGAATTTTCATGGCCAGGAGATATCAAATGAATTAAAATGTGTTCACATAATTACGGATGGCCAAAATATGTCATTAGTTTCAGATTTTATTTCCACCTTTCTGACAGTCAAGCATTAATCACCTTGCAGAACAATGAAGTTATCTTTGTTGGTTTGCTAAAGAGATTTGGCTTTTAATAATCTTTTCTGCTGAGGTAGTCAGTTTAATTGAAATGAACTGTTTAATTTCACACAGTTGGCTGGTTTCAACTGTTCGCTGACTTCAAGTACACGTATGAACGTATGCCATAATAAAGAACCAAACATGAGATAATACAATACCAGTACTCCAAGAAAATTTACATCTGAATCTGACATACGAATGTGCACTATAAGCCGCATTATACATTTTAGTGTGTTTCACGAAATTCTGATACTCTTCGAGTATCCTTTGATGTCTTGTTTCTTTTATGACATAATGTAAGATCTTTTAATGTTTTACGCAAATGAACATATGCCCTTCCTGCATCATCGCGCGGTGACGACTGTTATCTGGCGCTCTCTTGCAACTGCTGAAACGAACCTATTTGTAACAGGTAGCGGAAAAATATTGAGACGGTGGTTTGAAAAGCGTTACATACAATAAAAGGAAATTTCCTTTTACACAAGGTGAACTATGTGTGAGAATGTACGATGGATTTCTTAAATAACAAAGTGTTTCTCTCATGTAAAAATCAATTCTTTGAGGACGGCCATGTAGAAAAATTTTGAGCTCAGAAGATCACACATTTACGTCATTATTAAAAATTTTACTGGCACATTTGTGTGATGTATTTTAAAGTATATCACGCACAGAAAAGATCTACATTATATGTGGAAGCTTATCTTCTCTTCCAGCTTATTTATTTTGGAGATCAATATTGTATGTGAATGCTATGTATATTAATTTAAACCATTAACTTTTCTTATTTGAGTTTTTGCGCTACGTAAGAGTGATCTTGCTATTGACTGACTACATCACGTGTCCTATGCTGTCATCATCTGGCGAGATCACATGACATGAGTTATGAGTGGCTTACAAAAATGCATAGCAATCTCGACAATTTCAATGCTTCGAAAAGTAACATGCAGTATTTGGTGGAATTCGAATTTATACCTTCGTAATACAAAAATATGCAGCCTACATATTGCTGCACATAAAGGTGTTTCAAAACGTGTTCCCCCCTCCCCCAAAGTGGCAGGAAATTCTACGTCGGTATATAAAACCATAAACATTCAGAGGGTTGATGAGTTTTACAGTGCCAAAGAATAGTATATGGTCACTTAACATGGAAAAAGTGTATTTTCGCCCAGGACAAAGTGTATTTTTAACCAGGAAATCCAGGAAAAATCCGGGAATTTTTTTTCCATGTCCACGTAGACACCCTGATGGTGTTCTGGGCTTCAATGTCTAAATGGAAACACAATAGTTCATCCTGATCAAATGCTGGACTGGGACCAATTGGCAGTCAAGGAAGAGATCTAAATTAGCTTGTTGTGCTGTGGAGTGGAAATGAAACTCATAGTTATAGCACTCATAGTTATAGCACAACTTAGTTATAGCACTGCAGATGATGGACCACTAAGTCAAGTAGCAATGCCAAAGGATGGAAGAGAGAAACCAGAGGTTTCAGATCAGTAAGCCAATGAAACATAAAGCTATAAAGGAAAACATGAAAATTTTTGATTGCATACTCAATTGCAAGAACTCCTTTTTGTTTCTGCGGGTAGTGTTGTTGCACCTGATTCAGGGTTTTGGAAGCATGTTCAATAGGGTATTTGGAACCACCCATGATTTTTTGCATGTGAGAATGGCCCAAAGGCTGTCATGGGAGGTATCTTTGGGCAAAACGAGATTTTGGCATGGCTGGAAGGCAGCCAAAGTTGCCAAGTATAATTTTGACTTTAACAACGTAAAAGCTTGCTCGCAGGTGGGCAACCATAGAAAAAGAACACCTCAATGTAAGGGAATATGAAGCAGCTGAGTCATTGTGACCACATCAAGAAGAAATGTATGGTAATACACAGTCTTTCCAAGAAAGGCCTGCAACTCCTTGACACTGGTAGGTTGCGGCAAAGCCATAATTGTGTCAACACACTGGCACAAAGTCTTGATGCCAGGATGTGAGACTTCAAAACCAAGATAGATGACAGCAGAAAAAATTGAGATTTGTACAAGTTACATTTCAACCTGGGACCCTGTAGCAATGTGACCAAGGCCTGAAGGTTCCAAAAGTGTTCATCTGTTGATGACTCAGAGACCACAATATCATCCAAGCAGTTAACGCAACTTGGCACTGAGGCCATGAATCACTCCAAAAATAGCTGGAAAATAGCAGAGGCGCCAGCTACACTGAATGGAATGTACTGGAACTGGTATAAACTGATGTGGGAATTCACTATGAGGATATGTTTGGAAGCATCATCCAGAAGCATTTGCAAGTAAACCTCAGACAAGTCCATTGGGAAAAATACTGGCCCCCAGAAAGACACACTAATACTTCATCCTGATAGGGTAAGGGATATATATCAATTTACAGACTTCTTAAAATCAGCACAGAGGTGAAGGTTCCAGTTAAGTTTTGCAACACTCATTAGCAAGAGTAGACTATTTGCTAGACGATACAGGTGTGATAACACCCAAAAATATAAGACTGCCTAGTTCTAATACGACCTGCAGCCGAAAAGCTACTGGGATTGAGTGGGTATGAAAATAATGGGGGGCACACAGTCGATTTAATTATGATATGATCCTTGAAATTGATAGAGAAGAGTGCATCCAGTTGCTTACATGGAACTTGATCTGATACCAGATGCACTTCTTTGGAAATAGAGACAACAAAAATTTTAGAGACATGTAGCCCAATTAGTTTTCAGTGTTGGCTTCATCCACTGCTAGAGAGGTCAAAGGCTGAACAACTGCTTTACACACTATGTAAGTAGAGAACTGTCCCAGTATGGGTATTTGTTTTTTGCAATTCACCAACTGACTCAAGACAAGGGACAACACCAGTGATCCAAGATCCACATAGGTTTGGGACTTTAGGAAAGTCACTGCTACATCTATGTCCACTTGCATTTTTAACATCTTGTCCATACTTCAATACATAGTTTGTTTGGGGCTGCCATCATTTGGGAAACACTGTTCCCTGCCCCCACCCACCTTTTTTTTTTAATACAATGGTTGCACTTTATACAATGCTCATGTTTCACAAAACAAAAAGGGCACAACGGGAGAGTAATACATGGCTGCTGTTGTGATGTTGACTGCTGCTGTTAGACCGTGGTTCCATGACTGTGATATCATCTTCCCTCCTGTGAATTAACTAACAGTGGCTGAGAACAAGAAGCAACAATATCTATTTCACACCAAGCTTCTATCTGAGTTCCTGCTTCCCTAGATACATCAAAATGAGACTGGGCAATGTTCAAAACCTCCAGCAGGTGCAGGGTATTTATAGCATCACAAACCATCAGATCAGCATATGAGTCCCAGTGAGCTTCAGTAACAAGCTGGCAACAATGACTTAGCCCATGGAGTTCCACTGCCCCAGCTCTTTACAACTGATGCAGCCACTTTCAACAATGGTAGAACTCAACACAAGCAGCAATTACATGAGTGCATTTGCAGTGATAAGTAGAGGGCAACTGACACATTTCATCAAAAGAGAAACTGGCAGGTTCTTGAAGGGGATAAAGCTGACACAAAAGGTGATAAACACAAGGAGATACCCTTGACAGAAAGAAAGCCTTAACACATTGGGACTGATGACTCCAAAAGCTTGCAAATGTTGCTGAAGGCATTTTTTATATGAATCACATTCTTCTGCAGTAACATCATATGGAGGAAGCAGTGGGGGTGCATCAACGGCAGTGAGCCCTGGCGCATCAGTGATGATGCCAAATTGTTTAGTGCCAGGTGGTTTGTGGAAATTTCTGCTGTTCAACAGGAGACTGAAGAATTTCTTCCATTGACATATTGGCCATAGCGAAACAAGAAACAAAGCTTGGGGATCTGAATACCTCACTTGTTGACAAAAATATTGTAACATTGTAGAAACACAATATCACAATTCCAACCAACAACTTTTATTCTATTTCCACATGCAGGGATATACTAAGACACTGAATGATGTAATAATTAGTACAAACACATATAAACCAGAAGTCCATCAACTTGTTGTCTAACATGGAGCGTACATCTGAACCATAAACATTATTCTGCTGAGGGCCCAAGTACACCAGCTTATATATGGCTGTTTGGCACATGGTGCAGCACTTTCTGTGTTGTGCACCAATGTGCAGCAGCCTCATTAAGCCCACTGTGGAGTCATGTGCTGTTAATTGTGCATGTTCACTGATTAAGGTTAGAACACATACTTTCCCATATTATAATGAATGTTTCAAGGGCAAAGAAATAGTTTCCAGTCAGTTTTGTAAAACACAAGTGCCACCTTGCAGCATTATCAAGTTTATATAATTGTCCAGGTACCTATAATCATTCAGCTGATGACAAGAAACAGTTGCTGTAAAGAGTTTTTAGGTAACCAGGTACTGATACATTGAGTTATAATCTATTTTAGTTACTTTGTTATTGATACATTTACCATATGTAGGACACAGGTAATTTTTTTTTAAATTAATTTTTAGACCTGAAGATTACCTGACCTATTCTGGCTGAAATCAGTTATCAGAAGTGAACAGGACACACAGACACATCCATGGCTACGTCACATGCTGCAGCTCAACTAGTGTGAGAGGTTCTGTCAAATAGAGACACGGTGAGAAGAGAAGGGTGGAGAACTGGGGGGTGACTAACAGCTAGGTGGAAGAGGCAGCAAAGGAATAAATTTGAATCTGACACAGACAAACTTGCCCAGTACATGGAGTTGCAGGTAACTTGAAAAAATGCATTGGATGTTCTGAAGTGTTGCTTGCTGTGTATTGCATAAGCACAAAGCAAACACTAAACCTGGCAATGAAAGATTGTGTTTTGCATTAAATACATAATAATTTATTGTTTTTTGCATTAGATACACAACAATTTATTGTGTTTTGCATTAGATACACTTTAATTTATTGTGTTTTGCATTAGATACACAATAATTTATTGATCTAGACCTCCTTTAGGTCAATACACTTTATCCTTTTGAGAGAATTTATAGTTAAATAATTTTATATTACATTTCACTTAGTACCATTTGTCTCACTCACAAATGACACTTGGTCAATGGATGAATGATTAAAAGCAGTTTTTAGTTCATCTTCATCATCAACAGTCTTTTTGTGCCCTGGAATCCAACAAAGAATTCCTTTGATATATGTACCGTCCATTCATCTACATGTCACACCCTCCTTAAATTAATTTACATTCTAGTCATAGTTACTTCTTCACTCCAAATTGTTCACTGATTGGTTTGTTTCTTTTTATGACACATCTAATAATTCCCAACATGGATCTCTCTTGTAGTTGATAGTGAGTCCACAGCTTTTGAATGGTTTCTACATTAAATGTTCATAAGTCAAAACTTACAGTAGGTACTGATTGTAGATATTCCCTCTGAGACACATCAGAAGCTAAGATATGCAAACTCAGTTTGGTTTACAGGATGTACTGGTGTATTCCTACTTTTCTAGCTTGCTATCTGCTCATTCACTCTCAGTTCCCCTTCATACAAAACTTGCCCACTGGTTCTATGACTTCATTGCTAATTTGTACTGTTTTCTTGAAAATATTTTTCTTTTACATTGTTTTATTCTATCATAATTAATTTTCAGGTCACGTTTCAAAATTACTCTGCTCAAAACATTTGTTGTTGAAGCCATGCAATGCTGCCAGCAGGAAAATGGTGGTTCAGATATCCATTAAGATGTAATCATTCCTTGTTTTCTCATTCAATGGACTTCTAGGACTGTGGAGATTAGTTTTTGGTGTTATGAGTCTCCTGGTCTGACACCTCTTCCAATTTTTTAAAGTCTTACTATCCTGATGAAGGCTACTAGAAGCTGCAGAAGCTTTGGCATTGACATATATGAATTTCTGTATATTAATTATGCATACTTTAATATATTTTGAGTCAGTATCTTAGTTGTCAGTAACTGTTAGTAAAGATTTTTTTTTTAAACTGAGCCAAAAGCTATCAATATCTATGTACTGCAGACAAAATGATAATTCATATTCATCATTCTGTTCTACAATATTGTTCATAGTTTGCAAATAGTGCATTATATGGCCCTTAAAACCACCCTTCCTTCTTTGCCTGATGAAAATTTAGTATTGTTTCCCTAATTTTTTTTTGTACAGTTGGTGGAAATCTGAGTGAATGTCTTGTACATGATGAAAAAGAAGCCTGATGGGTCGAAAGTTTTTCATGTCCTATCTGTTCAGCTCCTTGTGGAGAACAACAATAAGTGTTATTTACAATCTTGGAAACCATATCTTTTTTTCAAACTTTCTGTAAACAGTTCCTTTTTTATAACTTTTCCTGCAGCCTTAAGTATTTCTATTGAAAGATTATCTTCTGACATATTTTCTTTCTTTTTTATAACTTTTCCTCCAGTCTTAAGTACTTCTATTGAAAGATTATCTTCTGACACATTTTCTTTCTTCATATCTCAAACAGATTTATACATTTCTGTCTTTTCTTCCAAAATGCCATTATTTTCATTAATAACTTTTAGTGTTTCTATGACATCTCTTGAATTATACAGACATTTAAGGAAATGTGTTAAAGTCTTACAAATTTCTTTTTGTTGTGAATTACTGAGAAACTTGGTGTTCATGCACAGTAAGTTTCTTACTGAGTTTTCATTGTATTTTCTCACATCCTCAAAAAAGACATTTGCAACTAGTTTTGTCTCACTCAGCATTTTGTCATGCTCCTATTACTGTTTGATTTAAATTCTCATTTTTTCTTCAATTCTTACCCCATAAGAGATTTCCTTTTGTTTTCTTGTACATGCTGTACCTTTTGCTATTCACATAGGTACCCATTAAATAACAGCCTCATTTGTCTATACCTGTTTCTACATCTACATCTACACTTACACTCTGCAAACTACCCTATAGTGTATGGAGGGTACTGTGTACCACTATCACTTTTCCCTTTTCTGGTTCCAGTTAAGAGAGCTTTGCAGGAAGAATGATTACTGGTAAGCCTCTTTGTTGGCTTGAATCACTCTAATTTTATCTGAATGTTATTTTTGGAAGATATGCTTAGGACAAAGCAATATATTGGTTGACTCTTCTAGGAATGTATGCTCTCAGAACTTTAACAATAAACCACTCTGTGATGCAGAACACATCTCTTGCAGCGGTTGCTACTGGAGTTGGCTGAGCATCTCCATGACACCTTTGTGCTTACTAAATGAACACAAACCATGGACTCTGCCATTGGTTGGGAGGCTTTCGTGCCTCAACGACACAGATAGGCATACGTAGGTGCAACCACAATGGAAGGGTATCTGTTGAGAGGCCAGACAAATGCATGGTGCCTGCAGAGGGGCAGCAAACTTTTCAGTACTTGCAGGGGCAACAGTCAGGATGATTGATTAATCTGACCTTGTAAAACTAACCAAAATGGCCTTGCTGCGCTTGTACTGTGAATGGTTGAAAGCAAAGAGAAGCTACAGCCGTAATGTTTCCCAAGGGCATGCAGCTTTACTGTATGGTTAAATGATGATGGCGCCCTTTTGGGTAAAATATTCCGGAGGTAAAATAGTCCCCAGGTGGGGACTACGCAGGAGGACGTCATTATCAGGAGAAAGAAAACTGGCGTCCTATGGATCGGAGCGTGGAATGTCAGATCCCTTAATCTGGCAGGTAGGTTAGAAAATTTAAAAAGGGAAATGGATAGGTTAAAGTTAGATATAGTGGGAATTAGTGAAGTTTGGTGGCAGGAGTAACAAGATTTCTGGTCAGGTGAATACAGGGTTATAAATACAAAATCAAATAGGGGTAAAGCAGGAGTAGGTTTAATAATGAATAAAAAAATAGGAGTGTGGGTAAGCAACTTCAAACAGCATAGTGAACACATTATTGTGGCCAAGATAGACACAAAGCCCACACCTACCACAGTAGCACAAGTTTATCTGTCAACTATCTCCGCAGATGATGAAGAGATTGATGGAATGTATGATGAGGTAAAAGAAATTATTCAGATAATGAAAGAAGATGAAAATTTAATAGTCATGGGTGACTGGAATTTGATGGTAGGAAAAGCAAGAGAAGGAAATGTAGTAGGTGAATATAGAATGGAGGTAAGAAATAAAAGAGGAAGCTGTCTGGTAGAATTTTGCACAGAGCATAACTTAATCATAGCTAACACTTGGTTCAAGAGTCATGAAAGAAGGTTGTATACATGGAAGAGGCCTGGAGATACTAAAAGGTTTCAGATAGATTATATAATGGTAAGACAGAGATTTGGGAATCAGATTTTAAATTGTAAGACATTTCCAGGGGCAGATGTGGACTCTGACCACAATCTATTGGTTATGAACTGTAGATTAAAACTGAGGAAACTGCAAAAAGGTGGGAATTTAAGGAGATGGGACCTGGATAAACTTAAAGAACCAGAGATTGTACAAAGTTTCAGGGAGAGCATTAGGGAATGATTGACAGGAATGGGCGAAAGAAATACAGAAGAAGAAGAATGGGTTGCATTGAGGGATGAGATAGTGAAGGTAGCAGAGGATAAAGTAGGTATAAAGAAGAGGGCTAGTAGAAATCATTGGGTAACCAAAGATATATTGAATTTAATTGATGAAAGGAGGAAATATAAAAATGCAGTAAATGAAGCAGGCAAAAAGGAATACAAATGTCTCAAAAATGAGATCGGCAGGAAGTGCAAAATGGCTAAGCAGGGATGGCTACAGGACAAATGTAAGGATGTAGAGGCTTATCTCACTAGGGGTGAGATAGATACTGCCTACAGAAAAATTAAAGAGACTTTTGGAGAAAAGAGAACCACTTGTATGAATATCAAGAGCTCAGATTGAAACCCAGTTCTAAGCAAAGAAGGGAAAGCAGAAAGGTGGAACGAGTATACAGAGGGTCTATACAAGGGTGATGTACTCGAAAACAATATTATGGAAATGGAAGAGGATGTAGATGAAGATGAAATGGGAGATATGATACTGCTTGAAGAGTTTGACAAAGCTCTGAAAGACCTAAGTCAAAACAAGTCCCTGGGAGTAGACAACATTCCATAAAAACTACTGATAGCCTTGGCAGAACCAGCCCTGAAGCAGGTGTTGACAGGTATGAAAATTACTGAACTGTCAGTTTAAGAAGTCATGGATGCAAAATACTAACACGAATTCTTTACAGACAAATGGAAAAACTGGTAGAAGCCAACCTCGAGGAAGATCAATTTGGATTCTGTAGAAATACTGGAACACGTGAAGCAATACTGACCCTACGACTTATCTTAGAAGATAGATTAAGGATAGGTAAACCTATGTTTCTAGCATATGTAGACCTTGAGAAAGGTTTTTGACAATGTTGACTGGAATACTCTCTTTCAAATTCTGAGGGTCGCAGGGGTCAAATACAGGGAGCGAAAGGCTATTTACAATTTGTACAGTTATAAGAATCAAGGGGCACGAAAGGGAAGCAGTGTTTGGGAAGGGAGTGAGACAGAGTTGTAGCCTATCCCCGATGTTATTCAATCTGTAGATTGAGCAAGCAGTAAAGGAAACAAAAGAAAAATTTGGAGTAGGAATTAAAATCCATCGAGAAGAAATAGAAACTTTGAGGTTCGCTGATGACATTGTAGTTCTGTTGGAGACAGCAAAGGACCTGGAAGAGCAGTTGAACGGAATGCACAGTGTATTGAAAGGAGGATATAAGATGAACATCAATCAAAGCAAAATGAAGGTAATGGAATGTAGTTGATTTAAATCGGGTGATGCTGAGGGAATTAGATTAGGTAATGAGACACTAGTAAATGAGTTTTGCTATTTGGGATATAAAATGTAGACTGGCTGTGGCAAGGAAAGCATTTCTGAAGAAGAGAAATTTATTAACCTCGAGTATAGATTTAAGTGTCAGGAAGATGTTCCTGAAAGTATTTGTATGGAGTGTAGCCATGTATGGAAGTTAAACACGGACAGTAAATAGTTTGGACAAGAAGAGAGTAGAAGCTTTCGAAATGTGGTGCTACAGAAGAATGCTGAAGATTAGATGGGTAGATCACATAACTAATGAGGAGGTATTGAATAGAATAGGGGAGAAGAGAAATTTGTAGCACAACTTAACTAGAAGAAGGGATTGGTTGGTAGGACTTGTTCTGAGGCATCAAGGGATCACCAGTTTTGCATTGGAGGGCAGTACAGACGGTAAAAATTGTAGAGGGAGACCAAGAGATGAATACACTAAGCAGATTCGGAAGGATGTAGTAGGTACTGGGAGATGAAGAATCTTGCACTGAATAGAGTAACATGGAGAGTTTCATCAAATCAGTCTCTGGAATGAGAACACAACAACAAGAAATGAACATGTAATAAAACATGCTGTTTCCTCCATCAGTCCTATCTGGTAAGGATCCCAGACTGACAAGCAGTAATCTAGTATTGGTCAAATAAGTATTCTGTAAGCTGCTTTCTTGGTGGGCTACATTTCCTGAATATTATTCTAGTGAATCCATCTGGCATCTGTCTTACTTGTGGTTAGTTTTAGGTGGTCATTCCATTATTTAATCTGAAGTACTTTACAGTTCTTATATGGGGTTATTCTAAAATAGATACCTACAAGTAACAGTAACTAATTTCAAATCCACTGACTGATTATTATTGGGAGCTCTTCAAACCTTGTGCTGTTTTCTCAAGTTTCCATTGTATATCTCCAGATGCCACTCCATTCACTCATTAATCAGAAACAGTGCACGATTGCACTAACAATGGAGATGAATAGTGATGGCACATAAGGTAAGAGTTGCTTGTGGTAACACAAAATGCAATCACCAGTAGTTGTAAGAAGATGGTTCGGAACAGAGTATCACAAAGTTTCACCTCGGGCAAGACTATAAAAGCATTGTATGATCAGTCTGTAGAAAAAGTTTCTGTGGCACATCAAGAGAAAGTCAAGGTCACCCACAGACAGCAGGTTCTCACACATCTGGGAAGAAATTTCATACAAATGGGATATTTACCATGTGGCACGAGGAAGCCAAATGGAACAATTGTATAAAGAAACTTGTTTTTCTGTCAATTGCAGAACTAAGAATAAATTACATCAAGTAAGTAAATCTCCTGAATTATTTAATGTTACTTTTAGGTAACTAATTTAGAATAACACCATTTAAATTCTGAGCCACAGATAGGCATCTCTGCTATACGGTGAGTAGCAACTTCCTTCTCAGAATATTGTTACATTCCATCCTGGATTTTCCATCTTTTGACTATATAATTTCTCATCATCTACATTTCTGATATCCTGCCTGTCCTTTTCTCTAGCCTTGCAAATATTTTTTCTGTTTATTATAAGCTACGATTGTTTGCAATTCAAAAGTGGATATGACCATCACATCTTATACAGTTTCCATATTACTATCTGAAATTCTAATAAATGGAGGTAATTTTGTTCGGAGATATGTTTGGTTAATCAGTTGCTGTCTACATTATGCAAATGACCAAACAATATCAGCTTTATCTTTCATGTTGTTTCTACTATATTCCAGTCATCTTTCCTTATATTGTCATCAAAGATGTATGCAAAAATTTAAAATTTATTTTTCATTCTAATCTGTGCAAATAACAATAATTTCATTTCTTGCACCTAATCTTTCAACAGAATGATAAGAAAAGGAAGAATGATAAGGAGAACAAAGGAGTGAAAGTATTACAAAGGAAAGAGTTAGAATGTAGCATTAAGAGAGGTATTCTTGCTATGTCTGAGACAAAGTGAAAAATTTTAATTATTTAAATCTCATATGTAAATCAGTTCTTGTGTTAAAGTGTACATTACTACCATTACATAACATTTCTACATATATAGTACTGAAGCGGGAAAGGGGTCCCTCTCAGTCTGCGTCACCAGGTCCCGCAATGCTGAGGATGCCACCTCAGCGACCCATCAAGTGCTCTGCTGATGTGTCAGCCTTGTACGGCCACGGTGATATGATGATGTCAGGGCTGCGCTGGCAGCCGACTCAGCAGCCTTTGTCCTGTGCTGCCTCAGCACCAGCCGCTGAAAACTGCAAGGTGGCCCGCGCCATGCATCCTTGCCAACATGGCATGGGTCGCGGCAACAACACATGCCCGCGATCTGGCAGCTGAATCTGCGGACCTCACCCTGGATGTCTCCAGTGAGTGTAGGGAGCCAGAACACCTGCCCATGGTAGTGAGCCGTGGAGTGGGCTGCCACTGGCTGGCTACGGACTCTGTGTCGGCCTCAGAGGATTGAACCAGTGACCCACCGTGGACTGGAATGTCAGCACCCCATCTGCTGCTGTGTGTAGCTGGTGGTGTTACACGTCCTGCCATCCAGGAGAGCTGCCACACTTGAATTTTTTGTTAGTGAAGCAGCACCTATTTATATGTGGCTGTGCACCTCTGTTTTGCTAAACGTGCCACTCCACGTCACGTGCTCATAACACCTAGGTTGGCCAGTGGGCCCCTTTCTGCCTGTGACTTGTGCCATGCAAACCACTGCATGTACTTTTTCCGGCTGTTCTACACCCCTGTGGCCTCTATTTTACTTCGCAACTGCTGGTGAGCGTAACTCACTGTAAACAGGCCCATGCCTGGCTGTAACTTGTGCACTCAGTAATATTGCATGAAAACTGACTTTTCCTGTCCCAGATGGTAGTGCCACTACAGTACTTTGGTAACATTTCTTCAGTTCATTCACCTCACATTTTCCTTTGTCTCGTTATCTCTTTTCTGACGTTTTCTTTGCCAACCCTTCCCAGTAACTTGAATTTTATCTACTTCAGTTTCAAATAACCTTTTCATCTCTCATGAGTTGTAGCCTGAATGGATTTGAATTAAAATGACTCTTTTGTCTTACTTCAAGTAATGGAACTGAATTCACAGACATGAAGTGTGTGGAATTGATGAGGACAAATTGAAACATATTTGATAATATTAGTGAACTGTGCTCAGAAAATACTGAACTCCCATTCAGACAGTCTAATGGATGATGCAACCACTCATGATAACCAGAAAATCTTGGTTTTATCCCAGCATGGCACAAATTTTCATTAGTAATGATGTTTTCATTATTTTAAATTATTTTATCTGTATCTGTATTTTACCTCATGTTAAAAAAAATAAATAATATGCAGTTCCCATATACATGATTCACTATTGCAATCTTCCATTATCCTGCTGCTCCAGTATCTACCATAATTATACCCTTAGCTTTTGTCGCTACTTTCTCATTCTGAATTATCCCAACAATTTGGGAGTGTCCCCTTATACAAGTGACATATACTTGTTGGCATGCATAATCTCTCAAACGTCAACAAATATACATTTTGAATTAATGAAGGTAACAGCTGTGATAAGTACTGCATCATTCAGTGTGTTACACTAACTTCATTTATAATTAAAATTTGTTTTGTCTATTGTTCTAAACCTGACAATGGAAAATCCTGGTTGGAATACAAATCATGAAAGGAGGACAGGTAACAACTCATATAGTTGAGGCAATGAGCTGGTGATAGGCACACAAATAAGACTGTAAACTTCAAAAGTATCAAATGACTTTCTTCAGAGCTAATTAATATAAAAAATATACACATGCCTATTGACCACTCATCTATCGATATTGTGCACTGTTGCCTTTACTCATTCCATTATATTTTATTATTGTTCTAGTGTACATGTATACTTGTACTAGATTCTTCATTCAGGAATTTTTTTAAATAAAGTTTTTACATTTTGTAGGAAATCACCCATTTTTCTGCAATAAATGTAAATATGTATGTTGCAGGGGGCTCCATTACTAGAATCATTAAATATGTCATGGAACAAGATATCAGAAATCCTACCAGTATTTATGACACTGAAATCATGTGCACGTAATTTAAGAGAACTGAGCATCTCACACAATCCAATAGAAGACGTTATACACAAAAATCATATTTTATTTTTTGCAGCAAAGTATTTGCACAGACTTGAAATGCTTGATGATAGCTCTCCACATGTCTTCATTAAATCATTCCATGATATAAAGATAGAAGGATCTCCAACAGAGAGCATTTTAAAACAAAAATCAAACAAGATTGTAGCCATCAGTTTAAAATGGAAGGCAGAAATATGTAATCATATTCACGAAGAACAGAATAGGGACCTTTCACCACAAAACACTTGTAATTCTAATTGGATCTCCATGAATAATCAGAATTTAGCGAAAGTGATGCCCATGCAAGTGAACATTGGACTCCTGTGGATAGATTTATCATATAATTACATAGATGACATTTCTTTTCTACGTTATTGTCCAAATGCTAAGGAAATTTCTTTGGAGAATAATGTTATGACTGAATTGGGATCTGCTGTACGAACTTTGAAGAATCTGACATACCTGAACATCAGCCAGAATTATTTGACTTCTTTGGAAGAAATATCACGTGGGAATTTCCCATGTCTGCAGGTGCGCATTGTTCCTTCAGTTGTTTTAATTTAGTGCTAGAAAATATTTAAGTTATTATTTCTCAGTGCCTGCATCCTAGATAATATTAGAATTTACTGGATCTTCTCTGTGGAATAACTGTTTTAACAATAATCGAAATATCTTGTCTTGTTTCTTTCATGTCATAGCTATTGGATGTATCTTCAAACAACCTCACTGACCTAAATGGTATTGAGCATTGCACAGCACTGCAGGAGTGTTATTTCTCAAGTAATATGATTGCTGAATATGATGATTTAACCAGTATAAAGGACTGCAGAATGCTAAGAATCATTGACATGACAGGAAATCCTGTTGATTCCAAGAAAAATGCTTTGTCGTATATTATTTACTGCAGCCAAAACATTGAGGTTAGTTGAAGAGTGGAGTAATGTCTTGTCCTACTGAAACATATTCATAGATCATTTGTAAGTTTTTTCCTTGTCTGTGTAAGTAGGTTTTCATTTCTTTCTATCATTTTTGTAACATTTCATTTGATATATGCATCTCGCCATTGAATCACGTTCTATTTCTTGTGAGAGCTTCATCCCTAAAAATTTTTTGTGTATGCTAGCATAAAGTCCCCAGTGGAAGTTAATATTTATTATGTAAAAGTACATTTTATTATTTGTTTAATAAAGGAACTACTTCATAAGGAGTCCCAGAATTACAATGTTTGCTACATATGTTGTAATTTAGACACAGTTCTTTTAGAGGGAGTATCTGTTATAATTCAAATCATTTTCTGCTATTTCTATGATCATATGTTCATGTCAGTAAAGCTATTTTCATAACTTAAGGATGATTGCTGCAACAATATTGCTACTTCCTTGCAATTTTTGGTACAACTATGCTGCCATGTAACTTACAAAATTATGAGACAGAATTTTTAGTCACTTCTTACTTTCAGGACATGAAAATTTAAATGCAGCTGACAGACACATATAAAAGTACACAAAAATATCCTAGCTTTTAGAATTCTTAGTTTCTTCCTAGGGTAAGAGAGAGTGATAGTTTGGGGAAGGTTAAAAAGAAAGGGCAGATCACTCAGACTGCAAAAGAAGAGGAACACATTTATTTTGAAGATGAGGACAGACGAAGATGAAAGACATGGGATGGGGGATCAGAGAGAGTGGGAGATCAAAGATAGCACAGCAGTGAGCACTGTGGCAGCTTCAGTCCAAAAATGATACAGGCAAAGTGAGAAGTAAAGATCAGTTAAGAGGAAAGAGAACTGAAATGAATAGTGCAAATAAGAACTAGAAAGAAAGGATGTGGGGAAAAAAACAAAAAAAGGCAGGAGGAGGGATAGGGGATAGTTGAGATGGAAAGAGAGAGAGAGAGAGAGAGAGAGAGAGAGAGAGAGAGAGAGAGAGAGAGAGAGAAGGTTAATTTAGGTTGCAAGAATATGCCATAGGCCAAGTTCCCATCTTTGGAATTCAAGGAAACCAGTAAACTAGTATCATATCACATACATTATGTAGCAGGCATTCAAGTCCCTTGATCAAGCTGTAGATCATGCTCAGCAGGTGGGCACTTACTGTCCCCAAGGCAGACCAGTGGTAGGCTGGAGTAGATGGTTGTGATGGTTGTATGTAGGCAATGACTTCTTGTAGTTCTGCTGACATCTTCAGATCAGCTGATTGACCTGTGACTTAGCTTGTTGTCTGCCACTGGTGTAACTGCTGGATTTCATTGGTTGTGAGTACTTATGTAAGGAAACAATTTTAAGAATACCAGCTCATTTACCAAAACCCTTGTCTCATTCCTGCAGTTTTCTAACATTTACCATGCCTACCTTTAGATTTATTATCTGGCAATGCTGATCTGAGAGTCCAAGGCCTTTTATGTATGCCTAGCAATTTTCCCTGCTGGTGTCTGTCTAAGGTTTTCTAGTTATCATGTGTAACTTCTTGGATTTCCAACAAACAACTCCAGAAGTAAAAATATAGCATTAATACAGACTTCAAAAGTTATTATTCTTATTGTGTAAAAGCATTATGTGTGAACTTAGGAAGTGTAATATTTACTCAAAAATAATATGTAACTTTTTTAGTCATGTAGACTGGTCTTCACTGTTTGATTTTCAGCATAGTCTTTTCCAGTACACATTGTGCTCAATGACAAGAATGATCTAGTGTTGCAAATAACATATTTCCCCAAAATGTTTTTTTCACATTAACTTCATTTGCTTATCCAAGTTGAAATTCACATGCATGATACAATACATTGGTAGCCATTTTTCATGTGTCACATCATTTATTACTGCTTGCCATGAGGTCTTACTGAACACTCCCAGTTTACACCATTGATTCACTGTGATGGCATAAAAACAGAAATAAAGTAGTGCAGCATAGGTATTGATATTTTTTATTTAACAAATTTTTGTCATTGTTATAATTTATTAATTTCTGTTAAATTTTTAACTGTATATGATTATGAAATTATGTTTTACTAAACTTCTATTTAATGTTGAAGATAGTATTTTTATCACTGTTTAGAACTTAGTCATACTTGACCATGAAATATACAAATTTTTCAATAAAAATATGGAAGTTATAATTTTACAAAATTATCATCCAAAGGTTCACAAAATTATCCATAAGACTCAATAAAAACTATTCAAATCTGTGTAATAGCAAAACTAACTTAGATTCACAGAACCATACTCATTTATGAAATATGGACGTTCCACTGTCTGATATGAAACACTCATTCAGCCTCTCTCACTTTCCATAAATATCACGGAGAAGGAAACCATCCAGGAATGTAGAATAAAATCAAGTTATACAGTAACAGGCACAAATGTCACTGTTACCTACTTCTCTGAAATATAATAACAACAAATTATGACTAGCACTAATCTACTCAAACTGTAGTTATGATAAGTACATCTAGATGGAGAATCATCAACACTTTCAAAGTAACTCAGGTGTGCCCCAGGGAAGGATGTTGGGTCTCACGCTGTTCATGTTCTATATTTATGAATGTACTATATTAATAGTAACTTCAGACTTTTCACAAATGATGCACTTACCTGTTAGGAAATTAAAAATGGTCCACAAATATTCAGTCAGGTCTTGATAAGATTCCAAACTGGTGCATACAATTATTGGCACTTGCTTCAAATGAGGAGGAAATCTTATTCATTTAGTCTCCCCTGACCTGAGGTTCTGGGTGACTTTTCTTTAACTCTTCCCTTTTCCTAAACTTCACCAGTCCTTTTCCTTCTTCTCTCTTCCTTTCCATTCAGCCCTCCTTCCTGAGGAAGAAGCCATTGTCTCTGAAAGTTACCGCATTCCCACATCTTTTGTGTGTTTTTTCCTGCTGCCACTTGGTAAGTAGATTCTTATCTATCTGTTCCGTATTTCGTGGAACCGTAAGTCATTTTGATATGTTTTGTTATAAGTTATTTTTTAAGTTTAAGTTTTTTAAGGTTAAGGAATAGATTGTTTGCTGTAAACCATTTCCACTATTCTCTTCATAAATAAAACTTGGACAGTGTAAGATAGAGCAAACCACCACACTAAATTTTTAGGATTATGGCTAGATGAATATTTAATGCAGAAGAAACACACAGAAATGTTAAACAAAAAATTAAATCAGTATTGTTCTGTTCTTAGAATACTAAAAATTTCCTGTAGTGTTGATACAGTGTTATGTTCATACATTGCACTCATACATAGCACACTAAGATATGGTATCATATTTTAGGGGAATACCAGTTTGGCCAAAAACTCATTTGTGCTTCAAAAGAGGGAAATAAGGATAATCAGAGGTATGACATACAGAGAAATAAGGATAATCAGAGGTATGACATACAGAGAATCATGTGAAAAAGTTTTCAAGGAACCACAAATCATCACTCTACCATGTACCTATATTTATGAAAGTGTATGTTTTATGAAGGCACACCAGGAACATTCTTTGTTATGTAGTGGTTAATAAAAAAGAAAAAGAGAAGAAAAGGAAAGGTTGAAAATGTGGGAAGAAATGGTGAATAAAAAGGGGTTTTTAAAATCGTTTATATGACCATGAAAAAGGGAAAGAATGAAATGCAAATCAGACTTTGTATGACAGAAAAGCTATCAGACTTCGTGATTCGGAAAAGCTATTGTTGGGGTGGTCCTTGTGGCGTTTCTGAGCAAAAGTCAAACCAATTTCCACTACAAAAATTATTTTAAAGAGAACAGAGAATAACAAAATGTGATTAACAGGGGAAATGGCGTAGATAAGAGTACATTCATTACCATGTTAATATGTCTTCTCTCATGCAGAGTTCAGGCCTTGTTCTCCAACAATCTCCTGCTTCATTTCAGCATGAAAAAGTCGTAGCTGTTCCAAAATCTTGCAGTAAATTTCATCGTCCAGGAATTACTAATGTCTATGAATGAATACCATCTTGATATTGAATGCAATGTACACTCCTGGAAATGGAAAAAAAGAACACATTGACACCGGTGTGTCAGACCCACCATACTTGCTCCGGACACTGCGAGAGGGCTGTACAAGCAATGATCACACGCACGGCACAGCGGACACACCGGAAACCATGGTGTTGGCCGTCGAATGGCGCTAGCTGCGCAGCATTTGTGCACCGCCGCCGTCAGTGTCAGCCAGTTTGCCGTGGCATACGGAGCTCCATCGCAGTCTTTAACACTGGTAACATGCCGCGACAGCGTGGACGTGAACCGTATGCGCAGTTGACGGACTTTGAGCGAGGGCGTATAGTGGGCATGCGGGAGGCCGGGTGGACGTACGGCCGAATTGCTCAACATGTGGGGCGTGAGGTCTCCACAGTACATCGATGTTGTCGCCAGTGGTCGGCGAAAGGTGCACGTGCCCGTCGACCTGGGACCGGACCGCAGCAATGCACGGATGCACGCCAAGACCGTAGGATCCTACGCAGTGCCATAGGGGACCACACCGCCACTTCCCAGCAAATTAGGGATACTGTTGCTCCTGGGGTATCGGCGAGGACCATTCGCAACCGTCTCCATGAAGCTGGGCTACGGTCCCGCACACCGTTAGGCCGTCTTCCGCTCACGCCCCAACATCGTGCAGCCCGCCTCCAGTGGTGTCGCGACAGGCATGAATGGAGGGACGAATGGAGACGTGTCATCTTCAGCGATGAGAGTCGCTTCTGCCTTGGTGCCAATGATGGTCATATGCGTGTTTGGCGCCATGCAGGTGAGCGCCACAATCAGGACTGCATACGACCGAGGCACACAGGGCCAACACCTGGCATCATGGTGTGGGGAGGGATCTCCTACACTGGCCGTACACCACTGGTGATCGTCGAGGGGACACTGAATAGTGCACGGTACATCCAAACCGTCATCGAACCCATCGTTCTACCATTCCTAGACCGGCAAGGGAACTTGCTGTTCCAACAGGACAATGCACGTCCGCATGTATCCCATGCCACCCAATGTGCTCTAGAAGGTGTAAGTCAACTACCCTGGCCAGCAAGATCTCTGGATCTGTCCCCCATTGAGCATGTTTGGGACTGGATGAAGCGTCGTCTCACGTGGTCTGCACGTCCAGCATGAGCGCTGGTCCAACTGAGGCGCCAGGTGGAAATGGCATGGCAAGCCGTTCCACAGGACTACATCCAGCATCTCTACGATCGTCTCCATGGGAGAATAGCAGCCTGCATTGCTGCAAAAGGTGGATATACACTGTACTAGTGCCGACATAGTGCATGCTCTGTTGCCTGTGTCTATGTGCCTGTGGTTCTGTCAGTGTGATCATGTGATGTATCTGACCCCAGGAATGTGTCAATAAAGTTTCCCCTTCCTGGGACAATGAATTCACGGTGTTCTTATTTCAATTTCCAGGAGTGTATTTTACGGTTGCTTCCATCCTCCAAATTTCATACAAGCTTCCACAATATTATATATCTGCACATCAATAAGTTTTTACGTCTTAATCAGACCAAGACTAACGAATAAGTTTTTATGTCTGAATCATACCAAGACTAGCGAATAAGTGGAGTTAAGCTTTCGCTCTCAAGAGACAATAGCGGGTAGAAAACAAATAGGGTTACAATTTTTGTACCTTCATTTTCTTATAAATATTTTCTCTGCCGTCGAGCACTCATACAGCTGTGACGGTATAACTTATATCCGAGGGAACGAGTGTAGCGTGACAAAACTCAAAGTCCCGCTACAGTTAAACAGTCAAGTTCATTACTACAAAACAAGAAATAGAGACAACTTTCATAGAGAAAGTCACACAAAAGCAATGTATCAAAAAAGTTTTCTTTATCAGCCAAAAATCTTGTTTAGTGCACTACCAAAGGAAATTAAAAGTATACCAAAATTCCACATATTCAAAAAATAAATTAAAAAGATGTTAATTAGCAAGAGTATTTACAGTGTCAAGGAATACTTAAATCAGCAGCATTCAATATACAGAAGCTTATTTCCTTCATAGTAATGACCCAAAATGCTCATTGAAAACTAAATTGTATTCATCTATTATTCTAATTTAACATATTATGAATGTTGTTATGCATATGGTTTCATGTTATATGTAATAATATTTTATTTATGGACATTTAATTGTAAATCTTTTCATGTCCTATTTTCTATGTAAGGCAATGTATGACAAAATCTATATCATTTTTATAATGATGAGATACAAGGACACTAATTAAATAAATAAATAAAAATATATAAAATATACTTGTCATCACCAAACATGACAGTTTTTAAATAGTTCTCCAATGCCTTTGTAATCATTTACATAGACTATGAACAGGAACAAGCCCTTGCAGCAACCCATATGAGGTGGGTCCAAAGCTCATGATCTAATGGTTAGCATTGCTGCATCTGGACCACAGGGTCCTGTGTTTGATTTCCGGCCTGGTCAGGTATTTTCTCCATCCAGGGATTGGATTTTTGTGTTGCCTTCATCATTTCATCATCACTCAGGAAAATGGTGAGATTTGACTGTGAAAAGGTTGGGAATTTGTACGGCCACTAATAAGCACATCATGGAGCACCCCACAAACCAGTCATCATCGTAATCATCATCATCATTGTCATTTTGTGAGGTGTCTTCAAAAAGAAACCAAACCTTTGAATCAGCACACCAACCAGCTGCGGGAGTACACTACAACTACTGAGCATATACAGGGTGTTACAAAAAGGTATGGCCAAACTTTCAGGAAACATTCCTCACACACAAATAAAGAAAAGATGTTATGTGGACATGTGTCCGGAAAAGCTTAATTTCCATGTTAGAGCTCATTTTAGTTTCGTCATTATGTACTGTACTTCCTCGATTAACCGCCAGTTGGCCCAATTGACTTCGGTGCTTGTGTTGACATGCGACTCATTGCTCTACAGTACTAGCATCAACAGGTTAGTGTTCATCACGAACGTGGTTTTGCAGTCAGTGCAATGTTTACAAATGCGGAGTTGGCAGATGCCCATTTGATGTATGGATTAACACGGGGCAATAGCCGTGGCGTGGTACGTTTGTATCAAGACAGATTTCCAGAACGAAGCTGTCCCGACAGGAAGACGTTCGAAGCAATTGATCAGCGTCTTAGGGAGCATGGAACATTCCAGCCTATGACTCGCGACTGGGGAAGACCTAGAACGACAAGGACACCTGCAATGGACGAGGCAATTCTTCGTGCAGTTGACGATAACCCTAATGTCAGCGTCAGAGAAGTTGCTACTGTACAAGGTAACGTTGACCACGTCACTGTATGGAGAGTGCTACGGGAGAACCAGTTGTTTCTGTACCATGTACAGCGTGTGCAGGCACTATGAGCAGCTGATTGGCCTCCACGGGTACACTTCTGCGAATGGTTCATCCAACAATGTGTCAATCCTCATTTCAGTGCAAATGTTCTCTTTACGGATGAGACTTCATTCCAACGTGATCAAACTGTAAATTTTCACAATCAACATGTGTGGGCTGACGAGAATCTGCATGCAATTGTGCAATCACGTCATCAACACAGATTTTCTGTCAACGTTTGGGCAGGTATTGTTGGAGATGTCTTGATTGGGCCCCATGTTCTTCCACCTAGGCTCAATGGAGCACGTTATCATGATTTCATATGGGATACTCTACCTGTGCTGCTAGAACATGTGCCTTTACATGTACGACACAACATGTGTTTCATGCACGGTGGAGCTCCTGCACATTTCGGTCGAAGTGTTTGTACGCTTCTCAACAACAGATTCGGTGACCGATGGATTGGTAGAGGCAGACCAATTCCATGGCCTCCACGCTCTCCTGACCTCAACCCTCTTGACTTTTATTTATGGGGGTATTTGAAAGCTCTTGTCTATGCAACCCCACTACCAAATGTAGAGACTCTTCGTGCTCGTATTGTCAATGGCTGTGATACAATATGTCATTCTCCAGTGCTGCATCAGCGCATCAGGGATTCCATGCGACGGAGGGTGGATGCATGTAACCTCGCTAACGGAGGACATTTTGAACATTTCCTGTAACAAAGTGTTTGAAGTCATGCTGGTATGTTCTGTTGCTGTGTGTTTCCATTCTATGATTAATGTGATTTGAAGAGAAGTAATAAAATGAGCTCTAACATGGAAAGTAAGCGTTTCCAGACACATGTCCACATAACATATTTTCTTTCTTTGTGTGCGAGGGATGTTTCCTGAAAGTTTGGCCGTACCTTTTTGTAACACCCTGTATAGCAGCAGGGTTAGGCAACAAACTGCCATTTGCTGTGTTTTGCTCTGACCATCAGTAAATGAGCTACAACCAGTGAGGTGAGTACGTGCATAAGTTGCTTGTCAGATTAATGACAATGAAAGGGCATGTCCACATAACATATTTCTTTCTTTGTGTGCGAGGGATGTTTCCTGAAAGTTTGGCGATACCTTTTTGTAACACCCTGTATAGCAGCAGGGTTAGGCAACAAACTGCCATTTGCTGTGTTTTGCTCTGACCATCAGTAAATGAGCTACAACCAGTGAGGTGAGTACGTGCATAAGCTGCTTCTCAGATTAGTGACAATGAAAGGGCTTGAAGCAAGGGTGTGTGTGTTGTGGTGAAATAAATAAAAAAAATTAAATTTATTGATTTTTTGAAGGGAAAAAAATTATGGATATGGAACTTTAACTTAAGAATTTTTGAAAGCGTTTTTTACAGACTGAATTGACTGGCTTGAATGTGGAAAAATTCAGTGCTGCGTGAAATTTGCCTGTAATATAATTTACTGTTCCGATTAATAATGTTTTTGAATTCTACGTCATTGTTCTTTGCTACAGACTTTGCAGAACTTTCACAAAGACATTTCAGTTGCTTAGCCAAACATATGAGGAGTGAGGAGGACTGTGTGAGTCACATGAGTGTTTTAAGCATTTTGGGCAGGACAGAATTAGTTGGAGATGATACTGAGCCTGTACGAATTTCCACATCAACAGATGATGAGCATGTCAATAGAATTCATGCTGTGATTTATGGAAATCTTCATTTGACTGTTCAAGAAGTTGTTGATGAAGTGGATATTAGTGTAGACATGAATTTGAGAAAACGAGACTTGCATGTGGCAGCATGACAGTGCTTCAGCTCACATGTCACGCTGTGTCTGCAGCTAACTAGTGAAACATCACCCATTTTGCTCCATCCACCATATTCTCCAGACCTAGTCCCAACAGACATTTTATTGTTTCCCAAACTTAAAACCACATTGAAAGGACATCATTTCAAATGATATTTGATATTCTGGACAATGTTATATGAGACCTGCACAGCATTCCACAAAATGCTTTTTCAAATGTGGAAGAAATGATGGGAGTAGGGTATTGACAGAAGAGAGAACTATTTTGACAGGGACAGTGCTTAAAATGTTTTATAATAAGCAACAAAGCTGTTATAGCAAAAGTTTGATTTCTTTATGAGCACACCTCATATTTAATGTTTGCCCACTATGAATTAGTCTTATTCCTGTTGTATCATTTGCTAATGTAACCCTTCGTTTTTCACTGTTAAGATTTGCCTCCATCCAAACAAGAAAGAAAATTTAAATGCCATAACATTTAGTTTCTGTAACAGCATTTTATGATTTTATGAGAAGGGGGCAGAAGTGTCTACAACTTAAACATCAGTTTCTTATCTCCACTTTTGTGTGCTGGTGTTATTACTGCTACTTCGGTTTCTCCAGAAATACACCTTGACTTATTGAATATTTACTCAAGAGTGGCATCACCAAATCAACACAAGATTTTAGTACTTTGGCTAAGATACCATTGTAGTTACTGTTTTATAGTGACCTAATGATTATTGTGGCCTCTGTAACAGATGAGTTACAGGGTATGGTGGGGTATGTATTGCCTGTCAAAGTAAGTTTATTTGATCTGCTTTATTGTCCTCATGTTTTCAGCTACTGTTAGGTAGAATTCATTGAATATAGTAGCAAGCGACTTGAATTTCATACTATCTGTCCATCTGCTACTGTCACCTGGGAGTTCAGTCTCATTTGTCTTGCTGAGTTTCTTCATTTCATGTCTAATAAGCCTCCAAATTGTCCTTTCTTTGATCTTGGAATTTTGAATTTTTTGTGCATAGTACATGGTTTCGGCTTTTTGATGGCTTTTACAATACTACTTTTAGTTCATTTAAAAAAATCTTGATTAGAAAAAAAATGGAAATTTGTGGTAAGATCTTAAGGGACCAAACTGCTGAGGTCATCAGTCTCTAAGCTTATGTACTAATTAATCTTACTTAAACTTATGCTAAGGACAACACACACACTCATGCCTGAGGGAGGACTCGAACCTCCGATGGGAGGAGCCGTGCGGACTGTGACAAGACATGTCAGATCACGTGGCTACCTCGTGCGGCTTCTGATTAGAGCTAGACCTTTGCATTAAATAGTGTTCACTCTTCCTACTACAAGATACTTTCATCTCAGATGTTAGCTATAATTTTTCTCTGCCCCTAGTGTATGTGTTCCTCACCTATTGTAAAGAAAAACTGTATTCATAGCATTATAATAATATTTTTAGGAAACAAATAAATTTCTCATCTGTTCTGTGTTTTTGGTAAACTTCTTCCCACTTTTAACCTCTAAATTGTCTCTGAACAATGTAATAGAATAAGCATTTACAATTCTGTAAAATATTCCTTTTCCATCCTCAGTTAAACTTTATTGATGGTGATGCTTTATTACTGCCATTGGACCATCTTGATCAGAGAAATCATTTGTTATTGGAATTACATCTATTTCATTAAAGACAGTTGAATTTACAAATAAATTATCAATTGCTGTTGAGCTGTGACATTCTATTCTTGGCAGGAATGTAATTACGAAGGTCAAACCAAGGTCAGCATTAGTAACTTGAGGCACTCTCAAACAGAATTATCTGAGATGAAATCTAAAATGAAGTCTCCACATACCATGACTTCACAGTTACTTCTGAAAAGTCTTATTAAGGCCCTCTCTAATTGTAAAATGAAGTTGAAAATGTATCTGCTGTGAGCCAATAGACAGTGAGAACTGCTGTTACTGAAACTTAGCACTCAAATAACTGTTAAATGCAGTATTCATTGTGGGTTTAGGCCTGGGAGTTTATTCCCTTTATATCTATATAGCCATTCCCTCATACCTCATATTATGCTTACAGTCATGTGATACAAACCTGTGTCAGTCTAGGTGCATCTGTCCAATTTCTGTGATTTCCAGATGAAGTCCTGCTATGCATAGCACATTTGTATTAATAGCTTTTGATTTTTCAGTATCTCATACTGGCATGATAAACTCATCTATCTTATCAAACATGCTTCTTATGTTTTAATGGTGAATTCCAAAAGTGTTATGATTGTTAACCATTGTACTACCTAAGCTGGCCATTTTCTTTTCCCCCATTTATTATTCCAATTGTTTCTTTAGAGGGTAAAGAAAAATTTGTGCACTCGGACTTCACACCACGATTCCTCACATACTCCAAATACAAAAAGGTTCTCACAAAATTTAATCCAGCGCATATTTTAGGCAGTAAATGGACATGTTGTTGTTGTTGTTGTTGTTGTTGTTGTGGTCTTCACTCCTGAGACTGGTTTGATGCAGCTCTCCATGCTACTCTATCCTGTGCAAACTTCTTCATCTCCCAGTACCTACTGCAACCTACATCCTTCTGAATCTGCTTAGCGTATTCATCTCTTGGTCTCCCTCTATGATTTTTACTCTCCACGCTGCCCTCCAATACTAAATTGGTGATCCCTTGATGCCTCAGAACATGTCCTACCAACCGATCCCTTCTTCTGGTCAAGTTGTGCCACAAACTTCCCTTCTGCCCAATCCTATTCAATACTTCCTCATTAGTTATGTGATCTACCCATCTAATCTTCAGCATTCTTCTGTAGCACCATATTTCGAAAGCTTCTATTCTCTTCTTGTCCAAACTATTTATTGTCCATGTTTCACTTCCATACATGGGTACACTCCATACAAATACTTTCAGAGATGACTTCCATGTACTTAAATCTATACTCGATGTTAACAAATTTCTCTTCTTCTGAAACGCTTTCCTTGCCATTGCCAGTCTACATTTTATATCCTCTCTACTTTGACCATCATCAGTTATTTTGCTCCCCAAATAGCAAAACTCCTTTACTATTTTAAGTGTCTCATTTCCTAATCTAATTCCCTCAGCATCACCTGACTTAATTCAACTACATTCCATTATCCTCGTTTTGCTTTTGTTGATGTTCATCTTATATCCTTTTTTCAAGACACTGCCCATTCCATTCAACTGGTCTTCCAACTCCTTTTCTGTCTCTGACAGAGTTACAATGTCATCATCGAACTTCAAAGTTTTTATTTCTTCTCCATGGATTTTAATACCTACTCCGAATTTTTCTTTTGTTTCCTTTACTGCTTGCTCAATATACAGATTGAACAACATCGGGGAGAGGCTACAACCCTGTCTTACTCCCTTCCCAACCACTGCTTCCCTTTCATGTCCCTCGACTCTTATAACTGCCATCTGGTTTCTGTACAAATTGTAAATAGCCTTTCGCTCCCTGTATTTTACCCCCGCCACCTTCAGAATTTGAAAGAGAGTATTCCAATCAACATTGTCAAAAGCTTTCTCTTAAGTCTACAAATGCTAGAAACGTAGGTTTGCCTTTCCTTAATCTTTCTTCTAAGATAAGTCGTAAGGTCAGTATTGCCTCGCGTGTTCCAGTGTTTCTACGGAATCCAAACTGATCTTCCCCGAGGTTTGCTTCTATCAGTTTTTCCATTCGTCTGTAAAGAATTCGTGTTAGTATTTTGCAGCTGTGACTTAGTAAACTGATAGTTTGGTAATTTTCACATCTGTTAACACCTGCTTTCTTTGAGATTGGAATTACTATATTCTTCTTGAAGTCTGAGGGTATTTTGCCTGTTTCATACATCTTGCTCACCAGATGGTAGAGTTTTGTCAGGACTGGCTCTCCCAAGGCCATCAGTAGTTCCAATGGAATGTTGTCTACTCCGGGAGCCTTGTTTCGACTCAGGTCTTTCAGTGCTCTGTCAAACTCTTCACACAGTATCGTATCTTCCATTTCATCTTCATCTAAATCCTCTTCCATTTCCATAATATTGTCCTCAAGTACACCGCCCTTGTATAGACCCTCTATATACTCCTTCCACCTTTCTGCTTTCCCTTCTTTGCTTAGAACTGGGTTGCCATCTGAGCTCTTGATATTCATACAAGTCATTCTCTTATCTCCAAAGTTCTCTTTAATTTTCCTGTAGGCAGTATCTATCTTACCCCTAGTGAGATAAGCCTCTACATCCTTACATTTGTCCTCTATCCATCCCTGCTTAGCCATTTTGCACTTCCTGTCGATCTCATTTTTGAGACGTTTGTATTCCTTTTTGCCTGCTTCATTTACTACATTTTTGTATTTTCTCCTTTCACCAATTAAATTCAGTATTTCTTCTGTTACCCAAGGATTTCTACTAGCTCTCGTCTTTTTACCTACTTGATCCTCTGCTGCCTACACTACTTCATCCCTCAAAGCTACCCTTTCTTCTTCTACTGTATTTCTTTCCCCCATTCCTGTCAATTGTTCCCTTATGCTGTCCCTGAAACTCTGTACAACCTCTGGTTTAGTCAGTTTATCCAGGTCCCATATCCATAAATTCCCACCTTTTTGTAGTTTCTTCAGTTTTAATCTACAGGTCATAACCAATAGATTGTGGTCAGAGTCCACATCTGCCCCTGGAAATGTCTTACAGTTTAAAACCTGGTTCCTAAATCTCTGTCTTACCATTATATAATCTATCTGATACCTTTTAGTATCTCCAGGGTTCTTCCATGTATACAACCTTCTTTTATGATTCTTAAACCAAGTGTTAGTTATGATTATGTTGTGCTCTGTGCAAAATTCTACCAGGCGGCTTCCTCTTTCATTTCTTAGCCCCAATCCATATTCACTTACTATGTTTCCTTCTCTCCCTTTTCCTACACTCGAATTCCAGTCACCCATGACTATTAAATTTTCGTCTCCCTTCACTATCTGAATAATTTCTTTTGTTTCATCATACATTTCTTCAATTTCTTCGTCATCTGCAGAGCTAGTTGGCATATAAACTTGTACTACTGTAGTAGGTGTGGGCTTCATACCTTTCTTGGCCACAATAATGTGTTCACTATGCTGTTTGTAGTAGCTTACCCGCATTCCTATTTTCCTATTCATAATTAAACCTACTCCTGCATTACCCCTATTTGATTTTGTGTTTATAACCCTGTAGTCACCTGACCAGAAGTCTTGTTCCTCCTGCCACCAAACTTCACTAATTCCCACTATATCTAACTTTAACCTATCCATTTCCCTTCTTAAATTTTCTAACCTACCTGCCCGATGAAGGGATCTGACATTCCACCCTCCGATGTAGAACGCCAGTTTTCTTTCTCCTGATAACGACATCCTCTTGAGTAGTCCCCGCCCGGAGATCCGAATGGGGGACTATTTTACCTCCGGCATATTTCACCCAAGAGGACGCCATCATCATTTAATCATACAGTAAAACTGCACGCCCTCGGAAAAAATTACGGCTGTAGTTTCCGCTTGCTTTCAGCCGTTCACAGTACCAGCACAGCAAGGCCATTTTGGTTATTGTTACAAGACCAGATCAGTCAATCATTCAGACTGTTGCCCTTGCAACTACTGAAATGGCTGCTGCCCCTCTTCAGGAACCACATGTTTGTTTGGCCTCTCAACAGATACCCCTCCGTTGTGGTTGCACCTACGGTACGGCCATCTGTATCGCTGAGGCATGCGAGCCTCCCCACCAACGGCAAGGTCCATGGTTCATGGGGTGGGGGCGGTGAGGGGGAAATTGACATTAAAGTCTTTAAATGAACATTAAAGACTGAAATCTGGTGACACTGTAATCAAATGTACGGTAACTACCTTTGTCAGCAAACAAAGCAGTGTTCTGCAGTTGTTACAGTGGGTCTTCTACAACACATTTGCAGTTATGTACTACAAACACAGAAATGGAAGTACAATCATTTTCATTGGTCAGCTTTTAAAGAAGCCTTTTGCGTATTGTGGACATGAATTGTTTCATGCCACTGCATCTACTAGATTCCAAATCTGTTTTCTGTATACCCTATAGTGCCTCAAAAATTTTGGGGTAAATTCTAGAGACCCTAGTATATCCACCATCTCGAACACACGTTATTTTAGAGATGAGAATGGTAAAGTAGAACTGTGTCTACTGCACCACAATTATGTGTGTGCAGGACGGACGTGTATCGGATGGATGATCGGTGTGGGCAGGTAGTCGTCAAGCCCACCTGAGATGTTACACGTCCAGCACAAGGAGTAACCGAGATGGTGCGATGTCATACATTATTGTGTGAACATTTGAATGTTGTTGAAAGAAGAGACAAGACAATTACTTATTCATTCATTCTCTTACTTTCGTAAGGTCCGGACAGTTGTCTTTTTAAACTTGGAGAAATTTGTAGACTGTATTTATGGAAAGATGAATGTGATAGTTTCTGATGGACTGGACGGTGTTGAGCTTACAAAAAATGTTTTAGTTGTATGAAAACTGTTATGTGTGTTGAAAATACAGTGAGATTGAGTTCAAAGTATTCTCGAGTGTATGGAGATATTTTAAAAGTATAAAAAATTCCTCCAAAATAGCATCTTATCTTCGGAGAAAAAGTTGTGCGGGACATCGCAGCCACTATCCTGAAAAAGAGATCAGCGAAGCAACTCCAAGTAATTTTAATAGCCAATGGGGAGTGTGAGTCTTGCACACCAGTACCACACTGCCCCCCTTAATCACCAGAAACCCCCAGAACCCTCCCTCTGTGATCACACCAGAATTGTTTGGAAAGCATGTCGCTAGCCCTACTGGTGAAGTAAGGCCCTAACTAATTGTAATGGACCTGAACATGGCAAGAATAATAGTTAGTATTCATCAATGGTACCACTCGGGGAGGGTACACACAAAACAAGTTGGAATCTAGTAGATGAAGTGGTGGAAAACACTTCATATCCATGATGTACGAAAGGTTTCTTTAAGAGCTGACCAAAGAAAATGATTGTATTTCCATTCTGTGCATAGTACATAACAGCAGATGTTTTGTAAAAGACACACTGTAATCATTGTACAACAATTAAGATGCCAGATAGTGTACCAAATAAAAACAAATAAGCCTTGATCCAGAATAGAACACAGCTTGACAGAGATAGTTACCATACATGTGATTACAGTGTTGACAGACTGCTAATCTTCAACATCCATTTACTGCCTGAAATATGCACAGTACGAATTTGTGCGAGAGACATTTTTATGTTGGTAGTACATGAGGAACTGCGCTGCGAAGTCTGAGTGTGCAAATTTTTCTTCATCCTGTATAGTTATTGGAAATCTCTGAGTTTTGGAGATATGTGCTGTAAAGAAACCTTGTGAAAATATTGGAAATCACAGGGATTGGACAGTATTCTGGTGACAATATATGTTCCTAGTAATTAGACAAGTACGAATTCACTTAGTGGAAACGTTTATGTATAGACCACACCGTGTGTAGTGTAACTGCATGAGGGGCAATGCATCAGTAACAGCCATATGTTGTCACCCCAGTCTGTTGAGTGACTAATGAAGCTTGCATCTCAAAAAGTATAAATGAATTACATAATATTCGTAACATAATAGGCTTTCATAAAAAGTCTACTCAGCATGCAGTGGCAGGAGAAAATACTTATGAAAGATATGGAAATGTGCAAGCTCTCAGCACAAGTGGCCTCTTGTTCTGGCAGAAGATTTGAAGGGAAAGGAGGAGGGGTAAAGGAAAAGGACTGGTGTGGTTTAGCAAATGGGAAGTATTATGGAAAATTTGCCCACAACGTGGGTTCAGAGAGGCTCACTGGACCAAATAAGAAAGAATGACTAATTATTTATGCCTGCACCAGCTGAGATTGGAAAACTTGACAAATTAAAGGCAGGAGCTAGGGTAATAAGGGTTACTGAAATCGTGCAACAGTCAGTAAGAATGGAAAGCAATGTGTACTATACATGGCGAGGGGAGTGGGCAAAACTAGACAGGTCAGAAAATGTATAAAAATCAAAATCAGAGGGAGTGATGAAAAAGAATAGTTACTAAAGAGAAATGCTGGACCACAGAAATTACTGTAACATAATGCCATCAAAAGTTAGGCAATCGCAAGCTGATGGAGTTTGCTTGTGTTTAGTTTAAGGTCAGAAAACTCCAAATGTCTATGAATTTTTCACTTGGCTATGATCAATTGCTCTGGAGAATCATATATGGTCATACAGTAGCCCACAGATTGCATCATAGAAGCCATTAAGTCATGTCCATTTCTTATGACACTGCAAAAATGTATCCACCCATGCTCTTCCTACCCCTCCCTTGTTAAACAGATGTTGCGGACCATTCCTTGTCACTTTGTAGACCATTCCTTGCCACTAACTGCTAATCCATTCATTGTAGGTCACCATGTGTGAAGCTATAAAATTTGTCTTCTGTGTGAAGTAAGTAAGACAGTAGCACCTTTTCCAGTTCTATACTTAATAGAAGTTTCCTTCCAATTCTCCATTTTTTAAGGAGGAACATCAGGATACTTAAATGCCTGTAACACTGACTGTAGCACATTAAATTATCTAGTAGACTTCAGTGTCTGTATGGTTTCATTTCTGACTGCATGAATCACCTTGGTCAAATTTGTTTCCTTCCAGTTCTTCCTTTTTCCCTGTGGGATGTATTTTGGCTTTGTTCTCAGCAGACAAAAATGAAAATGGTACTGGTTAGTCATACCGTCAAAATGGTTGAAATGACTCCAAATTTAGACTGCATGTAACAGCCCCAATTTAGACCATTACTGCTATGTAATTTTTATGTTTGTGGCATCGACAAGTATGAAAAACATATCTCCGCCATTGCAAGTTCTTTGGACTCTGTAACCTAATGGCTCATGCCATCTTGCTTGTTCAGTTCTCTGTATGATTTTTTGTAATTTGGACCTCTGTATGAAATATACTGAATCTTACAGAAATGAGTGTGTTTCCTTGGACTACAACCCAACAGAAATCCCACAGTGGTGACCCCGAGTTAGAATTCATGCACTGTTTTATCGTAGTGCAACTATTTTCGCATCTACCATGCTGGATTTGTGTACACCTTCAATGGTTCCACTTGACCATGTATCCTGCCATGCAACATGTGGATATCGAAGCTCCTGCACCTACAACAGGACATTTTGTTGCTTCACCACCACTTGGATTCTACAACATGTTTCCTGCAGTTTCATTGCCTCAACACTTTCACCACTCAATGGTGCAACATGTGACTGCAGACTCAGGATTTTCCTCTCCAGTGAGTGTGCATTGACACATGCATTTCGAAAATGATAATGAGAAGGGAAAAGTTCCTGCATTTCATCATGCTGACATGGCTTCTGCATTTTGTGCACAAACTAAGTATCAGACACCGGTGGCCAGGGAACTGTTACAGCAGTGCCGCTCGCAACCTCGCCTTTGTTAGGACAGCCCACATGTACTGATTGTGCTCCTGCGATACCTGTGTGCTTTACCGCTTCATTGGTTTACAAAGTGGACAATGCCCAGTGTATATCATGAACATTTGTAGGCCAGTTTCCACCCCCAGTGATCATTTGGCCCCTCAGTGCACTTTACAGGCCCTTACTTGATGTGACTATATGCCACATAGTGATACTAACTGTTGTGGTTTCTGCCCCTCCGAACATGCTCCAGCTTGTCATGTCAACAGCCCCATGGGAACATTTTACTGTGCAGCTCCAAGCACATTTGCTCTTCCACCCCCTGCCACTGCAAGTAAACTTGCAAGGGGTTTCAGCTGCAGCCGTTCACCCACTCACTTTTCATATGGCACCAGCCATGACTTCCACATTGGACTTCTGCACCACCAATGTTGCATCGGACAGTTCTTCAGCATCATTCTCTAGAGCTTCGGTTCCATTCTCATCCCCTTCAGCAGACTGCTTGCTCACAGCCTATGCAGTGCCCTCTGTGTCAACTGCATCATCATATGAGTGATGAGAGGGACTGAGATGCGGAACTAGCTGTGCCTTCATTGCCACCACCAGGCCTCTTACCAACCCTGCCCCCACTATCCAAGGACAACTGAGCAACGTGGTATGCACTGGTGGAGAACTTGTTTGAACTGCACTGTGTCACCGACAACAATTCAAAATTCCTGTGCCTCATGACTCAACTGCATGGGCACACAGACCTGATCTGCGACCTACTTCTGATGCCGCCACTAACTTCAAAGTATAATTTCACAAAACAGACTATCATTGAGCACCTCTCACATTCCCCATAAGAGATTATTCTGTGAATACTGTATGAGGAACATCTTGGCGAATGCACCCCTCCCAGGTCTGAACTGGCTAGACTTCCTTATCAGTGAGCAGATGATGCCGCTGTAGAACACAACATGTCAATCTCAATGGAGAGAAGTCTTCCGAAGTAAGAATGATTTTAGGTGTGCTGCAGGGGAGTGTCATAGGACCGTTGCTATTCGCATTATATATAAATGACCTTGTGGATAACATCGGAAGTTCACTGAGGCTTTTTGCGGATGATGCTGTGGTATATCAAGAGGTTGTAACAATGGAAAATTGTACTGAAGTGCAGGAGGATCTGCAACAAATTGATGCATGGTGCAGGGAATGGCAATTGAATCTCAATGTAGACAAGTGTAATGTGCTGCAAATACATAGAAAGAAAGATCCTTTATCCTTTAGCTACAATATAGCAGGTCAGCATCTGGAAGCAGTTAATTCCATAAATTATCTGGGAGTAGGCATTAGTAGTGATTTAAATTGGAATGATCATATAAAGTTCATTGTCAGTAAAGCAGATGCCAGACTGAGATTCATTGGAAGAGTCCTAAGGAAATACAATCCAGAAACAAAGGAAGTAGGTTACAGTACACTTGTTCGTCTACTGCTTGAATATTGCTCACCGGTGTGGGATCTGTACCAGATGGGGTTGATGGAGGAGATAGAGAAGATCCAATGGAGAGCAGCCTGCTTCATTACAGGACCATTTGGTAATTGCGAAAGTTTTACGGAGATGATAAATAAACTCCAGTGGAAGACTTTGCAGGAGAGACACTCAGTAGCTTGTTACGGGCTTTTGTTGAAGTTTCGAGAACATACCTTCACCGAGGAATCAAGCAGTATATTGCTCCCTCCTATGTATATCTTGCAAAGAGACCATGAAGATAAAGTAAGAGAGATTAGAGCCCACACAGAGGCATACCAACAATCTTTCTTTCCACGAACAATACGAGATTGGAATAGAAGGGAGAACCGACAGAGGTACTCAAAGTAGCCTCCGCCACACACTGCCAGGTGGCTTGCGGAGTTTGGATGTAGATGTAGATGTAGATGTAGATGTAGATGAAACCCTGTGGTTGGTGTGCTTATCAAAACTGACTACATATCTCTAGGTTCATCTCCTTCCCCACACCCTGGAATCCATCAGTTCGCATCTGCGGATGGCTTACCAGGTCTATTCGCTCACACACCTTCACCACCAGCAGGAGCTCACACAACAGGTTGGCACTCCTGCACCAGTAGTTCACCCAGCCACAGGCAAGGGTAGGCTGTGCTCCGCCCCCCAGACTGCTGCGCCACTGACACCCAGCATGCACACTCTCTGCCCACTGAGCCAGTGCATATTACACCTGCACTGACCATCCCAGTGTACAAATCCGAACACATAGAGGATGACCAGCCACCCCCTCTCCCAAATACCATCATTGTTGGTATCAAACTGTATTCAGTGATGATGGAAAAAAGTGCCACCCCCCCATGCAGGCATCTGAAAAGCCAGTCATCCAATAAGCCCCAACCCATGCCAGATTCCATCCACACCTCTGTCCCATCATGGACACTGGTGCTGACTTCTCAATTGTACCTAAACCGATGGTCACATGCCCCCTCACATACACACACTCTCTCCTGTGCATTGTGAACTCATCTACATTCCATACCTGCGGATCCATCGAGCTTCAGCTCCATCCCTTTAACGGCCTCTCCCTCCCCTGGATCTTCCATGTGGTGGACATCGCAGAACTGATCCTGAGAATTGACTTTGTGTCACATCACCACCTGTTTCCGACTGTTGTTTGAGATTCTCTGTTTCATCACACCTCTAACTCTCACATCCTGTGCGACCATGCACCACCACCTGCGCTGAGTGTAATGGCCGCTCATTATTTAGTGCATCAGTACATGGCTCTCACAATCAGGACTTGTGCAACTGTGAATCACGTCCTGGCAGAAACGCCATTTTGAAATATCGCATTGCTCCCCCACACTCATCGAGTGTGTTCCACTAAACGCCTCTCTCACTTGTTTCACAAACTGACACTCACATGCCTCAGGACTATCCAGGTGACCGGCCTCCGACCATGCCCACCCCTCCATGCGCGCGCCTGTCCAGTGCGTTGTTAAACATTCCCCCCCTTCTTGCGCCTCCTCATATGGCTTGCCCCATAGCACCAAGCATGACAGCTGCGTTGCCACCACCAAGCACACCTCTCTCGCACGCTATGGACAATAGACAGCCTCTACGTGCACCGCTTGCACCCGCCTCACTCTCAGCACTCACAAACTGCCATTCACACTGGCATAAACATAACAAAACTGTGAATTTTTTGCTGCCATTCCTCTCTCGAGCAGACAACTATGCTGCTCTCAAGCCATTTGCTCCTAATAAATCAACCGACACCATGCCCTGACCATGCCCAGTCATCGAACATTTCCACTATCACAAACAGAAATGTTTATCGCATCATCATGTCCAAGGACCCACCTATTTACCACAAGGCTCACTGCCTTAACCCACTCAAGTTATGCTCGGCGCACCACCAAATATAGGAACTTCTTGAGGTGGGAATTTTACAGCCCTCTGGTAGTAACTGGCCATCACCCATACACCTCACCCCTAAACTGGTTGGCTCCTTTCATACATGTGGTGATTATAAACACTTGAACACTAAAACTGAGATTGATAATTATCCTATACCAAATATTTTGGACTTCATTCAACTTCTCGTGGGTACTATAATTTTCAGCGTACTGGATTGGAAACATGCTTATCACCAAATCCCAGTTGCACCCAAAGACATTCTGAAAATGGCAATTATCACCCCATCAAGTTTTACAAGTACAAGTTCATGCCATTCAGATTAAAAAACGCCACACAGACAATGCTTTATTGACTCACTCTTGCTCCAGTTCAACTTCTGTTTCATATATGTCGATGATATCCTGATCTTCAGAAAATCCATGTAAGATCATGAATGCCACATCATGATGGTAAAGGACTCTCTCTCATCAAATGGAGTCAAGAGCAACACTTACAAACTGCAACTGTGCCAACAATCTGGCCCATTCTTCGAGTACACAGTCCCAGCCGCCGGTATACACTCTCCTGAATTGAAGGTGCAGTCAATTTCATCCATGCCACTCCTGACCACATACAAAGAGCTCCGTTGCTTCCCGGGAATGATAAACTACTACCGTCGTCATTTGCCTGCAGCAGCTGATGCCTAGGTAGTACTCACGAACGCCCTCACCAGCAAGCAAACTTCAGGGACGCATCCCATTCTGTGGATGGAACCCATGTGCACAGCCTTCCAGGCCCTGAAAGACTCTTACACACGAGCCATCACCCTCGGTCATCCAATTTCGGATGCTGAACTCTTCATCACCATGGATGCCAGTGACTCCAGAGTAAGCACAGTCCTACAACAATGCTACAATGACGTGGTTACACCACTTCAGTTCTTTTTGAAGAAACTTCTATGCACCCAATAAAAATATTCAGCGAACCTTTAGCAGTTTATGAGGCGGTGAAACACTTCCACCCTGACATCGAGAACCAACCTTTCCACATCCACAGAAGCAATACGCAACCCCTATCTCGACCCTCCCCCTCCACCTCCCACCCCCATCCCTGATGCTTTCGACATTTAAGTTTCATCTCTCAGTTCTCTACTGATGTCTGCCACATTGTTGGAGATTTCCTTTCCCACATTAGCACCATCTCAACAGTCTTCAACCTTTCCGACCTTGCATCCCTGCAAAACCAGGATGCCTCTCATCCCCACCTCCCTCTGCCATTCAATGTTTGACACACTACATTCCCTAGCACACCCCAGAATTAAGTCATTGACATGCCTCATGTCTGAATGATTCATGTGGCGAGACATGAAGTGTGATTGTCAGACCTGGGCTTGGAAATGCATCACCTGCCAGTGCAACAAAGACACCTGGCACACTGTTCCACCTCTCCACAAATTCGACATTCCATCTGGCCACTTTCACCACATACACCTGGACCTCATCAGTTCCCTTTTCCCCTCAGAGGGAATCAATCATTTATCTCAGTGGGTAGAGCCCGTACCTCTCACCAACATAACCGCCAAAGCCACCAAGCAAATGGACTGATAGAACCGTGGCATCACACTTTCTAGACAGCACCGTGGTGTCATGATAGTCTTAGGACCAAGGAACTCCCTTGGGTACTCTTCACCCTATGGTCATCATACAGACCAGATATTGAGGGCACCATGAGTGAGTTCATCTATGTTGAAAACCCTGACCTCGCTTAAGCTGGATATGAATGCATTTTGCAAACATTTCCCTGATCCCCCGCCCATCTTGCCAAACTCCCCCCACCCCCACCCCCCCTCTTCCACATGCCCTCTGATCTCCTTTCATGCAAGTTCATTTGTCTCTGCAATGATGCCATCCAGGTTTCACTTGCCCCACCACATTCAGGCCCATACAAGGTCGTAAACTACATTGCTAACATGATGGACATCCAGATTAAAGATTTACCACTCACTGTTTCTCTCCACCATGTGAAACCGGCACACCTTGACCCAGTGTCTTCCACACCCGATGACGTTATGTAGCCTCCCAGCTTGGAGGACTCACGCCCAAGCTATGACCCCTCAGAGCTGCTGCCACAGCCCTCACCCAAACATGTGTCTACGTCACCATCAACACGATTCCTCATGTTTTCACCCTCTCTCTTTACCTCCTACCCCCTCTAGTGGTTCTGAAAACTGACGCCCTGCCCAAACATGTGAAGGACGACCCATACCCATCGATGACAACAACAATCACATCTTCATCCTGCTGCAAGATAACTCGCTTCACTCAACCAGGGACCCAGTTCATCAGTCGATCGCTGGCTCCCGCCCACTCCTACTCAGGATTGACCACATGCTCCTCCAAGCTATGGTAACTGCCCTTGGTAGGGTTACAGTTTGAATGCTGCCAGGTGATCATGTGGGGAACGCAGTCCTTCCCCACACCGCTCCATCTTCTAGTGCAGGCTGATGCTGTGTACACCCACAGCACCTACAGGAGTTCCATGTCGATCTCCCTGTGTGGTCCCTGCCACAACGACCTCTGGAAATGCACAACCCAATCACATCACTGCAGTCTCCCTCACTGCTTTCACCGCCGGGCACACTCCCCTTCCACTGCACTCAAATAGTGCTCCACACTGTGGGGGGAGGTGGAGGCTGTGTGGTATCGACAAGTATGAATGACATATCTCCGCCATAGCAAGTTCTTTGGACTCTGTAACCTAATGGCCCATGACATCTTGCTTGTTCAGTTCTCTGCATGATTTGTTGTAATGTGGACATCTGTATGAAATGTACTGAGTCTTACGGAAATGAGTGTGTTTCCTTGGAGACTACAACCCACCAGAAATCCCACATGTTAATTACAAAATCAATAAACTGTAGTTATTAATTCTAAAGATGTCTAAAAGCTAAGATAATGTTAATGCAGCATATTAGAGGGAACCATTGTGGCCTCAGCTGTTGGAGTTGGTGGTCAGGTGTACGTAACATATGTTTGCCTATGTGTATGTATGGTGTGTGTTTCTCTGTTTCTCTTTTGCTGATGAAGGCTGTGACCAAAAGCTTTGTGTAAGTGTCTAATTCTTCCCATTTGCAACTTTACATTCCTTCTTTATGGTAAGTAGCAATCTGTCTTTTCCTACATTATTGATACTAGAGAGACGGGTATTTGTAAACAAAGAAATTGCATGAAAAATAATGTATATCTGCAAAAGCTTTAAGATGATTGAAATTGAATTTTGTTGTCTACAGTTGCATGTGAACTGACATGGCAGTTTTACAGAACAGCTGATATGGTGTGTGACACTTTTAACTGTTTTCAAATTTTCTTTGTTGTCTAAAGCATTACACACAACAATGCAGGAATATAAGTGTATAGCATAATTAAACCGATGTGAATGTTGTTCCATAAACTGGTGGGAATATATCAGAGGCAACTTGAGTCTGCACACATAGAACTGCTACAACAGCCACAACATCAGAACAGTGAGCATTCCAGGCTATGTTGGCTCTGCTCAGCCCACAGCACGTCATTCAACCACAGCATGCCCACTTAGAGCATTCATATTGGAACAAGCTGTGCCCCAGTACTTGAGCAATCAGAATCCTCAGTATGCAGTCCTTCACTTTCTGGGTCTGGAATGTGTTGATCAGCTACTTCAAGAAGGCTATGACTTCCTTAAGTTCTGCCTTGAAATGAGGTCCATTCCATTTGACATTTTGCTCACCACCAGCTACCCCCCTCCCTCACCCCTCCACAATCCCTGAAATATCCTGGCCATCCCCCCGTGTGAATTTCTTACCCTTTGGCTCCTAACTCTGTGACCATCTCTGCTGTAAGGTCAGCACTGTAGAATCAAAGGGAGAGCTACCTGTGAAAAAGACATGTGTACCAAATTTTATGTACTATCATGACCTTAGTACTTGTTTCACCACAACACAGGCCATCTGGATTTTCCCTCCTGACAGCTGTTTCTCAGAATTCAGCAGATAGAATCAACATGTGCATGGTTCTTTCTGCCCATATGGCCTACATTTACTTTCATTTTTGTGGTCTCAGCATTTCTTTTAAATAACTATTGCCCCTTTTTTTTTTCGCTCCTCATTTTTTTCCTGGCCTGTCTATTTTTCCCCACATCCCTCACTTGCCTGACATCTATAATGCACTTAGCTTCCCACTCTTATTGACCCTTGTGCGATATTTTTTCAGTACTCTCTGCCATGCTTATTATCCTGTCTTGAGGTTCGTAGGTTTTCAAATCTCATCTGGTGCAGGCATCAACAATCAATCTTTCCTTCTTGTCCCATCCAGTAAATCTCCCCTGACCTGCAGTTCTGGGTGAATTTTCTATAACTCTTTCAATTTCTTAAACTTTGCCAGTCATTATCCTTTCAGATTTCTTCCTTTCCCTTTAACCCTTTTGCCAGAAGGAGCCACTAGTTCCAAAAGGTTGCAAGTTTCCACATCTTTTATATTTGTTTTCTTCTGTATGCACTTGTTGAGTAGATTTTTTTATCTAATTATAATATGTAATATTTTCCAAACATTGATTATTTTTGTTGCTACATAATACCATCTTGAAAAACTATAAAATAGCTGTGTGATACTGCTGCTAACATTACACCTTGTAGCAGTGTTTATCATTTGTGCCATACCAAAAATATTCAAAACATTTGGGATATTGTATAAAATGCATGTTTGATTGTCAACTGCTTTTTTATTTAAAATCCAAACATCAACCAGTTCTGATCTTCTCTTCAGTAATGCTCTTCTTATGCTTGTTATTGGTATTTTTGCCTTTAAGAGTCCCGGGTCGTCTGGTTTGGAGTCGAGTGGAGAATCTAAACCAGAGGCTACTTTGACTCTGTGACGAAAATGATAGTAAATTCCTCAACGTATGCTGTGGGTTGGAAGGTTATAGGATGCCCTCCATAGATCAGGGGTGCACTACAAACAGGAAGCAGCTACATGGGTAGCACAGTACTTGTGGTGTGCATATGTTCTCTCTCTCTCTCTCTCTCTCTCTCTCTCTCTCTTTTTTTTTTTTTTTTTAAAAAATTGGTTTCCTCCCCAGGGGAAACAAACCCCTGAAAAATTACCACTTCCTGACACTGAGGTGGGTGTGCCAACTGTAAAAATTGTTAGTTCATCTAAACAGGTCATTCCAAAGGGTTTAAATATGCTAAATCTCATGTTAGTAAATTGTCGAAGTGTTACTCTCCGAAATAAACATTAGTAATGCCAATATTATGTTAGGTACCGAAATCTGGTTGAAACCATACATAAATAACAGTGAAATTTTGAACTCGGATTGGACAATGTGTAGGAAGGATAGGACTGATGCTAAGGGAGGTGGTGTGTTCATTGCATTTAAAAGCTGTTTAAATGCAGTTGAGATCTGTACTGGGTCAGACTGTGAAATAGTCTGGATAAAGCTGTCAATCAGACAAGGAGTGACCATTGTATTAGGATTTTTTATAGACCACCAGCATCCGCAACAAATGTCACAGAATGTTTCAGGGAAAATCTTGAGTACATAGGAAATAAATATCCATATTATCCATTCATTATAGGTGGAGACTTTAATCTGGCATCCATTGATTGGGAAAATTACATGTTTATCACAGGGGACAGAAGCAAAGACTTATGTGAAGTTATTCTAGGATGTTTTTATAGACCACAAGCATCTGCAACAAATCTCGCAGAATGTTTCAGGGCAACCTTGAGAAATTGGTTAGAAAACCAACTCGAGATGGGAACATATTAGATATATTGGTGACAAACAGACATGATCTTTTTGAGGAAGTTAATCTAGAAGAAGGTATTAGCGACGATAATGTCATTGTGGCTTCTATGTCAGTGGAAGTTGCAAAAAAACCAAAGAAATAGTGTAGAGTTTTCTTGTTTGGGAAAGCAAAAAAAAGTGTCATTAATGAATATCTGCATAGTCAGATCCAAGCATTCACCATGGGACACAACGATATTCAGCATCTTTGGTTGGAACTTAAAGGTACTGTCCACCATGTGCTAGAAAAATATGTGCCTAGCAAAAATATAGGGGAGGGAAAGGACCCACCTTGGTTCAACAAACATATCAGGAAGTTGCTGAGAAAGCAGAGAATTTTGCACAGTCGTTTTAAACGTAGTCACTGCCCCACTGACAAATAGAAATGCAAAATGAAAGCAGCTGTCTAAAGGTCAATGAGAGATTCTTTTAAAGAATTTGAAAGCAACATTTTATTTGCAGATTCTAAAAATAACCCCAAAATTTTTGGTTGTATGTAAAATCTATGAACCCTACAAATAATTCAGTACCTTCTCTTGCTGACAGTACGGGTAATGTAATGGATGATGGTAAACAGAAGGCCAAAATTCTAGACCTAGCTTTCAAAAACTCATTTACTATAGAGGACTGCATCACCATTCCATCTTTCAATTATCAAACAAACACGAAGATGGTTGACATAGTGTTTAGTGTATCTCGGATTGTAAAACAGTTAAGGACCTTAGACGCCAGGAAGGCATCTGCCCCAGACGGTATTCCCATAAGTTTTTGTGTTGACTATGCTACAAATATAGCACTGTCCTTATCCATCATCTATCAGAGATAATTGGAACAGCGGAAAGTTCCACAGGACTGGAAGAAGGCCCAAGTCATAGCAATTTCACTGACAATGATTTGTTGTAGAATAATGGAACATATTTTGTGTTCAGATATAATGACCTTTCTAGACTCTGAGAAGCTCATCTGCAGAAACCAGCGGTCATGCAAGACACAGCTGCCCCTCTTTGTGCATGATATACAACAGGATCTAGATTCCAGCTCCCAGGTTGATACCATATTCCTCGACTTTCAAAAGGCATTCGACTCAGTTCCACATTGTCACTTGCCCCAAAAAGTGTGCGCTTACGGTCTATCCAATGACATACATGGCTGGATAGAAAGTTTTCTAACAGACAGAGAGCAGTATGTCATCCTGTATGGGGAGACTTCAACAGAATCAAGCATAACATCAGGTGTGCCCCAGGGTAGCGTAATAGGTCTGCTGCTTTTTATGATTTACATAAACGATCTGGTTGATGGTATTGACTGTGGCATTAGACTGTATGCTGATGATGCTGTAGTCTACAGGAAAGTAGTATCACACAAAAGTTGTGAACAAATCAGTGAGGATTTGCAGAAAATAAATGCGTGGTGTAATGACTGGAAATTATCTCTCAATATTAGTAAGTGTAACTTACTGTGTATAACAAAGTGAAAATCCCTTTTAATGTACAAGTACAAAATAAATGCCCAGTCTTTGGAAGCAGTAACATCTGTCAAGCATCTGGGTGTGACTATTCGAAATGATCTCAAATGAAATGATCAGATTACACAAGTAATGGGTAAGGTGAACTCTAAATTTCAGTTTATTGGTAGAATCCTGAACTGATGCAGTCCTTCAACAAACTAAATTGCTTACAATACTTTAGTTCATACAGTCTTAGAGTATTGTTCATCTGTATGGGACTGTTACCAGTTGTGTCCGATACAAGGGATTGAGAAGGTTCAAAGAAGAGTGCCAATATTTGTGACTGTTACATTTAGCCATTGTGAGAGCATTACACATCTCATAGAAAGTTTGAAGTGGGACACACTTGCAGATATATGATGCACTAAATGGAAGGGGTTGCTCACTAAATTCAAACAACCTGATCTTCACTGAGGATGTAGCGGATATATTATTACCATCAACTTTGCAAATAGTGCCCTCCACCACACACCACTTGGTGGCTAGTGGAGTATATATGTAGATGTAGCTATGTAGATGTAAGAGTCTTGTGTTGTATACTGGAATTCATGACATTCTCTACACATGAGGCATCTCATATGTAGACAGATGTGATGTTGCGGTTTGAATTCTTTTAAATGTAATCCATGAAGATGGTCTGTGACTGAAACCAGTTGATATTTGGGTTTCACATAAAAAAGCAGCTTATTATCAAACATGCATTTTATACATTACTTGACAGCTGTTAATAGCCACCTTCCAAAATTATTTAGGATGTTGTTACTCGCTTTATCTTAAAATAGGTGTAATTTTGAGCAGTGTGGTGAGGAGGGAACAGTGATGTGTTCTTGATGATCATTAGTAAATATAGTCAAAATTGCAGAATAACTCATTTATTAAAAAGACTTGTTTTGGAATGTTTAATCAGTCATCTTCAGATTATAGCAGCAACTAGCTGGAGCCAGCAGTGTAGTGAATGCTGCCGTTCACCATGCCACCTGCTCCAGCAAATAATGCTCATATGTGAAAAGTGCTGATTAAACATGCCAAAAGCAATCACTTTAACAAATGAAATATTCTGCAATCTTGACTGTTTCTACTAATTTACTTGCTAATCAGTCATGTTTATGTTCACATATCCATGAAAGATTACATTAGTATTGAGAACTCAGATTCTATCCACAGCTTCAGTTAAGTTTTAAGATATTGCCACAAGGTGAGCAGTACTCACACAGTGTCATGTCAAGCTTTGTTAGTTCAGTGGCTGATATATATTTCAAAATGTTTATCTACAATAACAGATCTGGATCTTGCTTATCTTTGAACTATGTCCGGTTTCTGAAATATCTGCATGATTCCTTACCCTTGAGAGCTACAGCAGATGAGAATTACCCTTTTGAGAGCTTCACTGGGTCAAGAAAACCATTTTCAACATGCTACGGTTTCTCTCTATGCGTGAGAATGGGAGAAACACACTGGTTGCACTGGGTGATCACAATAATATTAGTTCAAAGTCAGTTATCTAGTAAAACTAGATGGCTCGAGCCCCCATGTGCTTCTGCGTGAAAAAACAAAAAAAAAAAAAAAAAAAAACAAAAAAAAAAAAATTATCACCCAAGCACCTACATAGCATCCATCCCCCCTTCGGTTCCGTAAAACGTGTTTGGACTTATTAACTAAATTGGCTATGTTGGGTCTGAGGAGTGCCAACCACATCTGCTGCACTATCCCTAGTAATTTTAAATTAATGTCAAGTTTATAAAAAAAAAAAAAAAAAAAAAAAAATGTTAGCAGGCATGAATAGTTTTTAGTGGACACAACAGAGTTTTAACTAATAGGAGTTTATTTTAACTTGTTCAGGACAGATTTGACTGAAATATTGTTAAGAGTTCAACAGCGCCACTCAAATATTAATCACAATCATTCACCAATTATTCACGTAATGTTTCTTTTAAAATAACTGAAACCCCAAGATGAACAAAGTTCCAAGTGGAGAATACTTCTCAAAAAATAATAATAAACCAAACACAATCCGAAGTCCAAGTGCAAGCTGAAATCACAATGCCCCACAGCAGTTGTTCAGAGTTAAAGTTTGACATCACTTTGCGGTACAAAAATATTCTAAGTTCAACTTGTGCATGAAATTTTCACAAGTCTCACAAATGCACCACCGAGAATTCTTCAAAGTCCAGCAGCACCCAACTGCTGAAAATCACAAGTTCCACGCGACATCGTGGTACGAAAAAATTCTAAGTTCAACTGGTGCACGGACTTTTGCCAGTCACACATGCTACCCCTTTCAATTCATTTGAATGACTGCCCCCTACCACAGAAAATGGCCACCCTTAAAAGCCCTTGGTTTGAACACTCTGAAGTCAAATCAAGTTTGTTTGCATATAACATTTACTTTTCACTTAATATAGATACAAAAACCCATGTAACACTTCTGTTCAGACAGAAATTTTCCACTGAATTCAGATTCATCATCAGAATTTCTGTATGGGATCTTATTCTCATATTATTAAAATTTATGTGTTCTTCATATAAAACTTTTCATTATTTAAAATACTTCCGATGCAAAAATAACTGATATTATTATTGTATTACCTATTTCATTATGTCTACTTTTCTGTACTGATGCTATTTTTATAGTTCCTGTTTTTTATTTATCAAAATTCTGCACTTTTATCACGAAAACAGCATTCCGGCTCCTCATTTGAATTTTTAAAACATGTAAAAAAAGTTACATAGATATCTTAATACTACTCAGTCAGACCTTTCATTTGGCACCTTGTTCATAAAATTTTGTCAAAGCATCTCCAAGATGTCCAATCTACAATTGTACTTAGTTATTAAAATATTCAATTTATTATAATTAAAAAACTATCAGGTTAACTGGAGACGCATTTATAAGAGCACAATCGGTTAATTTTCTGCTTTAAAATGAGCCTACAAGCTCCTTTGTGCCACATTGGGATCAGTTTTTATTTATTTCTACATCATACATTCAATTTAGCTCTATGCTAAAAGCGTCCCGGAGAAAGCCCACCATGAGTCAACGTGCCAGCCATTGAGTTTCCCTGTCACATGGCTGGATGCGAAACTGACCGTACTGATTTTAAAGTAACGCCATCTGTCAGTCAGTGCTGAAACTAGGACGATTCTGCTGCTGTCAAGATGGCTGACACACCCATCTTAGATGTAAACACACCAGATTCTCGGCTGCCACATTGCCGTGATTTTTACTACAGAAACTGTGGTCTTTTATCTGCCCCCCAAAGCCTGTCACCTCACACCCTTTATAATAGTTCTAAAGGTGCAGCCTCTCTTTCTACAACATGTGGTATTTCAGTGTGTCTATACCAATGCCCCATACTGCATAATACTGGACTGTTAAAAGACTGTAATTCAACTTAAAGGTTTTTACAGACTGCATTGTTTGATACAGGACTGATAACTTTATGTGCACTTCTTTGGTGTTTGTTCTTACATTTTTTTTCTTTCTTATATCTAGTGTGAGTATGTATGTGTACCCACAAGTCTCATTCATATTGTCTTTCCTGAACCTGTTGCAGAAATCCCTAAACTGTTTGAAACTTTCTTTTTAAGAAGGACAACCTACTACTGTGATGTATTCTTAATAAGGTCTAGTTATTCTAGTTATGACAACAGAGATTTGACCATGCAGAGCTCCATATTCATCCTTTATACTATTACTTATTAACTCCACCACCTTCTCTTCACTTCGCTTTCCTAGTGAAACCCCATCTCCCAATTCTACCAACTGGCATGAATGCAATTTGCACCTGTCATTAGAGCCAGTTCCTGCTTCACATTATCTTATTCTTCAAGCACCACTCATTTTTTGTTTTCACAGCTTCTTAAATAGATTTATTGTTGAAATTGTCATTTGGTGTTCCCTTTATTGCAGTCATCGAATAAAAGATTGTATATAAATCAAACAATGGAAAATCCACTATGGATTAACAACAGTATTATGAAAAGGATAGTCTCTACTCACAGTACATAGGAGACATTGAGCTGCAGACACATACAACAGAAGACTGTTATACATTTGAGAGTTTGGCCAAAAGGTCTTCTGCTAAAGTAGGAAGCACATACACATTCACCCAAGCATGGCACACACATGATCATTGTCTCTAGCTGCTGAGACCAGACTGCTAGTCCATAGATGTCGACACACTTTTAGCCAAACTGTGTAATTTATAGCAGGAGAGGCTGGCAACACATATTTTAAAGTACTCCAATTTTCTGTGTTATGACTGTGGAATACTGGTTAAAATGGTTTACAACAGTTTATTAATTTCCTTTTTGTAGTGTAGATATGAGTGTAGAACCCACATTCAAATTAGCTGTATACCACATATGGTTGTTGTTTGCATAAAAGGAAATTTCAGCTCAGGAAAAGGAGAAATTAATGTACTTGCTTTCATAAATGTAAGTTTCTAGGGTGGGGAGTTCACCTGTTATGAGAACTATGGAAATTGTATCCCTCTCACCCTTTCCCTTTCTCCTTCCTGCAGAAAGAGCTTATCCTTCTGAAACCAAGAAATTTTGTTTTCTGCTGTTTCCATTGGCAGTACATTTATTATTTGCTATGAGTAAGACTAAATAGTAAATGTACTCTCATGTAAGTTTAAGAATTCCAACGGTCTTGAAAGACCCTCTGAAATATATTTGATTATGAGTTCTAGTCATTATTACTAGCACTCTAAATCTTTTATTGATCATGGGTGCACTTCCCAAGAAGATTATTTGTAGCAGCAAGTTTAAAATGAAAGTTCTATTGAGAAAATTATTTTCTATTGTGTTTTGTTTAATATTCTGAATATTTTTCATGAGTTCTGCCTCATCTTTGAGTGTTTCAATGCCTAAATTATGTGTGATTCTTAAGAATTGCTATGTGATAACTATTTGCACAGTGTTAAGTTTCATTTTAGCTTAAGTACATTTGATAAAGCTGTGACAGCTGATATTTATTTCCATTTCTTTTAGATAGTCAATGGTTATCAGATTCAGCCCTCAGACATTGCTGAAGCCAGTCAAGTATTTTGTGGTATTTTGGATAAGAACTACCTCTTGAAGGAGCTGTACACTACAGACTTATCTAAACTAACAGAAGTGACACTGACCCATTGCGCAATTAAAAAGGTATTTATGATTGGCAGTACATGGCAGTAACAGACATTGAAAATATACATGCTCCAAAGGCAGATGTTTATTAAAAAAGTTTGTTGATTATGTTTAGATTAGGTACTCTTAAATGAGAATATGCACCAACTGCTAAAAAAATTGTTCAGATATAATGGTGAAGTAACAGGGAACTAATACTGTAGTGGTAGAAGAAAAAGCCATGCACAAGCTCTGAGGACGAAGTTGTAAATGATGATAAATGCTTCCCTTTTCTTAAATTGTGTTGGTTTCTGCACAGTAGATGACAAAGATAAGAGCTGTACCAACTAGTGTTTGTACTTCATTGCACCTACATGTGAATGTATTAAGTTAACTTCTATTGATAATACTGCACTCATGATGTATCTTGTTTCCTACTATCATTAGTGAAACCCTAAAATTCATAATCTCATACAGAATCTTTTTCTGCTGAAGTAACACAATCTAATCACCCATACATTCAGTAAAATTTCCAAATTGTTATGAACTTTGTAAGGATTTAGAGTACCATTTGAAAAAAAAGCAATATACCTTCTGAGTTGACAGCCAACAAGGAAACATAAATAAACTAATTACAAGTCAAGTGGAATTACAAAATGCAAACATATTTCCAGAATGGGATATTAGATCAAGGCAAAATTTAATTACAAGACAATATGCAAAACACTTTATCAGATAAATTTTAAAGCAAAAGTCAGAAAATTCTAAAATCCCTTCCACAACACTGAAGTACACTGAGGGAAAAAAATTGCAGCACCAAAAAATGATCAATGTGGAATAATGAAATTTCAGGCATACATTTGACTAAGCAGCATATTTAAATGATTAACACTGCAAGATCGCAGGTTAACATAAGTGCTAGGTAAGCCACTGCAAATGTGAACTGCTGCTACACTGATAACTGGTGTAACTGTGAGCATATTGAATGCAATTTGTGGGATGGAGTTCCATGCTTGTAGCATTTGTCATTCAATACAGTGATGATTAATGCTGTTTGTGGATGACGCTGGAGTTGTCATCTGATGATGACCCATATGTGTTTAACTGGAGACAGATCAGCTGATTGAGCAGGCCAAGGCAACGTATCAACACTCTATAGAGTATGTCGGGTTACGACAGTGGTATGTAGGTGAGTGTTATCCTGATAGAAAACAGCCACTGAAATGCTCTTCATGAATGGCAGCATAACAGGTCGAATTACAAAATTTATGTACAATTTTGCAATCAGGGTGCATGGAATATCCATGAGAGTGCTCCTGCTGTCATATGAAAACACACTTCAGACCATAACTAGAGGTATAGGTCCAGAGTGTCTAGCACACAGACAGATTGGTTGCAGGCACTCAACTGGCCACCTTCTAACCATCATAGCCATCACTGGCACTGATTCAGCACCAGCTTTCATCAACAAACAGAATAAATGTCCACCCTTCTCTCCCATGAACTCTCCCTTGACACCACTGACGTCACAAATGGCAGTATTTTGGGATCAGTGGAATGCACACTTCAGGATGTCTGGCTTGGAGCTGTTATTAAAGTAATGAATTTGTAACAATTCATTATGTCACTGTTGTGCCAACTGCTGCTCAGACTGCTGTTGCAGATAGATTAGATGTGGCAGAACCATACGCTGAAAGTGATGGATTTCCCTCTCGGTAGTGCCACGCGGCCATCTGAAGTCTGGTCTTTGTGTGACTGTACATTTCCATGACTGATGCTGCTAGCAATCATGTACAGCATCTACATGCCTGCCAAGTTTTTCTACAGTATCATGGAAGGAACATCCAGCTTCTCATAACCCTATTACATGAACTCATTTAAACTCAGTGAGGTGTTGATAATGGTGCCTTTGTCCTCTCAAAGGCATTCTTTACTAACATCAACTCACCACGTACAATCTCAAAGGTAACTACACTCATAACCTTTACAGAATGTATTTAAAGAAAACCTGATTTTTGTCTTCATAGTGGTGCTACTATTCTTATGTGAGATGTAATCTTTCACATGTAGAAACACACCTACCAACTTCTGTTTATGTTCTACAACCCATTTTTGATGTTGCGGTTTTTTGCCATCAGAGCAGTTAATAAGGGCACAGTTATTTCTAGCTACTGCACATACTTGCCATTGATGCAATGTAATCTCTTTGGGGTAGTAGAAGAGTTCTGTTGGCATTTGATTCAGATCATGAAAAAGAGCTATATGGAGATTTGAAAGGATTATGGTGGTTTCTGGCAGGCTGTAATTCATCACCCGCTCCCCCTGTTACATCCCAGTCATTCTCTATCAGATTCAGATTTGAGGACATTACTGGTCAGTTGAAGCAGGTGATATCTTCCCCTAAATAAAATTCGTTCACCAGAGGAGCTCTATGTACATGGACTTTATAATCTGTGAAGAGGAAGTGCGAACCAACTACACCACTAAAAAATCACATATCACTGCATTATCTCATCGATTTACCTCTGAGTATTAGGAGTATTTATCAAACCATTGAAGAGATGTGAAGTTTGATACACACACCAGATAGGATGGTGGCTCCCACTGCCCAGTGCTGTGTTACGTTAGCTGGTTTCTTTCAACTATATTCGTGTAGTTGTACTACTGACTCTTACTTTCTCCCAGCTGAACATGCAATGTTATTTTGTACATTGAAGCTGGTTTCATTTTTGAAAAGCACATTCCTCCACTCATTTTTGGCCCAAACTTAATGTTACTGGGTCCACAATAAATGGGTTAATAACTGCTCATCTGTGAACAGGTCACAGATCTGTAGCATACAGACTAACTCGTCTGAGACCTTGACCTTAAGAAACTGCAATGTACCTTAACTCAGCAAATAAATATCTTGCATATATAATTGGATTTCATCATGAATTTAAGGCCATATAATCGGTCTTGTAGTGTGGCTGCTCTTGGGCAACCTTGGACTAACTTATTATGGATATATCATGCATTTTTGGATTCATGCTAAACTCTTGAAATTACACATCATGCCACATTGACTACTATATTTGCAACTGTAGTCTGAACCTGGTTTGCTTTAAGGCATCCAAGAATTCTACCTGGGTCCAGAAGTCATAAGTGTGGCATAAATTCCCAAATTCACCAAGAAAATACACTGTGCTTTTAATGAGAGTGCAAACATATGTTAAACTTTAAAGGTTTAATTCCATACTTTTTTGTACAGCCATTGAAATATATTTCTATTGAAAGTAGTGGCCAAATTTGGGCTTGGGGAAAAATCGTGAAGTTACATTTCCTCTTCTCATATTAAACATAACTCATAGAGCACTAGTAAAATTTCTAGATGTCCAAACTCTGAATTGCTGTTTCACTTAGCAACAGATTGAGACAAATAGGGTATAATTTCAAAGATTTTTCAGAGAATAAGAGAAGAGGATCAGATTGCATCATTTGCATGTATCACCCTGACCCATGTAAATTCTATAGTAGCAAATCATAAACTGACTGACTATGAGCTTTTACATAAACCCTGAATTGTATTATTATACTCTTTTTGATATTACCATCTGGATAAGTCAACAGTACTATAGAGCTTCCTATTAGGTCATTCTATACAATATATATTATTTTCAAGTAATTAGTATTAAAAGTTATTGATTGACAATATTTTGATTAATTATCATTGTGGTAAGAAGATTCTCACAGCAGACATAAGCAGCAGTTCAAATTATAAATTAAGGCAGTAATAAAGAGGATAGAATAAGAAGCAATAAAACACAACCAAAGGACCATAGCATGAAGCAGTGCTTCCTGGACAACTGGGTTGCAATTAGGAGCACCCAACTGAAATAAGGTAGACTCCCCAAGCTGATGATTCAGGACATTTAATACTATATCAGCAAAAGGGGTCAAAATGGCTGCCGGCCATATATTTTTTTTCAAGGTTATATCATATTCTTTTGCTTCATTTGTGAAATCACTTGAGTCTTCCTAACTTTTCTCACCTCTGTTTTCTCTTTTTTATGTATAGAATCTGACAGTGCACCATCAACAACTAGAAATCATGTAGGATTGTTAATACCCATTGTTGCATCTTGGCATATGCAAATTCTAATCTGTAGTGTTTTATATCAGGAGGTATTCTTTGTTCATGAAAGATGTTTTCCTATGAGGGTGGACTTTTTGGTCAAGAAATGTTATGTCTTTTAGAGAATTCCATCATTGAATCATAAATGGACTTAACTGATGAAAATGAATATTTCGTATCAGATACAAGTGAAGTAGAACATGAAGATGAAGATATTATGAACAAGAAGGGATTGGTGGAGTAGGTTTCAACAGTTGCTCTATGTCAGTCCTCACCACATCCATCACAGCAGACCCTGTCGGATGAATTTACATAGATAGTCTTTAGGGATGGAACCAGTTGGTAGTGTGTCAGTTTTTCATCTTCTGGAAGAAGGTTGGTGTGAACATTCTAAAGGAGAAGTAGACAATTCCACAATTATAGCTTGTCAATGAGTAAATGAATCTGTCATCATGACTATCTGTCATATTTTTGATGAAGCACTGCTACATTTCATGAAGAAATGCAAAGAATGAAATGCTTGAATAGTATGAAAAACAACAGTTTGACTGTATCACATGTGGAACAGAAAACAATGACACTGTCATATGTGCTCTTTAACGATCTTTAAATGTTACTATTTACCTTGTGTTGGCCTGTGGTTCATCGATGTTGTGGATGCTGCAAATAATGAGAATATCATGAAAATTTCAAACTTGACAAATTAGTTATTGACGTCAGCTGATAGAACTGACGTAAGTGCAAAACAACTGACGAAACTGAGCAAAACCAAACTGAACTACACTGACTCCTGAAGTAAACAAAACTTGACTGACTCCCCACGCAGCATCACTGCGTTGCTTTACATACAATTTTAACAATTGCTACCATTGTTAATTTATTACAAAATGTAGCTTCCAATTAAAAACAATTTCATCTAAACTAACATGCTGTTAAATTTGTACAAGTTATAAAATATGATGTCAAATAGCATAGTATTTTTACCATCATCTTGGTTTTATGTGTGAAAATTAATTCACAATCTGATTTCAACAATTATTTTGATTTTACTTTAATTATGTAATTAATGACTATATGGATTTTATTGGTAACATTTGTTCAAAATATACACATCGTGCTTCGCTAGATTACAAAAATTAAATACATACGTTTTCTCAAATATGGAATTTCATAAATTTGGGTGGTGCAACTAACAAGTTGTGTAATTTACAAGCACAATTAATTACATAAAAATGAACAACAAATGAAATTATATCACTGGGTAATGATTGTTATTTTCATTTTAATCATAATGAGGTTTTTGTGTTAATGAATTTACAAATTGCAAGTATGGTAATTAGAGGTATTAGTTATTTATGTTAACATTTCCACAGCCTCTTAATGTTTGTTGCTAAACATTTATTACTTAAATTTCATGATCTGACATTTAATTTGGCATATGTGCATATTTTTTATTAATGACAATAATATATTAACAATCATGAGAATGTACATCATTTCAGAATATTCTATATGTATTTACAAAGAAGAATATGTTTTTGGGCAAACTGAACTGAACGATACCTGTAAAAATACACATAAAAGGCCCTAGGAAGCATTGAATCATACAACAAATACACCAATTCATATAAAAATGGTGATGTCGGACAGTTCATAATGAACTCAGGGGGGAGGCTGTTGCATAACATTGGGATGTTATTTTTACAAAGGATATGTCTGAAGATGATCTTTGGTCACATTGCTGGGGGCCTACTTTCATAAGGGACATTATGCCAAGGGATAGAGTTCAGAAACTTCTCAGATTTCTTCATTATGATGAAAAATAAAGCTGAGCTATAGGCCTGTCAAGCAACAAATTCACTCTTGTATCTGAAATTTGGGAAAACTTTATGGAAAACACTATTCATTTTTACCACCCTGGAGAAAAGTTAACCATAGACATGCAGATATTACCAAGAATAACAAGATACAGGTTTACACAATTCATGCCTAACAAATCCAACAAATATGATCTCAAATTCTCGATTGCTGCTGATATAGCAACAAAATACATATACATAATGCTTCCCATAACATAATGCTTTCCATAACATAATGCATGGAGAGAAGCAACCACTTGTAAAATACATAATTCTCCATTTTATGGAGCCATTTCTAAATCAAGGAAGAAATTTGATGACAAACAACTTCTTCACAGCTCCTCAATTAGCTAAGAAGCTCAAAGAAAAATAATTTATCATGAAATTCCTGGTGAAGAAAGAAGTCCAATGCTGAAACATGCTCCACCACCATCCTGCACCAGAATCGCAACATGGACTCCACTGCAACTGTATACTAATGAAAGAAGAACAAAAACGGCCTTATTCAGGGTATACTGTGTGGTGTCAATAGCTGGTATCGACCACGATTAGCACCATCTTTGGACTCTTATTTGCTCTGCCGAGCTACTATGTTAGCTTTTAGTTCTGTTTTATATCTCAAGCTGTGTACACGTTTATGGCTAACTACAAAATATATCTCTATGCGGAATTTAATGGGGATAGTTACTGCATTCGGCTGATAATCGTACCCTGTTCCCATACTGGTGACCCCAAAGTTTCTACATATTCTGCTGGGTGTTGTAAATCAACAGGTTATGCACGCGACACCATGGCTACCTCACCCAATGCTTTGTTCAAAGATTTGGAGGCCAACTACGATAACCAGACCACTCCAATCCTTCACCAATGTCCAGCTCTTCACTAATCGACAGTGATTTGCAATCTCCAACCAAGTTAACCTCAAACTTTGTTATTCTACAATGGCTGAGTGCTACGCCATTAACTCAAACAAGGGACTCAGGTTTCGTGTCACTGGACTGTGCTCGCCAACATGTGAAATGTGAAGTGGATAATTTTCAGAACTGTGTAACTACTGATTGATTGTGTAATGTTCAAAGCGATCTACATTTGCACACGTACTTTGACTCTCAATGGGCCGCAACATCAGTTACAGTCATGTCACGTGCAATGCTGCCATTTGTGCAAAATGCACATGCTATAATCGCTATCAACCCATTCCAGTTTTGCCTCACTCACAAGCTAATGATTGACATTTTCATGTACCAAATTCCACTTGCTCACCCACCAGTCCTGTTACTCAGTTTTTCGAACACGTGGGCTCAAGTGCGTCTTATGGTGCTTCACACTCCAGGAATGTTTTACCACAACAATGTGATCTTCAGGAAGTTCCACCAGTAATTTATAGTCTGACCACACAAGGTGTGTTCCCGATATGCACAGAAAACTCACACTGTTGTTGCATGAAGTACAAACCCAACACCACCCCCCCCTGGTCCCCCCCCCTCCCCCCCGCCACATCCACAGGGAGCCCCAATTCTGACCGTTCAGCCGCTCGCCTCTTGCACAGTTCTGCATGTGTCTGCTGTGCCAGCCATCCGCATCATTTTTGAGGTGGACAATTTCAAATCTGTACCTCTAAACTCCGGTACAGTTTACAGGACTGTCACACATATTGCGCAACCGATCATTCCCACGGTACCGACCGTGCCAGCTGCATCATGTTTTCACAACACGTCAAGGACAATGCAACCTGCTGTTGCTTTGGACATGCTGACCAATAACACGCCTACGCCTGTGGTGATGGCTGCAGTATAGCCCTTCCTACTACAGACCAGCAGGCCTTCCAAGATACACCGAAGCCACTTGCCCCCCTCCCGACCATCTGCTGAAGCTGCCCCCTTTGTACGCGGACAACTCCTTATAATGGTTTGCACTTGTGGAGTATCTGTTCGAGTTACAGCATCTGTCCGATGACAACTCTAAATTCCTATGTCTTGTCACACACCTCCATGATCACTCAGACATAATTTTTGATCTGTTCCTCTCGCCACCGCCTCCACTAAAGTACAAATTCGCTAAGAAAACAATATTTGACCAACTCGCCTGTTCACCACAAGAATTAATTATCAAGAACTTGTACGAGAAGCACCTGGGGGACCGAAACTCCATCACAACTCTGGGGCTGCCTTTGATTACTTGTGAGTGAACATATGATGCCGGACGTTATTCTGTCGACAGTATGGTCTGCCAAGTTACCTACCGACCTACAGATTCACCTGCTACTGCACTCCTTCAAGTCAATCGGATCTCGTCTTTGCATCGCATACCAGATGTATGCACTGCTACAACACCAACCAGCACACCACTCACTACTGGCTGGCACAACTGCTCCTGTTTACCGGCCGTCTGTGGGCAGAGGCAGAGCTCATTCCACCTCCACACCGTCTACACCACCTGGCAGTATCCCATCACTCTCTCCTCTGTCCGAGCACTCAAGAATCGCCCACGCACCATACGTGCCAGTATACATCCCGGAACAAATCAATGAGGACAAGCCTCCTCCGCTTCCACAGTCGCCACCACCACCACATCCTGCTCGTCCGTATTGTTGGTACCACAAGATTTTTGGCAATGATGCCAAGAAGTTTCGATTACCTTGCCAGCATCCAAACACTGACCACAGGATCTAGAAGATGCCGAATCCTGCGGGGAACCTCACAGGCATCCTCACACATTGCACTCCGTCCACTCGTCCACCTGGCCGAGCGGTCGTTTATACATGACCGACATTTCATCACGGCTCATCTTCCTAGTTGACACAGATGCTGACATGTCTATTGTACCCACATTGTTGGCTCCTCCTGCCTTTTCACCAACAAGATCACTTCTACAAGCTGTCAACGCATCAACATTACAAACCTCAGACTCTGTCAAAGTTATGGTGCACCTGTCTCCTTCTCTGTGTTTTCTGTAGACTTTCTACATTGCCAACATTGATGAACCAATTCATGATATGGATTTTTTGTCACATTACAAAGTCTCTCCAAATGTGGTTCAGGGCTCTGGGCTACATCATCCCACTAACACTCAGATACTGTGCTCCCGCACTTATGTTCCACGTTCTGTTTCTCTTGTGACATGTGAGTTAGTACTTGAGTGCTCCATCCTCGTGGGTGACATTGCGACCTGCATTACTAACCTACTGTCAGAATATGACTCAGCGGCACAACTCCGCTGGGAAAACGTTGAGCTGAAACAACGAATAGCATACACTTACAATGAGCTCGTTGCAGTCCACAGTGCCACCACCTAATCATGTTTCTCCAGCAGACATCAGCTTGGACACTCAGCAGGTTAGTCCAAAAACATGATTCACATCCAGTAGACACTGCACCCCCAACACGCTCACCACATTCAGTGCCATGTGTTTCAAACAGTGCTTCTAATGACAGTCTTGCATGCAATATGAGCATGCCCACTGCACAGGCAACTGCCCCGAGTGTTAATAAACATTCCTCAGACACCAGCGACATGACTCGGTGGCCGTAACTGTTCCTTGCACGACGCCAATGCCTCTCTCACCTGCACCAGTTACCCAAGGCAAGTATGACAACAGATAACTGCTGCGCGTCTCGACCCACTCCATGCTGCCCGCACAGCTGACCTCTCCAAACAAGCACAGGCCATGCTCACATAATAGACATGTGACTTTTGTGCTGCCTTTTCCCACTCACGCTAACTGTTATGCCTTGTTGCACCCCACTCGTCCAAAATCTTCACATCAGGACGTTGCTCAGTATCGTGGTCAGTTCTCTGTTTCTTCCATCACTGACGGAATGACACACAATAGTTACCACTGCTGGCCCTCTTATTAGGAACAAGGTTAGATGCCTTAACCCCATTAAGTTGTGTGATGCCTCAACCCCATTAAGTTGTGTGATGTCTCAACCCCATTAAGTTGCGTGTGGCCCAGCAGCAAATTAACAGACATTTGGAGGCAGGTATCCTGCAACCGTCGGACAGCAACTGGTCTTCACTGATTCACCTCGTCACCAAACATGGCAGTTCTTTCCGAATGTGCAGTGACCTCAGACGCTTAAACACTCATACCATCATGGACAATTACCCAGTGTTGAACATAAACGATTTCACTCATATGTTATTGGGTGCCACAATTTCCAGTGTTATTGACTGTAAATGTGCCTATCACCAGATTCTCGTAGCATCAGAAGACATTACAAAGACAGCTATTATCATGCCGCTCGATTTGTTCCAATACAACTTCATGCTGTTCTGACTGAAAAACGCGACACAAACATGGCAACATTTCATCGACTCAATCTTATGACAGTTTGAGTTTTGCTTTGCATATCTGGATGACATACTCATTTCCAGCAAGGACAAATTCCAATTGCGCCATGCTTGTCACATTTTTGGGTTACACCATCTCCACAGACAGAATACAGCCTCCCAAATCCCACATGCATGCCATCACGTCACTGCTGCCTCCAGCTACTTACAAAGAACTCTGACGTTTCTTGGCTACAGTAAATTACTACCGTCGGCATCTGCCTTCTGCTGCCGCCGTGCAGGCCCCGCTGACAGACTCGCTGTCGGGCAAACAGACTTCAGGCCATAAACCAGTTCGCTGGACTGAACCTATGCTGGAGGCCTTCAAGGCTCTAAAAACTTCCTTAGCTCACGCCGTGACACTCGCCCATCCCGACCCATCGGCAGAGTTGTTCATCACTACGGACGACAGCAACATCATGGTGGGGTAGTACTGCAGCAACGCAAAGGTGACATGGTGCCTCCCCTTCATTTCTTCTTTAAAAAACTGTCTACAGCTAGAAGAAATATTCCAGTTTTGGTAGGAAACTTCTGGCAGTCTATGAAGCCATCAAACACTTTTGCCCTGATGTCAAGGGCCATTCTTTCTTCATCCTTACTGATCACAAACCACTAGCGGATGCTTTCTGTAACTCTCCCAAGGACCCACCCCCTCGGCATTTCTGTAACTTTGATTTAGTCTCTCAATTCACAACAAACATTCACTACATCAAAAGCACAGAAAACATACCCGCTGATTTTTTCTCGTGGATCAATACTGTCTCACATAACATTGACTTATCCAACCTGGGTGCTCTCCAGGCCCCTGACGAGGAATCTCAAGCTCTCCTCACAGATCCTCAAACATCTCTTGTGTTTACCAAAGCCAAGTTGCCCAGTGTTTTGTATGAGATGTGGTGTGATTCTTCTACTGGCACCCTGCGGCCGTTGCTCCTGCCCACATTACGTCGGCAAGCCTTCGTCGCCTTGCATAACCTTGCTCACCCTGGCATCCTCGTCACCACATGACTCATATCTGAGCATTTCATTTGGAAAAATATTAAACGGGAGTGTCAGACCTGGCATGCAGCTGCGTCTCCTGTCAATGCAACAAAATTGGCTGCCACACCTCCCTTCCACTAGACAAGTTCGACATTCTGCAAGGAAGATTTTGTCATGTACATATCGACCTTATCAGTCACTACCATCATCGGAGGGCCACAGATTTTTTCTCTCCACAATCAACCGCATGTCTTGCCGGGTGGAAGCTGTTCCTTTACCCAACATCACTGCTGGAACTGTGGCCAAGGGTTTCGTCTCCTCATGGATTGCCAGGTGCAGTTGCCCCACCATCACCCCCAACCTAGGTCGGCAGTTTGAGTCTGCCCTGTTCACCATTTTATGTAACACCTGCGGCATTAAAAAAATTCATATAACAGCCTACCACCCGCAAAGCAACAGGTTTGTTGAACGGTGGTGCCGCACCCTCAAATCTGCCCACAGGTGCCATTACTGCCTCTGGTCTGAGGCGCTTCCATGGGTGTTACTCGGTCTCTGTTCAACCTTTAAACCAGACTTACAGGGAACCATCTCTGAATTTGTTTTTGGGGAGAACCCAGTCCTACCAGGGGAACTTATCCTGCCTTGAGCACCTGAGGATTTTCCCCACTCCCCAGATTTCATTAGTCACATGTGCACTCACTTCAAACATGCATGGCTACACCCTCCTATCAGCCATTCCCCGACAGACACTTACATGCCAAACACACTCAACACTTCCTCCCACGTTAGCTCAGGGATGATTCTGTTAGACAGCCCCTGCAATCACCCTACCTCGGACCCTTTAAAGTACTCCGACTGGGAGAGACAATGTTCGACATTATGGTTAAAGATTGTCCTCAAACTGTTTCATTGCACAGGCTCAAACCTGTTTTCGTGGACTCTGACACCCGTCTGCCATCTGAGTCGGGCCCTCCTGACGACTTTTCCACTGCGGAGCATGAAAATACTTTGTCTCATCCCATGGCACTGTTTTCTTCAACCTATGATTCATCATTGCCATTTGCAGGTTTTTCAGTCACGTCGCCATCCACCCCATGTGCGGGTTTTGCCACCACTTCACCAACTGCGGAGGCTTGCTCACCCACATTCAGCCTGTGTTACAATGTGCCACTACATCATGTGGACGATGTGTCAATCATCGCCTTTGATGACTGTGTGCTCGTGCTCCTAACAGACACTGGGGCCTCACCCTCCAATTGGCAGTTAAATGTCAGTGTAGTGCATAGCCTGTCTCTCCCCCATGATTGTGATCCATCAGAAATTAGCATGTTCATTTCCTTGGACGGCTTGATGTGCATTCGGGGTGGGCACACCTGCACCACACCACAGACCGTTCCACACGCCTGCTCTTGGGCAAGCCAACGCATTGTCTGCCCCCCCACTGGTTGACTGACTACAATGTGGACCTGCCTGCCGCCAATCACTCCGCCTCCGCACTCCGCCTCGACCGAGATGGAAATCCCGGTCATGTGCCTGCTGCCTCGCGTGACTACTACCGACGCCGACACCTACATGACCTCCACTCAAGCCTCACAGGTGATCAGGTGATACCCCATACCATGGGGTGGGGTGGGGGGGGGCACCATAATTAACACCATCTTTGGACTCTTATTTACTCTGCTGAGCCTCCGTGTTAGCTTTTAGTTCTGTTCTCTATCTCAAGCTGTGTACACGTTTATGAGTAACTACGAAATATATCTCTATGTGGAATTTAATGGAGATAGTTATTGCGTTCGACTGATAATCATATCCTGTTCCCATAACTGCATGCTGAGGTAGCAATAAGCCAAGAAGGAAAGAAGAAGCCTGAAAAAATAACATTGTACAACACAAAAAAGTACAGGTGGTCTTTGTTGATCAAATGATCCATAAATAAGCTACAAAATTGCATGGAGGATATGGCCAATGCATGTCTTCTACAAATCTTGGACATGGTGGCAATAAGTGCATGGAACATCTACAAAATAGAAACAAACAAGAAGATGGAAAGGAATAAGTTCATATTTCAGCTAGCAAATGTATTCAAGGGAACAAAAGAGCAGCAGAAACAGACAGAAGAAGAGGATATGAGGTAAAATCATCTAGGAAGCAAAAGAAGCACCAAATTGGCCTCTGAGATGGAAATAAGACAAGCAACAACTTAACCAACTGCCACTAAGTTATGTGCATGAAACAGAAATCACCTGTACTAAATGTCTCTAGCAATTCCAATGACTTGAATAAAAAGGTACAACAAAGGCACATGTGAAACACGTGTGAGTATAATATGGACTATATGTACATAATGTATCTAAAAGGTTCTACAAGTAGTTGATATATGAAAGTCTACAGTTTATAATGTTTGTTAGTATGAGCAGCAATAAACCATTAAGATTTTTCTTGCTGAAATAATATAATATATTAATTATTGTTATAGCAAGAACAAATATGATTTGTGGAACATAGTACTTTATAGAACCAACGTAAGATACGATTAAGTAAAGATTGCACATAGTACTGAACACATTGAATGGACAACTGTAATACAGGTTACAGAATAGGGTGAGCACTCATTTGCAATTGCTAAAATAATAATAATAATAACAGAGCATGGCAGGGGCCAACCCAGGTGGCCTCTATAAGTAGGCTTGCGAACTGTATGGGTGTACAATCTCAGAAATTGTGCACATCATGAGTGAATGTACATCAATTATAATATTAAATAATTGTTGTTACATCTTTTGAAAAGATGGGGATTAATGTACATTAAAATGAAGCACCTGATTAATACAAATATGAAAATATTTTATGCAGGATCAAAATGAGCCCTGTCAACATTTTTAGGAAAGTCTGAAACTTTGCCATTCTGATGTTAAACTGTATGTGAGTAATAATGTAGGCAGGTCTTGTAAAAATCAAGAAAGTTATGAAACTAATTAAAAACTACCACTGTGAGGTGTAGTCTCTACCTAACAAAATAGAAAATGTGTTAATAGTCAGTGAATTGGAAGATATTTCCATGTCATACTCTTCAGGACACTGGCTGACTCCACACTATCTGATCATCTCCTTCCAAAACATTGCTCTGGCTTAGTCCTACTGGAGATCTGACAATCTCTTTGACTGTAGAACTAACGTATAGGTCAGTAGTGTAACTAACATCACCTCACTTAGTGTTCACAAAGACTGCAAGACTGCATTATAAAAGTTTCAAAAATAAACTTAACAGCTGATTTGTAAGCTCTTCTCCATCTGAAAATTTCAAAATGTTCTTGGAAAACACTCTTATACAATGTAATTGCAATGAATCATGAGGCAGAAATTTATGATTATATAGCCATATACTTGTCACAGAAAAAAACATAATGGTACATTATTAAATGTAGTAATAGCATATAATCTAGAACAAACAGTAGATTTGCCAACCAGAGTTATGTTGCCTACGCAGAAAGCATTAGACAAAGTAATGATTAACAGTGATAAGTATGCTGCATCAGTGAAAGTAAGCAATCCAGGATGCTCGTGGGATCCCACATGCTATGTATGCCCATTCTGAGATTAGAGTTTCAGAGGAAGCATAAGTTAATAACTGACAGAAACAAGGGGGAGAAATACTATAGAAGACAAATGAGTAGCTTTCAAGAATGAAATATTGAAGGCAGCAGAGGATTAGTAGGAAAGAAGACATCCTCTTTGGGTGACAATTGAGACATTGAATTTAAATGACAAAAAGAGGAAACGTAATACTGTAGCAAAAGAAGCATGCAAAAAGGAATACTGAAATTTGGTACTGATATTGAAAGAAAGTGCACTCTAGCTAAACAGGAATGGTTAGAGGACATATATACTGAAGCACCAAAGAAACTGGTACAGGCATGCATATTCAAATACAGAGATATGTAAACAGGCAGAATATGGCGCTGCAGTCACCAATGCCTATATAAGACAACAAGTGTCTGGCACAGTTGTTAGATTGGTTACTGCTGCTACAATGGCAGGTTATGAAGATTTAAGTGAATTTGAACATGGTGTTATAGTCAGCACACAAGCAATGAGACACAGCATCTCCAAGATAACAGTTAAGTTGGGATTTTCCCACACAACCATTTCATGAGTGTACCATGAATGTCAGGAATCTGATAAAACATCAAATCTCTAACATCACTGTGGCCAGAAAAAGATCCTGCAAGAACTGAACCAGTGATGACTGAAGAGAATCATTCAACATGACAGAAATGCAACTGACTGAAGAGAATTGTTGAACATGGCACAAGTGCAACTTTTCTGCAAAATGCTGCAGATTTCGATGCTGGGCCATCACAAATGTCAGTGTGCGAACCATTCAATGAAATATCATGATACGGGATTTTGGAGCCAAAGGTCCACTCATGTAGCCTTGTTGACTGCATAATACAAAGCTTTACTCTTTGCCTGGGCCTGTCAACATCAATGTTGGACTACTGATCACTGGAAACATGTTGCCTAGACAGATGAGTCTCGTTTCAAATTGTATTGAGCAGATGGATATGTACGGGTATGGAGAGAACCTCAGCAGGGGACTGTTCAAGCTGGCGGAGGCTCTGTAATGGTGTGGGGCACATGCAGTTGGAGTGATACATGGATCTGTCTGTATATCAATCTGACAGGTGACATGTATGTAAGCATCATGTCTGATCACCTGCAACCATTCATGTCCATTGTGCATTCCGATGGTCTTGGGCAAATCCAGCAGGACAATGTGATACCCCACCCATCCAGAATTGCTACAGAGTGGCTACTGGAACTCTCTTCTGAGTTTAAACACTTCTGCTGGCCACCAAACTCCATAGATATGAACATTATTGAGCATATCTTGGATGCCTTGCAACATGCTATTCAGAAGAGACCTCGTTCCCTCTTACTCTTATGGATTTATGGATATCCCTGGAGGATTCATGGTGTCAGTTCCCTCCAGCACTACTTCAGACATCAGTCAAGTCCATGCCACATCATGTTGCGGCACTTCTACTTGCTCGCAGCGGCCATAAGCGATATTAGGCAGGTGTACCAGTTTCTTTGGCTCTTAAGTGTGTAAGTCTGTAGAAGTATGCAGGACTAGGGACAAGATAACGCAACCTACAACACAATTAAAAAAGACCTTAGGACATTACAGAAGCAGTTGTATGAATATCGAAGCTTAGCCAGTACTAAGAAAAGAAAGGAGATCTGAATGGTGGAACTGGTGTATAGAAGGACTATACAAGGGAAATGAACTTGAAGACAGTTTATAGAAACAGAAGTGAGAAGTGAATGAAGATGAAACAGGTTATACAAAAAAGTGAGAAGAATTCTATAGAGCATTGAAGTAACTGAGAAGTGAAGGACATTAATCAAAACAAGGTCCATAGAGTAGATGACATTGCCTCAGAATAGTTGAGATCCTTGGAAAAGCCAGCCACTACAGATATTTCCCAACTTGAATGCAAAGTATGTCAGGCAGTTGAAACGCCCTCAAATGTCAAGATGACTGTAATAATTATCAATGTAGGAAAACAGACTGCTACACTATACAGAAGACACATCAAGTTTGCAGACAGGCACTAATAATTCCAATTTTACAAAAAGGCAGTTACTGAAAGGTACAAATATTACCAAATTATTAGTTTAATTACTCATGATTGCAAAATATTGGCACTAATTATTTGCAAAAGAAAAGTCTGATAGAGTTCAACTTTGGGAAAGATAATTGGGGTGTCTGACAAATGTAGGAACATGGGAAACAGTTGTGACTCATTGACTTAGAGGGTGGGTTGAAGAAAGGCAAACCTATGTTTATGGCATTTGTCAATTTAGAGGAATCTTCTGACATTTAATTTCATTTACTGCATATTAAAGACCTGCTGCCTGATATTTGAAGAAGTAGGTTGTACATTATACAGTTTTACATGTAATTGTTCCACATTACTAGCAAAATTTGTTTTGACAATATAACATAAACTACTCAAGAAGTGGCGGCAGGAGAACAAACACATCAAAATATTTCACTTTAAAGATTTTGGAGCCTGTGCCCCTTCCTCTGGCAGAAGAGTTGAAGGGGAAGAAAGAGGAGTGAAGGAAAAGGACTGTAGAGGTTTAGGGAAAGGGGTGCAGTCCAGAAAAGTCACCCAGACCCCTTGATCAGGGGAGCCTTACCTGATGAGATGAAAAGGGAAGACTGATTGTTTGGGACTGCACCGAACAAGATTTAAAAACCTGAGAGCTTAAAGGTGGAAGACAGGGTATTATGCAAGACAGAGTTCACTACTAAAACATCGTGCATGGGTTAATAAGAGTGAAAAGCTCAGTCCATTGTATGTAACAAAGGTGGCAGGGGGGACAGCAAAAAAAAGACAGGTCAGAAAATGAAAGATGTAGAAAAATAAAATGGAGTGAAGAAAAGATTAGTTACTGTGAAGAAATGCTGAGACAGAAGGAATTAACTTAAATTAAGGTCACGTTGGTGGTGAGAACCAAGGACATGTTATAGTATTAGTTCCCACCTACGGAGTTCTGAGAAACTGGTGTCGGGGGGGAAATCCAGATGGTGTGAGTGGTAAAACAGACACCGAGGTAATGACTGTCATGTTGTAGAGCATGCTTCACAACAGGATATTATGTTTTGCAGTGAACACATAGTGAATAGTGGGGCAATCACTCTGTTGTAGAAACAAATCAAAAGCCGAGATCACTTAAATACTGTTTACTGGACAACTGGTTTCAGCACACTAAAGGTACCATCATTCAGATCCAATGATGGCACCTTTAGTGTGTTGAAACTGGCTATCCAGTAAACAGTATTTAAGTGATCTTGGCTTTTGAATTATTTCTAGGATATTGTGTGTTGCCAGTTTACACCCTCTGTCTGTGCCCATTCATCCTGACTGATAACTGGTGGTAGTCATGCTGATGTAAAAGGCTGAACAGGGTTTACATAACAGCTCATGTATGATGTATGTGTTTCACGTATGGCTCTTCCTTTGATAGTGTATGTTTTGCTAGTTACAGGGCAGGATTAGGTGGTGGTAGGAGGGTGCATAGGGCAAGTCTTGCAGCAGGGACAGTCACAGGGATAGGAGCCATGTGGTAGGCAGATGGCTGCAGAAGGAGCATAGGGTCTGACAAGGATATTGTGGAGCTCAGGAGGGTGACAAAAAGCTATTCTAGGTATGGTGGGCAAAATCTCAAACAGAATGGATCTCATTTCAGGGCATGATTTTAGGAAGTCATGGCCTTGTCGAAGTGAGTGATTAGTACATTCAAGACCAGGATAATTCTGGGTGACAACTGGTGTGCTCCAAAGTAGGTTTTTGGAGAAGTCTGCATCTGAACAAATATATTTGCCCTGAAAGCCAAGGCTGTATAGAAAGGATTTAAGCGATCTTGGCTTTTGATTTGCTTCTACAACAGAGTGATCACCCCACTATTCACTATGTGTTCACTGCAAAACATAATATTCTGTTGCGAAGCATGCTCTACAACATGACAGTGTTGACTTCGTTGTCTGTTTTACATCTGGATTTGCCTCCCCCCCCCCCCCCCCCCCCGCCCCCCCCCCTCCTACACCAGTTTCTCAGAACTCCATAGGTGGGAACTAATACTATAACATGTCCTTGGTTCTCACCACCAATGTTACCTTAATTTAAGTTAATTCCTTCCATTTCAGCATCTCTTCACAGTAACTAATCCTAAGTGAGGTTAGGAGTGTGCATGACTCCGGCTATCTGACATCTTTGTTCCCACCACATGTGCCCTCCCTCATCAAGGATGACAACTGTCAAAATGTAAGTACTGTTGTTTGTCATTAGGTTTAATGTGGACAGAAGTCTGCAGCTGACTTTTGGGGAGGATGAGATTGTGGCACCGATGAGATCGACACCAGTATCGATCTGAGCATCATCTTTGAACTAAGCAAAACATTATCTTCATGTAGTTCTGCCATCCAGTTCTTTGAAAACCTTACATGTGTAAAGAGGTGAATAAATTAATTTCTCATTATAAGGTGTTGTTCGGTGTATCTCACCCGAGCATCCACCTCACTGGTGACCCCGAGTTGTAACGTCTTTTGTTTTCGCCGTTTTACTGTGTCCGCGGCCTCCGCGTCAGTTATGTTCACATGTGTTACTTCGACACAGCATTCAAACAATGACTTCGGCCCAATGCCTAATGCTGAATGTATCGTGTTGTGGGCATCGTGTTGCGGCTGATATACACCCACCAGGACCGCAACACGATGCCTCTCACTCGACGATTACACCGGTTTCGCCGGACGTTTTCGAGTGTGCAACAATAAGTGAGGTTAGGAGTGTGCATGACTCCGGCTATCTGACACCTTTGTTCCCACCACATGTGCCCTCCCTCAGCAATGGTGCAGTTACCTCTTATGGATCTCCGTGCAGTGCGGGCCCAATGCCGATTTCTGCAAATGCTTCGTTGGACAACCTACCACCACCAGGACAAGGATTTGCCATGCCACAATCCATGCAGTACCACACAGATTCCTGTCACGTGGCTGGAACTGCTTCGTTCACAGGTAAACCCCCTCAGCATCCGATCACGCCCGCGCCTGCCTCGGTTAAGGATCGGCACGTGCCTTCCTGCTTCGATACCTCGGCCTGCAGCAGGAACAATAACTTTTTATCTGTGCCTGACCTCCATCTCTGTCACACTGCTGTGTCTCAGTGTTTTGTGCCATGACATTCACCTTATCCGCACACCGTTTTGAGTGGAGTGACTATGAACAGTGAACATTCACTTATTCTGTTTGATATTCGACATCATTTTCCACACTGTGCTTCTGGACAGCTGGCACTAGTCAAGCTTCTGCTACCATTCTTGGCACATCCCAGTGCCTCATCCACTTCGGTCTTCTGTGACACGTCAATCCGAACCCAACCACAACATTTTGAGCTTCCTCAACAGCAATCGGCACATTATGGTGTCTCACTCACGTCGGCCTTCCGAGTTGCGACGGTTCGCACTCAACCACAACACGTGACCTTCACGCACCCACCCGACCAGCCATCGTCACCACATACCCAGCAGGCACACTCTCCTGGAATACTACAGCAACAACAGCTTGTTTCAGGCAGTGCCCCGATGAATTCAACTCAACCTGTTCTTCCGAACATTCTACAATGCTTACCAGCGCACCGTTTAATCCAAACAGAGCAGCAACCTGGTTCAAAATTGTGGAGAAAGTGTTCAACCATTACAAACTCGATGAGTCAGCCAGGGTTCTGTGCCTCATCACCCACCTGCACACCAGGAGGACTTGATTTCTGATCTGGTCGACGCCCGGGACTCATCTACCCGGTACACTCTAGCCAAAGAGACAGTTTTACGTTGGCTTGCGCGCTCAACTGAGGCAGCAATACGGCAAGTGCTCCACTTCGAGCAACTAGGCAATGACATACCTTCCCAACTCTGGAGTACCTTCCCAACTCTGGAGATGGCTACGCGCCCTGGTCAGCGCCGATCTACTCTCTGACACAGCTCTCCTCGCCATCTGGTCAGATAAACTATCTCCTCACATCCACTTTGCTCTGGCTCAGAGGCCTTCTGAACCTGTTGAGCAAACAGTGACAATTGCTGACAAGCTACACGATGTATCACTGCTCCATTTCGGCAGCCACTGCCTACCTGGCAATCTCAGGTTCAGACTCATCGTCCTGCAGCTGGACGGGGCCGGGGCCGCACTGTGCCAACTGTTCTGCTTGCTCTGGAAAGCAGTAAATGAGCTACTGGGACGTCACCAGCTCTGCCCATGGTCATGCCCCCTCCTACAACCGAGCCAGCTGTGACTACCGAACCTCGGTCACCACCACTGGCAACGAACGTTCCGCAGGAAATGCAACCGCACCACCCGTACTGTTACTTCCACATACGGTCTGGTGAGGCAGCACGGAACTGCAGATCATCCTGCTACTTCCCAAACGCCTCCTGCACACAACATGACAGGCACACCCCCCCCCCCCCCCCCAATGCTACATTCTGTCTGGTAACAACTGGATAATTGTGGACGACTTTACATTAAAGACATTTTGTCGGGATACCTTTTCCTAGTGGACAAAGCCACCAATGTTTCACTGCTGCCCACGTCCTTAGCATCATCAAACATCTGCCCTCATCATACTTCATTCCAAGTCATGAATTCAACTAAACTACAATGCTCGGGTTCAACTTCACATGTTGTCTCACTCTGCAAACTCGAGTGGACTTTTTTAGTGTGCGTAACTGATGAATCTATACTAGGCATTGACTTCTTGCGACACCACAAACTTTCACCAGACCTAGTGCAAAACACTGTGTTTCATCACCCATCCAATACTCACTTCCCCTGTGTTCTGTCGTGCAAACCACCCAGTGATAAATCGCTTGCCTATGCAAGGAAAACTTCGAGTTCTCCCTCCGGCTCTACGAAACTCAGCTCCAGCTCTCCGACACAGCAGAGGAATTACAGACACTACAACAAGGACAAAGCAAGGTCAGTAAGTGTGCCAAATCTGCTTGCAGTCCCAGCAATTGAGACTCCGTGGGCTTACCTGCTGCTACACCTCGCAACTGTGCTATCAAGTCTACCATAACGTGTACTGACAGTTCCACAGGACATCACCCCTCTAACACGGCAGGATTTGACACTCGGACAGACACGAGTGCGCATGCACGATGAACGTCACGTGTTCCTGAACTGACAGCTCCTACCCCTCCCCTCGTGGACAGCACCTCAAACTATTCAAATTAGGCTCCAGAGCACCGGTGTGCGACCACCACTGACAACACAAACAGTGCACTCGCGCCTAGCGCTTCGCCCACGACCGTGCTGCCACAGACCCTGCCCTCGGGAAATGGACTCACTAACACTTCATGCCCCCCATGAACCATAGACCTTGCCGTTGGTGGGGAGGCATGCGTGCCTCAGTGATACAGATAGCCGTACCGTAGGGGCAACCGCAACGGAGGGCTATTTGTTGAGAGGCCAGACAAACGTGTGGTTCCTGAAGAGGGGCAGCCGCCTTTTCAGTAGTTGCAGGGGCAACAGTCTGGATGATTGACTGATCTGGCCTTGTAACACTAACCAAAACGGCCTTGCTGTGCTGGTACTGCGAACAGCCAAAACCAAGGGGAAACTATGGCCGTAATTTTTCCCGAGGGCATGCAGCTTTACTGTATGGATAAATGATGATGGCATCCTCTTGGGTAAATTATTCTGGAGGTAAAATAGTCCCCCATTTGGATCTCCGGGCGGGGACTACTCAGGAGGATGTCATTATCAGGAAAAAGAAATCTGGCGTTCTACAGATCGGAGCATGGAATGTCAGATCCCTTAATCGGGCAGGTAGTTTAGAAAATTTAAAAAGGGAAATGGATAGGTTAAAGTTAGATATAATGGGAATTAGTGAAGTTCGATGGCAGGAGGAACAAGACTTTTGGTCAGGTGAATACAGGATTGTAAATACAAAATCAAATAGGGGTAATGCAGGAGTAGGTTTAATAATGAATAGGAAAATAGGAATGCGGGTAAGCTACAACAAAAAGCATATTGAATGCATTATTGTGGCCAAGATAGATACAAAGCCCACACCTACCACAGTAGTACAAGTTTAAATGCCAACTAGCTCGGCAGATGACGAAGAAATTGAAGAAATGTATGATGAGATAAAAGAAATTATTCAGATAGTGAAGGGAGATGAAAATTTAATAGTCATGGGTGAGCGGAATTCGACAGTAGGAAAAGGGAGAGAAGGAAACATAGTAGGTGAATATGGATTGGGTCTAAGATATGAAAGAGGAAGCCGCCTGGTAGAATTTTGCGCAGAGCGTAACGTAATCATAGCTAACACTTGGTTCAAGAATCATGAAAGAAGGTTGTATACATGGAAGAACCCTGGAGATACTAAAAGGTATCAGATAGATTATATAATGGTAAGAAAGAAATTTAGGAACCAGGTTTTTAAATTGTAAGACATTTCCAGGGGCAGATGTGGACTCTGACCACAATCTGTTGGTTATGAATTGTAGATTAAAACTGAAGAAACTGCAAAAAGGTGGGAATTTAAGTAGATGGGACCTGGATAAATTGACTAAACCAGAGGTTATACAGAATTTCAGGGAGAGCATAAGGGAACAATTGACAAGAATGGGGGAAAGAAATACAGTAGAAGAAGAATGGGTAGCTTTGAGGGATGAAGTAGTAAAGGCAGCAGAGGATCAAGTAGGTAAAAAGACGAGGGCTATTCGAAATCCTTGGGTAACAGAAGAAATATTGAATTTAATTGACAAAAGGAGAAAATATAAAAATGCAGTAAACGAAGCAGGCAAAAAGGAATACAAATGTCTCAAAAATGAGATCGACAGGAAGTGCAAAATGGCTAAGCAGGCATGGCTAGAGGACAAATGTAAGGATGTAGAGGCTTATCTCACTAGGGGTATGATAGATATTGCCTACAGGAAAATGAAAGAGACCTTTGGAGAAAAGAGAACCACTTGTATGGATATCAAGAGTTCAGATGGAAAACCAGTTCTAAGCAAAGAAGGGAAAACAGAAAGGTGGAAGGAGTATATAGAGGGTCTATACAAGGGCGATGTACTTGAGGGAATTGTTATAGAAATGGAAGAGGATGTAGATGAAGATGAAATGGGAGATATGATACTACGTGAAGAGTTTGATAGAGCACTGAAAGACCTGAGTTGAAACAAGGCCTCGGGAGTAGACAACATTCCATTAGAACTACTGACAGCATGGGGAGAGCCAGTCCTGACAAAACTCTTACCATCTGGTGAGCAAAATGTCTGAGAGAGGCGAAATACCCTCAGACTTCAAGAAGAATATAATAATTCCAATCCCAAAGAAAGCAGGCGTTGACAGATGTGAAAATTACCGAACTATCAGTTTAATAAGTCACGGCTGCAAAATACTAAAGCGATTTCTTTACAGACGATTGGAAAAACTGGTCGAAGCAGACCTCAGGGAAGACAAATTTGGATTTCGTAAAAATATGGGAACACATGAGGCAATACTGACCCTATGACTTATTTTAGAAGCTAGATTAAGAAAAGGCAAACCTACATTTCTAGCATTTGTAGACTTAGATAAAGCTTTTGACAATGTTGACTGGAATACACTCTTTCAAATTCTAAAGGTGGCAGGGGTAAAATACAGGGAGTGAATGGCTATTTACAATTTGTACAGAAACCAGATGGCAGTTATAAGAGTTGAGGGACATGAAACGGAAGCAGTGGTTGGGAAGGGAGTGAGACAGGGTTGTAGCCTCTCCCCATTGTTTTTCAATCTGTATATTGAGCAAGCATTGTAATTCTGTCAGAGACAGAAAAGGACTTGGAAGAGCAGTTGAATGGAATGGACAGTGTCTTGAAAGGAGGATATAAGATGAACATCAACAAAAGCAAAATGAGGATAATGGAATGTAGTCAAATTAATTCGGGTGATGCTGAGGGAATTAGATTAGGAAATGAGACACTTAAAGTAGTAAAGGAGTTTTGCTTTTTGGGGAGCAAAATAACTGATGATGGTCGAAGTAGAGAGGATATAAAATGTAGACTGGCAATGGCAAGGAAAGTGTTTCTGAAGAAGAGAAATTTGTTAACATCAAGTATAGATTTAAGTGTCAGGAAGTCGTTTCTGAAAGTATTTGTATGGAGTGTAGCCATGTATGGAAGTGAAACATGGACGATAAATAGTTTGGACAAGAAGAGAATAGAAGCTTTCGAAATATGGTGCTACAGAAGAATGCTGAAGATTAGATGGGTAGATCACATAACTAATGAGGATGTACTAAATAGGGTTGGGGAGAAGAGGAGTTTGTGGCACAACTTGACTAGAAGAAGGGATCGGTTGGTAGGGCATGTTCTGAGGCATCAAGGAATCACCAATTTAGTATTGGAGGGTAGCGTGGAGGGTAAAAATCGTAGAGGGAGACCGAGAGATGAATACACTAAGCAGGTTCAGGAGGATGTAGGCTGCAGTACATACTGAGAGATGAAGAAGCTTGCACAGGATAGAGTAACATGTAGAGCTGCATCAAACCAGTCTCTGGACTGAAGACTACAACAACAACAACAACAACACTTCACGAGCTCTACTGAGCTCACCCGACCATGCTGCCACTGCTTCGGGCCGGCAGCCATCTTGGCACGTTGACTCCTGAGACACTTCGCCGCCTCAGCTCCCGTCAGATCCGCCAAGTGGCTCCGAACACCACGACCGCTTCTCGCCTGTCCCGCCCGCGACACATTGTAAACAAACCGCCTCCCGTGCCACCGGCAACATTTCTGTCCTCACCAACGGCACAGTTCACAAGCTTCGCCTCATGCCAGGCCCCCCGATCTCCAGTAAACCACATCAACTTTGTCCCGAGCATCTCTCCGACCTTATAAAACTGATTTCTGAACTACTAAGCTCCGGTGCCATTGAACCCTCTGCCAGTAGCTGGCCTACGCCCATACATATGACACCCCAGATGTCACCAGTTCCCTCGCAAGTGCGACCACGTTCTCTGTCATTGATTGCAAACGGGTCTATCACCAGATCCCCATGGCACCTGAAGACATCGAGAAGACAGCAATCACCACCCCGATCGGGTTATTTCAGTTTCAATTCATGCCCTTCGGTCTGAAAAACGCAACCCAGACTAGACAATGCTTCATCAACGAAGTGCTATTCGGACTTAAAATTCTGCTTTGCATATCTTGATGACATTCTTGTGTTCAGCTCCTCCATTGAGGGCAACATTCGACATGTGCAAACTGTTATGCAGCAGGCATCGAGACCAACCAGGACAAATTGCAGCTACATCGACCCGCTGTCACTTTTCTTCATTTTTGGGTCTCTGCTGATAGCATTTCAGTGCTCCCTGACAAAGTACAAACAATACTAAACCTACCCAGACCTTCGTCATTCAAAGAGCTCTGGCACTTTCTGGGGATGGTTAATTATTATCGCCGACATCTACCTGAGGCTGCGGAGATTCAGGTTGCACTGACAGAAGCCTTGGTATGCACCAAGACTTCTGGATCACGACCCGTTCCATGGACCCCTGCTATGACTGACTCTTTCACTGCCCTCAAAAATCTTCTTGCCAAGGCCTGCACCATCATGCATCCTCATCCCAGTGCACAGCTTTTCATCACCACAGATGCGAGCGATGCTGCCATCGGCGCTCTCCTTAGCCAGACAGTCGACGGCCAAACTTCGCCTCTGCCGTTCTTCTCGTGCTAGCTCACCAATGCACAACGGAAATATTCCACGTTTGACAGAGAGTTGCTCGCGGTCTACGAAGCGATCAAGCATTTTAACACTGACGTTGAGGGACGCCCTTTCTATGTTTTAACAGACCACAAACCCCTGGCTGCGGCCATTTCAAACCCGTCAGCTGACCCGCCTCCTTGCCGTTTCAGATACATAGACTTCATATCTCAGTTCACCACCGATGACAGACACAGACACTCATCCCAACCACACTTCGTCGAGCTGTCTTCAACGCACAGCATAATTTAGACCACTGCGGTGTTCGTGCGTCAGCCCGCCTTGTAGCGGAGTGCTTTGTGTGGAGAAATGTCAACAAGGACTGTCAGCAATGGGAACACTCCTGTGTCGCTTGCCAATGCAGCAAAGTACACAAGCACACTTCAACCCCCCCCCTCCCCCCTCCCTCCCCGGCACCTTTTCGATCTCTCCTGGGCGTTTCCAGCATATTCATATAGACATTGTCAACCCTCTCCTCCCCCTCTAACGGCTTTTGTTATCTTCTCTCGTCTATTGACCGAATAACTCACTGGGTCGAGGCTGTCCCCCTCCCCAATATCGCTGCAGAAACTGTTACTCGAGCTTTCATCGAGTCATGGGTATCGCGTTTCAGATGTCCAGCTATCATCACGGCTGACCAGGGCAGACAATTTGAGTCAGCCCTGTTCAATGAGATTTGTAACATTTGTTGCATCTGGCGCATCCATACCACAGCATATCACCCGCAAAGTAACGGGCTAGTTGAGTGCTGGCACCGCACTTTCAAGGCGGCTCTTTGATGCCACAACTCTCTTTCGACGGAGACCCTTCCCCTTGTGCTACTCAGCATTCGTGGGATCTATGAGGAAGACCTCAAAGGCACAATAGCCGAGTTCGTTTACAGTCAGAATATAGTTCTCCCTGGCGAACTGGTGATCCCTTCCGCTTCTCTCCATCAGTCTGACTTACCTTCCTTCATGGACTGCATCAGACACCACTTCATCAACCTCCACATCCTTCCGCCCGCCAGCCATTCCTGCACTAAGGTTCACAACCTGAAATCTCTGAACAATTGCGAGTACATCATGCTCCGAGATGACACTGACCGTGCTCTGCTCCAACCTCCATATACCAGCCCGTACCGAGTTCTCCGGCGCTCAGCCAACACCTATGACATCCAGATGAAAGATTCAGCTGTTAGAGTCTCTCTCAACAGACTTAACACTCCTCATGTTGAGCTCGCCTCTACCCCCATCAGGCCTCGACCATGCCACTCACTGTCGTGGCTCACAACGCTCCGACCACTCCCTCCACGTCAGACTTACTCACTCAGCTGAGTGACTTCCAGCTCCAATCGTCGAGCTCTTCTCCGAACTCGCCCTCTACCCTGGTCTCACGCACTTCATGGAGTGGTCACATACTCCCCACGTCGAGCTTACCTACGATCATGCCCTCACCGCCGGGCCCTTCTCCAGTCCCTTTGAACTCTCCCCCACCGCCTGCCTCGCCCTGTCGAGGTTTCTCAGCCCCCCCCCCCCCCCCCCCCGCCCCACCGTTCGTGCCCTTGCTCGAGATGTTTGTGCCTGTCCCGCTGGACATAATCCACGACATCTCTATAATACTACGTGACGACACACTGTTTGTCATGTGTTCCCCTTCATCCGGTGCTCATGACACAACCTCCACCATTCCCTGCCACCTAGTGAAATGTGTTCCCCTCTCACCCGACGTCGACCAGGATATGCTTCGGGTGTTTGCCACGTCCACCGGAGACATCATCGTTGTCACTCCATTCCTCCCGCAAACCGCCAGCCTACCTGTCGCCACACAACCAGCGCACCCAGTATGACGCCCGGTGCGCTTCAACGATTTCCAGGTTCAGTGGCCGGACCTTCCTTCACAACATCTACCCACACAGCTCCCTGACGACACTATCGAGCTGAGCTGACCGTGGTCCGGCTCCTGCAGACCACCCCTGCCGACGTCATTGTCACCCCCCCCCCCCTCCGACCTCTCACGAGTACTCCGTACTGCGGGGGTGAGGGGGGGGGGGGGAGGGGCTATGTGGCGCCAATGAGACAATGAGATTGACACCAGTATCGATCTGAGCATCATCTTTGAACTAAGGAAAACATTATCTTTGTGTAGTTCTGCCATCCAGTTCTTTGTAAACCTTACGTCTGTAAAGAGGTGAATAAACGAATTCCTGATTATAAGGTGTTGTTTGGTGTATCTCATTCGAGCATCCACATCAAGATCAACATCAAGGGAAGTGGCATGGCGTGGGATTTGGAATAGGACCATATGAAATTTAACTGGAAGAAGATATTTAGAGATTCCAGGAATTTTAACAGGTCAGCCTCACTATGAGTCCATACAGCAAAGATGTCATCAATGTATCTAATCCAAACCAGTGGCTGAAGGCTTATTGATCCCAGGAAAGCCCCCTTCAAGGGACCCATGAGAAGGTTGGCATAGGAAGGAGCCATCCTGGTTCCCATTTCTATACCCCTGATCTGTTTATATGTCTGCCCCTCAAATGTGAAATAATTGTTTGTAAGTATAAAGTTGATTAAGGTGAGCAAGGAGGATGTTACAGGTTGGGAGTCAGGTGGGCATTGACTGATGAAATGTCCAGCTGCAGAAAGACCATGTATGTGGGGGGATGTTAGTGTAGCGAGGGATGGCATCATTGGTGATAGTCAAGGTGTGTGGGGTGGGATTGGGACAGTAACAGATTTCAGACTATCTAGGAAGTGGTTGGTATCTTTAATATAGGAAGGAAGTCTTTGTACTAGGAGTTGCAGGTGTTGATCAACTAAGGCAGATATACGTTTGGTGGGTGTGGTATTGAGTTTGTGGATCTTAGGAAGAAGGTAAAAGATGGGGCCATGTGATTTGGGTGGGGTAAGAAGTTTTATGGACTGCGGTTTAAGTCCTTGTGAAGGACCTGAGGTTTTTGGGAGGGACTGCAGGTTAGATTGAATCATAGGGATGGGACCTTCATGGCAGATGCTGTATGTAAGGGTGTTAGACAGCTGTCATAGACATTCACTAACATACTCCTGGCAATTGACTACCTCAGTGCTAGGTACTTTGTCTGCTGGGAGTATAATGATGGAGTCATCAGCTTTTAGTGAGCATAGAGCCTGGAGTTCTGCAGAGGACAGGTTATGATCATGTTGTAGGGACCTGATGAAGGTTTATGAAACAATGCTGGATGTGAGGACTTCTTGGAAGGCTTGGAAGGGATGATTTTGAGGTAGTGGTGGTGGATCACATTGGGATTGTGGTCGGAGCCATTCAAGACAGGGTTCAGTGTCAGCTTTGCTGTTGGAGTGGTTTTGGGATTGGGTTGGGAAGTGATATTTCCAGTTGACATTATGTGTGAAGGAAAGTAGGTCCTTCTCCAAAGCATCATGGTTAAATACAAGTTTAGGGCTGAAATTGTGACTCTTGGATAGTACAGATAATTCAGGAGGGGAGAGGGCTTTACATGAGAGGTTGAGAGCACTATACGGTTGTGACTTGTTCTTGCGATGGTGAAAGATGTGGGATGTTAAAGGGGTTGGCCAAGTGTGGTTGGTATGAGGGGAGTGGTGGTTGATGATGTGGCTGTTTTGGAACTGCAGAGGGACAGCAAGGGAAACACCATTGTTGAGGTAGTTTAGGAAAGGTGGGATAGATTGTTGAGGTGAAGTCTAGCATATTGTTGCAATCTGAAGTTGGCTTGGTGGATGATACCATCCAGGGAAACATGAGGGGTAGATAACTACAGGATTTTGTAGAAGACGTGAGGTCTCGTTGAGTGTAAAGTGGCAGATGAGGCAGGCATACAGGTCACGATTAGTTGGGTAAGTACAAGAGATTGCCATATCTAAAACTGTAAAAGAGCCTGGTTACATTCAGAAACAGGACTTTCTGTGTAAGGCATTTGGGAGTAACTCCAAGGAACAAGCAGGTTTCAAGAAACAGAATGTGGGATCTTAATTTTGGTACTGCAGAAGTATGTTTTCAAAAGAAAAGACATAATATATGATGGGGTGTCATCATGGCAAGATGAGTTGAGTTTGGAATGTTAGAACTGGTAGGAGTGGCAAAAATGAGAGGCAGAGGGTGGCAAGATAGAAAAAGAGAATAAAAGAAGGGGAAAAGTTCAGAAAAATCACAAAAATTTGCACGAAAATCTTGAGAACAGACAATGCTTAACAAGAAGCAATGAGCGGGTGAGAATTTCTTGCCATAAGAGTGGTCTATATTATCGGAAAAAATTATCAGAAAAAAACTGATAGGGAAAGTCATGAAAGGAGACAGAATAATGAAAACTGGGCAGAAAGAAAGAGAAAGTCACAGGAGATAATGTTAATTACTTTGCTTGACAAATAAAGTAATGTAGGAGATAGCGGTAAAATTCAGTCAGAGCATTTTGGCAAAAAACAAACATGAAATAATCACATATAAACAGGGTAAGTGGAGGGTAGGAAAGAAAATAGCTGTCTCATTTGCAAATAAATTGGTGAAGGATGATAGGGAGAAGGCCCTGCAGCATAGTTAATTGTAGGCAAATTCTTAAATAACAGTGGAATTCTTATATGGAAATTCAACATTTACCTAAAATGAACAAGGAAAGTCTAATTTAGGGTGGCTAGACAGAGCAAGTTCCATACTCCCAAACATGAGGTCAGCATCTTAACAACGGCACTGCCTCACATGGTTAGTGCCTATTGCTGCTGTGCCTGTTTCACTAACCCCCAGTTTGTCTGGAAAATCAACTCCAGGCCTGTAAACATGCCACCATTCATCATGCCTTTCTTCTTGTCCTCCCCTCAATCCACCTGAAAAACTGAGTCAGTGTCGTCGTCCCCCCCCCCCCCCCCCCCCCCCCCCCCCCCATGATGAGTGAGATGCTGAGAGCCAAGACATTATCATTCACTATAAATTTTGGCATATGGTTTTCTTGCAAAAAAACATTACATTATTTCAGTTACAAGAGAAATGACATACATTTAAAGGCTTTCAACTGAAATAAATTCCTAGGGACAATGATAACAAACAAATTAATTGGAATTGTGGGGAAGGCAAGTACAACAGATCCACTAAAGAGACTGTCTAAACTACACTTGTCTATCCTCTGCAATAATATTGCTTTATGGTGTGATGAGATCCTTACCAGACAGGACTGATGGAGGACATCAAAAATGTTCAAAGAATGGCAGCTCATCTTGTATTGTATCCAGAAGAGAACTGTAGGCCAATGAAGCTCTCAATTTAATTGTGCAATCAGCACACAGGTAAGTATCTATAATAAAATTCTGATATGGCTAGATTAAATACTTTTGGTGAGAGAATTATTTTAGTTGCACTGCATGCAATAGATGAGCTCTCAACTTGCCTTTTGGAGAGATGCTACAGCTATAGTATCTCCATTCTACATAAATCTAAACATCCTAGCTTTATCTAATCACTCACTTAATCTATCTTGCTTCTGAACTTTTAGGACACAAAAACAGAAAATCATTAATTTCAACCAAAATATTACTTTGTGAAATCCAGCATGCTGTTTCCATTAAATTACAATGAAAAATGAATCTGAATTTAAATTTTGAACTTTCTAGCTCCTTCCTGTTGCGCCAATGATTCTTACATAAAACGTCCAAATTTCAAAAACTGTTGAAGTTACTAAACTGTAACTTAACACATTATCATTTTAGCATCATTCCTGACATGCTATTAACTTTTCAGATTACTTACTTTACTTTTAAAGTATTGTGCAACATTCGTGATATAGCTAGTTACAGCAGACCAGGCTGGCACACAATGGAAAGCATATGAATTCTATATGGTGTGAGTAGGCTGCTTCCCTGTAAGTGAACTGGTATAGAAATAATGTAAAAATAGTTCAATGAACGCACTACCAACCACTTAAGTGTGAATGCAGAGTGGTCATGTAGATGTAGGCGTAGATATATTGAGTGTCACAAAGTAAATAGAAATCCAATCTGCCTCTTGTTCCATCATTACATATAGAACTATTAGTGACATACTTAGTTCTGGTAATGTTTTCCTTCACATACAGAACAGAATGGTAGAGGTATTCACTTTTTGCGGGATATGGTTGTTTTTTGCGGACCTTTACAATGAGCCTGATTACTACTTCTAGTTATTATGCTTAGGTTTTATGCCTTAGATACCCAGAAAAAACCTACAGCTAAGAACTGAGTGTACATAAGAATAATATGTCACCACAAAACAATGCCTATTATAAACTGATGATGGGACCTACGAGCAAAACTTGCTGCTGATGACATTATGACATTTATAATTAAGAATCCCTATGATAAAATCATTAAATTATTTTATTTTATTTTTATTCATTCATTTATTTATTTATTTCATGTTTCATAGATCCATATGGGAACATATTCCTGGATATAGAACGAGTCAAGGTTTTTTACAGATTATATACATATACAGATTATATACATTGATCTTATCATTAGATTAAAGAAACTGTGAAGTTTAGCATATACCCTTACATATTAGTTAAGATACAGGACATCTGTAAGAATATACAGTCATACATAAATTTGGGTATTGTTCTTAAGTGATACAGGCATCATATACAGACATACATAAATTTGGGTGTTGTATTAAGTTACACTGTACTTACAGAGTATGATTAATCAATTGTAGAGGTCACACAGTAAGGTTTAAACACAAACAAGAAATTCTATGCATTTTTGCTAAGAAATTCATCAATATTGTAACAAGATTCATCTAAATGGAACTGCTTCAATACTGTAACAATATATAGTGGAGGTGGCAAAATCTGAGTGATATAGCACGAATTCTGTGTCACTATACTCACTGTCTTCTGTAAGTATGTACTGGCCACCTTTCTTTGTATTTGTAATTTATCAGTTTTCTCAGCTGCATTTTCTTTTTGTAGTATTTTCTTATATGACCTGAAAATACTGTGTTACATATATATTAATAAGACATATTTCTGAATTAATTTTAATTTAAATTATTTCAGATTGAGTTGCCAGGAGATGCACTACCATCAGTGTTAAGCATTGATCTTTCCAACAACAATATAACATGCCTTTCAGGGCTCCATGGATTACCACAACTTGAGACTCTTTGTCTTTCAGGAAATAAGGTATAACTAGATTTGCATCATTGACTTAACACATATCTTACAAGGGGCCATCAAAAAGTTTCCATTTGAATGCATTGCTGCAGCATATATGCAACCCATCATGACTCCAACGTGAGTATATGTGCATTGACATGTAGGTGAGGGGTTAGTGTGGCCTTGGAATGGAAAGTTTTTGATCACTTCTTATATTACAATCACTATTAACATTAAACACAGTGTGATACGGACTGATTTATCCCTTTCTAAACAATGGATTGAATTATGGGGCCCCACATTAAATCTCTTCTCAAGGAGACCAATCACCAGAAAGCAGAAGCTTTTAGTCAACATCAGATGTACCAAAAAAGAAAGAAACCTTGCTAGCTTTTGAAATAATTTTTCTGTGCCCATACACGGCATTGGCTGGAAGTACAATGCTAGTGCTGCATTTGAGCATGTGGACTATGTGGGTTGGGGGTTGTGTTGGAGGGTTGGTTGAGGGGAAGAGAATAAGGAAGTGGGAAGAGAGGCTGAGGTGGATGGCTAGTGGTTCAGAGGAAGGCTGCTGGTTTGCTGGTTAGGGATGTGGGAGGGAGGGGTGTCAGGTGCCCAGGCTAGGCACATAATACATGTGTGTTGGAGCCAGTGGTGAGAGGCACATGCACAAGGTGACTTGGGGATATGAACTGGGAGGGGTGATAGAATGGAGGAGGGAGAAACTGTTGGGAGGAGGACGTGGGGGCATTGGTTACTGGTGACTGAGGCCAGGACAGTTATAGAAGCAAAGGATTTGTTGCACAGATAACTCTCGTCTATGCAGATGTACTTCCTCTTGAGCCCACGCATTCACCCTTGCCATCTGAAACAAGATGTGTGCTACGACATTTTACTTCCTTGTATTCATGTTGCAAATCAAAGCAACTTGGAAAATTATAAACATTTTCCTTATTTAGTTGCAATTTAAACAATGTAAGTTTAGACTGGAATTCATAATTCCTTGTGAACATAAATTCAAATTATTTAAGTGATTTGTGAAATATATTAGAACAGGGCTTAACAACTGGCTGGTTTTGAGCGCGAGTACTCGTGTCTGCTCAGGCACATGCTCGCGAGCAGGTGCAAGGTCGTGGAGTAGGGAGGGAGGGGAGGAAGGGGAAATGCGCACGCACGTATGAATAGGACCGCAGCACGCCTATTGAATTCGCGCCGACTGTGTAGCGTTAAAAGTACTACGATCAGCTCTAACAGTCACTTCGCTGGTTAAGAATCATGTCAAGTCACCGTTGTGTAACCCCAACCATGCTTTTGCAGTTCAACCCCCATTGGGAGGAATTGTATCTGTTTACAGAAAAAGATGGTGTTGCAAAATGTTTAGTATGTCAGAAAACGCTGAATTCTTTTAGGAAATTTAATTTGCAGCGACATTATATGTCATACCATGTGAAAGACTATGGAAGTGGAAAATGTGATGGACCAGGTCATGCACAGGAAGTTATTAAACTTAAAAGGAAGCTATCCGAAGAAGATCTGGATGACGAAGAAAAATCAACTGAGGCAGCTCTCAGAGTGAGCTACAAAATTGCTTTGTTTTTAGCAAAATCCCTGCGCCCCTTCGCTGATGGCGATTTAATAAAAGATGTTTGGTAGTTGCAGTGGAACATTTGTGTCCATCTCAAGTTGAACAGTTTCGGATTGTGCCATTATCTGACATGACCATTATGCGTCGCATACAGGACATGGCAGACAACGTCCAGAGCCAGCTTGCCAATATCTATAAAGATTTTATAGCGTATTCTCTAGCTCTGGATGAAAGTGCTGATATCACTGGAACAGCGCAGCTTTCCATATTTATTAGAGGTGTTAATAGAGATCTTCAGGTGAGGAAGGAGCTCCTCGATGTGGTAGCCATGAAGAACACTACAACCGGAGGTGATATTTTAAGTAGTGTTGAAGAAAGTGTTGAAAATATAGGATTGTCGTGGAATTCTTTAGTTTCAATGTCTACAGATGGTGCACCGGCGATGACAGGGAAAAAATTAGGTTTCGTTGCGCTGTTGAAGGAGAAAATTCAAAAACTGACCGTGCCGAATGAAATAAGAGGCGTTCACTGTGTGATCCACCAGGAAAACTTATGTGCAAAGAGTATCACTCTAAAAAATGTGATGAGTGTTGTTGTTCGTACAACCAATTATATAAGGAAGCATGGGCTACAACACAGACAATTTAAAAGCTTTCTTGAGGATGTAGAAAGCCAGTATGGTAGCCTGCCTTATTACAGCGAGGTCCGCTGGCTTAGTCATGGCGAATTATTAAATCGAATTTTTGCCTATTAGATGAGATAAATATGTTCATGGAAATAAATAACATGTGTGTTCCTGAATTGAAAAAGCATTCATGGAAATGTGATCTCCCATTCTTAGCAGATTTAACTAGCCATCTGAATGCTTTGAACATTTCACTACAAGGTAAAGATCTGCTAATTACTCATTTCATAGATCGAATACGAACTTTTAAAATGAAATTGACACTTTGGGTGAGTCAGCTGGAAACAGGAAACCTAGCTCATTTTCCTAAATTATCATCCATGCAAGATGTTTACAAAGACTGTGAACGTTATTCACATAGTTTAGTTGCCTTTAAGGAAGAATTTGATCAACGGTTTCGAGATCTGACAGCACTAGACAGTGATTCTGATCTGTTCTCCTCTCCATATTCAGCGAATATTGAAGAGATTCGTCCTGAGCTGCAACTGGAAATTATTGACCTGCAGTGTGACAGAGAATACAGAGACAAATTTCAGAACAAGAAAAACATTTTGGAATTTTACAGACACTTCCCTCAGAATAGATTTCCTCATTTGCACAAACTGGCAGCTACAATAATATCAATGTTCGGTTCCATGTATGTTTGTGAATAACTGTTCTCTGCAATGAAATGTAACAAGACGCGCCTGAGAAACGCATTGTCTGATCGAAATTTAAACTGCACGCTGCACCTACGATGCACAAGAACAATTACTCTGAACATAGACGCAATTGTAAAGGGCAAAAAGTACAAGATAACAGAGAATCCCACACTTCAGTGACACCTTTTATTGTGTAACAGTTCATAAATTAATATGAATGTAGAGGCATACACTAAGATAATAAAATTATGCGGCACGTGTACATTCTCCTTTATTTGTTTCATTTGTCACAGTAATAATTCGTGAGTGATATCCCTGCAGGTGGCCGCAGATTTACATTGACTGGCGGCAGCTGTTGTGTGCCCCACGTGACTCTCCCCACTCTCCGCTCTGGTCCGGTAGTGGGAATAGCGTGCTCGCGCTGCTCCGTGCTCCCGCCTTGCTGCTCCCAGCTTGCTCCGCGAGCACGTATGTTGTGAAGCCCTGTATTAGAAGTACTAATTATCATAAAAAATGGGTCCTTTAGTTTATTTTCAAATTCTGTAGTATCTTCTATTACTTCTTTATTTAAAAACTTTGAAACATTGTGGGTGATTGAGGGGGGTTAAGAAGAAGGAGCGCCAAATGTTTTCCTGCTCTCTGCCAATGAATTTCAGAGTGAAGAAATGAAATACTATCTGAGTCAACTTCTTCCAAAAACTTCTTAAGTTTTCAATGAGATAGTGATAGATTTCCTCCATATGTTGCATTAGTAATTTTCATTCCGTCTTTTATTACAGACAGCATTCTGACACTTTTCAAACATAATGCTTCCTGATTAATAATTAAATGGAATATTAAACAATTGATTCAGTTCATTTTAATGGAGTGATGAACCCATTTTCACTACTGACCATGGCAGGTGCGGCATGGGGACAAACTGCAGAACATTTTTCAGAACCACCAATTTTCTCAACACAATTTCCAACAATATTTGAAATAGTTATTCCATGCAATAAAATGAAGCAAGTAAATCTTTGAGCAGTGCAGACAGACACATGAACAATAGGCTGTGGTGAGGGCATAACGGCACTGCAGATATTGAGATGGGGGAGGGGGGTGGGGGGTGGGGGGTGGGAGTGCTCTCTGAAGGGGACTGGCTTGTAAGCTGTTTTGTAATTAATGAGGAGGAACTGAATAGAATTGTGAAGAAAACAAATATTTTGCACAGCTTGTAAGGGAAAAAAATGGGGTGGGGGGATCAGATGATAGGAGTTATTTTGTGCTATGAAGGAATTGTCAGTTTAGTACTGAAGGGAAGTGAGGGGATCAAAGCAGTGGTAACACACTGGACTCGCATTCAGGAGGACGATGGTTCAATCCCGTCTCCAGCCATCCTGATTTAAGTTTTCAGTGATTTCCCTACAATCGTTTCAGGCAAATGCCGGGATGGTTCCTTTGAAAGGGCACGGCCGATTTCCTTCCCAATCCTTCCGTAACCCGAGCTTGCGCTCCATCTCTAATGACCTCGTTGTCGACGGGATGTTAAACACTAACAAAGAAGAAGAGGGGCTAAAAAAATTGCAGAACAAGACCAAGAGATGAGTACAGGAAGTAGGTTCAGGTGGATATGGATCCCAGTAGTTATTCAGAAATGAAGTGGTTTGAATGGGGCAGATCTTCATTTTGAAGACGACAACAGAATGTTTCTTACTGCAGCAGGCCCTCCAAGATTTCAGCCCAGCCAGGTTGCCAATTTCCACTATAGGTGAGGATAGCTGATCTAGGTGTGCTCCCAGGACAACTTCTTGATTACCAAGAGGGCAGATGGTTCAGTAGGTTGTTCTCCAGTGCAACTGAAGAGTAACATGACAGTGCCGCATGGATGGTAGGCACTGGTGAACATTAAACATCAGGATGGCTTTGGTTCAAGATGATGGATATATTTTTCACCAAAAGCTGTTGGAGTAGCATCCATCCAATGTTGGAGATAGGTAACCGTTCTTATTATTCTAAGTTGGTATTGACAGAGGTGACAATGGCTTAATATAAGGAGAGGTTCATCAAGGCAGCAGGGACTGGAGTCAAAGCAGTGGTTGTCATAAGCCCATCATTAATAGGTAGACTTTGTTGTCTCCTCTCTGGCTTGTTTAATGCCAGTAACTGTTTGTTACACAGTGCTGCTATTTACAGTGCAATGTTGTCACACTGCTGATTCGTGACAGTTGCATTAACCTTGTTACTTGGCCTTTCTTGATGCAATAGTGTGTTTCAGTAATCAGTTCAGCATACACCAGTCCCCTCTCCCCTTTCAGGATTTCAAACATTAATTATTTTAAAATATATTGTAAAGAATGCATTCATTTCTCTAGGAACATGATGGCTATTCTGTAGTGTGTGAGTACTACTTTGTTCTAGTACATTTGGCCACTTGTCATTTTCTAGTACATCTTGAGGTTTGTATTTGGAATATGGCAGTTCATTGTCTGAAGTGTAATGTTGCAGTTCTGCAATTTTCTGTTGCGCCACGTGCTACAAGTGGAAGAAGAGTGGGAGGGGTACATTTCTAACTGGTCACAGGAAAATATTGCAAATGACACTTTGAGAAGTGTTACATTCAAAGTAAATTTCCTTATATGCAAAATAAATTATCAAAAAATGGAAAATCCAGGATGGAACGTAACAATACCAAAGAAGGAAAGTTGATTCTCACCATATAGCAGAGATGCTGAGTTGTGATAGGCACAACAAAAAGATTCACACAATTGTAGCTTTCAGCCATTAGGACCTTTGTCAGCAGTAGATACACACACACACACACACACACACACACACACACACACACACACATCTGCAGTCTCAGAGAGCTGAAACCACACTGCGAGCAGCAGCACCAGTGCATGATGGGAGTGGTGACTGGGTGGGGGTAACGAGGAGGCTGGGGCAGGGAGGGGGAGGGATAGTATGGTGGGAGTAGGGGACAGTGAAGTGTTGCAGTTTAGATGGAGGGCAGGAGAGAAGGTGCGGAGGGGGGAGGGGATAAGTAGCGGAAAGGAGAGAAATAAAAAGAAATTAAAAGACTGGGTGTGGCAGTGAAATGATGGCTGTGTAGTGCTGGAATGGGAACAGGGAGGGGGCTGGGTGTGTGAGGACAGTGACTAATGAAGGTTGAGGCCAGGAGGATTACGGGAACGTAGGATGTATTGCAGGGAGAGTTCCCACCTGTGCGATTCAGAAAAGCTGGTGTTGGTGGGAAGGATCCATATGGCACTGGCTGTGAAGCAGTCATTGAGATGAGGGATATCATGTTTGGCAGCGTGTTCTGCAACAGGGTGGTCCACTTGTTTTTTGGGCACAGTTTGTTGGTGGCCATTCATATGGACAGACAGATTGTTGGTTGTCATGCCTACATAGAATGAAGCACAGTGAGTGCAACTTAGCTTGTAAATCATATGATTGGTTTCACAGGTAGCCCAGCCTTTGATGGGATAGGTGATGTTAGTGACCAAACTGGAGTAGTTGGTAGTAGGAGGATGTATGAGACAGGTCTTTCATTTAGGTCTATTACAGGGTATGAGCCATGAGGTAAGAGATTGGGAGCAGGGGTTATGTAAGGATGGACGAGTATATTGTGTAGGTTCGGTGGTCGGCAGAACACCACGGTAGGAGGGGTGGGAAGGATAGTGGGCAGGACATTTCTCATTTCAGGACACGACAAAAAGTAATTAAAACCATGGCGGAGAATGTAATTCAGTTGCTCCAGTCCCAAATGGTACTGAGTTATGAGGGGAATGCTCCTCTGTGGCTGGACTGTGGGACTTTGGGAGGTGGTGGGAGACTGGAAATATGAGGCATGGGAGATTTGTTTCTGTACAAGGATGAGAGGGTAATTAGGGTTGGTGAAGGCTTCAGTGAGACCCTCAGTATATTTTGAGAGGGCCTGCTCATCACTGCAGATACGACGACCACGGGTGGCTATGCTGTATGAAAGGGACTTCTTGGTATGGGATGGTTGGCAGCTGTGGAAGTGGAGGTATTGCTGGTGGTTAGTAGGTTTGATATGGATGGAGGTACTGATGTAGCCATCTCTGAGGTGGAGGTCAACATCTAGGATGGTGACTTGTTGGGTTGAGTAGGACCAGGGGAAGCAAATGGGGGAGAAGTTGTTGAGGTTCTGATGGAATGTGAATAATGTGTCCTCACCTTCAATCCAGATAGCAAAGATGTCATCAGTGAATTTGAACCAGGTGAGGGCTTTGGGATTCTGGGTTTTTAGGAAGGATTTCTCTAGATGGCCCATGAATAGGTTAGCATATGATGGTGCCATGCGGGTGCCCATAGCCGTACTGTGGGTTTGTTTGTAGGTAATGCCTTCAAAGGAGAAGTAATTGTGGGTGAGGATTAGTTGGTCATGGAGACTAGGAAGGAGGTTCTTGGTCTGAAATCCATAGGGCATCTGGAAAGGTAGTATTCGATAGCAGTAAGGCCATGGGCATTAGGAATGTTAGTGTACAGGGAGGTGGCATCAATAGTGTCAAGCAGGGCACCGTGTGGTAAAGGGACAGGAACTGTGGAGAGTCGGTTGAGGAAGTGGTTGGTACCTTTTATATAGGAGGATAGGTTCTGGGTAATAGGTTGAAGGTGTTGGTCTACAAGAGCAGAGATTCTCTCAGTGGGGGCACAGTAACCGGCCACAATGGGGCATCCTGAGTGGTTGGGTTTATGGACTTTAGGAAGCATATAGAAGGTAGGAGTGTGGGGAGTGGTAAATTATGTTACGTGTGAGAATGTATGATGAATTTCTTAAATCGTGGAGCAGTTGAGTCTCATTCAAAACTTAACACTTTGAGGACCAGCTATTTAGAAAAATTTCTTGCCCGGAAGACCAGCCATTTATGCCATTACTTAAAATTTTACTGACACATTTGTGTTTTATACATCTTAAAAGGTAACACATGCTAAAAAAGACCAAGCTTTAAGTTTAGTTTCTCATTTTCATTTTAGGTCTTTCATAGCAGATAGTAGATTTCAGTTATTGGTAGAATGCTGGGGAAGTGCAATCACGGTACAGAAGAGACTGCTTACAAATCACATATGCAACCAGTTCCAGAATATTGCTCAAATGTGAGGGACCCATACCAGTTAGAACTAACAGGGGATATTGAACCTATACAGAGAAGGATAGTGTGAATGGTCACAGGTTTGTTTAATCCATGGGAGAGTGTCACAGAGATACAACAATCTGAACTGGAAGACTCTTGAAGATAGATGTAAACTATACCAAGAAAGACTATTAACAAAGTTTCAAGAACCACCTTTTACTGATTACTACAACCCCCTACACATTACTCACATAGGGATCATGAGGATAAGATTAGAATATTACTGTATGCACAGAGGCGTTCAAAAAGTCATTCTTTCCATGCTCCATATTTGAATGGAACAGGAAGAAACCCTAATAACAGGTAGAATAGGACGTACATTCTGACATGCATCTTGTAGTAAAATGTGGCGAAAAATGTTTTTGTTAAGTTTGGGATATGTGTCATTGTTTAACACAAGAAAAACAACATACAGTATACCATGTTTTACCACACATATTTTCTACCAATTATATATGTATCTTGTGTAATCCAGGGTGCTCCTTCTTGATGCTACCATAGGTTCATTTAGATGTTACTGCATCATCACATAGAATTTATGTAATAGTTTAAATAAGTTTCAGTGCTTCATGTTTACAATAGATTTTATTTCGCACACTAAATGTTTGGCAGCAAACGCAAAACTTACAAAGTCTGACTACATGCTGTTGATACAATATTCCATGTAAGACTGAAGTATGGTGGTGTACAAATCACATCTATTTATATGGTTTTAAACAATTACTGTCATTATTACATACTGAATTTTGCATTTATACAATTAGAGTTTTTACATATGTCTTCCATAATTACACAGAAATTAATGTGGAATAAAAGTGAATAATTTCGTACAAAGACAGGAAATAATCTGTTTCTATTAAGACTACAGATTACATGTTTTAGCATTGCAACAATATATTTCATTAATTTGCATTTATTATCTAACTTAAAGAAAAATCAAGCTATCGTTTACAGGTTAACAGAATGATTAGTTTCATTGAATGATAGACCTTGATGCAACTAATTAATTTTTGTATGAGTAACCCCAAGTGGTCGTGGTATTACAATCCCATGTTGGTTTTCAGGGTAAAGATTTAGATGTAGATGCAATTACAGTGTTAAAAAAAAGTATCCTCCAAATAGAGTGTGTGTTGATTTCTTGAGCAATTTCACATTCAACTGGCATTTCTATGGAACAGACAAAGTGCTCGATAGAAGATGTATTCAGCCAGGTATTCCAAGAAACATTTGGTGCACAGCAGTGAAATTTATGATTACTCTTGTCATAAATATTAAGCTGCTGCAATTTAAGCTGTGCTCTTAGGATCCTCCCTAAACACATCCTCATGAAAAAACAGCAAAAAGTTTTTGATGACCAATATAATATAAGAAAGCTTGACTTTATTGTAACTATACTGTATGTATGTTAATTTATACCATTAATTTCCCCTGTTTGTGTTTTATGCTACTTAACAGTGATGTTGCTACTGGCTGACTGCATCATGTGTCCTATGGCCTGAATGTCTAGTGTCATTGGCTGGCAAGCTCATGTGAAACGAGCTATGATTGATACAAGTACATCACAGAGTGCAGTCTGGATATTAACACTTAAGGAGCTACTATGCTTTATTTGGTGTAGTTCATATTTATACTTTCATAATATGAAGATATTTCCAAAACACGTTATTTATGCTGGGTTTCATTTCCTTAAGTGCTAGGAAGTTCTATGCCAGTGTATAGAGCTTTTACCATTGAATGGATTGAAAAGTTATGCAGATATGAAGGAAAGTATATTGTCACTTAACAAGGAAAAATGTACTTTCACCCATGTTATACTGTACTTTATCCACAAAAAAAGTTGACACTTGATGCAGTGGCTGCTGGGAGCAACCGTAAATGCATTTCCCATGTACAGTATCTCCCATCAGACACCGCACACTTTCTTTGTGCATTTAATATTTTCACCTGGGGTATAACTGGGAAAGCTGGGAAGTTTTTCCCTTGTCTGTGTATGCACCCTGTTACTTCTTCTCAACTTTGAATTTGGTCCTTACACAAAATAGATCATTTTGGTTGCAGTGGACAAGCAGTTTATTGTTTGTTATATATTTTTACTAGGTTCCAACAGGACCAGCTTATTTACAAATGGTTCAGATAGCAGCTCACTGATAGATAACTTCTTTATAGACCAAGATAAGTTTAACCAGATAAATGCTCAGCCTGTTGAGAATGGTCTTTCTGATCATGGTGCACAGCTAGTTACAATATATGGCATAGCTCCATTCAGCAATACTAAACAGTCCTCCAAAGTAGTACGTTCAGTCAACGATTTAACAATTGCAAATTTCAGGGAAAGCCTACAGCAGTTAGACTGGGATGAGGTGTACTGTGAACCTGATGCCAATTTAAAATATAATTTATTTCATGACATTTTTGCAAATGCATTTGAAAACTGCTTCCCCAAGAAAATAATTAAATATACTCGTAAGAAACCTTGTAACAAACCATGGCTTACTAAGGGTATAAAAATATCTTGTAACCGGAAAAGGGAAATGTATCTGACAGCAAGAAAGAGTAGTGACCCAGAAACTATCAAAAATTATAAAAACTACTGTGTTATATTAAGAAAAGTTATTAAAAAATCCAGGAGTATGTGTATCATGTCTGAAATCAGCAACTCTGATAATAAAATTAAAACAATTTGGAATATTATTAAAAGAGAAACAGGTCAACCAAGAGCAGAGGAAGACAGTATTACCATCAAATTGAATGAAAACTTTACGAACAAAAAGTCAGAAGTTGAAAATATTTTTAATAAGCATTTTCTAAATGTTGTGGATATAGTAGGATCCAGGTGTTCATTAGAAGATGCTAGGCTGTTAATGGAAGAGGCCATACCTATGCAATTTGATACAATTGAAATCTCACCCACTTCTCCCTCTGAAATTAGGAAAATAATAAACTTGCTTAAAAACAAAAACTCACATGGAATTGATGGCATTTCCAGCAAAATACTAAAAGCTTGTTCTCAACAGATAAGTAAGATTCTCAGCCACCTGTGTAATAGCTCTCTGGAACAGGGCATTTTCCCTGATAGACTGAAATATGCTATTGTTATACCTTTGCATAAAAAGGAGGATAGATCTGATGTCAACAATTACCGTCCAATCTCCCTTCTAACAGCTTTATCCAATAATTTTTAGAAAGTAATGTATTCAAGAGTAGCTTCACATATCTGTAAAAATGAAGTACTAACAAAATGTCAGTTTGGTTTCCAGAAAGGTTTTTCAACAGAAAATGCCATATATGCTTTCACCAGTCAAATTTTGAGTGATCTGAATAACCGAACACCACCCATTGGGATTTTTTGTGATCTCTCAAAGGCTTTTGATTGTGTAAATCATGAAATTCTGCTAGACAAGCTCAAGTATTGTGGCATGAGTGGGACAGTGCACAAATGGTTTAATTCATACCTAACTGGAAGAGTACAGAAAGTTGGAATAAGAAGTTCTCGTAACATGCAAAGATCAGCACATTCCTCAAACTGGGGAACTATCAAGCATGGGGTTCCCCAAGGGTCAGTCTTGGGTCCTTTGTTGTTCTTATTATATATTAATGACTTGCCATTCTATATTCATGAAGAGGCAAAGTTAGTTCTCTTTGCTGATGATACAAGTATAGTAATCACACCTGACAAACAAGAATTAACTGATGAAATTGTCAATACTGTCTTTCAGAAAATTACTAAGTGGTTCCTTGTAAACGGACTCTCACTGAATTTTGATAAGACACAGTACATACAGTTCCGTACAGGGAATGGTATGACGCCATTAATAAATATAGACCTTAATCAGAAGCATATAGCTAAGGTAGAATATTCCAAATTTTTAGGTGTGTCCATTGATGAGAGATTAAATTGGAAGAAACACATTGATGATCCGCTGAAACGTTTGAGTTCAGCTACTTATGCAATAAGGGTCATTGCAAATTTTGGTGATAAACATCTTAGTAAATTAGCTTACTACGCCTATTTTCACTCATTGCTTTCATATGGCATCATATTTTGGGGGAATTCATCACTGAGGAATAAAGTATTTATTGCACAAAAGCGTGTAATCAGAATAATAGCTGGAGTCCACCCAAGATCATCCTGCAGACATTTATTTAAGGATCTAGGGATATTCACAGTAGCTTCTCAGTATATATACTCTCTTATGAGATTTTTTATTAACAACCAAACCCAATTCAAAAGTAATAGCAGTGTGCATAACTACAATACTAGGAGAAAGGATGATCTTCACTATTCAAGATTAAATCTAACTTTGGCACAGAAAGGGGTGAATTATACTGGCACTAAAGTCTTTGGTCACTTACCAAATAGCATCAAAAGTCTGACCGATAACCAACAAGTATTTAAGAAGAAATTAAAAGAATTTCTGAATGACAACTCCTTCTACTCCATAGAGGAATTTTTAGATATAAATTAAGAAAAAAAATATTTAAAAAATAAAAAAAAATAAAAAGAAAAAAGAAAAAAGAAAAACAAAAAACACAAAAAAATAAAGTTGTTATATTAACTTAAGTATGTTGTTAAATTAACCTAATTATGTCATGTATTAGAAATGTAAATGACTAGAATTTATAAATTTTAAGTTAAGATGTATATAATCAGATCTTCAAAATCTTCAAAGGAGAAGAGAGAAAATTTCAGAGCCGAAGTGTATGATGAGTGAGCTGACTCGAAAAACTCACAACGGCAGGTACAGACCAGAAGAATATACTCAACCATGAGCAGGAATCAGCCACATAACCCACAGTATTCAAGGATATGTTGACTCATAAAAGAACAAAATAATGGAAAAATATTAGGGCCTGAGTTTATGATGTGAGGGCTGACCCACGAATCCAAACCACACTGGATACAAACCAGCAAGAAAGTTTTGACACAACAAAATGAATAAAGTTCATAATCATATCAGTAAGTTCAATCATATGCAAAGAGTCATTGTGAGAAGCATCTAGCTTCAATCAATGGTTGTATGTTCTCCTTGAGTACACACACTCACTCACACACACATGGACACACACACACACACACACACACACACACACACACACACACACACACACAGACACACAGACAGCTGTGATGACCAGGGGTACCCAAACCAGAGCTAAGCATCAAAATAATTAAACATAGTATTCCAAAACTTTTGATCAAAACATAGATGAGAATTTCCTTGTTCTTTCTGTCCAACTTCAGATATCTGTGCCACATTATCAGTACTGTTATTATTGTCTAATTGTAAGTGTAAACTGGGGGTCCTGTATGTTATATCCTAGCCAGTAATGCCACCCGAGCCCGCTGCCAAAAGGTTGGCAGCATCAAAGTCCGGACGCCGTCCGCATAAGCAGCGCCAGCAAGACAGCAAATCGCCGCAAGTCTGCGCGCGCCACCGCTGGCTTCTGGCTTCTTAAGCGCTGGAGTCGTGAGCGCTAGGACAGTTCTGTATTCGCCGCTCAGTTGTATACTCGCGCCCGAATTGTGTACTTGCTAGTCAGTTGTGTGTTCATCGCAGCAGAGTTGTTGTTTGTCGTCAGCCGACGCTGACCTAGCCACTCCGACTCGAACTAGACAGATTTCTGTAGACACGGAGTTCACCCCTGTGTTTCTGTATCTTCTTTAATAAAGATAAGTACCGACTTTTATTTAATCAGAGTGTTTGTGTTTTCATCTTTCTGTTCACTGTTCCAGCGGACCGGTCGGCCCGCTATTAAAAGTGTGGCGGTGACTTCGTAAGCCGTTTCTACAGCGAATTGTTTGTCGCTACGAACACCGCCACAAAACTGGCGACGAGGACTTCTGAACTCGTGTGCAGGGCTGGTTCAACTTGTTTCTGGTTATACTAATTATAGCGATAAACTTTGGGGGCTGGTTTAATTTGTGTTCACTATGTCTGCCGAATTACAACAGTTGATCTTGTTACAGAGTCAGCAAATACAAAGTCTGGTGGAAGCAATCGCCAAACAAGCGGCTAATCCTCCAACACAAAAGGAACAAGCACAGGCAGCACCACCTTTCCGTGCTTTTGATGCATCAAAAGAAGAATGGCGAGAATATTTCGCGCAGTTGCAGGCGCACATGACAGTCTACAAAATCACAGGTACTGAGCGGCAGCTTTATTTAATTTCCACTGCAGGCGTGGAAATCTATCGACTACTTTGTAAGTTGTTCCCGGAATCCCAGCCAGAAGCTTTAGACTATGACATTGTTGTTAACAAGCTTGCTGAGTATTTCGAGTCGCGAGTTCATGTGGCAGCAGCCAGATTCAAGTTCTTCAGATTAAAGAAACTGCCACATCAATCTAATAAACAGTGGTTAACAGATTTACGGGGCCTCACCCGTCAGTGCCGATTTAATTGTGTGTGTGGAGCTTCCTACAGTGATGTCATCTTACGAGACGCTATCACTCAAAACATTGCAGATTCTCGTATTCGTGCTGCTATCTTAAAGTTGCCTGACCCGTCATTAGAGACTGTGATGAACATCATTGAAGCCCACGATACTTTTGACTATGCTGAGTGTGAGTTAGACCAGCCATGTATTTCTCAAATTGCCTGTGCTAAGCAAGTTATGTCATGCCCGCGGCCCCACCGGCAGAGTCAGACTGTAAACACTAGCCGGCCGCGTCATGTTAAACACATTCGTCAGCCGCGTGTGCAAAATGATAGAGTTAAGTCTTGCCCTAAGTGTGTTCTTGCTCATCCTCGTGAACGTTGCCCGTTAAGAAACGCGGTTTGTCACTTTTGTCAAAGGAAAGGACACATCCAGACTGTTTGTTTGCGTAAACGCAAGAACAATTCTAGTGCTGCCCAGCCCCTGGATATTCATGTTCTTCAAAGCCGGCCCGCCCAGAAGGTCATGTTTAAAGACTCTTCCACGGTTCGTGTGGGTAATAAACTTGTTCGCAATACGCCACCCACCCAGCCCTCTGCTATGCGACCCAAGCGTAAGTCAAATGCTGTAAAAAGTAAGGTACAGACTGCAAGTGAAGCGGGAGTTGTTGTTCCACCCGCCCAACCCACGAGTTGTCGTAAGCAGCGAACACGCACTAAACGCGCTGATTTTGTGTCTTCCGCCTCCACTGCACCGATCCAGAGACAGTGTAATAAACTATTTGTGAAGCTACGCATCCAGGATAAGACCTTCAATTTTCAATTAGACACTGGTGCATCTGTGGCTCTCATAAATAGTGCTACGTATGCGGCTATCGGCCGCCCTAAACTTTCAGCGGCAAAACGTTCTTTGGCTACTTATAGTGGAGAACAAATTCCTGTGTTAGGTGTATGTAGCGTGCCAGCCACATTCCGTGGCAATACAAAAACAGTTTCATTCACAGTGCCCCGCGCTACAGACAGTGTAAACATTTTCGAATTGGACTGTTTTGACTTGTTTGGCCTGTCTATCCAAGACAATGTGTTGCAACTTAATTCTGTTGTTGTTCCTCAAGACAGCATAACCGATTTGTGTAAACGATACAGTGACATATTTAAAGACGAACTAGGTTGTGCTGCGAACTTTGCCGCTCATATTACGTTAAAAGATAATGCTCAGCCTCGATTTTGTCGTGCTCGTCCAGTGCCTCATGCCCTCCGGGCACCTGTAGAAGATGAACTTCGTCGTTGGCAAAACAACGGTGTTATTCAACCCGTTTCAGCGAGCCAGTGGGCTTCTCCCTTAGTTATTATAAAGAAACCGTCTGGCAAGTTACGTTTGTGTGCTGATTTTAAGTCGACAGTTAATCCTCAGACTGTCATTGATTCTTTTCCTTTGCCTAGACCGGACGAGCTGATGGATAAGTTAGGGGAAGCTCGTTTCTTTTCCAAAATTGATCTCTGTGAAGCATATTTGCAATTGCCCCTCGACGAGCAATCACAACAGTATTTTGTCATAAACACGTCGTTGGGGTTGTTCCGTTTTCTGCGTTTGCCTTTTGGTTGTGCGTCAGCTCCAGCTGTTTTTCAGCGTTTTTTGTCACAACTTCTGGCTAATGTGCCATCGTGTTGCAACTATTTAGACGATATTGTTGTGTCCGGTCGGACGCCTGCTGAACATTTCCGTAATTTGGAGTGTTTGTTTAAAGTGTTGTCTCAGGCAGGCCTACGTTGCAACATCGATAAATGTTCATTTTTCCTTACGGAGATGGAGTATCTGGGACATGTTATTAATGCTCAAGGCATTCATCCCTCCCAGTCACATTTAGCAGCTATTCGTGACTTGCCCGCCCCTCGCAATCTGAATGAATTGCAAGCAGTTCTTGGCAAATTGACATATTATATTAGGTTTCTACCTAATGCATCACAGATTGCTGCACCGTTGCATCGTCTCCGCCGTAAGAATGTTCCGTTTGTGTGGTCAGCTGATTGCCAATCAGCCTTTCAGCAGCATAAAGAGGCTTTATTGAATGATCGTTGTCTGGTCCATTACGACCCTAACAAGCCTCTGGTATTAGCTTGTGATGCCTCTTCTTACGGCCTCGGTGCTGTGTTGTCTCACCGCGTCGGTAACACTGAACGTCCTATTGCGTTGGCATCTAAATTGCTAAACAAAGCTCAGTGTAATTATAGCCAATTGGACAAGGAAGCGTTGGCTATTGTGTTCAGTGTCACAAAATTCCATCACTACCTCTATGGTAGACCATTCTATTTAGTGACAGATCACAAGCCCCTGACGTCACTGTTTCATCCGTCTAAACCAGTTCCCTAGCGGACAGCTCAGAGACTACAACGTTGGGCTCTTTTGTTATCACAATACCAGTATGAGATACTGTATCGCCCTACAGCTCAGCATGCAAACGCTGACGCGCTTTCTAGATTGCCGATTGCTGCAGATGATGTCTTCGATTCCTCTGACGACTCTTGCCATCAGATTGACGCCAATGAGCATCAATCCCTCCGGGATTTTCCGATTGATTATCGTCAGGTGGCACGTGAGACAGCTACGGATCCTCATCTGAGTTTACTATTACGTTTTGTTCAACGTGGTTGGCCGTCCAAGGCAAAGGACATATCGGATCCTGTGGTTCGTCGCTATTATCCGCAACGTCATCTGTTGTCTGTTTCGCACGGAGTTTTGCTGTTACGCACCGAGAATGACCAGCTTCGTGTAGTGGTTCCCCAAGTGCTCCAATCCAAGGTCCTCGACTTGTTGCATCAAGGTCATTGGGGAGTGGTCCGCACCAAGCAGCTTGCCCGCCGTCATTGTACATGGATCGGCATTGATAAGCAGATTACGCAGATGTCTACAGATTGTTCGACGTGTGCCGAACACCAAGCTGCTCCGCCTCAAGGCTATTTTGAGTGGGCACGCCCTGCCGGTCCCTGGCAGCGAGTACATATTGATTTCGCTGGTCCATATTGGAATTCTCGTTGGCTCATCATGATAGATGCATTTAGTAATTTTCCGTTTGTTGTGCCCATGCAGTCTACAACGTCTGCACAAACTATACAGGCGTTGACTTCAATTTTTTGTATTGAGGGTCTTCCAGAAGTTTTAGTGTCTGACAATGGTCCACAATTTACCTCTGCTGAATTTGAAAGTTTTACTCCACCGTTCCACCCTCAATCGAATGGTGCAGCGGAAAGTTTTGTATGCACATTCAAGGATCATATGGACCGCCTTCGTGCTGCGCACTCTCATCAGCAGGCCCTCATCACGTTCCTGTCGTCGTACCGGACCACGCCACGCGACGGCCCTTCGCCTGCGGAGCTTCTCCACGGCCGTCGTCATCGCACCCTACTACGGTTGTTGCACCCCCCGGATCGACCCGCCGCTTCTGAGCATCACACGCGTTTTCAGCGCAACGACGCCGTTTTTTTCAGAGTTTATCACGGTCGCCGTCGTTGGGAACGTGGTACCGTGATAAGTGTCCAGGGTCGTGGTTTTTATACTGTTCAAGGTGCTACTGGGGTGCACAGGAGGCATCAGAACCAGTTGCGCCGCACTGGCCGCCCGGATTCTGCCGCTCATTCTTTGTGCACAGATTTGGTCCGCGGCAGGTTCCAGCCGCGCCTTCCGACTTCGCTGCCGCCCCCAGGGCAGCAGCAGCAGCAGCCGTCGCCGCTACCACGCCGACAGCCCATCCCGTTGATGCCTCCCGCGCAGCTTCATCCGGGAGTGCCCCAGGTAGTCGCTCCAGCGCCTGCGGTCCCTCTTCAGTCGCCACCGCCTTCGGAGCTGATGGACGTCGACCCCTCAGCCGGGCCGCCTTCCCAAGCGGTGGCTGTGCAGCCTGTCCTGCAGCCGCTTTCCTTGGGCACCCCCAAGGAGTCTAACACCGCAGCGCCTCGTCCGGCGCCCACTCAGCAGCCGTCGACGCAGCGTCAGGAGACGCTGCCTCTCTTCGTGGGTCCCGACGCCCCGTCGCGTCCAGTACCAGAAGCTGCGCCCGTGGTCACAGGCGTGCACCCTGACCTCGGTTTTCAGTCAGTGTTTCCCGAGGCCCCGCGCAGCCAATGCTGGGGTGCGGACCGGGGACTGCCGCCGACAACAGTCTCTGTCCCGGTCTCTTCTGCTACGCCTGCGGCCAGACCCCTCCCCCGCCGTCGCCGCTCGCCACGTCATTATTCAACGACGGTGCGGCGATTTGGGGGGGAGGAGTGTTATATCCTAGCCAGTAATGCCACCCGAGCCCGCTGCCAAAAGGTTGGCAGCGTCAAAGTCCAGACGCCGTCCGCATAAGCAGCGCCAGCGAGACAGAAAATCGCCGCAAGTCTGCGCACGCCACGGCTGGCTTCTGGCTTCTTAAGCGCTGGAGTCGCGAGCGCTAGGACAGTTCTGTATTCGCCGCTCAGTTGTATACTCGCCACCGAATTGTGTACTTGCTAGTCAGTTGTGTGTTCATCGCAGCAGAGTTGTTGTTTGTCATCAGCCGACGCTGACCTAGCCGCTCCGACTCGAACTAGACAGATTTCTGTAGACACGGAGTTCACCCCTGTGTTTCTGTTTCTTCTTTAATAAAGATAAGTACCGACTTTTATTTAATCAGAGTGTTTGTGTTTTCATCTTTCTGTTCACTGTTCCAGCGGACTGGTCGGCCCGCTATTAAAAGTGTGGCGGTGACTTCGTAAGCCGTTTCTACAGCGAATTGTTTGTCGCTACGAACATCGCCACAAAACTGTACTTGTTGTGTTTCACAGTATTCCAAAACTTTTGAAAAAAACATAAATGAGAGGTCACATGTTCCTTCTGTCCAACTTCAGTTATCTTTGCCACATTATCAATACTGTTATTATTGTCTAATTGTAGGTATGAATTGGGGGTCCTGTACTTGTGTTTCATCACCCCAAAACTGTGGACTTTCATTGAAGTGGACCACCTTTTCCTCAACAGTTGCCTCTATGATTGTTCTTCCTATTAAATTGTCCATAGTTATCCCCATTGTTCCTATTCTACTGATGTTCAGAGTTTCTGTCTCTACTACCATTTTGACCCTGATAGAAATTACCACTATCTCTGTTTCTGTAGTTATTACCATTGTGATTTCTATCATTACAGTTATTATGGTACACGTTTCTTCCTACTGCCCTATCCATCCTGTCTACATATCGTAAAAACTGTTCTAGACAATCATCAGGTCCATGTACTAAATCCCACTGCAACCCCTTTTTAGTGCATCAATCAATGTCATTTCTTCAAACAGCCTGTCAAGGTGTGCTAATTTCTTAAGTTGATTTTTACAAAACTCTTTCAGTGTACTGTTCCTATTCCTATAATTTGGACCATTCAGAAATTCATTTTTAATTCTCCATTATTCAGCTTCTGACCAAAATTTATTTAAAACACTGTTTTTGAAACTTAGGTATGTTTCCCATTGACTTAAATTTAGATTTAACCATGGCAGAGCTTTGCCTTCAAGACATCTTTTAACAAATTTAATCTTTCGATCATCACTCATGCCCAAAATAAAACCATCTCTACAGTGGTATAAAAAATCCACTGGATGTGAACTGTCTGGTGGAAAACTTTTGACTGGAACATTGGACCACGTAATACCATTGTTTGCTTAAAGATTTTTGTGACTACAATTTTCCTGAACTGCTGAAATTTTTTGATCTAAAACATTTACATTAATTAGCATGCTGTTTCAACATTTAAAATTTTTTGATCTAAGGTACTAAAGTTCTGTTCCATTCTTTCTGCTATGGCTTTCTGTTCAACTCTGACGTCATCAACATTCTTTACGCCATGAGCCCATTTTCCAAAACAATAAATTTATTTTCTGATACATCAACTGTTTCATTCACACTTTTTAATCCTTCTGACAATCCATTTTTTAATTTTGAAACCTGGTTACTTAGTTGGTCTATTTGGTATTGTACCCAGTCCATTTTATCATTGTCTTCAGACTGTATTTCCATTAAATGGTCATGGACTGCACTAATTGTTGGAATGGCAGGGAGATAGTATGATTGTGGTTCGATGAACTCTCTGCCAAGCACTTAAATGTGAATTGCAGAGTAATCATGTAGATGTAGATGTTTTTATTTCTGTTAACTGATCATTAACTGCACTAAATTCACTATCATTGTCTGTCTTCATTTCCTCTAATTTTAATAAAATCAACTGCAATATATTGGTTTTCACTGTTTCTTTGCTGACTACACTTTCACTTGGTTTAAACATGTCTTGACTGGGTCCTACAGCTTTCACATCTACGTCACTATCCTTGTCTCTATTCATTTTGCCAGTAATCACACAAGTCCACCAAAAAGAAATCAATTTCCCAATCGATTTGTACTTAGCTTTTCTGATGTCCTTCATCATATTTGCAAAGTCCTCTTTTAATTCATTCAGCCTATCTTGTCACTGCTGATACGACATTGTTGGGCAGCTCTCAGTCTTCTTTCTTAAAGTGATTGGAGTTTTATAACTGTAATTGACATAAATTAGTGCTCCTTCTTCTTCTGCAACAGACAAGACTTTGTTATCAGTAACAGATAACGGCTGATGCCCACACTTGTAATCTTACCCTCCCACACTTTACTATTAAAATTCTCTGTCTTTTCACAAATTTTGAAAACTTCGAGAGGTGTAAGATATACAAAAGGAAAGCTTTTTACTTATCTTCATTATCTCATTGTTGGCTCTAAGTCTTGTCTAGGGGTACATTCTGGCACCTGAAATTTTGATTTTGTGTTCTGGTTTCCTGAAGACAAAATAACTGATGAAGATTTGCCTGTTTCTATAAATTTCTTTTTATTTTATCCCATTCCTCTAAATCACACTGACTTTACAATTTGCACTTCTATCACTCCACAAACTACAAAGTAGAGGAGAGTGACCCATTATAGTAGCAAAAGTATACAATCATTATGAAAATAAAGATACTATCTGTGCAACACTGTTGAACCTCAGGAAAGCTTTTGATATGGTCTCCCACAATACTCTCATAAAAAAGTTCTAAAACTACTTATTGAGAGAGAATGCTCTATGCCTCATACAATCTTACTTGGACAATAGAAAATAGTTAGTTAAGATAAATAATCAAATGTCAGAATGTCTCCCAGTTGCAAAGGGTATACCTCAAGGATCTATTCTTGGACCTTTCCTTTTCATTATTTATATAAATGATTTACCTGCTGTTGTACCATGTGATGTAGTGCTATATGCTTATGATCCAACAATCATCACATGTGATACCAACCTTGAAAATGTGCAACACAACATGCCAGTGGCAATGGAGATATGCACTATTTGGTTCGACGCAAATGTACTGCAGAAGAATGTTAGTAAAACTGAAGCTATTATATTCAATATGAATGCTCCCAGTGATGATAACAAAACAGTAAAATTATTACGATTTCATTTCAGTCAGAAGCTATAAAGAACAGAGAAGTTATGTGGAAAATTGGCACATGTCATCTATCTGTTGTACAAGCTGAGGAGCAGTGTCAATAAAGAACTTCTGTTATATGCATTTTTGCATTCTTCCAATTCCACCTGAGTTATAGAATACTATTGTGGGGGAAATTCCAAGTCTCAAAAATTAGTGTTTAAATGGCAAAAGAAAGCCATAAGATGCATAGCAGGACTTAGCCTATATGTATCATGTCGAGATTATTTTAAGAAACTAAATATAATGACAGTACCTGGCCTGTATATTTACAACTGCCTTGTCTTTGTTAAAGAGAATCTGATTAAATTGGACTTAAGGAGGACAGTTCATGATCACAACATAAGATGTGGACATATACACTCCTGGAAATTGAAATAAGAACACCGTGAATTCATTGTCCCAGGAAGGGGAAACTTTATTGACACATTCCTGGGGTCAGATACATCACATGATCACACTGACAGAACCACAGGCACATAGACACAGGCAACAGAGCATGCACAATGTCGGCACTAGTACAGTGTATATCCACCTTTCGCAGCAATGCAGGCTGCTATTCTCCCATGGAGACGATCGTAGAGATGCTGGATGTAGTCCTGTGGAACGGCTTGCCATGCCATTTCCACCTGGCGCCTCAGTTGGACCAGCGTTCGTGCTGGACGTGCAGACCGCGTGAGACGACGCTTCATCCAGTCCCAAACATGCTCAATGGGGGACAGATCCGGAGATCTTGCTGGCCAGGGTAGTTGACTTACACCTTCTAGAGCACGTTGGGTGGCACGGGATACGTGCGGACGTGCATTGTCCTGTTGGAACAGCAAGTTCCCTTGCTGGTCTAGGAATGGTGGAACGATGGGTTCGATGACGGTTTGGATGTACCGTGCACTATTCAGTGTCCCCTCGACGATCACCAGTGGTGTACGGCCAGTGTAGGAGATCGCTCCCCACACCATGATGCCGGGTGTTGGCCCTGTGTGCCTCGGTCGTATGCAGTCCTGATTGTGGCGCTCACCTGCACGGCGCCAAACACGCATACGACCATCATTGGCACCAAGGCAGAAGCGACTCTCATCGCTGAAGACGACACGTCTCCATTCGTCCCTCCATTCACGCCTGTCGCGACACCACTGGAGGCGGGCTGCACGATGTTGGGGCGTGTGCGGGACCGTAGCCCAGCTTCATGGAGACGGTTTCGAATGGTCCTCGCCGATACCCCAGCAGCAACAGTGTCCCTAATTTGCTGGGAAGTGGCGGTGCAGTCCCCTACGGCACTGCGTAGGATCCTACGGTCTTGGCGTGCATCCGTGCGTCGCTGCGGTCCGGTCCCAGGTCGACGGGCACGTGCACCTTCCGCCGACCACTGGCGACAACATCGATGTACTGTGGAGACCTCACGCCCCACGTGTTGAGCAATTCGGCGGTACGTCCACCCGGCCTCCCGCATGCCCACTATACGCCCTCGCTCAAAGTCCGTCAACTGCACATACAGTTCACGTCCACGCTGTCGCGGCATGCTACCAGTGTTAAAGACTGCGATGGAGCTCCGTATGCCACGGCAAACTGGCTGACACTGACGGCGGCGGTGCACAAATGCTGCGCAGCTAGCGCCATTCGACGGCCAACACCGCGGTTCCTGGTGTGTCCGCTGTGCCGTGCGTGTGATCATTGCTTGTACAGCCCTCTCGCAGTGTCCGGAGCAAGTATGGTGGGTCTGACACACCGGTGTCAATGTGTTCTTTTTTCCATTTCCAGGAGTGTAATTACTATGTCATATGCTACACTTACGAACACATAATGGTTACAAATATCTTGGTCCTGTCTACGTCAACAAATTACCTGTAAATGTCTACACAATGCCAGTAAATAAATTTAAAACTAGCCTTTGAGGTGGATGAAAAGTAAAGTAACTCACTCTGCTCAAGAGTTCCATGAGTATGTGACAGATGACCCACTTTCCTTATGGGAATGAACAATAAATTAACTGCAAACTAACTATACATATGCCACACTGTGTGACTATTTTATTACTGTTTCATGCACTTCTTGTTAATTACCTGTTTGATTATTTATTTTCATTCACTGAACTATGTAGTTCATTCATCTTGTAAGTGAGCTGTTAGGAAACGTTTTGTGTTATTGACATTTTCATAAATATGTATTGTATCCATATTGGATTATTATATAGTAGTTAATGACATTTATACAAGTTCATATTATTATTATTATTGTTATTGTTATTATTATTCTGTTAACACTGGTGGCACCAATTGCATGTAAATATGCTCAAAGGTGAAATAAAGCATTTGTGTTAAAAATTAAGTCAACATATACAAGCAAGCAAGCACATGTCTACATGTAGTGCTGTAAACATCAGTTTCTTGTGTAACGATTAATTTGGTCTTAATGTAATGTAGCAATTTGTTATTCTGTTTGGCTTATGTGGAATCACTGTTCTTTCCATGATACTAATTTTCAAAACAGGTCACTGAGATGGGTTTGACAGAAGACAGCAATATCTCTGAAGTGTATCCTCAGTTAAAAACACTGTACCTTGACAACAATGGTATTTTCTCAATTACTCCTCTGGAGCTTGGACGGCTAAGGAAACTTACACGCCTGTATTTACAATGTAACATGATTGACAGCTTACAAGGTGAGAAAACAAACTCAGATGGCTACCTCATAAGAATGTCTTTCTGATTTATTAATTGTGGATTATTACAGAGCTCTGGTTAGTAATACACAGTTTAAAAATTCCTTATTTAATTAGTTATGTGAATGGTTTTGTTTGTACATGCACCAAAAACTTATGATATTTTGTCAAACAATCAGTATGTGTCCTCATGTGCTTCCGACAGCCTTTGCCAGGCTTTCATTCCTCTGTAGCACCACAGCTTCAACTTTCATGCTACAACTTTGATGTGGGATACACAATGCTGTTGATAAAATGGAAGAATTAGTTCTTTCATAGTCTTAACAAATCAAGTCGCGCTAAGAAATTCTTATCATTTTCAATTTACACTGTAATAGAAGCATGTTAAGTGGCATCAGGTTCTACTGCTGACTATGTCATCAGATAAACATGGATGATATCGTTATATTTGTTTGTGAAACTGTTTTTTTTGAAAAAAAGACTGTGTATCATAATAAAATACCATATTAATCATTTTTAGGTTTTCCAAGACCTTGAGAGATCACTAGGTTTGTTACACCAGGTATGAGTTAGCAGCCAACAGTAATTATTTAATAGAAGCAGATTGGTCTACAAGTGAAACAACATCTATAGGCATTATCAATTAAAGTCTCCTGTTGTGTTTTTCTGTCTGTGTGTGAATGCTAATCTCAGGAACTGCTGTAGGGATGTTGATATGGTTTTTCACTAATAGACAGATTGATTCACAAGGAAGGTTTGTGTGTTGCACTAGGTCACTCAGGCATAGATACTGCTATCCCTGTGAAACCAGAGCAGGTCACTAGTAAATAGTAAAGAAATAAATACTATATCTGGCTGATTAATCATGAAACCAAACAATTCCTCATTGCATTTCTTTCAGTGAAATATGAACAAGTCTATCACATTTTTCTGTCCATTTGTCAACTTTAAATTTTTAAAACTCCAAACTGCTGCACCTGTGAATAAATCTTCTTTGTGAACCATGCAAACAACAAGTGTCTTGACTTTGCCTCCATTGCAGTTGTGCTGGAGTCTTCAAGTAATTTCAAATTTGCTTCACAGGAAAACACCACACTTATTTTAACAAATTGTATTCCAACTTTCAGTATTAAACAGTTAGTAACAGGAAATGTTGTCTCTCCACTTAGTCTGACATCAGAAAATACATCTTTATTATGCAAATGAATCATATGACATCACTTAATACTTTCGGGCTGAGATGCTGCGGTCCATTCATAAGACTCTCACCTGACATTTCGCCTTCGACTGCGGAAGTCATCCTCCACGGACAATTGGCAAACTGCAATGAGAGCACAAGTGAGCACCGTATATATAAGGCATTCAGAGGGTACCACTGTCAATCATGTGACGTCAGCTGTGCTATGATCTCTGATATTGCCAACTTTCTCAATTGAAGTTAATCGATTGTCACGCTGTTGCTGTAATGTTGACATCCATATCTTATTCAACTTAATGCCTTCATCTTTTCTATTAAAATTATTGCAGTGTTCGGCAATCTCAATGGCCTCTCTGTACTTTCATGCATAATAATGCAATGTCTTTGCTGTGACAGTCGTCTCACCAAACTTTATTTCATGATCACCTTCCTGAAACACATGTTCCGCTACAGCCGATTTATCAATATATCCGAGGCACAGTTCCTTTTATGTTCACCCAGATGTGTGTTGACCTTTTTGTTGTGCCTATATAGACCTTTGCACAACTGCATGGAATTTTATAGACACCTGGTGTAGCTAGAGGATGTCGTTTATCTTTTGCGGATCTCAAATATTCTTGTATTTTTGTGGTGGGTCTGAAAACAGTTTCCACATCGTACTTGCTTAAAATTTTTCCAATGTGATCAGTGACCTTACTGATGAATGGTAAGAACACTCTCTCCTTCTGTTGGTGTTGATCTTCGTCTGTCCTGGTTGTCAGTCTAGGGCGTAGTGCACGATCTATCTCTCTGTTGGAATACCCATTCTTCTTGAAGGTCGCTCTAAGGTGTTCAATCTCAACATCTAAGTGAGCTGGTTCACATATTTTGTGTAACCTGTCTGTTAATGTTTTAATCACCCCTCTTTTATGTCTTGGGTGGTGGTTAGAATCTTTCTGCAGATAACGATCAGTGTGTGTGTATTTTCTGAAAACCTTACAACCCAATGATCCATCCTCTCATTTGATTACAGTCACATCTAAGAAGTTCAGGTAACCAACGATTTCCTTTTCCATAGTGAATTAAATTCTTGGATTAACACTATTCAGATGTAACAGGAAGGCATCCAGTTCCTCTTCCCCATGGGTCCATATAACAAGCATATCGTCTACATAACGATACTACCTGGCTGGTCTTTTTCTAGCTGTTTGCAGCACCTGTTGTTCAAAGTTCTCCATGAACAAGTTAGCCACAGCTGGACTAAGAGGACTTTCCATAGCCATCCTGTCAATCTGTTCATAAAAAACATTATTATATTGAAAATAAGTTGTTGTCTGAATAATGCCAAAATATCACTAGGAAAAATGTCTGCTATACATGTGATTGCTTCAGTCACTGGAATTATGGTAAACAATGACACCACATCAAAACTGACCAGGCTATCATTAGGGCCCACACTAACTTCCTCAATAATATCGATGAAGTGATATGAATTTTTTAACATGACTGTCAGTTCCTCTAACATGAGGTTTCAGCAGCGAGGCAATTTATTTCAATTGAGAAAGTTGGCAATATCAGAGATCATAGCACAGAAGACATCACGGTTGACAGCGGTGCCCTCTGGATGGCTTATGTATGCGGCACTCCCTCATGCTCTCGTCGCAGTTCGCTGATTGTCCTCGGAGGATGCCTTTTGCAGTCGAAGGTGAAATGGCAGGGGAGAGTCTTATGTATGGACCACGGCATCTCAGCCTGGAAGTGTTAAGTGATGGCAACACCTGCTGTGAAAGCCTTCACTCTAGGATCGAATCATATGACAGATCTGTGGACTTCTTTTGTTTACTGTGATGCTGTTAGCATTATGATGGCGAGCTCCTTACCTAATGGCTTGCCTTGCTACACCAATCTGGGATGACAAATCGCAGAATAAATGCAAATACTTGCAGCATTTGCAGTCCTGCTTTGAAGACGTTTGATGTCCATCTGTATCACTTCTAGTATATAGATGTATATCTTAACAGGGACTGTTAGACACGCTTAAGTAAAAATGTCTCTTTGGTTTCATTTTTGACAACACTTGTTTACAACAATCAAGATTAGGTATGTTTTGTACAATGTATTTATTAAAAGTGCTTAACAGTGTTTCATTCTGACAGTGTATTAATTGTGTAAATATTAGCACTTCCAGTTTACACTAATGTATTGACCTATTTCAATGATCTGACAAATGATGAGGGTAGTAAGTATGATACTTTTGTGGCATAAATATAATAACTCTTTCACAAATAAGACAGGAAAATGAATTAAGTGAGAAGGGAAGCACTGCCTTGAGGTGGGGAGGGGGGGGGGGAGGGGGGAGGGGGGAATTCTGAAGCTTAAGATCTATAAATGTGAGAGACAAATAATTGAAAGTGATAGGCCTAGTAAGTCAGCTTCCAGACAAATGCAATTGCTTTCAAACATAAATGAGTCTTCAAATGGAATCACTGTAATTTTTGAAAATTTATGCTAGCTATCCTGCTGGCAATGATAATTAATGAAAGTGCAGTACCCAATGCTACATCACAACCTGAGAGGAGAATATACAAACCTTGCTATATGACTCAAATCAGAGTTAATATTCTGACACTAACTAGCAAGATAGAGGAATAGATAGACTTGATGAAAATCGAAGAAAATCACCATACTTGGACACAGAGAAATCAATTGGAAGAGACAAGGAACAAAAGAATTTAGAAGGTGTGATGAAGCAAGCTGGGATAATTTTAATTCCCCTATTGTTTTGCCATCTGCCTCCTTAAATTCATTTTGTTACTTTAACTATTTACCATTAGCAGATGTGAATATAATCTTCATTTTTATAAATTAGAAAGGTTGGCCCCCAGTTTTAAAGAATATAACACCAGATCTAATTTTGTGCTTACTTTTATGTATGTAATTGATTTTCTAAATTATTTTGACTATGCCTGGTTAGTACCTTTCATTGTAGGGCAAAATCAGTAATTGTTTCTTACTTTAAATTCTATTGTTGACACATAAACAAATATGAATTCTGTACTAATTATAAACATTTGGAAGATGAAATGCTAGTAATCTTAAAGTATCTATTTGGCTTTAGGTGGAAACATGTTAGCAGAAGCAGCCATTCATTAATTTCAAAGTAATTAAAAGCTTTGTCGAAAGTATTGTTTGTGTAATGATATATGTTGCTTTCACAATTTAACCAAATAATATTCTTCAAGAACTATGAACTTTGTGGTTAGGTTTTTACTACTCGTAGATCTTCAATAGTAAACTATTGTAGCAGTATGTGGAGGTTTGCCTGCAAACTATTAATGAGGCTTATGGAAAGTTAAACAATAGTGCACTGTCCATATAAATGTGTATATGGGGGCTGTGAACAGTGACATTAAAGTACTGTGAACTGCAAATGTGCAGCTGTTGGATACATCATTTACAGTAGTCAGTGTCCAAATTACAAACCCCACTTTTCAGCCAGTGTAGCAATGCAGTACGTCAACAATGAGGACAACAAATGAAGATATATATAAAGCAGGTGAAACCCCTGCATGTGGTGCCCGCCTGGGTGAGGATTATTGTATGTAGCCACAATACAACAAGGACTCGTGAACATGAAAAAGTGAAAGCAACAGCAGTTTATAGTGAAGAGGTGATACAGCCAATCAGCACTGGGGTTTCATTACAAAGAAGTATGACAGCAGCCAATCAGCAAGCGAGTTCTATGGAAGCAGCCATTGAGTACAGGAGCAGTCAATCAGCACACAGGTGGATACAGCTGACCAAGATAAACAAGACACCTCACTGAGAGAATTACAACACACAGCAGACGAAATATTGAGATGACAGCTGCAACAACAGTGGCTGCAGAGCAGCAGAGGATGATTAATCAAAAACAAGTTAATTCATTGCAAAAGCTGTTTTGTGTTAAGTGATACATAATGAGTGGCTTTAACAAACAAGGCAGTGTAACTGAGGACAAAGACGTAGATGTTAAGTTTTAAGTGAACAGAAAGACCAAAGTGGGAATGGCTTTGTAACCGATTACAAATCAAAAATGAATGTAACTCTGAATGATCGGGACAAAAGTGCTATTGTAAAGAGTGAAATGTACAAAAACAGTACTGAAGTGGTCATTAAGGTTAAGGAGGAGGAATCTAGTTCCAAAAGTTAGCAAGGGCTAAAGTTTATGATACATGGAGAATTGGAAGCGATATTAATGCAAATTATGAGTATGCTGAATAACATAGCTATGGAAGAAGATGTGGAAAGTAATATGCATAGGGTGAAAAAAGCCATGAATAGGGTGGAAAATAGAATAAAGAAAGTAGTACGTAATACTAATGAGAAATTAACATTTAGTAGTACATGTGTAAAAGAGAGAGAGAAACTTTTTGATGACAATAGTAGGAAGGTGGAGGTTTCTGAGAAATTTTGTGCTGAAAGTACAGTTAAACTTGAGAAACAAATCGATCAGATTACAAATGATTCAGAAACTGAGGTATAAACCAAGTCTGCAGTAGTGATAGAGGAAAAGTTGGTAAAAGTAAATGAAAATGTAGATTCAAAATTGACTGAAATGTAGAAAAAAGTGGAAGAGGTACAAAATCTCAAGCATAGAGAAAGTGAAAGTGTGTCTGATTCTGACTGTAGCTCTAATGAAGATAGGAATGACGAATCCAGTAGTGACGAGAATGGGGTATCTGAATTTACAACTAATAATGAGGGCAATGTATAAAGTAAAGAAAGGATTGATGAGGATTTGTTGTATGAAGATCATCATATGGTAAGTGAAAATAAAGTGTATCAACCAGTAATAACAGCAAGTGCACAAGGTGTACGTGTTAAGTGGTAATGATATGAATGGCATGTTACAGGCCTTTTTTGAATCTACTCAGAACACTGAGGGTATAATAGTGATGCATGTTTCCGGACTAAGAATTATTGGTGCTACTGGAAGCTGTCAAAGAGTATGAAACAAGAGAAACTATTAACTGTGGAATTGGCAGGACAGTTGTCGCAGTACAATTTGTTGGTGATTCCAAATCTCAGCAGTAACGTAACATTTGGGACTAATTTCTTGTGCAGTTAGCAAGTAGGGGGTTCAAAATTCTGTGTTGGATTCATTATGTGGTGATAACACTTACCCGAGCTGTCTGTCTCAATTTTCATGTTTCCTGAGACAGTCAAACCCTTCTCTCCTATCTGTAATTCATAAGTAAATCAGAACCATTCTATCTTCGACTTTCATGTAAGTTTGTACCATAGGATAATTAAGTATAAAAATATGTTAGAAAAGTTTTCTTCAGTGTTATCTAAATATCTATTCATATTATGTTGTGTTAGTTATAAGTAATGCAATCATAACAGGATGGAAGAAAATAAATTGGTACCATGATTAAAGAATTCCTGTAAATCAAAGAGGTAAGGTAAACTGAAATGAAAGGCATCGGCATATGTGAAGGATAATTAACATCTGAAGTAATTAGCTCATGTGTGAAATTAGTATAATTTGGTGCAGCAACAGAGGCAATGTGTGGTATAGACCACCTTAAATACTAGATCTTAATATTAATTGCGAAATAATACAAGTTTTTGTGTTTGGTGCAATCATTATATGGAGATGACTATCTACCCATGGAAGTGTCATGGTATAGCCTTGTTTAACATTACGGAATTGCAACTTTAGACATAGTTGCCTGGAGTAATGTGTGTGGAAAGAGTAAGCAAGATTTGTATGTACATTTGCTGTTCAGGCCAGAATATCAAGCAACTTAATGGAATACAGTGAAATAGTAGTTTTTATGAGTGATAATTTTGTCTGATCACTAATGAGAGTTGTTTGCCTTAGCATAAGGATCTGTTACTGTGGAGTGTTTTTCAGACAAATCAATTTTGCATTAGATAAGCAGAGCAGTGTTTATTTATTAGATAGTGAAACAATAATAAAATAATTAATAATGTTAGGATATTAATGGTTAGGGAGCCTGTCACTGCAGTAGGGATATTTTTTTTTTTGAGAATGCACTCCACTAGTTAACTAAGTAAAAAAGGTAAGTAAAGTAATGTGCTGACAGACATGGTTAATGAAAAAGATAACTGTGTGGCTATTACATGTCGTAGAGTGGTAATAACACACTTTAGATGTCTAATAAACATGTATTTGAACACATAAGAAAGCAAATACAACATGTCTGTACAAATGTAGTGCTCCGAGTGAACAAACACAAAGCTAAATCATAGATGAAAGAGTCCAGAGGTGCCAAGACCCCCCCACCCAGCAGTGTGGAGCATGGCGGATGGAAGCTCTCTTGCTCAAACACAAAATCTATGTGCCAGCATGGCAGTTGAAGGCTGCATCCAGTGTGAGAAGTGGGCATGTTGGAAACCGCGCCGACAGAGTCACGTGCATTGGACTGCTGTGTAGGTGGCAGAACATCACTCAAGGTCATGTCAGTGGTGTCAGCAGGCATAGCAGCTGCGTTGGCAGGCAGATTGGAAGCATCAATGCATCTGGCCTTATAACGTACAGGTGGGCCATCTGTGGTGCAGATTTTATGACCACTGGCATTGCTGATGGCTGATACCCGCAAAGGGATGCAGGCAAGGGTGGGCAAAAGGTTGGGCAGATGTGACGATGATTCACTGACCTTGCCAGCCCGGAATGGCAAGGGAACTGTATAGGATGCAGATGATAAGAGATGGCATGGTGCAGCAGCCACGCAATGTGAGGAATCCTGCAAAGTGAGAACATAAGTGTCCTGTAGATTCGTCAGCAACAATGCAGAAATGACAGCAGGTGGAGGAAAGCACAGTAAAGGAGCAATGTAGTGCGAAGACGTGTTAGGTGCGAGTGTTGGTTCACCTTGTTGTGGCTCTGCAGACAGGCTGTGAATCATACTCCGAGCATGTGACAAATCAGCAGAGGTGCCAGCAATGTGAGGCATAACGCCTCGTTCTGTGTGCAGAACTCTTCGATTTGTGTGCTTATATCTGGAAAATCAGAGAGCTGTGTAGTAATACGCTCAAGCAGATTTGCACATGTGGAAACCATAGCCAAGGAGGTAGACAGCGAAGTTGTGCTGAACTCATTCGAGCACAGAACAGTAGAACCAGATATGTGTCGGAGTGTGGCACCTTGCAGGTCTGGTGAACATTCGTAATGGTGCAGAAAGTTCAATCTGATCACAGGTTCATTCATGTCAGCAACATGGAAAGTACAACAGAAGGTGGTAACTGGTGGTAGGCTAAGCGACATCTTGATGGAGCCAAGGACCGTGATAGGAAAACGATTTTCAGCGATCAAAGCGAGGTTAGCAGGTGAAAGCATGTTGCTTGCATGCTTGGTCAGGATAATGCTGACATCAATGCCAGTGTCAACAAGAAATTGAGTGCCCAATGACCAGTCAGTGACATAGAGGCATCGCACCACATGAGCAAGTGGTGCAGCATCGGATGTTAGATGTCGTGAAGGATCGTGGCGGGATGTGGTGCCTAAGTGTGTCCGCTGGTTCCGGTTGGAGAAGGTGCAAGGTCTGCAGCAGTTGCAGGTGGTGTCCCCGTAAGTAGCGTGGAACCAGCACAGTGTGGTTGACTGCGTTGGGGCTGGTAGCCCATCGGGTTGCTGCTCGGGCAAGGTCAGGGGCTGTCGGAGGGGCCGTAGACAGTACCTCCTGTAGGCCACTAGGTGGCAGCTCTTGACAGCCAGCTGAGGTGAGCGCACTGGCCTCTGTTGATGGAATTTGGAACCAAAGGTGTAAACTGACGGTGATGTAGATGTCACCCTTGACAGTTTGGCCATCCACAAAGTCCAAAGTGCGGTGTCCGGTAGTGCTTGACCATCAATTAATGCATGAAGGTGCTACCAACTCTGCGCAAGTGTCCGGTCGTTGAAGTGCTTGTCATGAATAATGTGGTGGATAGCCTCTGCCGGTGGGTGAGAAAAGCATTGAATGAGCAATGTTTTCACTGTTAAATACTTGGGTGAGGTGGGTGGAAAGAGGAGCAGATCACTGATGAGCATGGAGGTGACTTACCAGGCAGACAAAATGTTCGTCGTTGTCCAAAACCCCTTGGATATCCAGGAGTTGATCCACCAATGCAAACCAAGTGTTAAGGTTGTCCTTTTAGAAAGCAAGCAGCTTAGGAAATCTGCCAGGTAACACACGTTGATGCAGCCCTGGGAGGCGAAGATCTGTGCATGCAGGGCAGGAAGCCCCTGACACCAGGAATGCAGTAATGGAGGACAGTGCTTTACCCAAGATCTGTGTGGGGGGGTGACCGCATGTAGCACCCGGTGTAGAGTGAGCAGGTGCAACTGGTGGCATAATGTGTCCCAAATGCAGGCCCGATAGTGAATGTGACAGGGATGTAAAGGCCGGTGCCATTGTGACAGTGGGTGGAAGGCAGTCGTGGTGCAGCCACAGGGGGGCTGATCTGGTAACCGGGGCAAGTGGAACAGTCAGTGCCATTATGAAAGCAGGCCAGAAGGTGATCATGGTGTGAACACGAAGCGATGGTCTCAAAAATCGGCATGTCGCCAAGACAGTGTAGGGGGGTGGGGCGGCTGTTATGAAATCAGGTATATAAGACTGTGTGACCCCGTGCACTTGAACATTTGAATTACAGTTCCCAAACTTTGTCGGCACATCAAACCTAATTGAAGGAGACTGCATAGCTGAGGGGTGAACCACAACGTCCTTTACTCGATTATTGTTCACAATGTCACTAAGTGGCATTCACTGTCCGTGTAGCAGTCATTGCTGCATAGTTGCATGTAATGGTGGCCATGTTGAACCACTTATGGTTAAGTGGTCGCCAGCATGGCTGGGTATAGGTAACTGTTCACTTTTAATCAAACACACATTAGGTACACTTGTAAGTATGCAAGCACAGTTAATAGAATCCAAGGCACTAGCACAAAAAGACACTGGTAGATCTGTTGTTCCGAAGACAATGTGAGCCGGCACATGAAGCCTATTAATGATAAAAAGAAGCACAAAATAATTCACAAACACTCGATGATGATGTCGTAGTCATCACTGTGGATATTACGTGTTGTAGAGCAGTAAAAACACACTTTAGATGTCGAATATACATTTATTTATACATATAAGAAAGCAAATACAACATGGCTGTACACTGAGTGAACAAAGACAAAGATAAATCAAAGATGAACAAGTCCAAAGATATGGTGCTTTATGCCAGAGGCACCACAACTGTATACAAACAAATGTGGTGTAACTGTAATGATGATCTAATTGTGAACTAGGCAACACTGGGTGCTGTGTATTGTGCATTTCATGACACTGCAGCTGGTAATGAGAGCTTAACAGAAACAGCAATATTTCAGTGAGGTACAAGTCATATAATGCTGCATCCTTGGATCAATGGGTTATCTGAAAACTTCTGTTATGAGCTGAAAGTGGTAAAACTGGGATGAAGAAAAGTAATTTTGCTGATTTACTTATAACTGTGGTGCTAGGATGATGGGAATATTCTGACAGGTAAACTATTTGATAACATTTTGTGAGGATTTAATTTACTTGTGGATATTATGTGTTGTAGATCAGTAACAACACACTTTAGCTGTCGAATGAACATTTATTTAAGCACAGAACAAGGCAAATTCAACATGGCTGTACAAATGTAGTGTGCAGAGAGAACATAGACAAAGCAAATCAAAGAACATCAGGTCCAAAGATAGGGTGCTTTACGGCAGAGGTGCCACATGCTGTTTCAATGAGCGTAGTACTCAGAGTGGAGAAATATGGCAATGATTTGGTACAACTTCCATCCCCCTAATTTTGATTTGAATAGTAATTAAGCTATAAAATGGGACTCTATTCTTTTTTCATAATGATATGTAAATATATGCTACAGCACATCTCCAGTTTTTATTAGAGGTAATGCACATCTTGAGTATTTGATGTTTTGCAAATGGAAAATAAACGAAAAGCTCTCAAATTTAGCAGTTTCAGACAGTTATGACTTAAAGTAATGTGTTGTTGTGTAATGTGTGCTTGAATTAAAAATTTTTCATAGAACCGTCTTTCATACTATAGTCAAATTTAGTGCTAATTATTACAATGTTATGAGAACTATGTATTTATTTATATGTAATGGTTTCATTGGCCACTAGTGTTAAACATTTTTTCTTAGACTTAAGTTAAAAGTAAAGGTAAGTGTACAAAAATAGGGTATTTTGTCTCATTTATTCATGTACTGTGGTGGAGGAGAATCATTTCCAAGGGAACTAATTGCAGTGCATTTTCTAACTAATTGCTACTCGGACCTGTTGAAGGCATGGAGAGCTTGCTGAGAAAGTGTGTTAAAGCTCATTAAAAGTGATTGTGAAAAATACTAAACATAGATCAAGTGAAATTTTTTGTCTTAAAATTGAACTGCAATGCACAGTGTAATTTGACTTTTATTTTGTCATGACTATTTATTTTCTTTAGCAAGGCATGACTTTTACAAAGTGGTATGTTTTTTTAAAATATAATGCTTGTTTAACCCAAAAAGGACATCTCTTATGATGAAAATTCATAAATTTTGTTAGAAGTATAACTTGTAGATTTTTGTGATTTATATGTAAATATTGTAGATGGGGATTTTCATGTGGCCAGTTCACATAAGCATAAATTTGAAAAAAAAATGTATGTACTGTAGTTTTCATAGGATTTATTATGTAATAATTCTTTTGTGTATATTTTAAACCCAGTTTCTGGTGTCACTTGTGGTCATTGAATTGCCCATTTAGCTATTAGCAATATGTATCTGGTCACTCCAAGGAAGGGGTGATGTGACGAAGTAAGCTGGGATAATTTTAATTCACCTCTTGTTTTGCCATCTGTCTCCTTAAATTCGTTTTGTTACTTTAACTATTTACCATTAGCATATGTGAATATAATCTGCATTTTCATAAAAGAGAAACGTTGGCCTTCAGTTTTAAAGAATGTAACACCAGATCTAATTTTGCGCATAGTTTTATGTATGTAATTGATTTTCTAGTTATTTTGACTATTCCTAGTTAGTATCTTTCATTATAGGGTGAAATCACTACTTGTGTCTTACCTTAAATTCTATTTTTGACAAATAAACAAATCTAAATTCTACACTAATTATAAACATTTGGAAGACAAAATGCTTGTAATCTTAAAGTATCTATTTGGCTTTAGTCAGAAACATATTAGCAAAATCAGCCATTCATTAATTCCAAAGTAATTAACAGTTTTGTCAAAAGTATTGTTTGTGTAATGATATATATTACTTTCACAATTTAACCAAATAATTCGGCATAACTCTTGTAGTAGTAGAAACTGTTAAAAAGGTGGAATTTTTTATGTATTCAGTTAATTTAATGAGTTAAGTTTTAATTGTAATTTCTGTAAATTAAACTTTGAACAATGTGTAGTTTCAGTACCTATTATTGTGATGATATATAAGGGCCCAATTTTTGATCACGAGACAGTCAGTCCACGGCCGAGTTTCAGATGTGTGACCTCTGCTGGTTAGAACAACAACAACAACAATGCTTCAAATTAACTGTGTAATAAGTGTTAAACAATTTAGCTGTGTGCAAAAACAGTGACAGTGTCTGCTCCATACATATCTGATCATTCTTCAAGAACTGTGTACTTTGTGGTTAGGTTTTTACTGCTCATAGATGCTCAGTAGTAAACTATTGTAGCAGTATGTGGAGGTTTGCCAGCAAACAATTAATGAGGCTTATGGAAAGTTAAACAATACTGCACTGGCCATATAAATGTGTATATGGGGGGTTGTGAACAGTGACATTAAAGTACTGTGAACTGCAAATGTGCATCTGTTGGATACATCATTTACAGTAGTCAGTGTTCAAATTACAAACCCCAGTTTTCAGCCAGTGTAGCAACGCAGTACGTCGACACCAAGGATGACAAACAAAGATATATATAAAGCAGGTGGAACTGCTACAAAGGGGACATCATCTGTTCTTGTCAGGAAGAGTCCAAGCAGAAAATGAAGTCAGTGTTATTACTGATCTTCAAATAAAAGATTACCTGGCAGATGTAAGATCTGTTTATTATTGGATCTCCCTCACTGGGCTAAAATGAAATTCTTCCTAGAATAGCAACATCATTCAGTACTGGTGTGAAGAAGAACAAGAACAAGATAATGTTGAAGACAGCCTTGAGGAAAGAATAAGAGGGGAAGGAATAATTATCACAGATAATATGAATGCCCAAGTGGGGATTGCAAAAGATAGTATGAGAGGGTTCTGGGGTCAAACAGATGAGGACCATGAAACCCTAAAAGTAATAGACTCATTGACTTCTGTATGAGGAACAACCTAGTAGTAAGGAACTCTTGGCATCAAAAACAAAAAAGTCGTAAGATCAAAGGTATGGATGAGATGAAAAAAGAAAATCTGTTACAGACTGCATTTTGAATGAGAAAAAACTGCAAAATGGATTGGTGGATCTTAAGGTGATCTCTACTGTTTTCTTGGAAAGTGACCACTGACTGATCATTGGCTGCTTAAGGTACTCTAAGATAAATATAGTAAGAATGCCACAGTAGTAATATTTTAGCCAGTCCACAAATAATGGCTGGCAGCCACCTTCAAGATCAGCACCATAAATGTTAAGGAAACAGTTGACATTAAATTTTGCTGACTTGCCTTCTGCATTTGTCATATTACATTTCTTTGTTGGAGTAGCCCCTACCTACAGCAGGTTTAAATTTCCTTGCGTGCCACTCTCTTATCACATTTGTGCCTTGAAAATGATTGGAGTTTTCTCCTGTTTAAATTCTGTCATTTGTCGAAGATGTCACCTGCTTGCAATTGTGGAATTTGTTTAAGCATTTTATGTGCTTGGACAAACTCAAATTTCACTGAGCTTGCTTATCCATAAACTTGACAAGTATCGCATTAATGGCAGTTCCATGCAATGGTGTAAATCATGTTTGTGGAACAGGAAATGATTACTTCAAATTGGGTAAATTATTATTTTGAATGGAAAACAGTACTCCATGATGTCCCACAAGCATTCATACTAGATCCAGTCTTATTTATGTTCCATGAGTATGTTTCACCATTAACTATCAATGCGCCATAAGTCTTATTTTACTTATTTTTGTAGGTGATACTTTGGTTTTACTTAAAAATCAGTATATACAGAAAAATGTCTGAATTGGTTATTAATGTTCTCTCAGCAGCTTACAAACTTAGTTGTAACTCTGTAGGGACATCAAGACAAAGAAGATTGCTGACCTACATGATGGAGCAGAGGTATGGAGCGTCCACATATGCCCCAAACAAATTCAGCACTGCCCATAAAGCTAACATGACAGGTCACTCTCTAAGCCACTAAACCACTGATTGCAAATGGCACCCCACTGTCTGCAGTGAACACGGCACCAGCTGATCCTCCATCCCCTCAGCTACAACACTGTTGGTATCATGTGCAATTACTGACAGTTTACCAGGCTGTATGATACTTTTGGGAAGATATAGATTGACCCTCACCTCATCAGTTACACTGGCCACAAACCACTGGCAGATACCATATCACACATATCAGTGATGCACAACCCGAGGCAGTTCCACCGTCTTGCCCTGATTGCTCAATATTCAACTGATATCGAGCACCTGCATGGGGCAGATGACACTGTGGCCAACTACATTTCTTGAGTGCAGACTATCTCCTTCTTGTTGGATTACAACAGGTTAGCCGATGAACAATAACGAGACCTGACAATTCAAGCTTTACTCACAAAATTGAATGGCGATCAATCACAGGGTCATGGTCCTTTGCAATGTAGCTCTACTTAAAATCCAATTGATCTACCCATGTCAATGTGGTGGGCAGCCTTTGATTTGCCTACACAATCTCATGCACTCATATGTTCCACCGGTGACCTGCTCACCACGAGTGCTTTGTTTGGCTGGGTGTCAGACACAACTGCTGTGTAATGAGATGTTTATATTTTCCCACCTCCGTTTTGCAAATGTTTTGACTTTTGAGTGAAATGTCCAGTCGATGTGCTGTTGTTTTCACGTCAATTCTACCAACAGTGAGAGTTGTTTAGTTCTTGGGGTGTTCTAAAATTCTTGGATTTGTCTCGTCGCTGTGCAGCCTATGAAAAGGATTGTGGAAGACTCCCAAATAAATTCCAAAGTACTGTGCAGTTTTAACACCAATATATTTCCAGGACTCTGGTGTCCGAGCCTGGTTAACTGTACCAGCTACATCACATGTACCCAAAGTTGACATCAAATGACACAGAGTTCACAACAATCAACAAACGAGTGAGCCTACAATACATTTGCTCGCAACTCTAGCCAAAAAACGAGTGCCCCAAGGTGCCTGCGTGACCTCTATTTATACTTTTGTTAACCATTACAGACAATGAAAATTACAATTTTATGTAAAATCACAATTAAAAGTTAAACCGAATATGAGATACACATTGCTAAAAATTTGCAATCACAGTGCTGAACAAGGTGAACCTATTTTAAACTTAGTTACAAGTTAATATAACATTTTCTGACTAATTATGTTACAGGTAACAATTACATTTCTAAATTTTTTTTACAACAAATCAACTAGCGCCTGAATTTTAGTGCTAACATATATTGGAGATTCAATTAACATGCTTTATTTATATGTTCTATTTAATTTGCTGTAGTAATTTTATACTGATAGGTTTACTGGTACATCCTGACCATGTGCTACATTTCGTTTGATTAGTTACAGTATTAATTTCACATTTATATTATGTTTCTCACATAAGAACAATGTTAATCAGCAAAGCATCGTTTTCGAATTATATGTATACTGAAATAGTGGTTATTTTTGTATGTAATTTGGAAACAGGTTGCTTTACAATTTGACAATTACGACTGGTGTTTATCTTCAATGCTCTCCGAGGGGTTTTGCTAGGACAATGAGATATAGTAATATTTCAATACCCCCCTGAAGAGTTTTGCCTAGCCTTATAGACGAAACTCTTCTCACAGAAATATTAGTGTGATTGATGTGATACAGTACTAGTTGGACAAAATAACACAACTGCATATATCTTAAAAGGTACAAAGTTGAATCATGAAACTTTACATACAGATAAATTTTCCAAATTGGTACAAACATATACATCGAGGAAGCAAAAATTGGAAATATGACATTACAAAGAAATTTCCAAACTTTTACAAAATTAGTATTTACATCAAATTTTCTGAATGAATGTTTTTCCGAAACTATCACTTCTAGAGCATACTTGTTTTTGTCACTTCTAGAGTGTCCATTAATTTTCCCTCCTTCAAACATTCAGACACAACTAAGCTAACAAATCACAAATTTGATTGGATTGATTACGTTGCACTTTTAAAGTTTCCATATGACATCTTCTAGAATAATATTATCAAATAAAAGACAGAAGAATAAAATTTATCCTAACAGCTTGCAATACCATAAAATATTTTACAAATCTTATCAAACATGAATATTCAAAATTGTATTTGTATATTTATATTGTGACAGTATAGAAACTGTTCATTTATATCCAATCCAGGTCGTTGTCACAAGTATCTGAATATACTACGTATAGTCAATATTTCTTGGCTTTGTACATCAAATGCAATAACGTTTCAAAATGTTTACCAGACATCCAGAAAGTCAGATCAAATTAACACTGCGAAACAGCTTCAAGATTTTATAAATTGTGACAAAATAAGTATTACGTCAATAAAATTCCTGAAAGTGGCAAGATACACTTAAGCAAGTGAAAATGTAATTGTGCTATAGTTAGCAACCTTGCAGTAAGGAGATTCTGTAAAAAAAATCCAGAACCTCGTCACATGGCATCTTATATTACATTTCGTCAAAGTCCTCAGTCTGTCTATTAAAGTTGTCATTTCCTACCCCTCAATACCAAAATAGTCTCCAGATTGTGTCTTGTGAGATGTGACTAATGTAAAATAATAGTTTTTCAATGTGATTCGTGTGCTATGTGTTGTCATAATTGTTCAAAATATCTCTCAAGTTTAATTTCACATCAGCATTTCCTTCAATCAAAATGTATAAGAGTTCTACTTCATGCGATTCATTTGATTCATTAGTTCCATTATGTGTGACTGCACAGAACCATCATCATCATAATCGTATCAATTAAATGAATCCTCAAAAACATTAATAAATGAGGGTTGAATACCACCAACCACCTCGGCAGCATTGCATATCATATAACCTAAACCTATCATCATCATCATCATCATCATCATCATCATCGTCATCAACATCCTCATCCAAATACCCCTACAAAAATGCAATATCAAATCAAACCATCTTCCACCAATAAACCGTAAACATCATTTCATGTGAATCAGAAACAGGAATGAGTCTGCAACCTCAAATCCTTAATACAAATGCAAATCACAACATCATTTACCTTATTTCAAGACAATCCTCAACAATTCATAGGAATTTCAACATCTCTCTCGTGTGTGCATAACTGAGTGAAACATGTATATAGTATATCATGGTGATAACCCCTTCTTAACAGCATAAATCACTTCAAACCTTTCATAAATCATAACGTCTTTCAATATCCCATGTGGTCTTATATATAGTAACACATTAATTCAGTTGTCAATCGTATAACGGTATGAGAAGCAGAACATAGTAATTCCTTCCTTGTGGATAGCCCATATAAATTAAAAACAGTGAAAAGATGTATATAGTTCTTCTTAACTGCACAAATGTACCATAAACTCTTTGAGTATGTATTAATAAGCTTAGTGTATCTTCACACAATCCACCTTTCATTTCTGCATAAGCTGATATAAATACAGTATGGTCTGTTGTCTGTAGAGATGTGTAACTGTTCCTCACTAGAAAATACATATTGGTTTTTCCTGGCAAATCATAGTCCTCACATATCAGTAATAGTCACAATCAGTAGGATGTGAATGTCAAATTATCAATACATCTGATGATGCAAATTACTCAATGAAAACAAAATGTATCTTATACTACAAATTAAATCACATGAAAATATCTTACATAACAAATACAAGCAAACATAGGTACGAAAAATTAACATATGTATTGTTGGAAATTTGTGTGTCAGAAAGGTATCATAGAATGTGGCATCAGTGTTTTCGAAAAGAAAATGTCGCACTAGCTGGGGCACCTTGCATAAGCCACACGCATAGTACTCAAAGAGTGTGTACTCCCCTGAGGGATTGCAATTATTGCACATAAGGTTTCAACTGAGTGACATTTCTTAAACCAAATAGCTTTTTTGATTTGGGATAGATAAGTCGGTAGGCGTTTGGATGTGGTTTTTCATAAACTTCAAATGGACCAATGTAAATATCGAAAAATTTCTTGATCTCTCTATTGATTGCTTTGGATTTCTCATAACTTTTGGTTAAGACTAGATCACCTACATTGTACTGTGTAAACTTTCCTTTTGAATCATGTTTAAGCTTTCTCTTGGCACAGTGTGTTTCAATATTTTTCTTTACTATTTCCATTCTCTCGTCCGGTGTTAACTCATTACAGACAGGAAAATTGATCAATTCATACAAGATGTTTGGTGGGTGTTTGTTAAAATGGACTTCATAAGGCGTAAAGCCAGTTGTTGTATGTTGTAAGGTGTTCAAAACATCTTCAAAATCACATATGTAACTTGACCAATTTGTATGATCTTTAGAGCAGTAAGTTCCACAAAGCCTGTCTATTTCACGCATATAGCACTCAGTTGGGTTACAAGATGAAGAATAAACAGAAATAAGGACGTGCTTAATGTCTTCATCTTTCATAAAATCTTTCCAAATGTTAGATGTAAATTGGCTCCCATTGTCTGAAAGTATGGCTTTTGGTTTTCCAATCTGTGTGAAGTAATCATTACAGAAACAGTTTAAAATTTTCCTGCTTGTTGCCTTCTTTAGTGGATACAATTTTACTAGTTTAGTGAATAAGTCAACAACTACAAACAAATATGTATAACCCTCTTTAGTTCTCGGCAATTGACCAAACAAATCAATTCCTATCAGTTCCAATTTGCCTTTTGGCACAATACTTTGTAAATAACCTTGGTATTTCTGATTTGTGACTTTTACACTTTGACACCGATCACATTTTTGTATAACCTGTCTTACTCTTCTAAACATATTATTAAAATAGACATTTTCCTTAAGTTTGTCAGTGCATTTCATGATTCCACAGTGTCCATAGCTCTCATGCGTGTACTTAATTAAAACATCAACACATTGTATAGGCCAACAAACCTTCCAGATGTCAGAGTCAGTGTTGCGTCTCCTGAATAAAATACCTTTAAAGTTTTGATAATACATGCCAACCTTTTCATAACCCTTTTTACCAATAAGGCTTTTCACAAGTTTCAAATCATCATCCTGGTTCTGGTATCTCTTAAGCTGACTGCAAATGTTAGTAATTTCCTTTTCACACTTAATCCCTCTCATGTACATTATTTTAAACACTTTGTTATCCAATAGTTCTTCTTCCTGACCACCCCCCACAGGTAATCTAGACAAAGCATCAGCAATTATATTCTGATCCCCTTTTATATACTGAATGCTATAATCAAATTGTTGTAAAAATATGGCCCACATGGTTAATCTACTATTGAAAAGTTTACAGTCTTGAATATAACATAGAGCTTTGAGATCTGTGAAAACTATGACTTTATGGCCTGCTAGATAGTTCCTGTATTTAGTGAAACCCCATACAATGGCAAGTAGTTCCTTCTCAGTCACTGTATAATTACATTCATGTTTCTGCAGACCTTGGCTTGCAAAACTGATTGAAAGATGTTCTATTTTTCCATCAATTTCCTTCTGTTGAAACAAATGTACACCCAGTCCGTAATTTGAACTATCTGTCATTAGGCAAAATGGTAGTGAAAGGTCAGGTCTGTGGAGTAATTGTTGTTTAGTTGTTATTGGTTGTTGTTGGTCTCATTGAATGCTGCTTGACACTGATCTGTCCATTCCCATATGGTGTTCTTTTTTAATAGCTCTCTCAAACACGGTGCATTTAAAGCTTTGGTCCTGACATACTTACGATAAAAATTACACAGACCATAAAATGACCTCAGCTGTTTCTTGTTCTTTGGACATGGAAACTGGACAATTGCAGAAATTTTATCACTGTCAGGTAGAATGCCTTCTCTGTTAATTATATGGCCTAAAAACTTCAAGCCTGATTCTCCAAATTTGCATTTACTTAATTTAAGTGTCATACCGCCTTGCCTGAACTTATTGGCTAATTTGTACAAAGTATCAAGGTGTTCCTCCCAAGTTTTGCTGGTTATTAATATATCATCCACATAAATAATTAGTTTAGATAGTAGTTCACTTCCAATCACATAATCCAAAGCTCAAATAAACTCAGCTACAGACACATTCAGCCCAAACAGAACTACACAATACTGAAAACATTTACCATTATATAAAAGGGCTGTGTACTGCCTTGAATCTTGTGCTAATGTGATTTGATGAAAACCTGAGGTCAAATCCAGGCTAGAAAAATATTGTGTGTCATTGAATTTGTACAGGAGTTCCTTCATGGATTCAGGATGATCTGTTTCTCTTCCTATAAACTTATTCAGGTGATGTGAATCCAATACCAGCCTAACACCACCATCCTTTTTTGAAATACACACCATCAGGCTGTTATATGGACTGTGACTTCTCTCTATTATTCTCCATTTTTGCATTTTCTGGAGTTCCCTCTCTACTTCTTTCCTTTTACAGATGGGTACCTCATAAGGCTTAATGAAAAAGGGTTCGTGTGGCTTTAACTTCAAATGACATTCATAATCTTTGACCCTACCAGTTTGATCACTAAAAATGTTACAGTTTTCTCAGAGAAAATTTTATAATTCCTGCTTTTCAGACTCAGTCAAGTCATTTGCTTCTTTTACCTTTTCTGATATGGTTAGGGAGTAATTATCATCAACCAAATTCTGGTTATTGTGATCCCTATTTTCCTCTTCCTCCATGTAATGGCTACACTCTGGATAAACTATTTCCCTAATATGGTTACTACTGCTTGTACTTGAATTTAACTGGATCACTACTTTTCCTTGAATACTGGTCTTTGGTTCAGTGAACAGTAATTCTGAATTTTGCCAATCAAAACTCACCTTTGCTTTAACTATCCAGTCCATCCCTAAAATAATTTGCTCATTGAGGTCTGGAATAACTAAACAACCATGTTCAAAATTAATGTTGCCAACAGAAAATGTAATTAAAGCTTGTTTATTTATTAACTTACTAAACTTGCCAGTGGCACCTTTAATCCGTACACCTGTGATGGGAAATTCAATGTAACTTTCAGTGCCTTTTATCCTGTTCCTCAACTTGGCTGAGATACTACTAATAGGACTGCCAGTGTCAATGAAACAAAGACCTGACCAATTGTTAATGCTTATTTCTACATAAGGGCTACCTAAGGTAATATTTGGGTCACTATTCACATTCTCTGCCAGCAAGTCACTTTCTAATTCAGTTGTATCGATGTTGCTACATACTTCTTCACCACAGGTTTCAATGTCAGAATCAATACAAGATTGAGTGTCATTATGACTGGAATCAAATACGCATGAAACAGATACCTTACTTTCACTAGACTTAAAATTATCTTTCATGGATGGATCTGATTTGATGACTTCACTTTCCTTATTATTTTCTATATAAACTTCATTTTCACTGATAATAGATTCCAAAATCTTCTCACCTATCAACTTAGCTTGTTCCTTCTTATTAGTAGATTTACTTAAGATTTCTTTTATAAAAATTGGTACCAATACATTGTTTGCACTCTTAATATCTTCACATGAACCAATTTTGCATTCAGAGTTACTTTCAGCTGCAACACCATTATCGATAACTTCAACATAAATAATGCCATACAATTCCTCTTGTGTACATATATCATCAAATACATCATCTTTCACAACACTATCTTTATCAAAATCATCATCAAAATAATCTGTGGGTGATGCCTCTGCATGCCCATCTGCCTTAACTACTAAGTGTTCAACATCTGAAGTTACACTACTGAAATCGCTACCTGTTTCATTATCTGAGTCAGGTGTTATTTCCTCATTTTGGCTACCAATTTCTACTAATATAGATACCTCATTATCCTTACCTTCATCAGAAAACAAGCTAGTGATACCATACATATCATAAGTTCTGTCTACATCAGGTGTTAATGTGTCATCAATTAATGCGAAGTCATGTTCATTAAGTTCAAACTGTGGTCCTGCTTGAGTATGTGCATTATTCAATTCATTCAACATGTGATCCCAAAAGTTTTGCTTATAACTAGTATCATCTAAGTAGTAGTCCTTATTTATATTACAATTATGATTGCTTTTATGTTTCTGTCTCTTTAACCTCCTATCTGCCTGGTTTGTGCCAGAACTATTCACCTCAAATTGACAGGCTCCCAACGAGGTGGTTACCTGTTTCCCTGGTTGGAATTTCTGTTGTGAAACTGGTTACTGTTTCTCTGTTCTTGATGGTTTTCGTGTCTGTTGTAACTACTGTTTTGGTTACCATGGCAGTTATTATTTCTGTGTCCACTATATTGTTGTGACCCCCCATTCCTATTGTTAGTGTTTCTGAGGTTTTGATTGTACTGTCTGTCATCATTTTGCCATGCATGGTCAATTTTGTCTACATGACGTAAAAATTCGTCAACACTGTCACCTGGTCCATATACAAGTCCCCACTGAAAACGATGTGGTAGGCGCCGTTTCAGTGCGTCAATCTGTATCAGTTCATCCAAAGGTTTGCTCAAATGTGACAATGTCTTTAATTGTTTTCACAAAATTCTCACATGCCAATTGCAAGACCTGTGTGATATTTTTGCTACCGTTAAGAAATTCAGATTTTATTCTTTCCTGTTTGTTTCCTGACCAAAACTTTGCCAAGAAGTGGCGTTCAAAATCAGCAAAAGACGTAGTATTTGTATCAATACACAGTGATGAACAAGGTAAACCTATTTTAAACTTAGTTACGAGTTAATATAACATTTTCTGACTAATTATGTTACAGGTAACAATTACATTTCTAAATTTTTTTATAACAAATCAACTAGTGCCTGAATTTTAGTGCTAACATATATTGGAGATTCAATTAACATGCTTTATTTATATGTTCTATTTAATTTGCTGTAGTAATTTTATACTGATAGGTTTACTGGTACATCCTGACCATGTGCTACATTTCGTTTGATTAGTTACAGTATTAATTTCACATTTATATTATGTTTCTCACATAAGAACAATGTTAATCAGCAAAGCATCGTTTTCGAATTATATGTATACTGAAATAGTGGTTATTTTTGTATGTAATTTGGAAACAGGTTGCTTTACAATTTGACAATTACGACTGGTGTTTATCTTTAATGCTCTCCGAGGGGTTTTGCTAGGGCAATGAGATACAGTAATATTTCAGTAAGGATGCACACAAGTCTCAATTTTCAGTGAAGTAAGATGAACTGATATGCGCAGACACCCCTTGGCAGACCTTGCGGGATTGCTACCAGATTCAGAAGGATACAATAGGCAGAGCAAGTTTCATGCTGATTAGAAGCTGTTCCTTTGACAGATTATCATGATGGCATCAATGGCCAAGGCCTTCATAATGACATGAATATCACATTTTGGTTGCTCAGGTACCATCACCATACATTAAGGGTGCCATTTCAAATCAATACTCATCACTTCTCTATGTAACTCTGGTGGCATGTCCCACCATTGCACCATGGCGTACCATGCACAGAGCAATGACCTGGTGGGACAGTGGCACCACGTGTTGAAGACAGCATTCAAATGCCCTGATCGTGCATGGACTTACACCATTCTGTGGGTGCTTCCCAGCACCTGTATGACCTTCAAGGATGAAGTATATGCTTTGGTAACAGAGACCCTTTACCTCAAGATGTTCACACTGCCATAAACAATCATTTTACCAACGCCTACACCAGTACCATCCAATCTCCCCATAATAGTGCAATCGGTCAAAACCCACATTCGCAGTTCATCAAATATGTGATGCTCCATGAAGACACATTACAGCTGACCTTACAGCCTCACTACACTGATCCATTCCAAGTGTTAAAGTGTGGCAGCTATATTTCAATATTGATATCAATGGCAACCCTATAATGGTCTCTTTAACAGACTAAAACCCACATGGACTCTTGTTGCTGAGAAGGATGTGAACAACCTTCACTACAGCAAAAATCCAGATATCCCTCACATGAACACATCGTGGTGTGCCGAACCGGAGATGCTCTTAGTTGACGTCTGATACTCCCCGCCATATACCGTCATGCTTAAACTAGTCGCAAACAGCCTCTGTGTAGAAGCAATGCCACAGCCACAGGTACCATGAGCACAACAATCGCTACGAGCCTTGGTAGGACATTCTGCCTAAGTGGCAGTACATTACACAGCATTGTCCTCTGACTCTCTTTGCCAAGTGAACTCAAAATCACTCCATTGGCTACCACTCTGAGCAGCTAGCTGACATCAGCTAGGCATTGCAACCATCCACCAACCACAGATGATTCAACACTGTTGTGAACAGTGGAAGGACCAAGGCTGGCCCTCTCCACCTCCCATTGTGGTCAATTACATCACTTTCCACCTTGGTTTGCACCATACCAATGTGCAATATCCATACACCACCTGCTCCCCAGGTTGGGGGGGGGGGGGGGGGGGGGGGGGGGAGAGGGAGAGGAGAGAGTCTACAGAGGAATATGACATATGTAGATCATTGAACAAATTATGTTCCAGAGTTGTAAAAACCAAAAGCAACATGAATAGATGTGGAAAAGAGCAGACCACTTCCCCCATATGCAGTGTGAGCTATGCCCAAGCACTTGCGCTGTTGAAGAGCTCATGACTGCTACCCCAAATGTAGTAGCTTGTGGTCTAAAATTTCTGAGCCCTGTAATATTACATCTTTAGTTGTACAAATGTTATCTTTAAAAGTATCATCCTTGTTTATTGTTATGTAAAGTATTTGATGCTTCTGACACAATTAAAGGAACTCTAGGAAAGGCAGACAACCATTTTCCTCCACTTCCATGTAGTACTTAATATTCTTGTGAATGCTGTTCCAAGAACCATTTGTGGCCCTCCGATTTGGAGCCAAGTGAAAGGTTCAGATCAGAAGCTCAGACAACTCTGTCACGATCTTACATACTGATTTCCTTGACCTCCACTACTGGATAGAGAAGTGTAGGATCTCCCTCCTCCAATGTGCACAAGAATCACCTGTTAGGATAAGTGAAGTACGTATGGAATGTACAGGTGCTTTTTGGAGGATACAGAAATGCCCTACAGGTCCAATAAGAAACAAGGAATTTCCAGAAACTGAGATTACTTGACTGTTTAAAAATTTAAAAGGTGACATATTTATAAAAAAATTACTAATTCGTGTGATTGGCCCATTGTTTGATGGCACTCTGAAACTCAGTGTTAGCATAAGACCTTTTCCCATGCATAAACAACTACAGTGAGGTAAAAAGATGAAAATCTAAAGGTACCATATCAGAGTTGTGAGTGGAATAGTTGAGGATGTCTCAATTGAATGAATCCAAGAGCTGCTTTATGATGTTGACCAGGGCGGGTAGTTTTAAAAATTTCTCTGAAGATATTTTCCAATAGAATAGGAGTTGCACAGAAACATCCTTAACTCATTCATTAGTACCGCTGAATAACTCACAAGACATGGAATATGCTCTGCAGGTTGTTGAACATATTTCTACTTATAAGCCTAAGTGCTTATTTCAAACTCTTGAAATCTTTGTATCCATTGTTATTGATTGCAGTATTATAATTATGCTTCATATTATTTTGTTCTGAGAAGTATCAAATACTGGTAATGACTAGGACTTTAAAGATTACATGTGGCATCTTATATTTTAATAAGGTCTCTCAGTGATGTCCCAGATCACCTCCAGCTATAATTATATGTCATTAATTTATATTGTATTTACATAAAATGTATGCTTTTGATTTCTTTCCACAGTCCAGAGAATTCTCTCCATTTTTATGCATAAAATGTACTGAATATTAGAATTTCCCAGTGTACTATAAGATAAATTTGTGTTTTACAAACCACAATCAAAATGAATCACTCTGACGGTTCATGCAGCAGAAAGGGCTTATAAGCTCATTATCGTTTTTTTTTTCAGAAATTATTATTGGTTTTACTACTCACATTAGAATCAGTTAATCATTTTTCTCAAGTGGTTTGTTAACTTTTTAACAATTGGTTCATTTGTAACAGGTTTGGAAGGATTATCAGATTTAATTGCTTTAGTACTTGACTGGAACAGAATAACAAGTGTGGCTCGTGAACAAGTGGCTGCATTTTCCAATCTAAATGAACTTCATCTTGAAAGAAACAGAATAAGTAACTTAGGATTTCTAAAGCAACTAAAGCAATTACAGCGGCTATACTTGAGTTACAATAAAATACATGTAAGCATATCAGTTTTTGACAATATAATGTAATTGCATACATAAAAAATCTAATCACGAAGTAGCAGCAGAACGCACACATAATAGAAGATTATAATTAGGCAAGCTTTTGGAGCCAGTGACTCCTTCAGGCAGAAGGGTTGAAGGGGAAGGAAGAGGGGTGAAGGAAAAGAACTGGAGAGGTGCAGGACAAGGGGTAGATTTTGGAAAAGTCATCAAGAACTGTGGGTCAGGGGAGACTTACCAGACTTTTATTCTCATCCCATTAAGTAAGTCTCCCCTGACCCATGGTTCTTGATGACTTTTCAAAAATCTACCCCTTGTCCTAGACCTCCCCAGTCCTTTTCCTCCACCCCTGTTCCTTCTCCGTCAACCCTTCTGCCTGAAGAAGGTGTCTGTGTTCTGCTGCCACTTGATGAGTAAATTTTTTATCCAACCAATTAAAGTTTGTAATACATTCTACTGTTACATTTGCATTTTAAGCAATACTATTAATTAACATCTTCAGACTAAAAAGAAAATAATGAAATTGACTGGCATGTTGAAGTTAAGAGCCACTCAAAATACCTGTGTGTAACATGGAATGAGGTTGAGTGGGAGTTGACTTCTTAGTGAATGTAGACTATTTCTCATGAGTATCTACTAAGAAGCAAGCCAGTCTCATTTATTGTGTTTAGCAAAGGCTGTGATATATTTGTTATATGAGTGGTGGAAAAGGTTGAGTACTTTAAAATGGGACAAAGATCATCCTGTCTAGTACATGGCAAATTTCACAAAGGGATCACTGCATATTAGCTTTTCAGTTTTCTGGCACTGGTGAACATTCTGCTTTACAAGGGATTTCAGTCAAATTTGTGACCAGAAGATGATGATGACAAACTGTACCTGCTGAAAAGTGTAATAATTTGTGGTTAAAAATTACTTTGCTAAAAGGTTATAGCTACTGTATCTGCTTTTTCTCATTGAGTACCCAGAGGAAACTGTATAACATGGGTATTTTAAACAGAGTTTGGCCCAAAAGATCCTTCCTCAACTCTGACAATCAGGTTGTCTGATTACAATGGATGAAATGAAGCAGTAGCAGAGCCTGGAAGTATTTTATGTGTGCACACAGAGAAAACTTCACCCTGTATCTGAGTTATGCAAATCTCAGGAAGCCTTCTGGGACAAGTAATGGCAAGGAGGGGAAAAAGTTGCGTGATCTTCTATGAAAATTTAAATTATTCAAAAATTGGTTCCTTGGTTGAGATAACATTGTATCTTGTATCAGAACAGCTATAATCAAAAGATGGGATACTACATTTTGTCATTTGCTCATGATGTAACTATTACTGTCTTCCAGGAACATAATATCATTGGCCACTAGGCTAAAATTGTGACTCAGTGACACACAGAAAATCCAGGTAGAGTTTATAACCTAGTCAGGTCATTTATAATGAACAGAGTTAAAATTCCTAAATGCATCTATTCAAATCATATAGAATTAAATATGTACATTCTGTATAATAGTTAACAACAAGCATTAGAACTAATATTGACTATATGTGTTAATGTGATTGAATTTGGGTTCTTGCAGTTATAATTAAGTTAATAAAAAATCCAGGATGGAATATAACAAAATTATGAAAAGGATAGTTGCTACTCACCATATAATGGAGATGCTGAGTCACAGATAAGCACAACAAAAAGACTGTCACAAAATAAGCTCTTGGCCAACAATGCCTTTGTCAAAAATAAATCACACACACACACACACACACACACACACACACACACACACACACACACTGACAATGGTGTTGTTAGTTGAAAGCTTGTTTTGTGACAGTCTTTTTGTTGTGCCTGTCTGCAGCTCAGCATCTCTGCCATATGGTGAGTAGCAGTTATCTTCATAATTAAGTTAATAAAAAGATATACATGCAGTCTACTATTTGTGAAACTTTTCCTGATCCAATGAGGCAGTACTGGGTTTATCACAGGAGCTGCCTGTTAGTCCTTGCTGTAATATGGAGTCATGTGAGGAATGTAGTTAACAATGTTGCCGAGTATTCTTTTTAAAACTGATACATAATTTACAACAATAAATACCAGTATTGAACATTAACATTTGGTTAAGTCATTTTCATTGATCATTTAAGTACTCACCACTTCAGCACATCACTTGTACTTTCATGCTGATGTTCAGTACGAAACACACATAGCCATTACTGCATGAGTAGTTGAAATATTCTCTGTGTACTGCTCCTATCTCCATGGCTGTTTATGTACCTGTTGGGCAGAGCAACCCAAAGCCTGTCCCCCTCTCTGTCAGTCTGTCAGTAAAACAAAAGTTTAAAAAGTAGTATATATTACTTCAAGATGGGGCTGGAATATCGTATGATAGGTTTGCTGTGGGAGGACTAGCTCTGAAATTCTTCAGTGCGTCATCAAGAAGACAAAAATTACATATTTTTCACAAAAATTCAAAATTCCAACAACAAAGCAAGCATAATTTGCATTAAATTTTGGGCACACGGCAGCACAAATACTGCTTCTTCACCTGATATTTAGCCACATATCTTCTGGCCATCCTCAGACTGAGTTGTAAATCTTGCAGCTCACTCTGAGAATGACAGGACAATATGCAGCTGAAATATCAGGTGAAGAAGTAGTATTTGCGCAACTGCATGGTCAAAATTTAATAGGTTATTCATTACGTGGTGAGAAGTTGAAAATGCACAAGGATAATTTGGAACATTATTAGGCATGAAACAAATAAATTTGTTGCAGCAAATAATGTTTAACTCCCAGATAACAATAACAGCTAAATAAATGACATGAAATCCAAATCATTGGCTACTAAATTTAAAAAATCCCTCTTGACAGTAACTGAGAAAAACAGGGACACAATGGTTCATTAGATGAAGATCCATTAGATTTTCTTAGACTAGCATTGTAAACACCACCTCAGACACCAGTTTTACCAGCTAATATGTTAAAAAGGTCACCAAAATCATAGGTCACTAAAAAGAAGTAACTCTTCTGGATATGATGGTATTTCAATAAAAGTACTAAAATATTGTGCTCAAATTTTCAGAATGCTAGCTTACAACAGAATACTGAACCATCTTTCTAAGAATAACTTTTTAACAACAGCTTAGTTTGATTTCTGTAAAAGCTCTTTGCATGGATTAATTCTTATCTCAACAACAGAAGACTGAGGGTCATGTTAGTAAATGATACAGAAAGAATAAACTTAAATCCAGAGCGAGAAACATTAAATTATGGTGTGCTGGAAGGATCACTGAAGTAGCTCCCAATTGAAGGACTTACACCTGGCCATTGAGCTGCTTGCAGTTAAATTATAGTACAATCATCTGGGACAATACAGCTAAGGCAAGAAAAGTATTTATTATACAAAAGTACAAAATGAGTACATATTACAAAAGCTTCTTAAGGAACCTAGAGAGAGCTTCAGTCAGGTGCTAATACAAATACTTCCTAATAGTGACTAATGAACTCTTCAGTTCACAACCACAATACTAAAGGTAAAAATAATTTTTGTGTAGACTATGCATCCCTTTCTAGGGTTAAGGAAGGAGTCTTATACTCTGGTGCAAAAGCTTGTTATAGTTTCCAGCAGAAATCAGGCAAGAAATTGAAAACATTACTAAACAAAGTAACATAGTATGTCATTAGCTACTCCTTTTACAATTTATCAAAATATTTGGACTTGAGAATGTAATTTCAGTTCAACTCTAACATTTTTATTAGACAGATTTTGACACTGACAGTAACTAGGCAGCTGATAGGTGTCAGTTTCAAGCTATATATAAATGATTTAATTGCTATCAGAGGAAAATTAAATTGAAAAAAATGTTAAATTGTGAGACAAAAATGTAACTTTAAAAATGCTCCTTTAGGAAAAACTAATGAATTTCTAGAAAAGTTATAGTTTCAAAAGTCCTTTCAAATTATTGCTCGACAGTAAACACAAAATTTCTTCCTTTTCCACTCACCTTTCTTTTCTTTTTCAAAAAATTAGCACACAATCTTCTTCTTTTTCTGCTGGTTTCAACACATTTTTATTAGGTCATGCACTTCCCTGTTTATCTGTTCACCACAAGTGTTGTAATTGATTTTAAACTAACTTCTCAATAAGCTAGAAACTCTAAATTTTAAACATAGCTCAGAACTGGATGACAATGCAATACTAACTTAGTTTCTTGGCAGTCTGCTCAACAGAGGTGAGGGTGGGGGGTGAAAAATGATGGTCATGCATGCTGCCCTACATAACCAGCATGTTGTACAGGCACAACTGAGCACAGAAAGGGGGAGAAGGAGATGGATAGTGAGAGGGGGGGGAGAAAATAGGAGCAGTAAATGGACAGAGAGAGGGAGGGGGAGGAGGAGATGAACAGAGAGGGCAGAGGAGAAGATGGACAGAGAGTGGGAGAGGAGGATTTGGACAGAGAGTGGGGAGAAGGAGACAGACAGAAAGAAGGGGAGGGGGAGATGGTCAGAGGAAGGAGGAAGAGGAGGTGACAGACAGAGAGTGGGAGGACAAAGCAGAGGACAGAGAGTGAGGGAGAAGGTGATGGATAAAGAGGAGAAGGGGGACATGGACAGGGAGAGAGGGGGGGGGGGGGGAGGAGGAGATGCTTGTGATATATGTGAGGTACATTTACAAGGATGAAGCTGGGAGCATAAACCTAGTAAATAAGCAAAAAATATACCTATTCAAAAAAGCAGATACAATTCACTTGACGCTTTCCTGAGAGACAATCTCCACTCATTCCGAATTAATAATGTAAGTGTAGACCAGATGTGGCTTGAATTCAAAGAAATAGTATCAGCAGCAATTGAGAGATTTATACCAAATAAGTTAACAAAAGAGGGAGCTGATCCTCCTTGGTACACATAACAGGTTAGAACACTGTTGCAGAAACAACAAAACAAACATGCCAAATTTAAACAGACACAAAATCCCCAAGATTGGTGATCTTTTACAGAAGCTTGAAATTTAGCACAGACTTCAATGCAAGCTGCTTATAACTGTTTCCACAATGAAACTTTGTCTAGTAACCTGTCAGAAAATCCAAAATGATTCTGGTCATATGTGAAGTATGTTAGTTGCAAGAAACAATCAATGCCTTCTCTGGATGATAGCAATGGAGATACCATTGAAGACAGGGCTGCCACCAAAGCAGAGTTACTAAACACAGCCTTCCAAAATGCCTTCACAAAAGAAGACGAAGTAAATATTCCAGAATTCGAATCGAGAACAGCTGCCAACATGAGTAACGTAGAACTAAATATCCTCAAAGTAGTGAAGCAACTGAAATCACTTAAAGCAAGTTTTCTGGTCCAGACTGTATACCAATTAGGTTCCTTTCGGAGTATGCTGATGCATTAGCTCCATACTTAGCAATCAAATACAACCGTTCACTTGACGAAAGATCCGTACCCAAAGACTGGAAAGTTGCACAGGTCACACCAATATTCAAGAAAGGAAGTAGGAGTAATCCACTAAATTACAGGCCCATATCGTTAACATCGATATGCAGCAGAATTTTAGAACATAATGAATTACCTCGAAGAAAACGGTCTATTGACACACAGTCAATATGGCTTTAGAAAACATTGTTCTTGTGAATCACAACTAGCTCTTTATTCACATGAAGTGCTTAGGGCTACTGACAAGGGATTTCATATCGATTCTGGATTTCTGGAAGGCTTTTGACACTGTGCCACACAAGCGGCTTGTAGTGAAATTGCGTGCTTGTGGAATATCGTCTCAGCTATGTGACTGGATCTGTGACTTCCTGTCAGAGAGGTCACAGTTCATTGTAATTGACGGAAAGTCATTGAGTAAAACAGAAGTGATTTCTGGCATTCCCCAAGGAAGTGTCATAGGCCCTTTGCTGTTCCTTATGTACATAAATGATTTGGGAGACAATCTGAACAGCTGTCTTCAGTTGTTTGCAGATGATGCTGTCATTTATTGACTAATAAATTCACCAGAAGATCGAAACAAACTGCAGAATGATTTAGAAGAAATATCGGAATGGTACAAAAAGTGGAACTTGACCTTAAATAACAAAAAGTGTGAGGTCATCCACATGAGTGCTAAAAGGAACACTTCAAACTTCGGTTACACAATAAATCAGTCTAATCTAAAAGCCATAAATTCAACTAAATACCTGGGTATTACAATTACGAACAGTTTAAATTGGAAGGAACACATAGAAAATGTTGTGGGGAAGGCTAACCAAAGACTGCGTTTTATTGGCAGGATACTTAGAAAATGTAACAGAGCTCCTGAGGAGACTGCCTACACTACGCTTGTCTGTCCTCTTTTAGAATACTGTTGCAAGGTGTGTGATCCTTACCAGATAGGATGGACTGAGTACATCAAAAAAGTTCAAAGAAAGGCATCACGTTTTCTATTAACATGAAATATGGGAGAGAGTGTCACAGAAATGATACAGGATTTGGGATGGACATCATTAAAAGAAAGTTGTTTTTCATTGCGACAGAATCTTCTCGCGAAATTCCAATCATCAACTTTCTCCTCTGAATGCGAAAATATTTTGTTGACACTGACTCACATAGGGAGGAACAATCACCAAGACAAAATAAGGGAAATTAGAGCTCGTACGGAAAGATATAGGTGTTCATTCTTCCCACGCGCTATACGAGATTGGAATAATAGAGAATTGTGAAGGTGGTTCAATGAACCCTCTGCCAGGCACTTAAATGTGATTTGCAGAGTATCGATGTAGATGTAGAATTTAAATAAAAATCCTATAAAAAACATATAAAATTAATTTTGCTTGTGTATTTTTTAGGAAAATAACAGTGAAATAGATATTTGTATTGTTATTAGGTATGTATAATACTATTCTATTTCAGATATGATCATGTGAAAAGACATTGAAACAAACCTGAAGTTTAACACATGTTTTTCCAATTAGAAATTTCAGTCACACAAGACTAAAAAGCAGAACATAGTTATTTAAATAAAATTAAGTTTTTAATGTAATATGTTTTTAAATCAGAGTATAAAGTATAAAATGATTTCACAGATTCCTAACACAGATTCCTAATACAGATTCCTAACACAGTATATATTGTTCTGAGAATCTATGATTGTGAATTTTTAATAGCTATGAAAATACTTGTAAGATCTATACCAATAATCAAACTGTAAAACTGTCATGCATGCCCGTTTGAAAATGCTAATCTCCAAAACAACTAGGTGAATATTCAAGTGAATTTCACAGGTAACTTGAGTATAGCTTGGGGAAATGTATAGGTTTTATCTAATAAAAAATGGATCAGGGGAAAAAGTTACCACGATTTAAATTTTTATCTATAACTTTCATGTCTTTCTGTTTGCCTGTTTGAACACATTAATCTCCAAAATTGCTATACCAATTTGCATGGGGTTTCCACATGTAACGTGAGTGTGGGGCAACATATGGGCTTTATTTTAGCAAAATGTGATGATGGCAAGTAAGGATAATGTAAATTAAAGTTTTAAGAGTCTGCTGAATGTAGTGGTCAGATGTATATTTTAGCGAAAGCATAGTGTACCAAATAACCAATAGCAGGCACTGTTAGTTTTACAGTACACCAAAAAACCAACAGATGTCACTGTTAATTTTTTACTTCGGTGATAGAAGTATTTTTGGAATTATGTGTCAGTGACAGAATTAAGTGCTGCATGCCTATCTTTGTGAGAAGAGGCTAATATTGAATTTACTTGGTTAGGACATATTTATTTATTGATTTTGCTTTATGTAGTAAAAACTGACTGAAATTGCTTTGTTTCTTTTGATTGGTTTCATTTATATTTGACTTCTTGGCTGTGAAAAAACAACTTTTGGACAAAGTGATTCTATAATGGTTCCATTTTTTATGAGTTGAGGCATGGTTGGCAAAGGTCCTTCTTTAACTTCTGTTTGAAGTGAGGGTGTGTAGCTAGTTTATAATAAAAAAACCTGGGGCAAATGCAACGTTTATTTGATGCATGAGTAGTTCACCTCCTAATGCAAGCTGTTCTTCCAAACATTCTACAATGCTTACTGATGCTGCCGCCGTTTAATTCCGACAGAGCTACAACCTGGTTCAAAATTGCAGATGAAGTGTTCGACCATTACAAACTTGATGAGTCAGCCAGGTTTCTGTGTCTCATCACCCACCTGAATGACCAGTAGGACTAGATTTCTGACCTGGTCAATGCCCCGGACTTATCTACCTGGTACACTCTAGCCAAAAAGATGGTTCTACGTCGGTTTTCACACTCAACTGAGGCAGCAATACGGCAAGTGCTCCATGTCGAGCAACTAGGCAACGACAAACCTTCCCAGCTCTGGAGACGGCTACTTGCCCTGGTCTACTCTCTGACACAGCTCTCCTCACCATCTGGTCAGATAAACTATCTCCTCACATCCACTTTGCTCTGGCTTAGAGGTCTCCTGAACCTGTCAAGCAAAGAATGACAATTGCTGACAGGCTACACGATGCATCACTGCTCTGTTTCATTAGCCACTGCCTTCCTGACAAGTCTCAGGTTCAGGCTCATTGTCTGGCAGCTGGACGCAACCGGGGCTGCACTGTGCTGACCATTCCTCTCACTCCAGGAAGCAGTAAACAAGCTACTGGAACGTCACCGGCTCTTCCCGTGGTCACGCCCCTTCCTGCAACTGAGCCTGCTGTGGCCACCGAACCATGGCCACTGCCACTGGCAACGAACGTTCCACAGGAAATGCAACCGCACTACCCATGCTGTTACTTCCACACATGGTTTGGTGAGGGGGCACAGAACTGCAGACCACCCTGCTACTTCCCAAAGGCCAATCGCAGGTAGATCCGGGTGCCGCCTCCTGCACACAACATGACAGGCACCCTCCAGTGCTCCATTCTGTCCAGGAACGACCAGATAGTTGCGGATGACTTTACATTAAAGTCATTTCGTTGGGATACCTTTTCCTAGTGGACACAGACACTGATGTTTTGCTGCTGCCTACGTCCTTAGCGTCGTCGAACATCCGCTCTCATCATACTTCACTACAGACCGTGAATTCAACTAAACTACAATGCTTGGTTTCAACTTCCCACGTCGTGTCACTCTCTGCAAACTGCAAACTTGAGTGGACTTTAGTAGTGTGCAAAATTGACGAACCTATACTAAGCATTGACTTCTTGTGACACCACAAACTTTCACTGGGCCTAGTGCGAAACACCATGTTTCATCATCTGTCCAAGACTCACTTCCCCTGTGCTCCATCGAGCAAACCCCCCCACCCGTGACACATCGGTCCGGGCTCATCTCATCTGTACATGCTCATCTCTGTTGATGACATTACTAGAAACAATGCACAAGGGCCTTGTAGAGGTTGAAAACATCGCTTGCCTATGCAAGGAAAACTTCGAGCTCTCCCTCTGGCTCCACAAAACTCAGCTCCAGCTCTCCGATGCAGCAAAGGAACTACAGACACTACAGCAAGGAAAAAGCGAGGTCAGAAAGTGCGCCGAATCTGCTTGCAGTCCCAACAATCGAGCCTCCGTGTGTTTACCTCCCGCTACCCCTCGCAACTGTGCTATCAAGACTGCCATAACATGTACTGACAGCTCCGCAGGGCCACACCTTCCTAACATGGCAGCGTTTGACACTCGGCTGGACACAAACGGCTCCTACCCCGCCCCTCATAGACAGCACCTCAAACTATGCAACTTCAACTCCTGCGCGCCGCCGTGCAACCACCACTGACAACACAAACAGTGCACTCGAGCCAAGAGTTTCACCCACGAATGTGCTGCCACAGGCCGCACCCTCGGACAATGGACTCACTAACGGCTCATGAGCTCTACCATGCTCACCCGACCACGGTGTCACTACTTTGGGCTGGTGACCATCTTGTCGCGTTGAATCCTGGGACGCTTTGCCGCCTCGGCTCGTGTCGGATGTGCCAAGTGGCTCTGAACACCACGACCACGCCTCACCTGCCCCGCCCACCACACATTGTAAACAAACCACCTCCCGCGCCGCCGGCAACATTTCCGTCACCACCAACGGCACGGTTCACAAGCTTCGCCTCACACCAGTTCCCATGATCTCCAGTAAACCACGTCCATTTTGTCCCGAGCGCCTTTCCAACCATAAAAATCAGATTTCTGAACTACTAAGCTCCGGTGTCATTGAACCATCTGCCAGTAGCTGGTCTACACCCATACATATGACACCCAATAAAGACGGGTCCTGGTGTTGTGCGGAGACTGCCGTTGACTAAACGCACGAAGAATTATGTACACCTACCCCATACCCAATGTTGCCGATTTTACAAGTTCCCTCGCAGGTGCGACCACGTTCTATGTCATTGATCGCAAACGGGCCTACCACAAGATCCCCATGGCACCTGAAGACATTGAGAAGACAGCAATCACCACCCCGATCGGGTTATTTCAGTTTCGATTCATGCCCTTCAGTCTGAAAAATGCAACCCAGACCTGACAACACTTCATCAACGAAGTGCTATTCAACCTAAAATTCTGCTTTGCATATCTTGATGACATTCTTGTGTTCAGCTCCTCCGTCGAAGACAACATTCGACACGTGCAAACTGTTATGAACACTCTCATGGCAGCAGGCATCAACACCAACCAGAACAAATTGCAGCTGCATCAACCTGCTGTCACTTTTCTTGTTTTTCAGGGTCGCTGCCGACAGCATTTCACCGCCCCATGAGAAAGTACAAAAAATACTAAACCTACCCAGACCTTCGTCATTCAAAGAGCTCTGGCGCTTTGTGGGGACGGTTAATTATTATTGCCGACATCTACCTTGGGCTGCGGAGTTTTAGGCTCCACTAACGGATTCCTTGGCAGGCACCAACATTTCTGGATCTCGGCCCCTTCCATGGACCCCTGCTATGACTGTCTCTTTCACTGCCCTCAAAAATGTCCTTGCCGAGGCCTGCACCATCGCACATCCTCACCCCAATGTGCAGCTTTTCATCACCACAGACGCGAGCGATACTGCCATCGGTGCTGTCCTTAGCCAGACAATCGACAGCCAAACTTCACCTCTGCAGTTCTTCTCACGCAAGCTCACCAATGCACAACGGAAATATTCCACATTTGACAGGGAGTTGCTCGCGGTCTACAAAGTGACCAATCATTTTAAAACTGACATTGAGGGATGCCCTTTCTATGCTTTAACAGATCACAAACCCCTGGCTGCGGCCATTGCAAATCTGCCAGCTGACCCGCCTCCTTGCCGCTTCACATACATGGACTTCATATCCCAGTTCACCACTGATGTCAGACACATAAAGGGTGCTGACAATATAGTTGCTGATTTCCTTTCACGAGTCGATGTCGTCCATTCGCTGTTAGACCTCTCTGAACTGCATAACCTCCAACCCGCCAACGAGGAAACACAAAACCTAATTTCAGACTCTATCTCTTCACTACACTTCGTCCGCACCACCTTCCTTGGCATTTCTGGTGAGATCTGGTGCGACAACAGTACGGGCACGTTATGCCCCCTCATCCCAACCACGCTCCATTGAGCTGTCTTCAACACATTGCATAATTTAGCCCACCCCAGTGTTCATGCGTCAGCCCACCTTGTAGTGGAGTGCTTCGTGTGGAGAAATGTCACAAGAACTGCCAGCAATGGGCACGCTCCTGTGTCGCGTGCCAACACTGCAAAGTACACAAGCACACTTCACCCCTCTTCGGCGCCTTTTCGATCCCTCCTGGGCATTTCCAGCATATTCATAACGACATTGTTGGTCCTCTACCCCCTCTAATGGCTTGTGTTATGTTCTCTTGTCTTATCGATTGAACAACTCACTCGGTAGAGGCTGTCCCCCTCCCCAATATTACGGCAGATACTGTTGCTCGAGCTTTTGTTGAGTCATGGGTATCGCGTTTCGGATGTCCAGCTATCATCACGACTGACCAGGGCAGACAATTTGAGTTGGCCCTGTTCAACGAGATTTGTAACATTTGCAGCATCTGGTGCATCCATACCACAGCATATCACCCGCAAAGTAACGGGCTGGTTGAGCGCTGGCACCACACTTTCAAGGTGGCTCTTCGATGCCACAACTCTCTATGGACGGAGGCCCTTCCCGTTGTGCTACTCAGCATTTGTGCAACCTATAAGGAAGACCTCAAAGGCACAATAGCCAAGTTCGTATACAGCCAGAACATTGTTCTCCCTGGTGAACTTGTGAGCCCTTCTGCTTCTCTCCCTCATTCTGACTTACCTTCCTTTGTGGACCGTGTCAGACACCATTTCATCAACCTCCATATCCCTCCGCCTGCCAGCCAATCCAACCCTAATGTTCACGTCCTGAAATCTCTGGACAATTGTGAGTACATCATGCTCCGAGGTGACACGGACCGTGCTCCCCTCCAACCTCCATATACCGGCCCATACCGAGTTCTCCAGCGCTCAGCCAACACCTATGACATCCAGATGAAAGATTCAGCTGTTAGAGTCTCTCTCAACAGACTTAAGCCTGCTCATGTCGAGCCTTCTTCTACCCCTCTTCAGGCCACGACCATGCCACTCACTGTTTTGGCTCATGATGCTCCGACCACTCCCTCCACGTCGGACTTACACACTCGGTCGAGTGACTTCCAGCTCCAATCATCGAGCTCTCCTCCGACCTCGCCCTCTACTCCAGTCTCACGCGCTTTATTGAGTGACCACATGCTCCCCACGTCAAGCTTACCTACGATCACGCCCTCGCCACCGGGCCCTTCTCCGGTCCCTTCGACCTCTCCACCATCACCTGCCTCACCTTGTTGAGGTTTCTCACACCCACCCCATCTTGAACGTGCCCTTGCTCAAGGTGTTTGTGCCTGTTCCCCCAGACATAATCCATGACATCTCAATAATACTGCGCGATTATACACCGTTTGTCGTGTGTTTCTCTTCATCCAGGGCCCATGACACAACCTCCGCCATTCCCTGCCACCTGGTGAAATGTGTTTCCCTCTCGCCCGACGTTGACCTGGACATGCTTCGTGTGTTTGCCACACCCACCGGAGACATCATCGTTGTCGCTCTGTTCCACCCGCAAACTGCCGGCCTACCTGTCACCGCACGACCAGCACGCCCAGTATGACACCCGTCTCGCTTCAACAACTTCCAGGTTCGGTGGCCGAACCTTCCTTCACAACATCTACCCACACAGCTCCCTGGTGACACTGTCGACCTGACCATGGTCTGGCTCCTGCGGACCACTCCTGCCGACGCCATAGTCACCCCCCCCTCTCCCGGCCTATTAAGAGTACTTTGGCCTCTTCTGCCACGTCCTGTTCTTTGTGAGCCTTGCTTGTGTTTGGGGTGAATAAATGAACTACTGCTAAATGGGGGTTGTTTGGTGTAACTAACCCGAATGTCCCCATACAAAATATTTACATACAGTGCATTGTACAATGTCACAAAAGATCCACAAGTTATACTTTCAGCAAAATTTGTGCATCTACATCATAAGTGATGTCCTTTTTGGGTAAGTGAAGATTACATTTAAAGATACACATCATTTTATACAAGTCCTGTCTTACTTAACAAAAAATTAATCCTCGTGGGTAACAAAGAAGCTAAATTACACTGCATATTGCAGTTCATGTTTAGACAAAAATTTTCACTTGCTCGAAGTTTGGTATTTTTCACAAGTGCTTAATGAGCTTTTCCAAACTTTCTCAGCAAGTTGTCCACACCTTCAACAGCCCCAAGTGGCAGATGGTAAGGAATGCACTGCTATCAGTTCACTTGTTGGTAGTTCTCCTCCGCCACAATACATGAAGAAATCAGACAAAATATCCTGCTTTAGGACACTTACTTTTACTTCTAACTTAAGTCTAAGGAAAAATGTGATAGTCATTACTTCATAAATATATACATTACATAGTTCTCATAACATTACAATAATTAGCACTAAAACTGACTGTTGTATGAAAGGTGTTGATTAGTAAAAATTTAAAATCAGATGCACATTACACGTCAAAACCTTACTCTAAGTCATAACTGTCTGAAATTGGTCACACTTGAAAGACTTTTGTTTCATTCCCATTTGCAAAATAGCAAAACTCAAAATGCGCAGTAGCATAGCTTTACAAATCATGATGACAAAGAATAGAGTCACCTTTACATAACCTAATTAATACTTAAATCAAACTTAGGGGGATGGAAGTTGTACCAAATCATTGTCCCACTTCTCTTTTCAACTCAGCACTACTCTCATTCAACCAGAAAATTAAATACTAACAAAATGCTACCAAACAGTTGACCTGTCAGAATATTCACATCAGCCTAGCACCACAGTTATCAGTTAATCGGCAAAATTATTGTCCTTTATTCCAGTATGATCATCTCAAGCTCATAATTCATCAGAACACAAACAGAAGTTTTCAGATAACATATAGATCCAATGATGCAGTGTTATATGACTTGTACTTCACTAAAATTTTGCTCTTTCTGTTACACTCTCATTCCCAGCTGCAGTGTCATGAATTGCACAATATAAACAGTATCCAAGTTGCCTAGTTCACAATTAGATACTCAATCTCTTCTGTGGAAAAACTATCATCCTGCTTACCAAAATGATTATCAGAGACATTGCCTCCTTCTCTATGCTTTAGATTTTATACTTCTTCCACCTTTTTCTCTTTTTTAGCAGATTTTGAATCTACATTTTCGTTTACTTTTTCCAGTTTTTCCTCTACCACTACTGCACGCTTTGTTTTTACCTCTGTTTCAAAATCATTTTTAAGCTGATTGATTTGGTTCTCAGGTTTAACCCTATTTTCAGCACACTGTTTCTCAAAAACCTCCACCTTCCTACTACTACTGTCACCACAAAGTTTCTCTCTCTCTTCTATACATTTACTACTCAATGTTAATTTCTCATTAGTATTATGTACTACTTTTTTTGTGCTATTTCCCAACCCCCTAATGTCTTCTTTCAAACTATTAATATCTTCTTTCAGACTATTAATATCTTCTTTTGTACACCTACGACTCATAATTTGCCTTAAAACAGCTTCCAATTTTCCGTAATGACTACAGTCCTGCAAATCAGTCCCTGTTAAATCTTTCTGTTTATTTAAAAACTTACCCTCTATAACTTTGTTTTCAGCCACACTGTCTTGTTTGTTAAGGCCACTCATTACATATCACTTAATATAAAACAGCTTTTGCTATGAAATTACCTTATTCTTATTCACTCTTCTTCTGCTGCTCTGCTGCTGCTGTTGCCATTGCTGTTGTCATCTGGATCTGCAAGGCTGCAGCAAGTTGTAATTCTCTCGGCAAGGCATCTTTTTTTTTTTTTTATCTCCAGTCTACTGTGTCCACCTGCGTACTCATTGGCTGCTCCTGTACTCAATGGCTGCTTCCATAGAATCCACTCACTGATTGTCTACTGTCATACAGTGTGGCCATGAAACCCATGTGTTGATTGGCTGTTGCGCCACTGCACTGTAAGCCGCTGTCGAGTTCACAGCTCACAATTCCAGAGTCCTTGTTTATTGTGGTTATGTATAATATTCCTCACCTGAGGCACCACATGTGACAATGTTCCCTGCTTTATCTCTTCATTTAATGTCCTCGGTGTCAACATAATGCGTTGCTACATGGGCTGAAAAATGGGTGTGGATGTACAGCTACTGTCTACTGTTAATGATGTAGCCAACAGATGCACAGTTGCACTTCACAGTCTAGGAATAGTAAAAATAAATTAGGAAATCATTTACATACATAAAACTAAGCACAAAATTAGATCTGGTGTTATATTCTTTAAAACTGAGGGCCAACCTTTCTGTTTTATGAAAATGCAGATTATACTTGTGTATGTTAATGGTAATTAGTTCAAAAATGAATTTTAAGGAGGCAGATGGTAAAACAAGAGGGGAAGTAAAAAATATCCCTACTTGCTTCGTCACAATGTGAAATCCAACTCACACTTTTCTCACATGACATACTGAGAGCTTTGGATCAAAGCAACCAGGTAGATGCAATATTTCTTTATTTCTGAAAGGCATTCAGTTCAGTACTACACCCATACTTATTGTCAAAAGAATGACCTTATGTGGTATCAAGAGAAATTTGTGACTGGATTAAGCAGTTTTTGGTAGGGAGGACACAGCATGTTATCTTGGATGGAGAGTCATCATCAGATGTAGAAGCAACTTAAGATGTGCCCCAGGGAAGTGCATTGGGACCTTGCTGTTCATGTTGTATATTAATGACATTGCAGACAATATTAATAATAAAATCGAGCTTTTTGCAGGTGGTGAAATTATCTATAATGAAGCACTCTCTGAAAGGAACTGCATAAATATTCAGTTAGATCTTGATAAGATCTCAATGTGGTGCAAGTATTGTCAGCTTGCAGTAAATGTTCAGAAACACAAAATTTTACCCTTCACAAAATGAAAAGACATAGAATTCTATGACTATAATATCAGTGAGTCACTGCTCGTATCGGCCAACTCATACAAATAACTGGGTGTAGCACTTTATAGGGATATGAAATTGAATGATTACAAAGGTTCAGTCATTGATAAAGCAGGTGGTAGACTTTGGTTTATTGGTAGAATGCTGGGGAAGTGCAATCAGTCTACAGAGAAGATTGTTTATAAAGCACTCATGTGAACAGCTCTTGAATATTGCTCAAATGGATGGGACATTTACCATTTAGGACTAATAGGGGACATTGGATATTTAAAGGGAAGGGCAGCTTGAATGGTCACAGGGTTGTTTAATCCATGGGAGAATGTCACAGAGATGCTGTCGGAATTGAACTGGAAGACTCTTGAAGATAGATGTAAACTATCCTGAGAAAGTCTGTTAACAGAGTTTCAAGAACTGACTTTAAATGATTACTCTAGGAATGTACTACAGCTCCCTATTTATCACTCACCTAGGGATCATGAGGACAAGATTAGAATAATTACTGCAAACATAGAGGCATTCAAACAATTGTTTACCCTGCATCTCATTTGTGAATGGAAAAGGAAGAAACCCTAATAATTGGTACAATTGGATGTACCCTCTGCCATGCACATCATGGTAATTTGTAGAGTATAGATGTAGATGTAAGTGTAGATAAAAAGGTTTGCAGTCATGGGTATTAATCTTCTAATCCCCTGAGAAAAAAATCTCTTTGTGTTGAATCCTATCAGAAAGCACTAGAAAAATTAGATTTTAATCTAAGATATTAATTAATGCCATTACTGATCATGAAATGAGGCATTAGCATGTCAACTCTGAAACAGAACAGCAGTCACCATTGTATTCTTCCAAGAACTAACTGGCCTAACAAGAGTTAAAAGAACGCTCTTTGAAGTAAGGCCTACTTCTCTATCATTTTTGTGGATGAAGACAAGACACCAGTTTCTGGTTCTTATTCTGGAAACTGCCTGCTCAGACTCTTTTAAAGAATCAAGGACTATGAGAAATCCTGGTCTACCATGACAAATGTTCCATTTTTTATGTATTTTATTTATTTAATTTAACACTTAACAAAAACAAATCTCTGTTTAGAAATCCTTTGTTCAGGCACTTCTTCATCCACCCTATAGTTCTCATCTAACTCCACATAATTTTCCTTGTGGTCATGTATGTGAATCTCCAGAAGCAGCCGTCTCATAGTATGGGCTATTACTAAAAAACCTCCAATAAGATGATTGCTATGAAACCTTTGCCAGATAGTTTTAATAGCTGCAGTGTTGCATAGGACTACTGGGAGAGTACTTCAAAAGGGTGTGAGTTTCGAGATAATAGTCTCAGAACAATCAATGTCCCTCATAATCCTACTGATTCTCTGCCATTACTCCCTTGCCTAATTTATATAAACATAAAATGTTTATGGATGTTGTAAGAACTACTGGCTGTAGATTTCCAGCAGTGCATATGTACACTGTTTCTGTGTTTCAGGATTTTGATCAACTGAAGTATGTTGCTGCACTGAATCACTTGGAAGAACTTACACTTATTGCTAATCCCATCTGTCCCCATCATACAGCGTATCATGATTTAACTGCAATTCTTCCACGTTTCTATATTTATATTCATAGTTGTGATTCAGATGAATTACCACTGTGAGTGTGGAAATTTGGTTTGTATTTCTGAGTCTGTCCAGTATCTTGATCCCATCCACTATTGTCAAAGCATGGAATATTTAATTGATATTCATAGAGGAAACTCCATCAATGTTAGCTATGAGTCACAGTTGTGCACAATATTTGGAAGGCAAGTCAGTGGAAAAGATCCTTGTGAGGAAATGGATTTGCATCAAAGACTAAAAGCAAAATGTATAAAGGCTTGCTCATTTACAGAAAAGGAATGTTAATTTTATATTCGTATATGTGGAAGTAACTCTTCTCCTGATCTTCAGCTTCATTCTTTAGAGCAAAGTAAATTTCAGAGGCATTACAGTTTAAACAACTGTGAACATATGGTGTACATTGAGGGATGGATTCTATAATTAAAATGATTGAGTGTGTTTGTTGACATCATATTATAACCAGATGCAATGGGAAGATGTGCATAGCAGTATGTATGGATTATGATACCAGTATGTATTTTTGTTTACAGTAAGAAGTGTAACAGTTGATCATATTGTAAACATATATTTTTCCTTTATTTAATGCATATAATGCCCCATGTTCAAACATTTCTTGGATTCTTATATGCATTCATTCATCCGATGTCTTGTGTCATTTTCTGAGACTTACACACAAGAAACATCATTATGCATGAACAAATATGAGAAACCAAAAAGCTGCTTTTCTTTCCATTTATTAATGAAAGTGTCTCAATAACTGTTGTGTTCATATACATTTGTAAAAGAATAAATCCATGTTCAATTACAGTCACAATAAACATTTATGTAAAATTAATTACCTAACAAACCAGTGGTCCAGTTCTCTTTCACCTGCAAACAGTGGCAGATTGTATTAAAATTAAATTAACTTTAAACTTTTTTTCAGGCAAGGTCAAGCTTAAATTTCTTTATAGAAATTAATTTGATGCGACTTACCATACGTAAGCGCTGGCAGGTCGATAGATACACAAACAAACACATACAAAATTCAAGCGTTCGCAACCCAAGGTTGCTTCATCAGGAAAGAGGGAAGGAGAGGAAAAGACGAAAGTATGTGGGTTTTAAGGGAGAAGGTAATGAGTCATTCCAATCCCGGGAGCGGAAAGACTTACCTTAGGGGGAAAAAACGACAGGTATACACTCACACACACACACACACACACACACATATCCATCTGCACATACACAGACACAAGCAGACATTTGTAAAGGCAAAGAGTTTGGGCAGATATGTCAGTCGAGGCGGAAGTACAGAGGCAAAGATGTTGTTGAAAGACAGGTGAGGTATGAGCGGCGGCAACTTGAAATTAACGGAGGTTGGGGCCTGGCGGATAATGAGAAGAGAGGATATACTGAAGGGCAAGTTCCCATCTCCGGAGTTCTGACAGGTTGGTGTTAGTGGGAAGTATCCAGATAACCTGGACAGTGTAACACTGTGCCAAGATGTGCTGGCCGTGCACCAAGGCATGTTTAGCCACAGGGTGATCCTCATTACCAACAAACACTGACTGCCTGTGTCCATTCATGCGAATGGACAGTTTGTTGCTGGCCATTCCCACATAGAAAGCTTCACAGTGTAGGCAGGTCAGTTGGTAAATCACGTGGGTGCTTTCACACGTGGCTCTGCCTTTGATCGTGTACACCTTCCGGGTTACAGGACTGGAGTAGGTGGTGGTGGGAGGGTGCATTGGACAGGTTTTGCACCGGGGGCGGTTACAAGGGTAGGAGCCAGAGGGTAAGAAAGGTGGTTTGGGGATTTCATAGGGATGAACTAAGAGGTTACGAAGGTTATGTGGATGGCGGAAAGACACTCTTGGTGGAGTGGGGAGGATTTCATGAAGGATGGATCTCATTTCAGGGCAGGATTTGAGGAAGTCGTGTCCCTGCTGGAGAGCCACATTCAGAGTCTGATCCAGTCCTGGAAAGTATCCTGTCACAAGTGGGGCTCTTCTGTGGTTCTTTTGTGGGAGGTTCTGGGTTTGAGGGGATGAGGAAGTGGCTCTGGTTATTTGCTTCTGTACCAGGTCGGGAGGGTAGTTGTGGGATGTGAAAGCTGTTTTCAGGTTGTTGGTGTAATGGTTCAGGGATTCCGGACTGGAGCAGATTCGTTTGCCACGAAGACCTAGGCTGTAGGGAAGGGACCGTTTGATGTGGTATGGGTGGCAGCTGTCATAATGGAGGTACTGTTGCTTGTTGGTGGGTTTGATGTGGATGGACATGTGAAGCTCTCCATTGGACAGATGGAGGTCAACATCAAGGAAAGTGGCATGGGATTTGGAGTAGGACCAGGTGAATCTGATGGATCCATAGGAGTTGAGGTTGGAGAGGAAATTCTGGAGTTCTTCTTCACTGTGAGTCCACATCATGAAGATGTCATCAATAAATCTGTACCAAACTTCGGGTTGGCAGGCCTGGGTTACCAAAAAGGCTTCCTCTAAGCCACCCATGAATAGGCTGGCGTATGAGGGGCCATCCTGGTACCTATGGCTGTTCCCTTTAATTGTTGGTATGTCTGGCCTTCAAAAGTGAAGAAGTTGTGGGTCAGGATGAAGCTGGCTAAGGTAATGAGGAAAGAGGTTTTAGGTAGGGTGGCAGGTGATCGGCGTGAAAGGAAGTGCTCTATCGCAGCGAGGCCCTGGACGTGCGGAATATTTGTGTATAAGGAAGTGGCATCAATGGTTACAAGGATGGTTTCTGGGGGTAATAGATTGGGTAAGGCATTCAAGAAAGTGGTTGGTGTCTTTGATGAAGGATGGGAGACTTCATGTAATGGGTTGAAGGTGTTGATCTACGTAGGCAGAGATACGTTCTGTGGGGGCTTGGTAACCAGCTACAATGGGGCGGCCGGGATGATTGGGTTTGTGAATTTTAGGAAGAAGGTAGAAGGTAGGGGTGCGGGGTTTCGGTGGGGTCAGGAGGTTGATGGAGTCAGGTGAAAGGTTTTGTAGGGGGCCTAAGGTTCTGAGGATTTCTTGAAGCTCCGCCTGGACATCAGGAATGGGATTACCTTGGCAAACTTTGTATGTGGTGTTGTCTGAAAGCTGACGCAGTCCCTCAGCCACATACTCCCGACGATCAAGTACCACGGTCGTGGAACACTTGTCCGCCGGAAGAATGACTATGGATCGGTCAGCCTTCTGATCACAGATAGCTTGGGCTTCAGCAGTGGTGATGTTGGGATTGGATTAAGGTTTTTTTAAAAAGGATTGAGAAGCAAGGCTGGAAGTCAGAAATTCCTGGAAGGTTTGGAGAGGGTGATTTTGAGGAAGAGGAGGTGGGTCCCGCTGTGACGGAGGACGGAACTGTTCCAGGCAGGGTTCAATTTGGATAGTGTCTTGGGGAGTTGGATCATTAGGAGTAGGAGTAGGATAATTTTTCTTCATGGCAAAGTGATATTTCCAGCAGAGAGTATGAGTGTAGGACAGTAAATCTTTGACGAGGGCTGTTTGGTTGAATCTGGGAGTGGGGCTGAAGGTGAGGCCTTTGGATAGGATAGAGGTTCCAGATTGGGAGAGAGGTTTGGAGGAAACGTTAACTACTGAATTAGGGTGTTGTGGTTCCAGATTGTGTTGATTGGAATTTTGAGGTTTTGGAGGGAGCGGAGCTGGAAGTGGGAGATTGAGTAGATGGGAGAGACTGGGTTTGTGTGCAGTGAGAGGAGGTTGAGGTTTGCTGGAAAGGTTGTGAAGGGTGAGTGAGTTGCCTTTCCAGAGGTGGGAGACCAGGAGATTGGATAGTTTTTTGAGGTAGAGGGTGGCATGCTGTTCTAATTTGCGGTTGGCCTGTAGGAGGATGCTTTGAACAGCCGGTGTGGATGCAGGAGAGGAAAGATTGAGGACTTTTATTAAGGATAGGAGTTGACGGGTGTGTTCATTGGCTGAGTTGATGTGTAGGTGAAGGATTAGGTGGGTGAGGGCAAAGGATTGTTCAGTTTGGAACTGGTATAGGGACTGATGGAAAGAAGGGTTGCAGCCAGAGATGGGAACTTTGGGGGTAATGCCAAATGTCAGACAAGCCTGAGAAAATAAAATACGGGAGCGTAATCTGGCTAGGGTGAAGGCATGTTTACGGAGGGAATGTAAATAAAACTTAATGGGGTCGTTGTGGGGGTGTTGTGAGGGTGACATGGTATATATATATATCTAAAAAGAAAGATGATGAAACTTACCAAACAAAAGCGCTGGCAGGTCGATAGACACACAAACAAACACAAACATACACACAAAATTCTAGCTTTCGCAACCAATGGTTGCCTCGTCAGGAAAGAGGGAAGGAGAAGGAAAGACAAAAGGATATGGGTTTTAAGGGAGAGGGTAAGGAGTCATTCCAATCCCGGGAGCGGAAAGACTTACCTTAGGGGGAAAAAAGGACAGGTATACACTCGCACACACACACATATCCATCCACACATACACAGACACAAATGTCTGCTTGTGTCTGTGTATGTGTGGATGGATATGTGTGTGTGTGCGAGTGTATACCTGTCCTTTTTTCCCCCTAAGGTAAGTCTTTCCGCTCCCGGGATTGGAATGACTCCTTACCCTCTCCCTTAAAACCCATATCCTTTTGTCTTTCCTTCTCCTTCCCTCTTTCCTGACGAGGCAACCATTGGTTGCGAAAGCTAGAATTTTGTGTGTATGTTTGTGTTTGTTTGTGTGTCTATCGACCTGCCAGCGCTTTTGTTTGGTAAGTTTCATCATCTTTCTTTTTAGATATATTTTTCCCACGTGGAATGTTTCCCTCTATTATATTCTTATATATATATATATATATATATATATATATATATATATATATATATATATATATATATATATATGTGTGTGTGTGTGTGTGTGTGTGTGTGTATATAAAAGTGTTGGTTAAAGCTGGGCTGTCTTGATCCTGTGGTGAACTTGGGTTGGTAGACAACGATGTGCATAAATGTTAGGTGGTTGTGTTGCCGCCAAAACACGTTAAAGGGTGGAGAAACTCAAGAAAATTTCGAAAAAACTACGTGTAAATGTATTAAAAGGAGTGGTTTTGTGGTGGCAGATTATGAGAATGAGGCTAACAATTGTCTGACGAAGAAATAATGACGTTAAAACCTGTGGGAAGCGGCTAAAAATGATCAATGATGTGGGAAAAATGGAAATGGAAATAAAGTGAAAGTTATTAGAACTAGCCGAAATGGTTGTTTAATAGGTGAAAGGAACTGTTTGTGAACTGGAAATGGTGGATTTTATAGCAGCGGTAGTGTTGAAAGCGGAAAAAAAATTTTTTTGGTAATGGTTTGGTAGTGGGTTACGTATTATTGAGTATATATAGGTGGGATAAAATTGTATAGTAGATTACGGTAAAAAGGAGAAGGTGAATACAAAGTGAACCTACTGGCAAAACAGAAACAGACAATAAGATGACAGAAAAGATTTCGAAATGCAACAGTGTCAATAACATACGTAATTGTGGGGTTCAAATTAATGATATGAATATAATAGAGGGAAACATTCCACGCAGGAAAAATATATTTAAAAACAAAGATGATGTGACTTACCATACATAAGCGCTGGCAGGTCGATAGATACACAAACAAACACATACATACACACAAAATTCAAGCTTTCGCAGCCCAAGGTTGCTTCATCAGGAAAGAGGGAAGGAGAGGGAAAGACGAAAGTATGTGGGTTTTAAGGGAGAGGGTAAGGAGTCATTCCAATCCCGGGAGCGGAAAGACTTACCTTAGGGGGAAAAAAGGACAGGTATACACTCGCACACACACACATATCCATCCACACATACACAAACACAAGCAGACATTTGTAAAGGCAAAGAGTTTGGGCAGAGATGTCAGTGGAGGCAGAGGTACAGAGGCAAAGATGTTGTTGAAAGACAGGTGAGGTATGAGCGGCGGCAACTTGAAATTAGCGGAGGTTGAGGCCTGGCGGATAACGAGAAGAGAGGATATAGAACTCAAGAATTGCCTCTCCAACCTCAACTCCTACGGTTCCATCAGATTCACCTGGTCCTACTCCAAATCCCATGCCACTTTCCTTGATGTTGACCTCCATCTGTCCAATGGCCAGCTTCACATGTCCATCCACATCAAACCCACCAACAAGCAACAGTACCTCCATTATGACAGCTGCCACCCATTCCACATCAAACGGTCCCTTCCCTACAGCCTAGGTCTTCATGCCAAACGAATCTGCTCCAGTCCGGAATCCCTGAACCATTACACCAACAACCTGAAAACAGCTTTCACATCCCACAACTACCCTCCCGACCTGTCATAATGGAGGTAGTGTTGAAAAGGGCCATATGGGTGAGTGATACAAACTTCAAAAAGTTTGACACTACAGTGCTGCACTGGATAATCTGTCAAGAGAACTGAACTCTGAGTTCAAAACTCTGAAATTTGAGTATTTTTCTTTGTGATTAGAAGTTCATCTCTCACAGCCATAAGTCAAAACTGAAATACTAATTGTATGAGGACATGCTGAAAACTAATGCCGCCAAATTTTTATGTGAAAACTCTTAAAGCTTTTTAAATAAAAGAAACATTATTATATTCTACATCTTTATTCTTCACGTCTGTATTTTTGCACCCCTCTGCCACTAGCATCACAAAATTGTGATGTGTAATGTAAACTATGCTTGTTGCATGAGAAACAGTTTGCTGTAATTGAGTTTTAAATTCAAAGAGTTTGTTTATACATGTAGCAACCCCTCTCCTTTAGCCTGACAATGACAGACCACACACCAGCACTGGAACAATGCAACACCTTGGGTTCACCATCATCGATCATAATCCATACAGTCCTGACTGAGCCCCATCCAATTTTCAGCTGTTTCCATAACTTAAAGAACACCTTAAACGATTTCACTTTGATAGTGAAAAAGTGGTGCAAGCAGGGGTGACATTGTGGCTCCATCAACAAAGTCAAGCATTCCACAGTGACAGTATCTACAAACTGGGCCTCTCTTTGGGAGAAATATGTTCGTCTCCAGGGTGATTATGTTGAGAAATAAATATGTAGACATGAAGAATAAAGGTTAGAATGCTGATAACATTTGTTTTATTTAAAGAGCTTTAAGACTTTTCACATAAAAAATTTGGAGGTATTACTTTTCAGCATTCCCTTGTAAATGAAATCTTGTGGTCAGCCTGTGACAAAGCTGTCTTGGCGTTGACCATGATACTTTTTTCTTTTATACTCCTGGTTACAACAGTTAGGGTCTACAGACTTTTTTCTAGCTGTTATTCTTCCTAAAAGTTTTGATAGTGGAATCTGTTATCTGAGCATATATTACATGAATTTACAAACTACTGTTAATTAATTTCCTCTGTAAACCTGTTTATTCAGATTTAAAACCTGTTTATTGAGATTATTGTATTAATTAGTTTCACTGGAAATGATGTATTTCATAGTTTTTGATTTAAAAGGCATCCATAAAAATCTAGATTCAGAAAAGTAGATTGTCTCTGAACTGTTGACCAATTTTTTCTCATTTCAAAGACATGTTTATTTTAGCTCAAACTTCATTAATTCAGAGAGATATAATTAATTCAAGATTTCAACCAGCCCAGACTTCTAGCTCATATTGTTACCAAACCACTATAAATTTCTGGAATATGTCAATGTACTATTGATTGGCTAACTTTTCTGAACCCAATGACTCCAATAACAAGTATGTAATTGCCATAATCAGCAACAGCATAATTTTTAATATCCAAACTTTCATAATCCATATGGATGCCATATTTAAAAGTCAGATAATCCCATAGACTAAGCATAACTTTGTTCCGTATATTTTAATAGCCACTTCTCATATCAGTAATTTGATAAAATCTGACAATACTTATTGCATCTATTTAAACAGTAATATTTTACCCAGGAAAAACTCATATAATAATAATCAAATAACTGATTCAATATAATGGAAGGAAACATTCCACGTGGGAAAAATTATATATAAAAACAAAGATGAGGTGACTTACCGAACAAAAGCGCTGGCAGGTCGATAGACACACAAACAAACACAAACATACACACAAAATTCAAGCTTTCGCAACAAACTGTTGCCTCATCAGGAAAGAGGGAAGGAGAGGGGAAGACGAAAGGAAGTGGGTTTTAAGGGAGAGGGTAAGGAGTCATTCCAATCCCGGGAGCGGAAAGACTTACCTTAGGGGGAAAAAAGGACAGGTATACACTCGCACACACGCACATATCCATCCACACATACAGACACAAGCAGACATATTTAAAGACCAAATATAAATATGTCTGCTTGTGTCTGTATGTGTGGATGGATATGTGCGTGTGCGCGAGTGTATACCTGTCCTTTTTTCCCCCTAAGGTAAGTCTTTCCGCTCCCGGGATTGGAATGACTCCTTACCCTCTCCCTTAAAACCCACTTCCTTTCGTCTTCCCCTCTCCTTCCCTCTTTCCTGATGAGGCAACAGTTTGTTGCGAAAGCTTGAATTTTGTGTGTATGTTTGTGTTTGTTTGTGTGTCTATCGACCTGCCAGCGCTTTTGTTCGGTAAGTCACCTCATCTTTGTTTTTATATATAATCAAATAACTGAAATCACATAATAATCTAGCACAAATCTATATAAGAATGAAAGTTCTGTTATAAAGCTTCTAGTTTTTCTTGGAGTTAAGACTTGTTCAGTTTGTAAATTGCTCCAGGATTTCAGAATTCTGTACACTGTGTGCTGTACACACCGGTACCTCTAATACCCTGTAGCATGTCCTCTTGCATTGATGCATGCCTGCATTCATCATGACATACTTTTCACAAATTCATCAAGGTACTGTTGGTCCAGACTGTCACACTCCTCAATGGCGATTCAGCGTAGATTCCTCAGATTGGTTGGTGGGTCACATCGCCCATAAACAGCCCTTGATAATCTAGCCCAGGCATGTTTGATAGGATTCATGTCTGGAGAACATGCTGGCCACTCTAGTTGAGTGATGTCATTATCCTTAAGGAAGTCATTCACAAGATGTGCATGATGGGGACACAAATTATTGTCCATGAACATGAATTCCTCACCAATATGCTGCCGATATGGTTGCACTATCAGTCGGAGGATGGCATTCACGTATTGTACAGCTGTTACGGCACCTTCCATGACCACCACCAGCATACATCAGCCCCACATTATGCCACCCCAAAACCTCAGGGAACCTCCACTTTGGCCGGCCGCGGTGGTCTCGCGGTTAAGGCGCTCAGTCCGGAACCGCGCGACTGCTACGGTCGCAGGTTCGAATCCTGCCTCGGGCATGGATGTGTGTGATGTCCTTAGGTTAGTTAGGTTTAATTAGTTCTAAGTTATAGGGGACTGATGACCACAGAAGTTAAGTCCCATAGTGCTCAGAGCCATTTTTTTGAACCTCCACTTTGCTGCACTCGCTGGACAGTGTGTCTAAGGCGTTCAGCCTGACTGGCTTGCCTCCAAACACATCTCCGATGATTGTCTGGTTGAAGGCATATGCGACACTCATTGGTGAAGAGAACGTGATGCCAATCCTGAGTGGTCCATTTGGAATGTTGTTGGGCCGCTCTTTACCACACTTCATGGTGTCATGGTTGCAAAAAGGGACCTCGTCATGGACATCAGGAGTGAAGTTGCACATCATGCAGCCTATTGCACACAGTTTGGGTCGTAACGCAATATCCTCTGGCTGCATGAAAAGCATTATTCAACATGGTGGCACTGCTGTCAGGGTTCCTCCGAGCCACAATCTGTAGGTAGCGGTCGTTGACTGCAGTATTAGCCCTTGGGTGGCCTGAGTAAGGCATGTCATTGACAATTCCTATCTCTCTGTATCTCCTCCATGTCTGAACAACATTGCTTTGATTCACTCTGAGATGCCTGGACACTTCCCTTGTTGAGAGTCCTTCCTTGCACTAAGTAACAATGCGGATGTGATTGAACTGCGGCATTGACCATCTAGGTATGGTTGAACTACAGACCACATGAGCCGTGTACCTCCTTCCTGGTGAATGACTGGAACTGACTGGATGTTGGACACCCTCTGTTTAATAGGCGCTGCTCATGCATGGTTGTTTATGTCTTTGGGTGTGTTTAGTAACATCTCTGAACAGTCAAAGGGACTGTGTCTGTGATACAATATCTACAGTCAACATCTATCTACCTTCAGGAATTTTTGGAACCGGGCTGATACAAAACTTTTTTTGATGCATGTATTATCATCATTCTGTGTGCCTTGTTGACAATTTGTTACTCTGTAGGAAAAATTACTTTGTGTACTAGTTAATTCATGATTCTCATCCTTTTGTTGGAATATAATTTAAAGGTATCCATGAAATATGAGTACAAGGAGAATTGCATAAACATTTTTGATCTGTAATGAGGCCTGGTCTTCAGTGGTAGGAATAAGACTTCATAAATAAATATGCAAACTGATTTTGTGTGAATATTTGAAAAGGACTACTGGCCTTTTCTTTTCATTTATTAAGAGATACAATCCTATCATGCACATCCTCAGCTAAAGTACCAGAGGTGCAACTACCAAGAAGTAACATTAATCCTTGTACACATAAATGACTTACCAGGAAATGTAGATGTAATGACATATATGTATGCAGATGACACAACTTTTCTATCTGTAAACCATGTACTTGATAACCTTGTAAGTGATATGAAATTGGCAAAAGAAAATGCAACATCATGGTTTAATGCCAATGGTCTGCTATTAAATGAGGAAAAGACCCAGAATATGTGGTTCAGTCTATCAAAGTCTACAAAAATAGAAAAACAAAAGGCAAAGTTTTTAGGTATTGTACTTGACAACAGTCTAACATGGAACTCTCATGTTGATCACATAGTGGTTAGGTTGTCAAGAGTTATATATTTGTTGAAGAGACTGATGTGTTGTGTGACATTTGAGTACGTAAGGACAGCGTACTTTGCCTTTTTTCAATCTGTTTTAAGGTATGGTTTAATACTCTGGGGAAACAGCAGAAAAATAAATGAAATTATGGTGATCCAGAAGAAAGCAATCAGAGTAATGGCTAAGGTAGATAATAGAACACATTGTAAACCATTGTTCACTAAATATAGAATTTTAACAGTAATTAATTTATATATTCTTGACAGTGTTAACTACATACTTGCTGAACTACCTAATTTAAGTGTAACAAATGAAAGACATGGCTACTATACAAGAACGTGTACTTCTCTGCTGTTGCCACAAAATAGATTAGCCAAAACTAACAATAGTCATAAGTATATGGCAATTAAAATATATAACAAATTGTCTAAAAATGGGTCAATCAAGCCTGACAAATTATTTAAAGACAATGTTCATAACTTCTTGTTAACCAATCCATTCTATTCATTAGAAGAATTTTTAGAAATGCCTAATATCAACTTAAATGTGTAAAAATTTTTTTTGTAAAATTAATAAGTTAAGTGAACTGACGAAGTCTATTGCATGTAACAATGCTGAATGACTAATAAAGAATCTGAATCTGAATCTGAATCTCTTGTATCCTTACAAGTCTGAACAACTACCTCTATATTGAGAAAGCTGAAGAAACTGCTCTCCTGTTAGACTGCTCCAATCACTGTATATCAGCATGACAGGATGTGTAATTCTTCTTTGAAGAATGTCAGGTACCACTGTTTGCATGAGTTGCACCTAAGCTGTCACCCTTTGAACTGCCTGGGGTAGGGTTGGTCTGCAACTTGTACATTATGATCATCCAGCAACCACAGCTGTTACAGGGTGGGCTCAGGGACAGACTTTGTGGAGGGCAATTTGTCGGGCCCTCTTTGAGTCCACACAGACATTAAAAGTTCTAACTGTAGCAAATGGGAACGTCACGTCATATTTAATTCTCTAAGTCAGAGATCATGTACAGTTCTAATAATAATCACTTGTATACTCACAAGTACTTAAACTGTGTGCATTTCACAGTGTTGCAATTTCCAAAAACATCAGTATATTTTGTTGAGTCCTTTTCTCTTCAGGAGGGTAGATAACATATAATCATAATGTCTTCAAGAATTTTTGCCTGTATACAATAATTACAAATAAGGCTGTATCAGTTCCAAAACTGACATTCAACAAAGTTTCAAAAGATAGAGAGGAACTGAAGAGGGAGAGGGGGTGGTGGAGATGGACATAAAGAATAGAGTGAGGAAGAGATGTGCTACTGTTTACATAGTCTTATGTAAACAGATGTGCTACTGTGTACTGTGTTTTTGTAGTGTAACAAGCATCTGTGAGCGATGACCTGTATATACGGACATGGCCTCTTGCACAAGGTGCTTTATTTTTTAAAATATTTTAGTTCTGAGAAACCTCCTATAATGCACTGATTTTTATCTGCTCGACAATTTGGCATGAGGTTCAACACAAATTCATCTGTACAAACATGTAGTGAAGTAAATATAGTGGATGAAGAAAATTTGAACAGCTGGTTGCATTAACACATTGAAGAGAAAAAAAGATTTTTAAGACCTGAAGATGACAGTAAACTCTGCATTCAGACTATTTTATATTCTGGGGAATTGCAGCTGTTGAAATCCATGATGTTAGGAAGAACTCCACAAACAGCTGGTAAAATTGTTGTTTATTAAAACACAACCAATTTCACAGCCTAAAGCTGCATCATCAGGTGCAACATGCCCAGTAAAGAGCAAAGTACAGTGTCAACACATTTTGTGGAAATTAAAATTAATAAAGGAATGTGTAAAATATACTCACAATATTAATAATCATGGGCACACCCATCACTCCTAGTCAAAATTTACTATTCTGTGAATATCATCAATCTATGGTGAGTGAAAGGTAAAGAAGATGTGCTGCATACTTTAAGATTTGCTTGCATCTAAAAAGAAAAAAAAGGACAGTATTTTATAGTGAGCAGACTCTAAAAGTTTTTTAAAAAGGGACTGGATTGGTGATAAAAAATTATCATGCTTAAGCGATTAGCCATAGCACTATGCAAATTGCTATGTGGTAAGTACCAGGTGGCAGTGTCTTACAGGTGTGACGGCAGCCTGCATGAACAACAAAGAGAGATGACCTGGCTGGCAGAACGGAAGCTATCCATCCATGAGGACAGTGTGATGTCATATACTCATGACAAGGAGTGCTGGTTCGTTACCTTTACGAGTGAGTCATGGGTATGCAATGTCACACTGTCCACATGTGTAGCTTCTACATCTACATCTACATCTACATCTACATCTACATCTACATTCATACTCCGCAACGCACCTGACGGTGTGTGGCAGAGGGTAGCCTGAGTACCTTTATTAGTTCTCCCTTCTATTCCAGTCTCGTATTGTTCGTGGAAAGAAGGATTGTCGGTATGCTTCTGTGTGGGCTCTAATCTCTCTGATTTTGTTCCATCAGCCAAATAGTCTCTCTTTGAATTTTTGCAGGCCACTTTTGCCTTGCCCTGCACCAAGCTGCCCTGCCATCACACCAGTAAGACACTACCACCTGATGGTTTCCACATAGTAATTAGCATAGGGCCATGACTAATCATGTTAATAATGACTGTTTTTTATTGCCAATCTGGACACTTTTTCAAATACTTCTAGCATCCACTCACTATAAAATATTTCTCTTTTTCTTTTTCTTTCTAGATGCAGGCAAATTTTAAAGAATGGAGCATGTCTTGCTTACCTCTCATGCACCGTAGCATTGATGATATTCATTGAAGAGTAAACTTTGACTTGCCTAAGATCTTTTGACATTGTGGATATATTTGAGACATTCCTTAATTCGTTTTAACATCTGCAAAATGTGACAACACTGTACTTTCCTTTTAACCATGTAGGTTGCAACTGATGATGTGGCCTTAGGTTTTGAAACTAGTTGTGTTTTAATAAAGAATAATGTTAACAGCTGTTTGCAGAGTTCTTCCTAACATCAAAACTCTACTCTACTCTACTAAGAAACATGGAGGTATGGATTGCCACTCAAGAATTTATAAAAATTTGCTCAGTGATGAAGATAGAAACACACAGAGCATACAAACAATGGATACGAGCAACTGTAAAATAAGTAGGCAAATGAATTGCCACTCGTGAAAATATGCAAATATTCACTGATAGACAGAAATAATGAAAATGACCTTTGGAAATACAGCAGAATGAGAACAACATTTAAAAATACACAAACATGTAATTAACCATTGAGAATCACAGATAGTGAAATTTACCACTAACAAAAGCTCTAGGTACATGAAAACTATTAAAAATTTTTGAGAAGTGTAACTGAAATATACTTGTATATTGTAGAATCATAGGTTACTATTTTAAATACAAATGTTCTACATTTAATCACAGTATTTCACAAAGGAAGCGGAAGTTTCATGTTTGCCAGGTCAGCTTATATTAAGTTGTTAATATTTAATTAACACTTTTTTAACTTTTCATTTCCAGGAATTCTTGCACTGAGTAAAAGAATTTCTTCATTAGAAAAGCCTTCAGTTTGTTTTTAAATACTGGACCTAGAGAAAGTTTTATTTTATATGGAATCTTATTGTGTAATATGACAGCAAGGTGAATTATAGTTTTTTGGTATGATGATGTCTGAGCCGTGCTGTGGCTCGCGTTGGTGGTGTTTGTAGGTTTCCGCCCTCCATTGGATGCCAGACAGTATTGTTTAGTTGGCGTGGTTGTGGTTGTTTGTCTCCTTCTCATGTTGATTGGTGCCACTCAGTTTCACAAGTGTTGTCTATCCACTAGTGGAAGCAGCAGTAGTTATTGATATGTAGTAACTGTTGCCCAATCTTTGGGGTGACGTCATTGTTTTTCTGGGTTGTGTGAGTGGGCCAGTTTGATTGGGGACTCAGGAGGAGCCATATCCATGCAGTGCCAGAGCATGCTGGAACCACTGGCAGCACACTTGGACTGCCGGATGGAAGGGCTGTGGTCACGAGGGTGCATGACCTCATTGTAAAGCAGATCCAGCAAGCTTTAACATGAGTGCATTTCAAACCAAGTAGAGAAGCCTCCGCCATTGTGTTATCTGGTGGTTCTCCAGTGACTTGGGTTCGTGTTGCTGCTCTTAGTATCACCAAGGCGAAGAGCAGCAAGTGGAGTGCTTGGGGAAGGTGGATCTGATTAGATTTCCTCGACTTCTTATTACTATTTACTGTGTTCAACTTGTTACAATTTTTCTTGTCTGGTGGCCCCTAACACCCCAGTTACCTGTCCTGCGGGTTAGTATATGTAACGGCAGTGTATGTTTCCTCGCCTTGCTGCTGCTGTCTGGTAAGGCATGTAGTTTTGACAGCGTTCTTGATTGTAGGCCAGTGGGTGATCCTTCTACTCTGGTGGTAGAGGTTCCTTTCTCATTCCAGGCACTCTAAACACAGTATTCTGGGGACATAGTGCAGAGCGACTGTTCCGGCTCTGGTGTATTGTTCCATCATTGCATTTGGTTTATCGGACATCCTGTAGCTCCAGCAAGATTCTCATTAGTCATTCGTTAGACTGCCACTAGTCTCAGTTACCATCTTGTGAAGTGAATGCAACTCTTGGCTGCCTACCTCATCACTCGTGAAAGTGTTTGTTGCAGGACCTTCTCAGAGGTCAGTTCCTGGAACACCGTACGTTTCCCCTTGGTTCTTGTAAGACATGTATGTTGTAAAATGAGGTCTGAAGGCCATTAGATCAGTGTAATGCTTGTTCAGTCCACACCTTCTGTGGATATAATCTGCCTCAGTACCCTTTAAGGAAATTATGTACTGGTCCTTGTGTGTTATTGTTTTATTATTTATTACAATATTTTGTAATGCCTACATTAAAGGTTATATATGTGTAGTTAATAGTTCTGATCGCCTTCTGGAATAAATCTAGCAGTGTAGTGTTCAGTGGATGTTAAGGGTTGTGTTACAAAGTTTACCGTCATCTTATTTCACCCATTTGGTGATCAGCTGCTTGTTTATTAATTAACCTTTGCTATTGTATTTGCTGTTTTACAGTAGATTTCTAAAAATTTTATATTATTGCCTTCCCAGGCGTGTAAGGCCTTCAGATATGATTGTGGTCATTTGCCTTAAAATTCTAATGTGGTATTGGTGTTTTAGATGTAAGCTTTAAAACCTTATTTACTGCCATTCCTGGCATGTGATGCCTTCTGCTGTGTTTGTGGCGACTTACCTTTAATATTTCAGTACCTGTAAGTTGTAAAGCACAGCGAGTTCTTAAACAATTCTTAATTTATTGCCAGTCTTGGTGTGTAAGGCCTTCTGCCCAGATCATAGTTGCTTGCTTTTAAAATATTATCTGCTGTATCTGTCTTTAATGGTGATTTGCTACATTGTAACTCACTGAAAACACTATTATTTACACAGTTGTTTATTCCTTCATTAATAACGTGTGGTATTTTTATTTATTGTTGAGTCTGGAATTACTGGTTTAAAGTAAATTGTGTGTAACTGTAAAGGGCAACCAATAGTAACTGATTACGGTCCCGTCCACAATCATAACCGAATCATACATATATGTTTATAATTATGTCTAAAAACAAAGAATCTGTAACTTACCAAACGAAAGCATTGGTATGTTGATAGAGACAATAACAAACACAAACACACACACAGATTTCAAGCTTTTGCAACCCACGGTTGCTTCATCAGGAAAGAGGGAAGGAGAGGGAAAGACGAAAGGATGTGGGTTTTAAGGGAGAGGGTAAGGAGTCATTCCAATCCCAGGAGCGGAAAGACTTACCTTGGGGAGAAAAAGGGACAGGTATACACTCGCACACACACACATATCCATCCGCACGTATACAGACACAAGCAGACATATATGTCTGTTTGTGTCTGTATATGTGCGAATGGATATGTGTGTGTGTGTGTGAGTGTATACCTGTCCCTTTTCCCCCCCAAGGCGCACACACACTCATATCCATCCGCACATATACAGACACATATACAGACACAAGCAGACATACACTCCTGGAAATGGAAAAAAGAACACATTGACACCGGTGTGTCAGACCCACCATACTTGCTCCGGACACTGCGAGAGGGCTGTACAAGCAATGATCACACGCACGGCACAGCGGACACACCAGGAACCGCGGTGTTGGCCGTCGAATGGCGCTAGCTGCGCAGCATTTGTGCACCGCCGCCGTCAGTGTCAGCCAGTTTGCCGTGGCATACGGAGCTCCATCGCAGTCTTTAACACTGGTAGCATGCCTCGACAGCGTGGACGTGAACCGTATGTCCAGTTGACGGACTTTGAGCGAGGGCGTATAGTGGGCATGCGGGAGACCGGGTGGACGTACCGCCGAATTGCTCAACACGTGGGGCGTGAGGTCTCCACAGTACATCGATGTTGTCGCCAGTGGTCGGCGGAAGGTGCACGTGCCCGTCGACCTGGGACCGGACCGCAGCGACTCACGGATGCACGCCAAGACCATAGGATCCTACACAGTGCCGTAGGGGACCGCACCGCCACTTCCCAGCAAATTAGGGACACTGTTGCTCCTGGGGTATCGGCGAGGACCATTCGCAACCGTCTCCATGAAGCTGGGCTACGGTCCCGCACACCGTTAGGCCGTCTTCCGCTCACGCCCCAACATCGTGCAGCTCGCCTCCAGTGGTGTCGCGACAGACGTGAATGGAGGGACGAATGGAGACGTGTCGTCTTCAGCGATGAGAGTCGCTTCTGCCTTGGTGCCAATGATGGTCGTATGCGTGTTTGGCGCCGTGCAGGTGAGCGCCACAATCAGGACTGCATACGACCGAGGCACACAGGGCCAACACCCGGCACCATGGTGTGGGGAGCGATCTCCTACACTGGCCGTACACCACTGGTGATCGTCGAGGGGACACTGAGTAGTGCACGGTACATCCAAACCGTCATCGAACCCATCGTTCTACCATTCCTAGACCGGCAAGGGAACTTGCTGTTCCAACAGGACAATGCACGTCCGCATGTATCCCGTGCCACCCAACGTGCTCTAGAAGGTGTAAGTCAACTACCCCGGCCAGCAAGATCTCCGGATCTGTCCCCCCTTGAGCATGTTTGGGACTGGATGAAGCGTCGTCTCACGCGGTCTGCACGCCCAGCACGAACGCTGGTCCAACTGAGGCGCCAGGTGGAAATGGTATGGCGAGCCGTTCCACAGGACTACATCCAGCATCTCTACGATCGTCTCCATGGGAGAATAGCAGCCTGCATTGCTGCGAAAGGTGGATATACACTGTACTAGTGCCGACATTGTGCATGCTCTGTTGCCTGTGTCTATGTGCCTGTGGTTCTGTCAGTGTGATCATGTGATGTATCTGACCCCAGGAATGTGTCAATAAAGTTTCCCCTTCCTGGGACAATGAATTCACGGTGTTCTTATTTCAATTTCCAGGAGTGTATATGTCTGCTTGTGTCTGTATACGTGCGGATGGATATGTGTGTGTGTGCGAGTGTATACCTGTCCCATTTTCTCCCCAAGGTAAGTCTTTCCGCTCCTGGGATTGGAATGACTCCTTACCCTCTCCCTTAAAACCCACATCCTTTCGTCTTTCCCTCTTCTTCTCTCTTTCCTAATGAAGCAACCGTGGGTTGCGAAAGCTTGAAATCTGTGTGTGTGTTTGTGTTTATTATTGTCTCTATCAACGTATCAACGCTTTCATTTGGTAAGTTACAGAATCTTTGTTTTTAGCTATATTTTTCCCACATGGAAATTATGTTTATAATTATGTAGTTTAGTTCAGGATACTTAACCATAGAAAGCTCAAAGTCATTATTTACTGATAGTGCAAGACGTTTATTTAGGCCTACCTCACAGAGTATTATCTGGGAGAAAGGTGGCAGTACCACCATATGTGGAAAATTGCCTACAATAGTTGCTTGTTAGTGAGTATCTTGGAATAGTGGTTCTGACAAAGCACTTACCATAAGAATTTTGCAATGTTGGTTTGTTTTTGTTTGTGGTTTCTTGAAGGAAATTTTCAGTAGATGAGATAATTTTGAGTAGCTGACACTGTTCTGCTTATGCTGATGCTTCTGTTGGTTCTGGTCTAAACCGTTCTGTAGTTTGTGTTTGCATAGTTATTTTGAAACTTGGGGTGTTTACTTGAGATACCTTTTCTACTAGTTGGTCTTTTCCAAACATATTTAAATGTAGAATGAGATTTTCACTCTGCAGCAGAGTGTGAGCTGATATGAAACTTCCAGACAGATTAAAACTGTGTGCCGGACTGAGACTCAGGAAGTTTCATTTTTAAATGTAGGCCATGAGCTGTATGAAATCTTCTTCCTAAAAGGTGTGTATGAATCATTTATTTTATTTTATTTACATACCGAAATCTTTGTGGTACATATATTATACCATAGATGTTGGACAATATTTCATTAATTTAAACATTGTTACATTGAATAATATTTTCTAGGGTCATTATCATAATGTTTGTATAAACATATTTTTCAGCAGAGAAAATTCTTTCCATGGGCGTTATACATAATTTTCTCTTGTTAAGCATGATATGTTAAACATATAATACAATGCAATATGATGCAATCAATCTGGCACTTCTGCACACTCACTTTACAATGCTTCTAAATACATGTTTTCCAGGAGAGAGCTTCTCTGTCATCAGATGTGCAGTACATTTAAAAAATTCAGTTTGCAAGATACTCTGATCTCTGTGTTATGAAAGGTAGAACATATTTACGAGTTTAGTTTATTTATAATGCAAATTTGTTGGTTGACACAGGACCAGGAAGGCAAATCATAATGATGAGGAATGTTAACAATGAGTACATTTGTATGTAATATGTTGTTTTAACATTTCTTCATTGTTTTTGTAAACTTATTCTGTGGGTCCTGCCCACTCGTCTCTTATAGGGTGCCTAAGAAGCTGTTTTCGATTACCTAGAAAACACACAAGCCAATCATATTAATGGAGTTTATTACAGTATCTGAACTGACAATACTTTACTTTCATTTCTACATGATGGGCCACAAGCAATTGGCGACATGCAAATAATCACTGTCCTTTGATATATACAATTTCCATGCAAGCTAATTATACAAGTTCATAAGTCACTGCTATCGTTAATATCACTGCAGCTCTTCTTGTATGTCTCTTCTAGTGCGGCTCTTCTACAGTGGCTGAGGCCGTGGAGTGCATTGCTTTTATTCTCTTCATGTAGATGCCACTCCTATCATGTTGACGTTCCAGTGAGCATGCAATTGGCTGACATCTCACAGCCCTCTCTGTTGTATTGTTCTTGATCTTTATGTCGGAACTTGTCGTTATGCTGGAACATATTCATTTCATTCCTATATATACTGTTTGAATCACCTAGAAGCATGACAAAATCACCTTTACTTAAGCCAGTTGTTTCAGTAGAGTTCATTACTTCATTTATATCAAAGACTGTGCACCTTACTTTACAAAACCTGTTACATTAAATATTTATCGCTCAATAAGCAGCAGTTCCACATCTATGACTGTCTCTGAGCATGCAAACCTTGTTGTTCATCACTGCTTTCGGGTGAGATGGTTTTGAAACATGTATTTGCTCTGAAGATATATTCTTTTTTTGCACATTTTTTTGGATGAATATGAATCTGTATTAAATTTGTGGCCTTGGTAGTAAATTTATTATATGCACCAGACGTTTGTCTTTTATTGTGATCATTGCTTTGGGATAAGGTGTCATAATTGTTCTTATGAGCTGGTGCTGACGAGGAAACACTTTTTATGAGGCCTATCTGTATACATTATTTTAGGTAGATTCCACTGCATAGACCATTCAGAGTTGTTGACAGGAGTTATTAAACTTTCTTCTTGGGCAACTTGAGAAGCACAACCATCAGTTTGATCTGAATTAATTTCATATTTTCTGTACAGCTTTTTTTTTATTTATTTATTTATTTTTATTTCTTCCTACAAGACTTTAACTTTTGTTGTAAGATATTTGTTTGCATTTCTGCTGCTGTCATTCATCCTTGCTGTGTGACAAGTGTATGTTGCTTGTTCCATAATGGTCACTGCTTTATGTTTAAATTTTTCACATAAATATGGACACTTTACCTTACATCTACTCTCACCATAAGAAAGCTTGGATCAATGGCACATTGTTTTGCAAGTGGCTTCTACGTTTCAACAGGCAAATGGTTGCTGAAAACAGACATGTTCTTCTTACATTGGAAAGATGTACTGCCCATAATGTACAGGAACTGAACCTAATGAACATAAAGTTTCAGTTTTTCCACCAAAAATGATAAGCCACCTTTAACCCTTGGACCAATGCGTAATTTCTCTCATGAAGAGAGCTTTTCGCAACTGGCTTGTAACAGCTGCAATTCTTGCTGCTGAAAACAATACTGCAGCTCCAAACTGGAACATGCTTGATGCAATAACAGCCATTGCAGCAGCCTGGAACTCAGTGTTGACATGTCGTATACAGCAGTGCTTTAACAGAGCCTCGAGACATAGCAGCACTCAAGATATCCATGAGTTACATGATGCCTCTTCACCTGTTGAATGTACAATTCTGCAACACATTTTGAACCCTGGGATTGATTTTGAGGAATGCATTAGTGCAGATAACAGTATTGCTGTATGTGCTTCTGTGGAATTTGATGCATTAAAAGCTATGAGTGAGGTGCAAGAAGTGTTAAAGTGACGAGGAGGAGAATACAGATACTGTTCCAACTGCCCAACAGAAGATGTTTCAGTCTTGGACAGTTTAGAACAATTTACTTCAATGATGTCACTGCTGGGTTTACAGACCCCATTTATAACTGATTGTGAAATTACAAGATATTTTCATTCCCGTGACTGTCAGCAAACCATGCTTAAATTTTTTCCATGAAAATTGTGTAATTTGTGAGTACTAATACTTCTACAGTCACTTTATGGTATTATAAGTCTACAGTAATGTAAAGTGATTGATAATGCATTGTGTTAGACTTTACTGTAGTTCTGTACACATATACATCCTAAAATCTGTGTTTCTCACTTAATGTGAATTTTTTAACATGAGCTCTTGATTTTTCAGTCCCTTTGGATTCATGTTAATGAGGCTACACTGTATCGAGAGAAACTGCAATATGGCTGAATAGGTATATCTGACAGACAAAGGCAAGGCTATAGAAGCCATATATAGAATAATTAGAGAGACCTCTGTAGAAAAGAGATGCAGGAGTATGAAGTCAAGAGCTCATATGTAAAACCAATACTAAGCAAGGAAAGGAAAGCTGAAAGATTAAAGGACTATTTAGAAGGGCTATTAGAAGGAAAGAATTCAAATGCAGTGTTACAGAAAGAGAAGAAGAAGTGGATGAAGAAGAGGTTGGGGGTGCAGTACTGCAAGAAAAATTTGACACAGCACTGAAGGATCTTATTCAAAGTGAGGCCCCTCAAGCAAACAATATTCCCTCAGAATTACTGAGATTCTTGGGGGAGATAGCCATGACAATACTAGCACAGATGGTTTACAAAATATGTAAGACAGGCGAACTACCTTCAGCCTTCAAGAAGAGTGTAATAACTCAGATTCCAATAATGGCAGGTATTGACTGGTGTGATTATTGCTAAACTACTAGTTTAATAACAAATGGTTGCAAAATACTGACATGAATTATTTACAGAAGAATGAAAACTCTTTTATCAGCTGACCTCAGAGGAGATCAATTTGGGTTCAGAAAAAATTTGGGAACATGTGAGTCAAAACTGACCCTACAGCTTACCTTAGAAGAAAGGTCAAAGATCAGAAAATCTATGTTTGAAGCATTTCATCACAGGCATTGCACTCATCTCCTCCTTTATGTTCATCTCCTCCTCCCCTTTCCCATTCGAGTGCCTCAACTCCCCCCACACTTTCTCTCTTTGTCCATCTCCTCTTCCTCCTCTACCCCTATCCATCACTGCCTGACCCCTCTCTCTGTCTGTCTCCACCTGTATCCCTCTCAACCCCCTGCAGCCATGCCAGCCCACACGCGTAGGCTCTGCAAAGCAGGTCAGTAAAGCAGGTTTCTACTATTTCCAAAAGATGCACATTATGCATGGCAGCCTACTTTTAGGGGCCTCAAAACCTTTTCTGATCACTCACGTGTATGCTGGCTGCTATGCAAAGCAGATCGATAAGGCGGGCCGACACTGGTCCAACACAAGATGCCTGTTATGCTGGGCAGCCTACATGCTGCGGTCTGGAAAACGATTCTTGTCCCTGATGCATAGGATACCCTGCACAGCAAGCTGATAAAGCAGGCCAGTACTATTCCTACACAATGCACCTTTCATGCAAAGCAGTGTATATGTTAGGGGCTGAAAAAAATCTTTTTGCCCATGTCTCTGCTCCTATTGAAGCTAGGTTAGAAGCCCCACAGTGCTAATGTTCGTGAATCGTGTTGTTTGTGTGTAAAATTTGATTGAAATTGATCCAGGGGCTCACATCTCCTCCTCCTTCCTCTTTTCCCATCACCTCCTCACCTCAACATCTGTTCACCTGCTCCCACCTCTCAACCCATCTCGTATTCCCTTCCCTGTTTCTGTCCATATCCCCCTTGCACTGTCCATCTCCTCCACCCCTCTGTTTCCTCCCCCCTTCTTCTGTACATCCCATTCAGTCCCCTCACTCCCTACCCATCCCCTCCTGTCTCCTCTTCCCCTATCCATCCCTTCTTGTCACCTCCCTCCCATTCAGCACAATCTATATGTCAAGGGCTTGGCTACTCTTTTTTTCCCATGATGTATAGGCTGCCATGTAAATCAGGTTGATACTGCTCCAACGCAGCATGTAGGGCAGCCTACACATAGGGGGCTTGAGAACCATTTATTGCCCCTGACGTACAGGTTGCTCTGCATAATACTTAGATAAGGCTGGGCATTATTCCCAACATCAATCCTGGCAATGGCAGCCAATACAGCAGGGGCTTCAAAGCGTCACTTTCTGCATCTCGGCAAATATTAGGGCTAGAGCATTATAAACACCCATACGTTGGTCCTGTCAGGGCAAGGAGTTCGTGTCCCAGATTTGGACCATTTCGGTTTAGGTGCCTCGGAGGAGTTCCCAGACATACATACGTATTCTCAACTCCTTCCAGTGCGACCACCCCTTCCTCCCCAATTCTCTGTCCACCTCATCTCCCACCTCTATCTGTTTATCTCCTCCCTGATCTCCCTCCCCATCTCATTCCCCCCCTCTCTCGCTGTCCACCCCTCCTCTCCCTCTCTGTGTCCAATTAAGCCTTCACCCTCTCTCTGTCCATCCCCTACTCCCCCTCACTCTGACCACCTCCTCCTCCCCCTCTCTCTCTGACAGTTTCCTCTCTCCCTCTCACTCTGGCCATCTTCTCTTATTTACCCTCTCTCTGACTGTCCTCTCTGTTCTTACCCCTAAGATGTAGTCTGCCGTGCAAAGCAGGTTTATAAGGCAGGCCTACACAGCACTCCTGCCATGCAGGGGAGCTTACATGTCACAAGCTGCAAGATCATTTTTGTCCATATCCCTAGTATAAATGATGACTAACTGACAACCTCAGCTGCCGACATGTGTTGTTGATATACCTCGATGTGGACAGCTGAAAATGTGTGCCCCGACTGGGACTCAAACCTGGAATCTTCTGCTTACATGGCAGACACTCTATTCATCTGAGCCACCGAGGACACAGATGAATAGTGTGACTGCAGGGACTTATCACTTGCATGCTTCCCATGAGACTCACATTCCCAACTGTCCACAATTCTACATATGTATTGTACCTTATAGACATTTGTCCACCCACTCATTACTCGTGCACGCTTTGGCGATTCCCGTAAGAGTTTGGGCAACCTGTGCGCATTTACACAGACGAAGGTCAATGGCTGGGTAGCCTTTTAACTATATATACGAAGACAGTAACTTGTTCTCGAAAGAACAGTTACTGTTGATGACCGTGCAGCTTTTCCCTGGAATAAATGATGACTAACTGACAACCTCAGCTGCCGACAGGTGTTGTTCATATACGTCGATGTGGACAGCTGAAAATGTGTGCCCCGTCTGGGACTCGAACCCAGCTGTCCACATTGAGGTATATCAACAACACCTGTCGGCAGCTGAGGTTGTCAGTTAGTCATCATTTATTCCAGGGAAAAGCTGCACGGTCATCAACAGTAACTGTTCTTTCGAGAACAAGTTACTGTCTTCGTATATATGGTTAAAAGGCTACTCAGCCACTGACCTTCATCTGTGCGAATGCACACAGGTTGCCCAAACTCTTACGGGAATCACCAAAGCGTGTGCGAGTAATGAGTGGGTGGGCAAATGTCATTAAGGTACAATACATATGTAGAATTATGGACAGTTGGAAATGTGAGTCTCACGGTGAGCGTGCAAGGGATAAGTCCCTGCAGTCGCGCTATTCATGTGTGTCCTCAGTGGCTCAGATGGATAGAGTGTCTGCCATGTAAGCAGAAGATCCCGGGTTCGAGTCCCGGTCGGGGCACACATTTTCAGCTGTCCACATCGATGTATATCAACAACACCTGTCGGCAGCTGAAGTTGTCAGTTAGTCATCATTTATTCCAGGGAAAAGCTGCACAGTCGTCAACAGTAACTGTTCTTTCGAGAACAAGTTACTGTCTTCGTATACTACATATCCCTAGTGCTTTGGTAGCTAGAAGGTTCTAATCGCCAGTGTAGATACTTGTGAAGTTGCTGTTTGAGTATCAAATTAAGTTGATATCGATCCAGGGCTTTGGGAGGCAATGCTGCATACACACACACACACACACACACACACACACACACACACACACACACTGACTGCCTTATAGATGGGCCGAAAGAGAGGGAAGGAGAAACATTGTCCAGGTAGTATCAGCATGCCTTGCACGGGATACATGCGTGGATGAGCGCAGTCAAGTAGAGAAAGGAGGAGGCGGATAGTGTGATTGTGAAAGAAAGAAGTGAACAGACTAAATAGGAGTAGGAGATGGGCAGGCAGAGAGAGGAAGGAGATGAGGGACAGAGAGAAAGGGGGACAGAGGGAAGAAGACATACAGTTATGAGGATGAGAGGGACAGAGAGAACTGTGAGGAGAATATAGACAGGAGAGGGAGAAGTGAATATGGACAGAAGGAAGGGAGAGGAGGACATGGTGAGAGGGCAGAAATATGAAGAAACAGAAGGGGGAGGAGGAGCTGATAAATGATAATTAATTGAAGCCCTCAGCTGCCGACAGGCGTTGTTGATATACCTCGATAGGCACAGCTGAAAATGTGTGCCCCGACTGGGACTCGAACCCAGGATCTCCTGCTTACATGGCAGATGCTCTATCCATCTGATCCACCGAGGACACAGACGAATAGCGTGACTGCAGGGACTTATCCCTTGCACGCTTCCCGTGAGAATGTTGGGAATGTGGGTGTAGCAGAACGAGCACATGAGTTCACAACGAACCAACTTGGGGCACATCTCAGTCAATGAAAGGAAGGTGCAGTTACAACTCAATCGGAAGTAAGAACTATTCTTCACAAGTGGAACAATTCAAAGGTGTCTGGCACCGAAAAGATCACAAATACATAGATCAAGCATATCCTGAGGAAGCCGTTTGTATTACTGTTCGTATTACTCACCTGGATATGTAGTGCCTGAGTTTTAAACAATTACTCCCCAGATACCTGGAAAGAGGCTTAAAGTGGTACCGATCCGAAAGACAGACAAAGACTTCACATAAGTCACTGATCACCGTCCCATTAGCTTACTCAGCAGCTTGAGCAGAATTTTTAAACGTTTGATTAAGAAGTGGAATGAAGAGCCAGCATTTGTGTGAATGCAGTGATATGCCCCGAAGAACCCAAATTTCGTCAGAAGAACTTCTAAAGCTTACAAACATTTAACAAACAACACCAAATACGCCAGATCGATAGTTGCTGTCTTTCTATACATTGAAAGTGCGTACGACAAAATTTGGAAGGAGGATCTCTTTAAAATATGTTACAAACCTCTTTTTGCCAACTTCCTCCCCAATACAAGTAGACAACTAATAGTATGTCAAAGGTCAATCGGCCGGCGGTTGTAGCCGAGCGGTTCTAGGCGCTTCAGTCTGGAACCGCGCGACCGCTACGGTCGCAGGTTCGAATCCTGCCTCGGGCATGGATGTGTGTGATGTCCTTAGGTTAGTTAGGTTTAAGTAGTTCTAAGTTCTAGGGGACTGATGACCTTAGATGTTAAGTCCCATAGTGCTCAGAGCCATTTTTTTGAAGGTCAATCCAAGATATGAAGATATCAACCGCCAGACTGCCACAAGGGTCGGCGTTGTCGATTGTGCTATTTACGGTCTCTATCAGTGACATCCCATACGCTACGCATGGCCAGACTGCTTAATTTGCTGACGACACAGCATTCCTTACGACAGGGACAATTCAGTCGCTGTTCGGCGACTCCAGTGTCAATTAGATACTATGGCAGGCTGGTGTAGGAAAAGTAAGGTAAAAGAGAATCCCAAAAAGACAAAGGGGATACACTTTAGCAGAAAAAGACCATTTTTGCGCCAGACTTCAACTACATGGCAGATATCTCCCTTGGTATTTAGAAGTGACTTTCGACTTACGGATCGAAACCCTAGGATTAACGAAGAAACTCATACTATTACTCATTAGCAGAGAACTCAATATGGTCACGAAACTAATCTATATATATATATATATATATATATATATATATATATATTATAAAAACGGATGTATATTTGCGCATATGTTCCACATTTCCTCCTAAAATATTGATCTAATTTCAACCAAAATTGTACACCTAGCCCTTACCGTCTGGTAACAATCGCTGTGGGGACAAGAACCACCTAACTATCCTAGTTCAGGAGACATGATATCATAAATGAGATGCATAAAAAACTGCCGCATCATGCATGACTTTTAACGGCAGTCCATTCTTCTTCAAGGGGCCAGAACCAGAGAAGGTACTGTTGTTGCACACTGGGGTATGGGGCGAGCTCGACGTTCCAGCCCATCTCAAAGGTGTTCCATTGGGTTCAAGTCGGGACTCTGGGCAGTTCAGTCTATTCCAGGAATACTACTGTCTACAAGGCACGGATCTGGAGACGGGGGGGGGGGGGGGGGGTTGCGGGGGGGGGGTTTGCGGGGGGGGGGGGGGGGAGGAGGGGACAATCCGGGGTATCTGTCCCGGGCGCCAGTTTCAAGGGGCGCCAAATTTATATTCATGAAGAGAAAAACCTTGCTTCACAAAGCGCACATTGATCTAACGATAACTCATATGATTTTTAAACGTGTCCTTGTTGTGTTTTTAAACATTTATGAACATATTCTAAGCTGATTTCTGAACAAAACGTGTTGATTTTTGAATGCGTGCACAGTATACGTGATGTCCCTTCCAAGGGTATCGCCGTCGCAGCAAGAAATGACAAGCTTTTCAGCAGACAGAAGAGGACGGGGCTATACGACCTGAGTCGAATAAACGTGAACGGGTGAATACCAATCGCTGTTTCTTTATGGGGTTGATTGGGTGTGCGAATGATAAGCGTTATTATAATTACTAGCGAAATCCATAGTTTCAGACTACCAGACTGGAAACAAATGGCTAACGGGAATGGATCCAAGAAAACGAGATTTTGGCAGGAAATTTTTGCCAGATCGCGACACTGCTAAGGGCCAGTTGTACAGTCCCCGGTTAGTAAACGAGTAAGTTCTGTTCTCGGAACAGCGCGGGAGACGCTTTGTACGAACACGTAATAATGTCTAACCGGAGAATAAACGCGGGATGTGATGCTGGCAGGGTTAGTAAAGTTAACCGGAGAATATGTTTTGTCAATGGCATGAAATAGTTACAGAATTAGTGATGACAAGATTGTTTGTTACAACGATTAAGGAGAATAAACGGGATATCACACAAATTATATGGGAGAATATGAGGATTCCAAATTTATACAAAAATTTATTACCACTATTTTTCAATCAATTATTTGACAAACTGGAGCTTATGAATGAAATGTGAAACTATTTCCTAACATAAAACTTTTTGCTTGTAATAGGACTAACAGGCATTTGATATTGGAACTTCGTGAATTATATTGTCGTGTTATCTTTGTAAACGAGATAAATAAAAATGAGAATTTGTGCCAAAACAATCTCGCTTATTTGGCGCGCATTACAATTGCTGCAATATTAGAAAGGCGTATTTCGTTTTATCTAGCAAACAGTGCCAAACTACACGTAACCAAATAGACCACACCAGTTTTGGGTCCTCTTCATATGAACAACTTTTTCCGTATTAGACAACGACATTTTGATTTTTCATGTAGCAAAACGTTTGACGAACTTTGTTGAGGTAATAGATTCTTTCGCAAAAAGGAAAGCAGTCCGTGTAAATCTGCAGCAAGAGAAAAGAATGCTGGGACCTAAGGATTGAGGAAATGTGTACTATCTTGCTTGTGTCTTGTCTTTACTCGTTTGATTTTCCTATATTTAATTATATGTCACACAAAAGAGAAAGTTATTAGCTAATAGGCAATAAAGAGTGCAAATTTTCTGAAGAGTTCTTATTCTCTCGGTCACAGATAATGCCACCCAGTTCTCTCCTTTTTATTTATTTATTTTTGTGTGGGTTGTTATACCGGCCGACTGGAGAGGCACCACAAAACATTATAATTTCCACTATCCTGAATATAGGTTTGATGGCTTCCATTAAAAAATATACGCGTTTAAATTCCATAGAGCGAAATACAGTAACGGGTGATGAAAGTATGCTGTGTGAAGAGGCGTGGCACTGCACTCTGGCGCACTTAAGACCAGACAACACGTCTTACATTTCCTCGAACATATATGTTTTACATATAAACATCTTGTGAAGGATGTGCGTTCCAAAACTAATATGTTTTTGAAAAATCATTTTTTTGAATTGTTGACGCCGTACCTCAAACGCTCGAGTGTAAGGGGGGGGGGGGGGGGGGCGGCGGCACTATCAAGTTTTTGCCCCGGTTCGGAAATTCGTTCATCTGCAAACCACTGTTTCAAAGATGCCGCTTTATGACTGGGTGCATTGTCAAGCCTGCTGCAAACGATCATCAAATCTCGGAACTCCTTTCCCTACTGCACGCAGTACACAATGCTGTAAGATGTATTCAGATCATTCCACATTTGGTGTTCCTTGAGTGCAGTGGGAGGACCACGCCATGGCCGTGGAACAGTCCGACACTGTAACGCCATCTTCTCCGTCGGCACTACAGATGGCGGTAGGTAACGTTCTGCAAGAACTCGTCAAACCAAGGTCCTTCCATAGGATTGCCACTCGTCTACAGTGGCGTCGCTTTTAACATCACTCCTCAAGCGTCGCTTAGCATTGACTGTAGAAATGTGGAGCTGTTCGACCATTGTCAGCCGTTCTTTTCAACTCCCTACGCACAGTAATTGTATTAGCTGGACTGTCGGTAGCAGTTTGGGAATCAGAAGTGATTCCTTTCGCTGATTTCATGCGATTTTGTACCCCACCGTTCGCAATGTTCGACGGTCCCTATCCGTCAGTACACGAGGTCTGGCAGGTACTGGTTTAGCAGTGGCTGTTGTTCCGCATATCCTCTTCACATCACCAACAGTCGAGTTGGGCAGTTTTTTCTCCACGACGCCCTACGCAGAAAATAACGAAAGGAAAAATTAGCGCAGCGTTGGCCTCTTACTTAGCTCGCATCTGTCGCAAATCTCTCCCAGCACCAAGTTCCACAGCATCATCAGTAAAAAGGCGTAACTGCTGCTCAGCCTGACCGTAAGAGCATTTATGTAGTCTATATTAAGAAAGCGCAGTTTATTTCTGTATATAAGAAAGGTAAAAGAACGGACCCATACGATTACAGAGCGATATCCTTATCATCGGTTTGCTGCAGAATTCTTGAACAATTTCTGAGTTCGAAGTAATAAATTTCCTCGAGTCAGGAAAGCTTCTGTCCACAAATTAGGACGGATTTAGAAAGCATCGCTCGTGCGTAACTCAGACAGCCCCTTTCTCGCGTGGTACCCTGCGAACCACGGATCACGGGCAACAGACAGATTGCATGGTCCTAAATGTCCGAAGAGCATTTGACGTAGTGCCCCACTGTAGACTGCATACGAAGGTGTGAGCGTATGGACTGGGTTCCCGGATACATGAGTAGCTCGAAGACTTCTTACGTTACAGAACCAAGTACGCTGTCCTCGACACCGAGTGTACATCAGAGACAGAGGTGTCGTCAGGAGTGCCTCAAGGAACCGTCAAAGGAGCGTTCTTATTCTGAGCATACATAAATGACCTTACAGACAGGCTCAGAAGCAGTTTACGGCTGTTTAGTGATGAGGGACTGTAGGAGGATACGAGGTGACTTCAGCGAAATTTCTAGTTGGTGCGATGAATGGAGCTAGCTTTGAACGTAGAAAAGTGTAAGTTAATGCAGATGAGTAGTAAAAACCATTCCTTAACCCTTTCAGACCTGGTGGTCACAATTGTGTACATAAAGTTTGTTTACTAATAATTCGCTGACAAGAAATGTCAGGTGCATCCAAACTCACTGTGCACATTTGTGTATGTTTCTTTTAGCCATGCTCCAGCAGCTGCTGCTCTCTTGTGAGCAGTCTGTGAACCACATAGTAAAATATACTCTCTGGTGTTGTTTCTTGGTGGGAAGCCATTACTCATTGACTTTATTGCTATAATAGTCACGTTGTGGGTTTTGTTAATGAATGTTTTTTGTGGTTTCCGTCGTTTGGAAACATTAGACTTTTTTCAGTGGAATTTTCAGCAATTTCATTCAGTTCATATTTGTGTTATGTATCAAGAAAGTTTAATGTACACATTTGTGTACAACAGGTCCTTAATGGTGTATATTAGGAAACGTGACCTAAAATGTGCCTCGGCTGTATTTGCATGGCTGTGGTAGTTATACGTAGTATTTTTTCAGTAATTTCAGTACCAGCAGCAAGGAGGAGAATAACTTGACCTGTACATATGATTTTATTTTATATTGCTGGCTTTTGACTAACAAATATGGATAAGGAATATCTTTCTGTGGAGAAAGATGGGGACTTGATTATGGACATAATCGAAAATAGTGACGTTTCTGACATTAGTTTGAGTGGAGATGAGGATGACAGTGCACCAAAAAAATGGTTCAAATGGCTCTGAGCACTATGGGACGTAACTGCTACGGTCATCAGTCCCCTAGAACTTAGAACTACTTAAACCTAACTAACCTAAGGACAGCACACAACACCCAGCCATCACGAGGCAGAGAAAATCCCTGACCCCGCCGGGAATCGAACCCGGGAACCCGGGCGTGGAAGCGAGAACGCTACCGCACGACCACGAGATGCGGGTAACAGTGCACCACTTATTGAACGGCAAGCTCCACAAATAGTGAAACATGTTGTAGCAGATAAATTGAGTGTGAATGATGTGTGTAGGGACATCATATCTGAAGATGAAGATGATTGAGAGGTGGTGGATGCTGAAATGAATTCTTTATACAATGAAAACAACCCAGAATTGAATAGCCTGTGTGACAACATATTGGTGACACCTAAAGAATCCATAAAATGGAAACACAAGTCTTTAAGTACCATGGTAGAAACATACAAAGCTCCAAATTTTGAAGAATCTGTCTTGTGTTCTCCAATACAATACTTCAAAAGATATATACCAAATGGTTTGTTCACTAGCATGGCAGCACATACTGATATTTATGCATTACAACAAGGCAAATCCTCATTCAAGCAGACAACTCCTCAAGAACTAGAGGTGCTATTTGATTTGCATATGTTGACTGGCGCTTTGAAATTTCCCAGATTACAAATGTATTGGGATACAAGCCTGGAGGTAAATGTGTGTTGGGAAAACATGTCACGAGACAGATTTTTTGAACTACAAACAATTTTACACTTGGTGAAGAATCTGGAGAAGCCACCTGTAAATAAAGATAAATTTTACAAAGTCAGATCAATCTACACAGCCATTCGAAAATGCTGCAGTGAACTTCCTATAGAAGAGAATGTTTGTGTGGATGAAGGAATTATTCCTTTCACTGGGAAGTTTTCTGCAAAGCAGTATGTCAAGGGGAAACGAAGTCCATGGGGAATCAAAGTCTTCATGTTGTGTGGAAGTTATGAAATCTCAAGGCATCAATTCAGCAGGTACTGTGTGTCAAAACAGATTTGGAAAGAACTTGCCTTTTTCAGATGATAAAACAATAATGAAACAAACCAGAGGTTACTGTGAAGAAATCACTAGTGCTGATGGCATTACCATATGTAAGTGGTTAGACAATAGGCCAGTTGTATTGTGATCAAACTTTGTTTGGTAAAGGCTCAGTGGATGAAGTTGAGCGTTGGGACAAAGAAGCACCATAAATATGTGAAAGTAGAAGTGAAAAGATCTAATCATGCAAGGGGTGGTGTGGATCTATTTGGTCAATTGATAAGCTACTACAGAGTTTTCATCAGATCTCGAAAATGGCCTTTGCGTATGATTTTTCGTGCTGTTGACTTTGCCATCATGCAAAGTTGGTTGGAATACAGATGAGATGCAGACAACCTGTCTATCCCAGAGAAGAAGCAAATGGACCTTCTTTCCTTTCGTATCAGGGTAGCAGATGGATTGATACTGTGCCAGAAGAAAGTGACTGAAAAGAAGAGGGGGCGTCCGTCTGATGAAGGACTGGCTTCAGACATGAGAGTCATACCAAGAAAAAGTGGAGAATTACGACCAGCTACAGAGACACAGTTTGATTTCATTGACCATTTGCCTTCGCGTGATGTAGGAACTCCAAGTCGCTGCAAATTTCCAAAATGTACAGGGTGTTCCAGAATTCAGTGCAGAAAATGTTAAGTACATTTGTGTCTCCAAAAGGACAGAAATTGTTTTTTTTATAGTTTCATACTAAACCTTAAAATCAGTGTGTTGACCATTGTTGTTTAAATAAGAACTGTAATTTGGATTTATTTTTATTGTCTCTTCTATTTTAAAGTAAAATAAAGAGTGGCATATTTGATCCATACTGTTAACCTCCTTAATGTATGACATGAATCTCGAGACCTGATGAACACAATTGTGTACATTAAATATCTAGAAGACTAGGGATCTTATGAAATTTTTTCTTAGAAAAATGTTTTAAGGAGACTCACCTGAATGTAAAAATCATGTTAGACATTTTTTTTTATAAGTGAGTAAAAAATCAGGTCTGAAAGGGTTAATAATTTCGAGTAGAGCGTTAGTTTTGTACTGCTTGACACAGTGACGATGATTAAATATCTAGACGTAACAGTGCCAAGCGATATAAAATGGAATGGTCACGTCACTTTGGCATACGGAACACTCGACTTCGTTTTATTGGCAGAATTTTGGGCAAGTGTAGCTCATTCGTAAAGGAGACGGCGTATTGAACGCTACTGCAACCCATTCTTGAGAACTGCTCGAGTGTTTGAGATCCCCCAGCAGGTCGGATTAAAGGAAGATGTCAAAGCAGTTCTGCGATATGCTGCCAGGTTCGTTACCGATAGTATTACGGAGATCCTTCGTGGACTTAAATGGGAATCCGTGGAGGGAAGACGTTTTTTTTTCGCGAGGCACTGTTGGAAAAATTTAGAGAACTGGCAGTTGAGTCCGATTGTAGAACGATTCTACTGGCGCCAACGCACATTTCGCCTATGCATCACGCAAAAAAAGATAAGAGGACCTTTAGTTCCTACGGAGATAGTCATTTTTCCTCTCTCTGTTTGCGAGTGAACAGGAAAGGAAATGACTAATGGTGCTAGGTGCTACCCTCCATCATGCACGCTACACTTACTTGCGGAATATGTTTGTAGATTTAGATGAAGCAAAACTTCAGCACTGGGCCTGACTTTCTTATTTATTACTTCTTTACTACTAACTCTATTCGCAAAACATTTTGCATGTGTACATGCAAAAACATATCACTGCACAACACATACGTATTTCAAGAAATACGACGATTTAAACATTGAAATGTGTGAAAAACTAGCTTACCTTAAAACCACTTAGCTGCTCCCAACGCATTTTAAACATAATTTCAAACTTTTTCTCGCTGGTTTGTACACGAGAGTTCGATTCTTTAAAGATTCCAGGTGCGGGGGGGGGGGGGGGGGGTTCTGCCATAATTAGAACGAATTTTTTCATGTAGAATACAATTTTCTGGTTATGAAGAAGCAGATGATATTCGCGAGTGGTTAAATAGGGACGGCGGTGCACCGGGACTGAACAGCTAAGTGACGAAGACGACACGACTGAGGTAGTTCATCAAGCATGCCGAAACACTGGTATGCGTTGATGAATTAAAGCATACGCAGGACGAAATTCGTTTGATCACATCGATGTTCTGAATCTCTGGTAACTGATAACAGTCGTCAGGGGAAAAATGAGTGAAAAACGGGAACAGATAAAGATATTGGACGATAATTTTTCGAAAATGAACGGAAAGGAAGTGATACGCAACAGTAACGTGTAAGTGAAGTGCGCTCCCAAATGTGACGTCTAGCATGTTCAGTAAATACAATTCGTAACAGTTTCCGGGAAAAAAGGGTATGTTGGATTACATTGGGTCCTTGATAATCCGGCATGCTCGGGGATCTATCAACGCCAGATTATCTAATACGTCGGATCATCAATGTCATTTTTACAAACCTGCTTTAGAAAAAGCGATATAAACAAAACCTACATTTGTAATGTACAAAAACAAGTAACTGCTATTTGGTAAACACAACAGTCGAGAGTACAGTATAAAAAATTAAAAGTATGTGTAACTTTTCCATAAAAGCAATATTAATTTTGAAGTCAAATACCGTAATGCTCTATTAAATAAGTTTAAGGCTCAAAATTTACAAAAGTTATATAGACATAAAAATTTCATTTACGCCAGTTAGGTAATAAAATAAGCACTATTGATCTGGAAGAATCAAGAATGAGGTAATTAATAAAAAGTGTTACCAAGAATTTTGCGCAATTTAATTGGAATCACTGTCTTTAGAAATAGCACAGACATCTGACATTATCGAGGGCATAGAATACGTAGCTCTGGTTTCTACCACTGATGAACTTTAGCTGAAGTTTTCTTCTGAGCCCTCTGGAATATCACAGAAATGGTAACTTGTTTCACGGACTGTGCTTTTTTTTTTAACGAAAATTATTTCATATAGTGTGCAGATTCGATTCGTAACTTCAGAAGCTAGTATTGTTGACTACTGTCAGTGAATTGCACAAAACTATTTAAGTCTTCCGAAGCCTCAGCCCAAGAGATATGAGTGGTGGGCGTTCCTCTTCGTCAATCTCGGCATATGGTGCCTCCTGCGATATGAAAACACATTGTATATCACATCGTCAGTAGCTCTCCTTCGACAGCTGAATATCTGACAATATTCGTCCATGTGTCAACTTTTTCAGCTGAAAACGTACTGAGATCATTAGAGGATACAGAACTTATCACTCGTAGAATTCCACAGCGATCAACTGTCCACTCATCGTAAGTTATATAGCGACCACTTCAGGCCAATGCAACTAGCTGATCTTGGCGAGAATATAATCGCTCAGTGAGACAGGCAATTGTTACTGATGACGCGCCGCGTCGAACGGTTCCAATGTTTCCGTACTGCCAACTGTGCCAAGACAAAATTATGGAAACATTTCTGATGCGTGCCGGACTATTGGGTCTGCTAGATTATCGAGCGCCGGTTTATAATGGCCTTACTGTATTCGGTTGCCCGTATAACCCGGATAATCAGAAGCTTGCCGTAATTTATATCGGCGACAAAAATTCTCGTCTGCGTACCTCACTTTGCAGATATCCATGCTGTGTTTCCAGAACACGTTATGGAGCGAAAAAGAATGAAAAGAAAACATTGGTGCGCCAAAAAAGGAGCTCCGTGATGTGTTTACACGTAACAGGCAGGGTGTTCATAGCGCAGCTCTAGTACACTGGATGTTCCAACGCTCGCCTTGCGACGCGACCTTGAGAGCCCGCAGCCTAATGAGGGCCCATAATTAGCCGCTCCCCCTCCCCTACCCCCTCTACTCCGCCCCAACATCCCTCCCTCCCCCCTACCCACTCGGCACCTAATGGCTCTCACCGCCGCCATGATGGCCCGCCACTTTTCTTAAAATGCCTTAACAACACGAATGGTCAACCGTGTATGACGGGGGACGCTGAGGCTGCACGTAAACTATTGTCTCTCCCAAGGTTTTCAGCTGGAAGGCAGGAAACGAAATCGCTCTTTTCATGTCTACGTAATTTTCTGGCAAGTGCTCAAAACAGCAGGAATTGCAGTACCGGTATGTAATTGCCTTTTCTCGCATCGGTAATAGCGTTGCAGGAGGAACCGAAAGCCTTCGCAGAGTGTAATTCGCCAAGCACGTTGGTGTGGTAACTGGTGCGTCACAGGTGGTGGTCTCAGGAAGCCACCGACACAAAGGATCGTGCGCATGACATCAGGGCGAGAAAGCAGCTCAAGTACGTAAATACGCGACTCAACTTTCTGCAAGCATAAGAAGTAAGAACAGTGTGTAAACTTTTAGATGGCAGACCTCTCCCTAGTCCTCAATCGGTAGAAGTCGGTAAACGTCGGGAGGCTTCGGTAGGCATGCAGTTTAGACTGCTGCCAACATTACGTAGCTGACTCTGTTGTACAAGGTAGCCATTGTCGTCTGCTTCGTTATTGTTTTGCGCTGTACTGTTCTGCGTGTTTTTATTGTGCAGTTGTGCTAAATATTATGAAAATGAGTGAAGAGGCAGTTGCTGGCCCATCTCAGGAGTCGCCAACAACCCCCGTGGTTTTATATACTTTTTTTAACACGTTTGCGAAACGTGTTGCGAATAGTGTTAGTAGTGAAGAAATAATAGAACAAAACGTCATGCCTGACGCGGCACTTTTTCACGCATCTCTATGTTTACCACGTCATATCTCCTGAATTAAATGTCGTAAAGAATCATAAATTTGCCGGCGCATTTACTGATATATGTGGATACTGTATGCGAAATATGTTGCGATTAGAGTTAATAGTAACGAAATAATACATTAAAACGTCATGCCTACTGCGGCAGATTTACGGTATGTACTGAGAAAATGTAGTAAGCGACAACCTTTTTTCCTTTCATTATTTTGTGGGGAGTGTCATCGGGAAAAATTTTCGTAAAAGTTTGAAATTATAAGTAACTTTTGTTGCTAGTCGCTAAGTGCTCTCATTCTCAAATAGTGGATGCATAAATCTGGGTATTTTCCCGCGGTGGCATCTCATTGTTTATGACGTCATATCTCCTCAAGAATGTGTCTTATTTCTTTTTTTTCGGCTAGGAACCTTCGTGGACGTACGGAGAACAAATCACCTAAATTTCATCGCAGTCGGATGGTTTGGGAACGCACAGAGGGCAGACATACATACATTGATTTTTATATATAGAGATTGACAGTTACGTTATACTATATGACCTGTTTAAGTATATTTAAATTTTATGATTAATAGTTTAACATTGCGGGGAATGAAATAAAAAAGTGCGAGCGGTGGGTATCGAACCCGTGTCCGCTGCATGATACGCCTTTGTCTAATCAATCGCGCTACACGTACTACAGTGACTCATCTGTTGAATCATTGTTTATTACTCTTTTGGGCGTTCGGAGAACAACTCACCAAAGTTGCATTGCAATCGGATAAGTGGTTTGTGAGCGCATAGTAGACAAACATACATACATTCATTTATATATATATATATATATATATATATATATATATATATATATATATATATATATATTAATGTAAATGACGATTTCAGTTTCGTTTACGAGCAACATTTAAAGCGAGTTTTACCTCCAAGCCTTTCGTCTGCTTTCGTTAAGCATGACGCGCAATTTGTAGTGCCAGCACTGCAACTGGTAGGCGAGTCTTGTCCTTCCCCCCCTCCCCCCCCCCCCCCCCCCCCCCCGGCTCCGCTTCCCTCGCCAGCCAATGCTTGCTTCCTCCTCTTCCCGCACTCCCCTCACAACTCTACCGTCTTACAGTTAACACACTGTAAGATAAACGAAGGAACACTTCGGAAAAGAGAAAATACCGATTTATTATTTCATCGCAAGTACCTAATGCGCAAAATATTATTCAGCTGAGGATCGTCGCGGTGTTACAGTTCGTGCTTCAAAATTGTCTGAATGTGAGATACTGTTTCGTCTTTAACGACAGTACTGTCGCAGAGAAGTTAAAACACAATACTGCAGGTGATGTACTTTCATGCCTATGGAGTATCGTCTCAACTGTGCGATTGGACTCGTGATCTCCTGTCAGAAAGGTGATCCCACACATCCACGCTCTTGGAGAGCTGGAATGACATGGTTGCGCATAAGACACTCATAGCACTTACCAGTGACTGTGCAGGTAACAGGACCGGAAGCACCTGTCTCTTCGAAAAAACATGGTCCTATGATAAAAGATGCCGTAAACCCGCACCACTGACCTTTTCAGGATTAAGTGGTACTAGTTGATTTGCGTGTGGATTTTCCGTTGCCCATATTAGATAATTCTGTGTCCTGGCATATCCTGTCAGATGGAACTGAAGAAATTCTAAAGCAAAGGCCTCTCTCGCTGGCAGGTCAACAGGAAGCACCTCGTGCACATGGGTAATTCTGAATGGATGCAAAGAAGGATGTTTCGTAGGATTGTACGCACCGTGCTCACGGGTATGTCCAGTGTTCGGGCAATTCTTCGTGCACTACACGTTTGCGCACAACCACTCGTCTCCTCCTGCACTGCTGTTGCCACTGCTTCCATTCACTTCGAATGAGTTCGTTTCCTCCCTCTAATAGGTTGCACACCGAAAGAACCCGTCTTTTCGAATTTCCGTATCATTTTCTGCAGACCCACAGCAGCCATCGGACCGACGCCTTTTTTCAAACCCTTCAGTGCCCGGAACTTCTGCAGAGCCACGTGTGCACAGTCATCATTCTTGTAACACAGCTTCACAAGAAGAACGCGATCCTGAATGAGATTTTCACTCTGTAGCGGAGTGTGCGCTGATATGAAACTTCCTGGCAGATTAACACTGTGTGCCGGACCGAGACTCGAACTCGGGACCTTTGCCTTTCGCAGGCAAGTGCTCTGGCACACAGTTTTAATCTGCCAGGAAGTTTCATACCAGCGCACACTCCGCTGCAGAGTGAAAATCTCATTCTGGAAACATCCCCCAGGCTGTGGCTAAGCCATGTCTCCGCAATATCCTTTCTTTCTGGAGTGCTAGTTCTGTAAGGTTCGCAGGAGAGCTTCTGTAAAGTTTGGAAGGTAGGAGACGAGATACTGGCAGAAGTAAAGCTGTGAGAACGGGGCGTGAGTCGTGCTCGGGTAGGTAGCTCAGTTGGTAGAGCACTTGCCCATGAAAGGCAAAGGTCCCGAGTTCGAGTCTCGGTCCGGCATACAGTTTTAATTTGCCAGGAAGTTTCAGAACGTGATCCTACATTGAGACAGTCATAGCTAACGTCGCTGACGCGAAAGGAGGAAAGCCGTGTACCCGTCGTGTTTATACTAACTTCAGTGGGTCGTGCGGATGACAGGTCTTTTGATTTACGTATTCTGACACAAACAGCGCCATGTATTGATCAATTTTCACACTATTTTTTTCTTCTCCCATACATTTTCCCCCTTCTCCGGTATCATTCCGCTGCAATTTGACGTCATTCTGACCAGTGGTGTTATTTCTACAGCGTTTTGGAAGTTTAATTATAATCACCCTGTATATAAATGAGTCAGGGGACAATCTGAGCAGCCATCGGATGATCAAAACTAATTGCAAAAAAATGGTTCAAATGGTTCTGAGCACTATGGAACTTAACATCTGAGGTCATTAGTCCCTTAGAACTACTTAAACCCAACTAACCTAAGGACATCACACACATCCATGCCCGAGGCAGGATTCGAACTTGCGATCGTAGCAGCGGAGCGGTTCCAGACTGAAGCGCCTAGAACCGCTCGGCCACACCGGCCGGCAACTAATTGCAAAATGATTTAGACAAGATATCTGTACGGTGTGAAAAGTAGCAATTGACTCTAAAAAGTGGAAAGTGTGAAGTCATCTACATGAGCATTAAGAAGAATCCGTTATATTTCGTTTGCGTAATGAACACATCTGCAAATCCCGTGAATTCAATTAATTACTTGGGGATTACAATTACGAATAACTTCAACTGCAACGATCTCAAACATAATATTGCTACTATTTATTGACAGAACACTTAGAAGTTGCAATAGGTCTACTAAAGAGACTCCGTACACTAAGCTTGTCTGTTCTCTTGTAGAGTACAGCTGCGCAGTATGGGATGCGCATCATATAGGTTGACGGAGAACATCGAAAAAGTTCGAATAAGGACAGCTTGCTCTGTATTATCGGCAAATATGGGAAGGGGTGTCACGGATTTGAAATGCGAGTTGGGGTGACAAAAATTAAAATAGAGCGTCTTCCGCTGGGGCTGAATCCTTTCTCGAAATTTAAATCACCAAGTTTCCCCTACGAATCCGAAAATATTTTGTTGGCGTCCACCTGCATAGGGAGAAATGATCACCAAACTAAGAGTAATTAGAGCTCGCACGGAAATATTTAAGTGTTCATCTTTCCCGCGCGCTCTACGAGAGCGGAACGGTAGAAAAATAGCTTGAAGGTTGTTCGATGAACCCTCTGCCAAGCACTTAACTGTGAAATGCAGAGTAGTCACATAGATGTAGACGCAGATGTGAAGATCTGACGACATCAACATATTTCATCTTTCGGACCGCAGCGATTTTCTTTTATACTCGCGTACTGAGCGAGAGAAAATGATTACATGGGACTGTGTCCACCCTAATATCTTTACGTTGTTCTCATGTTAAATGCGAATCTATGACTCTTGAGATATTCTTTCAGACTTTCGGAAAAAATGTCATCTGCACAGTCCTGAAGATAGAAAGGGTACATTAGTGCGAGTAACTATCACTATCAGTGATATACTCTTCTCTTGGTCGCTAAACTCTTTCTGTTGTAGTCATTATGGGGTTCGATGAAACAGACTTTTATAAAACAACGATGATTCGTATAATTGTGATGACCACGATAAAAAGTATAATAAGCAGAATATAGCGACCAAGACAAGAGACAAAGCAATGGAACAGAAAATATTGTGGAGCTACTAGATGACGATTAGTTTGGCCACAGGAAAGATAAAGGCACCAATGAGGCAGTTCTGACGTTGAGCATAATAATTGAAGTAGGACTTGCGGAAGAAAAATCGAAACATATTCATAGGATTTGTCAATCTACAAAAAAATTTTATAATTTAAAATGGTACAAGACGTTCGAAATTCTCAGAAAAGAGATGTAAGCTATAGAGAATCAAGGGTGAACAACAATAAGTATAAAAACGAAGAAAGAACAATAAGACTGGACGGGTCAAAGAATATCAGTGACACGGTTCGCTGATGAATGGCTATCCTCAGTCATAGAGTGAAAGAATTGCAGGGCAGACCGACTGGAATGAACAGTCAAGTGAGGACAGAACATGGGCTGAGAATAAACCGAAGAAAGACGAAAGTAATGAAGAGTAGCCAAAGTGAGATTAGTGAGAAACTTAGCATCAAAATTAAGTACCTTGAAGTAGACGAGGTAGAGGAATTTTAGTCCTTCGAAACAAAATAGTTCATTAAGAATGAAAGCAGACTATCACAGGCAAAGAGGGCATTCATATCCAAACAAAGTTACTAGTTGAGCGATACGCGCGCTCACATCGATACGTTCGCTTGCGAAACACCTTTGGGTTTCGTTACCTAGCTCTGGCGTCTCGGTAGGTGGCCCTCTTACAGCGCCTCGAGCGGGATTCAGTCGTGCTCAGCTCACACTGGAGCAATAGCCGTCAAACTACACTCCTGGAAATTGAAATAAGAACACCGTGAATTCATTGTCCCAGGAAGGGGAAACTTTATTGACACACTCCTGGGGTCAGATACATCACATGATCACACTGACAGAACCACAGGCACATAGACACAGGCAACAGAGCATGCACAATGTCGGCACTAGTACAGTGTATATCCACCTTTCGCAGCAATGCAGGCTGCTATTCTCCCATGGAGACGATCGTAGAGATGCTGGATGTAGTCCTGTGGAACGGCTTGCCATGCCATTTCCACCTGGCGCCTCAGTTGGACCAGCGTTCGTGCTGGACGTGCAGACCGCGTGAGACGACGTTTCATCCAGTCCCAAACATGCTCAATGGGGGACAGATCCGGAGATCTTGCTGGCCAGGGTAGTTGACTTACACCTTCTAGAGCACGTTGGGTGGCACGGGATACATGCGGACGTGCATTGTCCTGTTGGAACAGCAAGTTCCCTTGCCGGTCTAGGAATGGTAGAACGATGGGTTCGATGACGGTTTGGATGTACCGTGCACTATTCAGTGTCCCCTCGACGATCACCAGTGGTGTACGGCCAGTGTAGGAGATCGCTCCCCACACCATTATGCCGGGTGTTGGCCCTGTGTGCCTCGGTCGTATGCAGTCCTGATTGTGGCGCTCACCTGCACGGCGCCAAACACGCATACGACCATCATTGGCACCAAGGCAGAAGCGACTCTCATCGCTGAAGACGACACGTCTCCATTCGTCCCTCCATTCACGCCTGTCGCGACACCACTGGAGGAGGGCTGCACGATGTTGGGGCGTGAGCGGAAGACGGCCTAACGGTGTGCGGGACCGTAGCCCAGCTTCATGGAGACGGTTGCGAATGGTCCTCGCCGATACCCCAGGAGCAACAGTGTCCCTAATTTGCTGGGAAGTGGCGGTGCGGTCTCCTACGGCACTGCGTAGGATCCTACGGTCTTGGCGTGCATCCGTGCGTCGCTGCGGTCCGGTCCCAGGTCGACGGGCACGTGCTCCTTCCGCCGACCACTGGCGACAACATCGATGTACTGTGGAGACCTCACGCCCCACGTGTTGAGCAATTCGGCGGTACGTCCACCCGGCCTCCCGCATGCCCACTATACGCCCTCGCTCAAAGTCCGTCAACTGCACATACGGTTCACGTCCACGCTGTCGCGGCATGCTACCAGTGTTAAAGACTGCGATGGAGCTCCGTATGCCACGGCAAACTGGCTGACACTGACGGCGGCGGTGCACAAATGCTGCGCAGCTAGCGCCATTCGACTGCCAACACCGCGGTTCCTGGTGTGTCCGCTGTGCCGTGCGTGTGATCATTGCTTGTACAGCCCTCTCGCAGTGTCCGGAGCAAGTATGGTGGGTCTGACACACCGGTGTCAATGTGTTCTTTTTTCCATTTCCAGGAGTGTATTTTGCTTAAGAGCCAATACTGTCAACGTAAGGTGACGCGTCGGACCTTATAAGCAGGGTGTGGAAGAGGTTAAAGTGGCCACAGAAAGTGAAATTCAATTTAATTTTCGCCACGGTAGCTTATCGTTTAGACATTTTGCGTCTACATTTGTAAAATACCACACCAAATATTTTCAAGTGAAAAAGAAAATATTACACTGGATGTAGATGTATTTTTCTAAATGCTTACATAGTAACCAATTTCTTAAGCGCCTACTGCGACCAGTGCCATCGCAAGAGGATCTTATGTTTGTTTTTCTGATTTTAGGACACATTTTCCAGCCATCTTCATGCCCTAGTGTCTGGAAAAACGCCTAGCGGCTGCATCAGGTCAGATGTAACAGACCAGAGGGCGTTTTAAGTAATATAACTTAATTACTTCGAAATTGTCACAATGGGATAGAAAGAGAGCTTTGTATTTAAAAGGGTTTAGAAGTCAGTTATATATGTTGTATTATGGGTGGTTTTTAAGTAGCCAACACTTTTAAGTAGCGAACACTTTGGTTACTTTTCCCAATCGGCCGACATTCGGCATTAGTGACCCACAGCAGAAAGTATCAAACCGAAATAAATAAGAAGGAACTACATTTGTTGGCCAAAAGACGTTGTTTAAACAATGATATTATAAAATTATTACTCTCCATATATGTGAGCTAACAAGAATAATGTAAATCACTTACCTTACGTCAGACGGCTCGAAAACAAAATTTTGTTTGTTTGTTTGTTTGATTTGGGGGACGGGACCCAACAGCAAGGTCATCGGTCCCATCGGATTAGGGAAGGATGGGGAACTAAGTTCGCCTTGACCTTGAAAAGAAACTACCCCGACATTTACCTGAAGCGATTTAGGGAAACAGTGGAAAACCTAAATCAGGATTGGCGGACGCGGGTTTGAACCGTCGTCCGCCCGAATGCGAGTCCAGTGTGATAACCACTGCGCCACCTCGCTCGGTAAAAAGTTTTTTACTAAAAAATAATGAAACAAGCTTCCTCTGTCAGACTCACTGACAACAGTGGCGATGTGTACGGAACCAGGAGATACGGCGCTGGCGGAAGTAAGGCTCTGAGGAAGGCTCATGAATCGTACTTGTGTAGTTCTGTCGGGAGAGCACTTGCCCTTGAAAGGCGAGGTCACGAGTTCGAGTCTCGATCCAGCACACAGTTTTAATATTCCGGGAAGTTTTATATCAGAACTAGTCTGACCACTGTTCGGCAGGCAGTAGCGCCATCCGCAGCAAAAAATACGCAGTCCCCGCTTTTCCAGTCCTGCCTACTTCACATCATCCTCTACCGATCTTATTATTTGAAAAATGTCATCCTGTATTACCGCCTTGAACCGCTGGTGAAATTCTTTATATATACAACCAATTTCGGTCGATTAACCTTCATCAGACTCATAAAAGTATTCATAGCTTCCTGTTAAGCGAAATATAAAATCATCATCGTGAAGCGATAAACCCGAGAATTGGACACTGTTACCCTGTCTAAACACGTACGAACTGTGGGGCACCACCTATTAAAATATATTGGGATCTTAAAGTTAACTGGTAAACTACATAAATTAGTGTGCGGTATTAATAACAACAGTAAATGCAATGACACGATCACAAACGTTCACTAAATGTTTTGACTGTAATTTTTCTTTTACTCATTGCATTCCATTACAACAGCCTTAATTCGATTTCATATTAGGCCTACTTGCTAGAAACACGTGACACATTTGAAAATGACCGCGTCTGCAATGTGCATTCCCGGATTCATGTTACTTCCGTTCGACATTTATAACATAGCAGCTTATCGGTGGTAACTGCACACGCTCATCAGCTGTCAGCCGTGGACTCACTTCTATTAAGGATACAGGGTACTTTTCCAGCTGAATGTTATTTAAAAATCACCATTTCTTTCAGGCACTGATTATAATGTATATGTTTTACAGATTTTTGTCAATATCTGGTAATGCAGCACACTTTCTAAACAAATCAGAAGTATTTTGAATATTTTTTAACCTGCTTAGGGTTATTAAAAAAATTATAAAGAAATTGATGCATTTTTTTTGCAAAATGCTTCCTCAAATTGGCCTACCATTTAATCCAACCCTATACATTTGAAGGAGGCCACATTTTTACCGGATATGTATGACAGGATGGCTGAGGTACTAGACCTATTTAATTCCACATATTATTTATATTACAAGGATAAAAAATATCAAATCCTATATTTTTACAATTTTTTTCATAATAAAAATGTTATTTTCTATAATTTAGTTGATCCCGCAATAAAGCTCAGGTCTACTACACAAGTATGGACTATTGCAAGTTACAGAAAAAAATTATAGCAATGCTTTATAAAATTTATGAAATATTTGTACCTGAATTCTGAAAAATACAACTTGAAGGAAACTGCGAATGAAGATATGAGTCCAATTAAACTGCGCCTCAGAACATTCCCGAAGTATAGTCTTCATCCTGAAGCATCTCTTCATCTTCGAGCTTCCTCTTGGCATTCCTTTTAGCACTTCTTTCTTCTCTGGTAACTTGAAGAGCGAATCTTTTAGCTTCATGCACCCATTATCTGTCACACGTAAGCAATTGATCTTCCAAATTAGAGCCACATTTTATGCCTAAATTTCTCAGGACTTCCAAGCTTCCTATCACTCTATCATTGAAACAAATCACTGCATCTAGTACACCAACTTTTAATGTATTTAGTCCTACAAAAGCATTCTTGGGTAATCTTTCCCGTATGCAATGGTTGATACTTTCATTTGCATTCTGAGTGCCCCCATGAAGACATTTACCGAGCAAAACAGGGTCACCCAAGTCTCTAAAAATTGGTTTTATTCCATTCATAACAGGCTCAGGAAGAGAATGCTTATGATGGTATAGTTGACCACTTTCTTTTGCTTTTTGGTAACCACAGCAAGAATCTGCTCTTCTATGGCAAAGTCTATGAACAGGGTAGTCATCTGTGGACAACTTGTGAAAGTAGGTGGCCCATACAGCTTTTCTCATTGCTGTAACATCATTCAGAGATGCAGTTTGTCTAATGGTCAGTCCATAGTAACTCTGAAAAAGGTCTATTTCAATTTCTGTCAATCTGCCTCGGCCAGACAGAAATTTTCCATCAGATAGCAAATTTCATTTCTCTTCGTAGCTTCCTCAATCTAGCACACATCCTCTTTTGCACATCTCCACAACACTCCAGTTTTGTTACCAAGGTGTCACCATAAACATTGAACTCATTAATTTTATTTAAAGCTTTAGAGTCCCCAACGTACTTCGTATATCTAACGTTATAAACGGACACCGACCTCTGAAATATTTGTAGAGCTACAACACACTCTTTACATCCACTGTAATCATCATAATTCTTAGAACACTGATGCCCAATATGTCCTTCAGTATTACCATGACAGGTGTGGCAGTACTTAGATAAGCACTCAACGTCAACAACTTTTCCATTCTCCAGAGAAGTAGCACTTACAACACCATTCAAGGAACAATGTCCTCGATGTTGCCGTGTCCCATCAAGTGTAACAGCAATATCCCTCGTTCCACTAATATTTATAGTTTCTTCTACTGCACGTTTCATAGATGCTTTAGACACAACCGTCAAGGCACCTAAAAGTATTTTTATGTACTTACTGAACCCACTGGGAGGAAGAGGAAGGTCCATCAAACCACAAAAAGTTTGATTCACCTTTTTTCCTTTTCCTATTGCATGCACTGCATACAATAACTTCAGTTTCACATCATATGAAGTATACGCTATGTTAGAATTTATTTTCGAGGTAGATTTATTGCAGGATCTACACAGAACAACTAATTTTGACGCTAAACCCTTCCTGCTACTTGTTGTTCAGCTATTTCCAGACAGCTTGAGCCATCAAGTTGTTTACATTTCGCCACTTCCTTTATCAAAGAAGATAATATGTCCAGATCAACAACAACAAATCCACTACAAACAGCGTCATTGCTAACAAAAAAAAAAAAGATTGAACCACCAGAAGGCATGCCATGTGCGAGTTTCTTCCCTAAAGAACTGATACTTAGGTTACTTTCAACAGTGTGGCTTCCTTTTTGTGTGAACTGGTTACCAAGGAATTTCCTTTTATTGAATTTCTTGATGCGTGGCACAGTTCACACTTATTGCGCAATATAGGATATGTACTTCCAAAAAAAAAAAAAAAAAAAAAAGGCTCTGGGCACTATGGGACTTAACTGCTGAGGTCATCAGTCCCCTAGAACTTAGAACTACTGAAACCTAACTAACCTAAGGACATCACACACATCCATGCCCGATGCAGGATTCGAACCTGTGACATAGCGGTCGCGCGGTTCCAGACTGAAGAAGCGCTTAGAACAGCTCGGTCACTGCGGCCGGCTGATATGTACTTCCACAAATATATGTAGCACTTGGGCAACGAACATTCAGTAACACGTGAACAGACTGCTTCAGAAAAACAAAAGAAAATACTAACAAAGATAATCATTTACAGACACTGGAAGCCTGCACTGTCACCAACATATACAATGTACTGTACGTATAATCGCTGGAAACAGAAAGTTCACAGTTCTTTTCGAAATAATACTGGTTTCTGTAACAGAAACAAAGGGGGCAAGGCGGCGTACATGACCGTAGCTTTAAAATTTGGTATATATAGGTCATTTTTCATTTGAAACCCTATAATCAATATAATTAGGAAAGACTATAGAATTTAATAGATTTATAAAATAAATTTCAATTTTTCCACCATTTGTAAGTACCCTGTGTGATTAAGCCTGTGTAGGCCATGCTGCATACCGCTCTGTCACAGACGTAAGCGCCAAACTTCACTTAGCTCACAGCTGAATTCACCAACTTCAGTTAAAAATATGCGCATTTTAAAATATTATTGTTCCTGTAAGCATTTTGATTGTTCCCGAGTTAAACATTTGCTTGACTGTAAGAAGCATTTTTGCTTGTTTCCGAGCTAAACATTTATTCGACTGTAAGAGGTGTTCCATTTTACCTTGTTCTGTTTGCGAGTACCTGCTCTATAAAAACTAGCTTTTAACTGCGCTACAGGTGTGTGTGTTTTCTACGCTTAGGTGTCTTTATAGGTTTTTTGCTGTCTGTTAATCATCAAGTAGAAAGATTTGCCTTTACCTGCACTACTGGTGCTTGTAGTTTTTAGGTTTGGGGATCTTAACTTTCAACTAGAAAGATTTACCTGTACCTGCATTCAGGTGCATACTCCAAGTTTACGCATCCTTAATATTTTTCGTTGTCAGCTAAGATTAAAAGACCAATGTGTTCGTTTGTTTAGTTCTGTAAAACCCACTCCGTTAACCCAAGGTACTTGTGGATCAAACGAACTCATTTGTCTGCCCTCGATTTCTCTGTCATGTTTGTAGGCCGATGTGCTATTTGCCTTTTATTTGGTATGTAAATTTAATGTCTTTTCTATGTGTATGTTTTAGAATGTCCATTGAATGGAGCAACTGTTTGGGGTGTGGGCCGAGCTCAAGTTGGTTGTGGTGTGTTGGTTAATCTATGCGTTCCAGCCCCTTTATTTACTTTGGATTTGTCCTTGTTGCTATTGTGCTTGCTGATTTTTTGATGCTAACTTTTTTATTTCGAAGCCTGTATGGAAGTTGCATAATCTGTTAGCTTGAAAGTTTTCTTTTTTATGATTAAAGTGTATGCACATTGTGGTCTTTGTTGTATTGTTTTACAAGTAGTCAAAACTGTTGTTAGCTCCAGTAATTACCTCTGGGGCGATTTTCTAATACTATTGAGTGCAAAGAGTTTGTATGGATTTGATTACAAATGGGGAATTCGCTGTAATATTATGGAAACAGTAATTTAAATTTTTTATTGGGGGTGTTTTCTTGAGCTTATTGCTTTATAATTGTTTCTGTTAAACTTGGTCTCTGTGGCGATTAAGTATTTTGGTGATGTTAAATTTGGCACCTGTGATAAATAAATATGTTCAGATGCATTACCTTACCACTACTAGCTTTATACTGCTTCACTGCTATCTAACAGTGGCGTTAATTTGAAGAAGACATTTCTGAGAATATACACTTCCTTCCCAGTTGTCATACATCTGATCTCTGTATCTGCACAGAGAGTGTGCTAATGTGTGCAAACTTGGCTTACCACTTAGTGCGCAAATGGATCTGAACTGTCTTCTCAAGCCCAAGGTGTCAAACAGACATTCTAAATAAATACGAACCTGGCCCTATAAGGCAGCTAATATCAGGTGCTGAACATAACAAAAATCATTAGAAATGCTGCTGTCACGTACCTAGAATGTATGAATTAATAAAAGTGAAAGTTTGGGGTCTACTCCAGGAAGATGAAACAGCTACTCTCTTTTTATTCCACATATTATTTATCAACTGTTGCTTTAAGGGGTCAAGTGATAAACAACAATCATATTCAATTATTTTTGACACTCAATGACAAAATATTTAAGTCATGGACATACTGAAATGGATATTATTAAAATCGTTATATCTACAAATGACAATTTTTTATCACAGGAAAGAATGATTATTAAAAATCCTCATTATATAATTAAATCTACATTGTTGTAGCTGGTCAGTGCACTGAGTTGGTGGAGAATAAATTTACTTTTTGAACTAATGTAAATAACTCTCATGTATGCAATGTGAGGGTAGGTTAGTATCAAAGCTTTTGAGATTCAATGGTCAAAGCTTATGCAAGTTGAAGTGAGCAAATCTAGACTCAACGTTTACTGAGGCCTAATGCGCGATGGTACTTTACCAAGTGGCATCTGCAATGGCGTTGTCTCCGTGCTGGATCTGAAACACTAATTCCCTACTCTAGCCTTGACTGAATTCACTCAGTTGCAACTTTCCTAGTCGAAATAATGGCCATTGCACACTCACTTTGGGTTGGAGTGACGTGCACAATTTCTTTGCCCTGAAAAATTCCCACAGGAATAATTTACTAGCGCTTTGCTATCTGTTGGCACGATATGTGAAGCATATCGTCCTCACTTTGCAGAAAGCAAAGCTCTCAACGCCCTCACTTATTTCCACACACTTGTGCGGTCCACCACGAGATGAGAGAGAGAGATAGAGCCTTAATGTGTCAAGATGTTTTCATATAATGGGGATCTCCCCACCGTGTCACGTCTGCGTCACCAAATATGGCTTCAGCCAATCACCGTCTCGCTAGAGGTGAATAAACATTTTTTTTTCTTGCTGGTTCGCAGCCTAGCCCTGTTAATGATGTGCAGTCACTTACTCTTGGTGCTGGCCTTATTTACGTTAAAGGGAATAATGTATTGTTCTGGCCGTAACCCTTTCGTCACTGAAGCTAGCCGTTCTCTTGCTAAATGGGAGTTTTATGATATCATTTACCACCTGCTCGGTTCGTCTCCAAAATGCATTTCACTTTAACTTGTTTGTTCCATGCCATTGTCCATATTGGCAGAGATTGTTTTGTTAGTTTTTGTACATGAGATTAAATGCAATTGCCTTTTGTTGATATAACGTAATTATTATTTTCTGAGGCTCTTACACTGTATCGTCCTGTCATTATGGATCAAGCTCATGTAAAATCCAGAAAATCTAGATGCCTTACACATGCTTTCCCTTCCAAATTAATTTTGTGCTGCTGTGATCAATGGTTGAGGCATTGTTCATTGTTGTGCAAAATTATAATTTTCAAATAATTTAATCATTGCCCAGCTTCTTGTCTATGTTACGGTAGATGATGTCGTTTTGACATTATATTTTGGTCTGAAATGTATTGCTTTATAAGGCATTTTCCATTTAGATGATTATTATGTGGCTTTACAGTCCTTTATAGACAGTTATTTGACTAATCTTACGACATTTTTTCTCTAGTACTTGTTATTAGCTTCTATTGAAATGGTTCATCCACCCTTTTGTTTCTCTCTTTACAATAACTTCAGGCATTCCACAATTCTCAAACATTCATGATATTGATGATTGTGAAAGATGAGTGAAGTTAAGGAATGCAAAATACTGCAATGAGTTTGTCACACGCTTCACTTTCTTTCTTAACACACTTTACACTTTAAAATTTGGGCTGGGTTTGCTTCCCGATGCTGCTGATGATCAGTGGTGTTTGATGCTGCTAGTCGCTTGTAGATTCTGCGTGATGCTGATGAAGATTATCGACATTTACAATTCTGAGTGTTCAAGCACGAATGCCATTAGATGGTCGATTCCATGTTGCATTGTTTTGACGACAAGCTGCTCGTCCAAGGCAATGCCATGATGTGACAACTTAGGTGATGTAGTCCTTTATTGGTGTAGTTGCCATCGAGGTTGATGCATGTTGGTTCCCAATGGTAGCTGCATTTTATGTGTACTCTTTTGGATGGTTTGACCGCCTTTGGTTGGTTTGATAGAATAAAATAACTGCCATGGTTTTGTTGAATATTGCTTTCTGTTGATTCTTCCAAATCTCGTATTGGTTTAGGAAATACGATTTAGAAAGGAATCTTGCTGTCTTCTGCTCGCCTCTTGGGACATTTTCTTCTCTTTGTTACTTGCTGTGTCTTCATGTCTTCTTTCTTGGAACTTGCAACTTCTCAGGCATAGGGATAGGATATGCTATTCAGCGAAAGTTATTCGGAAGGACTACCAGTTATGTTGTTATGAGATATGGTCAAGTCTGAACAGGTAATTTCTGAAGTGACATATCTGTTTTCAGTTATCAGCTTCTCCTTCTGGAATATTGAGAGAAATATTCTGAGTTTATTTTTCCAGGCGGTTGTAGTAATGAGATGCTGCAGACAGTCTGCTAATGGGTTCGCTTGGCCTTCCTCGCAGGTGTGTGGCCTTTGTGTCCCTCGCTGCTACTGGGTTTTCTCGTCCTCTCGCTATTGGGATGAGGCGTGGGACAATATTCTTCAAAATATACCTGGCTCGGTCTTCGCACTATTGTGAATCGTGAGACACTAAATTCCTTTCTTCTGCCTTCAGTTTCTCGTCAATGTCACATTGTGCAATCGTATAAACTCTCAGACTCAGACCATAGCAACCCATCGACTTTCTGCTTCTGTCGTTTTTTTGGCTCCCTTCCCCAGACAATTGTAATGACGTTGTGTTGCGTGCCTTCCTTGTTTCATTTGTTTTACAATGACTTTTGCTTAATGTTACTACTTACAAGTTTCTATATCTAAACTTACTATGAGCTTTAATTTGAACATTTACATGAATAATACAAAACAACGTTTAAATGGTTTTTTCAGTACTTTACAGACGAAACTGAAGTAGATCTCTGACATATTAAGTTACTTCATTTTATGACGGTTCCTTTGCTTCCTGAATGAGCATGGACTGATGTTGTGTAGGTTACTCAATTAGTACATCATGCAATTAGTTTTCTTTTAATTTTTTCTAACCTATTTTTGATGATTTAAATGATTGTCTATTATTGTACCTATATTTGAATGTTTACATGCTTGTAGCTTGTCCTGTATGCCTCTTGAGATCTGCTGCTACCTGAAACATATCTACATTCCTTTGCTGTATCATCTGTGATCCATTACAGTTTAGTTTTCATGGCTAACTGCCATATGACCACAGTAAGAATTATCATTCATTATCAGCCTTAAGGTGGATGACATGATGTAGACCTGTATTTTTTCCCATTCTTCGGCTCACTAATTCTACCGCATTTGCATGAACCACTTTACTAATTAACATGGGTCCCTTATAAACTGTATAAAATTTATATCAAACCTGTTTTCCTTTATTAGACAATAACTGAGTTCTAACAAGAACCAACTGTCCCACAGCGAATACCCATATGGATGCACCTTTGTCTTCTCTGGGCTTCCTTTTTGCAACTGTTTGTTCAGTGTTCTCGAGTGCTAATTTTATTATCTGCTGGAGTGATAGTTTTCTGGATTGTGGGGGGGGGGGGGGGAACCATACAACTTCCCTTACCCTACCCAAGGGTTTTTATTTTTGAGCTCTGTGACTGTTGGTAATCGTGTATTATTGTGTGGCATTTCGTTAAAAATAGTCTGTAAATGATGTAAATTGGCATCCCATGTGGTATGTTGTGAACTACAGTAGAGATGACACCATGTTCTAATATCCTTCATCATTCGTTCTCCATAATGAGCGCTTGGTTTGTACCTGGATATGCTGGCCGTTGTGGCCGACCGGTTCCAGGTGCTTCAGTCTGGAACCGCGCGACCGCTACGGTCGCAGGTTCGAATCCTGCCTCGGGCATGGATGTGTGTGATGTCCTTAGGTTAGTTAGGTTTAAGTAGTTCTAAGTTCTAGGGGACTGATGACCTTAGATGTTACGTCCCATAGTGCTCAGAGCCATATCTGTACCTGGATATGAAGATGGGTTTAATTTTATGTCTTTTTAAAGTCGCCAACCAAGGTTTAGATCTGTATTGGGGCCCATTATGAGAAATTAACCTTTCTACATGCGCTATCTGCTTGAGGAAATCACATTGTAGTGCCTTACTGATCGTGACACCAGTTGCACGTTTCAAATGGGTCAAAGTGACATACTTTGATGTTAACTCTAAAACTACAAAGATCGTCCTCACTTCACAGAGAGCAAAGCTCAGAATGCCCTCGCCTAATTCCACACACTTGTGTGGTCCACCATGAGACAAGAGAGGCAGAGATAGAGCCTTTAGGTCTGAAAATGCTTTTATACAATAGGGACCCCACCATGTCGCATCTGTGTCGGCAAGTATGACTTCAGCCAATCACTGTCTCGCTAGAGGTGAAACAATATTTTATTTCTTGCTCGATCACAGCCTAGCCCTGTTAATGACATGCAGCCACTTATCCTCAGTCCAGCCTTTTTTTACGTTAAAGGGAATAATGTATTGGTCTGGCCTTATCCCTTTCTACACTGAATCTCGCCATTCTCTTGCTAAATGGGAGTTTACAAGATCATTAGCCATCTACTTGGTTCGTCTCCAAAATGTGTTTCACTTTAATTTGTTTGTTCCATGCCATTGTCCATATTGGTAGAGATTGTTTTATTAGTTCTCGGTACATGAGATTAACTGCTGCATGGGGGCTTAATTAAATATGATTGAAAATATTTTTTAGTTTTTAGTAGCTGTCTGTCCGATTACGCTATGTCTCGTAAACGGTTGGCCCTGACTAGTATTGTTACGCTATCTGACTGCAAAGAACAACAACAAGAATGAAATGAAATTTTTCGTTGACACAATTAATTAATTAAGTCCCCAGCAACTATGAAACCTACGAAACCAACAAGCACAAGTGTAGCTGTTCTGTATGTGGTAGTATGACTCAACGCACATCTGGCACGGTTCTTCTTCAACAAGACAAGAATCTTGAATACCAATTATACTGACGTGATAAAAGAAAATTAGAAAAACTATAATTACGCAAGAAAACCAGAATTCACTCTAATACAAGAACACAAGCCAGATGCTTTGTTGACTGAACCTGTAATGATGCATTATTTGAGACACACAAATAATAAAAGAACATAGTGGTTTTTACCTTCATATATATTGACGAAATGCACTCTGATCATTACAATAACATCTGCTATCTCTCCCATCAAATAACTGGATAAACATGGAACAAACACTCCTTACTACAACATCTCGACAAGCCTTGCCCAATAGCACATCTCAACACGAACTGTCTTCTACGAGCTCTCGACAAGCACTGACTACTACGAGCTCTGCCCACGCACTGACTTCTACGAGTTCTTAACAGGCACTGAGGAGGCGGCTTAATAATACTCTTTGGCGCAATCTCTGGCGCAGTGGCTCAGTGTAGCCACCTTTCACTGCAATTGCCTTTTTTTGATATAATTTAATTATTTTTTTCTGAGGATCTCATACTGTATCGTCCTATCATTATGGATCAAGATCATGTAAGGTCTGTAAAATCCAGACTCCATACACAGTGACGGCACTACTCCAAATGCAGTCATTTGTGTTGTGCTGTTAGCAGCAGGCCGCACATGGGGTGGTAACCCCTAGTCTGGTCTCCAGCCAGCAGTGAGGGTTGACACTTGTTCTCTCAAGGCAAGTGCAGATGTGATTAGGTTATGATGTGCAATATGGCGATCCACCTTTATTGTGGTCAGATGTATTCGACCGAACCTTGACGATGAGTTGCCTACCCTCATATTCCCATGTAGTCCAACATCGGGCCAACATCAGAGCTAAATGCCTCGAAATCAAGCTGCTTTCAAACCCCGTCAGCCACTGATGAGGCCGGCTGATACGAGTGAGTGGCATCTCAGTGTTCTTCATAGTGATCACTCAACATCCGACATTGTTCCTCCACTTAAGCAGTCCACCTTGGCTAATAACAACACTAAACATAAACAACAATAATGGACTTTGATGGCCATTCTAGCTGTAACTCCAATCATTTGTACACTTGCTGATGGTGCATATGTGTACGAAGCTAAATTGACATCCGACCAAGGTTTTGTGAGTGCTTTGCTGTTTTTGGCATCTGACGTATATTACTAGCAAAACTCTCGTATTGAGTTGAGTCCCTCAACAGCTCCGTGTAAGCAATTCTGGCTCGTTGGAGGGTAACAATGGAAATATCACACCATATTCCTCAAATACATGGTTTTGGGAGAACAACATCAAGCATCTTACAGAGATTTACACTTAAGCTCCATGATCATCTCTGTTACCATTTTCGTGCGAGCTTGACAGACCTGTTAGGATCCTAGTATCGCATGTCTCAGTACATTGGTTGTCTGTTGTACTGACTACTGGATAAGGATTCCAGACCTGATGCATGATATGGAACGGGTCGCAACAGAGTCTTGTATGCCCTTTTCTTTTTGGATGCCCTGCATCTTCTCACAACACTTCCAACAAATCTACGACTTCCAGCTGCCATCTCTGACCCATCATTTGTCCTCATCATTTCATACCTCTTGCTATTGTTACCACTAAGTCTTTAAGCGATTAGCATCCTCAGCTGTTCACCACTTGTAACTACGAACTGTCCTTCCATGATGCTTTCGGAGAGTATTCAGATTTTTTAGCTGAATATACTATGCTGAATAATGTATTAATTTTTGACTATGCTGTACCAACTTCTATATTATTGCATAATTTCACAATGTCGTGAACCCTCCGCGAATGTGGAACGTTTTAGAAACATATAATACTTTCTTGTTATTGTTGTTGTGGTCTTCAGTCTGATGTGTGATTTGACACAGCTCTTCCTGCTAGTCTATCTTCAGCAACTCCCTTTATCTCTGAATAACTACTGCAACCTATATCTGTTTGGAAACGCTTACTGTATTCCATCTTTTGTTTCCCTCTACAATTTTTACCCTCAACACTCCTCTCCATTCCTAAATTGAAGATTCCTTCATGGCTCAGTATGTGCCCTCTCACCCGAACCCTTCTTTTAGTCAGGTTGTGCCATAATTTTCTCTTCTCCCCCGTGCATCCCCGTAAGTTATTCAATCTACCCACCTAATCTTCAACATTCTTCTATGCCACCTCATTTACAAAATCTTCTGTCCTCTTATTGTCTGTACTGTTTATCGTCCGTCTCCAGAAAAGTCATCCTAACATCTAAATTTATATTCGAATCTCTCTTATTCAGATTTTTTCCGTGATATCAGTCAGCAATTTATGTCCTATCTGCTTTAGCCATCTTCAGTTATTTTACTGGCTAAATAGAAAAACTCATCTATTACATTTAGTGTCCCATTTCAAATATAATTCTCTCAGCATAGTCTGATTTAATTGGAAAACTTTCAGTTAACCACGTTTTACTTTTGTTCACGTTATAATCGCTTTGCAAGACACTATTCATTCCATCCAAGTTCTTTGCCGCCTCTGACAGAATTACAGTGTCGTCGGCAAACCCCAAAACTTTATATACATCGACAAAAGTTTTGTCTCACCCCTTGTGGCAGTCGGGAATGGAGATACGCAGCATGCAGTCACCTCCTGACAGTCTGATACCATACATGACGTCCTGTAGCTTCTTCGAACGGCTAATTCAATTCTGCAGCACTCAGCCCACGGTTCCTTTGACTCGAACGTAAATATCGACCATCCTGAGCAGCAGTCGAAGTGGACAGTCTGTGTGGTGCAGGTCTTCAACACTACCTGTCAACGGGAACCGATTCCACGCCCGCACCACATCACTTTGAGTCCGGTCCACACTTTGAGCAACTTCCCAGGTTGGCAAGTCTGCTGCGCGGAATGTTATGATGTGGACCCGATTATTGGCCACGATTGCCCTTCGTCGCACTCCCAGTTTGATTTCTGCGATTATTTCACGCAGTCTTGCTTGTCTGTTAGCACTGACAACACTGCTCAAACGCCGCTGCTCTCGGTAGTTAAGTGAAGGCCGTCGGCCACTGCATTGTCTTTGGTGAGAGGTAATACGTGAAATGTGGTATTCTCGGCACATTCTTGATACTGGGTATCTCGGAATACTGAATTCCCTAACGATTTCCGAAATGGAATGTCCCATGTGTCTCTCTTCAACTCACAAAGTCTGTTAATTCCCATCATGCGGTCATACGTCGGAAACCTTTTCTCATGAATCACATGAAATCAAGACAGCTCCGCTGACGCACTACCTTTTATACCATTTGAAGCGATTCTACCACCATGTATATTTGTGCATTTCGCTGTCCCGGGACTTCTATCACCTCAATGTAAATAAGAGAGTGCCACATATTTTAACCAGGTTTTCTGCACCTGTTTTTATGTGGGCAAGACTTATTAGTAGAATAGATCTTGATCTGTCGGTCATTTACGAAAATTTCATCTTGTGATGCTGTTTTACATCCTCATACACCGATGAGCCAAGGCATCACAGTTAGCAAGCTGTTGGTGCTTCAGTCCGGAACCGCGCTGCTGCTACGGTCGCAGGTTGGAATCCTACCTAGGGCATGGATGTGTGTGATGTCCTTAGGTTAGTTAGGTTTAAGTAGTTCTAAGTCTAGGGGACTGATGACCTAAGACGTTAAGTCCGATAGTGCTTAGAGCCATTTCAACCATTTGATAACCTGTCGGTCCAGCTTTGGAACGCAATACAGCAGCGAATCTGTGAGGTATGCATTCGACAAGCATGCTGGGCGTATGTGATGTTAAATATCTACCCACAGGTCACGCTATGTCCGTAATTTACGATACGATTGTTCGTGGGTGCAAAACTTCCTCCCGATACCAGGTAATGTGTTCCATCGAGTCACTATCATCCTGGGCGAGTGAGAAGGACCATTGTCCTGCTGGAAATACTACCGCTGTCGGGGAAAGTATCAAGCAAGAAATGATGCAGGTGGTCTGCACCTGTGTCCACATAGACCACAACTATCATGGTGGCTTTGATTACTACGATTGGTTTCAAAGAAGCTATGATGAATGTCCCACCCGAAGCACAGTATTGACTGAACCAAACTGCATCCATGGCTCGGTGCAGATATCGAGCAGCCATTCCCCTGGATGACGGTTTGTCCGCACAAAATTATCAATCTGGTGTAAGACATACGTCATTCATCCGCCCAGGCGACACTTTTCTATTGAGCCACGGTAAAGACTCTAGGGTCATGTGCCGACTGCATTCGTAACTGACGATGTTGTTTGATCAATATCGGAACATGCAGGTGCGGTCTGCCGCGGAGCCCCATGTTTAAGAATGTGCGATGAAAGGCGTGCTCCGCAACACTTGTGCAGCACCGGCGTTAATCTCTCTCGTTAGATCTGTGTCTACAGAGCTTGCAAACAACGACCTCCATGTTCTGTGATGAGGCGTGGACGTCGAGCATCTGGTCACCTACCCGTGGTTTCACCGTCCTTCAACCACTTTTCATAGCCAATGACAACAGTAGTACACGAACGGCCGACCAGTTTCCTCGGTTCCGAGATGCCCGTTCTCAGGTGCATAGCTATATCAATCACTCCTTCGTCAGATTTGCTCATGTCAGTGGATTTCCCCGTTTGCGGCCCGTTTCGTGGCTGTAATAATTCCCACTCCTCTCTGCTTCGCTTGCACACTGTCTTTACCACGTCTCGCGGTTCTAGGCGCGCAGTCCGGAACCGCGCGACTGTTACGGTCGTAGGTTCGAATCCTGCCTCGGGCATGGATGTGTGTGATGTCCTTAGGTTAGTTAGGTTTAAGTAGTTCTAAGTTCTAGGGGACTGATGACCTCAGATGTTAAGTCCCATAGTGCTGAGAGCCATTTTTTTTTTTTTGTCTTTACCACGTCACCCGCCCCAACACCACCAGGCGGCCATCAGTATCGCGGTGAGCAGGGATGGTCATAATATTTTGACTCATGAGTGTACAGTGCGCGGCAGACAGCACTTCGTACCAGTATTATCAGTTTCCTTTTATAACAAGTTCGAGGGAGAAATGACTATCTGTATGCCTCTGCACGTGCCCTAGTCTCTCTTACCTCTCTCTCATGATCACTATGCGAGATACACAATGTTGGCAGTAAAGTACGCTGCACAGACGGAAAAGAGAATCGTGACAACAAAAAATAAATTATGTAGAGTAATGAAAGTCTGGGGATACATTTATCTAGGTAACATGTTTGAGTGATTAACATTGCAAGATCACAGGTTAATGTAACAACGAGATAAGCCACCACAAATGTGAAATGCTGGTACATTAATAACCAACGTAATTGTTAGAATGTTGCATGAAAGCACGAAAATGTGCGTGCATTGTATTGTACAGGTGCCGGACGTCTGTTTGTGAGACGGAGCAGGCCAAGGCAACATGTCGCGACACTCTGTAGAGCATGTTGCATCACAGCAGGGGTATGTGAGCGGGTGTCATCCTGTTGCAGAACGCCCCCTGGAAAGCTGTTCGCGAATGGCAGCACAACAGGTCGATTCACCAGATTGACGCACAAATTTGTAGTCAGGGTGCATTGAGATAACCACGAGAGTGATCCCAAAATCGCACCCCAGGCCAATACTCCAGGTGTAGGTCCAGTGTGTCTAGTACACAGACAGGTTGGTTGCAGGTCGCCAACTGGCCTCCTTCTAACCAACACAGGTCCATTACTGCCACCGAGACAGAAGCACCTTTCATCAGAAAACGCAAGAGATCTCCACTGTGTCCTCCAGTGAGCTGTCACTTGACACCACTGAAGTCACAAATGGCGGTGATTTGGGGTCAGTGGAATGCAAGTTACAGGGCGTCTGGCTTAAATCTGTCCATGAAGTAACTGTGTACCTAGGTGGGTGTTATGTTGTCGAGTTGCGCAACGGATTAATCTGACAAGTACCCTTTGGCTCCTGCAATAAGCAATTTCCACCCCACACTAATTAAAAAGTCAGACAGACGCTCCTAGCGTACCAAAAATGCCTGAAAAACTTTCAGCAATAAATATCTTCTGGAGTCGTCCACTGTAAGGAAAAGACACAAAAATATTCTATTTTTTTACGTAACTAGTGGCATACTTTGGTACTGGAGTATTGCTAGTGAGTGTGAGAAAAACATTAAACGAACAGAAAATATTACTTATTGCAAAAATCTGAGAAAATCAAGTGAATCCTTTATTTATAAACTGATACACTACTTACTGGGTTCTTTTCGGAGTAGGAGGTTACCTCTTATGGATAGGAATGTTGTTAATGAAATTTATGTACAAAGTGTGGGAAAGTTCTTTTATTCCTTTTCTTTAAGAATGTTACTTACTCGGCAGAATGGCTGAGAGCCGCGCCTACTCAACCTGAATAATTACCCGATTGATTTTTTCTGAGAACGGTCGAGGCTGTCGCGTGAGAAATGTAATGGAGTGACGTGAATGCAGTATGTTATTTGTAATGGAGGAAAGATGGGGCTCGCCTACACTAGCGCACAATACTGTGAGCTGCGACGACTGCTGCCTGCGTCGTTCGCCGCTGACAAATAACAAAACTGGAATGAGGTTTTCACTCTTCAGCGGAGTGAGCGCTGATGTGAAACTTCCTGGCATATTAAAATGTGTGCCAGACCGAGACTCGAGCTCGGGACCTTTGCCTTTCGCGGGCAAGTGCTCTACCATCTGAGCTACCCAGACACGACTCACGCCCCATCCTCACAGCTTTACTTCTGCCAGTATCTCGTCTCCTACCTTCCAAACTTCACAGAAGCTCTTCCGCGAACCTTGCAGAACTAGCACTCCTGGAAGAGAGGATATTGCGGAGACATGGCTTAGCCACAGCCGGGGGGGTGTTTCCAGAATGAAATTTTCACTCTGCAGCTAAGCCATGTCTCCGCAATATCCTTTCTTCCAGGAGTGCTAGTTCTGCAAGGTTCGCGGAAGAGCTTCTGTGAAGTTTGGAAGGTAGGAGACGAGGTACTGGCAGAATTGAAGCTGTGAGGACGGGTCGTGAGTCGTTCTTTGGTAGCTCAGTTGGTAGTGCACTTGCCTGCGAAAGGCAAAGTTCTCGAGTTCGAGTGTCGGTCTGGCACAGAGTTTCAATCTGTCAGGAAGTTTCGTAACAGCTCACACTCCGCAGCAGAGTGAAAATCTCATTCTGGAAACATCCCTCAGGCTGTGGCTAAGCCATGTCTCCACAGTATCCTTTCTTTCGGGAGTGCTAGTTCTGCAAGGTTCGCAGGAGAGCTTCTGTAAAGTTTGGAAGGTAGGAGACGAGATACTGGCAGAAGTAAAGCTGTGAGGACAGGGCGTGAGTCGTGCCTGAGTAGCTCAGATGGTAGAGCACTTGCCTGCGAAAGGCAAAGGTCCCGAGTTCGAGTCTCGGTGCAGCACATAGTTTTAATCTGCCAGGAAGTTTCAATAACAAAACTATCTCTTTCTATCAGGATTGACCTTCGCCAATCGAACTCTCACTATGCCTTGATAAAGTCAAGGACTCCTATCTGTCCCTTGGCGTGGTACACCTGTCAGATAACCAGTCCACCATGATGGCACTCAATGTTCGCTCGCAGGCGCTAACTAATACTCTGTCTGTGTTCACACCACACATTAAGCGTCGCAGCCAACACAGTGAACAACCGCTTAATCACGAGGGACTGAATATAGAGTATCACTCCAGTTCGCTAGCCACAGAGGTGCTCTCTCAGTGCAATACTGAGCAGAGACTTTGTTCCTTGCTCTCTGCGTACACGCACGAGCGCACTCGCTCCCGCTACGTGTTCCCACTTCAAGAGTGTCACCAGAACGATCCCTCTCCACACAAAAAGCGAAAGGGTATATCATCCGCTGTCTTTCCCTCACTCCTCCGGCTCATTGCATCAGAAGTAGTCCGCCAATCAGCGTTACTCTTACAAACGGGAGAATGGCGCTCCGTTTAAGCTGACCAATCCGGAAATATATAGCATCTGCATTAGGCATTTACTGTCCACCTGTGAGAACTCTGAAACTACGCACTAGGTCTGTCAAAAATGTGTATGCAGGGGCTCTCCCAAACAATACAGCAGGGTTTTGCTTTTAAGGTGAACACGCAGGCCATTATCCATTTTCTCTGGCAAAAACTGTTTTGGTCCCTGGGTGGTCGGCTGGCCGGCGCAGCTACGTGGTAACTCACCCTCCTACGTACTTTCCAGCGGGCTGGTTGCCTCTGCCGAACAAAAACTCCTGTGGCCGTCATGTCTTGAATGTTTGTGTACACCTGCCTTGGCTTTTTAATCTTGGTGCGCACTTGCGATTTATTTATTAGATTTGCATATCGATTAAACGGAAATATGTAAAATTGACTCTACCCTCTCGAGTTTGGGCTCGAATGACACGCCTTGATACGCAGAATACGATGGTGAGGTCGGAATATGTAAGAAATGAAGGTCAGGAGACCACGCCACCTTACAACTGATGTGTAACAGTTCGCCACTGAGGTGACAACTGCTGCTCAAATTGCTGCTGTAGATGCAGTACGATGCGCCAGAGACATACGCCAAATGCGATGATCTTCTCTCTCGGTAGTGCCAAGTGGGCGTCCGGAGCCCGATCTTCTTTGACTGTACATTCTCGTGACCACCGATGCCGGCAGTCGCTTACAGTTGCTACATTCCTGCCAAGTCTTTCTGCAACATCCCAGAAGGAACATCCAGCTTCTCATAGACCTTCTACACGACCACGTTCCAGTTCAGTAAGGTATTGATAATAGGATATTTGTTGGCTTAAAGGCATTGCTGACCCACTTGCCCGATCTCAAAGGTAACTGACGCTCATTATCATTATGGTGTATATTTAAAGCAAACCTAGTGTGCATCCTCATAGTGACGCTACTAGCGCCAGTCTTAGGCGACTAGCGCGAAATTTGAATAGACATTATCTTTCAGATATAGAAACACGCCTACCGACTTTCGTTTATGTCGCACAACAGCTTCTTGGAGTTGTGAATTTTTTCTGCAGTATAGTTGCTCCGTCTTCTTTGAAAACAGGTCCTTTAATTCAGGCTACTGAGCTTCGTGAAAACTACGTCATTTGTCTTGCTGATACCCATTTAACATCCACGATCATTGCTGGTTTCTCTTTAGCGCAGCTACATTTGCATCTACATGCATACTTCGCAAGCCATCGTACTGTGCATGGTGGAAGGTACTATGTGCCACTACTATGTATGTCTTTTCCCGTTCCGCTCGCAAACAGAGTGAGGGAAACACAACTGTCTATAAGCCACTGTACAAGCCCTAATTTCTCTAATCTTATCATCGTGGTCCTTACACGAAATGTACGTTGGCGAGAGTACAATCTTTCTGCATTAGGCCTCAAATGACGGTTCTCTAGATTTCCGCAATATTGCCCCGCGGAAAGAGCGTCGTCTTCCCTCCAGAGATACCGATTTCAGTTTACGAAGTATCTCCGTAATACTTGGGGGCCGATCGAACTTACCGGTAGCAAATTTAGCAGCATGCCTCTGAAATGCTTCAATGTTTTCGTTTAATACGACCCAAACATGCGGGAACTACTCAAGAATGGGTTGCACTAGCGTTCCCACAGCGTCATCAGCAAACAACCGTAAATTGCTGCTGACCCTGTCCGCCAGATCATTTACGTATACAGCGAATAAGAGCCGTCCTCTCACACCTCCCTGGGGCACTCCTGACCATATGCTTCTTTCTGGTGAACACAAGCCGTCGTGGACAACGTTACATCCGAATTGAGAATATGTTTCACAACTCTGCAATAGATGTTAAGGACATTGGTCTGTGATTTCGCGGGTCCGTTATTTTGCCATTCTTATATACCTGCGTTTTTTTTCCAGTCGCTTGGGACTTCGAGCTGGGCGAGACATTCGCGATAAATGCAGGCTAAATAAGGGCCTAATGCCGCAGAGTAGCCTCTGCAAAACTGAACTAGGATTCCATCTGGACTTGTCGACGTATTTGTTTCCAACTCTTTCAGTTGCTTCTCTACCCATGGATGCCTATTTCTAAGTCCTCCATGCGGGAGTCGGTGCGACACTCAAATGACGTTTGTATGATCCTCCTGCCTGAATGGTTTCTTAAAAGCGAAATTTAATATTGCAATATTGCAGCTTTCCTTTTGCTATCCTCTAATGCCTCCCAAGAGAAACCTATGGCCCACTTGGTGATTTTACGTATGACCAGAATTTTTCTCTGGTTCTCGGCAAGATGTCTCGCTAAGGTGTGATGATGGAAGTTGTGCGCTTCACGCACTGATATTCTTACGGATGCGCGAATTTCTACTAACTTTTAGCAGTCAAAGTTTACCAGTCCTTTGGGTATGGGATATAGCTGCTTGGTAAGGTGCAGTGATTTTGCTTACTTATCCAAAACTGGTGGAATTAGCAGCACAACCACTACTGGAATGGAGATCATACTGGTTATGTCGCAATTACAACTTTTGGTTATAATGGAGACAGCAGAATGGGTGTACAGGCTAAAAACTGGAAATAACTGGAAACCTTTACGAAAACCCAGAATTTCATCCCAATGCAAGTCAGTGCGATGAAGGTAGAAATGGTCGGGAAAATATCGGTGGACTGTATAACAACTTCCAGCTGCTTCAATAAATCTTTCATGGTAATAATTGAAAGCAGGGGGAAGTAGAAGAACGAGCGACACTACCGTTCAGGAGAGACAGTCTGGTTTACTGAAGAGTTTGAAACAGGTTAAGGCGTTGGGACTGGGGTGTATGGGAGTAGAGCCTGCACTAGGGAGTGCAGTCTCTCTTTATTTTTGTCCCTGTAATGGAGACCCGTAAAAATTTTAGTAGAGATTTGTCTAACCAACAGAATAAGTCAAATACATATACAAGAGTTAGCAAAACTTGGCTAGACACCACCACATTCCGGAACGGTGATTTAGATGCCATTTTCCAAAATGGTTGACACCGATTTTAGTTTGTATAAAGTTCCGCTCCTGACAGTCATACTCATCATTTAGGTGTCTAAATATACGCTTTTAAAGGCATGGAATCGATTAAGGTGGTTTGTGAAGTTACTTGACTGCTGTTTACTTAAGAAAATCAGTTTTTCGGATTTTAAATAAAAATTTGAACAAAAGTGAAATGCGGAATTTTATGTCGAAAGTAATATTCACACTACAAAATGTAATTATATTTGCACAACATTTTTATAGACACAGAAGTAAACTCTGTTATGGAAAACTGAATGTAAAAGTAACATACTTTTTTCTCACTCTCTCTTTTACACGGTGCAACACATTTTCAGTACTCTGCATGTCAAATATTGCATTTTACGTTTACAACTACGACCAGTACTTGCTGTACAAATACACTGTATTAATGCTTCAGAAGATATTTTGTTAAGGCACAGGTCATTCTTCAGCACACCATTTACATCTTTGCATCATCCTCAACTATCACGTGCAGGCTTGTATCATGAAAACATCTTTCTGAAAGGTTTAAGCATTCTCGTAAAACAAAAAACGAAAAAATCTTCGGATATTTCCATTTCTTATTGCAAAAGGTATGTGGGCCTGTCTTAACGTGGTATCACATATCGATACCACCATACCAGCGTCAAAAAGTTGGCAACTGAATTGCAAATTTCCATCAGACGTCGATAGCGGTCGCGCGGGATGTTCAAGACCCAATGGTGTGCGCCCACTGATCGGACCACGCCTCCAGCAGCGTTTTCTGTCGCCGCAGTCTAGGACGACCGGTTGCAGCCGCTTAGCCCACTTGCACTGGGAGTCTTTTCGCTACGTGACGCTACGCAGACGCCGCCCAGTCACGGCCCCGACACCAGTTCAGAGAGCCTAATCCTGGTTGCTGCTGTATTAGCTGGACTCTATATTTCTAGCTGCACTATTCGTAATGAGGCTTTGTACATTTGGAGAAATACAAGTTAAGTTAATCTTCTGTTTGCTGTGTTAACATGATCGCTAATCATTTCTTCTCCTATCCAACTGTCCTCTGACGACAGTTGTCACACCACTCTGTACCTACCTCTCGTAACTGTTGTGTGTAAAGTCGTATACAACAAACTGTGTTGCAAAATGCAGCTCCCAGTTGCCTCCCAAGTGTATGCAAAGGCACATGGAGCATTTTATCAAACACTCCCACTTTGCTCCACAATTATTTCAATATATCACTGAATAGTTCAGAAGTTACGTTATGCCCGACTGGAAAGCATGGAAATGTGGACTATAATTTTTCTATCTCATTCTTCAACAAAGGTTCGAAGGCCCGAGCAAGTGTAAACTTCTTTGTTCGTTATTATTTATGGATCTCTGCAGTCATTAGCTCCTGTGACTGTTCCACTTGGCACTGTAGTGAAGTCAGCCATTTTTGCCTTTTCCATTAAACTAGTAGCAGCAGTTGAGCATTTCTTTCTTTTTTCTGAAGACCTGAAACTGTCCGTCTGTATAGGAATAACTCTCCTGCTTGATTTTTATCAGTTCGATTGGATCAGTATTTCTCCATCTTCCTCTTTCGTCTTCTTTAAGTGTCTGCTCAATGTAGCTGTCAAACACAATGTCTGCTCTTTTAATTCTCTTGTAGACTAGTATTAGCCCACAACTGATCAAATATGTTTTTAAAAGTTAGCAATCTTAGCTCTGAGTTGTCGATTTTGTGGCATAAAGTCAACTATGGCAGCAGTAATCATGACACGATGCTATTGTAAACAATATTGCATCTGATAGAGGTTCTTCTCTAGTTCACTCAATAGTACATTCTTTCCACGTTTACTTATGTAGCCACTATTATCAAACATTATATTAGTTAGCAACTGACCATATCACAAAAATATCTTTCATAGTTTCTCCTCTTGCTTTAGCCATTGGAATGCTTCTATCGGCTGCAGCAATAGTATTTCTTTGGGAAACTAATGCTGTCTTTGGTTTCACAGTTAAAGTATTGCTTCCTTCTCCGTTGACGGCGGTTTTACCTTTGTGATAACGTGAGAAAGCTTTGATTTTTTTCTTTTTCGAAACTGTCATTTCTAAATTGTGAATATCCGTTTTGTTCATTGCCTTTAAATTTCAACAGACGGAGAGCATCTTCGCTAGGTACATATTTTTTGTTGATAAAATTACGAAGCTGTGTTTGGCTGGATGTTTCTTATTGACTGCAGTGGTGGCCGGTTATCATGTGCTAATGTGCTATGGCGCTTTGTAAATATCGCACTAAAACTGTGCCATTTATGTTCTGATGCGAGATCGGGATTGCATTAAAATTACGCCATTTCTCCACGAATGCGAGCCAAAATCGCACTAAAAGTACTGCATTTATCTTTGAATGTGTGCTGGTATGCAAATAAAACGGACTGAAACATGTTTTCTCCAAGATAACTAGAAACCAGTGTTGAGAGCTGAAATGATGGCCAGCCTTGCCACTACTAACTCAGAAATGGAACACAGCTGTCTGTTTTCGATTGCGCATGCTCTGATGTCAAGTCATCTCTTCCAGCACTACGATGCCACATTGGCTCACAGTACCAAGTCAATATTTTTCTCTGAAACTGCGTGAAATGCATTGTGCAAGCGTAGAGTGTGAGGGGTTTTTGAGGAGTGGTTGCACCAGCAGCTCCAGGGCGAGTGGTTGGCTACAGTGGTTCAAATGGATCTGAGCATTATGGGACCTAACATCTGAGGAAATCAGACCCCTAGAACGTAGAACTACCTAAACCTAACCAACCTAAGGACATCACACACATCCATGCCCGAGGCAGGATTCGAACCTGCGACCGTAGCGGTCGCGCGGTTCCAGACTGAAGCACCTAGAACCGCTCAGCCACAGAGGCCGGTGGTTGGCTACAGTGGCTGGTAATTTGTTGGCTATGGTTCGATTCCCGCAGCTCCACTAACACATATATGTTAAACAATTAATTATTAAACTGAAATATGTTTAAGCAGCTCAGTTCATATACGTAAAATCAATACATTTATTTTAGTATATGGCCGTAAAAAATGAGCAAATTTAGTATTAAACCATGTTTTTTTCATAGCATCTTTGTTGTTAAAAGAAGGTGGCATTTTCCAGCTTTGCTGTATTAATTTTATTTATTAAAGACTAATGTCACCTCTCTAGGCCATTCTCAAGTGATTCGGTAGTTCTGCAATAGGAAACTACAATTTGTATAACAGAATTATCAACAGCACAGTAGTGAAGCAGTGTGGACGTCCCGGAAATGTCTGTTTTCAGAGTGTGCCGAAGGAGAATCTGTGTAGGTACTACAAGGATCGTGGCATCCACATTCTCTCAGGGAGCCAAGTAGCTCAGAAATCTCTATCAGCCTCTGCAATGAGATCACAGAGCGTTTCGGATTGCCACGAGGCCCTTGTGAGGCGAGGTAAAGCAACAGGGTAAACTTATTGTGGGTCTCTAACTCTAAAGGACTTGGAAGAGCAGTTAAACGGAATGGACAGTGTCTTGAAAAGAGGGTATAAGATGAACATCAACAAAAGCAAAACGAGGATAATGAAATGTAGCCGAATTAAGTCGGGTGATGCTGAGGGAATTAGATTAGGAAATGAGACACTTAAAGTAGTAAAGGAGTTTTGCAATTTGGGGAGCAAAATAACTGATGACGGTCGAAGTAGAGAGGATATAAAATGTAGACTGGCAATGGCAAGGAAAGCGTTTCTGAATAAGAGAAATTTGTTAACATCGAGTATAGATTTAAATGTCAGGAAGTCGTTTCTGAAAGTTTTTGTATAGAGTGTAGCCATGTATGGAAGTGAAACATGAACGATAAATAGTTTGGACAAGAACAGAATAGAAGCTTTCGAAATGTGGTGCTACAGAAGAATGCTGAAAATTAAATGGGTATATCACATAACTAATGAGGAGGTATTGAATAGAATTGGGGAGAAGAGGAGCTTGTGGCACAACTTGACTGAAAGAAGGGATCGGTTGGTAGGACATGTTCTGAGGCATCAAGGGATCACCAATTTAGTATTGGAGGGCAGCGTGGAGGGTAAAAATCATAGAGGGAGACCAAGAGATGAATACATTAAGCAGATTCAGAAGGATGTAGGTTGCAGTAGGTACTGGGAGATGAAGGAGCTTGCACAGGATAGATTAGCATGGAGAGCTGCATCAAACCAGTCTCAGGACTGAAGACCACAACACTGAAGTCCGCAAGAACAACCGCTCTGGAATCAGTGGCAATCAACAAACTGTTAGGCTGGAGAGAACAGGTGCGATGACTCCATTTGTTGGACAGGAACCCCTGCGAACCATAACTAAGGCGAGGGTAGGAACAAAACGATGTAGCTGGATTAGGAGGCAACACGCAGAATGTTGGATTATGATCCAAAAACAGAAACATGGCAAGCTACTGATGCCTAGGTACTGTAATCTTGGGATTGAACAAGAGACAAATTAACGTCATGATAGGACTGATAACAGGCCGTGGGAACTTTAAGGAACACACGTGGGTACAGAGAAGGAAGCCCCTAAGTGCAGACTGTGTGGTGAGGGGGATGAAACCGCACCTCATTTAATCTTTCAATGCGGAGCTTTGGGGACTAAAATACAAAGAACGTTCGCGGTCATTAATTCCTGAAGAAATCGTGTACAATAATGAACTAAAAAAAGGCCTCCGACTAAACACAGTTTCTGTGCGGGCAACAATGGGCTAAGACGACTACTGTTTTGTTTCCATACGTAAATCAGTCAATAAATCAATGTGCTATTCCGACTTGTTACTATCATAGCTAACCGGGTCTGAATCCATTCTTTATCTGATTCAATACGTTGTTAGGGACTCCAAACACAGGAAGAGTATTCTTGAATTGGTGGCACTGTCGTTTTCTACGAGATTTACTTTGAAGGTACACGACACTTTCCGAGGAGGATCCTTCCTTAATACTGTACTTGGTTCACTGTCTGTACTAGTAATTTCACGTATTGGACCCACTGGATATCACTCTAGATATTTAAATGAAGTGACAGGGTCCGTAAGTTTGCCACTGATATCGTAATAGAATACTGTTGCGATCTTTCCAATGGCTGAGGACACAGTCCAGCATTATTCACTTCCAAAGAGAGATATCGTTCAGTACGAAAAGTTTAAAAAGTTAATTTCAATTTCGATGCGGTACATTCCCACAGTCCTCCTGCATGTAGCACTGCCAAAGCGTTGATAATATGAATGTTGCTTGTAGCTATCGGTGCTGGCGGTGGGTACATCAATCTCCTACGCACAGCATTCATTACGCACATCCTCATATTTCACGCGCTGGCAGCAAAACAGGTTCCGTTGCAGGCCTGAGCACACACGTACCGCATACAACATGGGCAGCGCCAGCTGTTCTTGCAGGCTGTCCGCGATGTTAACTGAGTCTCTCGTTTCCTCCACTGTGCGAGTAACACGGTCTGCCTTCCCAGCCACGCCTGCAAGGCAGACTAAGCGACGGCCCGGCGGCAGTGGGCTGACGCAGCGGTGAGCAGGTACTGCATTTCAGTCCACCTGTCCTGCGAGGGCTGTGTATTATTTCCTCAGTGTCCGTCTGACACAGGTACCCCGGCAGACACAGGCGAAAATTCAGTCCAGGTAACGTAATCTAGCGTTTAGAACTGAGTCTTAGCAGATTCAGCTCGGATATACCTGAACAGGGCTACAGCTAGATCACTGCAAAGTCTTGATCTTACAGGCAAAAAGGAAAGTAAAAAAAGACTTGTTAGCACCAAAAGCCGATATTAGTAGCTATGCTCTAAATGAAACACTGTAGAATTCATTGGAGCCTAGATCGATGACAAGTTAAAACTGAGTTGTGACACATATAACCTTATCAACAAGCTCAATTCATAGCGTTTTGTTCTTAAAAGTACGTGACATTTGTAAGTAGGCTGTTTAGGTTTTTATATTGGTAACGCCACGTAGCGCTCTGTATGAAAATCACTGGCTGTGCTGTGTGCAGTCTGTGGCTGGTTGGCATTGTTGTAATATTCGCTATTGCAGGCTTGGGCAGTTGGCTGTTAACAGCGCGTAGTGTTGCGCAGTTGGAGGTGAGCCGCCAGCAGTGGTGGATGTGGGGAGAGAGATGGCGGAATTTTGAGAGCTGATGATCTCGACGTGTGTCCATCATGTTGTTGTTGTTGTTGTTGTTGTTGTTGTTCTTGTCTTCAGTCCTGAGATTGGTTTGATGCAGCTCTCCATGCTACTCTATCCTGTGCAAGCTTCTTCATCTCCCAGTACTTACTGCAACCTACATCCTTCTGAATCTGCTTAGTGTATTCATCTCTTGGTCTCCCTCTACGATTTTTACCCTCCACGCTGCCCTCCAATGCTAAATTTGTGATCCCTTGATGCCTCAGGACATGTCCTACCAACCGGTCCCTTCTTCTTGTCAAGTTGTGCCACAAACTCCCCTTCTCCCCAATTCTATTCAATACCTCCTCATTAGTTATGTGATATACCCATCTAATCTTCAGCATTCTTTTCTAGCACATTTCGAAAGCTTCCATTCTCTTCTTGTCGAAACTATTTATCGTCCATGTTTCACTTCCATACATGGCTACACTCCACACAAATACTTTCAGAAACGACTTCCTGACACTTAAATCTATACTCGATGTTAACAAATTTCTCTTCTTCAGAAACGCTTTCCTTGGCATTGCCTCTCTACTTCGACCATCATCAGTTATTTTGCTCCCCAAGTAGCAAAACTCCTTTACTACTTTAAGTGTCTCATTTCCTAATCTAATTCCCTCAGCATCACCCGACTTAATTCGACTACATTCCATTATCCTCGTTTTGCTTTTGTTGATGTTCATCTTATATCCTCCTTTCAAGACACTGTCCATTCCGTTCAACTGCTCTTCCAAGTCCTTTGCTGTCTCTGACAGAATTACAATGTCATCTGCGAACCTCAACGTTTTTATTTCTTCTCCATGGACTTTAATACCTACTCCGAATTTTTCTTTTGTTTCCTTTACTGCTTGCTCAATATACAGATTGAATAACATCGGGGACAGGCTACAACCCTGTCTCACTCCCTTCCCAACCGCTGCTTCCCTTGCATGCCCCTCGGCTCTTATAGCTGCCATCTGGTTTCTGTACAAATTGTAAATAGCCTTTCGATCCCTGTATTTTACCTCTGCCACCTTTAGCATTTGAAAGAGAGTATTCCAGTCAACATTATCAAAAGCTTTCTCTAAGTCTAGAAATGTAGGTTTGCCTTTCCTTAATCTATTTTCTAAAATAAGTCGCAGGGTCAGTATTGCCTCACGTGTTCCAACATTTCTGCGGAATCCAAACTGATCTTCACCGAGGTCGGTTTCTACCAGTTTTTCCATTCGTCTGTAAATAATTCGCGTTATTATTTTGCAGCTGTGACTTATGAAACTGATAGTTCGGTAATTTCCACATCTCTCAACACCTGCTTTCTTTGGATTGGAATTATTATATTCTTCTTGAAGTGTGAGGGTATTTCTCCTGTCTCATACATCTTGCTCACCAGATGGTAGAGTTTTGTCAGGAGTGGCTCTCCCAAGGCCATCAGTAGTTCCAATGGAATGTTGTCTACTCCCGGAGCCTTGTTTCGACTTTGGTCTTTCCGTGCTCTGTCAAACTCTTCACGCAGTATCGCATCTCCCATTTCATCTTCATCTACTGTCCATCATAGACAGTAAATTTGTAAGACTGGATGTCATGAACTGATATATATGTTATGACTTTTGAACACTATTAAGGTAAATACATTGTTTGTTCTTTATCGAAATCTTTCATTTGCTAGCTATGCCTATCAGTAGTTAGTGCCGTCAGTAGTTTGAATCTTTTATTTACCTGGCAGTAGTGGCGCTCGCTGTATTGCAGTAATTGGAGTCACGAAGATTTTTGTGAGGTAAGTGATTTGTGAAAGGTTATAAGTTAATGTTAGTCAGGGCCATTATTTTGTAGGGATTATTGAAAGTCAGACTGTGTTGCGTTAAAAATATTGTGTCAGTTTAGTGTTGATCAGAATAGGTAAAGAGCGAAATGTCTGAGTACGTTCAGTTCTGCTCAGTTGTTTGAAAGTCAAATAACGTAAGGGGTTTACCAGTACACTCTTTCTCAATTTTTCTAAGGGGACGTTTCACATTGCGTTCAGCTAAGGCCAGAAGTGTTGACTTCTCACACCAATCCTGGAAGTGTTACACTCATTTCTCAATTTACTTTTGGACCTTTTTTTTTTTTTGTTGATGATAGTCCGCACCTTGTGGTCGTGCGGTAGCGTTCTCGCTTCCCGCGCCCGGGTTTCCGGGTTCGATTCCCGGCGGGGTCAGGGATTTTCTCTGCCTCGTGATGACTGGGTGTTGTGTGATGTCCTTAGGTTAGTTAGGTTTAAGTAGTTCTAAGTTCTAGGGGACTGATGACCTGGATGTTAAGTCCCATAGTGCTTAGAGCCATTTGATCCATTTTTTTTGTTGTTGATGATAGTAAAAATTCAGTTTCAGCAGAACTATTATTTGCACTATCATGGTGCAAGACACAAGAATTGATTTTCAAGGGGAATTAGCGTCCCTCTTTAGGCTCCAGAATGGGATTATACAGGGTGTTTCAAAAATACTTTTACAGACTTTGGGAATTGGTTCCTTACACCAAAACACGAAAAAATGTCCAGTAAACATGGGGAAATGCATCCCTTAAGAGCTATCAACACTTGTTTCGCTTCACTACTGTAAAACAGATCTCTCTGATTGATCAAGTGCTCGTAGCTTTTAAGGCACGCAGTTTACGGTCCATGTTTACTGGACGGTTTTCCTTGTCTTGGTCCGTACTAACCCTTTCCAAAATATGGAAAGCAAAGTGCTTGCAAAAGAAGAGATGTGTTTCACAGTATGTAAGATGAACAAGTGCTGAAATCTCTTAAGGTATGCAATTCAGAGCCTCGCCGGATAAAATTTGTCCACCCCATTCTGAAGATGTATCGTTAACTCAAGTTCGAGTGTCGAAACGTATTTTAAATGTGTGGGTAGCATACACGGGGTGTTAGGAGTATAGCTGCAGGCATTGCGATCATTTGTATCTTAATATGTACCACGTTCAGTGAGTTGCTGTTTTTTTTTTCGCATCTAACAGTTTTGCCGCAACCGTGTTGCATAATTTACCATTTCATGTTTTTTGCACGGTCGTAACTATGCTGTGAATTGGGCTATACCTGTCAATATACTTAGGCTATCTGTTTTGAGTCCACGCATCCAAATTTCAGTACCTGACCTGCTGCCCAGGAGAAAATAAAAATTAATTGCTTGCTTGTGCCACATGTTCTTGAAGTTACTAACCAACATAATAACATGATACTCCTAATAGGTATATTTATTAGTCCGTAACTGAAGTAAACACTGATGTAGTGTTGTTCAGTACACTGTCGTCACCTACCGAACTAACACCACGTATGTTGGGCGACATGTAGGAACTAGCCCGGTATTCAGCTAACTGGAAACCATGTCCAGGCAGGCCGGCACACCGGCTCTTGTTATTTATATGCCAGACGGGTTCGATCCGTGGCCAGCGCGTATTCCCGTGACTCGTTAGCGGGCTGTTTGACGGCTATCTGGGCAGGTTTGCTATCAGGTTACGCTGTTGTATATAAATCGCTGAAGACAGTAAAATATCTTGAAGCATTTTCTGTAACGGCCTAAAGTGAAACGAACGCATAAAACAAGTTGTAAGATAAGCAGAGGGTGGGATGAGGTTTGTAGGAAGAATCCTAAGAAAATGCAATCCACCCACGACACCCACAGTTTACAAAATCCTTACTCGAGTACCGCTCATAACTATGGGACCTTGACCAGATATAATTTACAGAGGAGATAGAGGAGGTCCAAAGAAGAGCGGCGCATTTCATCACGGGTTTGTTTAGTCTATGCGCCAGCATTGAGCAAAATTTTCAACTTATGTGTCGCACTTGGAGACAGAGGTTTCGAAAAAGTGGCTCTGTAAATGTGTTTGGCAATGTACCATTACTAAACCCCTGTCCTGGAACGTGGTACAAACTGCACTTTGCCAACCTATCGGTTTGCTGAGGCAAAAAACATTTGATTTTCAGTGTTTCGTGTCGTTATTGATCGACTTTAAAAATCTAAATGCTGCCTCAATCTACTCATTAGAGAAGTATAATAGTTATGAACAGAGTGTTGGTCTTGAGACAGTACAATCGACGGCGCGCAGATAATCAGATTATAATGGCTCTGAGCACTATGGGACTCAACTGCTGAGGTCATTAGTCCCCTAGAACTTAGAACTAGTTAAACCTAACTTACCTAAGGACATCATAAACATCCATGCCCGAGGCAGGATTCGAACCTGCGACCGTAGCGGGCTTGCGGTTCCAGACTGCAGCGCCTTTAACCGCACGGCCACTTCGGCCGGCTCAGATTATAATCATTCATTATTTGAGAATGGGAGCATTTGGCGACTTCCAACAAACTTTACACATTACTTCAATCCTTTACGGACTTCTTCCTCGCTGACACCCCCCTCCCCCTCTCCCGCCCCCTGCACGAAATGATGAAAGCAAAAAAGCTTGTCGCTTACTATGTTTTCGCTATTCATGCAGTGAAACTTGAGCGTCATATTTATATGTAGTTTACGACTTGTTACCACTGCTTGTGTTCGCAACCCAGTTTGCAAACACTATCCATATACAGGGTGTTACAAAAAGGTACAGCCAAACTTTCAGGAAACATTCCTCACACACAAAGAAAGAAAATATGTTATGTGGACATGTGTCCGGAAACACTTAATTTCCATGTTAGAGCTCATTTTATTACTTCTCTTCAAATCACATTAATCATGGAATGGAAACACACAGCAACAGAACGTACCAGCATGACTTCAAACACTTTGTTACAGGAAATGTTCAAAATGTCCTCCGTTAGCGAGGATACATGCATCCACCCTCCGTCGCATGGAATCCCTGATGCGCTGATGCAGCCCTAGAGAATGGCGTATTGTATCACAGCCGTCCACAATACGAGCACGAAGAGTCTCTTCATTTGATGCCGGGGTTGCGTAGACAAGAGCTTTCAAATGCCCCCATAAATGAAAGTCAAGAGGGTTGAGGTCAGGAGAGCGTGGAGGCCATGGAATTGGTCCGCCTCTACCAATCCATCGGTCACCGAATCTGTTGTTGAGAAGCGTACGAACACTTCGACTGAAATGTGCAGGAGCTCCATCGTGCATGAACCACATGTTGTGTCGTACTTGTAAAGGCACATGTTCTAGCAGTACAGGTAGAGTATCCCGTATGATATGATGATAACGTGCTCCACTGAGCGTAGGTGGAAGAACATGGGGCCCAATCAAGACATCACCAACAATGCCTGCCCAAACGTTCACAGAAAATATGTTGATGACGTGACTGCACAATTGCGTGCGGTTTCTCGTCAGCCCACACAAGTTGATTGTGAAAATTTACAATTTGATCACGTTGGAATGAAGCCTCATCCGTAAAGAGAACATTTGCACTGAAATGAGGATTGACACACTTTTGGATGAACCATTCGCAGAAGTGTACCCGTGGAGGCCAATCAGCTGCTGATAGTGCCTGCACACGCTGTACATGGTACGGAAACAACCAGTTCTCCCGTAGCACTCTCCGTACAGTGACGTGGTCAACGTTACCTTGTACAGCAGCAACTTCTCTGACGCTGACATTAGGGTTATCGTCAACTGCACGAAGAGTTGCCTCGTACATTGCAGGTGACCTCGTCGTTCTAGGTCTTCCCCAGTCGCGAGTCATAGGCTGGAATGTTCCGTGCTCCCTAAGACGCCGATCAATTGCTTCGAACGTCTTCCTGTCGGGACACCTTCGTTCTGGAAATCTGTCTCGATACAAAAGTACCGCGCCACGGCTATTGCCTCGTGCTAATCCATACATCAAATGGGCATCTGCCAACTCCGCATTTGTAAACATTGCACTGACTGCAAAACCACGTTCGTGATGAACACTAACCTGTTGATGCTACGTACTGATGTGCTTGACGCTAGTACTGTAGAGCAATGAGTCGCATCTCAACACAAGCACCGAAGTCAACATTACCTTCCTTCAATTGGGCCAACTGGCGATGAATCGAGGAAGTACAGTACATACTGACGAAACTAAAATGAGCTCTAACATGGAAATTAAGCGTTTCCGGACGCATGTCCACATTACATCTTTTCTTTATTTGTGTGTGAGGAATGTTTCCTGAAAGTTTGGCCGTACCTTTTTGTAACACCCTGTATACCACTGAATATACCTGCAAATTTACATCAGTGTAAGACACACAGTTAAGGAGGTATGGTATCGAAAAGATCGATATGCGTGAAAAACTAGCTTTTATAAGGGACGATGAGAAATTTCCGTTCGAAGGCCGTTTAGTTCACATTCGGTAGCTCCATCACGTAAATCACCTTGACCATTGAGGCAATCGCACCACCGCCGCACCAGGCTGGAGATACCCGTTTGGGGAAACACTGTGTCCTCCTGCGTGCAGAAGTCCGAACTCACCTGCTGCACGTCCCCGTCTGACAGGAATCGTCGACCCTTCAACGCCTTTCTTAAGGGATCGAAGGCGTGTTAATCGCTTAGGGAGAGGTCAGGACCTTAGTGGGGATGCTCGAGCCACATTTGAGTAAGGCTGGCCTCCCAGATGTCCGCCGTCTTGTGTCAAACCGCTACCAGTCCAGAACTTGGCGCACCGATCCACAACGATGATTTCCGACAGACGTGCTGTCCCGCACACATTCTCCGATGCGTGTCTACCAGTGTCTGTCCTTCGCCAGACAGGAAAGAATAACAGCACGTTGGTCCTGTTTGCACTTTCCTCATGTAAAGCACGCACGACGCAAAGACACGAACGTCACACTAGTCCTTTGCTTACATGTTGATGCTTATGTACCTGCGTCGGAGTCGCGCTACGTTGCATATACACCGCAGGAGTGCTGTCAGGCAGGAACTTTTAAAATGGAGTGCAAATTTCCCAGATTATATTCATTCAGCGTGCCGTAAAGACAGCACTTTGTGACGCACAACAAACTAAGTATAATTTCAAATCTTTCCTAAACTTTTTCTCACTTACATGCTTAAAGTCAAATATTTAGCGCATTAATTCATTTCTAAAGTGGCATGACGTTTGAAGCTGTTTTATACAGGCGAGATAGATTCTTTAAATAATCTGGGGTTTACTGGTAATAACGGAAAGACTCCACCGGGCTGGAATCGCGCAGACAGCACAGCCTACGCAACTATCCTTTTCTGTGGCTCGGTAAGGTTATGTACGACGAAGCAGCAAGTGGAAGTTTGGGCATTCCGTTCCGACGTGTTCCGTAAAAGGTCGTAGTCGTCTTTAATTTGAGACAGCGCCGAAATTGCAGGACTTATTAGGTCCATAGCCGTATGACAAGCAAAAAAATTAAGTTATGTAGTGAAGGTTAGAGCTACAGTATTTCCAATCGAACTCGATAATGTAATACTCAATCTACTATTTAGTAGATTCACAGGCAATTATTTTTATAAATTTTATTTGTTATTATTTGTTAGCTGTTACAAAATAGTACTGTTGATAGACAGTTAAAAAAATACTGTTTTCCACACATGAAGTCCCATTTCGAGGAGATGATTCGGTATTGGAGAACATAGAGCAGTGTCAAAATTTCATGAAATATCCACTAATCTGGTTAGAATTAATTTTTTTCGTACTGTAGTGTTGTTCTGTATACATAGCACTCCGTCTTCAGGCCACGAGTGGCCTAACGGACTATCCAACCGCCGTGTCATCCTCAGAGGAGGATGCGGGTAGGAGGGGCGTGGGGTCAGCACACCGCTCTCCCGGTCGTAAGATAGTATTCTTGACCGAAGCCCCTACTGTTCGGTCGAGTAGGTCCTCAATTGGCATCACGAAGCTGAGTGCACCCCGAAAAATGGCAACAGCACATGGCGACTGGATGGTCACCCATCCAAGTGCCGACCACGCCCAATAGCGCTTAGGTTCGGTGACCTCATGGGAACTGGTGTATCCACTGCGGCAAGGCCGTTGCCTCTGAATACACAGAACAACTGAAAAGTATGCGCCCAAGAATGAAAATAAAGTGTTGGCATTTTCACAGCAAGGAATATAAGCGCTTCTGCCGCTCTGCGTGTAACCCATACCCGAACTGCATTGTTATTAAGAAGGTAGTAATCCTCCTAGATTTAAAAGTAATGGTTGAACTAGTTATATGTAGGTATGGATGGCTGGATAGTAACACAATGTCTGTTCTTTTCTACTTACGGTATTAACCAGTGTTTAAGCCATCATTGTAAGATTTGTTATGTGCATAAAAACTGTATAAAGCACCTGAATAAAACTGTTGTTGTGGTCTTCATCCCGAAGACTGGTTTCATGCAGCTCTCCATTCTACTCTGTCTTGTGCAAGTCTCTTCATCACTGAATAAATTCTGCAACATACATCCTTCTGAAGATATTTATTGTATTCATCTCTTGCTCTCCCTCTATGATTTTTATCCCCCAAACTTCCCTCCAGTACTAAATTGGTGACCCCTTGATGTCTCAGAATGTACCCTATCAATCAATTCCTCGTTTTAGTAAAGTTGTGCCAAAAATTTATTTTCTCCTCAACTCTGTTCAGCACCTCCTCTTTAGTTACGTGATCTACCTATCTAATCTTCGACATTCCTCTGTAGCACCACACTGCAAAAGCTTCTATTCTCTTCTTATCTAAACTGATTATCGTCCATTTTTCACTACTATACACGCCTACACTTCATACAAAAACTTTGAAAAAAGACTTCCTAAACTTAAGTTTATATTCTCTGTTAACATACATATCTTATTTGCAAATACTTTCCTTGCCATTGCCAGTCCACACTTATATCCTCTCTACTTCGGCCATCAAGTGTTGTTTTACAGCCCAAATGGCAAAACTCATCTGCTACTTTAAGTGTCTCGTTTCCTGATCATATTCCCTCAGCTTCGCCTGATTTAATTCTACTGGATTCCATTATCCTCGTTTTGCTTTTGTTGATGTTCATCTTATATCTTCCTTTCAAGACACTGTCCATTCCGTTCAACTGCTCTTCCAGGCCCTTTGCTGTCTCTGACAGAATTACACTGTCATCAGCAAACCTCAAAGTTTTTATTTCTTCTCCATGGATTTTAATTCCTACTTCGAATTTTTCTTTTGTTTCCAAGGTAAGTTGTAGGATCAGTGTTCCTGCGTTTCTTCGGAATCCAAACTTATCTGCCTCAAGGTCGGCTTCTACCAGTTTCTCTACTCTTCTGTAAGGGATTCATGTTAGTACTTTGCAATCATGACTTATTAAACTTATAGTTCGGTAATACACAACTCTGTCATCACTTGCTTTCCTTGGAACTGGAATTATTGTATTCTTCTTGAAGTCTGAGGGTATTTCCCCTGTCTCATATACCTTTCTCACCAGACCTCCCATTCTCAATGCTGTCCTTTGCCAACTGGTCTAAAATATCGTTATTTTCTGTGATGAGTTGGCCTTAATTCATATTAGAGTAATGGTGCTGCAACTTGCTTTTGCTTTGTCTATGTGCTCCAGAATAACGTACATGCAACGATCACCTGTAGATTTCATTCTTGATGTTCTGAATATTGTGGGGCATGTTTTGCATGTGTCAGAATTAATTTTTTATGGCTTTGAGTTATGCCATAATCATTTCCACAAGTGAATAAGAATCATACAATGTCGATTCCTGGCACAGACTACATTGTTGTCAGATTTCAAATGATGTCATGATTTCATATGATGTCATCTCCGAACATTGCAAGATTTTCCTCCCTCACATCTCTTCACCCCTCTGATGTCATAACACAACTATTCTACGTATTAAATGGCATGAAGTTCAAAAAAGTTAGGGAAAATTCAAAATAACCCAATTTCCCCCACCCCTCTGACACCACAGCTCAGATCCCAATTGTCTTAAGAGTAAACTGGTTCTATAATTCAAAAATACAAGATGGGCAATTGTCCTACCGGCGAGAAATTCAAAATACCGTAATTCTCACTTAAGTTAAGTATAGATTCAAGACGAGTGGCATGGGGTACTGACAGAGCTCTAAGATGTCAGAAACCAAGATGGCGATCCAAGTTAATGCAGCTGCAGATACTGGCACAACCTGAATAATTGTTAGGTTTCCTGCGTTTTCCCCAGCAATGTGCCATCAGAATCCAAAACGATGAGCCAAGATGCTTAGCTTGGAGATACTGCCACAGGCTGCAAGGTTGACAGATCATCTGTGCTAAGTATAGAATCAAAAAGTGCAGACGTGTAGCACGGCCTGAATCGTTGTCAGGTCATTTGTGATATGTTTAGAACTCAGGCTCTCAGTTTAAAATTGCAAGAAATTTCAAAAAAATCCATACACTCTAAGTAGAAAACTTAGAAAGCTTGCACGTTGAACCAACTACGCCCACACCAGTTGCCAGCGAATCTATGCTGTTTAAAAATTTATGATCTTTGTTTAAACATTTTACACGTCACACTGATAGAGGAGTTAGGGTGCAATGCCTAGCAGAGTGAGAGTCCTACAACAGTCAGCTGCTGACTGCTCCACACATACAGGGCCGCTGCATCACAATGAATGCATGCTGCTGACTTGACTACATGATGCCTAGTGCAAACTGTGATCTCCCACGCCACCACAGAGCACACGTGCCCTAATATGAAAATTGGGAAACTATAAAATCCAAGATAGCAGTTCCTACTTCCACCATTAGCATATTGTTTTTGGAGGCACAACCCCTCTGATATGACAGACCCTATGACCTACGTTAAAATGGTGGGAAATCTGAGAAAGCATGAAGCATCTTTATGCTTTAGCCCAGTGGTTCCGAATCTACAGGTAATTACCTCCTGATGGGTAAAATAAAATTTTCTAAGGGGCAAAAAACGGAGTTTAGTAATGTTTGGGTCTCGAAACTGAACGATTTCAAAATATCATTATTATTATCATCATCATATTTTGTAAAACTGTAATGCTGATTACATAAGTTACCAATAATTACAGTCCGGAACCACGCGGCTGATACGGTCGCAGGTTCGAATCCTACCTCGGGTATGGATGTGTGTGATGTCCTTAGGTTAGTTAGATTTAAGTAGTTCTAAGTTCTAGGGGATTGATGACCTCAGACGTTAAGTACCATAGTGCTCAGAGCCATTTGAACACACCCAAAACCGAGGGAGTACTCGAAACTCCGACGGGGGTTTGGTTTGGGAATGTCTGCAGTCGAAATCGGTCAATTTTTTGCTAAAGTCGGCTAATATTGTGCCGAAGTCAATGAATGTTGTCGTTGTAAGGAAGACGAACATAGATACTCGTACTTTACAGATAAACACCACGAGAGCAGATCAAGGGGATTGTCTTGCTAAGTACACTAGAACCATTGAGACGAAGATGTGCTGTTCGTGATTTCAGTGACTTTGTTGTGGTCAAACGTTTTCCAGCGATTTGGATCACTTTGTACCGAACCTAAAACAATCGCTGAATCAGGTCACGTAGACACTTTTTCTAAGACTGCCGTTTTTATCTTGTTAACGATAACGAGAAAATGCCATAAACAGTTGTAGACGTAGTAGATTAGCCATGTTAATTGGTGAATGTCTTGCATTCCTGTACAGTAGGTGAAAGGCGCCAAGTGTTACAGGTCTGCAATCGATTATTATTGTTGGCACCACATGGTTATCTAGAAGTGCTGCAGAAGATGAGCAGTGAGTTAATGCTCAGACATACACAGCAAGCGTTTCCTCTGGATTTCTGATTAACTTCTGACGAACGTCAGAAATTGCAGGCATCCAGTACCGCCTCAGATATGCTCAGATCAGACGAATTTCCTGGCTGTGTCGATGTCACTATGTCTCCAGTTCCTCGTTGAGATATGACTTGACAGCCTCTTTATGTATATCATTCAACATGTAAATCATTCTACTTGCCATTTATACTTATTAATCATAGCTGCATATTTTATTCAAAATGTTTGAAGTTTTTAGCGACGTGAAACACAGTTTCGAGAGACAGACAAACATTCATTATTCGCATTTTTAATTTGGGTTAACATAGTAGGGCATACAAATAACTTCAACTGCACATATAATTCTACACTATCGACCAACAGTGATATTGATGATGCGTCATACAAACTCCATACAAAAGCGCTGCATGCATCGAAATTCATAGCAAAGACTTGTTCTGAAGTCTTATGCATGGTATCCGCTGTAAGGACATGCCTGACAGTTCCATAAAATTCCATACATGTAAGGGTACAGCCCGAGAGACTCGACCAACACATGATGAATGTAAATTCCTGAAAGTGAATGCAGCTGGTCGTGGCATGACTCTGCCCCATGTAGGCACTGCACCTCGACTCCTCTGTTGGTACAGCGTGAAAGATGTTTAAACCAGCAATGATTAAACAGTGCAAGTAGGGTGGCTACTGGAATGGGGGCAACTGCTCAAAAAAAGCAAGCTGCCTGCGTTTTAAATTTAGGGTAAGTGAATTTCTTGAATCTACTGCTATTTCACATTCAGCTCTTCCATTCTAAAGTTAACACAAGTGACCTGCCAACCATACAGGCTGTGCCAGTAACTCCAGGTCTTTCATATTGGATCGATATCTTGGAACCTGACGTCATAGGGCCACAAATCTTGGAATCTATACTGTATTTGACTCCCCTGGTATGCAGCTGTTACACTTACTTCGCAAGCAGGTTATGAAACGTCCCATTAGAAAATTTTAAAAGTGACAGTGCTGCAAAACCTCTTACGTTATTTGATTTTCAAACAGCTGAGCAAAACTGAACGTACTCAGACATTTCTCTCTTTACTTATTCTGATCATCACTAAACTGACACACAATATTGCAATCTGACTTTCAGTTATCCCCACAAAATAATGGCCCTGACTAACAATAACCTATATCTTTCACGAATCACTTACGTCACAAAAATCTTCGTTACTCGAACTACTGCAATACAGCGAGCGCCAATACTGCCAGCTAAATCAAAGATTCAAACTACTGAAGGCACTAACTACTGATAGGCATAGTTAGCAAATGAAAGATTTTGATAGAGAACAAACAATGTATTTACCTTAATAATGTTCCGCTTATAATGACCTCTCAAAACTCTGGCATCTCTCTCTCTCCACATCCACCACTGCTGGCGGCTCACATCCAACTGCCCAACGCTACGCGCTGTTCACATCCAACTGCCCAACACTACACAAGCGAATATTCCAGCAATGGGTCCAACCAGCCACAGACTGCGCAAAGCACAGTCAGTGATTTTCATACAGAGCGCTACGTGGCGTTACCAACATAAAAACCTAAACAGTCTACTCACAAAGTGTGTCAAATATTCGCGATGGTACTGCGTAGTAAAACTGGTAGCCAGTAATCAAAATAAATAAATTGCTATTATAGACTAAAACATATACTTTTGAGTAATTCTATTGTTTTCTGTTTCACCGACAGTATATTGGGAATATGTAATGTATTATGCTTACAACAACTAAACATTTTCGATTTTTGGATTTCTCACCAATAGTACAATGGTTTGGTTTTTTTTTTTTTAATTTACAGCCAGTTCACGTTAAGGACAATTGGACTCTGAGATGTGACATCAGAGGGCTAGGGAAAAACCTGTAGCACAACTGCGTTACTCTGAATTTCCCTCCATTTTCTGAATTTCCCACCATTTTATACATAGAACATTTGGGCTAAGGTATCAGACAAGTGGGGAGAGGATAAAGAGGGAAATTTGGCAATGATGCATGTTGTCATTGATGGCATCATCAAAACTCTGGCAACAGTGCAGCTTGTACTGGAATGTTCCAAGTCCTGCTACTGGCGCTTATGCACTAGGCATGCCCTTAGCTACAAGTAATTTTCTAAAAAGCAAAAGCATGCTGCTCCCACCACCTAATCCTGTTCCAATGAATAAAAGAATATAAGAGTGCACTTATGCTGCCACTTTCGTACTCACTGCTTGGCGGCGTGGCCCGGCAATGATGAATCAAACCCACTGCATCTTGCCGGCCCATTGAACCTGCACCAGCGCTGTTCACTACGATCCTCGTCAGGCAATGGCATCAAGCTGGTTTCTGTTTCACACTGCGACCATCGCCATATGTCTGCTTCAAGATCACTCTAGTTACACACACACAGCTACACCGTAATTACTCCCGACAAGCAGTGAGGCTGCACCGTATTTGCAACAACGCTACCGGAGAGCAGCGAGATGCCAGCAGAAAGGCTGCAACATAAACATACCCTCAGATTGTAGGCTTAAGCATCTTGATTCTATTCCAGAATAATTATTTTGGGTACGAGATTGTGTGATATTTAATAAGCTACCAACATCTCAGATGCTGTTGCAAGCAGACTTCAACATCAAATAGTCTCACCAATAAGCAACTGAGTAAGCTGAGCAGTGGCGGATTGTCGTGCTGTATCGATATCGATATGCTGTTATCTTTGGCTCTAATAAGATGTTGCGCAGCGCCCTCTGGCGTAGCCTGGAGGACCGGCTTGATTGGCCCACGAGGTCATTATGACAGCACGATGACGGGAGTATCAGTGGAGCAACCAAGCGGAAAGGAGGCATTTTGCCGCCACCCAACTGTCTCTGTGTTGGCGTAAACTGGGAAGGATATGTAGGGGTCATGTTGGCCTGTGTTTGGCTTGCAATGGAGAGGGACCTCAGAGGTGGATTATTGAAAATCCGCCGAGCTGTCAGAAGCGTGTTTACCGGAATTCTTGGATGCTCCTGTTCTGTTATTTCTACGAAAGTCTGAGCTTCCATGGAATTTTCAGGCTGAATTGCGTGAAAAAGAATTTATGTGTTACAAAGGTCTGTTAATTATTTTAATTAGACCTTTGTATATTGCATGTTACTGGAAGTTTGATCAGCGAATTTCGAGTGTCCGTGGCGCCTTTACTTTGGGATAATGTTGGTGCCCGGCTCTACAAGGAAGCTTGTTGTGAAGTTAGTTGGCAGTGTAGTATTTATGTGTGTTTAAGTGCTTCTTCCTTCCTATTATTAATTCTCGTCTTCCTGGAGGCTTAATGCTGGTGTATCGTAGTGGTAGACATCAGAGTGTCTGTTCCTGGTGTGATAGAGGGCTTTCGTGTTGTGTAAGTGTTATCAGGGTTAGTGTTAGGAACCGTGTGACTTATGTTTAATTTGAACGTTTTGGATAAATATTGTGCTCAATTTGTAGTTGTCGTTGGCATAACATTAACCGTCTTTCTAGACTTAGCCCCATTGTGTCTTATTCATTGAAGCTGATGTACTGCTTATTCTGCTTCAGATGATGTATATCATGTGTTTATTGTATTTAAGTGGTTTATATGGAAATTAGAGTTTGTTTTAGGACACATTGGCCGTTCTCATCTTGGCCTCGGGTGTGTACGTGTCCAGGAGCCGTATCATTTAAGGCAATAGGCTCGAGGTTGGCTTAATCATTTGTCTCAGTAGGTTTTGGTAGAACTGTTTACTTCTGGTATTTCTTTAAGCCATCTGAAAGTGGTCTCTTAAATGTTCTCCTGACTTCTTAAAAGACTGCTAAATCTCGAATATCGCTCCATAAGATTGCATTAACTCTGAGGAACGTAATTGTTATTTATTATATCTTGTATGTGACTTGAACTTGCACTTATTGGAATTTATTTGTGCTGCAGGGAATGTTGTTAACACTGCTTTTAGTCTGGCGTCGGTGCTGTTTACCAATCCTTTCAAGCCTTCTCATTCTGGGCCCAGTCGGCTTACACAGCCGCCTGTTTGTGCGATTCTGTGCACAAGCCTTGGTCAGCGAAAGCTCGCGCTAGCGTCTTCTTCAGTGCTCTTTCTTCCAAGCGCAGCCGTGGCCTTTAATGCTGCTGTTTAAAGTTAAGTCGAAGTTTTAGGGCAATTCTGAGTCATTCTGTTTGTTAATTAAAAGATGCTCCCTTTTTATAATCTTATTGTTTTTTTTTTATTAGAACACTTTACTAGTGGTTGATATCTCAACCTTCATTCTTCCTTAATGTAAATTTTAATTATTTGAATATTATTGTGGAACCCCGTAAGTCTTGCTACAATGTTTGTTTTGTTGTTGTTGTGGTCTTCAGTCCAGAGATTGGTTTCATGCAGCTCTCCATGCTACTCTATATTCTGCAAGCTTCTTCATCTCCCAGTACCTACTGCAACCTACATCCTTCTGAATCTGTTTAGTGTATTCATCTCTTGGTCTCCCTCTACGATTTTTACCCTCCACGATGCCCTCCAGTACAAAATTGGTGATCCCTTGATGCCTCAGAACATGTCCTACCTACCGATCTCATCTTCTAGTCAAGTTGTGCCATACATTTCTCCTCTCCCCGATTCTATTAAGCACCTCCTCATTAGTCATGTGATCTACCCATCTAATCTCCAGCATTCTTCTGTAGCAACACATTTCGAAAGCTTCTATTCTCTTCTTGTCCAAACTATTTATCGTCCATGTTTCACTTCCATACATGGCTACGCTCCACACAAATACTTTCAGAAACGACTTCCTGACACTTAAATCTATACTCGATTGTAACAAATTTCTCTTCTTCAGAAACGCTTTCCTTGCCATTGCCAGTCTAGATTTTATATCCTCTCTGCTTCGACTATCACCAGTTATTTTGCTCCCCAAATAGTGAAACCCATCTACTACTTTAACTGTGTTATTTCCTAATCTAATTCCCTCAGCATCGCCCGACTTAATTCAACTACATTGTATTATCCTCGTTTTGCTTTTGTTGATGTTCATCTAATATCCTCCTTTCAAGACACTGTCCATTCCATTCAACTGCTCTTCCAGGTCTTTTGCTGTCTCTGATAGAATTACAATGTAGCAGTTACTCTGAAATGGAGAGGGTAGCTGACAAACAACAGGAAAGGTGAACTACATCAATCCAGTTTTAGGGTTGATGACGGAACAACTGCTAACGTAAGAAGATTGCTGAAATGCTTAGAGAAAGTGAATTTTGCTGCGGGCATGTATCTCTCTTTCAAATTCTGAAGGTGGCAGGGGTAAAATACAGGGAGCGAAAGGCTATTTACAATTTGTACAGAAAGCAGATGGCAGTTATAAGAGTCGAGGGACATGAAACGGAAGCAGTGGTTGGGATGGGAGTGAGACAAGGTTGTAGCCTCTCCCCAATGTTGTTCAATCTGTATATTGAGCAAGCATTGTAATTCTGTCAGAGACAGCAAAGGACTTGGAAGAGCAGTTGAACGGAATGGACAGTGTCTTGAAAGGAGGATATAAGATGAGCATCAACAAAAGCAAAACGAGGATAATACAATGTAGTTGAATTAAGTCGGGTGATGCTGAGGGAATTAGATTAGGAAAGAAGACAGTTAAAGTAGTAGATGAGTTTTACTATTTGCTTTCTCTAAGTCTACAAATGCTAGAAACGTAGGTTTGCCTTTCCTTAATCTATCTTCTAGAATAAGTCGTAGGGTCAGCCGCACGTATTCCAACATTTCTATGGAATCCAAACTGATCTTCCCCGAGGTCGGCTTCTAACAGTTTTTCCATTCGTCTGTAAAGAATTCGCGTTAGTATTTTGCAGCCGTGACTTATAAAACTAATAGTTCGCTAATTCTCACATTTGTATGTCTGTTTTATGAAGGTTTAAATCTTTTGTTTTCCTTCTTTGGACGCTTAGCTTTTTAGTATAAGAATTTTTTAGCAGTGACCTACCATTTTGCCGATTCAATTTTATTAAATTTTTTATTGATGTGTTATGCTCATGAAGTTTTGATAATTTTTATGGCTGTTTAAATTCGCCTCGAAGTTGATCATTAGGCTTTTATATTATGGCGTGGCAAACAGTGATTGCGTGGGAGTTGTAATTGACATTTTCTGCCATCAGTGATTAATTAAACAACATTTAATCTGAATACTGGATTGTAAACTCTTAATTGGGTTTAATGTAATTCAGTCTGTGCTAAATAAATTTGTTTGTTGGAACAGCGAATTAACTGTGCCAAATCCCCATTAGTCGAGCCCTTCCTCGTTTTCCTTCCTGGCCAAATTAAAAAAAAATGATGGCACAACCTCGATAAAAGAGGGGATCCGGTGATAGGACACACCCTGAGGCACCGAAGAATTGTCAGCCAAGTAATCGAGGGAAGGGTGTTGGTGTGTGTGTGTGTGTGTGTGTGTGTGTGTGTGTGTGTGTGTGCATGTGTGAGTGTGTGTGTGTTTGTGTAACGGAGAGAGGAGGGGGGGGGGCGGATTAGAGTAAAAATTGTAGAGGCAGACCAAGTGATGAATTTCGGTCTGAAGGCCACACATCGTCCCTCATCGTGGACGTCCCTCCTCCTGGATCCCGTCACCCAATCAAAACTCAGTATGCCTTAACGCCCATCCGTTCTCAGATAATAAGTGTGTAGCAGCAACCACAAACCACTGGTAGCCACTCTAATGAAGGGCTACTCTCCTCTTCTTCGCATTCATCTGTTTGCAACTTAACCCCTCGTCATATTTGCTTTTAACGCTGCTGGGACATCGTCATGAAATAAGTATACTGAGTATCAGTTCCTGATATTACGTACCACAGTTGCTTGTGTCTTCGGAGCAGCCTAAATTATAACAGGACAGTTTCAGTTGACCCATGAACAGGAAATCATTGACGTGCTGTACCTGTCTTTGTAGCAAGCATGGCGACTCTCATATTGTAGAAGAAACGGTTTCAAACTTTGAGGGCACTTCGGCTCCAGTGATCTGACTGTAAACCTAGAGAACACGGTAGACGTAAAAATACCTCCTTGACTTGTGCAATAAACTATCGGCAGAAGCTAACGTCAACAGCTGGAGCATAAATTTTTGGAAAAAGTAATTGAAAAATAGTCCATGAAAAAACTGCTTCGTCTTTGGCTACAAAATAAGTGAAACAACGTAATAAAAATACAGGCGTTGTTAAGCCAATTCTTCAAGTAATAGTTGTATAAGTCTAAGAATGACAGTGTAAGTTTGTCTCATAATTTTTACGAAAAATCGTGAAACATAATTCGGGTTGAAAACATCCGCTATTTCTACATATCAGTTTAACTATAGCAAGTCGCTTATTATAGTATCGCATTTCAGTCGGACCAGGGAAATTTTTCATTCCGCTTATACACTACTTGCCATTAAAATTGCTACACCAAGAAGAAATGCAAATGATAAACGGATATTCATTGGGCAAATATATTATACTAGAACTGACAAGTGATTACATTTTCACACAATTTGGGTGCATAGATCCTGAGAAATCAGTACACAGAACAACCACCTCTGGCCGTAATAACGGCCTTGATACGCCTGAGCATTGAGTCAGACAGAGCTTGGATGGCGTGTACAGTTACAGCTGCCCATGCAGCTTCAACACGATACCACAGTTCGTCAAGAGTAGTGACTGGCGTATTGTGACGAGCCAGTCGCTCGGCCACCATTGACCAGACGTTTGCAGTTCGTGAGAGATCTGGAGAATGTGCCGGCCAGGGAAGCATTCGAACTATTCCTGTATCCAGAAAGGCCCGTACAGGACCTGCAACATGCGGTCGTGCATTATCCTGCTGAAATGTAGGGTTTCGCAGGGATCGTAGCACATCTGAAATGTAACGTCCGCTGTTCAAAGTGCCGTCAATGCGAACAAGAGGTGACCGAGACGTGTAACCAATGGTTCCCCATACCATCACGCCGGGTGATACGCCAGTATGGCGATGACGAATACACGCTTCCAATGTGCGTTCACCGCGATGGGACTATCATGATGCTGTAAACAGAACCTGGATTCATCCGAAAAAATGACTTTTTGCCATTCGTGCACCCATGTTCGTCGTTGAGTACACCATCACAGGCCCTCCTGTCTGTGATGCAGCGACAAGAGTAACCGCAGCCATGGTCTCCGAGCTGATAGTCCATGCTGCTGCAAACGTCATCGAACTGCTCGTGCAGATGGTTTTTGTCTTGCAAACGTCCCTATCTGTTGACTCAGGGATCGAGACGAGGTTGCACGTTCCGTTACAGCCATGGGGACAAGATGCCTGTCATCTCGACTGCTAGTGATACGAGGCCGTTGGGATCCAGCTCGGCGTTCCGTGTTACCCTCCTGAACCCACCGATTGTATATTCCGCTAACAGTCATTGGATCTCGACCAGCGCGAGCAGCAATGTCGCGATACGATAAACCGCAATTGCGATAGGCTACAATCCGACATTTATCAAAGTCGGAAACATGATGGTACGCATTTCTTCTCCTTACACGAGGCATCACAACAACGTTTCACCAGGCAGCGCCGGTCAACTGCTGTTTGGGTATGAGAAATCGGTTGGACACTTTCCTCATGTCAACACGTTGTAGGTGTCGCTACCGGCGCCAACCTTGTGTGAATGCTCTTAAAAGCTAATCATTTGCATATCACAGCATCTTCTTCCTGTCGGTTAAATTTAGCGTCTGTAGCGCGTTATCTCGTGGTGTAGCAATTTTAATGGCCAGTAGTGTGATATGTCCTTCACCTCTCAAAGATGTTAAGATTCGCCGGGAAAGATACGTGGTTTGGCATTTACCCCAAGTATAGGTACTGTTTCCACGGAAATATTATTGGTGCACTCGCCGAAGTGATAACTCTGTCCCATCGGTACCGACCGACCGCCGTGTCATCCTCTGCCAGTGATGCCACTGGATGCAGTATGGAGGGGCGTGGAGTCAGCACATCGTCGTCAGTTTCAGTGGTCTGGAGCCGCTTCTGGTCGGTCGACTCGGTCCTCAGGTAGCCTCTCGGCGCTGAGAGCAACCCGATCCAGTACTCCCACCGAGCAAATGGGGAATCGAACCGGCGTCCTCCGTATGGCAAACAGCGACGCCGACCACTCAGAGACGAAGGCGGACGCCGAAGTGGCGCCCAAATGAGAAGACTTGCAACACCCAAAATTATTATCGTAATCGGAATTAAAGTTCACGTAGTTCACACGTTCAGTAAATCAATGAAAACTCGCATTAATTCACATTTTTAGTGTCTACAAGTGGTTGAACGTGAAACAACGAAAAAAATCTGAAACTATGACCTTCCAGCTGAAAATTCCAGAACTTCTTAGTTGTTTAACTGACCAAAATTTTTCCGTACGTTATATTTAGTTGTTCATTGGATCTAGATAGAAGATGGGAGCTGGACTTTTACAAGTTTAAAAAAAAAAGAAAAAACTAAGAAGAAAACAAGAGCCACCATGCTATACATATGCATATGTTGGTGTATTTCGTGGGAGTTCTGCAAATAGCAAAGAATTAAAAACTGCACGTGAGATCTGATACTGATTTGCTGAAGTCGTGAATGTAGCGTTTCTCTCTATAGCGTAAACGTACCTAACTGCGTGACATACTTTATTTCATGGTATTAGACATTCATTCTCTTTAAGTAACGTAGGCCTTCTACTCACAGACCCAGCCGTCTTTAACGGATGGCAGGAATGTCTTCAGACTGTAAAGACATTCTGGGCGGGAATGAAAGCGATGTGCGGAACAGGTTGTGTATTGCTTGTTGCCTGGAGGGAAACACGTCGTTTGGTGCGCTGATCCTGTAATAAAAGTTAATTAAGGCAAGTTGTTCAAGTCATTAGTCAGACATTTATGTAGAATTGAATTACCAATTGAACATACCTATAATCTTAGTCATCATACTTGGATTTAAGTTCTTTATCACTGTATCATTCGCTTACTAAAACGGTTGCAAATCTTAAGTTTCGTGTGCATTTCAGAAACAACGGCTCCCTCTCTAAGCAAAGGTGTGAAGAAGGAGAAGCCAACAAAGGACTTTATGAGCAAGAGAACACGATCCTATTCAACTAATGACCTTCGTGGAGTACTTTAGAAGAGAAGTAGTGGACATACACAGCTGCTAAACATTTCTCCATACCACAGAGTGCTTTAAAAGATTACGTAGACCACAGTGATGGTGACAAAGACAATGTGACCATTAGCAAAATCGGTCGACCGTTTGTCCTTTCGAGTGAACTGGAAGTGAAGTTAATTAATATCATAATAGGAATGCAGGAAATAGGGTTCGAGCAAAACTTTAACCGAATAATCCACTAACTACTGTAACACAATGAAATTAATCTCCAAGGGAAAACAGACGTCAAAGAACGGAAAAAAATAATGATAGCTACAGCTGTGGAAAGCATAAAAGTGCTTGCACTCAAAGTTGTTTTTGTATGCGACTGTTCCATGAAAGTTGCCGATCCATCGATTCACCTAGTGCTACGTTATTTATGTGAAACATTTGTGGAAAAGTTAGTGATACAGACGCCGATGCTGAAAAAGAATGAAAAACGTGTTAAGTTCAACAACACAAAAGAAAATTAGCACAGAATTGAGCACAATATGACGAAGTTAGGTATACAGTGTGTAATGGTACTTGAATTACGTAGCCATTACGGCACCTCACCTCAACCTCTCGATACCAGCAATATTCTACTGTGTTTCTGTAAAATAGTTAACATATTTCTGTGACAACATTCAGATTTGATTTCATTAATGTAGAGGTACTTCGATACATCGATATGTATACATTGCAATGATATTATTCTCATGTGTATTCTTTCTTTGGTCACTATGATCTTTGACGTACTTGTAACTCTGATTTTTGGGCGCGTAAGCGGTTATTAGAGAGTCAAGCTTTGGTCGTCATGTTAAAAAGACGCAAATTTTAGTCAGTTTATTAAATGTGAACTTTAACAGTGAGGAAGATATTTTCAAGTATGTTTTATATTGCGAAGTGATGTTTTGGAACGAGTTACGTGATATTGCAACAAAAGTAATAAAAAAAAAAGAAGTGTAACTTAAATTCGGAGAGCTGATTACTTTTTTACATCACCATTGTCCTAACTTGCAAAAGTTTAATCTTCAAGAATGGTTTATGAAACACATCTATAAAACTTTTGAATATCGCAGAATAACACCTAGGCCTCTTTGCATCCGAGCTTGGAATCATCACTACCTAGATTTACGACGATTGAGCCATGAGTTCACAACGAGACCAGCGTAGGAAACACGAAAAGATGAGTGCCTAGTTTATCCATTATTTCAAGAAATGACTTTATTAACTGTGCTCTAATGACACCTGCCACATAATATAACTTTGTTGTTGCCCGAAAATGCAATATTTAGCAGCGTGAGCAACACTACAATCATAGTTAATTTTTGACCTTTGTTGTGGTAGGGCTGTTAGAAGTGCCACAGAACTAATGAAACACAGAACTTAATGAAATAAGGTAGCATTCCCACTTCGGTTACTACATTTTGTAACTTCGACAGTTTTTCATTTCTTTAATGTTCTGAATCACGGGTTACTAGAGCAAGGTATTGGTCTCTAACATATAAAATATACGACTTCTAGACTAAATGTTTCTTTTGCTTTTGCATTTGCAATCCTTAACATCACGAAGTCAGGTTGGTTTACCCTAAATTAAGGTTTCAACAAACCATGTTTGTGACAAACCAGGTTTTTGACAAACGATAAGTAAATAAATGAATAAAAAATACCAAGGAAGCGTCTTATTAGGCTGGCAGAGAGCTTAAAGCGAACCTCCTCCGTCCCGATAACGTGTGTCAGAGTGACAGTAATTGATAGCTGCAGTCTCATTTCCACAAGAGCAGAGGTTCTGAGCCACTATGTAATCCTCCCGTGAGAGTGTGGTAATTCCTACGTCACGCGCCCGTCCATCGCGTCATGAAAAACAGTGCACCGACGTCTCTGCTAACCATTACCGCCGTCGCCGCAAAAACAAATGATGTACTCACGTCCGGCGCGCTCATGACAAGGCTTTCGCTCAGCATGTCACAACTCGCCGTATTAATAGCCATTAGCGGAAAGAGAAAAAAAGCGAAGCGCGCCTTTACTTCATCGGCGCAGATATGCGGCAGCGCCGGCATCGGGTCTGCGTAACGTAAAAAACCGATTAAAAGCAATAATTAAGGAATGCCATCCAATTAAAATATTGCTTATACAAGCAACGTAATAAACTTAACTGCGCACGACAGTTTCATTAATGTTGCGCGGGCAGAACGCCGGCCGCAGCACCTGCGGGCCGCGGATCGACGAGGGTGCGACGACGTACGTCGCCGCTTTCTCCAGTTCCAGCGGCAAAACCTGCCACCGCTCTCTCTGGACATGTCTCACTCTCCGGCTGCCTCTTTCCCCACTTCTGTGTGCACCTCCGCGACCTGTCCAGTTGACGGCTTCATTTTTCTGCTCTGGAAATACCCGGGTTTTAAGTAGTTTTGTCTCAGGGGTTAAGCTTTCGTTTTCTGTTTGTTGTTATTTCATTTCTCTACAGACTGCGGGATGGCAGCGATAAAAACTGCCTGCGACGGGTAGTCATAAATTTTTAATTGTTGTTGTTGTTGTAGTCTTCAGTCCTGAGACTGGTTTGATGCAGCTCTCCATGCTACTCTATCCTGTGCAAGCTTCTTGATCTCCCAGTACTTACTACAATCTACATCCTTCTGAATCTGCTTAGTGTATCCATCTCTTGGTCTCCCTCTACGATTTTTACCCTCCACGCTGGCCTCCAGTGCTAAATTTGCGATCCCTTGATGCCTCAGAACATGCCCTACCAACCGGTCCCTACTTCTTGTCAAGTTGTGCCATAAACTCCTCTTCTCCCCAATTCTATTCAATACCTCCACATTAGTTACGTGATCTACCCATCTAATCTTCAGCATTCTTCTGTAGCACTACATTTCGAAAGCTTCTATTTTCTTCTTGTCCAAACTATTTATCGTCCATGTTTCACTTCTATACATGGCTACACTCCATACAAATACTTCCTGACACTTAAATCTATACTCGATGTTAACAAATTTCTCTTCTTCAGAAACGCTTTCCTTCCCATGGCCAGTCTACATTTTATATCCTCTCTACTTCGACCATCATCATTTATTTTGCTCCCCAAATAGCAAAACTCCTTTACTACTTTGTCTCATTTCCTAATCTAATTCCCTCAGCATCACCCGACTTAATTCGACTACATTCCATAATCCTCGTTTTGCTTTTGTTGATGTTCATCTTATATCCTCCTTTCAAGACACTCTTCATTCCGTTCAACTTTACAGACGAATGGAAAAACTGGTATAAGTCGATCTCGGGGAAGATCAGTTTGGATTCCGTAGAAATGTTGAACCCGTGAGGCAACACTGACCTTACGCCTTATCTTAGAAGAAAGCTTAAGGAAAGGCAAACCTACGTTTCTAGAATTTGTACTTAGAGAAAGCTTTTGACAACGTTGACTGAAATACTCTCTTTCAAATTCTAAAGGTGGCAGGGGTAAAATACAGGGAGCGAAAGGCTATTTACAATTTGTACAGAAAGCAGATGGCAGTTAAAAGAGTCGAGGGACACGAAAGGGAAGCAGTGGTTGGGAAGGGAGTGAGAAACGGTTGTAGCCTCTCCCCGACGTTATTCAATCTGTATATTGAGCAAGCGGTAAAGGAAACGAAAGATAAATTCGGAGTAGGCATTAAAATGCATGGAGAAGAAATAAAAACTTTGATGTTCGCCGATGACATTGTAATTCTGTCAGAGACAGCAAAGGACTTGGAAATTTTTAATTAGCACCACGAAAAAATAAAGTTGTGTATTAATTTTTTGCTTACAGATACCTACCTGCAGTCCTTGTTGCTGTTGCTGTTGTTGTTTTTGTGATCGTAGCTGTTGTGGTCTTCAGTCCGAAGATTGATTTGACGTAGGTCTCCACGAAAGTCCATCTCGCTTAAGCCTCTTTATCGCTGCGTCTACTGCAATCTATTGCTTACCGCAGTCAAGCTGTGGTCTCCCTACACATTTTTACCCTAAACACTTACCTCTATAACCAACTTACGATGTTTCAGGATGTATCACACCAGCTAATCCTTTCTTTTAGCCACGTTGTTCCATAAATTCACTTTTTTTCTCGATTTCATTCAATATCTCCTTCTTACCCGTCTAATCTTCAACATTTTCCTGTAACAGCACATTTCGAAAGCTTCTATTCTCTGATTATCTGAACTGCCCATCGTCCGGACAGCTAACTTCGGGAAAAAAAATCCTTGTACTAAAGGGCTGCAGAAATTTTGACACTTAAAAACCTGAAATACGCGCGAATGTATCGTGCTAAAATTTCTACTCCCTTGGTGACGTACATGAGTGTTTAAACGTGTAGGGTTAATAGCATTATTGTTGTTATGTGATGTTGTTCTGCAAACTCCTACTTCACTTGTGTATTGTAGACATTTGTCTCTACTTTGTTTTGTGCATCCTCTGTTTCATGTGAGCATAGGGCTACGGGCGGCGTTGGGGCGCAGCGTCCCATGTTATGACATCAGAGCAAGTGCAGAGAGACCACATCGGCAACCGCAGTTACAAGGAAAACGGCAGACGGAATATTCTGAGAACACAATGTGATCAATGCAGAAGAAGACAACATCAAACTTGGCTGTATGCAGTCTGTTGTCTGAAGTTTCTGGACAGACCTCTTACGGTAGCATTTTGTGAGACATCGTACGTCGTGTAACCGTGTCTGGAAAGAGAACTCTAGTCTGCTGATTTAAGGAAGAATTGGAAAAAAACTGTTTTCTGTGGTGTACTACGGTTCGAGAACTGTACATGGGTGCTGCACAGTAGGCGCGGTCACAGTTCCTACGCAGTAACAGGTAACACACATTCGTGAGGCATTCCCCGCGGTTCCCACTGATACGCACGCCACTAGGAGAGCCAAAACAAAATGGCGGACTCCATTGATTTTAAGTACGGTATCGTGCGGTAATTCGTTTTCTGCGTTCGATAGGGAACGTTGTTGCAACAGTTCATGATCATTTCCTGAAGGTGAGCGTTAACAATAAACCATCATATGACGCATCAATTACGTGGCGCAGACACTTCCAGTAAGGTGAAACAAGTATGTATGGCGAAGAACGAAGCTGCATACCTTTCTGTGACGAACCAAGAATCACGACAGAAGCAGAGCCCCTAGTGCTAGAAGATTGGCTCATCACAATAGGGGCGATTGTGAAAATCGTGATAATAAATCAAGGACGTTTCCAACCAAGGTCACCAGCTGCTTGGTTCCAAGACTGCTCACTCCCGTTTATAAACACCGCCGAACAGAGCCAGCAGCGAAAATGTTGAATGTGTGTCAGAGCAATTCAGATGACTTCTTTAGTTACCAAATACTATGGATGAATGCTAGACGCATCATTATGACTCCAGGACAAACGAGCGAAGCAAGTACGGAAACGTATTTATTCACCAACGCCGAAGGCCAAGTCCAACCATGATTTGACAAGATGATGCTGAACGATTTGTGTAACTGCCATGACTTGATAGCAATAGCTAATGATTCTAAGGGACAAAACTGTCACAGGTGCATACTACCGAATTCCGCCAAGGTTACAGAGGCTGTCGAGGAGAAGCGTCATGGGAAGGTCTGTAAGGAGGTGTTTTTCTCTCCACATCTTTCTACGCAGGACACAGTGATACAGGGCGTGGACATGAGTATGGAAACACCACAAACACAACAAATTAGCGTGACTAATACGGTGTAGAAATCCCCCGTGGCATTCCAAACCTCTACCAGTCATCTCGGAATGGATAAATACAAGTCCTGTCTCTTCTTAAAGAGAAACTCATACCATACTTCCTGCAAAATAGTGGCTAGCTCAGACAACAATGATGGAGACTGACAGCGACCACGCACCCTTCTCTCCAAAGTAGACCACAAAGGCTGAACAATATTCAGATCTAGGGACTATGGTGGCCAGGGGAGAGGCGACGATTCATCCTCGAGGTAAGATCCCCAGCCGTGGACAGTGCGAGCTGAGTGAATAGTCACCCTGTCGCCTTGGAACGCCTTGTCATCGTTGAGGAACAAACCACTTGCTATGGGGTGGACCTGATCGGAGTTCATGGTATACCGTGATGTGGCTGCCCAAACCACCACGAACCCACACCATGTTTCACTCGGCCAGTGAAAAATAATATTCGTCAGACCAAATGACATTCTTCTATTGCTTCATAGTGTATGTTTTATGGCTTGGGCAGCACATTTTCCTGTTATTGGCATTTACATCACTGATAAGCGGTATTGTGCTTCCAGGTCACTCTGCACTTCCCTCCTTCGTGTTTTGCGCTGACAGGGTTCGCGAGTGCGACATTCAGTTCTGCAGTCATTTTTGCAGCTGCTGTCCTCTTATTTTTCGTCACAATCCTCTGCAATGGCTGTCCTTCACGATCACTTGCACACAATTTCGCCCGCATTGTGACTTAGCGGATGGTGATTTTACACTTTCCTTTTTTGTAGTATAAATCTTCGACACGTTGCCTTTTGAAACACGAAACACTTTTGCTACCTAGGCTGTGGAAGCACTTACCATGCGAACACCAACAATTTGCCCCCGTTCTAACCCACTTAGTCCTGACTAGCGCACTCACAACTACACAGAACGCTGTTCTGACCACGAGTGACACTTGCAACATATTGACACTCCAAAGGTACCGTCCGTTGTCAAATACACTCCTGGAAATTGAAATAAGAACACCGTGAATTCATTGTCCCAGGAAGGGGAAACTTTATTGACACATTCCTGGGGTCAGATACATCACATGATCACACTGACAGAACCACAGGCACATAGACACAGGCAACAGAGCATGCACAATGTCGGCACTAGTACAGTGTATATCCACCTTTCGCAGCAATGCAGGCTGCTATTCTCCCATGGAGACGATCGTAGAGATGCTGGATGTAGTCCTGTGGAACGGCTTGCCAAGCCATTTCCACCTGGCGCCTCAGTTGGACCAGCGTTCGTGCTGGACGTGCAGACCGCGTGAGACGACGCTTCATCCAGTCCCAAACATGCTCAGTGGGGGACAGATCCGGAGATCTTGCTGGCCAGGGTAGTTGACTTACACCTTCTAGAGCAAGTTGGGTGGCACGGGATACATGCGGACGTGCATTGTCCTGTTGGAACAGCAAGTTCCCTTGCCGGTCTAGGAATGGTAGAACGATGGGTTCGATGACGGTTTGGATGTACCGTGCACTATTCAGTGTCCCCTCGACGATCACCAGTGGTGTACGGCCAGTGTAGGAGATCGCTCCCCACACCATGATGCCGGGTGTTGGCCCTGTGTGCCTCGGTCGTATGCAGTCCTGATTGTGGCGCTCACCTGCACGGCGCCAAACACGCATACGACCATCATTGGCACCAAGGCAGAAGCGATTCTCATCGCTGAAGACGACACGTCTCCATTCGTCCCTCCATTCACGCCTGTCGCGACACCACTGGAGGCGGGCTGCACGATGTTGGGGCGTGAGCGGAAGACGGCCTAACGGTGTGCGGGACCGTAGCCCAGCTTCATGGAGACGGTTGCGAATGGTCCTCGCCGATACCCCAGGAGCAACAGTGTCCCTAATTTGCTGGGAAGTGGCGGTGCGGTCCCCTACGGCACTGTGTAGGATCCTACGGTCTTGGCGTGCATCCGTGCGTCGCTGCGGTCCGGTCCCAGGTCGACGGGCACGTGCACCTTCCGCCGACCACTGGCGACAACATCGATGTACTGTGGAGACCTCACGCCCCACGTGTTGAGCAATTCGGCGGTACGTCCACCCGGCCTCCCGCATGCCCACTATACGCCCTCGCTCAAAGTCCGTCAACTGCACATACGGTTCACGTCCACGCTGTCGCGGCATGCTACCAGTGTTAAAGACTGCGATGGAGCTCCGTATGCCACGGCAAACTGGCTGACACTGTAGGCGGCGGTGCACAAATGCTGCGCAGCTAGCGCCATTCGACGGCCAACACCGCGGTTCCTGGTGTGTCCGCTGTGCCGTGCGTGTGATCATTGCTTGTACAGCCCTCTCGCAGTGTCCGGAGCAAGTATGGTGGGTCTGACACACCGGTGTCAATGTGTTCTTTTTTCCATTTCCAGGAGTGTACAACAACGCAACCTGCGGGCTTGGCTACTATCTGCATTTATGTTCAAGCAAGTATTTCTCGCGGTGTTTCGGTATTTTTGCACTTAAATTTGGATCTGCTTACTGTAGTCAAGCCTTAGTCTCCCTACACATTTTAATTCCTGACACTTCCCTTTATAAGCAACTAACGATGCTTTCTTTTAGTCAAGTTGTTCCCTAAATTCATTTTTTTTCCTCGATTTCATTTAATACCTCCTCATTAGTCATTCGATCTAGCCGTATAATCTTCAGAATTTTTCTGTACCAGCACCTTTCGAAAGCTCCTACGCTGTTCTTCTCTGAACTGTTTACCATACAGACAGCAACCTTCGGAAAAGAAGTCCTGGGAAAACAAAAATTCAAAGCGCGAGATATTTCCCAAATGATATACAGAAATTCAAATCTTCATTTGTGTTCGAGGAGAAAAGGCACTAGTACGGCTATTCACAGCAGAAGCTGTGGATGAAATACTTGCGGATGTGCACAGTTCGTTATGAGCGTGAGTTCAGTATGTAAACAAAAATCAGATCTAGATAACGACTATCGGAAGTTCAGTGTACAGGTAAACCGTCAGTATAACTACAATTAAATGTACTGAAACGGCATTCAGAATGTGAAACACTCAAAAAAGGACAAAAATACTACCAAAAAATACGATCAAAACTTATGTTTTGGCATGCACTAAACTCACACTTGTCAATCGGCCTCCATCCCAGGTGGCCTCTTGGTGCCACTGAGAGCCAAGCAGTGGGCGTTACAATTGTTCTCACAAATAGACAACAGATGAAACACAAGTTAACGTTCTTCGTAAAAACGTATTTATTTGACACAGCTAAATAGATAGTCCCCAAATACAAACTTGTATCTGTATAATTACTTTTAATAACATAATCCAAATACAACAATACTCGAAGCTACCAACAAAAGAAGAAAACAGAGAAATCTTAAAATAACTTAAAAAACAAAGGATCTGGAGAAGACAGATTACGGAATACTCTGGTGACAATATCATTCCATCTTTAACAGAAATCATTACCGAAGTCTGGACAGCAAATAGCTTGTTATCAGAATGGACATCAGCATTAATACATCCACTACATAAAAACTGAAAGCAAATAGATTCTAACAGTTATTGAGTAATCTCCCTGTTGCTAGTTACGTACAAAATGTTGTCCACAGCACTTTTGGAGAGGGCTGAAGGAATATCAAGCAGGATTTAGGAAGAGAAGGTCCTGTGCAGGACAGTTATTAAGTTTATAGCACATAACAGAAATAAGGAAAATCAGAAACCTGGAATACTCGGTAACTTCTGTAGATTTTAGAAAGGTCCTTCAATCGCTCATGCTGTTTTATTATATGTTGATTGTACATTTCTGTCGAGAAATGTACTAATCAACGTTATGATAAAACAACAGGATTGAATAAAGGAGCTCTAACAAAAACAACATCGAAAGTAAAATTTGTGAGGGAACTACGAAACCTTTTGAAATAAAGCGTGCGTTAGGGAAAGTAGTAAGAGTAGGGAAAAATCCTTCAATCCTAAGCATCTTCAACTAGGAAGCAATTCAAATAAAATCAGCATAGATTGTTTATCTTTTCCAGTCGACATGACGTTAAGTACTGACTCATTGGATAGTACAAAAAAACAAATCGCAGAACTATAGACGCAAGCATTCGAAGTAGAACTAAAAGTATCATTTGGAAAATCTCAGTTCTTAATAACTATCAGTGATACGCTACAAAATCTTAAAATTCATAGAAGCACATCTAAAGCAAATCATTTTCAACACATAGGTCAGTGGTCAACGGGAAATCGGAAACAAAAAATAGCAACAGAATATAGAGTACATAAAATGGAAAGTGCATTCCATATGGCACAAAGAATGTATAACAAAAAAAGCCTTTGTCCTAGAACAAAAAAAAGATACTGTTAAACAGTGGTAAGGCCAGAAACACTGAATGCAGCAGAAAGAAACTACCTAGACTGAGTGAGTATCTTGAAAAACTGTAAAAAGTTGTTAGAAGCAGCAAAAAAATTCTAGAAAAAGAATCCAACAACCAAGAAGATATGGTTCAGTGATAAATGTGAACAAGCTACGAAGGCCTGGCACACTAGGGAAGCACTCATGATGGGTAGAAATTGTACAGAAAAACAGGAAGCAGTCAACAACATAAAAAGAGAAACAAACTGGATTCTGAGGACAGAGAAAAGAAAATTCATGACCAGCATCATTAATGAAATAAAATATTTGGCAGCAGAAATATGTTTCAGATGATAAAATATGTGATCCGTGCTCAAAGGAATGAGACGTTATGTATTAATGAGAAGGATGGAAATATACTAACAGACAAGGAAGTGTGCTAGCCAAGTGGAGGGAATAGTGTGAGGAGTTGCTAAATGCCGAAAATTCCAAAAAGGTCTCTCCAGAAGGAAGAATTGCAGAGGGTGTAGAGGAGGAAGAAACTGAAGAAGAAATCAACAGGACGTAGATAGAGCAATTAAGAACCTGAAGGATAGTAAGGCATCAGGGGAAGATAGGATAACGGCAGGGATGTTGAAGGCATCAGAAACAGATATAAAATCTCACAAGTAAAGTATGGAGAAAGGAGGAGATCCCAAAAGGGTGGAAGTCAATTAACATTATCCCACTGCATAAAAAGAACAGTAAAAAGAATTGTAATAACTGTAGAGATTTTTCTCTACTAAGCGACCCATGCAAAATGTTATTATTAATAATTCTTGAAAAGTTAAAGCCTTTTGCTAAGATATTATTGGAGATTACCGGGCAGGTTTTCGGCCAGCATGGTCAACCGTGGATCAAATTTTCTTAACATTATCCCACTGCATAAAAAGAACAGTAAAAATAATTGTAATAACTGTAGAGATTTTTCTCTACTAAGCGACCCATGCAAAATGTTATTATTAATAATTCTCGAAAAGTTAAAGCCTTTTGCTAAGATATTATTGGAGATTACCGGGCAGGTTTTCGGCCAGCATGATCAACCGTGGATCAAATTTTCACCTTGAGACAAACCTAGAAGAAGTGCTGGTAATCCTCCCATCGGCTACTGGTAACATTTGTAGATTTCTCAAAGGCTTCAGGCAGTATACACAGATAAAGTATGTACAACATACTGAGGGAACATGGCATACCAGAGAAGTCAATACACTTGGCGAAGATGTGTGTAGTGGAGACGAAAGCCGAGGTAGAATACCAGAAGAGGTGTCCTCAGAATTCAGCACCAGAACAGGTGTGAGGCGAGGTGATGCCGTTCCACCATTGCTTTTCAATTTAGTTCTGGAGAAAGTAACTCTGGAAATGAAAAGAGAAGGCTAAGAGGTGAAGCTAAAGGGAAAAAAATAGTTTTAGGGATATGCAGACGACCTTGTAGTAGTAGCGGAGTCAGAGGAAGAGATGGCAGAAACCGTAGAGAACTCAGTATAGAATGCCAGTGATATTGGACTGAGGAATAATGCGGAGGCGATTGAAGTGATAGAAGTATCGAGAGAAGACACTTGTAATGCCCTATTGCAGGTTGGAATATGGAACATAGCCAGAGTTGAAAATTTTAAATACCTTGGCACGGGGTTTAACTGGCATAAGAACCTCAAACGAGAGATTAATCAAAGTATTGCCAATGAGCTTAAACGTATCTCAGTCTGAATAGATAATATTATCAAATAATATGTCAGGTACGACCAAACGTAAAGCCTGTAATGCAATGCTGGTACTGATTTTGTCAAATGGGACACAAAAAAGGCGATGAGAACCTATTTATCTTTGAAAGGAAAATCATGAGAAAGATCTTGGACCAATCCGAGAAGAGAATTAACTTGGTCTTTGTCTCTGGCATGATGTACACTTATGTAATTATTTTATACTGTGACTCCTATTATAATTTTATGTTGACTTGAGCGTCTACCAGTGGGCATTTACCAGTGAACATTCATTCTGCAGTACGCTAAATGTAATCTGGCTGCTATCTAATGCCATGGCTTGGGATAATTCTCGTTTTTGTCAATTTTATATATGACGGGAGCTGCCCAGCTTCACATAATCTAATGTACCATCATGTTATGTAACAAGGCCCACTCCTTCTGAAGAAGATATTTTTAGAAGTAGTTCAAGGGCTAGTAAACTTTGTTGTGCTGATTTTTTCAATCTCTTCACATCTAATGTACAACTACATAGATACTCCGCAATCCACCGTGGCGGAAGGCACTCCATACCACTTCTAGTCATTTCCTTTCCTATTCCACTCGTAAATAGAGCGATGGAAAAACGCCTGTCTGTACGCCTCCGTATGAGCCCTAATTTCTAGTGTTTTATGTTCGTGGTCCTTACGCGCTGAGTGTGCTGGACGCAGAAGAATCGTTCTGCAGTCCGCTTCAAATGTCAGTTCTCTAAATTTTCTCATTAGTGTTTCTTGAACAAAGTTTAGCGCTCTCTCCAGGGATTCCCATTTGAGTTCTGTTTGCTTGTCCGTTAAGATTTGCGTGTTGTTCGAACCGACCAGTAACAGATCTGGCATCCCGCCTCTGAATTGCTTCGATGCCTTCCTTTAATCCGATCTGTAACAGATCCCATACAGTCGAGCAGTACTCAGGAAGAGGTCGCAGTAACGTCCTATATGCGGTTTCCTTCGTAAATGAACCACACTTTCCTGGAATTCTGCCAATAAAATGAAGTCGACGATTACCCTTCCTTACCATAATCCTCACATGCTCGTTCTATTTCATATAGCTTTGCACTGTTACGCCCAGATATTTAGAAGAGGTGACTGTGTTAAGCATCACAGTACTAATGCTGTATCCGAACGTTACGGGTTTATTTTTCCTACTCATTTATCTTTTCCTATATTCAGAGCTAGATGCCGTTCATCACACCAACTAGAAATTTTAAGTCATCTTGTTCCCTCACACAATCACTGAGTTTTGCACGAGTGATGCTTTCAAAAACCATGCTGCTTTGTGGACATAAGGTTCTCGGTCTCAAGAAAATTTATTATATTCGATCTGAGAATGTGCTGAAGGATTCTGCTGCAAATCGATGTTAGGGATTGGTCGGTAATTTTGCGGGTCCGTCCGTACAGCACTGCATCATCAGCAGACAACAGCAGATTGCTGCCTACCCAGTCCGCCAAATCATTTATACATACGGAGAATAATAGTGGTCCTATCACACCTCTTTAGGACACTCCTGACATCCATGTCTGTGATGAACACTCGCCGTCGAGGACAACATACTGGGTTCTATGACTTAAGAAGAGTTCGAGCCACTCACGTATCTGTGAACCTGTTCCATATGCTCGTACCTTCTTTAACGGCCTACAGAGAGGCACCGTGTCAAACGCTTTTTGGAAATCTAGAAATATGGAATCTGCCTGTTCTTCATCGTAGTTCACAATATATTATGTGAGAAAAGGGCAAGCTGAGTTTTGCACGAGTGATGCTTTCAAAAACCATGCTGATTTGTGGACATTAGATTCTCGGTCTCAAGAAAATTTATTATATTCGAACTGAGGATGTGTTGAAGGATTCTTCTGCAAATCGATGTTAGGGATTGGTCTGTAATTTTGCGGTTGCATCCGTTTGCCCTTCTTATATACAGGAGTCACCTGCGCTATTTTCTAGTCGCTTGAGACTTGGGCGCTGGGCGAGATATTCGAGATAAATGCAATCTGGGTAACGGGCCAATGCTGTAGAGTACTCTTTGAAAAACCGAACTAACATTCCTTACGCACTTTGTGACTTATTTGTTTTCAAGTCTCTCAGTTCTTTTTCTACCCTAGGGAGCCTTATTACTATGCCGTGCATACGGAAGTCCGTTCGATGGTCAAATGACTGTATGTCCGTAATGTTCTCCTGCGTGAATGATTTCTTCAATGTGAAATCTGAAACTTCTGCTTTCGTTTTGCTATTTTCAACTGCCACACCAGACTTGTCAACAGCTGACTGGATGGAAGCCTCAGAACCACTTGGCGATTTTACATAGGACCAGAATTTTCTCGGGTTGTCTGCCAGATCTTTTGCTAAGGTACAGTGGTGGTGGTGGTTGTATGCTTCGCGCCTAGAACTCTCCACAGACGCACGAATCTCTGCTAACCTTTGCTTGTCATCATTTGCGCGTTCTCATTTGAACAGAGAGTGGAACAGCCTTTGCTTCCTTAGTATATTCCCAATCTCATTATTAAACCACGGTGAGTCTTTTCCGTAATCCACTCCATACTAGGTACATAATTCACGAGACCACGATTTACAATCTGCTTAAGCTTTGCCCAGTATTGCTCTACGTCCATCTTTCTGGAACTATGGGATGTCAGTTCACTATCTACGCGACATGCTAACAACAGCTTATCTGCCTAACAGAAAGACTCTCCTCTCCTTCTACACTTATTTAATAACTTTCGTAACAATGGCTATAATGACATGACATGACGACCAGCAATCCCTGTATCTGTATTGACGTTGTATATAGGTTTTGGCGTGTTTGTATCTACAAGGACTTAGATATTTACACCGTGTGTGGGCTGCGGAAGTAGCTGTTCAAGGCAATTATTCAGAAAACATATTCAAGAGCACTTCGCACATCCCAGTCTGCACTCGGTAGTTTACAGTCGCCTCAATCTAGTGTTGCATGATCTGGGTACTTACGCGCTACTGACTGGCTGGTTGATATGGGAGAGCGACCAATCACCAATGTCATCGGTCCAATCGGATTAGGGAAGGAAGTCGACCGTGCCCTTTCAAAGCAACCATCCCAGCATTTACCTGAAGCGATTTAGGGAAATCACAGGAAACCTAAATCAGGGTGGCCGGACGCGGGTTTGAAACCCGCGAGTCCACTTTGCTAACCACTGCGCCATCTCGCTCGGTAAGCGCTACTGACCGTAGACTACCCTTGAATGACTCTAGAACTGTTGCAAGGTGGGCATGTCATTCTGATTTTTGTAAGTTATAAATGTGCTGAAAGCAAGGGGAAACTACAGCCGTAATTTTTCCCGAGGACATCCAGCTTTACTGTATGATTAAATGATGATGGCGTCCTCTTGGGTAAAATATTCCGGAGGTAAAATAGTCCCCCATTCGGATCTCCGGGCGGGGACTACTCGAGAGGATGTCGTTATCAGGAGAAAGAAAACTGGCGTTCTACGGATCGGAGCGTGGAATGTCAGATCCTTTAATCGGGCAGGTAGGTTAGAAAATTTAAAAAGGGAAATGGATAGGTTAAAGTTAGATATAATGGGAATTAGTGAAGTTCGGTGGCAGGAGGAACAAGACTTCTGGTCAGGTGACTACAGGGTTATAAACACACAATCAAATAGGGGTAATGCAGAAGTAGGTTTAATAATGAATAAAAAATAGGAGTGCGGGTAAGCTACTACAAACAGCATAGTGAACGCATTATTGTGGCCAAGATAGACACGAAGTCCACGTCTGCTACAGTAGTACAACTTTATATGCCAACTAGCTCTGCAGATGATGAAGAAGTGTATGATGAGATAAAAGAAATTATTCAGGTAGTGAAGGGAGATGAAAATTTAACAGTCATGGGTGAGTGGAATTCGACAGTAGGAAAAGGAAGAGAAGGAAACGTAGTAGGTGAATATGGATTGGGGCTAAGAAATGAAAGAGGAAGCCGACTGGTAGAATTTTGCACAGAGCATAACTTAATCATAGCTAACACTTGGTTCAAGAATCATAAAAGAAGGTTGTATTCATGGAAGAACCCTGGAGATACTAAAAGGTTTCAGATAGATTATATAATGGTACGACAGAGACTTAGGAACCAGATTTTAAATTGTAAGACATTTCCAGGGGCAGATGTGGACTCTGACCACAATCTATTGGTTATGAACTGTAGATTAAAACTGAAGAAACTGATAATAGGTGGGAATTGAAGGAGATGTGACCTGGATAAACTGACTAAACCAGAGGTTATACAGAGTTTCAGGGAGAGCATAAGGGAACAATTGTCACAAATAGGGGAAAGAAATACAGTAGAAGAAGAATGGGTAGCTTTGAGGAATGAAATAGTGAAGGCAGCAGAGGATCAAGTAGGTAAAAAGACGAGGGCTAGTAGAAATCCTTGGGTAACAGAAGAGATACTGAATTTAATTGATGAAAGGAGAAAATATAAAAATGCAGCAAGTGGAGCAGGCAAAAAGGAATACAAACGTCTCAAAAATGAGATCGACAGGAAGTGCAAAATGGCTAAGCAGGGATGGCTAGAGGACAAATGTAAGGATGTAGAGGCTTATCTCATGAGGGGTAAGATAGATACTGCCTGCAAAGAGACCTTTGGAGAAAAGAGAACCACTTGCATGAATATCAAGACCTCAGATGGAAACCAAGTTCTAAGCAAAGAAGGGAAAGCATAAAGGTGGAAGGAGTATATAGAGGGTCTATACAAGGGCGATGTTCTTGAGGACAATATTATGGAAATGGAAGAGGATGTAGATGAAGATGAAATGGGAGATACGATACTGCGTGAAGAGTTTGACAGAGCACTGAAAGACCTAAGTCGAAACAAGGCCCCCGGAGTGGACAACATTGCATTAGAACTACTGACAGCCTTGGGAGAGCCAGTCCTGACAAAACCCTACCATCTGGTGAGCAAGATGTATGAGACAGGCGAAATTCCCTCAGACTTCAAGAAGAATATAATTATTCAAATCCCAAAGAAAGCAGGTGTTGACAATTGTGAAAATTACCGAACTATCAGTTTAATAAGTCATAGCTGCAAAATGCTAACGCGAATTCTTTACAGATGAATGGAAAAACTGGTAGAAGCCGACCTCGGGGAAGATCAGTTTGGATTCCGTAGAAATGTTGGAACACGTGAGGCAATACTGACCCTACGACTTATCTTAGAAGAAAGATTAAGAAAAGGCAAACCTACGTTTCTAGCATTTGTAGACTAGCTTTTGACAATGTTGACCGGAATACTCTCTTTCAAGTTCTGTAGGTGGCAGCGGTAAAATACAGGGAGCAAAAGGCTATTTACAATTGGTACAGAAACCAGATGGCAGTTATAAGAGTCGAGGGACATGAAAGGGAAGCAGTGGTTGGGAAGGGAGTGAGACAGGGTTGTAGCCCCTCCCCGATGCTATTCAACCTGTATATTGAGCAAGCAGTAGAGGAAATGAAAGAAAAGTTCGGAGTAAGCATTAAAATCAATGGAGAAGAAATAAAAACTTTGAGATTCGCCGATGACATTGTAATTCTGTCAGAGACAGCAAAGGACTTGGAAGAGCAGTTGAAAGGCATGGACAGTGTCTTGAAAGGAGGGTATAAGATGAACATTAACCAAAGCTGAACGAGGATAATGGAATGTAGTCGAATGAAGTCAGGTGATGCTGCGGGTATTAGATTAGGAAATGAGACACTTAAAGTAGTAAAGGAGTTTTGCTATTTGGGGAGCAAAATAACTGATGACGATAGAAGTAGAGAGGATATAAAATGTAGACTGGCCATGGGAAGGAAAGCATTTCTGAAGAAGAGAAATTTGTTAACATCGAGTATAGATTTAAGTGTCAGGAAGTCGTTTCTGAAAGTATTTGTATGGAGTGTAGCCATGTATGGAAGTGAAACGTGGACGATAAATAGTTTGGACAAGAAGAGAATAGAAGCTTTCGAAATGTGGTGCTACAGAAGAATGCTGTAGATTAGATGGGTAGATCACGTAACTTATGTGGAGGTATTGAATAGAATTGGGAAGAAGAGGAGTTTGTGGCACAACTTGACAAGAAGAAGGGATCGGTTGGTAGGACATGTTCTGAGGCATCAAGGGATCACAAATTTAGCATTGGAGGGCAGCGTGGAGGGTAAAAATCGTAGAGGGACACCAAGAGATGAATACACTAAGCAGATTCAGAAGGATGTAGGTTGAAGTAGGTACTGGGAGATGAAGAAGCTTGCACAGGATAGAGTAGGATGGAGAGCTGCATCAAACCAGTCTCAGGACTGAAGACCACAGCAACAACAACAACAAATATGCACGTCAGAGGGAGAGAAAGTTATGTTACTGTTAAACAATATTTGTTCTTGTCGTGGCCCAGTCTTTGGTTCTGCGCAGTATGATATAATCTTAGATGAAGTATGGTAGGTATTGGACTTATTCAGTAGCCCTGTGTTGACTTGTGATTGTATCAGATGAATAAAGATTTATTGTAAGGACAGCAAGGATTAATATGATGTATATACTGGAGGGCGTGTCAGCTAGTTAAGTTGCTCAGAGGTGAGAGAAAGACCGCCCCACTTTCCTGAGTCATACATTAAGATATCAACTGATTAAGCTGTTTGGTATTTTAAGAAATTCTCTGTTAACATCGTACCCTTATCAAATCATAGTTCCCTGTGTAAAGCAGAGTATTGTTCAGACCAATGTTAGGTGTCAAGATCACGCGAAATTTTACACAGTCCTTTTGAATACATACTTCATTCTAAAATCGTTGTCTCGGAATGTGATTTGATGGGAATAGTTACTCTCCCCATCCCACTATTTAAAGAAGCGTTACCATATTATACCATATGGTATGTAACAGTTTAAATATTTTTTGAAAATTTTATGTAAAAACGGAAATCTAGCTTAGCCACTGTCTGCTTGCTGTTTGCCGTTGTGTTTTCTAGAAATCTGTAGCAATGTTGTCAAGATGCGACATAAGTGCAAATTTTGATTAGGGTCAGATAAATGTTTTACTTCAGTTGCGCAATTAAAATCAAGACAGGTTGTACCCAGACCAATTACAGTTCAGTTCAAATTAGGTTCTGCTTAGTCAAAGGTTAGCGCAGGAGTTGAAGTTGGATGACAGTTGGTCGTCATATAGTTTTGGTAATGATTTTTTATAGAGCGGGAGCAAAATTTGGACTAAGTTTCGTACAGAAACATATAGTGGGGAGCTTACACTGTCACAGCAAAGTCTGGTGGCCTACGTCTTCATTGGCGGGTGCTAGGGCATATTCATATACGACGGGCAGCCAAAGATCTGTTCTGGATGCGGTAAAGAAGAACATGTGAGAAACGAATGCCTCTAGTGCAGAATGATTCAGCTGCGGACCGACGAAGCTTTCCCCCTTCCGGCTACGACATTCTTCCACTCACATATGCGGCGGTACTCAGACCCGATGCCCTCAAGGCGCCTGCACAGCAACTTCCGCAAGGTCTTTCACAATCTTCAGAGACAGGAAGAGACGAGGCCGACCGTCTACAACAGTAACCGGCCTCTCGCCTGTGCCGGACAGAGATGTTGGCAGACGTGAAAGTGATACGGGTTTCTATACCATAGTTATGCTACAACCACCTTCGTTCCCGAAAGTCGCCTGACTCGGAACCACATCCCCATAAACAGAGGTAACCAAAACTACGCAAGAGGACGAGGATGGCGTCGGCGGCAGGATCGGAGTCATGCTTTTAGGATGAATCCGTCGCACTCTCACTACATGATTCCCAGGAAGAGATCTCACGCGCAGTTGACGGTACTAGCCTCATGACGGGCAGGACAGCTTACCGAGTGGACAAATATATTATAGTAGAACTGACATGTGATTACATTTTGAAGCAATTTGGGTGCATAGATTCTGAGCAATCAGTACCCAGAACAACCACCTCTCGCCGTAATAACGGCCTTGATACGCCTGGGCATTGAGTCGAACAGAGCTTGCATGGCGTGTACAGGTACAGCTGCCCATGCAGCTTCAACACGATACCACAGTTCATCAAGAGTAGTGACTGGCGTATTGTGACGAGCCAGTTTCTCGGCCACCATTGACCAGACGTTTTAAATTGGTGAGAGATCTGGACAATGTGCCGGCCAGGGCGCCAGTCGAACATTTTCTGTATCCAGGAAGGCCCGTACAGGACCTCCAACATGCGGTCATGCATTGTCCTGCTGAAATATCGGGTTTCGCAGGGATCGAATGAAAAGTAGAGCCACGGGTCGTAACACATCTGAAATGTAACGACCACTGTTCAAAGTGCCGTCAATCCGAACAAGAGGTGACCGAGACGTGTAACCAATGGCACTCTATACCACCACGCCGGGTGATACGCCAGTATGGCGATGACGAATACACGCTTCTAATGTGCGTTCACCGCGATGTCGCCAAACACGGATGCGACCATCATGATGCTGTAAACAGAATTTGGATTCATCCGAAAAAATGACGTTTTGCGATTCCTGCACCTAGGTTCGTCGTTGAGTACACCATCGCAGGCGCTCCTGTCTGTGATGCAGCGTCAAGGGTAACCGCAGCCACGGTCTCTGAGCTGATAGTCCTTGCGGCTGCAAATGTCGTCGAACTGTTCGTGCAGATGGTTGTTGTCTTGCAAACGTCCCCATCTGTTGACTCAGGGATCGAGATGTGGTTGCACGATCCGTTACAGGCATGCGGATAAGATGCCTGTCATCTCGACTGCTAGTGATTCGAGGCGATTGGGATCCAGCACGGCGTTCCGTATTACTCTCCTGAACCCACCAATTCCATATTCTGCTAACAGTCATTGGATCTCGACCAACGCGAGCAGCAATGTCGCGATACGATAAACCGCAATCGCGATAGTCTGCAATCCGACCTTTATCAAAGTCGAAAACGTGATGGTACGCATTTGTCCTCCTTACACGAGGCATCACAACAACGTTTCACCAGGCAACGCCGGTCAACTGCTGTTTGTGTAAAAGAAATCGGCTGGTAACTTTCCTCGTGTCAGCACGTTGTAGGTGTCGCCACCGGCGCCAACCTTGTGTGAATGCTCAGAAATGCTAATCATTTGCATATCACAGCATCTTCTTCCTGTCGGTTAAATTTCACGTCTGTAGCACGTCATCTTCGTGGTATAGTAATTTTAATGGCCGGTAGTGTATGATCGACCCCTATGCTAAACGACAATTGTTACGTGGTACGCTACGAGCGATTGATGTCGACACCCTTTGCAGTAGCTACGGACTGAGACGACCCAATTTTTATGGTAATACTGCTTAGTACACGGTGTCTGGAGAGTGAATGTCTCTGTGCCATCCGACACGGACCAATACCGGAGCGGTCACAGTTTTATTCTGAAACAATCACGTCGCATTTCTGGGAGAATATGAGCGCATCATTGCCGACGAAGATTTCAACTGTGTTCTCGTGAGGAAGGACCGACAATACGAGAGCGCTCACAGTTTTATTCTGAAACAATCACGCCGCATTTCTGGGAGAATATGAGCACATCATTGTCGGCGAAGATTTCAACTGCGTTCTCGTGAGGAAGGACCGGTAGCCAAGTTTTACCACCTGACCTGAATTCCGTGAGTTAGAACGTCGGCAAAGCCTCGTATACACCTGTGAAATGGTGCACGACGATCGCCCTGCATATACGTGCGTCACTAGCCACTCCGCAAGTCGATTGTATCGCGTCTACATGACTTTCCCACTCACTTCCGACTTCCTCGTGCGGCAAGATCGCCTTCGGCCTGCTCAGAATATAGCGTTTATGTGCGCACGATCAGCCTCCGGCGTTAAACAATATGGTGCAGTCCGGGACGTTTTTTATTTACAGGAACCGGAATCTACATCTACATCTACATCTACATGATTACTCTGCAATTCACATTTAAGTGCTTGGCGGAGGGTTCATCGAACCACAATCGTACTATCTCCCTACCATTCCACTCCCGAAAAGCGCGCGGGAAAAACGAACACCTAAACCTTTCTGTTCGAGCTCTGATTTCTCTTATTTTATTTTGATGATCATTCCTACCTATGTAGGTTGGGCTCAACAAAATATTTTTGCATTCGGAAGAGATAGTTGGTGACTGAAATTTCGTAAATAGATCTCGCCGCGACGAAAAGCGTCTTTGCTTTAATGACTTCCATCCCAACTCGCGTATCATATCTGCCACACTCTCTCCCCTATTACGTGATAATACAAAACGAGCTGCCCTTTTTTGCACCCTTTCGATGCCCTCCATCAATCCCACCTGGTAAGGATCCCACACCGCGCAGCAATAATTCTAACAGAGGACGAACGAGTGTAGTGTAAGCTGTCTCTTTAGTGGACTTGTTGCATCTTCTAAGTGTCCTGTCAATGAAACGCAACCTTTGGCTCGCCTTCCCCACAATATTATCTATGTGGTCTTTCCAACTGAAGTTGTTCTTAATTTTTACACCCATGTACTTAGTTGAATTGACAGCCTTGAGAATTGTACTATTTATCGAGTAATCGAATTCCAACGGATTTCTTTTGGAACTCATGTGGATCACCTCACACTCTTCGTTATTTAGCGTCAACTGTCACCTGCCACACCATACAGCAATCTTTTCTAAATCGCTTTGCAACTGATACTGGTCTTCGGATGACCTTACTAGACGGTAAATTACAGCATCATCTGCGAACAACCTAAGAGAACTGCTCAGATTGTCACCCACGTCATTTATATAGATCAGGAACAGCAGAGGTCCCAGGAGGCTTCCCTGGGGAACACCTCATATCACTTCAGTTTTACTCGATGATTGGCCGTCTATTACTACGAACTGCGACCTTCCTGACAGGAAATCACGAATCCAGTCGCACAACTGAGACGATACCCCATAGGCTCGCAGCTTGATTAGAAGTCGCTTGTGAGGAACGGTGTCAAAAGCTATCCGGAAATCTAGAAATATGGAATCAACTTGAGACCCCCTGTCGATAGCAGCCATTATTACTTCGTGCGAATAAAGAGCTAGCTGCGTTGCACAACAACGATGTTTTCTGAAACCATGCTGATTACGTATCAATAGATCGTTCCCTTCGAGGTGATTCATAATGTTTTAATACAGTATATGCTCGAAAACCCTACTGCAAACCGACGTCAATGATATAGGTCTGTAGTTCGATGGATTACTTCTACTACACTTCTGAAACACTGGGGTGCGACATGCGCAATTTTCCAGTCTGTAGGTACAGATCTATCGGTGAGCGAGCGGTTGTATATGATTGCTAAGTAGGGAGCTAGTGTATCAGCGTAATCTGAAAGGAACCTAATCGGTATACAATCTGGACCTGAAGACTTGCGCGTATCAAGCGATTTCAGTTGCTTCGCAACCCCTAAGGTATCTACTTCTAAGAAACTCATGCTAGCAGCGGTTCGTGTTTCAAATTCTGGAATATTCCATTCGTCTTCCCTGGTGAAGGAATTTCGGAAAACTGCGTTCAATAACTCCGCTTTAGCGGCACAGTCGTCGGTAACAGTATCATCGGCACTGCGCAGCGAAGGTATTGACTGCGTCTTGCCGCTTGAGTACTTTACATACGACCAGAATTTCTTCGGATTTTCTACCAAATTTCGAGACAATGTTTCGTTGTGGAAGCTATTAAAGGAATCTCGCATTGAAGTCCGTGCCAAATTTCGCGCGTCTGTAAATTATAGCCAATCTTCGGGATTTCGCGTTCTTCTGAACTTCGCATGCTTTTTCCGTTTCCTCTGCAACAGCGTTCGGACCTGTTTTGTGTACCATGGGGGATCAGTTCCATCTCTTACCAATTTATGAGGTATGAATCATATCGATGAATGGTCACAAACACATGGGAATCCTGTCAAACACTTATGGCACAGTACTAGACCGTACTTCTCTGGTGGGTTTAATGTGTAAAGCCAACCCTACGCTCCGCACTGGTCCAGTATTGCAAGGAACGAATGCAATGGCACCCAGACAGAAATCTACTACACGTTCCTCCGGGACTCTATGGAACGACCGTCAACTCAGAACAAGTTGACGTTCAACGCCTCGCGATGTGTCTCAGACCATTCCTATACTACGTCCTGTCGCCAGCGCAGACGGTGCGCAGATACTAATATACAATTAAAGCTTTGTGATCATAGAGACGTCATCTCCATTACACCATTCTGTCGACTGCAGGGAGCCCTCATTTCCGTCGGCTTCGATGAGGTATTCGATCGCGTGGACCATACCTTCCTTTCAAAGGTGATGGAACGGATGGCTTTCCCATTTACATTCGTCCTCGTAAACATGGACCTATTTTCTGATGTTTCGTCGCAGGTGATGGTCAATGGACTGATGACGATCCAGTATCGATCGTGCGTCAGTCCGACAGATTTGTCCCATACCAACGATCATGTAAGCTCTCACAGAGGAACAGCTTCTCTGCTGCCTGGAACGCTGTTTATCAGGGATCAACCTCCGGGTCACAGCTATGCAGGCGACCTCGTCTTCATCGTATGCACCAACGAGGGATGGACAGAGTGTGGCAGGAAGGGTGGTGAAAGAGAGGGGACAGAGGGGATGGATATAGAGAAGGAGAAGGAAGAGTAGAGATAGGGAGACAGATGGGAAATTGGAGAAGGAGGCAGGATGAGATGAACAGAAAGAAGGGAGGGAAGAAGAGATGGGCTGAGAAAGGAGGAGCAGATGGAGAGAGAGAGAGGGAGTAGGATGAGATGGGTAGAGAGGAGGAGTAGGATAGAGGGCATGGATACAGAGTGGAGTAAGCAGGAGGTTGGCAGATTCGAGGACAGATAGAGGAGGACAGAGAGATGGGGTAGGAGGAGATGGATAGGAAGAAGGGGTAGGAGGAGATAGGGGCAGCAGAAGGTGGAAAGGTAGATGGGGACAGGCACAGGTGGTCAGAGAGGGAGGGGGAGGATGAGATGGACAGACAAAGAAGTTGGGAGGATGAAATGAACTGGGAGAGAGGGGTAGGAGGAGATGGGCAGAAATGGAAATGAATATGTCGTGTGGCAAGGGCCTGCCTACGGGTAGACCTGTCACCTGGTGCAAGTGTTTCGAGTTGACGACTTGCATGTCGATGGCGATGAGACGATGATGATAGAGACAACACAACAACCAGTCCCTGAGCGGAGAAAATCTCCGATCCAGCTGGGAATCGAACCCGGGCGCCTTGGCATGAAGTCCGTCGCACTGATCACTCAGCTATCGGGGCAGGCAGATGGACAGGGAGAGATTGCGAGGTCTGAAGTTTTCATGCTAAAATTCTTAAAGCTTTTTCAAATAATACCCGTGGTCTAGGGGTAACGTCTTTGATTCATAATCAAAACGTCTTCGGTCCCGCGTTCGATCCCCCCCACTACCTAAATTTTGATAAATAATCAGCATTGGCGGCTGAAGACTTCCGGCATTAGAAGTCAGCCTCATTCTGCCAACGGCCTTGTCAAAGAGGGCGGAGGAGCGGATAGAGGTTCAGGGCACTCTCTTGTCCTAGGGGTGGGAAATTGCCCCTACAGGTGGAAGAATTAGCAATGATCAACGACATGAGGATGCAGAAGGCAATGGAAACCACTGAAGACACGTAACGTGTATCCACAGGACATGTGGCCTGTAATTGAAGAAGTGTCATGATTATCTCTCCATTGGCAAAAGATTCCGGAATAGTCCCCCATTCGGATCTCCGGGAGGGGACTGCCAAGGGGGAGGTTACCATGAGAAAAAGATTGAATAATCAACGAAATGATAACGTTCTACGAGTCGGGGCGTGGAATGTCAGAAGCTTGAACGTGGTAGGGAAACTAAAAAATCTGAAAAGGGAAATGCAAAGGCTCAATCTAGATATAGTAGGGGTCAGTGAAGTGAAGTGGGAGGAAGACGAGGATTTCTGGTCAGATGAGTATCGGGTAATATCAACAGCAGCAGAAAATGGTATAACAGGTGTAGGATTCGTTATGAATAGGAAGGTAGGGCAGAGGGTGTGTTACTGTGAACAGTTCAGTGACCGAGTTGTTCTAATCAGAATCGACAGCAGACCAACACCGACAACGATAGTTCAGGTATACATGCCGACGTCGCAAGCTGAAGATGAACAGATAGAGAAAGTGTATGAGGATATTGAAAGGGTAATGCAGTATGTAAAGGGGGACGAAAATCTAATAGTCATGGGCGACTAGAATGCAGTTGTAGGGGAAGGAGTAGAAGAAATGGTTACAGGAGAATATGGGCTTGGGACAAGGAATGAAAGAGGAGAAAGACTAATTGAGTTCTGTAACAAATTTCAGCTAGTAATAGCGAATACCCTGTTCAAGAATCACAAGACGAGGAGGTATACTTCGAAAAGGCCGGGAGATACGGGAAGATTTCAATTAGATTACATCATGGTCAGACAGAGATTTCGAAATCAGATACTGGACTGTAAGGCGTACCCAGAAGCAGATATAGACTCAGATCACAATATAGTAGTGATGAAGAGTAGGCTGAAGTTCAGGACATTAGTCAGGAAGAATCAATACGCAAAGAAGTGAGATACGGAAGTACTAAGGAATGACGAGATACGTTTGAAGTTCTCTAACGCTATAGATATAGCAATAAGGAATAGCGCAGTAGGCAGTACAGTTGAAGAGGAATGGACATCTCTAAAAAGGGCCATCACAGAAGTTGGGAAGGAAAACATAGGTACAAAGAAGGTAGCTGCGAAGAAACCATGGGTAACAGAAGAAATACTTCAGTTGATTGATGAAAGGAGGAAGTAAAAACATATTCCGGGAAAATCAGGAATACAGAAATACAAGTCGCTGAGGAATGAAATAAATAGGAAGTGTAGGGAAGCTAAGACGAAATGGCTGCAGGAAAAATGTGAAGACATCGAAAAAGATATGATTGTCGGAAGGACAGACTCAGCATACAGGAAAGTCAAAACAACCTTTGGTGACATTAAAAGCAACGGTGGTAACATTAAGAGTGCAACGGGAATTCCACTGTTAAATGTAGAGGAGAGAGCAGATAGGTGGAAAGAATACATTGAAAGCCTCTATGAGGGTGAAGATTTGTCTGATGTGATAGAAGAAGAAACAGGAGTCGATTTAGAAGAGATAGGGGATCCAGTATTAGAATCGGAATTTAAAAGAGCTTTGGAGGACTTACAGTCAAATAAGGCAGAAGGGATAGATAACATTCCATCAGAATTTCTAAAATCATTGGGGGAAGTGGCAACAAATCGACTATTCACGTTGGTGTGTAGAATATATGAGTCTGGCGACAAACCATCTGACTTTCGGAAAAGCATCATCCACACAATTCCGAAGACGGCAAGAGCTGACAAGAGCGAGAATTATCGCACAATCAGCTTAACAGCTCATGCATCGAAGCTGCTTACAAGAATAATATACAGAAGAATGGAAAAGAAAATTGAGAATGCGCTAGGTGACGATCAGTTTGGCTTTAGGAAAAGTAAAGGGACGAGAGAGGCAATTCTGACGTTACGGCTAATAATGGAAGCAAGGCTAAAGAAAAATCAAGACACTTTCATAGGATTTGTCGACCTGGAAAAAGCGTTCGACAATATAAAATGGTGCAAGCTGATCGAGATTCTGAAAAAAGTAGGGGTAAGCTATAGGGAGAGACGGGTCATATACAATATGTACAACAACCAAGAGGGAATAATAAGAGTGGACGATCAAGAACGAAGTGCTCGTATTAAGAAGGGTGTAATACAAGGCTGTAGCCTTTCGTCCCTACTCTTCAATCTGTACATCGAGGAAGCAATGATGGAAATAAAAGAAAGGTTCAGGAGAGGAATTAAAATACAAGAAGAAAGGATATCAATGATACGATTCGCTAATGACATTGCTATCCTGAATGAAAGTGAAGAAGAATTAAATGATCTGCTGAACGGAATGAACAGTCTAATGAGTACACAGTAAGGTTTGAGAGTAAATCGGAGAAAGACGAAGGTAATGAGAAGTAGTAGAAATGAAAACAGCGAGAAACTTAACATCAGGACTGATGGTCACGAAGCCAGTGAAGTTAAGGAATTCTGCTACCTAGGCAGTAAAATAACCAATGACGGACGGAGCAAGGAGGACATCAAAAGTAGACTCGCTATGGCAAAGAAGGCATTTCTGGCCAAGAGAAGTCCACTAATATCAAATACCGGCCTTAATTTCTGAGGATGTACGTCTGGAGTACAGCATTGTATGGTAGTGAAACATGGACTGTGGGAAAACCGGAACAGAAGAGATTCGAAGCATTTGAAATGTGGTGCTATAGACGAATGTTGAAAATTAGGTGGACTGATAAGGTAAGGAATGAGGAGGTTCTATGCAGAATCGGAGAGGAAAGGAATATGTAGACAGGAGAAGGGACAGGATGATAGGACATCTGCTAAGACATGAGGGAATAACTTCCATGGTACTAGAGGGAGCTGTAGAGGGCAAAAACTGTAGAGGAAGACAGAGATTGGAATGTTGTTGTTGTGGTCTTCAGTCCTGAGACTGGTTTGATGCAGCTCTCCATCCTACTCTATCCTGTGCAAGCTTCTTCATCTCCCAGTACCTACTGCAACCTACATCCTTCTGAATCTGCTTAGTCTATTGATCTCTTGGTCTCCCTCTACGATTTTTACCCTCCATGCTGCCCTCCAATGCTAAATTTGTGATCCCATGATGCCTCAAAACATGTCCTACCAACCGATCCCTTCTTCTAGTCAAGTTGTGCCACAAACTTCTCTTCTCCCCAATCCTATTCAATACCTCCTCATTAGTTACGTGATCCACCCACCTTATCTTCAGCATTCTTCTGTAGCACCACATTTCGAAAGCTTCTATTCTCTTCTTGTCCAAACTGGTTATCGTCCATGTTTCACTTCCATACATGGCTACACTCCATACAAATACTTTCATAAACGACTTCCTGACACTTAAATCTATACTCGATGTTAACAAATTTCTCTTCTTCAGAAACGATTTCCTTGCCATTGCCAGTCTACATTTTATATCCTCTCTACTTCGACCATCATCAGTTATTTTACTCCCTAAATAGCAAAACTCCTTTACTATTTTAAGTGTCTCATTTCCTAATCTAATCCCCTCAGCATCACCCGATTTAATTTGACTACATTCCATTATCCTCGTTTTGCTTTTGTTGATGTTCATCTTATATCCTCCTTTCAAGACACTGTCCATTCCGTTCAACTGCTCTTCCAATTCCTTTGCTGTCTCTGACAGAATTACAATGTCATCGGCGAACCTCAAAGTTTTTATTTCTTCTCCATGAATTTTAATACCTACTCCGAATTTTTCTTTTGTTTCCTTTACTGCTTGCTCAATATACAGATTGAATAACATCGGGGAGAGGCTACAACCCTGTCTCACTCCTTTCCCAACCACTGCTTCCCTTTCATGCCCCTCGACTCTTATAACTGCCATCTGGTTTCTGTACAAATTGTAAATAGCCTTTCGCTCCCAGTATTTTAACCCTGCCACCTTCAGAATTTGAAAGAGAGTATTCTAGTTAACGTTGTCAAAAGCTTTCTCTAAGTCTACAAATGCTAGAAACGTAGGTTTGCCTTTTCTTAATCTTTCTTCTAAGATAAGTCGTAAGGTTAGTATTGCCTCACGTGTTCCAACATTTCTACGGAATCCAAACTGATCTTCCCCGAGATCCGCTTCTACCAGTTTTTCCATTCGTCTGTAAAGAATTCGCGTTAGTATTTTGCAGCTGTGACTTATTAAACTGATAGTTCGGTAATTTTCACATCTGTCAACACCTGCTTTCTTTGGGATTGGAATTATTATATTCTTCTTGAAGTCTGTGGGTATTTCGCCTGTCTCATACATCTTGCTCACCAGATGGTAGAGTTTTGTCATGACTGGCTCTCCCAAGGCCATCAGTAGTTCTAATGGAATGTTGTCTACTCCCGGGGCCTTGTTTCGACTCAGGTCTTTCAGTGCTCTGTCAAACTCTTCACGCAGTATCTTATCTCCCATTTCATCTTCATCTACATCCTCTTCCATTTCCATAACATTGTCCTCAAGTACATCGCCCTTGTATAAACCCTCTATATACTCCTTCCACCTTTCTGCCTTCCCTTCTTTGCTTAGAACTGGGTTGCCATCTGAGCTCTTGATATTCATACAAGTGGTTCTCTTCTCTCCAAAGGTCTCTTTAATTTCCCTGTAGGAAGTATCCATCTTACCCCTAGTGAGACAAGCCTCTACATCCTTACATTTGTCCTCTAGCCATCCCTGCTTAGCCGTTTTGCACTTCCTGTCGATCTCATTTTTGAGACGTTTGTATTCCTTTTTGCCTGCTTCATTTACTGCATTTTTATATTTTCTCCTTTCATCAATTAAATTCAATATTTCTTCTGTTACCCAAGGATTTCTATTAGCCCTCGTCTTTTTACCTACTTGATCGTCTGCTGCCTTCACTACTTCCTCCCTCAGAGCTACCCATTCTTCTTCTACTGTATTTCTTTCCCCCATTCCTGTCAATTGTTCCCTTATGCTCTCCCTGAAACTCTCTACAACCTCTGGTTCTTTCAATTTATCCAGGTCCCATCTCCTTAAATTCCCGCCTTTTTGCAGTTTCTTCAGTTTCAATCTGCAGTTCATAACCAGTAGATTGTGGTCAGAATCCACATCTGCCCCTGGAAATGTCTTACAATTTCAAACCTGGTTCCTAAATCTCTGTCTTACCATTATGTAATCTATCTGATACCTTTTAGTCTCTCCAGGATTCTTCCAGGTATCCAACCTTCTTTCATGATTCTTGAACCAAGTGTTAGCTATGATTAAGTTATGCTCTGTGCAAAATTCTACAAGGCGGCTTCCTCTTTCATTTCTTCCCCCCAATCCATATTCACCTACTATGTTTCCTTCTCTCCCTTTTCCTACTGACGAATTCCAGTCACCCAAGACTATTAAATTTTCGTCTCCCTTCACTACCTGAATAATTTCTTTTATCTCGTCATACATTTGATCAATTTCTTCATCATCTGCATAGCTAGTTGGCATATAAACTTGTACTACTGTAGTAGGCATGGGGTTTGTGTCTATCTTGCCCACAATAATGCGTTCACTATGCTGTTTGTAGTAGCTAACCCGCACTCCTATTTTTTTATTCATAATTAAACCTACTCCTGCATTACCCCTATTTGATTTTGTATTTATAACCCTGTAATCACCTGACCAAAAGTCTTGTTCCTCCTGCCACCGAACTTCACTAATTCCCACTATATCTAACTTTGATTGGAATACGTCAAGCAAATAATTGATGACGTAGGTTGCAAGTGCTACTCTGAGATGAAGAGGTTAGCACAGGAAAGGAATTCGTGGCGGGCTGCATCAAACCAGTCAGTAGACTGATGGAAAAAAAAAAAAAAAAAAAAAAAAAAAAAAAAAAAAAAAAAAAGAAAGAAAAAAAAAATTCTACATCTTTATTCGTCACACCATACCGAAATGTCTGCATTATTAAGAAGAATAATGTAATCTTTATTTGGACATGCAAGCATGTAAGAGGGAACAGTTATAACATTACAATAATGTTTAGTGTTTGTGTGGTGTCACCACACTTGCTAGGTGGTAGCCTTTAAATCGGCCGCGGTCCGTTAGTATACGTCGGACCCGCGTGTCGCCACTATCAGTGATTGCAGACCGAGCGCCGCCACACGGCAGGTCTAGAGAGACTTCCTAGCACTCGCCCCAGTTGTACAGCCGACTTTGCTAGCGATGGTTCACTGACGAAATACGCTCTCATTTGCCGAGACGATAGTTAGCATAGCCTTCAGCTACGTCATTTGCTACGACCTAGCAAGGCACCATTACCAGTTACTATTGATGCTGTAAAACAGACCTCACGCCAGCCTGCGTGAGCTTCAACGCGTGCCTTTCGGCTTCCTCTCATAGTGGGTTGGCGCTCTTGCCAATCCACAACAGTTTGATTAGATAAAACGTACTTCATCTCGTCTCAGTCAATGTCGCTGAATATAATTTCGATAGTAGTAAATTTTCTTATGGGAAGCTATAAAGTATATGTTTTACTCATTGCGAATGTCACAAAACTCATTTAAATGAGTGTGATTAGTTTTAACTGAACTGAAACTGTAATGTGAAATAGCTACAACAAGTTTCCTATGACTGGGTATGTAATCATACAGAGTGGTTATAAAAATTAAACTTTAGTTGCTTGAGAATGAGATTTTCACTCTGTAGCGGAGTGTGCGCTGATATGAAACTTCCTGGCAGATTAAAACTTTGTGCCGGACCGAGACTCTAACTCGGGACCTTTGCCTTTCGCGGGCAAGTGCTCTACCGTCTGAACTACCCAAGCAGGACTCCTCTTCTCAGCTTTACTTGCGCCAGTACCCCGTTTCCTACTTTCCAAACTTCACAGAAGCTCTCCTGCGAACCTTGGAGAATTAGCACTCCTGGAAGAAAGGATATTGCTGAGACATGGCTTAGCCTGGGGGATGTTTCCAGAATGAGCAGTTTGAGCCAGAGCAGACGGAACACCATTTACCGTATAGGTACCACACTTTCTAGGAATGGTGTTCGGACCGTGTTCGGCGACATGGGATTGAAACTCAAGCATCAGTGTGCACTACAGTTGCAGGCAGTCAACATAGGCCTGGACAAGGTAAGCAGAGCTTTAATCGTAGCGCTGTTTTATCAAAACCACAGCAACAGTGCTGAGTATAGAAGCATTAAGGGAATACGGAGAGATCCTCTGCCGCACCAGAGTTGAAGAACCCGATACAGAAGTTCGAATTAACTGGCGATTTCGGATTTGCTCCTTGAAGAGACCGACGCCTAATTGCACCACAAATTGTTGCAGAAGTTACTACCACATACTGGAGGTTGAAGATTGACCTAGCGAGGGAGGTAGTCAACATTCCACCTAAGACGTTTCGAGCAGCAGTAGAGCAACCTATAGTGCAGTTGCAGTCTGTCGAGTACGGAGATGGTCGCCACAATGAGCAACATTTGTATCCTGGAATGTAAACATGCAACACAGTTAACAAATGTTATCCTCTCATGTACAAATTAAAATGTTGTGTTTCAATGGTTTACGCGTTATTTCTCTTCCGTATATCCTCACAAACGTTTCCACAAAGTTTCATTGTCTACGGTAAATCTTTCTTCATGAGGGTCCTCTCAAATAGCGAAACTTAAATAATAACGATGCTGTATATGACAGTTGTGATCTCTTGTTAATGTATTAATGTAGTGACACATTTGAGCTCATCTCCAAACAAAGTTATGTTTTTACAGAAATAAAAATTGTTTTGGTAGTTTTGGAATGATTTAGCAATTCTACTCCATGACAACAATGTTTTCTGACTTGAGCTATGCAGTAATGCCAAGTATCTAACAGTGAGACATATCTTAACTTCCTCTGTGATGCTCCAAATAGAATGTTTAGTTTTATTAGTAACTTTCGGTGTAATTAAAACGGTTAGGTGAAAAGAAGATCGCTGACCCCCTGTTGAAAAATCTATCTTTGGAGTGGGAAGCTGACAATACGAAGATCATCAGTTTCATTAATGAAAAAATTAGTTGAAAAACCCTAGTGATTAAAACTGCAGATTAGCCACACCGTCCTGGTGTTAAAACTCCTTTAAATGGTTTAGATAGGAAATTTAAATGGAATTTGCTGAATTAATTTACAAACACAGAGTTTTATAATCACAGCACTATAAATTATTTGAATAGTGCTTGGTTCTCGCAGTAAACGACTTCGCCAATTAATTGCAGTGTTCTCTGGTGCAAAGATTGAATAGTGGTCACTTCTATCTACACAGTCTAAACCTCCGCTGTAGTTCACTGTCCCTTCTCTTCGTCTGTCAAAATATCATTCCCATACACAGACATTGACATTGTTGCATCCGCTCGTGCTTCATGACGAAAACTTCACAATTCTTGTGCCTTTGACGTCTTGCTAATTGCTAATTTTCTACTTTTCCCCTCTTCATAAATATCCTGTTTGCTAATCTTCGGTCTTCGTTTCTTCTGTCTTGTTCAGCTCCTCTCTTCCAAGGTTTGAATAATTTTTCTACTATGTAAAAAATTGCAGTTCTCATACAGGAGTGACACCATGGTGGATCCCTGTAGGCTTTTTGATTAATTCTTGCAATGATCTTCACAGAACTGTCTCAGACGAATTACTTCTTTAGATCGTCCCTAAGTATTGACAGTGAGGGTGGATAGTAACAAAATATTCAAATATGTGGGAAAGCTTATGGGACTTAACTGCTAAGGTCATCAGTCCCTAAGCTTACACACTATTTAACCTAAATTATCCTAAGAACAAACACACACACCCATGCCCGAGGGAGGACTCGAACCTCCGGCGGGACCAGCCGCACCGTCCATGATGGTTCAAATGGCTCTGAGCACTATGGGACTTAACTTTTGAGGTCATCAGCTCCCTAGAACGTAGAACTACTTAAACCTAACTAACCTAAGGACACCACACACATCCATGCCCGAGGCAGGAATCGAACCTGCGACCGTAGCGGTCGCGCGGGTCCAGACTGTAGCGCCTAGAACCACTCTGCCACTCCGGTCTGCGCACAGTCCATGACTGCAGCGCCTTAGACCGCTCGGCTAATCCCACGCGGCAGGGTGGATAGTAACAGTAAGACAGAACGAAGGGGACTGTGACTGTTACACAAGAGAAAGTAACAGAGACACAAAGAGATATGACAATGAGTTGGGCGGAATGGATGGATGAGAATACGCAAGTGAGAGTGAACCTACAGCGATAGACTAGTGGGTGTGAGCGAGTTACCGTTAGGAGAGCTTAGATGGGCGAGAATTGAGCTGCACGCCAAAAATATCAGGAATTTGTTCGTATGTCAAAATTTCCAGGAAAGTTTTTAAAGGTGCCGAGGACAGTAGAATGACATAGCTTGTACCCCACTTTTCAGTCTGTCTTTTATACGGGGGCATATTCGCCTTTTTCGTGCTCTGACTGGACTATTTCTCCACTCGTTTACACTTATTCTGCCATTTAGGATTTATAGTAAAAAAATAAAACACATATTACATTTGTTTCTGCGTTAAAATCTTAAAAAGTGACGAAGAGATACTGTACTAATACACATTGAAGAAAATTTCCGTCACATATTAGTGCCATCCATGTGACGGCAGTGTAAATCGTTAGTACTCCTAATTCTCTTCTTGTCATAATCCCCTAATACCTGAGAAATTCTCCGGCTATACCATATACTGGTTCCGACAGTCATCTTACAACGAAACTTCACGAACTTGACCTCATACACTACTGGCCATTAAAATTGCTACACCAAGAAGAAATGCAGAAGATAAACGGGTATTCATTGGACAAATATATTATACTAGAACTGACATGTAATTACATTTTCACGCAATTTGGGTGCATAGATCCTGAGAAATCAGTACCCAGAATAACCACCTCTGGCCGTAATAATGGCCTTGATACGCCTGGGCATTGAGTCAAACAGAGTTTGGATGGCGTGTTCAGGTACAGGTGCCCATGCAGCTCCAACACGATACCACAGTTCCTCAAGAGTAGTGACTGGAGTATTGTGACGAGTCAGTTGCTCGGCCACAATTGACCAGACGTTTTCAATTGGTGAGAGATCTGGAGAATGTGCTGGTCAGGGCAGCAGTCGAACATTTTCTGTGTCCAAAAAGGCCCGTACAGGACCTGCAACATGCGAGCGTGCATTATCCTGCTGAAATGTAGGGTTTCGCAGGGATCGAATGAAGGGTAGAGCCACGGGTCACACATCTTAAATGTCACGTCCACAGTTCAAAGTGCCGTCAATGCGAACGAGAGGTGACCGATACGTGTAACCAATGGCACCCCATACCATCACGCAGGGGGAACGCCCTTATGCCGATGACGAATACACGCTTCCAATATGCGTTCATCGCGATGTCGCCAAACACGGATGCGACCATCATGATGCTGTAAACAGAACCTGGATTCATCCGAAAAAATGACGTTTTGCGATTCGTGCACCCAGGTTTGTCGTTGAGTACACCAACGCAGGCGCTCCTGTCTGTGATGCAGCGCCGACCGGAGTGGCCGTGCGGTTCTAGGCGCTACAGTCTGGAACCGAGCGACCGCTACGGTCGAGGTTCGAATCCTGCCTCGGGCATGGATGTGTGTGATGTCATTAGGTTAGTTAGGTTTAATTAGTTCTAAGTTCTAGGCGACTGATGACCTCAGAAGTTAAGTCGCATAGTGCTCAGAGCCATTTGAGCCATTTTTGACCAGGCAACGACGGTGAACTGCTGTTTGAGTATGAGAAATCGGTTGGGAACTTTCCTCATGTCAGCACGTTGTAGGTGTCACCACCGGCGCCAACCTTGTGTGAATGCTCTGAGAAGCTAATCATTTGCAAATCACAGCATCTTATTCCTATCGGTTAAATTTCGCGTCTGTAGCACATCTTCGTGGTGTAGTAATTTTAATGGTCAATAGTATATTTGCAAGGCATAAACCCCAGAAATCGATACCGCGAGAAAATTTGAGCCATAATTCTGATAGTACACCGTAATGGCCTTCTGAAAGTATTAGCTTTCAAACGTTAGCGTGCACTTGTTTATCATTGGCACCGCCGCACTGAGACGAGCGCGAAGAGCTGTACGGGTTTGTGAATTCGTGTTTTAACACTGGTAACATGCTTTGTTCATCGCCTGCGGTTTCTAATGCATAACTGGTCCAAAGATGTCTTCGCGTTGAAAATTTTTATGTTGCTATTCAAAAATGCTACGTAAATGAATATAACGAATTAGTGTGTCGTTAAAGAACGCGTTCTTTAATTATGATATCGCCCTTGTGCGTTTTTTTCTTCGGGTTTTGAAGGTGGCACTGTTAAAGAGGAGTACGTTTGCACGAGATGCGCTACTCTATAACGTGACTGACGAAATTGAATTGTAAATCGGTAATCATTAACTTCGTTTCATAAATATTGAACGTATAAAGGTATGTGCGTGAAGCCGACAATTAAATACTCATATTACTTATTATTTTCCGTGTAGAATAACGTTTTCTGGAACAAGATTTCAAAACGCATTGAGAGGATGTGTCAACTTCCCAAGAATAACGGGCTGTGACTGTCACTCCGCTGTACGGGCATTAGACGTTTGCAGTGGGGCGGAACGACGACAAACAACAGGTCGAGAGTTTGAAAGCTTTCCTTTTCACAAGGCCATGACTGCCCGTACTATAAAAATTATGGCTCAAATTTTCGGGGAGGTACTGATATCTTGCAAGTGCCTTTTTTTCTCCTCAGAATATGACGTTACGTTGGTGACATTTTCTTGTTTGGTATATTTTCTGCTCTCATACCTACTGAACTTCGAAAGACATTAAACGATATAATTATGATGTCACGTCCAGGGACCCATGCTGCATTCATGGTACCTCAGCACCTTGCTATGCTGCTGTGAGACGCATTGCGTGATGTAAAGCCAAAAACCCAAACCATCCATAGTTTACAACTAAACTCACTAGAATATAGAACAAACGAAAGGAATGCACTATAGAAACAAAAACGTAGAGAAAATCTCTGCACACGGCTCATACACTCTGTGGACATCAAATCACACATCAAACTGTGTAGACCCTAGGAGAACTAAATTTTTAACTTACATGACAACATTGTTTATAACAATTACCCATTCAGTCTCCTATTATCTACATTAGCCTAAACTTTCCTGGTATCCAAGGCCTTTCTTGTCTCAATGATGCACACCTCACAAACTACATGGCGTCATGTCCTTTTTGCCGACATTCGCAGCACAGCACATTGTGTGATTCTGCGCACAGGGGCACATAATCTAGTAGGTTACTGTGTACGCAAAACTGGCGTCATTAGTTCATCACCTAGGACTTAGCCCGGTACCACAAGTGGATCTACACGTGACATAATGACAAATACGAGGGTCACTCCAAAAGAAATGCACACAATTTTTTAAATCCATCTTTTATTCTACATGTCTGAAAGTTTTACAGAGTGTAGATACATCCTTTAGGAACAATATTTTCATTTCTCCACATAATTTCCATCCCTCTCAGCTGCCTTACTCCATCTTGGAACCAGCGCCTGCATACCTGTACGGTAAAATTCTGTGCCAACCTGTTTGAGCCAATGTTTGGCAGCGTGCACAAGGGAGTCATCATCTTCAAACCTTGTTCCACGAGAGTCTTTCAGTTTCCCGAGGAGATGATAGTCACATGGAGCCAGGTCAGGACTATAAGGCGAGTGTTTCAGTGTTGTCCATCCGAATTTTGTGATCGCTTCCATGGTTTTTTGACTGACGTGTGGCCGGGCATTGTCGTGCAACAGCAAAACATCCTGCTTTTGCCGATGTGGTCGAACACGACTCAGTCGAGCTTGAAGTTTCTTCAGTGTCGTCACATATGCATCAGAATTTATGGTGGTTCCACTTGGCATGATGTCCACACGCAAGAGTCCTTCGGAATCGAAAAACACCATAGCCATAACTTTCCCAGCGAAAGGTGTGGTTTTGAATTTTTTTTCTTGGGTGAATTTGCATGATGCCACTCCATTGATTGCCTCTTCGTCTCTGGTGAAAAATGATGGAGCCATGTTTCATCACCTGTCACAATTCTTCCAAGAAATTCATCTCCACCATTCTCGTACTAGAAAAGTTCCCTGCATACCGTTTTCCTTGTTTCTTTGTGAGCCACTGCCAACATCCTTGGAACCCACCTGGCACAAACCTTTTTTAACGCCAGCACTTTCAGTATTCTGCAGACACTTCCTCCCCCTATCCCAATGTAGTGTGACAATTCGTTCACTGTGATGCATCTGTCAGCAGTCACCAATTCGTTAACTCTCTGCACATTGTCTGGAGTGAGTGCAGTACAAGGCCTGCTGCTGCGAGGACAATCCTCAATATTGCCGTACCCGCTTTCATCACGTAACCTGCTTGCCCACCGACTAACTGTACTGCGATCGACAGCAGCATATCCATACACCTTTTTCAACCTCTTGTGGATGTTTCCCAGTGTCTCGTTTTCACAGCACAGGAATTCTATGACAGAACGTTGCTTCTGACGAACGTGAAGTGAAGCAGCCATTTTGAAGACATGCTGTGACGGCGCCACTCACGGGAACAGGTTGAACTAAGTTTCAAACAAGCGGGAAGGACGTATGTACACACTGTAAAACTTTTCACATGCAGAATGAAAACTGTATTTTTACAAAAATAGTGCGCATTGCTTTTGGAGTGACCCTCGTACGACGGTAAGGTGCGGACAGGTCCAGGGAGAACAGACAGAAGGACTCGACGAGCATTTATTGAAAGCCCACACTGCCACATATTTGTGTTGCCGACAACCATAGCAGCTTTCCCAGTCTCACTAAGCTGTGGGGCAAAGTGGCACGGCCGGGCTTCGACACAGGCGAGGCAAACTGGCGGTTGCCGGTTGTGAGGCGCAAGGACATCTGGGTCTGAACCCCATAACTGCGTCTGCCAGGCGGCACCTAGAGCTCGCAGGCGCCCAGAGACTCGGTGGCTGGGAGGGTTTCGGTCCGAACCTGCATCATCAGGTGGCGACTTTGCAGGTGATCTAAATCTATATCTACATGCCTACTCTGCATTAAACACTTAAGTGCATGACAGAGGGTTCTTCAAACCAGTTTTTCTGCCGTTCCACTCTCTAACGGCGCGTGGGAAAAATGAATACTTAGGTCTTTCTGTATGAGTTCTGATTTCTCTTGTTTTATCGCGGTAATACACTCCTGGAAATGGAAAAAAGAACACATTGACACCGGTGTGTCAGACCCACCATACTTGCTCCGGACACTGCGAGAGGGCTGTACAAGCAATGATCACACGCACGGCACAGCGGACACACCAGGAACCGCGGTGTTGGCCGTCGAATGGCGCTAGCTGCGCAGCATTTGTGCACCGCCGCCGTCAGTGTCAGCCAGTTTGCCGTGGCATACGGAGCTCCATCGCAGTCTTTAACACTGGTAGCATGCCGCGACAGCGTGGACGTGAACCGTATGTGCAGTTGACGGACTTTGAGCGAGGGCGTATAGTGGGCATGCGGGAGGCCGGGTGGACGTACCGCCGAATTGCTCAACACGTGGGGCGTGAGGTCTCCACAGTACATCGATGTTGTCGCCAGTGGTCGGCGGAAGGTGCACGTGCCCGTCGACCTGGGACCGGACCGCAGCGACGCACGGATGCACGCCAAGACCGTAGGATCCTACGCAGTGCCGTAGGGGAACGCACCGCCACTTCCCAGCAAATTAGGCACACTGTTGCTCCTGGGGTATCGGCGAGGACCATTCGCAACCGTCTCCATGAAGCTGGGCTACGGTCCCGCACACCGTTAGGCCGTCTTCCGCTCACGCCCCAACATCGTGCAGCCCGCCTCCAGTGGTGTCGCGACAGGCGTGAATGGAGGGACGAATGGAGACGTGTCGTCTTCAGCGATGAGAGTCGCTTCTGCCTTGGTGCCAATGATGGTCGTATGCGTGTTTGGCGCCGTGCAGGTGAGCGCCACAATCAGGACTGCATACGACCGAGGCACACAGGGCCAACACCCGGCATCATGGTGTGGGGAGCGATCTCCTACACTGGCCGTACACCACTGGTGATCGTCGAGGGGACACTGAATAGTGCACGGTACATCCAAACCGTCATCGAACCCATCGTTCTACCATTCCTAGACCGGCAAGGGAACTTGCTGTTCCAACAGGACAATGCACGTCCGCATGTATCCCGTGCCACCCAACGTGCTCTAGAAGGTGTAAGTCAACTACCCTGGCCAGCAAGATCTCCGGATCTGTCCCCCATTGAGCATGTTTGGGACTGGACGAAGCGTCATCTCACGCGGTCTGCACGTCCAGCACGAACGCTGGTCCAACTGAGGCGCCAGGTGGAAATGGCATGGCAAGCCGTTCCACAGGACTACATCCAGCATCTCTACGATCGTCTCCATGGGAGAATAGCAGCCTGCATTGCTGCGAAAGGTGGATATACACTGTACTAGTGCCGACATTGTGCATGCTCTGTTGCCTGTGTCTATGTGCCTGTGGTTCTGTCAGTGTGATCATGTGACGTATCTGACCCCAGGAATGTGTCAATAAAGTTTTCCCTTCCTGGGACAATGAATTCACGGTGTTCTTATTTCAATTTCCAGGAGTGTAGTTCCTCACTATATAGGACGGCGAGAATAAAATATTTGCATACTCAGAGAAGAAAGTTAATGATTGATAATTCGTGAAAAGATTGCGATGAGACGAAAAACGCATTTGTCTTAAGGATTGCTACCTCAAGTCGCTTACCATACCCGTGTCACGCTGTGGCCTAATTCGTGATAATAAAAAAAGATCTGCTCCTCTTTGGACTTTTTTGACATCGTCTACCAACCCTATTTGGTAAGGACGCCATATCACACAGTAGTACTCTAGCACAGGACGGACAAGTGTAGTGTAGGCAGTCTCTGCTGTATCTTCTAAGTATTTTCCAATAAAACGCAATCTTTGGTTTGCCTTCCAAGCAAAATTATTTATGGGATCGTTATAATTTATGTTGTTCGCAATTGTAGCCCCTAGGTATTTAGTTGAAGTTACAGCCATTAAATTTGTGTGATCCGAAATTTAACGGATTTCTTTTCCTACTCATGTGAATGACGTTGCATTTACTCAGAGACAATTGCCACTTTTCACGCTTTTGCAGTTGTTTTTCATCTTCTGATTACTTTACCAGCATATAAAAGACAGTATCATCTGCATATATTTATACAGGGTGTTACAAAAAGGTACGGCCAAACTTTCAGGACACATTCCTCACACACAAATAAAGAAAATATGTTATGTGGACATGTGTCCGGAAACGCTTAATTTCCATGTTAGAGCTCATTTTAATTTCGTCAGTATGTACTGTACTTCCTCGATTCACCGCCAGTTGGCCCAATTGAAGGAAGGTAATGTTGACTTCGGTGCTTGTGTTGAGATGCGACTCATTGCTCTACAGTACCAGCATCAAGCACATCAGTACGTAGCATCAACAGGTTAGTGTTCATCACGAACGTGGTTTTGCAGTCAGTGTAATGTTTACAAATGCGGAGTTGGCAGATGCCCATTTGATGTATGGATTAGCACGGGGCAATAGCCGTGGCGCGGTACGTTTGTATCGAGACAGATTTCCAGAACGAAGGTGTCCCGACAGGAAGACGTTCGAAGCAATTGATCGGCGTCTTAGGGAGCACGGAACATTCCAGCCTATGACTCGCGACTGGGGAAGACCTAGAAAGACGAGGACACTTACAATGGACGGGGCAATTCTTCGTGCAGTTGACGATAACCCTAACGTCAGCGTCAGAGAAGTTGCTGCTGTACAAGGTAACGTTGACCACGTCACTGTATGGAGAGTGCTACGGGAGAACCAGTTGTTTCCGTACCATGTACAGCGTGTGCAGGCACTATCAGCAGCTGATTGGCTTCCACGGGTACACTTCTGCGAACGGTTCATCCAACAATGTGTCAATCCTCATTTCAGTGCAAATGTTCTCTTTACGGATGAGGCTTCATTCCAACGTGATCATATTGTAAATTTTCACAATCAACATGTGTGGACTGACGAGAATCTGCACGCAATTGTGCAATCACGTCATCAACACAGATTTTCTGTGAACGTTTGGGCAGGCATTGTTGGTGATGTCTTGATTGGGCCCAGTGTTCTTCCACCTACGCTCAATGGAGCACGTTATCATGATTTCATACGGGATACTCTACCTGTGCTGCTAGAACATGTGCCTTTACAAGTACGACACAACATGTGGTTCATGCACGTTGGAGCTCCTGCACATTTCAGTCGAAATGTTCGTACGCTTCTCAACAACAGATTCGGTGACCGATGGATTGGTAGAGACGGACCAATTCCATGGCCTCCACGCTCCTGACCTCAACCCTCTAGACTTTCATTTATGGGGGCATTCGAAAGCTCTCGTCTACGCAACCCCGGTACCAAATGTAGAGACTCTTCGTGCTCGTATTGTGGACGGCTGTGATACAATACGCCATTCTCCAGGGCTGCATCGGCGCATCAGGGATTCCATGCGACGGAGGGTGGATGCATGTATCCTCGCTAACGGAGGACATTTTGAACGTTTCCTGTAACAAAGTGTTTGAAGTCACGCTGGCACGTTCTGTTGGTGTGTGTTTCCATTCCATGATTAATGTGATTTGAAGAGAAGTAATAAAATGACCTCTAACATGGAAAGTAAGCGTTTCCGGACACATGTCCACATAACATATTTTCTTTCTTTGTTTGTGAGGAATGTTTCCTTAAAGTTTGGCCGTACCTTTTTGTAACACCCTGTAGATTAGGAACAGCAGAGGGCCTATAATACTTCCTTCGGGAACGCTGGATACTACTTCTGATTTACTCGATAATTTTCCTTGGATTTCTAGGCACTGCTGCCTTTCTGAAAGGCATGCAATTTCATTGAAACTCTCTTGTGAGGAATGGTGGCGAAAGCGTTCTGGAAAACTAGAAATATGGAATCACTTGAGATCTCCTGTCGATAGCACTCATTACTTCGTACGAATAAAGAGCTACTTGTGTTTCACAAGAACGATATATTCTGAATTCGTGATGACCGTGTGTCAATAGACTGATACCTTCAACGTAATTCATCGACATGAGTGATATGGGCCTATAATTCATAAGATTATTCCTATCTCCTTTCATGAGTATTGGTGTGAGTTGTGCAACCTTTATTTAAGGATGTTGTGTACGACTGCTAAGTATGGGGCTACTGTTTCAGCGTATTTTGAAAGGAACCTAACTGGTGTACAATCTGTACCGGAGGCCTTGTCTTTGTTAAGTGATTTAAGCTGCTTCACTAAACTGAAGGTATCAACTTCTTTCTCATCTTGGCAGTTTTTCTTGATTAGAATTCTGGAATATTTACTTAGTATTCTTTGGTTAAAGACTTTCGAAAAATTGTGCGTAGTAACTCTGCTTAAATGCCATTGTCATCAGTAAACATCACCACTGCTACCGCGTCTTGTCGCTGTTCAACTTTACAAACGACCAGAATCTCGTTGGGTTTTCCGCCAAATTTCTAACAGAAATTCATTGTGGAAACTAGTAAGAGCATCGCGCATTGAAGTCCTTCAGGATGATGCCAGAACTGAGGCGACCTCGCGACGGTGGCCGATACAATGAGGGTATACGATCGATGGCTCGCATGCTCCCCCTGGTCAGACGCCCAATGGTTACTCACTCCAAAATGGGTTCAATTTAGCGGCTGAAGAAGCCTTGTATATCGTGTGCCGAAGTGTCCCTGGTTTTGGTAATCGTCTTCGCACTGACAATCAGCATTTAACTGAGAAATGAGGTCTTTTCTTCCAGTTTCCTAGGCGAAATTAAGATACTGTAATTACAAAAAGCAGTAAAATCATGGTTTTTTTTAATGAAGTGCGCAGTTAAGTACCTAAGAGTCGCTTCTCCTTTGTTAACATAGACGTTGACTGGTTCAAACACACTTAGAGTTTCTCCTACTGGATGGGGTCTATGGTACACAATAAATGAAATAAGGGAACCCAATAGTCCACCGTTTGGTTGCTAATTAACAAAGCTCACACTCCAGTAACTGATGTTAACTTTGAAAATTCTCATAGATACTTTTATAGTGAAGTAGCTTATATTCCACAATGAAGAGATCTTTGAGTTGCTTCTTATCGCACCGAGTAACCTCCTCAATAGAAGTGTTAATAAATTTAGTTTATTCAAGGTGACCTCGTTAAGAAATAAGACTTTATTTGGACACATGGTGGTGCAGAGCACGAGAAGTAACTTTAGCAACGGCATGCGGGTGTCCTATGGACGCCCATTAAACCAGACCTGACCAGTACCTTTAAAAGCAACATTTACTCTGGAAGGCTTGATAACGCACCAAAGAAAAAAATATTTAAACACTAAGTTAACACATTTCAAATTTTTCGTTTCGATGACATCTTTTTTTATGACATTTCAATCGCCATCTTTCTCCTGTGGAAGTGAAAATGTTCTATTCGCAATTGACCAAATTTTCTGGGCTGACGTGGTCGAACGCACTTTACATTAAAACACAATGTTTTGTCCCCATCTGAGGAGGACATTTACATGGGGGATCGTAGTTTCTTTGAGTGTCGAACTCACGCCCTGGCTCGTCAATGACTGCAGCAGAATGCCGTTTACGTGCTCCTTCGTAGTCGGGTGAAGTCACATGTTTTGTACATCCGAGCGCAAATGGCCGCTGAGAGTCAGTTTCAGCTCAGACTTCTCTGATTTTTCCCGTCATAGTACGTGTGGGAGTAGTACGTTGTTTGGCTCTTCTTGAAAAGTAGGCTACTTTATTAACTCGTTTTTATTGGGTCTGTTCGGTACAAATTTTGCAATTGATTTTAAACTGACTTGCCAGTGAGCAAGAGACTTTAAACTTTCGAAATAACTCAAAATAGTCCAATAGTAACTCGCTTTCTTATCTGGTGTGTGGCGAAAGGGACTGTGAGTTTGTCTGTTCTGTACATACTTTGTATTTAATTTTAAACTAACTTCCCAGTGAGCTAGAGACTTCAACTTTCCACATAGCTCAGAAGTGGATGACAATGCAATGTAAATTCGCTTTATTGTCTGATGTGTGGTGGTGCGCACTTTGCGTAACCCGGCTGTTGCCCATTTTGTAGTTTCACTTGCGAACAATTCGCGGTATGAGCGATTGCTGGTAAGCCTCCGTCTAGGTTCGATTCCATCTCATTTTATCGTCACCGTGTTTTCTGATATATATTTGGGAGGAAGCAATACATTGGTTGACTCAGGCGAAGAGAAACTGAAATAAACCCGAAATTTACTAAATGTCTCTGTTGTAAGCTGATGAAAATATTCGAAATCGATTGTAAAATTTCACACACATAATACTTAAAAGCAGAAAATAAATATTTAAATAAAAATCTTTTTAATGTATCACGTTTTTAACACGGCCTAAAAAGTATGAAACAATTTCTCGTAGCCGCATAAAGATTGCTAACCGCACACAGACAGTCCTGAAAATTTGTGATTATTAATTTTTAATAACTGTGACAGTACAGGATAATACAATAAAATACGTAAAATGAAGAATGTGGGCCACATGCAGTAGATAATAGTAAAGAATGTAGAAAGTAGCTGTCGTTGCGAAGAAGTGCATCAAAAGTTTTTTCAAGTCTTGAGTGATAGCATAGAAAAATAAGATGCAGCTGTACACGACACGAGTACGGCCAGTCCTTTTATATGGTTGTGAAACCTGGGCGACGTCAGCAACAGCTGTAGAAGCATTCTGCGCCTTGGAGAGGAAGGCACTTCGAAAGATCTATGGACCCATCTACGGCACCACTGAAGGTAAATGGGAACGAAGAACAAAAGTTTGTCAGCACCAACGGTTTGGAAACCTACAGTGGTTTGATCACATCCTTCGAGCTGACAGATCGTTCCCATAGCGACTGTTCGACTCTCAGCTTGCTGGAAAACGCCCAGCGGGACGTCCAAGGATGAGATGGAATGATCGAGGAGTATTATCAATCAAAGAAGTGGGGCCGACAGCGGTGGAAGATGAAACCAAAGACCGGCAGCGATGGACTACCACCAGCAGTAGATATCTCCTCCGTTATCACTGACTTCCTTTCCTATTGTACTTTTTGTAATGTGTTCTTTTGTAATTTGTTATGGAGTTCTGCTTTCTCTCCTTTTGTAGTGTGATTATTTCTTTTGTTTTTTCTGCTGTACACCTTAAAGGCCCGTAAATGCAATGATGGTAGTAATTATTGTCATAACTATTAAAAATTCATAAGCATAAATTTTCATAACTGTGTAGAGTCAGGAATCTATATGGGGGTAGTAGAAACTATTTTATACTTTTTAGTCTGTTTTAGGGAAGTGCTATATTTAAAAATTGACCCACCCATAGTGTGCAACGCCTCTCTTCCAACACCTGATACCGCAGTTTGACAAGAGTTTGCGTAACGCTCTTGTGCTTACTAAACAAACCCGTGACGAAATGCATTGTTCGCATTTGGAAGCCTCCTGCCTGTTCAGTTAACTCTGTCTGGTGAAGATCCCAAGAAATTCTCAAGAATCAACCGAATGAGGGCTCCGTAAGCTACTTTGCATGGGGGCTTATTTAAATACATGATTGAAAATATTTTTAGTTTTTAGTAGCTGTATGTCCGATTACGCTATGTCTCGTAATCGGTTGGCCCTGACTATTATTGTAACGCAATCTGACTGCTTAGAACAACAACAAAGAATGAAATGAAAATTTTCATTAACACAATTAATTAATTAAGTCCCCAGCAACTATAAAACTACAAAACCAAAGCACCAATGTAATTGTTCTGTGTGTGGGAGTGTGACTCAACGCACATCTGGCACGGTTCTTCTTCACAAGACAAGAGATTTCAAATACCATTTATACTGACGTGATAAAAGAAAATTAGAAAAACTATAATTACGCAAGAAAACCAGAATTACACTCTAGTACAAGAACACAAGCCAGATGCTTTGTTGACTGAACCTGTAATGATGCATTATTTGAAACATGGAAATAATGAAAAAACACGCAATATTTTACCTTTATATATATTGACGAAAAGCACTCTGATCGTTACAGTATTTCCATTCGAACCATCTGCTGTCTATCCCATCAAACAACTGCATAAAACATGGAACAAGCACTACTTACTACAACATCTCGACAAGCCTTGCCCCCTAGCACATCTTAACACGAACTGACTACTACGAGTCCTCAACAAGCACTGACTTCTACGAGTTCTTAACAGGTACTGACACTACGAGCTCTGCCCACGCACTGACTGCCACGAGTTCTTAACAGGCACTGACTTCTACGAGCTCTTAACAGGCACTTACCTCTACGAGCTCTCGACAAGCACTCACTACCACGAGTTCTTAACAGGCACTGTGTAGGCGGCTTAATAATACTCTTTGGCGCAATCTCTGGCGCAGTGGCTCAGTGTAGCCACCTATCATATGCCCCTCCTCCACAGGCCAGAATTTGATGGTATTTATGCCAGCATTGGTGGTGAAAATACCACCAAATACGTCCACAAAAATACTGACAAAACAAAAGATAATATTAATACCTAAATATCACATAATTAGTTAAAATTTTGGCTTTGCACTGATCTTTCAATGACCTAATATATGAAATACAGTAAGCAATACAACTTCTTTTCATACATGTGACTTTACATAAGAGTTCACACTATACACAAAAAATCAGTTTATACAAATGTTCGCATAAAATGCTTTCAATGATTAGTTTATACAAAAAAAAAAGACACCAACAGGTGACATCTTTTCAGTAGAAGCAGTCCATCAGTGGCACCCAGTAAAGTTTAGCAGGTACACCCAGCAACAAGTCACATTAGTTCAGTAGAAGCAATCCATCAGAGGCACCCAGCAATGTTGAGTAGGTGCAGACAGTAACAAGTGACTTCATTTCAGTAGAAGCAGTCCATCAGTTGCACCCAGCAATGTTGAGCAGGTGCAGACACCAACAAGTGACATCATTTCAGTAGAAGCAGTTCCATCTGTGGCACCCAGTAAAGTTGAAGAGGTACACTCAGCAACAAGTCACATTAGTTCAGTAGAAGCAGTCCATCAGTGGCACCCAGCAATGTTGAGTAGGTGCAGACACTGGCAAGTGACATCATTTCCATAGAAGTAGCTTCATCTGTGCACCCAGTAATGTTGAGTAGGTGCAGACAGCAACAAGTGACTTCATTTCAGTAGAAGCAGTTCCATTAGTGGCACCCAGCAATGTTGAGTAGGTACACCCAGCAACAAGTCACATTAGTTCAGTAGAAGCAATCCATCAGAGGCACCCAGCAATGTTGAGTAGGTGCAGGCAGCAACAAGTGACTTCATTTCAGTAGAAGCAGTCCATCAGTTGCACCCAGCAATGTTGAGCAGGTGCAGACACCAACAAGTGACATCATTTCAGTAGAAGCAATTCCATCTGTGGCACCCAGTAAAGTTGAAGAGGTACACGCAGCAACAAGTCACATTAGTTCAGTAGAAGCAGTCCATCAGTGGCACCCAGCAATGTTGAGTAGATGCAGACACCGGCAAGTGACATCATTTCCATAGAAGTAGCTTCATCTGTGCACCCAGTAATGTTGAGTAGGTGCAGACAGCAACAAGTGACTTCATTTCAGTAGAAGCAGTTCCATTAGTGGCACCCAGCAATGTTGAGTAGGTGCAGACAGCAACAAGTGACTTCATTTCAGTAGAAGCAGTTCCATTAGTGGCACCCAGCAATGTTGAGTAGGTGCAGACACCAACAAGTGACATCATTTCAGCAGAAACAGTCCATCAGTTGCACCCAGCAATGTTGAGAGCAGGTGCAGACACCAACAAGTGACATCATTTCAGTAGAAGTAGTCCATCAGTTGCACCCAGCAATGTTGAGAGCAGGTGCAGACACCAACAAGTGACATCATTTCAGTAGAAGCAGTCCATCAGTTGCACCCAGCAATGTTGAGCAGGTGCAGACACCAACAAGTGACATCATTTCAGTAGAAGCAGTTCCATTAGTGGCACCCAGCAATGCTGAGTAGGTGCAGACAGCAACAAGTGACATTATTTCAGTAGAAGCAGTTCCATCTGTGGCACCCAGTAAAGTTGAGCAGGTGCACACAGCAACAAGTCACATTAGTTCAGTAGAAGCAGTCCATCAGTTGCACCCAGCAATGTTGAAGAGGTACACACAGCAACAAGTCACATTAGTTCAGTAGAAGCAATCCATCAGTGGCACCCAGTAAAGTTGAGTAGGTGCAGACAGCAAGAAGTGACTTCATTTCCATACAAGTAGTCCATCAGTTGCACCTAGCAATGATGAGCAGGTCCAGAGAGCAGTCCATGATATTCACTATCACTGATCACACTGTTCATCAGCAGAAATTAAACATGTCCTAGTGACACCAATCATATAGAAAAAATACAAGTAACAGTCCATAATATTCACTATCACTGATCACACAGTTCATCAGCAGAAATTAATCATTCCTAAGTGTCACACATTATATTGAAAAAGTGCAGGTAACAGTTCACAATATTTACCTTCACTAATCAGACAGTTCAGGCATGAACAATAGTTTGAATACACATACAAATGCTTTTACAATGCTCTTACACTAAACATACAAATTCTAATAAACACGCAAATAATGTCAGATAATTGTCATAGTAACTATTACAAATACACAAATATCAGTAAACCTATAATATTTATGGGTGTCAGTGCAAGCCACTACAAACAAATAAAATAATATTCAGGAGATAGGTGGGTAGGATTAGGAAAGGAAAACACACTCACTCATCTTTCATCCACATTAAGTACTACTGTGTAACTGAATAGTGTTAACTGTGTAAATGCAATTCTGTCAAAATTTGATGTTCATCATGTGTATCAAGTAGTAGTGGCAGCAATGTATAACAGTCAATAATAGTTAGTCAACGTCATAGTCATCATGTCAAGACCAATGTTTGCCAAGCCAGATCAAAATGTACTGTTGTTGAACAACTGTCAGTGAGCCAAGATATGCAAATACTTCCTCTCTTCAAAAAAAAGTATATACTGCTTAGTGATTTAACAAAGTGTGTGTATAGACTATCTTCCTTCTACTTTAGTGTTCTAGTCTGCTATCTTCATCCTCCTTGTTCCATAAGACCAACAAAAAAAATATGCATCTCACTTACTTTACCTCTTATCCACCAAAACTCCAATAATCATCAATTTCACACAATCTCAATAATACCTCAATAATACCTCTTCAATACGTCGATACATATAAACCTTATTGCCAATATATGCTCCTCACTTACTTTACCTCTTATCCACCAAAACTCCAATAATCATCAACTTCACACAATCTCAATAATACCTCAATAATACCTCTTCAATGCATCGATACATACGAACCTTATTACCAATATCATCTCACTTCCAACACAACTCTTTCCTCTAGTCAGTCTCCTCGAACAAATACAGATAAAATCCTAATGCAAACCTCATCATCCCATACAATCCGAAGACACATTGTCAACACACAACCTCTGTGTAATCCATCTGAGCCAAATCTTCTACTCATTATGAATTATAAACAAAAGAAATGAATACATGACCTCTAACAGACTTAGTTCGAATAACTCTCAGTAATTAAGTACGATTACGGAGTGTGAATAATCATAATATTTCACAGTGTGCACACTACTTCAAGAATTATGGCAAACAGAAGCAAACATGTGGAGTATTTCTTGTGTCAAGTGTCACTTCCTATTTCAATTGCTCACGAAAAATGCAGTGTAATAATTGTCAATGGTCTAAACCTATTTTTGGTATGTCATGTAGTTAGCCTCCTTCCTATTAGCGTAAATTTATACAGCTTCCATAAAACCTCAGCTCATGTGACTTCAACGAAGTTCTTTGTACCAATGTCGTTCGTCGAATTACAGCAGTTCATTTTCTTATCTTAAAAATATAAGGCACTGAGCGTAAGCAAAACAAGCAATAGCGAGTAAATATACCAGTAGAGAACAGAATGTCAATAAGTGAATGCAGCACAATTCTTACAACGAGGCTCTGCCAAGCAAACAATCTATAATTAATACAATAGTGTGACCTAAACTCTATGTTTGTACACAGTATATCAGCATTTCTATATACCAAATTAAAGAGTAGTTATGACAACAAAACAGAAATGTGTAAATATGCAATCCATACGCATAGCAGTAAACACATGTCTTACGTAATAAACAGGTCATTAGCATCATATCAGCATAAGCAAATAAATGATCATATGTCATCTTAATAAGTAAACATGAAGGCGCAAGCAGATAAATCACAAAGTATAACTTACATACATATCAGCACAACTAATCAGGTGACAATTATAATTTAAATAAATAAGCACAGCAGGCACATAGTTAAAAAGTATGACATCAGTGAAAAAGCAGTGCAGCTAAGCGATGCATAATATACACAAGTTACAACCCATTTCATTAATAATCATTGTCAAATTCAGTTAGCGTACGCAAGCACGTCGCTTCACAAGTAAATTCATAGAACATGAAAGTAGCACAAAGTATGAATCACGTAATTGCGAGCAGCAAATTACGTCTAAAGTACGTACCTAAGTGGAAATATGTTACCTGAAAAATGAACTCAATTGATAGTTACCCTTTTTAGTTTATTAGTTTCTTCTTCGAAATTACATTCTTTCTGAAAATTTCTCGATAGCAGGTCCTCTTAACGTCGGAGACATACAGAATTTACCTGAAGTTCTTAAATATTTTATACAACCGTATCCTAAAAAATACTGAATGTTAATAACATAATTCATCAAGTCACTATAGCTTTATACTGAATTTAGTCAGAGAAATTAGACTGTGTGTTTGTTTACGGCTGTCAGTGCATTCGCACTGAGCGCTCGATCAGCTGTAGGCGCGTGACGTAGGAAGCAATTGTTCGCGGTCAACGACTGCCTTGTGCGGCGCGCAGACTTGACTGTTGCTTTGAGTGTATGCCGCCGCCAAAACACAGCGCGGTATCCTTGTACTCTCCGCATGTTTACATCTAGCTGTTAGTTTCTCTAAAGTATGTCATTCCACAAAAATTTTTCAAAAGTATATCATTCCACAAAAATTTTTACGTTAGATATATGATGTATTCCTTTAGAGCGTCGAGATTTAAGAGTTTCTACTTCGACAGTGTTATCATGAATAATTTTACGAATTCTATATGGACCGTTATAAAGCAGAAAAAATTTGCGACACAAGCCTTTTCCTTTGTGCGACAAACGATGAGACTTAATTAACACTTTTTGACCAACTGACAAGATTTTTGTACGACCAGGACGCTTAGCTGATTTCTCTCTTCTAGCAGCCGCAGATGCAATATTTTGCAGAGCCAGGTTGACAACTTCAGAATGCCGCAGTTTCCGTGAAGGCGGAAAAGGAACGATTTCAGATATGCGATTTATCGGTGCTTTATTTTTTAATACCAGTATTGGCAGTAAAAAAGTTGAATCATTAGGAAGTTCATTCAGAATGTTTTGAAAAATATGAAGATACTGATCCCAAGTTCTGTGATTCTGATGACAGTAAAGACGACACAATTTATTGATTTCCTTCATCCATCTCTCTGAAGCGTTAGATTGAGGGTGAAAAAGTGAAATGAAAATTGGTTTAATGTTACGACGCTGTAGAGTACGAGGCCAAATTTTAGAACGAAACTGTGATCCATTATCTGATATAACCTTATCAACATGACCAACTTCTTTAAGAAAATGTTTGATGAAAGCATTAGATACTGAACGAGCTGTTGCTTTGCGTAAAGGTGTAAAACATACATATTTTGACGTCAGTTCCACTGCTACGAAAATGTACGCAAAACCATTAGTAGAATGAACCACTGGACCGAACAAATCGACTGCAGCCATCTCCTTTAATTTCGCTGGAATGATAGGAAACAACGGTGCTCTGTGAGAAACTGTTGGCGGCTTAGCCTTTTGACATAATTTGCATTTGGCAAGACCAGATCGAATACGTTTTTCCATATTACTGAAGTAGCAATTTTCTCGTAATTTATGAAAGCATTTTCTGGGACCAAAGTGTGCATAACTGAAATGCGTATACCAAATCAGCTTATTAACCCACTCATCAGGAATACAAACTAACCAAACAGAGTTGTCGACCGATTTTCGTTTAAAAAGAATGTCATTGCGGACTAAATAATGCTGTCTAATCGCTACGCTTTCCTTTCTCCTCCACTTCTCCTTAATGTCCTTCCAGATTGGATCCTTATTTTGCTCCTTAGCGATGTCCTGGAGCGAAGACGAAATAAAGTTCTCAAACGCAACACCTTGAATATACATCAAACAATAATTGTTTTCTATGCAATCCTCTTCAGCACTTTGTTTCAAACCCATAGGTGCACGTGATAAAGCATCAGCAACAATATTTGAAGAACCCTGTATGTAAACAATACTAAAATCAAATTCCTGTAGGTACAACGCCCATCGTGGCAATCTGCCGTGAGTTAATTTTGTCGACATAAGAAATTCCAGAGCTCGATGATCGGTGTAAACCTTAGTATGTCTGCCAAACAAAAATGTGCGAAATTTTGTGAAAGCCCAAACAACAGCCAAAGCTTCAAGTTCCGTAATCGAATAATTCTTTTCTGATTTAGAGAGAACACGACTTCCAAATGCAATAGTCTTCTGTACTACAACGCCGTTTTCTTCTATCTCTTGAAATAAATGTGCACCTAGGCCTTTGTATGATGAGTCCATCGCCAAACAAAAATCTTTAGATAAATCCGGATGTGAAAGAAGTGGAGCAGCAACTAAAGCATCACGGAGTTGTTCAAATTCTGATTGAGCTTCCTCATCCCAACACCAATTAGATTTCTTTCCGGATAGTTCACATAAACGAGGTGTGGCCAAATCGTCCAATTTAACAAAGCGTCGAAGAAAATTACAGACACCTAGGAAACTACGAACATCACGTTTTGTGGTAGGAACAGCATAATTACGAATAGCGTCTAATTTCTCTGGATCAGGAAGAATACCTTCTGTAGAAATAATGTGACCGAGAAATTTCACCTGAGAACGACCAAATTCAGATTTTTCTAAGTTCACTGTAATGCCAACTCTTGCAAAGATACGTAACAATGAATCCAAAATTTTGTTGTGCTCACTCCAAGAATGTTTAGCAATAAGAATGTCGTCAACATATGAGGTAATATTGTCACGAAGATAAACAGTTAAAATTTCATTTAAACTAGGAATGAATGCTGCTGAAGATACAGTAAGTCCAAACGGTAATTTCCGAAATCACTTTTGGGTAACATAGTCATATCCGGTTAATGTGTACTTACTCTCTAGATAGATTGATAGTCGAAGAGTTGGCTTGACAGATGCAAAGAATAGTAAAAGAGTAGGCAGCGGTACAGAAAACTAAAAGAGAAATAGCACCACTACAGCTCGGGGCCCTATGCTCGCTACGGCACATATTCACTTAGAGTAGTGAATCCCCTGAGGACTTTAATAGCCGCACATAATTTCCAGTTTGTGACTTAGTGGCAAATTTGGCGGAAGTGCGTACATAAATTGATCTAACCATGAACATGGATGTATGTCATTCTTAGAATTGCGGAAGATCTTAAATTTCCGAACAGTCAAAAAGTGTTTATAGTCAAAGTTTTCGCCTCGTGGCGACAAAGACCTACCGCGTCTGTCCCAGTCACAATGACGATTATCGTTAAATTCACGCGCCTGGCGCTCTCTTGTTACATCCCGTAAATGAAACAAATTATTTTCTTCAAACCCCTCTGGTATCTGTGATTCTAAATTTCTTCTACTGTCTTTTCCTACAATTTCGCCTTCAATTTGTTTGACTTGCTTTTTTAATGCCTCAAATTCCCTTTTCACGCGTTCATTAAATTTTCCCAGATTTTCAACATGTTTATTTATGTTCTGGTACTCTTCGGTTTCTGCGAATGGTAATGGAGCTGTATCATCCGAATCTCTGTCCCCATGTAAACTAAGATTTGTCAATTTATCTGAAATTTCCTCAACTCTTTCTGCTAAATCACCTATTTTTTCTTTCTGTTTATTTACGTCTTCCGTAAGTGTCGCAACTCGGGTTTCAGTATTGACACATTTGGTAGTTAACTGTTCATATTGTTGTGTTAGGTTATTTATTTTGTCATTTGGTACGGATTCCTCGATTCTCTCAAATATTTCTTTCTTATCGTGTGCACGTTGTAAATTTAACTCTGAAAATTTTTGTACTATCACGCGATCTCTTTCTTCCTGTTCTTTATCCTGTTCCCTTTGTCTAATCTCTACTGCAATTAATCTATTATTGTGAGCATTCAAAATCGGTTGTACTTCTTCTCTGATTTCTTTCTTTAACTCATATTTCATATTTTTGAAACATGTCCCTATTCGTGAGTCTAACCGTGTTGCCATTCATTCCATCTCTGTTTCTAAACGTGTTGCCACTGTTTTTAATTCAGATCTTAACCGTGTTTCCATTGATCCCATCCGTGTTTCCATTGTTCTTATATCAGTATTTAATTCAGATCGTAAAGTTCCCATCTCTGTTTTTAATTCAGATCGCAAAGTTCCCATCTGTGATCCCAAATGTAATATAGCATCCATCAACTGCTCCGTGTTAGCCGGTTCGAAATTCTTTTCGCCCCTAACATTTCCCGCAAAACTAACTTCCTTCGTCATAGCTGTAAAGCTATCTATGTTCGATACTATTCCAGAATCTTCTATCGTTAATCTCAGATTCTGTGAATTTTCTGATTGAGAAAAATTTTGAAATGGTTCCGGACTATTTTCCCGACTTATTACATTGTTTTCCCTTTCATTATCCATCACACTGTTCTCCTGTGTTGGCGAGTTCGCCATGTTAACAATTTCGTCATTCTCACTATTCATCATTTTTGCCTTTTTCATTGATCGCGTAATCATTTACAAAATATACAAAACTCGTCACTATATGAAAATTGCACACAATGACACTTTATCTCCAACAATACCATTCACACAAAATATTTCCCTCAAACGCGATTAACGAACAATTGAAGTAATTGCACAAAATTGTCAAATGCGTATACAAGGCAATAAAAAATTAAATTTTGAAAAATACCATTAGAAGAATTCCAATTACCAAATATAAACTACAATTACTAAACTACAAATTACTACAACAATACTACGGTCTACTATTTTTACAATCAGAAGATTCCAGGTTCGAATCCTGGCAGGGTTGCCACATGCATGGGGGCTTATTTAAATACATGATTGAAAATATTTTTAGTTTTTAGTAGCTGTATGTCCGATTACGCTATGTCTCGTAATCAGTTGGCCCTGACTATTATTGTAACGCAATCTGACTGCTTAGAACAACAACAAAGAATGAAATGAAAATTTTCATTAACACAATTAATTAATTAAGTCCCCAGCAACTATAAAACTACAAAACCAAAGCACCAATGTAATTGTTCTGTGTGTGGGAGTGTGACTCAACGCACATCTGGCACGGTCCTTCTTCACAAGACAAGAAATTTCAAATACCATTTATACTGACGTGATAAAAGAAAATTAGAAAAACTATAATTACGCAAGAAAACCAGAATTACACTCTAATACAAGAACACAAGCCAGATGCTTTGTTGACTGAACCTGTAATGATGCATTATTTGAAACATGGAAATAATGAAAAAACACGCAATATTTTACCTTTATATATATTGACGAAAAGCACTCTGATCGTTACAGTATTTCCATTCGAACCATCTGCTGTCCATCCCATCAAGCAACTGCATAAAACATGGAGCAAGCACTCCTTACTACAACATCTCGACAAGCCTTGCCCCCTAGCACATCTTAACACGAACTGACTACTACGAGTCCTCAACAAGCACTGACTTCTACGAGTTCTTAACAGGTACTGACACTACGAGCTCTGCCCACGCACTGACTGCCACGAGTTCTTAACAGGCACTGACTTCTACGAGCTCTTAACAGGCACTGACCTCTATGAGCTCTCGACAAGCACTCACTACCACGAGTTCTTAACAGGCACTGTGTAGGCGGCTTAATAATACTCTTTGGCGCAATCTCTGGCGCAGTGGCTCAGTGTAGCCACCTTTCAACTTATCTCGGGAGTAGTTTAAGTTCACTGCCACTCGTTAGCGTGGTCATTCCACTTGTGGTCGCCCCGTGCAAACATCTCAGAATATTTCACGATTTTTATCATTCGCATTGATTTGTCGCCAATAGTGTTTGCTAGGAGTAGTGGGTCCTTCTGCCTATTCATGCGTAATACACTACGTTTACGTGTGTTCATGGTCAGCTGAGGGCCCCTCCAAAAAGCGTCGAGAGTCAGCAAGTATTTCTTCATTTCGTCGCAGTCTTCTGGTGTTGCGACTGTGCAGTTTAAGACAGCATCGTCGTGAACGGCCACGCGTATCTCCTGACGTTATCAACGCATTCATTTCTTCAGATGTTGGACACTAACTACCTTACAACACTATTCTGGTATATTCTCGAATTTACTTTTATGTCTTATGATTCGCTTCGTAAAGAACGAAATGTTGAATTCTATCTGCTAGGAAGTCCTGAATCTATTCGTAAAGCTGGTCCCATATTCCGTATGTCCGTTTTTGTCCACTACGTGACACTATGAAACTGTGCAGAGCGTATTTTTTTTAATATTCCTGAGGAATTGATGTTTTGTGTTATAACTGTTTAAACTATAGTTAGTTCGTAATAAATTTACAGGGGCAAGACATAAGTATAGGAGCACTGCGGGAAATGTATGCTGAAACACAAATCCAGATGCCAGTCAAAACTGCAGGATGCGCTGTTGTATTCGACCCGGACGACACCTGTGCAGTGTCCTCAGTACGTTTAAAGTGTCCGTCCTTCTCAGAACAGTGTTCTGTGTGGCTGTGAATGTGTTACGTCGGAGCTAAATGAATTCGAAGGTAGGCAGATTGTTGGTGCTCGTAAGGGAGGGTAGCTTCCGTAACAAAGGCAGCCGAAGTGTCTGGTGCTTCAAGAGGCATCGTATCGCAGATTTGCAGCTCATACAAGGAAACCAGGAAAACGTCGTCCGCTAAGTCAGAAGGTATGCGAAAGGTTATGCTGAAAGGTTGTGACGTACTATCACTGATGAGGACTGTGACCAAAAATAAGACTACGACAGCTGCAAAAGTAACGGCAGCACTCGCGAATCCTACCAGCACCAAAACAACACGAAGCGAGCTGTATCAGCAGGGAAGTGCAGGGCGAGCTGGAACTGCAAGGCCACTGATCAGTGATGCAAACGCCCGTAACAGGAAAACGTGGTTCGACATGAAACCTGGACTACGGAGCAACGGAAGAATGTCATTTGGTCCAATGAGTATTGTTTCACACTCTTTACAACTTGTGGCCGTGTCTGCGTCCCAGTCACATCGTGGTATTCCGTGGGCCTTGTGGCTCGTCTGCGAGGACGCATTACTGCCGACGATTATGTGACCACTTGGGCTGATCGGGTCCATTCCATAATACAATGTTGTTCCTCAATGGTGGTGCTGTGTTCCGAAACGGCAGAGACCCTGTTCAAGTGGCTCGCATCGTCCAGGACTGGTTATGTGAGTACGATGATGAACTGTCGCATCCGCTCTGCCCAACAGAGTCACTAAATCTTAATATTACTGAGCCTTTGTGGACTACTTTGGAGAGAAGTGTGTGTGGTCGCTATCCTCGTACATCATAACTGCCTGATCTTGACACTATTTTGCAGGGATAATGGTAACAGATTCCCTTTAAAACAATACACGACTCGAATATATCCATTCCTAGACGACTGGAAAATGTATTGAATGCCAACAGTGTTCCTACGCGGCATTAGACATGGTGCTATGTTGTGTTTGTATGTTTTTCTCCACACCCAGACTTCTACGGTATAGAGATTTTTTTTTGTATATAGAATCGGAATTTACGAAACACTTTGCTAGATTCTTAAAGAAGCCACTTTTGAGTGCGTACTCGGGTGGTAATGTGAATATTTTGGTTTTGCGAGAAATTTGGATATACATTCGACGATAAGATCTACACGAATTATCAGAAAGAAATGTTTTATACTGATTGATTTCAATATTCCGGATTTCGAATGAGAAATTTGTATATAACCGTCTACCAATATTTAACGTAGTATTTTTACTGGAACGATATTTTGAGAGTGTATCTATTCTAGTACTATGGAGTCAACAATATAATCTCCACCACTAATTAAATAACTATTACGATGGAATAAGAAAGGAATATAATTTTGGGTTTTCAGTTTTATGGGAAAGAAGATAGTCGAAATGTATGATACCAGGTGGTACCCAAGGATACTAAAAATCAATTAGACTCATCAGATAAGGAATGTGGTGGTTCTCCACAGAATCGATGAGAAATAAAATGTACACTATGTGAACAAAAGTATCCGGACATCTGGCTGAAAATGACATACAAAGTCCTGGCCCCTCCGTTGCTAATGCTCGAATTCAGTACTGTGATGGCCGACCCTTAGTCTTGATGACAGCTTCCACTCTCGCAGGCATACGTTCAGTCAGGTGCTGGAAGGTTTCTTGGGGAATGGCAGCCCATTCTTCACGGAGTGCTGTACTGAGGAGAAGTATCGATGTCGGTCGGCGAGGCCTGGCACGAAGTTGGCGTTCCAAAGGTGTTTTACAGGACTCAGGTCAGGACTCTGTGAAGACCAGTCATTGCAGGGATCTTACTGTCGTCTAACCACTCTGCCACAGGCCGTGCATTATGTACAGGTACTCGATCGTGTTGAAAGACGCAGTCGCCACCCCCGAATTGCTCTTCAACAGTAGGAAGCAAGAAGGTGCTTAAAACATGTGCTGTGATAGTGCCACGCGCAACAACAAGGTGGTGCAAGGCCCTCCATGAAAAAACACAACCACACCATAACACCACCGCCTTCGAATTTTACTGTTGGCACTACACACGCTGGCAGATGTTCACCGAGCCTTCGCCATACCCACACCCTGCCATCGCATCGCCACATTGTGTACCGTGATTCGTCACTCCTCACAACGTTTTTCCACTGTTCAATAGTCCAGAGTTTATGCTCCTTACACCAAGCGAGGCGTCGATGACACTTACCGGCGTGATGTGTGACTTATCAGCAGCCACTCGATCGTGAAATCCAAGTTTCTCACCTCCTGCCTCACTATCATAGTGCTTGCAGTGGATCCTAATGCAGTTTGGAATTCCTGTGTGATGGCCTGGATCGATGTCTGCCTATTAGACATTACGTCCCTCTTCAACTGTCGGCAATCTCTGTCAGTCAACAGAAGCGATCGGCCTGTACGTTTTTGTGCTGTACAGTCGTGGACAAAACGAGCGAGACCCCTCGCCTTTTCGTTATGCTGATCCGCACAGCTTTAAAGTCTGCTACACAGCATAACAGGCAAGGCGACGAAGTGCTACCAACATACTATGCACAGGCGTGAAATTGAAAAACTATCCGAAATTTGTCAGACTATTTTCAGTCATGTGTAAGACTATATCAGTGCTGATTAGTGTCTTAACCACAACACCTAAATACAAAACGTAAATGAAAGAAGAAACGCTAATTAGTGTGGACTGTACTAATAAAAATGAATTTCAACTTATCGAGATAACAGAACTGTTTTAGTAAGACAAGGTATCCCAGATCGTTACGAATTAGCAAAATATTATGCGCATTCTACCGCGAAATGTTCTGTGTCAACGTTCAGACCAGTCATACTGGATTACAGTTGCTGACCTACCATGAAAGTGTGCAAATTTAGCAGTGCGAGAAGATTCATAACGAAATTCAGTTAAAAATCATTGTGCCACACTTAAGTCAACTCAATTATTGACAGAAGCGGAAAAAGTAGGCAGTAACAAGTATGAAATTCTACAAGAGTTTCATATCGACATCCACGGGGCGCCGGTACAAAATAAGGGTAGCAATAAAACGTATTGGGGGTCCGAGAATTTCTTAAAATTCCTGTCTGCCTCCATCGAGATTAGAACCGAAAACAAACCAGACCTCCCCTGCAGAAGCAAACACCTTTCACTACGCTAGCAGACAACCCAGACAAACATCCCTCTATTATTACTCCCGACATGAACAAACCGGCAATTTCGCAATGAAAATGGCAAAATTATCTGTAGTTTCTGTTGCACAGAGACTCAAAAACATGAATTGTCTACCTTTATGTCACCGCTTATGTGACAGTCATTCTGGCTGTATATCGAAATTACAAAAAACTGCTATTAGCAAGTAAATTTAGTAACATAATTCTGCACCACCCCAGGAAATAAACGGCGACATAGCTGCCTAACGTATTCTACAATGTTTCGAATTCTCCATTAGACGTGTCACAGCCGAAGTGTTCCTTAAGGTAGCTAGCAATGGGAATGGTCGCACATCTAAAACGCGGTGGCATTAATAGTGGGATCTGAATTACCACGTGTATAGGCAAATCGATTTTATTTGCATTCTTGTAAACGTCGTTTGAATCGAAAGCGTAGCTACGATTAATATGCTGATGTATCGACTGCAAATGGAACATTTCGAATAAAGAGTATGGGAAAGTATTATGCGGCCCTCATCTTCAGTAGCTGTGGTAGCTATTTACGTTGTTAGGATTTCGTTACGTAAATCGGTAAAAATGGAACCGTACTAGTCCGACTTTCTTGATCGTCTATGTGTCTACCCAACCCTTAAAACACGTTTACCTCGAGTACGGGTGGACATAATAAGCGGAAATGTATCGCACTTCCTGCGGTATACGGTCCCTTGGTGGTGTAAAAAAGTGAGCTATGTCAACGCAATCTAAAGATACGGCCGTTTATGTAAAGAAAATTTACGCGAAAGGGCAAAAAGTGACTCTAAGAACTATATCACCAAACTGCTTAGGTCGTAAGTCCCCTAGACCTAGAACTACTTCAACCTACAGAACGTAACACACAATCATGCCAGGGGAAGGATTCGAACTGACGGCGCAAGGAGCCGCGCGGTCCGCGGTATGACGCCGTTGAGTGCACAGCTAACCCGCGCCGGCAAGCTGTTAATATCATCTGGTGTTAGTAAAAGTTATTCACTACTGGTGAATGATTTTCTGCGCAGTCCATGTAAGAAAGAATAATTAAAATATATTTGATGTTACGGAAGAGGAAGGACGCCTAATTCATTTCCCCTTGTCTTCATTCATGATGTTAGATTCGCAATTGAGCATACGTACTATCCATAATCACACTTTAGATCCAAGTCACAGTCACAGACATGCGAATACAACACATTGGCTTATACTTGAGATATTTCGTTTCTCACGAAGTGGTGGCAGACGATGCTTTGGCGTCTTCGAAGCGCGAGTTTCTCCAGTGCTAGCTATCTCAGCACATCAGCTGAGCGAACTTGCATAGTATGTTGGTAGCACTTCGTCGGCTTGCCTGTTATGCTGTGTAGCAGACTTTAAGCTGTGCGGATCAGCATAACGAAAAGGCGAGGGGTCTCGCTCGTTTTGTCCACGACTGTACGTGTCCCTTCACGTTTCCACTTCAGTATCACATCGGAAACAGTGAAAAAAATGTTCAAATGTGTGTGAAATCTTATGGGACTTAACTGCTAAGCTTACACACCACTTAACCTAAATGATCCTAAGGACAAACACACACACCCATGCCCGAGGGAGGACTCGAACCTCCGCCGGGACCAGCCGCACAATCCACGACTGCAGCGCTCTAGACTGCTCGGATAACCCCGCGCGGCGGAAACAGTGAACCTAGGGATGTTCAGGAGTGTGGAATTCTCGCGTACAGACGCATGATACAAGTGACACCCAATTACTTGAGCACGTTCGAAGTCTGTGAGTTCGGCGGAGCACCCCATTCTGCTCTCTCACGATGTCTAATGACTACTGAAGTCGCTGATACGGAGTAGCTGGCAGTAGGTGGCAGCACGATGCACCTAATATTAAAAACATGTGTTTTTGGGGGTGTCCGGATACTTTTGATCACATAGTGTATATAGTACACTGAGTAGAAGGGGCAGTATGCTAACAACATATAAGAGTAGAGCAACTTCCATGATACCTGCTAGAGATGCCTGATAAGGGTAAAAAATGTAGGGACAAACAGAGATTGGAATGCAATCAACAAATAATCGCAGACGTCTGATGTAAGTGGTGGAACCACATTGTTACAGTGTGATAGTCGAGCATGAACATTATTAAGAGAAAATATTATAAAAAATAATTCGAAATAATATAGCATCGTGAACCAATACAGGGCAATAGCTTCACTGATTATCAGTACTGTTTGTTGTAGAAGTCAAAGCCATTAAATTCTGGAGAATTTCTAGGTTGCAGACTGATTTGTGCCAACGGCCTTACCGAGTGGTAACACCGGTTTCCGTCAAATCACCCAAGTGAAGTGACGTCGGCCTTGGCTTGCACTTGGATGGGTGACCGATCAGTCTGCCGAGCGCTGTTGGCAAGCGGGGTGCACTCAGCCCTTCTGATGCCAATTGAGGCGCTGCTTGATTGAAAAGTAGCAGCTCCGCTCGCGAAAACTGACAATGGCGGGGAGAGCTGTGTGCTGGCCACAAGCCCCTGCGTATCCGCATCTAGTGACGCGTATAGCCTGAGGACGACACGGCGGTCGGTCAGTACCGTTGGGCCTTCTGAGATCTGTTCGGAGAGAGTTTAGTTTTAATTTTAGATAGTTTTCTAGTATTTGTTACCCACAATGTTGCCTTCATTTTATGCCTAAGTCATTGTTGCCCCTAATGCAGGATATCAACTGCACATCTTTGTATGCGAGGAAGGTGTTTTTGTAAATTAGTGTAGAACATTAAAATACTGAGTTACCTAGTGATAAGAACGTCCTTTACGAAAAACAGAAGAAAAACAATGAAACTTGTTCCTCGCAAAAAGCTTTCACGTTGTCGAACGCTTTAATATTCAGTTACTAGCTTATGTAGTATATGTTCCGATAGTGACAGCAGCATCTCCTGTTTGGTGTAAAGATACTGTCTGCTTGATATGACTCTGGAACACTCACGGGATCATTTTTTTTTTTTTTTTTTGTAAAATATTTCCCCTTCATGGAGCCCCTAACGTAAACTGAAAAACTGGAATATCACATTTCGCTCCGCTCCAGAACTACAGTGCTGCAGCTCCATCGGCAACGTTTTTGTTATTAGGTGTACAATGCAAGGTTAGTGATCGCTAGGATTTCATAAGAAAGGCTTGTCTTTAGTTTCGAACACCATGTTCGGTTGCGATCGGATAACAATGGATGACAGTATGCATAGGTTAGTACGAGCCATTTTCGCAAATTAATTCCATGAGGAACTTTCATTGTTATCTTAATCGTCTCATCCAGCTAAGCATATTGCAACGGCAATTACGGTTACAGGTAGCCATTTCTTAGAGTGAGTAAGAAGACAGTGATTGTGAATAGAATCCTTGAAACATAGCAGTCAGTCTGTGAAACACAAAGGCTTTTGTTTGCTGATGCACTAGCGCGCGGCCAGCGCAGAACACACAGTAGAAGACCGGCCGGCGAGGTAAACAGCGCGCGAACGGCTGCCGCCGGGGTCGCTTTATATTCCGACCATCCAGCCAGCCCGCCGTATTGTGCAGTCCGGCTAGAGAAAGTGTCTCGCTCAGAGAAGTCTGTGCGTCAGCCGAGAAGAAAGGAGAACAGACAGCCTTGCCGTTAGTGCCTCAGTGGACGCGACAACCGACGCGGAGGTCACTCCTCGACTTCTTGTGGCGGCGCTAGGAACCGCCAGCGCCGATTATTTACTCTCTGCTGTCAGGGACGTCTTTTATTCGTGACACATTTTACTCTCATTGTAGGACGACTTCAGTAGGCATACGTCCATTTCTTTGGGATCAATGTGATGGTAAGGGAGGGAACGCGTCGCTTGGATTAGAACAAACATCTAGGTGCTTTATTTCTCGTTTTTCTCTGCACATTGTAGTTCTCACATATGATTCTTGAGCCTAAATTACTAAAACATTGTAAACTTTTCGGTCTGAATAGGGTATAAAACAGAAACTTTTGTACTTAATTTACTGAATGTAACATAACATTGGAGATCAACTAATGCACAACAGATAAGTTATGAGTTCCTCTGAATAAAATTGAAGTATCAAAAATTACGACAGATTAGTTGCATTGTAACATTTCTTCCCCCCCTCCCCTTTAGTGCCTTTAGGGTTAACAGCTTGGAATATTACGAGGGTCACTCCAAAAGAAATGCATACTATTTTTTTTTTAAATCCATCTTTCATTCTACATGTTTCAAAGTTTTACAGTGTGTAGATACATTCTTTAGGAACAATATTTTCATTTCTCCACATAATTTCCATCCCTTTCAACTGCCTTACGCCATCTTGGAACCAGCGCCTGTATACCCGCACAGTAAAATTCTGGACCAACCTGTTAGAGCCACTGTTTGGCAGCGTGCACAAGAGAGTCATCATCTTCAAACCTTGTTTCACGAAGAGAGTCTTCCAGTTTCCCAAAGAGATGATAGTCACATGGAGCCAGGTCAGGACTGTAAGGTGGGTGTTTGAGTGTTGTCCATCCGAATTGTGTGATCGCTTCCACGGTTTTTTGGCTGACGTGTGGCCGTGCATTGTCGTGCAACAGCAAAACATCCTGCTTTTGCCGATGTGGTCGAACACGACTCAGTCGAGCTTGAAGTTTCTTCAGTGTCGTCACATATGCATCAGAATTTATGGTGGTTCCACTTGGCACGATGTCCACACGCAAGAGTCCTTAGGAATCGAAAAACGCCGTAGCCATAACTTTTCCAGCAGAATGTGTGGTTTTGAATTCTTTTTCCTTGGGTGAATTTGCATGATGCCACTCCATTGATTGCCTCTTCGTCTCTGGTGAAAAATGATGGAGCCATGTTTCATCACCTGTCACAATTCTTCCAAGAAATTCATCTCCACCATTCTCGTATTAGAAAAGTTCCCTGCATACCGTTTTCCTTGTTTCTTTGTGAGCCACTGCCAACATCCTTGGAACCCACCTGGCACAAACCTTTTTTAACGCCAGCACTTTCAGTATTCTGCAGACACTTCCTCCCCCTATCCCAATGTAGTGTGACAATTCGTTCACTGTGATGCGTCTGTCAGCAGTCACCAATTCGTTAACTCTCTGCACATTGTCTGGAGTGAGTGCAGTACGAGGCCTGCCGCTGCGAGGACAATCCTCAATATTGCCGTACCCGCTTTCATCACGTAACCTGCTTGCCCACCGACTAACTGTACTGCGATCGACAGCAGCATATCCATACACCTTTTTCAACCTCTTGTGGATGTTTCCCAGTGTCTCGTTTTCACAGCACAGGAATTCTATGACAGCACGTTGCTTCTGACGAACGTCAAGCGTAGCAGCCATCTGGAAGACATGCTATGACGGCGCCACTCACGGGAACAGGTTGAACTAAGTTTGAAAACAACCGGGAACGATGTATCTGCATGCTGTAAAACTTTCACACATGCAGAATGAAAACTGTATTTTTACAAAAGTAGTGTGCATTTCTTTTGGAGTGACCCTTGTAGAATTTGGAATTGCTGATAAAATATGCCAGCGGGTTTGACTCTTCTATATTCCGCTTTGATATTAAAGATTAGATAGAAATCTGAGAATTTAACACGTTGTTAGCACGTGATGTATTGTTGTATGCACCAAGAGGAACATGTCGTTTTTTTAAAATCTGAACTGAGGCATTTGGTATCTTTGAGATTTTATCCAGATTTTTTCCTGTGATATACTGCGAAAAAAATACGGAAACACAAAAAAACACAACACTTTTCTTAGTAGGAAAACCGTTGGCGTTCGTAACACCATCTTCTGTGATCTCCAAAGGAAATAGCAAAACAGCAGCAAGTTCAGGTAACTATGTAGGAGATGGGTAGCGATCAGGCACCTTTCTCTCCACAGTGTGGTCTACAATGTTGACATCTGTTGGCTGTAGTGGCCAACGGAGCCGCGACAGCTCACCATCCTGCTAACAAAACCAGTCCTGCTGTGTCAGAGGAGCTCTGTCATCCTGGAACGCAGCAGCACTATTGGGGAACAGACATTTTACCTTCGGGTGGATCTGAAGAGGGAAAATGGTTGCATAATCCTCGGCAGTAATGGGACACCGTAGAGAAACCACGGGGCCCATAGAATACCACGGTATGTCCGCTCAAACTATCACCAAAGTCCCGCCATGTTACGCTCTTGAGCCGTAAACTCGGCCAGAAGTTGTAAACGGTGCGAAACGAGACTCATCTGACCAAGTAACTTTCTTCCAATTCTCCAAAGCTTACGACTTCGGTACGACATTTTACGGGCATTTGCGTCACTGATGAGTGATTTTGAAATTCGAGCTCACCGTGCAATACCCTGCTTATGAATCTCCCTTCGTATTGCCCCGGTATTGACAGGGTTCGCGAATACGACATCCAGGTCTGCAGTGACTTTTGAAACTCTCGTCCTCTTATTTTCGTCACAATGCTCTTCAATGACCGCCCGTCACGCACACTTAACACATACTGTCGTCTGCGTTGTGACTTAGTGGATGATGTTTTTCCACTTTCCTTTGTACGGCTCAGATCTCCGATTCTTTGCCTGTTGGAACACAAAACACTTCGTTTACCCTTGTTACGGAGGCACCCGCGGTGGGGGTACCAACAGTTAGTCCACATTCGACTGCACTCAGCTGCGACATCATGCACTGACAAGGACACCACTGTTCTAACCACGATCGACACTAGGAACGTACTGATGACGCCGCACGGGTGCCATTCGTGGTCAAATACCAGCACGTTTGGCCAGCATCTGCATTTACGTTCAAACATGCATTCTCGCCGTGTTTCCATATTTTTGTTCAGCCTCTGTATATACTTCTGGTAAGGGGATGCAAACTACATACCACTCACATTACGTCAGTTATGTACATTTTAAACAAAGCAGAGGGAAAATGTAACCTCCAAATATCTATATCTGTGATCTTTTCTTACTATCTGTCAACTACGTATGGAACAGGATTTTATTTGAGATAACAGCGCCGAACTGCCGAATCATGTTTGACAAAGCTCGTTCTACATCGACTGCCATAAGCCTTATCTACTCTATGTGATGAAAAGTACCCGGACACCTGGGCGCAATGACTTAAACGTTCGTGGCGCCTTCCATCGGTAATTCTGGAATTAAATATGGTGTTCGCCCACCCTTAGCCTTGATGACAGCTTCCGCTCTCGCAGGCATACGTTCAGTCAGGTGCTGGAAGGTTTCTTGTGTAATGGCAGACCATTCTTCACGTAGTGCTGTACTGAGGAGAAGTATCGATGTCGGTCGGCGAGGCCTGGCACGAAGTCGGCATTCCAAAACATCCCAAAGGTGTTCTATAGGATTCAAGTCAGGGCTCTGTGCAAGCCAGTCCATTACAGGGATGTTATTGTCGTGTAATCACTCCGCGACAGGCCGTGCAATATGAACAGGTTCTCGATCGTGTTGAAAGATGCAATCGCCACCCCGGAATTGCTCTTCAACAGTGGGAGCAAGAAGGTGCTTAAAACGTCAATGTAGCCCTGTGCTGTGATAGTGCCACGCAAAACAACAAGGGGTGCAATCCCCCTCCATGAAAAACACGACCACACCATAACAGCACTGCCTCGAAATTTTACTGTTGGCACTACACACGCTGGCAGATGAAGTTCACCGAGCCTTCGCCATACCCACACCCTGCCATCGGATCTCCACATTGTGTACCGTGATTCGTCGCTCCACACAACGTTTTTCCACTGTTCAATCGTCCAATTTTTACGCTCTTTACACCAAGCGAGGGGTCGTTTGACACTTGCTTGCGTGATGTATGGCTTATGAGCAGCCGCTCGACCATGAAATCCAAGTTTTCTCAGCTCCCGCCTAACTGTTACAGTACTTGCAGTGGATCCTGATGCAGTTTGGAATTCCTGTCTATGGTCTGGATAGATGTCTGCCTATTATACATTACGATCCTCATCATCTGTCGGCGGTCTCTGTCAGGCAACAGATGAGGTCGGCCTGTACTCTTTTGTGCTTTACGTGTCCCTTCATGTTTCCACTTCACTTTCACATCGGGAGCAATGGACCTAGTAATGTTTAAGAGTGTGGAAATCTCGCGTACAGATGTATGGCACAAGTGACACCCAATCACCTGACCACGTTCGAAGTCCGTGAGAGCCCCATTCTGCTCTCTCACGATGTCTGATGACTACTGAGGTCGCTGATACAGAGTACCTGGCAGTAGGTGGCAGCAGCACAATGCACCTCATACGAAAAACGTATGTTTTTGGGGGTGTCCGGATACTATTGATCACATAGTGTATGTCTATAGGTGAGGAAGTCTTCACGATGGCTTGTGTTACGCGAAATTTTTGTATTGTCGAATAATGCTGAATTATTTTATTACGTTCTGCCGAGTTCTACCTGTTACCTACTGCGCCTGTTCATCACGGCTAGGAAAAATAGTGATAAAATAACTTAGCGAGACTCTTATTGAGTTTGAATGAACTCTGCCTCTCGCAGCTAATCGTAAACACATAAACAACAGAGCCCTATTTGCGCCTGTGATGTAATAAATCGTTCTTACGCTAGAATCCGCTTCAAACGTTGGATACGGATGTGCAGTGTGACCGTACTTGCGTGCGCCTGTACTACGTCAAGGATACGTCATATTTGATGGGATCGTTCTGTGATCGTACTGACGATTATGCTTCGGTATGTGTGCAATTGCATTGGTACGAAGGTAACTGTGCACTCACGGTATACCTTGTCTTTTCCGTTGCATGCTCCCTTTGGTACCGGTTCGCCTGATGAACGGTGGGAAAAGAACGCAACAAATCATGAGTCGGATGTGAATACCCAGCCAAATTCCCGTGCCTCGTAATTTCCTATGCCTCGTAAATGAAGTTCACTATTATTTTCTTTCACTCGCAGCAATCTAAGTAGTGTTATTAAGTGCCACCCTAATCACAACCTCGTAAATCACGACATGTTCTGAAAAAAACAGCGAAACATATACGACAACCGAGATAATAAGATTGAGCGATTGTCATTGGCTACCGTATACTAAAAGCTGATTGGCTATGACCAACGATAACGAAACGCTAATTGGAGAACGCAACAAAAAGACCTCGATTGCTGTTAAGTGCATTTTGCCCAGTACGAAAATATTTTCCATGTTTCCAGACGTAATAAAAAAATGAAGTTTTAGTTTACCTGATACATAAATTACTAGGTGGACCTGTATTAAAAAATTAATTCATTTTATTTAATTATTGTTACTGATTAGTTCCTTAAATTTTAACTTGAAGGTAAATAAACCTATCGCAAGACACAATTTTCAATTTTTACGAATTATTGAGTTATTTTTCTGTCCACATAAACGTTTTCAGCCTTTTCTAAAGTACGTCTGGAAGAAAATCAAAACAGAACGCGCCATCATCAGGAGTAGTTGTACTCATTTCTGAGCATCGTGATCACATGAACCAAACGTCTCCATACTGAACGGTTACCGGCCGAGCTAAGAGCCTGCTAGAGGGGTGGACTGGAGATGATGTTGATTTGATCGGTCTACCTGCTCGCTGCTCTCCCACTCTACCTCATACCCTCGATCGTTCTTCCCATCATGATTTTTCCGAGATTTCCTTATTCTTTCTGTTCTGTTTCTGAAACCTCGTTCTCTGGAACAAACCAACATTTCTGCTTTATAAAACTTCCTTGAGCCCATAGTTGCTTTGCATAAAATCTAAAATTTCGCTTCCAAAACTAATTCTCTCTGCTTCAGTTGCTGCTGCTCTCTACCTGCAGTAATTACTACCTGCTTACCTATGCTGCCGCATCACATTGTTCATAGAGCGTGCCTCCAACGTCTAGTAAAAACGTCTTTCAACAATCCAGCACACGCAGTTACGTATCTACAAACAAAAATAATTGTAGGAATTTATTTGTAATGTTTTAGAGTATTCATTCTTAATTCATTTTCTTTAAGTTACAGAATACGCTGGAGAAAAGAAAAAAGAAATGAAAAAAGTAACACGTTTGGTCCAGTTATGTCAGGATGAACTATACGCTGACAAAGCCCGTAGTGGAAAGGCATATTGTTTAGATTTGATTAGTGACTTCAAGAGTATCCTTTCCTGGATATTGGCTTGATAATTCGGTCATATGTGGAGATAAGTATAAATCTGGAAATCTATTTGGGAAGTTCAAATGGTTCAAAAGGCTCTGAGCACTATGGGACTGAACATCTGAGGTCATCAGTCCCCTAGAACTTAGAACTACTTAAACCTAACTAACCTAAGGACATCACATACAACCATGACCGAGGCAGGATTCGAACCTGCGACCGTAGCAGTCGCGCGGTTCCGGACTGAAGCGGCTAGAACCGCTCGGCCACAACGGCCGGCATTTGGAAAGTAGTTGCTGTCAATTCCTCTACTGAGAACTGATAGCGAGATAGCAGACTTACACACTGAGGTGACAAAAGTCGTGAGATATCTCCTAATATCGTGTCGGACTTCCTTTTGTCCGGGGTAGTGCAACAACTCGACACAGTATGGACTCAGCACGCCGTTCAAAGCCACCTGCTGAAACACTGAACGATGCTACCTCTATTGCCGTCCATAAATGCGAAAGTCTTGCCGGTACAGCATTGTGTGCACGAACTGCCTCTCCATTGTCACATAAATGTTCGATGGGATTCATGTCGCCGGATGTGGGTGACCAAATCAATCTCTCGAGTTGTCCAGACTGTTCATCAAACTAGTCGTGAACAACAGTGGCCTGACATGGCGCAATGTCACCCATAAAAATTTCATCGTTGTTTGGGAAGATGAAGTCCACGAATGGCTGCAAATGGTCTCCAAGTAGCCGAACATAAGCATTTACAGCCGGTGATCGATTCAGTGCGACCAGAGGACCCAGTCCATTCCATACGATCACAGGCCACACCACTGTGGAGTCAGCACCAGCTTGCACAATGCCTTGTTGACAACTTGGGCCCACGGCTTCGTGGGGTCTGCACCACACTCGAAGCCTACTGTCAGCTCTTATCAACTGAAGTCGGGACTCACTTGATTAGCACATGGTATTCCATTGGTCTAGGGTCCAACCGATATGGTCACAAGCCCAGGAGAAGAGCTGCAGGCGATGTCGTGCTGTTAGCAAAGACACTCGCGTCGGTCGTCTGCTGCCATAGCCCATTAACGCCAAATCTCGGCCCACTGATCTAACGGATACGTACGTCCCGCATTAATTCCTGCTGCTATTTAATGCACATTGCTTGTCTGTTAGCACTGACAACTCTATCCAGACGCTGCTGCTCTCGGTCGTTAAGTGAAGGCCGTCGGTCACCACATTGTCTGTGATTAGAGGCATTCCTTTGAAATTTGGTATTCTCAGCACGCTCTCGACATTGTGGATCTCGGAATATTGCATTCTCTAACGATTTCCGAAATGGAATATCCCATGTGTCTAGATCCAACTACCTTACCGCGCTCAAAGTTTGTTACTTCCCGCCGTGCTGCCGTAATCACCTCGGAAACCTTTTCACATGAATCGGCTGAGTACAGAAAACAGCTCCACCGTGTACTGCCCTCTTATATCTTGTGTATGCGACACTACGGCTATCTATGTGTGTAGATATTGCTATCCCATGACTTTGTCACCTCAGTATGTGTTCGTTTGTGGCTTTATTTAGCCAAAGCGACTTCCTAGGAGAGTCTATAATATTTTTTTTTTTCATTTCACTTTCAATGGCACGATTTATCTTGACGAAGAGCCGCAGCTTTGCGATTATTCTACTCATTCATTGTGGAAATATATTCTTGAAGCAACGAAAGGTACCATTTGACGAAACGATTCGATATATGTACAAAGTGTTGGAATATGAAGAAGATGAATACTCTCGGCTTTGTGTTACGTCGGTTCGCACGCGGTATCTGTTATTGTAGACTCAACATCAAATATGTGTGCTATTCGTCTTGTTTACTAGTTGCTCTGTCCTCCATATGGGCAGACGTTTCTTCATTTAACGTGTTGATAAGTGCCTTACTGACTTAACTCGTTTACAAAAATGGTCCGGTACGTGATATCCACTGAACACCGCGAGACTGAATTTTGCCTGGTGGAGTTACGGGCACGTCACGCTGGAAGGACGGTAGATAAGCGGAGACTGCGAGGTGCTGTGAGATGAAGAAGCAATCAGGACGTGATGAATAGATCTAGATCTGGTGAAGTTTGGTCCACCGAAATTGTTGGAGATGCTGGTTGAACGGGAAATCAATGGAGAAAGTGTTCCATCTGAATGGAATACGTTACATAACGTGGATGCATAGGAAAGGGGCACGTAATGACCCAAATAATTATAAGGGATTGGCAGTGATCCCTTTCATTGGAAGACTGTACTCGAAGGTACTGGAAGATCTATTAGAGACAGAAACAAGTCACAAGCAGCAAGAAGAGCATGCAGGATTACAAGCAGACAGATCGGTAATGAACAACATTTTCACAATGAAAATAATATGTGAAAACCGCACAAAGGTTGGCCTGTAGACGCGTGGTGCATTGATTACTCTGGAGAAAGCTTATGGTAATGTACCCACTAACAAATTGTTGGAAAAGTTGAAAGAGATGGAGTAATGGACATCTTCACAATGAAACTAATATGTGAAAAACGCACAAGGGTTGGCCTGTAGACGCATGATGCACTGATTAACCTAGAGAAAGCATATGATAATGGTCCCACCAACAAACTGTGGGAAAAGTTGAAAGAGATAGAGTTGGCTGAAAGACTGCTAAAGGCTGTTATAAAATTACTTATAAATACCACAGCGAGAGTAAGGTTTGGGAATAGTTGGACAGAAGAATTCGAGGAGAATAAGGATGTGCGGCAAGGATGTGGGTTGTCTTCGACCGTCTTTAAACTGTATCTAGGAGCAATCCTACAGACTGATATAGAAAATGCCAGGTTATGGGAACGATTAAAAGCCAGTAAGATATTTATCCTGTATTTTGCAGATGACCAGATTGTACTAGCAGATGATGATCCGACCTATAAGAAAGCTTAAAGATGAATACAATGAGGCTGGCCTGAAGGTGAACGTGAGGAAGTGTGAGAACTATTGGAACAGAAAAAGTAAATAATTTCTAGGTAAGTAGAGAAGTAATTGTAGTTACGGAGAAGACAAAAAGGATACAAGCAATGATGAAATCCACTAGTATGTTTAGCAAAGAACGAAGTGTGACAAGGACAATGAACTTCGCTCTGTGGAACAATAAAAAGAGGAACAACGAGGAAGAGAATATATAAGATAGTGAACACGTATTGTATCGTGGGGCGAGCACTCTGTTGTAGAAATAATTTAAAAGCCAAGATCGCTTAAATACTGTTTACTGGATAACCTGTTTCAACACACTAAAAGTGCCATCATCGGATCTGAATATGAAGCTACATTCAGATCCGATGATGGCACCTTTAGCGTGTTGAAACCGGTCATCCAGTATACAGTATTTAAGCGATCTTGGCTTTTGAATTGTTTCTAGAATATATAAGACTACAGTCCAGAGTGTAGTTTTGTACGGAGCAGGAGCCTAGGACGTTAGCAAGAAAATAAGAATAAACTGCTTGTCACTGAGAAGGATCACTTACGACGAAGCTCCGGCTGTGCTACGATCGATAGGATGAGAAATGGCGTATTCCGGAAAAAGATGAAAATGGATAGGGCTGTCTGTGACGTCATCGAACAAAAACAGCTGATGTGGTTTGACTGTTTGAACAGGACGAATGAAGGTACGATATTAAATAGATTACTACTATGGATACCATCCCAGAGGAAGAAAAGGAGTCGACCACGATACAGCTGGCTGGCAAAATGATGCGAAGGAGGCAATTGAAGCAAGGAATATGAACTTTGAGGAACGTCAAGAGAGAAGAAGCTTCCCGGACAAGCCTCGCCAGCGGTAGGTAATCCACAAGAAGAAGAAGAAGAAGAAGAAGAAGAAGAAGAAGAAGAAGAAGAGAAGATATGGGTCGCTAATGGGCAAATCCAGCGACATAAGCGAAGTGGACAAGAAGCAATGGGGTGGAGCCAGGGAACGCGCTTTTCAGAGGCAGCAAAGATGGTCGGCTATTTGCGTGCTGCTATCATATGCCTAGATGGAAAGTGGTTGAAGGACGGCGCAATCGCGAGTAGGCGACAAGGTGTTGGATGTCCACGCATCTTCACAGAACGAAGTGAATCACGGTGGACGGTGATTTGTGGCAGATCTGAGGAAACAGGACAATGCTTCTGCTGATGTTTCGGAGCACCCATTTCAGCGTGAGCACATTCTTCAGCGTAGGGGTTCGCGGCAGGCGACTTTAACGTGTTCCCATACTGACCTAACGACGTCGTCTGTTATGATTGCAGTGAGCTCATGACCATCGACATTGGACCGTGGATCAGTGGTAACATGCCGCTTGGTCAGAAGAAAGGCGTGTCCGCATGCTCCATAATCTAGGAGAACGGCTGCTCGAAACATGTACCGTGCCACGGACGAAAGCTGATTGGGTCAGTACTGTGCTGTGGAGGACACACATCTGGGCTTCCATGGGACCCACGGTGGTGACCGAAGTCACCACGACCGCTGTGGACTACGTCAACGCCATTGAGGACCATCTGTATCTCCTCATGCTTGACGTTTTGCCCGACTTTCCGTGCCATATCGGCGGGAATCGTACTGCTGTAGTTTTGGGAGCGTGGTAGTGAATTTATGTTTTCGTCTTGGCCACGAAATTTCCCTGGTCTGAATCCGATGGAACGCATTTGAGACGCTAAAAGGGATCAGCTCCGCACGCACAAACCACCAGCCCATGAATTTCAGGAACTGCGTGACCTGTGCGTGGAGGCCTGGTACCACATAACTTCGAAAACTTTTAAAGAACGTTTTGAATCCATAGTTCGCAGAATCGTTGCTACATTGCGCTTCAAATGCAGAACGATATGCTATTGAGCACTCCGTCATAATGTATTGTCTGAACAGTGTACCGATAAAGACATGTACGAGTGTTACAGTGTTAACCCAGTAAGTGTTGCACATTTATTATATTTTGAAAATAAGGCCAAGGATATTAATCTGAAAATGGTACACAGTCGATCACGTAAGTCACATGACACTTTAAGTCATCTTCTGTCCGCCAACGGCCTTTACGCAGTGCTAACACCGGCTCCCGTCAGATCACCGAAGTTAAGGTCTGTCGGGCGTGGCTAGCGCTTGGATGGGTGACCGTAAGATCTGCCGAGCGCTGTTGGCAAGCGGGGTGCACCCAGCCCTTGCGAGGCAAACTGAGGAGCTACCTGACTGAGAAGTAGCGGCTCCGGTCACGAAAACTGACAACGGCCGGGACAGCGGCGTGCTGATCTCTCACACCTCCATATCAGCATCCAGTGACGCCTATGGGCTGGGGATTCACGGCAGTCGATCAGTACCATTGGGTCTTCCGAGACGTGTTCGGACAGAGTTTTATATCTATCACACATTCTACAAAAAACATAAACTGAATTCCTAGTAATCGCAGTAATGCAAGTTTTCTATAGACGTCTTCCAGTGGGCATTTAATAGTCTAAAATGCTGGACAGAACTACAAAATTGAGTGCGTAATACATCGGATTGTATAACTGCGACGCGATCCAGTAATCAGCTTCCAACTTCAGAGAAACATTCTGTAATACCTCGCGCTTAAGTACCAGATCATATTCCACAATTTACCACCAGTTCAGCACGCGAAATGATAGCAAAATAAGTGTGCGAAATGTTTTAAACCTTGTCAGTTAACAACGGCTGAAAATAAGTACAAGGTCTCACCAAAAAAAATCTCTAAAGCTTCAGTCGCCATCTCCGAACTGCTGCAATTATCTCGCCTCGACGTCCAGAACGAAGTGTGAATTCAAACTGTCTTGGCTTCATGTGCTTATTTGATCGTGTGCTACTCTGATTGGCTGGAAGCGTGCGGAAAACGAAAATTTTTGCGAATACTATTTTGCGATTTAAAGAAATAAAACGGTAGCAAAATCGAAAGTGTAATATAACATGCATCTTTCAATCTGTTCTGGAGGCTTATACTTTTCGACGACAGACGGAATGTAGGTCTCAGTTCAGGTACGCTGGTCGCCTGCAATGTATAGATGAAAAGAAATACTTACTACAGGTTAAAATTTATGGAATCCAAACGTTTAGGACAGCAACTGTGTCGTTACAGAGCCTGGCAATTCATCAGTGCTGCCAGCCTCTCGCAACCTTTAGTCGGCCCTGGCTGTAGTAGAAAAGTGTGATGTAGAGAGATTTATTAAGGCACGTTTACACATGCCATATAAAGTGCATATTCCCCGTCAACGTTGTCCGGCAACATTGCAGCCACGCGAATCGCGGCCACTTGAACGACAACATTGATGGGCTCTATTAACCGGTAATGTTTGATGCACAACGTATCCGGGTGAGAAGCATTTACTCGGGCCACACTACTGCCACAAAGTGGACGAACGCGAGCTAGTGGAAGTGAATACGACTCTACTTATTTTGCATCACACAAGGGATAAAGTTAGAAAGAGCAAGAGAAATCGGGCTTTGTCAATGCGTTCTTTTTTACGAAAATGTAACTCGTGAACTGATGCTGAATACATACATTTTTCCAAAATTGTCACAGAATGTCGAAAGACTGTTTAGAATATCTCGCACAAACAATTGGTACAAGAATTGCAAAAATCGATAGAAATATGAGAGTGTACGCCAGTTATATTCCGACTGGGGATCACCCTTCGGTTTTTAGTAACTGTTGATTCGCACAGAAGCTTAACGCACCTTTTTAAAGTGCACTATTCGTCAACAAGCCTCTTGGTACCAGAGGTATGCAATGTTTTGGTCTGGAAGGATTCTATTAAGGTACGCTAGAAAACAAGAATGTTTACGATCGCCGGCCGCGGTGGTCATGCGGTTCTAGGCGCTCAGTCCGGAACCGCGCGACTGCTACGGTCGCAGGTTCGAATCCTGCCTCGGGCATGGATGTGTGTGATGTCCTTAGGTTAGTTAGGTTTAAGTAGTTCTAAGTTCTAGGGGACTGATGACCTCAGATGTTAAGTCCCATAGTGCTCAGAGCCATTTGAACCATTTTGTTTACGATCACACGGGAACATACGTGATAAACCCCACAACAAAATCAATTGTGATTCCGACTTCATTGGCAACAGCTCGCGCACTATCCTTTTACAGAATGCGGTCTCTGTATAGATTATTTGCCACGTCCCCTATCACTGGTTATAGACGCATGGCGTTCATAAAATTCATAGTTAACTTGAGTGTCCATTTCTCCATTGCAGTACACAACAAAGTCACAACAAGAACCGGCTAACAAAACATGTGGCCATATGTTAAGAACGCAAACTTTCGAGAAAAAAAAGGGAAAGGAAGTTGGTTTAGCTCAGACATGTGACCGGGACTTTGTCCGTGAGGAAAGTAGGAAATAAAGGTGAGATCGAGAGGGAAACATTTACAGAAGAGGACACAGATAATTTCTTTTCTTTTTTTTCCTTTTTTTAAAGTCAACAGTCTACTGATTGGTTTGATGCGTCCCGCCACGCCAACCTCTTGATCTCGAGTGGCACTTGCAAACAATATCCTCAATTATTTTTGTATGCATCACAGTCTCTGTCTTCCTCTACAGGTTTTATCCTCTACGTCTCCCTATGCACCATGGAAATTATTCTCTGGTGTCTAACACACGTTCTCTCTTCTTGTTTCGTCTTCTTGTCAGTGTTTTCCGCGTCTTCCTTTCGTCGCCGATTCCGCGGAAGATCTAATTCTTACCTAATCAATCCACGTAATTTTCAACAATATTCTGTAGCATCACATTTCAAATGCTTCCATTTTCTTCCGTACCACTTTTCATACAGATCGTGATTCACTATCATACAATTTTGTGATCTGATACCAGCAGCCTCCTCTTGACCATAAATGCGGTTTTTGCGTGTGCTACTCTGCGTTTAATGTCCTCCTTGTTTTTTCTGTCATGGGGTTTTTGCTTCCAAGGTAGCAGAATTCCTTAAGTTCATCTAGTTTGTGATCGCAAATTTTGATCCAGAATGAGATTTTCACTCTGCAGCGGAGTGTGCGCTGATATGAAACTTCCTGGCAGATTAAAACTGTGTGCCGGACCGAGACTCGACCTCGGGACCTTTGCCTTTCGTGAGCAAGTGCTCTACCAACTGAGCTACCCAAGCACGACTCACGGCCCGTCTTCACAGCCTTACTTCTGCCAGTACCTCGCCTCCTACATTCCAAACTTTACAATAGCTCTCCTGCGAACTCTGCAGAACTAGCACTCCTGAAAGAAAGGATATTGCGGAGACATGGCTTAGCCACAGCCTGGAGGATGTTTCGAGAATGAGATTTTCACTCTGCAGTCTCGGTCCGGCACACAGTTTTAATCTGCCAGAAAGCTGCAAATTTTGATGTTAATTTTCTTGGTATTCTCATTCCTTCTGTATCTCATTACTTTCGTCTTCCTTCGGTTTACTCTCAGTCCATATTCTGCACTCAGATCATATCATTCTTCTTCATTTTCACTGAGAATAATAATGTAATCAGTGAAATTGCCACTGATATCCTTTCACCTTGGATTTTAATTCCACTCGAGAACGTTTCTTTTATTTCCATTATTGCTTCTTCGACTGTAGTTTGAACAGTAGGAGCGACAGACCATCCTGGCCTTATACCTTTCTCGATACGAGCACTCATTTCTTGTTCTTCCAGTCTTGTTGTGTGTTGTTGTGGTCTTCAGTCCTGAGACTGGTTTGATGCAGCTCTCCATACTACTCTATCCTGTGCAAGCTTCTTCATTCCCAGTACCTACTGCAACTTACGTCCTTCTGAATCTGTTTAGTGTATTCATCTCTTGGTCTCCCTCTAAGATTTTTACCCTCCACGCTGCCCTCCAATACTAAATTGGTGATCCCTTGATGCCTCAGAATATGCCTCATCAACCGATCCCTTCTCCTAGTTAAGTTGTGCTACAAATTTCTCTTCTGTCCAATTCTATTCAATACCTCCTCATTATTTTGGGATTTACCCATCTAGTCTTCAGCATTCTTCTGTAGCACCACATTTCGAAAGCTTCTATTCTCTTCCTGTCCAAATTATTTATTGTCCATGTTTCACTTCCATACATAGCTACACTCCATACAAATACTTTCAGAAACGACTTCCTGACACTTAAATTTATACTCAATGTTAACAAAATTCTCTTCTTCAGAAACGCTTTCCTTGCCATTGCCAGTCTACATTTTATATCCTCTCTACTTTGACCATCATCAGTTATTTTGCTCCCCAAATAGCAAAACTCCTTTACTACTTTAAGTGTCTCATTTCCTAATCTAATTCCCTCAGCATTGTTGTTGTTGTTGTGGTCTTCAGTCCTGAGACTGGTTTGATGCAGCTCTCCATGCTACTCTATCCTGTGCAAGCTTTTTCATCTCCCAGTACCTACTGCAACCTACATCCTTCTGAATCTGCTTAGTGTATTCATCTCTTGGTCTCCCTCTACGATTTTTACCCTCCACGCTGCCCTCCAATACTAAATTGGTGATCCCTTGATGCCTCAGAACATGTCCTACCAACCGATCCCTTCTTCTGGTCAAGTTGTGCCACAAACTTCTCTCCTCCCCAATCCTATTCAATACCTCCTCATTAGTTATGTGATCTACCCATCTAATCTTCAGCATTCTTCTGTAGCACCACATTTCGAAAGCTTCTATTCTCTTCTTGTCCAAACTATTTATCGTCCATGTTTCACTTCCATACATGGCTACACTCCATACGAATACTTTCAGAAATGACTTCCTGACACTTAAATCAATACTGGATGTTAACAAATTTCTCTTCTTCAGAAACGCTTTCCTTGCCATTGCCAGCCTACATTTTATATCCTCTCTACTTCGACCATCATCAGTTATTTTGCTCCCCAAATAGCAAAACTCCTTTACTACTTTAAGTGCCTCATTTCTTAATCTAATTCCCTCAGCATCACCCGACTTAATTAGACTACATTCCATTATCCTTGTTTTGCTTTTGTTGATGTTCATCTTATATCCTCCTTTCAAGACACTGTCCATTCCATTCAACTGCTCTTCCAAGTCCTTTGCTGTCTCTGACAGAATTACAATGTCATCGGCGAACCTCAAAGTTTTTATTTCTTCTCCATGAATTTTAATACCTACCCCGAATTTTTCTTTTGTTTCCTTTACTGCTTGCTCAATATACAGATGGAACAACATCGGGGAGAGGCTACAACCCTGTCTTACTCCCTTCCCAACCACTGCTTCCCTTTCATGTCCCTCGACTCTTATAACTGCCATCTGGTTTCTGTACAAATTGTAAATAGCCTTTCGCTCCCTGTATTTTACCCCTGCCACCTTTAGAATTTGAAAGAGAGTATTCCAGTCAACATTGTCAAAAGCTTTCTCTAGGTCTACAAATGCTAGAAACGTAGGTTTGCCTTTCCTTAATCTTTCTTCTAAGATAAGTCGTAAGGTCAGTATTGCCTCACGTGTTCCAGTGTTTCTACGGATTCCAAACTGATCTTCCCCGAGGTTGGCTTCTACCAGTTTTTCCATTTGTCTGTAAAGAATTCGTGTTAGTATTTTGCAGCTGTGACTTATTAAGCTGATAGTTCGGTAATTTTCACATCTGTCAACACCTGCTTTCTTTGGGATTGGAATTATTATATTCTTCTTGAAGTCTGAGGGTATTTCGCCTGTTTCATACATCTTGCTCACCAGATGGTAGAGTTTTGTCAGGACTGGCTCTCCCACGGCCGTCAGTAGTTCCAATGGAATATTGTCTACTCCGGGGGCCTTGTTTCGACTCAGGTCTTTCAGTGCTCTGTCAAACTCTTCACGCAGTATCGTATCTCCCATTTCATCTTCATCTACATCCTCTTCCATTTCCATAATATTGTCTTCAAGTACATCGCCCTTGTATAGACCCTCTATATACTCCTTCCACCTTTCTGCTTTCCCTTCTTTGCTTAGAACTGGGTTTCCATCTGAGCTCTTGATATACATACAAGTCGTTCTCTTATCTCCAAAGGTCTCTTTAATTTTCCTGTAGGCAGTATCTATCTTACCCCTAGTGAGATAGGCCTCTACATCCTTACATTTGTCCTCTAGCCATCCCTGCTTAGCCATTTTGCACTTCCTGTCGATCTCATTTTTGAGACGTTTGTATTCCTTTTTGCCTGCTCCACTTACTGCATTTTTATATTTTCTCCTTTCATCAATTAAATTCAATATTTCTTCTGTTACCCAAGGATTTCTACTAGCCCTCGTCTTTTTACCTACTTGATCCTCTGCTGCCTTCACTACTTCATCCCTCAAAGCTACCCATTCTTCTTCTACTGTATTTATTTCCCCCATTCCTGTCAATTGCTCCCTTATGCTCTCCCTGAATCTCTGTACAACGTCTGGTTCTTTTAGTTTATCCAGGTCCCATCTCCTTAAATTCCCACCTTTTTGCAGTTTCTTCAGTTTTAATCTACAGGTAGATTGTGGTCAGAGTCCACATCTGCCCCTGGAAATGTCTTACAATTTAAAACCTGGTTCCTAAATCTCTGTCTTACCATTATATAATCTATCTGATACCTTTTAGTATCTCCAGGGTTCTTCCATGTATACAACCTTCTTTCATGATTCTTAAACCAAGTGTTAGTTATGATTAAGTTATGCTCTGTGCAAAATTCTACCAGGCGGCTTCCTCTTTCATTTCTGTCCCCCAATCCATATTCACCTACTATGTTTCCTTCTCTCCCTTTTCCTACACTCGAATTCCAGTCACCCATGACTATTAAATTTTCGTCTCCCTTCACAATCTGAATAATTTCTCTTATTTCATCATACATTTCTTCAATTTCTTCGTCATCTGCAGAGCTAGTTGGCATATAAACTTGTACTACTGTAGTAGGTGTGGGCTTCGTGTCTATCTTGGCCACAATAATGCGTTCACTATGCTGTTTGTAGTAGCTTACCCGCATTCCTATTTTCCTATTCATTATTAAACCTACTCCTGCATCACCCCTATTTGATTTTGTGTTTATAACCCTGTAGTCACCTGACCAGAAGTCTTGTTCCTCCTGCCACCGAACTTCACTAATTCCCACTATATCTAACTTCAACCTATCCATTTCCCTTTTTAAATTTTCTAACCTACCTGCCCGATTAATGGATCTGACATTCCACGCTCCGATCCGTAGAACGCCAGTTTTCTTTCTCCTGATAATGACATCCTCTTGAGTAGTCCCCGCCCGGAGATCCGAATGGGGGACTATTTTACCTCCGGAATATTTTACCCAAGAGGACGCCATCATCATTTAATCATACAGTAAAGCTGCATGCCCTCGGGAAAAATTACGGCTGTAGTTTCCCCTTGCTTTCAGCCGTTCGCAGTACCAGCACAGCAAGGCCGTTTTGGTTATTGTTACTAGGCCAGATCAGTCAATCATCCAGACTGTTGCCCTTGCAACTACTGAAAAGGCTGCTGCCCCTCTTCAGGAACCACACGTTTGTCTGGCCTCTCATCAGATACCCCTCCGTTGTAGTTGCACCTACGGTACGGCTATCTGTATCGCTGAGGCACGCAAGCCTCCCCACCAACGGCAAGGTCCATGGTTCATCACCCGACTTAATTTGACTACATTCCATTATCTTCGTTTTGCTTTTGATGATGTTCATCTTATATCCTACTTTTAAGACACTGTCCATTCCGTTCAACTGCTCTTCCAGGTCCTTTGCTGTCTCTAACAGAATTACAATGTCATCGGCGAACCTCAAAGTATTTATTTCTTCTCCATGGATTTTAATATCTACTCCGAATTTTTCTTTTGTTTCCTTTACTGCTTGCTCAACATACAGATTTAATAACATCGGGGATAGGGTAGAACCCTGTCTCACTCCCTTCCCAACCACTGCTTCCGTTTCATGACCCTCGACTCTCTGTACAAATTGTAAATATCCTTTCGCTCCCTGTATTTTACCCCTGCCAGCTTCAGAATTTGAAAGAGAGTATTCCAGTCAACATTTTCAAAAGATTTCTCTAAGTCTACAAAGTCTTCCAAGTCTTATTGTTCCCTTTTGGATCTTGTACATTTTGTATATTCCCGTCGTGCCCTGCAGCTAACTCCCATTTTTCTCAGACTTTGAACATCTTGCACCATTTTACATTGCGGATCGCTTTTTCCGTGTCGACAAATGCTATGATCGAACCTGGATTTTTCTTCAGACTTGCTTCCATTATACTGCAACGTGAAAACTGCTATGTTGATGGCAATGCTATTGTGGCCGAAAACTGTCGTAAAATATATCCGATGTAAGTACAATTTTACGCCTACGCGACACACCCTCTGCTCCTTGATCTCCAGCGGCAGATAGCCCACTGGAGACGGCTGTTGGTACTGCCACGCAGCCCTGACAACGCTTCGGCCGGGGCGCGTGGCGGTGACCTGCCCTCGAGGTCGTCTGCAGCGGTCGGCTGAGCCACTAATGGCAGCGGCGGGCAGCCGTCGACGACGGCGAGCAAATGGAGGGCGTCGCGGGCAAAAAGGCGGCCGTAATGAGCGAAAATGTGTCGGGCGCTTTTTACGCGCCGCCGTTACTGCCTCCTAAGTACAAAGCACGGCCGGGCCCGCCGGGATCCGCCTCGCCTCGGCCGAAAAAGAGTAAAATCATGTTTAATAATAGAAATGAAACGAACAAGGCGCTGAGAAGCGGCAGCGGAAAGCGTCGCATTTTACGATTCTGCCGATACCGAAAGAAAAAAAAAAAAGAGGAACGAGGAGGAAGTAGCGGAGCAGCGACGGTGGCGCCGCGAGGCGACCTTCGCTGCAGTTGCATGCATTCGCAGTAAGTGCGGAGACGTCTGCGCTGTTCCGAGTCGGAAAGCGGTACTGTTTTTGGTGGCGGCGGCGTGGAAGCGAACTCGCTGCCGACGACGGGGAGGGACAGATACGGGAGGGGAGAAACGCCTGCGGCCTTCCTAGCGTTATTCGTTATCGGAGTGCCGCGCGAGGGCTAATTGGGGAGGCTGTAAAAACCAATCAGAGCAGCGCTGGCGACGGCAATAAAACGGACGCTGAGGCCAATTACGGCGGCCACCGCGCTGCCGCCGGCCAGGGAACTACGCACCACTATCCGCCAGCCGCGAGCGCTACCGTGGCGCTTTTTCCAATTCCGCCCCGCCGACAGCGCCGCGCTGCGACGGAGCTTTGAACTGTCCGCGCCTCCGGTGCGGCCCCGGCGCTCCTCTATTAAAACTTTCGGGAATTTCCATCTGGACGGCGTCCTCTCTCTTCTCCTACTTCTTCTTCTTTTTTCGGCTCTCCGCCTTCGTGTCCAGTCGATTAATCGGTAGTAATTAACTTGCCGAATGCGCAGCGCCCCGTCAGATAAGTGACTGATGGGAGAGCGACTAATGATTTGATTTACGCGCCTTTCCGTGCGCTCGCGCGTCCCGTATTCTCTCTTTATTCGCCTTCTTTTTTGCTCCGCTTCGGTCTTTAATGCTCCACGACCCAATTTACTCTATCGTCTTATAGGGCGGACGCGATCACAATTTCAGATATCTGCTAATCTGGAGCGGCGAGAGGTTCTCCAGCGTCGGCCGCGCGTTTCGTCCTCCGCACGGAAGGCCTGCCTCCGCCTTCCCCGCTGCTGCGTGGCTGACACTTGCCGTCGGTGGCTCCGAATTTCGAAAAGCTCGGCACGGATTCGGAACGAAGCGGTAGCCAGGTACTGATCACGTATCGCCGGATCTTTGAAGGGTATCAGACCAAAGAACGTACGAAAAAACTATATAACATTGCGAATTGAATTTACGTCGCTGATGAAGTGCCATCCACTTTTTAAAGTAACGTAACTCCTAACACAATTGTACACACGCGTGTATAAAGTAAATTACCTAAACTTGTACCCCTTTTACAATGAAGCGCCAAGGAAACTGGTATAGGCATGCGTATTGAAATACAGAGATATGTAAACGGGCAGAATACGGCGCTGCGGTCGGCAACGCTTATACAAGACAAGAAGTGTCTGGCGCAGTTGTCAGATCGGTTAGTGCTTCTACAATGGCAGATTATCAAGATTTAAGTGAGTTAGAACGTGGTGTTATAGTCGGTGCACGAGCGATGGGACACAGCATCTCCGAGGTAGTGTCGAAGTGGGGATTTTCCAATAAGCTAATTTCACGAGTGTAGCGCGAATATCAGGAATCCGACAAAGCATCAAATCTCCGACATCGGAAAAAGATCCTGCAAGAACGGAACTAACGACGACTGAAGAGAATCGTTCAGCATGACAGAACTGTAAACTTCCGCAAATTGCTGCAGATTTCAGTGATGGGCCATCTACAAGTGTCAGCCTGCGAACCATCCAACGAAATATCATCGATATGGGCTTTCGGAGCCAAAGGCCCACTCGTATCTCCTGGAAGACTGCACGTCACAAACCTTTACGCCTCGCCTGGGCCCGACAAGGCCGACATTGGACTGTTGATGACTGGAAACATGTTGCCTGGTCGGACGAGTCTTGTCTCAAATTCTATCGACCTGACGGACGTGTGCGGGTATGGAGAGAACCTCATGAATCCATGGACCCTGCATATCAGCAGCGGACTGTTCAAGCTGGTGAAGGCTCTTCAATGGTGTGAAGCGTGTGCAGTTTGAGTGATATGGACCCCTGATACGTCTGGATACGACTCCGACAGGTGACACGTACGTAAGCATCCTGTCTGATCACCTGCATCCGTTCATGTCCATTGCGCATTGTGACGGACTTGGGTGATTCCAGCAGGACAATGCGACACCCCATACGTCCACAATTGCAACAGAGTGGCTCCAGGAGCACTCTTCTGAGGTGATACATTTCCGCAGGCCACTAAACTCCCCAGACACGTACATTATTGAGCATATCTGGGAACCCTTCCAACATGCTGTTGAGATCTCCACCCCCTCGTACTGTTTGCAGGATTCATGGTGTCAGTTCCATCCAGCACTACTTCAGACATTAGTCGAGTCCATGCCACATCGTTTTGCGGCACTTCTGCGTACTCGCGGGGGCCCTGTAAGATATTGACTGTGCAGTGTGTTTCCTGAACTGACCAAAATAAAGAAACAATATTTTCGGCAAATTTCAGTAGGCACTTAAGCACATAATCGCGTACTATGAATAGCCATCTTAACTCTTTTGTCAAGCGAGATATTAGAACAACTATGATTTTAACGGTATGCCTTTTGAACGGAATTCGAAAATTCTGGAAAAGTCGATCAGATGGTTGTGTTCGCTTTGAAACCTTACTTTAAAGTACCCCAGACACGCGCTAAAGCTCGAAAGGACGAGTACTGCGATTCAACGTTTGTTAATCTTCTGCGTTGACAGTTTCAGCAAAACTATGCGGGATAAAATCAAAAAGGAAAGTAGCCGGAATCGCCTATTCCGTTGTAAACCCCACCCAAGCCAGTTTCCGCCGGTGTGTGCAGCGAAAAGGTAGGTCTACGCTGTTAAAATAGGATGCAATTCCTCTCGACACTACTGAGTACGGCATGCACTATCTAGTCTAAAGAACCCTGACATCTATTAGTGGACATTAATATGGCTCGTGCAACGCCTTTCATCTATATGACGGCTAGAACTATTCTGGGAACACTTTTAGTGAGCTGTCTTTCTGTGGAGGAATTGGCGAGCCATTTTAACTTCTCTCCCCTGAACTTGAATTTAAATTATTATGACTGAATAATATCTAATTACTTGGTGAGAGTAGTCGCTTCCGCATTATTTTTACACAATTATCTCCAACACTTCCAGGTACAAAATTAATTACTAGTCGAATGATTAGAAGTCACAGTTCATAATCACAGTCTGTCTGCCTCTCGATGTCGAAGTCAGCACCCGGAATATAATCGCTGCGGCTGTCCGTCAATAGCCGACTGGAAATTCTTAAAATGATCCGAGGCACAATCTTACGCCCTGGGGAAGTCGTTTTCTGTGGTATGACGTACTCGCTCTCCAGCATGGGAATTAGTGTCCAAGTTGTGTATCAATTTCGATAAAGCCCGGAATTTAATTTCGTAAAATAGAGCATAAACGTCCGTGGCACAGGCTCTTGCTGATTACCCATTATAAAAAGTTCGCTACCAGTTACGACACACCAAATAATGTCCCGAGCCATAGAGAAGGGAGAAGTTGAAATACCCAAAGAACTGAACGTTCCATTTCCATTCATAAAATTATATTTTTTCGTAAATTTTCTTCGTAGCTACATTTCAGGATAGATAATCTTCTTCTATGAAACTAAATGTTATCGTAATTAATTAAATTACATTCGGTATTCAAAATAGCAGCTTACAACAATGTCGCTAATTGCAATTCCACTGTTATACTACTCTCCGCAAGTCTCAATCAGAAGTAAGTCCATTGTACACGTAATGTCCCACATTACATCCACAGTCTTTACATCTCGAGTCACAGAAAACCTGTCTCTCGCAGTCATAATAAAGCCTAGAGTCGTATAAATTACTTGCGCAGTTAGACTTTATGCGTGGTGTAGATACGGTATTGTATGCATGCGTCCTTAGACTACCCATGGTCGGAGAATGGTCTGAGTCTTCAGTGGTATGTTAGGATTGAGTTCATTGGGTGGGTCAACTCTCCTGTAATACGTAGATAGTAAGACCGAGATTCAGTGGTGACGCTGTACTTCCACCTACCACAACAAAAGAAGACATAAACCTTTGCGTTAAAAGAGATAAATCATGACAGAAAACGGGTGATACTACACCATTCATCATGATGAGCGAAAAATAGAGACGATAGTGGTGTATGACATTGAGGTCGACGTTCTTATTCACCCCAAAGGTGTTCTGTCGGGTTAAGGTCGCGACTCTGGCCAGGCAAGTCCGTTTGAAGAATGTTACTGTTCACAAACCTTTGCCTCATGATGCTGCATTGTGAGAGTGTGCATTCTAGGGCTGATACAGTCATAGTCTCCGAATGATATCCATGCTGTACACAGTGCACGATACTATTAAGTTAAATGAGTTTTCAGCCTTCCGTATTTAGATTTTCCTAAGCTCAATAAGTGGAGCACATCACAACCACGAGAGGCACCGTAACACCACCTCATCACTACACGTGAGGGACGGCAATGTTCTCCAGGCGTTCACAAATCCAAATTGCCACAGCACTCCAAATCACCCGTTTCCAGTCATCCACTGACCAGTGGCGCCGCTGTTTACGCCACCTCAGCGTCGCTTACCATAACTTGGGAAACGTGAGGCTTATGAGGAGCTGCTCCACCACTGTACGCTATTCCTTTTAGCTCCATATGCAAAGTAACTATGGTAGCTGGATTGCTCGGAGCACACTGGAACGACGAGTAATTCGTTCCACTGAAAACGTCCCTGATTGATTTGTTACTCAGGTGACATCCAACGGCCAGTCCACGTTCGAGGTGACTGCTCTCCCCTCATCGACCCATTACGTTGTCCGTGCTCTCCTGCTGACAGCGCAATGCTCCCCGCCTGCTTTTGTACTGGCTGGTACACTTCTCCTGACATCTGGTGGTCAATTCCACATTACTTAGGGAGTCCGGATTCTTTTCACTGCGTATTGCCTTTGTAGACCTGAGAAAGGCTTTTGATAATGTTATCCGGCAAGAGATGGTCAGAGTGCTCAACAAAACGGGTCTAAAGTACAAAGACATGTGTGGTTGATACTCAGCATCTACACTGAAGCGCCAAAGAAACTGCTATAAGCTTGCGTATTCAAATACAGAGATATGTATACAGGCAGAATACGGCGCTGCGGTCGGCAACGCTTATGTAAGATAAAAAGTGTCTGGCGCAGTTGTTAGATCGGTTACTGTATCTACAACGGCACGTTATCAAGATTTAAGTGAGTTTGAACGTGATTTTATAGTCGGCGTACGCGATGTCTCCGAGGTTACGACGAAGTCGGGATTTTCCCGCTCGACCACTTCACGAGTTAACCGTGAACATCAGGAATCCGGAAAACATCAAATCTCCGACATCGCTACGGCCGGAAAAAGCTCCTCCAAGAATGGGGCCAACGACGACTGAAGAAAATCGTTCAACGTGACAGAAGTGCCGCCCTTCCGCAAATTGCTGCAGATTTCAATGGTGGGCCATCAACAAGTGTCAAGCGTGCGGACCATTCAACGAAACATCATCGTTATGGGCTTCCGGAGCCGAAAGCCCACACGTGTACTCTTGATGGCTGCACGACGGAAAGCTTTACGCCTCGTCTGGGCCCGTCAACACCGACATTGGACTGTTGATGAATGGAAACATGTTGTCTGGTCGGAAGTGTCTCGTTTCAAGTTGCATCAAGCGGATGGACGTGTACGGATATGGAGACAACCTCATGGATTCTGCATGTCAGCAGGGGACTGTTCAAGCTGGTGGAGGCTCTGTAATGGTATGGGGCGCGTGCAGTTGGAGTGACATGTGACCGCTGATACGTCTAGATACGACTCTGACAGGGACACCTACGTAAGCATAATGTCTGACCACCTGCATCCATTCATGTCAATTGTGCATTCCGATGGACTTGGGCAGTTCCAACAGGACAATGCGACACCTCAAACGTCCAGAATTGCTACAGAGTAGCTCCAGGAACATTCTTCTGAGTCTAAACACTTTCGCTGGCCACCAAGCTCCCCAGACGCGAACATTATTGAGCATAAATGGGATGCCTTGCAACATACTGTTCAGATGAGATCTCAACCCCTTCGTCCACTTACTGATTTATAGACGGCCCTGCAGGATTCATCGTGTTAGTTCCCACCAGCAGTACTTTAAACGTTAGTCGAGTCCATGCCACATCGTGGCTCAAATGGCTCTGAGCATTATGGGACGTAACATCTGTGGTCATCAGTCCCCTAGAACTTAGAACTACTTAAACCTAACTAACCTAAGGATATCACACACATCCATGCCCCAGGCAGGATTCGAACCTGCGACCGTAGCAGTCGCGCAGTTCCGGACTGAGCGCCTAGATGCCACATCGTGTTGGGGCACTTGTATGTGCTCCTGGGGGCCCTTCACGATATTAGGCAGGTGTACCAGTTTCTGTGGCTCTTCAGTGTATAAGAACGAAGTGGCTTTCATTACGAATTTTTGTGAGGAACAAGTAGAAAAAATTAGAAAAAGCGTGACACAGCGATGCGCTCTATCTCTCTGTCTCCCTTTCTCTCTCTCTCTCTCTCTCTCTCTCTCTCTCTCTCTCTGTCTCTCTCCCCTTATATTCAGTGCTTAAGTCCAGGAAGCTATAGACCAATTTCGCAAATATACTACAAACGGCTTTGAGCACTATGGGACTTAACAGCTGAGGTTATCAGTCCCCTAGAACTTAGAACTACCTAAACCTAACTAACCTAAGGACATCACACACATCCATGCCCGAGGTAGGATTCGAACCTGCGACCATAGCGATTGCGCGGTTCCAGACTGAAGCGCCTAGAACCGCTCGGCCACTCCGGCCGGCAAATATACTACGGTGGGGATCAAAATTAGTGATCAGAAGATAACATGCTGCATTGCATTAAATTTGCTGCAAAAAAATCCCATTCATTTTTTCTGTAGGACTAATAGCCTGCATGTAGTGAGAGAGAGAATATAAAAATATTGCATGTGGTATTTGAAGGCGTTGTGGGTTGCATAAAACCTGTAGGTAGGGGCAGCTGATTCAGTTTGTATGTTAACCACAAATATATCAGAACAGGCTTAGGAAAAACCTTTCAAATGTGTGTACACAATCCTGGTTAAGCGAACAGCCTTAGTGGAAACAAGAAAATAGTAGAAAGACATGGTACAAGGATGTAGCCTGTCATGATAGCCACACTTGTCGGAATAGACCCTGGCCGCCTTGCCTTTCAATGGTATCACATTTCTAGGATACTTTGGCGGATGGTTTCGACGCCAACGTTAACAATCGTATCACTGTACTCATCGTTTAAAAAGCTTTCGAATGCCATTAAAATATGCCGTTTCATCAAAAAAGTACTTGCTTCAGTATCTCAGTTAGTACAACAGTTAAGAATGCTACCCAGAAAACAAAGCTTCGTGCCGCTCTGCCGAATATCATTTGCCAAAAATCTCGTTTCGATATTTTGAGCCGTAAATAAATGTAAAATATCATGCATAATTAGGAAAAGAAATCCACTATTGTGCAACTACACTTTTTATGTCAAATTCATGGAAACAGTATGTACCATAGAATATGTAGGAGTAACTGGAATGAAGCCCCATGCTTCTTGGCAGAGCGTAGGGGAACGATGCGGGAGATCCACACCGCTGTACTAGGCAAGGTCCGAGGCGGATTGCCGTTGCCTTCCTCCGACTATAATGGGGATGAATGGTGATGATGCAGACGACACAACAACGCCCAGTCGTCTCGGGGCAGGTGAAAATTCCTGACCCCGCCTGGAATCGAACCCGAGACCCCGTGCTTGGGAAGCGAGAATGCTACTGCGAGACCACGAGCTGTGGACCTAGTGGGGAACTATCCAGAGCGATCTTAAGTGGAATGACCTTATAAAAAATTGGGAGGAATAACAGAAACCCCGACTGAGGTTCATGGAAGGATTTTAATGGAATGTAGCTCGTCCACGAAGGAAATGGCTAACAAGGCGCTTGTTCGACCGGTTCTTGAGTATTTTTCATCAATCTCTGACCCTTACCAGGTAGGATTGACAGAAGAGAGAGAGAGAGAGAGAGAGAGAGAGAGAGATCCAACGAAGAGTGGCGCGTTGGCACAAGAACGTTACAGAGATACACAGCAAACTCCAGTGCCAGATGCTCTAAGGCAGGCTTTGTGAATCACGATAAGTTTACTGCTGAAATTTGGGTGGAGCACTTTCGGGAAAGGGTCGGACAGCATATTACTTCCTCCCACATACTTCTCGCCAAATGACCACGCTGAGAAAATTAGAGAAATTAGTGCTTATACAGAGACATACCGGCAGCCATTCTTCCCACGCGCCGGTCGCGACTAGAACAGGAAAGGGGGGATCACTTAGTGGAATCAGTTGTACCCCCGGCTACACACCTGCAGGCAGCTTTCAGAGTGTTAATGGAGATGTAGATGAAATGATTTATGCTGTATTTACGGCACTGTCTATTACTGTTAAAGATGTCCTTGTTCGTGTTATAGTCTGCCGAACATCGAGTGTATTAATACTTATATTGATTACATTTAAACTGTCATTCTAGCAGTACGTTAAACTTCATCTAAGTTTTCAGATGAAAGGGATTTTCTGACGTGGTGTTACCATAGAGTGCTCGTGCTTGTTTCGCCGTCATAATCGTTACGGAAATAATAATGCAGCATCACAGAAAATACCGATAACTGTATTGCGATTCGCGAACGATTTCAGCCTCACCAGATTTATAGGCAGAATTGTTAATGGTAGATTCTACCAATCACTGCCTCATTTTTAAGTACTGGCACTGCCTTTTCAGGGGAAAGATCCAATTTAAGTATCACATGGGTCAAGAGTCAAAGTGTCAGTTTTACAGATGTTGAGAAAAGGTTATGTGAGAGTGTACTAGATTCTACGAAATTTGAATAGCCTTGAAAGTGACAAATGTAGTTTTCCAGACCATGGGTAAATAATTTACGACTTGTTACCGAAATAGAAAGTAGTTTTGAATTTGTGTTTTGGAAGTTACCATGACGACATTATGTGTTGTGTGATATATAGCGTTAATTTCGTACTATACAGTTCTTATCAAGTTCAGGCAAAAATATTTTGCAGCAGGTCACGCTGCAGTCTCTTTCTTCGCTGCTTTGGCTAAAATGGCGTGACCCATATCTTGGCTTTAAGTGAATATACAGTAAAATAATTATTGACATTCTTGGGTGGCAAATTGTCTTGAATCAATCAGCTTTTCTGCAGAGTGCAAATAAAATCAGACTATTATGGCAAGGAATATCTAGGTGGCATTAATATTTACTTTAGGTATAAGAAAGATGGAAGGAAGCTGTGTTAATAAGGGTCGCACAACGCAAAAGGGCTTTCTGTAAAAAGTAAACCACCTAATTTCCAAAAATATAAACCCTTGGACTAGAGACAGATTATGTTTGGACAACATTTCAGTTCGGCGGTGAACTAATTGATGTTGTGTGACAGGAGACTGTTAAGTGTCAGTTGACAGAGTAAGGCATCATTTCCTGCAATACAAACATTCAAATACACAAGATTAGCACCCGTGAAATTTTACAAAATATGATAGGTACTGCTAAGAAAAATTGTGATATTGCATACCGTTGATTTATCATTCATTCCTAAATATTTTTATCTTTTAACATATCGCTGGCTACAAGGTATCGTAGCAGTTATTAATTTTGATTGTTATTCTTTGAACACCTCATCTCCGAAAACCCACTGAGTTTGCTTCTAAATAATATTTCTCTTTCTTTCTCTCTTTTTTTTCACACATGACTCTGTTTAGTTTGTTTTCTATCAACGTTTTTCATTTCCCCTGTACGAGTAAATATCCCTACCTCGTGATAAAATGAAGACAGCAGGTCACGCTGCAGTCTCTTTCTTCGCTGCTTTGGCTAAGATGGCGTGACCCATATCTTGGCTTTAAGTGAATATACAGTAAAATAATTATTGACATTCTTGGGTGGCAAATTGTCTTGAATCAAACAACATTTCTGCAGAGTGCAAATAAAATCAGACTATTATGGCAAGGAATATCTAGGTGGCATTAATATTTACAGTTTGCTCAAATTCGCCGATTTTCAGAATTTCATCACAATGCCCGGTGTACAAGATGATTCAGCTGCAGCTACTAATGTGTTTTATGCAACCCGCAGTGCCTTCAAATACCATGCAAAAGAGTTTCATGTTCTCTCCCTCGCTACGTGCTAACTATTAGTCCTACATAATTTGTAGGAAATGTTATGTGGTTAAATTGAGGGACTCATTCGCTAGTTTTCGAATTATTCAAGAAAAACGTACAAAAATGATCTTCAAGCGCGTTTTTCCTGAATAACTTGAAAACGGTGGCCTGCAGCGAAAATATATCTCAGTGCCACATTTAACTGCATTAAATTTTGTATAGAAAGGTCCCATTCTTTTTCCTGTAGGACTGGTAGTTTCCATGTAGCAAGCGAGTTAATATGAAAATCATGTACATCGTTTACAAAAGCACTGTGCGTTGCATAAAACTCATAGGGAGGGCAGTTGAATGATCCTTTGTAGATGTATGGGTGTGATCCTTTACTAAACAGAAAAGACGCATAAAGCAGTTGGATGTGCTATGCCTTAGTAGTCAATAATGACTCAACATAATTAAATATTACACCATATTGTTCCATCGTTTATACAGTAGCTCGCCCACAAATCGCTTTTTGGTATCTGAACAGTTTTAATCTGGAATCATACGTTCTTCATTCCAACTTTACACATGTTTTTCATTGTTAGTGCTTGAGACATTCAAAAGCGTATTTTCATACAGCCTACTCGATATCGGGAAAATCTCATGCCAACTCTAAATTCTCCAATTCCTCCTTCCACCCGTCTTCGACTGTCGGTTCCTCTTACTTTACACAGTTATTAATCTTTCTTGACAAAGCACACATGCCGGCCTGTGTGGCCGTGCGGTTCTAAGCGCTTCAGTTTGGAACCGTGTGACCGCTACGGTCGCAGGTTCGAATCCTGCCTCGGGCATGGATGTGTGTGATGTCCTTAGGTTAGTTAGGTTTAAGTAGTTCTAAGTCCTAGGGGACTGATGACCTCAGAAGTTGGGTCCCATAGTGCTCAGAGCCATTTGAACCACACATATGAGAGAAAATATAAATATACGAATCTTTAATACATACGAATTTACATATTTAATATGCACTCCGTCTTCAGGCCACGAGTGGCCTACAGGGACCATCCGACCACCGTGTCATCCTCAGTAGAGGATGCGGATAGGAGGGGCGTGGGGTCAGCACACCGCTCTCCCAGTCGTTATAATGGTATTCTTGACCGAAGCCGCTACTATTCGGTAAAGTAGTTCCTCAATTGGCATCACGAGGCTGAGTGCACCCCGAGAAATGGCAACAGCGCATGGCGACTTGGATGGTCACTCATCCAAGTGCCGACCACGCCCGACAGCGCTTAACTTCGGTGATCTCAAGGGAACCGGTATAGCCACTGCGGCAAGGCCGTTGCCTGCGTATTTCATATAGTCTAGAAAATGTTAATTGTACATACGCTATAAGCGGTAACTGTTTACAACGTACCACAGAGCTGTAGAAGTCGAGAAGAATAATTTGATGCAGGACACTTGTGGTCTGTCAAGATGGGAAACAACCAGAAATTGGCCTACAGAAGCCATCTTTGGTGCAGTGCATGCGCACCGCCAAAGATGTTGGATACCCTGTAGCCCTCTCAAGCGGCTTCTATTAACATTAGTAAGTTAAGCTTCCCTGTGCGGGTAATGAAACAAAAAAGGCTTTTGAATGCGTTATGCCAAAACGAAACATGTTTCCAGTTCGATCTGAACTTATCCCTTACAGGCACAATAATCTCGTATAAGAGCACTGCACTCGCATTCGGGAGGGCGACGCTCAAATTGGAGGCCCAACCATCCTGATGTAGGTCTTTCGTGATTTCCCTAAACCGCTCCAGGCAAATGGCGGGATGGTGCCATTTCTAAATGGCACGGCCTATTTATTTCCCTATCCTTGAAACAATGTAAGCTTGTGCTCCGTCTCTAAGTCTGTAATAATCTCGGTGTCGACTGGACGTTACATTCCAATCATTCTTTTTTCTTCCATAGTAACAAGGTCTCATAAAAAAGATTTAATTGTTAATTTCACGTTGTTACAGTTCATAAAACAGAAGTAAAATTTACACAAACGTCGGGTTCACAACGGGTGACGTAGGAGAAAGCAAAGAAGGTAGATTAAGATTTAACGTCCCGTCGACATCTAGCTCATTGGAGACGGAATTCAAGGTTGGGCAAAGAAACTGGCCGTTCCTTTTTAAAGCAACCGTCATAGCATTTGGATGGAGAGATTAGGGAAGTTACAGAAAACCTACATCGGGTTGACTGGACGTAGATTTGAATCGTCGTCCTACCGAGTACGAATCCAGCGTGCTAACCACTGCGCCACCTCGTTTTCTGTAATGTCAGAAGGAGAGAGGATATTCCAAAACCTAACGTGATGTGCACGAACTGTAGCTTGGATGACTTCTGTAGACCAATTTGAAGTTGTTTTCCGGCTTGACATACAAGGGTCCTACATCAAATTGTTCGTCTCGACATATATTGTAAACAGTTGCTGGTTACACCCTGTATATAGAGGGTGGTTAGGAACAGTCTGGAAAGCTTGTAGGGTGTTGCAGAGTAGGTTGCGCTGAAAAAAATTGTTAAGAAAAATTCCGCACGACGCGGCGTTTCTGAGTTAATTAGCATTGAAGTTAGCCAGTCAGGCCATTGGATGTGCAAATTCAAACGGCCCACCAGAAACGGTGTCGCCAAACGTGTTCTATGTTTGGTTTCCTAAAACCGAATAAGGGAGCGACACGAAAATTGAACACTGGACCGTAGTAAGGATCGAACCAGAGCCAAAGGCTGGGCAGTCTCGTGCGCCATCATCTACTGTATGAGAACAGCTGACACTAATATCGGGTCAGGCGGGCCGCTTAAAACTGAGCGGGCAATGGCCTGATTGGCTGACTTCAGAAACGGCGCAACATACCGAATTCTCTTCTGAACAATTATTTCTCAGCACAATCTATACTACAACACCATTACAATCTTTTCCGCCCCATTCTGACCACCCTGTATACAAAACACTTCAGAAAAATTCTGTCTCAGAGTGATCGAGAAAAAAAGTATACTAAACTACATAATGAAACGGAGAGAGAAAATAGTTCTGAACAAACTACGACACAAATTGCAAATTCAGTTGAAGAGATGGTTGAATGAAGGGGTCGTAGTGTTGCGAGTATCTGACAGACCACTGACTATGTACGATGTAGCAGTTACTCTGAAATGGAGAGGGTAGCTGACAAACAACAGGAAAGGTGAACTACATCAATCCAGCTTTAGGTTTGATGACGGAACAACTGCTAACGTAAGAAGATTGCTGAAATGCTTAGAGAAAGTGAATTTTGCTGCGGGTATGTATCTCTCTTTCAAATTCTGAAGGTGGCAGGGGTAAAATACAGGGAGCGAAAGGCTATTTACAATTTGTACAGAAAGCAGATGGCAGTTATAAGAGTCGAGGGACATGAAAGGGAAGCAGTGGTTGGGAAGGGAGTGAGACGAGGTTGTAGCCTCTCCCCGATGCTATTTAATCTGTATATTGAGCAAGCAGTAAAGGAAACAAAAGAAAAGTTCGGTGTAGGTATTAAAATCCATGGAGAAGAAATAAAAACTTTGAGGTTCGCCGATGACACTGTAATTCTGTCAGAGACAGCAAAGGACTTGGAAGAGCAGTTGAACGGAATGGACAGTGTCTTGAAAGGAGGATATAAGATGAACATCAACAAAAGCAAAACGAGGATAATGGAATGTCGTCGAATTAAGTCGGGTGATGCTGAGGGAATTACATTAGGAAATGAGACACTTAAAATAGTAAAGGAGTTTTGCTATTTGGGGAGCAAAATAACTGATGATGGTCGAAGTAGAGAGGATATAAAATGTAGACTGGCAATTGCAAGGAAAGCGTTTCTGAAGAAGAGAAACTTGTTAACATCGAGTATAGATTTAAGTGTCAGGAAGTCGTTTCTGAAAGTATTTGTATGGAGTGTAGCCATGTATGGAAGTGAAACATGGACGATAAATAGTTTGGACAAGAAGAGAATAGAAGTTTTCGAAATGTGGTGCTACAGAAGAATGCTGAAGATTAGATGAGTAGATCACATAACTAATGAGGACATATTGAACAGAATTGGGGAGAAGAGGAGTTTGTGGCACAACTTGACAAGAAGAAGGGACCGGTTGGTAGGACATGTTCTGAGGCATCAAGGGATCACAAATTTAGCATTGGAGGGCAGCGTGGAGGCTAAAAATCGTAGAGGGAGACCAAGAGATGAATACACTAAGCAGATTCAGAAAGATGTTGGTTGCAGTAGGTACTGGGAGATGAAGAAGCTTGCACAGGATTGAGTAACATGGAGAGCTGCATCAAACCAGTCTCAGGACTGAAGACCACAACAACAACATGTATCTACAGAAGCCGACAGATGAGAAGAAGACTCTTGACAAAAGCGACGTGCGCGAACGTACAAATACATAGTGACCCACAGTATAGAAAACTGATTTAAATGTCGCATCTAGGAACGCTCACTAAATCACATCTGCAGTGCACCAAACAGAGACAAATGCTAATTTGAAAGGGGGAGGGTGGAACGGGTAATGAGAATTTATTTTTCGCTTCTGTCCCCCTCCCCCAAATATATTTTGATCTCGCTCCTGATTGTAACGTACGGCAGTTGCAGAGTACGGTTAAGTCAGCGTGTAGATGAGGGGAACGCTATTTCCTTACGTCGTTAGGGAAGTTGAAGATTCTGTTTTTTTTTTTTTTTTTTTTTTTTTGCCTTAGTGGAGGGCCTTTCGCTTTACATCTTGCCTTACTCAAATTCCTTTTCGTGACTAGAATACTCTGCGTAACCGCCGAGACTGCAAGCCCATCCAAGTGGTCTAGCCCACAAGCGAACAACTGAGTACAGCCCCGTGTTAAACTTAGCTTGTGATTTTCTAGAATTTCTTTGTGTTTTCGAGACTCTTTGATTTCATGCTACTTTACTATTCGATATTATCTCAGAAACTTAAAAAATTGCCCGCATCTCGGGGTCGTGCGGTAGCGTTCTCGCTTCCCACGCCCGGGTTCCCGGGTTCGATTCCCAGTGGGGTCAGGGATTTTCTCTGCCTCGTGATGGCTGGGTGTTGTGTGCTGTCCTTAGGTTAGTTAGGTTTAAGTAGTTCTAAGTTCTAGGGGACTGATGACCATAGATGTTAAGTCCCATAGTGCTCAGAGCCATTTGAACCATTTGAACTTAAAAAAATTGTATTGAGTAAGGGGACCACAATATGATTCAAAATCACAAAACTTGTATTTTTGAAAGAAAAATAATGAATGCTAGAAATAAGCTGTAAATGTTAGAGAGTGTAATCCGCTTTATCATGTCGCTACATTTAATTCTTTAAAGTTACGAATGTAGACTAGAAAAAATAAAAACATTGTATTAATTTTTAACTGAAATCCGTAATATGATATGGCTGGTGCAAAATGCGATCACATGTGGTGTTGTTATGAACACTGAAGACAGACATTTGTGGTCTTACAAATGACAGAGAACACACACACAACAATACATACGTATAGCTGAGATTTTGCTATGATGTTTATTTTTAAGATATTTATGGCATAAAACATACGCCACAGTGAACTATAGAAATTTATTTGCTTCTCCTGCTTATAGCGTTATAAAGTCAATCACCAATGGGTACGAACTGTTAACGATTATATTTAGTATATTGACACGCATGCAAAAATAAAATATACACAAAAGAAGATTACTGTCTTATTTTTTTCATCATCGCCAGCACGTCCTGTAAACAGAAATAAAATTCCTCCTGGAATATTTCCCACTCCAATATTAACATGAGGGATGGCCAGTTTCCCTATAACTACACTCTTATTGGCAAGAGAAATGTCTTTTTCATTTAAGTAAAACCTATTTCGTCTTCGTCCACAAACTCTAGAGCTTAGGTCATTTTCCAGTACTTTTTGTTTGCAGCAGACATGTCTGTAGCTGTATGAATTATTCAACTTTTCTCCTCGAAATTTATCCAAGATATAATCTCCTCCACCTACATGTGGTGGGTCAATCGTTACAATAAGAACTGATGTGAATTCTCCAAAGGGATTGACATTTATCTGTACTGTCATTATTCTTCAAAGAGATATCACAATCAGTCTACTCAGTTTCCTTTTTAACTGCATGCTTTCCACAGCTTTTATCACAGGCATAGCTTTCTGGGTCTTCTGCTTTGGTCTACTTCTTTTTTGTCTGGAGAAAGTAATGAGTTTGCAACTGGAGGTATGGCCTCCCCTGGTTGTGTGGGAAGGGCGGCAACCAGCGGGACACCTCTGTGAGGCGCGTGGCTTAGCCCCAGGCGACACTGTATCATTTTTAGGAATGTGCTGTATCACACACACATCAAAAAAAAGTTTTGCATCACCTCGGTTCCGAATGTTCCGCAACCTGTACAGAAAACTGGAGTACAGATCAACATATACATCATTTTCGCCCTTTTTATTGCTCATAAAAACCACACATTGCATACTGTACCTCCATACAGCGAGACCTTCAGAGGTGGTGGTCCAGATTTCTTTACACACTGGTACCTCTAGTACCCAGTAGCACGTCCTCTTGAAGCAAGCCTGTAACCGTCGTGGCATACTATCCACAAGTTCATCAAGGCACTGTTGGTCCAGATTGTCTCACTCTCGACGGCGATTCGGCGTAGATGCCCCAGACAAGTTGGTGGGTCACGACGTCCATAAACAGCCTTTTCAGTCTATCCCAGGCATGTTCGATAGAGTTCGTGTCCGGAGAACATGCTGGCCACTCTAGTCCAGCGATGTCGTTATCCTGGAGGAAGTCATTCACAAGATGTGCACGATGGGGGCGCAAATTGTCGTCCACGAAGACGAATGCCTCGCCAATATGCTGCCGATTTGGTTGCACCATCGGTCGGAGAATGCATTCACGTATCGTACATCCGTTACGGCTCCTTCCATGACCGGCGGCGTACGTCGGCTCCACATAATGCCTCGTCAAAACAGCAGGGAACCTCCACTTTGCTGCACTCGCTGCACAGTGTGTCTAGGGCGTTCAGCCTGACCGGGTTGCCTCCAAACAAGTCTCCGACGATTGTCTGGTTGAAGGCATATGCGACACTCATCGGGGGAGAGAACGTGATGCCAATCCTGAGCGGTCCATTCGGCATGTTATTGGACCCATCTGTACCGCGCTGCATGGTGTCGTGGTCGCAAAGATGGATCTTGCGATAGACGCCGAAAGTGAAGTTGTGCATCATGCAGCCTATTGTGCTCAGTTTGAGTCGTGACACGACATCCTGTGGATGCATAAAAAGCGTTATTCAACATGGTGACGTTGCTGTCACGGTTCCTCCGAGCCATAATCCGTAAGTAGCGGTCATCCATTGCAGTGGTAGCCCTTGGGCGACCTGAGCGATGCATGTCATCGGCATTTTATGTCTCTCTGTCTCCCGTCCTTGTCTGAACGGCATCGCTTTGGTTCAGTCCGAGACGCCTGGATAATTCCCTTGTTGAGAGCCTTTCCTAGCACGAAGTAACAATGCAGACGCCATCGAACCGGCGTACTGACTGTCTAGGCATAGTTCAACTACAGACAACACTAGCCGTGTACCTCCTTCCTAGTGGAATGACTGGAACTGATCGGCTGTCAGAACCCCTCCGTCTAATAGGCGCTGCTCATGCATTGTTGTTTACATCTTTGGGGGGCCTTAGTGACATCTCTGAACAATAAAAGGGACTGTGTCTGCGATACAATATCTACAGTCAACGTCTATCTTCAGGAATTCTAGGAACCGGGGTGATGCAAATATTTTTTTGATGTGTATATTTTGGAATGGAGTGAATCATATTTAATGTTAATAATTGTCTCCGTATAATATATCTGACAATAATGATTAATTCAACAGATTGAGCACAATTTCCTGTGTATGTAACACACGTTTTGTAGGCATACAATCAATATCTGGATAAATGTGACAAATGCTCTAGAACTGTGAACACATTTATTTTCAGCCTGAAAATGTTGGTTGTCAAAATTATTATTTATCTAAAAATTGGCGTTTCCAGTCGAAGACAAATTGTTGTTGTCGGGGTCTTCAGTCCTGAGACTGGTTTGATGCAGCTCTCCATGCTACTCTATCCTGTGCAAGCTTCTTCATCTCCCAGTACCTACTGCAACCTACATCCTTCTGAATCTGCTTAGTGTATTCATCTCTTGGTCTCCCTCTATGATTTTTACCCTCCATGCTGCCCTCCAATGCTAAATTGGTGATCCCTTGATGCCTCAGACATGTCCTACGAACCGATCCCTTCTTCTGGTCAAGTTGTGCCACAAACTTCTCTTCTCCCCAATCCTATTCAATACTTCCTCATTAGTTATGTGATCTACCCATCTAATCTTCAGCATTCTTCTGTAGCACCATATTTCGAAAGCTTCTATTCTCTTCTTGTCCAAACTATTTATCGTCCATGTTTCACTTCCATACATGGCTACACTCCATACAAATACTTTCAGAAATGACTTCCTGACACTTAAATCTATACTCGATGTTAACAAGTTTCTCTTCTTCAGAAACGCTTTCCTTGCAATTGTCAGTCTACATTTTATATCCTCTCTACTTCGACCATCATCAGTTATTTTGCTCCCAAAATAGCAAAACTCCTTTACTACTTTAAGTGTCTCATTTCCTAATCTAATTCCTCAGCATCACCCGACTTAATTCGACTACATTCCATTATCCTCGTTTTGCTTTTGATGATGTTCATGTTATATCCTACTTTTAAGACACTGTTCATTCCATTCAACTGCTCTTCCAAGTCCTTTGCTGTCTCTGACAGAATTACAGTGTCATCGGCGAACCTCAAAAGTTTTTATTTCTTCTCCATGGATTTTAATACCTACTCCGAATTTTTCTTTTGTTTCCTTTACTGCTTGCTCAATATACAGATTGAACAACATCTGGGAGAGGCTACAACCCTGTCTCACTCCCTTCCCAACCGCTGCTTCCCTTTCATGCCCCTCGACTCTTATAGCTGCCATCTGCTTTCTGTACAAATTGTAAGTAGCCTTTCGCTCCCTGTATTTTACCCCTGCCACCTTCAGAATTTGAAAGAGAGTATTCCAGTCAACATTGTCAAAAGCTTTCTCTAAGTCTACAAATGCTAGAAACGTAGGTTTGCCTTTCCTTAATCTTTCTTCTAAGATAAGTCGTAAGGTCAGTATTGCCTCACGTGTTCCAGTGTTTCTACGGAATCCAAACTGATCTTCCCCGAGGTTGGCTTCTACTAGTTTTTCCATTCGTGTTAGTATTTTGCAGCTGTGACTTATTAAACTGATAGTTCGGTAATTTTCACATCTGTCAACACCTGCTTTCTTTGGGATTGGAATTATTATATTCTTCTTGAAGTCTGTGGGTATTTCGCCTATCTCATACATCTTGCTCACCAGATGGTAGAGTTTTGTCATGACTGGCTCTCCCAAGGCCATCAGTAGTTCTAATGGAATGTTGTCTACTCCCGGGGCCTTGTTTCGACTCAGGTCTTTCAGTGCTCTGTCAAACTCTTCACGCAGTATCTTATCTCCCATTTCATCTTCATCTACATCCTCTTCCACTTCCATAATATTGTCCTCAAGTACATCGCCCTTGCATAGACCCTCTATATTCTCCTTCCACCTTTCTGCTTTCCCTTCTTTGCTTAGAACTGGGTTTCCATTTGAGCTCTTGATATTCATACAAGTCGTTCTCTTATATCCAAAGTTTCCGATTCCTAAACAAGGCAGCATAGCCAGCAACAGGAAGATTTTTAATAGGAATTATTTTCTTAGGGACAGAGTAGGTGTACCATTTTTTGGAAAGTTTTGGCTTTATCGGTTTTAGGACACCTTACACAACGTAAAAATATAAACTCTTTCAGTGAAATGGTCTTTGGAGGGAGGAGGGCGTCATGATAGCCACGATACTACCACCTTTCCCCCCTTGGACCTTCATTGCATCCGAGACTTTTCAATCCTCTAAGGTTGCTGGATACTCGTTCAGGCTGAATGAAATTTGCAGGCCTTTGTATACCCTGCCAACAGTTTTGGCTGTGTATTTAAAGTTTGAAAAGTCCAGGTTGAAGGTGAAATAAGTTTCAACGTATAAGAAATGCATTTGGCATTGTTTTATGGGATTGTGTAATTTGATAGAGGACCGTTTGATACTTTACCGTGCGATACAAAAAACAAACAAACACCATCCGAGCAGGTCTTGAAGCCGCAACGCTACCGACTAACCGCCGTGCCGTCCTCAGTCCTTAGGCGTCACCGGATGAGGCTGTTGAGGGGCACGTGGTCAGCACAGCACTCTCCCGGCCGTTGTCAGTTTTCGTGATCAAAGCCGCTGCTTCTCAGTCAAGCAGTTCCTCATTTGGCCTCAAAAGGGCTGAGTGCACCCAGCTTGCCAACAGCACTCGGAAGACCAGGACGATGACCCATCCAAATGCTAGCCAAGCCCGACACCGATTAACTTCGGTGGTCCGACGGGAACCTGTGTTACCGCTGCGCCAAGGCCGTTAGCACCATAGGATACACATCGACTTAATTTAATTCAAGAAAATTTCACTAATTAATTTGCCTTACTCGTTCTATTCCCAAAGGAAAACCTTTGTAGTGTTCGCAAGTAATGGCATGAAAAATGTATGACACTAGAAATTTTGACTGAGGTGTGGAAGCGTGCTACCATAGCACAACTTATCATTTGTCGTGGCTTGTTCAGCCTAGAAGTGGTCGCATTTATGACTGATATCAGTACACCTTTACAGGAGTAGCTGTTTCCCAAAATTGCTTTACCAAAACTTTATATTCGTATTCTGAATTAATGACCTGATATGCCTGAATATGTCTGAACTACACTGGGGACCAAAATTGAAGTAATAAACGGTAATTTGGCAAGGTGCGTTTATTTTGCCACAAAACAGTATAACAGGTGATAATAAAGTAGAAACAGTATAAAGGATTCTACATCTACATCTACGTGATTACTCTGCTATTCACAATAAAGCGCCAGGCAAAGGGTTCAATGAACCACCTTCAAGCTGTCTCTCTACCGTTCCGCTCTTGAAAGGAGCGCGGGAAAAACGATCTCTTAAATTTTTCTGTGCGAGCCCTGGTTTCTCTTATTTTATCGTGATGATCTTTACTCCCTATGTAGGTGGGTGCCAACTGAAAGTTTTCGCAATCGGAGGAGAAAACAGATGATTGAAATTTCATGAGAAGGTCCCGTCGCAACGAAAAACGCCTTTGTTTCAATGATTGCAACACCAATTCACGTATCATATCTGTGGCGATAATGCAAAATGAGCTGCCCTTCTTTGTACTTTTTCGATGTCATCCGTCAGTCCCATATAATGCGGATCCCACACCGCACAACAATACTCCAAAATAGTGCGTACAAGTGTGGTGTAAGCAGTCTCTTTAGTAGAGTTAGTAGAGCTGTTGCACCTTCTAAGTATTCTGCCAATGAATCGCAGTCTTTGGTTTGCTCTACTCACAACATTGTCTATGTGATCGTTCCAATTTAGGTTATTTGTAATTGTAATCCGTAAGTATTTAGTCGAATTTAAAGCCTTAAGATTTGTGTGACTTATCGCGTAATCGAAATTTAGCGGATTTCTTTTAGTACTCATGTGGATAACATCACACTTTTCTTTATTCAGGGTCAATTGGCACTTTTCGCACCATACAGATATCTTATCTAAATCATTTTACAATTCGTTTTCGTCATCTGATGACTTTACAAGACGGTAAATGACAGCATCATCTGCAAAGAATCTAAGAGGGCTACTCAGATTGTCTCCTATGTCGTTAATATAGATCAGGAACAGTAGAGGGCCTGTAACACTTCCTTGGGTAAAGCCAGATATTAATTCTGTTTTACTCGACGACTTTACGTCTATTACTATGAACTGTGACCTTTCTGATAGGAAATCACGAATCTAGTCGCACAAGTGAGGCGATATTCCATAGGCACGCAGTTTGGTTAGAAGACGTTTGTGGCCAAAACCGAGAACCAACAGAACGATTCACATTAAGCCATCGGACCACATCAGTTTGCGACTGTCTTGCTTCCATTCTTCCTAAGGCCCTCCACTGCATAGCGTCTGTTAGGCCTCTTGTCTGTGCCAAGTGTATGTGACACCGCTTCGCAGCAAAGTCACTAGATATTTAGACGACTTGAAAAGCTCCTCTGGCCTCCCACTAATCTTGTCATAGACATTGTCCTGAATCCAAGAACTCCAGCTTTACCATGATTGCCGGAGAAAGTCACTGTACTGTTTCTGGTAAGCACGTAGGACTAGCAGACCTAAGTCGAAACCTGAGCGAACTGGAGTGAGAGTTTAATGTGCAACCCTAAGACTTCGGAGGTAGACGAAACAATAATCTGTACTTCAGGCTTCTTTCAGAGTAACAAAAAGAGGCACCAGATTTGACAAGACTACGTCATCTACATGAATGAATGTACAAACTTGGGCGGGAGTTTACCTTATACCTACAAAGATTTTATTTTCGAAAGAACCGTCCAATATTAAAGTGTGAAACAAGCCCGATTAAATTTTGGTACTGTCACCGTTCAAGTAATGTAGCAGCCTAAACATTAATTTAATTACCATGACATAATGGATAAGGGGTGATCGTTTTTAACCGCTACGGGGATTGTTTCAGTCGGATTTTGGCTGCTCAGTAATGCTATATTCAAAGAAAAGAAGTTTTGCAGAAACAAATGTCGCGAAAATTTTCATTAAGTCAAGCGATATACCGTTCGGTATACTCCTTACGGTTTTCTGGGGGTCAACCCAAGGTGATGGGGACATCCGCTCAACCGGCACGGCATACCTTCTCTCGCTACGCCATTAAAATCACACTACTCACTGACTCAACTGCCTCTGACTTCGACATCAGTGTCACTCACGCAGCGCACTAGAAGCTTGTGAATCGATTTCTGACCCACCCTCGAACTGTATGAGCAAAATACGGTTATACCTGAGTAAGAGACATCCCCGCCCTAAAAGATTTCTTTGGAGCCAAAGAAATGAAGCGAAAAAAACAAATAGAAAGAGTTCTTCAGGGCACAGTAGAAGAGATAAAGAACATTACATTCAAGAACCAATAGTAAAAGTTACAATTTATCATGGATAAATTCCCCTCATGCTCCGGTAAAAAACTGCCTCTACAGAATTATCATACAAAAATTCAATATATCTTAATGAAAAATGGTAAATATTTTCAGAAGTGTGGCTTACATTGAACTACAAACGATCTTTCCTTTCAGTCCCTTGTGTGGGTGGTCACACACAGCTGTCGCTGGTTCCTTTTAAGCAGCACAGCACAAAAACACTAACTTATTTCAGGTACCTCTTTGGTGTCCCGACATTTCGGCAGCACCTTTGCCATCCATACTACCACCATAATTTCAGCTCACCTCAGGCACCACACATGAAAGGGAGAGAAGAATTACCACAAATTAATAACTAATCTACTCTTCTCTCTACCCAACTATTGATATGAAATATGAAAAACAAAAAATAATTCCAATACATCAAATTATACCACTATATGACAATTTTTTACTTTTTATTAGATCAGTCAAAAATATAGACGCTGACTTATTTCTCTAAACATGTCTTACGTGACTACACACACAAATAAAGCTAATGTGTCCACCATAAAATTGTTTTAGAGTAAATGGTTATTTTACTCTACGATAGGATAGTTACTGTTATCCTGCAGTTATTATTAGTCTTAACAGATTAGTAAATACCTTCGTGTGATTCTGACGTAAGATTCAGAATGTGAAATGTTGGTGCCAGAACTCTTACTTCTCAAGTCAGGTACATTTACTTTCATTATAACTTCAATAGATAAATAGATCGTCAACTCATTATTTATCTATCATTCATGAGCAACCCTTTGATTCCAGAATGAGATTTTCACTCTGCAGCGGAGTGTGCGCTGATATGAAACTTCCTGGCAGATTAAAACTGTGTGCCCGACCGAGACTCGAACTTGGGACCTTTGCCTTTCGCGGGCAAGTGCTCTAGCAACTGAGCTACCGAAGCACGACTCACGCCCGGTACTCACAGCTTTACTTCTGCCAGTACCTCGTCTCCTACCTTCCAAACTTTACAGGAGAGCTTCTGTAAAGTTTGGAAGGTAGGAGACGAGGTACTGGCAGAAGTAAAGCTGTGAGTACCGGGCGTGAGTCGTGCTTCGGTAGCTCAGTTGGCAGTCTGCTTTCCGCAGCGCTGCGGCGAGGACGTCTTGTTTACGTCCCGTCCGCGCGGTCGCGAGTGCCCGTAGTTGTTTACTACTTCGTCGCCGCTAGTTTAGAGTCCATCACTACCGACGCAACACGGCACATTCATACAGACAAACCACCATCAAGATCAGTTTTCAAACCGATCATGCACGACCGCGAGCTTTTGAAGTGGAATGTTTTCTACGTGACGACGTTAAAATTGACCCGCGAGACATAATTGGTATCCATCTCTCCATCACGAGCAGTGTTGTCTACGTCAAGCTAGTAAGTGACGAGGTGTGCAACAGAATCGTGAGCGCACATGCGAACGATCTTAAATTCAAACATTCTGATGGCCATATTGGGGCGGTCTCTATCGATCACGCGGGGCTTGGCCTCCGTACGATACGCGTCTTCGAACTCCCTTTCGAAGTACCACCGGACGTAGTCACCGCGGCTTTCCAGCCCTACGGCAGAGTGATCAGCCATATGGCCGAAAAATGGACCACCTTTACAACGTACCCCGTTCTTAACGGGGTACGACAGATTAAAATTGAACTGACCAAACATGTTCCGTCATATCTTGTCATCGGCGGATGTAGGGCGATCATTATGTATGACGGTCAGCCACACACTTGTTCTGGTTGTGGCCAAGAAGGGCACGTCCGGTCGGATTGTCTCCGACGACGGCTTACTCAAATCCCGACAGGTGAATCTATGACTCCTTCTACGGTGACGACCCTTCCTCTCAATTACACCGAAGTTACACGGGCAGCAACTCTTTCCGATGCTGACGACAGTAGTCCGATAGCCGCCCCCGATGGAGAGACCAAAATGGCTTCTGCAGTACAGGATCCGGCCTCTACAACGGCGCCCCCACCTGAAGATAATCACCGATCGACCTTGCAAGAAGGCGTGGATGCCAGAATGGACATTGACCCACGGGTTGTGCCGACAGCGGCTTTTCTTCCAGACACCGGAGCAGCTGACGAAATCCACCCACATTCAGATACTGAAACACACGTCCGTAAACAGCGTTCCCCGCGAAAACACAAGAGACGGCGGCGTGCTCCATCGGACGAGTGTTTGCAGCGATCGTCTGACATGGACTGTGGAAATTCCGACGACGGTACCGGCGGTACAGAGGCCGCTGTAACTTCAAACTCAACAGATTGCCGTGGTGACGGCTTCAGCCCCTCAGACTCCACAGCACAGCAGGATCACAAGCAGACATCCGCTGCCGATTCCCAGCCAGCAGAGCCGATGGAGTCAGCGCCGAGTGCAGCAGCAGCCACTAACAGCCACCAACAGCCGATGGTGTTTCATGGCGACTGGGCGGACGACTGTGAGGAACATTCCTTGCCCATCGTGTCGGACGACACGGGGGGAAATTTACCCCACCAGTGTTGATCCTTTCCCGCCGTCAGTTACAGTGACGAGACAGCCTTACCAGGGTATTGATGGCCAACACGGATGCTGTGGATAGACCTCAAACTTATCGCGTTGCAACTATAAACATTAACACTATACGGACGCGCGCTAAGTTATCCTTGCTTCAGGATATGTTGAACTCTGCTTCCATCGACATAGCCCTTCTCCAGGAAGTGTACGTCGACGACTTCCCAGGCATGTACGGTTACGATGCTTGCGTCTCTCCAGCTTCCCCAACAGGCAGCGGTGTCGCTGTACTTCTTCGGGAAGGGATAGTGGCGGACGATATCCTGTTTCTGCCTGGGGCAAGAGGAATGGCACTCACAGTACTGGGGGTCCGCCTTATCAATATCTACGCACCTTCCGGGACGGAGAAACGTCGCGAACGTTCACGATTCTTTGCGGAAGACGTCGCCCCGCTCTTCCAAGGCCGCCACGACCATCTGGTGTTTGGAGGTGACTACAATTGTGTACTGGCGCCCAGAGATCAACTCCCACGACATAATCCGTGCCCGGAACTCGGGACGCTAATTCGAGACCTGCAGATGGTGGACACTTGGGAACATCTTCACGGCCACCGACCGGGATTCACGCACTTCACAAGTCACTCTTCCAGTCGTATCGATCGGATTTATGTCTCACGCTCTCTCGCCGCTGGAACACAGGATGCGGAACTGTGGCCTGCAGCATTCTCGGACCACTCAGCTTACATTTGTGCCGTCACCCTGCGGCGGCAACAAGTGTGGAGAAGCCGCAGCCCGTGGAAATTAAACATCGCTCACCTGTCGTACCCGGATTGCCGCCAAGCCGTTGAGGATACGTGGCATTCGTGTGAAAATCGCCTCCGTGCATATCCCACAACGATCCGCTGGTGGTTGGACTGCGCCAAACCGGCACTGAGGCGAACGTTGATAACCTACGGTCGTGACCACGCTACCTGGCGAAGACATACACTCGACTTTCACTTCCGGGTCCTGCGCGACTGCGATGCTATGGCGCCGTCTCCGGAACGACAAACGGCGGTCCACCGTGCTAAGGCTCAGATCCTCGCTCATATGCGACGCCACCTAGAGGGGGTAGTCATCCGCTCGAGGACGCAGGATCGGATACCGAGCGAACGCCCGTCCATGTTCCACGTCCTTCGTGAACGTAAACGACGCCAACGAGCGCTGATACGCTTCATCGACACGGAGGACGGTCATCGCCTCACCACGCAACAAGACATAAACACAGCGTTCTACAATCATTATTCCCAACTTTATTCCGCTCAGACCCCTGATCCGACAGCACTGGAGGACGTCTCTCAGACGATTTACGGCACCGTCACCCCGGCGATGGAAGCGGCCTTGATGGAAGAAATTACAGAAGAAGAAGTGATCGACGCCTTTCGAAAAGGTGCTGTCAACAAGTCTCCGGGTCCTGATGGCCTCCCCTTGGAATTTTACCGGACTTTTCAATATTTATTAGCCTCCCGATGGACGGACATCTGTCGCGAACTCCTATCCCCGGAAGTGCCGCTCCCTGCGGCCCTTGTGGAAGGGATGATTATTCCTATTCACAAACCGTCCGGTGGCTCACGACTGCAGGACTACCGCCCGTTGACGCTATTGAACTGCGACTTTAAGATCTTTTCTCGACTGTTGGCGGCGCGGATACGCCAGACCCTACGAAATGTTATCTCATCCGATCAAACGTCATTAGGAGGCGACAATAATATTCAAACAGCACTCAGTGAATATCGTGACTTGATCTCACTGGCGAGGGCATGTCGTCTGAAGGGTGCACTGGCGGCAATCGATTTTAGTGAAGCTTTCGACCGAGTGGACCACAACTATTTGGAAGCGGTCCTCCGACATATGCGGTACCCACAGCCATTCGTCACTGTCGTCATGCGACTACTCCGTGGCGCGACGTCCAAGGTGATCGTCAACGGCCGACCTTCGCAGCCCCTCACCATTTCTCGATCGATACGCCAAGGGTGCCCTCTGTCCACTTTACTTTACGCTGTGGCCATGGAACCTCTCCTCTGCGGCCTGCGCCAACGACTAACGGGTATGACGTTACGAGGCCACACTTTCCGGTGTAAAGCGTACGCTGACGACCTGGTGATCGTCATCCGCCACGGTGACGACACCGCTAGCGCACTAAATTGGATAACGAAATATGGCATGGCCGCTGGTAGTCGTATCAACGTCGCAAAATCGGTGGCGATGAACATCGGGGTCGGATTGTCTGAGAACAGTGTCACCCCCTTACAGCTCAGAGATAGTTTGAAATGTCTCGGCATTGACTTTACAGACGATATACGACGGACCGCTGCTCACAACTTTCGACGGCTTTTACGGAATGTTCGGACTGGAATTGCCAACAACCGCCTACGAGCCCTGGACATCGTCCAACGGACCCAGTATGTTAACTCACATTTAGCGTCACGCATTCCGCACGTCGCCCAGATATTACCTATACCGGTGATGTTAGCACGCCGTATACATGCGGCTTTTGGGTCCTTCGTGAGTTCAGGAATGCTTTTCAAGATCAAATATGAGACTCTCACCCTTCCCCCCCATCAGGGAGGGCTTGGCCTTTATCACGTTTATGACAGAGCGGTCGCCCTATTTGTGAGCACATTAGTCAAACTACGGCACCGCCGTCCGGACAGTCTGACCAGTTTGTTAATAGAAGAACTAGCACCGCCCTCCCTGTTGCCGCCTGTGCCGATACACCATGTCCCCTCCTCGCTCTTCTACATCGGTGTCTTTTACCTCGAACTCAGTTACGTTCGACTTGCCTTACCAGCGACTCAACTGGCGACGGCAAAGACGGTTTATAGGGTCCTGCAACGTGGACGACCCGATAACGTCGTGGAGAGTAAGCACCCGAACGTCAACTGGCGAGTAGTGTGGAGGACAATTCACCACGTAACACTGGACACTGACGTCACGGCGATGTGGTATATCACTGTCAACGGTAAGCAGGTGACCAGATCAAGGCTACATGCGATCCACATGGTGGACTCACCCACGTGCACGAACTGTGGTGTTCAAGACGACGATGAACACCGTCTTAGCTGTGGCGAGTCTACGGCAGTGTGGCACTTAGTGAGGCAAATGTCAGCATACTTCCTTCGGGTAACGCCGAATCATATCGACCCCAAGATTATCTTATTCCCGGATGAAACGTATTACCCACGCACTAAAACTAATGCAATGACGTGGCTTCGTGGACATGCAGTGCATTATTTGTTTCAAGACGGCACTAAGGACACTTTAGACTTTTGGAACTATTTGCAGGAACGACATTGCAAGATCCTCCGTAACCCTAAGTATCGACAATATTTTTCCAATTTTTTGTGGAGTGCGTTCCACGACCCTCCACGTAGCTGGAACATCACGGGTAAGAGAAGCTAAAATTACAATACGCTGATAGAACACTACACGGTACGACGTGGGATCTACTTTCATCATTACGAGAAGTCATACCTGGATGATACAGCAGATGGAGAGTTTCGTTGTGAACCCTCACACTCTGTAGCAGTATCTGCCCCATTTCCTCTTTTTGTCCCCGGTGCGAAAAGGAGATAAATAAAAAAAAATTAAAAAAAAGTTGGTAGAGCACTTGCCCGCGAAAGGTAAAGGTCCCGAGTTCGAGTCTCGGTCGGGCACACAGTTTTAATCTGCCAGGAAGTTTCAACCCTTTGATTGTTGTCTTCAAACTTTTCTCATCATCACTTATAAGTAAATAAAGGGTGTTGAAAATTGAAGTTCCTGTTTCAAAACGATGTAGAAAGAAGGGGGCGGGCGTCATATATACATATATAAAATTTGACCAATAAATGGCGCTATATGGCGATGTAAACGTCAGAGTACGCACATCATCAACAGACGCGCGACACATGGTTGTTTGTCAGTTCGCGTCCGTGGGCCCAGAATGACTGTCTATGAAGGGATCTCACGCTGCCGGCGAAGCTCTCTTACCAGAATGGCGACTGCGTGCCAGTAGCTCTGCAGAAGGTCCGAACATTCAAGAGCATGCAAAAACGCATTGGTCTGATGTCTACTAAGGGTCTGGAGAAAAAGGTTACAAAATTCGAAAAGGCTGGTTCTTTTGAAGTAAAATGTGGCAGAGGGAGGAAGCAGTTGATCTGATGTCTGTCGAAGATGTGGCCACAGCATCGCAGGAGGGGTCGAGCGGTGGTGTGTAAACAAGCAGTGCACGGAGAATTGGCCTAACGTTGGGCACGCCTGCGAGCACGATGCATAAAATACTACGAAACGTCCTGCATAGCTATCCACGCAAAATCACCCATGTTCACGAGTTGCTTCCTGCTGACCTGTCAGCTAGTCAAACGTTCGCTCTGCAATTTCTTGTTCACAAGAGTGTGGACAATGAGTGGTCATGGATCATTTTATGGACAGACGGAGCTCATTTCCAAGGTCAGACATAGTGGTATCCTGCCACTGTCCAGAATGTCTAGGCCAAGTCCTTGCTGAGCACCGGGACCTGGAATCCCATTCACCGAGTAGAACTGTCTCCAGTGATGAGTCCCGCTTCGAACTGAGCCCCGATGACCAGCAGAGACCTGTCTGGAGGCGACCGCTCCAGCGATGGGACACCGACTTGACTGTCATCCGCCATTCTGCCCGACAGTCAGGAGTGATGGTCTGGGACGCCACTTCTTTTCACAGCAGGACCCCTTTGGTTGACATTCCCGGCACATTTAACAGCACAGCGTTACGTCTACGGTATTCTACGCCCGGTTTTGTTGCCCTTCACGGCGACTCATCCTGGGCTTACGTTTCAGCAAGGCAATGTACGCCCGTACACGGCGAGAATTCCTATGCTTGTCTTCGTGTTTTCCCAAACCCTGAATTCGCCTCTCAGCCAACAACCGGTCGCTGTGGCCGAGCAGTTCTAGGCACTTCAGTCTGGAACCGCACTGCTGCTACGGTCGCAGGTTCGAATCCTGCCTCGGGCATGGATGTGTGTGATTTCCGTAGGTTAGTTAGGTTTAAGTTGTTCTAAGTCTAGGCACCGATGACCTCAAATGTTAAATCCCATAGTGCTTAGAGCCATTTGAACCATCTTAGCCAACAAGATCGCCGGACGTCTCCACAACTGAGAACGTTTGCAGCGTTATGGGCAGGGACCTCCAACCAGCTCGGGATTCTGACGATCCAACGTGCCAATTGGACATCATATGGCACGACATCCCTATGGAGGACATCTAACAACTCTGTCAATCAAGGCCAAGCCGAATAACTACTTGTATAAGAGCCAGAGGTGAACAAATCTGTTGTTGACTCGCTCAGTTTGTAAAGTTGTTTCTCATGAATAAACCATCCAATTCTTCTGAAATTGTAATCATTTGTTTGTCTGCACATGTACATCACATGTACCGATTTTCGTCCGATTTCGGTAATTCTTTCTTGGCGCCTCGTTTTTTTGTCTTTTGCAGTAATGTTAATGTAATTGCTGTCTAAATTTCAGTTGCTGATTTCTAAGTCGCACACTAACCTCTGAAGGAAAACAGTTCATGTTAGTGTCGGCGAGGAAGCGAGCTTTTTAAAGGTAGCGTATCCTGCGCCTTGTTGTCTAAAAGTCCTCGGACTTGAATTACCGCAAAATATGTCAGTGTAGACAACTAGGGTTCGGCCTCGGGACTTGGTAAATTTTCAGTGTGAGACACGCAGTAGAACTCTGTCTTTGAGAAGTTCGTTACGTCGCTGAACTTAGAATTAAAGTGAATGTTTTATACGGACTTAAATTATCGCTATTGCTTGCGTTACTTAGTTTCGTGAGAGATGTACTTCATGTAGGCAACATATTAAGATGTGTAGGACCTCGTTTTCTGAAAGAATGCCGTGCGGACTAGCCGCGCGCTCTAGGGCACCTTACCACGGTTCGCGCCTGCTCCTCGGAGGTTCGAGTCCTCCCTCGGGCATGGCTGTGTGTGTTGTCATTAGTGTAAGTTACTTTAACTTAGGTTAAGTAGTCTGTAAGCCTAGGACCCGATGACGTCAGCAGTTTGAGTCTCATAGGAACTGACTTTAATTTAATCACATTGCCAACCAGAGAACAAAAACTCAACTTTTGTTTCACAGCGGCACTATATATATGATGTTAAAAAAGGTTTCATATTTTCCTACCAGGGGCAGCTTTGGGCAAAACTAGAATAAAAGTTCCTATAATAATATGTCCGGAAACCAATCCCTCTTGAGAAATGGGCCAATCTGTCCTCTCGTTCCCATCAATACTCCCTCCTGTAGGAATACGTGACACTTTTTTAAGACTTTTTCTGTTAAATTATGGTCCGTGCCTTCACCAGAAATTTTATATAGTGTCATGAAATCTCTAGGTGTTTCAGAATCAGTTTCTGCAATCGCAATGTGGCACAATCGAAACAAATTTCCGTGAACTTACAAGAAATTGGCATCTTTGAAAATGGTAATTAGCAAATAAATAATTGATTCATGCTATTCACGCACTGCAGCTGGCACATACAAATTGGGCTTATTATTCGTAGTGCAGATGTCAGGATCAATAATTTGCAGACTGCACAAATCCACTGAAGAGACAGCAAAGAGCTATCGCTGTTCAGTTAAGGATAGTAGCGTATAGGGTGAGAGTTACAACAAAGCAGCCAGAGACAGGTGACGCCAATGCCTTAATTTAAATAAAGCTTAGTAAATAATTTTTCGAAGATTACTTCTTCATCTACATTAATCTGGTCTTGATGTCTTCAGTATTTCCATCATGAGTAACCTTGCTCCTCAGCAGAATTTTTCACTTTCTCTCCTGTAAATCATTCTGATTTTTACCTAGCTATTCGTTGTACTAGTGCTAAAATCCATCACTTTTGGTGTGTTTTGTTTTAACACAATAGAAATTCTGCAAAAACTGCCCCACATAATCAGTTTAACAGTTTCCATTCCATACTTTAAGTTGTGACGATTTCCTAAGAACATAAAAACTATTGAGTGCTACAGTACATTTTTACTGTGTTTTTATTAAGTCATTTCCCTGTCTGTATATATTTTTGGTACAAATTTTATAGTTGATTTTAAACCTATTTCTCAAAGAGACAGAGAACAAATGTAGTGTTAACTCACTTTGTCATCGATCTGCTCAGTAGGGGTGAAAAAGATTGGTACTATCTGGCATCTAGGCTGCCCTGCATAACTGGTGTGTAATGTGGGTAGTAGTAGAATACATTTCAGGGGATATATGAGTAGACTGGCACAGCTGAGCGGAGAGAAGGAGGAGAAGATGAATAATAACAGGGAGAAGGATGAGATGAATGGAAGTGGGGCGGACAGAGAGTGAGGGAGGAAGAGGGACGGAGAGAGGAACAGCAGCAGGAGATGCGTGCAATATATGTGACAAACGCACACAAGGGCGAAGCTGCGGGTATGTAGTTAGTATTGAAACACAAATCTTGTAAATAATCATTTAAAATTAATTTTGCTTGCTTCTTTTTTTACTTTTGTGGAAATATTGATGAAACAAATTTATACGTTATTAGGAGGTAGGTATGACACTATCCTATTTCAGATATTATCAACTGAATAGACACTGAAATAAACATGACATTTAATACACCTTTCTCTTCAAATCTCATCAATGTACTCAAAATCCATTGAAAAATTTCACACACATAAGACTGGAAAGCAGGGAATAATTGTTTTAAGTAAAAGAAATGTTTCATATACTACTTTATAAATTGGACTAAAAAGTATAAAAATATTTCTCCTACTCCATACAGATTCGTAATCGCAAAGAGATCCTGAAAACTTGTGATCGTGAATAGCTATGGAATTCTCGTAACGTTTAAACGAAAAATGTGGAAAGCTGCGATACATAATTGATGCATGAATAGTTCACCTGCTTACTACTATCTCGCGCATCCGCCTCACGTTTTTCGTTTTATTTGAAACGGGGATTTTCATAGTTATTAAAAATTCAGTGTCGCAGATTTTCGGGACTATTGGATTAGGAATCCGTATGGGGCTAGGCGAAGTTATTTTATGCTTTTTCTTACGTAACTCCAACAGAAATAAATTATCTTGGACGAGGAAGAAACTCAAAAATAAACGTTTCATGTGTGGGCTATACAATGAAGCAGACATATCGCTCAGGAATATTGTTGTATTACTGTGCTAACGATAATTATAAAATAACTCGAAACACCCTGTTTAGGAATTTCTGTGAAAAATGTCTTCAGCGCAACAGAAGGATTTACCCTTCAGGAAGTTTTTCAGTTTAATCTTAAACTTCACCGCATTACATGCAAGATATTTAATAAGCACTCGCAGGCTGTTGGAAGCATGTGTACCCATGAATGTGCTTCCTTTCTGAAATAATGTTATCTTCTTAGGTCTTTCTGGAGGTTGATTATAGTCCTAGTGTTACATTCATGCTTCGAAATATTTTTGAGAAAGTAGGAACAGTGATAACGACATTTTCGGATGTATATTTTCTTTAAGGCATTTCTGCTGGATGTTCTAGAATCTAATTATTATAACACACTTCTGCACTCCGAAAAATCTTTTCCAGCAAGATGGGCTTGCACAGAAAGTGGTTCCATAACACCTTGGGGAATGGAGACTGGTTCTTCATTTCTGAATCACCTATTGCAGCAGACATGCGTACAGCAAAAGTAGCTGAACTGAGGCACTTCCTTAATTGTAGGGTATGGGCTATACAAGTAAGGATGTGCTCAATCTGCAGTCCCAGAACCATAGAATTTTCTACTTTTTATCATTCGTTTCCTGAGTACACTGTTTTTGCAGCAGCTGGAGTTCTGTGTGAAGTATTTCATTGTATATACTGACCATTGTGAAAATTTAATGATATCAATTCGCCGCTTTATGTTTTCAATTATTTAGTTAGTTGTCTTTTCTATAAGGGACTGGTACTTTTCGATGTTCCACTTACGAATGACACGACTTTATTCCACTTCACACTAAGCCAGAATGTTTTAATTTTAAACAGTGGTAATAAGATATTGTCACTTACCATTCTAGTCATTCTTTAGTACCTTGACAAAACGTTTGTGGAGTCTCCCATTTCATTCGCTGATGATCATTAAAATTACACCATGGAGGATAGTAAGTAAAGAAACTTTACTTATTGTACAAACACAGTACGATTAGAAAAGTACATAATGAAGTTTGTAGGTGATTTGAAGATAAACGTAAAACTTAGAGCTACCACCTCCGGCAGAAACAATGGCCCTAACAAAGATGGGCATCGAGTTGATCGAGGTTGGATGACAGTCTGTGTAAACGTCATTCCATTCTGCAACAACTCTGTGCCATTTGTCACTCGTAGTGGCTGGCGAGTGATGGTGTGCTTCTCTCGCGGTCACTCGTGGTCGGATGTTTTCAATGGGCTGTAGCATCTGGTTACAGATGCCTATGTGGCCTCCACAGCGCAATCAGGACTAAGTTTATCATGGGGTGATGTCCACTAAGTCACCTTTAAAGGAGTGAAAGGGTATAAGTCTCCTGGGTTGCTTGGCACAAGTAATCCTGAAACGGATTCTCGGACGAGTTTCTCTCTTGCAGCGTCGCCTTCCTCTGACTCTTCCAGAGGTCTTCCTCAGGACCGAAATTTTTCCAGAGTGTTCTGGCTGGTTCGAATCTACTGTTCCTGCTGGTTACAGTCGCCTTGGCGTTTCCAACCTACCTTTGGGAGCACGGCCACTTCCTCAGCTGGTTGTCAGCATATCATATCTCATACGGAGCTCTGATCTGCTTCCTGGTGCCCACGTGACACCATGCTTGTCCGTTGTCTTAGCATTACTATCCCAGCATTGATATCCCAGCAGCCATGACGGGGTGAGAGAAATGGCGAATATACTGGCAACGCAAAGTCGAACACTATTGTACCGAGGTCGATCAAGATAAGGCGGGCGACTTGCATTATCTTTTTGAAAGTAACTTCATAGAGACGCCGAAAACAGGCACAGCTGCAGCCCTTATTATAAGAGCAGTTACCAAACTTACCGGCTATGTCAGACAGAGGTTACTGAGTTACATACTCAACAGCACTTCATTCCATGATTTCATTCTCCACGGAGCCTCCAAACGTGGGTACCTCTGTCTAGATGCTCTGTCGAGATGCTCTATACAGAAACAGGCCCCGTTTGAGATCTCAGTGTGGTGCCACTGTTAGCTGTGTCCAGTACCGTCGTTGGACACACTACAGCCGGCGTACATTTGTGTTCTACCTTTATTATATTTTAATTAATTAATTAATTAATTTAAGAAATTTGTTTAGAAAAATTCTCTGCTTTTTATTTATTTTTGGTATTTTTGGTTATGATTTCCGGTGGTTTTATTTAGGTTTTTAGCTTCAGTCTTGTAAAAGAAAATTGTTTTCGTGGCCACTTGTTGATGACAAACTGCCTATTGGCTTCTGTCTCGGGTTCTTCGGCCGACGTTCATCTAATGATTTTTCTGACGTTTCGCCAGCACGAGTGGCTGGCATTGTCAAAGCTTCACCCTCCATTGCCGGTGGTGAACTGGAGCCGAGCTCGCGGCCGCAGACTATATGTACCGACGTTGGACGTTGGCGCGCCAGGTACATATAGTCTGCGGCCGCGAGCTCGGCTCCAGTTCACCACCGGCAATGGAGGGTGAAGCTTTGACAATGCCAGCCACTCGTGCTGGCGAAACGTCAGAAAAATCATTAGATGAACGTCGGCCGAAGAACCCGAGACAGAAAACCAATAGGCAGTTTGTCAGTCTTTTAAAAGCTAAAGAATGTAAGTCTTTGGTTTTAAACACCATAGGAGAGCTAGATATATGTCCCCCAGCGTCGATCTCGCTGATTCTCCTCGGCTGAACTGCTCCGCCTGAAATCTCTAAAATGTTTATTTCGCTACGAAGATCGTTCGGCACAAGTAGGTGCTATGTTGTATGATGCGTATGGATTGGTGTGTCCAACTTTTTTTATCAACGAAAAGTTTATTGCTTCTGAGATATGCTCTAGAAGAATATTGACCGTGAAAAGATGCAGGCTCACACTATCATTCCACACTGCACCTCCGATCGATCTACGTCGCGTGATTTCTGAAGAATGTTTGTCAAATAAATTGATAAATACGCACCTTGAATGGGTATTATTTTCTTGAATTTGTTTATTGTGCCATCGACTAACTAAACATTCACAATGGAGCTTAATACCATCGCAGAACAACAGTAAAATCTCTCCAACATAAAACATGTCCGATCTCTGTAATCGCTTCACACATCTTGGGTTACTTATTTCAGGTAGATGCATCAGTAGCACGGAGCGTCCAATTCTCGCAGGCGGTTTATACTATTCTTGGCATTACGATTCAATATATTCGTCTCAAAGTAAGCCGCATTGATGGTGCTGCCTTGAGATTACGAAGTGCTTCAGACGACATTGTCTCATTAGCGTTGCTATTTGTTATCATGTGAGCAAGCCCACTTTCTAACTCAAATTACGTGATAGTAAGATACTGCACTCAAATTACGTGGTAGTAAGATACTGCACGTCCGAGCGAACAATATACCGGATGGCTATAATTTAAGACTAGCCACTCACATAGGCCCAGCGTGGGCTGCAGTTATCATATGGCAGCCGAACGCGGTTGACATGCTAACGCGTTAATGCTGGAAAACAAATTACTTTCATATTTGGCCACCAGGTGCAAATCTGGTACTGTCGGTGCAAGAAAGGCGTATACAAATGTTCCTGTGTGTTATGGATTAGGAACGGGACGTGGCAGGTAAGGTGAAACAAATGCGAAAACCCTAATGACAATTTTTTTATAAACCGCCGTTTACACAATTGGTTCAAGAGCACCGGAAACGTTGACGAGCTGCTGCATCCGTGAAACGAGTGATCAAGAGTTATTGCTCGCAGCAGTTCCGGTGCAATCTGAGCAATGTGTTCGCATACACTGGCCTTCATATCAGGCAGAGACTGAACGTGTCCCTGGAAAACGCGTTGTTTTAGATATCCCTAGGGACAAAATTCACATGGATTGAGATCAGATGATCTTGCAGGCCATGCGTCTGGAAAACCTCTAGATACAACAAGTTCGTGGAAGGTTGCCTTCAGCAGATCTTACACTGGGCGAGCTGCATGAGGTGCTGCCCTATCTTGCAAGAAATCAGTGGTTTCCACAGAGTTGTGCTCTTCCAAAGCAGGAATCACGTACTGCCCAGGGTGGTCTCGATAACGTGCAGACGTGACGGTACTTCTGACGGGCCCTCTGGGTGTTTTCTCTTCAAAAAGGAACACCCCGAGAATAAAGGTGCTTGTCAATACACAACACAGTCACATACGACGAGTGCAATCGCTCTTCGTGGTTTTAGAGTGCCCCAAATTCAACAGTTCTGTGTACTCACCGCGCCCTGTGGTATAAAATGTGCCTCGTCACGCCATAGATTATGGCCCGGCCACGTGTTATCAACTTCGATCCCTGCCAGGAACCGAAGCGGAAATTCAGAATGTTGCTGCAGATCATGAGGTTTGAGTTGCTCCACAGTCTGTGTCTTGTGTGGGTACCGGCGTAACATAGACCGCAAAACTTGCCGTACTGTTGACTATGGGACGGACAATTCTCGTGACACTGCACTAGCGCTAGAACTACTCGGGGCACGTGCTGCGCGGTCAGTTACAGCAACAACAACCTCTTCAGTAAGTTCCACCGGGGTAGGACGCCTTCCTGTTCCAGGTGCCACACCAATCTCGCTCGCGTTTTCACATTTCATTATCATCTTCTGCAATCCATTTAATGACATCTGGCCTCTCATCAGACCTTCCAGTCGGTGTTACTCTCCCAATGCAACACCGTTAACTGCTGCCGTCCACACAAAACTCTTTCACTAGTAGTGCACGCCCTCTCTTCTCGATATCCAAACTGTTCATTCACCTCACTTTATGGCTTCTCATGTGCATCGTGCATGTTATACAGTGCAGAGCGCAAGATTTGCACCTTATGGCCACAATAGGAACTAATGTTTCCTCCAGTGTAAATCGGTTCCACATTAACGCATTAGCATATCTACCAAGTTGCGCTGCCATTCCATAATTAAAGCCCACTCTCGTCCTCCGTGTGTAGCAGCACTTTAATTATTATAACTACCCGGTACCTTTCATCGCAGGCGCTAAATAGAGGGACCGTTGAGATGCAGCATTGCGTTGTGGTCCTCCTGAGGCCATTGACTCTATATTCGAACAGCAGAGGGATCAACACCAAGGCGATGCAGCATTATTGTACAACGATAAACCGCATCTTCGATAGGCCACGATCCTGCTGCTCTCTAATATATCGACCCGTGCTGGTAACTGCTTCTTCTTCTTATACGAGCCATAACGCGAACTTCTATTGAAACAAACAGACAATATTCAAATGTGCTTTCTGAATTAAATGCCAGCTGCGTAATCTTTTCTTACTCGAGGGAAAGTAAGTTACGCAGCGTAATGGCAAGCCAAGTAACTTCTGCCGGATGCTACACTACAGTTCAAAGTGATACAAATAAATGATACTTTTCTGAACATAACCTCACAGACTCTGTAAGCAGCGGTCTAAACGTTCTACCAATCTTTCAGTTACTCAACGACAGACGTCTGCTCCTTAGCGATTCGAGAACTGCCTTGTGAACATTATCATCTTTGAAAATTATCTTTCCCTCTCAGACGTTCTTTCAGCTTGCCGAGGAAATGGAATTCGCATGATGCAAGATCGGGTTTATATGATGGATCGGCATCAGCCACGTCTGTGCGGCTTTGGTAAGGTTGAAGGTTGTTAGCACCACTTCACCAAGATTGATCGGGTGTGTAGTGGGGGGGAACAGTCAAGTTGGATGTAACCACGAGAAAAAGAATGAATATCCAACAAAAGGGTCAGAGCGTCGAATGTCAGATGTTTGTCTGTGGTAGGGAAGTTAGATCAAATAAGGCTAGATAAGATTCCTTCGGCATTTCTGAAATCGTTGGGTTATTTGGAAACCAACAGATTATCCAAGTCGGTACGTACCATTTATGAGACTGGAAATGTACCCTCAGACTATCGTAAAAATATTCACGCAGTCCCGAAGATAGCAAGGGTAAATAAATGCGAAAATTATCTAATAGTCCACTTAGTAGCTCATGCATTACACTTATGGACGAGAGTGATATACAGAAGAACGAAAAATAAAATGGAGCCTCATATAGGTGACGATGCGTTTAGCTGTAGGGAAGTTAGAGGCGCGCTAGAGACGCTGTTCTGATGTTCCGGATACTAATCGAACCAACACTCAAGAAAAATCATGACACGCTATAGGATTTGTCAACGTGCAAAAAGCGTTAGACAGTGTAAAATTATCCAAGATATTCGAAATTCTCAGAAAAACGGCTGCAAGCTTGTAGGGAAAGATAGGTATTATATGATGTGTATACGAACCAAGAAGCAACAATGATACTGAACGATAATAATGAAATTTAAGGATTAAAAAGAAGAAAAATAAGAGACAGACTTACTCCCCTACTGTTCAATCTGCACACTGAAGAAGCAATAACGGAAATAAGGGAAGTTTCAAGAGTAGGACTGAAATTCGTGGCGAAAGTTTATCAATGACATGGTTCTCTGACAACATTGCTACTCCTCAATCATTGCGAGAAAGAGTTACGGAACATAGTAAAGGAATGAACGGTCTACTGAGCACAGAATATGGATTATGGATTGACAGTAAGCCGGAGAAAGACAAAAGTAACGAGGAGTAGCAGAAATGAGAACAGCGGAAATCTTACCTCCAAAATCAGGGCAACGAGGTAGATGAAGCGAAGGAATTCTGTTACCTTGGAAGCAAAATAACGAATGACTGATGAAGCAAGGAGAACACAACAAGCGGAGTAGCAGAGGTAAAGAGGGCATTACTGGCGAAAAGAAGTCTACTGGTATCAAAAACTGGCCCTACTTTGAGGAAGGCATTTTTGAGAAAGTTCACCTGTAGCACTCCATTGTGAGAAAGTATATCACGGACTGGTGACAGAAATGGAAAAGAAGAGAACAGAAGATTTGGAGATGATTTTGGAAACGGTACGAACTGATAAGATGAGAAATGTGAAAGTTCACTACACAATCGGCGCGGAGAGGATCATGTGGAAAACACTGACAAGAAGGGACTGAATATATGTTGAAACGTCCCCTTTGAACAATTTCTACATAACTGTGCTTAAACTGACACACAATATTTTGTTAGCGCAACGCAATCTGACTTTCAAAATTCCCTACAAAAGAATGGCCCTGACTAACATTAAACTATACCTTTCACAAATCACTTACCTCACAAAAATCTTCGCTGCTCAAGCTACTGCAATACAGCGAGCGCCACTACTGCCAGCTAAATAAAAGATTCAAACTATGGAAGGCACTAACTACTGATAGGGATAGTTAGCAAATGAAAGATATTAATAGAGAACAAACAATGTATTTACCTTGATATCATCATATATAAATATAGCAGTTCATGACAAACTTCAAAACTCCGCCATCTCTCTCCCCACATCCACCACTGCTGGCGGCTCACCTCCAACTGCGCAACGTTACGCGCTGTTCACAGCCAGCTGCCTAACACTACAATGGCGAGTATTACAACAATGCAAACTAGCCACAGACTGCACACAGCACAGCCAGTGATTTTCATATTGAGCGCTACGTAACGTTGCCAATAAGAAAACATAAACAGCCTACTTACATAGAGAAAACATAAACAGCCTACTTACAATGTTACCACATCAGGATGTAGAGAGAGATCCAGAGCACGACAGAGATTGGAATATACCCGACAAATAAGTGAGGATGTAGGGTGTAACTGACCATGTCGAATATTTTTTTCGAATCGAAAGTCCACGACTTTATACTCAAGCCATACTTCGTTTCCGTGTACTGTTTAACCATAACAAGGTCCATCCATTTCTTACTGTATCTCTTTTTTTTAAGTGTACTAGCCCCATCAGTGCTTGTAAAACCTTACGTTGGCTACAGTTATCGCAGAATTGAACAAAGCCTTCTTTTTGTTTCTAGTTATTTTCCCCAATATGGAAACCTGTACTCTGTACACTTGCGCCTTACTTGTTAATGTTGGTTTCTTGCAGAAACCTGTTTCTCATGGCCTTCTTATGTCATACGCTCTCGGCTCTGTCATTTATAGACTGTGGTTTTGGCGAAAAATATAATTTCACACATTTTTGCACGAATGTTTTCTGACTCTTGTGTTGTTGTCGACTCTCTCCGGTCCTTTACTACTTGACATTACCGGTATTTTCGTCTATTTCTGATCTCTCGCTACGGTATAAGAGTCTTAAAAATCTCCGTGGAATCGAACCATCGTCGCATTCTGATCGTTGACAGCAAAACCACCTCCTCTGTTCCAGGTAGTTTGGTCATGCAAATGGAACTATGAGAGCTCACTGGGAAGATTAATCGCCATCTCGTTGGATGTATGCCATTTGAGCGGACTGTGGAAGCAATGGATAGAGAAGCCTCAACAACTATCCGACAAAAACTGTTCACCGCCCCATACCACGGCCTACGATAGGATGGAATTTGGACTACTATATTGCTGTATGAAGAGCAGCATTACAAGGATTTAGACCGTATCCGTCAGAAAACAAAAATGTGCCAGATACACTGCATTGCACCCATTGGTGAATACGTAAATGATCTGCAGTTGTCTGTGAGAGGTAGGGCTGATACCAGAGTGTATTAGCGTTGTTCGTGTTTTAGCCTCGTTATCCGCCTGGTAAGGTATGCAAGGGGCATGAAATGCGTCACATGCTGAATGATCACTAACCCGGAGATGCCGCCTACTCGCATGAGACAGCATAATCTGTATCTGACAGAGTTTGGAAGGGTCTTCATTATGGGTCTTCATTTGCCCTGTTGATCGAACAGTGCAATGTCTTGATTTGTGTGGCATTTGGATGTGGCAGTGGCCCCATGCTGGACTGTATGGGAACATGAGGGCAGGTATTCAGATGAATCTTCTGGTCTGCCACGTCTGACCACCACAAGCGAGGTGCATAAAGCACGTCATACCCCTTCAAATACGCGCCAGCCATCCGAGAATCTGTATCATCCCACTGCACTGATCAGAGACAACCAGCAGCTACACTGTGGAAATAAGTAAGCTTGCGTAGGTTGCCGGTAACACGGCAACACAAACGGCTGATTCTGGAGTGGTGCTGTGACCCACAAACGTGGACTGCTGATGAGCTGCGTCACATCGTGGTTCTGCACTACCACGGATAACCATCACCGGCGGGTATGGCCACAAATAATCCTGATCTAATAGAGAGCGTCATGATGGATACAGGGATTAGTGAACACATGCTCATTGTAGCGAGGCTCAAAACCATATCAACCAAAACCACTGAAAATAAACGCAAAATATATCTGTTTAAAACAGCAGATAAAAATTCTCTTGATGCCTTCCTAAGAGAGAGTCTCCATTCCTTCCAAGCTAATTATGTAAGTGTACACCAGATATGGCTCAAATTTAAAGATACAGTATCGACAGCAATAGATAGATTCATACCGCATAAGTTAATAAGAGACAGGACTGATCCACCATTGTACACAAAACACGCCAGAACACTGTTGCAGAAGCAACGAAAGAAAGCATGCCAAATTCAGAAGAACGCAAAATCCCCAAGACTGGCTAAGTTTCACGGAAGCTCGAAATTTTGTGCGGACGTCAATGCGAGATGCTTTTAATAGCTTCCACAATGAAACATTGTCTAAAAATATGGTGCCGGCCGCGGTGGTCTATCGGTTCTAGGCGCGCAGTCCGGAACCGCGCGACTGCTACGGTCGCAGGTTCGAATCCTGCCTCGGGCATGGATGTGTGTGATGTCCTTAGGTTAGTTAGGTTTAAGTAGTTCTAAGTTCTAGGGGACTGATGGCCACAGTAGTTAAGTCCCATAGTGCTCAGAGCCATTTTTGAACCAAAATATGGTAGAAAACCCAAAGAGATTCTGGTCGTATGTAAAGTACACCAGTGGCAAAAAAACATTCAATGTCGTCACTGAGCTATAGCGATGGAAATGTTACTGGTGACGGTGCCGCTAAATACAATTTTCTGTAATTCCTTCACGAAAGACGACGTCGTATGTAAAGTACACCAGTGGCAAAAACATTCAATGTCGTCACTGAGCTATAGCGATGGAAATGTTACTGGTGACGGTGCCGCTAAATACAATTTTCTGTAATTCCTTCACGAAAGACGACGAAGTAAATATTCCAGAATTCGAAGCCAGAACAGCTGTTAGCATGATTGACATAAAAGTAAATATGTTAGGTGTTGTGAAACAATTCAAATCACTTAAGAAAGGCAAGTCTTCCGGTCCAGATGGTATACCAATCAGGTTCCTTTCAGAGTATGCAGACACAACAGCGCCTTTCTTAGCAATCATATACAAGCGCTCACTTGACAAAAGGTCTGTTCCTAAAGACTGGAAAGTAGCAAAGGTCACACCAATATTCAAGAAAGGAAATAGGAGTAATCCATTGAATTACAGACCCATATCACTGACCTCAATTTGCAGTAGGATTTTGGAGCATATACTGTACTCGAACATTATGAATCACCTGGAAGAAAATGACTTATTGATACATAACCAACACGGATTCAGAAAAATCGTTCTTGTGCAACTCAGCTAGCTCTTTATTCCCATGAAGTAATGAGTGCTGTCTACAAGGGATCTCAGAGTCCATATTCCTAGATTTCCAGAAAGCTTTTGATACCGTTCCTCACAAGCGACTATTAATCAAACTGCGTGCATATGGAGTATCGTCACAGTTGTGTGACTGGATTCGTGATTTCCTCTCAGAGAGGTCACAGTTCGTTGTGGTAGACGGTAAATCATCGAGTAGAACAGAAGTGATATCTGGCGTTCCGCAAGGTACTGTCATAGGCCCTCTGCTGTTCGTGATTTACGTAAATGATCTAGGTGATAATATGAGCAGCCCCCTTACGTTGTTTGCAAATGACGCTGTAATTTACCGTCTAGTAAAATCATCAGACGATCAATTACAATTACAAAATGATCTAGAGATAAATTCCGTATGGTGCGAAAATTGGCAATTGGCACTAAACAAAGAAAAGTGCGAGGTCATCCAGATGGGTACTAAAAGGAATCCGATAAATTTTTGGTAAACGATAAATCGCACAAATCTAAGGGCTGTCAACTCGTCTAAATACCTAGGAATTACAATTACGAGCAACTTAAATTGGAAAGACCAACTAGATAATATTGTGGGGAAGGCGAGACAAAGACTGCGCTTTGTTTGCAGAACACTTAGATGCGACAAACCCACTAAAGAGACAACCTACATTACACTCGTCCGTCCTCTGCTGGAATATTGCTGCGCGGTGTGGGATCCTTACCAGGTAGGATTGACGGAGGACATCGAAAAAGTGCAAAAAAGGGCAGCTCGTTTCGTGTTATCGCGCAATAGGGGTGAGAGTGTCACTGATATGATACGCGAGTTGGGGTGGCAGTCACTGAAACAAAAGCGGCTCTCTTTGCGGCGAGATCTATTTATGAAATTTCAGTCACCAACTTTCTCTTCCGAATGCGAAAATATTTTGTTGACACCAACCTACGCAGGGAGAAATGATCATCATAATAAAAGAGAAACCAGAGCTCGAACGGAAAGATTTAAGTGTTCTTTTTTCCCACGCACTATTTGAGAGTGGACTGGTAGAGAAGTAGAATGAAAATGGTTCGATGAACCCTCTGCCAGGCACTTAAGTGTGAATTGCGGAATAAACCATGTAGACACGGAAGGGGTCCCATTCTTCATTCTTCCAGTGAGACACAGCGGTGTTACTGCTGGCGTCATGGGAGGGGGGGGGGGGGGGGGGGGGGAGGGGGGTAAGCCATCGGTTTGACTTCAGCTCATGGCTGATAGTAACTGAGGTAACACCGACGGCACAACTGTACATCCTACTTCCTCCTGTGTTACCTCTGATACGACAGTATCGTAGTGCCATTTTTCACCAGGGCATTGCTCGTTTATACGTGACACGTGTCTGTATAAACTTTCCACTTCACGCTGAACTACACCCGTGGGCAGCAAAATCTTCCAATCTGTCCCCAATAGAACATGAATTATGTGATCAAACGTATCCGGACTCCTGGATGAAAATGACTTACAAGTTCGTGGCGCCCTCCATTGGTAATAATGGAATTCAATATGGTGTTGGCCCACCCTTAGCCTTGATGACAGTTTCCACTCTCGCAGGCATACTTTCAATCAGGTGCTGGAAGGTTTCTTTGGGAATGGCAGCCCATTCTTCACGGAGTGCTCCACGGAGGAGAGGTATCAATGTCGGTCGGTGAGGCCTGGCACGAAGTGCGAGCTCCAAAACATCCCAAAGGTGCTTTATAGGGTTCACGTCAGGACTCTGTGCAGGCCGTCCATTACAGGGATGTTAATGTCGTGCATTTGAACAGGTGCTCGATCGCGTTGAAAGATGCGATCGCCGTCCCCGAATTGCTTTTTAACACTGGGAAGCAAGAAGGCGCTTAAAACATCAATGTATCTACATCTACATTGCGGAATAAACCATGTAGACACGGAAGGGGTTCCATTCTTCATTCTTCCAGTGAGACACAGGCCTGAACTGCGATGGTGCCACGCAAAACAACATGGGGGGCAAGCCTCTCCATGAAAAACACGACCACGCCATAGCGCCTCCGCCTCCTAATTTTACTGTTAGCACTATACTCGTTGGCGGATGACATTCACCGGGCATCCGCCATACCCACACCCTCCTATCGGATGGCCACACTCTGTACCATGATTCGTCACTCCACACAACATTTTCCCGCTGTTCAATCGTCTAATGCTTACGCTCCTTAACCAACCGAGGCGTCGTTTGCCATTTACCGCCGTGATGTGTGTCTTATGAGCGCCGCTCGACCATGAAATCCAAGTTGTCTCACCTCCCGCCTAACTGCCATAGTACTTGCAGTGGATCCTGGCGCAGTTTTGAATTACTGTCTGATGGTCTGGATAGATGTCTGCCTATTACACATTACGACCCTCTTCAACTGTCGGCGGTCTCTGTCAGGCAACAGACGAGGTCGGCCTGTACTCTTTTGTGCTGTACGTGTCCCTTCACGTTACCACTCCATTATCACATCGGACACAGTGGACCTAGGGACGTTTAGAAGTGTGGAAATCTCGGGTACAGATGTATGGCACAAGTGACACCCAATCACCTGACCACGTTCGAAGTCCGTCAGTTCCGCTGAGCGCCCCATTCTTATCTCTCACGATGTCTAATGACTACTGAGGTCGCTGATATGGAGTACCTACCTGGCAGTAGGTCGCAGCACGATGTACCTAATATAAAAAACATATGGTTTCGGGGGTGTTCGGACACTTTTGATCACATAGTTAGTGTATGTGGGACTACCTCAGTTGTCAACTCCGCCACTACGCCAGGTGTCGAGTTACAACGGTTATGCGCCATCTTGGCTCAGGAGAGTATACGAGGCGTATTCGGAAAGTAAGGTCCGATCTGGCGCGAAATGGAAACCACTGTGAAGATCCGATGATGCTGTACACAGACGTGGTGGGCAGTGTCTCTAGGATGGCCGTCGCTATTTTCAGTTCAAGGCGCACAGTAAGCACGCAGAAATGCGTACAACAACAGTGTCTCCCGCCATGTATGTGGATCTGGTGAGAGATTTCGCCTGAAGCTGTGCAGTCCACATAACAGAAATATCATGCGTTTCTTGCTTCAAGACAATTCTCAGCGGCGTTCTGCACGGGCAATGAAGACGCTCCTGCATCGTTTTCGATGGGAATTGTTTGATCAGAATAGAGCCCTTAGTTGGCTCCCTCCGATGTTCATTTCTGCTCACGTGAACCGCTGGCTACGAAGACAACATTTCGGCACAAACAGCAGAGCAGCGTAGAGAATTGACAGAAAGCACAGGCGACTGCTTTCTGTAACGAGGGTACTGGAACGTTTGTACGACGCTGCGACAAATATCCGGAGCGGCGACTATTTAGAGAGGTAACTGGAAGGTGAGACTACCTGTTGCGAATAAAAAATTTCTGATTTTATCTGTGGTTTCCATTTCGCGGCCTATCGGAGCCTATTATCCAAACAGCGCTCGTACAACGGTTTTATGACACCCTTCCCAACCCAATAGGTGCAAGCGTCAAGGCCAGAGAAGGTGCATCGTCATAGTGGTTACAAAGTACACATTCGCAGGAAGACGATTCTACGTGTGTTCATCGAGATAGCTGGATTGATTAGACTCTGTAAAAGCGAGTTGCATGTAGTGTAGCGCAGACGGAGTCGGTATGTAAGCGAGAATTCTTTCTTTTCTTCCGCCCCCCCCCCCCTCTCTCTCTCTCTCTCTCTCTCTCTCTCTCTCTCTCTCTCCCCCCCCTCTCCCTCCGCGTGAATGTGTCGGAGGAGGGAGGGGAGGGGATGGAGAGCGGAGGAAGATAAAGATATAGGGGGGAAGGATTAAAGAATGGAGGGAGGGAGGAACGTAGAAGCTGAATATTCAGAGTGTGAAAGAGAATAACGTCACCGTAACACCTTCCACTTTCTTTTTCTTACAAGATGCACGTTGTTACGTTGTCTCCAAATTGGCTGCTTCACCATAACGGAGATCAATACTGCCAAGCAATGAAAACGGTTTAGTTAGTTTTTTTCTTGCAGAGATGTTGGTACGTGGACATACAAAGCTTTGCTGTAAACGCTATTCGAGACACGGCGCTGGTTGCGGTCACGTTCCACCTGCTGCCTGTGTTGCTCCATCTTGTTCTCAATCACAGCTAACATGCCTTACAAGTTATCGAGGCAGACACTGACTGGAGAGATTTTCGAATATATTATACGAATGTCTTCATCAGTAAGTGCGCCACAGGGAAATCCAGCTGTAGTTCTGCCGTCTTCACCGTACGAGAACGTAATCCAGTGCTGTAAGAACAACACCTGACAATTTCTCTGTTTCACGATCACATAGTAAGCGGAACGTTAGTGAAATTGCATACATTGTCAGATTACTTACATCTCGAGTTAACATTTGTCATGATCAAAGCCGAGGGAATAATTGAATCGGACGAGGGGAACAAACTATCAGTTCCTTCGTAGAAAAACTATTCTGAAGCTAGCACGAAGAAATTTAGACAAAACCAAGGAACCCTTAAAGCCAACTATGGCCTGGCTCTGAAACTAAGGTCTCTTATACCCGGTCCAGTCACAATAACGTGGCCACATCTATGTTCGACGCTAACACGCAATAATTTCTCACACACGCCATGTGGGAGAAATAGCAGTGGAGAGTACGAGGGTTGCCCAGAAGGTAGTGCACTGCCTTTTTTTTCTCAGCCGAAAACAATGTTACAAATACGAAACGTTACGAATATATTATTTGAAGTCTTCTGAGTAAGCGCGGAAAGTTTCCGCCACTTTCGACAGATAGCGTGGCTGCAGGACAGTTTCAAAATGGTGTCTGTAGGTGATGTACGTTACAAGCAACGTGCCGTCATTGCATTTCTTATTGCAGAGAAAGAAACTATAGGGAATATTCAAAAACGCTTGTTCAAAGCCTATGGAGCATCTGCTGTCAACAGAAGTACAGTTAGTCGATGGACACGGAGGGGGAGGTCATCAGAAGGCGGTTCGGCGCAGTTCCACGATTTGCAGAGCTAGGGGAGACCATCCACGGCTGTCACACCTGACATGTTGCAGCGAGCTGATGCCATTCGCGAAGATAGACTATTTGTGGTGACATATCACACATGGAGTGAAACTAGGAATGGAATGAAAGTGTATTAGAGTAATATGAGTTTATTTATATTTGTGGGAAGAAATAAATAGGGCGATGGTGCTAGTGTGAGGACCACGCAGGTAATATACGGATATGGGTATACGAGGTGCGGCTAGAAAAAAACCGGACTGATGCTGGAAAAAACATTTATTTACAATTATTTACAATTTCATGTTATCTCCTTCAATGTACTCTCCTCCTCGGTCTCTACACCGCTCCATACGAATTTTCCACTGATCATAGCAATGCTGCAGATCATTTTCGGTAAGTCCATACATTACTTCCGTCGCTTTTTCTTTTACTGCTTCAACAGTCTCAAATCTAGTTCCTTTCAAAGCTGACTTGACTTTAGGGAAAAGAAAAAAGTCACAGGGGGCCAAATCAGGTGAGTAGGGTGGATGATCTAAGATGGGAATGTTGTGTTTTGCCAAAAACGTCTTCACTTACAACGCACTGTGAGCTGGGGCATTGTCTTGGTGAAGGATCCATGACTTTTTTCTCCACAAATCGTTCCGTTTTCTCCGTACTCGCTCACGTAGGGTAGCCAGGACGCTAATGTAGTAATGCTGATTCACTGTTTGTCCCTCTGGTACCCAATCAATGTGCACAATCCCTTTGATGTCAAAAAAAACAATCATCATTGCCTTGAATTTCGATTTTGACATTCGTGCTTTTTTTTGTCGTGGAGAACCAGGAGTTTTCCAATGCATCGATTGGCGTTTAGTTTCGGGATCGTAAGTAAAAAACCACGATTCATCGCAAGTAATAACATTTTGTAAGAAGGTGGGATCACTTTCAATGTTTTCCAGGATGTCAGAACAAATCATTCTTCGGCGTTCCTTCTGTTCAATTGTGAGACACTTTGGAACCATTTTTGAACACACTTTGTTCACGTTGAAACTTTCATGAAGAATCTGCCTAACACTTTCCTTGTCAACTCCTGTTAACTCAGACACTGCTCTGATTGTTAAACGGCGATCTTGTCGAACAAGTTTACCGATTTTTTCAATGTTTGCATCAGTTTTTGATGACAATGGTCTGCCAGTGCGAGTGTCATCACTGGTGTCTTCGCGGCCATCTTTAAATCGTTTAAACCACTCAAACACTTGTGTTCGCGATAAACAATCATCGCCGTACACTTGTTGTAACATTACAAACGTTTCACTTGCAGATTTTCGTAGTTTGAAACAAAATTTGATGTTAACACGCTGTTCTTTCTGTACACTCAACATTTTCGGACGCACAGACAAGACGTCAACTACTTAAAACAGACGCCACGGGCAGACTGAGTGCAGGAGGCAGATGAAACTCGAGCAGTAGGCGGAGCGAGAGTCACGTGACAGGCCACGCGACTTTCAGCCTTATTGCATTCGTTTTATTGTTTCACCAGTACTAGTCCGGTTTTTTTCTAGCCACAGCTCGTAAATGGACATTTATGTGGAAGATTTTTAATGAATAATTATATGGGTATACGGTGATAAATATGAAGATAAATATTACAGGGGTACCTAGGAAAGGGCCACGAAATCGACGTAAAAAGGAATAGATTATATAGTTTTAAGTCTTAAAATGAATGACTGTATGAGTGTGGGAAGCGAAGTACGATAATACATGTACGGTAAGTAATTGTGAAAACGAAGATCTTGAAAAAGCAGTGAAAAGTAAAGAAGAGACAGTGAAGTCAATAGTAACAAAGATACGCGGTACATTTAGCGTACGCCACAGCACAGTAATTTGCTGAACATACATTTAGAATGAAAAACAACTTAGTATGAAGACTACTTCCTTAGCGACTAACTTTTACAGCTTGAGCAACTATAATGTGAATATAAATGAGAATATGATATACAATTCGTACGAGGGATGAATATAAAATGCAACGAAACAATATTTTTGCACTGAGTTCTTGACACAGGCAGAAGCGAAAGCAGTACTTTCACATAAGCACCTTCTTCTATAGCTGGAATCAATTTTGAGTGGAATTACTCATGACAAAATATAGTAAAATAACCGGTCACACGTTACGAAAGTAAACATGTATATGTCGTCTCATCAATAAGGCAGATATTCAGTTCGAAATATGTGTACATGAATGTGAAATATTACAACGATTAACAAGCAGTGATGAAGTCAGGATTGTCAAGGGATAAAACATTCCCCATACTCTTTCACAAACGAGCACTTGTAAATACTATACATAGTATGAAGATTTATCAAAAGCCAAGGATAGAATAAGTACACTAACGCTACACTACAAGTAGCAATCCTAGAAGTAGCTTTATCTCTGAAGCAGGCTCTAACAAATCCTCTTTTTTCCATGTAATGAGTAGTGCTGGAACGTATTTTCTATGTGTAGTTGTGAAGGTGAAAATGCGGGAGGTCGGTCCTACACGACAAGAAAGGAAAAATACAAATATTCAGAATAAATGCCAGATTTCTTCTAGTTTACATTTTAGTATGTAAGATGATGGATGTCATGGAGTCCATATATGATATTTGAATGAGAATTGTACGTTTATTTTTCACTTTATTATTGTCAAGGTGTATGTCTATGTAAAATGTATGTGTACGCCTGCTAATAGTGAAAATAGCGGCTGCCGAGTAAACGCTGCAGTCTAGCGAAGTGAACACAGTGAGAGAGATGCTTGTGCGACGGAGAAATCAGAGGAAATCCGTATAACCACTAACTGATGTGTGATGACCGCCGAATGCACAACGGAAGACAATGCCTGCAGTGCGGCCCATACCTTCAATTTCACTGGCAGAAAACTTCGTCCAGGTGCTAGGTGAGGTATTGGGTTCTTCGGGTTGAGCGTTGGAGCTGAATCCGTCGTACAAGTCTCCGGAGTGGAGGGCATGCACAACGCCGACTTCATAAGCCTGGAGCGACATTACACCGGATTCGCGGGCAGTGCTACTACTCACGTGGCACTTGTGTCACTGCGACGGGCGCGTTATACAATGACCTGCTGCTGGCGATATGGACAGCGAACAATGAGACAGCGTGTGCCGATAGGACACCTTTTCAGAATTGCCAATGAACCCAAAGCAAATGAGAAAAACAATTTTTAAAACATGGTGAAAGGATAGTTTAAGAAATTTAAATTTTTTCCCCTGTTCACACCATACAGCTTAACAGATGTAAGGATAAATAACAAACTAAGACTGTAGCACAACATGGACGTGCAGCTATTAAAATAAATATATGTGAATGTATTTACGTGTATTAATTTGCAATCGACAAAGTAATGAAGCTTTGTAAATATACTTGTAGTAGCATAAGGGTATTAAAACTCTATTGACTTGCACCAAGTGACCAAACTATGAGCTCCAATGTAAATAAGCCTACTGTATACTGTCTCCCTAAATAAAGAGACTTATATCCTACAGTATACAGAGGGGGGCATTTGTGATGTACCGTTTGCATTTCTTGATTTTATGTTTTAGTCTTCTTCAAAGGCAAAGAGAAAAAGTGAAGCGGTAGCCCAGCGTAGAGCATGTGCCTACTGTCATGTATTTTTGATTTTAAAATGTTAAAAAACATAAGTTGTTTTTCCTCTTGCTCGGTAAGAGGAAGGACTCGGTCTCTGTTAATGATCGGAAGTAGACGCACGTTATTTGAGAGCGTAATCGGAGGTAGCCATTTTGGTTGACAGAATGAGTAAAAAATGTATTTTTTATAGAATATAGCATTATTTTACAAGTGAAGTTGTATGCGTCATTATCCAAAGTAGTACAATTCAAACATAATTTAAAAGAATTTTCGTGGCCAACTCCTTCTTTCCATTCACGAATTTCTCAACAAGTGCAGTAGACCATTTTAATGAAAACTTATTATACTTTAATTTTTGACAATACTTGGTTCTGATAGCCAAGTAACTAGCTACTGTGTGAATGATGGATTTAATGAAAGCAGATGTAAATATTAAGCCTGTAAATATTAGAAGCTTAATTTTAATTCATGTACGTAATTTTACTGTTTATTGACTGAGGATCATTAAAATTAACGAAACTCAAGTTTTTTTAATTCCTTTTTTGTAATGTGGTTATCTGACATGTTCCGCACCCAGGATGATCCCCTCTTTTGTGGGTCTGTGGAATGAATAATTAATCTAATCTAATCTAAAGTACTGTAATATATAAAAAATCCAAGAAGCCCACCTATGTACTTCTGAGTTATCACGAAGACAAGATTGCAATATCATGGACACGGAGAAGATTTTGTAGATGAATACGGCGATCGGACATAGTATTATTAATTGGTGAGCACAAATCTACAACAAGAGAAAGACTATTTCGTCTATGTAGAACTAGTATGAATAGATTCTTTACCTATTTACAAGTATAACCCAGCTTATTGTGCTTGTCCGACACGCCGAAAAATAATCTAATGATTTCCTTATATCTAAACGTTTATTATATATTTTTTATTATATTATAAGACGCATTACGACTCGGCAGTTGGCGCTTCATCTGTCAATGAGGAGATGATTCACACAGTGAAGCAGTGGCTCCGCCACCAGGACAAGGATTGGTACCGACGCGGCATACACGCCCTTGTTTCGCACTGGAGCAAGGCCATAGGATGGAAATTACGTGGAAAAGAAGAATGTGTAGATAAAACACTACTCTCTCGTGTCTATAATTCTCATTATGTTCAATAAACAATCGTTAAAGAAAAAAATATGGTGCATTACTTTCTTGGGAACCCTCGTACATAAAGTGTGTTAGGTGGTGGTGGTGGTTGTTGGGATGTTTAATGGGGACTAAACAGCTAAGGTCATCAGTCCCCCAAAAGTGTGTTAGGGACAATGCGGACAGACAGTGCACCCGTTGTCGTAATGCGGAAACGGATCGTTGGCTTCAGGGCCAAGGTGGAAGTATTTCGAAACGGCGAAGTTTGTTAAGTGTTCCATTGCCGCTGTAGTTAAAGTGTACCGTGCACTGCGAAAAGGCACTGTGCAAAACCGGCAACGAGGCAGCTGTGGTGCAAGATAGGCCACAGATGATGGGGTTGAAGGACAGCTGCGGAGATGTGTACAGGCGAATAGACGCTCAGATGAACCAAGGAGCTACCAACAGCATCTCTTCAACGACCGTTCAGCGAACGTTGCTGCCTATGGGTCCCCGCAGCAAGCGCCTGATTTGTGCAACCTCACTGACTGTTGTTCATAGCCGACGAAGGCTGGAAATTGCACACCACCACCGCAACTGGACGTCCACAGAGTGCTGACAGCCGGCCTTTTAAGATGAATCATCTACATCTACATCTACATCTACATGATTACTCTGCAGTTCACATTTAAGTGCTTGGCAGAGGGTTCATCGAACCACAATCATACTATCGCCCTACCATTCCACTCCCGAACAGCGCGCGGGAAAAACTAACACCTAAACCTTTCTGTTCGAGCTCTGATTTATCTTATTTTATTTTGGTGATCATTCCTAACTATGTAGGTTGGGCTCAACAAAATATGTTCACATTCGGAAGAGAAAGTTGGTGACTGAAATTTCGTAAATAGATCTCGCCGCGACGAAAAACGTCTTTGCTTTAATGACTTCCATCCCAACTCGCGTATCATATCGGCCACACTCTCTCCCCTATTACGTGATAATACAAAACGAGCTGCCCTTTTTTGCACCCTTTCGATGTCCTCCGTCAATCCCACCTGGTAAGGATCCCACACCGCGCAGCAATATTCTAACAGAGGACGAACGAGCGTAGTGTAAGCTGTCTCTTTAGTGCATCTTCTAAGTGTCCTGCCAATGAAATGCAATCTTTGGATCGTCTTCCCCACAATATTTGTAGTGACGTAACAAGACTGTTACGCCACTTGAAGTAGCTGATTGAAAGGCACGCGTACACACACGCCGACGGGCGTCAAGTCTGGAACAGGATAACTATTGAATGGTAGCAAGAAAAGTACGTAGCTGCTTTATACTTAACTTTAATAATCCTTGTGATACATCTCTCTTGACTATACAAATGCGACTCGTAAGATACATGCACTGTTACAATTGGCGCCTTGCTAGGTCGTAGCCATGGACTTAGCAGAAGGCGATTCTAACTGTCTCTCGGCAAATGAGAGGAAGGCTTCTTCCGTATTGTCGCTAGTAATGTGGTCGTACAACTGGGCGAGTGCTTGTTCGTATCACGAGACCTGCCTTGTGGTGGCGCTAGGTCTGCGATCACACAGTGGCGACACGCGGGTCTGACATGTACTAAATGGACCGCGGCCGATTTAATCTACCACCTAGCAAGTGTGGTGTCTGGCGGTGACACCACATTCCTCCCCCGCAAATCGGCGAACGGTCGTGAGATAAGGCTTCCGCCCGCCGTGGGGAGGACCCCATGTTGACGTATGCGATGAGGTGGGGAGCCTAACAACAGGCGAGGCTGTGCCACCCGCACCCGGCCATTCGGTCCGAGGGGAGCTAGGAAACGCCTGAAAACCTAGTCCAGGGTGCACGTCAACATGCGGTGTATGCGCCCATAAAGAAACAGGAGGGGCCGAAGGGTCGACCTCCATTGCGTCGGGGTAGCCGACGCGCGATGACGTCATGTGGTCCGGAGCGGGCGGGAGTTCCATGGCGGAGGACAGCTGGTCACGGGAAGCGATCGGCGGCGCGTGAGCCTGGGAGGCGCTTGGCGGCTGCAGCGAAGCGTCGAATGCGGGCGGCGCCGGCCGGAGTACCGGCGGCTGCGGCGGCGGCGGCGGCTGCTGCGGCGGCGCGGCGCCATGGGGCAAAATGGAAGGCATCGTCGGTAACACCTGGGGATGAGGCGAGCCAGTAGATGGGTCCCCAGGGCGCTGACAGGACGGCACCGTCGCTGAAAGCAGACGGGGAGCGGCAGAACGCGTGCGACGACAGAGGCGCAGCTGATTGAGATGCCGACGCACCTCACCAGAGGCCCCCAAAACCAAATACATCGCGCGGCCGAGGCAGTGAAGAATGCGCCCTGCGAGCCAACGCCATGAACCTCGAAAGTTGCGATAAAATACAACGACGCCTGGAGCAAAAGCAGGAGTCTGCCCCTGCACAGGAACCTGATGCGGCGGATGCAGCAAAGACATCAAGGTGCGATGAGGACGACCATGGAGCAACTCAGCCGGCGAGCGACCATCTCGGGGCTGAGAGCGATACGAAGACAAAAAGAGCAACAATGCGTCCTCCCGAGAATGCGACTCTTTCAATTTCAACATCTGTGACTTGAAAGTCCGGACCAATCGTTCAGCGGCACCGTTTGAATGAGGCGAAAACGGCGCGGATGTCAGATGTTGAATACCATTGGCCTGGCAGAATGACTGAAATTCGGCGGACATGAATTGTGGGCCATTGTCGGAAACAATAGTCTGCGGAAGACCTTCAATGCAAAATATAGCAGACAACGCTTGGATGGTGGCGGAGGACGTCGTGGAAGACATCCGGACAACAAAAGGAAAATTACTGAAGGCGTCGACCAGAACCAACCATCGAGCATTCCAGAATGGACCAGCAAAATCAATGTGCAAGCGTTGCCAAGGGGAAGTGGCTTTCGGCCATGCAAAGACTTTCCGCGGCGGTGCGGATTGTTGTTCGGCACACGCCATGCAAGAAGAACACATATCCGTAATCGCAGCATCGATTCCGAACCAAGTACAGTGCTGACGAGCAAGTTGTTTCGTTCGCACTATACCCCAATGTCCTTGGTGAAGAAGCCGTAAAACAGAGGACTGTAACGAACGTGGGACCACGACTCTAGACTGATCATTATCAGAACGCAACAACAAAACACCACGTCGAACAAAAAGTCTCTCCTTGTGAGCAAAAAATCTGCGAACCAACGGATCCTCGATCCGAGACTTTGACAAAGGCCATTGCGTAGCAACAAAACGTAAAACAGTAGCAAGGACAGGGTCAGCAGCTGTGGCTGTAGCTACACGACGAAAATCGATCGGAAACGATTCGACCACTTCATCGGTTTCCGAATCAATGAACATGCAAGCAAGTTCGGAAGAATCGAATGCTTTATCCTCAGCAACAGGCAAACGGGACAACGCATCAGCGCTGCCGTGCTTAGCAGTGGACCGATACAAGATATCGTAGCGGTACTGCGAGAGGAAAATAGACCAGCGAATGAATTTCTGCGCTGTACGCGGAGGTACAGGCTTGGTCGGATGAAAAAGCGATGTCAAAGGTTTGTGGTCTGTGATGATGGTGAAGTGACGACCATACAAGAAATCATGGAACTTAGTAACACCAAACACGAGAGCCAAAGCTTCTTTCTCTATCTGCGAGTAATTTCTTTGCGCAGACGAGAGCAATTTGGACGCAAAGGCAATAGGGCGATCATGCGCGCCAACTTTGTGCGCAAGGACAGCACCGATCCCGAAATCCGATGCATCTACCATCAACAAAAGGGGTTTCTGGGGATCGAAAGGCGTGAGGCAAGTATGAGAAAGCAACGCCGATTTCAACTGGCGAAAGGCGCGTTCGCATTCCGTCGTCCAGACGAACGGAACACCTTTACGGCGTAAGCGATGAAGCGGAGCTGAAATGGAAGAGGCATTGCGCACATATTTATGATAATAGTTAATTTTACCCAACACACTCTGTAGCTGTTTCAGATTTTGAGGGGAAGGCAAATCTTGTATGGCACGGAGGTGCTCTGGACTCGGATGTATGCCTTGGGCATTGATGACATGGCCCAGGTATGGTAAGTCACGAGCAAAAAACACACATTTGTCCTTCCTCAAGCGAAGACCATTTAGTCCCATGACCTGAAATAATGTTCGTAGGTTCGCAAGATGATCTTCTTCTGTCTGTCCGGAGATCACTATATCGTCCAGATAGTTTGCTGCAGTAGGGACCGACGCACAAATAGATTGTAAATATTGCTGAAACAAGGCAGGGGCGGATGCACACCCTAACGGCAGTCTTTTGAACCTGTACAATCCAAGATGCGTGTTAACCACCAACACGCGCTGGGATTCGTCGTCCACCGGTATTTGCAAGTACGCATCAGCTAGATCCAACTTCGAAAAATATTTTCCCGGGCACAGTTTAGCAAAAAGATCTTCCGGGCGGGGCAAAGGAAAAGTAGCAGTCACTATTTGTGGATTCACTGTGGCCTTGAAGTCCACGCAAAGTCTCAATTTTCCGGAAGGTTTTTGCAAAATTACTAAGGGTGAGGCCCAGAGAGAAGCTTGCACACGTTCAATTACACCCTGTGATTCTAGATCGTTTAATGTTCTTGCGACCTCATCACGCAATGCGTGGGGAACATTGCGCGCTCTGAAAAATTTCGGTTGCGCGTTTACTTTCAGTTCCAAATGTGCTTCATAGTTTTTAGCGCAACCTAAGCCCGGTGCAAAAATGTCTGCAATTCGTCACATAAGCGAGAAACACTGTCTGAAGGCACAGTCTGATTCACTGATAGGACCTGATTTACAATAGACATGTTAAACAACTGAAATAAATCTAAGCCAAACAAGTTCACTGCAGTAGAAGAACGAAGAACGTAAAATGACACAAGTTTTGTATGTCCCTTGTATGTTGCAAGAAGGCTGCACTGTCCTAACACAGGAAGTTTCTGTCCTGAATATGTGGTTAGCTTAACATTTGCGGCACGCAACGGAGGTGCGCCCAGTTGTTTGTACATGTCGTGATTGAGCAATGAAACTGCAGCTCCTGTATCGAGCTGGAATGGTATCACTTTGCCTTCAAAGTCTAAGTCCACAAAAAGTTTATTGTCCTGCTGACGACAAGAGCGACTGGTTTGTGCAATTTGAATAGACACTGGTACAGAATCACTTGCTAAGTGACGTGATTTCCGGCGACGTCGACGCACAGTTTTTGTGGGACGAACACAGTCACTGTTAGAGAAAGTGGCACAGGACGAATCGGAATTAACTACATGAATGTCCATGGGCGAAGGTCCACGATCCTGAGTGTCCTTGGGTCGAGTCCGGCGCGAAGCAAAGGGCCGGGAATGATTGTGATTGTCTGATCAGAGCTTTTTCTGGCAAACACTTTGAACATGTCCTTTCCTATTGCAGAAAAAGCAAATAGCTTGGCGTGACGGGCAATGTTCACGCGAATGTCTAGTAGCACACCGCGGGCATGATTTCACTGCATTTGTGGGCTGGCGCGGCACACGTGGCTTAGAGCGCGGCGGCAGCTGCATTTGTTTGCGCGAGGGCAGTTGACCGGGCCGCGCAGCTCGCCCGGCTGGCCGGTTAATGTTACACACTGCTGGCGAAGTTTCAAAAGATTCCTGAGCACAGTCAAGTGTGTCTTGTCTATCCAATATGTCTATCACTTGTTGAAGGGAGGGATTAACTAGTTTCAATATTTGCTCCCGTATGCGAACATCAGAAACGTTCTGTGCAATAGCATCACGTACCATTGTATCTGAATAAGAAAGACCACAGTCACAGTCAAAAGAACACTCCCTAGTAAGTCCTTGCAATGTTGCTACCCACTCCCTATTAGTTTGACAGGCCGTACGTTTTGTACGAAAAAACGTATACCGTGTGGCAACCACATTAACTGTTTCTTTGAAATAGGCATCTAAAGCAGACAAAATTTCCTCGTAGGACAGAGTTGCTACGTCGCGCCGGGGAAACAACTTCACTATCACACGGTAGGTGGACACACCGACACAAGAAAACAAAAACGGCTGCCGCTCATTACCTTTAATTCTGTAGGCGGCGAGGTGGAAGGCGAATTGACGGGACCACTCTTGCCAGGACTCGTGGGTTGCATCAAAGGGTCGGAATTGAGGTGCAACAGCATGTTGTGGCTGCGGTAGCGATGAAGCGGCGGCGGCCGCATCGGTGTGCAGCGCACGTTGACCCTGGACGAGCTGTCCAAGAGCATCCAATAACGCTTGCGTCTGCTGATTCTGCAAGCGATAAAATTCGGACAGTACTACTGGAGAATGTGGCGAAGCCATGACACAAATAAATCAGAGCAATCAGAAAAAACACGTTTCCTTGAAGCCTCGTCGCCAATCTGTAGTGACGTAACAAGACTGTTACGCCACTTGAGGTAGCCGAAAGAAAGGCACGCGTACACACACGCCGACGGGCGTCAAGTCTGGAACAGGATAACTATTGAATGGTAGCAAGAAAAGTACGTAGCTGCTTTATACTTAACTTTAATAATCCTTGTGATACATCTCTCTTGACTATACAAATGCGACTCGTAAGATACATGCACTGTTACAATTGGCGCCTTGCTAGGTCGTAGCCATGGACTTAGCAGAAGGCGATTCTAACTGTCTCTCGGCAAATGAGAGGAAGGCTTCTTCCGTATTGTCGCTAGTAATGTGGTCGTACAACTGGGCGAGTGCTTGTTCGTATCACGAGACCTGCCTTGTGGTGGCGCTAGGTCTGCGATCACACAGTGGCGACACGCGGGTCCGACATGTACTAAATGGACCGCGGCCGATTTAATCTACCACCTAGCAAGTGTGGTGTCTGGCGGTGACACCACAATATTATCTATGCGGTCTTTCCAACTGAAGTTTTTCGTAATTTTAACACCAACGTACTTAGTTGAATTGACAGCCTTGAGAATTGTACTATTTATTGAGTAATCGAATTCCAACGGATTTCTTTTGGAACTCATGTGGATCACCTCACACTCTTCGTTATTTAGCGTCAACTGCCACCTGCCACACCATACAGCAAACTTTTGTAAATCGCTTTGCATCTGATACTGGTCTTCGGATGACCTTACTAGACGGTAAATTACAGCATCATCTACGAACAACCTAAGAGAAGTGCTCAGATTGTCACCCAGGTCATTTATATACACTCCTGGAAATGTAAAAAAGAACACATTGACACCGGTGTGTCAGACCCACCATACTTGCTCCGGATACTGCGAGAGGGCTGTACAAGCAATGATCACACGCACGGCACAGCGGACACACCAGGAACCGCGGTGTTGGCCGTCGAATGGCGCTAGCTGCGCAGCATTTGTGCACCGCCGCCGTCAGTGTCAGCCAGTTTGCCGTGGCATACGGAGCTCCATCGCAGTCTTTAACACTGGTAGCATGCTGCGACAGCGTGGACGTGAACCGTATGTGCAGTTGACGGACTTTGAGCGAGGGCGTATAGTGGGCATGCGGGAGGCTGGGTGGACGTACCGCCGAATTGCTCAACACGTGGGGCGTGAGGTCTCCACAGTACATCGATGTTGTCGCCAGTGGTCGGCGGAAGGTGCACGTGCCCGTCGACCTGGGACCGGACCGCAGCGACGCACGGATGCAAGACCAAGACCGTAGGATCCTACGCAGTGCCGTAGGGGACCGCACCGCCACTTCCCAGCAAATTAGGGACACTGTTGCTCCTGGGGTATCGGCGAGGACCATTCGCAACCGTCTCCATGAAGCTGGGCTACGGTCCCGCACACCGTTAGGCCGTCTTCCGCTCACGCCCCAACATCGTGCAGCCCGCCTCCAGTGGTGTCGCGACAGGCGTGAATGGAGGGACGAATGGAGACGTGTCGTCTTCAGCGATGAGAGTCGCTTCTGCCTTGGTGCCAATGATGGTCGTATGCGTGTTTGGCGCCGTGCAGGTGAGCGCCACAATCAGGACTGCATACGACCGAGGCACACAGGGCCAACACCCGGCATCATGGTGTGGGGAGCGATCTCCTACACTGGCCGTACACCACTGGTGATCGTCGAGGGGACACTGAATAGTGCACGGTACATCCAAACCGTCATCGAACCCATTGTTCTACCATTCCTGGACCGGAAAGGGAACTTGCTGTTCCAACAGGACAATGCACGTCCGCATGTATCCCATGCCACCCAACGTGCTCTAGAAGGTGTAAGGCAACTACCCTGGCCAGCAAGATCTCCGGATCTGTCCCCCATTGAGCATGTTTGGGACTGGATGAAGCGTCGTCTCACGCGGTATGTACGTCCAGCACGAACGCTGGTCCAACTGAGGCGCCAGGTGGAAATGACATGGCAAGCCGTTCCACAGGACTACATCCAGCGTCTCTACGATCGTCTCCATGGGAGAATAGCAGCCTGCATTGCTGCGAAAGGTGCATATACACTGTAGTAGTGCCGACATTGTGTATGCTCTGTTGCCTGTGTCTATGTGCCTGTGGTTCTGTCAGTGTGATCATGTGATGTATCTGACCCCAGGAATGTGTCAATAAAGTTTCCCCTTCCTGGGACAATGAATTCACGGTGTTCTTATTTCAATTTCCAGGAGTGTAGATCAGGAACAGCAGAGGTCCCAGGACGCTTCCCTGGGGAACACCTGATATCCCTTCAGTTTTACTCGATGATTTGCCGTCTATTATTACGAACTGCGACCTTCCTGACAGGAAATCACGAATCCAGTCGCACAACTGAGACGATACCCCATAGGCCCGCAGCTTGATTAGAAGTCGCTTGTGAGGAACGGTGTCAAAAGCTTTCCGGAAATCTAGAAATACGGAATCAACTTGAGATCCCCTGTCGAGAGCGGCCATTACTTCGTGCGAATAAATAGCAGGCTACGTTGCACAAGAACCATATTTTCTCAAACCATGCTGATTACGTATCAATAGATCGTTCCCTTCGAGGTGATTCATAATGTTTGAATACAGTATATGCTCCAAAACCCTACTGCAAACCGACGTCAGTGATATAGGTCTGTAGCTCCATTGTAGTAAATGGTCGTTGTCGTGGACGGCATGAAACGTCTGAAAGAAAAGCGGCCGGAGGAGGGGCGTTGTGGTCTGGGGAATGTTTTCGTGGCATTGCCTGGGTGATCTCGTGCTTCTGAATGGCACAGTGTATCAAGAAAAGTATGCATCTACTCCTGGGGATAGCGTCCATCCCTACATGCAGTTGGTTTTTCTCGGCATGACAGCGTCTACCGACAGCACAACACAACACGTCGCACAGATGCGTGGATCGAAGAGCACCAGTACGAGTTTGCCAAACTTCCCAAATTCATACCGAATCGGGAATCTGTAGGACCATCTCTGCAGGGCTGTTCGCGCACCTGACCGTCAACCTGTCAACTGAGAACCACAGCGCAGCTGGCCAAGACTCTGGAGTCAAGAAGGCTCCACATCCTTGTGGGTACCTTCCAGGACCTCACTGTCTCTCTTCCTACACGTCTCGCAGCGGTCCGCGCTCCAAAAGGCAATTATTCAGGTTTTTGATAGGTGGTCACGTTAATGTAACTGGACAGCAATTACTCCAATGAATTAACCAATTTTACTTTACTTAGTTCAAGGAATTAGAATGTGAGAAAATGCGACGACGCAATATATACAATTTTCTAATGTGACCTGAAGAGAACGGTTAGTCTAAAATAGTCCAGTACGTCAGGAAAATACCTGTACAGAGATCCAAAACAAACTGAACTTATTTTATCGAGCCTGAGGTAAAGGTTACCTCTCCCGTGACACTAGAGGCTTATTCCAGCCTTGATGCAAAGATTATCTGGTCGATCTGAATTTTTATACTAACTGCATATCTTCTTTTCTTCCTTGTGAATTACAAGGATTAGGGCACGTCGCGTAACTAGAAAATACACCGCTGGCTGTTAAAACTGCAACAACAGGCGCGCCGTTTCCCACTATCAGTCCATCATGGTTTTGGCGCTTGTGATGTTCAGAGACAGTGTTCAGAGTGCCGTGTGACGAATATCGTTATAAAGACTTTGCTGGGCCTCTATGGATTTACAGCCAGTATACGTGAACCTGCTTTGAGCGTTTTAGGCAACCATGAGCCAGCAACATCTCTAAAATTTAACCGGCAGTTTCAACATCGTCTCTGAACATCACCAGCGTCAAAACTTCCCTCAACATTTGCTAAGGAGATCTTCACATGCACCCACAAAGAATCCCTCGCACACTCACAAGAAGAAATTCGCAGACATATCTTCACACTAAAAAATAACTGACCAGAGGGAGAAAATGGTATCACCGCAGAATTGCTAGAAAATTTTGGACCAAATTCCCCAAAGGAACGCACACAGATCACGGGAGACATTTTGCAGGCAGAAAAACTTTTGGAAGACTGCAAATACGCCCTAATTTATGCACTGCACAAAAAGGCAATAAAACAGGTTTAAATAACTATTGAGAAACCTCCCTTCTGCACGTTGCCTAGCAAAATTGTGTCAACACACGCCCTTCAATGACCTTAGGAGCAGCTCGATCGCTACTGAATTGAAGAATACCAAGGCTGCTTGCGGGCTGTTCGAAATTGTACTTAATTTATAAACAACATTAAAATACAAAGCGCTCAGAAATGGTCCGATTGTATGTTCCTTTCTGGACTTCAAGAAGGAGAATGATTCCACTAATCGGCTAATCTTCATGCACGAAGAAAAAGATCGCGACCCGAAAACCCTAAATGTCATTAAAAAAAAAAAAAAAGATTCACCAATACAGCCACCAACGTAAAATTAATGGGCGATATGTGAGAACCATTTCTGATCGAAAACGGCGCTCAGCAGCCCGGCAATGTGTCTCCTGGTTTTGCATAAAGAGATCTCATGATGGGAAAAAGAAGCTAAAAACCATAACTACTGGAAATCTATTCGACTTGGAAGATCTAAAAATGCCATCCAAATTTCTTGCCTAGATTTCGCAAATGATCTGGCAGTAGTAGAAGAGACGACAGCAGCTAAGCACATGGAAACTCTCAAAGTGTGCACTAAAAGAGTTGGCTTTCAAATACATTCCCAAAAAACTAAGTACATACTAATGAGAATCAGCCGGTCCGAGCACAATGATTTATGATCCTCCTCCCCTACCTGTCACTTTCAAAGTCAGCCCGCCTTCTCAACTCTCTCCCTTTCCATCTTCGCCAATTTGGTAACTTATAAATGGCGTGGTGTTACGCTATTGGTTGGGCTGCTGACTCTGAATGGCTAGGCACTTCCTGTCTCCCGTCCTCCCTTCTCCTCCCTCGCCTTTCTAGGCAATTTGGGTTGTCATCTGGTGTTTATTTACATTAAAATTTATTATCGAATTAGTGCTACCCTTTCCCTTATCACTATATCTACATCTACATACATCTTTGCAGGCCACAATACGCCACAAGGCGGAGGTACCACATACCACTTCACATCATTTCATTTCCTTTCCTCTTGCAAGTAGAGCGAGGAATAAATGACTGCCTATAAGCCTCCAAGCGAGCATTAATTTCCCCCATTTTATCTTCATTGTCCTAATGCAAAAAGTACATAGGCGGCAGTAGAATCGATCTGCAGTCGGTCTCAAATGCCAGTTCTCTAAATTTCTGTCTCATGAAGTGAGCGTCGTCCAGGAATGCCAACTTGAGCTTAAGGAGCGTCTCCATAATGCTTGTGTGCTGATCGGACCTACCGGTAACAAACAACATGTTGGAGGAACATCCCCAACTGAGCATTATACCAGATGTTGAAAATACCACTTCAGTTGTAAAGTTCTTTTATTATCACACGACCGGTTTCGGGCTCTTATACGCCACCTTCAGGTGTCGTAACTTGGTGCTGTGGCCACGGAGCGCCGCGGTGGACGTGTGAGCGCTCATAGGTAGCACACCGCGCCTAATACACGTGCACCGCGGCGCTCCGTGGCCACAGCACCAAGTTACGACACCTGAAGATGGGCTTATAAGGGGCCGAAACCGGTCATGTGATAACAAAAGAACTTTACAACTGAAGCAGTATTTTCAACCTCTGCTACCGGTAACGAATCTAGTAGCACATCCTTGAATTGCTTCAAAGTTTTCCTTTAACCCTACCTGTTGGAGATTCCAAACGCTCGATCAGTATTCAAGAATAGGTCGCACTAGGGTTTTGTATGCGCTGTTTTCTTTATAGATGAGCTGCATGTTATCCAAATTCTCCCAATAAAATGAAGTCGGGCATTCGCCTTCAGTACTACCAACCTCACGCACTCATTCGGTTTCATATCACTTTGCAACATTAGGCCTAGATAAATAATCGATCTGTCTACGGTAAGCGGCATGCTACTAATGCTGTACTCGAACGTTACGTGACTTTCTCCTACTCATCCGCATTAACTTAAATTTTTCTCACTTTGAGCAAGCTGCCATTCATCACTACAACTAGAAATTCTGCCTTTGTTATCTTGTATCTTCTACAGTCGTACAATGACGACACCTTCCCGTACGTCACAGTGCCATCAGCAAACAATCGCAAATTTCTGCTCACCCTGTTCGTCCTATAATTTATATACATACAGAGTAAGAGCGGTCCTATCACCCTTTCCTGGGCTACTCATAACCATACCCCTGTCTCTAATGAAGACTTACCATCGAGGAGAACGGACTGGGTTCTGTTACTTCTGTTAGTTAGCGAGCCACTCACATATGTGAAACCTAATCTGTGTGCTCGGATGTACGTGGACAGTCTGCACGGGGCACAATGTCAAACGCTTTTCGGAAATCTAGGAATATAGAATCTGCCCGTTGCTCTACATTCATGGTTTGTAGTATATCATGTGAGAAAATGACAAGAAAATGGCTTTCTAAAACCGTGGTAATTTTTGGACAGCAGCTTTTCTGTCTCAAGTAAATGTCACATTTTAAACGCAAAATGTGTTCAAGAATTCTGTAGCAAACTGATGTAAAGGCTATTGGTCCGTAATTATACGGGTCAATTCTTTTACCTTTATTATATCCAGGAGTCACCTGCGTCTTTTTCTGTTCGCCTGTGGTTATACGCTAGGAGAGACATGGAAGCTAAGCAAGCGGCGGGTGCTGCAGATAACGCCCAGTGTAGGACCCAATAGGGATTCAATCTACACCTGAAGACTTACTTGTTTTCAACTCTTTCAGTTACTTCTTTACACCAGGACTGCTATGTCCTTCACGAGGGAGTCTGTGCGACAGGTGGACGACGGAATGTTTTTACGAGCCTCCTGCGTGAATGGTTTCTTAAACGCGAAATTTAAAACTCCATCTTTCGTATTACTGTCTTCTGCTGGCACCCCAGACTGGTCGAAGAGTGACGTGATATAAGTCTCTGACCCGCTTACTGATTGTACGTATGAGCGGAATTTTCTCTGGTCCTCGTAAGATCTTTCGCTAAGGTATGACGGTGGAAGTTGCTGCATGCTTGGTGCATTGATCTTCTTACGGACTCACGAATTTCTACTAAGTTTTGCATTTTTCTTTGAACGAGACTGCAACAATCTCCGTTTCCCCATCATTTTCCGACTTTGACATTAAACCACCGAGGGTCTATTCCACCCACAATCCCGTTACTTGGCACATACGTTTCCCGGGCGTGTTTTACCATCAGTTTGAACTTTGACGATAATTCATCTATCATACCGGATCTAAGTAACGTCCATTCATTGTCTAAGTGCGATGCTAACAACTGCTTAACTGCTTTCTCTAGCATAAATACTCTCCTATCCTCCTTGAAGAATTTATTAAATTTAATAACCGTTGTCGCGGCGTTTACATTACGATCACTGACTAGTGTCATTATAGTGGCACTGTTAGTAAGGACCGACCGCTTTGTAGCTAAAATGTCTAAAACAATTCCATTGTGTGTGGGTAATCTAACTAGTTGGTCAAGGCTGTTTTCGGAAAACGTGTTCAAAAATACTTCAGAAGAATGTTCATACTACCTGAAGTGAATCCATAGAAATCGCACGCTGTACTCGCTAGGTAAACCGCCTTCAACTAATATTGTATGTTCTGGGTATTTCCGTGCTACTGGGTGTATAATTTCCTTGAATGATTCTACAACTGTTAAGGCGGAATCAGGTGGCTGGTAAAAACATCCGAGAATAACTTGAGTTCACCTAGACCTGCTAATTGCGTCTAGATAACTTCACAGTCAGATTCAGTTTCGACTTCGATAGACACAATATTTTTGTCGACACCAATGACCACTCCCACTTCTATGGCACCTAATCTGTCTTTCTATATTCGTTCCATTACTCGCTAAATATTGTAGAGCTCTCTGCTTTCTGGTTTCAGCCAGCTCTCGATTCCGAGAATAATTTCAGCACGACAACTCTCCAAAAGAGGAATAAATTCAGGAACTTTGTTACAAATACTTCGACAATTAACTGTTAATATTTTGGCAGTCGGCGTCACTCTTCTTTGTATGCGATCTGATTTTGCTCCTTGCATATAGACTGTTGAGCCTTCATCAGAGACCTCAAACTGCCACCTAGCCTAAAAACCCCACCTGCACTCCACCACTGCTCTTCTACAGAAATAGCTGCTTCTTTTGTCTAGTGCATCCACGGCCTGTCAAGGGGAGTCTACATTCCGTAGTACAGATCCAGAAGCCTGCAGCCATGATTGTCACAAAATCTAGAGAGCCTCTGGTTGAGACGCTTCAGTCAGCTCCAATCCACAGGACCCGTATCTGCTCTGGGTATTATTCCACAAATTGTGAGCTCTGCTTGAACCCTGCGTACAAAGACATCAGTCTTCACCACTTCCGCCAGCCACCCGTGAGAACTGTGGATGGTTGGTTGGTTGGTTGGTTTGGTGTATAAAGGGACCAAACTACAGGGTCATCAGTACCTTATCCTTCATGCAAACAAGGCTCTAGTTAAAACAATTCCCAAAAGGAGTCGGGGAAAGGAAAAGGGCGGAAATCTAAAGGGGAACCACACGAAAAGGAAAAACGAAATAAGCTAACCAAAAGGGAAAAACGTACACTAAAAGGAAAAGTAGTGGAAGTATTAAAATAATATAGCCGGCCGCCGAGGCTGGCTGATCACAAGAATAAAAAAGGATGAGCCAGCCACTGTGCAACCCACTAAAATCTCCAGCCTGAAAGAGAAGCCGAGATGAACACACATAGGGATAAGAAAAACACCAAGGCAAACAAACAGCAGTGAGGAACAGTTAAAATGGAGGCTTGGAAGAGAAGGCCAGACTCCCACTCTTAGATTGTGTGATAACCCCTCCCCCCCCCCCCCCCCGCCCCGCGTATGAATAAAATGTAAAACAACACCAGCCATCACAAAATGAATGGATGAAGCCAGACGGCCAGACTCCACACTGACCGTTCGTCTCAAGTGACGCGACTACGTAACAACCTGCCACTCACCCCCATGTCGGGTATGCTGGAAGCGCACAGGCGAAACAAGCGACACCTGAGCTGCCCCATGCGTCGCGCCAGTGTATCCCCTGGCCCCACACTCTGAGGCAGCAGCATGCAGATGGTTTGCAGTGGACGTAAGTGTTTTCAGCTGTGGGCAGCTCCTCTTGTGTCCCCACGCAGCGTGTACACACCCTGTCCATTCTAATATGTTAAGAACTAAACTACGGAAACAGAGAGAAAAACCTAGGTGTATAGCTTGCTAGTGGCCTTGTACTTCACCGGTGGACACTGGCAGTTAACTGAACTGTGCTCAAAAGTCACTAGCTATCCGAAACAAACAAACGAACAAATGACTACAGCGCTACAGCTAAGCGAATGTACACGTTACCGTCGCTAAAACGTGATGCTACACCTGTCAAACATAAAAATACACTTTGAATTTAAAAATTAAACTACGCAAGCGTGCAAAACACGAAAAGAATTTAATTTATTACCTCATTAGAGCTGGTTGTGTGTGTTTATGGTACTTTATCGCTGACATTTATAACACAGTTAGGATAATTTATGATCCAAGATGCCTGTCAAATGTTTTACGAGATAAAAACATAACCTCCGTGCACAAACCCTGGCGGGCGTACAGGTACTTGCCAACTACTGTTCCATCCTCGGTCCGTAGCCTTATTGGATGTGATGTGCAGTGCGGGTTCAGCACATAGCTCTCCCAACTGTTGTCAGGTTTTTGTGATCTGGAGCTGCTACAACTCGGCAACAAACTCGTCAATTGGCATCACAACGTTGAGTGCACCGTTTTCCAGGTCGTTTTCACTTTCTTGCTGCTCCTGGATTAACATAAGCCTCTTCAGAGATGGTTCTCTCAGTACTAAATGACATGTTGCTACAGACATTACAGTAAAAACCCTATGGGATGTCTATAAAGATTCGTATCTAACTATGACTTGTGTGTGATTCCTATATATTTTTTCGATTCATAATACTATGCACGTCAAAGACTTGACTGTTTCAAAGAATATTTATCATATATTCTGTTATCTTGCGGCGTAAGCTCTTGAAGGAGTAGATTTTAAAAATATTGTTCCCTTATAGGAGAAATGGTAGCTTCACCTTGACTCCATTTCTCGCGGAGATAAAGTTGGAGAATTTACCATGTAGATAATTTTAGAAATACTTGCAATCCATATGTGGCATACAGCAAACCAGTGCTGAAGATGCCTAAATAAGGCAAAACGCGTCATTGAAAAATAAAAAACTAAAATTGCAACCAAGACTGTTTTTAACCAATACGTAGATAATTATTAAATGCACCAGGAATTACCTTCTTTATCATTACAGAGTTGACCGTCTCTAATTTATGTCAAAAAAACTCGTCTTAGTTTTGCTAAAACCGATATCAGTGTCGTCCATACATTACAGTGATGCCTCATGCAAGGTTACCTTCAGATGTTAACCAGTGGTCGGAATGATCTAGTTTTTAACTTCGGTTGGTCTAGACAGTTGCTTGGGTGGAGCATAACGGCGATGCGGTTGGCAACGCCTATACAGGGTGTTACAAAAAGGTACGGCCAAACTTTCAGGAAACATTCCTCACACAAGAATAAAGAAAAGATGTCCGGAAACGCTTAATTTCCACGTTAGAGCTCATTTTAGTTTCGTCAGTATGTACTGTACTTCCTCGATTCACCGCCATGATTTCATACGGGTACTCTACCTGTGCTGCTAGACATGTGCCTTTACTAGTACGACACAACATGTGGTTCATGCACGATGGAGCTCCTGCACATTTCAGTCGAAGTGTTGGTACGCTTCTCAACAACAGATTCGGTGACCGATGGATTGGTACTGACCTCAACTCTCTTGACTTTCATTTATGGGGGTATTTGAAAGCTCTTGTCTACGCAACCCCGGTACCAAATGTAGAGACTCTTCGTGCTCGTATTTTGGAAGGCTGTGATACAATACGCCATTCTCCAGGGCTGCATCAGCGCATCATGGATTCCATGCGACGGAGGGTGGATGCATGTATCCTCGCTAACGGAGGACATTTTGAATATTTCCTGTAACAAAGTGTTTGAAGTGACGCTGGTACGTTCTGTTGCTGTGTGTTTCCATTCCATGATTAATGTGGTTTGAAGAGAAGTAATAAAATGAGCTCTAACATGGAAAGTAAGCGTTTCCGGACACATGTTCACATAACATATTTTCTTTCTTTGTTTGTGAGGAATGTTTCCTGAAAGTTTGGCCGTACCTTTTTGTAACACCCTGTATAAGACAACATATGTTTGGCGCAGTTGTTAGATCGGTGACTGCAGCTACAATGCCAGGTTATCAAGATTTAAGTGAGTTTGAACGTGCCTTATAGTCGACTCACGAACGATGGGGCGCAGCATCTCGGAAGTAGCGATGAAGTGGGTATTTTCCCGTACTACCAGTTCACGAGTGTACCGTGACTGTCACGAATCCGGTAAAACATGACACCTCCGACATCGCAGCGGCCGGAAAAAGATCCTGCAAGAACGGGACCAACGACGACTGAAGAGAATCGTTCAACGAGACAGAAGTGCAATCCTTGCGCAAATTGATGCAGATTTCAACGCTCGGCCATCAACAAGTGTCAGCGTGCGAACCATTCAACGAAACATCATCGATGTGGGCCTTCGGAGCCGAAGGCCCACTCGTGTACCCTTGATGACTGCACGACACAAATCTTTACCCCTCGCCTGGGCCCGTCAACAGCGACATTGGACTGTCGATGACTGGAAATATGTTGGCTGGTCTGTCGAGTCTCGTTTCAAATTATATTGAGCGGATAGGTGTGTACAAGTATGAATCCGTGAACCCTGCCTGGCAGTAGGGGACGGTTCAAGGTGGCGTGGGGCGTGTGCAGTTGGATTGATATGGGACCTCTGATACTTCTAGAGACGATTTTGACAGGTGACACGTACGTAAGCATCCTGCCTGATAACCAGCATCCATTCATGTCCATTGTGAATTCCGACGGACTTGGGCAATTCCAGCAGGACAGTGCGACACCCCATACGTCCAGAACTGCTACAGAGTGGCTCCACGAACATTCTTCTGAGGTTAAAACCTTCCGCTGGCCACCAAACTGCCCAGATGTGAACATTATTGAGAATATTTGGGCTGCCTTGCAACGTGATGTTCAGAAGAGATCCCCAGACCCTTATACCCTTACGAATTTATGGACAGCCCTGCGGGATTCTTGGTGTCAGTTCCTCCAGCCCTACTTCAGACATTAATGGAGTTCATGCCACGTCGTGTGGCAGCATTTCTGCGTGCTCGCGGGGGTCCTACACGATATTAGGTAGGTGTGACAGATTCTCTGGCTCTTCAGTGTACCTTCTACAGATAATGAATTAATCTGTTTATATACACATACATGCCTTCTAGAGATGATGAATTCATCGGGGATTGGAATCCCTCATTGGCAGCAGCTATTTCACTATACTGGCTAGTTTGGCGAGGACACTCATTGGTGCTAGATCAATAGTGTGCATTCGCTCATTTCCTTTCCAGTGCAGTCTGGTAGGAACACACATCACAATCAATACTGTATATAAATGTGTGTGTGTGTGTGTGTGTGTGTGTGTGTGTGTGTGTGTGTGTAGTTTGGTTGTATCTCCAGTTTCTTATGTACATGTGTCTCGTCATCATCTCCTCCAAGACACGTTGCGAATCGCTGTCTCAGCCCTGCGTCACCACTCCAGCAATCAATTCGCCCTCTCTAACTCGCCTATGCCATGTCGTTCTCCGCCGTCTTGGCAACACATCATCGGTAGTCAGCCTTTACTAACTCCAGTCTCCTGGTCCCGCTGTGTATATTCATATTACCTGTGTCACATATATCACCTCTCCCCCTGCCCCAACAATCACTACGTGGAGCAGTTCCTCCAATACACCACTGTATGCTCAACCTTCCATTCCCACAGTATCGTCCACATCAATACCCTACCCTTCCCATGATTTCTTCCAGGCCTTTTGCCACTCCCATTGCCTATCCCCCACTTCCAACTTATCTTATACTGACCGCTTTCCTTCCTCCAACACCAGCAAGAATAACTTCTTGTCATGCTGTTGTGGCAGTGCCAGAAGCCACGATACCTGCCACCAAGACAAGCAGCCAAACCAACGTAGACGAAATCGAAGGATCTGTACCATGACATAACGCACCAAATTATCCCCCTACCACTTACTTTAAAGAATTGTTATGCTATGCTCATGGTATAGGGTAGGTTCAGAAGAGGACTGGGTGTGTCAGACTGTTCATTTTGTACGATACTTGTAACCTGTAGAGAGTGGAGAAACTCCTACATTCATCTCCGGAATCAACATCATTATGCAGTTTAAGACATGATGTGAGGGACGTTAGGTTATCTCACCCTAAATATAGAACATATACTGCAAGGCTGGCACCTTTCAAAAGTTAGCCTTTAGCTATTAAGCAACGTCTGAGTGAAGCTGGATTCTTTTATACTGGTGATGGAGACGTAACTGTGTGTTTTCATTTTGGTGGAGGGTTGAAATAATGGGATGAAACGAATAAACCATGCGTTGAAAATGCTGCGTGGTTTTCCAAGAGCTTGTTTGTGCTTCTTCTGAGGGGCAGGGGTATTGTGAATAATATCTGTGAGAACAGAGATGCAAAACTTACTCCAAAGGTTGTAGCTAATATTAAACCTCAATATAAAAGCAGTAAGAGAACACTATGTGACTGTTAGAGTTTCTGACAAAGCTCACCAGTGTAATATTCTTCCAGGACGAAGTGGGAGTGCCATTCTTTCCCTGCAGACATTTTGCTGCTTTCATTAAATGTGGACCTATCCTTTCCTCAAGCGCTTTGTACCAGATACCTGTTTTAGCTACGGTAAGAGCACTTTTGACGAAAATAACGATTTTTTAAGAGATACTGCTATTTTATTATGTACTTTTTATGATTTGTTAATACACATTGTGAAAAATAAAGTATTATCTTGAAAATGCTGTCTTTTCTTTTTTTTCCATACATCTGTCGCACTTAGGTCTGCTCTTAATATGGTAACTATGATTAAACTCTGATCTTGACACCTCCTGACCTGTGTTGAAAAATCGTAATTTTCCTGAAGCATGGATCTGACATACAATACCACCGTTCTGTTGACATATGCAGCCTCTCATGGGTTAAAAAATTTCCTCCCCCAGCAGAGTACTATTGTTAAAATCTGTGCTCTAGAGCACAATATGACGTGGTAACAAGCGCTTCACGTTATGTACACTCCACTAAGCTAGCAGCACCTAGATTCTCTATTGAGGTGTATTACGGGTAGGAAAAAAAGAAACTGAGTGCTGCCTATGGCCATGCATCATATTACTTTAGTATGAAGCATTACACCCCAGATGCAATCGAAATTGGCGGTTGAAGGTGATTGGTTTCTTAATGTCTGCTCTACAGAGCTGGATGGAGCGATGATGTCATATGCCAGTATTTTAATAGGAGGAAGTCTTTGCACTCTGGAGATATTCTGCCACATGGTACTTGGCGGTTCTGCGCCAGGGGAGTTGGGTTCCGTTTAGGTGACGGTGGATGCATAGGGGGGGGGGGGGGGCGGAGGCGTTGAGATGGGCCGCGCCTCCCGAACCTCTGGGTGATCAGCATGGCCTGCATCTTTTCAGAGTTGATGGTGATGCGCCAGCTACGGGCTCGAGTTTCTGTGTCATCCAAAACCCTTTGAAGCCTACGGATGACCAGGTCCTTGTTCGTATTTCGTGTGTAGAAGGCTGTGTCATCTGCGTACTGTGCGGTGTGAACAAGGGGGCCGTTGGTGTGTCCGCAGTGTACAGATTGTGCAAAACGGATCCCAGGACTGATCCATGTGGTACCCCAGCACGAATACGTCTTTTGGTGGAGGTGGCAGTTTCTACTTTGACAGAGAAAGTTCTATTCGTGAGATGGCTTTTGATCTGCCTAACTATTCTCCCAGGTACTGAGTCGAAGGCTTTGGCTATGCCTAATAGCACTATCCCGCAGTAGCCTTTGTGGTTGAAGCCCTCTGTGGCTGCTTCAACCACTCTCATGATCTGTTGTGGGGCAGAGTGGTTCTGCCGAAATCCGAATTGGAAATCCGGCAGAAGTTGCTCTCTGGTAATATGGCCCTGTATGGGTATTAGTAGGAGGTGCTCATAGATCTTTCTGAGAGTTGACAAAAGGCTAATAGGCCTGTAGTGCTGCGGCAATAGAGGGTCTTTTCCTGGTTTGTGTATCGCGACCACTTCCTCGTGTTTCCAGCAAGCTGGGAACTCGCGGGAACGAGTAATCTCGTTGAGGTTCGCGACATATGTGATCGCCGTTTTAACTAACTGATTGGTGACGCTATCATGTCTGGGCACCTTTTTTGTGGGGAGGGACCTAATTACTTTGGTCATGTCTTCGTGGGGGAAAAGTCCTCTGGGTCCTCCGCAGCATTGAGAAAAACAGCCAGTTGACGATGGACTACCTCTTCATTTCTTCGTCTTGGGGTTCTGCCGCTTGAAACTGCTTCTCGGAGGAATCGGCGAGGGTGTTGGCCTTCTCAGCATGGCTGTAGACCAGACCCCGCTCGCCGTGCAGTGGCGGCATCGTAGCACGTCTTTTTGTGAATTCCTTGGTTACTTGCCATAGTGTGTCGTCTGCTTTGAGAGCTGTGAGGCGGTTTTGCCATTGCTGGTTTCTGTGCTCACTGAGAGCTACCTTCAGCTCTCTCTCTAGACGATTGAGCAGCCTCTTGGTGGCCTCATTTCTGGTGATCTTCCACTCTTTTGCCACTCTGTTCTTACGTCGAATTTGAGCTACCAACTGTCCCAGGAGCTGTATTTGCGGGGGCGGCCCGTCCCTTTGCAGGATGGTACCTGTTAGGTCTTGTAGTGCTTGTTCTACTGTTTCGGCAGTAGGTGGCGGAGCGCGAGCAATATCAGAGGCGACAGTTTCTCGGTATCGCTCCCAGTCCGTACGTTTGTAAGTCGTCTGGTACCGTGGGAGTGCTACCCATTCTCCCACATCGACCTCTAGAATCACTGGGTTGTGGTCGGAGGACATTTTGTTGATTGTCCTTGAGGCCACAAACCCCGCCATCCTTCTAGTCAGAGCTATGTCTAACACGTCAGGCCTACCTCCATTTTGTGGAAAATGTGTGGGCTCGACCAGACCTCATGTTTGGAAGTGGTGGGTGCGCGCTAGTCGTTGCAGTTTGGCGCCTGCTCTGGAGGTTACTGTAGAATTCCAATCGGGATGTTTGGCATTGAAGCCGCCTCCTAATATGAGTTTGCCTTCAATTTGCCCTAGAGCAGCTATGTATCCCTCGTCTATCTCATCTTGTTGGGGTCGGTAGATTGCAACAATTCTTAGGGGTCCGGTGACAGTGTTTACTTCCACCGCCACTGCTTCGATTTTATTGGTAGCTGGTAAGAATACCTGGTGGTGGGAGATCCCTCTTTTTATGTATATAGCCACTCCTCCACCTTGGGTTGGTCTGTCTTTACAGTAGCTAATGTAATTGGGAACTGTCGCTTTTATTACCAATTTTAGGTGGGCTTCCCCCACCATGCATATGTCGATGGAGAACTCCTTCATGAGTTCTCTGAACTCGACCTCTTGATTAACAATGTCATCTGCGTTAAAGATGCACATTGTCAGGCCTTGGATATTTGGTCATCTATCCATGATCGGGTTTTGAAACTACTGAGGAAGTCGCAGAGGGGAGCGACTGCTGGACTTCTGCCTGAAGGGCAATAAGGATCTGAGTGTTCTGCTTCTGGGACTCCCTGAATTCCTTCATCATTTCCATGACAAGGTTCATGGTCTGCACCATAATGCCTAACAACTGATCCGATGAGGTGGACTGAGTGTGGGGTTCCCTAGAGCTCCCTCTGTCTTAGTGGACCTGGTCGTTGTTGTTGTGTCTTTTCTGGTATTGTTCTTGTGACTGTGTTTGGTGTTATGGTGATAGGGCTACGTTTTCATGTCTTCTCGAAGGAGAAACCACTTCCGCATATGTTTCCCTTGGTGTATCTGGTCTTGGTTTTACCCAAGCCTTGTCCGTGTGTGTTTGACGTGTTTTGTTTCTTTGTGTGTCTGGATGGGGTGGTGGTGTCTTGTTTGTGTGTGGGTGTTTGGGGGGGGGGGGCTTTGCGCCCTTTGCCTGCTGTGAGTGTCTTTTGTGGACCTCACACAACTCTGTGTGGTTTTTGCCACACAGCACCCACCTTATTTGTGGGACCAAGGGCTTTAGTGTACATGACCTCGTGTCATGGGCCTCGGCGCACTTTCTGCACCTTATTGTCATGGTGCAGTGTGCAGCGATATAATTTAGGCCCTGACACCTGAAGCACTGCACTGTCTTCTTTTTGTGGCGCAGTGGCTCAGTGGTGGGAGGCACATCCAGAACCATTTTTATCTCCCTTTTGTTCTGCGGCATATTCAGTATGGTGGCAGCTATGGTTGGTCTTCGAATCAATCAATATTAATCGCATACGTAACATGTTTGGGATTACCGTGGTTTGTTGCGACAAAATACGAAATTTCTTAGATAGTTTGAGACGCTTACCAAGTTGGTTTAATGGCTGTAGGCTACAATAATCACAAGAGATTTCCCCCTTCCCCTTTTCCCTTCCCTTTCAACAACAGGTTACGTATCGCAAAGTAGTTCTTTCAGTTTTAGTGACAGTGAAGTGCTTCTTTTTAAGATCAGAGTTTTGTGACATGTTTTAAATATTTTAAGGACTCTTATTCTTTTATTATCACTGTTTTTAACGAAAAACGACGGAAGTTATGTGTCTTATACATAAAAACTTCTGTAAATTTCGCCTTAATTTTTTCAATTCATTTCTGAATAATACCAACATTTTAGTGTTTTCTTCATCTTTGTTAGTTTTATTTGTTATTTGGCTGAGGAGCAGGTTGTATGTAAGATTGACATCTACATCATACTGCGCAAGCCACCTGATGGTGTGTGGCGAAGGGTACTTTTTGTACCACTAATTCCGCCCTCTAACCCTGTTCCACTCTCCAATAGCGCGCGGGAAGCATGATTGTAGGTAAGCCTCTGTATTGGCTCTAATTCCTACAAAGTTTCTCCTCATGGTCCTTACGCGAGACGTATGTGGGGGGAAGTAATATGTGGTCCGACTCTTCCCGGAGAATGCTCTCTCCAAATTTCAGTAGTAAATCCCTCCGTGCCGGACGCTGTGGTCCAGCGGTTCTAGGTGCTTCAGTCCGGAACCACTCGGCTGCTACGGTCGCAGGTTCGAATCCTACCTCGGGCATGGATGTGAGTGATGTCCTTAGGTTAGTTAGGTTTACGTAGTTCTAAGTATAGGGGACTGATGACCTCAGATGTTAAGTCCCATAGTGCTTAGAGCAATTTGAACCATTTTTAAATCCCTCCGTGATGCACAACGCCTTGTAACGTCTGCCAGTGGAGTTTGTTGAGTATCTCTGTAAAGCTATCTCGCCAGCTAAATGAAGCCGTGATGCAACGTGCCGCTCTTCATAGGATCTTTTCTATCTCCTCTATCAGTCCTACCTGGTAGGGATCCCAGACAGATGATCGATTCTCAATATTCGTACGACGATCGAAAGGAGGGACCGTGTGTTACGATCTTCTGCGGTGAAACAATTTGGGAAGACCGAATTCAGTATTTCGGCCTTCTCTCTGTTATCTTCCGTTTCGGTGCCAGTATGGTCACTAAGTGAATGAATACATGATTTTGATCCAGTTACTGATTTTACTTACGACGAAAACCTTTTAGGGTGTTAACCAGATCGGTTGACAAAGTTTTACTTTCAAAGTCATTGAACGCTTCTCTCATTGTTCTCCTTCCGTTCAATTTCATTTCGTTCAGCTTTTGTTTGTCAGCTAGGTTTTTACTTCTCTTGAGTCTTGAGACGAAGTTATCTTTTTTTACTTAGCAGTTTTCTAGCAGGGCAGTTAAGCCATGGTGGGTCTTTCCCATCCCTTAAGGCCTTACTCGCAACATATTTGTCTAGGCCATATTGCTCTAGTCCTTTGAATTTTTCCCATTTGTTTTCCAAATCCTCGTCCTCATCACTGAATATCTGAAGCAAACTGCTGAGCTACCCTGAAATTTGTATCCTGTCACTCTTGGGAAGCAAAAAATCTTCCAACCTTTCTTAACATTCTTTGTAAGATCCGTTGTCATAGATGCTATTACAGCGTTATGATCGCTGATACTATTCTCTACACTAACTGATTCGGTAAGTTCAAGTCTGTTTGTTGCCAGGAGATCTAAGACGTTACCTTCACGATAGGCCATACCCACCAATATTGGGCGAGCGGGTGAATAACAATTAAAAAACGATGCATTCATAGCACTGTCACATGTATTATTTCACAATCCGATAAGAGACTGGGCCTTTAACACCCCTATATAATACAGATACAAAAGTTTTCCTTCACCTGGATAGTACTTGTATATCACGGCTTATTAGGTCGTCAGATAGGTTTGGTGGAAGTAAAGTACAATATTTGCCTTCAGTGGGTACCCAAATCCAGTTCTTCTACTTTGACATATCAGTGCGGCTATCTACACTCCTGGAAATGGAAAGAACACATTGACACCGGTGTGTCAGACCCACCATACTTGCTCCGGACACTGCGAGAGGGCTGTACAAGCAATGATCACACGCACGGCACAGCGGACACACCAGGAACCGCGGTGTTGGCCGTCGAATGGCGCTAGCTGCGCAGCATTTGTGCTCCGCCGCCGCCATTGTCAGCCAGTTTGCCGTGGCATACGGAGCTCCATCGCAGTCTTTAACACTGGTAGCATGCCGCGACAGCGTGGACGTGAACCGTATGTGCAGTTGACGGACTTTGAGCGAGGGCGTATAGTGGGCATGCGGGAGGCCGGGTGGACGTACCGCCGAATTGCTCAACACGTGGGGCGTGAGGTCTCCACAGTACATCGATGTTGTCGCCAGTGGTCGGCGGAAGGTGCACGTGCCCGTCGACCTGGGACCGGACCGCAGCGACGCACGGATGCACGCCAAGACCGTAGGATCCTACGCAGTGCCGTAGGGGACCGCACCGCCACTTCCCAGCAAATTAGGGACACTGTTGCTCCTGGGGTATCGGCGAGGACCATTCGCAACCGTCTCCATGAAGCTGGGCTACGGTCCCGCACACCGTTAGGCCGTCTTCCGCTCACGCCCCAACATCGTGCAGCTCGCCTCCAGTGGTGTCGCGACAGGCGTGAATGGAGGGACGAATGGAGACGTGTCGTCTTCAGCGATGAGAGTCGCTTCTGCCTTGGTGCCAATGATGGTCGTATGCGTGTTTGGCGCCGTGCAGGTGAGCGCCACAATCAGGACTGCATACGACCGAGGCACACAGGGCCAACACCCGGCATCATGGTGTGGGGAGCGATCTCCTACACTGGCCGTACACCACTGGTGATCGTCGAGGGGACACTGAATAGTGCACGGTACATCCAAACCGTCATCGAACCCATCGTTCTACCATTCCTAGACCGGCAAGGGAACTTGCTGTTCAAACAGGACAATGCACGTCCGCATGCACGTCCGCATGTATCCCATGCCACCCAACGTGCTCTAGAAGGTGTAAGTCAACTACCCTGGCCAGCAAGATCTCCGGATCTGTCCCCCATTGAGCATGTTTGGGACTGGATGAAGCGTCGTCTCACGCGGTCTGCACGTCCAGCACGAACGCTGGTCCAACTGAGGCGCCAGGTGGAAATGGCATGGCAAGCCGTTCCACAGGACTACATCCAGCATCTCTACGATCGTCTCCATGGGAGAATAGCAGCCTGCATTGCTGCGAAAGGTGGATATACACTGTACTAGTGCCGACATTGTGCATGCTCTGTTGCCTGTGTCTATGTGCCTGTGGTTCTGTCAGTGTGATCATGTGATGTATCTGACCCCAGGAATGTGTCAATAAAGTTTCCCCTTCCTGGGACAATGAATTCACGGTGTTCTTATTTCAATTTCCAGGAGTGTATGTACGCGAAAAACCAGCACCTTGACGACGCCTCAGTGGTGTAATGACTCACAGCTGTTTAAGTGCAAATCAACCTACAGTGGGATAGACTGAATAGATGGTGTAAGACAACTGCACCGTGTATAAAAAAAAGTTCCTTGTTATTCTAGTACCTATGATCTTGCACTGACGTTCTCGCAAATTACATACTTTTTAGCATATGATTAAGTGGCCTAGTATTTAATACAATAGTATTTTATTGTGTCCCGGTGCAATTTCAGAATACTATTTATTCCGTTGCATCGTAATGGTTTTCAGTGACAAAAATGGTTTATATCTTGGAAGATGATATTTCCGCTTTTAGTGTCCCTTAAGTTTAAACCCTTACATGATGTTCCTTAACACATAAGGTAGAAAATATTATAGTGTTAATATTTTTCGATGATTATGAACAATTCCACCATGACTCAAACAAGATAATTCTAGTGATTTGGCAACTTCGATAGTATGACGTTCTTACAGGTGAAAATTCACCTAATATCACTCTCTCACTATGTAACCTATGGGGAAAGAAACGTATTTCATTATATCTCAGTGTCCCTTCACATTAATAGTCAATCGCGTTCAGTATAGAGGTTTTTTATTAACGTCATAAAAGTTTATAGCTTATAGAAAGCAGTTACACACTCGCACTGTAACTCGTTTTAATTCAACGATAAACTGGTTACCAATAATGTGTAATAACGTTAACATTCCAAAGACCGAAAGTATCATTCGCTTCATCTTGGCTGAGTAGTTGTAATTTCGTGCATATTCTAACTTAAGCCCAGAAGCCTTAACCTGTTGCTATACTGGAAGGCTTAACAACTTGTAACACACACTTTACGAGAAACGCTGTAATGTTGTATATGCATTGATGTAATATTGTGTTTCGAACATTTTACTATGGGCACAGCTATATCTGAAGATGGGAATGGCAGAGCCGAAATAGATAATGTTATAAAAAATTAAAAAATCATCATTTCAGCCACAAACCATGGTATCTATGACCGCTAATCACATACTGTTGCATTCCCACCATTCACTACGTTAGGTAGTCAAGATACATAAACAATACATCTCTTTTCCAAATTAATACGAGTAGATCAGTTCAAGGAATAAATGCTATCTATAAGAATAATCTCCACAAAGATTTAAAGTCCCTTACTTTTTTGCACAAAGATGTTCATTATGAAGGAACACAAATTTTGAGTAACTTGTAAGCAGAAATAAAAAATTTAACTACTAATAAATTTCAGTTTAAGAGGAGTCTAAGGGATCTATTGGTAGCTAGGTCTTTCAATGGCATTGAATAGAAAACGTGAGTATCACGTAAAACCAGACTTCTGCACATACTCAGTGTAGTAATGTGACCAATGTGAATAACGGATTTCATGGTAGGTTGCAACTGTGTGGCGGGCCGAGACTCGAACTCCTTTGCCTTTCGTGGGCAAGTGCTCCACCAACCAAGCTAATCACGACTCACGACCCGTCTTTACAACTTTACTTCCACCAAACCTTACTTCCCGCATTCCAAACTTCGCAGAAATTCTCCTGCGATAGTTGCACTCCTGGAAGAAAGGATAATGTGGAGGCATGGCTTAATCACAGCCTGGGAGATGTTACCAGAATATTTCCCGAGTTCAAGTCTCGGTCTGGCACACAGTTTTAATCTGTCTCGAAGTTGCAAATCAGCGCACACTCCACTGCAGAGTGAAAAATGTATTGTGGATAGATTCTCCAGGCAGTGACTGAGGACATGTTTCCGTAGTGTCCTTTCTTCCAGGAGTGCTAGTCCCGCAACGGCCCTAACAGGCGCAATTGCAGATGTATTTGTTAATTAAATAGAAGCACATTTTTTCTAAAAACAACACTGCTAAAAGCATCTATTACAAAAGGTATGTAGATGATACGCTCATCCTTTATGAGATCTAAGAAGAAATTGAATTCCTGACAGTTATTCTGAACAACATTCAACCAGATTTGCGTTTCACCGTTGAACATGAGCTCCATATGATCATCAGTTTCCTAGATTTCACAGTTACTTATCACAACGGTAAACATCACCTCGCTATCCACAAAAGCCTACAAGTTTTGATGTCATTATTAACGCCACACCTTATCACACATGTAGGTACACAAAGCTGATTTTCAGGTTATGACTCTTAGTTATTCTAAAGCTGCCGTTAGAAACAGGTAAAATTCAGAAGGAACTGAAAGTACTCGAACATATCGCTAAAGCTACTGATATAACACCGAATATTTTGATGCCATATTTACCAAATTAGTAAACTTGCAATCAAAATTCAGTTCAAGCCACAGTTAAGAGTTATTATTGCTTTACTAAAATGGACTGCTTATGTAATGCCTGTGAAAAAAATGATAAATTAAAAAAAATACAGAATTGAACATAGCCTTTTCAACAAATAACCTTCTGTAGAAGAAGTTAAGACATACTGAATAAATATCGACTGCATACCTACCAAACAAAGGCCGTATAACTCAAACTTGGAGGTAGCACCTCTAAGTTCGTAAAAATGTCAGGCACGTGGGATTCTACATAACTTGAGTAAAAATTTGTTAAGTTCCATTAATTAGACTTTATCGCCTCTAAAACACGGGGTTGATTAGAAGTCAACCCCGTATTTGCTGTAAAAACTAAGTTGGTTTCCGTTTTTACTGCAAGTTTATACACATAAGCAGCCAGAAGGTTACCAGTCCAGTTCGAATGATTTTCACGTTATAGACAGTCTATAACACACAACCATTTGCAAGATGACCTTAGAAAAACAATACCTACGAAACGAATCTTTTTGGTTGTAGTTTCATCTGAGATTCTAAATGAATACATTAGAACCCATAGCTCTATTATTATAATAACAGAAAAGTTATTATTGCTTTTAGGCAAAATTTTCTATCTACGATAGTGTTGCTGATATTTACTCCATGCCTGCACTGAGAAGTAACCCTTACCGCAAATTAATGAAAACACTTTTATTCGCTCATACTACGCTACTGGCCATTAAAATTGTTACACCAAGAAGAAATGCAGATGATAAACGAGTAATCATTGGACAAATATATTATACTAGAAGTGACATGTGATTACATTTTCACGCAATTTAGGTGCATAGATCCTGAGAAATCATTACCCAGAACAACGACCTCTGGCCGTAATAACGGCCTAAATGCGCCTTGGCATTGAGTCAAGAGCTTGGATGGTATGTACAGGTACAGCTGTCCATGCAGCTTCAACACGATACCCCAATTCATCAAGGGTAGTGACTGGCGTATTGTGACGAGCTAGTTGCTCGGCCACCATTGACCAGACGTCTCCAGTTGGTGAGAGATCTGGACAATGTGCTGGCCAGGGCAGCAATCGAACATTTTCTGTATCCAGAAAGGCCCGTACAGGACCTGCTACATGCGGTCGTGCATTATCCTGCTGAAATGTAGGATTTCGCAGGGATCGAATAAAGGGTAGAGCCACGGGTCGTAACACATCTGAAATGTAACGTCCACTGTTCAAAGTGCCGTCAATGCGAGCAAGAGGTGACCGAGATGTGTAACCAATGGCACCCCATTCCATCACGCCGGGTGATATGCCAGTATGGCGATGACGAATACACGCTTCCAATGTGCATTCACCGCGATGTCGCCAAACACGGATGCGACCATCATGATGCTGTAAACAGAACACGGATTCATCCGAAAAAATGACGTTTTGCCATTCGTGCACCCAGGTTCGTCGTTGAGTACACCATCGCAGGCGCTCCTGTCTGTGATGCAGCGTCAAGGGTAACCGCAGCCATGGTCTCCGAGCTGACAGTCCATGCTGCTGCAAACGTCGTCGAACTGTTCGTGCAGATGGTTGTTGTCTTGCAAACGTCCCCATCTGTTGACTCAGGGACCGAGACGTGGCTGCACGATCCGTTACAGCCATGCGGATAAGCTGCCTGTCACCTCGACTGCTAGTGATACGAGGCCGTTGGGATCCAGCACGGCGTTCCGTATTACCTTCCTGAACCCACCGATTCCATATTCTGCTGTAGTTCAATTCTTTTATCTTGGTGGCTCGCGCATGCCCGCCCAGACGCGGGAGATTGCTGCGTTGCCAGTTGCACACGACGCACGCGACAAGAGAAGCAGCGCCATAGTATAGCATAGTTCGCAAGCAATTTCAAAAAATTGCATTCAAACGAATAAAATCCGTGAAATAAGGCACTTCGATATTATTTTTAAATAAAAGAAAATATTAAGCACCGCACAAGGTTTTAACTCTTCACCTTTCACTTATTAACCCAACGCCTTAACCGTTACGCTAACGCAGCTCTTCAAGACAGCCGAATCCATGAGCACTCTAACAGGTCACGCAAAATACTGACAAACACTGTTGATATGACTATGAATTACTCACACTTCGTCGAAGTACAATGGGAAATAAACAATTACCGCTGTTCAATATTGCGAAAAAGCGGTTCGTGAGAGTGATACAAACACCTTTCCTTGCTATCGCCTGAATTAGGAGTCTTATTGCTTGTTCGGTTTAATTAATTAATCGAATATGAAGCAATTGGTATAAAGAATGCTTTTTCCAAACTTTCTATAAAAGAAAGTCTGCTATCGAGACATTGCTTTTGTTCAATTACTTTATTTATCACTGAATGTTTCTAAAACTGAAGACACTCGTCCGTGCTCTGCACTGCAGTCGAGCTCTGGCAACGTCGTTCTCTGCTCATTGGCTGACTGTGTTTTGTGACGTCAGATGCGCAGAACGAACCTAAACTCGGCCGCCAACATAAATGACGCGCACTTTAACAGTCGTTGGATCTCGACCAACGCGAGCAGCAATGCCACGCTACGATAACCGCAATAGCGATAGGCTACAATCCGACCTTTATCAAAGTCGGAAACGTGATGGTACTCTTTTTTCCTCCTTACACGAGGCATCACAACAACATTTCATCAGGCAACGTCGGTCAACTGCTGTTTGTGTATGAGAAATCGGTTGGAAACTTTCCTCATGTCGGCACGTTGTAGGTGTTGCCACCGGAGCCAACCTTGTGTTAATGCTCTGAAAAGCTAATCATTTGCATGTCACAGCATCTTCTTCCTGTCGGTTAAATTTCGAGTCTGTAGCACGTCATCTTCGTGGTGTAACAATTTTAATGGCCAGTAGTGTACTATTAGAGCACCATTCGGTTACTCATGATATGCAAGCACACGAAAAAAGGCGATAAATTAATAACATACTTTGTCCTATAGATATTTCGTAGGTTGCGAATAAGCAAATATTATTCTACGCCAGCTATAAATGCACTTTTAGAGTAATATGTAAGTTTGGGCTGACCATTACGGTCCATTTTCTTACTTCTTGTGCTATTTGTTATTTAAATTTCTATATATGACAACTTTAACTTTACGACCTCCGAATTCCTTGCAAATATTATTTTCTATCGCAAGTCACTTATCGCAGAATTTTAGCATTCTGTGTTCGCTTTTGCTTTGTATGTAACGTAAATATAGTACCTAATGGTTACTCACAGTGTTTCAACTGCACTATGATATTACTGATGTCAACTTTGTCTTTCTTTCCTAACAAAGATTCATGTATTATCTGAGGCTATTTGTATTCTCGATGTACATATGTACATGGAATCTGCCCATTTGCACAACGTTTCCCGTGTCTCTATAATTTGTAAGCAAGGTTGCAAAGTTTTATGCTTCTATTTTGCTTGTAAACAGTGGCTTGCCTTTTTAAACGATAAAATTACATCTACTCAACTTTAAAGACAAAACAGGTTATTAATTGTACGTGTACATACAAAAGTCAAAATGTAGCTTCAGGTAACTTCTTATATCTGTGACTGATGGCAGTACTTAACTATTCACTTATCGTTTCCTTCGTTTCCGCTTTTGGCGCCCTTCCTTCCAGCTGGGTTCCACATCTCTGACTGACGGCGGAACATATTGCGTCGTATTTCGTTTCTTTGTTTATGAGCGGGCGCGCTACCAACCGTCTTTGCACGCTTACTTCTATTATAAGTCGCTGTAGAGGGCAGCTTAACGTTGAAATGAGCCAATGTCAATGGACATTGATTTCTTCTTTGCTTTTGAACTTTTCATAGTTCACGTCTTTTGCGTAATTTTTTAAAACATCCCTAGCTGTTCCTTTTATAAGTGTATTCCGCGGAAAGTAGTTATGTCTCGCACCCGTTAGCTGTTAGAGACGTTATGCCGGAGGCGGTGGGCGGAGCTACGAACTTGTATAAAAAAAACAGTTGCATAGAAAGTTACATTTTCAGATTAATTCGATTTAGTGCTGTAGAACCTCCGCTTCTATTGCTGTGTTTGTACTTTTGTCTCGTCTTCACTTCGCGTGTGTGATAAAGCATTCGATTCCGTGTCTGTGCTTGTGTCTGTGTAGTTTACTATGTACTGCTTATCTTTCCGATGCGGATCTTGTCTTATTCTAGCGTATGGTTTCGCCTGTTCGCATGCCGCAAATAGTGCTCGCGATACTTCATCTGCGATGTTGTTTATAGAGTTCCAGTCATCTTGTCTGCATATTAACTTCCTATGTTCTGGTTTCCTAAACGCGGTCTTATGTGTTCTAAGGCGTCGCAGATGAGCACTATGTGTTCAGGTATGCTATTCTCCCCACAGGCGCAAGTTCAAAAATGGCTCTGAGCACTATGGGACTTAACTTCTGAGGTCATCAGTTCCCTAGAACTTAGAACTACTTAAACCTAACTAACCTAAGGACATCAGACACATCCATGCCCGAGGCAGGATTCGAACATGTAACCGTAGCGGTCACGCGGTTCCAGACTGAAGCGCCTAGAACCGCACGGCCACACCGGCCGGAACTTGGAGAGTGTTTAGCAGTTTGCGCGTGGTCGCGGGAGATTTCGTAGTGCCGTCTTGTGCACTTGTGAGATTTCTGTGGCTTACTTGTGAGATTTCCGTAGCTTCTGCAGTCAAGACGTAGTATGCGTTTAGAAGTGAATATCTCGCGAGCTATGTTGTAGCTCATAACTAATTACGTGAAGTTGGAATCTATTGTTTCCCTGCTATTCAACTTATATTTTATTTAATTGCTGGACCATCGACACCAATAAGTGTTTTCCAGAAGTAAATGAGATTCTTAAAGGTACTTCTGCTATCGTACTCATCATTTAAAGTCGTTAAAATAGTATCTGCACATTTTATTTAACTGCAATCTTTAATTTGTAAATTTCTATGTTACGTTTAAAATTCGCAATTGTCGAGTGACAGGAACATTTGACCATTCAGTTCTTGTGTATTTGGCATGTAATGTGGCAACTACGTATCCCAGCCCCTAGGCTACCAAACTAGCCAAAACTTTTAGTATTTCAACTCTGAGTTTGAGGGTACGTAGTTGAGGGCCCCCATTAATTTCTTTTGAAAGCCCACCAAGTTCAAACCTGAAAGCAATCTGGGTGGTAGTTATCAAAATGGGAATCCAAATAATCATCACCAAAATAATAATCGTGAGAGAAATCAAAGGAATTCTTAGGGAGATAGTAGCAGAATGGTCGGAGAACGAACGGGAGTGATAACTTCCGTGAACAGGACCCAAATAAAGAACGTAGATTTGATGGGGGAATTCTCGCGAAGTGCAATCGCGTAACAACTGGTCGGGAAACTGATGTTCGCCACATTTCACGTTCGGGGATGGCGATCTGAACAGGAGATAAAAAGGGCTGGAGATAATGGTAATGGTAGAAATGTTGATATGTTTGGAGAAAGGAAACAAATGCGTAATATGGAATATGTTGAAGAGGAAGGCCATATAGGTGGCTCTTTCAATAAAAGCAGGCGCGAATGGCGAAACCACAGATTTGTGAGAGATTTAAGTAAAAGCAATTGGAATAAATTTGCGGGGAATGATGTAAGTTATGAATGTGTAATGAATGAGTGTGTGAATGGTGATGAATGGAAAGATTCAGTAGTTCAAAAAGAAGTTAAAGAGGAGATGAATTTTGTGAAACCAAATTGTGTGGAGAGTTCTGAAGAGGTATTAGCAAACAGTAGCAATTGCAGTGAGGAAGCTGTTGTAGTAGCAAGTATTAGTGAGTCGGCGAAAAGCGTCGATGTTAGTGAAGGCGGCGTAGCTTTGGTCTCGCCAGCTGCAAGTGAGGGTGATTGTGTTTCGGCGGAAAGCGTCAATGTTACTAAGGGACGCTTAGTATTGGTCTCACCAGCAGTTGAAGTTAAAAATGTATCTGAGGAGGTAGATTTCTATTTAAAAGAAGAGAGTAATGGTAATTTATGTAATGATGTAAAAGCCACTGGTATTGATACTTCGGAGGAAGGAATTTACGCGTTTCTGGTCACGAATGAAGCCGAAACGAAACTTATTGATGAATTTGTGGATCTAAAACATTTGTCAGAATATGAATATGAGAATGTAGGACCGGGGGTTAATCTGGATGAAAAGTAAAAATGGCAGTGTGTGCTGATTTTTGTCCAATCACAGCAGAATGTAGCAAGTCTGGAAGGCCCAAAATTGTACGACAAGGTGGCAGCAATTTGTGTAATTTAGCGGCCGAGGGTGAAGTTGTGTATGATTCACGTAAAGTTAACTTTTCGACGGAGGAAAGTAAGGTTTCTGATGTGAATTTATGTAGTGATTTAAATGGTGTATCAGCAGATAAGGTTGCTGAGATGAATATTTAAGGTGATGATGGCTTAGGCATAGATGTATTATTTCAGGAAGATAAAGTGTTTAACAGTGAACTGATGTGTAATGTTGTTGAAGCTGCAAGTGTCGATATTTTGGAGGAGAAAAACAGTAAAGTTGTGCATGCTGTAAGTAGTGAATCGGCGAAAGGTGTGGAAGAACTAACAGAAAATTTAAAGAGGACTGAGGTAAACAGTGTGGATGGGGGTAGTTTGTGTAACGTAGTTCATACGAGTTGGTATATGAAGGAGGAGTGTGATTTTAGTGCGACTCATTGGCGTTGGTACGGTAGAACGGTACGGTCGTTACTGCCTTGGAAACGAGAGAAGTTTAACATTGCTAGAGGCTTAGAAGAGGGAAGGCATGAATTTGGGGCGAAGGAAATATTTAATGAATTATTTTGGGATGAAAGTGAGATTGAGGGATGGATAGAACAGGATGTGTGTACGTTAGAATTGAAAAAGAAGGGACGAGACGTAGAAAATAATTTATTAAGGGAGAAATATTTAGAACGAGAGGAAATGGTAAATGTACAGCCAATTATTGAAATTAAAGTTGGCGAAGAAATGGTAGACCCACTTCTAGATTCAGGCAGTAATGTGTCAGCGGTGTCGGAAAGTTTTACGAACATGATCAAAAATAGGAAGATAGTAATCTTCCCAGTCACTAGCGTTCAGATTAAAACAGCAGTTGGTGATATGAGTAAGCCAATAATTCAACAAATACTTTTAGAATTTAAATGTGGAGAAAATAAATTCGAGATAGAACGTTTTGTAGTGAGTGGTCTAGTAAAGGAGGTAATTTTAGGAACTGACTTCCTGTGCAAATGCAATACTTCGGTTAATTGTGTAGGGAAATGCCTAGAACTTGAATTACAGAATTAAAAAGTCCAATTAAAATTTAAAAGACAAAAGTGAAAATCAGATTGCTCATACCATAATTGTTGAGGGTTGGAGTGAGGAAGTCGATACGCATAACAGAATTAAGGAAGTGATTGATGTCTGCCAAGGGTATATCAAAGGGGAAAAGAAAGAGTCGTGTGGGTTGTTGTACCGCTACCAGGACGTACTCTCGGATCGACCTGGTAAAGTTACCGATTTCGAGTACTCTATAAAAGTGGAGCGTCACGAACCAATAAAGTGTAAACCGTATGTACTACCTATAGCTGATCGGGATGGCGTCAGAGTTCGATTAAAACACATGTTGTATTGGGGTATATTCGAACAATGTAGGAGCGATTACTGTAATCCTATCGTTATTGTTAAAGAACGTGATAACTATGTCAGAATTGTATTAGATGCTCAGATGGCTCTAAGCACTATGGGACTTTACATCTGAGGTCATCAGTTCCCTAGACTTAGAACTAATTAATCCTAACTAACCTAAGGACATCACACACATCCACGCCCGAGGCAGGATTCGAACCTGCGATCGTAGCAGCAGCGCGGTTTCGGACTGAAGCGCCTAGAACCGCTCTGCCACAGCGGCCGGCTGTATTAGATGCGAATTAAAAAAAAAATAAATAAAGTAATTGTAAGGGAATTAGACCAGCCTGGCAATATGGAGGAACTGTTGTAGAATTTTAATGATTTCAATTTAATGTCCAGTGTTGATCTAACCTCGGGATTTTAGCAGATCCCGTTGGCAGAGGAAAGCAAACGGTACACTTCTTTCCTTTTTGAAGGGCGAAGCTACGGGTTTAGGGTAGTACCATTCGGACTTACAATTTCTGTGGCAGTTTTTGTAAGACCGTTGAGTCATGTCCTGGGGGAGAGTCTAATGAACAAACCTGTGATATACGTAGATGATGTATTGATCGCTACAGAAACGTGGAATGAGCATTGTCGAGTTTTGGAGGAGATACTCATGGCTCTGAGACGAGGTAGAATGACTTTAAAGCTCGCAAAATGTGAGTTTGCTCTAGCAGAAATTGAATTCCTGGAGCATATCCTTACTTCGGAAGGAATTTTACCTAGTTCCGAAGAATTAAAGTTTACTGCCGAATGTAACAGACCCAAAAGTTGGAAACAACTGAAGTCATACTTGGGCTTGTGCGGTTTCTACAGAAAATTCTTGGGTGAGTGAGGAATACATATTCCGAATTTAGGCAAATTGTTGAAGAAAAATGCAACTTGGAGGTGGGCCGAGGAATGTGAAATGGAATTACAGGGTATAAAGGATAAATTGTGCAATAGTAAGAGATATGAATCTCCCTTTCTGTTTAGCGTAGGACAGTTCGTACTATGGAATAGGTTGTGAGCTATTTCAGGAAAAGCTAGTCAATGGAAAAATTGAACACCGTAGTGTGCCATTCTCCAGCTGCATGCTAAATAAGCACGAACAGGGATACAGTATATCGGAGAAGGAGATGCTCGCGATCGTGCACGGATTTCAGAAATTCCAAATATATTTAGAGGGCAGAAAAGTGACAGGGTTGTCGGACCACAAGGGGCTGAGTTATCTGCAGGACTGCAGGATACTGAACGACCGCTTAATGCGTTGGGCAATGTTCATGCAGCAATTCGTATACTAAATCCACTACATCAAGGTAACAGAAAATTGTGTTGTCGATGCTCTGTCCAGATTACCAGTGGGGGCGGAAGATGATGGAGGGGAGGAGCCGAACGAATTTAAGCTACTGTACATGAAGGGGGTAGCAGGGGAGAAAGAAATTCGTGCGGTGTGCAAAGAAATGCGGCGAGCACAAACCGACGATCCTGAAATGAAATACATTAAGTTGAATTTCGACAGCAAGGGATACGAGAAAGCACCCAAATATTTTAAGATACGCGAGGGAGTGTTATTCCGGAGGAAAGATGAAGAGACGGACAGATGGAGACTGTGTTTTCCCAATAGGTATGTGGAACAGTTAAAACACTACGTCCATTTAAGTCACGGCCATTACGGGGCCGAAAAGTGCACCGATGTCATCGAGGAATACGCCCATGTAAATAACCTGGCAAGACGGGTCCGCGCACAGCTGGCGGCGTGCGAGCGTTGCAAATACTGCACGACCACGCAATAGGGGGAAATGCAAAGCATTATACCTACCAAAGTGGGCGAGTTACTGGCTGTGGACAGTTTTGGCCCACTACCCACAGGACGCGGCTGTATGAAGTACATCTTTGTTGTGGTTGGCGCGTTCTCTAAGTTCATTAAACTGTATCTGATACATAAAGCGAATACTAAAACTCTGATCGCGAAACTGGAGAAGGATTTCTTCAAGAATATTGTAAAACCAATAAGGCTGTTGTCTGACAACGGATCACAGTTTACTTGGAACAATGGGAACACGTTCATGAACGACCAGGATGTGCAACATATCCGTATATCCATCTACCAACCAGCGAGCAACCTGCGTGAATGGTATATGCCGGAAGTAGCATGGTTATGTAGGACGTATGCCAGCAATCGTCATTCCAAGTGGGTGGAGTACGTGAGCGCATTTGAGGACGTACTCAACAGCGTAAAATGTAAGGCTACGGGGTACTCACCTTTCGAAGTCGTGACCGGGGTGAAATCAAAGTTCCTACTTACAGACACGGTTGAATTCCCGCTGCGAAAAGCTGAATCGGCTGCCGAAAGAGAGCAGGCAGTAACGGCAAGCATGAAAAAGTTTGCCGCTGAAAGGAAAAGGCGACACGATGGGCGATACAAACCGATGAAGTACAAAGTGGGGGACAAAGTGCTTGTATGCACCAAAGAGCGTTCCAGCAAAGTGGACAGGGAGATTAAGAAATTATTCGAGTTATACTATGGACCATTTGTTGTGGCAGAGTGCCCTCACCCGAATGCATACCTTTTAAAATACCCTGTCTCAGGAAAACCTTTGGGTCGAAGAAACGTGATAGGGTTGAGGCTGTGTATAGAGAAAGGGGAGAAATGAAAAGATGTTCTAATTTGTAATTAGTGGTAGTAATTTTTGAGGGATAATTTTATATGTTGTACTTGGGGATTCATCGATAATTTATTAGTTTATTGTGGCACTGTACGTGTGCAAGAGGGGGAAGTTTAGGCGTGGAGGTCAGTGACTTCGTGGATTTAAGTAAAGTATATATTGATTTATACTTTGTATAAGAGTATGGCAAAGAATTTAGTGGTCAATTTGAAGGGTATTAAAATTGTAGTTGTACGTGTACGCATTTTTTGGTGCGTGGAGGTAGGAAGGATTTATTAAAGTCAATTAAATAGAACTTGTGAGAGTTTGAGCTTACTGTGATTCAGTCGTTTGCTTTGTGACTTTGTTCCTAAGGTATCCTTTTCCACTGGAGGGAATCTTTAGCTAGGATCCTGGTTGGGATTGGGAAATGGTGTGTTGACGAGTTTCTACTTTTGGTTTTCGTTGTAGACAGATTTGTCACGATAAATGGTGGAGCTCGGAAATCAGAGGCAGGCACAATTTCTGGGAGACACTTAGTCAAAAGACTGATGTGAGTTGATCAATACTTCATGCTAAAATCCATGTGAGCTTGTGTAGTGCGACGGAAAAATTAGTACAAGAAGGCGCCTTAGCGCTGAGTGAGTGGCACAAGAAGTGCTTACAAAATCCCACATAAGTGAAAGCGTTTTTTTAAAAAATATATTTCTTGTCCAAAAGATACATTTATGCATAAGTGAAATGCAATCATTTATTTAATATGCAATTTCGCTCATAATTTGTGTTAGTTTAAGTTTATTTCGAAATTCATGCTGCTCCCACACCACTTCAAAAATTTTGTAAACACTATTGGCCTGGCGTTTTACCCATTTAATTCAGTTCTTTGTAATTTGTTTTATATGTACTTGTATGAACTGAAGGGTGCTACATCTGAACATTCTGGCAAGCCAGAATGTTAATAAGCGGAGGTGTGTGAGGTAACGGCGAGTTGTGGCGCCCTGAGAATATTCTAAGTTCGGAGTTGGCGTGGCCACACGGGCCGCTTGCCACGCCAGGGCTCGTCAGCGACCGTGTGGTGCGGAACTTTAGCCGGAGCAAGAGGTGTAACGTCAGCACGTGGTCCAGGCCGACCGCGTGGCTGGGAATTCCATGTTGACGCTGTGTCAAGGACTGTGCTTTGTGTCGATGAAGGAGATGTTTATGCTGGGAGTGCCAAAGATGGCAGACTTTGTGAAACCATAATGGCAGATATTTCACAGTTCATGTAGAAATTAATAATAGCCAGGGGAATCATGGTACCTTAAAAAGAAACATGTACATAACCATTATTTGCACGACGATTCTGATGGTGTAGTCAGATTTTCAATATATTTATTGTTTTAATGTTTAGTTCAAATGGCTCTGAGCACTATTGGACTCAACTACTGAGGTCATCAGTCCCCTAGAACTTAGAACTACTTAAACCTAATTAACCTAAGGGCATCACACACATCCATGCCCGAGGCAGGATTCGAACCTGCGACCGTAGCGGTCGCGCGGCTCCAGACTGTAGCACCTAGAACCGCTCGGCCACTCCAGCCGGCTAAAGTTTAGTATCTGACTGTAAATTATACAAGTAACACCCACCAACGAATTTCCAAAATCTGAACGGTTCATCCGATTTTGTCGATCGATGTGTTGGTATGAATTACAGGCATGTTACTTGAATAGTGCATGAGTTATTGGAGGTCAAAGTGGCCGATTACTATTGATTGCATCAGGCCATAAGTACCGCACAGTTACACGAAAAGACGGTAGCAGCATGTTCATATTCGTCTATGTCTTTGTTTATATCCGATATACACTATTCATGGCCGGCCGAAGTGGCCATGCGGTTCTAGGCGCTGCAGTCTGGAACCGCGAGACCGCTACGGTCGCAGGTTCGAATCCTGCCTCGGGCATGGATGTGTGTGATGTCCTTAGGTTAGTTAGGTTTAACTAGTTCTAAGTTCTAGGGGACTGATGACCTCAGAAGTTGAGTCCCGTAGTGCTCAGAGCCATTTGACCCATTTTTGAACTACTCATGAATAACTTGGTCAAATATTTACTGTGTTTTAAAAAGCACAGGGGCATTAGACTACTGGCCTACTTTTGTTTCTTTTTCTTTGATATATGTTTATTTAATTTGTTTATGTATTTAATAATGTCTGTTAGAGCATGTTTATGGTCCAGCGGTGGGAATATTTATTTAATTTCCAGTTATTTAAATGTAAATCCAGTATTTCGTATGTGCTTCAATATGTTTGTGAGTGTGTGATGGCTTGGAGACATGGCGAGAGTGCTGTAGCCTATCACAGCGCTCGTTACCACGGTAGACGACTAACGGAGTCAATGGAGAGACTGTATGGAAGTGGGGGAGGAGCATCGGGGGCAGAGGACATGGGGGAGTTCTGGAGGGAAAGGCGCGACGGACGGTTGCAGGAAATACTTGGAGGGTGTGGAGAAGTTTGCGAGTGGTCGCGGGAGATAGAAATATTTCGTAGTGCCGACTCGTGCACTTGTGAGATTTCTGTGCCTTGACTTGTGAGATTTCCGTGGCTTCTGCAGTGAAGACGTTGTAGTATGTGTTTAGAAGTGAATATTTCGCGAGCTATGTTGTTGTTCATAAATAATTACGTGAAGTAGGAATCTATTTTTTCCCTGTTATGCAAGTTATATTTTATTTAATTGCTCGACCATTGACACTAATAAGTGTTTTGCAGAAATAGACGGCATTCTTAAAAGTACTTCTGGTATTGTACTAATGATTTAAAGTCGTTAAAATAGGATCTCCAGATTTTATTTAACTGCAATCTTTAATTTATAAACTTCTATGTTACATTAAAAATTCGCAACTGGCGAGTGACAGGAACCTTCGACCATTCGATTCATGTGTGTATTCATATTGTATACTGTAGACTCAGCAGTATTTGGCATGTAATGCGGCAACTACGTATCCCGCCGCCTAGACAACGAAACCAGGCAAAACTTTTAATATTTCCATTCTGAGTCTGAGCGTATGTAGTTGAGGGCCACATTTTTATTTGATAGCCCGGAACTACTGATGCGGTATTTGCCACAGAAATGTTGCTCCTACTCCACTATTTCCGTGGTAAGTTGGTGGATGGCCTGGATTGTTTAACACGAAAAGATTACAGTCATCCATACCGTCGACTATTATTTGTCATCTGGCATCCCTTCTGCCAGAGTGCCAGAGGGTTGACCTAGCATTTATGTCTGCCATTTGTAAACAGAGAAATTTCTTTTATTACTTCAGCAAACGCTCTATATAAAATGAGTAACCTAATATCAATAAGTAAAATCGTGTGGCTGTCTCAATTATCTCACTACTCTCAGAAAATTTTCCGAGATCCTACGACTGGACTGGGATATGCTCACCGCTACCAGTTCAATGAACCATCTCCAGCTGATTACTAAAAGCTTTCGCCGATTGTCGCAACAACAAAACAGTTCATATTCAGCAGAACAAGAATCCCATAAAAATACCACCCTCAAATTTTTACAGAAATACAGTGGGGGCGAAGTAGCTACGGAGAAAGAAGAGTTAATTTCAAGATTTTAAACATGGCTGAAACAGCAACTGTTGAAATTCTTCACGGTAAATGATACCAGCCAAACAGTTGCACTATAAAGATTTATTAAAATCCTTGACCACGGATTCGGTATCTCTAAATATGGCACGATTGTTTTATGTATCTCCACTGCAGGATGTGGTTTTAGTGTATTTTACTACTGAAGAAGATACGTTTAGATATACCGAAACCGTGGTCAAGGATTTTAATAAATGTTTATCCTGCAACTGTTTGGCTGTTATCGTTTACCGTGAAGAACAGTTAAACCTAAAACAGTTGCTGGTCTTCGGGATCGTTACAAGTCTTTCTTGGGCGTTGTGGGGTTCGTAGATGGCTTAGGAGACAGTTGTGATGTGGCGGAACAGTTGCAGACAAACAAAAGGTGAACAAAAACAGTTCTTTATTAATTTATGCAGACTGTACAGTCCTTCATTGATATGTGCCTTCATTTCTGGCGTTCCCTGATAAGATTCTACGTTGTAACGTGGACAAGACGAGCAGCTGTGACGGAGGCGTGCTGCCCTGGCCCGAGTTGCGAGACGAGAACCTGTAGCGACACACGTGGCTCTGCTACGGTACAGCACGGGGCGGCTAGTGGCCTCCCTCTTCTGTCCTTGCGATGGGTCGCGGCGTCGTAGGGACACGCAACAGCGTTGCCCGAGTCCACCACTGGCCGACGGCTGCGTAGCACGAGAGGGCGGGTGTTGGACTGCAGCTGCGCGATGCTGAAGGCTCGTTCATTTACGCACAGGCTGTGTGAGGTACTGGATGGGCTAAACAAAAAGTTTCGAACACTTGGCGTATTTTTTGATTTAACAAAGGCATTTGACTGTGTTGATCTCACAATATTGCTCCAGGAGTTGGACCATTACGGAATAAGGGGAGTAGCTCGCAATTGGTTCACCTCTTACTTTAGCAACAGGCAGCAAAAGGTCATTATTCACAATGTTGATAACGGCTGTGATGTGGGATCTGAGTGGGGTACTGCTAAGTGGGGGGGGGGGGGGGGGGGGCAGGGATCGGTGTTGGGGCCCGCTCCTGTTCCTTATTTATATAACTGATATGCCCTCTAGTATTAGGGGTAACTCTACAATATTTCTGTTTGCTGATGACACTAGCTTGGTAGTAGGTGTTGTGTGCAACATTGACTCGGTTTCAAGTAGTGCAGTACATGACCTCAGTTCATGGCTTGTAGAAAATAAACTAACGTTAAATCACAGTAAGACTCACTTTTTACAGTTTGTAACACACAATTCAACAAAACCTGATGTTTTAATCTCACAGAACGGGCATATGATCAGTGGAACTGAACAGTTCAAATTTCTAGGTGTTCAGATTGATAGTAAACTGTCGTGGAAAGCCCACGTTCACGATCTTGTTCAAAGACTTAATACTGCCATTTTCACTATTCGAACGGTATCAAAAGTGAGTGATATTTCGACAAGTAAATTAGACTACTTTGCTTATTTTCATTCACTTATGTCGTATGGTATTATGTTTTGGGGTAACTCTTCCCATTCTAGAAGGATATTTTTGGCTCAGAAACGGGCGGTTCGGGCAATAAGTAGTGTGAGTTCACGAACCTTTTGTCGACCTCTGTTCACGAGTCTGGGTATTTTGACATCGGCCTCTCAATATGTATATTCCTTATTGTCGTTTCTTGTTACCAATATTAGTCTATTTCCAAGAATATGCAGCTTTCACTCGATTAATACTCGGCAGAAATGAAACCTCCATTTGGATCGGACTTCCTTAACTCTTGTGCAAAAAGGTGTGCAGTATACTGCTGCATCCATTTTCAATAAGCTGCCACCCGAATTCAAAAATCTTAGCAGTAATCCACGCGCTTTCTGAAGAGTTTCCTCATGGATCACTCCTTCTATTCTGTCGAGGAGTTCCTTGAAAAATTAGGACTGACTTTTTTTTCACGTTCACGAACATTTATTTTTATCTGTTATTACTTTTATGTTGTAAGTTCATGTAGTGACACGTTCCATGACCTTGGAGATTTGCTCTTCACTTTGGTCCTACGGAACCTGACGTGTAAATAAATAAATAAATAAATGTGGCGCAGGCGTGATCCTGGTGGCATAGTCTCGTAGAGACGGTAAAGTGCGGAGCAGCCAGGTGCCGGGGCAGTTAGACAGCGGACTGTGGTTCGCAGTCCGGCAGCAACGGTGGCGGCTTCGTGTATCAGTAGCTCTCACAGGGACAACCGACACATGTCGGATGCGGCAACATAACCCCGCTGTGCCGACGACGACGTACTCGACTTGGCCGGGGTTTAAATGCAGCTGCTCGGCGCTAACTACACAGAAGAGACGACGTTTTGCTGGTAATCGGGAAGATCTGGAACTGGGTCAGCAATCTGCGTCCGTCCGCCATCTGTTGGCATGAGGTACTGTATCAAACTGTATAAAGTTTGTAAGGTCCCAGGTCACTGAAACCTCGAAAAAGGGTGACGTCGAAGCGGACAACTTCTGCTGGCTCACTAAATGGCAGCGGGGGCAACTGGTAGCCCGTCTCGTGCTCCAAGGTCAGCTGCAGTCCATCAGAGACAAATATAATTTATTGGTTTCTAATAAACCACGCCAAGCCCGTGCAGCTAGCTGCTGGCTCCATAATCTAAGCGGTCTGTCTGCGTGCTGAAGGAGACACTCGCCTAGAACATCGGGAACATCAATCATAAATGCACAGTCGCACATAGGCACTCAATTTTGGAATTCGTACTGCAAGAAATACTCCGATTCATCACGGGGATTATACCGTAACGACCCCTGGAATACGCTACGAAAACACCACCTCTGCCCCAGAGAGCACGCAGCTTCTGCATCGCACAAGGGGTGCTTTCCGACTCCTCCATTTCCCTTTCGCGAGCTCCCCAAAATGACACAGGAAATTATTTGAAATTATTTAACCTCTAGCCATTCCAGCCAATCAGAATATGGACCAGAATGTAGGCAGATTCTTCTGCGATTTGATGCTTCCTTCAATAGAGATGTTGTAAGGTTCTGCTTCCTGGAAGGTCTTTTAGAAGTCATCTGCAACATTTTTCTAAGAGTATTGCTCATCATGGAAGTGTGAGGCAGCCTTGTAGACCCCAGGGCACAACCCATTTAAGAGGATATGTTCCTCCTACGGGTATTGGCTGTGGCGTGTAGAATAGGCACCTGCTGAGCACACATGGGTGGCCAGGAAACGATATTTACAGGTTACCCGTTGCTGATGTTGGACCTTTAATGATAGCAGCATGCGTAGGAAGAGCAGCTTACTGTCTGTTTCTGCATACAGCACTTACAAAAATACTGGACACTGTAGCGCCTTCGTTCTTCGGAGCAACCTTTGCTTCCAGCATTGTGACCTTCCGAATATTTCAGTGCTAATACGCAGCGACAGCTGTAGACTCAGGGCAACGCTGGGTAGGTCGAACAGCACGTGTGCAAAGACCTCGATGTTCACCTGTTTTATTACCTTTTCCTTTGGAGGTATATGACTACTGTGGTGTACGTTTCTGTTTCATTATCAAAAGGAAGCTGAGTGCGTGAGCTAATGCCCGGCGTTTACCTGTTTTATTACCTTCTCCTTTGGAGGTATATGATGACTGTGGTGTACGTTTCTCTTTCTTTATGAAAAGAAAGCTGGGTGCGTGAGCTAATGACGCGACATGCAGCAGTATCCTACATTGCTCTAAAAAAGTTGCACGGCAGTGCTGTAAAAGTAGCAAGCTGTAATGATACTGAGTTCAGACATGTTGTAAATTCATCTACACGTGCTACAGCAGTGCCATTACCACACAGAATTAATAACTGCACTTCGGTTCTTTGCTGCTACTGAAATACTGCTTCCTGGAACAGAAACACTTACCATCATCGTAATGAAGCTACTTGCTGTATTTCGGGTCTGACAAGTAGTTGTCTCCCCATTGAGCTGATGACGGTGCTCATCAGGCTCTGATAGTATGTATGTATGTATTATGTGTGTGTTTGTTTGTGTGTGTGTTTGTGTGTGTGTGTGTGTGTGTGTGTGTGTGTGTGTGTGTGGGTGGGTGGGTGGGTGGGTATGGGTGGGTTGCTGGGTGTGTATCTGGTCAACAGTTCTATGTCACAGGAAACTGGACATTGATCTAATGATAATAATCATATTAGTTATAGTAACAAATTTTAGAGTCCGTCTACACTGTTGGTATGTATGGAATCTGCATAGATAATAAAATTTGTTGTTTAAGCATTGACAGTGAGTTTTCTCCAAAATAGGCGACACAGCACCTGATCAAAAGTCTCTGGACACCCCTAAGTAATGCGAAATTGACCACTAGATAACACGGGAGGAGGACCTGCTAGTATAAAAGGGGCGGTGAGAATTGCCAGCCACGCGGAGTGGCCGCGCGGTTTGAGGCGCCTTGTCATGGATTGCGGATTGCGCGACCCCCCCCCCCATCCCCCCCCCCCCCTCCGGAGGTTCGAGTCTTCCCTCGGGCATGGGTGTGTGTGTTGTTCTTAGCATAAGTTACTTTAAGTTAGTTAAAGTAGTGTGCCAGTCTAGGGACCGATGACGTCTACAGTTTGGCCCCTAGGAATTCACACACATTTGGACATTTTGATAACTGCCAGTAGAGTAGCAGAAACGGCAGAATGGGTCGATCGGATCTCACTGACTTGGAACGGGCACCAGTCATTGGGTGCCTCTGCCGCAAATAAATTACTGAAAAAGTTGACGCCGTCCGCAGTGGTCGAGTGGTTCTAGGCGCTTCGGTCTGGAACCGCGCGACTGCTACGGTCGCAGGTTCGAATCCTGCCTCGGGCATGGATGTGTGTGATGTCCTTAGGTTAGTTAGGTTTAAGTAGTTCTACGTCTAGGGGACTGATGACCTCAGATGTTACGTCGTATAGTGCTCAGAGCCATTTGAACCATTTGCACCAAAAAGTTGACAGCAAATAAGTCATCAGATCCGGACGGAACCCTACCTCGGATTTAGAGAGAGTGCACTTATGGTGAATCTCTCGCTCAATTAAAAGTCCCAAGCGACTGAAAACAGCGGAGATTGCTCCTGTATAAAAGAAAGGTAAAAGAACGGACTACAAAATTACAGACCCATATCCTAAAACCAGTGCGCAGGAAAACTCTTGAACTATTCTGAGTTCGAATATAATAAACTTCCTTAAGACAGAAGAACTTCTTACCGCAATTCAGCATAGCTCTTGCAAAACTCAGCTTGCCCTTTTCCCGCACGATATCCTTTGAACCGCGGATGACTGGTCACAGGCAGGTTCCATGTTGCTAGATTTTCGGAAAGCGTTTGAGATAGTGGCCCGTGCAGACTGTTAAAGAAGATATGAGCGTATGGATCAGGTTCACAGGTGTGAGAGTGGCTCGAATACTTCTTAAGTAATAGAACCCAATATGACGCCCTCGATGGCGGGCGTTCTTCAGAGACAAGGGTATCGTCAGGATTGCCACGGCGAAGTGTGACAGGACCACTCTTTATCTCTACATACATAAACGACGTGACGGATAGGGTGAACAACACTCTATGACTGGTTGCTGAAGACGCTATAATGAATGGTGTGACATCTCCTGACAAGACATTTACAAAATCGTTATAATATATAAAAAATAATAAAAATAAACATTTAGCTGTATTATTATTATTTCATTACTTTATGAATGGTTGTAGATTATGTGTAAAAGGAAATAACAATTTTTCATTTTTGTGTCTGTGCAATATTTATGTATTCATATTTCACAAATAACGACTGTGATCGGCGAATGTATGTATCGAAGCAGACAATGATAATTCATAGAGAACAATGATGCATATTAAATTGTCTATAAATAGTGGAGGTTAACACATTACTCTCTCTGTCTTCTTGTAGCCTTCAAAGTTGTAAGAGCCTGTGACGATCGCTTGCATGCGTAGGTAGCCTTCGTTTGTCCTTTGATCGAGAAAGACGCCATCGGATGTTGATATTCGTAAAAGGTGTGTACTTTCAATTTATGTTGATTTTTTGAATGTAGAAATTGTTAATGTTATTTACCTGTAATAATTTATTGCTAGCTTGCCCAAGATTTCATTCCACATTCTTAGCCATTTTCAGCATATTAGGAATTTTTCATGACGCAGAGCGGTGCAGCGATCGCGGGAGCCGCCGCCGCGGCAAATTCAAATTAAACTCAATGAAAGCAACTTTCCCGCAATACAGCAGGCAGGTAACGGTACATTAAAATTATCTCTTTCAGCTTCCTGGAGACTTCAGAGGGAAATTGTGGATTTTATTGTGTCATTTTCAGGTGGACATGGGCAGCTGCTACTATGTTATCAGTTACGTAAATAATTCATGAGTGACAAAATTTTACTTGCGTATGATCAAAGACTCCTGTACAAAACCTGTTCTAGCTGATAACATAAAAATCAAATTTCATTTTTTTAGTTTAATGCTCTTATGTTAGTTGTGGCAGTTAATAGTCTTCACATATCTAAAAAAAAAAATCCACTGCAGCTTTTACGCTTAGTGAACATAAAATACCGTAACTTCGGTACAGGTAATAGGAATAATTTTCAGTGCGTTCAAGAGATGAAAGTAGCGAAGGGCATTTTTTTCATAATTAGTTGCAGTAATGATACCATGTTCCATATCTAAGAAGCCAGATCAGTGTTATATAAAAATAGTTTGCAAATTAAAGATCGCACGTCCACAGCAGGAAATCTTTCAGAGTTGTGCGTATCCCCACATAATAGGTCAAACTGCATAAAGTTAAAATATTTTCAACTGCAGAAACTAATAGTGAAAAACGTATTTTATCTGTCGTGCTCCCAACAATAAGCAATATAAAATTAGTTAAATATTATGCCATATAAACTGCATATAAAGTAAAAAGGGTGTGCGGCGGGGAATACGCGACAGCGGGGCAGTGTCGTCGTTGACTGTAGGAGGATGCAGGACTCAGACAGAATGTCTATTTGATGTGATGAATGGCACCTAGCATTTGCCTGTCGTAATGATATGCAAGATATTTTCTGAAGTCACCTCGTATTCTGCTCCTCATTATTAACTGATGGAAGGCCTAAATGAAAAACAATTAAGTGGAGCGATTTTGGAACTCGGGTAATCGGTAGTTGGTCAGTAGGTCTCCTGGGTGTTGGAGTAGTGGACTCTTTGGAATGGATGTGCTGATTCAAGAATACTGCTGATTTTGTTTTCCGAACCAGAAAGTTTTTCTTCCACTACGGAATACTAAGATGTCTGGTAAGGGCGTCTGCAGCGCGTGGGCATGGACTCTTCAACGGTTTGGCGCCATTGGTAGCTGTGTGTTGTTTTGTATCTAGGACATACACAGCAAGCAGGCTGGGACCACAAGCTGAGTTGTGAAGCTAAGAAGTTAGTTGGATAGTTGATGTTTCAGTGAACGAGACGGACTTGGCGGGCTTTTAATTGAAAGAAGTGAAGGGAAACACATTACAAACACGCCGAATATCATGTAGGAAACCCGTTGGCATTCGAAACAGCCACCAGTCGTCTCGGAATGGACAAATACAGATCATGTAGGTTTTCAGAGGTATCTTACACCATACTTCCTGCAAAATAATAGGAAGTTTAGATAGCGATGATGCAGCTGGACAGCGATCACGCACCGTTCCTCTCCAAATTAGACCACAAAGGTTCAAGTTCGAATGGCTCTATACACTATGGGACTTAACATCTGAGGTCATCAGTCCCCTAGAACTTAGAACTACTTAAACCTAACTAACCTAAGGACATCACAAACATCCATACCCGAGGCACGATTCGAGCCTGCGACCGTAGCAGGCGTGCAGTTCCGGACTGAAGCGCCTAGAACCGCTCGGTCACAGCGGCTGGCCACAAAGGTTCAAGTGTGGTAAATGTCGTGGTCAGGGGTGGTGCTACATTTCGTACTAATGCTCACAGTACAAATTTTGGACGACCCGAGCTGTGTGAACAGAGGTCCTCTCGTCTTGTAACGCAGTCGCCATTGAGGGACAAACTTTGTACCATGGGGTGGACCTGATGTCCCAAAATGGTAACATAATCATTTACGATAATGCGACCTTGCAGGGTAGCGATGGGGTCCGTGGAATACCGCGATATGCTGCTTACATCGTCGATGACCCTTCGATATGTTTGGCTCTCGTCAGCAAGCAGTCTGCATTGCAGGTTTGCGATGGCGTACACAAGACGTAAACTCGGCCAGAAGTTGCTAACAGTGCAAAATAAGACTCATCCGACCAAATGACTTTTTACCAGTGCTCCGTAGTCCAGGTTTAATGACTTCGGCATCACATTTTCCTGTTACAGGCATTTGTATCGCTGATGTGTTGTTTTGGAGTTCCTGCTCGCCGTGCATTTCCCAGCTTATGGATGTCCTATCATGTAGTTTCGGTGCTGACGGGTCTTGCGAGTACGACATTCAGTTTTGCTGTGGCTTTTGCAGCTGTCCGACCTCTTACTTTTCGTGGCAGTCCTCTTCAACGACCGTCCATCACGCAGACTCAACAGAGATAGTGGACGACGTTTCACCGCTTACTCCGTATGTGGCATAAAACTTCGATGCGGAGCCCCTTGAAACATCCGACACTTCAGCTACGTTTGTTGCAGAAGCTACGACCATACGAGCACCAACAATTTACCATGTTCGAATTGACTTATCGCCGACGTAACGCACACCTGACAACACAGAAAGCTGTTCTGACCACGACAGGGTTCTGCACAGGGCCATTCGAGAACAAATAGAACAGCGCCAGTAGTAGGGTAAAGACGGCATCAATCCAGTTTTGATATCGAATTGATATGCAAATTAATTAAATTGATTTATTAATCATCCCCATCCCCTCCCCTACCCCCTACATCTAACCCCATCCCCTCCCACCCACAGATGACGTCATGTGTTTTACTCAGCCAGCACGTGGGTATCCACCCACTTCCCCTCCCCACCCCACCCCCTCCCACTCCCCATCTACACTATCGATGAGAATTCCGAATTTTGGCAGGAATTTCGAATTTTGATGGGAATTTCTTTGTCCCAGGTCTGTGCTGGCGTCCCACTTCACCCCCCCCCCCCCCAATCAAGTAACTGCTGGAATTTAAAAATGGCGGTTCCCTTGTGAGTTAACGAGCAGTTTGCTCTCATTTAAATATATGTCAAAAAGAGTCAGCCTTCAGGAATTGTGAAATGGACCCTGTTGTCGAGGACCGTCTACCACAAAGAGCGCAGATACGCCATGAGATGGGGAAATTCACAGGTGTCTATTGTGCTGAATGAGGCCTAAGCGCTGTAGAGTGCAAGTGAGACAGATGAGAACCTACATCATAGGGAAACCCAGTAGAAGCTGTTTGTGATCAAGGAGACATAGCAGTGTTAAATATGACGGACCTAAGATCGCCCATAAAGGGAAACATTTATGAAAACTATTTAATTCTGTAGTAATTCAGGGAATGAAGCCACAGTAGTTTTAATCTACCATCCTTCATAAATTTTCATGGTGATCCCACTAAAACTTGAATATTGATGATATATATAATAGTTTATGATTTACTGTTAAAGTGAAATTAACAAGTTTTGTAATAAATGCCTGAATGCTAAAATGTGAACGCTTTGGTCGATCTTAACTATCGACATTTCATATAGAAACACATCATTAAAATGACAAATGTTGTAAATATCAACTCTGTAACTTTATTTGTTTAAAATATATAGTAAATTTAAATCATCAGTACTTTCAGATAAGCATTAGATCATCATTTCTTCCACACAAAACACATTGAACAATGACAGCATGAAACCTTATTGAATCATTAGGTAATAGAATATTTGTTGTAAAGTTTAGTGCGTAATAGTTACTTTTGTTCTTTATTTGTTTATCGGAAAGCACATTGGTGCAAGGCTACTGGCTGTGGCATTCAAAGCTAAGAAGGAAATTGTATTGGTTTTATGTAAAAGCATTTAACGTTTATTATGTAATGGATATTATTGCTACTTTATTTAGAACATGAAAGTGGTCAAGCTTTGATTATTGAAATAAGTTAAAATGCAAAATAATGTAGAATAAGCTGTAGCCAACCAGATGGACGGCTTCAGGAAAGGGAACTGCGTGAGTCAGTTGAGCGACGATGTTCGGTACGCGGGCACGCGGCCGAAGACGGGCAGAGAGACAGTTTTGGTTTAGATACCAAAAGGTACAGTGCTGGTGGGGACGCAAAAGCTGACGGAAGGCTCTTTAGGTACCGTGGTATCACGGGACTTAGTTTCTGAGTGGTGAGCAGCCACGGGCCAGGTGAGAACTTTTCGCGTAGTTAATGAGGTGGAATAATGGACCTGTAATTCACGATGAGATTATGAATGGACATAAAAGTTTTCTGGGTATGGTACCGAGTCATAACGTAAAAAAAAAAACAAAAAAAAACTACTGCTGCTGGAGAAAAACCAACGTTTCGCCACGGTTGCAGCGGCCTTCTTCTGTGTGTAAGTCCTTCATTAGACCCAGAAGAAGGCCGCTGCAACCGTGGCCGAAACGTTGGTTTTTCTGCAGCAGCAGTAGTTTTTTTTTTTGTTTTTTTTTTTTTTTTTACATTATGACTCGGTACCATACCCAGAAAAGTTTTATGTCGACTGAATCTGGCCGCGGAAGCCTACGCAATTAGATTGTGAATGGTCGAACTGTGTCAAATGGATATGCGCTCGAGTGTAACAGTAATTCTAAACACGATCACTTTCACTGTTAGTTTCCTTTCTGAATAAATATTATTCTAACTAACTGTGGGGCCCACATCATTTATGTGTCGTCAATTTAGCTGCCGATATTATTATTACTATTGTTATATGTTATATTAAAATTGTATGTTTATATAATTTCGCAAAGTTGCCATCAGCCAGACAATTTAACCAAAGTGTCACAAGTATCTAATTTAGGGGGTGTAATGCGACACGTGTGGTTCAACCCCTAGACGAGTTTGAGCCAAGAAATTTCGACGAAGAGGAACCGCATGTGAGTCCGAACGTCTTTGGGATGTTTGCTCGCGCCCTTTTGGGGACTTGAACCCTGGTCCTTCTGGACAAAAAGCACAAGTAAACTGACCTTATGCATGAGAGGAAGGTTATATTAATGAGCTTTATTTATTTTGGTTGGGAAACTGAAGTAAGGATCAGTTCTAATTATGTAATTAATCATGAGGCTCGGTCCTAACTAGACAACTATATTAAAAGCACTACACAAGGAGTGCCTAAAATCGCAATACAGCTCAAACATTGATGATGTCATAGAACTGGTGTTATCATACTGTGAAAAAAATTCATAATACGACTCCAAACTAGAGACAGACGTACTCAAACTCTACCCTTCACCTACAAGCTGGCAGGAAAAATGCAGTAGTGGAAGTACTGTCTTTACTTTTCGTGAGAACTGTGTTCAACTGAAAAGATGCCGGTGTTGGACGGAGAGGCGCTAAATACGTACATTACCTATAAACATACAGCTGAGGACTGTGTCTATCGCTGTTTGGCGTCAGAGTTCGCTACAGCCGGTCCTGCTGCATTGCTTGACAAGTACCCTGCAGCCCAGGTAATCGAGGCCAGTACACACTACCATAACTGAGGGAAAATGTTTCACTGCTACAACTGTACATTGAAATTGTTGTGAAAAAAAAAACAGCACTAGTAATCAATGGCTCATAATGCAAGATATGTGATGGGGATTGGGAAAATATCATTGTAATAACACAGTTACCGTAAAAAGTAATCCCAGAAGATTAAAGGTGGGTGGCTGATGCAGCTGTATCCTCTTCAATGGACAGTCACAAACTGACCAACCTGGAGGCAGTCTCTCTCTCCGCCCCACCCCTCCCCCCCCCCCCAAATCACCCTTCATCTCTCTCTCTCTCTCTCTCTCTCTCTCTTCACCATAGCTAGGGAGAGAGGCCTGTTCTACAAACATATACTTCTGGTGCCATTGACATATTGTCTCCAGTCTGTGGAAATAAATCACCAGTAGACAAAAGACAAGAACTGGGCGCCTTATGTAATCTGTTAAACGTATTTCTCAGAAGTACTGGACCCCATGAAACAACAATGAAACTCTGGAGAACTCTCCAGATCGCTTCTTCAAATGTCCACTGCAGCTCACCGCCTATGCTGACCACAGGCCCCAGAGGAACCCCCCACCGGTCGGGTGGTGGAGTCTTCTGTACAAAGCGTCCCCAGTGAGCGTGTGGCTGGGCGGTCAACACTATTGGTGCTGGCAAAAGCTACGTACCGCGATACCGGTTTCCCTCAGAACAAAAGCTAGATAGATGATGGCTATCACGACCACAGTTTGTTTGTCTGAAAGGCCAGCTGTGACCTCCTATGGAACACATCCACCATGCTTCTAGTGGCTCTCCCCTCAAGTGCATGCCATTCTGAGGGGGAAACACTTCACTGTAACAGTTGTATTTTACGTCAACCCACCTCCTATAAGCCAGCGTCTATTAAAAAGGAAACACAGTCACAATGATAAGAAATGTCCTACTTGCATGAAAATAGGCACTGTCCATTTTCTTTTAGTTGTATTAGCAAAATCGGTATAGTTTTTACGTTTTTCAGCAAACCATCAAAATATGGCATCAAGACACTGTATTACAGCAAATCTTTGTATGTACTGAAAGCCCAAAATTATACAGGAAAGAAGAGTGGAGAGGCACCACAAAAAGATCAGCGAACGAGAATATTTGCTGATTTGCGAGGTCAGAATGTGACATGTGACAATTTCTTTACATGACACAATTTGGGACAACTGCTCCCGAAAAGAAATCTGACAACGTTAGGAAGCATAGATAAAAATAAGCCAGAGCTTCCACAAAATGTGACCAACAAAGAAGTTCATAGTTCTTCATTTTGCTTCACAAATGACATGACAGTGGTCAATTATGTTCCTAAGAGAAATAAGAATGTTGTCCTAATGAGCACTCTCCACCATGGAGGGGAAATGAGTGACAGGGCTGATAAGACGCCAAAAATGATTTTAGATTATAATTCAACCAAAGGGGCTGTAGGCACACTCGATCAGCTAAAAGGTACATATGCATGGAAACGAAAAACCAATAGATGGCCCATGTTAGTTTTCTACAATATTCTTCATGTTGCCGTTTATAATACACTCCTGGAAATTGAAATAAGAACACCGTAAATTCATTGTCCCAGGAAGGGGAAACTTTATTGACACATTCCTGGGGTCAGATACATCACATGATCACACTGATAGAACCACAGGCACATAGACACAGGCAACAGAGCATGCACAATGTCGGCACTAGTACAGTGTATATCCACCTTTCGCAGCAATGCAGGCTGCTATTCTCCCATGGAGACGATCGTAGAGATGCTGGATGTAGTCCTGTGGAACGGCTTGCCATGCCATTTCCACCTGGCGCCTCAGTTGGACCAGCGTTCGTGCTGGACGTGCAGACCGCGTGAGACGACGCTTCATCCAGTCCCAAACATGCTCAATGGGGGACAGATCCGGAGATCTTGCTGGCCAGGGTAGTTGACTTACACCTTCTAGAGCACGTTGGGTGGCACGGGATACATGCGGACGTGCATTGTCCTGTTGGAACAGCAAGTTCCCTTGCCGGTCTAGGAATGGTAGAACGATGGGTTCGATGACGGTTTGGATGTACCGTGCACTATTCAGTGTCCCCTCGACGATCACCAGTGGTGTACGGCCAGTGTAGGAGATCGCTCCCCACACCATGATGCCGGATGTTGGCCCTGTGTGCCTCGGTCGTATGCAGTCCTGATTGTGGCGCTCACCTGCACGGCGCCAAACACGCATACGACCATCATTGGCACCAAGGCAGAAGCGACTCTCATCGCTGAAGACGACACGTCTCCATTCGTCCCTCCATTCACGCCTGTCGCGACACCTCTGGAGGCGGGCTGCACGATGTTGGGGCGTGAGCGGAAGACGGCCTAACGGTGTGCGGGACCGTAGCCCAGCTTCATGGAGACGGTTGCGAATGGTCCTCGCCGATACCCCAGGAGCAACAGTGTCCCTAATTTGCTGGGAAGTGGCGGTGCGGTCCCCTACGGCACTGCGTAGGATCCTACGGTCTTGGCGTGCATCCGTCCGTCGCTGCGGTCCGGTCCCAGGTCGACGGGCACGTGCACCTTCCGCCGACCACTGGCGACAACATCGATGTACTGTGGAGACATCACGCCCCACGTGTTGAGCAATTCGGCGGTACGTCCACTCGGCCTCCCGCATGCCCACTATATGCCCTCGCTCAAAGTCCGTCAACTGCACATACGGTTCACGTCCACGCTGTCGCGGCATGCTACCAGTGTTAAAGACTGCGATGGAGCTCCGTATGCCACGGCAAACTGGCTGACACTGACGGCGGCGGTGCACAAATGCTGCGCAGCTAGCGCCATTCGACGGCCAACACCGCGGTTCCTGGTGTGTCCGCTGTGCCGTGCGTGTGATCATTGCTTGTACAGCCCTCTCGCAGTGTCCGGAGCAAGTATGGTGGGTCTGACACACCGGTGTCAATGTGTTCTTTTTTCCATTTCCAGGAGTGTACATATATTTACGGATTACGATTGACCCTAACTGGAACGCGAGAAAATTTACTAAAAGGAGAAATTTTGGAGGAACTTGGAAAGTCACTGGTTGCAGAGCACATTACACCAAGGCAGCATTTTCCAAGACTGGAAGATTCTCTGAGAATGGTCGGGAACATCCCCCGAAGGAATGGCATGTGTGGCTGTCAGTAACAACAAGAAACTCTACTAAATGTGCACGCTGTAAGTTCTCACCTTCAAGCAATGACAATAAAACAAAAATATTATGTGGAAAGTGTAATAAACATGTATGCAAAACACACATCACATACTTCTGTCCAAACTGCTGTGAGTAAGAAGGAAGGACAGATGAACAGATGGTTGTTGAGAAATGTCATTTTGGAGGAAATGTCTGTTGTTACTAACATACCCTGCATAAATATTAAAATAATAAATTTCCTTTAGTGAAATTCTACGTATTATTACTATTAATATTTGTTATTACTTTGATCATTAACAACATACTATAATATAACAACAATATCGATGGCTTACAACTGTAGGTGAAAAATACATGTGAGTAGAAGTTTTTTCAGCATTTTATTATGTCAGGTCATACTGACGCAAGAAGTACATTTGTGTAGTAAAAGTGAACAGAGCAGCAGGGTTAAAAACACGTATAAATCCATTAATTTCCTAAGAGACAGAACATCAGTCTCCTGACTTTGTTATAGCTGGTTTATAAGCAGCTCAAGCGGTGGATATGCACTGATGATGACTTCCTAGGACACCATAGTAGTGTAGAAGGAAGTAATTTTATAATTTTAAAGTTTGTCACCATAGTGATTGGGGTAGGAAACTTGCAGAGCGGTGGTGTGTCTGATGTTGCAAAAATATATCCTGCATTAGAGTATTAAGAGCTTTGCATTCCTCATGACTAATACTTCAGAAACCACGTGACGTTAATAATACAGCATTTTTAGGTGCAGAACTGTGTAGTCATAGGAGTGTGTGTTTATGCTCTATGATCATTTCTCTCATGCAGATGCCTTGCTGGTACTGACTGAAGACAGTTGAATAATACTTTAGAATTGATAGCACAGTTGATTTACGTGAAATGTTTCAAAATCCATACGTCAGGAGATCCATCATGTGTAAACCACATGTTTCTTCATAACCACCTGTCATACCGCTGCAACACTCTCATGTCTACTATACACCTATAACTCCATAAGGCATGCTGCCCTCCTCGACATGCACTCATCTGGAGAGATATTGTGCGTTTAGATGGGTGTTGTAGATAAGATTGGTATGGAACAGTCTTCACTGATCGCCAGTTACAGACGAAGCTCGCTCTGTTCCTTAACGAGATGTGGAATGTGGTGGGTGTAGGATCCTCATACTTCTGGTCAGTTGCAGTTTAAATTGGCGATCATGTTGCAGGGAGGACTGGTTGAGGACAATGTGGGAGGGACCTGTCAATCTCCGACTTTATCCTACGAATGCGAGAATACTCTGCGATGCCCAACCACGCAGGGAGAGATAGCCAGTCGTACTCGCAAAATCTGTACTATGAGCGATATGCTGGAAATCTGTAGATAACCTAATTGCATTGATATAGGACATTGTCTGGTATACTTCAGTGTGTATGACTGAATGGATGTGCTTCACTGTCATCTATCTACATTCACAATTTATTGTATGGTACTTGTAAAGTAGTGGAGGGTTGCTTTAGTGATGATACAGAAACTGGGAAGCATTCTGCTGTGTCAATGGCTGGCTTTGAAATTATGGAACAACGGGTGTGCTTTGGCGTATATGACTGCATGGACGAGCTCCACAGACATCTAACTGCTTTCACAATCTAGTATATGGTACTTGCAAACTAGTGGTGGGGTGATTTAGTGATGATACAGAAACTGGGATGCATTCTGCTGTGTCACTGGCTGGCACTGAAACTGTGAAACAGTGTAACACCGAAAATGCAGGATGCATGGCACCTGCTACCGATATATATATTTGTAATTTAAATGCTTTCTTTTAATAAGTAAGGACATAGCTTCACTGTATGTGTACATTTAGGTAGAAGTCTGTTGACGTTTCATTGCATTTATCTGTGTTTTACTCTGAAACTTATAAGCTCTGGGAAAAAGTCAAAGGAATTGTTATTTGCATCGACTAGCAACGATAATAGCAGTGCTTGTGCGTTGTAAAATCTCTGGGTAGGGGGTTGTTGCGCAGAGCGCGCGGAGAGAGCGAGAGACGGGATCCAGGGCTTGTAGTGTGCGCAAGTGTGGTGTTAACGCTCTCGCAGTAGAGAGTACCATTCCGGCGGCATCATGTACGCGCGCCGGCCAGATGACTAGTAGCTGGAGGAAGGACAGTGGACGGGCGGGAGAGGCTGTATTAATTACGATTGCCCGTTCCTGTAATTAGCCGTGGCCCCACAAGATGCTAACGTCTTCAACAACAGCAGCAGTTCCAGCAACACAGATTTGTCGTCGGCTCCGTGTTTCGTCACACGCACAGCACTGAAGTAAGACTGTTCATTGTTAGAAAGTATTAACGGCTAATCCAGCAGCACAGCTGAATGTGATTTGATTAACGAACTTTATTTAAATAATAATGAGTTAAATTCAGGGCGATCGTGTCCTCATTGCCCCCAGACATTGTTACCAAGCAGGGTCCTTGTTCCCCTTTTTCCTTATATGCTAACCAAAGTTTGAGAATCTGTCACTGGAAAAAATCCAAATCTAAAGTAAATGCACAAATTAAGAGTGCGGAAATTATATTTATTTTACATATAGCTTGGAGCACATGGCTGTTTGGTTTGGTACGTATTCTAGTCTTGAATTCTGTCCAAGTCAGTGAAAAAGGCTCAGTTGTTCAGACAATAATATGAAATCCAATTTGAAAATTAAGTAACTGCAAATTAAAAAGTGCTTGCCTTTCTCTAAATTTCTTTGATGACGTTATGTTGAAGTCTCTGAAAGTCATTGTTGACGTAACAAAGTTAAATGCTAACATACAGTTTAAGTGGATATTTTCAAATCGTTACTCGATTGCCTTTTTCAAAATTTAATGGCAAACTTAACGTAAAAGTGACTTCTCAGTTTTCTTTATCATTACATACTCACTTAAAATTAGTGTCAAAAAACGTGACAACCCTCAGTTGCCACGTCAGGGTTTAATAATAAATGTTTTTCTTTCCCATCACCTTGTACAGAATTTGGGATGTAAATCGCCCTAGTGGGCTGGCGACCGTAATTATTTCCTTTTCGTTGATTAGTGTAACTTTTGGATTCATGATCAGTGGTACCCCTTCTCTGTCCAGTGTTGTTCGTGAGTGAATGCACAAAATAACTTTCATTTTTCCAAATTGTAGCCCAGTTCGGTTTAATTACTTTTTTATTTTTAGTAGACTTTTCTATCAGAAAGATCGGTTGTACACTTTCCCCCTACTTATCGGTATTCCTTCTTCGGGAAAAATAGCCTTATCCAATTAGAAAAATTCCATTTGGTTTACGCGCGATCTACGGTCATATTTTATATCGCAAGCAGGATAGGCCGATTAGTAAGAGGGAGGTTACAAGAGCTGGTAAAATTGCTAAAACTGGTCGCCCTGTCAACTGCAGTGCGTATTACATTGCATTGGCCCATATCAGTGGTGTCTTTACCGCCCCATCATCCATTGCCACACGGTTAATTACCATATAAAGATGGACTGATACAGTTGGTTGTGACGGAGAGAGCCTTGGTGGAACACTGGATATCTGCTACTTGTCACTGTGGAGCATGGAATTAAATTTGTAGGTCGTCACATTCAGACAGTTGTTTGGAAGTGTTCCTCAATGCTGCTGACTCGTCTTATTTCCATATTCTGATACCGTCCACATTTTTCTTTTTTCACCGATAAGATAAAAGTACCTCTTTTTATCTCTACTACCTCACGCATGTTGTGAGTAGGACCTTCTGGCGGTGGTCAGCACTGGAACACTAATCATGTACGTGACTGCAAAATGAGAAAACAAAGCTCTTCAAAATGGAACAGTGAGACATCTGCTACCGCGTCACTGTGGAAGATGAGATTAACTGCATAGGCCATCATCATTGGATAACGGTTAGCAACGCTCTACAATGCTGCAGACTCTTCCAGATTCCATATGTTCCAACATCTTCCACGTTTTTGTCAACGAAAAAAGTCTCCTCTGTGTTTTATTTCTACCATCCTGTGCATTGTGGGAACTACATAGTTTATACCAAAAAATGTTCAGCTTTCTATGAGATCCAATGGATCGAAATGTATTAATATCAGTTTATGACCTGACACAGGCATCAAAGTCATGGTAGAAAAACGAAGTGTATGGTGGTGTACAAAACTGTAGTGATAAAATGGTTCAAATGGCTCTGAGCATTATGGGACTTAACTGCTGAGGTCATCAGTCCCCTAGAACGTAGAACTACTTAAACCTAACTAACCTAAAGACATCACACACATCCATGCCCGAGGCAAGATTCGAACCTGCGACCGTAGCGGTCGCGCAGTTCCAGACTGAAGCGCCTAGAACCGCTCGGCCACACCCTGTTGTGATACATTGCTTAGATGTGCTACAACTGAAAAAAGATGAATTAAACTGCTTGTGAATGGACAAAACAGGTCTGTTGGATATGCTCTTCCTCCAGCACAGTTGACAAGACTTTACGCAGGTCTGTGCAAGCGACTTCAACCATTGGTCACCTGCTGCAGTGGTGTGATACGTGTCATATTTAATATGCTTGATGTCAACACCCAGACGGTATTTGTTTATCGATATATCAGAAGAGAGAGATGCAGTAAAAGCTTGTAGGAGGTTTTGTTACAAGGCATGGTGTTACTAATTAAAGTTTGGATGCAGATAGTTCTCTCAAAACTACACCGATTTTGCTCATAAAACTAATATAAATCGTCTGCGTCTATTCTCGTGGAAACGTGACTGTTATTATTACACGACACAGGCTGTGATGATCAAACTGATTACAAAACTAGAACGCAAGAATCTGCTGCTGTTGCGAATGACTCTCTGCTGTATGACAGGAACTTTACAGACCGGTCGGTAGAGGGGAGTTGTGGAGCAAAAATGCCAAATGTAAGCACGCAGATGGTATTTGTTTCCGAAATATCGGAGGAAGAGATGCTGTAAAATCTTACAGGAGGTTCTATTACAAAACAAACTCTCACGATATGTTTTGTAAACACCAACGTCATATAGCATTGCACTGGTAAAACCGGACCTGCCGTAGTGTACAAAACAGCAAGGTCCTCTCGAATTATAGCTTGTTGTTATCGAATGTAAAATGATTGTGTTTTTTCCGACATATGAGCAAATGGTAAGAAAGGCTGCCCCTGTAGTTTATTTCATGTGTCTGACATGTTTGTAATACATACATGCATGACGGTTTATTTACAGACACTGATTTGAATGTGAGAGATGCTTTAGGTTGTTTAGAAATTGCTTAACATTGATATTTTTTCTTCTTCGGAGTTTAAATTCTCACTTTTTGTTTACTCCGATGACAGTTTCGAAATAACGAGGTCACTTTGTAGTGATTGGTAGTTATAGCAGAAAAATAGTGGAAGTTTTTTCTCCCAATTTTATTCAGGTTGGACATGTACAGGTGGTGTACAGCCTGGCCTCTGTGGCCTGATCATCTGTAATCGGTGGCGGTGCTGTAGTTTTTTCACTTCGTTGGATGTCGGAAAATAATGAGAGGTGAATTGTACCCTACAGTCAAATGTAAAAACTATACCGATTTTGCTCATAAAACTAAAAGAAAATGGACTGCAGCTATTGTCATAGAAAGAAGACATTTATTATCTTCACCATTGTATTTTCCTTCTCAAATACAACTCTCAAAGTGAAGTGTTTTACCCCTCAGAATGCCGTGCACTTGCGAGTGGAGCTACTACAGGCATGGTGGCATCTTCCAAAGGAGGTCGCAGCTGTCCTTTTAGACAAAAAACCCATGGTCAGTATAGCCATCATTTATGTCACTTTTGTTCTGAGGGACGCTGGCGCCACTGTCTGCTGTATGTGTAGCTTTCGTTGGCATTGATAGCACTGACAACCCAGCCTCGTGCTCGTCAGGGACGCACCGCACTGAAGACTCCGCCATCAGATCTAAGGGAGGCTGCTCCAGAGGCTGTGGTCGGCATAAGCAGTGAGCTGCCTTTTCTCTAAGCAGCAGACGATTGAAAAAGCGATCTGTAGAGTATTCTAAAATGGCGTTTTTATTCCAGGGGGGTCGAGTCTTTCCGAGAAATACGTGTGGCAGATTGCATGAAGAGTATTGTTCGTGTCTTTTCTATCTGTGACTGATTTCCACAGACTGGAGACACCAGAAGAACCTGTTTATGGACCATCAGCGACAAAACAGAAGAGGCCTCTATTCCTAGCTGTGGTGAGGAAAGGGCGGGATGAGGGGTGGTAGGAGCGGAGTGTAAGACTGCCTACAAGGTGGTTATTCCGTGGCTGTCCATTGACAAGGACACAACTGCATCTGCTGCCCCTCTCTAATCTTCTGCAGTAGCTGTTTTATCACGATGTTTTTTTTTTCCAAATCCCCAGTACATGTGTTGCTTTATGATCAATTGAGTACGACTGCTGGCATTTTTTTTTCACGAAAATTTCCGCTGTGTCGTCTGAACAAGACGCAACCAGAGAAAAAGCACCACAGGCGCAAAGATGCGAGCTGGTGTCACTGGCACAGAGACTCACTACTCGCACAAGTTCCACCAGCACCAGGGGCGGCGCTTAGGATGAAGATGATGGGCGAGTTTCAATCTGCCAGTGACTGGACAACAACGGACAGAAGCCTGCCTGGAAGACAGAAGAGCAGCTCTCGCCCACTTTGTTACAGATCATCGTCCATGGCCGACTTAGACGGGGAACATCGTTTAGTGAACTCTTAGAAGTGAACGGACAGTTCTTGTAAATTGCATTTGTTATGTACTGTGAAGTTCACCTAGAATTACTTGCAGTTAGCCACTGAGGGCCGTTTTTTGTTATATTACGTGCACTGTTGTGGACTTCATTATCCGATAAGTCACAATGATAAGTAAACCTTTTTAACTCATTGGTGTTACTAGTTTAATGGGGTGTTCTAGTGCCTTTACTGTCCTGTCCTGTTACCTGACCCTGGGGCACAGCTGTGTAATAGTGCCACGGAGAAACTGTTGAAACTGTTTTATTGGTGTACTGCACCAGAAGCAATTTCACGATCTCACAAACTCGGCCTATCATAACAACAGTGGCAACTCGGCCTCCACAGCAGCAGAAATGAGTCATATATAAAACTGGCGATGAGGGTTTACAAAAATTTTGATACGTAGTTAGAACAGTGAATCATTTTCCATCAGTTATGGTGGTGTGTATTGGTCTTGATTACCTCAACTGCAGGATGATCACTGAGCAATGCAGCAGAAGATGTCTGTAGCGAACTCTCACATCAAACAGTGGTAGACACAGATCTCAGCTGTATGCTTACCCACGTAATATTAAACTCCTCTTTGTCCAACACCAGCATCTCGTCAGCTGAACACAATTCCCACCAAAAATAGAGATAGTACCTTGCACTCCTTCATTTTCCCCGCCAGCTTGTGGATTAAGGATAGAGTCTGAGTATGTCTGCCTCTATTTTCGAATGGTTTTGTGAAATTTTTTTCAGCAGGATAACACCAGTTGTATGAAATCTTCCAGTTTTTAGTTAAATTGCGATTTTAGGCATCCCTTATGCAGCACTATGCATATAGTTGTGTAATTATAACCGATCTTTATAATTCATTACATAATAAGGACCAATCTTCACTTTTGTTTCCTCTCCTGCACCTGGATAGTTTGCATGTGATGGGGGTGCATTTGTGCTTTCTCTACAGAAGGACCAAAGTTCAAGTACCAGAAAGGGCAGCACCATTTTTAATTTCCCGCCAATTCCCAAACTGGATGGGGTGGAGTGGGACGCCAGCACAGCCCTGAAACAAAGAAATTCCCACCGAAATTCGAAATTCCCGCCAAAATTCCTAATTCCCGCCGATAAGGTAGATGAGAGAGGGCGAGGAGGTGGCGTGGGGTGGGGGTGGGGTGGAGACCCACATGCCAGATGAGGACAACACCTGACATGATGTAGGGGTGGGAGGGAGAGGGGGATTAATTAATTGATAAATTTCATTAATTTGTATATAAATTTGATATCAAACGTGGGCTCATGCCACCCGTACCCTACTTCTAGCGCCACCTTCAGGCTTGGTTAGCATCTACATTTGTGTTCAAGAGTGAATATCTCGTGGTGTTTCCATATTTTTGTTTACCCATTGTAAACCACATCAATTTCTTGGGAAATTGGAGAGTTATTGCGTGACTTCTGCTGTTGACTTTCAGTCGTATTCCCACTTTGTTGTTTTGTTTACTAGCATAAGTTGCTAGCAACCAGCTGGAATGGGGTATTGAGTTGTCAGTGGTGAACAATTTTCAATAGAGGGATCCGATCTCGGAATTTTCCCTGAAAGTAATTAGCTTTTGAGCAGTGAGAATTAGACACTGCTCACCGGCTCATAGAGAGGTTAGCAGCACTTATTTATATTGATTTGCTAGTGTAACAGTGCAGAGAAGTAATCCTGTCCCACCAGAAAAGTTTCCAACTACATTCGCGGGGCAGTACATTGTGTAATACACTGAAAAGCCAAAGAAACCGGTACACCTGCCTAATATCGTGTAGGGCCCCCGCTAGCACGCAGAAATGCCGCAACACGACATGGCATGGACACGACTAATGTCTAAAGTAGTGCTGGAGGGAACAGATGCCAGGAATCCTGCAGGGCTGTCCATAAATCCGTAAGAGTACGAGAGGGTGGAGATCTCACCTGAACAGCACGTTGCAAGGCATCCCGGATATGATCAATAACGTTCATATCTGGGGAGCCTGCTGGCCAGCGGAAGTGTTTAAACTCAGAAGAGTGTTGCTGGAGCCAGTCTGTAGCAGTTCTGGTCGTGTGGGGTGCCACATTGTCCTGCTGAAACTGCCCAAATCCGTCGGAATGCCCAATGGACATGAATGGATGCAGGTTACCAGACATGATGTTTACGTACGTGTCGCCTGTCAGAGTCGCATCTATACGTACCAGAGGTCCCATATCACTCCAACTGCACACGCCCCACACCATTACAGAGCCTCCATCAGATTGAGCAGCCCTCTGCTGACTTGCAGGGTCCATCGATTCATGAGGCTCTCTCTATACGCGTATACCTCCATCAGCTCGATACAATTTGAAACGAGACTCGTCCGAGCAGGCAACATGTTTCCAGTCATCACAGCTCATTATCGGTGTTGACGGGCCCAGGTGAGGCGTAAAGTTTTGTGTCGTGCAGTCATCAAGGGTACACGAGGGGGCCTTCGGCTCCGAGAGCCCATATCGATGATATTTCGTTGAATGTTTCGCACGCTGACACTTGTTGATAACCCAGCATTGAAATCTGCAGCAATTTGCGGAAGGTTTGCACTTCTGTCACGTTGAACAAGTCTCTTCAGTCGTTGTTGGTCCTGTTCTTGCAGGATGTTTTCCCGGCCGCAGCGATGTCGATTTGATGTTTTACCGGATCCCTGATATTCACGGTACACTCGTGAAATGGGCGTATGGGAAAATCTCCACTTCATCGCTACCTCGCAGATGCTGTGTCGCATCGCTCGTGCGCCGACGATAACGCCACGTTCAAACTCATTTAAATCTTGATAACCTGCCATTGTGGCACCAGGAACCGATCTAACATCTGTCCAGACACTTGTTGTCTCATACAGGCGTTCCGACCGCAGCACCGTATTCTGCCTGTTTACATATGTCTGTATTTAAATAGGCATGGCTACACCAGTTTCTTTGGCGCTTCAGTGTATGTCTCTCATAATTTGTGTCGCGCGCTGTACGTGGATTTTGTCCGTGGCCGCTACGGAAGTTCCCAAAGAGGGGCGAAATGTACATTGCAACTACTGTTATGGTACGGCTGTGCCTTACCGCAGACAGTGTGAATAAAGCGTCTCACAATACATGGCACACAAATTTTACGCGAGAGGTACTTCACGGATCCCCAAGCGCAGCGAATAATAAACTGTGTAAAGCGACAGGTAGCTCGTCGCTTGTGAAACGTAGCGAATTGAATTAAAATCCAAGTACAAGACTACATGGTGATCATTTAAGGTTATGAAAATTGCACTGTGATTGAAACAGTACAGTGTGGCGGGAGCACTTTACGCACATGGGATTTGCGGCAGCGTGTGTGGTACAGGGTCAGCAGTTTCTGTCTGGATGGACGATGTTTGATCTCACAATCTTCGGGCTCCTGCCGTAAAGGAAAGTGAGTTACTACGTCTGTTTTGTTTACTGGTACACGACCAGTGGGTCGTGAAACGAGTGTGCCTGAAGTGCCCGTCAGCCATATTTTAGATTAGTGTCTTGTGTCAAAGATCTGTGAAATTAAGGTACCTTGCCATCAGATTTGCAACAAATTACCGTAGAAAGAAATATGTGAAAATTAGGCTGGCCAGTCCCTCGTGTAATTTGGTAACCAGAATAATATACAGAAAAATAGAAAGAAACATTTATGACTTTCTGGAGGAGGGTTAGTTCTAGTTCACGAAGGGAAAAGGTACCAGCGAAGAAAGCTTGACGTTCCATTATGTAATGGATGGCGTATCAAAGAAAAATAAAGATATTCTCCCAGAATTTGTGGACATAGAGAAAGTTTTCGACAACGTATAAACAAGATTTCTTAGATGACAACATATTCGCCAAAAATACTGCTTTACTTATTGTTCCACTATTGGCGAATTTCGGTATTACACTGCCTTGAAGTGTTGTAATATGTACAGCGATAGGATAATAAGCATATAACAGGACAGAAAATTCATATGATACACATGTATAAGTCGATAAAACTAGATACATAATGGTTGCATAACTAAACAATAATGTAGTTTAAAAAGTAACAACTGTACTGAAGCAATTAAACTATAAACATTTAAAAAAATTTGACGAATCTGTACGCCATAAAATCGATATTGTGTTATTGATGCTGCTCTCTTTGGAACTACTTAAACTGGCGGTTATTAATAGAAACTGAATATAAATTAGAAAACGATACAAACAATAATTATAAGAATGTAAATAGTGTAACACTCCCACGGAATTGTAGTTTGTTAGAATCTTTTTCAGACATTCATCCAAGTAAGCCAGGTATTCTTGTTTGGATAACGTTGACGCTTCAAGTGGCATGCGCAGTAGCGAAAAATAGGCAGATCACAGGGAGGTCAGACATAGTGTGGAAGTATTGTCGGGTGTGCAGATGAAAATTTAACTTTGTTCCTAGTTGTGCGTCGAATCGTTTATTAAGCTGTTGCTTACAAATTTACAAGTCACCTCTGGAGTTTATTGGTCACCGATGTAAGAACTGCTGGACATACAGAGTATCAAAGTTTTCAGCTTCTGATGCAGTTGGAACAACGGCTCCGGAAAGGCGTCATGGTGGTCATACCAGGGATGTGAAGAATATGTTTAGAACTGATTGTCACGACTGGTTACGATACCACATGACCAACAAGGCAAAAAGTTTGTTGTGCTTTTTTCGTGAGACATGTTCATGGACTATCAGATCTCAGTGCAACTACTGTATATTGCTTTCCACGGAACGATATAAATTTTATATTCACAGTAGTTCTAAATTTCATTTTGCCTAAGGATATTTAATTTGCCCGTTTCGTCTGTCAAGTTTTTTAACGAATGATTTGACTTAAAATAAGAGTTCATAAATTGTACTTACGTAATATGGCAATGTCTCTTACTCAGTTATTTCACCCAAAATTGAGTGTTAATATGCTGCAGTGGTTGCCTCTTTTTCTTACTGATTTAATTTAGTTTCAGATAAACAATTTTAATACTCATTTAGTCTCGAATTGAAATACAATAGCAATAGTGCTACGTATGAAACAATACTACTCTTACCCAACTTGATTTCAAGTAATTGTATTGATAAAAGCAATTATGCCTCCAAGTTGTTCAGCAGATTTCAGAATCAATAAATAAAATAAGCTCCATCAGAGAGTGTCAACCATGTAGTTTAGTATTTATTATGCACGAATTCTCAAGACCTGAGATATAAGTAGCTCTCAACGTGTCCCGAAAAAAAAAAACATTCAGTTTGGTCGATATAACCAAGTTATCAAAACGATAACGGAGGTAGGAAGTGCTAAAATCCAATGAATTTTTTTTATGTATTTGTGTAAGACATACCATAAAACCCCACATTCAACTTACGCTTTGGGATTTAACAGTCGATAGTCTTCAAACAATTCTGAATTAAGGTTACACACTGCTAAAGTTGATCAGATTTGCTATTGGTAACATGCTTGTCCAATGTCACATCAGTACCTTAACTCAGATGAGTGGTAAAATAAATTTCATTTCAGCTAAATGCTTGTGGCGACAGTAAGACTTCACGGTACGTTTCACAGACCAGTAACACGCCGAGGTCGTCCGTCTAGACGCTTAAGCAGCCGTTTTCACGCGAATTACACTGACCTAAAAATACTGCAGCACCAAGATGGAGTTGTGTGCCATGAACGAAAGTAGGTAGGCGTGTTTCTACATCTGAAAGATGATGTCTACTTAAATTTCTCGCCAGTCGCATGAGAGGCAATGAGGTTTGCTTTAAATGCACGCTGTAACGACCGTGAGCTTTAGTTGCCATTGAGATTGGACGTGATTAGTTGATGATAGTCAAGAATGCCTTTAAGGTGACAAAGACACCATTATCAACTCCTCTGTGAGTTTGCACGAGATCGTGGAATAACACTACGAGAAGCGCGATGTTCCTTCTACGGTATTGCAGAAAGACTTTGCAGGAATGTAGCCACTGTACAGGACTGCCGACAGTGGTTGCCATGAGAACGTACGGTCGCAAGAAGACGGGACTCCAGACGGCCACGTGGCATTACCGTGAGGGAAGACCTTCGTGTTCGGCGCATGGCCCTGGATCATCGTTCTGTATCTGCAACAGCAATTTGGGCAGCAGTTGGCACCACAACGACGAAAAGAACAGTTACAAATCGTTTACTTCAAGAACAGCTCCGACCCAGTCGTCTCGTAGCGTGCATTTCAAGTGGTGTCAATCGAGAGAACGTTGGAGGGATAGGTGGAGGTCTGTTGTGCTTTCTGATGAAAGTTGGTTCTCTCTCAGTGACATTCTGTTGATTGGAAGGAGGGCTGCTGAGGGACTACAACAAACCTGTCTGCATGCTAGATGCACTGGACCTACATCTGGAGTTAAGGTCTGAGATGCACTTTCGTGTGACAGCAGGTGCACTCTCTTCGTTATCCCACGCATCCTCACAGCAAATTTGTACGTCAGTCAGGTGATTCGAACTGTCAGCTGCCATTCACGAACAGAATTACAGGAGGTACTTTCCAACAGGATAGCGCTCGCCCACATACCGCTATTGTAGCCCAATATGCTCTACAGAGTATCGAGACAAGTTGCCTTGGCCTGCTCGATCAACAGATATGTCTCCAACCGATCACGTATGAGTAATCATCGGACAACAACTGTAGCGTCATTCACAAACAGCACTAACCGTCTCTTTATTGACCGACCAAGTGTAGCAGGCTTGTAACTCCATCCTACAAACTGACGTCCGGCACCTGTACAAAGCAAGCAAGTTTGCTTGCTTGCATTCAGCATTATCGGGTCTACACTGGTAATGAATGTGCCAGCGTTTCACATTTGCAATGTTTTATCTCTTGCGTACATTAATCCGTGATCTTGCATGTTAATCGTTTAAGTACGTCATTTATACAACTTTATTCCCGAAATTTCATTACTCTACATTGATTACTTTTCGCTGTTGCGATTTTTTTCTGTCCGTTTAGACTGAAGTACGGAACTATGTCTCATCTAAATAAGCTCTAAGGAAAAAAAACAGACAGGCAAACAAACAAAAAAGACCTATCAACGCAGGAATTATCCGAATGCAATGGAAAGTAGCAGATGTGATGTACGAGGGTAATCCCAAAAGTAAGGTCTCCTAGTTTTTATATGTACATAGACCTGTTTTTTCTACAGTGGTTTATATCAGTTTACAGCTTGAACATTTAGCTATTTTTCGACATAATCACCATTTCTGTCGATGCATTTTTGTAGACGCTGTGGCAATTTTTGTATGCGCATGTCATACCAGCTCGCCGCCATGCTGTTCAGAAAGTAAAGAACCTATTCTTTCACCTCGTCGTCGGAGCTGGAATTTCAAAAAATTGGATAATTTATTCAACAGAGAGAGTTTCACAAACTGAGCAAGTCAGCAACGCGTTGGTCCACCTCTGGCGCTTATGGAGGCAGTTATTCGGGGTGGCATTGACTGCTATAGTTGTTGGATGTCCTCCTGGGAGATTGTTGTTGTTGTTGTGGTCTTCAGTCCTGAGACTGGTTTGATGCAGCTCTCCATGCTACTCTATCCTGTGCAAGCTTCTTCATCTCCCAGTACCTACCGCAACCTACATCCTACTGAATCTGCTTACTGTATCCATCTCTTGGTCTTCCTCTATGATTTTTACCCTCCACGCTGCCCTTAAATACTAAATTAGTGATCCCTTGATGCCTCAGAACATGTCCTACCAACCGATCCCTTCTTCTAGTCAAATTGTGCCACAAACTTCTGATCTCCCCAATCCTGTTCAATACTTCCTCATTAGTTATGTGGTCTACCCATCTAATCTTCAGCATTCTTCTGTAGCACCACATTTCAAAAGCTTCTATTCTCTTCTTGTCCAAACTATTTATCGTCCATGTTTCACTTCCATACATGGCTACACTCCATACAAATACTTTCAGAAACGACTTCCTGACACTTAAATCTATACTCGATGTTAACAAATTTCTCTTCTTCAGAAACGCTTTCCTTGCCATATAGCGCCAAATTCTGTCCAATTGGCGCGTCAGATCGTCAAAATCTAGAGCTGGTTGGAGGATCCAGTTCATAATGCTCCAAATGTTCCGGCGGCCTTGATGGCTACAGTAGGGTTTGGCAAGTACGAAGACAAGCTGTGAGAACTCTCCCCGCCGGACGGAGTGGCCGAGCGGTTCTAGGCGCTACAGTCTAGAACCGCGCGACCGCTACGGTCGCAGGTTCAAATCCTGCCTCGGGCATGGATGTGTGTGATGTGCTTAGGTTAGGTTAGGTTTAAGTAGTTCTAAGTTCTAGGGGACTGATGACCTCAGAAGTTAAGTCCTACAGTGCTCAGAGCCATTTGAACCATTCTGAAGAACTCTCCCTGTGTGCGGGCAGGTATTATCTTGATGAAATGTAAGCCACGTTGGCTTGCCATGAAGAGTGAAGGATGACAAATCAGTTCCTCGGGGAATGCAAGATGTATTAGACAGGCGAAATACCCTCAGACTTCAAAAAGGGTGTACTGTAAGTAGGCTGTTTAGGTTCTTATATTGGTAATGCAACCGCCACGTAGTGCTCTGTATGAAAATCACTGGCTGTGCTGTGTGCAGTTTGTGGCTGGGTGCATTGTTGGAATTTGCTATTGTAGCGTTGTGCAGCTGGAGGTGAGCCGCCAGCAGTGGTGGATTTGGGGAGAGAGATGGCGGAGTTTTGAGAGCGGATGATCTGGATGTGTGTCCATCAGAGACAGTAAATTTGTAAGACTGATATATATATTATGACTTTTGAACACTATTAAGGTAAATACATTGTTTGTTCTCTATGAAAATCTTTTATTTGCTAACTATGACTATCAGTAGTTAGTGCCTTCAGTAGTTTGAATCTTTTATTTAGCTGGCAGTAGTCGCGCTCGCTGTATTGCAGTAGTTCGAGTAACAAAGATTTTTGTGAGGTAAGTGATTTGTGAACGGTATAGTTTAATGTTAGTCGAGGCCATTCTTTTGTAGGGATTATTGGAAGTCAGACTGCGTTGCGTTAAAAATATTGTGTGTCAGCTTAGTGTTGATCAGAATAGGTAAAGAGCGAAATGTCTGAGTACGTTCAGTTCTGCTCCGCTGTTTGAAAATCAAATAATGTAAGAGGTTTATCAGCACAGTAATTCATTAATTTTTCTAAGGGGACTTTACAGTATTACTCCCAATTCAAAAGCAGTCAGATACCGACAGATGCGAATATTCTCGAAAAATCCGTTTAATAAGTCATGGTTGTAAAATAGTGAAACGAATTATTTATAGGAAACTGGAAAAATTGGTAGAAACCTGTCTTGGTGAAGATCAGTTTGAGTTTTGGAGAAATATAGAAAAACCTATCTTAGATTGAAAAAAGAAAAACCTACATTTATGGTAGCTGAAGATTTAGATAATGCTTTGATAATGTTAGCTGAAATACAGAATTTGAAGCAAGCAGGGATAAAATATGGGAATCGAGCGGCTATCTAAAAGAGTGGTTTGCAGTAGCTGTGATGGAAGTCGTAACCTGTGACTGATGTTATTCAGTCTGTACATTGAGGAAGCAGCATATGAAACGTAGAAGAAAGTTGCAAAGGAAATTAAAGTTCGGGGGAGACATAAAATATTTGAGGTATTACAGTGACATTCTAATTCTCTTAGAGATGGCAATGGACTTAAAACAGCAGTTGAAGAGAATAACGCAAATAAAAATAAAACGAATGTAATGGAGCGTAGTCCAATTAACTCAGACGACGCAGAGAGAATTAGGAGAGAAAATAAGACATTAAAAACAATACATGAGCTTTACTACTTGGGCAGCAAACTAGCTAACTACTGACGAAGTAGAGGTTACGTATTGTAACCTCCCCACAAAATTCATTCACATTTAGTGTAACCTCAAAACAGAAAAATTCTTAAACCTCTCAACAGTAAAAAATATAATTATGTCGTTCACATTCAGTATAACGTCCCAACAAAAAAATAAATTCAGTAACCTGGTAATAATACAATGTAACTAACTTCTCAATTAAATTGTCGCTCACTTATAACTTTTCAATAATTGACTGTGAATTTAACCTGGTAAATTTTGGACGTTAGCAGTGCTGCGTCATGGCCCTGAAAGATCATTCTGAATAAAAAAAAAAGAAAAATTCTTACCTCAATGAAGTCGCCGGATAACGCATATATATCTGCTCTTACAATAAATTTTTCTGGCACAGCCGTGTGCAATGCTGGCCGATGGATTTGTCGTTTATAAAAGGAAACAACTGATTTTTCTTTTGCAATAATCGGGATGATCATGGATTGGAGAAATTAGTAAATTCTTTAAATTGAAATGAATGGTAGTCAAAAGTTACTTTTTATGAGAAAGATTATTATTAGGAGATTTTTTAAAACATTTACATGGGACTTGAGATAACAATACTACATATGCGAGAGGCTGCTTTTACCTTATACAATAATGCTCAGGCTCCGGCATCGCTGCACGACGACCGGCCCAGCCAACACGATACACCAGACCAGACTGCTCGCTAGCAACAACTTACTGCTACTGCTACACAGATCCTACTGCAGTCAACACTCTCTCTGGTCTGAGATTCTCTTATACCTTGCATATCGCAGGCAGCGCGTGAGCAATACATAGAAATTACATCTTCTCGGACCTCTTAGATAACCCTCCACTGGGGGGGGGGGGGGGGGGGGGGGGGGCAAAAATTTGGCAGCGATGGTGAGTCAATTGGACTTGCCATGAGCAACAAATTTTTCTAAAATCTATTTAGTTACTAAGTCTACAGTCACAGAGTATATACATTATTGATAAGTGCAGAACATATTAAGTAATGAAATAGAGTGCACACACACTGAGTACAGAATATATCAAGAAATGACAAAAAGTATACGCAATGAGTACAAAAGATATTAACAAATGACAAAGTGCACACGCACTGTAAAAGTCTTTAGCATATTTAGGACAACTGATCATATTAACAAATGAAATGAAGTGCACACACACTGTAAAAATCTTTAGCATTTTACAAATACTGATTACCCTAAAAAATGAAATAATGTGCACATGCACTGTAGAAGTCTTTTGCATTTTTACAACAATTTAAACGCACTGTATAAGTCTTTACCATTTTACAAGAACTAGGAAAGGAATGGGAAGGATTGTATCATGGTTGTAGCACAGTAGGTTGCACGTAGCTGCACCGAAAGTCCATATCTTTCTACAGAAGCACAACACCAAGTGAGACAATCTGAAGTTCTCTTCCCTGAAGTTTAATCAGTGTAGCCAAGACACTGAAATGTTGCATTAATATTGTATGTTATAATTTTGGTAGTACACTAGGTACACCAAACAGTAGGACCATAATAACATCTCCATCGTTCAAGGTGGTGGACAGCATGATGTGTCAACACCACAATCTTGTAGAATCCATACTCTTTCACCAACGTAGAATTAGTGCAGAAACCAAATATAGTGCTCCATGATCATTAGGATGGACAGGACAAACGGATATTGCAGTAATTTCTGGTAATTAGGTCAGAAGGTGAAGGACATTAAGTCTTACGCTAGTCATCATTGAGAATTACACTAGTCTATCAACCGATTTGAGTAATTATTGGCCTTCATTGGCTATTTACACAGCATTTAAGTAGTATGTATAGAGTATTACAGAACATTAATCATAAGTCATCTCAATATAGTAATTATTGGCAGTCATTGGCCAGTTACAAAGCATTGTTTTATGCATTATTCAGAAGTCATCATTCAAAATGAGTTAATTATTGGCATAGCATTTATACATAATTCATCTAATTATAGTAATCATTGGCATTCATTGGCCAGTTACTAAACATGTAGCAAGCATTGAATATTACAAAACACTATTCATAACTCATCTTATTGCGGTAATTATTGGCACTCATTGGCCAGTTACAAAGTATTCATATAGTTTTACAAAACATCATTCAGTATTACTCAGAACTCATCATTCAAGTGACATAGGACATATTTAAAATGTAACACACTGTAACTATTACTCAAGGTCTGTGGTCCAATAATACATAAATATAATGGATTCAATACATCTGAGAAATTTGCATTATATTTAGAACTAGAAATATATCTTAAACTGGTAGCATTATTTGGTTGTATACTGGTAATAGTTGGGACTGGTAATAATTTTTTTTTGCTAGCAATGCATTGCGTTGGGATCGATAATTAATTGCTGGGGTATGAAAATATTTGCTTTTGACTTATTGCTGGAAATAAGGATTAATAACGGTATTCATCATGAGTCAGCTGTAGCAAGGTTATGAAACAAGTAGAGTATATGTGATCACATTCATGAATGATACACACAAATGGGTAAAAAAAATGCAAGTACTAGAACAGGTTTAATGACTAACTGCTTATAGCACATTAATCTCATGAATAGCTTCTCCTGGAAAAAATACAAAATGGATTATTGAGCTGCAAGAAGAAACGCATATTATACTGAAAAGTAGTGAACTTCGAATTAACAGGTAATGAAACGTGTACTCAATATGTATGTACTCTAGCTGTCCTTTCCAAAACATTCAGTCATTATACCATGCGACATAAGACATACTGTCAAAACGAACTGCAAAAAATACTTAAATACCTACATAGCATCTCTTAACTAACAGTAAATATATAAACTTCATCATTATCATCATCTGCAAAGAAAAACTTCAATATTCATATTACCATAACTTCATCACTATCATCACCTGCAAAGAAAAACCTCATTTTTCATATTAGCATATTCTTCATATAATTATTCATCATCATTTATTATCATCTGCAAAAAAGGACACTTCATTATTTATTATTCATATTGCCATTTACTTCATACAACTATTCATACTATAGAGTTTCTTATTTCTAGCATATTTCATCACTAAAACTAAGATGTGTAGTTCTGTCTGACAGCCTGCATCAATCACCTCGTATTCTGAAAGAAAAATAATTAGTCAAGACTGCTATCATACAATGTGTATAGTATATTCTGGTTAATGCTTTTTAATTCTGATCCATTTACTCTTCATGACAAGATATTGCATTTTCTTTCGTGCATTCCGATGGTAAAATTTCCATTTCAGAGAAAACCACTGTGGTTTATTTAATTTATTTCTTGTACACGTTATTGCTTTCTGAAAATGATGAATAAGGACTAATATCTTGCATTTAAATCATATACCCATTAGATAAAAACTTGTTTCAAGTGATACAACTAAGCATACAGCATAGCATGACAGAAAACGTATTAGGTCAAAAACACAGACAGTTTTCGAGTGCAAAAAATGTACACAGAGTATCATAATGTAGTAGCAAAAAAAATGTATAATAGTCACGATGTTGAGATATCATAAGGCAAAATGTCAAAGTCAACTGGTGTTTGTCATGTCTTAAAGATTACATAGTGCATACAGACAAAAATTCTACTTTCGATAGGAAAACAATCATTCATACACGGTCTGATATATAACGACAAGAATAGCGACCTGATAATCTTACCTTGTCGGGCACTTGCCAAGAAAAAATATGATAATCATCAGTAAGTAGTCACATAGATAGAATTGCATAAGTGGTCATAAAATATGTAAGTTTATCTGGAAAAATGTGTACGGTCTGATGTGTAACGACAAGAAAAGCGACCTGCTAACCTTACCTTGCCGGGCACTTGCCAAGAAAAAATATGATAATCATCAGTAAGTGTCCATATAAATATAATTGCATAAGTGGTCATATAAAATTCAGAAAGTGGCATTACAGTGTGATAAATCATAAAGTATATTCATTCAATAAAGGGTTTAATATTGGAGACATGGTGATTGCCTTTGCTTTTTCTGGTTCTCAAAGTTTCGACGTGTACTACATTGGGATGGGGAATGCTGCGAATTCGATATGGACCTGCGTATAGAAGCTCAAATTTACTGCATCTACTCTTTCCTCTGTTGGATAAATAGTGTGTACGTACTAATATTTTCTGTCCAACGTGAAAGTCACGGCGTGTACAAACCTGTTTCTGCTGTCTTCTCCGGCACTCTGCGGCACGTTTGATGTTGTTGAGTGCAATGTCAATTATTTAATGGTGGCGTAGTCGACGAGATGTAGGAAAGGATACTAATTCTTTAATTTTGTTAGGTGGTTCAACATTTTTCAATACAACAGTCGGAGATAGCGTAGTAGATTCATTCGGTATGGAGTTAATTACATCCTGGAATGAGAGTATGTGTGTGTCCCAATCAATATGTTTTTTATGGCAGTATATTCTACATAGTTTACCAATTTCTTTCATTAGACGTTCACAAGGGTTCGAAGAAGGGTGATACTTAGATGTATAGATCGGAGAAATGTTTCTAGCTCGTAACATACGTGTCCATATAGCAGATCGAAACTGTGGTCCATTGTCGGAAATTACTTTCAGTACATGCCCTACATGAAATAAAAAATGTTTTACAAATGCACTCGAAACAGATTTAGCAGTAGCTTTGCGTAACGGAGTGAAGGTAACAAATTTCGAAGTGAGTTCAAAAGCGACAAAGATGTAGCAAAAACCTCTATTAGATCTGAGAATCGGACCAAAAATGTCTACAGCGGCCATGTGTCTCAATTCAATAGGTACAATGGGATGTAACGGAGGAATATGTGAAGTAGTGTCTGATTTAGGTTTCTGGCAGATTCTACATGACGCTAAAACTCGTCGAATACGTTTCTCCATGTTGGCAAAATAGCAGTTCCGTCTCAGTATAAGAAAACATTTTCTGGCTCCATAATGTGCGTAACTTAAATGAGTATACCAAATTAATTTGTTAACAAGCTCGTCAGGAATACATAATAACCAGTTGTTGCTGTCAGGGTGAGAGCGGCGAAACAGAATGTTATTGCGTACAGTGTAATGGTTTCTGATGGTAACATTATTCCCGTCTTGCCAAAGGCGTTTAATTTCTTTCCATACGTTGTCTTTGCTCTACTCCTGTGCTATGTCTCGTAATGATGCCGAAATAAAATTTTCGAATGCGACTTGTTGAATATACATGACGCTAAAATTTGCTTGGCAGAAGTTGGTTGCGATGTCTTGCTGATTGTTGCTGAGAGAACGGAATAGGGCATCTGCTACAATATTTTGTGTACCGGGAATGTGAACAATTATAAAATTAAATTCCTGTAAATAAAGTTTCCATCTGCTTAACCTGTCGTGTGTAAATTTTGCGGAAAGTAAAAACTGTATCGCTCTATGATCTGTGTAAACGGTCGTATGTCTTCCATAAAGAAAATGCCTGAATCTCGTAAAGGCCCATACAACACATAATGTTTCAAGTTCTGTAACAGAATAATTGCGTTCAGCAGGTGACAGAATGCGACTTGCAAAGGCGATGTTTTTAATTACTGTAGTACCGTCTTCTTCAATTTCCTGAAAAATGTGTACGCCTAAAGCTGTGTTAGAATTGTCGGTGGCAATGGAAAAATTTCTAGTAAGATCTGGGTGTGATCAAAGTGGTGCATTCAACAAGGCATGTTTCAGATTAATCAATTCATGTAAAAGTGTGTCTCTGATGTCTTCAAAAGTAATAACGTTTTCGTGAACAAGATTCTGTGTGTCAAAAGTACTGCTTACGATGCTGGAAGATGCAACCTGTACTATATCTAGTCAAATTCTTTCTGACGTGCTGTTATTTGCAGGAGGATGCTGTGGCATTTCGACTATTTGTACTGTTGTGTTATTTCTTCCTGACGTATTAGATTCGGGATGATATCCACTGTATGGTTCATTCATGATAATCTGTTGTTGCGGATGATTCTGCTGCTGGTAAGACCGACTGTTACGCTGAAAACTGTGCTCATTAATTTTACGTCTGTAATGATAATCAGTACCATACGGCGAGTTGCGATACGAGTTGAAGTGATGCGTCTTCTGTACGTAGTGATTTCCTTATTGTGCGTTACTATTTGGTGGAGCCGACGCTATACGTGTAGGTGTCGAAACATTAAAGTTTGTTTGACCTTGCAGACTACATTGTTTGTTAGGTATTCTAACCGACTGGTTTTGATGTTGTTGCGGGGAAATTCTTCTATTGATACCACAATCTGTTTGCGATTGCTGAAAATTTTGTACTTACTGATGATTACAATTCTGTCTTTCATTAAAATTACGCTGGTAGTTCTGGAGTGTCTAATGAAAATTGTCACTTTCAATAAAACTTGTGGTATCGGGTTTTCTTTACACGTTTCTAATCCTAGATAGATCGATAGTTGAAGAGCTGTTTTGATAGATCTAAAGGATAGTAAAAGAGAAGGCAGCAGTGCAGAAAACTAAAGAGGAAATAGCACTACTACGGCTCGGGGCCCTTTGCATGCTACGGCACATATTCATCGAAGCGTAATGAATCCCCTGAGGTCTCTTACGTGCTGCAAATAAATTTTAGTTTCTGCATTACAGGCAATGGCGGTGAAAATTCAAAAGTAAATTGTCGTATCCAGTCCAAAGCGTGACTCTGTGTTCTGTCATTATTAAGTACCTTAAATTTTCTCACGGTTAGAAAGTGCTTGTAATCAAAATTATCGTCTCTGAGTGTCTGAGTATGTTCAGGATTGCATGAGACTATTTGCCTGTGTCTGTTCGGACTCTCTCTAAATCACTTAAATTATACTGGCTGTGTGAGTCTGACAAATGTTCGGAGAGTGGCGTATGCTGTGATGTATTAAAGGCTGAAATATTTTTCGTCTCTGTTACTTTAAAACGTTCGTCAATTTGGCTGTTCTGTTGTTCAAATCTCTTATCGACTTCCGCATCCAGCGTGTGTGAAAGTTCTGCTGACATTAATTTAAACTTGTCGCGTAACTGTGTTGCTTTTTCAGAACATTGTTCAGTGACTGCACTACTTTCATCTGTAAGTAATATCGTTGTGGCTATAAGTGTACTACTTAATTCTTGTGCAACAGATCTAATTTCTTCACTACTGTTCCTAGCACAAGCCTTAATTTCCTCACGTAATTGTTCTTTAGTATCATGACGCTGCACGGTAACGGCTGTAATCTGTTCACTAAGTTGTTTGTTCTGTTCGTTAAGGTTGTCGTGTTTTTCATTCGACTGTTTGAAACTTTCATTGAGTTGTTTGCACGATTCAGTAAGTTGTTTGAAATGGTTGTCGTATTTTTCATTAAGTTGTTTTGAAATGGTTGTCGAATTTTTCATTAAGTTGTTTGAAATGGTTATCTAGTATTTCATTCCGCTGTTTGAAACTTTCATTAATTTGTTGTTTGAGATTTTCTTTAAGTTGTTTGTGCGATTCACTCATTTGTAGCAATACTGCCATAACTTGATCCCAGCCAAAATTAGCGGCTCTATTCTCTGTACTGTGTGAAGGTTTGCCATTCGGATGTGCACTGTGGATCACTACATCGGAATCAAATAAATTTGACGTATTTTGACTACATTGTTCATTTTCGTTAGAATCATTTATCTGTTCACTGTGTAAATTTTGCAAATCAGGTGTGTCAAACTGGGCAGCGTTCATTGTAACGGAACGTGCAGCGTCATCAATTGTCGTTAAATTAACAGAGGACACAATTGAATTTGTTTGCTCATCATTAGCATTAAAATCATTACTAGTGGTCGGTACGCACTGATTGTCTGTAAATGGAGGATTATCATCAAGACACTGAGTGTCGCTAGCATTATCAGTCAAATTATTCAAGTCGGCTTTTTCAATCATTACGGATCGCGATGTACTGTTATCAGTTTTCCGCGGCATTTTCACAAATCAAAGTTAAGCACAAAATGAAACAAAGACAAAGCAAAAATGGAACAAACACAATTACAACAAAGAGCAATAAATTGCCGATGATCTGTGAAAGAAAGAGTGACAAATTAGTAAATGCGTTGCGCCAGAAGCAAACTACATTTAAGTAAATAAGAGCAGATATATGACTGACTACTTCTCAGAAATTCACAAAGAAATACGATCCTGGCAGGTTGTCGCCAAGTGTAACCTCCCCACAAAATTCATTCACATTTAGTGTAACCTCAAAACAGAAAAATTCTTAAACCTCTCAACGGTAAAAAATATAATTATGTCGTTCACATTCAGTATAACGTCCCAACAAAAAAATAAATTCAGTAACCTGGTAATAATACAATGTAACTAACCTCTCAATTAAATTGTCGCTCACTTATAACTTTTCAATAATTGACTGTGAATTTAACCTGGTAAATTTTGGACGTTAGCAGTGCTGCGTCATGGCCCTGAAAGATCATTCTGAATAAAAAAAAAGAAAAATTCTTACCTCAATGAAGTCACCGGATAACGCATATATATCTGCTCTTACAATAAATTTTTCTCGCACAGCCCTGTGCAATGCTGGCCGATGGATTTGTCGTTTATAAAAGGAAACAACTGATTTTTCTTTTGCAATAATCGGGATGATCATGGATTGGAGAAATTAGTAAATTCTTTAAATTGAAATGAATGGTTGTCAAAAGTTACTTTTTATGAGAAAGATTATTATTAGGAGATTTTTTAAAACATTTACATGGGACTTGAGATAGCAATACTACATATGCGCGAGGCTGCTTTTACCTTATACAATAATGCTCAGGCTCCGGCATCGCTGCACGACGACCGGCCCAGCCATACGATACACCAGACCAGACTGCTCGCTAGCAACAACTTACTGCTACTGCTACACAGTTCCTACTGCAATCAACACTGCTCTCTGGTCTGAGATTCTCTTATACCTTACATATTTCAGGCAGCGTGTGAGCAATACATCGAAATTACGTCTGCTCGGACCTCTTACAGTATCTCATTTGTCACCGAGAGATTTTATTTGTCTTCAAGCAACAGATGACCTGCGTGTTGCCAGCATAAAGTCGAAAGTGATTTCTTTTTATGACACTTATTGTCCTCCCTCATATCTCAGACAGAATTGGGGAGCAAGGAAGGTGCCTCCACGTGTGCATTTTACTTACACGCTACATTGAAGAAAGTAAAATGCCGGCGCTCCCCGGAAACGTTGCCCAATGGGAGAACGGCCAAACCTTCCACCACCGGAAACCAATGCAATCAAAAGCCAAAAACAAAAACAGGTCCTCTTCAGGGCCAACCCTGACGATCGTCAGCCTGAACGTCGAGGGAATCACCAAGAATAAGGAGGATGTAATATCGCAACTATGCCGATCAGAAAAGTGGGACGTACTGTGCCTGCAAGAAACGCATAGAGATGAAACAGCAAACAGACCCAATATCAAAGGAATGCGCTTGGTAGTAGAAGCACCTCACGGTAGGTATGGGAGCGCAATATTTACCAGACCCGAGATGCTGCTCTTTTCCACGCGAAAGACAACCACCAACAACATTGAAGTGTTAGCGATAGAGAGTGGATCATTTACAATATGCTCCGTATATAAACCCCCCGGCCAGAACTTACACACTTCAACGCCAGAAAGCTTCAACAACCAAAGGACACACTTCGCTGTGGGCGACTTTAACAGCCACAGCACCACCTGGGGCTACGATGAGACAGACACCAATGGTCAGCTGCTAGAACAATGGGCTGAGGCAAATAACCTCTCACTTCTCCACGACCTCAAGCTCCCCTGCTCCTTCAACAGCAAAATTTGGAAGCGAGGTTACAATCCCGATATTTGCTTCGTCAGCCAGAACATCTATGACACCTGCTGCAAAAGAGTATATGATGCAATCCCAAAGACACAACATCGACCTATTGGAATCCCAGTCCACTCAACAATCAAAACAACCAAAATACCTTTCCGTAGGAGATTCAACTTTAAAAAGGCTAGGTGGTCAGAATATTCCCAAGCGCTGGATGAGGAATTAGCCAGTCTGACCCCAACACCAAATAATTACCTTACCTTTGTTGAGACTCTGCGAAAGGTATCTAGACAATATACAGGGTGATTCAAAAAGAATACCACAACTTTAGAAATTTAAAACTCTGCAACGACAAAAGGCAGAGCTAAGCACTATCTGTCGGCGAATTAAGGGAGCTATAAAGTTTCATTTAGTTGTACATTTGTTCGCTTGAGGCGCTGTTGACTAGGCGTCAGCGTCAGTTGATGCTAAGATGGCGACCGCTCAACAGAAAGCTTTTTGTGTTATTGAGTATGGCAGAAGTGAATCGACGACATTTGTTCAGCGTGCATTTCGAACGAAGTATGGTGTTAAACCTCCTGATAGGTGGTGTATTAAACGTTGGTATAAACAGTTTACAGAGAATGGGTGTTTGTGCAAAGGGAAAAGTTCTGGACGGCCGAGAACGAGTGATGAAAATGTAGCACGCATCCAGCAAGCATTTGTTCGCAGCCCAGGAAAATCGACTCGCAGAGCTAGCAGAGAGCTGCAAATTCCACAATCAACTGTATGGAGATTCCTACGAAAAAGGTTAGTTATGAAACCTTATCGTCTGAAATTGGTTCAAGCACTGTCTGCAGCTGATAAGATTAAAGGAATCGATTTCTGTGATTATATCCTTGCTCAAATGGAAACAGATGAATCTTTCGTTTCAAAGATTGTGTTTAGTGATGAAGCAACTTTCCACACTAACGGGAAAGTCAACCGTCACAATGTCTGTATATGGGGCACTGAGAATCCGCGGGAAACAACTCAGTATGAACGTGACTCGCCTAAGGTGAACGTTTTCTGTATCATTTCAGCCAATAAAGTTTTTGGTCCCTTTTTCTTGGAAGGTGCTACTGTAACTGGACTACAGTATCTGGAGATGTTAGAGAATTGGCTGTTCCCTCAGATCGAACAAGAAGCACAACAATTCATATTTCAGCAGGATGGAGCGCCACCACATTGGCACTTATCTGTCCGTAACTACCTGAACGTCAACTACCCGAGGCGATGGATCGGCCGCCAGGCAGCCCGTGACAGAGCACTTCATCACTGGCCTCCAAGAAGCCCTGATCTCACCCCCTGCGATTTTTTCTTATGGGGGTATGTTAAGGATATGGAGTTTCGGCCACCTCTCCCAGCCAGCTATCCAAACTGTTACGCCTGATATGCTACAGAGAGTGTGGAACGAATTGGAGTATCGGGTTGATATTGCTTGTGTGTCTGGAGGAGGCCATATTGAACATCTCTGAACTTGTTTTTGAGTGAAAAAAAACCTTTTTAAATACTCTTTGTAATGATGTATAACAGAAGGTTATATTATGTTTCTTTCATTAAATACACATTTTTAAAGTTGTGGTATTCTTTTTGAATCACCCTGTATTCCTAGGGGTTGCAGACAACACTATATCCCAGGGCTCTCAAATGCCTCAAAGGACATCCTGGAGAAGTATCAAGTATTGTTCGCGGAAGACCCATTCAGCGACGAAACCATCACCTGTGGCACAGCTTTAATGTCAGCCCTCAGCGAGGCACGCGAGAAGAAGTGGATAGCAACCCTAGAAAGAATGGATATGTCCCACAGTAGCAAAATAGCCTGGAACCTGATTAAGAAACTGGATGGTGACCCAAGGCTAAGCAAGGCCCTGGCCAACGTAACTCCAAACCAGGTGGCCAACCAACTCCTTCTAAACGGCAAGTTCAACTCCAAACGTCAGAAAACTAAAATCACACGCCTACTGCCAACGGAAAACACCAACTTCCAGAAACCATTTAGCATGAGAGAGTTGAACAATGGCATAAATACCATGAAGAATGGGAAAGCCGCTGGGTTTGATGATATTTGCGTGGAACAGATTAAAAACTTCGGCCTTGGCGCCAGGGACTGGATACTTGGACTTTTTAACGTGTGCTGTGAAACCTTTCAAATCCCGAAACTGTGGAGGAAGTCAAAAGTGGTGGCTCTCCTTAAACCTGGGAAGGACCCAGAGTCTCCGAAGAGCTATCGACCCATAACCCTTCTCTGCCATCTGTTTAAGCTCTATGAAAGATTGATCCTCAACAGAATAGAGAAGATCGTTGACTCGAAGCTAATTCCACACCAAGCAGGTTTTAGACCTGGAAAGTCCTGTACCCGTCAAATTCTAGCATTGACGGAACATATCGAGGATGGGTTTGAGAATAAACTAATCACCGGGCTGGCACTAGTCGACCTAAGTTCCGCCTATGATACTGTGGTGTCACCGCCAGACACCACACTTGCTAGGTGGTAGTTTAAATCGGCCGCGGTCCATGTAGTACATGTCGGACCCGCGTGTCGCCACTGTGATCGCAGACCTAGCGCCACCACCAAGGCAGGTCTCGTGATACGAGAGTGGACTCGACCCCAGTTGTACGAGAACCAAGCTACCGCCCAGTTGTACGCGAACCTAGCTATCGCCCAGTTGTACGAAGCCTTTCTCTCTCATTAGCCGAGAGACATAATAGCCATCAGCTAAGTTAATGGCTACGAACTAGCAAGGCGCCAGTTGTATCAGTGCCTATAGCTTACAAGTATTCAAGAGAGATGTATTCCAAGGAATAAAGAAAAGTTAAGTAAAAAGCATCTACATACTTTTCTTCTTATTCATTCATAAGTTTTTATGTTCCAGACTTCACGCCCGTCTGCTTATTGCCGTTCGTGCACTATCGGCCACAGCGTTAGTTTAGCATTACTTTTCAGCAATCCACATCACGGTGTCGGTCCAGCTACCGACACTACAGATACAGTAAATCACCGGACACTACTGCATAAAATCTACGAGACCCTGAAAGACTACCACCTAGTCAAGATAATCGAATCCCTGCTCCAAAATAGACAGTTCTTCGTAATGCTTGAGGGGAAAAAAAGTCGATGGCGGAATCAGAAAAATGGGCTCGCCCAAGGGAGCGTGTTGGCGCCAATCCTATTCAACATATATACAAATGACCAACCAACTCCAGACAAAACCAAAACTTTTGTATATGCAGACGACCTGGCAATAACAGTTCAAGGCAACAGGTTTGAAGCCATCGAGGAGAAACTAGAAACCGCCCTTTCTATAATGTCAACCTACTACAAAAAGAATTCTCTAAAACCCAACCCCTCCAAAACTCAAGTGAGTGCATTCCATCTGAACTCGAGGCAGGCAAAGTAGAGGCTCAATGTTACCTGGGATGGGACATTACTAGAACACACAGATACTCCCACCTACCTTGGCGTCGTGCTGGACAGAACATTGACAACAAATATCATTGCGAAAAAACACGCAAAAAAGTAGAAGCACGAAATTCCCTAATAAGAAAGCTGTCCAACAGCAAATGGGGTGCCAAACCTACCGTGGTCAGAACGTCGGCCCAAGCTTTGTGCTTCTCAACTGCCGAATATGCCTGCCCGGTATGGTGCAGATCCGCCCACGCAAAAAAGGTAGATATTAGCTTGAATGAAACATGCAGGATAGTGACAGGCTGCATGAAACCTACACCCATAGAAAATCTTTACAGGGTCGCAGGTTTCACAAACCCTGGCTCACGTAGGAAAGCCCATGAACATACCGAGAAGCTAAAACAAACCTTTGATGCTCGTCACTCAATATTTGGCCTAGAGTGTGGCCCCAGCAGACTCAAATCCAGACGCCGTTTCCTAAGTTGCGCCTTAGATGAGCCCCGCATCTACTATCCACTAAGAGAGGACCCACCAAGCGGCGTTTCTGGTGATTGGAAAACCTGGAGAATGCTTAACCGCATCAGAACTGGGGTGGCTCCTGTGAAATCTAATCTGATCAAATGGGGTTTGTTGGACGAAAATGACGACAAATGCGACTGCGGCACTCGACAGGACATGGAACATCTCCTACAATGCCCAGCCTGCCCGCACAGATGCACCCTCGACGATCTATGGCTGGCTACAGAAGAAGCATTGGACATTGCCCAATATTGGGCAAACAAATTGTAGTTTCCGGACACGAAAAAGTAAAGTAAGTCAGACAGAATTTTCCTTACACCAACATTTTCAAAAAAATGCAATCTGCTTCCTCAAGAGTGCTGTCAAAATGCGTATAAACATTGCGTGATACTTAAGAGAGAGTGAGATAAAGGCCAGTTTGAAGGACATTGCTAATACAGCAGAACACCGGTTCTCGTGCGAGGATGTCACAACCCCTGCATCTGCTGAACACGGTCAGTGGCTGGGCTCAGTAGGGCACACACGAGCTGTCCACTGCATGCGTCCAAAGAGCCATTTATTTGACATACAACTAGTCCCTAACCTTCAGGGTCAAAAATGTACACATAATGTTTTAGTCATTCAGTTGTCAAGTTTTCTCGTCGATTTGGTGTACCCCTACAAGAAGTCTCTTCACCTCAGAGTTAAACGCACCTTTCCAAGGCGTCACATTCGCGACTGCCCCAAGACTCTGCTCACTGTTAACTTTTGTGCGGCCACGAAACAAATTTCGCGACGTACTGTCCGCATACTGCGTCAGTAACTGTTTTCGTCGGATCCGGATCAGGTCTCCGCGCTGCTGCACTTACAAAATAAGTCTGAATAAGGATCGCCAGTGCCGCATTGACCTCTGAGATTGAGTTAAATTTGTGAAAACCATCACAAAAGGTGTCCGCTCTGCTCTGTTTGAGGTCCAGAGTTGGAGAATGTGGTACAGAGCCCTTACCGTATCAGCTGCAGATTGTGACAAGCAATGTAGATCGCATAGCCCACGCAGACGGTCTTCTGACTACAGCATCTGCCAGTACAGGGGCTACAGTGGAAGAAAATAGTAGGGAAGTTATTGAGAAAGTTATTGATGCGCAGAAAATAAACTGACGATAGCAACACACAAAACTGTTTATATGTTACTAAAAGGAACAATATAAAGATCGAAAAAGCGCACAGTCAGAAAAATGACCAACCTCTGAAGGTAAAAGAAGTATATAGGTACCTAAGTATAAATATCAACGTTTATCGTGTAAGTAGGCAGTTTAGGTTTTTATGTTGGTAACGCCACGTAGCGCTCTGTATGAAAATTACTGACTGTGCTGTGTGCGGTCTGTGGCTGGTTTGCAGTGTTGGAATATTTGCTATTGTAGTGTTGGGCAGTTGGATGTGAACAGCGCGTCGCGTTGCGCAGTTGGAGGTGAGCCGCCAGCAGTGGTGGATGTGGGAAGAGAGATGGCAGAGTTGTGAGAGCGGACGATCTGGTTCAAATGGTCAAATGGCTCTGAGCACTATGGGACTTAACATCTTAGGTCATCAGTCTTCTAGAACTTAGAACTACTTAAACCTAACTAACCTAAGGACATCACACAACACCCAGCCATCACGAGGCAGAGAAAATCCCTGACCCCGCCGGGAATCGAACCCGGGAACCCGGGCGTGGGAAGCGAGAACGCTACCGCACGACCACGAGATGCGGGCAGGACGATCTGGACATGTGTCTGTCAGAAAAACGAAATTTGTAAGACTGGATGTCATGAACTGACTTTTGAACACTATTAAGGTAAATACATTGTTTGTTCTCTATCAAAATCTTTCATTTGCTAACTATGCCTATCAGTAGTTAGTGCCTTCAAAATTAGAATCTTTTGTTTAGCTGGCAGTATTGGCGCTTGCTGTATTGCAGTAGTTTGAGTTACGAAGATTTTTGTGAGGTAAGTGGTTCATGAAAGGTATAGGTTATTGTTAGTCAGGGCTATTCTTTTGTAGGGATTATTGAAAGTAAGATTGCGTTGCGGTAAAAAAAATATTGTGTGTCAGTTTACTGTTGGTCAGAGTAAGTAAAGAGAGAAATGTCTGAGTACGTTCAGTTTTGCTCAGCTGCTTGAAAAACAAATAACGTAAGAGGTTTACCAGCACAGTAATTCATAAATTTTTCTAAGGGGATGTTTCAGTCGTCTAGTAAACTCATCAGAAGATAAAAAAATTGCAAAACTATTTAGAAAAGAAGAAATCTGTTAAACTTCGGTTACACGATAAAGCGGTCTAATCTAAAGGCCCCAAATTCAACTAAATACCTAGGCGTTACAATGACGAACAATTTATACTGGAAAGAACACCTAAAAACAGGCAAACTAAAGACTGCATTTTATTGGCAGAATGCTTAGAAAATGTAATAGATCTACTAAAGAGACTGCCTACACTACGTTTGTCCGTTCTCTTTTGGAGTACTGCTGCGCGGTCTGAGGTCGTTACGAGGTAGGATTACGGGAGTAAAAATGGTTCAAATTGCTCTGAGCACTATGGGACTTAACTGAGGTCATCAGTCCCCTAGAACTTAGAAGTACTTAAACCTAAGTAACCTAAGGACATCACACACATCCATGCCAGAGGCAGAATTCGAACCTGCGGCCGTAGCGGTCGCACGGTTCCAGACTGTAGCGCCTAGAACCGCTCGGCCACTCCGGCCGGTTTACCGGAGTTCATCGAGGAAATTCAACGAAGCGCAGCACGTTTTGTAGTATCGCGAAATGCGAGAGAGAGTGTCACGGACATGACACAGAACTTGGAATGGACACCATTAAAATAAAGGCATTTTTCGTTGCGGCGGAATCTTCTCACGAAATTTCAATCAACAACTTTCTCCTCCGAATCCGAAAATGTTTTGTTGACGCCGACCTACATAGGGAGACACGATCACCATGATAAAATAAGGGAAATCAGAGCTCGCACGGAAAGATACAGGTGTTCGTTTCTTCCGCGCGCTGTACGTGGTTGGAATAATAGATAATTGTGAAGGTGGTTCGATGATCCCTCTGGCAGGCACTTAAATGTGATTTGCAGAGTATCAATATAGATGCAAATGTAGATGCGGATGTAAAATCGAAAGTTTCTTGTGCACATGGAAATTGTTTGCCAGAGGGTGTTAAAAATACAGAACAAAATTGCAACAGTTAGTCAAAGAAGCTTTCAGCTGCCTCTAAGTACCCGTAATCTCACGGGTCGAGCATATGGGCTCACAGAGCCAGAAGGGTAAAGACAGTACACGCTGATCGGCGAGCACAGAGAAGTGTAGCCCGCGCGACTCTTGGGCAGCCATACAACGACACCGACTAAGGCACCAATGGTGATACGAGCCGTACTACCGATGGACGTAGCAGTAAGGAAGAGAAGTGTACGAAATTGGCTCAAAAAGGGCAAATATGATAAGGTGAAGGAGACACTGGGCACAAAAGCAGCGTAAAATGTGGAAATAAAGGCATGTATTAGCAGAGAATGGCAAGAAATCTGGGACGGGGCAGAATCACGGAGAATCTATCAGTTTCTCCTAACATAAAAGAAATTTTCGAAATGTCGTACTTTCTTCCGAACAAAGGAGCTATACATTACCTCTCGGGACACGGTCCATATCCCAGCACTTACTGAAAATACTACAATACCTCGCACATGTTTGTGAACGTGAGGAAGTCTTTGATAGTACTCCTGTCTTTAACGTAATAAGAAATTGCAAACAGCCAAACACCAACATTCGAGCTGGAATCCTACATCGCTGAGAGACAACCAAAAATAGCCCGCAACGTAACGAGAGACGCCACAGCAGAGCATTCACCTACAACAACCTTCTGCAGGCAGCCAGGATATGTGCCTCGGGGACGACTAGGATGGACTTCGTGAGACCCCGACAGTCGCTTCAACCTTGGTCAGCACGGCGGTACAGCACCTCAGAATCCTGGTTATGTCTCAGTGCACGGCGGCTAGCAGTCCACACAAATGAGGAAATGCAGTTTTGTTGTGATACCAATTACAGAAGTGTATTATAGTCTACTGTTATGTCGTGTAGCACTGGATAGTCTAGAATTATAAACTACATTATTTGTGATGTAGCAATGTGAGCCGTGTGCGGCTCGCGTTGGTGCCGTTGGTAGGTTGGCATCGTGTAACAGGGATGGTGGCGTCTCGTTTACTTCTTCTCTACTGGCGCCACTACGTTTGCTAGCGTTGTCTGTCCGCGAGTGACAGCTGCAGCGTTTATCGATATCTAGTACCCGTACTATCGGCCGGCCGCGGTGGTCTCGCGGTTCTAGGCGCGCAGTCCGGAACCGCGCGACTGCTACGGTCGCAGGTTCGAATCCTGCCTCGGGCATGGATGTGTGTGATGTCCTTAGGTTAGTTAGGTTTAAGTAGTTCTAAGTTCTAGGGGACTGATGACCACAGCTGTTAAGTCCCATAGTGCTCAGAGCCGAGCCCGTACTATCTTTGGAAGGACGTGAAGTGTTTTCCGGGTCGGCTGTGTCGGTAGTTCGGTTGGGACGGAGCAGCAGAGATGTCCGGCAGCGCGAGGACACTTTGGTATTTTCAACATGTAGGCCTAGTTGTCTTCCTCACATGTAATTCAGGTCTTTAGCCGCTAATTGCTCTGAAGTATTGCTTGTGGCCTTCAGCCGACAAATAATTTTGAATTCTTTCTTAGTAAGACCTTCAGCCGTCAGTGTAGCTTGTGTTACAGTCATCTTGCTTTTAAAAAAATTATTCCCTTAAATAAAGTGTATGTGATTACTGTGCAACTAACGGTAACTGATTAGGTCCCGGTTACACCTTTTCCTGCTTTCCCTAAGCCCCACGTATCACAATGCAGCATAGTACAGTAGACTAGTAGCATATGCCTTCTGGATTCACGACGAACATACACTACTGGCCATTAAAATTGCTACACCAAGAAGAAATGCAGATGATAAACGGGTATTCATTGGACAAATATATTATACTAGAACTGACATGTGATTACATTTTGAAGCAATTTGGGTGCATAGATCCCGAGAAATCAGTACCCAGAACAACCACCTCTGGTCGTAAAAACGGCCTTCATACGCCTGGGCATTGAGTCAAACAGAGCTTGGACGGCGTGTACAGGTACAGCTGCCCATGCAGTTTGAACACCATACCACAGTTCGTCAAGAGTAGTGACTGGCGTAGTGTGACGAGTCAGTAGCTCGGCCACCATTGACCAGACGTTTTCAATTGGTGAGAGATCTGGGGAATGTGCTGGCCAGGGTGGCATTCGAACATTTTCTGTATCCAGAAAAGCCCGTACAGGACCTGCTACATGCGGTCGTGCATTATCCTGATGAAATATAGGGTTTCGCAGGGATCGAATAAAGGGTAGAGCTACGGGTCGGAACACATCTGAAATCTAACGTTCACTGTTCAAAGTGCCGTCAATGCGAACAAAAGGTCACCGAGACGTGTAACCAATGGCACCCCATACCATCACGCCGGGTGATACGCCAGTATGGTGATGACGAATACACGCTTCCAATGTGCGTTCACCGCGATCTCGCCAAACACGGATGCGACCATCATGATGCTGTAAACAGAACCTGGATTCATCCGAAAAAATGACGTTTTGCCATTCGTGCACCCAGGTTCGTCGTCGAGTACACCATCGCATCCTGTCTGTGATGCAGCGTGAATGGTAACCACAGCCATGGGCTCCGAGCTGATAGCCCATGCTGCTGCAAATGTCGTCGAACTGTTCGTGCAGATGGTTGGTGTCTTGCAAACGTCCCCATCTCAGGGATCGAGACGTGGCTGCACGATCCGTTACAGCCATGCGGATAAGATGCCTGCCATCTCGACTGCTAGTGATACGAGGCCGTTGACATCCACCACGACGTTCCGTATTACCTTCCTGAACCCACCGATTCCATATTCTGCTAACAGTCATTGGATCTCGACCAACGCGAGCAGCAATGTCGCGATACAATAAACCGCAATCGTGATAGGCTACAATCCGACCTTTATCAAAGCTTACCGCAATGGTCGAAACAGTTTAACTGATCTCTGAGGATCACTCACTGCGGTCTTGATGTTTCATCGACTAGAACACAACCTAGGCCCCATATGGTCTCTTATTGGCCTCATACTCGCGACTCTCACCACCCGATACTTTGATTTTGCGAGCTCCAGGCAGTTTCCAGAAATTATTTTACATGCAGGCCTCTGCCTCTCAGTCGGCTACAGGTGCCGAATGGGGACATTACACTGGACTTTCCTGCTCCAGCGAGGCCAACAGCACTGATCTGTAATCTGCTGCTTGCTGCAAGTTTCAATGGCTGCTGCTACACAGCTGCTGTCGAGAGAAAATTACAAGCCCTTAAGCCAGCCTTGTGTGATTTATGGGAAAACCAGTCCATAATCGACACGATGAACAAATGCCCGATTCTCCTCTACCATAGCGACCAGGGCGGGCACGCATGCGCGACCAGGAAACTGTACGTAATAAGAGCAACAGCTACACCAAACGCCCTCAGCTGTTTAACGTAAGCAGTGAAGCACCCAGAAGGGACGGTCGCATTTCAGTGTGACCTGATATACGTATCCACCATCGGTGGGTATGTTAAATAATTAGAGCTGCATCAGAGTACATAAGTGTTGTTCATGTTTAGCGTTGTTACCAGGCCTGGTGGTGTATACAAAGGGTGTGAACAGGGTCAGATGTTACTTGATTTATTATTTATTTTCGTGTCCAGGACTTATATAAAAACTAATTAAAATGCAACGTGATAAATAAAAGTACAGTACAGTAATACAGCAAGACACATATGATTTTCAATTAAATGGATCACCCGCTCCACAACTCCGCGTTTTTTATCGCCTTATCACTTGCTGCATGAATAACTTCTGTGGTGCAAGGATCGGGCAGGTTTCTGTGAACCAGGAGTTGCTGTGTGTCCTGTAGGTCACCACACTCACCTAATTCCTCCTTGGTGATGTAGCCCCATTTATTGAGGTTGGCCTTGCAGCTTGACACTCCTCTACTAAGTCGGTTTAGAGCTTTCCATATCGCAAATGATAGATGAAAGCCAGCGGCAGGTTCCTCTTTGACGTCCTTCCTGCCCCTTTCAGTTAATGATTCTTGCTATAGCTCTGTTCGACGAGTTCCAGGTACTGACGGAATTGCTGATGTTGTGTGGATTCTTGACCTCAGCTTCGGTCTTTGCGCTTCATGGCCGAACAGAGGATGACTGGGCTCGGTTTCGCGCTTCTTTTTCTCAATTTCTGCGGCTATTCTTCTGCGGATGTCAGGTGTCGCTATACCTATAATTTGATAGATTTTGATGATCATAGTTGGTTGTAAGTAGCCAGTCTCATTCAGTGCTGTATCCACCTGTTTAGCATGTGTTGAGCTGCGCCAGACTGGTGCTGCATATTTTGCTGCAGAGAAGCACGGAGCCAGGGCGGATGTACGCAGCACGTTAGGCTGTGATCCCCAGGTGGTGCCAGTAAGAATACGTACGATATTGTTCAGAGCTGATACTGTCAGCCTTCTTTCTTGCCAGTGATTTTTGAATGTGAGACTACGATCCAACAGTACTTCAGGTATTTTGGAATATCGTAGTGGCATAGTTGTTGCCCCCTCCACGAAATACTTAACTTCCTCCTGGTTTCCCGGCCGGAGTGGCCAAGCGGTTCTAGGCGCTACAGTTTGGAACCGCGCTGCTGCTACGGTCGCATATTCGAATCCCGCTTCGGGCATGGATGTGTGTGACGTCCCTAGTTTAGTTAGGTTTAAGTAGTTCTAAGATCTAGAGGACTGATGACCACAGCAGTTAAGTCCCATAGTGCTCAGACCCATTTGAACCATTTGAACCTCCTGGTTTCCCGGTTTCTCAGATGAAAGGCACAAACCTGGGTCTTTCTGGGATTTGGTTTCAGGTTGTCATCATTATAATATTTGCGGGGATCCTCGAGGGCTGCTGTCAGTTTGGTCTCCACTTCCTCAAAGGTTTTGCTTTGAGCTGCAGCTGGTGTGGCATCTACGTAAAGAAATGTTCTTGTTCCAGGGTTGATTTGTTAGTCTTTAGTGCGGATGTTGCACAGTAGGGGTGCCAGTACGCTACCTTGAGGGAAAATGCAAATGAGCGTTTGGCGTCATTGGCCGGGAGGCCCCTTATGGGGCAGGTCCGACCTCCTTGGTGCAGGTCTTATTAAATTCGACGCCACATTGGGCGACCTGCGCGCCGGATGGGGATGAAATGATGATGAATACAACACCCAGTCTCTGAGCGGAGAAAATCCCCGACCCAGCCGGGAATCGAAGACGGGCCCGTAGGACGGCAATCCATCACGCTGACCACTCAGCTGTCGGGGCGGACACCTTGAGGAAGACCATTCGTCAAGGTCCTTCATCGACTCTTCCTATTATGCAGAGGGACAGAAAGCCTCCTGTTTGCCGCAGGCATTGGATGACCTTTGTTAAGCAGTAGTCTTCTGTAACTGAATACACCTTTCTAATCAACTTCTTGTGCTTGACGATGCCATACTCTGCTGACAGACCAATGAATGCCACTTCTGTGGCCTGTCCTCTTTCGCATCCATCTTCTATATTCTGAGTCAGCTTGACCACAGGTCGACCTTCCTGGACGGAAACCCAACTGCTCATTTATAAGATTCTTGTCAACGTGTTGAGAGATGCTATTGAGGATCAGCCTTTCCAGGACTTTTGTACTGTTGATCAAGAAGATAAACTCATTGGAAGTCTTTAGGATAAGTTGGTTCCTTTCCAGTCTTCAGAGGTGCTACAACCTTGGCCTTGCGTTAGATCTTACGGATCTGTAATTTTGAAATGCAGATGTTCATTAAATTTAAGATCCATTGTTTTCCTACTGGGCCAAACATTTTAATTTGCTCTGGTCTTAGATCATCTAGGCCTGCAGCTTCATTGTCCTTCATAGATTGAAAAGTTGCTCCCAGTTCTTCCATGTGAAGGGAGTACCAGACCAGACTTCTTCATTAGTATTTCTTTGAAGCTTCCTGTCCACAGTTCTTCTTTTAGTTTTTCCATTCAGCAGTAGCTGATCAGGTGTTAAATAGGTTTGTAGCAGAACTTGTGGGATCACCGTTAAGATTCTTCAGCAGCTTTCACGCTTTAGGGCTGTTTTGTTTCATGTATTGCTGTTATTATGCCACACTATTCCTCTGTTTTTATCGATGATATAGCAGTCAATAGTTACATGCCTGTCTGAGTTGTTTCTTCAGAGAATGCGTAAGTTTCAAACAGGTACTCGTATTTCTGGAGCACAGATCTTGAATCTTTATCGAATCCAGGGATGTAAGATGTTCTGCATCCCCTATGAATATATCTATGAGTGATGCTTCTAACTAACTTGATACATCTATCATATGTCTCTGTGTTCGGCTCAGGCTTTGCGACTTCTTTGTCCAATTTGTGGCTGACCCTCTCCCAGTGGGCTCGCTTAAAATTGAATACTCTTTTAAACTGGGCGGCTTGTGGCTTCACCACTACTGTCGCAGTGTCGATCACTGATCGGTGCTGAGTATGAGGGAGAGGCCTCAGTACCTCCTTCTTTGACTCCTGGGCAATATGGCCACTAACAAATATATTGTCTGGGCTATACTCTCCATGCCATCTCCCACTGTTGAAGGAGGATGGAAAGTTTGGGTCATGTGCTAAATTCAGTCCCATCTGTTCACTCCATTCTTCAAGATCTTATTAGTGTCCCGATAACCCCAACATATGCTACTGAGGTTGAAGTCACCTGACACCAGATTTATTGACTGGGATTAAAAAGAAAGGGTTCCATGAACTTGAACTCAGCACTTGGTGGTTTACACACTGATGTCACCGTGCATGACTGGATCTCAACAGTCAGGATCTCAGAGGTTAGATCTGTCGACAGAATGTTTTGTCCAAATTTTTCAAGCACAGCATTACTCTACTTTGTATGTGGTAGTTCAACAACAAGGTCTAATGTATTTATTTTTGGCCTTCGGCTTGTGATCCTCTATGGGTCTCCTGTACCAGCAAAATGTCATAATCTGCATTTCTGCGGATACACTAGGTGATCAAAAGTATCTGGACACCTGGATGAAAAAGACTTACAAGTTCGTGGCGCCCTCCATCAGTAATCCTGGAATTCAATATGGTGTTGGCCATCCTTAGCCTTGATGACGGCTTCCACTCTCGTAGGCATACGTTTAATCAGTTGCTGGAAGGTTCCTTGGAGAATGGCGGCCCATTCATCACGGAGTACTGCACTTACGAGAGGTATCTATGTCGGCCGGTGAGGCATGGCACGAATTCGGTGTTCCAAAACATCCCAAAGGTGTTCTATAGGATTCACGTCAAGACTCTGTGCAGGCCAGTCCATTACAGGGATGTAATCGTAGGGTAACCAGTCCGCTACTGGCCGTGCATTATGAACAGTTGCTCGATCGTATGGAAAGATGCAATCGCCATCCCCGACTCGCTCTTCAACAGTGGAAAGCAAGAAGGTGCTTAAAAAATCAGTGTAGGCCTGTGCTGTGATAGTGCCACGAAAAACAACAAGGGGTGCAAGCCCCCTCCCTGAAAAACACGACCAAACCGTAACACTACCGCCTCCGAATTTTACTCTTGGCACTACACACGCTAACAGGTGACGTTCACCGGACAATTCGCCATACCCACACCCTGCCATCGGATCGCCATATCGTGTACCGTGATTCGTCACTCCACACAACGTTTTTCCACAGTTCAGTCGTCCAATGTTTACGCTCCTTATACTAAGCGAGGCGTCCTTTGGCATTTATCAGCGTGATGCGTGGCTTACGAGCAGGCGCTCGACCATGAAATCCAAGTTTTCTGATCTCCCGCCTATCTGTTACAGTACTTGCAGTGGATCCTGATGCAGTTTGGAATTCCTGTGTGATGGTTTGGATAGATGTCTGCCTATCTACATCTACGTCATTACTCTGCTATTCACAATAAAGTGCCTGGCAGAGGGTTCAATGAACCACCTTCAAACTGCCCCTACCGTTCCACTCTCGAACGGTGCGCGGGAGAAACAAGCACTTAAATTTTTCTGTGCGATCCCTTATTTCTCTTATTTTATCGTGATGATCATTTCCCCATATGTAGGACGGTGTAAACAGAATGTTTTCGCAATCGGAGGAGAAAACTTGTGATTGAAATTTCATTAGAAGATCCCGTCGCAACGAAAAACGCCTTTGTTTTAATGATTGCCACTCCAATTCACGTATCATGTCTGTGGCACTATCTCCCCTACTTCGCGATGATAAAAAACGAGCTTCCCTTCTTTGTATTTTTTTGATGTCATTCTTCAGTCCCATCTGATGTGGATCCCGCACCGGACAGCATTACTCCAGAATAGGGCGGACAAGTGTGGTGTAAGCAATCTCTTCAGTAGACGTGTTGCACCTTCTAAGTTTTCTGCCAATGAATCGCACTCTTTGATTGGCTCTACCATCAAAATTATCAATGTGATCGTTCCAATTTAGGATATTTGTAATTGCAATCCCTATGTCCTCCCCCCAAGAACCATGGACCTTGCCGTTGGTGGGGAGGCTTGCGTGCCTCAGCGATACAGATAGCCGTACCGTAATTGGAACAACAACGGAGGGGCATCTGTTGAGAGGCCGGACAAACGTGTGGTTCCTGAAGAGGGGCAGCAGCCTTTTCAGTAGTTGCAGGGGCAACAGTCTGGATGATTGACTGATCTGGCCTTGTAACACTAACCAAAACAGCCTTCCTGTGCTGGTACTGCGAACGGCTGAGAGCAAGGGGAAACTACGGCCGTAATTTTTCCCGAGGGCATGCAGCTTTACTGTATGATTAAATGATGATGGCGTCCTCTTGGGTAAAATATTCCGGAGGTAAAATAGTCCCCCATTCGGATCTCCGGGCGGGGACTACTCAGGAGGATCTCATTATCAGGAGAAAGAAAACTGGCGTTCTACGGATCGGAGCGTGGAATGTCAGATCCCTTAATCGAGCAGGTAGGTTAGAAAATTTAAAAAGGGGAATGGATAGGTTAGAGTTAGATATAGTGGGAATTAGTGAAGTTCGGTGGCAGGAGGAACAAGACTCCTGGTCAGGTGACTACAGGGCTATAAATACAAAATAAAATAGGGGTAATGCTGGAGCAGGTTTAATAATGAATAAAAAGGTAGGAGTGCGGGTAAGCTACTACAAACAGCATAGTGAACGCATTATTTTGGCCAAGATAGACACGAAGCCCACGCCTGCTACAGTAGTACAAGTTTATATGCCAACTAGCTCTGCAGATGACGAAGAAATTGAAGAAATGTATGACGAAATAAAAGAAATTATTCAGATAGTGAAGGGAGACGAAAATTTAATAGTTATGGGTGACTGGAATTCGGTAGTAGGAAAAGGTAGAGAAGGAAACATAGTAGGTGAATATGGATTGGGGCTAAGAAATGAAAGAGGAAGCCGCCTGATAGAATTCTGCACAGAGCACAACTTAATCATAGCTAACACTTGGTTCAAGAATCATAAAAGAAAGTTGTATACATGGAAGAAGCCTGGAGATACTAAAAGGTATCAGATAGATTATATAATGGTAAGACAGAGATTTAGGAACCAGGTTTTAAATTGTAAGACAGGGGCAGATGTGGACTCTGACTACAATCTATTGGTTATGAACTTAGATTAAAACTGAAGAAACTGCAACAAGGTGGGAATTTAAGGAGATGGGACCTGGATAAACTGAAAGAACCAGAGGTTATACAGAGTTTCAGGGAGAGCATAAGGGAACAATTGTCACAAATAGGGGAAAGAAATACAGTAGAAGAAGAATAGGTAGCCTTGAGAGATGAAGTAGTGAAGGCAGCAGAGGATCTAGTAGATGAAATGACGAGGGCTAGTAGAAATCCTTGGGTAACAGAAGAAATAATGAATTTAATTGATGAAAGGAGAAAATATAAAAATGCAGTAAATGCAGCAGGCAAAAAGGAATACAAACGTCTCAAAAATGAGATCTACAGGAAGTGCAAAATGGCTAAGCAGGGATGGCTAGAGGACAAATGTAAGGATGTAGAGGCTTATCTCACTAGGGGTAAGATAGATACTGCCTACAGGAAAATTAAAGAGAACTTTGAAGAAAACAGAGCCACTTGTATGAATATCAAGAGCTTAGATGGAAACCCAGTTCTAAGCAAAGAAGGGAAAGCAGAAAGGTGGAAGGAGTATACGGAGGGTCTATACAAGGGCGATGTACTTGAGCACAACATTATGGAAGTGGAAGAGGATGTAGATGAAGATGAAATGGGAGATACGATACTTCGTGAAGAGTTTGACAGAGCACTGAAAGACCTGAGTCGGAACAAGGCCCCCGGAGTAGTCAACATTCCATTAGAACTACTGACGGCCTTGGGAGAGACAGTCCTGACAAAACTCTACCATCTGGTGAGCAAGATGTATGAGACAGGCGAAATACCCTTAGACTTCAAGAAGAATATAATAATTCCATTCCCAAAGAAAGCAGGTGCTGACAGGTGTGAAAATTACCGAACTATCAGTTTAATAAGTCACGGATGCAAAATACTAACGCGAATTCTTTACAGACGAATGGAAAAACTGGTAGAAGCCGACCTCGGAGAAGATCAGTTTGGATTCCGTAGAAATATTGGAACACGTGAGGCAATACTGACTCTACGACTTACCTTAGAAGTAGATTAAGGAAAGGCATACCTACGTTTCTAGCATTAGTAGACTTAGAGAAAGCTTTTGACAATGTTGACTGGAATACTCTCTTTCAAATTCTGAAGGTCGCAGGAGTAAAATACAGGGAGCGAAAGGCTATTTACAATTTGTACAGAAACCAGATGGCAGCTATAAGAGTCGGGGGACAAGAAAGGGAAGCAGTGGTTGGGAAGAGAGTGAGAGAGGATTATAACCTCTCCCCGATGTTATTCAATCTGTATATTGAGCAAGCAGTGTAGGAAACGAAAGAAAAATTCGGAGTAGGTATTAAAATCCATGGAGAAGAAATGCAAACTTTGATGTTCGCCGATGACATTGTAATTCTGTCAGAGACAGCAAAGGACTTAGAAGAGCAGTTGAACGGAATGGATAGTGTCTTGAAAGGAGGATATAAGATGAACATCCACAAAAGCAAAACGAGGATAATGGAATGTAGTCGAATTCAGTCGGGTGATGCTGAGGGAATGAGATTAGGAAATGATACACTTAAAGTAGTAAAGGAGTTTTGCTATTTGGGGAGAAAAATAACTGATGATGGTCGAAGTAGAGAGGATATAAAATGTAGACTGGCAATGGCAAGGAAATCGTTTCTGAAGAAGAGAAATTTGTTAACATCGAGTATAGATTTAAGTGTCAGGAAGTCGTTTCTGAAAGTATTTGTATGGAGCGTAGGCATGTATGGAAGTGAAACATGGACGATAAATACACTCCTGGAAATGGAAAAAAGAACACATTGACACCGGTGTGTCAGACCCACCATACTTGCTCCGGACACTGCGAGAGGGCTGTACAAGCAATGATCACATGCACGGCACAGCGGACACACCAGGAACCGCGGTGCTGGCCGTCGAATGGCGCTAGCTGCGCAGCATTTGTGCACCGCCGCCGTCAGTGTCAGCCAGTTTGCCGTGGCATACGGAGCTCCATCGCAGTCTTTAACACTGGTAGCATGCCGCGACAGCGTGGACGTGAACCGTATGTGCAGTTGACGGACTTTGAGCGAGGGCGTATAGTGGGCATGCGGGAGGCCGGGTGGACGTACCGCCGAATTGCTCAACACGTGGGGCGTGAGGTCTCCACAGTACATCGATGTTGTCGCCAGTGGTCGGCGGAAGGTGCACGTGCCCGTCGACCTGGGACCGGACCGCAGCGACGCACGGATGCACGCCAAGACCGTAGGATCCTACGCAGTGCCGTAGGGGGCCGCACCGCCACTTCCCAGCAAATTAGGGACACTGTTGCTCCTGGGGTATCGGCGAGGACCATTCGCAACCGTCTCCATGAAGCTGGGCTACGGTCCCGCACACCGTTAGGCCGTCTTCCGCTCACGCCCCAACATCGTGCAGCCCGCCTCCAGAGGTGTCGCGACAGGCGTGAATGGAGGGACGAATGGAGACGTGTCGTCTTCAGCGATGAGAGTCGCTTCTGCCTTGGTGCCAATGATGGTCGTATGCGTGTTTGGCGCCGTGCAGGTGAGCGCCACAATCAGGACTGCATACGACCGAGGCACACAGGGCCAACACCCGGCATCATGGTGTGGGGAGCGATCTCCTACACTGGCCGTACACCTCTAGTGATCGTCGAGTGGACACTGAATAGTGCACGGTACATCCAAACCGTCATCGAACCCATCGTTCTACCATTCTGAGACCGGCAAGGGAACTTGCTGTTCCAACAGGACAATGCACGTCCGCATGTATCCCGTGCCACCCAACGTGCTCTAGAAGGTGTAAGTCAACTACCCTGGCCAGCAAGATCTCCGGATCTGTCCCCCATTGAGCATGTTTGGGACTGGATGAAGCGTCGTCTTACGCGGTCTGCACGTCCAGCACGAACGCTGGTCCAACTGAGGCGCCAGGTGGAAATGGCATGGCAAGCCGTTCCACAGGACTACATCCAGCATCTCTACGATCGTCTCCATGGGAAAATAGCAGCCTGCATTGCTGCGAAAGGTGGATATACACTGTACTAGTGCCGACATTGTGCATGCTCTGTTGCCTGTGTCTATGTGCCTGTGGTTCTATCAGTGTGATCATGTGATGTATCTGACCCCAGGAATGTGTCAATAAAGTTTCCCCTTCCTGGGACAATGAATTCACGGTGATCTTATTTCAATTTCCAGGAGTGTAGTTTGGACAAGAAGAGAATAGAAGCTTTTGAAATGTGGTGCTACAGAAGAATGCTGAAGATTAGATGGGTAGATCATATAATTAATGAGGAGGTATTGAATAGGATTGGAGAGAAGAGAAGTTTGTGGCACAACTTGACTAGAAGAAGGGATCGATTGGTAGGACATGTTCTGAGACATCATGGGAACACCAATTTAGCATTAGAGGGCAGTGTGGAGGGTAAAAATCGTAGAGGGAGACTAAGAGATGAATACACTAGGCAGATTCAGAAAGATGTAGGTTGCAGTAGGTACTGGGAGATGAAGAAGCTTGCACAGGATAGAGTAGCATGGAGAGCTGCATCAAACCGGTCTTAGGACTGAAGACCACAACAACAACAACAATCCCTAAGTATTAAGTTGAATTTACAGCCTTCAGATTTGTGTGGCTTATCGACTAATCGAAATTTAGCGGATTTCTTTTAGTACTCATGTGAATAACTTCACACTTTTCTTTATTCGGGGTCAATTTGCACTTTTCGCATCGTACAGATATCTAAATCATTTTACAATTTGTTTTGGTCATCTGATGACTTTACAAGACGGTAAATGACAGCATCATGTGCAAACAATCTAAGACGGCTACCGAGATTTTCTCCTATGTCGTTAATATAGATCAGGTACAATAGAAGGCCTATAATACTTCCTTGGGGAACGCCGGATATTATTTAAGTTTTACTCGATGACTTTCCGTCTATTACTGCGAACTGTGACATTTATGACAGGAAATCACGAATCCAGTCGCAGTACTGAGGTGATATTCCATAGGCACGCAGTTTGGTTAGAATACGCTAGTGAGGAACGGAAATCTAAAAATATGGAATCAATTTGACATCCCCTGTCGATAGCACTTATTACTTCATGAGTATAAAGAACTAGTTGTGTTTCACAAGAACGGCATTTTCTGAATCCGTGCTGACTATGTGTCAATAAATTGTTTTCTTCGAGGTATTTCATAATGTTCGAATATAGTATATGTTCCAAAACCCTACTGCAAATCGTCGTTCGTGATATGGGCCTGTAATTCAACGGATTACTCCTACGTCCCATTTTGGGTATTGGTGTGACTTGAGCAATTTTCCAGTCTTTAGGTACGGATCTTTCTGTGAGCGAGCGGTTGTATATAATTGCTAAATATAGAGCTATTGTATCAACATACTCTGAGAGGAACCTGACTGGTATACAATGTGGAGCGGAAGCCTTACTTTTATTAAATGATTTAAGCTGCTTTGCGACACCGAGGATATCTATTTCTATGTTTCTCATCTTGGCAGTTGTTCTTGATTGGAATTCAGGAATATTTACGTCGTCTTCTTTGGTGAAGGAGTTTCGGAAAATCGTGTTTAATAACGCTGCTTTAGTGGAACTGTCATCAGTGACTTCACCGTAGTTATCGCGCAGTGAAGGTAATTATTGCGTCTTGCCACTGGTGTGCTTTATGTATGACCAGAATCTCAACTACAACCATCATCCTACAAACATGGAACAAGAAATGAAAATAATGAGAATAAGCAACCATGACAAACATCTTATACAAATGCAAGAAAACTTCCACATCCAGAAAGCCATAGCAGAAAACAAACATGTGATAAATGAACAAACACACATCAGCACAGGCTCCTTACTACACTTAATAAAGGAAATGATAACATAAAAAAAAGTATATAACACCAAAATACACACACATACACAGCCCCCCCTCCAAAAATATATATATATATATATATATATATATATATATATATATATATATATATCTCACACCAAAACACACACACACATACACAGGACATAAACAAAAATAAATAATTAAATACAATAAAATAAAATTAAATTAAATTAATATGACACCAAAAAACACTCACACACACACACACACACACACACACACACACACATACACAAGCGCACACACAAATGCATACACGAACAGACCACAGATACTTCGATAGTTACACTCATAAGTTTGGCAGTAATATTCGATCTTTGGCAAAAACATTTGACAGTCGGCAACAGAAACCAAAACATTGCATTAAAACAAGCGTTCAGTGCATAGTGCTGTGGAATGCAGAAAAAACAGCAAATTGGCGCTCATAGGAAGAAGAACAAGACCAAAAATGCAACAGGAGCGTAATATGTAAGAAACTGTCTATGCAACCTGTAAGTACAGTCCAAAACATTACTTCTTAATAGGAAATACCAACCACCAGAACTGTTTATAACCTATAGGCACAGTGACAAAAATGTAAATAAAATAGCTAACATACGCACATATTACAGGCCACTGATGATGCCTTGCAGAAAATAAAGGCGAAACGTGTATGGCACTAAAATTGTGTTTTATTCAGTTGCTGTCAGACGGTCCATAAGTGAAAATCATCAACATACCGTAGGATCAGAATCTCGTTCGGTTTTCTGCCAGATTTCGAGATAGAGTTTCGTTGTGGAAATTATTGAAAGCATCTCACATTAAGGTATGTGCTATATTTGGAACTTCTGCATAACTTCGCCAGTCTTGGAGATTTTGCGTTCTTTTAAATTTGGCATCCTTTTTTTGCTGCTTCTGCAACTGCGATATGACCCGTTTTGTGTACAATGGGGGATCAGTACCATCACTTATTAAATTATGTGGTATATATCTCTCAATTGCTGTCGATAATATCTCTTTGAAATCATTCCACATCTTTTCTACGCTTACATGATCAGATCGGAAGGAGTGCAGAGTGTCTCTTAAAACGGCGTTAAGAGCATATTTATCAGCTTTTTAAAATAGATATACTTTGCGTTTCTTTTTGATGGTTATAGGAGTTACGGTACTTAGCCTAGCAGCTACTGCCTTGTGGACCTTAACCCCTGTATTCGTCACGATACTCATTATTTGTCCAGGATTATTTGTTGTTAAGAGGTTAAGTACGCTTTCGCAATCATTTACGCTTCGAGTGGGCTCATGAACTAATTGTTCACAATAATTTTGTGAGAAAGCATTCAGTACAATTTCGGATGACGTTTTATACCTGCCGCCGGCTCTAAACGTATAATTTTTCCAGCATAGCGAGGGTAGATTGAAGTCGCCACCGACTATAATTGTATGAGTGGGGTACCTATTTGAAATGAGAGAGAAGTTTTCCTTGAACTGTTCAGCAACTATATCTTCTGAGCCGGGGGGTTGGTAAAACGACCCAATAATTAGTTTAGTCCGATTGTCAAGTATAACCTTTACCCATACTATTTCGCAGGAACTATTAATTTCACTACAAGTGAAACTACTTCTAACAGCAATAAATACTCCACCACCAATTGTATTCATTCTATCCTTTCTGAACGCTGTTAGATCGTTAGAAAAAATTGTGCTGAGTTTATTTCCGGATTTAGCCAGCTTTCTGTACCTATAACTGTTTGAGCTTCAGTGCTTTCTAATATTGCTTGGAGCTCTGGTTCTTTCCAACACAGCTGCAACAATTTACAGCTACGACACCAATCGTTTCTACAACTACCTTACTGTGTTTTACCTGCCCACTTCTAGACGGACGCCCCTTCTGTGGTTCCCTGAGACCCTCTAACCTAAAGAACGGCCTAGTTCCTTCCACACAGCACGCGCTACCCATGTAGCCGCCTCCTGTGTGTAGTGGACTCCTGACCTATTAAGGGGAACCAGGAAAGCCACCACCCGATGGCGCAAGTCAAGGAATCAACAGCCTACACTCGGCTATGCATCAAAGGACCACAGTCGGTTCTATCGACGAAGCTGCAGATGGTGAGCTCCACCTTAATCTGGCAGTCTTAACAATTTGCACTAGCCGCCCGAAATCAGAGAGAATCTCTTCCAATGCAAAGCGACATACGTCAGTGGTACCGACATGAGCAACCACCTGCAGCTGGCTGCACCCTGCACTCTTCATGGCATCCAGAAGCAGCCTTTACACATCCGGAGTGACTGCCCCCTGTTATGCACATAGAGTGCGCACTGGCTTCCTTCCCGTCCTTGGCATCCATGTTCCTAACGCCGTCGGCACACGGACCGTGCATCCGAACGTTGTGCGTTGAGCGTGCCGAGTTTCTGACGTCACAGCATGGAAGAAATAGCACACGACACAGCATGGAATAGCACACGTCACCGCATGGAATAACACACTCGGGGTCTTTCCGAACGCTCAGAGCAATATCTGGCATGTCAGATATTCTGAGCGTGCGTCTGAGCGTTGACCAATGGGATGGCACAACGCCACCTACGTCACAAGCACGCCATCTCCCTTCAGTACAGAGTTGCGAGGCGCCATATTGTAGGGAAGCAGCCTACTCACACTGTAGTAAATTCACATCAGTTTCCATTGTGTGCCAGCCAGTCTGCTGTAACTAGCTCTGACGTCATAAATGTTGCGCAATACCTTAAAAATCAAGCAAATGACCTAAAACTTTTCTAGCATGTCAGGAATAATACTACATTAATGTGTGTTAAATATCAGTTCGATAACTTCAGCCATTTTCGAAATTTGGACGTTTTTGTGAAAAAAATCATTGGCGCAACAGAAAAGAGCTAGAGACTTCAAATTTATATTTAGATTCATCTTTCATAATGATTTAATAAAAACAGTACTTTGGAATTCACAAATTAAGATTTTAGTGGAAATTCATGATTTTGTGGTTTTCATCTCAAACCTGAAGGAAGCAAGATAGATTAAGTAGGCTAATAAATAATGCTAGGATGTTTAGATTTAAATAGGTTGGAGGTCCGCTATGATTATGAAGATGTGTAAAGTTTCTTTTTAATACCTAAAAAATTATAGCGATAGCGGATCTCAAAAGGGGCAGTTCAGAGCTCATCTACTGCGTGCAGTGTAATTAAATTAATTCTCTCGCCCAAAATATTTAACTTAGCCACGTCAAAACTTTATTATCAATACTTACCTGCGTGCTGAATGCACGTTTAAATTAAGAGCTTCATCGGCCATCAGCCAAAGAAGCTATAAATTATTATGTAACTTGAAGTGGTGCGTTACTAGCCCAGTGGCTAGGCGAGAGAACCGATTTGATCAGGCGTTCCCTTAGCCGTCCGCACCGCGGGTTTATATATAAGGACGCTGCGCGAGGAAGGAAGGCCCCAGTTCTCTCCAGATGCTGAATGACACGCCATCTGTGTCGGGAGTCGCGTCGCATCGCATCAGTGTCACTGCTACAAACAGCCTCGGGTGCCGTATTAAGTTACTAGAGATACGCGGAACCATGAAAACATTTCAAGTGAAGTGTTAATTCTGGGATGATTTTCATTATCTAGCTTCAGTTTGCGTATTGTCGTATTTTCGCGTGCCGTCGCGGGACAGACATTCTACCAAATATTTAGCGTGGCGTTTAATGAAATATTTTCATCAAATTATGGCGAGCATTCTTTTTAACATTTAATTCGGACATTTATAGTTGTATCAGCGCATTAGACTCTGAACTGCTCTGTTAGTTAGGTTGTAGGGATACTTGAGTTTTTTATCAGTGAATTTCAGAATATTCTCAACTATTTTGGAAAACCGTTTTTGATTAGAAATCCCGAACAATCTCCTAATTCCCCAGAGCTATAAGCTGCAGCTATAATAACATTCTCAGATAAAGTGGGCACTAGGATCTCTAATTACTGGTTCCATGTTTTATTAAATCACTTTCTGGGTGCCAAAAAGTAAATAGAGAGCCAGTGTTGAGAACGGCGAAAGACAGCATTAACAACATTCTGTTGAGCCAGAAACTGATCTACATGCAAGCGTATATCCAGCAATTAATTAAATTATTTTTACAAACTTATCCGCCGCCCCACATATGGTGCATCGGATAGGGAAATCATACAACATTCAAACAAGGAGACAATAGTAAATTATTTTTACAAACTTATCCGCCGCCCCACATATGGTGCATCGGCCGGGAAATGTTACAACATTCAAACAAGGATACAACAGTAGAGTAAATGTTACAAACTCATCCGCCGCCCCACATATGGTGCAGCGGCCGGGAAATCAACTAAGTGAAAGTGATTTTTAACTATTCGGATTCGCGAGTGAAATGCAACACGCAACTGAGTATAAAACAGTGAAAGTGTTACGTGTGTATGTGGACGACGCAATTGGATTAACAACGCATCTGGATTGACGGAGCTGGCACTGAGTCTAGCGGTGCTGCCGGCATCGCGAGAAGCCAGTCTTGCCGCACCGCAGTCGTCTGCTGAAGCAGCCGGCGCAGAGCCTGCAATTGCGGGCCACGCAAACACACAACAGCCGTCGGAGAGCCGTCTGCAGTTCAACGTGCCACGTCGCATCAGGAATCCTGGTACGCCGCGCCGACAACGTTGTGCAGAAGGAACTAAGTTAAGTGAAAAGCTGTTAAAATTTTTACTAACCTGCACTAAAAGACTGTCGGCGATGGAACCGCCAAAAGAACTGAAGTTAAACTTAAATCAGAACCTATGTCTGTTAAGGGAACTGTAAATACAGACAACGGTTCAAGAGTAAATATGCATGAAAGTAGTAATGTTAAGGTGAAATATGAAATATTGTCTCCTGACAGTAGTTTAAAAAGGGGCAATGATTCAATAATAGAGACCCCTGTAGTTAAGCAGAAAGCAGAAATTGTAAATTTATTGGATGATAGTTTCTCTGATGAATTAAAAATGAAACAGTCATCAGAGATGGTAGAGTTTAAGAAGGAGAAGTTAGATATGACTAATCAGTCAGAAGTTTCATTTAGTTTTGATGATTCTGGTGTTGGAGCTAGTTTTTCGTCACCTGAGTGTGATAAAAAGCCAGCTAGTGAGCAACCCAAAGGTGCTGGGGCTGTTGATCTAAATGTTGTATTACAAGCAATAGCTGCCAGTCAAACAAATTTTAATATGCGGTTTGAGGCAATGAACAATAAATTAGAATCCAATAATGCTGAAATGTCAGCCAGTAATGCTAGAATGAATGCTGAATTAAAGTCTGAAATAAGTGAACAGGTCAAAAGCAGTAATGCTGAATTAAAGTCTGAAATTATGGCCAGCCAAACAAATTTTAATAAACGATTGGAGGTAATGGACGATACCTTCAAGGCTGGTTGCAATAAGTTGAAAGAGGATCTAGACAGTTTGAATTATAAAATTGATTACAATCATGAAGATATTAAGAAAAAGGTTGCTCAACAGTTTTCTGAAATGTATAAAACAGTTAAATCCGAAGTTGCTAAGGTTCGCAAAGACTTCCAAATGGCAGATGCGAAGCTGGAGCACAAGTTAACAGAAAAGATCGAGGCGGAGACTGAACTGTGCTCAGATAGATTTAAAGATGTTAATATAAAAGTAAACATATGTCAAGCAGAAGTAGAAGCAATCAAAACTGACACTACTCATATTGTACAAAGAGTAGATAATGTTGAAATGAAAGTAGAAAATATCAGTACTAACATTGCTAACATTGAGAGTAAAGTAGCTTCAGTAACTTCTGGTAATGGTAGTATACAACAAGTTGTAGCTGCTGCAAATGCCGCTTTTATCGGGTGTCGGCAGTTCTTGCGGTTTGATCCAGATAAAAATATCCACCCGCTAGATTTCTGGAACGATTTTGAAGATGTGATTCCACCAACTTGGTCTGAACGAGAGAAAATCTCGTTTATTAGAAGCCATTTAGCAGGTGACGCCATGCGTTGGTCAGCTGATGTTATGTTGAAGTGTAAAACATTAGCGGAATTTAAAACAGCTTTTATTAATAAGTATTGGTCTAGCAATAAGCAAAATGAAGTGTTGAGAGAATTTTGGAGTGGGAAACGCTTCAATGCAGGCAAGGAATCAATTAAAGAGTTTGCTAGGTCATGGATTTCACGTTTGTCACATTTGGCGGAAAAGCTAAAACCAGAAATGATTATACTAGGTCTTGAAGCCAAACTGCCAGTGTATTGGCAAACTAGAATTATATCAGCCCCTAGAGACAATCTGGATCGTTTCATTGAGTATTTGGAACGTGTAGAACGTGTTGCTGCCAATGAGGAGCAAGCACGTAACAACCGAAATGCCAATAACAATAATAGTAATTTTAGGAACGAGCAAAATGGCAATGTAAACATCAGAACAGTGGGTGTTCACCATCCTAAGAGAGGTAGGAATTGGGGAAATAATTATCAGAACCAACAATGGCGTCCAAGGGATAATAATTTTGTTCCAAACAGAAATATGCATGTAAACAACAGTACGGAAAGTAATGCTATGCCAGCTAACTATAATGAAACTAAAGGAAACAGCAGTAGGCCGAGGCAGGAAAACTAGTTCCCGTCTATGAGGACACTGGCGCTCACCAGGCGGTTACTTTTCCTATGCCAGTAGTTAAGGGAATTGGTAAGACAGATCAGAATACTCAAACTGAACATGTGGATGAAGAGTCGGTAGCACATAAGGATACAACAGAAATATTAGATCACTCACAGTATTTGATAGATACCGTGTTAGAGACGCTTTCTAAGTGGGAAGAGAATGAGAAGGTGCAGCTGTGTAACGATAGGGACGAGCTACAAAATACTGAATTGACAGGTGAAGAAGCAGAAGAAATTCATGCTTATATTTACGATGAGGATGATGTGCTCTTATCTAAAGTGCCTGTCCAGAATGTGGATAATGTACTAATAGATTTAGGACAGAAGATAAGTGAGAATGTAGAGGGTAGGCTGTTGAGGGTCGATGAACCCAGTAGCTGTGACCAGTTGTCACTTGAGAAGGAAACCGACGATAATGGTAAAAGTGGTTTATCTGTAACTAGTATTATGCTCGGTCTGGAGACGCAGAATCGCTCAGACTACAGTAATTTGGGTTATGTTCAGCAAACTAAATGTAATGAAGTCGTGCGGTGTTTCGATTTAAAATTAATAGACCGACTGGAAAAGGCAGCTGAAAATGTAATTCAGGGAACCCCTATACACTGTGACCTAAATGTAATGAAGACAGATGTCGATCACTTTAGTTGGAGACAAATCCAAAAGGAACTACTAGATGAATGTGAGGAACCACCTGTACAACCTAGAATAAGCCACCCTATAATAATGGTGAATATGTTGGGTATCAATGTACGTTGTCTCTTAGACAGTGGAAGTGAGGTGAGTGCAATATCTCAGTCCTTCTTTAACGCATTACCTGGTAAAGACAAGCTTACTGTAATGAGGGTATCAGGACTAAGAATAATTGGTGCTACTGGCAAGGTTTCAAAAACGATAAAGCAAGAAGCTTTACTGCCCTTTAACATTAATGGTAATTTAATTGATCATCCATGTTTAATTGTAAACAATCTCAGTATTGAGGTTTTAATTGGCATAGATTTCTTGTCAAAATATCAGAGCGTTGTTGACTTTGAAGGAAGCCAGTTGAAAATGGTCTTGCCAATAATCGGAGTAATTATAGTACCTTTTAGTGATAAACATGTAGTAACTGATCATGAAACTTGGGAGCTGCCTATACGAGTTCTGAAAAATAGGAGGTATTGGGACGAAGGTGTTAATCTTAGTAACAGTAAGCTGAACACAGAAGAAGAAGAAGAAGCAATTATTTTAGACAAAATAGAAGCTAAATTGCAGGAAATAGATAAGATTTCACACAATCAAAAGGAAGAACTGAGACAGGTTCTAAAAAGGCATCATAAAGTATTTTCAGATCGACGTGGCGTGGTCAAAGGTTATGAATGAATGCTGTAGGGAGGAGGTTGTTCTGTAACCTCTACACAGTGTGGCAGCTGTGCAGTCCCAGCTGTGTGAGATCTTCTTCCCATTTCAGGTCTCACTCATTCTTCCTCTTTCCTATCATCAAAAATTTCGACCTCTTCTTTCATACATTAAATTTTCAGGTATGATTATCAAGCCAGCATTAAGTTAATGAATGCTGTAGGGAGGAGGTTGTTCTGTAACCTCTACACAGTGTGGCAGCTGTGCAGTCCCAGCTGTGTGAGATCTTCTTTCCATTTCAGGTCTCACTCGTTCTTCATCTTTCCTATCCACAAAAATTTCTAACTCTTCTTTACAGCATTAAACCAATGAATGCTGTAGGGAGGAGGTTGTTCTGTAACCTCTACACAGTGTGGCAGCTGTGCACTCCCAGCTGTGTGAGATCTTCTTTCCCTTTCAGGTCTCACTCATTCTTCATCTTTCCTGTCCTCAAAAATTTCGACCTCTTCTTTCCAGACATGAAAATTTTCTGTCATGGCTATCAAGCCATGAGTTATGTAACCATTCTATCTATCGATTAGTGACAAAAAAAAATACCTAATGTTACAAACCTAATAGTGACAAACAATAGAGAAGTATGACGTAATGAAGATACAAATGTATTTGAGTAACATTTATGTATAGTACCCTGGTAATGCAGTAACTACAAAGTGTTGTTTTATTGGAAATGGTCCACCAACAGTAATTTAAAAAGATATATGAATTCATGTACAAGCAGGATCTGAAGTGGTAGTGAAACCTAGTGTATGCGTTAGAGCTAACTAAGAAATAATAAAAGAGATTGCTTAGTGTTAGGAAAAATATGCAGATAAGTTGTAAGATTAAACTCACCTGGTATAGCAAGGAAAGGCAGTGTAATAGAATTGAGCAGTGTTTGTGGTTGAGACGTGAAGGACACGTCCCTGAAGTATTTATAAGGTTGGAGCTGACCATTATTTTAGTGTAGTGTGTGACAGGATACACCTACACGTATTGAGGTTATGAGTTGGAGGCGTGAATGCGACCGTAGGTACCCTTATGTTAGATGAGACAGAGCAGCTCATGGTGTCCTATAGGTTTAAGGAATTTAGCATTACGCTCGTCCATAATTACTTGATGCACTTTAGTGGTAGGTCGAGAGAGACTACCTGTGGTTTCAGCGTCCGATCGAGTGGAAATGGATTGCCACGTGAGCAAACTGATCAGCTGCAATACACTAAAAATATGAAATAAATGTGCAATCCTGTGCTTTAAATTTAAATGGAGTGAGTATTACTTAAGTTCATACACTAGCAAAATAAGTAAGTACATAATGGCAGACGTGAAACATTATTGATAGCTCAGCATAAATACACTTCAAAGTAAGTAAGTACCTAATTGCAGATGTGGAACCGACAACAGCAGAGGACCAATAAGTGGATTTAGTAGTCAACTAAACGTAGTGTGTTTTGAACACTCACAACTGTACTATTACCAAAAGTTACTCACATGTACAAAGAAGCTGAGAAAACAACCACTAATCATACTCATACTATCTCTAAGAATAAGGTAATCAAAGATGAGTTAGTTAAGTGCTTAAAATACAAATGTATCAGGAATGTACCGAGCATTGGTTCAGTGTTCCGGCCCAGAAATAATAAATTCAGATTAAATATGATTCATGATTGTATGCCTTGAGCATAGATTTTCTCTAGTACGTGACTAACGGCGTTTTGAGCCATTTGTTTAACGATTTTATGACAATTAAGTAACCGCAAGAGTAATACTGAAAAAGTTCTGTTAACTTTGTTCCAGTAACATATTGGAAGAGAAAATGTATATCTCCCCATTTCATTGTGACCCACCCATAGATATTAAGTGAACAGAGTCTGAGGCACTCTTTTGTTTGTTCTACAGGACAAACCAGATAATGGCAGCCTGGTAGCTGCGTGAAAGCGTGGAGTGACTTGGACACTACTCACAGTGACCCCTCCCCTTTCCCCCATGTAATTTAGAGAGAACGTGAAGGACGCACACCATAGCAACTTCCCCTCCTCTACCCTTGCGAATGGAAGTGTAGGACGCCAGCCAAAGCGGTTACAATCACGTGTGTAAAAATTATTTGTGAACTTTTCTTTCAGGTTTAAAAAAGACTGCTAAGAGATATTCATCTGTTTATGTATCATGTTATTTTCTTTGAATTTGTGTATGTAAAAATGTATTTAATGTATTTAATGGATCTAAGATTTTATAATTTTTCAATTTGTATGTGTTTGTTTGTCTAAGGCAATATGTATGCCAAAATATTTCATTGACTTTGCTTAAAATTTTGAGTAATGACATTGTTTAAAAGGCAGTGAACATGCCTACAATTTAAATAATTAATGTAGGTAATCAGTTTTCTTTAATGTTCCTACAGGTTTATATTTCAATTTTGAGTTTTCATAGGGAGTTAGACTGTACTCTTGCTTCCCTTTTTGTAATTAAATTCTTTTTTCATTCATTAACATTCATAAACAAAAAATTTAAGTAGAGGGTGATGTAGGGAAGCAGCCTACTCACACTGTAGTAAATTCACATCAGTTTCCATTGTGTGCCAGCCAGTCTGCTGTAACTAGCTCTGACGTAATAAATGTTGCGCAATACCTTAAAAATCAAGCAAATGACCTAAAACTTTTCTAGCATGTCAGGAATAATACTACATTAATGTGTGTTAAATATCAGTTCGATAACTTCAGCCATTTTCGAAATTTGGACGTTTTTGTGAAAAAAATCATTGGCGCAACAGAAAAGAGCTAGAGACTTCAAATTTATATTTAGATTCATCTTTCATAATGATTTAATAAAAACAGTACTTTGGAATTTACAAATTAAGATTTTAGTGGAAATTCATGATTTTGTGGTTTTCATCTCAAACCTGAAGGAAGCAAGATAGATTAAGTAGGCTAATAAATAAGGCTAGGATGTTTAGATTTAAATAGGTTGGAGGTCCACTATGATTATGAAGATGTGTAAAGTTTCTTTTTAATACCTAAAAAATTATAGCGATAGCAGATCTCAAAAGGGGCAGTTCAGAGCTCATCTACTGCGTGCAGTGTAATTAAATTAATTCTCTCGCCCAAAATATTTTACTTAGCCACGTCAAAATTTTATTATCAATACTTACCTGCGTGCTGAATGCACGTTTAAATTAAGAGCTTCATCGGCCATCAGCCAAAGAAGCTATAAATTATTATGTAACTTGAAGTGGTGCGTTACTAGCCCAGCGGCTAGGCGAGAGAACCGATTTGATCAGGCGTTCCCTTAGCCGTCCGCACCGCGGGTTTATATATAAGGACGCTGCGCGAGGAAGGAAGGCCCCAGTTCTCTCCAGACGCTGAATGACATGCCATCTGTGTCGGGAGTCGCGTCGCATCGCATCAGTGTCACTGCTACAAACAGCCTCGGGTGCCGTATTAAGTTACTAGAGATACGCGGAACCATGAAAACATTTCAAGTGAAGTGTTAATTCTGGGATGATTTTCATTATCTAGCTTCAGTTTGCGTATTGTCGTATTTTCGCGTGCCGTCGCGGGACAGACATTCTACCAAATATTTAGTGTGGCGTTTAATGAAATATTTGCATCAAATTATGGCGAGCATTCTTTTTAACATTTAATTCGGACATTTATAGTTGTATCAGCGCATTAGACTCTGAACTGCTCTGTTAGTTAGGTTGTAGGGATACTTGAGTTTTTTATCAGTGAATTTCAGAATATACTCAACTATTTTGGAAAACCGTTTTTGATTAGAAATCCCGAACAATCTCCTAATTCCCCAGAGCTATAAGCTGCAGCTATAATAACATTCTCAGATAAAGTGGGCACTAGGATCTCTAATTACTGGTTCCATGTTTTATTAAATCACTTTCTGGGTGCCAAAAAGTAAATAGAGAGCCAGTGTTGAGAACGGCGAAAGACAGCATTAACAACATTCTGTTGAGCCAGAAACTGATCTACATGCAAGCGTATATCCAGCAATTAATTAAATTATTTTTACAAACTTATCCGCCGCCCCACATATGGTGCATCAGATAGGGAAATCATACAACATTCAAACAAGGAGACAATAGTAAATTACATTTACAAACTTATCCGCCGCCCCACAATATTGGCATTCATTTCAAGCCTATATGTATATATGCGGTTTCGAGCACCAGCAAATTGAGAATCACTGAAAAACCCGTTGTTAACTGTGTGATTCGTTCCAATAAAATAATGAGAAACATCATATTCGTGGCAAAAGAATTATTGTAACTTGCGTATAATGAGAGTAGGCTATTTGAAGTCAGCGACACACTGAAGATCCACCCAAAACGCATTGTTCTTGGTGCAATTTGTTATAATTAAATTTCAGTTACTAACATATCTACGATTAAGGTTTTTAGCAAGCGGTAAGATACTATGATTTGAGATAATAGATGTGATGTTGGTTTAGCGTAATAAATAGTATCATTGTCTGATAATGAGTTTTTTTTTGTTGGGGCGGTGGTTCGCGTCCTGACTCACCCATTTTTTCCCCCATAACATTCGCGTTTTTATTAGGTTCTGATACTTTATTATTAGTTTAATATAAGTATAGACTATAATATTTGATGTTATGTAAATACAAGTTCACCTTTTTTTGAGGGGTGACTGTTAAATTGGCTTAATCTAAAGGACAACTTGCGCTACTTGTATAAACATATTTTGCTCCTTCTTCTTTTACGCTTCGTAATTCACATGTTGCAAAGATTCTGCTACTTAGTAGGAACAGTGATCAAGTAAGACTGACCTTGGGGTTTTACTAAAATGTGGGAATGGTGAAATAATGTTTATCTTATGCGGAGAAGTATTCCAAATTTGTAACGCATTGTTTGTAACGGAACTTTTATGAGCCTGTGTCCTTATTGATTGGACATGGTACTTTCCTTTTCGTGGACAATGGAGGAAATGTGCGTTTTAATAGAGCTCACGTGGGAATTTTACGCGCGACCGTTGAGTAAACAGTGTGATTTACGAACTAGAAACATCTCTCAACTGTCGCTGGAGTGCGTTGCGATCGCGTATAACATGTTGGGGCCCACGTACCGTATGCAGAAGTCGCATCGTTCCTGAGAGTTCAGCAGCACGCTGAACTTGGCACGCTCAACGTTAACGTTCGACAGCACGGTCTGTGTGCCGACGGCTTAAGGGGTTTCATTACACGCCTAACGCTGGAGCTCCCAATTACCAGCAAACCCACCCTCTGTGAACGCACAGACCTTGCGGGTCGAGAAGCTTCCTCTGGAACAGGGTGGACGACTGCATCCAGCTCACAGACATCATCAGCCACAGATAACACTCGAACCGGAGAGGTCTTACGATCGGCCCCTCGGAACGTTTTTCGCTGCCTGACAGACTTTGGAATGATCTCCCACTCGACGATGGGTGAGGGGTCACCTACACTGCAGGCAGTACCTGGGGCGGCCACAGCAGTGGACCGAACGTGGAACACGTGGGACGTGCTCGACGTCTCTCGCATCCTCACGTCTGACCCCCCCCCCCCCCCCCACAGTGATGCCCATTGGCGGCAGCCTCTAACTGTGTGACGGAAGCCAACGCAGCCTGGAGCTATGAGCAAAGGGTCGCCAACTCAGCTCGCATCTGTACACAGCAATCACAGTTCCTATCCATTACTGCAATCGCTCCTGTTTGAAGCTCGTAAAAATATACAACAAACGAACGGTGTACTCGACTTATTAGCAGCAGGAAGACAAGGTGCTCTTTCAGTGATGGCCTATCTTATACTGATACTGATACCATTACAGATCACGATCCTCTTCAACTGTCGGCTGTCTCTGTCAGTCAACAGACGCGGTCGGCCTGTATGCTTTTGTGCTGTACGTGTCCCTTCAAGTTTCCACTTCTCTATCACATCGGAAACAGTAGACCTAGGGATGTCTAGGACTGTGGAGATCTTTCATACAGACATATGACACAAGTGACACCCAGTCACCTCACCACGTTCTCATGATGCTGCTCTCTCACGATGTCTAATGACTACTGAGGCTGCTGATACGATCTGGAAGTAGGTGGCATCACAATGCACCTAATACGAAAAACATATGTTTTTGGGATGTCCGGATGCTTTTGATCACATAGTGTATATGGCACTAACACTTTTTTTTCTTGTAATATACCTGGTGTTGGAGTGTGTGGGAAGGTGAGGGCGAGAAACTGGTCGTTAAGCTCCCAATCCACTTTGACTGACCACCACATGGGAGGCTCGCCCTACTGTGCAGCAAGCAAACGATAGTCCCTTCACATCTGCGCCTGTGATCCGACAACAAGTAACGCACTCCGTGAAACGTTCTGTCATCCCACATCACTGATCGGTGCAACATGACGTCAAAATACGTAGGTCGATAAATCGTGGGTCGCTTATAAGCTCATAACAACGAGAATTACGACTGTCAGCTGTTCCCGACGGAGAAAATGAAGCTTATAGTCTAAATATCGAGTAGTTATTCTAATTTGACGTGGCAAGCACGCTGAGAATATTTGACATAGAATGTCGTCACGATAAACGCTGTTCCCGAAAGATATCTCTGTCTCGCATGTTCAGTGGTTCGTCTAGGATAGATATAGCTGCAGATATAATTTCTTCAGCGAGTTTTATGTTTGAAAACGGCACCTATCTTTCTACAGCAATATCAAAACTGTAAAACCATCGTGTCTGTCTGTTTGTTTGCTCAACACGCTAATCTCCGAAACTACTAGACGGACTTGCATCAGGTTTTCACGGTTAACCTGAGCATAGCTTAGGGTAACGGTAACATACAGGCTTTATTTCAACTACATTGGGTCATGGAAAATCGTAATTTAATTAGGGGTATGTACAACTTAGTAGTTCGGATGTTCATCTCGGCTAGAGAAGTATGTGCCTAGCAAAAGTGTAGGGGAGGGAAAGGATCCACCTTGGTACAACAAACATATTAGGAAATTGCTTAGAAAGCAGAGAATTTTGCAGAGTCGATTTAAACGTAGTCACTGCCCCGCTGACAAACAGAAATTATACGAAATGAAAGTAGCTGTCAGAAGGACAATGAGAGATTGTTTTAACGAATTTCAAATCAATATTTTATCTGCAGATTATAAAAAAAAAAAAAAAAATTTAGGTCGTACGTAAAATCTATGAACGCTACAAATAATTCAGTACCTTCTCTTGCTGACAGTGCGGGTAATGTAACTGATGATGATAAACAGAAGGCCGAAATTCTAAACCTAGCTTTCAAAAACTCGTTTACGGCAGAGGACTGCAGCATCATTCCCCCTTTCAATTATCCAACAAACGAAAGGATGGCTGACATAGTGTTTAGTGTATATGGGATTGTAAAACAGTTAAGGAAGGAATCTGGCACAGACAGTATCCCCGTAAGATTTTATGTTGACTTTGCCACAAGTATAGCACCATTCTTATCCATCATCTATCAGAGATATTTGGAACAGCGGAAAGTTCCACGGGACTGGAAGAAGGCCCAGGTCATAGCAATCTATAAACAGGGTATAAAATCGGATGCACACAATTACCGGCGAATTTCACTGACATCGATTTGTTGTAGAATCATGGAACATATTTTGTGTTCAGACGTAATGACCTTTCTAAACTCTGAGAAGCTCATCTGCAGAAACCAGCACGGTTTTAGGAAACAGCGGTCATGCGAAACACAGCTGGCCCTCTTTGTGCATGATATACAACAGGCTCTAGATACCGGCTCCCAGGTTGATGCCATATTTCTCGACTTACGGAAGGCGTTCGACTTAGTTCCGCACTGTCGCTTGCTACAAAAAGTGAGCGCTTACGGTCTATCCGATGACATATGCGGTTGGATAGAAGCAGGGAGCAGTATGTCGTCCTGAACGGGGTGGTTTCAACAGAAACAAGCATAATTACAGGTGATTCCAGGGCAGCGTAATAGGTCCTCTGCGTTTTACGATCTACACGAAAGTTGTGAACAAATCAATGAGGATTTGCAGAAAATAAATGCATGGTGTAATGACTGGCAGTTATCTCTCAATGTTAGTAAGTGTAAGCTCCTGCTTATAACAAGGCGAAAATCCCCATTAATGTAAGAGTACAAAATAAATGCGCAGTCTTTGGAAGCGGCAACGTCCGTCAAGTATCTGGGTATGACTGTTCGAAATGACCTCAAAAGGAATGATCAGATTGCACAAGTAACGGGTAAGGCAAACTCTAGATTGCGGTTTATTGGTAGGATCCTGAAGCGATGCAGACCCTCAACAAAGGACATAGCTTACAATACGTTAGTTCGTTCAATCTTAGAGTATTGTTCGTCTGTGAGGGACCCTTACCAGTTGGGTCTGATTCGAGAGATTGAGAATGTCCAAAGAAGAGCGGCAAGATTCGTGACTGGTACATTTAGCCATCGCGAGAGCGTTACAAATCTCATAGAAAGTTTGAAGTGGGACTCACTTGCAGATAGACGGCGCGCTAAACAGAAGGGGCCGCTCACTAAATTCCGAAATCCGATCTTCACCGAAGATGTAGACCATATATTATTACCACCAACTTCCAAATCGCGCAATGATCACCATTCAAAGATAAGGGAAATAAGAGCTCGTACTGAGGCGTTCAGACAGTCGTTTTTCCCTCGCGCGATCCGCGAGTGGAACAGAGGGGGGGAGGTGGGGGGGGGGGATACGACTTTGGCGCGAATTGTGCCCTCCGCCACACACCGCTTGGTGGCTAGCGGAGTATATATGTAGATGTAGATGTAGATGACGGTGTAGCATACTAAAGAGCCAGTGGATGGCGCTGTTAGTTTCGTAGTATACGAAAGGACTAACGTATGGCACTGTTACTTTTTTTACGTCGGTGATAGAAGTTCGAATGGTTCAAATGGCTCTGAGCACTATGGGACTTAACTTCTGAGGTCATCAGTCCCCTAGAACTTAGAACTACTTAAACCTAACTAACATAAGGACATCATACACACGCATGCCCGAGGTAGGATTCGAACCTGCGACCGTAGCGGTCGTACGGTTCCAGACTGTAGCGATGATAGAAGTCTTTTCGGAAGTTTACGCAAGTGACAGAGTTAAGCTCCACACTCATATCATTATGAACATTGAATTTACATGGCTAACTTAAACGAAAATGCATTGCTTCTTTCGAAAGGTTTCGTTTATGTTTAACTTCCGGGCAAGGGAAAGCGAATTTATTGACAAACTGTTACTTTCAGAGCTCCGCTTTTACCAAAAGTGCCTGAATTGCTAAGGGTCAAAACTACTGAGGTCATCGGTCCCTAGACTTACACACTACATGAACTAACTTATGCTAAGAACAGCACCCATACCCTCGTGCAAGGGAGGACTCTAACGTCCGGCGGGAAGGGCCGCGCAGTCCGTGACATGACGCCCTAAACCGTGCGGCCGCTCCGCGCGGCCCGCTTTTACCGATTAAGACACGGAACCTTAAAAATCAGAGGTACGCAAAGGCCTTTTTTAACTCCGGTTGTGGAGCACGAGAGTATTGTTCGTCTTCGCTAAAATCTGAACGCTTTCTCGTACTATTTTATTACAGGTATGTGCTTAAGACATTCGGTGCAACCTGCGCACTGGCCACGCAAGTTATACGACGGCTGCTGGTAATGGTTTCGCTGGGAAGGAAATAAGGAACGCCTGCGCAATCTCGAGTTCAGGTTGTGGTTTCGCAGCCACGACTCTCGGAGGACCGAGAAGATTGCGTTATCCGCAATTTGGGCAGAAAAGTGATGAGCGAGCAGGCGACTCGCCGCAGACGGGCTGCGCGGTCGACGGCCCCTGCACAGTGGCTCTGGAGAGGCCGCCGCCGTGCGCTGCGCTGGAACACGGCGGACCGCCTGGTCCTCCAGCAGAGGCGGGGAACTCCCGAGGTGCCAGGCCCGCTGTTAACACGCCTCCTACTGGTACATCTGTTAACACGGCCAATATTTCCTTATTCTGAAAACCTTCTACATCTACACGCAGAGGGTGGAGCAAATAAAAGTGGCCCGCACGAGTGGATACGATTGGACGTGAATGTGTGAATGTGACCACATAACGTGACGTGCATACCACGTGTACGCACTCCACGTGATCCACACCGAATCTTGGACGGCATTTACACAATCTTCACATCTGACAGAGTTGTTATCAGAGGTCAGTCTGATCGCGGCCCTATCTGACCTCTCAGGTACCCTTAACATGTGATTACTTCGTGCGGGGAGCCCTCAAGTTTAAGATGTGTAAGTAGGCTGTTTAGGCTTTTATGTTGGTAACACCACGTAGCGCCCTGTATGAAAATCGCTGGCTGTGCTGTGTGCAGTCTGTGGCTGATTTGCATTGTTGGAATATTTGCTATTGTAGTGTTGGGCAGTTGGATGTGAACAGCGCGTAGCGTTGTGCAGTTGGAGGTGAGCCGCCAGCAGTGGTGGATGTGGGGAGAGATGGCAGAGTTGTGAGAGCGTACGATCTGGACGTGTGTCCGTCAGAAAAACGAAACTTGTAAGACTGGATGTCATGAATGAATATATATATACACTCCTGGAAATTGAAATAAGAACACCGTGAATTCATTGTCCCAGGAAGGGGAAACTTTATTGACACATTCCTGGGGTCAGATACATCACATGATCACACTGACAGAACCACAGGCACATAGGCACAGGCAACAGAGCATGCACAATGTCGGCACTAGTACAGTGTATATCCACCTTTCGCAGCAATGCAGGCTGCTATTCTCCCATGGAGACGATCGTAGAGATGCTGGATGTAGTCCTGTGGAACGGCTTGCCATGCCATTTCCACCTGGCGCCTCAGTTGCACCAGCGTTCGTGCTGGACGTGCAGACCGCGTGAGACGACGCTTCATCCAGTCCCAAACATGCTCAATGGGGGACAGATCCGGAGATATTGCTGGCCAGGGTAGTTGACTTACACCTTCTAGAGCACGTTGGGTGGCACGGGATACATGCGGACGTGCATTGTCCTGTTGGAACAGCAAGTTCCCTTGCCGGTCTAGGAATGGTAGAACGATGGGTTCGATGACGGTTTGGATGTACCGTGCACTATTCAGTGTCCCCTCGACGATCACCAGTGGTGTACGGCCAGTGTAGGAGATCGCTCCCCACACCATGATGCCGGGTGTTGGCCCTGTGTGCCTCGGTCGTATGCAGTCCTGATTGTGGCGCTCACCTGCACGGCGCCAAACACGCATACGACCATCATTGGCACCAAGGCAGAAGCGACTCTCATCGCTGAAGACGACACGTCTCCATTCGTCCCTCCATTCACGCCTGTCGCGACACCACTGGAGGCGGGCTGCACGATGTTGGGGCGTGAGCGGAAGACGGCCTAACGGTGTGCGGGACCGTAGCCCAGCTTCATGGAGACGGTTGCGAATGGTCCTCGCCGATACCCCAGGAGCAACAGTGTACCTAATTTGCTGGGAAGTGGCGGTGCGGTCCCCTACGGCACTGCGTAGGATCCTACGGTCTTGGCGTGCATCCGTGCGTCGCTGCGGTCCGGTCCCAGGTCGACGGGCACGTGCACCTTCCGCCGACCACTGGCGACAACATCGATGTACTGTGGAGACCTCACGCCCCACGTGTTGAGCAATTCGGCGGTACGTCCACCCGGCCTCCCGCATGCCTACTATACGCCCTCGCTCAAAGTCCGTCAACTGCACATACGGTTCACGTCCACGCTGTCGCGGCATGCTACCAGTGTTAAAGACTGCGATGGAGCTCCGTATGCCACGGCAAACTGGCTGACACTGACGGCGGCGGTGCACAAATGCTGCGCAGCTAGCGCCATTCGACGGCCAACACCGCGGTTCCTGATGTGTCCGCTGTGCCGTGCGTGTGATCATTGCTTGTACAGCCCTCTCGCAGTGTCCGGAGCAAGTATGGTGGGTCTGACACACCGGTGTCAATGTGTTCTTTTTTCCATTTCCAGGAGTGTATATATATATATATATATATATATATATATATATATATATATATATATATATATATATATAATGACTTTTGAACACTAGTAAGGTAAATACATTGTTTGTTCTCTATCAAAATCTTTCATTTTCTAACTATGCCTATCAGTAGTTAGTGCCTTCAGGAGTTAGAATCTTTTATTTACCTGGCAAGATTGGCGCTCGCTGCACTGTAGTAGTTCGAGTAACGAAGGTTTTTGTGAGGTAAGTGATTCATGAAAGGTATAGGTTATTATTAGTCACTGCCATTCTTTTGTAGGGATTAATGAAAGTCAGATTGCGTTGCGCTAAAAATATTGTGTGTCAGTTTAGTGATGATCAGAATAAGTAGAGAGAGAAATGTCTGAGTACGTTCAGTTTTGCTCAGCTGTCTGAAAATCAAATAACGTAAGAGGTTTACCAGCACAGTAATTCATAAGTTTTTATAAGGGGACGTTTCAGATGTATCGCAACAACCCTCATAGTCTTCAAGAACTGCAGCATAACATTTCGGATGAGACTGCAGCAATTCCAGTAGTACAGATTCGATCCGCCTCCAGCAACTTGCTGACCAGTGCCCAAAAGTGCCACGAGATGAATGGTGGTAACTTTTAACATGTGCTGTAGTAATGTTAGTACTGTATTTTCTTTCCTCTGCTGTGTTTCTTTGTGCCCTGGAACTCTGGCCTCTGGGCCACTTCTATTTGGCCCACCCTGCACGTAATTAATCCGCAATTCACAATTAAGTGCCCGGTAGAGTGTTCATCGTACCAGCTTCAGGCTATTTCTCTACCGTTCCACGAAAAGCGAACACTTAAATTTCCGTGCCAGTTCTGATCTCTCTTATTTTATTATCATGATCAGGTTTCCCTGTGTAGATGGGTGCCAACAAAACGAATATACGGTTTTTAAGGCTTTGTAGCATTTATTACACTCCTCTTATAGCTGTAAATACTACATCAAATGAAAGAGCAACTCAAACAGATTTTCTTATAAGTGTTCAAAGTGAGCGCCATTCGTCACACATCGTATCGATAGGCGAGCTCTTCCCAAACCTTGATCAGTGAGTCTGTATTAATTGTTGCAACAAAGCTGTTCCTAATGTCGGGGACATCAGCTGGTGGCGCATGCACGTGTTGTTCTATTAACTCCCAAATGTAAAAATCGCATGACGTCAGACTGGGTGAACGTAGAGGCCATGAAGTACAAGCTCTGTCATGAGGCCCCCTGCCGCCAGTCCAGCGTTGGTTTACGACTTCATTTAACCGATCGCGTACTACGTTACGCCAGTGAGGTGGCGCGCCATATTGCTGCCATATAAAGTTCTGTGGCTCAACATCTTGTAGTTGAGGGAAGAGCCAAGTTCTACCGCCTCAACATAAGAAATGCCACTGACAGTTGCTTCACCGAAAAACAAAGGCCCATGGCGCAAAAAAACATCGAATTTAGGGGAGTTTCGTTGCAGCTGTACCATCTCGTGGGGATTTTCTGACCCCCAGTTGCGCACATTATGTGTGTTCACATTTCCACTTAGGTGAAATGTCGATTCTTCACCGAAGACGACACGATTCATAAATCTTCATCGTCATGCAAAGTCGGCACGTAGACCGTAGTCTGTAGGCTTGAGAGCTCGTAAACAACTGTAACCGTTAAGGACGTAGTTGTAAGAGTCCCATTGAAAGTCTTCACACAGATGTCACTGGAATTTGCCAAGTTACGACGAGCCTTCCAAACTGAATTCTTGGGGCTACGAGTGACGTCAGACTGGGTGAACGTAGAGGTCATGAAGTACAAGCTCTTCAGTCAGTCTCGGTCGTTCAATACTCTGTCCTTTCCGTACAGGTACACAAACAAAACTGTTTGAGTTGCTCTTTCATTTTGCGTGGTATTATAATTTTAAGTTGAATCTAATAAATGCCACAAAGCCTTAAAACCCGTATATTCGCTTCGAATATATGGGTTCAGTCATGGGTGCTCTTCCGTTCTTGATATATGTGAACGACCTCCGTTCCTATCTGAAACAGGAAGATGAACTGACACTGTTTGCTGATGATACAAGCATCATTATTAATCCGGTAAAAGAAACTCCAATTGAAAATGATACAAATAAGGTCTTTGGAAAAGTCATTAATTCGTTTTCTGCAAATGGGCTTCATCTAAACTTCGAAAAAACACCGTACATCCAATTTTCTGCTGCAAAAAGTACAGTTCCTTCAATAAATATAACACATCAACAGAAGTCAGTAAACAGGATAGAGCATACTAAGTTTTTGGGTGTACACATAGATGAGAATCTTAATTGAAAAATTCATATTTTGGATCTTCAAAAGCGACTAGGTTCAGCAACTTTAGCAATCAGAATAATTGCCAATTTTAAGGATATAGAAATTAGTAAGCTAACATACTTTGCTTACTTTCACTCTCTGATGTCATACGGAATAATATTTTGGGGTAATTCAACATTCAGACAAAAAGTATTCACTGCTCAAAAGAAAGTGGTGAGAATAATGTGTGGGGTTCATAGTCGCACATCTTGTAGGCATCTTTTTAAAAGATTGGGAATTCTTACAACAGCCTCACAGTACATTTACTCACTAATGAAATTTGTTCTCAACAACATGGACCAGTTTAAAAATAACAGTGACATTCATGATTATAATACCAGAAAAAAGAGAGATTTAGACTATCCTTTACTCAACCTATCTATGGCACAGAGAGGGGTAAAATATGCTGCTATAAAAATTTTCGACAAATTACCAGATGAAATAAAATGTCTGACAGACAGCAGTAATAGCTTCAAAAATAAATTGAAATCTTATCTCCTTGACAACTCCTTCTATAACATAGATGAATTCTTGAATAGGAATAAATAAAACTATAAATACAGTATATGCATTTTGTGCCATTTAAGGTAATGTAGAAATAATAGAAATATTAATCCTTAACTCTGTATTGTAATATATATATATATATATATATATATATATATATATATATATATATATATATATATATATATTAAAGAAGTCTTGTTCCATATGTGCATTTCTTGTGCACTTGACACGTTCCACATCACCATGCGATTGATCGATGGAACAAGCAACCAACTAACTAAGAAACACCTTGTATTCGGAGATGAAATAAAATGAAATGATCATGTGGCATTGTTGGCCGGGAAGCCCCATTCGGGGAAGTTCGGCCGCCGAGTGCAAGTCTTATTTCAGTCGACTTGCGTGCCGGTGATGAGGATGAAATGATGATGAGGACAACACAACATCCAGTCCACGAGCGGAGAAAATCTCCAACCCGGCCGGGAATCGAACCAGATGAAAGGTGGTGACTGAAATTTCATGAGAACATCCTGCCGCAACGAAAAACACCTTTGTTTTCATGAGTGCCACCCCAGTTCATGTATCATATCTGCGGCTCTTTTTTCTCCCCTATTTCGGGATAATGCATAACGAGCTGCCCTTCTTTCAGCTTTTTCGATGTCCTCCGTCAATTCTATGTCACGCGTGTCCGACACCCCGCACAACAGTAAAAATTAAATTGTAAATTTGTGGTAAGATCGTATGGGACCAAACGGCTTAGGTCATCTGTCCCTAAGCCTTCACACTACTTAATCTAACTTAAACTGGCTTACGTTATGGACAACGCACACACATATGCCCGAGTGGGGACCCGAACCTCCGACGGGGGGAGCCACGCGGACCGTGACAAGGCGCCTGAGACCGCGCGGCTCACCCGCTCGGTGCACAGCACTTCCTCAGAAGAGAACTGACAAGCTTACTGTAGGCAGTCTCCTTAGTAGGTCTGCTGCATTTTCTAAGTGTTCTGCCAATACACCGTTGTCTTAGATTCACTTTCCTCACAACATTGCCTATGTGACCGTTCCAGTTCAAGTTATTCGTAACTGTAATCCCGAAGCACTTAGTTCAGTTCACAGACTTTAGATTTGTATGATTTATGGTATAACCGGAATTCAGCGGATTCCTTTTAGAGCTCGTGTGGATGACTTCACACTTTTCATTATTTAGAGTCCATTGCCACTTTTCGTACCAGACAAATATCTTATCTACATCATTTTGCAATTGGCTTTGATCATTTGATGACTTTACAAGACGGTAAATGACAGCATCGTCTGCAGACAATGTAAGAGGGGTGCTCAGAGTGTCTCCTAAATCGTTTATATAAGTTAGGAACAACGAAGGGCCTGTAACACTTCCTTGGGGCAAGAAAAGTATTACTTCTGTATTACTCAATGATTTTTCATCTGTTACTACGAACTTTGACATTTTTGACAGGAAATCAAGAATCCAGTCGCACAATTGGATGATGCTCCGTAGGCATGCAATATGACTTGCAGTAGCTTGTGAGGAACGGTGTCAAAAGTCTTCTGGAAATCTAAAAACGTGAGATCAACATCCCCTGACGATAGCACTCATTACTTTGTGAGAGTTAAGAGCTGCTGTGTGTCGCAAGAACGATATTTTCCGAACCAATGTTGGCTATTTGTCAATAAATCGTTGTCTTCGTACTAATTCATAATTTTCGAACACAGTGTATGATCCACAATCATAATGCAAATCGACTTTACTTAGGTGGGTATGTAATACAGCAGATTAATCCTATTTCCTTTCTTGAATATTGGTGTGATCTGTGCAGCTTTCCAGTCTTTAGGTACGGATATTTTGCCGAGCGAGCGGTTGTATATGATTGTTAAGTATGGAGCTACTGTTTCCGGAGACTCTGAAAGGAACCAGACTGGCTTATGTTTGGGAACGCAGGCATAATCGTCGTTAAATGATGTAAGTACTTTGCAGCGAGGACATCTACGTGTCAGTTACTCATGTTGGTAATTGTTCCTGTTTCGAATTCTGGAGTGTATACTTCGTCTTCTTTGGTGAAAGAATTTCGAAAAATTGTGTTTACTAACTCTGGTTCGGTGACGCTTCGTCAGTAACATTACCATTGCTATCGCTTTGCACTACTGTTTACTTCAACCTGTGTCTACTTAAGAGAATATGACTGCGATTGTTAATGCTCTGAAACATTACCCCTTTATGTAAACTGTGAACCATACGCGGATTAATGATTACTTTGTTTTCAAGTTAGGTAGTGGAAAGTCGGATAGCGCAACGGATTAATTTAAGCGACGTTTAACAAGACTTAAACCTACGCGACCTGATTCTGCCGGCAAGCTCTCCTATTGGCTGACTCACGTCAAATCTCACACAGCTTAACTCACAGTCTACACGAGACAGCAAGAGGACTACAGGTTCTTTGAAACAGATAAGTACCTACCGACACGTGCATGAACACATGGTGTAAGTAGGCTGTTTATGTTTTCTCTATGTAAGTAGGCTGTTTAGGTTTTTTATTGGTAACGCCACCTCTGTATGACAATCACTGGCTGTGCTGTGTGCAGTCTGTGGCTAGTTTGCATTGTTGTCTGCCATTGTAGTGTTGGGCAGCGGCAGCTGGCTGTGAACAGCGCGTAGCGTTGCGCAGTTGGAGGTGAGCCGCCAGCAGTGGTGGATGTGGGGAGAGAGATGGCGGAGGTTTGCAGTTTGTCATGAACTGATATATATATATTATGATTTGTGATGATATTAAGGTAAATACATTGTTTGCTCTCTATTAATATCTTTCATTTGCTAACTACCCCTATCAGTAGTTAGTGCCTTCAGTAGTTTGAATCTTTTATTTAGCTGGCAGTAGTGGCGCTCGCTGTATTGCAGTAGCTTGAGCAGCGAAGATTTTTGTGAGGTAAGTGATTTGTGAAAGGTATAGTTTAATGTTTGTCAGGGCCATTCTTTAGTAGGGAGTTTTGAAAGTCAGATTGCGTTGCGCTAACAAAAATATTGTGTGTCAGTTAAAGGACAGTCATGTATAATTGTTCCAAGGGGACGTTTCATATGTCGACCCTTAGCTGAGGATACCTCACTGGAATCTTCTGATTTTTTCTTGTAGTTTGTGTATTTAGTGTAGCTTTTGTTTATTGCTAGCGCGTAATTGTAGAGAGAATCTCCTTTGTAGTTGTAGCCTTTCATTGTTGTACAGTAAAACAGTTGTGGCATGCATATAGATTTGCACCAAGTATTTCGCAGCTGTAATTAACAAGATATTATTTTCAGTGTTATGTTAATGTGTTCTCTTATTTTTAATCTTCAAATTGTGTTTTTCTGTGTTATCGTGTGAAATACTGTGACAATAATGGCGTGTGAAAAACGTAACACTAGGCTCCAAACTAAACTGAGAAATAATAGTGATGACGAGCGTAGCTTATCAGCGCCGCCGAGTAATGAATTTACTAATGTTCAAAGTAGTAATTTGGTAACTGTGCACAGGGAAATGGAGCGGGCGTCAAACAATGGCGTGGACAGTGAAACAATTAGTGAAGAGGGAAGCATTATCGATCGACCGGTCGGCAATAGCTCGCCTCAGGAAGCCGAAATGACAGGACACAATTTCGCAAATACTGTAGATTCAGGTTTTGGGTCATCACCGTTTTCTCAAATAAGTCAAGACACATTTTCTGCTTGTCAAAATGTGAATGTTGTCGGTGCAAATGCACTGCCGAAAAGCGTAGAGAAACAGATTCCAGACACTAATACATTATTATTGCAATTAATGCAACAAATGGGACAAAAGCTTGAAAAGTTAGACACAATGGAACAACACCAGAGACAAACACAGCAACAGTTAGACACAGTGGAACAAAATCTCAAAAAGTTAGACACAGTGGAACAAAATCTCAAAAAGTTAGACACAGTGGAACAAAATCTCAAAAAGTTAGACACTACACTTGAACAAACACGTGAAGATTTAACCACTGAGTTACATAACATCGAATCGAAATGTCAAAAAGTCTGTAATGACGTAAAAACACAAATTTGTGAGCATTTTCAACCTATTTTTTCGCGGCATGAAAATGCATTACAGAATCACGAAGCAGCCATAAAAGAACTGCAAACAATTGTTCATGAAAATCATGAGACCTTGCAAGCTAAAATTGACTCAGTTGCATCTACCGATTCGGTTACGCAACTTGCAAGAACTCAGGAAAACTTAAAGGACACAGTAGATACCCTGAAAATTGGTTCAGAAAGACACATGGAGGAAATAAGTACACTATCGGAGAAAGTAGCCGAACTTTCGGATCAGGTCACTAACTTATCTACAAAGGTAGATGATGATCTGAATAACACAAGACCCGTAGCCTTCACTGACACAGAAGAGTATGAACAAATAAGAAAATTCAAACAAAATCAAAATCAAATCAATACACAGTACAAAAGAGAAATCCGGGAAGTACAAGATCAGTTGGCACAAGTAGTACAAGAATTACGCATTTCAGAGGACACTCGCGCTCCAACACGGGAAGAGGGACTTAGAAATACGGAAAAGCCGCAAAATAATAACACAGGGCATTTCGGAAGTTATGAAAGAAATTGGCAATGTGCACCGAATTTTGAGATGGAACGGCCGACACGACCTAACAATGACCGATATGCGACTCGCCGTCATGATGATTTTGACTATAAGCTGTTCATTACTACACGTAAATTCAAAACATTTAAGAATTCTGGCAACGACATTCATCCACAAGCATGGGTCCATCAATTCTCTCATTGTTTTCCTCCCAACTGGTCGTTAGAACACAGATTAGAATTTATGTGTGGCTACTTAGAGAATGAACCAGCTGTAAGAATGCGATCGGTCATTCACGATTGCCACAGTGAGGGAGAATTTTACCATGCCTTCCTCTCAGCATATTGGTCTCAAGCTACACAAGACCGTGTAAAACATAACATCATAATGATGAAACACTTCGAACAATCTGAATTTTCCAGTCTTGTGAAATATTTTGAAGACATGTTGCACAAGAATCAATACCTGTCAAACCCATACAGCCCCTCAGAACTCATCCGCATTTGCTTAATCAAACTGCCTAAACATTTACGACATATTATTTTAGCAGGACGTTGCAAAGACGACATTGAAGCTTTTCAGGGACTGTTACAAGAATTAGAAATTGACACTGACAATCGCGGAACGCGAAACCAGGAACACAACAATTACAGGTCACATCCGTCGCAAATCCGCGATGAAAGAAGTAATAACTGGACACGAAAAGGCTATTCTCACAACACAAATCGTGACCAAAATAGACACCACCCGTATGACAACCGTTGGCAGAGTAGTAATAACTACAGGGAAAGATCACCTCTCCGTGGTAATGACTATCACAGAGACAATCAGAGAAACAGACAATATGGGAACCAAAATAAATATTATCAGGGGAGACAGAATAACTTTAGACGCAACGGACCAGCGCGCAGTTACGATTCAGGGAGAAATTCTCCACCATGTGACCGACAAGAAAGAAACTATGGAATCTACCGACATGACGACAGACGATATGATCGTAACGACAGACCTGAATTGCATCAGAACTGGCGGGATTTAAACAGAGCTGGGCCCTCTCGGCAAGGCGAATTTGTGGAAGTTAGACCTCCTAATCCCAGTAACGACGCGCGGCAACAAAGAAACAGACAATGACTCACACCGCAGGCAGCCGCGTGCGCCGGCTGGCTCAGAGAAAAATAACATTGACGCTAACCTTGAGCAAAATTCCAGTATTCTTTACGGACGAATACCGCATGATAATTGCATTCAAGTTGAAATTCTGCGTACTAGGAAGAGTAAAGGTTTACACCATATTTCACATGTAAAACCGTTTATTGAAAGATAATCTGCTTTTTAACTTTGTCTTTGCCATAAAAAGTTTCACTTCACGTTACTAGTATGCTTTAGAAACTGTTACCATGCAACAATGTTTGAAGTTAAATATCCAATCAAGAACCAAGAGAACTTATTTAAACAGAAATTACGAATGCATTGTTATTGCGAACAGACGACACAGTGTAATTGTGTGTGTACATTCTTGCTTGTTAGTTGTACGATTAGAACATTTACCAGTACTGCTAATGAGATTTTAATGCAACATTTTGGTTTACTTGAAAATACATTCCGGATTTAAAGTACTTTCTGAGAGATACCAGATGACACAGAGGTTAGTTTATGTGACAGCTACACGATTTTTATCACGACGCTACTAATGAGTGACAATTTACAATGTTGCTTTTGCAGTGTATCTGTTTTATATCTGCACAGTTTTCTGAATTCTTCTAGGAAGAAAAACATGTTTTAGTAGTAACTTTTGTGGTATAGCAACAATGAGACAGCCTTTTTCGTGGCATAACAATACGTTACTGTACAGTACTTTCCTCATCACGGCAATAAGCGTAATAACTAAGATATCTATACGTATAGCATTTCACTTTTGTGTATCATGAGGTAAGTACATTGACTTTAGCAGAACTTTGCTTACAGAGGACGATAACTACGACAGTTCCACAGAATTATCTTACAGCAAGACGCGCATTTAGCGCTACAGGACACGCATTTGAGTGATTAATCTTATACTTAAAACACTTATTTTCAAAGATTTTTTTAATTACAAAGAAAGTTTTCCGTGATACATTTCATTCCATTGCTGTAATTTGTAACACCTGAGGGTATAATTACGTTTATCCTCAGGGGGGTACACGCTTACTTTGTGTACCATGTGTGTGGCAACCACAAGGAACCCTAGCTAATATGGTATTTGCTTATACAACTTTACACATCGGTACCATATTTCTCTAACACACAAATTACACAGCTATCTGATTATTTAACTGAGAGAGACAAACATTTATTTTACTACATCAGTGACACATGTTTACGCAATTATACAGTTGGATAACTTCACACTTATGAAACTGTATTTTGTCTGTACTTTGTAAACTGTTCATATTTTTTCGGAATCATTGTGATACTATGAGAGCTTTGAATGATGTATTTGGTATGAGATCATGATTTTTAAAGTACGTTTGAGGCAGCTGACACTTTTGACATGAGCAGAGAATTATTTTAGGCTTAGAAATTATTGGAGGAAGTTACGACGATTTTGAGATTTGACTGAAGTGTTATGAAATTATTATTACGACGACGATGTGTATTATGTTGTTGAGGAATGTTTATTATGCTACGTATTTCTCATGATGAAATATTGAAGAAGTGTCGACGAATATGTATATGTATAATGAGGTAAGGAATAATGAGTAGTGTTTAGGGACTCTGATTTATGAAAAGGATGTTGGAAACCAAGAAACGTACTTTAAGAGTTATGAAATGTGTGACTGTATCACAATGCTGACCAATATTTTTTTTGGACACTTATATTTATAGGATTTTGTTTCTACAGATTTGCAACGCTAATTCTTGACCTGTGAAATATTTTTATATGCGACTGTCTCTGTAGCGGAAACTGCTGTCGTAAATATTTCCGTAAGAAAGTTAACGGACCACCTACACATAATGCGTCGTGGGCACCCAGCTGTGTCAGACGCCTGGAGAAAAAGCCATTAGCGCGTGCCTTTCAGAGCACAGGAAAACACCTGGAGAACAAGCCATTAGGGTGTGCCTTTCATCGCTAATGCGACACCCTCGTTACTTGAAAACATATGATTACTCGCACTTTGTGCTAATTGCTGAAATGCTTATGAATTGATGGGAAATATTCGTACATCTGCACACCTGATTATGACAAGTGTCTTTCTATGAGAGTTGAGAGCTACTGACTTACGAAATGCCACATGACTATTGAATGATGTTTTTATGCTTTGGTTTGCGTAATTGCTTATTTCACTTGATATCTGGTTTCCAGCTGTGTTGCAGCATTGCTTTTATAAAATAAAATGCATTTGCTAATGTGAACACTTTCTGTCAACAGATCTATTAAATAATTATTTTATGATCCACATTCTTTAAAAAAAAAGGAGCACTTGGAAAGGAAAGAACAATAAGAAGGAACTAATAACAGTAACACATAATTTTCTTTTCAAGTACTTGGTAATTTCTTTTGTAGAATAAATTGTGATGCATCACTCTAATGTTAAGATGTGACATAGGTATTAGACATGGCCATTTTAGTGTAATATTTTTTCTGCTTGAGCTATGTCATGTTTTGATATAAGTTATTACATTTGCTGCTGCTAGCTTTGCCAATCTGTATTTTTTGTCATTGCTGCTTGTGTTAATTGTTTTGTGCTGCTGCATTGCCTCGTCCCTTAGTTTAGCATCTGAGCTCAGTAGATTTAAGTTAGCTTAAGAGGGGGTAGCCTCTAAGAGAATGAGTTGCGATGAATTGGAAGAAATGCATTGAGAAAACAGGTTTAGGTAGGATTTTCTTGGAAATAAATGTTGAGGTAAGAAATGTGTGAACATATAAATACAGAAAGCATGCTTAGATAGAATTTTTTTGGTGGAAACAAAGGATGAAATAAGAGGAAAGATATATGAAGTTTTGGGTTGGACTGCAGTACCAGATGTTACACTGAAAACGAACCCTGTCCTTTCCTATTGGTGTTATCCCACTATGTGTTTGTGTACCCTTGTGTATTTGTTTTCTTCCTGTCTCTGTGTAGTTTCATAGAATTTTTTCTTCTTTTAATATTAAGCTACATTCACTATGATGAGGAATACTGTTATCCTCAAATATGATTGGCATTAATAATATGTTATTTACCTTATAAATATGCTTACACATTATTTATTCTGTTTCGTTTCAATGTTCATGTGTGAAATTAATGTTTCGAAAACTATTCTCATTATTTTATGTATGTACTTATGTTACTATTTTTGTAACACTCATGTATATGTTTATTTCTATTCTTTTGTAAAGCCTGTACTACAAATGTTATCTGTATTATTATGTTTTTAATGATGTATTTTGTACCTTTGTAATTGTATTCTTATGTTATAAAATTGTAATTGTCACCAGTTCATGACATTATTAACTTGTTAGTTACATTTCACTGCACACGTTTCTGTTGGTCATAGTATGTGGACAATATATGAGAAGTAGGGACTGTTAGTGTTTGCACGTGTGTTGGTAATTCAGCAAGGGACTGGATAACAGCATTGCTGGTTCTAAGGACAATTAAAAGAAAAACTTTCTGAGTGCACAAGTGGTGGTTTATGGACTTGCTATATTCTCTGCAAGACTCTTTGATGGTGATTGTGCACCTGCACAATCGCAACAGATGGCTGCTGGCCATCTCTACAAGGACTACAGTGGGTCTGCACCTCTGGTGGCCCACCAATACCATTATCTCTACAAGGACTACAGTGGGTCTGCATCTATGATGACCTACCAACGCCATTATTTCTACAAGGACTGCAGTGGGTCTGCACCTCTGGTGGCCCACCAATACCGTAATCTCTACCAGGACTACAGTGGGTCTGCTCTGTGATGACCTACCTACCAATATTCTTCCAAACTTCGAATGACTCTGCTGTGGGTTTGCTCTGTTGTGGCCCATTACCTGTCTGCATGTCGAGAGTCAGCACTGTCTTTCCGTTGGAAGGTCAACACTACTTCTTCAAGACTGCATGGAAATCCACTACTTCTATGTGCATTTTCTTTTACTGCTTGGACTTTGAGAAAAACTCTACATTTTTACTGTGATGAACAATGTGGACTGTCTTTATGGACTGTGAGAAATTTTGATCTTTTGACCAACATAATATTAATAAGTGTGTGCATTTTATATCTTTGTTACTGTAATTGTGAAAAATTTTTGTCAAATCTGTATTGGCCAGTGCCCAACACCATTTGTAAAAATTTTTGTGGGGAGCATGGGGGCTATGTAAGTAGGCTGTTTATGTTTTCTCTATGTAAGTAGGCTGTTTAGGTTTTTTATTGGTAACGCCACCTCTGTATGACAATCACTGGCTGTGCTGTGTGCAGTCTGTGGCTAGTTTGCATTGTTGTCTGCCATTGTAGTGTTGGGCAGCGGCAGCTGGCTGTGAACAGCGCGTAGCGTTGCGCAGTTGGAGGTGAGCCGCCAGCAGTGGTGGATGTGGGGAGAGAGATGGCGGAGGTTTGCAGTTTGTCATGAACTGATATATATATATTATGATTTGTGATGATATTAAGGTAAATACATTGTTTGCTCTCTATTAATATCTTTCATTTGCTAACTACCCCTATCAGTAGTTAGTGCCTTCAGTAGTTTGAATCTTTTATTTAGCTGGCAGTAGTGGCGCTCGCTGTATTGCAGTAGCTTGAGCAGCGAAGATTTTTGTGAGGTAAGTGATTTGTGAAAGGTATAGTTTAATGTTTGTCAGGGCCATTCTTTAGTAGGGAGTTTTGAAAGTCAGATTGCGTTGCGCTAACAAAAATATTGTGTGTCAGTTAAAGGACAGTCATGTATAATTGTTCAAAGGGGACGTTTCAATGGCATCAAGTGTAACGTTCGAAAGTACATCGAAAAGACAGACTAGGCGCCCTTAGGAGGGGGAGTTTTCGTTACTGTTGATAAAATTTTTTGCCTGTCGAGCAGTATGGGACTTAACATCTGAGGTTATCAGTCCCCTAGAACTTAGAACTACTTAAACTTAACTAACCCAAGGATATCACACACATCCATGCCCGAGGCAGGATTCGAACCTGCGACCGTAGCGGACGCGCGGTTCCAGACTGAAGCGCCTAGAACCGCTCGGCCACAAGGCCGGCCCGTCTGTGAAGACATCTGGACACAACTAGAGATCCTAGTGAACTCAGATTAATTACTGAATATTTTTATCGGCCATCTTACTCCACCATTGACATTTGTAGAATCATTCAACGAAAACCTGTGCTCAGTAGCGCGAAAATATCCAGATCATACAGTTTTAGTTTGAGCCAACTTTAATCTACTGAGGATAGGCTGGGACGTCTATGGATTCACTGCAGGTGGTATAGACAGACAACGTTGTGAGGTACAAGTAAACACGTTTTTCGGTAACTGCTTTGACCTGCCAGTTAGACAACCCACACGCAGTGGACATATTTTAGACTTCGTAGGAACAAACAAGCCTGAACTTATTTACCATTTCATTATAGGGCTTGGCTCTGAGCACTATGGGACTTAACTGCTGAGGTCATCAGTCCCCTAGAACTTAGAACTACTTAAACCTAACCAAACTAAGGACATCACACACGTCCATGTCCGAGGCAGGATTCGAATCTGCGACCGGCCGGCTCATTTTAGGGATTGGTCATGATGATATCATAGCGACGATGATTACTAAAGTTGAGAAAGCCATCAAGAGGACTAGGAGAGTATTTATGCTAGAAAAAGCAGATAAGCAGTTGTTAGTATCCCATTTAGGTCATGAACGGATATGATTTAGTTCCAATATGACGGACGTAGTTAAACTATGGGCGCAGATTATATCGATTGTAAATCGCGTTCTGGATGTAGCAAGCAAATCGATTAAGCATGGAAAAGACACACGTGATTTGATAATCATGTTCGGAAAATACTGAAGAAACAGAGGTTGTCGCACTCTCGGCTAATATCGAGAGGCAAAAGTTGGTAGAAATTGGTGTGTCCACAAGAAGGTCTTCCAGTAGCGTATCTTAGCGAAAGACCTTGCTCAGAACCAGAGAAAAATATGGTCGTACGTAAAATCATTAAATGGGTGGAGGGCTGCTATCCATTCACTCGTCGATCCGGCTGCGGTGGCAATAGAAGACAGGAAAAGGAAAGCTTATGTTGTACGTTTCACGTTTAAGAAATGATTCACGCAAAAGGATTGCACAAACAAACAGTCGTTTGACTGTTGCACAGACTTCAGAAACAGGCATTCCTGGCGTAAAGAAGCAACTAGAAGAGTTGAAAAGAAATAAGGCGTCAGATGCAGATGGAATCCCAGTTCGGTTGTACAGTGAGTACTCTACGGCATTGGCCCCTACTTACTTGTATTTATCACGAATCTCTCGTCCAGCGCAAAGTCCCAAGCAACTGGCTAAAAAGTGTAGGTGACTCCAGTATACAAGAAATGTAAAAGAACGGACCCGCATGGTTGCAGACCAATACCTTTAACACCGGTTTGCTGCAGAAATCTTGAACACGTTCTGAGTTAGAAAGCAATAAATTTCCTCGAGACAGAAAAGCTTTTGTTCGCAAACCGGAACGGATTTAGAAAGATTCGCTCGTAAGAAACTCAGCCTACCCTTTTCTCACATTATATCATACAAACCATTGATGATGGGCAGCAGGCGGATTCCATATTCGCAGATTTCTGGAAAGCATTTCATGCAGTGCGAAGTTCCGAGAGTACGGAATAGGTTCTCAGATATGTGAATCACTCGAAGACTTTTTAAGCAATAAAACGTTGTCCTCGACGGCGAGTATTCGTCAGAGTCAAGGATATCGTCAGAGGTGCCCTAGGGAAGTGTGGTAGGACCGCTCCTATTTCTGTACACATGAATCTCCTGTCTGACAGGGTGAGTAGCAATTTAAAGCTGTTTGCTGATGACACTACGGTGCACAGGAAAGTGTCGTCATTGAATGACTTTAGAAGGATACAAGATGACTTATGCAGAATATCTAGTCGATGTGATGAACGGCAGCACGCTGTAAATGTAGAAAAGTGTAAGTTAATGCAGTTGAGTAGGTTCGATCAGCACGCAAATGTTATGGAGATGCTTCGTGAGATCAAGTGGGAATCCCTGTAGGAAAGGCGGAGCTCCTTTGGCGAGTCATAATTGCGGAAGTTTAGAGAACCGGCATTTGAGGCCGGCTGCAGAACGATTCTGCTGCCGCCAAAGTATGTTTCGCGTAAGAATCACGAAGATAATACGAGAGAAATTAGGGCTCAGAGACAGCAAAGGATTTCGAAGAGCAATTGAACGGAATGGACGGTGTCTTGAACGGAGGCTATAAGATGAACATAAACAAAAGCAAACCGGGGATAATGGAATGTAGTCGGGTGATGCTGAAGGAATTACATTAGGAAATGAGACACTTAAAAGTAGTAAAGGAGTTTTGCTATTTGGGGAGCAAAATAACTGATGACGGTCGAAGTAGAGAGGATATAAAATGTAGACTGGCAATGGCAAGGAAAGCGTTTCTGAAGAAGAGAAATTTGTTAACATCGAGTAGAGATTTAAGTGTCAGGAAGTCGTTTCTGAAAGTATTTGTATAGGGTGTAGCCATGTATGGAAGTGAAACATGTACGATAAATAGTTTGGACAAGAAGAGAATAGAAGCTTTCGAAATGTGGTGCTACAGAAGAATGCTGAAGATTAGATGGGTAAATCACATAACTAATGAGGAGATATTGAATAGAATTTGGGAGAAGAGAAATTTGTGGCACACCTTGACTAGAAGAAGGGAGCGATTGGTAGGACATGTTCTGAGGCATCAAGAAATCGCCAATTTAGTGCTGGAGGGCAGCGTGGAGGGTAAAAATCATAGAGGGAGACCAAGATATGAATACGTTAAGCAGATTCAGAAGGATGTAGCTTGCAGTAGGTACTGGGAGATGAAGAAGCTTGCACAGGATAGGGTAGCATGGAGAGCTGCATCAAACCAGTCTCAGGACTGGAGACCACAACAACAACAACGTCTGCATATAGATAGTCATTTTCCACCCTTTCTATTTGCGAGTGGAACAGGAAAGGAAATGACTAGCAGTGGCACGTGGTTCCCTGCACCACGCACCGTACGGTTGCTTGTGAAGTGTCTATGTAGATGTAGATCTGTCTAACAGTAGACTACTTCCAATTTCTCCAATAATTATTCAATAAGAGGTAGTTAGCTAAGAGGTAGGTAGGGCGCTGCATGATATCTTTGATCGACAGGGACTGAATCAAACTCTGGCTCCCCCCCCCCCCCCCCTCCCAGGGAAGTGTGTCACGTCTCTTGTTGTTCAGACTGTATGTTAATTACCTTGCAGACAATCGTCAATCTTTTCGCAGATGATACACCGAGCTATAATGAAGTACTGCCTGAAAAACGCTGCAGAAATATTGTCACATTTTGGTAAAATTTCAAAGTGAAGGAAAGAATGACAACTTGCTTTAAATGTGCAGAAATGTAAAATTGTACACTTCACTTGATGCCTCAGAACATGTCCTATTGTGTTACAATATCAATGTTTCCCGATTCCAGTCAGCCAACGTATGCAAATACCTGCATGTAACAATTTTTTGGGGATTTGAAACGGAATGATCACATACTCTGAGTCGCAGCTAAGGCAAGTGGCAGACTTCATTGTTTGGGTAATGGGAGACTGCGTACAAATCATTTGTCCGCTTTATCTCAGAATATAGTTCAAGCATGTGGGACCCATAGCTAACAGGACTGCAGGACATACTAAACATACACAAAGATTTACGATCCAGTGGTCATAGGTTTCTTTGATTCAAGGAGAAGCGTCGCGAAAACGTTGAAAAACATGAATTGACAGACTTTTGAAGACAGGCGATGTTCCTTTTAAAGCTTATTTACAAAATATCAAAAACCAGTATTACGTGAAGAATTAACAGGTATTCTCATAGTGTTGCTTTATCAATGTTGCATCTTTTGATCTCCGCGGCCATGCGTGGTTGTTGGTAAATAACCCAACCACCCACAAGTACTTTTAAAATACTTTATTCCAATGCCATAACAGGTTTCAGTCTATCTTTCGATGGTTAACATTTCAAGTTACGTTGATGTTTTATCATTCCCGTTGCCAATAAAAAAAGAAGCGTTTCATGTTCCAATACCTTCTTTGCTTAGTTTATATCTTTGCTCAGTTAGAAGTGAATGAGACCTTTATATCTTTGCTTAATCGATACTCTTTGCATTGTAAACAAAAACATCGAGTGTAAAGCACATATGCGGTGCTCCAATCGACATTAACAATATCATGAACTGTGTAACAGTGACTTATTTACAGTGTGTGCACTGTTCGCACTGCAACATCGTGGACATCGTCCTGGATGACCATAAGGACAGCAACAAATCAAATCGGCATCTACTGGACTATATGTGATTAGATACAACTGTTTCATCTTATATCTAAATATGTGACTATATACAACTATTTCATCTTATAACTAAATAAATGCTGACTCGTGAAACAACTTACTAAGTGACTATAAATATTAAAATACTCTTGTGCAGTGCAGGACCAGACGATATGCTGCTAAGATAAACATCAATATAAATGGATGCAATAAGCACCTGAAGATGGGCACAGTAGTCCGAAACCGCTTACGGTATAGAAATAAAGCACTGTAAAAGTATTTGTGATAGCTTGCTTCATTCTCTAACAATATCCTCATATCCTTCAACGCCATATAGCTCCTGCAGGGTCCGTGAAGACAAAATTAGTGTAATAACATTACGCGCAGGTGCATTTAGGCATTCTACCCGCGCTCCATATGTGGGTCGAAAGGAAAGCAGCTAACATGTGATACACGCTAAGAACCATCTGCCATGCAGTTGGTGCAGTATGTGTGTAGATGCAGAAAACAGCTTTCTTTTGCGCAAGCAGGCATCAGGTGGACCGCTGAAAACGACACTTAGTTTTCCGCTGCATGACGTCGAACACGGATGAAATGACGGCTTTACAGTATATAAGGAAATTTGGCATCGGGTAACACACCACTATTTTTAATGGCGTCGAAATGAGCGAAAGACAGCTAATAAAGATTCTTTCGCCATCTGTAAGAAATATTAATGCAGTTATTACACGACTATAAGCTTCGTGAGGCACTGTGTTTCAAGTCGTTTATTGACGTTGCGTTTAAACCACAGCCGGTTTCAGATCACTCATCGTACTGGTCATGAACTGCGAGGCTCCAATTCAGCAACATGTAATGAAATGTTCTTTAATTTTATTTTGCCTGCACATAAAAGTAAAGAAAACGTATAATTAAACTTTATTTCACCAATTTAAGCACTTTGATGTTTGAAGCTTTTTCTGACCACCGTAGTAAACAGTCGAAACACTAAAATTATCCATCCCAGTTGCCTTTTACACACCTTCATCCTCCCGGATAGCCGTGCGCGTTAACACGTCGCTTCCGGGATGCAGTGAGAAGTGCTGGCAGATTCGTGGTTTTTAGGCGGTTTCCCCCGTCACTCTAGGTCGTGATTTCTAACCTTTCTGAGACCAATACCCCGCAGTGCAATCAGATATTAGCTAGTACCACGGTCCATAGGCCCGACCGGCTAGCCGCGCGGTCTAACGCGCTGCTTCCCAAGCGGGAAGGTGTCCCCGGCACGAATCCGCCCGGCGGATTAGTGTCGACGTCCGGTGTGCCGGCCAGCCTGTGGATGGTTTTTAAGGCGGTTTTCCATCTGCCTCGGCGAATGCGGGCTGGTTCCCCTTATTTCGCTTCAGTTACACTCTGTCGGCGATTGCTGTGCAATCTCTTTCTCCTCGTATGTGTACACCATAATTACTCTACTACGCAAACATTTGAGGTTACACTCGTCTGGTATGAGACGTTCCCAGGGTGGGGGATCCATTGGGGACCGAACCGCACAATAACCCTGGGTTCAGTGTGGGGCGCTGGTGAGGTGGGTGGACTGCCATGGCCTGTTGTGGGGTTGTGAACCACTGTGGGCTACGGTGCGTCGAAGCCTCTGCGTCGTTTCTAGGTCCCCAGTTCCATACACAATACACCACCTTCTATCATCATCATCATCACCAACAACAACAACGCCTAACGAAATTTTAGAATGAAAAAGAATTTTATTTCAACACTTCCATTTTTATAATGACGAATGGTAAAGGATATTTCTTATTCATAGGCGTTTTGTTAGACCACGATGTAATGCGTCATAAGACAAATAGTACTGCTTATTTCTCATAACCTTACTTTATACACTGATGAAGCAGTACTGAGTCTATTGCGAGTGCTACCTACAAACCGTCTTCCCCCGGTAGCTGTGTGATCAGCGCGACAGAATGTCAATCCTAAGGGCCCGGGTTCCAATCCTAGCCGCATCGGGGATTTTCTCCGCTCAGGGACTGGGTGTTGTGTTGCTCTAATCATCATCATTTCATTCCCATCGACGCGCAAGTCGCCGAAGTGGCGTCAAATCGAAAGAATTGCATCTGGCGAACGGTCTACGCAACGGAAGGCCCTAGTCACACGACATTTACATTTACCTACAAACCCTTCTAAGGAAAGCAAGCTAACTTTCCACAGTGAGGGTAGGCACATGCTACAAAACATGCTTCGTCTGCACCACTCCCCACTCCCACTAGTGACAATTAACTCACCTACACTCCTTGTCCTTATCCACAATCAACCAAATTAAAAAGTGTGCACCATACTTAGACCTACTGTTTGGAAACTACTAGACTCCTGGGCCCATTAATTCTGAAATGGCAGAAATTGGAACACATCGGGTTTTCAGTGCTTTGTACCAGACGACTGCCGCTATCAGTAATAGTAATACTAATAATAATAATGTGTAGGTCCTGCAGCAGTGTAGTATCAATTACATGGCTATTGTTACGTTGTGCTGTAATTAATTCAATCACCGGTTGTGAAGTGAATAATGAAGAAATTTCTGGTCTATTGCTGGCACTACCTACAACTCTGAGAAGGCATTTTCATGAGATAATTAAGCATACATGTCTCAGTTTTTCTGTCATAGATGCGAGGCACAAAGTATGTTTTTAGTGGGTGTTTTATGTAAGAAAGATGTTGCTCACATATTCGTTTCACAAGGTGAAACCTCCACCACAGTGTGCCACACATTAATGATGGTATTTGAAAAAACAAGTAGTGATTGGTAACTCATTTTATCAATATTAGTCTTACGAAATAGTGGTAATATTAATTATCTTTTCGAAATAATTTAGTTTCGTGACGGATACACAACAGAATCCTCTTGTTTTTACCACTCAGAAAATTATATTTTACCCCTGAAGAGATTTTTATCCTCTAGAACTATTCGACTATTTGAAGACCAAACAGGTATGCACGTTCCATCTCAATTACACAATTAACAAACATTTTCAAAACGTTCGCACACTTTCGCAGGCTATAACTCTACAAGCAGAAAGTTGGTGTAGGCCTACACAAATTCCGTCCAGGGTGGGTGGATCGGGTGTTGGGTATGGTGGGAAAGGGGGGGGGGGGGAAGTGTGGTGATACAAATGGTATCTGGCCACTGTCTACCACTAACATTGTCACATCCAAGAATTAATTTTCCGAGCCCATGAAGGTGCGGAATGAAGGCCAGGAAAACGAAGTCGACTGTTATATCCAATACCTTAAACTGTAACACCCTACCCATCACTTATGTGGTTTTGGTGTGTGTTCACCCCAGGTAATTGACTAACAGATCGACAGAGAGTGCAAAACTGCCGCAATGTCAGATAACGCAAAGAAAGTAATAAGCCCCTGTGACTCCTGATTGAACTGCAGTGGCAGTGTTGACATTGATTGATTCAGAATTGATCCCTTTTAATTAAAAAGGGGTGCACATTGACGCTATATTCAGCTATTGAACACCAGATGCAAATGTTGAACATAAAATTAATTAAGAAAGTGACTTGGGATTTCAACTACTTGATTGAAAACAGATGCAGTCGATTAGCACAGATTTATTTTAACTCACGACCTTCAATCATCACATTACATAACTCTCCTAACAGGCAGTGGTAATAAATTGCGTTTGCGTGGAGTAAAGCACGATAAATCAAAAGTAATTCCTATCGACTGACCCAGGTGTAATGCAAAGGGCGAGAAGAATTCTACAATACACGTCCCATGAAAGCCTCATGGAAACTTTGCCGACATGATCCAACAAATTAATCAGTGGCTGGAGTGGGCGCAATATCACCGTACTCAGCGTGGCGGGCGTCGTCGTTTGTGGACATCGGCCGACCTCGTGGTGCTGCAAGGCTGCACTCGTCTATTCAGTTCTAACTATCTTGCTCAGTACATAGCTGAACGAAAACTTTCTATCTCCAAGCTCAATCGTTCCGTTTGCTAAGTCCTAAACTGCAGAGATGCTCACTCTGTCTCAGGCAACCTGAGTAAAGAACGCCACGTCCGCACTCTAGGCAAGCTGAGAACGGAAGACCACTACAGAGACTTCTCCCAGTCCACTCTTTGCCTCGGTTTCCCCTCCAGCAAAATCACTTACGCCAATTGCAGCATAAGTCGTGATAATTATGCATCGCTTCCCAGTGCCGACCAATGCCTGCACTGGGAAGTGAACAAATTCCCACAAAATTTCCCTTCCTCTCAACTTCTGCTATTTAGCTCCTCCCAGGCCACTCATCAAGGTTAGCGTCTGCACGAACACCAATTTTTCCGGAATTCTGACTCCCAGGAGAGTACTTCAAATTCCTTGGTCCTACGTTCCCATCGGAGGCCGGCGTATTTCATTCTGTCGCTCTTCACCTGATTTACTTCAGAGTCTGCGCACCGTGAATTCAGCGTGAAGTTGCTATAGTCACGAACACACACATTTTGATCTCTGTTGACTGCTCCACTGTAGCTTTGCGCGGTTTTCTCGCATGTTTCACTGAAAACGGGATGACGGACATTTATCAACAGGCATACAAGTTCTCCGTCTGCTTCCTGGTACACCAGCATGGGGTCGACCACCCACTCACTGTCACTCATCTTAAGGCAGCTGGAGGCTGTGCCCCGTTACCACTTTTTCAGAGCTTGAGCCGCCCTAAGCTGCCTATTGTCGCTTCCCTTCGCCGCTCTGGCGCCAGCCACAGTCAATTCTGAATACTTCCCTGGGATAAACTAGCCTCCAGTAAATCGACGCGTTTCCACAAACTTTTCATGTCGCGTGAATTACTTTAAAACCATCACCCAACATTAATTATTCCAATACGTCCATACTATACCCTCTACAGGATTCATTGTGCCTTGTCAGTCATTTTTGTTCGGCCCTACTGTTCGCTCAACATGAGTTAGGTGATCTTTAATGACTTCATGTAAGGGGCATAGTTCTTGCCATCTTACAAAACCTAGAAATTCTTTCAATCCATATGTGGCATATAGCAAACCAGTTCTTAACAGCAATTGGTTAAAAACAGTCTTTGTTGCAATTTTAGTTTTTTTTATTTTTCAACTACGCATTTCGCCTTATTTAGGCATCTTCAGGTTGATCTTAATTTGGTATTTCTTAGAACGATCTTTTAGACAGTGTAGCCAAAGGTCATCGTCAAATACATCAGGCCAACATCGCCTTCGTTAACTGTCTAAAAGATCGTTCTAAGAAATACCAAATTAAGATCAACCTGAAAATGCCTAAATAAGATGAAACGCGTAGTTGAATAATAAAAAAAAAATTAAAATTGCAACCAAGACTGTTTTTAAACAATTACTTTAAACCTATAACATGCGTCTGCTCCAAACATAAGTGACGTAAGCAGCACCTCACCTTGTGCATGCGCAAAGCCCTCCCACCTCTCTTCTCAAACAGCTAAACATTTGTGATAGTGAAGAATACACAAGTCTCCACTGCATGTTTCACTCGCAGCAATTTAAGCTGTCGTTTTACATTCCTGCCTAACCACACCCTCGGATATAGCGATGTATTCAGAAGTGAATATCCAAATATTGGCGACGAACGATGAATTATAAACGTCATTGCTGCTGGTCACACTCGCAGCACTTTAAGTGGTACACTTAGGTTCCTGCCTAACTCGGAAATCGTCATGTATTCGGAAATAAACACCCAAAATGGTTCAAATGGCTCCGAGCACTACGGGACTCAACTGCTGTGGTCATAAGTCCCCTAGAACTTAGAACTACTTAAACCTAACTAACCTAAGGACATCACACACATCCATGCCCGAGGCAGGATTCGAACCTGCGACCGTAGCGGTCGTGCGGTTCCAGACTGCAGCGCCTTTAACCGCTCGGCCACTCCGGCCGGCTCAAGACCCAAATATTTGAGGTAATGAATAATATGAATTCTATTGATTCTCATTTCACTCGCAGCGACTTAAGCTGTCCTCTCAGGTTCCTGCCATACCTCACATTCGGAAATCAAATCGCCACATATTCGGAAATAAATAGCCAAATATTTATTTCATTCTTCGAGTCTAATCAGACGGAAATATAAATAACATCGAACGTTGTAGAAAATTGCTTTCATAAGAAGGTCCCAGAATTAAGAAAAAAAAAAACAGCATACAGCAGGACGCTAAAGTACAAATCAACTAACCTATTATCTTCGGCACTGTAATTCACGACGTTGCACACTACGATACACCGTAATCATACGCTGAAGAGCCAGAGGAACTGGTGCACTTGCCTAATATCGTGTAGGGCCAGCAGAAGTGCCGCAACATGACATGGCATGGACTCGACAAATGTCTGAAGTAATGCTGGGGGGAATAGGCACCATGAATCCTGCAGGGCTGTCCATAAATCCGTAAGAGCACGAGGGAGTGGAGATCTCTTTTAAACAGCACGTTGCAAGGCGTCCCAGATATGCTCAAAACGTTCATATCTGGGGAGTTTGGTGGCCGGCGGAAGCGTTTAAACCCAGAAGAGTGTTCTTGGAGCCACTGTAGCAGTTCTAGACGTGTGGGGTGTCGCATTGTCCTGCTATAATTGCCCAAGTCCGTCGGCATGCACAATGAACATGAATGGATCCAGGTGATCGTGAATGTCACCTGTCACAGTCGTATCAAGACGCATCAGGGGTCCCACAACACTTCAACTGCACACGCCCACACCATTACAGAGCCTCCATCAGCTTGAACAGTCCCCTGCTGATATGCAGGCTTCATGAATTCATGAGATTGACTCTGTACCCGTACACGTCCATCCACTCGATACAATTTGAAACGAGACTCGTCCGATCAGGCAACAGTCCAATGTCGGTGCTGACGGGCCCAGGCGAGGTGTAAAAGTTTGTTTCGTGCAGTCATCAAGGGTACACGGCTGGGCCTTATGACCCGAAAGCCCGTATCGTTGATGTTTCGTTGAATGATTCGCACGCTGACAGTTGTTGATGCTCCAGCAGTGAAATCTGCAGGAACTTGTGGAAGGGTTGCACTTCTGTCACGCTGAATGATTCTCTTCTGCTCCCGTTCTTGCAGGATCTTTTTCCGGCCGTAGCGATGTCGGAGATTTGATGTTTCACTGGATTTCTGATATTCACGGTACACTGGTGGAATGGTCGTACTGGGAGATCCCCACTTCATCGCTGTCGCGGAGTTGTTGTGTCCCATCGCTCGTGCGCCGACTATAACACCACGTTCAAGTTCACTTAAATGTTGATAACCTGCCATGGTAGTGGCAGTAACCGATTTAACAGTTGTGCCAGACACTTGCTGTCTTATAAAGGCGTTGCGCACGGCAGCGCCGTATTCTGTGCCGTATTGGCGCTTGAGTGTATGGCTCAAATGGCTCTGAACACTATGGGATTTAATATCTGAGATCATCAGTCCCCTAGAACTTAGAACTACTTAAACCTAACTAACCTAAGGTCGTCACACACATCCATACCCGAGGCAGGATTCGAAGCTACGACCGTAGCGGTAGCGCGGTTCCAGACCGGAGCGCCTATAACCGCTCGGCCACAGCGGCCGGCTTCAGTGTATGATTTTGGTCTTTGTCTTGGGTATGATATGTCTCTCGAAGGCTGAAAGTACAAGGGTGACTTTTTATGATAAATTTTCAATGCATCGCTGTCCTGAAATAGCATACTGTAAGTTATAATACAAAACGGACAAATACGCCAAAATAAGTATGACGTATTTCGCATCGAACCACTTCCTTTCAGAGCAGGTGCATGTTGTAGGTTCAGTGTTTTCACTTTTATGTGGGTCACAGCTTCAAGCACACAGGGTAAAGTACTCAAGTCGCACCTCTTGATGGAGAATTACTGTATGTGGTAGGATGCTTTAAATAACACAATTTGTCTTACGTACACTGAGTTTTTATATTTTAAGTTAGCAAACAGCTTCCACACAAATACAAAAAAATCTTCATCTTCTCTGACAATGAGTCTTAAGCTTTTTTCAGATATGTATGTTAGGTACGATAAAAGCACCTGGTTTTCTAATTCGTACTGTAAGAGGTCCATGATTAAGAAATTTGTTGCTAGCGCACTCGAGCAGATGTAATTTCGATGTATTGCTCACGCGCTGCCTGCGATATGTAAGGTATAAGAGAACCTCAGACCAGAGAGCAGTGTTGTCAGCAGTAGGAATAAGTTGTTGCTAGCGAGCAGTCTGGTGTATCGTGTTGGCTGGGCCGGTCGTGTGCAGCGATGGCGGACTCTCAGCGTTGTAGTATAAAGTAAAAGCAGCCTCGCGCATATGTAGTATTGTTATCTCAAGTCCCATGTAAGTGTTAAAAAAAAATCTCTTAATAATAATCTTTCTCATAAAAAGTAACTTTTGACGATCATTCATTTCAATTTAAAGAATTTACTAGTTTCTCCAATCCTTGGTCATCCCGATTATTGAAAAGAAAAATCAGTTGTTTCCTTTTATAAATGACAAATCTATCGGCCAGCATTGCACAGGGCTGTGCTAGAATTTTTCAATTTATTCAGAATGAATTTTCAGGGCCATGACGCAGCACTGCTGACGTCCTAAATTTACCAGTTTAAATTCACACTCATTATTGAAAGGTTATAAGTGAGCGACAATTTTTTTATTGAGAGATTAGTCACATTTTATTATTGATAGGCTACGCAATTTATTATTGGAAGGTTACGCTAAATGTGAATGATATAAATAATTACTGTTTTTACTGTTGGGAGGTTACGGAAATAATTTTGTTGGGAGGTTACACTTGTCGACAACCGGCCAGGATCGTATTTTTGTGAATTTCTGAGAAGTAGTCATATATCTGCTCTTATTTACTTAATGTTAACTGTAGTTTGTATCTGGCGCAACGCATTTACTAATTTGTCACTCCTTCATTCACAGATCATTGGCAATTTATTGCTCTTTGTTGTAATTGTATTTGTTCCATTTTTGCTTTGTCTTTGTTTGAATTTGTGCTTAGCTTTGATTTGTGAAAATGCCGCGAAAAACTGCTAACAGTACATCGCGATGTGCAATGAGTGAAAAAGCCGACTCGAATAATTTGACAGATAATACTAGCGACATTCAGTGTAATAGTGATAATCCTCTAATTACAAATAATCAGTGCCTACCGATCACTATTATTGAGTTAAATCCTAATGATGTGCAAACAAATTCAATTATGTCCACAGTAAATTTAACAATTGATGACGCGGCACGTTCCGAGACAATGAACGCTGCCCAGTTTGACACGCCTGATTTGCAAAATTTGCATAGTGAACAGATAAATTTTTCTCACGAAGATGAACAATGTAGTCAAAATACGTCAGATTTATTTGATTCCGAGGTAGTGACCCACAGTCCACATCCAATTAGCAAACCTTTTCGTGATTCAGACAATGACCAAATGGTTTCTCAAAACGTGACAAATGCAGATGCACCATCACACAGTACAGAGAATAGAATCGGTAATTTTGGCTTGGATCAAATTGTAGCATTATCGGTACAATTCAATGAAAAACAAGACAACAATTACAAACAACTTAGTGAAAATCTCAAACAGTCGAAGAAAGAACAAGACAACAATTTCAAACAACTTAGTGAACAGATTACAGCCGTTGCCGTGCAATGTTATGATACTAAAGAACAATTACGTGAGAAAATTAAGGCTTGTGCTAGGAACAGTAGTGAAGAAATTAGATCTGTGGCACAAGAATTAAGTAATACACATGCAGCCACAACTAAATTACTTAGAGATGAAATTAGTGCGGTCGCTAAACAATGTTCTGAAAACGCAACACAGTTACGCGACGAGTTTAAATTAATGTCAGCAGAACTTTCACGCACACTGGATGCGAAAGTAGACACGAAATTTGAACAACAAAACAGCCAAATTGACGAACGTTTTAATCACCACCTACAAAACAGTGAAACGCGTTACCATAAATTTATACAGGAACAGAATAAGGTAAAGAAACAAGTCATGGAAACAATTACTGCACAGAGACAAGAAGATAAGCGAAAGTTGTTTACGAAAGCAAAAACATACGTAGACAACAACATTGCTATAGTATCAGAAGAAATCAAACAGTTGAACACCGAACTGCATGATGAAATCTCCGATCTTGAAACAAAGACAGACACACACACATTGGACTTTCAGACAATGACCAACAGACTTGAAAAGTTGGAACTAATACAGGATCCCGATGCCATTAAAGCAAACGTTAAGAAATTGAACAAAACCACACGTAAAATACAAAAACAAATTAATGCTTGTGATACTAAAAACGATGGTCAGGTAAAAGCACTGACTGTATGAATTGGTCAGTCGTATTGATGTTATCGAAAATAATAATGACACCAAATCAGACGATACGTCACCAGTTTCGTTTAATCAAACACCCGAATTCCAAAATTTACAGCAGACGATCAGTGAGATAGGTTCGTCCAATAATACATTACGTAGAAAATTGTCATCTTTACCGCACGAATTGACTGAGATGTAAAATGTCTCAGCCTGTAACACGATACAGCATACGCCACATTCCGAACATTTCTCACACTCACACAACCAATATAATTTAGGTAATTTACAGAGAGTATGTGACTTAGAATCTGAACAGACACAGACAAATAGATTCTCATACAATCCTGAACCTGTTCAGACATTCCGAGACGATAATTTTGATTACAAGCACTTTCTATCCGTTAGGAAATTTAAGGTATTTAAAAATGACAGAACACAGATTCACCCATCGGATTGGATACAACAATTTAGCTTTGCTTTTCCACCAACTTGGCCCGTAACACACAAACTTGAATTTATTTGCAGTTTTTTGGAAGGCGAACCGGCGACTCGTATGAGACCGATCGCGAGACAATGTTATTCGGTAGAAGAATTTCAGAATGCTTTTCTGTCAGCGTATTGGTCGAAGACGACACAGCGCGGAATCAAGGATCAATTAATTAGCTTACCGAATTATGAGAACTCAAATTTTCCCACTGTCACGCAATTTTTTGAACACATGGTCCAACAAAACCAGTACTTGAGTGAGCCATACAGTGAATCTGCACTTATCCAATTATGTATTTCTAAATTACCATGATCGTTAAGAGTATCACTTTTAACAGGACAGCAGAAAGAAAATATTTCGGCGTTTGGAGATCTGCTACAGCTTTTGGAAGTTCAGCAATCAGACTATTCTTTCATAAACAAAAGTTTTTCACATCATAACCAAGGCCAACAAGCATACAGTAATTACGACCAGCCACGCTATTTTAATAGCAAAGGTGATAGACGCTCCAGGAATGACAACCACCAGAACTTAAATAACAGACAAAATTTTAATGATCAGTATCGTCAAAATTACCAGCAACAGGAAACACATTTTGGTAACAATAGAGATTTTTCCCTACAACAACAACAAAACCAGCCGGTTAGTATACCTAACCAACAATGTAGTCTGCAAGGTCAACCAAGCTTTAATGGTTCGCCGCCTACACGTATAGCGTCGGCTCCACCAAATAGTAACGCACCGCAACAAGGAAATCAGTACGTACAAAAAACACATCATTTCAACTCCTATCGCAACGCGCCGTATAGCAATGACCATCATGACAGACGTAAAAGTAATGAGCACAGTTTTCAGCGTAACAGTCGGTCTTACCAGAAACAGAATCATCCGCAACAACAGATTATCATGAATGAACCAGACAGTAGATATCATCCCGAACCTAATACGTCAGGAAGAAATAACAGAACAGTACAAATAGTTGAAATGCCACAGCATCCTCCCGCAAATAACAGCACGTCAGATAGCATTTGACTAGATACAGTACAGGTTGCATCCTCCAGCAACGTAAGCAATACTTTTGACACACAGACTCTTGTTCACAAAAATGTTATTACTTTGACGACATCCGAGACACTCTTTTGCATGGAAAACCAGTTATTCAAAAAACCATTTCCCACCCTGTCATTGAAGTAAATATTGGATCATCCAAATTTTCAGCAGTGATCGATTCTGGATCACCTATGTCAGTCATAAATGAAGAAACCTTCAACGAATGCAACAAAGAGAATATTTGTCCTACGTTACCATTAGGCAAAACTAAAGTAAAAGGAGCAGTATATGGTAAAGGAGTAGATGTAAAATTACAGACACACTTATCATTTTGTACTGCAGGTCATACGTTTCACTCAAATTTTTGGATTGTTCCCTTATTGACAACAGACGTTATTCTAGGTACGAATTTTTTGGTACAACACGACGCAATTATTGACTTTCAAAATTCCTATATAATGTTAAAGGATGAAAATGTACAACTGGCATTAGAATTTCAGCAATATTTATCTGCAGAAGAACAAACAATTAATCGGACAGAGGTCATATCTGCATCACGTAACATAAACTGTCTTTCCACATTGTTCACAGATACGTATGTTCACAACTACAATACACCAGCCGGCCGCGGTGGTCTAGCGGTTCCAGGCGCGCAGTCCGGGACCGCGCGACTGCTACGGTCGCAGGTTCGAATCCTGCCTCGGGCATGGATGTGTGTGATGTCCTTAGGTTAGCTAGGTTTAAGTAGTTCTAAGTTCTAGGGGACTGATGACCACGGTGGTTAAGTCCCATAGTGCTCAGAGCCATTTGAACAATACACCAGACGAAGCCGACTATGACGTTATGCAAATGATTTCTGATAAAGTTAAACAGAGCAGCACAAATACAGACGACGAACGTACAGAGCTACGCAATATTCTTTTACAGCAAGCTCCAGTTTTTGACAACATCCCTAGTGCTATGTCCGGTTTCATGTATGAATTTCAAGTTAAACAGCACGACACGTTTAAAGCCAAACATTATCCCATTCCATATATTCACAGAGAACATGTTAAGAAAGAATTGCAAGCTATGCTTGACCAAGGAATTATTGAAACGGCAGTTAGTCCATACATAAACCCGCTCCATATTGTTAAGAAAAAGGATGGATCACTTCGACTCGTACTTGATTCGCGTCATGTCAACGACATTATTATTAATGAAACAGATCGCCAACAGACACTAGAAGAACTTCTACAGAAATTTCATGGTACTGCTGTTTATTCCACATTAGATTTGAAATCGGGATTTTTGGCAAATTCAGCTCCATCCGAACTGCAGAAAGTAGACAGCTTTTCTCTGTTTTGGTGATTGTTATCAATTTTTCAAATTACCGTTCGGCTTAACAATTGCTTCAGCAGCATTTATTCGCGGTTTGAATACTATACTTCCAACAGAACTGAAAGACAGAATCACATCGTATGTAGACGATACCCTTATTGCAGAAGCCAACTAGTCTGAACACAATTTGATTCTGGAACAACTGTTACAAACTTTTGGTGCACAAGGACTCACAGTTAATCTTAGCAATACGCACTTTGGCAAAACTTCCATAAAATTTCTTGGACATGTAATTTCAGCAGAAGGCATTGCGCCTGACCCGGAAAAACGTCAAGCTTTACGTGACATTACTGTTCCAATGACGAAGAAGCAACTACGCAGCTTTTTGGGATTAATTAACTTTTTCCGTAAATTTATTCATTACTCTGCTTTAGACACCCCTAGATTATGCCAACTAACGGGTAAAAACACTATTTGGTCCTGGGATAGCCAAGCACAGTCTGAATTTGCCAATTTGAAACAAGCTTTGTTGAATGCACCACTTTTATGACACCCAGATCTTACTAGAAATTTTTCCATTGCCACCGACAGTTCTAACACCGTTTTAGGCGAACACATTTTTCAGGAAATTGAAGAAGATGGTACTACAGTAATTAAAAACATCGCCTTTGCAAGTCGCATTCTGTCACCTGCTGAACGCAATTATTCTGTTACAGAACTTGAAACATTATGTGTTGTATGGGCATTTACGAGATTTAGGCATTTTCTTTATGGAAGACATACGACCGTTTACACAGATCATAGAGCTATACAGTTTTTACTTTCCGCAAAAATTTACACACGACAAGTTAAGCAGATGGAAACTTTATTTACAGGAATTTAATTTTACAATTGTTCACATTCCCGGTACACAAAATATTGTAGCAGACGCACTATCCCGTTCTCTCAGCAACAATCAGCAAGACATCGCAACCAACTTCTGCCAAGCAAATTTTAGCGCCATGTATATTCAGCATGTTGCATTTGAAAATTTCATTTGGGCGTCATTACGACACATAGCACAAGAGCAGAGCAAAGACAACGTGTGGAAAGAAATTAAACACATTTGGCAAGATAGGAATAATGTTACCATCAGAAACCATTACAATGTACGCAATAACATTCTGTTTCGCCGCTCTCACCCTGACAGCAACAATTGGTTACTATGCATTCCTGACGAACTTATTAACAAATTAATTTGGTATACTCATTTAAGTCACGCGCATTATGGAGCTAGAAAATGCTTTCTTATACTGAGACAGAACTGTTATTTTGCGAACATGGAGAAACGTATTCGACAAGTTTTAGCGTCATGTAAAATCTGCCAGAAAGCTAAATCAGACACGACTTCACATATTCCTCCGTTACATCCTATTGTATCCGTTAAATTGAGACATATGGCCGCTGTAGACATTTTTGGACCGATTCTCAGAACTAATAGAGGTTTTTGTTACATATTTGTCGCTGTTGAACTCACTTCGAAATTTGTTACCTTCACTCCGTTACGCAAAGCTACTGCTAAATCTGTTTCGAATGCATTTGTAAAACATTTTTTATTACATGTAGGGCATATATTGAAAGTAATTTCCGACAACGGACCGCAATTTCGATCTGCAACATGGACACGTATGTTACGAGCTAGAAACATTTCTTCGATCTATATATCCAAGTATCACGCTTCTTCGAACCCTTGTAACGACTGATGAAAGAAATTGGTAAACTATGTAGAATATACTGCCATAAAAAATATATTGATTGGGATACACACATACTCTCATTCCAGGATATAATTAACTCCATACCAAATGAATCTACTATGCTATCTCCGACTGTTATATTGAAAAATGTTGAACCACATAACAAAATTAAATTATTAGTATCCTTTCCTACATCTCGTCGACTACGCCACCATGAAATAATTGACATTGCACTCAACAACATCAAACGTGCCGCAGAGCGCCGTAGAAGACAGCAAACACAGGTTTGTACGCGCCGTGACTTTCACATAGGACAGAAGATATTAGTACGCACACACTATTTATCCAACAGAGGAAAGGGTAGATGCAGTAAATTTGAGCTTCTATACGCAGGTCTATACAGAATTCGCAGCATTCCTCACCCCAATGTAGTACACGTCGAAACTTTGAGAACCAGAAAAAGCAAAGGCAATCACCATGTCTCCAATATTAAACCCTTTATTGAATGAACATACTTCACGATTTATCACACTGTAATGACATTTCCTGATATTTATATGAGCACTTAAGCAATTATATCTATGTGACTACTTACTGATAATGATCGTATTTTTTTTCCTGGCAAGTGCCTGGCAAGGTAAGGTTAGCAGGTCGCTTTTCTTGTCGTTAGACATCAGACCGTGCACATTTTCCATTTTTTGCGTATGTATGATTGGTTTCCTATCGAAAGTAGAATTTTTGTCTGTATGCACTATGTAATCTTTAAGATATAACAAACACCAGTTGACTTTGACATTTTGCCTTATGATATCTCAACATCGTGACTATTTAACATTTTTTGCTACTACATTATGATACTGTGTGTACATTTTTAGCACTTGAAAACTGTCTATGTTTTCGACATAAGACGTTTTCTGTCATGCTATGCTGTATGCTTAATTATATCACGAGAAACAAATTTTCTTTTAATGAGTATGTGATTTAAATGCAAGATTTTTCAGAAAACAATACCGCGAAAAAGAAATAAATTAAACAACCACAGTGGTTCATTTTGAAATGGAAATTTTACCATCAGAATGAAGGAAAGAAATTCAATATCTTGTCATGAAGAGTAAATGGATCAGAATTAACAAGAATATACTATACACGCTCTATGATAGCAGTCTCAACGAATTTTTCTTTCAGAATACGAGGCGATTTATGCAAGCTGTCAGACAGAACTACACATGTTAATTTTAGTGATGAAATATGCTAGAAGTAAGAAACTCTATAATATGAATAGTTGTATGAAGTAAATGGTAATATGAATGATGAATAATGAAGCGCCTATTTTTTGCAGATGATAATAAATGATGATGAATAGTTATACAAAGAATATGGTAATATGAATAATGAAGTTTTTCTTTGCAGATGATGATAATGATGAAGTTATTATAATATGAATAATGAAGTTTTTCCTTGCAGATGAGAATAATGATGAAGTTTATATATTTACTATTAGTTAAGAGATGCTATGTAGTTATTTAAGTATTTGTTGCAGTTCCTTTTGACAGTATGTCTTATGTCACATAGTATAATGACTGAATGTTTTTGGGAAAGATAACTAGAGTACATACATATTAAGTACATGTTTCATTACCTGTTAACTTGAAGTTTACTACTTTTCGGCATAATATGCATTTCTTCTTTCAGCTCAATAATCCATTTTGCATTTTTTCCAAGAAAAGCTTTTCATGATATTAATATGCTATAAGCAGTTACTTATTAAACCTGTTCTAGTACTTGCATTTTTTTACCCAGTTGTGTCTATCATTTATGAATGTGATCACATATACTGCCTTTGTTTCATAACCTTGCTACAGCTGACTCATGACGAATGACATTATTAATCCTTATTTCCAGCAATAAGTCAACAGCATATATTTTCATGCCCCAGCAATTAATTATCGATCCTAATGCAATGCATTGCTAGCACAAAATTTTTTTTATTACCAGTCCCAACTATTACCAGTATACAACCAAATAATGCTAGCAGTTTAAGATATATTTCTAGTTCTAAATATAATACAAATTTCTCTGTTGTATTGAATCCATTATATCTATGTATTATTGGACTACAGACCTTGAGTAATAGTTACAGTGTGTTACAATTTAAATATGTCCTATGTCACTTGAATGATGAGTTCTGAGTAATACTGAATGATGACTTATGCATAAATAATATGCCAATAATTAACTCCTGTTTTGAATGATGACTTGTGAATAATACTAAATAATGTTTTGTAAAACTATATGAATACTTTGTAACTGGCCAATGAGTGCCAATAATTACTGCAATCAGATGAGTTATCCATAGTGTTTTGTAATACTCAATACTTGCTACATGTTTAGTAACTGGCCAATGAATGCGACGGTTTACTGTAATATGATGACTTATGCATAAATGCTATGCCATTGAATAATGACTTCTGAATAATGCATAAAAATGGTTTGTAACTGACCAATGAGTGCCAATATTAACTGTAATTAGATTACTTATGAATAATGTTCTGTAATAATTACTGTAATAAGATGACTTATGAAGAATGTTCTGTAATACTCCATACATAGTACAGAAATGTTTAGTAAATAACCAATGAGTGCCAATAATTATTCAAATCGGTTGATACACTAATGTAATTCTCAATGATGACTAGCATAAGACTTAATGTCCTTCACCTTCTGACCTAATTACCAGAAATTACTGCAATATCCGTTTGTCCTCTCCATCCTCATGATCATGGAGCACTATATTTGGTTTTTGCATTAATTCTACGTTGGTGAAAGAGAATGGATTCTACAAGAATGTGGTGTTGACATACCAAGCTGTCCACCACCTTGAACGATGGAGATGTTATTATGATCCTACTGTTTGGTGTACCTAATGTACTACCAAAATGATAACATTGAATATTAATACAACATTTTAGTGTCTTGGCTACACTGATAAATACTTCATGGAAGAGAACTTCAGATTGTCTCGCTTGGTGTTGTGCTTCTGAAGAAAGATATGGACTTTCAGTGCAGCTACGTGCAACCTACTGTGCTACAACCATGATGCAATCCTTCCCATTCCTTTCCTAGTGCTTATAAAATGGTAAAGACTTATACAGTGCGTTTAAATTCTTGTAAAATGATAAAGACATATACAGTGCATGTGCACTTCATTTCATTTGTTAATAAGATCAGTTGTCCTAAATATGCTAAAGACTTCTACAGTGCATGTGCACTTTATTTCACTCCCTGATATATTTAATTGTTGTAAAAATGCTAAAGACTTTTACAGTGCATGTGCACTTTATTTATTTAGTTCTTGTAAAAAAAATGCTAAAGACTTATACAGTGCGTGTGCACTTTATGTCATTTGTTAATATATTTTGTACTCAGTGCGTGTGCACTTTATTTCACTCCTTCATATGTCTAATTCATGTAAAAATGCTTAAGACTTTGTCCGGAGCCTCGCTGTTGCTACGGTCGCAGGTTCGAATCCTGCCTCGGGCATGGGTGTATGTGATGTCCGTAGGTTAGTTAGGTTTAAGTAGTTCTAAGTTCTAGGGGACTGATGACCACAGCAGTTGAGTCCCATAGTGCTCAGAGCCATTTTGCTAAAGACTTTTACAGTGCGTGTGCACTTTATTTATTTAGTTCTTGTAAAAAAGAATGCTAAAGACTTATACAGTGCGTGTGCACTTCATTTCATTTGTTAATATGATTAGTTGTCCCAAATATACTGAAGACTTTTATAATGTGTGTGCACTTTATGTAATTTGTTAATATCTTTTGTACTCATTGCGTATACACTTTGTCAATCAGTAATATATATACTCTGTGACTGTAGCCTTAGTAAACTAAATAGATTATAGAAAAATTTGTAGCTCATGGCAAGTCCAATTGACTCACCATCGCTGCCAAATTTTTGTCCCCCCAGTGGAGGGTTGTGTAAGAGGTCCATGATTAAGAAATTTGTTGCTAGCGCACTCGAGCAGATGTAATTTCGATGTATTGCTCACGCGCTGCCTGCGATATGTAAGGTATAAGAGAATCTCAGACCAGAGAGCAGTGTTGTCAGCAGTAGGAATAAGTTGTTGCTAGCGAGCAGTCTGGTGTATCGTGTTGGCTGGGCCGGTCGTGTGCAGCGATGGCGGACTCCCAGCGTTATAGTATAAGGTAAAAGCAGCCTCGCGCATATGTAGTATTGTTATCTCAAGTCCCATGTAAATGTTTTAAAAGAAAATGGGTCAACAGAAGCGTCCGATCTTACCCGTCGGCTTTGACCCGTGACGTAAGCGTGTTGTGGTGTGTGACGTCATTACGGCGCGGAGTTTGATTTGCGATTGTGGCGTGTTTGTAGATGTCTTGTTTTTGTTTGTCGTGCTCTCTGGTGGTGTGTTCATGGTTTTCGTTTGTTTCGTTTGTTTCGTGTGGTGGGGTCAGTTTTCTGTTGCTCAGGTGTTGGATTTGAAGCGGAATTTCTATTAGTGAGTTTTTTGAGGTAAGTTCCGTTTTTTTTTTTTTTGTTATTTATGTATGTTTTGTGTATTGGGTATAGAGGCTGAAGTCCAGCTAAGAAGTGAGCGACGCACACTCCAGTTCCGTCGAGCTGCACAGCCCGCTAGAGTGCGCTGTGCTCGGCAGACGACGGGCTGCCAACCTTGCGTGGGCGGTGCGTTGTAGTAGTAACTGTGGCAATGATACTACACGCTGAACACTTTTTTTGAATTTATTCAAAGTTTAGATTCGTAGTGAATTTTCGCATCGGAATTTTTCGCTGTGAGATGCCAGACTAAGTTAATGTTTACCGATTCTTCTTTTGTTCGCTGTCATGTTTCTCATTTGTGTGAAGCATTTAGAGGTTTTTGTTTTATCATAGTACAGTTCTTCTCCCCCCCCCCCCCTCCCACACTTTCTGTCCCTCCCCCTCTCTCCTCTCATCCCTCAAATTTCATGGTTTTACTGAAAGCAAAAAGGTTTCAAATAAATATTTCTGAAATTTATCCCTTGACTTTTTCCGAGGTATATAGGAACAAATGCAGCTTCCCACTGTACTATAACGCTCAGCTTATTTTGCACAGGTGCCTCATATCAGTGATATCATTATGGATTTTGCGTTTAACAAACTTCGCCACATATACGGGGTATGGTTATGAATTAACGAGACTACTGCTGTAAGACATTTTATTCTAAAAATGTATATATTTAGTTATTGTCACACTCAATATACTCCCCTTCTCTATCTCTACAATGTTCCATGCGAATTTTCTGCTACTGAGCGAGGTGGCGCAGTGGTTAGCACACTGGACTCACATCCGGGAGGACGGCGGTTCAATCCCGCGTCCGGCCATCCTGATTTAGGTTTTCCGTGATTTCCCTAAATCGCTCCAGGCAAATGCCGGGATGGTTCCTTTGAAAGGGCATGGCTGACCTCCTTCCCTGTCCTTCCCTAATCCGATGAGACCAATGACCTCGCTGTTTGGTCTCTTCCCTGAAACAATCCAATCCAATCCAATTTTCTGCTGATGAAAAGAGTGCTGGAAATTTTCCTCTGCGAGCTCTTTGACTACGCGTATCGCTTTTCCTTTCACTGCTTCAACGGTCTGAACTCTTGTTCCTTCTAATGCAGATTTGATCTTGGGGAATAGATTAAAGTCACATGGTGCTAGGTCAGGTGAATAAGTTGCGTGGTTTAACTCTGGGACGCTGTATTTCGCTAGAAACCTGTTAACAAACTGTGCGGTATGAGCCGTAGGTTGTCTTAATGCAGAGCTCACGTCTTGTACTTTCACAAATCGGATCGTTTTTGTCTTATTTTCTCACGGAGTTACGCAATAACGAAAAGGTAGTTGTGTTGATTGACAATTTGACCTTCAGAAACCCAGTCAAGAGTTCCATGAATACAAAAGAAAAAAAATCGTCGCTTTGAATCTTGACTTGCTGATTCAAGCTTTTTAGAGCGTCGGTGAGGATGGCCCTTCCTATGCATGGATTGGCGCTTAGTTTGCGGATCATTAACAAAAAACCAAGGTTCGTCACATGTTATCACAATTTCCAAGATATTAGCATCATTTTCGATGGTATTCGAAGTGTCACTACAAACATATTCACGAGCATCTTTTTGTACGATTGTGAGAATTTACAACCCCAGATTCGCACACATTTTTTACATGGTAAATCGGTTATATAGAATGTTCCTTAAGCATACTTTGTCAATTCCTACAGTTTCAGCAATCGATCGAATGCTCGAGGGACTTTCACATTGAATCAGATTATATTCTTTTGTGATAGCAGAAGAGCCAACACCGTGTTACGAGTGGAGGCCGAAATGCACGCGTTTTAGCTCACGCAGGCTGGCGTGAGGAGGGAAGATGAGGTCTGGAACATAACAAGGAATGAGAATTCAGAAAGCGGACGTAATTAGTTTGATACTTAACTTTAATCCATTAATGATGAACGTCGCTCTTGACGGTACATGATTCACAAAATTATATGTTCAGAATACATTCTTGAAGATAGTAATTATAGTAACTGAATATGGCGCCTTGCTGGGTCGTAGCAAATGACGAAGCTGAAGGCTATGCTAAACTGTCGTCTCTGCAAATGAGAGCGTATGTAGACAGTGAACCATCGCTAGCCAAGTCGGCTGTACAACTGGGGCGAGTGCTAGGGAGTCTCTCTAGACTAGACCTACCATGTGGCGGCGATCACTGATAGTGGCAACACGCGGGTCAGATGTATACTAACGGACCGCGGCCGATGTAAAGGCTACCACCTAGCAAGTGTGGTGTCCGATGGTGACACCAAATATTCTTTTTCAATATTTTCATCCGCTTTTGATGTTGGCAGGCGTCTCTGGCGTGTGTCATCTTCAACGTCTTCTCGGCCATCTTGGAAACACATGAACTACCCAAAAACTCGCGCACGTGATAAACAGCCTACGCTATACACTTCTTTTAGTGAAAGGTTTCACTAGCAATTTTTCCAAATTTGATGTGAAACTTGTCAATTCGTTGCTTTCTTACTACTGCACTTACCATTTTCCTGACAAACAAAATAACAGCTCTTACACAGACGAAGGCCACAGCCACACTGATTTTCCTACAGACACCAGAGATGCTTCACAGCTATTGGTCGTTCATCTTTGGCGCATGCGTACTTACTCTGTGACAGCTTCAGTCCCGTTGCTTTATAGCCACAGCTCCTTCCTCACGAGCTCCTCTCTGACAATCGTTTTCACTTCCCCAGCTTACTGTGTAACTGGGCTGATTCCACACAGTCATCTTGCACGTGCACAACACTTCAGTGCCATCACTCGCGTTCTTGATAGAGGGTTACATCGTCTCTAGGCACTAGTTCTGCTGCACGTACAGTGCTCCAATGCGACCAATGAGCTCTTCTAAGCGTGTGGCTAGTATTTTGCCCGTGAGCTTATTTCGCCGTGGTAGAGGTTTACAGGAGCTGGAATTACCACCTGCTGCGGCTGTCTTCGCGTTCACGTGGCGAGCCGAGCGTTTCCGCTGTCCCGGGACAGCTTAATCCAGCCGGCGCCCGCTAATGGCTGCGGTAGCAGTTCCGCATATTTCGCGAGACGCCGCGATTACGGCGCCGCTGCGCGAAACCAGTAAACGCGCGGCGCGGTCGGGCCACCTGTATCGGCAATTTGTGTCGCGCGCTCGGGTCGCGCGCGTAATCCGAAAATCCAGCCTTTTACTGCGCTTCCAATTTACCGCCGCCGCACACCGGCTCCAAATAGCAGGTTGTATTTTCGCTCTTAAAAAAAACTTTCTCGCTGTTATTTTTCCAGCTGTCATTACAGAAACACTAGGTGGTACTTACCGCAAGAGGGAATTTCCGAGTAACGTCCCGTCATTATTATCATTAAAAAGCACTGTTTTCTGATACGGGACGCTACGAGCGCCTCGTCTGGAATTAGCCGGCGGCCCCGCGAAAAAAGCGCCGGCTTCTTGAGGCGCTGCTTATGGCGACTAATAACACATCTGGCCGCGGAGCCGCGCCGGGCGCTGCAGTCGCCGGAATAATTACGACCGTCGCACAAGTCCCCGAAACAATGGTCGCCAGCGTTTGCGGCTCAGCGCGGCCGGCGGCCATGTTGCTGCGCGGCCGCGAGCAGAGCGTGGCGCTCGTAGCGGTCGGCGCGCGAAGCTCCGGCTGCTAGTCGCACACGGTCGCAACCCATTAGCAGTGTCGACAACTCTACCGATAATCGCCTGACCCTGGCACATTTCTGTTCCTTAACGCCGGAAAGTATTCTTAGCTGACAACCGAAAATCAGGCAGATTTCTTGTACTACTCTTTTAACAAACAGAACACAATTAACATCTACATCTACATGATTACTTTGCTACTCACAATAAAGTGCCTGGCAGAGGGTTCAATGAACCACCTTCATGCTGTCTCTCTACCGTTCCACTCTCGAACAGCACGCGGGAAAAACGAGCACTTAAATTTTTCCGTGTGAGCACTGATTTCTCTTATTTTATCGTGATGATCATTTCTCCCTATGTTGGCTGGCTGCCAACAGAATGTTTTCGCAATCGAAGGAGAAAACTAGTTATTGAAATTTCATGAGAAGATCCCGTCGCAACGAAAAACGCCTTTGTTTTAATGATTGCCACTCCAGTTCACATATCATGTCTGTGACACTATCTCCCCTATTTCGCGATAATACAAAACGAGCTGCCCTTCTTTGTACTTTTTCGACGTCATCCGTCAGTCCCACCTGATGCGGATCACACACCGCACAGCAGTACTCCAGAATAGGGCGGACAAGCGTAGTGTAAGCAGTCTCTTTGGTAGACCTGTTGCACCTTCTAGGTATTCTGTCAATGAATCGCAGTCTTCGGTTCGCTCTACCCACAACATTATCTATGCGATCGTTCCAGTTTAGGTTATTTGTAATTGTAATCCCTAAGTATTCACTTGAATTACAGCCTTCAGATTTGTGTGACTTATCGAGTAATCGAAATTTAGCTGATTTCTTTGATTACTCATGTGAATAACTTCGCACTTTTCTTTATTCAGGGTCAATTGCCACTTTTCGCACCATACAGATGTCTTATATAAATCATTTTGCAAGTCGTTTTGATCATCTGATGACTTTACAAGACAGTAAATGACAGCATCATCTGCAAACAATCTAAGACGGCTACTCAGATTGTCTCCCATGTTGTTAATATAGATTAGGAACAATAGAGGGCCTATAACACTTCCTTGGGGAACGCCGGATATTACTTCTGTTTTTCTGGATGAGTTTCCGTCTATTACTACGAACTGTGACCTTTATGAGAGGAAATTACGAATCCAGTCGCACAACTGAGGCGATACTCCGTAGGCACCCAGTTTGATTAGAAGACGCTTGTGAGCAACAGTGTCGAAAGCCTTCTGGAAATCTAAAAATATGGAATAAATTTGACATCCCCTGTCGATAGCACTTAATACTTCATGAGTATAAAGAGCTAGTTGTGTTTCACAAGAACGATATTTTCTGAATCTGTGCTGACTTTATGTCAATAAATCGTTTCCTTCGAGGTACTTCATAATGTTCGAATACAGTATATGTTCTAAAACCCTACTGCAAATCGGCGTTGGTGATATAGGCCTGTAATTCAGCGGATTACTCCTACTTCCCTTTTTGGATATTGGTGTGACTTGAGCGATTTTCCAGTCTTTAGGTACGTATCTTTTTGTGAGCGAGTGGTTGTATGTAATTGCTACATATGGAGCTATTTTATCAGCATACTCTGAGAGGAACCTGACTGGTATAAAATCTGGACCGGAGGCTTGCCTTTTATTAAGTGATTTAAGCTGCTTTGTTACACCGACGATATCTAAAAATGGCTCTGAGCACTATGTGACTTAACATCTATGGTCATCAGTCCCCTAGAACTTAGAACTACTTAAACCTAACTAACTTAAGGACATCACACAACACCCAGTCACCACGAGGCAGAGAAAATCCCTGACGCCGCCGGGAATCGAACCCGGGAACCCGGGCGTGGGAAGCGAGAACGCTACCGCACGACCACGAGCTGCGGACCATCGACGATATCTACTTCTATGTTTCTCATCTTGGCAGTTATCCTTGATTTGAATTCAGGAATATTTACTTCGTCTTCTTTGGAGAAGGAGTTTCGGAAAACCGTGTTTAATAACTCTGCTTTAGTGACACTGTCATCAGTGACTTCACCGTTGTTATCGCGCAGTGAAGGTATTGATTGTGTCTTGCCACTGGTGTGCTTTATGTATGACCAAAATCTCTTTGGATTTTCTGCCAGATTTCGAGACAGAATTTCGTTTTGGAAATTATTAAAAGCAGCTCGCTTTGAACAATTGTATTACAATATTATCTTTCAAATAAGAAATTCCACCGTGTTAACAATGAAATTAATGTTTTGGATTGATTTTTAGACTAGACTGCTTAATACGATCACTGTTCTGATTATTATTGCCTACTGCATGACATCTGATACACTAACAGACTGCAGTGGTACCACAGTGGCTTACTTGAATAAGCGGCTCATTTGCTGCTACAACGTCCGAACTCGAAAGATCATGATTTTTTTTCGTATAGTCACGAAACGAGGGCTGTCTTGTCTTCAGCTACCTAGTTTCAAATATTTTTCACGGTCATCCAACAACACACATCTCTCAGGAGTTCGGTGACCTTGAAAAGTAGTTAAAACTAGGTAGTTAAAGGCAAGGCAACCCTCCTTTCGTACCTATATGAAAAATCATGAGCAACGAGTTATTGCAGCAAATAAGCGAAAAAGTCGCACTGGCTACAATACAGTCTGCAATTCCATTACAGCCATTCTTATTTCCAACAACACACCGGCAGCAGCTTCTAATCGATTTCAGTGCGTCTATTTAACTGTTTCCACTTTCAATAAGGGATCAGTTTTCTTAGAGACGTGTACATTTTCTTACAAAATGCCGATGAAACCTCAATATACGCAACAAATCAGAGAAGAATAGTTGACAGATGAGGAGTTAAAAGGCCGGAGTCGAAAGGAGCCGACAGATCAAAACAAAGGTTCGTTGTCGTTTTTGTCAATGCTTTCGCAACTGCAAGTATTCGGGACTGAAAGATCGTTCTACATCCGACAAGCATGCGAAAGGAGCCAAACCATTTCTTTGTGCTGCGCAGTCTACACTGAATTTTCAGCCTGAAGTTCCAGCGGACAACAACTACAGCCGAGGCCAGAACGACATTATATGTGAGTATGCATTGTACTATAAAGTGTGTTGATCATCTCAGCGAGCTGAACAAACGGTGTTCTGGAAAAGGAGCGAATAAAATGCAATAAACTGATATAAAATGTAATATATGCACACTTCAAAATTTTCTTGGAAAATATAAAGACGTAAATTACGAAGTATTCTTCTCTATTTTCGGTAAATATTTTGTCCAGTTTTGTCTAGACAGTACGAGTAATGGTTGAATCTACAGGTGGATACATCTGTGCTGAAATCCGTATACTATGACTGTTGTGAGGTACACGAGTTTTTCCTCATATTCTTTCTGACTGCGTAAAGCCCAATTTAGACGCTACGCGTGTCTGGTGCACGAGTGGTTGAATGAGAATGGACAGCCACATGGAAACCACACGGAGGCTGAAATGACTCGGCACGATGTGGGTTCGACGATCTGACAGTCTCGACACGTTACTGAAGAAACACGCCACCAGATTTACAGTTTTCTCATGGGAAGGCACGCAGGACACAGACATCTATTTACTTGTCCAAACAATGGATTCTGCTTGATAGGGTAAAGTTACGTTACTCGTATAATAGCCAAGTCGTACTCTAGTAATATCTGATCCCACGTTTATAAAATGTGACGTCAAGTGGTGTAAAATTGAACAAATATTCGTGCGAGTAAGCAAAAACAAGTGAGCTGACCACTCGCTGTCGTAACCGAAAAATAATTAATAAGTAAGTTTGACTATTTTTATTAGTTTCCCACACTCACTTGTAAGAATTTCAGAGAATACTATGATGATGACGTAACTGCTGTGTATCATGTCTATTTCCGTGATACTCTATCATTCATTTAAGGATAATCATGCGGTAGAAAACTTTGAGGTTGCTCCTGCAGTCCTGCTTTGAAAGGGTAGAGGTCTCAGTGCCTAAGTCGTACCTGTGGAGAATTCGTCAATCGTACCGGTAAGATTCAGACGTTGATGGAAAGTACGCATCAACTACAAATTGTTTGTTTCATCTTAATATGACGAACATACGAGGGTTGCCCAGAAAATAAAGCACCGCATTTTTTTTCTTCAATAATATTTTATCGGACATAATGAAAATTGCACACACGAAAGAATGGTGTTTTATCTACACACCCTAGTTTTCCACGTAATCTCCATCCCGTTCTATGGCCTTCGTCCAGCGCGAAACAAGGGCGAGTATGCCATGTCGATACCAATCCTTGTCCTGGTGGCGGAGCCACTGCTTCTCTGTGTCAATCACCTCATCATCATCCTCAAAATATCTCCGCGAATGGCATACTTCAATGGCCCAAACAAGTGGATGTCCGAGGGGACTAGGTCAGGGCTGTAGGGCGGATAGGGTAACACTTTCCAACCCCGTTTTGCAAAGTGTTCAGCAGTCCTCAGACTTGTGCGGGGCCGAGCGTTAGCGTGTTGAAGCAAATCTCCTGAGTTGCTGTGGCGCCGAAGTCGCAGGAAGCGAGACTCGAGTTTTGTTAATGCGTTGACACGTGCTTCTGAATTAAAGTTACCGTCTCTTGGCATCACATTAATAAGAATCACATCTTCACAGTGCCAGAACACGGTGATCATGACCTTAGCGGCGGAAGCAGTTGCTTAGAATGTCTTCTTCTGGTTCAAAATGGTTCTGAGCACTATGGGACTTAACATCTGTGGTCATCAGTCCCCGAGAACTTAGAACTACTGAAACCTAACTAACCTAAGGACATCACACACATCCATGCGCGAGGCAGGATTCGAACCTGTGACCGTAGCGGTCGCACGGTTCCGGACTGCGCGCCTAGAACCACGAGACCACCGCGGCCGGCGTTCAAAATGGTTCTGAGCACTATGGGACTTAACTCTGTGGTCATCAGTCCCCGAGAACTTAGAACTACTGAAACCTAACTAACCTAAGGACATCACATACATCCATGCCCAAGGCAGGATTCGAACCTGCGACCTTAGCAGTCGCGCGGTTCCGGACTGCGCGCCTAGAACCACGAGACCACCGCGGCCGGCGTTCAAAATGGTTCTGAGCACTATGGGACTTAACTCTGTGGTCATCAGTCCCCGAGAACTTAGAACTACTGAAACCTAACTAACCTAAGGACATCACACACATCCATGCCCGAGGCAGGATTCGAACCTGTGACCGTAGCGGTCGCACGGTTCCGGACTGCGCGCCTAGAACCACGAGACCACCGCGGCCGGCGTTCAAAATGGTTCTGAGCACTATGGGACTTAACTCTGTGGTCATCAGTCCCCGAGAACTTAGAACTACTGAAACCTAACTAACCTAAGGACATCACATACATCCATGCCCGAGGCAGGATTCGAACCTGCGACCTTAGCAGTCGCGCGGTTCCGGACTGAGCGCCTAGAACCGCTAGACCACCGCGGCCGGCTTGTCTTCTTCTGTGGAGAGTAGGAATGCCGCCATTCTATCGACTGCCGTTTTGTTTCGGGCTCAAAATGGTGAACCCAGGTTTCATCACCTGTCACAATCCGGGACAAGAAGGCCTCCTCCTCAGCTTCAAAACGTTGCAGCAAATCAAGATAAACGTTTTTTCTGTGCGATTTGTCACCACCGTTAGACACTGCGGGGCCCGTCTTGCACACACTTACGAATATCCAAGAGTGCGGATAATTGCATCCACACTTCCTTTGCTGACTTTAGATGCAGCGCCAACTGCCGAGTCGTAATGCTTTTGCTCTCGCGAATGACAACATCAGCTCGCTGCAACATGTCAGTTGTGACAGCCGTGGATGGTCTCCCCGATCTCTGCAAATCGTGGAGCACCGTCGAACCGCTTTCTGATGACCTCACCAGCCGTGCACAGTGACTATATGTAGATCTGACGACAGTAGATGCTCTATAGACTTTGCACAAGCGTCTGTGAATATTCTGTGGTGTCACCGCCAGACACCACACTTGCTAGGTGGTAGCCTTTAAATCGACCGCGGTCCATTAGTATACGTCGGACCCGCGTGTCGCCACTGTCAGTGATTGCAGACCGAGCGCCGCCACACGGCAGGTCTAGAGAGACTTACTAGCACTCGCCCCAGTTGTACAGCAGAGTTTTCCAGAGATGGATCACTGACAATTACGCTCTCATTTGCCGAGACTATAGTTAGCATAGCCTTCAGCTACGTCATTTGCTACGACCTAGCAAGGCGCCATTACCAGTTAATATTGAAATTATAAAACATGTACCGTCAAGAGCGATGTTCTCCAATTAAGGAGTAAAGTATTACATCAACTACGTACTTTATTTGCTACTATTAATTCCCTTAACTGTTCCAGACCTCACGTCAATCTGCGTGAGCTTAAAAGCGTGCATTTCGGCCTCCTCTAGCAAAACGGTGTTGGCTCTTCTGCCAACACTTCATATTCCACACAGTTTCTTTCTCTGCAGTGAGAAATTCAGTGACGGCACGTTGCTTGTAACGTACATCACCTACAGACGCCATTTTGCAGCTGAGCTATCCGACGGAAGTGACGGAAACTTGGCGCGCTCACTCAGGAGACTACAAATAATACATACGTAAGGTTTCGCATTTGTAGAATTGTTTTCGACTGAGAAAAAAAATCGATGCATTACTTTCTGGGCATCCCTTGTATTTACAACAGGTAGACGCAGAAGGATAAGGATGAAGCTTTACTAAAACATCGCAACGGTAAAATTGGATTCAATAAAGCATGTAGAAGGTATAAAATACCAAAGCCTACACCGCGTCGTCATTTGAAGTGTTTAAATAAAAAATCGAAGTTTGGAAGACCTAAGGATATTACAGAAAAGATGGAAGATGAATTAGCGCAGAATACAGTTAATTTAGTGTTCAATTGCTTCTGTGCGGTTGGTCCCGGCGGAGGTTCGAGTCCTCCCTCGGGAATGGGTGTGTGTGTTTGTCCTTAGGATAACTTAGGTTAAGTAGTGTGTAAGCTTAGAGACTGATGACCTTAGCAGTTAAGCCCCATAAGATTTCACACACATTAGAAAATTTTTTTGTTCAATTTCTTCGGAGTAACTATTACGAATTAACCCAGGTTACCTAAAAGCTTGTTATCATCTACTGCACCAAAAAGAAAAAAAAAAAAAGATTGCCGGTAGCAAATGGTTTTAGGGTTTGTGACAGATCATCTAACTTCATCCTTGCGAGTTCCCGAAGCGTTATTTATGGCACAAAGGAAGGGCTTTAATAAAAAGCATGTCAATTGATGAATGTAAGTTTACCGTTAACCAAATATATAACGTGCTTGAAGCCTCGTATCCACAGTTCACCAAAAGTCTGAAGCAATTACTCAAAAAGGCAGACACCAAGTGGGTGCAATAGCAGGTGGAGAAAAGGGTCTTACAACGACATGTGTGTGTGCAATAAATGCAGCAGGCTAGTTCATACTTCCGCTGTTAATTTGTAAGCGCAGCAGAATGAATTATGTCTTAAAAAGGGAACTTCCATCGAAGACAACATTTGGATGCTCGACAGATCGATGGCTAACAAGAGAACTGTTTGCCCGTTGGCTAGAACATTTCATGAAATGTACGAAGGTAGAAAAAAAGGAACCAGAAACAAGTTTTGCTTTTATTGCGTGGATATAGAATACACACCAAAAATTTAGAGGCACTTTAGCTGGCTCGTAATTATGGTGTAATCACGTTATCCTTTCTTAATTATATGGCTCATCATCTACAGGCATTGGACAGATCTTTCTTTGAAAAACTAAAAAGCAGCTGCAATGAAGCGGCATCTTCATGGCTACGTTCAAATCCTGGCAGTGTCACAAAGCAAGCTAACACTGCAGAACTCCTGAGTAATGGATACCCCAGATTACCTCGTAAGGGCATAGCACAAAACGGTTTTAAAGAAACAGGCTTGTGGACATGTGACAGAAATGTCGTCAGTGAAGAGGACTTTGTAGCTACTACTGTATGTATTGTTGATCGCTCAGACCAAGAATCAACTAACGGAACTGCGCAAAAATCTGGAACGCAGCCGGACGTTGTAACACCACTCAATGAGCAGCCGGAAACATGTTTAATTTCAAGAATGTGCCCCCGAAAACAATATTGCAGCAGATGCCGAAATTAACAGCCAACAAATAACGTCTTGGTTAACACTATATTCCATGCAAAAATAAATAAATAAATAAAAATAAAAAAATACGGTAACGAGCTAAGCCAACAATGGAATTAACATCGTCCTTACAGAAAGGATATGTAAGACAAACAAAAAGCAAAAAATAAGAAGAAACCTGTACACAAACCTATAAATAAGGAAAGACAGATGAAAACTTTGTCGTCCACTGTGGCCGAGCGGTTCTAGGCGCTTCAGTTCGGAACCGCACGACTGCTACGGTCGCAGGTTCGAATCCTGCCTCGGGTATGGATGTGTGTGATGTCCTTAGGTTTGTTAGGTTTAAGTAGTTCTAAGTTATAGGGGACTGATGACCTCAGATGTTAAGTCCCATAGTTCTCAGAGCCATTTGATGAAAACTTTAACGACAGTAAGAAAATAAAGGACAGAGGGAATTCATTGCGGCGGCTGTGTAAGGAAGATCGAGAAGAAGACATAATACAGTGTATGAAACGTAAAGGTTCGGTACATGACCTATGCGCTGGCGTGGAAAGTAAAATGAAGAAATATTTCTTTGATATCTGTGTTCAAACCAACTAATTTTTTATATGTTAAGAGAGACAATTTAATTTGTTAGGGATTTATATTTTGTTTCTATGTGTAATTTTGTTACGTGTAATTATGGAAGTAACGTTACGTTTATAAAAACTTCCCGGCAAATTAAAACTGTGCCCGACCGAGACTCGAACTCGGGACCTTTGCCTTTCGCGAGCAAGTGCTCTACCATCTGAGCTACCCAAGCACGACTGACGTCCCGTCCTCACGCCTTTGCTTCTGTCAGTGTCTCGTCTCCTACCTCCCAAACTTTACAGAAGCTCTCTTGCGAACCTCGCAGAACTAGCACTCCTGAAAGAAAGGATATTGCGGAGACCTGGCTTAGCCACAGCCTGGGGGACGATTCCAGTATGAGTTTTTCATTCTGCAGCGGAGTGTGCGCTGATATGAAATTTCCTGGCACACAGTTTTAATCTGCCAGGAAGTTTCATATCAGCGCACACTCCGCTGCAGAGTGAAAATCTCAGTCTGTTACGTTTATATTTTGTAATTTGTCAAATGGTTCAAATGGCTCTGAGCACTTTGGGATTTAACATCTGAGGTCATCAGTCCCCTAGAACTTAGAACTACTTAAACCTAACCAACCTAAGGACATCATACGCATCCATGCCCGAGGCAGGATTCAGCCTGCAACCGTAGCGGTCGCGCGGTTCCAGACTGAAGCGCCTAGAACGGCTCGGCCACTGCGGCCGGCTGTAATTTGTTATTGCGACGTTTTGTGACATAATTCCATACATTCATAACGATATTGCAATGTCTGTATTATACTGATTACGATGCAAAGTTTCTTTGGACATGCATGCATGTACAAAAGAAATTTGCATCGTAATCAGAATAACACAGGCAAGGCAATATCGTATTTATTTGGCGATACCGGGCAAGAGAATTTATAAAGTACAACGTCTGACCTGTACGGAAATATATTCCTACATAATGGATGTGAGAGCATGGTTGACGACATATGGAGGTTCGGGCCTGACAGTGAGTCGTCCATTGATAACCAAATGGTAAGGCCACCGCTCGTGATAAGCGGGAAATCTGGGTTCGAGCCCCGGTCCGGCACAGATTTTCACTGTCGTCATTCCATTCTACAGCTGATGGTTGTCCTCATTAGCAATTGTGGATTCATTTAATGTAATACATTTACTATGTCGCCGGTGACTTCTTATCCTAAGTGCGACTTCCACTGTAGGTGGTACTGTAACCTCCCCACAAAATTATTTCCGTAACCTCCCCACAGTAAAAACAGTAATTATTTATATCATTCATATTTCGCGTAACCTTCCAATAATAAATTGCGTAGCCTATCAATAATAAAATGTGACCAATCTCTCAATAAAAAAATTGTCGCTCACATATAACCTTTCAATAATGACTGTGAATTTAAACTGGCAAATTTAGGACGTCAGCAGTGCTGCGTCATGGCCCTGAAAATTCATTCTGAACAAATTGAAAAATCTTACCTCAGTTAGGTCGCCGGATAACGCATATATATCTGCTCCTATAAGAAATTATTCTGGCACAGCCCTATGCAATGCTGGCCGATAGATTTGTCATTTATAAAAGCAAACAACTGATTTTTCTTTTCAATAATCGGGATGACCAAGGATTGGAGAAATTAGTAAATTCTTTAAATTGAAATGAATGATCGTCAAAAGTTACTTTTTATGAGAAAGATTATTATTAAGAGATTTTCTTGGAAATACAGAAGCGTCCGATCTTACCCGTCGGCTTTGACCCATGACGTCACAAATACCGCGGAAACGACTATAAACAATTCCAATATGGCGGATATAAAAACATCGCATACGTATTGTAAACACTGAAATACACAAGTTTCACAAAAAGCCTAATGACTGTAACGGGACAAGCGTGGGAAATTAGGGGTTTTTGGGTGCGGAGAAACTAAATATTAGTCTGGCATCTCACAGCGAAAAATTCCGATGCGAAAATTCACTACGAATCTAAACTTTGAATAAATTCAAAAAAAGTGTTCAGCGTGTAGTATCATTGCCACAGTTACTACTACAACGCACCGCCCACGCAAGGTTGGCAGCCCGTCGTCTGCCGAGCACAGCGCACTCTAGCGGGCTGTGCAGCTCGACGGAACTGGAGTGTGCGTCGCTCACTTCTTAGCTGGACTTCAGCCTAGGCAGACGCACTTTCATAATCGGCCCTCAGCCAGTTCTGTAACGTTTGCATTGATTCTCTGAGGAGGGCCCATCAGGCTTAGTCCCTGAGAATATATTGTATTAGTTCATGGTATTCCATGTTACGAGATTGTCAGTTCATAGCCGCAGCTGCAGTCCTACAAACTACTGAAGATAAGTAATTTTCATTGTACTGCGTGTTTCTTGAATAATAATCCTTGTCTCTAACAGTGTGCCGCACCGCATATTATTGCAGCCTGGACTCCTTCAGCTCCTATCAACTCGGCCTCCTACTTACTTGCATTTAGTAACGAGCTGAAAACACCCACGCGTTTTGTGCCTCTAAACAGTGAGACACAATACACCGCACAGCAGATTTTTTTTATGAAAAAGGGTACTCATTTTCCTAATCGTCCCAGAATGCCGACAAAGAATGGTTTTGTTTTTGCGCTACTGCCACACACCGCATGGAGACACAGCCAACAGCCTGGCTAAAAGATTAGTCTCTTGGCAAATTATGCCAGAATCGAAAGATGAGGGTGAAGTTACTTCTAACCGCCAGCAGACGAAACAAAACAGATGAAAACACAGAGATGCTTCACGTGACATATCAGAGTGCATATACAAATTCTGTATATCCTGACGTACTAGTCAGAGAGAAGATAAGCGATCTAAAAAGTTTAATGCGGCTAAAAAATTGCATAGACAAAATCTTTTAGTATAGTAAATATGAAGTAGAGTTAACCATAAACAATATTATAATAAAAATGATCATGAAATTATGTGGACTGTATTTCATATAATGTGGAACAAAATATTCTACAGGTACGAATGTCTCATTCACTGTTGCTTTCCCACAACGAAAACAGAAGTGACCAAACATTTTTCTCACAATTTTTAGAATTCTAAAGAAAATGAGCTAGGAAACAACAGTTTTTACATGAAATTTCACTATGATTCTGGGTAATATACTTATCTGCACGTGAGGCTAATTTCCTTACATGAATCACAGGAAACAGCACCTTCTTACATATGCCGTCAGAACCGCAAGATAAAGAAAGCCTAATAAGCATTCTTAGTTAGGGGAAGTTCATAAAAGTGCTCAGTGACTTTTTCACCACCACACATCGGGCAGGAAAGCAGCAAAAGAGAACGTCACTTGACGGGTTTGTACCGATACTAGTTACAGCAGCTCATGCATGTGTCAGCCATCTAACAACAAGAAATGCTATTCAACAGCCAAATACTGAAGGACGTAAGCTCTACTAAAACCACTTCAGGATCTCTTCAAATTTGTGTACGTACAGTAACTGCAAGTTTCGTTTCACTGATTTCCTTATCAATTTCATCCGTTACATGTATGAGAAAACAAACCAACTTATTCTTATACATCTGTTCTGTGCGAAAATTGATGATAGGAAAACTTACGTCATATCCTTTAACTAGTTTCGTCTCAGAAGGATAAACGTTTCCGCTATCTTCATCACGTATCCTCTGAATCTGTGAGAGAATATGCGTTCTATCTCATCAGTTTCCTTAACAGTAATACTTACACGAACTAAATTGACTGATGTCTCAATAACATTAAGAACAGGCAATATGAGGTCATCTTCCATATATTGAGAATGCCTACGATGTGGAGTCCGAGTTGAGCACGGTAAAAGGGGGGTTGCCTCAGGAATCAGTGCTGGGGCCACTCCTCTTCCTTACTTACACAAAATGATATGCCTTCTAGTATTACAAGTGATCATAAAATATTTCTGTTTGTTGATGCCACTAGTACAAAATGTACAAAATGTTGTGTGCAACATTGGCACTGTGTCAAATAGTGAAGTTCAAGACATCAGTTCACGGCTTGTAGAAAATAAACTACACTTTATCACAGTAAGACTCAGTTCTTACAGTTTTTAACACACAATTCAACAAAGCCTGACTTTCTGATTACACAGAATGGGTATATGATTAGTGAGACTGAAGAGTTCAAATTTATACGTGTTCAAGTAGATAGTAAATTGTCATGGAAAGCCCATGTTCAGGATCTTGTTCAAAGATTTAATGCTGCCTTTTTTACTACTAAAATGGTTCAAATGGCTCTGAGCACTATGGGACTTAACATCTGCGGTCATCAGTCCCCTAGAACTTAGAACTACTTAAACCTAACTAACCTAAGGACATCACACACATCCATGCCCGAGGCAGGACTGGAACCTGCGACCGTAGCGGTCGCGCGGTTCCAGACTGAAGCGCGTAGAACCAGTTGGCCACACCGGCCGGCTTTACTATCAGAAGAGTATCTGAACTAAGTGATAGTTCGGCAACAAAAGTAGTCTACTGTGCTTATTTTCATTCGTTTATGACATATGGTATTATATTGTGGGGTAACTCTTCGCAGTCTCAAAGGGTGTTTTTGGCCCAGAAGCGGGCGGTTCGGGAAATGGGTGGCATAAGTTCGAGAAACTCTTGTCGTCCCCTGCTCATTGGTGGCCATTAGTAGTCTCTCAATATAAATGTTCTTTAACGTCGTTTCTTGTTAAGAGTATCAACTTATTCCCAAGACTTAGCAGATTTCACTCGGTTAACACTCGGCAGATGTCCAATTGCACCTGGATCGCACCTCCATGACTCTTGTGCAGAAAGGCGAGAAATATTCTGCTGCACCCATTTTCAGTAAGCTACAACAGGAATTCAAAAACCTTAGCAGAAATTCACGAGCTTTCAAATCCAAAGTGAAGAGTTTCCTCATGGGCGACTCCTTCTATTCTGCCGAGGAGTTCCTTAAAAATTTAAGCTAATTCCTATGTTACAGTGATGATTGCGTTTATATAAACTTACACATTGAGGTCTTTTTTATGAGCCATAAACATTATCTTTTAGTTATTATTACTTTTCTGTTCCATGAACATGGAGATTTGGACCTCAATTTGGTCGTACGGGACTAGACGCGTAAAACAAAAAAATTAAAAAGCCCATTTTTATTTTCATTGCGGTTTACAGTTACTGTAGTAAAAATTACTGTAGTAAAAATCTGTTGCCGATTCACCACACACACCCTCGATCTCCTTCCTCCAACACAGAATACTTTGTAATGTCCACTCCTCCTAATGAAAAGCGTAAAAGGGCGGTTGTACAAAATTACAAATGAATGTCTTTTAACATTCGTCTGTTGCGGGATCCTAGAGCGCATTGTAATCTCAAACATAAAGACATTTCTGGAAGAAAATAGGGTTCTCTCATAGACTCAGCGAAAATATCGGAAAACAATTCATGTGCAACACAGCTAGTTGTATTCATTCGCGCCATCTTGCAAATAGCATATGCAGGTGAGCAAATGGCTTCCGTTTGCCTAGTTTTCAAATGGCATTCGACGCTGTACAGTATCATAGCCTACTAATCACGACACAATGACGTGGAACACATTCATAAATATCCGATTCGCAGGACACACATTGGCTAACAGAATTCCATTCTAAACTTTCTTGTACTGTAACAAGGCTGTCACATATCGCTTTGCGATTTTGTTTTGGCTCTGTTACGACAACGTGGTATGTAATTGAGTGAGCTTCGTAGATTGTACTGGGAGCGGAAAGTATTAGATTTCTCGGCAGAAGGGAGTGGATCTGGAAAGCTCAGCAGTCCTTTAGGGCCAGCAGAAGTTTTTTCTCTGGGAGTCAAAAGCAGGAAAAGAATCCCACCTACGTGGCAGCCAGTTTTCGGAAATTAACCTGTTTCCAGAATACTTATTTTGGACAGTTCCTGGCGCTAATCCTCTTACTACAGACATGGTGCCACCGGTCGCCACTGCTTGAGGATGAAATTATCATCCCGTCCGTGCGTCAAAGGGGAGGCCACCCACCTACTGGGTCTTCTCTGGCGTGAGGAAGTTTGTCCCTTCCTTCCAAAGTTACCGAATGTCCAATCCCAAGTAACGCTCTCGCCACCAGACAGGGTGCAGACAGTGCTGACCAAAGGGGAGAGAGCGTTGGAAACCAGCGCCAAGGTCATGAATCGTAAAGATGCTTTGTTGAAAGGTTTCACTGTGAAATTTCCGCTGCTTTCCCCTGATTTTATGCAGGAAAGGGAACATACTCGTTCGTCAGACTGTCAGCAGCATTAAATCTCCCCTCCAAGTGGAGCTTGGGACTTCTGAGAGTTCAGGAGATAACTTGGACTGGGCAGAATTTGCTTCCTGGCTATCGTCCGGTGCTGGCAGGCAAACTCTCGCTACACTTGAAGAGTGTAAGTTTCACTCGGGCAGTATCACAATCCGTCTTCAGAGCAGCACGCACCTAACTCGTTTGCATATGCGTCTAGAATGCACTATTATCTATATCAAATATTTGCCTCATTTATCTAGCTTTTAAGAGCTGCCCAGATGAGGAAGTCTTAGTCATTTTTGGTTCCTATAGTGTTCCAAATAAGCGCGAGTTCAAGAATGGCTCTGACCACTATGGGTCTTAATATCTGAGGTCATCAGTCCCCTAGAACTTAGAACTACTTAAACCTAACTAACCTAAGGACATCACACACATCCATGCCCGAGGCAGGATTCGTACCTGCGACCGTAGCGGTCGCGCGGTTCCAGACTGAAGGGCCTAGAACCGCTCGGCCACATCGGCCGGCTAAGTGCGAGTCCTGTTGAGTTTAGAGCCAATTTACATTAATTTGTTACGATTTTCAGAACACTACTCCGTATTATTCATTGTCAATTGTACACTTGATTAGATTAAATAAAAGTTTTGTATCCTCGATCTGACTTACATTTTGTGATTACTTATATCCTGCAAATTCGCTGCAGTCAGGCAATGTTTAAAATAAATGTAAGCAGCTGCATTTCTGGAATATTCACTTGTCGTTACGAGTTTTCATTGTGTGCAGTGGCCAAGCACTATTTCTGAAGATACAGGAAACGTAGAGGTGTTTTTATTGCAGTAGTAGGTGGAGCACAAGCTTATTTAGAACTCTTCCAGATCTGTTAACTGTATCAGTATTCATGTTAGTTATGTCACGTGTTCCATGTAAGAATATTTTGCTTACTTCGCGATTCATTTCTGCAGGTTCTAAATCAGCTAATTTGTTTACACGTCAATATACGCCTTGTTAACAACATGAGACATGCAGTATTCATGGTGACTTCTGTCACGGATACTTTCCTTTGGTGTTATCAGTGTCCTGCAGTTTGGATGTCACAGTGAAGCTCACCTTGGAGAGCAAAAGTTGCAGTGTCCATTAGCTTTTACCTTTTTGTGTGCATTTACCGTTGATTCAGATAGGCTTTGCTAGCGTGGCGCATTTGAAGTGTAAAATTTTTGTTGTGTTTTTCTTTCTATCTATTTTGGAGTATTTTTTTATATAACTTGTGTCGTGTCTGAAGATGCTGACTGCGCATGCTCATTTTACTTGATTAGGATTATTTTGGTTTTGATAAATTTATGGGAGCGCTATTTCACAGGATTTAAGATCCAAGTCTTTCATTTCTTGCTATGGATAGGATCAGCAAAGCTAAATCAAGGGAGGCCAGAAAGACCATTAGGCAAGAAAGTCTTACGGAACCCCAAAAAATTGTGCTAGAGTTTTCCGAGGGGGAGGCATCAATATCAGTCCCATCGCCTGAGGTTCATGAAACCGTACTAGTCGCCGAACAAAGTGAGTCCAGCACAACTCACAAAACTGAATCCACTGTAGTGAAGAGAAGTTCAGACATTAAAATCACGGTCGACATTCTGATGTGGGTTGGGGAGATGTTACAGCGAGCAGAAGCAGACAGAAAGATAGGAGGAGCTGGAAAAACAAGCAGAAGCAGATAGAAAGATAGCAGAAGCAGAGAGGACGAGAGCAGAAGAACACGAACAACAAGCAAAAGCAGACACAAAAGGAGCACAGTATGACAGAAAAAAATTTGATGGTATTACATAGAAAATTCTATTCACATTGGAATTCGATAACAAAATCTTGGAAGAAGTAACGAAGACATTAGAACACAACAAGTCGTGGTTGGAGCTGGTGGAACTGAACTAACCTCGCTAAAGGAGAAAGGGGAGGCAGAAAACACCTCGCATTCGCAAAGAGTGCGTGGAAGCAGCTTACTTTTCAGAAATAGAGGAATTTGTTACGCTTCGATGAGACGTTGAAAGCCTTCTACTCGCTTTTTAATTTTCCTTTTTGCCAGTTGAAGTACGCTTGGTACTTACAGATAATTTCCAGGCTGTGGTATGATCCCTTCCCTTCTCTCGCTGCCTTACTCGATTCAGTACCGGTATGAATAAAATAAGGGGACAGGCCGAAAGAACTAATTATGTGACGAATAAGACTCATATTAGCACAACGGATAAAGCAGGGGAATGCTCCGGTAATCGAGGAAGGTAGCCTTTGAAACCACATACATCCCTGAATATGGAAGTTAATATAAATATAAAAAAGGGAGTAAGGTTTATCTGTTTAGCAAGAGTAATAGAAGGCAGATTTCAGACTACCTAACAGATCAAAACGAAAATTTCTGTTCCGACACTGACAATGTTGAGTGTTTATGGAAAAAGTTCAAGGCAATCGTAAAATGCGTTTTAGACAGGTACGTGCCGAGTAAAACTGTGAGGGACGGGAAAAACCCACCGTGGTACAACAACAAAGTTAGGAAACTACTGCGAAAGCAAAGAGAGCTCCACTCCAAGTTTAAACGCAGCCAAAACCTCTCAGACAAACAGAAGCTAAACGATGTCAAAGTTAGCGTAAGGAGGGCTATGCGTGAAGCGTTCATTGAATTCGAAAGTAAAATTCTATGTACCGACTTGACAGAAAATCCTAGGAAGTTCTGGTCTTACGTTAAATCAGTAAGTGGCTCGAAACAGCATATCCAGACACTACGGGATGATGATGGCATTGAAACAGAGGATGACACGCGTAAAGCTGAAATACTAAACACCTTTTTCCAAAGCTGTTTCACAGAGGAAGACCGCACTGCAGTTCCTTCTCTAAATCCTCGCACAAACGAAAAAATGGCTGACATCGAAATAAGTGTCCAAGGAATAGAAAAGCAACTGGAATCACTCAATAGAGGAAAGTCCACTGGACCTGACGGGATACCAATTCGATTCTACACAGAGTACGCGAAAGAACTTGCCCCCCTTCTAACAGCCGTGTACCGCAAGTCTCTAGAGGAACGGAGGGTTCCAAATGATTGGAAAAGAGCACAGATAGTCCCAGTCTTCAAGAAAGGTCGTCGAACAGATGCGCAAAACTGTAGACCTATATCTCTTACGTCGATCTCTTGTAGAATTTTAGAACATGTTTTTTGCTCGCGTATCATGTCATTTCTGGAAACCCAGAATCTACTATGTAGGAATCAACATGGATTCCGGAAACAGCGATCGTGTGAGACCCAACTCGCCTTATTTGTTCATGAGACCCAGAAAATATTAGATACAGGCTCCCAGGTAGATGCTATTTTTCTTGACTTCCGGAAGGCGTTCGATACAGTTCCGCACTGTCGCCTGATAAACAAAGTAAGAGCCTACGGAATATCAGACCAGCTGTGTGGCTGGATTGAAGAGTTTTTAGCAAACAGAACACAGCATATTGTTATCAATGGAGATACGTCTACAGACGTTAAAGTAACCTCTGGCGTGCCACAGGGGAGTGTTATGGGACCATTGCTTTTCACAATATATATAAATGACTTAGTAGATAGTGTCGGAATTTCCATGCGGCTTTTCGCGGATGATGCTGTAGTATACAGAGAAGTTGCAGCATTAGAAAATTGTAGCGAAATGCAGGAAGATCTGCCGAGGATAGGCACTTGGTGCAGGGAGTGGCAACTGACCCTTAACATAGACAAATGTAATGTATTGCGAATACATAGAAAGAAGGATCCTTTATTGTATGATTATATGATAGCGGAACAAACACTGGTAGCAGTTACTTCTGTAAAATATCTGGGAGTATGCGTGCGGAACGATTTGAAGTGGAATGATCATATAAAATTAATTGTTGGTAAGGCGGGTACCAGGTTGAGATTCATTGGGAGAGTGCTTAGAAAATGTAGTCCATCAACAAAGGAGGTGGCTTACAAAACACTCGTTCGACCAATACTTGAGTATTGCTCATCGGTGTGGGATCCGTACCCGATCGGTCTGACGGAGGAGATAGAGAAGATCCATAGAAGAGCGGCGCGTTTCGTCACAGGGTTATTTGGTAACCGTGATAGCGTTACGGAGATGTTTAATAAACTCAAGTGGGAGACTCTGCAAGAGAGGCGCTCTGCATCGCGGTGTAGCTTGCTGTCCAGGTTTCGAAAGGGTGCGTTTCTGGATGAGGTATCGAATATATTGCTTCCCCCTACTTATACCTCCCGAGGAGATCACGAATGTAAAATTAGAGAGATTAGAGCGCGCACGGAGGCTTTCAGACAGTCGTTCTTCCCGCGAACCACACGCGACTGGAACAGGAAGGGGAGGTAATGACAGTGGCACGTAAAGTGCCCTCCTCCACACACCGTTGGGTGGCTTGCGGAGTATCAATGTAGATGTAGATGTAGATGAAACGATCCTTATTTTTTTATCTCATTAAATATTTGTACTCACTGGTTTATGCTTATTATCATGGTGACAATCAATACAGGAATAGTAAAAATGGTCTAGGATTGTGATCCAAATCATTTCACGTAATGTGAAAGGTTTTCTCTTATGGTAAAATTATTTATTACAACTTTCGGGCACTTGCAAATAAGGAAATGTAAGCATCAACAATATCCTTGCACTAATGGTGCAGTCCTAAACTACTGGTCTCTTGGGTATGATATGCACGTGGATGTGACTGATATTTCCTAAATATTGCAATTACATCACATGTTTTTCCTGAATAGTGGAGACGAGTTATGTGAATCATCTAAGTTACTCAAGTTACGACAATATGGCTACTTCAAACAATGGGTGAACCCAATCTACTTATAAAACTTTCAAGTATTTATCGAAACAGTGAACGTTAATTGCAGTAATTAAGTAAATTGAGTCTTAGAGTTCATCTAAGATCAGTGGTGCTTAAGATCGACTTCATTTTAATGGATGGCGGGAAGCACCATGCCGGCACCTGAAACAGAAAACCCTAGTTGCAGAGGTCAATACTGGAAAACACTACATGTGGTGGTTGTAACCAAAATTTGACCATCAATCGGCTGTAAGAGATGGATTAGACACATAAATCATACAGGACCTCATACCTATTGTCTACAAAACTTCTTATGCCAGGGTCCATCACTGGCTCCCACCCACCCCCAACAGTCGCTTGGCTTTCCCTGAAGAGGAGAGGGTAATGCTACCAACCCCTGAAGCCAAGAGGGAAACAGTTGCATCTCTGACCAAAGTTATACAAGCACTTGTGTTGGCACCAGAAACTCAACAGCTAACCCATCTTCGATACTTCATCACCCAGCAGACAATCTATCGCACATGACAATTAAACATTTAATAATATATACCAACATACAGGGAGAAGGATAGGTTGTGCATAATGTTGAAAGGTCTCTGTTGGATTCCTTTCATGCTAATTTCTTCAAACTGTTGTCATTTACGGCATACATTCCACTTCTAAATTTACTGTGGTGTTTCTATCTGGGAGGAGACTGAGCAGTGGAACGTGTTACTTTTACACATAATCAAGAAAGATCTGTCACACTACTACACTTTAAAACAGAGTTTATATGTAATTCATGTCACACAGTCTCATATGGAACCTACATCTGCTTTCTTTTATATACTGTATATGATAAGATTCTGTCGTCACCCTTCCCTTCTGGGGGTAAGGATGAATAAGCAAATGTATTTCTAGTTGCATGCTTGATGGTAGCACACAAGTCTTTCTGCTAGAGAACAGTAGGACCAATGTCGGAACAGGTAGCAACGCTTTCTAAAAGCAAAGAGGTTTCTATTCTTAGTATGGTCCTGTCCATCCCTTGTCATGTTGGTATAGGAAGCTGCCTCTCTGGTCACTTCCGTTTGTATATGTTAAGCATCCTCGGTAGGGGCCCGGGCCAGTCTGTCCGAGCGTCTGAAGTGGTAAGATCTCTGGCTAAGCGCGTCTCTGCTAAGGCCGTAGGACAATGGATTTCTTAAGTTCAGCGTAACTGAAAATTTAATCACCTTTATTTCAGGTTTAGATCTAAAATATCTAATGTTATCTTAAATTGCAACACAGTGTAATTCGAGTGTGAAGTTCAGAATATCTTCCAGTAGTTGCTTTGTCACTACTTTGTGAGTAAAGTGGAACCACATGTGGATGATCCGTAACTCTAACTAAGATCATCAACCTTAAATGCGAATGTGCGTGAGATTATAACGTCTCGTCTTGACAATATTTTTCAATATAGCAACCTTTCTTTATGTTCAACCCACGTGGGGTGTACTTTGTGAGACCAGTACCACGTGCTTATACAATTGTTTGAGCCATCAGGTTAGTAGTAAGACGATAATAACCAGTTCGAGGTTTTTCTTTTGTAATTTGTGTTTCGATGTAATTTATTTTAATTATCAAAATTATTGTGGAGTTACACTCTGTGTGTAAACCAAGTTGATCACGTGAAGCATGTAGTGTGATCATCAAAGTAGCCGTCAGCTATTCTTTTCGGGAAGATTTGACATAGAGTTATTATGAATTTAGTATACTAGTGTGTGGCAATTTCATGACGGACAGGATTGCGCTACGAACGTAACTTCTTTGGGTGAAAATTGAATCGGTTGGTTGTGGTTAATTTCCTCTTGCGTATGTTTCAACGTTCTTCGTGTGTTATTTTATGAATGCAGTGTTGTATGCAGTCTCCCAATCTTGGCTCCATATTTGATGTGATCCGTAAGATTACAAACTCACATTTTCACAATCCTAAATAAGGCACCAGTTTAGTTATGATTCGAGTTTAATATGCTGAAATTTTAATGGAACAGTGATCAATGTTAAAATAAATGTCCAAATATAAACTGATTTATTTCTTTTTATTTAAATTCTCTTTTATATATATATATATATATATATATATATATATATATATATATATATATATATATATATATATAAACGCCGGTTGTCGTAAGATGACTATTAAAAGATTATAATTAATGGTAGCCTGGTTGGGAATTTGGTAAGCTAGACTGGATACCTGGTGAAACAGTTGCTCAGTAATGTAATGTTTACTTCCCCAGATAGCTCACAGCTTTTAACCCACTTTTACTGTCTTGAATATCAGCACCGCTTTCAGAAGAACTTAATGCATCAACGTTACAATGTGATTTATAATATAGATACACAGTGATGTCACTTCCTTCATCAGAAATTCACAGAAAAATATTAAATGAAAGAGAATGACTATTTACTTAAATGAGACAAGAACACTTTTATGCCCTCGTGATATAATACTGAAGCAGAATAACTGGTTCAGTCTCAACGTGTACAGATTGAAACAGGAGGGTGTCAGCAATGCAAGCACAAACAGCGTCGGATGTAGAAGGTATTCCGCAGGCTCACGCCATACAATCGATATCCGAAAGTCCAGTGATGTGTTTTCGCCAGTGCGGGCAATGGCAATTGCGGAGAAACAAATGTGTCGGAGTCTGTCTACAACACCAAGTAAGATTTAGATGACAAGGATTTTTTTACTTCCAAACATACATTGAAGGTGGAATTCTGCATATAAATACGTGGACCGGACAGTTCAAGGATAGTTTACCGAATTCCAGACCAATTCAGACGTAGTGAAAGCTTATGAGTAGCCATACAAGCATCAAAGTAATTGAGTTCTGCCACTTATAAGAGACTGCAGAACATTTGCAGAGTTTTAAAACAGAAGTGATGAAATCATAGTGGACAGCTGCAGAACAGAAGAGAATGTGCCTTATAAAAACCCTGCCCTCCATCAGCTAAGCTATTCCAGATGTACTCAGTGTGATTGTATGGTATTCTGAAATGAAATCAGCATTTGATCGCCCCCTACCACACTGGCGACCTGATACAGTTCTTCATCAATAAAATGTTCACGGTCCACTGTCTATTCCGTGTAGAGGAAGATGATCTAGAAGCGTTCAAATTGATCCTAACAGAGCTGGACGAGTACGTGATGGAGGACAGAAGAGAGAATTTTGCCACAGATAGACAGCAATACAGCAGTTTACTTGAGGACGAGCATGCGAATGAGGAGTTTTGGGGAACGGAACAATAACACGTCACAGAACCAGAGAGGAAAGTGGCACAATCAGAGGTCAGGTGATAGATTCTATCAGCCAAATGCTGTGCAACGCCAGTCAAGAGAACAGGAGAATGGAGGGAGGTCATAGAGATTCGAGATCCAGCTCTAAACCGGAATCCGTAAGCTTACCTGAAACATGAGCAGGAAACAGGCATAGATGAGAGAAGAACCTATACCCTAATGAAGATATCAGGTGCGACCTTCTGGCCAGGATGGACGACATGAAATCGACAGTGTTTCCTGTTAGTGATGAGATTAGATACAAGAGAACTTAACTGCTTCTCTGGATACGGGGAGTCTTGTAAATAGCATAACATTGATGCATTAATTTGTTCTGAAAGCGGTGCTGATATTCAAGACAATAAAAGTGGGTTAAAAGCTGTGAGCTATCTGGGGAAGTCAACCTTGCATTACTGAGCAACTGTTTCACCAGGTATCCAGTCTAGCTTACCAAATTCCCAACCAGACTAACATTAATTATAATCTTTTAGTAGTCATCTTATGATAACTGGTGATATTTATATATAAAAAGACAATTTCAATAAAAAGAAATAAATCAGTTTATATTTGGACATTTATTTTAACATTGATCATTGTTCTGGTAAAATTTCAGCATATTAAATTTGATTCATAACTAAACTGGTGCCTCATTTAGGATTATGAAAATGTGAGTTTGTAATCTTTCAGAACACATCAAATATGGAGCCAAGATTGGGAGACTGTATACAACACTGCATTCATAAAATAACACACGAAGAACGTTGAAACATACGCAAGAGGAAATTAACCACAACCAACCGATTCAATTTTCACCCAAAGAAGTTACGTTCGTAGCGCAATCCTGTCCGTCATGAAATTGCCACACACTAGTATACTAAATTCATAATAACTCTCTGTCAAATCTTCCCGAAAAGAATAGCTGACGGCTACTTTGATGATCACACTACATGCTTCACGTGATCAACTTGGTTTACACACAGAGTGTAACTCCACAATAATTTTGAAAATTAAAATAAATTACATCGAAACACAAATTACAAAAGAAAAACCTCAAACTGGTTACTATCGTCTTACTACTAACCTGATGGCTCGAACAATTGTATAAGCACGTGGTACTGGTCTCACAAAGTACACCCCACGTGGGTTGAACATAAATAAAGGTTGCTATATTGAAAAATATTGTCAAGACGAGACGTTATAATCTCACGCACATTCGCATTTAAGGTTGATGATCTTAGTTAGAGTTACAGATCATCCACATGTGGTTCCACTTTACTCACAAAGTAGTGACAAAGCAACTACTGGAAGATATTCTGAACTTCACACTCGAATTACACTGTGTTGCAATTTAAGATAACATTAGATATTTTAGATCTAAACCTGAAATAAAGGTGATTAAATTTTCAGTTACGCTGAACTTAAGAAATCCATTGTCCTACGGCCTTAGCAGAGACGCGCTTAGCCAGAGATCTTACCACTTCAGACGCTCGGACAGACTGGTCCGGGCCCCTACCGAGGGTGCTTACCACATACAAACGGAAGTGACCAGAGGCAGCTTCCTATACCAACATGACAAGGGACGGACAGGACCATACTAAGAATAGAAACCTCTTTGCTTTTAGAAAGCGTTGCTACCTGTTCCGACATTGGTCCTACTGTTCTCTAGCAGAAAGACTTGTGTGCTACCATCAAGCATCCAACTAGAAATACATTTGCTCATTCATCCTTTCCCCCAGAAGGGAAGGGTGATGACAGTATCTTATCATATACAGTATATATAGGAAAGCAGATGTATGTTCCGTATGAGACTGTGTGACATGAATTACATATAAACTGTGTTTTAAAGTGTAGTAGTGGGACAGATCTTTCTTGATTATGTGTAAAAGTAACCCGTTCCACTGCTCAGTCTCCTCCCAGATGGAAACACCACAGTAAATTTAGAAGTGGAATGTATGCCGTAAATGACAACAGTTTGAAGAAATTAGCATGAAAGGAATCCAACAGAGACCTTTCAATAGTAAGTCGTAAGTTGGCCTCTGAACAGGCGGAACAGTGGGCAGCTTCTAAAACATAGGCGAGAGGAGCGAAAAAAGGCAAAACTTTCAACTGAAGAAACAAGTAAGATTTTTTTTTAGTTTCGAGGGATAACATTTGTACTAAATACTGTTATAATTTCGCAGCTGACTTTCGACGTCATCTTGAAGTCGAAATTTCTGCGACAGCTTGCCGCAGGTATAGATGTAGGAGGATGTGAGATTTCCCTCATGAAAGCAGAGCAAGAAGTCACAGACTTTTTCAACAGGACGGAGCCAAGCAGAGATGATCTATCCTATTACCTAGGCATTTCGGCGTTGGCACAAAGGTTAATTCGATATACTGCATTTGCCACCATCTATAAAGAATGGAAAACCGTGAACCAGAATTTGCTGAGTGTGGTCAAATTCTCTGTAACATGGAAGATGTCACAGAAGAGAGCTGAGGAGAGCTCAGGAACATTTTCAACAAACATGCCTAAGTTTTCTCGGTAAAATCAGAAAATTTAAAGAATTTTTACTTAAGAGTTTAGAGTAAAGGGGCAAAAAAAAAAAAGTTGACAATCGTTATGCTCCTAAACAACGCAAGTACAGATTTTACCACTATGTTTAATACGCTGTAGAGGGGGAGTGTGCTGAAGATAAGCATGTATCTGTTTAGCAATAAGGCTTAGCACTATTTTATGTGTACCGTAGAGTGGAGACTAGACTCGACAGGGTAAATGGTGGTGGCAAAGGGCCAGTGAGGCCCGGTGACACTCTGGTGACTGAGCGAAATATTTTAACTCCAGATACACATAACGTCACTAGCAAAAAAAAAATGGTTCAAATGGCTCTGAGCACTATGGGACTTAACATCTGAGGTCATCAGTCCCCTAGAACTTAGAACTACTTAAACCTAACAAACCTAAGGACATCACACACATCCATGCCCGAGGCAGGATTCGAACCTGCGACTGTAGCGGTCGCGTGGTTCCAGACTGTAGCGCCTAGAACCGCTCGGCCACCCCGGCCGGCTCGTCATTAGCAGTGCGAGGCAGACAAGCCCTGCTCTCGCAAACCAGGCCGACAGAGGGTCGTGGGCGGCTGTTCCAGCACTGATGAGGAGCTGCTAGCGTTGGTGGATGCCCTGTGGTGCTGACGTCAGGCTGAGTGCTGGCCGCCTCCACATTGGGTCACGACTTCGACGTCAGCGCCGCACTCTATTTTTGGCGCGACTGCATTCTGTAGTGGTGGACGCCTGCACTAATGCAGCTCAGGCCTGGCTTGCATCCACCATGGCGCTGAGGCTAGTCTGCCGTGCGGGCGCACCGCTGTTTATATATGCCTATGAGGCATTCTATTGCAAGGAAACCCTGCTCCCAGTCGCATACACCGACGAGCCAAAACATTATGACCACCAGCTTAGTAGCTTGTTTGTCCGTCTTTGGAACCAAATACACCTCTGAGTCTGCGAGTCAGCATTTCGACAGTTTGTTAGTAAGTTTGTAGAGGTAGGTATCATTAGATGTGTAAGCACAGGTCACGTAATTCGCGTAAATAACGGCCCGCTGATTTGCGTACACGGTGATGGCGCCCGATAGCGACCCAGATAGGTTTCATAGGACTTACATCAAATGAATTTGGTCCCCGAGACATCAACGTGATTTCACTATAATGCTCCTCAATCCACTGTAGCACGACTCTAGCTCCGAGACACGGACAGTTATCCTGCTGAAAGATTACACCGCCGCAGGGGAACAAGTCAAGCAGGTGCTTGGCAGCTGTCAGCCTCTTCGATTACTACCACAGGTCCCACGCAAGCGCAAGCGAATGTCTCCCATAGCATACACTGCTCCCACCAGCCTGCGTTCATTTCGAACCACCGTTCACCTCGACGACGGCGTATGTATAGACGACCATCGACGTAGTGTAGCAAAAATGTGCCGAAACGTTTCCATTAATCGACAGTCGAATCTCGGTGGTCCCGTGCCCACTGCAATCGTAGCTCACGATGTCGTTGGGTCAACACGTGGACAAGTTGGGGTAGTCTGGTGCGGAGCTCCGTGTTCAACGGTGTACGACGGACGGTGTGCTGCGAAACACTTGTACGGGCACCAGCGTTGTGCTCTTTCGGCAGAGATGCCACAGATCACCATTTATCCTACTTTACAGAGCAGACAAGCCTCCTCCCAACCCCACGTTCTGTGAAGAGTCTCGTCGACATCCAACCGTTTAGCGCCTACCTCATCTACATCTACATGATTACTCTGCAATTCACATTTAAGTGCTTGGCAGAGGGTTCATCGAACCACAATCATACTGTCTCTCTACCATTCCACTCCCGAACAGCGCGCGGGAAAAACAAACACCTAAACCTTTCTGTTCGAGCTCTGGTTTCTCTTATTTTATTTTGATGATCATTCCTACCTATGTAGTTTGACCTCAACAAAATATTTTTGCATTCGAAAGAGATAGTTGGTGACTGAAATTTCGTAAATAGATCTCGCCGCGACGAAAAGCGTCTTTGCTTTAATGACTTCCATCCCAACTCGCGTATCATATCTGCCACACTCTCTCCCCTATTACGTGATAATACAAAACGAGCTGCCCTTTTTTGCACCCTTTCGATGTCCTCCGTCAATCCCACCTGGTAAGGATCCCACACCGCGCAGCAATATTCTAACAGAGAACGAACGAGTGTAGTGTAAGCTGCCTCTTTAGTGGACTTGTTGCGTCTTCTAAGTGTCCTGCCAATGAAACGCAACCTTCGGCTCGCCTTCCCCACAATATTAGCTATGTGGTCTTTCCAACTGAAGTTGTTCGTAATTTTAACACCCATGTACTTGGCAGAATTGACAGCCTTGAGAATTATACTATTTACCGAGTAATCGAATTCCAACGGATTTCTTTTGAAACTCATGTGGATCACCTCACACTTTTCGTTATTTAGCGTCAACTGCCACCTGCCACACCATACAGCAATCTTTTCTAAATCGCTTTGCAGCTGATACTGGTCTTCGGATGACCTTACTAGACGGTAAATTACAGCATCATCTGCGAACAACCTAAGAGAACTGCTCAGATTGTCACCCAGGTCATTTATATAGATCAGGAACAGCAGAGGTCCCAGGACGCTTCCCTGGGGAACACCTGATATCACTTCAGTTTTACTCGATGATTTGCCGTCTATTACTACGAACTGCGACCTTCCTGACAGGAAATCACGAATCCAGTCGCACAACTGAGACGATACCCCATAGGCCCGCAGCTTGATTAGAAGTCGCTTGTGAGGAACGGTGTCAAAAGCTTTCCGGAAATCTAGAAATATGGAATCAACTTGAGATCCCCTGTCGATAGCGGCCATTACTTCGTGCGAATAAAGAGCTAGCTGCGTTGCACAAGAACGATGTTTCCTGAAACCATGCTGATTACGTATCAATAGATCGTTCCCTTCGAGGTGATTCATAATGTTTGAATACAGTATATGCTCCAAAACCCTACTGCAAACCGACGTCAATGATATAGATCTGTAGTTCGATGGATTACTCCTACTACCCTTCCTAAACACTGGTGCGACCTGCGCAATTTTCCAATCTGTAGGTACAGATCTATCGGTGAGCGAGCGGTTGTATATGATTGCTAAGTAGGGAGCTATTGTATCAGTGTAATCTGAAAAGAACCTAATCGGTTTACAATCTGGACCTGAAGACTTGCCCGTATCAAGCGATTTGAGTTGCTTCGCAATTCCTAAAGTATCTGCTTCTAAGAAACTCATGCTAGCAGCTGTTCGTGTTTCAAATTCTGGTATATTCCATTCGTCTTCCCTGGTGAAGCAATTTCGGAAAACTGCGTTCAATAACTCCGCTTTAGCGGCACAGCGGCCTAGTGGCAGTTTCACTGTCCGTCTAACTCTTTCCGTAGATGCTCACGACAGCAGTACACAAACATTCACCAGCGTCGCCGTTTCCGAGATACTCGTTCACAGGCTCTGCGTAATAATAATCTGTCCTTTGTCAAAGTCGCTTATCTCGATGGATTTCTGCATTTGCAGCCCATTTCTTCGCAAGGGTGATCCACCGTCCGTGTCTGCTCCGGTTACATACTTTTGTTACGGCGTCACGTACCTGCAACCCCATCAGGGGCAAGCAACGTAGGAGCAGCAGCGGTCATAATTTTTTGAGTTTTCAGTGTAGCTCACAAGAAAAGTCTTGCCCCGCTGTGGTTACCTTTCCTGTCCGCTAGACCTATTATCTCTGTGTGATGTTCTTTTCTGCCGAGAACGGCTAGCCGATCTCGCAATCCTTCGGTGTACATTTTATTCTGACCCACAATTCGCCACCTCGTGCTTATCAATATGTGGCTGCCACTACAGTAATTCGCGGCGGCCTCTTCCAGTTAATTGAAAGTCTGGTACCGCGCGCCGCGGAATTTGAATCCCTGCCAGATGTAGTGGACGTCGAAGACGCCTAGATGTCTCTGCACCATCGCGCCGTAAGCTGTGGCGGCGCGTGACTCCTGGCGTGCTTTTCGTGTGAGGGCGCCACAGTGGAACACGTGGTCCCAGCGGCCAATAGCGGCGCCCCTGATAGACTACTTAAGCGCCTGCCTCTCGCTCACCTCACTTGGACTCCCCATCTCCTTACCATCCAAAACAAAGCTCACAACCGCCTCCACCTCCTGAAACTCCTGTCCGGCTGGACGTGGGGTCTGCATCCTTCCACCATCCTTCACACCTACAAATCCTTGATCCGCCCCATCCTCTGTTATGCCAGCGTCGCTTGGATTTCCGCCCCTCCCCGGTTCTATAAAGCCCTCCAAATCCTCGAACGCCATGCACTCCGCCTCGCCTTCCGCATCCGCCTTCCGTCCCCCACGCGCATCCTCTATGACCTCGGCCCCTTCCCCCACCTTCTCCTTTTCCTTGAACACATCCGCATACTATATATTGTCCGTCGCCTTGATCCCCCTCACCCCCTGGTGTCTCCCTTCCTCTCCAACTGCAGTCCATTGCCATGCCTTTATCATTATGTCCCACCCTCTCTCCATCTCCACACCCTCCATCTCCTTTCCCAACACAACTTCCACCGTCTACCCCTCCCGGATGATGAGCTTCGTCCTGACATCTACCCTTCCTACCAACTCTAACCCCATCTTCCTGCCTCCTCCTCCGGGCTCCCTCTCTTCCCCCTCCCTCCTCCTGAGCGGCTTCCCCCTCCTACTCCCCCTCCCTCTCTTGTGCCCCCTTTCTCTGCACTCCCTCCTGCCCTATCTTCCCTCTTCCTCTCCCACCCCACGTGTCTCCTGCCTCTTCGTGAACCCACTGATGCCCCTCCTCTCTTCATCCCGCCGCTTCCCCTGCTGCCCCATGCCCTCCCCTCCTTTTCCATCCTCTCTGCCCTTTCCCTCGGCAGGTCCCACCTGGCAGTTTTGTTCTTCGTCGTGTGTGCTCCAAGTGGGTTTTAAGTGTGTTGTTCCGGAGTGTTTTTACTACTGCGGTCGACTCTTAACGTGTGCATGTCCATTCAGCGTCTTCTGAGTTTTGAAGACTCGCCGTGTTTTTTAACTTTCTGGTGACTTTTGACTTTTAACTGTCCTCCATGAACGTCTCCGTGTTAGTCTATTTTTTACCTCCATTTTCTCCCATTATTCTGTTTTAAGTTCCCCTTTCTCGCCTTATGTATGTAAAATTTTATTCTTATTTTAAGTTGTTATGTCACTCGGCTGAAGAGCAGCGGATTGTGCGGCTGACAGCCCTCCCCTGCCCATATGGGGCAGGGAATGAAATCACAATAAAGGAAAAAAAAAACTGCCTCCCGCTCAGCCAGTCCGCCATTTTACAATTTAAGTCCCCGTTTTATCGCCTGTTTTTATTGTTTCTTAACTTCTCCTTACATTTTAAAAAGTCTGTAGGCTGCAGAGCAGCGTAATAAGCTGCTGCCAGCCCGCCCCCTTCGGGGGGAATTGAAATACAATAAGGGAAAAAAAAAGCTCAGCCAGTTAGTCTAATGTCGCGAACGTCTGTGGACACATCGTTTCGCATTAGACAGCTTACTTACTTACATCCTTGTACTGTGTACGAGTGGATGTGTTTGTTAGGTTTCCTTGTGACTCCGTTGTTCAATCTTGTTGTTGTTCGTTCTGTCCTTCGTTGGTCGTGTCCGACCTCTCCCATTGTGTTGTTGTTCGCGGGCCTCTCCGCGGGTCCTGCAGCGCTTTCCGTCATTTCAACCCCGCGACCGTCCCGGTCGCAGTTACAACAGAAAGCTCCACTAAAACCAGTTAGTGGCACTACATTACCCCTCCAGAGGGAAGAACTGAAACATCAGGTCTTACTTAGCACTCGTGTTCCACCCTTATGACTCCCATTTTGCACTAGGCTGTCAACGTCAGTCACTGTACATTTACTACACTGAAACTATATGGCTACATTTTATCTTTTTTAATTTTACAAATTCACTGTCCCTCTCTTGCTCGGGGAATCCAGTCCACTGCAACCAGGATTACCTACGGATCATATTTTAGAATACCTCGTTGTCTGAGATAAATAAAGCTACGCAGAAAAAAATCAGTCAGGACAGCTTTCGGTCATACAAAAAGTCCTGGAGACATTCAAGAATACAGAGATACAAGTTGGTTGGGAATTAAAGGAAATGAGCGTTTGGCGTCATTGGCCGGGAGGTCCCCTGCGGGACAGGTCCGGCTGCATTGGTCCAGGTCTTCTTACATTCGACACCACATTGGGCGACCTGCGCGCAGGATGGGGATGAAACGATGATGAAGACAGCACAACATCCACTCCCTGAGCGGAGAAAATCCCCGACCCAGCCTCGAATCGAACCCGAGCCTGTAGGACGAAAATGCGTCACTCTGACCACGCAGCTATCGGGGCGGACGGGAATTAAATCATTAGGAAGTAGAGGGACGTTTATCAGAAATAGTGGCATGAACAATGTGAAATAATCGAAAACGAAATGATTGTCTGAAGGACTGACTCGGCTTACAGTAAAGTCAAAACAATCTTCAGTGAAATTAAAAGCAGGGGTCATAATGATAAGAGTGAAATGGGAATTCCGCTGTTAAATGCAGAGGAGAGTGCGGATAGTTGGATAGAGTACACTGAATGCCTGTATGAGGGGGAGGACTTGCGTGATAACGTGATAAAAAAAGAAACAGGAGTCGATATGGACGATGCAGGAGATCCAATATTAGTATTTAAAGGTGCTTAGCAGGACTTAAGATCAGATAACGCAGAAGAGGTAGATAACATTTCATCGGAATTTTGTAAAATCGCTGGGGGAAGTGGAAACAAAACTACTATTCACAGAGGTGTGTACAACGTATGAGTATGGCGATATACCATCAGACTTTCGGGAAAAGATCATTAGCACAAGACCGAATATTTCAAGAGCCGACAAGTGCGAGAATTATCGCACAATCAGCTTAACAGCTCATGCATCCAAGTTCAAAAATGGTTCAAATGGCTCTGAGCACAATAGGACTTAACTTCTGAGGTCATCAGTCCCCTAGAACTTAGAACTACTTAAACCTAACTAACCTAAGAACATCACACACATCCAACACATCCATGCCCGAGGCAGGATTCGAACCTGCGACCGTAGCGGTCGCGCGATTCCAGACTGTAGCGCCTAGAACCGCTCGGCCACCCCGGCCGGCCATCCAAGTTCTGACCAGAATAATATACAAATGAATGTAAAATAAAATTAAGAATCTGTTACATGATCAGCTTGTCTTCGGGAAAGGAAAAGGCACCAGAAGGCAGTTCTGATGTTGTGGTTGATTAACGGAAGCAAATCAAGAGACATACGTATGATCTGTCGACCTGGAAAAGCTTTAGACAATGTAAAATGCTGCAAGATGTTCAAAATTCTGCGTAATATAGTAAGCTATAGGGAAAGACGGGTAGTATACAATATATACAAGAACCAAGAGGGAACAATAAGAGAGGGAGACCAAGAACGAAGTGCTCGGATGAAAAAGGATATAAGAAAGGGATGTAATCTTTCTCCCCTACTGTTGAATCTACACGTCGAAGAAGCAAGAATGAAAATAAAAGAAAGGTCCAAGGGAGGGATCAAAAATTCAGGATGAAAGGATATCAATGATAAGGTTCGCTGATAATATTGATATCCTCAGTGAAAGTGATGAAGAATTATTGGTGCTGTTGAATGGAAAGAACAGCCTAACGTGTACAGAATACAGACTGAGAGTAAATCGAAGAATGACAAGTAGTAGAAATGAGAACAATCAGAAACAATACATCAGAATTAGGGATCACGAAGAAGACGAACTAAAAGGAATTTTGCTGTCTAGCCAGTAAAATAGCCGATGAAGACCGGAGCTAGGATGACACAAAAATGCAGAGCAGCACTAGCAAAAAGAGGATTTCTGGCAAAGAGAATGCTACTAGTAACAAACATAGGCCTTAATTTAAGGATGAAGTTTGTGAGAATGTAGTTTGGAGCACAGCATTGTATGGCAGTAAAATATGGACTGTGGGAAAAGTAAACAGCAGAAAAACGAAGCATTTGAGAAGTGGTGCTAGAGAAGAATGTTGCAATTTAGGTGCGCTGATAAGGAAAGAAATGATGACGTTCTCTGCAGAAAGGAATCAGTGACAAGAGGAAGGGCCAGGGTAATAGGATATCTGTTCAGACATCAGGGAATAGCTTCATTGGTACTAGAGGGAGATTTAGAGAGTAAAAACTGTAGAGGAAGACAGAGATTGCAATACATGCAGCAAATAATTGATGACGTAGATTTCGAGAACTGCACTATCCTGAGATGACAAGGTTGGTACAGGAGAGAAATTCGTAGATGGACCGCTCGGATTTGCTACACTCAAGGTCACAGCTACTCATCACTTACCCTTTCGGAGTACACAGGGCGAACATTAATAAAACTGGCGAACTGCCGATGAAAGTTTGTCCGGAGATGCATCGTTGCCACAGCTGGTGGCGCTGACGAATGACAGTTCCTCTGACCACGTGGCCTGTGCTCCTCGCGTGTGGCAGGCTGTATGATTGAAGCGGCGTACTGTAAGCAGCAGAAGGGTCCGGTATTCATGTTGGGAAGAAGCCGACATCGTGTCTGAGTACGGCCAAGCAGATGAAAAGTGTTCAGTGAATTAGAAAGTAAAATTCTATGTACCGACTTGACAGAAAATCCTAGGAAGTTCTGGTCTTACGTTAAATCAGTAAGTGCATCGAAACAGCATATCCAGACACTCTGGGATGATAATGGCATTGCAACAGAGGATGACACGCGTAAAGCTGAAATACTAAACACCTTTTTCCAAAGCTGTTTCACAGAGGAAGACCGCCCTGCGGTTCCTTCTCTAAATCCTCACACGAACAAAAAAATGGCTAACATCGAAATAAGTGTACAGGGAATAGAAAAGCAACTGAAATTACTCAATAGAGGAAAGTCCACTGGACGTGATGGGATACCAGTTCGATTCTACACAGAGTACGCGAAAGAACTTGCCCCCCTTCTAACAGCCGTGTACCGCAAGTCTCTAGAGGAACGGAAGGTTCCAAATGATTGGAAAAGAGCACAGGTAGTCCCAGTTTTCAAGAAGGGTCGTCGAGCAAATGCACAAAACTATAGGCCTTTATCTCTGACATCGATCTGTTGTAGAATTTTACAACATGTTTTTTGCTCGCGTATCATGTCATTTCTGGAAACCCAGAATCTACTCTGTAGGAATCAACATGGATTCCGGAAACAGCGATCGTGAGACCCAACTCGCTTTATTTGTTCATGAGATCCAGAAAATATTAGTTACAGGCTCCAGGCAGACGCCATTTTCCTTGACTTCCGGAAGGCATTCGATACAGTTTCGCACTGTCACCAGATAAACGAAGTAAGAGCCTACGGAATATCAGGCCAGCCGTGTGGCTGGATTGAAGAGTTTTTAGCAAACAGAACACAGCATGTTGTTCTCAATGGAGAGACGTCTGCAGACGTTAAAGTAACCTCTGGCGTGCCACAGGGGAGTGTTATGGGACCATTGCTCTTCACAATATATATAAATAACCTAGTAGATAGTGTCGGAAGTTTCATGCGGCTTTTCGCGGATGATGCTGTAGTACACAGAAAAGTTGCAGCATTAGAAAATTGCAGCGAAATGCAGGAAGATCTGCAGCGGATAGGCACTTGGTGCAGGGAGTGGCAACTGATCCTTAACATAGAAAAATGTAATGTATTGCCAATACATAGAAAGAAGGAACATTTATTGTATGATTATATGATAGCGGAACAAACACTGATAGCAGTTACTTCTGTGAAATATCTGGGAGTATGCGTGCGGAACGATTTGAAGTGGAATGATCATATAAAATTAATTGTTGGTAAGGCGGGTGCCAGGTCGAGATTCATTGGGAGAGTCCTTAGAAAATATAGGCCATCAACAAAGGAGGTGGCTTACAAAACACTCGTTCGACCTATACTTGAGTATTGCTCATCAATGTGGGATCTGTACCAGGTCGGGTTGACGGAGAAGATCCAAAGAAGAGCGGCGCGTTTCGTCACAGGGTTATTTGGTAACCGTGATAGCGTTATGGAGATGTCTAGCAAACTCAAGTGGCAGACTCTGCAAGAGAGGCGCTCTGCATCGCGGTGTAGTTTGCTGTCCAGGTTTCGAGAGGGTGCGTTTCTGGATGAGGTATCGAATATATTGCTTCCCCCTACTTATACCTCCCGAGGAGATTGAGACGAACCCCAGTACAAGCATCAGTGAAGTGGCTTGCCAGCCTGATGTAAGGCAAAGTACGGTTATGTGTACCCTGCATGACAACCACTTCTGTCGCCATCACCTGCAGTCCCGTAGAGGCCACTTGTGATGTGGATGTGATGCTGTTTTTACTGCGTTCCAGGACGAAAGCTGTCGTTGTACGCACAACGTCCATTTCTGGACGCATGTTCATAGGACTTTTTTTTCTTCGTTTCCAACCAGGAATCCGTCGCTGCAGTTTGTTGGTGAGCCGTGTGCTGCTCGCGTTGATGCCGTTCATAGCTTGGCATTTTGTAATAGCGATAGTGGCGTCTCGTTTTCTTAGTGTGTTCACTGGCGCCACTACGTTTGCTCGTCTTGTCTGTCGGTGAGTGGCAACAGCAGCGCTTATAGACAGCGCGTACTGTGGTACCATCTTTGGAGCGCCCTCTAGTATTTCCGGGTTGTCGTGTGTCCTGGGAGTTGAGTTGGGACGGAGCAGCAGTGAGATCTGGACAGCCAGTACTCGCCCGACCGCTGGCGAGACACATGCTTTGTCCGACGGAAGGGTGTGGTCGCGAGAGTGCACGACCACGTCAAGGACTGGATTCAGGGAGTTTTAGTTGAATGGACTGTGATATTCGAGTAGTACAACTTTCTCCTGTGTGTGTGTGTGTGTGTGTGTGTGTGTGTGTGTGTGCGTGTGTGTGTGTGTGTGTGTGTGTGTGTGTGTCCGCCCGTCGAAGTGACCTCATGGCATTAAGTTGTCAGTCGGCGATTTATACTGCGATCTTTTCCGTGACTCACTTGAGTGGGGTCGACCATTGGTTGGTCGTTCGGTCGATCGTCGCAGCGGACGACGTGCATTTGGTTTTCCGAGCGCTTCTGGCTTCTCTGTGTTTGTGCCGACTTATAATTCGTCTGTGTTGTTTTACAGTGGCCGGCCGGGGTGGCCGAGCGGTTCTAGGCACTACAGTCTGGAACCGCGCGACCGCTACGGTCGCAGGTTCGAATCCTGCCTCGGGCATGGATGTGTGTGATGTCCTTAGGTTAGCTAGGTTTAAGTAGTTCTAAGTTCTAGGGGACTGATGTCCTTAGAAGTTAAGTCCCATAGTGCTCAGAGCCATTTGAGCCATTTTTGTTTTACAGTGACTGGTTTTAGTATTGTTTGAGACACTGTGGAATTGTGTTCGCCAATCCGTGTGTATCTTGTGTGGTTTTTAATGTGCAGTTATTCATATGCTGTATGCATTCTGGGTCGTCGTGTGTGCAAGGCAGTTCAGCTTGGGACGGATCAGCGAGGATGTCTGCAGTGTGAAGACAGGCCGGGACTGCTGGCGGCGTGCAGGATCTGTCGGACCGAGGGGCTGTAGTCGACGACTGAACCCAGGACATTTGAAGTTGAGTGAACCGTGTCTAGTACGGAAACCTCTACTGTTTGAGATCTCGTTGTTGTTTGCGTGTTGCTGCTCCCAGGGTCGGTGAGACCGACTGCAACAAGTGGAGTCTGTCAGGTTGGCGAAAGCTATTGGCCGCCCTGTACTCCTTGATGTTAGTTTGGACAGCAGTATTTTCTGCCTTGTGGCCGCTAACTTCCCAGTTACCTGCCCTGGAGGTTAGCGTATTGTTCCGGCAGTGTACCTTTCCTCGCCGTGTTGATGCTGTCCGACACGGAGTGTAGTTCGACAGCCTCTTGAATTGTACTGTCATATGTTTTTGGGACGTCTACCTTGTTTCTAGTGTTTTCTTCGGCCTTGGAAGTGTTTCTGAAAACGTGGTACTGTCCATCTTTTCGCCCTTGCCTAAAAATATTCAATCGTTGTTACCAGTGATCGGATGATAGGCGGACTGGTTAGTCGGTTGGTCGACACTTAAGCTACCCCTAGTGTGAGTTGCCATCCTGTTACGCGAGTACAACTCTGGGCTGCCTGTCTAGCCGCTTACACAGCTGTACTCATTTTCCTCAGGTCGATCCAGCGAGCACTGTCTGCGGATCATACCATCTTATTTCGACAAGTTGTCATAATTGTTTACAATTTACCCTAATTTTTTAACATATTATTGCCTTTCCCACTTTTACTTCCGGACTTCAGCCATTAATTGTTCGTAACACTGCTTGTGGCCTTCAGCCGACAAATTATTTTTAATTTTCTCTTAATAAGGCCTGCAGCCATCGCTATAGCCTGTTACAGTTGTTTTCAAAAGGTTTTAGTATTTTAACATGCAACTGCCTTTCAATTTGTAATTCAGGGCTTCAGCCTTTGAGTATTCTGAAAATTGCTTGTGGACCTTCAGTCCCCAATAATTTTGAACCCTTTCTTAATTAGGCCTTCAACCGTTAATTGCTTGTAACATTGCTTGTGGCCTTCAGCCAACAAATAATTTTCAGTCCTGTTTTAGTGAGGCCTTCAACCATCACTATAGCTCGTTACAAGTTATTAAGAATATTTGAAAGGGTTTTAGTTTCTTTTTTAAGTGTAATTGTCCACCTTATTTGTAATTCAGGTTCAAAATGGCTCAAATGGCTCTGAGCACTGTGGTCGCCGTCCGCTGGTGGCCGAGCGGTTCTAGGCGCTTCAGTCTGGAACCGCGCGACCGCTACGGTCGCCGGTTCGAATCCTGCCTCGGGCATGGATGTGTGTGATGTCCTTAGGTAAGTTAGGTTTAAGTAGTTCTAAGTTCTAGGGGACTGATGACCTCAGATGTTAAGTTCCGAAGTGCTCAGAGCCATTGGAACCATTTTTGAACTGCTGTGGTCATCAGTCCCCTAGAATTTAGAACTACTTAAACCTAACTAACCTAAGGACATCACACACATCCATGCCCGTGGCAGGATTCGAACCTGCGACCGTAGCGGTCCCGCGGTTCCAGACTGTATCGCCTATAACCGCACGTCCACTCCGGTCGGCTGTAATTCAGGCCTTCAGCCCTTTTGTATTCTGAAATTGCTTGTGGCCTTCGGTCGACGAATAATTTTCAACCTTCGTAATCGGGCCTTCAGCTGTTGCTTGTGCATAACATTGTTTGTGGCCTTCAGCCGACCAATAATTTGCAACTTTTCCTTAATAAGGCCTTCAGCCATTACCATAGCTTGTTTCCGTTTGATTGTTAAGAAGAAAATATCTTAGTATTTGTTAATGTGTAACTGCTTTCCTCGCTTGTAATTCAGGCCTTCAGCCGTTAATCGTTTGTAACACTGGTTGTGGCTTTCAGCTGACAAATAGTTTCAGTTCTGTCTTGTTAAGGCAGTCAGCCGTCACTATAACTTGTTACAGCTATTAAGATTGTTAAAAGGGTTTTTGGTACTTTTAACATGTAATTGTCCACTTTCTTGGTAATTCAGGCCTTCAGCCGTTGTGCATATTTTTGAAGTTGCTTCTGACCTTCAGCCGGCGAATAATTTGCAAACTTCTTAATTAGGCCTTCAGCCGTTGATTGTGTGTAACATTCCTTGTGGCCTTCAGCCGACAGTAACTTGCAATTCTTTTAATAAGGCTTTCAGCCGCCAGTGTAGTAAAATCTTTTTTAAAATGATTGTTGAGAGTTTGTTTTTTTGAAAATAAAGTGTATGTGTTTTCTGTGCAACCAACGGTAACTGGTTAGGCCTCGTCCACACTTTTACTGCTTTTCCTAACTCCCACGTCTCAGTCAGTTTTATTGATGTTCATAATGTATTCACTCTACAAGATCAATCACTGATCCACCTTCAATCGTCATAAAATCTCCTTATGTCTCACTGCCTCCCCTTGCCTTTCTAACACCTTAGTGTTGGCTTGTGTAGAAGAAGGTCTTCTACACCTCTCTCATCATTCTCGCAAATTCTTGGACACACTCTCCATTCATACTTCCTTTCTGCCTCATCATACCAAATGGTGATGTCATCTTTTTATCATATACTACCTTCAAGAACGACAACCCTGTGCTAGTCTGTACCATTGAATCATATACTCTCACCATAAAAGATAATTACGTGTCCAGTCCATTTGGTGGGACTTCATGTAATAACTAAATATCCTCCCATGGTCTGATGAGTCTGCTCTGTTCTTCCGTTTGACTCAGGACGAAATGGACTAGTTATTAATTTCTTCATTTTCAATAACCAGCATAATCCCTTCATCAGGTCTGGAACGAAGTACGTTACTTGATCAGTTGTTATTGACTCTGGCACGCAAAAGTTCAGTACCCATCCATTCACCAACACTTGCACGACTGCGATTGTTTTTTGGTCTGTCATCTCTACCCTCTCCATATAATCAGAAAAAAGGTCTGTGATTAGGACAAAACGATTTCCTGATGGAGTCTCGTTGAAAGTACTACCACATCCACCCTGATAAAACTATACGCTTCTATCGTTTGTAGCAGCCTCTGCCATATTACTTGCTTTCGATTAGAATCTCCATGCTGTGAACGCTGCACACAATTCCTGATGTCCCGACTGACATCATTTTTCCTTCCCCTGCACCAGTACTTCTCCGCCAACCTCTCATTCGTCGTCCTGTATTCTCTATGGCCAGATAAAACGGGATTATGCATTTCCCTTAATACCTCTTCCCTTAAATTCGCCGGTGCAAACACTCGTACTTATAATCACAACATTCATCACACGTGCTAAACTGCTGCTTCTTACTATACTGCTTACACTCTCGGTAAAGAGCGAGTTGGCGCAGGGGTTAGCACAATGGACTCACTTTCAAGAGGAGGACGGTCCAAACCTGCGTCCAAACATTCTGATTTAGGTTTTCGGTAATTTTCCTAAATCGATTCAGACAAATGTTGCGTCTGTTCCTTTGAAAGGGCACAGCCGACTTCCTTCCCCATCCTTCTCTAATCCGATGAGTCTGATGACCTCGCTGTTTGGTCCCCTTCCCCAGTCAGCCAACCAACACTCTCCTACTGCACCAGGTCTTGGCCCTTTACTTGTCTCACCACTACTTTCCTACTTAATGGTTCAAATGGCTCTGAGCACTATGGGACTCAACTGATGAGGTCATTAGTCCCCTAGAACTTAGAACTAGTTAAACCTAACTAACCTAAGGACATCACACACATCCATGCCCGAGGCAGGATTCGAACCTGCGACCGTAGCGGTCTCGCGGCTCCAGACTGCAGCGCCTGCTTAATGCATCTGCATTCCCTCCCTGATTTGTCATTACGTCATATTCAAATTCACTGAGTTTTAGCGCCCATCTGGTCAGTCTACTGGACGCGTCCTTCAAACATAGCAACTATTTCAAAACACCGTGATCAGTTACTGCTTTAAAGTTCCTTCCATACAGGTAACAGCGGAGGAGTGTTACTCCGTGCACCAGACTAACAATGTCTCCCTCAGTGGTAGAATAATTCCTCCCAGTTACATTCGACTGTCTTGACGCAGAAGGAATAAGATGTCCCTCTACTTCAACTTTCTGTGTCAACATACATCTGAGAGCATGATTTGACACATCACATGATAATATAAATTCCTTCCGAAAATCTGGGGAAACCAGCAGTGCTCTAGATGTAAATATTTCTTTTAGCCCAACAAAAGCTTTCTGGCATTCCTCAGACCACACGAACTCGACGTCTTTCTTTAATAATTGTGTAAGTGATTATGCTGTGTCTACAAACCATTTCATAAATTTTCCACAATGTGAGACTGTAACGTTCCCTGGCAGCACACACACTGTTAATAAACTGAAATAACGTTTAGTTGTACTATGTACGCCGCTATGCAGCAATTCGTATGTACTGTAATTGTTTAACAAAAAATATTATTTAATTTTGTATAAAGGACGTTGGTTACTATTGTAATATTTTCTGTAATAATATTCTCGATGTATTTATGATTGTAATATTTCTATACTCATAATGTAATTACGAAATATGTTAATATCTGCGATGAAAAAATGTAAAATATAGCCACAGAGGAAAATAATGTTGTAAGATTACAAAGAGATATTAATAATCAGCAATAGTATAAATAGCACTACATGATGTGCATTCTTTGTCGTCTTCCTCGAGAGCTGAGAGAGAGAGAGGAACCTGTGACGTAGCATTATATGCATGAGTAGACTTCTTTTGTCTGTATCTGTCTTTAGCCGCCATTAGAGGAGAAATTATAAAGGTGTGTAATTTTAATTATTGTTGTGGTCTAAATACATTATAATTTATCAAAATTGTGTATTACTAATGTAAATTAGCTTGCCCATGTCATCTATAATATTTCTTTAAAGAATTTTCAGCACTTTTAGCAATTATCGTTGGTGTTGCTGGGCTGTGCTGCGACCGAACGATTTTCAGCGGCGGCACAATTAGAAAATGGTTCTGCTATATAATTAACCAAACCCGTAAATCGGGAGCAGGTAAAATTAGCAGTGAATTACGAAATATTTTTCTGTTACAGCGATCCTGAGGCTGACTGAATTTATTACTGGTTTTACATTTGTGCATTCATAGGCGGATAATTAACGTTGAAGTTGTTAATCTGTCGGTTCTTTCAATTTCTAAAGCAAATAACTTAAACGTATAGTAAAGTGTGTTTTGTCAATGATACTTAAACGTTCAGGTCGACTTGGCAATATTTAACCATTTTATGCTAACAGAGACAGTCTTGTGTTCCATAGCTAGCGCCGGGAACGAATTCAGTAAATATTTAAAAACCCACTGCATTTACAAAATGTGTGCCAAGGCCGAAATACGTAAAAAGTTTAATTTAAATAATTTTCAAAGTCATAAATGTTATTAATCAGTTAGTTTGAATTTATCAGCATGAGAGGGTTGTTAAAGTTCACGTAATTTTAAATGTGCTTAATTCTGTCTAAATGAATTTTTATTACCACACGTAAAAAAAAGGGTTCTACAACAAAGTTCGTTCTGAAAGAGTAAATAACAAAAATATTTAAAGCCATTTCTTCCCCAATTTCATCCATTCATTTTACATAATAAATATTTTTTTATATATACATATATTTTTTTCATTAAAAGACCTAGAAAAGACTTTAACATTTAACTTGTTCTTGGTAACGGAAAATTTGCACCGCTCTTTTCACTCTTGGATCAGTCCTCATGCCATCCTTAATAATAACGTGACCCAAGTAATACCTCTTCTAAGGCAAAGTGGCATTTTTCAGTACTCAGAAGTAAATGAGATGCCTGTAACCTCTTGAATACTTCCCCAAATCTCTGCCTATGTTCCTGCGTATTCCTTGAAAAAACAGTTATGTCGGCCAGGTATATTAGACATTGTCGAGACTTCATTCCTTTCAAAAAACGCTGGAATCTTGCTGGAGCGTTCTTTAAGCGAAACGGCATTCCTCTGTACTGATAATGTCACAAAGGCGCTGAAAACGCAGTCTTCTGTCTATCGTCTGGAGCCACTCTTAAGGTCCACTGTTCAGAAGAAACGGCACTGCCCGAAATTATCAATCGTTTCCTAGATGTTTGGAATCTTATAGGGATTTATCGTAGTCTTACTGTTCAATAGTGGTGGTCGCAACAGAATCGGTACTTCCACGAAACGTCCGTTGACTTCTTTATTACAATTCCCCCCCGTCCCAGGGGCTACTACTCTCTTCTACGAGGGCTATGCAGACAGTAACAGTCGTTTTTGTCTATGGCGGCGGTGGGCGGGACTACGGCGGCCATCAATATGCCAAGACTCAGGACGCAATCAGTGGTCGTAGTGTGTGGTCTGTGTCTCTCCTACTTTGCTTTTTGCAGTAGAAAATCCCGCCACTTGTTAGGTGTATTCTGTGATTAGGTTTTTGTTGACAATAAACTGCAAAGCAATCTAAATTTATAGCAAGGTTTGTAATGTGTACGGCAAAGGAATAATGAGTGAAAGCCGAGTGAGGCAATGGTGCATTAAAAATGTAAATGTCGTGTGACTAGGGCCTCCCGTCGGGTAGACCTTTCGCCGGGTGCAAGTCTTTCGATTTGACGCCACTTCGGGGACTTGCGCGTCGATAGGGACGAAATGATGGCGAATAGGACAACACAACACACAGTCCCTGAGCGGAGAAAATCTCCGACCCACCCGGCCGGAGTGGCCGAGCGGTTCTAGGCGCTTCAGTTTGGAACCGCCCGACCGCTACTGTCGCAGGTTCGAATCCTGCCTCGGGCATGGATGTGTGTGTCGTCCTTAGGTTTTTTAGGTTTAAGTAGTTCTAAGCTCTAGGGGACTGATGTCCTCAGATGTTAAGTCCCATAGTGCTCAGAGCCATTTTTTTTTCTCCGACCCATCCGGGTATCGAACCCGGGCCCTTAAGATTGATATTCTGTCGCGCTGACCAATCAGCTACCGGGGGCGGACAATGGTACATTGACGGCCATATGATGAGGATTGCAGTGCTAGACCTAGCCTTGCGCCGGACGAACTGAAACAGCGACAACAATCGTGAAGATCGTCGTTTCACGATTACGAAACTTTCGCAACATTTTAACTAAGTTTGGTGCATGAAATTGTGGCGAATAAGCTTGGTTACAACAAATTTTGTTGTCTTCCCAAAACCCTAAAAGAAGACCACAAAAAACGGAGACTGGCTGCAGCACTCACCTTCCTCGAAGATTACGAGAAAAATGGTAAGGGTTACCGAACGTATCCAAACTGGGGACAAGATATGGATGAAGCATTTGAGTTATGGAACAACCAAAGAAGTGTTTGCAACCACTGTCAGCAAGAAAGATCATGGCTACTGTGTTTTGGGACTCTACGGCAGTGTTTACCATTGATTTCCTTGAATACGACACAACAAGTAGTTGATAGAGATATTGCCAAACACTGACAAAGCTAAGGCGGGCGACACGAAACAAATGTCGGGGAAAAATTTGCACACACGGTCAGTTGTATCCGGGAGATCCTAAGGGGTTTCGGATGGGAGGTGTCTGATCATCCACCATACAGCCCGGATTTGGCGCAGAGCGACTACCACCTCTTCCCAGTAATGAAGACGTAGCTCGCTACACAACGTTTTGATACTCACGCTGAACAGCATGCCCACATAAACCAGTGGTTGCAATTGCACGCGGCTGATTCTTGCATAGATGGTATTGAGAAAGTTGTGCCACAGTGTGACAAGTGCCTCAGTTTGAATGGCGAGTATGTGGAAAAATAGCTTAAGAGTGTACCTTTAAAATGTATATGAAATGTATATAATAAAACTGCGTATTGTGAATTTTTTTATTTCAAAAGTCTGTTCCTTTTTCGATAGCCGTTATATTATACCGCGGGCAAACTGTTGATAAATCTTCTAAAATCGGCTGCAGGGACCGTGGTATTCTCTACTGCCTCTGGCACACCGGGGCTTCTTTCCCTGTCGGCATCCTGGTTTGATTCACAAGTATTGCAGGCAATCACCTTCGTGGAAAGAACAGGTCCTGAAATTCTAACAACAGTTCCTCCATCTGCCCTCTCTGTCCCCTTCAAATGCTTAACTTTGTCACATAACGCAGTCCCAGCAGAACGCTGGTCCTTCCAGTCTGGCCACTCTGTGCAGCAGTCTCTCTCTTCCGCAATTTCGAACGTTGCAAACAATGTTCCCTCTAACAACTTAAGATTCTTGGCGCCAAAGTTATCCATTAGAAATCTACTCTGTAGGAATCACCACCACGATGGCAGGTCCACGCCAGAGGACGGGACTACTGGGCACCACCAGTTGCAGCCACGTGTCCGACACTGGACCAGGCCGGCCACTACCTGCACTGAGCCTCCTTGCGGGACTCGGTGCCACAGCCCGCTAACCTATCGTCTGCAGTTCCCGGACCAGAACGTGCAGTGAGTTGTGTCCCACGCACGGCGGTCTTCCGCCGGCACTGCGGTGGCCGCGAGCCACCTAGTTGTGGGTGCCTGGCATTGCAGAACGCAGCTGCAGCGAAACACAGAGTGCACTGCTGACGTTACAGCCGTGTCTCACTGTTGGGTCAGCTGTCGCTCAGCTTGATGTCAGCATCAGAGGGTATGTCAGCATCAAGGGTGCATACGCGAACAGCTCCCGACCAGGGCGGAAGTAGTCGCCTGCAAGCCTTTGCCAGCCAGGGTCTCTCGACTGGGGCATGTCTGCCTCGTGTTGCTGATGACGTGATGTGTATCTGAAGTTAATAAAATACTCATCTCAGTAACAGGGCCTTACAGGCCTGCAACCAGCACTACTCACCATAGTGTGCACATTTCACGTGCACGGATGGTGTCTGTTCCTTTGAACATGACTACTGATGTCAGCTGCATCAGAACTTTATGCGGAATCAGCGGCGAGAAGTAAAATGTGTGCCAGACCGAGATAAGAAACCGGGATCTCCTGCTTACTTGGCAGTTGCCTTACCGACTGCGCCATCTGGACACAATGTTTATAGCAAGTGCACGGACTATCACAGCTTGCCTCCCAACCAAACCACATTCCCATCTAGCGCCACATATCCATAATCCCCCTTCATGTCCTCCGTTCTTGCTACTTTGAGATTCCCGCAGGAGGCCGAAAAGAATTGTGCTTCCGCATTGAAACTAGTGAATTCATTTCCCGTCGAGACGAATCACGTCCGAAAGAAAAGATATCACGCATTCATACCACTGATTTGCCTCAGTGGGCAATGATTCCACCACTTTCAGTGGGAATGCAAAAAGAACAGGCATCATGCATCCGTACAACTGATTGACTTCAATGTGCAATAAGTGCACCATCTTCAGTGCAGATGCACAATTATATTCGGCCTCCTGCGAGAATCTCGAAGTAGCGAGTGTGGAGGACATGGATGGGACTTCAGATATATGGTGCTAGAGGGAATGTGGGTTGGCTGGGAGATGTGCTGAGATAGTCCACGCAACTGCAATACACTCTGTGTCTGGGTGGCAAGTGGTTAACACAAATGCCTAGTAAGCGGGCGATCCCGGGTTCCAATCTTGGTCTGGCACACATTTTCACTCGTCGCCGCTGATTCCGCATAAAGTCCTGATGGAACTGACATCAATAGCTCCTTCCCTTTCCTTTCTCCCCCTCCATCTTAAATTTACATAATATACGGAGTACAGTTTGCAATCTATAGACTGGTATCAGGAGACCTGAATTCGCTGCCAGTGGACAGCGGAGGATATACTACCCTCTGCAGCGTAACGTCTGATACGCAGCATGTAATATTGCCCCTTGTACCAAATCTGTGGCAATTATTTATTCGGGGTATTATCATTTTGGCTATTTGGCTAGGTCGTGTAGAATGTATAGGTGGCTCATGATCAGACAGAAGAGACAAATGTGGTAATGTGAGTAGCTAAAGGGTATTAATGTTGAGTTGTTACGGCTTTGGGCATAAAAATGAATAAGGATGATGACGTGGCGAAATCAGGAACACAAAGTGTCACTTGCGGTGAACCTGTACAATCAGTGGTTAATCAGGTAGTGCAATGGAGAAAACGTTCATGAGTAAGAAGCTAGCGGAGAAAGATGGAGATTTGGGGTTGTTGAAATCACAGTCTAGGGATGGATTCAGCTGTAGCAAACTTTGTTACTTCCTTTTTTGGTAGGTCGTCTGAGGATGTTGCCATTTTTGAGGATCTCTTGTCACTGGGTGACGTAGGGGGTTGGTTGGCCTAGCAGATGTTGCAAATAGCAACCACACAACAGCAGGGGGAAGCGAAGTGAGTTGTGCGTTGCACAGGCGCACCGGACAAGGCTGAAAGTTTTGAGCAGCTCGGCTAGGGATTGGTACAGAGATACAGGAAGCAAAATAGTTCGGGTTTTTTCGTCAACACTTGAATGGTATTTTTAGAAGGCACGATAAAACCATAGAAGAGTTTGTAGTGAGAAAGTGCTTAATGTGCTAAGAATTGTTGACTAAAAGTGAGGAGGCAAAGAACGTGTTGCTACAGGAATCAGAGCAAAGCGCACTTAAAGCTTTCCTGAGAGGTTTCGCAACAGAAATGTCTAGACAGGTACGCAGTGGGATGGACTGTACACCTAGGGATCTCTGTTAACGGTTAGGTTGGCGTTGGAATTCGTGGAGATTAATGTTGCGGTACGGGAAAGAGATACTTGAGGTGAGTTAAGTTGTGGAATGACAGGGTATCAGCAGGGGCAGTCCCGCCAACCACACCAACAGGGGGAAGTGAACTATCAGCGGTTTGGCGGCAGTAACAGTAGGGGTACTATGGACCAGCAACAGTTTTCTAGGAATAGAAGGAGGGTTGGTCTGACTCGTAATAAGCACCAGTTAAATTTAACAGCGAACCCCAGACCCACAGGAATGAGTTCTCAATAAAATTAAATGCAGTGAAACGGAATGCAGAGGCGGAATGTGCCACAGTGGGTGTAGTAGGTGGTAAGGACTACAAGTTTTTGTTGGACATAGGGACACGTGCGTCGGTGACCTTGAGAGATATAATGGGTAAGAGGCAGTAGGACCCACCACTTTACAATTTGCGTGGGACGTAGTTAATGATGTACGACCACTGGGATCGATAACGATGAATTTTCAGTTGGTGGCAACCAAATTTAGACAATGTGTGGAGGTGGTGACTTGTAAGTGAGGCGTACAGCATGACCCTATCGTTAGACTTTTGTGTCAGTATCACTCTGTAACTGACCATCGATGACATGTGGTGTTTAGTGGGAGAATATTCTGGCTAGAGGAAGTTGTCGCCAACGTTGGAATGTCGTGAGGAGCATCTGTTGTACAAGTCAATCCAGTTAAACCGCGAACAATGACACTTTTGCTTAATTCAAAGATTGTGTGCCGAGTGGCACCGGGAAGTTACTGTGGGTGAATGTGGAGCGTAACAACAGTAAGTATGCTGTGTGTCCGTTAGGACAAAGTATTGTTTGCGTACATGAAAGGGATAGATGTAAGGTAATCTACATCTACATCCATACTCCGCAAGCCATCTGACGGTGTATGGCGGAGGATACCTTGAGTACCTCTATCGGTTCTCTCTTCTATTCCAGTCTCGTATTATTCATGGAAAGAAAGATTGTCGGTATGCCTCTGTGTGGGCTCTAATCTCTCTTTATCCTCATGGTCTCTTCGCGAGATATACGTAGGACGGAGCAATATACTGCTTGACTCCTCGGTGAAGGTATGTTCTCGAAACTTCAACAAAAGCCCGTACCGAGCTACTGAGCGTCTCTCCTGCAGAGTCTTCCACTGGAGTTTATCTATCATCTTCGTAACACTTTCGCGATTACTAAGTGATACTGTAACGAAGCGCGCTGCTCTCCGTTGGATCTTCTCTATCTCAACTATCAGCCCTATCTGGTACGGATCCCACACTGGTCAGCAGTATTCAAGCAGTGGGCGAACAAGTGTACTGCAACCTACCTCCTTCGTTTTCAGATTGCATTTCCTTAGAATTCTTCCAATGAATCTCAGTCAGGAACCTGCTTTACCGACGATTAATTTTATATGGTCATTCCATTTTAAATCACTCCTAATGCCTACTCCCAGATAATTTACGAAATTAACTGCTTCCAGTTGATGATCTCCTATATTGTAACTAAATGATAAACGATCTTTCTTTCTATGTATTCGCAGCATATTACATTTGTCTACATTGAGATTCAATTCCCATTCCCTGCACCATGTGTCAATTCGTTGCAGATCCTCCTGCATTTCAGTACTATTTTCCATTGTTGCAACCTCTCGATATACTACAGCATAATCCGCAAAAAGCCTCAATGAACTTCCGATGTTATCCACAAGGTCATTTATATATATTATGAATAGCAACGGTCCTACGACACTACCCTGCGGCACACTTGAAATCACTCTTACTTCGGAAGACTATCTCGCCATTGAGAATGACATGCTGCGTTCTATTATCTACGAACTCTTCAATCCAATCACAAAATTGGTCTGATAGTCCATATGCTATTACTTTGTTCCTTAAACGACTGTGAGGAACTGTATCAAACGCCTTGCTGAAGTCAAGAAACACGGCATCTACCTGGGAACCCGTGTCTATGGCCCTCTGAGTCTCGTGGACGAATAGCCCGAGCTGAACTGTTACATTTTAATTTTCATGTTTAGAAAAAACTCAAATTTTATTGTTTATTATCTCAATTTTTAGCACAGTTTTTAATAGATTTGGAAAATTCTAGATTTTCATACACCTGTAAGTATGGTTTGTGTGCTGTGCAAAATTCATCGAAGAATATCTCTTACTTGTGAAGAAAAGTCCACCTATAGCAACGAATTCAGCCAATAGTAAGTGAAAAAATGATGACATTTCAGATAAAAAAATATATTTTGTTATATTTTTGAACTTCGACAGCTATGAGCGTGAGTCCTGAACCTTTCCTGGTCATGCTGACAAAGTTTTATGAATTTATTTGTAAAATTATAGACAGTGGAAAGTAAAATGTCCTGTGGTGCCTCTCCTGCTCCAAGTTGGCCAGTTTGACGTCCTACCCCCCTTAACAGTTCTATACATTGATGATCTTGTGGGACAACACTGTGCCAATCTCAAGCACGCCTACAGCCATTATTTATTTATTTTGCTTGTGAAATTGTGCACAGAGTGTCAGAACCAGATGCTCCCAGCAAAATCAGATAATAAGACCTGATGCCCGGGTGTGTAAAGGCTGATTCTGATACCTGTTTCTCAGAGAAGTTTGCTATTTTATACGACAGTTTTCCCTAAAATGGCATGCTTACATAGTCCGCTATTAGCGGTCATGTGACGTTGTTCAGTATTGGATTGTCTTTGTTTTGGGAATTTATTTTAATATTTAGTCGTAGACTGGCAGTGGCAAGGAAAGCGCTTCTGAAGAAGAAAAATTTGTTAACATCGAGTACAGATTTAAATGTCAGGAAGTCGTTTCTGAAAGTACTTGTATGGAGTGTAGCCATGTATGGATGTGAAACGCGGACGATAAATAGTTTAGAGAAGAAGAGAACAGAAGCTTTCGAAATGTGGTGCTACAGAAGAATGCTGAAGATTAGATGGGTAGATCACATAACTAATGAGGAGGTATTGAATAGAATTGGGGAGAAGAGCAGTTTGTAGCACAACTTGACTAGAGGAAGGGATCGGTTGGTAGGACATGTTTTGAGACATCGATGGATCACCAATTTAGTATTGGAGAGCAGAGTGGAGGGTAAAAATGGTAGAGGGAGACCAAGAGATGAACACACTAAGCAGATTCAGAAGGATGTAGGCTGCAGTACATAGTGGGAGATGAAGCAGCTTGTACATGATAGAGCAGCATGGAGAGCTGCATCAAGCCAGTCTCAGGACTGAAGACCACAACAACAACAACTGTAACAATTATTCTAAGCAGCTGTGTTAAAGGTGTATACTTTACCAGTTTGGCCAGTTGTTTTTAAAGGGATTTTGTGCATTCTGCTGAGATTGCCCTGTATGTAACCATGCTGTGCTTGTCTGGGTGGCATGAGGTTTTATTGATTGTGGCATCTGCCTGTGTTGGCTTCCTGTATATTTGAAACATACACTGCCGGAACAAAATGGCAGCATGTGCGACAAGGATGATAGAAGATTTAGTGATAACGGTTTGAACTTCTTTTGCCTACAGATAGCATAATGGCATAACTACCAGAGCACCATCTGTGTCTACCCTTCAATAGCGAATGCTCACAGCCAGAAGGCTCAGTGTGGTGCAAACGTGTGAAGCGTGCAGGGTACCATGCCACGGAGACGCACTCATGCTTCCTACAGCCAACTGAGCGAGTTCCGAGTGGCTGAATGGTCCTTTCGAAGAAATGGCACCTAAGTTGGACGTGCTGCTTCTGTTGTGCAACAGTGCTGGTATCACAGGTCACGTGAACATTCTCACACCTGTAGACGAGGTTTTGGACATCTGCGTAGCTCAGACGCCGGCTAGGATCGTTGTATTGGAAGGACAGCAGTGGCAGATCGTACAGCTACCACAGCATAGATAAGGGGGCTGGTGAGACCAGACACGAACTGTTGCGAACCGATTATTATCAGTGGGACTATGGAAACGCACACATTTAGGCCATCCACCATTCACGCCACAACACTGACGTGCAAGGCTCGACTGGTGGCGTCAGAGCATCACCTGGAAGATGGATGAAAGATAATTATGCCTGTACGCAAGTGATAGTCGTTTGCGCGTACAACGTGCATCTGGTAAACGCTTTCTCATAGACTGCATTCGTCCGAGACATGCTAACCCAAGCCCAGACCTTATGGTCTGGGGCCTCTCGTTCACCTCTAGTGTTTTTGGAGGGAATTAACTAGAACTCGATTCGTATTGAATGTTAACACACCCGTTGTTTTGCCGTTCTTGCAACAAGAATGTGATGTTTCAACAGGATAATGCTCGCCCATGCACTGGCCGTGAAACTCAACGTATAATGCTCGCCCATGCACTGGCCGTGAAACTCAACGTTTTCTGCAAGACATACAGCAACTTCCCTGGCCACCACTTGTTTCCAGTCGAGCACATGTGGATATGATGGGACGAGAAGTGACTCATTCGACTCGTCAACCAGCAACTCTTGCAGAACTACGTACAGAGGTTGTGAGGCGGTGGGTAGAAAATAAATTTAGAATTATTTTCTGTTGTATGTTGCCGTTTCAACACAGGCTCTCTATCTACAATGTTGGCAACCAGAAAGTGATTAGCAAAAACGTAATGCCTGTAATTAGAGTTCACTGTGCCCACTGTGTTGGAGAATAAAAGTTGTTGATTGTTGAAGTTCATTACACTCAGGATTTAGGATTGTGTCTGGGATTCATAGAAAATGCAGTTTACTATAACAATTTTCACTATATTCTGAAAACGATAAAGCGTAAAATTCCAGACAAATGATTACCCATATCAGCTATTGCACTATCAGAGCTGTTCAGAATCTATTGCGCAGATCCTGTTATCCCTAGATAAAGAAAAAAACGGTTTAAATGGCTCTGAACACTATGGGACTCAACATCTATGGTCATAAGTCCCCTAGAACTTAGAACTACTTAAACCTAACTAACCTAAGGACATCACACAACACCCAGTCATCACGAGGCAGAGAAAATCCCTGACCCCGCCGGGAATCGAACCCGGGAACCCGCCTAGATAACGAAACTGTTCAATAATCGTTATCGATGTAAATGTTCAAAGTGAATGCTCTCCAAAACTTGATGTCATTACTCATCAAACGCCACACTAGTAATGGTAGAAAGTCTGTCCTGCGGCGACACGTGAAAATACGACATACGCAAACTGAGAATAAATCACTGGAGTCGTTCTGCTGTTAACTCTTTACCCCAATGCGAACTCAATGTTAAGTGCCTGGTTACGTGCCGAGTTACGTAATACGGCATCCAAGGCTGTTCCTTACAACTGCCCAAACGCGACACGCCCTTCCGACCCAGAGAGCGCGCTGATACGCAACTAGAAGAGAACTGGGGCCTTTCTCTAGCTCACACGCTATTATTCATATAGCCGCAGTGCGGACCGCCGAAGGCGCAGCCGACAACATTTGTCTTACTGACTAGCCGCTGGGGCTAGCAGAACACCACTTCAATTTACTAAATAATTAATTGCTTCATTCGCTGAAGGCCAATGAAGTTCTCGATTAAATTGTGGAATCAGCACACAGGTAAGTATCTATAACAAAATTCTAATGTTGCTTTGTTAAATACTTTTGGCGAGAGAATTGTTTTAGTTGTACGGCACGCAATAGATGAGCTCTGAACTTGCCGTTTGGAGAGACGCTACAGCTGTAGTTTTTTAGCTACCTTTTAGAAACTTCTCACATCTTTGTTATTATAGCGTATCTCCATTCTACCTAAATCTACACATCCTAGCTTTATCTAATCACTTACGTAATCTATCTTGCTTCCGAACTTTTAGGACACAAAAACAGAAAATCATGAATTTCAACCAAAATATTACTTTGTGAGATCCAGCATGCTGTTTCCATTAAATTACAATGAGAAAGGAATCTGAATATAAATTTTGAACTTTCTAGCTACTTTCTGTTGCTCCGATGAGTTTTACGTAAAACGTCAATTTCGAAAACTGTCGAAGTTACTAAACTGAAACTTAACACATTATCATTTTAGCATCATTCCTGACATGCCGTCAGGTTTTCAGATTATTTACTTTACTTTTAGGGTATTGCGCAACATTCGTGACATCACAGCTAGTTACAGCAGATTAGTCTGGCACACAATGCAAAACAAATGACTTTTATATGGAGTGAGTAGGCTGCTTCCCTACAATGTCTAGCAGGTGTACTGTCAAAAGAAGGGGTCAAACTTGGGTAAGAGATGCGGTGACGATCTTCCCATTTTGTGATACGTCCACGGTGGTGTTGGACAGAATTATGGTGAAGTGTGGTGCCAATGTGACATCACCAATCCACCAAACACGTGACGTGAGCTTTCGACCTGTGGCCTTTTTCCCCAACGTGTCAACTCTTTGCTGCTTGAAGATTTGTCGAGCCCGAGGATGACGTCGCAGGGCGCCACGATTTTGCACCACCACAGAGGAGGGCTGTACGCACCTTTCAGCCAAATTTCAAACTTAAATGTCTCAAAGGGTGGGAATTACGTGATTTTGAAAACGTGGTCCCTTAATTCTGTTATGCAGAGTAGAATACACCGTAGGGATCGCGAAGTTTGTCCAAAGTAGAAAGCTGCTTCGCTGACGTCGCAGTCAACGCAACCGCCTCTCAGTAGTCCGCCAGTGCCATAAAATACTGTGCTATCACAGCGTTTCTGAGTGAATACAACGTCGTTTACTTGGTTGTGAATGCTTATTGAAGACTGACTGTTAAGTGCAAAGTTATGCTACGATTGTAAGTGTTACTGATATTACGCTTTGAATTCTTTTCAGTTTGGATTGCTGTGCGATCGCTTGTTGTACAGCGGACAAAGAAAAAAGTTAAGAATTTTCTTATATATTCTGGAACAAAGAGACGAGACAAAAATGGAGAAGTGCTTGTAAACGTGCCGATTCATTTTCAGTTACTAATGCTTGTGTGTGTCCAATACATTTTGCTGATTCGGATTTTGAACGGGATTTGAAAAGTAAACAGTTCTATCTTCCGCCGAAACACAAGTTGATGCGTGATGACGTTCCAACTCAGATTCTCCCATCCTCCAGAACTGATTCGAGAGATAGCCACGAGTCCTATAACAAAAAATAATTCCATCACAAAAACTAAGACCGTAATGAGGTATAAAAGATTTTGCAGGTAAATATACAGTACCTGACAAAAGCAGATGAAACCTCCAGAAGGGAGGAACGAAATGGAGTGAAATTTCACGCGCTGTAAGTATATGTGATGTTATTGCAATGATTACAATATTTACAATGAACTTGGCAGTATTTGCCCACTGGCCTGAATGGATGCACTGATTCGGTTCGTAATGGAGTCATTGGAAACTCTCCTGTGGCAATCTCGCAGATATATGTTGTAACTGATCCTTCACATCTTGGACAGACTTAACGATCGACATGATCCTAGACACATGTTGCTGGGGAGAGCTAAGGTAATTTTCCTGCCAATGAGAGTACCTCAACATTCTGCAGACAGGCAGACAGTTCATGGCGACTGCCATGTGTGGATGGGCACGGTGTACCACGATACCGTCGCTTGGAAGGGAACACATGACGACGCAGGATGTCCGTCACGTTCGGTTGTGCTTTGAGGGTTCACTCAATCACAACCAGCCGTGACCTGAACTCATATCCGATGGCTCCCTACAGTATGACACTAGGGATTGGACTTCTCCTCAAATCGCCCCAATACTCGCCAATGATGGTTATCTGGGGTAGTGCTTGATCAAGACGATGACGATGATGATGGTGGTTGGTGTTTTAGAGTGCTAAACAGAGAGATCATCAGCGCGTTTCATTGCAACAAATACAGACGTGAGTGATAAGGAAATGAAAGCATAATGAACAAAATGTAAATCAGTGTGACAGCCTTACACAGGTAGTGAGAACACAATTCTCATAGTGTGAGAGTTATACCAACCATAAGATGCAGACGAAAAGCTGCAGAAAAAGAGAGATGAAAATAAGGATAAAATACCAGAACAGACACAATTAAAAGAGGACAGGTGATAGTGACTGGGTGAGTACTTAGAAATAATGGGTGACGGAGCCACTCCGTGACACATTGAAATCTGACACCTAATAGTTTTGGAAGCACTCCAGATATCACACAAAAATTTAAAGCACAAACTGCACTCGCGTCATTGTCAGTCAAAATAGAGGGCAGATCCTGCGCGTGAGCCAGATATGCCCGCACGTAGTCATACAAAACACGACTCCAGACGCGGCCGTTTGTGTTAGCGGCAGTCTACACATGGGAGGTGATTCCCTAGTGCGGCTGGAGCTAGTCTCCGATACTTGGTCTCAGATGTCAGGCGCAGATGTGAAGAGGTTACACAGCGCTTGGTGCACAATGTGCGATCCTCCCTTGTGGTCGCCAGACGTGTTCGACGGGAACTTTGACGACGTCTATATCGGCTCCCACCGTTGCCATGCAGACGAACTTCGGGCCCTGTCACACCTGAATGCCCCACGAATCTGCGCATTCGATCAGCCAGACAAATGCAGACAGCCCCATGAAACTCTGTCAGGTGATGATAACGCTGTCTCACACGTGTAGGTGGTACCTCTACGTCGTTCGAAGTGATCATTCAACATCTGATGCTTTTCACGCCGCTTATATACTCAACCGTGCCTGGAAACAACACTAAACACGAAGAACACTAATAAACTCTGAGGTTGGGGTGAGGAGCGGGCAGCTTTATACCTGTCTCGCAGAACTGAAACACTTAATCTTTTACACACCAGTCGGCTGTGTGTATATGTATGTAATTACATTGACATTCGGTCATGTCTTCAGAGCTACACTTTTTTTGTAAGGCAGTGTACAGGGTGATTATACTTAAAAGTTAAACCTTCCAAATGCTGTAGAAATAACACCACTGATCAGAATAACGTCAAATTGGAACGTAAAGGGCAAAACGTATGGCAGAAGAAAAAAATAGTGTGGAAATTAATCAATAGATGACGCTGTATGTGTCAGAACATGTAAATGAAGTCACCTGCCATGCACACGACCCATTGAAGTTGGTATAAACACGACGGGTACACGGCTTTTCCTCCTTTAGCGTCTGCGACGTTCGGCAATTACTGTCTGAATGCAGGGTCACACTCTGCTTGTAAAGCTGTATTATAAGAATGATGACTGTGCACACGTTGCTCTGCAGAAGTTCCGGACACTGAAGGGTTTGAAGAAAGGCGTGAGTCCGATGACTGCCGTGGGTCTGGAGAAAATGATTCGGAAATTCGAAAAGATGGGTTCTTTCGGTGTGCATCCTGGTCGGGGGAGTAAACGAATTGATTCGACGTCAGTGGAAGCAGTGGCCACAGCAATGCAGGAGCATACGAGTGGTGGTGCGCAAATGTGTAGTGCACAGAGAATTGCCCGAACATTAGACATACCAGTGGACACGGTGGGTAAAATCCTACGAAACATCCTTCTTTGCTATCCACTCAAAATTACCCATGTGCACGAGTTGCTTCCGGTTGACCTGAGAGCAAGAGAGACCTTTGCTTTAGAATTTCTTGCACGCACAGAAGTGGACAATGATTGGCAGTGGAAGATTTTGTGGACAGACGAAGCCCACTTCCATCTGACAGGATATGTCGATACACAGAATTGTCGAATATGGGCAACGGAAAATCCACACGCAAATCACCAAGTACCACTTCATCCTGAAAAGGTCACTGTGTGGTGCGAGTTTACGGTATCATTTACCATAGGGTCATATTTTTTCGAAGAGACAGCTGCTTCCGGTCCTATTGCCTGTACAGTCACTGGTAAACAGTATGAGTGTCTCTTGCGCAACCACGTCATTCCAGCCCTCCAACTCCCAAACAGCGTGATGTGTGGATGGGATCATTGTTATGCAAGATGGCGCATCTCCGCACATTGCAAAGCCAGTTAAGCAGCTGCTGAAGCGCCATTTCGGAAATGCTAGAATTATCAGCCGGCATTTCCCTGCAGCCTGGCCGCCCCGATCACCTGATCTTAATCTGATTCATGGCTGTGGGGCTAGCTGAAAGATATGTTCAGAGTTGCGATTGCAAACTTATCTGCTTTGAAGGCACACATTTCGGAACACATTCTGAACGTGACCACGGAAACACTTCGATCAGTTGTGGAACATGCTGTTTCTCGATTTCAACTTGTTGCAGAAAACGGTGGACAGCATATTGGACACATTTTGCGCCAGTCAGACGGAAATCAATAATCCGATTTGATATTGATTAATGCTTTTTATGCGGTTTTTGGACTCAGGACAGTTAAAAACCGATGAGATTGATGCTTTTTATGTGTTTTTTTTGGCCTCAGGACAATTAAAAACCGATTTTTCCCATCCGATGTGACATGATCTTGCCGTGGTGGATGGGCTTACGTAACTAACAGTATCACACCTGTATACCCACGCACACTGAGTAGTATAGTCTGTTTAACGTCAAACGTACACCTTAGGCATTGTTTTATGATTCATTTGACATTTATAGTTAAACACCATTAAATTATGATGACTACAGCGCCATCTGTTGCTAAATTTGTAACTATTTATTTTTCTTCTGCCACACGTTTTCCCCCTTCCCCGATAATATTCCTGTGCAATTTGATGTCATTCAGACTACTTGTGTTATTTCTACAGTGGTTTGAAAGTTTAACTTTAATTGTTGTCACCCTGCATATTGCTAACTAGTGAAGAAGCTAATAGTACACAAATCATTAACTAAGAAAACAAACACTGCTGTAAATACGACAAAGATTCTTTGTTCCCACAAATAGAAATTATGTAAATCGAAATAAAAGCACATAGACAAAAGATACAGAGTTACAGAGTTCTTTTTCTGACAAAAACAAGTGGTTATGAAGGGGTGGTGTACTAGCTGGTCATCCAAAGATTTTGCAACACCTACAATGTTACGTTGTATACCTTACAAATGTTTTGTCAGTGATGCATCGAAATACCCTCTAAGTAGTGTAGTCACTACTGAAATAAGACTCCGTCAGTTTAGCTTCCCATCAGGTTTTACTGATCTAAGGTATAATACCTTGACAAAGCACTCCAAGCTACTAAGTTTGGAAAAGACATAATCTTAGATTTGTTGGAATGAAAGTTAACAATGACTTATCGCACCTTAGCATATGATAAGTCACATTTTTTTCTATTTTTCACTAATGATATTAAACGTTGCAGAAAAGTGTTCTGCATCTTCCTAGAACCACGAATAAAAAATTCTGAGACGAATTCTGTTTGCATGTGATACCTAACGAGTCACATTTTTACGTTTTGTGTTATTTGTATCAAAAACTGCTGAAATATATCCGCGTTGTCCTAGTAATACCTCGTAAACCTCGAATGAAAAATTCTGAGGTAAAACCATTTCAGAGCGGTGCCTTGTAAATCCATCGGCGTGGCAGGCCTGTCCCGTTTTTCCTCTTCCATGAAAAGTTGGGTTTTTTTGTACTTGCGAGGTATCACATGCTAAGGGGAGACTGTCAGAGAACCCTACTATAATGTTCATGTTATGATCATCAAAAGTTTACTAGGAACATGGACACACTCAGTTTTTTGCAACTATGACACTGCAGTTCGTAAGGATTTTTTGACTCAGACGATTTATTTACTGTAACAGAAAATGTTGAATTCAAAGACAGACCATTTATATGTGCTATAGGGCATTCCAAATCAAAAATTATGTGGAATCTAAAAGGTAAATTTCATGACACCGGATTCTAAAATCCTTCTAATCAAAACAGAAAGGTATGGTTTTTTCGAGGTGTGCCTCTTGTGTTAAGGCTGTCGAGTAATCATCTGCTTGACGATGGATCTCGACCGAATTCTGGTAGTTTGCTCACAAAAGAACAATTCATTAAGTTGATTTGCCGGCCGTGGAGGCCGAGCGGTTCTAGGCGCTTCAGTCCGGAACCGCGCGACTACTACGGTCGCAGGTTCGAATCCTGCCTCGGGCATGGATGTGTGATGTCCTTAGGTTAGTTAGGTTCAAGTAGTTCTAAGTCTAAGGGACTGATGACTTCAGATGTTAAGTCCCATAGTGCTCAGAGCCATTTGAACCATTAAGTTGATTTGACTTCAGTGAATTTGCGTATACAGTATGCTCATGCACTGACTATGAATGGTTTGCTCGATGCTGGTATAGAAAGGCAAAAAGAAGGAAAGCGGCAGAGCTGTGTTCTGTCACTGTCAGACAAGTCATCTCTCATAACCCTCCAGATCTCAGATATGTAGGTGAGGCTGTAAAAGCTATAAACAACGGAATTAATGTGCTGAATCCCAGAAGTATTGGACAAACGAAAGATTTTAAACAAAGATAAATTTCTTTGTTTATTTAACTGATAAATAAATTAATAACAATATACTAGAACACGAAAAATTGCGATTATATTGACAGCTGTTTATGAATTAAACGTGTGCATTGTGCCTCTATAAGATTTTATGTGGTGTTGAAGGCCAGAACGTCAGCAGTGATCTCACCTCTCACGGCACACATGTACTTGGTACCTACTGTGTTTACTTTAGTACGTAATCGTGGTTATCATGGTACTCCCTGCTTCTTACCTGTCTCCAAACTCATATCACTAACGAAAGCTCGTGCAGTGGTGACAGACTCGTAGGCAGCTGGTAGTAGTGGGTCATTGTTGATTTATAGACAGATGCATTCTCACCGAATTTCCTATGACATAATGCAATGTTGTCAGATTCCTCCACTCCTCTGATGTGACAATAGACATAAAGAAATTGCCGTATTTATGGATTGGAGGAAAATTAAAAAAGTGACAGTAAATTCAAAAATCTGTTTGCCTTAAGTATGAAATCCAGGATCAGACACACACCACTTGTCACACTAGGTTTTCCCCAGCACTATGGCATCTTAAACCTAATCCATTCCCTTTCCTATTCCAGGAAATAAGAAAGGAGTAAAATGGGATTGAAATTGACTATACACAGAACGTAGGTATCATGTCAAACGTAAAACATACAATTCAGCGACATCTTCATTTTTGAACAGCAAACAGCCAAAGATATAAATTTAATCGATATCTCCGTATGTATCTAAAACAACAGACATATACTGCCTTGTAGAGGTTTCCGATGCATTCAAGATTTATTGTTGCAATAGTGCATATGGAGTGTATGAAATGATTACATTTACTGCTCAATAGCACAAGTTGTTCTTAGAAAACAGGTATCGACCCATGCTGAAACGCCCATATTGGTATGTAGTACAGACAGCCTCCACGGGCGGCAATGTAGGCGCTAACTGGCATCCAGTCGATCGTACAGATGGGGGATAATGTCCTGGGATACGTTTTGCCACCGCTGCTTGTAGTTCTACATCTACATCTACATCTACATTTATACTCTGCAAGCCACCCAACGGTGTGTGGCGGAGGGCACCTTACGTGTCACTGTCATTACCTCCCTTTTCTGTCCCAGTTCTGTAAGAGCTGCCAGTTGTCGATCATGAGCGCACTCGAACAGTAAACGGCTGTGAAAACACACGTGACCGCTTAGCAACAAATAATCTTGAGCTAACAACGAGCATCAAAACGGATGCAGGGACTGGTGAACACAGGATGTCTTACCGAGACTGAATATCGTAACTCCCAATTCCCCGAATAATAAACAAAAAGTACACCTATTCAGAAAAACAGATAAAAATTCGTTTGTCACCTTCATGAGAGATAATCTCCACTCCTTCCAAATTAACAATGTAAGTGTAACCAGATGTGGCTTGAATTCAAAGAAGCAGTTTCAGCAGCAGTTGAGAGATTTGTACCAGATAAATTAACAAACGACGCAGCTGATCCCCCTTGGTACACAAAATGGGTTAGAACACTGTTGCAGAAACAACGAGAAAAGCATACAAAATTTAAACGAAGGCAAAATCCCGAAGATGGTGATATTTTACCGAAGCTCGCAATTTAGCTCGGACTTCAATATGAAATGCTTATAATGGTTTCGACAACGAAACTTTGACTCGAAACCTGGAGAAAATCCAAAGAGATTCTGACGTATGTGAAGTATACTAGCGGCAAGACACAATCAATGCCTTCTCTGCGCGATAGCAATGGAAATAGTATCAATGACAGTGCTGCTAAAGTAGAGTTGCTAAATACAGCCTTCCGAAATTCGTTCACCAAAGAAGACGAACAAATATCCCAGATTTCGAATTATGAACAGCTGCCAACCTGAGTAACTTAGAAATAGATATCCTCTAAGTAGGGAAGCAACTTAAATCGCGAAACAAAAACAAGTCTTCCGGTCAGACTGTATGAATTAGGTTCCTTTCAGAATATGCTGATGCAATAGCACCATACTTAACAATGATATACAACAGCTAGCTCGAGGGAAGATTCTCAAAAGCTGGAAAGTTACACAGGTCACACCAACATTCCAGAAAGGCAAAAGGAGTAATCAACTCAATAACCAACCCATATGGTTACCGTCGATATGCAGGAGGATTTTGGAACACATATTGTGTCCTAACATTATGAATTACCTCGAAGAGAACGGTCTATTGAGAAAAAGTCAACAAGGATTTAGAAAACACCGATCCTGTGAAACACAACTAGCTGTTTACTCACGCGAAGTGCTGAGTGTTATTGACAAGGTTTCAGATTAATTCCGTACTTCTAGATTTCCAGAAGGCTTTTGACACTGTACGTCACAAGCGGATTGTGCTCAAATTACGTGCTTATAGGTTATCGCCTCAGTTATGCAACTGGAGTCTTGATTTCGTGTCAAAAAGGTCACAGTTCGTAGTAATTGACGGTAATTCATCGATTAAAACATAAGTGATTTGTGGTGTTCCCCAAGGTAGTGTTACAGGCCCTCTACTGTTCCTTATCTCTATAAATGATTTAGGGGACAGTCTGAGCAGTGGCCTGTAGATAGTGCTACCGTTTATCGTCTAGTCATGAGGTCAAAACAAAATGGCGAAACCATCTGGAAAAGATATCTGTATGGTGGGAAAATTGTCAACTGATCCTAAATAGTGAAAAGTGTGAGGCTGTTTACATGAGTGCTGAAAGGAATCTGTTGAGGATTGGCAGAAGAGCCAACCCGTATGAATAGAGGAAGCCGAAAGGCACGCGTTTAGCTCACGCAGGCTGGCGTGAGGTCTGGAACAGGACAAGGATATTAGAACTTAGAAAAAAAGGAGGTAACTGGTGGAATACTTAACTTTAATCCATTAATGTTGAATGTAGCTCTTGTCTGTACATTATTTACAATATCAATAGCAACTGATAATGGCGCCTTGCTAGGTCGTAGCAAACGACGTAGCTGAAGGCTATGCTAACTATCGTCTTGGCAAATGAGAGCGTATTTTGTCAGTGAACCATCGCTAGCAAAGTCGGTTGTACAACTGGGGCGAGTGCTAGGAAGTCTCTCTAGACCAGCCGTGTGGCGGCGCTCGGTCTGCAATCACTGATAGTGGCGACACTCGGGTCCGACGTATACTAATGGACCGCGGCCGATTTAAAGGTACCACCTAGCAAGTGTGGTGTCTGACCGTGACGCCACAGAATCCGTTGAACTTCGCATACACGATAAATGAATCAAATCTAAATGACATAAATTCAACCAAATACCTAAGAATTACAAAGAAGTTAAATTGGAAACAACGCATAGAAAATTTTGGAAAGTAAACCAAAGACTGCGATTTATTCGCAGAACACTTAGAAGCTGCAACAGGTCTACTAAAGAAACTGCCTACACTACGCTTTTCCGTCCTCTTTTAGAGTACTGCTGCTCGGTGTGGAATATTTACCACAATGGATTTACGGAGTAAATCGAGAAAGTTCAAGGAAGAAAAAAATGGTTCAGATGGCTCTGAGCACTATGGGACTTAACTTCTGAGGTTATTAGTCCCCTAGAACTTAGAATTAGTTAAACCTAACTAACTTAAGGACATCACACACATCCATTCCCGAGGCAGGATTCGAACCTGCGACCGTAGTGTTCTCGCGGTTCCAGACTGCAGCGCCTAGAACCGCACGGCCACACCGGCCGGCTTTCAAGGAAGAACAGCACGTTTTGTAGTATCGAGAAAGATGGGAGAGAGTGTGACGGACATGATAGAATTTGGGGTGGACATTGCAAGGGGGCTTAATTATATTAATGAATGCAAATACTTTTATGGTTTTTAGTAGTTGTATGTCCGATTATGTAGTCTCGTAAACGGTTGGCCCTGACTAGTTTTAGTACGCAATCTGACTGCGTAGAATAACAACAAAGAATGAAAGAAAATTTCCGTTAACACAATTAATTAAGTCCCCAGCAACTATAAAACCTAGGAAACAACAAAACACAAGTATAGCTGTTCTGTGTGTGGAAGTGTGATTCAACGTACACATCTGGCATGGTTCTTCTTCAATAAGACAAGAAATTTTAAATACCATTTGTACTGAAGTAATTAAAAAAAATAGAAATACTATAATTGCACAAGAAAACCAGAATTATACTCTAATACAAGAACACAAGCCAGATGCTTTGTTGACTGAACCTGTAATGACGCATTATTTACGACATTAAAATAATGAAAAAAAAAACAGGGAATTTTTTTACCTTCATATATATTGACGAAAAGCACTCTGATCATTACAATATCTCCATTCGAATAACATCTGCTGTCTAGCCCATCAAACAACTGCATAAAACATGGAACAAGCATTCCTTATTACAACATCTCAACACCGACTCACTACTACCACTCCACAAGCACTGCCCACCACGACTTCTCGACAAGAACTTTTCACTACGACATCTCAGCAAGCACTCTCCACCACGACTTCTCGACAAGAACTGCCAGTGGAGGCGACGGAATAAAACTCTTTGGAGCAATCTCTGGCGCTGCGGCTCAGTGTAGCCACCTTTCATATGCCCTTCCTCCACGGGCCAGAATTTGATGGTATTTTTGCCGGCATTGGTGGTGAAAATACCACCAAATTCGTCCACAAAAATACAGACAAAAATAAAAGATAATATTAATACGTAAATATCACATAATTAGATAAAATTTTGGCTTTGCACTGACGTTTCAATAAGCTAATATATGAAATACAGTAAGCAATACAAATTCTTTCATGCATGTGACTTTACATAATAGTTTATACAATACACAAAAAATCAGTTTATACAAATGTTCACATAAAATGCTTTCAATGATTAAAAAAAAAACAAGTAGTTGATAGTTCCAGCAGTAGCACCCTTCAATGGTCAACAGGTTCAGACACCAACAAGTGACATCATTCAGCAGAAACAGTTCCATTAGTGGCACCCAGCAATGTTGAACAGGTGCAGACACCAACAAGTGACATCATTCAGCAGAAGCAGTTCCATTAGTGGCACCCAGCAATGTTGAACAGGTGCAGACACCAACAAGTGACATCTTTCAGCAGAAGCAGTTCCATTAGTGACACCCAGTAATGTTGACAGGTGCAGACACCAACAAGTGAGATTATCTCAGTAGAATCAGTTTCATCAGTGGCACCCAGCAATGTTGAGCAAGTGCAGACACCAACAGGTGACATCTTTTTAGTAGAAGCAGTCCATCAGTGGCACCCAGCAATGTTGAACAGGTGCAGACACCAACAAGTGACATTATCTCAGTAGAAGCAGTCCATCAGTGGCACCCAGCAATGTTGAACAGGTGCAGACACCAACAAGTGACATTATTTCAATAGAAGCAGTTCATCAATGACACCCAGCAATGTTGAGCAGGTGCAGACACCAACAAGTGACATTACGTCAGTAGAAGCAGTTCATCAGTGGCACCTAGCAATGATGAGCAGGTCCAGACAGCAGTCCATAATATTCACTATCACTAATCACACTGTTCATCAGAGTTTATAAGCAGAAATTAAACATGTCCTAGTGGCACCAATCATGTAGAAAAAGTGCAAGTAACAGTCCATAATATTCACTATCACTAATCACACAGTTCATCAGCAAAAATTAAACATTTCTAAGTGGCACCCATTATGTTGAAGAAGTGCAGGTAACAGTCCATAATATTCACTATCACTAATCAGACAGCTCAGGCATGAACAATAGTTTGAATGCACACACAATTGCTTTTACAAAGTTATTCCCAATGCTCTTACACTAAACATACAAACTATAACAAACACACAAATGATGTCAGATAATTGTCATATTAACTATTACAAATGCACAAATATCAGTAAACCTATAATATTTATGGGTGTCAGTGCAAGCCACAACAAACAAGTAAAATAATATTTAGGAGATAAGTCGGTACCTCTTATCTGGGATTAGGAAGGGAAAACACACAAAACACACTCACTCATCTTTCATCCACATTAAGTACTACTGTGTAATTGAATAGTGTCACTGTGTAAATGCAATTCTGTCAAAATTTGATGTTCATCATGTGTATCAAGTAGTAGTGGCAGCAATGTATAACAGTCAATAATAGTTAGTCAACGTCATAGTCATCATGTCAAGACCAATGTTTGCCAAGCCAGATCAAATGTACGGTTGCTGAACAACTGTCAGTGAGCCAAGATATGCAAATGCTTCCTCTCTCAAAAAAAAAAGCACATACTGCTTAGTGATTTAACAAAGTGTGTGTGTAGACAATCTTCCTTCTACTTGAGTGTTCTAGTCTGCCATCTTCATCCTCCTTGTTCCATATAAACTAACAAAAAAAAATATGCACCTCACTTACTTTACCTCTTATCCACCAAAACTCCAATAATCATCAGCATCACATAATCTCAATACTTCAGTAATACCTCTTACGTCGATACATATAAATCTTATCATCAATATCATTTACCTTACCTCTTGTCCACCAAGACTCCAATAATCATCAACTTCACATAATCTCAATACCTCAATAATACCTCTTCAATACATCGATACATATAAACCTTATTGCTAATATCATTTCACTTCCATAACAACTCTTTCCTCTAGTCAGTCTCCTCGAACAAGTACAGATAATATTCTAGTGCAAACTTCAGTTCATCATCCCATACAATCTGTAGACACAATATCCACACACAACCTCTGTGTAATCCATCTGACCCAAATCTTCTACTCATTATGAATTATAAGATACATTTTGGTTACCTTGTCCATCATAAAATAAAAGAAATGCATACATGACCTCTAACTGCCTTTAGTTCGAAGAACTTTCAGTAATTAAGTACGATTACGGAGTGTGAATGATCATAATCTTTCACAGTGTGTACACCACTTCAAGAATAATAGCAAAACAGAAACATACATTTGGAGTATTTCTTGTGTCAAGTGTCACTTCCTATTTGAACTGCTCACGAAGAATGCAGTGTAATAACTGTCAATGGTCTAACCCTAGTGTTGGTATGTCATGTCGTTAGCTTCCTTCCTATTAGCATAAATTTATACAGCTTCCATAAAACCTCCAGCTCATGTGGCTTCTATAAAATTTCTTGTACTAATGTCGTTCGTCGAATTATAGCAGTTCATTTTCTTATCTTAAAAATATCAGGCACTGAGCGTAAGCAAAACATGCAATAGCGAGTAAATATACCAGTAGAGAACAGAATGTCAACAAGTGAATGCAGCACAATTCCTACAACGAGGCTCTGCCAAGCGAACAATAATTAATACCATAGTGTAACCTAAACTCTATGTTCGTACACTGTACATCAGCATTGTTATATTCTAAATTGAAGAGTAGTTATGACAACAAAACAGAAATGTGTAAATATGCAATCCATACGCACAGCAGCAAACATATATCTTACATAATAAACAGATCATTAGCATCATATCAGCATAAGCAAATAAATGTTCATATGTAATCTTAATAAGTAAACATAAAGGCGCAAGCAGATAAATCACAAACTGTAACCTACATACATAATCACAGTCAGCACAATTAATCAGGTGACAATTATAATTTAAATAAATAAGCACAGCAGGCACATAATAAAAAAAATATGACATCAGTGAAAAAGCAGTGCAGCCAAGCGATGCATAATATACATAAGTAACAACCCTGTTCATTAATCAATCATTGTCAAATCAGTTAGTGTACACAAGCACGTCGCTTCACAAGTAAATTCATAGAACATGAAATTTAGCACAAAGTATGAATCACGTAATCGCGAGCAGCAAATTACGTCTAAAGTACGTACCTAAGTGGAAATATGTTACCTAAAAAATAAACTCAATTAATAGTTACCTTTTTAGTTTATTACTTTCTTCTTCGAAATGACATTCTTCCTGAAAATTTCTCGATAGCAAGTCCTCTTAACGTCGGACACACACAGAAATTATCTGAAGTTCTTAAATATTTTATACAACCGAATCCTGAAAAATACTGAACGTTAATAACATAATTCATCAAGTCACTATAGCTTTATACTGAATTTAGTCGGAGAAATTAGACTGTGTATTTGTTTACGGCTGTCAGTGCATTCACACTGAGCGCTCGATCAGCTGTAGGCGCGTGACGTAGGAAGTGATTGTTTGCGGTCAACGACTGCCTTGTGCGGCGCGCAGACTTGACTGTTGCTTTGAGTATGTGCCGCCGCCAAAACACAGCGCGGTATCCCTATATTCTCTGCATGTTTACATGTAGCTGTTAGTTTCTCAAAAGTATGTCATTCCACAAAAATTTTAACGTTCGATATATGATGTATTCCCTTAGAGCGCCGAGATTTAAGAGTTTCTACTTCGACAATGTTATCATGAATAATTTTGCGAACTCTATATGGACCGTTATAAAGCAGAAAAATTTGCGACACAAGCCCTTTCCTTTGTGAGACAAACAATGAGACTTAATTAACACCTTCTGACCAACTGACAAGATTTTTAAACGACCAGGATGTTTAGCTGATTTCTCTCTTCTAGCATCTTCCTAACTGCACAAAATTGTCAAACCCATGTACAAGACGACAAAAATTAAACTCTGCAAAAAATACCATTAGAAGAATGACAATTACCAAATCTACACATGCAATATAGACTACAATTACTAAACTACAAATTACTACAACAATACTACTGTCTACTATTTTTACAATCAGAAGAATTCCAAGGGACGATCCTGGCAGGGTCGCCACGTGCATGGGGGCTTAATTATATTAATGAGTGCAAATACTTTTATGGTTTTTAGTAGTTGTATGTCCGATTACGTAGTCTCGTAAACGGTTGGCCCTGACTGCATAGAATAACAACAAAGAATGAAAGAAAATTTCCATTAACACAATTAATTAATTAAGTCCCCAGCAACTATAAAACCTAGGAAACAACAAAACACAAGTATAGCTGTTCTGTGTGTGGAAGTGTGATTCAACGTACACATCTGGCACGGTTCTTCTTCAATAAGACAAGAAATTTTAAATACCATTTATACTGAATTAATTAAAAAAAATAGAAATACTATAATTGCACAAGAAAACCAGAATTACACTCTAATACAAGAACACAAGCCAGATGCTTTGTTGACTGAACCTGTAATGACGCATTATTTACGACATTAAAATAATGAAAAAAAAACAGGGAATTTTTTTACCTTCATATATATTGACGAAAAGCACTCTGATCATTACAATATCTCCATTCGAACAACATCTGCTGTCTAGCCCATCAAACAAGTGCATAAAACATGGAACAAGCATTCCTTATTACAACATCTCAACACCGACTCACTACTACCACTCCACAAGCACTGCCCACCACGACTTCTCGACAAGAACTTTTCACTACGACATCTCAGCAAGCACTCTCCACCACGACTTCTTGACAAGAACTGCCAGTGGAGGCGACGGAATAAAACTCTTTGGCGCAATCTCTGGCGCTGTGGCTCTGTGTAGCCACCTTTCAACATCATTAAAGCAAAGGCGTTTCTCGTTCCGGCGGCATCTTCTCACGAAATTTGAATCACCAACTTTCTCTTCCGAATACGAAAATATTTTGTTGACGTCGACCTACACTGGGAGAAAGCATCATCATAATTTAATAAGGAAAATCAGAGCTCCCACGGAAAAATGTAGGTGTTCGTTTTTTTTTCACGCTCTGTTCGAGAGTGGAATAATAGAGAATTGTTGTGAAGGTGTTGCGATGAACCCTAGCCAGTTACTTAACTGTAATTTGCAGAGTAACGATGTAGATGTTGGTGTAGATGTAGATGACGAGTGGCTCGAGTCACTACTCGTCCCATCGTGTCCCACACGTGCTCGAAGTCCGAAGATCGTGCTGGCCAGCGAAATTGCTGCACGTCTTGCAGGGCACGATGATTTTCACGGGCAGTGTGTGGTCGAGCATTATTATGTTGGAATAACGGATGCTCTTTCTGTTGCAAGAATGCCAAAAGAACGAGTCCAATAACATTCTGCATCTACCGAGCGCTGGTTAGCGACCCTTTCAGAAATACCAAAGGTGAACGACAGTTGCAGCTTATCGCACGCACCCCAGACCATAACGCACGGTGTGTCTTGGACGGATGCACTCTGCGAGACAGCGCTCGCCAGGCCTACGTCGTACGAGCAAATGAGCATCACGTGCATGCAGCCAGAATCTCCTTTCAGCGTCGAAGGCCACGCAGCGCCATTCCAAGTTCCAAGTGGTCCTCTGATGGCGCAGCATGTCGAAGCCGTTGCGTGAGTGAAAGACGAGCTGGAGGGGTGCGCGTGGCTGTAGTCGCACTGCTAATAACCGTTTCGCAACTGTTCGTGTTGACACACCTGGGCTCACATGTCCTCATACAGGGAGACAATTATTGAACTATATGAAAAAAACGTAAATACGTTACAAATTGAGTCGTGCACACACTTTATTCAACATGTTCAAATGGTTCAAATGGCTCTGAGCACTATGGGACAACATCTGAGGTCATCAGTCCCCTAGAACTTAGGTTTAACTAGAACCTAACTAAACTAAGGACATCACACACATCCATGCCCACGGCAGAATTCGAACCTGCGACCGTAGTTGTCTCGCAGTTCCAGACTGAAGCACCTAGAACCTCTCGGCCACAGCGGCCGGCGCTATTCAACATGTAAACGGTACCACACATATTCGGGTTTAGGTTATGACATGTTCGATGTCTGCTCTCGTTGGTGATGATCTGGCGCAGACGAATAGCGAAATTCTGCACGACCCACCGAAGTGTCGGAACATCGATGGTGAAGGTTTTAGCTCAGCAATGGTTTTGGGGCTATTGTTGTACACGTTATATAGCCCCCCAAAAAGGAGTCGCATGTGTTCAGATCTGGAGAATATGGCGGCCAATCAAGGCTCATGCCAGTGGCCTCTGGGTACCTCAGAGCCAGAATGCTGTCCCCAAGTGCTTCTCCAGTACATCAAACACTTTCCTGCTTCGACGGGTCGAGCTCCATCTTGCACGAACCACGTCTTGTCGAAATCAGGGTCACTGTGGATAGTGGGGATGAAATCATCTTCCAAAACCTTCACATACCGTTCGGTAGCCACCGTGCCATCAAGAAATATCGCACCGATTATGCCGTGACTGGACATTGCAGACCACACAGTCAACCGTTGAGGGTGAAGAGACTTCTCTATCGCGAAATGCGAATTCTAAGTCCCCCAAATGCACTGTACTGTGACATTTTCACGTGCAAATAGACGACAACAACAAGGCACATGTGCATGCACATACTAACTCCCATCATTCCCGGCGGACAACCGTGCAGTTTGAACGTACTAATGGAAACTGTTCAGAAGTTACGGCGATTTTGTTTCATTTGGTTCAATGCCGGCAACGGCCTTGACGCAGTGTATACACCGGTTCCCGTGAGATCACCGAAGTTAAGCGCTGTCGGCACTTGGATGGGTGACCATCCAGGCCGCCATCCGCTGTTGCCATTTTTCGGGGTGCACTCAGCCTCGTGATGCCAACTGAGGAGCTACTCGACCGAACAGTAGCGGCTTCGGTCAAGAATACCATCATAACGATCGGGAGAGCGGTGTGCTGACCCCATGCCCGTCATATCCGCATCCTCGTCTGAGGATGACACGGCGGTCGGATGCTCCCGGTAGGCCACTCGTGGCCTGAAGACGGAGTGCTTTTTTTTTTTAGGTCAATAATAGTCACGCTGTATCTGTGCTGTGGTATCTGCACCATCTGCTGCTTCTGCCCTTACAATGCGATGGTCTTGTCGGGCACCTGTGCTGCGTGGACGACCAAAAACTCGACTATAGGTATGAGACTGTTCACCAGTGATACCAGCATCGTTGCACAATTGACGCAGCACGTCCAACGCGCGTGGCAGTTCTCCGAAAGGGACATACTGCCACTCGAAAGGTCACAATTTGACCCCCTTTAAACTCTCTCAGTTGGCTATAGGAAGCATGAGCGCTGGCTGTGAGTATTTCCTATTACAGGGTGAACACAGATGGCGTTCTGGTAGCTACACAACTACGCTATCTGTTGACAGATGACGCTCAAACCATTATCAGCATATCTTGTGTCCCGCCTGTGGCATATGCCGTCATCGGATCACAATGTACGTCGCCGTTTCAGGTGTACAATTTTTTCTGGCAGTGTGTATTACGGGCATACAGGAAACCACCAGAATCAATAAACCTCATGCCATCCACATAAGCACAAAATGGCTTCATACAGGACAATGTTCGACAGAATGCACAACATCCCATTAGAAACAACTGACCAAACGGACGAATTAAACACCACTAAAACAACTGCTTACGTTAATGGCAACAGTCCATAGGTATTAGACTAACTAAATATTAAAATAAGTTCCCACGTAGTCAACAACAAAGACAAACTAACACTGAACAACATCACATCACATCAGAATATGTGGGCATGTCGTTTTCAGGAAAACTGTCCTATAAAGTAGTAAACTTTTCCGAGGAACAAATACCAGAATCAACCTTTACACACTGGTGCGTCGCGTCTTATTGTCTGATTTTGCTACGTGCGTCTGGTTTCGCCATCCTGTGCACAACTTCAGAAGCAAAAAGAAATAAATCTGCTGCCTCACTACTGACTGTAGGAGTGCTTAACAATATCACAATATTGACCCACAAGACGGTAAATGCACGGAACTAATAACCAAAAGTGATAGACTGTATCTATGTACCCTAGTGTCAGTACCTAGTTTAGTAGAACTCTGATTAATCTAGAAGACACCCCCACGAGATACTGCAGTAAGAGCCTCCGGTAGGTAAATGCAGTAAGGAGATATGTGAGTAAGAAAAATATATACACAAAAGAATTGCGAGCCAGTCTGGCCGTACTTGGCAGAAAACTGCATAATGCAGGGATAAAAGCGGCAGCGGTCAGGACGTGGTTACAGCACCAAGGCAAGACTCTTTTTGTGAGCTTCAGTCTGGGCGCACGGTTTCAGTTCAACAAACGTGCTTGAAAGCCATATAAACGAATGCAGAGGTGGAATGTGCCACAGTGAGTGTAATAGTTGGTAAGGAATACGGTTTTGTTCGACACAGGGGCACATGTGTTTGTGGCCTTGAGAGATATTGTGGATAAGAGGCAATGAGACCCACCAACTTGCGTGGGATCGGGGATAATGGTATACGACCACTGGAATCGACAATAATGAATTTTCAATTGGACGCAATCAGGTTTAGGCAGTGTGTGGAAGTGGTGTCTCATATAACTGAGGGCTGCAGCATGACCCTAGGGCTAGACTTTTTGCAACGGCATCATGCCACAACTGACCATCGATGACGTATGGTGGAGCTTAGTGGGAGAATATTCTAGCGCGAGGAAGCTGTCGCCGATGTTGACATATCACAAGGAGCTCCTGTACTAAGCAATCGAGTCAAATCGCGCACAATGACTCTAAGGCTTAGTCCACAAGAGGGTTCGACAAGTGACACCGGAAAGTTACTGTGGGTGAATTATGTCGTCTATAATCTGTACTGATAGGAAAGAGACTGGAAGGGTGCACTATGCTGCTAGGACTGCGTTGTGTAAGAAGGTGAAACATTTGAAGGTAACAGGGAGGGCACTTGGAGGAACTGTTGTTCCCTCCACAAGGGTAGTTTCCAGCAACACTTGTGATACAACACAGGATGCCGACAGGAAATGAGGCGCTGGTTTACCAGAGGCAGTACAGAATACCACGACAGTACAGCCAATTTTAGAAGAATTTGGCCGGTGGCATATTACGAGGGCTACCCAGAAAGTAACAACGTTTAGAAATAAAAATTTCACATAATGGAAAAATCAAATTTTATTATAAAAATTTTATAAGTACACTCTTAAGTTATTTTTCTATTTAATCGCCATTCAAACTGAGGCACTTATCATACCGTCGCATTAGTTTTTCAATACCGTCTTGTAGAAATCCGCCGCCTGCGGCTGCAACGACTGGTTTTTATCGGCATGCTCTTCGGTGTCACTATCAACGCGTTGTGTAGCGAGCCAAGTCTTCATTGCTGGGAAGAGGTGGTAGCCGCTCGGCGTCAAATCCGGGCCGTGTGGTGAGTGATCAAACACCTCCCATCCAAAACCTCGTAGGAGCTCTCGTGTACGACTGACTGTGTGATAATACGAAACTTTTTCGCTAAGTCTTCCGCGACTCATGTTTTTATTCCCCGCCTGAACTTTGTTAATGTCTGATAATATATTTCTGAGTTATTTATGGTGCCACTTTCATGGAAATCGACGAGAATCACTGCCTTAGAGTCGCAAAAAACAGCAGCCATGATCTTTCTTGCTGACAGTGTTTGCAAACACTTCCTTGGTTTCTCTGGAGAATTTGTGTATCCCTTTCCATCGACAGCCTTTTTGTTTCACAACTGACATTCTTCATCCTGGTATCGCCCGCAATTACGATACGTCCGATAATCTTCGAGTAAGGTCAGTACTGCAGCCAATGTCGTTTCTTGTAGTCTTCTGGTAGGATTTTGGGGACCCACCGAGCACAAAATTTGTGGTAACCAAGCTTCCCCGCCACAATTTCATGCACCACACACCGTTAAATTTCTGAAAAAATGTTGTGAAAGTTTTGGAATCGTGAAACGATGATTTTTACGAATTTTCTCGTTGATTTTCATCACCAGTCCGTCAGTCACAAGTCACTGCAGCCCTCATCGTGAACACTGGCACGGCCATCTGTGACATCAGTGCACCATTGCCTCACTCGGCTTGCAGTCATTATCCCTTTTCCTTTTTTTATGCCAATAAGAACGTAATCACAGAACACACCTCACACATGGCGGGATTTTTTATTGCTGCGTACATTTTAACACGTCACAAAAAGCAACATGGCAGAGACACAGTCCACACGCTACGACCGCTCGGATGGGTACTGAGTGTACTAACGCAATGACATCAAGATGGCGGCTGTGGCCACAGGCACCGCCGCCATAGACCAAAATGACTTACTTTCTGGGTAGCTCTCGTAGAAGAGAGTAGCAGCCCCTGCGAGGGGGAGGGGGCGGGCTGGCTGGATTGTACCTGTACCAAAGAAGTCAATGGACGTTTCGATTAATTATCGATTCTGATGCGTCTACCAGCATTTGAACAGTAAGATTACGATAGATGCCTGCCAGATTTGAAATACATATGAGTTACACCTAGGAGTTTACAAAACAAGTAACTAGGAGACGGTTGATGATCTTGGGCAGCGCCAGTGTTCCTCAGCAATGGACTTCAAGAATGAGTACCATCAATTAGAAGCTGTTCCAGAGGATAGAAAGAAGACTGCGTCTTTAGCACCTTGGGGACATTAGCAGTACAGAGGAATGCCGTTTGCACTAACAACATTCCAGCGTTGTGGGAGGAAGTGTTGAAACGATCGAAGCCTCGACAACGTCTAATATGTCTGGATGATATAATTATTTTTTCAAGGGATATGCACGGGCATAGGAAGAGACTGATGGAAGTATTCAAGAGGTTTCAGATAGCTCATTTAACAATGAGTACTGAAAAATGTCACTTTGCATTAGAAGAGGTAAATTACTTGGGTCACGTTGTTAGTAAGAATGGCGTGAGGTTTGATTCAAGGGTGAAAAGAGGGATGCAAGATTCTCCAGCACCAAGGACAAGCAAAATTTTAAAGTCTTTGGGCCTCACAAGTTGTTATAGAAAATTCGTGAAAGGATTTGCAGGTATAACACAACTGCTGACACAATTACTAAAGAAAGGTATGAAGTTCGTGTCGTTTGAGGAATGCCAGAAAGCTTTTTTTTAATGAAAAGAAGTATTTACTCGTATATCGAGCCTATTGTTCGTCTTCCCAGATTTTCGTACGCAATTTGTATTATCATGTGATGTATGCTCTTGGAGTGCATGTTGGGCCAGATGGCTGATGTGAAGGAATATCCTATTGGTTTTGTATCAAGACAATTGAATGTAAATGGAAGGAATTATTCTACAACTGAGAGAGAGATACTTAGCCTGGTGTACGGAGTAACACATTTCCATTGTAACTTTAAAGTAGTAACTGAGCGTGGTGTTTTTAAGTGGTTGCTGGGTTTGAAGGACCCGTCCAGTAAACTGACCAGATGGGCATTAAAAGTCAGTGAATTTGAGTGTGAAGTAATGCACAAAGCAGGTGGGAAACACGGAAAAGCGGATGCATTAAGCAGGAAAGTAACGGTGGTACATGTAGAAGGCCAAGACCTGGTGGAGTGGGAAACAGCATAGAGCAATGACGGAGAGAGGTGATTGGCTGGTTGGTTGATTTGGGGAAGGGAACGAAACAGTGAGGTCAACGGTCCCATCGGATTACGACAGGATGGGGAAGGATGTCGGCCATTCCATGTGAAAGGAACAATCCCAGCATTTGTCTGAAGCGATTTAGCGACATCACAGAAAACCTAAATCAGGATTTTTGGACAACATGGTTGTGGAGAGAAGCAGCGACTAGTATGATTAATCAATAATTCAAAAACAGTCTTAATCGCATTTATTATTGTTATAATACCGCCAGCCGGTTCCAATCAGACGTAGGGGTCATCTTCTGGGCGTTTACAGCATTGGTCGACTGCTGGTGGTATCACTCCTGTCTACATAACGGCACGGAACTATCTACAGGAGTGACACCACTAGCAGTCGACCAATGGTGTAAACGCCCAGAAGATGACCCCTACGTCGGGTTGAAACCGGCTGGCGGTATTATAACAATAATAAATGCGATTGAGAATGTTCTTGAATTATTGCTAAATCAGGATGGCTAACACAGGTTTGAACCGTCGTCCTCTTGAATGTGAGTCCAGTGTTCTAACCACTGCGCCACCTTGCTCTGTGCGGAGAGTGGAATCAGTACAGTATAAGCAGTGTGCAGTAAGCAGCAGTAGTTTAACCTGCGTGATGAATGTTGTGTAGGGAGATGAAATTAAAACTATGAGTGCTTGTACCAGCGAATTTCAGGTAAAAGGTACTACGGGAAATGCACGGATCCCGTTTAATCTGGCCACAAAGGATACAGAGCGACGAATCAGAGGTTGGTGGAGAAGCTACTGATGTTGAGGAAGGAAAAACGATGTCAGTCAGTACATCAGAAACTGCGTGCAGCGTTCACAGCCTGCAGATTAGAATCGGAAAGAAGTAGTATTGCAGAGGTTGCCACAAGCGTCAGAAGCGTTTAGTTTTATTAGGCTGGATGTGTTAGGACCTTTCAACCGGATTGCAGTAAGAAATCGTTTTGTGCCAATCATCATAGATCATTTTTCTCGTTATGTCGAGATGGTGCAAATGCCGGACCAAAATAGAGTCATAATCATGAAGTGTTGGTGAATAGGTAGCTATTGAAGTTTGGAGTGCCAGAGACAATAATAATAGACCAAGGAATGTACTTCGTGTCAGATCTGATGAAGGAACTGTGTTGCTTGTTGAAAACGAAGAAATTATAGCTGATCCAATCCAATCTCAGTCAAACGGAAGGAGGGAGCAGATTCATCAGACCATGGGAGGATACTTAGTTATTACATGAAGTCCCACCAAATGGACTGGACACGTAATTGTCTTTTGTGGTGAGAGTGAACAATTCAAATGTACAGACTAGCATAGGTTTGTCGTCCTTGAAGATGCTATATGATAACAAGATTCCATTACCATTTGATATGACGTGGCAGAAAGGAGGTATGAATGGAGAGTCTGTGCAAGAATTTGCGAGAACGATGAGAAAGGAGTAGAAGAAGATCCAACAAGCCAACACCAAGGCACTAGAAAGGCAAGAGGAGTCAGTGAAAAATAAGAAGATTTTACTGTAGAAGGTGGGCCACTGGGTGAGGTTGTGGAGTCAATAAAGCACTAAGCACTCCGTCTGCGGGCCACAAGCGGCTCGTCGGGACCATCCAACCGCCGTGTCATCCTCAGTTGAGGATGCGGAGAGGAGGGGGGTGTGGTCAGCACACCGCTCTCCCGGTCGTTATGATGGTTTTCTGTGACCGGAGCCGCTACTATTCGGTCGAGTAGCTCCTCAATTGGCATCACGAGGCTGAGTGCACCCCGAGAAATGGCAACAGTCCATGGCGACCTGGATGGTCACCCATCCAAGTGCCGGCCACGCCCGATAGTGCTTAACTTCGGTGATCTCATTGGAACCGGTGTATCCACTGCGGTAACGTCGTTGCCTGAGTCAAGGAAGGGTGCACATTAATAAAACCGACAAAATGGAACGACGGATTTCTGATTGTAAACGGAGGAAAAAAGGTCTTATGAACATGCATCCAGAAATGGACGTTGTGCGTGAAACGGCAACATTCTTCCTGGAACACAGTACGGAACTGCATCACATCCACATCACAAGTTGCTTCTATGGGATTGCAAGAGATTGGGACAGTGACGGTTGTACACATAACCGTACTTTGGCGTACACCATGTTGGCGAGCCAATTGCCTGGGATTTATGCTAGGGTTCGTCTCAAGGTGACTGGGTGCAGGGTTTCAGTGCAAAAAATATACCTCAGAGGCAGATAAACAGCGGTGGGAGCCCCCAGCTGCAGCGGTGGGTTTGAGACCGGGTCACACGAGCCGCCGCCCTGAACTGAGTCACCATGGGGGTCTTGACGGCACACCTCCGCTGACCTGCCATCTTCGCTGCCGCCATCCGACTCCTGCCAGAGTGCAGCGTGTCGTGCACTGTGCACGGCAGTCTAGCCTCAGCACCATGGTGGATGCAAGCCAGGCCTGAGCTGCTTTAGTGCAGGCGTCCCCCACCACACAATGCAGTCGCAGCAAAACGCAGAGTGCGGCTCTGACGTCAAGGCGGTGCCTCAGTGTCGGGCCGGCTGTCGGTCAGTCTGGAGACAGCATTACAGACAGGGCACGATCGCGGGCGGCTCCTCGCCAGGGCGGAAGCAGCCGCCTGCGAGCCTCTGTCGGCCTGGGTAGCGGGAGCGGGACATCTCGTCTCGCACTGCTAGTGACGCGACGTGACGTGACGTCGAGTAAATAAAATATTTCGCTCATTCACCCTACCGAGTGCAGTCTGCACTCTACAGTATGTAAGCGTACTGTCATATCGCTGGCTTGGTTACGGAGTATCTTTGCGAGAGGTCACGTTTTGCAGAGTCGAGCACGGGACACGGAATTGTTGAGTTGTGGGTAGCTCTGCATGTGAGAGGCGTTGTTATTATGGAAGTTCAAGTGATACTACAAGTGATATTACAGTGAAGTGATGAAATACGGAAGTGATTCAGAGGGACGGGCGTAATGATGTGATTAAAAATGAGTAGTGCCGCCGGTAACGTATTTGTGTATCGTCTCGTTGCGTGTCACACTGTACATCAATCATCCGCGTCGTGTTCCGCCTCTCAGAATGAACTGATGTCGATCGGCAATATAGTTTACGACGAAAGAGAGCATTCAAGTTCCAGTGTCTTGTAGTGAACGTGAGAACGTGCGTTCGGTCATCGCGTTTCCGCATCATCAACGATCAACCGCGCCACGGCGGTTATGCGCAAGCTCCAACAAGTGAGAACTGAGGACTGAAAAATTAACTTTATGAACAGTGTTATAGCATTACTAGTGTCAAGGAGGACTGGTGCCAGATATCTGTCTATGCGTGACGAGTTTAAGAAGTTTCCTTCGATCATTCGCCTTCGCATCATCAACAATCACTCGCGTCGTGTCGGTTACGCGTACGCTCGTCTGAGTGATGTTGTGGACAGATAATCATGAATGAGTTAATTGGCATAGTCACTTATGACTTATAGAGTGTAAACAGTGCAACCTGTGATTTTCATATCATCTCAGAATATAGATGTTCACACCAGACGTAGGACAGTGTTGTGTTTTAACGTTGAGTGGCTCCCCTAAACCCACCTGTATATTCAGATTCATAATTTCAGACAAGCCAGCAGCAGTGTGGAGCAGAACAATACGACCAGCGCGGGATTATCAGGTACGTGGTGTGGACGGGGCAGACGGTCGAAATGAGAATCCAGTTAAAAGGGTCCTCCCACCATTTGTACCCTGGGACGTGTTACAAATACACAGCAAATCGCACTAAGCTTATTACTGATACAGATGCTGCTAGATCCACGAGTATCTTCAGCACCCTCTCTCTCCATAGCCTGTTAAACATAATACACATTTCAATACTTGTGGCTTAGCAGTAGAACGATAGGTTAACATCCTTTTGTGCTTCTTGACTCTAAACTCAAAGAAAACTTCTTTAAAGTACCTCATTTTAACGAGTAAACTTCTGCGTGTTTGATTAAAATGTTTCTGATCTCTTCTCTTCTCTCTTGTGGGACATCTTTCATGTTACAGAGAATTTGACCATACTCTGCAAATTCTGGTGCACGCTTTTCCATTCTTTATAGATGGCAGAAAATGCAGTATCCTTTGTGGCAACGACGAAATTCGGCGGATGTTTAGGAAGCAGAGGTTGTTGCACTCTAGGTTCAAAACCCGGTAGACAAATGACGACAAGCGAAGGTTAATAGAGACGGGTGCGTCCTAGGAAAGATCTATGCTCGAAGCACACAACAACTATCATCGCCACACCTCGGCAAAAGGTTTAGCAGAGAACCGGAGAAAATTCTGTTCCTACGTAAAATCGTTAAGCGGGTCTAAGGCTTGTTGACCAGTCTGGAGTGGCGGTTGGCGATAGAAAAACGAAAGCCGAAGTCTAAAATTTCACGTTCAAGGAATCATTCGCACAGGACAACCGTACAAAGGTAGCGTCATTTGACCGTCGGGCATACTCCAGTATGGACGATATAGATATAAGCATACCTGGCGTAGAGAAAGAACTGAGAGACTTGAAAGCCAATGGGTCACCAGGTCTGGATGGAATCCCAGTTCGGGTTTACAAACAGCACTCTACGGCATTGGCCCATTGTCTAGCTTGCATTTACCGCGAATCTCTCGCCCAGCACGAAATCCTAAGCGACTGGAAAAAGCGCAGGTGGCTCCTCTATATAAGAAAGGTAAAAGAACGGACCAATATCCCTAACTTCTGTTTGCTGCCGAATCCTGTAACATATTCTCAGTTTGAATTTGATAAGCATGACAATGAAATGAATACCCCTAGCTGCATACAGGCGTTGATATAAGTCAACGGGGACGGGGACAGTTGATTCGAACTCAGCATCTCCTGGGTACATGGCAGATGCTCTATCCATCTGGGCCACCGAGGACACAGAGGATAGTGCGACTGCAGGGACCTCTGGCATGCCTACCGTGAGACCCACATTCCCAACTTATTGTCCCGCACTATATTCATAGTGCCCCTGTCCTTATACTCATTACTCGCGGCTTTTTGCCGATTCCCTTTAGAGTTCGGGCACTGTTTGTGCATCCGCACAGAAGAAGATGGTCAAATGAGCGTTAACTATGTACATTTACGAAGATCGTATATGTTGTTTTAGACATGTCCGAAAGAAAAGATACCATCTTCATATACAATAATAAACATTCTTGAGGCTAAGAAGCTGATGTCCAGGAATCAGCATGGTTTTAGAAAGCATCGCTCTTGCGAAACGCAGCTTGCCCTGTTCTCACATGATTTACTGAGAACCACAACAGGCAACAGGCAAATTCCATATTTCTAGATCTCCGGAAAGCATTTTACACGGTGCCGCATTGCAGGCTATTAACGAAGGTACTAGCATAGGGAATAAGTTGAAAGATACGTGAACGGCTCGGAGAACTCTTAAATAATACAATCCACTATGTTGTCCTCGACGACGAGTGTTCATCAGAGACAAGGGTACCGTCAGGAGTGCCCCAGGAAGTGTGATAGGACCGAAGTTGTTTTCTGTATACGTAAATGATTTGGCGGACAGGGTGGGCAGCAATATCTTTTGTTTGCTGATGATGCCGTGGGTACGGTAAGGTGTCGAAGTTGAGTGACAGTAGGAAGATACAAGGCGACTTAGACAAAATTTCTAGTTGGTGTGACGAATGGCAGCTAACCCCCCAAGGTAGAAAAACGAAAGTTAATGCGGATGAGTAGGAAGAACGAACCTGAGACCTGGTGGTCAAGGGAAGGCAGGATTCGGTTACGATTGATGACGGGGCCGTAATCAGTTACTGTTGGTTGCCTTTTACTGTTACAATTTATTTTAAATCAATAATTCCAGACTCAACAATAAATTTAAAAAAAACGTTATTAATGAAGGAATAAACAAGTGTAACTAATAGTGTTTTCAGTGAGTTACAATTTACCAAATCACCATTACATTCACATACAACAGATGGTGTTTTAAAAGCAAACCACTGTAATCTGGGCAAAAGGCCTTACACGGAAGGAATGGCAATAAATTAAGAACTGTTTAAAACTCGCTGCAACTTACAAATTACAGGTATTGAAACATTAAAGGCAAGTCGCCACAAACACCGCAGAGTGCATCAGACGGCAGGAATGGCAGTAAATAAGGTTATAAGGCTTACTACTAAAATACAATTACCAAATACGGTTTTAAAGCAAATGACCACAATCACGGCTGAAGGGCTTACACGCCAGGAACGGCAATAATATAAAAAAAAAATTTGAAACCTGCTGTAAAAGAGGAAATACAATATCAAAAGTTAATTAAAAAACAAGCAACTGATCCAGACGGTGCTCCAGGAATCGACCTCTGAGGAGGTCTGGCAACAAACACTTTCGCGAGCGATAAGATAGGCAGCCAAGAGATGCATTTACTTCACAACATGGTGACTCAGACTAGTGGCAGTCTAATGAATAACTAATGATAATCTTGCTGAAGCTACCTGAATTCCGATAAACCAAATGCAACGATGGAACAATACGCCAAAGCAGGAACCGGTGGTCTGCACTACGTCCCCAGAATACAATGTTTAGAGCGCCCGGAACGAGAAAGAAACCATTACCATATTTCCGTCCGATTCCACAACCCGAAAATCAGAACAGTCACAGTACAGAACACCAGACAAACTAACAGTAACTAAAACCCCACTCGATTTGTGTGCGAGGTAAAACCAAAATATAACAAACCAGAATCAGCAACCACACGTCATTGCGGAAACAATCGCAAAGCGAGCCAAAACCCAGTACCAAATGAGCGACATCAAATTCATTAGGCACACAAACTGACACTGAACTCACTGTGACAACTCTGACATCGGTTAGCAGAATGAAACAAATCTCTTCACTGCTTTATTAATAAACAGTTGAGTAAGCACACCATCTAATCACTGAGCCAAGTGCTTTTAACACATCAGGATCTTCAAGTACTAAGCGTTATGCAGATCCACCAAACTGGATATGACGACGCGATGATAATCTGTCACAACATCACATACGTACTACGGGGCCCACACGGGTGACTGACTCCGCTCTACTTGGATTGAAATGCACTCATCTTAAAGCTTGCTGGATCCGGTTTACGACGAGTTCGTGCACCCTCGTGACCACAGCCCTTCCATCCGGCAGATCATGCGTGCTGCCTGCGGTCCCGGCGTGTTCTGGCACTGCGCGGACCTGGCTCCTCCTGACTCACACGACCAGGAAAAACAACGATGTCGCCCCAAAGATAGGGCAACAGTTACTACATATCGATAACCGCCGCTGCTGCCACTAGCGGACAGGCAACGCTTACGAAACCGAGTGGCCCCAGTCAACACGAGAAGAAGACAAACAGCCGCAACCATGTCAACTAAACGATACCGTATGGCCTCCAACAGAGGGCGGAAACCTACAAACAGCACCAACTCGAGCCGCAGCACGGCTCAAAACCTTTAATGTTCGGATAGTACATTACTCGTGTCCTGCTTGACACAATCGTTTAAATATCTGGCCGTAGCGTTGCAAAGTGATATGAGGTGGAACGAGCATTTGAGAACTGTGGTAGGGAAGGAGAAGCGTCAACTTCGGTCTGTTGGGAGCATTTTAGGAAAGAGTTGTCTACCTGTTATGTGTCAGAGCAGCCAAAGAAGGTCACATCACTGACACTACGTCACGAAAGAAAAGCTAACACGAAAGCAAAAAACAGTACCTGCAGCGTTTACGAACTAGTTCTGTACTCTGATTAAGAAAACAAAAGGGTAACCGCTGATAACTTCTTAATAGCAAGCCCTGTACGGTCATGACGAATGATGATGATGATGATAGTGGATTTGTGGCGAGCTCAACTGCGCGGCTATCAGCGCCCGTACAAAGTCCCAATCTTTACACAGTCCATAGTCGTCACTTTCATGAATGATGATGAAATGATGCGGACAACACAAAAACCCAGTCCCCGAGCGGAGAAAATCCCCAGCACGGCCGGGTATCGAACTCGAGACCCCTGATCTAGAGGCAACGACGCTAGCCACGAGACCACGAGCTACGGACCTATGACAAATGACGTCTTGTAAACATTAGCCACTACTTCCCTCCTTAAATACCACAGCAGTTTAGGTAGTGAGGGAGTCGGTGAAACGGGTTGATGGCGTACATGACGTTCGCACTCGATTTCCTGATTGCAGCGAAGTCACAAGTCTGACTACTTATTTCCTTTATTTGCAAATAATTATCAGTCATAGTTTAGTCGAAAACATCAGATTACTCCTTTGTGATGTTTCCTTGACAGGATCCTTTTCCTAGTGCTACAGTATAACTGAGTGCTCTGTTTAATTGAATTGCAGAGTTATTCTTGTTTTAATTGAGCACATTAACTTTGTGGAGTTGTGAAATACTCCACATAAATTTTAATAGTGAAGAGCTAAAGTTTTGCGTAAGTATAGATGCAAAGAAAATAACTACTTATTTTACTGAAAACTGATTCATACTAAACTCTATATTCAGTTTTAAAAATAACTTAATAGAACTGTGATCGTATTAAGTAGTTATTGGTCATTGCAATTTAAGAGTCAACTTAGTGAATACCTGCTTCACAGGTTTATGTAAAGTACGAGGGTCGGTCAATAAGTAATACCCAACATTTTTTTGAAAAGCCATTAATATACATAGACAGACGTCCTTTTTGGTGCTTCACCTTCGATGTTTGTTCTGTGCGCCTGTGAAGTTTCGAACTGTTCTGGGTGATGGCAGAGCTGAAGTACAGCGTCAAAATGACGTCTACACACAACTGACGTTACAAGCAGCGTGCTCTTATTGAATTCTTCTGTGCAGTGTATGGCGATGCCGCAGTTGATAGGAGTACAGTTGGGCGATGAGTAAAGAAAATTACGGCCTCAGGAAATGCAGAAACAGAGCTCCCACGCTCGGGACGTCCTGTCACAGCCACTGTTCCAAACATGCTGAATCGTGCGGATGCCGTTATTCGTGCCGACTGGCGCATCACAACTGTCTCTACAGTTGTCGGTCAGCAGTGGAAGTGCGTCGGCAGTGATCGAGGCTCTCGGATATTCAAAGAGGTGCTCACGATGGGTTCTTCGAATGCTCACAGCGGACCACAAGATTCAAAGGAAGGCCATTTCATATGAATTGTTGGAGCGTTCTGAGACCGACGGAGAGGTCTTTCTGTCACGGATCGTTACGGGGGACGAAAGCTGGATGCACCACTTCGCGCCGGAAACAAAAAGGCAGTCCACGGAGTGGCATCATCCTCATTCACCACAGAAGAAGAAATTCAAGACAACTCCCCTCTTCCGGAAAAGTCATGGTGATGTCTTCTGGGATTCTGATGTCGTCATTCTCATGGCTGTGATGCCAAGAGGGTCAACCATAAATTCAGAGGCATACGTGAAGACTCTGAATAAACTCAAGAACCGTTCCCGACGCGTTCGATCAAACAAGAATCCAGCAGCAATCTTGCTTCAACACGATAATTCACGCCCATACAAAAGACTGAGAACCCGGGAACAGATCGCCAAATTGGGTTGGACATCATAGCCTCATCCCACCATACAGTCCAGAGGTGGCACCCTCGGACTTCCATCTCTTTAGGCCGCCTAATGATTCTCTACGGGGAACACACTCTGAAGATGATGAGAGTGTCAGTCATGCAGTGAAAACATGGCTACACCTGCAGGACAAGGCCTTTTACCAGCAGGGAATACACGCTCTTCCACAACGTTGGCGTACGGCCATAGAACATGATGGAGGTTACGTAGAAAAATAGGACATGGACAAAACATTTTGATGTATATTGTCACCAAATTCTGAATCTTAACAATAAATATGTTCGGAGAACAAAATGTGAGGCATTACTTATTGAACGACCCTCGTATTCATAGTCATGGACTTGGGTTTAAAGTGTTTCTTGCCAGAAGCGCTTGGTTACGATTTCAGTCAATTTATAGAATAGTTTCTGGGTCCCCACGCTACATGTTGAGTCAGTATTACAATCATTACTGCAGTAAAATTACTTTCAAATTGTAGCGGCTATTTTTATAGCTTTTGTGTTCTTGAAAGATTAACTGGCTGTAACTGTTTAGATCATAAACCCATGTTTCATTTACGAACTACTTAACACAAGGAAGTAAACGCCGCCTACAATAACATATAGTAATCAGTTCAATTATTATAACCAGTTAAAGATGTATTGTATGGTAGCACTTTTCACTAGTGAAATGGTAAAAGTTCGTCACGCCAAAATTATCTGCACTCCCACCTTGCAAAGTTATACATTGTAATGAATGTTAGCTTTCTTATGGTTAATACAGAAAATATATGGCAGTAAGAGCCAGTTTGGTGCCAAAACAATTTTTAAATTCCATCTGTTCAGCTCATAACAAACTGCTGCTCTAACACTTGTTGCACCGTGCCACTGTTTCGTGTCCTAGTTGCAAGACAGAATTTGCTACCAGATTCTGCTTTTTAACACGCCGTTACCTCACCCCTCTTCACCCTCCGCTGATGGAATTCCCCTCCACGGCGGGGTACGACTCCAAACCTACAGAGTAGCGACGATCAACGCTAACGCCAGTAGCTCTCCTGTGAAACTTAAACTTCTGCGAGAGATGATATGGGCATCGGACGTCGACATCACACTACTACAGGAAGTATACTTGGCCACACTTCCACACGTCAGCCGCGTGGGATTAGCCGAGCGGTCTAGGGCGCTGCAGCCATGGACTGTGCGGCCGGTCCCGGCGGAGGTTCGAGTCCTCCCTCGGGCATGGGTGCGTGTGTTTGTCCTTAGGATAATTTAGGTTAAGTAGTGTGTAAGCTTAGGGACTGATGACCTTAGCAGTTACGTCCCATAAGATTTCACACACATTTTTTCCACACGTCGGGGGCTATAACAATTACCCTTCTCCTGGTGACTACCTGGAACGCGGCGTAGCCATCTGCGCCCGAGAAGGCACTCCGGTGGCTGATATCACATACCTTCCATCCGCCTTAGGCATGGCCGTCACCGTCATGGGGACACATATTGTCAACATTTACACTCCGTCAGGCTCCACCCACAGACACGGCAGGACAGACTTCTATTCAGAAGAAATTGCCCCTTTGTGTTTGGACACTGTAACCGTTACTTGCTTGGGGATGACTTTAATTGAGTCCTGCGCCCTAAGGATCAAATGACCCATTACAACACCTGTCAAGAACTGCGCCTTGTCGTCTGTGATCAGTTGCTCCGCGACTCTTGGGAAATTCGGCACGGCGACGCGCCTGGACATACTTACCAGGCAAATCATTCCGCGAGCCGCCTTGATAGGATTTACGTCTCTCGGGAACTCACACCTGCTGTCCAAGGTGCAGAACTTTGGCCCTTGACCTTTTTGGACCACTGTGCCTACATCTGCAACATTTTCCTCCCGCAACTCGTAGTGTGGCACAGTCGTGCACCGTGGAAGCTAAACACCTCCCATCTTCATGATCCCGAATGTTTTCAACGTGTTACCGAGACATGGGCTACCTGTGAATGTTGCTTACCTAAGTACTGCACGACCATGACCTGGTGGCAAGAATGTGCCAAACCTGCCAGTCGACGTACTTTGATTCAGTATGGCAAGGAAGTTGGTACGTGGCGCCGGCACACTACCGACTATGCCTACGCCGTTCTCCGTGGCCTGGACGCCCAGCCGCCCACCCTGAAACCCAGAGGGAACACTGCATGATTAAGACACAAATAGTAACGTTGACACGCCATAACTCCGGGGGGCGATGGTGCTGGCCCGACGTCAAGATTCGGCGGAACAAGAACACCCTCTCATGCATCATATCACCTCCGACAGCAAACTCTGACGACAACGACTTATCACCGATATCTACACCTGTCGCGCCCAGCAAGTCACTTGCCAGGCCGAAATCGTCAGTGCCTTTGTAGACCACTACCGCACAATGCACCAGGAGGAGACTACCAATAACCACGCTGAGTAGTCTGTGTTACCACACGTAACTCGCGCCCTCGCCAGCGACGAAGCTGACGAGCTGATGGAGCCAGTTACGCGTGACGAAGTCCCGATGAAATCGACAAAGGTGCTCTGAATAAGTCACCTGGTGTCAACGGATTGCCGATAGAATTGTATCGCTCTTTCCTCGCACTAGTGGCGTCACGGTGTACGGCGATGTTTCGTGAACTGCTGACGATGGGGAATTATTATACCCATCCACAAACCGACACCGGGTCTGACGACAGCACATTATCGACCCCTGACTCTGCTTAACGCAGACTATACAATTTTTACACGACTCCTGGCGACGCGATGCCGCAAGATCCTACCTAGCATTCTATCCCCGAAACAGACAACTCCGGGCGGCTCAGTTTATATACAAACGGCGACAGGAGAATGTCGTGATTTAATTGCACTGGCAGCGGCATGCAGACTCCGCGCCGCGGTGGCTGCCATTGATTTTGACATCGCATTCGACAAGGTGCGGCATCGTTTACTGTTCTCAGTAATGAGCCAAATGAGTTTTCCAACCCTCTTTATCGATGTCACCTGGCGCCTGTACGGCACCGCCGAATCGCTGATTCAGGTTAATGACCGTCTGGCGGGATCAGCGACGATCCGGCGTTCCGTAAGGCAAGGTTGCCCACTTTCGACTCTACTCTATACCATAAACCTAGAGCCACTCATTGGGAATCTGACGATCCACCTTTCTCGTCGTACTTTGCGACAGCACGGTTTTCGGTGTCGTGCGTATGCGGACGACCTCCTTCTCTTGGTCCGCTTGTAAGTGTACTGTCATATCGCTGGTTTAGTTGTGGAGTATCTTTGCGGACACCCGTGTCTGTGGAGTCGAGCGCGGGACACGGAACTGTTATGTTGTGTAGTGTGTAGCTCTGCATGTGAGAGGCATTGTTAGTATGGAAGTTGAAGTGTTGCTACAAGTGCTATTACAGTAAAGTGATGAGATATGGAAATGTTCAGAGGAAAGTGCGTCAAGAAGTAATTGAAAATGAGCAGTGCCGTCAATAACGTATTTATCTATCCTCTCGTTGCGTATCGCGCAGCATCAATCATCCGCGCCGTATTCGGTCTCCTGGAATTAACTGATGTGAATCAGTAGAAATTAGTTACCTTAAAAGAGTGCAGTCAAGTGCTAGTGTCTTGTAGCTAGCGTGAGGACGTGCGTTCGGTCATCACGTTCCGCATTTATCAACGATCAGCCGCGCCGCGACGGTTACACGCACGCTCGTACAAGTGAGAACTGAGAACTGAAAAATTAACTCTACGAACAGTGTTATATCATTACTAGTGACAAGGAGGACTATTGCCAGATGTCTGTATGTGTGACGAGCGTAAGAACTTTCGTTCGATCATTCGGCTTCCGCATCATCAACAATCACCCGCGCCGTGTTCGGTTACGCGTACGCTCGTCCTAGTGATTTTTGTGGACAGATAATGATCAAGATTGTTAATTGGGATAAACATTTACGACTTAGAACGTAAGAGTGCAACCTGCGATTTTCTTTAATCGTCTCAGACTATAGATGTTTATACCAGACGTAGGACAGTGTTATGCTTGACGTTGAGTGCCTCCCCTAAACCCGTTTGCATATTTCGATGGATAATTTCAGGCAAGCCAGCAGCAGTGTGGAGCAGAACAATACGACCGCCGCGGGATTATCGGGTACGTGGTGTGGACAGGGCGCACGGTCAGTAAACGGTCCAAAAGTGAAAACATTTTAAAGGTACCACCCCCACCCATTTGTACTCCCGGGCGTGTTACACGCTCACGGAATGAAACACAAACGGTGCTTGATTTGATATCAACGTACGAAACTGCAACGGGCAGTAACATGAATGCTGCTAAATCCACAGCGATGCCCATTGGACACGGCCTCTCACACGACGACTTAGCACCTCTACCGTGTGTACAGAAACTACGATACCTTGGTATCATTTTCACCTCCACCGTGCACCCCTCTGCTGCCATCGATTTTCGGCGTGCACTCCAAATTATCCGCACGGCGGTGCGATAAAACCTCCTCCGCCGACTTGATTCTTTACAATATGTCCAATACCTCAATCAACATGTGGCGTCCAGAGTGGTCCACATCGCACAGGTCCTCCCACTGCCTTCAACTACTGAACGCAGCCTCCAGGCTGCTTGCGAATACTTTTTTACGGCCGGTACGCTCCTTAAGGTCCATTACGAACACCCGCCGAGCGGGAGGCCTCGGCCTTGTCAATGTGCGACTACGAGCGGCGTCCTTGTACATGTCCACCATGCACAAGCAGTGGAACGAAGACCCATCCCTTACGCGCAGATTGATAGAAATTCTTATGCCCGCGACCATAATGCCACCAGTACCAGTCGGACACATCAAGCACCATCTGACACAGATTTCTGATTTCATCGTCGACTTCAGTTATGCTCACCCTCACTTACCGAACACGCGTTCTCCTCGACCTAAATATTTTTACACTACACTGCTTCGTTACACATCCAGCAACATCCAACTCTGACATCCATCGACGCGGTGGCGTCATATCCACCAGCTTTTCCTTCCCACCAACATCCGGGCAAAATGATACCACGTCGCATATGGAAAATTCGACACAAATCAACGTCTTCATGCCATCGGACTAACGGACTCTCCGCTTTGTTCAATTTGCCGCACCTTGGATGACGATGCCCACCAACTGACTTGTGCTGCCACCAGTGACGTCTGGAAACTTGGTCGACAGTTCGTTACCTGTTACCTCCGCGTTCCGCCAGATTCGATTCACCCATGGAGTTTTCTCCATCCTGAAGGTACTTATTTCCTCTGCACCAGAAATCATGCGATTATATGGGTCGAGGGATGGACGATCACCTACATGTATAATGAAGGCGACAAATCACGCCTTGACTTCTGGCAGTACTTACAAACCGCCCACAGTGAAGTCGAGCACCGACCGCGCTACCGCGCCTTCTTCGTCAATTACCTACATGCGATCTTTACCTCGCCCCCGCTCAGCTGGATGGTGCCACACGGCGACAACACTCCCGTCCTCCACTTCCCCCCCCCCCCCCCCCCCCCGCTGACATTTGAGACCCTCCGTGTTACTTTATCGTAACCCACAGTGGTGTAGGCCCATGGACACGCGCCTCCTTTCTTTTATGCACTATACCAGAACACGCTGGTTATTCCCCCAACCCTAATATCCCCACCTCTTTGGCTTCTACCCTCCTTTCGGGCGCTTCTTCCTGGTAGTGGTGCCAGGGACACAGTGGCCAGGCCGCGCATGTTGACCCCTGCCCACTCTGCCTCCACGATCCATCTGCAGGGCGGTTTTCCTACAAGCCTTATCATACCCCCGCACACTCTTCCCTTTTTGCCTAATGCCTCACACCTCTTAGCTTACTTCAGTATTATTGTTATTATTTTTTTCCGACACCTTGTTAACAAATACTTCTGCTCGCCTTGTTCGAGAGTAATGTCTCGTGTTGATTCCGCCAGAAGGATGGCATTTCTGCTGTATTTATTCTTGCACAAATAAAGATACTTTGTTTAACTATCCTATTCCTGGTAAAAAAAGGCCTCCGAAAGGCAAGGGTGGACAAAAAGAACAAAAAATTCGTAGCATCTTGAAAAAAATTTAAAAAGTAAGTGAAAAGGGCAGTTAAAACAGCTGCTCATCGAAAGCGGTAAGTCCGTGTTCGAGTCACGGTCCACCACAATTTTTCCGTTTCCGCCATTGCATTCTCACATTCTCACAGTGCCCTGTGTGCCTGGAAGTCACGGATTCTCACCCATCCCTTCCCTATCCTTTCGGGTCTCTATTTCATGTAGGCACTAAAGGAGAACAATAGCTCGCTGAATTGTACCTGACTACGAAATGTTAGAAAGGAAAGTGAATAACAAATTTCGGTAAAACGGAAGATATTATTACTAAATTAAAAAGATGTACTGTTATGTAAGTGCATGTTTATATTTAAAATTTTCATGGAAAGCAGTTTTCACTAATTTTCAATATTATTTCTTAAGAAGTGAGGCCTGTTGTCCCCGCTCCCTGTCTCTCGAGACTAATATGACCTCCTTCCCCCCTCCCCTCTCCCATTAGCACAGATCCGACGTACGTTCTTGTCAACTTTACAGGAATGCCTCTTTCCTCAGCTGATAGAATGTTTGTTACATTGTATTTATTACAATATACATTAATTAGGTATTCTGATGATGAACGCAACGTATTGCTATACTTGTGCTTTGTCCGATGTGTTTAGTAAATTTCTACAAAACACCTTGAAACTCTGTTGATGTGGGTGATTTTCCCTTTCAACGGCCACGCATAGTACCATGAAAGATATTATCCGGTGTCTCAACAAACGTCCTCTCGGCCGATCCCTTCCTCCATGTGATGTTACCCGCATATTCCTTTCCTCACTGACTCTAAACAGGATCTACTTATTTCTATTGGTCCGCCGATTATAAGAGACATCTCCAATACTTTATGTCTCACGATAGCAGTTAAATGTTTAAAAGAGGTCGCTGCGGTGTACTCCAGCCCGGCGGTTAACCTGCTGTTCTTGTCGTGAAGTGACAACGCTCGCACGGTAGAAGCCTGAAATGAACTTTCGAGTGATGTTAACATATCGAACCCTACATACCCGTCGCGATGTTCACTTCACGAATGCCGGCACGGGTTGCTGAACTAAACCTCACTGGCAAATGTTTACTTTCATCTCCAGCACACAGCTGAGAGCATGTAGTAAGTGCTTAAAAGGGTGTTGAAAAACACATTTACTTTAAAAAAAAGAAATGAATAAAAACATAAAATATACAAATCATGAGGGCAGCGCGAAACCCTTTTTCAGCATAAAATATTGGTTACTGCCACGAACACTAAATATGTACATCATCCCACGTATCGCCCACAGAAGACCTAACTCCAGTCCCTCGAGGGATATTAACCGGACATTAAACTCTAACGTTCCTTCCAATTCCACAAGACGGCTAAACGCTACAAAGAAAAATACTGTCTAAATGTTGCATGTATCATTAGTTTACAATAACGATGTGTCGTAATTACTTTCAGAAGATACCGTAACTCACAACAGTATAACTATATACGTCTTCTTTTGTCTCCTTTTTTTCTTTCCAAAAATCGCGGAAAAGTGTGTTTTAGAGATAGCACAGGAACCACAAAGCTGATATGCTTTCATATAATGTAACTCCCTATAACAATTAACTGCTCTCAACTAAATATATAAACTCTATTTCAAAGAAGAAACCAGTCGTCACATTATGGGAAACTGTCTTTTCCCAAGATATGGAGACCATTAGCTGACAGCTCAAGTGTGGCGAGAAGATAAGCAGCATATTAAACTTCGGCCTTTGAGACCCGTTCGTGGCATTAGACCGTCCAGTGTCTTGTTACAAACATCCGTCTTCCCCACATCACTTTAAAAGAAGCCGTATGGTATTACAATTTGGCGTTATTTTGTATGACATATTTTTTCAACTCTCTTTCTAATAGTTAGTTAGTCAGTTGCGTGTTCCATTGATCAATCGCACCGTACCGTAGTCGTTATGATGTGAAACGTGCCAAGTACACAAGAAATGCACATATGAAACAAGATTTTTTAATACAGAGTTAATATTTCTATTATTTACCCCATTCCCTTAAATGGCACAAAACGCATATGCTATATTTATAGAATTATTTATTCCTATTCATCTATGGTATGGAAGGAGTTGTTAAGGAGATATGATTTCAATTTATTTTTGAAACTATTACTGCTGTCTGTCAGACACCTTATTTCGTCTGGTAATTTGTCGAGAATTTTTATAGCAGCATATTTTACCCCTTTCTGTGCCAAAGATAGGTTGAGTGAAATATAGTGTAAGTCCTTCTTTTTTCTGGTATTATAATCGATAATGTCACTGTTGTTTTTAAACTGGTCCATGTTGTTGAGAACAAATTTCATTAGTGAGTAGATGTATTGCGAAGCTGTTGTAAGAATTCCCAATCTTTTAAAAAGATGCCTACAAGATGTGCGACTATGAACCCCACACATTATTCTAACCACTTTCTTTTGAGCAGTGAACACTTTTTGTCTAAATGTTGAGCTACCCCAAAATATTATTCCGTATGACATCAGAGAGCGAAAGTAAGCAAAGTATGTTAGCTTACTAATTTCTATATCCTCAAAAATGGCAATTATTCCGACCGCAAAATCTGCTGGACCTAGTCGCTTTAGGAAATCCAAAATATGAATTTTCCAATTAAGATTCTCATCTATATGTACATCTAATACAGTACAATAACACAATACCATCAACCCGTATGCAAACATTGACACTGACCATCCACCCGTTGCCACTTTATAGTTTGGTAAAATTAAAGATGGTAGACTTCCAGTGCTGCATGTATGTTTCATTCCATTGTAAGGTCAAGATCACTGTGAATGTACAGCATCAGTAATGGACACCGGCTAGCAATTTATGAACTCACTTGGGGCAGCAATAAAACGTAATTGTGCCGTACTCATAACCGCTCATATTGTGGGAGAGAAACGAGAGGTACGTTGAAAGCATTAATGTCACCATATGGTCTAAGTGTGTCAGTGGAATGTTCTCTAGTGATTATTCTTTTCTGTTGCAGTTCCGTTAAGACAATTCACAACTGTACGAGGAAGGACCAGAAACAATGCTACCAGAAATTATCAAATCCTAAAACTTCGCGAGTACACGGAACCGATATCTTTCGAGGTGCTGGAATTAGGTGTTTCGTGGTCAATACGTGAGTGATGTACACACTTAGTGTACGTGGCCTCCAGGTAACAATTGCTGCTCAAAGAAGGCTTCGCTGCTCTCATGACATGTGTATTTTACTTTTCTTTTTTAAACTGGAAACCAGTTTCTTAACACTTTTTGAATCACTTACTGCGCAGTGCCAGCTGTGTAATGGAGGTAAAAGTAAACCTCTACCAGTGAGGTTTAGTTCAGCAACCTGTACCTGCACTCGTAAAGTGGGTAATATGGTTGGTGTTTAGTGTTTGATCTGTTAATATCCCTCGAAAGTTCATTTCAGGCCTAGATGGTGCGGGAGTTTTCGCTTAACGACAATAACAGTTGTCAGCACAGGATGACTGACAAACTGGTGTACACAACAGCGGCGTCATTTAAAAATTTAGCTACTATTGTGAGACACAAATTAGTGGAGATCTGCTTCTCCTTAGACTCGGTGAGGAAAGGGACATGCAGGTAACATTAACTGGATGGAGGGACCGGATGAGAGGATGTCTGTTGAGACATCAAACATTATCTTTTATGGAACTATGAGGATTTGTTGAGAGGGAAAGTCATATAAATCAGCTAAATTTCATGCTGTTTCATAGAAATTTAGTGAAGGTACCGAACAGACAAAGCACAAATAAAGTTAGTCTCTTGTTTGATCCTTTAAAATCTTGGAAAATATAGCTATACGTCGATTTCACCACCGGAATACTTAATTATTGTATGCTGAAATAAATATCAGGTAACAGCCACTGTCTCAGTTGGCTATTGGCAAGAGACTGCGCAGAATCTGAGATCTAGGGGAGGGGGGTGGGGGCGGGGGAGACAGGTCAAATCAGCCTCGACAGCAGGACAAGTGGCATAATTCGTTACAATGATGGCTTTTGTTTTCAATGACTAATCAGTCGCAAAAGTTCCTGTTATCAAAGAGATGAAAATCTGAGTGGGTCAAGTCGGGCTGTGATCGAACACCTCCTACTGAAAACGCTACAGCAGCATCCTTGTTGCAGCTGCTGTGGGTGGTCGAGCGGTCTCACCATGGCGTTTTGAAGTTGAATGTCCACAGGTGCATGTTCAGGGGAAGATTTTGCTGCAATTGACACTGTTGAGTGAAGCTGGGCTTCCGACAGTCTTCACACATATTCTTGAAATTTGTGAATGGCCTAATGATGAACGACCCCAGAATGCTTCTAACAGTGCCGGTGACAGGAGGGAACAAAACACACTACTTGCATAGAGCAGCTTTTGGTAGCTTAGAATATATTAGCTAGGGTGCATGTTGATCTAATCAAGTGTGATTAAATTTTCTTTGCGAATGGCTTGCATCGCTTTCAAAATTATAATACGTCGCGTCTTTCACTGATAACCAAAACGTCCTGGGTCCCGCAGTAGAACCTACCCACTGCTTAAATTTTGAATGAAAATCATCAGCAGTAGCGGCCGAAGACTGCCGGCGTAAGACCCTCAGGGAGCTCACAACTCTTTTGTGAGCAGGTGCTTGCCAGCTTTTGCAAAATTACTTCCTTTCTGTGCTGCAAGCTTATACTTCTACTATCACTTTCACCCTCTGCCTTTCCATCGGATGGTTTTCTTGGTGCAGACCCTGCTTGGACCTCGTTTATGATTTGGGATTCGAGTTTCCACTTCTAGTTATAACACTACTATCTGCCACTGCTGTACCATAACCTTAAAGTTGGAGGCACGTTGTGAAATAAAACTATCTTCTTAAAGCAGTTATGGTATAACGCAACAGAGCAGTGTTACCCTCTGAGAGGAATTTTGTTATGTTGACCGTGTTGTACCTAACGGAGGTGGCTTATCGGAAGTGAAAGTCACAACTGCGTAAAATTTTTAAACAGTACCAAACAATAATTTACCTATCTACACTGTTCAAAGAATAAGGAAAACGGTCGCCAGCCTAATTAGGCAAGAGAATGATTGACATTCTTGTTCAAGAAAATAAGTATGAGTAACTTAAACGGGCAAACACAACCTATATTTTGCCATACGCGAGTGCAATGAACTCTGACACCTGCATATGTTCACGGTTAAGATTGGAAGCTGACAGAGCAGGACAGACTATTTGCATAAATATAACAGATAATGAAACACACTATTACTTTCAGGGATTATTCAAACTGAATGGTCTTTATAACATTACTATTAATATTCACTGCAGAATCATTAATTGGACATAGGCTCAGTATTATTGTTCAAACATTTTCCTAACTGACATAAAATTATAAATGTAGTTCACTGCAAAATTATGAACTGGTCACAGGTTAAGTATCTCTCAACTAAATACTATTCTATTTAGAATGAAAGTTAAATGGAATTCACTAACAGGTTACTTCTCACTGTCTTTTGAATAAAGAAATCATTGTTTTCATAAATAGTGGTAAAGGATGACCTGTGGATCTTATTACACTATTAATATGGACATTCAATACCCAAAAGAAACAAGTGCTTAGCAAGTATGAGTATATAACTTTCCACAACTGCAGTTCACGACTTTTACTGCAGTGAGACACAATGTTGACAAATTTGCAAGAAACTGACTCACCTTTTAAATTTTACTACAGGCAGCACTATGATCATTAACTAAGCAAAACTTTATAAGCCTCAGTTTGAAGAACTTTTAATCTTTAAAACAAACAGCAAATTGTCTTTATTACCACAGTCTTCTACTTTCAAGTAAATGATTGAATAGGTGACTTTGAAACTCCACAAAACTTTAAATTGGGCTGTCTCCATCACTGGGAGACTTTCACAAAACTACATTTACTACCGCCCACAATTTCACTAAATCCACAGTAAATCTGAATACTCCCTTCTTACCAAAGATCAAACAACGTTATTTAATTAACTATTTGGCTTTGAGGCTTTCATTTTTTTCCACAAACTGGGACACTCGGTAATCATAGTTCAAATGGAGAGGAACCTGAGAGGTGTTGTGATGGGGAAAAAATCAAGGTAGGTACATGAATTCAATTATAAGTTACCTTATATTTGTGCACACTAACACATCCAATAAGCTGATCCTTCGCTATACATTATTATAGTATTCCGTTGCAGTGATTGCGCAATGTGATGGCAACTGCAAGCTGGTAGGTGGATTTGCAGGCAGAATTGCTGGACTCTGTCCCTTCTTGGTGGCGGTGATAGAGACCAATTCCAGAATAGTTCTAGCTATTTATCCATCCATCCGAGTCATTGGTAAGCGGCAGGAAAAGCCTCTCTTGAAACCAGTACAATATACAACTTTTACATGGGCAGTGCACAGTTTGGTAGCTCGTCCCCGACTGACTCTTGTTCCATCTTTTCTACCTAGGCCAACCACAATTTGCGTGCGCTGCTAAGTTCCGTTCCCGAGGGGAACCACACTACCTCTTATACACAGAATAACTAAGAATCCTAAGTAAAAGTCAGCAGTTTACATAACAGCAAACAAACATTTTAAATAAAACAGAACATTTGCATACATTGATAGTTCTACAGAAAATTATTTAAACAAATTCCAAATATATACAGTAAGTTTTGTCTCCCTCCAATTGAGACAAAGAATTTAAATGACAGATACACTACATTGCATAGAATCAAACCATGACATCAAAGTTTTTTACACAGAAAAGAATAAACACTCTCATGATATCGATTCAACCCAACAACCTTTACAGATACTCAATGTTATAACATTAAACCAAAACAAAAGCAAAATAAATCAATAGAGCATTAGAGCTATGGTGTTACATAGTGTTTTCTAACTCTTCTTTCCAGAAGCGCGGATAGTGCAGGGGATGTCGCCCAAAGCGGCGTATACTCCACCTTTGTGACTTTCCATATTTGCACACTTCCCCTTTAATGCGGTAGTGCACTAAAAAACCCAGCAAGATAGCCTTCCCATTGTGGGGTGGGGGTCTTCAAGTGCCTGCCTGCACAGTAGTAGGCCCTGACCGTGCAGGGATCACATTGGTGGTGACCAAACTGAAAACTCCCCATGTATGCCAAGGAGTATATGCCCATGCTGACTGGGGCAGGGGGACTCTGAGCAGCAGATTACAGGCCAAGTGGCCATTGTTGAGGCTGGGTGGCGCCCTTGGGGGAGCCCCCATTTGGAGTGGGTGGCACCATAGTGGATGAGGCGAAAATGAAGCGGATGAAGTTATCTCCCACTGGCGGTCATACAGCCCTAGCACTCTTAATGGAAGGGAGATGTCTAACGCAGAGAGATACGGCTCTAAAACGTTCCCATCCTTGACTGCGCCATGGAAGGAACGTAGTGCTAACTGGCAAGCAGAGAAATACTCTCACAAATGCTTGGTCTGCATTTGGACTGATGGTGATACCTTCTTGACCACGAAGTGCTTACTCTTTGTGGACAACATAGAAGTTTGGGAAAGTGGCAGCCATCTTTAAAAAGAAAAGTGGGTCAGTTTCAATCAAAATACTATCCCCTGGCCAGTCATGGGAGCTGTTCACTTGTAACATGTGGGTTGACATGCCGGTGACTGTCATTCCTCGTAATAGTCTAAATATTGTTCACACCATCATTTTTCACCCAGATCTGCTGTTGTTATCTGATGATGAGCTAGGCGCCAACTTGGGGCAACAGGGTGTATGCTTTGTCTGCTGTGTCCATAGGAGACCAAGGGACAATAGGTTTGCTACCAGTACTTTCATCTTGGTCTTTGAAGGCGGTTTATTGCCTGAAATGATCAAGGTGTTGGTAAAAAAATGTGATGTGGAACCATAGAACCATATATTTCTCCCCCACCCCCTAGCCCTCTCTGCTGCAGTACTTCAGGTGTTGGAAATTCAGGCACATGTCTTCGTGTTGCAATGCTAGCCCAATGTGTAGAGATTGTAGATGACTGCTGCACGTGAACTCTCTTTGCGCCCCTCCCTACATCTGTGTCAGCTGTGGAAAATACTATTCTCCCTGCTCGCCAGACTGCACCGTTTTTCAGAGAACAGAGAAAATACAAGAATATAAGGCTCTGGACAAACTAATTTATGAAGAGGCTGTGAAGAATTATGGGCAGTCACATCCAGCACGTATTACAGTATCATATACGGCTACAACAACGTTGCCCCCTTTGGTGATAGTACTCCCGCCAAATACATCTACTACACATGGCCATTCGACCACGCCTGCTCCCCTGATGGCTGGGAGTTCTTCTCTTGCTGCTTCTTCCATCCCTATGTTGGGATCATTGGCTTCCCACCCACTTGATGCATTAGTCCCTACCTCCCAGCTGGAGACGAATCACCTTCCTCCAGCTTCTCTAACCACAAATGGGTCCCTAGGCACACTTCCTTACAAGGCTTCTTCTGGTCTATCACTGGACACCAGCCAATGGCTGAAGGAGCCACAGGTTGCTGCTCATGGGCTTCACTGTTTCAGAGAACCCTTCACGATCGTCCAAATCCTCTAAGGAGAGGAAAGATAAGATGAATCTCCTTGAAAAAGGAGATTCCCGTGATCCCCATGCCACCAAGTCCCGCCAGTTCCACTCCTGTGGCCAAGGTGCAGATTCTGTGGCCCATGAGGCCCTGGGTCACACTGCGCAACAGGACCCAGAACTTATGTGTGCTGATGCCATAGCCCCTCACTCAGTGGCAGCAAGTGACCCTACGAGATTTTTTTGTTCCCTTCACGGTCTCACAGTACATCGACAACATTATTCTCCACTGGAATTTAGCGGTTTTTTTCCAACACTTGGCTAAGCTTTGACATCTTTTAAGCACTTCTCCTGGCTTCTGCATTGCCCTCCAGGAGATTTGGTTTCCAATAATATGAACCCCAAGCCCTTGTGGATACCAGGGATATAATAAGAATCTTATGTTCTGCACATTCTATGTACGAACTTCTGCCTCTTTATACACCTTTGGGCCGCGCGGGGTAGCCGTGCGGTCTAGGGCGTCTTGTCACGGTTCGCGCGGATCCCCCCATCCCCCCCCCCCGTCAGAGGTTCGAGTCCCTCCTTGGGCATGGGTGTGTGTGTTGACCTTAGCGTAAGTTAGATTAAGTAGTGCGTAAGCCTAGGGACCGATGACCTCCGCAGTTTGGTCCCATAGTCCTTACCACAAATTTCCAATACACCTTTGGAGGCTGTGGCCACGTAAGGGCGTTTCATGACGTTACCATCTACGATGTTTGCCTTTCCCCCGATGGTGACGTTTTGTTTGCATTGGTTTCTTAGCTCCCCCACCTTTCATAATCTTGGGTGATTTCAATAGCCTTAACTCGTTGTGGGGCGCAATAATGATCACTGGCCATAGTACTGACCTCGAAAACTTACTGGCACAATTTGAGCTTTGCCCCCAAACACTTCAGTGAAGCACACGAAATTTTCTCGGCCATTGACCTTTCCAACAGCAACGCTTGTTTTTCCCAGCCATCCACCGGACAGTCCACAATGACCTGTATGGTAGTGACCACTTCCCGATCTTCCTGTCTCCCCCTCAGCTTCACTACCCTGGACGTATGCCCAGACGGGCTCTTAACAGTGATTGGGGCACTTTCTCCTCTGTTGTCGCCCTTGGTTCCCCGCCACATGAAGATATCGATGAGGGAGTCCAGAACACAACTACAGCCATTCTTTCACAAGCTGCTTTAGTGATCCCCGTTCCTCAGGACCGCCCCAACGAAGACAGTACCTTGCTGGTCGTCATAAACTGGAGAGGTCACTAGAGATTGTAGGCAGGCTCTTCAATGCTTTAAGCAGTATTCGTCAGTGGAGCACATCATATCCTTTAAGCAGCTCTGTGCTCGGATCTACCACCTAATAAAAAGATAGAAGTGAAAATACTGGCAATGGTACATTTCAACCATTGGACCACGTACCTCCCCTTCATAGGTTTGGGCAAAGATCAGATATTTCTACAGACACCACACACTTGCAGGTGTACCTGGTATTATCTTGATTGGCGCTGTCTACACTGACCGAGACGCCGTCACTGATATTGCTCTCCATTATGCTTGAGCCTCTGTGTCTGAAAATTATCAACCAGCCTTTCGATTCGTAAAACAGCGGGTGGAACGAAAGGAATTATCTTTTACTACACACCACCTGGAGCAACATAATGCGCCATTCAGCGAGCGGGAATTCGTCAGTGTCCTAGCTGCGGGATTTCAGATTTAATAAAAATTATGTGATGGCTCTCAACTATGTACCCTACAACTCAGAGTTGAAATATTAAAAATTTTGGCTGGTTTCGCTGTCTAGGGGCTGGGATACCTAGTTGCTGCATTGCAAGCCAAATACTGCTGAGTCTACAGTAGAGAATATGAATACACACTTGAATCGAATGGTCGAAGGTTCCTATCACTCGGTAATTGCGAATTAATATAGAAATTTATAAATGAAAGATTGCAGGTACTATTTTAACGACATTAAATGATGAGTAAGATAGCAGAAGTACTTTTTAGAATGCTGTTTATTTCTGCAAAACACTTATTGGTGTCGATGGTTCAGCAATTAAATAAAATATAAGTTGAATAACAGGGAAACAATAGATTCCTGCTGCACATAATTTGTTATGAATGACAACATTGCTCGCGAGATATTCACTTCCTAATACGTACTATGTCTTCACTGCAAAAGCCACAGAAATCTCGCATGTACACAAGTCTGCACTCCGAAGTATTTCTTAGTCTTGAGATCACGCGCAAACCGCTCCACACTCTCCAAGTCTCTCCGCGACTGTGCCGCACTCGTGTCCTGTGCGACCGTCCCTCATGCAACACTCCTTAGAACTCCCCTGTGTCCTGTCTGGAAACGATGCTCCTCCCCAACCTCCAAACGTCTCTCTCAGTAACGAATGCTGTGATTGGCTAGAGTGCTCCCTCCATGTCTCGAATCCAACGTACACTCACAAACATATTGAAAAACATATAAAATATTGGATATACATTTAAATAACTTGAAATTAAATAAATATTCCTATGGCTAGGACATAAACACACTCTAACACACATTATTAGATACATAAACAAATTAAATAAACATATATCATAGGAATAGAACAAAAGGTAGGCCAGTAGCCTAATGTCTGTGTTTTCTAAAACACAGTAAATATTCAACCAATTTCTTCATGAATAGTATATATCGGATATAAACAGAGATATAGACGTATAAATGTATTTACAAGCATGCTGCTACCGTTTTTTCGTGTAAATGTGGAGTACTTATGGCCTGACGCGATCGGTAGTAATCAGCCACTTTGACATGCAATAACTCATGTACTATTAAAGTTAGATGCCTGTAATGTATACCAATTTAGGTTTACACTAATACCTTTCCAAAAACACGGCGATCGTCGAAATCGGATTATTCGTTTAAATTTTGGAAATTTGTTGCTGGGTGTTACTTGTCTAAACTTTAAACTAATAAAGATATTGAAAATCTGATTACACCATCAGAATCGACATGCAAATAATAGTAATGTACATGTTTCTTTTTGAGGTATGATGATTCATCTGGGTACTATTAATTTCTATACGAACTGTGAAATGTCTGCCATTAAGGTGTCACAAAGTTCGTCATCTTTGGCACTCCCAGCGTGTCTCCTTCATTGACACAGCATCACCACGGAATTCCCAGCTATGTGGCTGGAGCTGGACCCCTCTAATGTTCGACAAAGCCGCGGCTGGCCCCTCCGAGAGGCCCCAGAGCGGCCACGCCAACTCCGAACTTAGAATATTTTCAGGGCGCCACAACTCGCCTGTTACCTCACACACCTCCACTTATTAGCATTCTGGCTTGCCAGAATATTCAGAAGTAGCACCCTTCAGTTCATACAAGTACATACAAAACAAATTACAAAGAACGGAATTGGACGTTTAAAACGCCAGGCCAATAGTGTTTACAAAATTTTTGCAGTGGTGTGGGAGCAGCATGAATTTCGAAATAAATTTAAACTAACACAAATTATCAGCATAATGGCATGTTAAATAAATGCTTGCATTTCAGTTATGCATAAACAAGCATGAATTTCGATATAAACTTAAACTAACACAAATTATGAACGAATCGGCATATTAAATAAATGCCTGCATTTTCGTTATGCTTAAACAATTTTTTGGACAAGAAATAAAATTTTTAAATGCACTTTCACTTATGTTCGATTTTGGAAGCACTTCTTGTGCCACTCACTCAGCGCTAAGGCGCCTTCCTGCACTAATTTTTATCGTCGCACTACACACGCTCACACGAATTTTAGCATGAAGTATTGATCAACTCACATCAGTCTTTTGACCAAGTGCCTCGCAGAAATCGTGTCTGCCTCTGAACTCAGAGTTCCACCGTTTATCATGACAAATCTGTCTACTACGAAAACCAAAAGTTGAAACACCTCAACAAAGCATTTCCCAAAACCGACCAGGATCCTCGCTGAAGATTCCCTCCAGCGGAAAACGATAATTTAGGAACAAAGTCACAAGGCAAATGATTGAATCACAGTAAACTCAAATTCCCACAAGTTCTATTTAATTGATCTTAATACATCCACACAGCAAAAAATGCATGCACATAAAATTACAATTTTAATACCCTTCAAATTGACCACTAAATTCTTTGCCACACTCTTATACAAATCATAAATCAATACATATTTTACTTAAATTCATGAGGTCACTGACCTACACGCACCCTCAGTGCCTAAACTTCCCCCTTTTGCACACGTACAGTGCCACAATAAACTATCAATTTATTAATGAATCCCCAAGAGAAACAAAAATATCCCTATAAAATCACTACTACTAATTACACATTAGAACAGGTTTTCATTTCTCCCTTTTCTCTATGTACTCTTGACTGTATCAATCACTTCCTTAATTCTGTTATGCATATCGACTTCCTCACTCCAACCCTCAGTAACTATGGTATGAGCAATCTGATTTTCACCTGTTAAGTCTTTTAAATTTTACTTGCCTTTTCTCATTCTAAAATTCAAATTCTAAGCATTTCCCTACACAATTAAGCGAAGTATTGTATTTGCACAGGAAGTCAGTTCCTAAAATTACCTCCTTGACTAGACCACTTACAACAAAACGTTCTATCTCGAATTTATTTTCTCCACATTTAAATTCTAAAAGTATTTGTTGAATTATTGGCTTACTCATACTACCAACTGCCGTTTTAATTCGAACACCAGTGACTGAAAAGATTACTAGTTTCCTATTTTTGATCATATTCATAAAACTTTTCGACACCGCTGACACATTACTACCTGAATGTAGAAGTGCATTTACCAATCCTTTGCCAACTTTAATTTCAATAATTGGCTGTACATTTACTATTTGCTTTCGTTCAAAATATTTTTCCCTTAATAAATAATTTTCTACGTCTCGTCCCTTCTCTTCCAATTCTAGTGTACACACATACTGTTCTATCCATCCTTCAATCTCATGTTCATCCCTAAATAATTCATTAAATGTTTCCTTCACCCCAAGTTCATTTCTTCCCTTTTCTAAACCTCTAGCAATTTTAAACTTCTCTCTTTTCCACATTTGCGGCAGTAGCGACTGTAATGTTCTACCGTACCAACGCTAATCATTTATACTAAAGTCACACTCCTCCTTCATATACCAATTCGTACGAACTTCATTACACAAACTATCCCAATCCACACTATTTACTTCAGCCCTCTCTAAATTTTCTGTTAGTAATTCCACACATTTCGCCGATTCACTACCCACAGCATGCACAACTTTATTGTTTTTCCTCTCCAAATTGTCGAGACTTGCAGCTTCAACAAAACTACACATCAGTTCACTGTTAAACACTTTATCATCCTGAAATAATACATCGATGCATAAGCCATCATCACCATAAATATTCATTTCAGCAACCTTATCTGCTGATACACTATTTACATCACTACATAAAGTCACACGAGAAACCTTACTTTCCTCCGTCGACAAATTAACGTTACGTGAATAGTACACAACTTTATCCTCTGCTACATTACACAAATTGCTGCTACCTTCTCGTACAATTTTAGGACTTCCAGACTTGCTACATTCCGCTGTGCTCGGACAAAAATCAACACACAGTGCCATTTCTACACACCCTTCATCCAGATGAACCACCGATCCTATTTTACATGCATTCTCAAATTCATACTCTGACAAACGTTTTAGATCCACACATTCGTCAATAAGTTTCGTTTCGCCTTCATTCGTGACTAGAAAAGAGTAAATTCCTTCTTCCGAAGCATCAATACCAGTGGCTTTTACATCATTACATAAATTACCATTACTCTCTTCTTTTAAATAGAAATCTACCTCCTCAGATACATTTTTAACTTCAACTGCTGGCGAGACCAATACTAAGCGTCCCTTAGTAATATTGACACTTTCCGCCGAAACACAATCACCCTCACTTGCAGCTGGCGAGACCAAAGCTGCGCCGCCTTCACTAACATCGACGCTTTTCGCCGACTCACAAATACTTGCTACTACAACAACTTCCTTACTGCAATTGCTACTGTTTGCTAATACCTCTTCAGAACTCTCCACACAATTTGCTTTCACAAAATTCGTCTCCTCTTTAACTTCTTTTTGAACCACTGAGTCTTTCCATTCATCTCCATTCACACACTCATTCATTACACATTCATAACTTGTATCATTTCGCACAAATTTATTCCCATTACTTTTACTTAAATCTCTTACAAATCTAGGTTTCCACCGTTCGCGCCTGCTTTTATTGAAAGAGACACCTATATAGCCTTCCTCTTTAACATACTCCATATTATATATTTGTAGCCTTTCTCCAATCCTATCAAAATTTCTGCCCTCACTGTTATCTCCAGTCCATTTCATCGCCTGTTCAGATCGCCATCCCCGGACCTGAGATGTAGCAAACATCAGTTTCCCGACCGATTGTTACGCGATTGCACTTCGCGCGAATTTCTCCCATCAAATCTGCGTTCTTTACTCGGATCCCATTCACGGAAGTTACCACTCCTGTTCGATCTCCGACCACTCTGCTCGTTCCAGCTACTATCTCCCTGAGGATTTCTTTGATTTCTCTCACGATTATTATTTTGGTGGTGGTTATTTGGATTCCCATTTCGATAACTACCACCCAGTTTGCTCTGAGGTTTGGACTACAAAGCCCTCCCTTAATTTTCTGCAAATTCTAGAAATTCGTTTCTGGAGTCACATGGACTATGGACAAGATACCACTGCAAATCTTTGGGTAATCGCATTTTCAACGTGGTGATTTTCATTAAAACCCTCAACGGATTTTTCACATGCATAAGTTTGCCAAGTTCGTGCTTGAAAAAATCTCATCATATCTGTAACCATGCCCGTTTAAAAATTCATTTTGGATTCGCCTCTGTTTTGCCTCTTTCCAAAATTTATTCGAAAACACTTTTCGAACTCTTCGTAAGATTCGCACGAACGACATTTAACATTTGCCCAAGTCTGAGGGACTCCCTTCAAATACCGTTTAACGTATTTTATTTTCGCTTCGTCCGACATGCCGTGAACAAAAGTGTCCCTACACGCAGCCAAGAAATTTTCTGAGTGATTCCATCATCTGTGTATCATTTCACAGGTCTGGTATTTGCCCAAGGGATATTTATAACCACCATGGTGCGTTGGGAGGCTAACGAATTTAAATCACTTTTTATCTGTTGCATTTGTGTTTTAAATTCATTTTCACTAGTGATACTGGACTCTATTTTGCCTTTAATGTTGCCCACTTCTTTCTCCCCCTCACCTACACGATTGGCAATGTCATTAATTGCTAAATTTATATTGCTTTTATGAGCATCTTGCGCTTTTATACAGTCGCTTACCTTGCCCCCCCCCCCCCCAAGTTCCATCTGTATCTTATCCATTTTTTCCCCAAGATCTTTTTCCACTGATTCGATTTTAGATTTTACTATTACAACTTCGTCTGTAATTTTCCCCATATCCACTCGGACACATTTTAATTTATCATCAATAGCTTTTTCAAGGTTACCCATAATTTTTCAACTCCCTCTTTCACAGCGGAACCTATTTCAGTTCTCATTGTACCTATATCTGTTCGAATTCTACTGATATTATTTGTCATTCCCTGGATCATTTGCATTAGCTGAGACATCATATCTCCCAAACATTCATTCCCCTTGCCTGAATTCCTACTAGTTACACTTTCACGCTCTGATTTCAGACTAACCAGCTCACTTCGGTTTTCAGAATTACACATACTAGGTAACTGTTTTATATTTGGGACATCTATAAGTGGAGCTTGAACATCGGATTCAAACACTATTTAACTATTAACGCAGGCACTTATCTGATCTGAGAAAGTTTCCTCTGCCGTGGTGATGCCGTCAGTTGTAGTGGAAGTCGACTCTGAAGACTGCCCTGGAGTACTGGGAGATGCTGCCATCATACTGCTGTTGGATCTGCGTCCGCCACTGGACAAGTCGTTGATGTAACCGTAGCTGCCACCAGTTACCACGTGTTCCAATACTGCTATCCATTAAACGCGCTAACCGTTACTGTTCCCTGCAGTCAACTTATTTAGACTCTGAGCCCCCACGCAATTTGCCTTTAACGTGATAGATTAGGACTTATATCGATAGCATGTGTTAATTGTGAAAATTTATAATTTCACTATTTCCAGAAACCTACTTGCGGAAGAAAAAGCGATCTCACTTTGTGTTTTGTGAGAGGTTCACTCTACAGGAGTCTCTACCGGTTTTGCAAAGGTTTTTACACTTCACGTAGTACACTGAACAACAGAGAGCAAAGAAATTACGACTTTGCAGGACACAAATCCCGGATGAGAAACCCGCAATTGTGGACTTTCAAATTTAATCAAAATAAAATGATGTGATGGCCCTCAACTACGTACCCTACAAATCAGAGTTGCAATATTAAAAATTTTGGCTGGTTTCGTTGTCTAGGGGCTGGGATATGTAGTTGCCGCATTACAAGCCAAATACTGCTGAGTCAACAGTATACAATACGAATACACACATGAATCGAATGGTCGAACGTTTCTGTCACTCGTCAATTGCGAATTCATATAGAAATTTATAAATGAAAGATTGCAATTAAACACAAGCTGCAGGTACTAATTTAACGACTTTAAATGATGAGTATGATAGCAGAAGTACTTTTGAGATGCTGTATATTTCTGCAAAACACTTATTGGTGTCGATGGTCCAGCAATTAAATAAAATATAAGTTGAATAACAGGGAAACAATAGATTCTTACTGCAAGTAATTAGTTATGAATGACAACATAGCTCATGAGATATTCACTTCCTAACGTGTACTACGTCTTCACTGAAGAAGCCACGGAAATCTAACAAGTACACAAGTCGGCACTTCGAAGTATTTATATCTCTCGCGATCACCAGCAAACCGCTCCACAGACTCCAAGTCTCTCCGTGACTGTCCCGCATTCCGTGTCCTCTGCGACCGTCCTTCGCGCCGCACTCCACAGAAATCCCCCGTGTCCTCTCCAGAAACGATGCTCCTCCCCAACCTTCATACGTCTCTCTTAGTAACGACTGCTGTGATTGGCTAGAGTGCTCCCTCCATGTCTTCAAGCCAACACACACTCACAAACATACTGAAACTTATACGAAATACTGGATTTACATTTAAATAACTTGAAATTAAATAAATATTCCTATGGATGAAACATAAACACGCTCTAACACACATTATTAGTCACATAAACAAATTAAATAAGCATATATCAAAGGAATAGAACAAAAGGTAGGCCAGTAGTCTAATGTCTGTGCTTTCTAGAACACAGTAAATATTCAACCAATTTCTTTATGAATAGTGTATATCGGATATAAACAAAGACATAGACGTATAAATGTATTTACAAGCATACTGCTACCCTTTTTTCGTGTAAATGTGGAGTCCTTTTGGCCTGACGCGATCGATAGTAATTGGCCACTTTGATATGCAATAACTCATGTACTATTCAAGTTAGATGCCTGTAATTTATACCAATTTAAGTTTACACTAATAGATTTTCAAAGACACGTCGATCAACGAAATCGGATGATTCGTTTAAATTTTGGAAATTTACCATCAGATACTAAACTTTAAACTAATAAATAATTGGAAAATCTGATTACACCATCAGAATCGTCATGCAAATAATAGTAATGTACATGTTTCTTTTTGAGGTATGATGATTCATCTGGCTACTATTCATTTCTATACAAGCTCTGAAATGTCTGCCTTTAAGGTTCCACAAAGTCCGCCATCTTTGGCACTCCCAGTGTGTCTCCTTTATCGACACAGCGTCACCATGGAATTCCCAGCCACGCGGCTGGAGCTGGACCCCTCTAATGCCCGGCACCACGTGGCCACTTGCCAGCTGTGACCGGCCCCTCCGAGAGGCCCCAGCACAGCCACGTCAACTACGAACTTAGAATACTTTTAGGGCGGCAAAACTCTCCCGTTACCTCACATAGCCCACTGCCTGATACAGCCCCATGGCAGGCCACATCCACAACCAAATGTTCAGACACCTATCAGTGAATTGTCATCGTCATATCCTTGACATCTTTGACAGCATCTGGAGTGAGGTTGAGTTCTCATCGCAAGGTACCAGCACTGAAATCAGGTAAGCACCGTCTAGGGACGGACAGTTATCGCCCAATTAATGTCACTGATGCTGTCCATAATTTGCTTGAATACATGGTGAGATGACAGCTGTGTTGGCTTCTTTAGTCTCGTGGTCTTCTGGTTCAGTTCCAGGGCAGTTTTCACCAAGGCCGTTTCACACCTGCAATCTGCCATCCGAACGGTTTTTGTCCGACGTCAACACCTTCCAGCCCTCTCCTTCCACCTGCAAAAGGCATATGACATACATCCTCGCTACCTCACACAAGTGGGGTCTCTGGGGTCCGCTCCCGATGTTTATCCAGAGCTTCTTGTCACACTAGACTCTGAGTTCGAGTCGATGCTTCCCACAGTATCCCTCATATCCACGAGAATGGGGTCTTTAAGTGCTCTGCACTGAGTGTCCCTCTCATTCTAGTAGCCACCAACAGTCTAGCTTTAGCCATGGGCTCCTCTAGTATGGGTGTCACTGAAGGTCGACTGCAAGGTGCCATTGAAAGGCGGAGTCCCTCACCCATGGCTTTCGGTATTCAGTCGCCAAAATTCGCGTCATGCTCTTATGTCGACATCGTACCATTCACCCACATCCAAAACTTCATCTCAATGACCAACTACTCAACGTGGTGGAGACTTCTCGCTTATTAGCACTGATCTACGCACGGTTGACATGGATACTCAGTCTTCGCCAACTTAAGCCAAAGCGCTGCCTGCACCTAAATAAACTTCCCTGCCTGAGTAACTCCAGCTGGGGTGCTATTCGCACCACCCTTCTGCAGCTTTACAAAGCCCTGATAGAGTCCTTCCTTGATTACAGGAATCTGGCATATGGTTAGACATCACCCCTCAGCACTGCGAACACTTTATCAGTACACCACTGAGGGGCTCGACTTGCAACAGCAGCCTTTCGAACTAGCCCTGTGAACGGCCTGCTGGTGGAGGCCGGGGTCCGTCCATTGCGGATAAGATACCAACAACGGTTTATCAGTTATATTATTCTGGGTACCAAAAACAATTAACAGCCAGGTCTTCTGCTTCTTGCATTGTCGCGGAGCAAACGTTTTCCTTTGCCCAGTGGTTCGGAATATTTGCAGCTGTCCACGGGGATGCATTAAGCCGTGCCCAGATGGAAATGTGTTTTTATTGTGCGAGTGACGACACTTTGTAATGCTTGGAGCAGTTGCTATGTGTTGAAACGTATACTGTGTTTATCAGTGTTACGATTTTTGTTTTTCAGTGCTTCAGATCCTTCAAATTCAAATGGCTCTGAGCGCTATGGGACTTAACATCTTAGGTCATCAGTCCCCTAGAACTTAAAACTACTTAAACCTAACTAACCTAAGGACATCATACACATCCATGCCCGAGGCAGGATTCGAACTTGCGACCGTATCAGTCCTGCGGTTCCGGACTGAGCGCCTAGAACCGCACGGCCACCGCGGCCTCAGATCCTTCGATACAAAGGCGCCCATAAGATTGCTCATAGAGAAGGGCGAGGGGGGGGGGGGGGGGGAGACCTGGGGGTATGGATTGTTTTTATATTTTTTAAGACGAATGGTGACTTGTAAGAATCCATAAAAATGTTCCAGTCCCAACCCTATTGAAAATCTGCATAATACAGAGTTTTAAATCATTTTCTCGAAAGAGAAAAAACCTGGCTGCACTATGTTTTTTCCTTTGCCCCAGAGCTAGTGAGGACCACGACACCCCCTAGCCCTCGGGTATGGGAGCCCTTGTGTTCTATCCAGTGCATAATTTATATGTGATCATAGAGCCTCGTGCAATGCCGGGATGTGCTGCTGTAAGATGTAATGTCCACAATCGTAACACAAAAGAAACTCAAATTGTACTTCACATTCCTCTAGTGAACCAGGCTAGGAGTTTTTCTGTCAGAATGCTGTACGAAAGACATTTTGAATGCAGCAAACGATCGTATCTGCTCTTATCATTTCCAAGAAACTGGTTACGTCAGAAACGTTTGGTCAGGATCTGTCAGTTTACGGTTTAAAAGGGTGTTTGCGACAGATACACTTCCATCGTGTACTTTCCCATGTCTCGATGCCCGAAATTTCAGAAAAGTAGTTTCAAAGCGCAAGCAAGTTTGAAATAACATTTACTCGCATACATGGATGTGACAACTTACTCTGAGAAAGGAGTGTCTTCAGCAGCTTGTGTAAGACACCTACCAAGTGATTCGCCACTATACATCCAGAAATAATAAAAGTAACTGCGGAAAGCGAATATTTAACCTTCTTGCAGCTCACCTCGAAAAACAAAAATTTATCCTCTTACTAGTGAATAGCTGAACGAAACTTTGGATAAATAAAAATAATGCAGGGAACTTCAATTTATGACAGAACTGTAATGCAACCAGTATAGCTCTTGTAATATTGTGTACAAAACTGTACTTCAAAATATTGTCCATTGGAATTGCTGTATTTATACTGATGTTACGATAGACAGCCCGTGATTATGAAATGCATTTAATGTACATATCTTAACATTATTGTCTTTAGATAATGGTTATTTATACAAAATAACCGGAACCGTCTATCAAAAAATTAAATCTTTAAGTACAACTTTTCTATGTTTCTTGTTCTTATACTAGTAGCAATTAAAATATCGTGCACGATTAATTCAAATTTAGGCATATTTACCGCAATGGCAATGTTGTTGTCGAGCAGGTGAACTCGTTTCTTTCCTGTAAGTCGCAATGTAGCACTTAATTCCTTATGTTACCGTTTTTCAGTAAATATGTGTCCTAAGTTTCTGAATATTTAAGTCAACATTTCGAATTGAAAGGTGGATGAATGACAAAACATATAAGTGGTTTGATCTGTTACTGATGTGTACGGCATAAGACTATAAAAGAAAATGAAATATTTTTAGAATTAATATTTCAGCAGCAGAAAACCATTTTACATTTAAAAGTGCTAAGAGAAACAATATTGTTCGTCGGAAACATCGCGTAAGCTAACTAGCATTGGTTACCGAATATTGGTTAACGAATGCTGGGACCAGTGAACACACCCTTTTTCAACCCAGCATCTGACTTGTTGGGGAACTTGTAACATAAAGATTTGAAACGGTTGCCAAACTTAAGTAATGCCTTGACAAACTGCTTCATTATTCCCAGTTTAATTTGCAGAGGTGAAAAGAATATTCTGTCTGTTTCCGCTAGAGTGTCATACTTGATACTTGTGTCCCCTGGAACCAATTCCAACCTTCGGGGCCACTGTTTTTGGCTCCCAGTGTTTGTCACGATCCCGACTATCCCATGCACAGATGTAGCAGGGGAACTTGGTATACCCTGGTTGTTGTCGTAGAAGCATAACGATCACTTTGAAATCCCCACCATCCAGTTGTGATCCTCATAATGAAGAGTAGTGCTAAGCACCTTCATGTAACCTCCAGTTGCACAGAATGGCCGACAGGTATTGAGGCATACGTGTTACCATTGTGCAGCAGAACTGCTTTCAGGCTTAACTGAAATGAGTCAACAAACAGTCTCCAGCCACCTGGCACGTAGTACGGAATGTTGACCTGACCCATCAAAACTTGTACATCACTAGGGTAAACTAACAAGTCGTTTTGAGCAAAATATTGTGTGAATATGGAGTCCCTTTTTCTGTAAGATATGACTGACTTACCAGCTGCTAACAAATGTCATGCAGTCTTGACTCTAGGAGCTCTGCTTCATACTTCGTCAGCCCCAGATCACGGACTAAACCATGTAGACAGAAGAGGGCCCTCATCTGAGGCTACTTCACTGTCATCATCATCGGTCTGTGCGCGGTATCTCTGTCATCACTCTCGTCCGTATCTAATGTCTGTGGTGGCAGTGGTATAGGTACATCTGGACAATGTGGAACAGAACGAATCGCTGCACGTAGTTCTAATACTCTGTTGCGTAGTTGTTTTCTTGTTGACAACAGTAACCTTACAAGAGCAGGAGTAGTGGTTGTTGGTATGATTCTGTTGCTCCCTCCAGATTACTGGAATGCCAGATCGTAATAACTTCTACTTTCCTACGACCACCATCTTAAATCTTCTACGCATACAACAAACACGGCCTGTGGTGTCCAAGCTTTATCGATGTCTCCAAGTTCATTCCGAAATTGGCATGGTAGACCTTTCTCACGAAAGCAGTAATGTTTTGAAAGTTAACCGTAGTGGGGACAGTTTAAATGATTGAGATTTTTGGCATAATTTTAGTGTTCTAACAACATTTATTTCTTCTTTAAACCATATATAAATTACGCTAAACGAGTTATTGATTGAATACCGTAAACAACTAACAGGTGATTCAAGACTACATTGAACAAGGATCCTGGGTGGCAGAGACAGCATAACTAGTGGAGTGAGTCAAGTACTCTGGTCCTAAAAATGTGGATAACGTAATCTGAATTGATCTGACGCTGAGCAGACTTTCATTGATGAAATCTACTGTAGTTTCTCTACATAGGTTCAGCTGAGAGCAAGTGGCGATTGAGATCTGTACGCCCTGACAATGCTGGAGCGGCAGTACGTTACACTGTTTGCTTCATGCGGGGATGTAACTTGCAGCTGACGAGGTGTGTATGGCGGAGATGAGACGTGGAGGCGGCACCTGTGAATCGATAGCAGCCACGAAGGAAATGCAAAAATGTCATGGTCTAGCGATCAGGCAGACGGATCGCAATTTACTCTCTACCAGAGCCCTGAAATCACAGTAGATTTCTGTATATGAGACACCTGTTCACTGCTCATACTAAGGACCAATTTGGCTCACTTATACGCCAGAGTGCACAAGGATACCAAATGTGAAGACTGGTAAACCAAAAACGAATAATTGTGCCCTCGCCAAACGAGTAGTCCAAGACGTTTGAAGTCACACTGTCGGTGCAGTAAAAACTTCACCACAGGTCCCCCAGTCTATCGCAAGTGAAGTCAGTCTCAGGACAGGTCCCAAGAACCAACCACACATGCCAGAGCTTCGACCAGAAGTCCTTACCAGACCGAAGACCTGCACCCGAGTGCTTCGCACCAATCCAGAAGAAAAATTCCGTTTTCCCGCAAAGTGCACGAACGACACCACCTTCACCCCATCTTGAGCCAATCACAGGGCTGGTGGTGGTTAGTGTTTAACGTCCCGTCGACAACGAGGTCATTAGAGACGGAGCGCAAGCTCGGGTTAGGGAAGGATTGGGAAGGAAATCGGCCGTGCCCTTTCAAAGGAACCATCCCGGCATTTGCCTGAAACGATTTAGGCAAATCACGGAAAACCTAAAGCAGGATGGCCGCAGACGGGATTGAACCGTCGTCCTCCCGAATGCGAGTCCAGTGTGCTAACCACTACGCCACCTCGCTCGGTATCACAGGGCTCCAGAGGCGCTAAATCTCCCCTCACACATGACAGCACAAACTCATGTCGAACCAGGGCAAGAGTTAAGAAATCGTTGTATCCAAAGCAAAAACAGAAACTGCCAATTACTGACTTTTTTTAAGTTTTCGTAGAGGGGGAAGAGACGATTGTCTCTGAAGTTGTGTCACTTCCCACAGAAACAAGCAAAAAGATATAATCTCAAAGGTCTTTATCTAAGCTGCCTATGCCTTGGAGCTTATTAGTCCTAGCTATGAGGTGTAATGAAGATTCTATCTCCAAACGTTTCTCAGACGCCGGATTTTTTCTTATACAACCGAGGCAGCCAGGAAGTGGTTCACTGGCCTATTTGCACTATCAGTGAACACGAAAACAGGTGAATTTTTATTATGCGTGGCTCCACACACAATACCTGGCGTATGACTCCACTGTGTAGACATGTTCCTTCAGACCCGTTGGCCCCCGACCAGGCTTCCGCTGGTGCCACGGCAGGTATCACGGCATTGTTCTGCTGGAGACCTGTCTCAACAAGGGGCTGCCCTGTCTGCCCTGTACAGCTGTGGGCCTCTCCGGCAAGATTTACTAAGGGATGGGCTCATCACCAATTTCTTTCAATTCCTAACATGTCGTTTCTACAAGCTAAGAACCATAAAAATACCTCATGCTTTCAGCGCCCTACCATGCTCCATCAACGTCTGCTCAGGCAGTTAACTTTCCAGTCTCACTCAAGGTGCGTCAAGTTGTAATAAAATCTGTATGGCAAGATTCACTAAGGGATAGAATCGCAGCCAATTGCTTTCAGCTCCCAACATGCCGTTTCTATGAGCTAAGAACCATAAAAATACCTCATGCTTTGAGCGCCCTACCATGCTCCATCAATGTCTGCTCAGGCCGTTAACTTCCTAGTCTCGCTCAAGGTGCGTCCGGTTGTAATAAAATCTTTAATAATTCTCCATATGCGGAAAATAGGAGAGAGAGTAACGTGCCCTTTCTTAGATCTTTGGTCTTTTTTGACCACAAGTTCACGACAAATACAACAAAAACTTTTGGGAGAGTTTACATAGCCTTGGGTAGACATTGTACAACAACACTAACATGTACTTCCTTCGACAAACTGAACATCACGATCAGTAGCCAGAGGAGATGGAAAAATTTTATCACAGTTTGCCACCACCATGGTAACCTTCTTCTTGCACACAGAAGTCATGGTCTGCTGTTAGGTTGTATTGCTCATAAGTCGGATAATATTGCCATCCCGCCTTAACACCACATCTTTAGAATACCTCCTCTTTTCACTATAATGGCGTGTGCATGTAGCATCAGCACGTTCTCCTCCTACAGAAAAACAGTTTTATAGATTTCACCCAGTACTCATTTCATGGTACTTTTTCTCTAATTTCATTTATTATCAGTAAATTTCCAAAATTTACTATGGCTTAGTGATTTTACATATTTCATCATATTTCCATCAATTTTACCTATTTCACATCAATTTATCATGATTATACCAGGTTTTCCTCGAATTTTACCGATTTTATTTCATTTTTTTATATTTTTGCGACCGTTTTCCATATGTATATGCTCATATTGCTGACACACCCATATGTTATTCGATTTTGTAAGAGAATATTTGATCGTCTTATACATGAACCTACTAAAAAAATCCTGAGACTTCCCCTTTCCCTGATGATCCATATGCATGCACTTTGGATAGGACTATCTTGAAAAGTATAACTAGAGTCGCTTTGTACCTAAATGAGACTCCACAAGTGCTGGAGATTATGGATGCATTGGAAACTCAAAGCCTGGAAACAATTCCGTATACTTCTCCAACCCATCAGAGAACCTGTCTTTAGTCCCATGTACTGCTGCACTTGGTAGAAACTCAAAGCCTGCATGTTCATTTGACTTCCACTCCACCACGAAGGGATCTACAACAGGGATATGACGTGTGTACAGAGTTAATTTCTGTTGCAGCAGAGATTTCGTTTTCCATAAGTGTACACTCTTATTGTTTACTGGACGTGCTTCGATATTTCTGTTTATAGCCTCCAACTCTGATGTGTACCCACAACCCTGTCATGCCATCTACAAACTATAGCTCTCGGGTATTTATTCTTATTACCATAGTAATAAATTATTCGTTACCCTACATTGTGTCGGCTGCAGGTAACATCTTGGGCCGTAAGAGTTTCTCTTCTCTACCTGTAGAGTGCATCTGCCCAGCAGCATCATTTATAGACGACGAGTTAGCAAGTTATGCGTCCGAACTACAACCATCCACCACTGACAGCTCTACACCCACATACACAGAGAGACACTGCACGCATATTACTAATCGCAAAGTCTAGACTTCAACAGCTTGTACGCTACTTTCGACAGTGCTACATCTCTGAAAATAGCGAAATACTCTTCGCAAGACGGTTCTCCAAAGGGTGGAACCACATTTAAATTCATCCATTCATGCATTTTCGGCTGCCGACAATCATTTCATAGGTCTGTTGTAAACATATCACAATTTCCGAACCGTAATCGGACTTGCACTTCGTAAACAACAGGTGTCATACACCGCTGGAAACCTATGTAGTGTTTGTGTTGCAAAGGATCGATGTTTTCTTTGGCGTAGCAAGGTAATTGTTTTATCACCTTACAGTTTGTCACCATAGTTTATCGGAAGACACTTGCGGGGATAATGTATATCATCCGCTGGAAATATACATTGAAGCGCCGAAGTAAGTTGTATAGGCATGCGTATTCAAACGAAGAGCTTAGTAAACAGGCAGAATACGGCGCTGCGGTCGGTAACTCCTATATAAGACAAATGTCTGGCACAACCGTTAAATCGGTTGCTGCCTCTACAATGGCAGGTTACCGAGATTTAAGTGAGTTTCAACGTTGTGTTACAGTGGGAGACAGCATCTCTGAGATAGCGATGAAGTGGGGATTTTCCCGTACGACTATTTCACGAGTGTACCGTGAACATCGGGAATCCGGTAAAACATCAAATCTCCGACATCGCTCCTGCGGGAAAACCATCCTGCAAGAACGAGACCAACGACGACTGAAGCGCAATCCTTCCAAAAATTGCCGCAGGTTTCAGTGCTGCGCCATCAACAAGCGTCAGCGTGCGGACTATTCAACGAAACATCATCAAAATGGGCTTTCTGATCCGAAGGTCCACTCGTGTACCCTTGATCACTGCACGACACAAAGCGGTACCCCGCCAACACCGACATTGGACTGTTAATCACTGGAAATATGCTGCCTGGTCGAACGAGACTCGTCTCAGATTATCGAGCGGATGGACGTGTACCGGTATCGAGATAACCTCATGAATCCACGGGTCCTGCATTTCAGCAGGGGGTTGTTCGAGCTGGTGGAAGCTTTGTAATGGTGTGGGGCGTGTGCAGTTGGAGCGATGTGGGACCCCTGAAACGTCTAGATACGGCTCTGATAGGTGACACATACGTAAGCATCTTGTCTGATCGTCTGTATCCATTCATGTCCTTTGTGCATTCCGACGGACTTGGACAATTCCAGAAGGACAATACGACACCCATCATGTCTAGAATTGCTACAGGGTGGCTCGAAGAACACTCTTCTGAGTTTAAATACTTCCGCTGACCAACAAATTCCCCAGACATGAACATTATTCAGTATCTATGAGATGCCTTGCAACGTGCTGTTCAGAATAGATTTCTGCCCCGTCATACTCTTACCGATTTATGGACAGCCCTGCAGTATTCATTGTGTCAGTTCGATCCAGCACTACTTCAGACATTAGTCGAGTCCATACAACGTCGTGTTGCGGCACTTTTACATGCTCACGGGGGCTCTACACGATATTAGGTAGGTGTACCAATTTCTTTGACTCTTCAGTGTATTTCTTATACTGGAATATTGACAGCGTTGCATCCCTTACAACTAATAGGTAGGAATCCCCACAACTCTAGCATTATAGCGTGTTTAGGCGCAAAACCGTGTAGCCCTTGGAATGTGTTTATTTTCCACGATTGTTTCTCTCTTTCTGATATCGTCTTGGTTTGGACACTAAACACCAGAACAATATTTCAGAATTGTTAGTACAAAATATTTACGTAAAACGTTTCAAACTCCTTTTTAAGTCACTGACAGAGGTTTGTGAGGTGCTGAATACGCTGTGTGCGTACATTTGCTTGACAGTTGTCCTGTTTATGGAGTTAATGCAGCATAGTGTATAATTTAACGTGCCAGACACCACTGCTACGCATTTCTCTGTTTCCTCATAAGACACATTTTCCATTGCTGGCGATCATTTTATAGGACCGATGCGAGCATAGCAGAACTTATGAACTGTAAGCAGATGTAAGAACTTGGCGCTATACACCTCTGGAAAGAAAATTTTTGCGTTTATGATAAAGAATCAATGTTTTCCTTTGGTGTAGAAGGAAGTAGTTTTATCGTTTTAAAGCTTGGCACCATTGTGAGAGGGATAAAAAACTTCCAGTGTGGATGTATGACGGATGTTGGACGTATATGTCCTGCATTAGAGTATTAAGAGCATTAAACTCTGCATGAGTAATATTTAGGAAACCACATGGCCTACACATTATGCCTTGCTTAAGTGCAGTGCCGTGTAGCCTTAGGAATGCATGTATTTATGTTCTATGATCATTTCTCTCTTGCCAATACCTTCTTGATACTGAGCCCAGACACAAGAACAATACTTCACAGTTGATAGCACAGTTGATTTACGTAAAATGCTTCAAATTCAGTCTGTACAGAGCTGTATCTTGCATGAGCCACATGTTTCTTTTCAACTGCCTTTTATATCACCACAACACTCTTATATCTACCACATACCGATACGGGGTGCTAACCTCCTCGACATGCACGCATCTGGAGAGCTTTTGTGTAGTTGGGTGGGTGCTGTGAGAAAGACTGGTGTGGAACAGTCTTCACTGAACAGCAGTTACGGAAACAGCTCGCTCTGTTCCTTCATAAGATTGGAATGTAGCGGGTATAGTACCCTCCTACTTCTGGCCAGTTGCAGATTAAATTAGCTATAGTGTCGCAGGGAGAGTTGGTCAAAGACAATGCGATGAGAATTTTTCAGTCTCCAATTTTATCCTATGAAAGTGTGAATACTCTGTGACTCCCGTCCAAATAGGTAATGATGTCCGATCGTAAATTCCACACTGTGATAGAAGCGCTACAAATATGTAGATAACCCAACTGCATCGGTATAGGATGCTGTCTGGTGTTCTTTAGTGTCCGTATCCGAGAACTGACCATGAATGGACGTGCTGTTACCTTTCTATGTTCTCAATCTGATATATGACACTTGCAGAGTAGGGGAGTGGTGGTGCGGCAATGATGCAGAAATTGGGAAGCATGGTGCCGGGTCATTGGTTGGCACTGAAATTACGGAAAAACTGTTAAAATTGCTAAAATTGATCGCACTATAAACTGTGGTGCTAAACACAGTACATCGTCCCATATCTACGGTAATTTTTCCGTCCCATCCGTCCACTGGTACGCTATTAATTACCACATAATGATTACTGACACCACTTGTTTGATATGGAGAGAGTCTCGGTGGGAGCAACACCTTCTGGGGATGGCTGGCACCGTAACAGCGATCATGTACATGGGTGCAATATGAGCAATCAACACTTTTCATCTCTTCGAAATGGAACACTGAGACATTTACTGTCTCTTCTCTGTGGAAGATGAGATTAAATGTAGAGGTCATCACCTTAAGAAAGCTCTTTGGAACGCTCCACAATGTCACAAACTCTTCCATTTTCCATATGTTCCGATGGCCTCTGCATTTTAGTCAATAAGAAACTCCTCCTCTGTATTTTATTTCAACTATCCTGTGTGTTAAAATTGAAGAAACTGCAAAAAGGTGGGAATTTGAGGAGATGGGATCTGGATTAACTGAAAGAACCAGAAGTTGTAGAGAGTTTCAGCGAGAGTATTAGGGAACGATCGATAAGAATGGCGGAAAGAAATACAGTAAAACTAGAGAGATGAAAAAGGGAAGGCAGCAGAGGATCACGTAGGTAAAAAGACGAAGGCTAATAGAAATGCTTAGGTAACAGAAGAGATATTGAATGTAATTGATGAAAGGATAAAATATAAAAATGCAGTAAATGAAGCAGGTAGAAAGGTATAGAAACGTCTCAAAAATGAGATCGACAGGAAGTGCAAAATGGCTAAGCAGGGATGGCTAGAGGACAAATATAAGGATGTAGAGGCTTATCTCACTCGGGGTAAGATAGATACTGCTACAGGAAAATTAAATACACCTTTGGAGAAAAGAGAACCACTTGCATGAATAACAAGAGTTCAGATGGAAACCCAGTTCTAAGCGAAGAAGGGAAAGCAGAAAGGTGGAAGGAGTATATACAGGGTCTATACAAAGGCTATGTTCTTGAGGACAACATTATAGAAATGGAAGAGAATGTAGATGAAGATGAAATAGGAGATATGATACTGCGTGAGGAGTTTGATAGAGCACTGAAAGACCTAAGTCGAAACAAGGCCCTGGCAGTAGACAACATTCCATTAGAACAACTGACAGCCTTGGGAGAGCCAGGCCTAATAAAAATCTACCATCGAGTGAGCAAGATGTATGAGACAGGCGAAATACCCTCATACTTCAAGAATAATATAATAATTCCAATTCCAAAGAAAGCAGGTGTTGACGGATGTGAAAATTACCGAACTATCAGTTTAATAAGCCACAGCTGCAAAATACTAATTGAATTCTTTACAGACGAATGGAAAAACTGGTAGAAGCCGACCTTGGGGAAAATCAGTTTGGATTCCGTAGAAATGTTGCAACACGTGAGGCAACACTGACCCTACGACTTACCTTAGAAGAAAGATTAAGGAAAGGCAAACCTACGTTTCTAGCATTTGTACACCTAGAGAAAGCTCTTGACAATGTTGACTGTAATACTCTCTTTCAAATTCTGAAGGTGGCAGGGTTAAAATACAGGGAGCGAAAGGCTATTTACAATTTGTACAGAAGCCAGAAGGCAGTTAGAAGAATCGAGGGGCATGAAAGGCAAGCACTGGTTGGGAAGGGAGTGAGACAAGGTTGTAACCTATCCCCGATGTTATTCAATCTGTATATTGTGCAAGCAGTAAAGGAAACAAAAGCAAAATTCGGAGTAGATATTAAAATCCATGGGGAATAAATAAAAACTTTGAGGTTCGAAGATGACATTGTAATTCTGTCAGAGACAGCAAAGGACCTGAAGAGCAGTTGAACGGAATGGGTAGTGTCTTGAAAGGAGGATATAAGATGAACATCAACAAAAGCTCACTTCAGGCAAATGCCGGGATGGTTCCTTTGAAAGGGCACGGCCGATTTCCTTCCCCATCCTTCCCTAATCCGAGCTTGTGCTCCGTCTCTAATGACCTCGTTGTCGATGGGACGTTAAACACTAATCTCCTCCTCCTCCTCAACAAAAGCAATACGAGGATAATGGAATGTAGTCGAATTAAGTCGGGTGATGCTGAGGGAATTAGATTAGGAAATGAGACACTTAAAGTAGTTTTGCTATTTGGGGAGCAAAATAACTGATGATGGTCAAAGTAGGGAGGATATAAAATGTAGACTGGCAATGGCAAGGAAAGCGTTTCTGAAGAAGAGAAATTTGTTAACATCGAGTATAGATGTAAGTGCCAGAAAGTCGTTTCTGAAAGTATTTGTATGGAGTGTAGCCATGTATGGAAGTGAAACATGGACGATAAATAGTTTGGACAAGAAGAGAATAGAAGCTTTCGAAATGTGGTGCTACAGAAGAATGCTGAAGATTAGATGGGTAGATTATACAACTAATGAGAAGGTATTGAATAGAATTGGAGAGAAGAGAAATTTGTGGCACAACTTGACTAGAAGAAGGGATCGGTTGGTAGGCCATATTCTGAGGCATCAAGGGATCACCAATTTGGTATTGGAGGGCAGCGTGGAGGGTAAAAATCGTAGAGGGATACGAAGAGATGAATACACTAAACAGATTCAGAAGGTTGTAGGTTGCAGTAGGTACTGGGAAATGAAGAAGCTTGCACAGGATAGAGTAGCATGGAGAGCTGCATCAAACCAGTCTCTGGACTGAAGACCACAACAACAACAACAACATCCTGTGTGTTGTGGGAGCAGTATAGTTTACACGACGCGATGTCCAGCTTTCTGCCAAAGGCAATGGATCGAAATGTGTTAATGTTGGTTTAGCACCTGTCACAGACCTTAAAGTCATGGTAGAAAAGCAAAACGCATGGCTGCTGTCATACACTGCTTCGACGTTTGCAGCAAAAATCAGTGTATCAAACAACAATAGAAGAACCCTCTGTTTAGTGGGATCACCACATATTGTCGAGAGAAAAAATAAAAACACCTACAGCCGTTCTTAAGATTTTATTTTATTTTGTCGCTACCAGTTTCGACGCTTCTTGCGTCGTCTTCAGGCAATGAAGCGTCGAAACTGGTAGCTACAAAATAAAATCTTAAGGACGGCTGTAGGTGTTTTCATTTTTTGTCGCAATAGTAAACGGCCGTCGTCCCAGAGACGTCCTGCTAAAATGATGGACATACAAAAACATATTGTCAATGTCAACACACAGACAGTGTTTGTTTCCCGACATATCGGAAGAGGGAGAGGCCACAAAATCTTATTGAGTTCCTACCAGGTGACGTTAGCTAGGATTTTATAGTTTGTAGTTCAACTCGATGTCGTCGGTGAGGTCAAGGCCTGGCCAGAACACTCATTCAGGTCTCGAAGTCCAAACCCACAGACATGCTGCTGCTGGTCTGGAGTCGCTCTGATGCTCAGCATGATAGAGCGGTTCGGCACGAATGGGTTCATCAGAATAAATTTAAACATTGTACATAATTCTGACTACACGCAGATGTTATTTTGCTTCAGGCTAGAACTTGATTAATCTACTATTTATTGTTCTGTACAACACCAGTTTCTGTGACTGACTCTTACACTTCACTCGCATGGGCATTTTGTGTCTTCATTTTCCAAAACATGGTTGCTTTAATTCGTACGTCAAACGTCGCTTCACAGATGGTTCACATATAGTTTGTAAAACAGTTATTAATTCGTTAGGTTTGTGAAAATATGATGCACGTGCTACGGAGGCACTTAATAAGCGTCCCTCCACGTTGACACTTTGTTCAAAATGGTTCAAATGGCTCTGAGAACCATGGGACTTAACACCTGAGGTCATCAGTCCCCTAGAATCTTAGAACTACTTAAACCTAACTAAACTAAGGACAACACACACATCCATGCCCGAGGCAGGATTCGAGCCTGCGACCGTAGCGGTCGCGTGGTTCCAGACTGAAACGCCTAGAACCGCTCGGCCACACCTCCCTTTACTACAAGATTCTTTATGTAAGCCAACAACTGACTCTCGGCAAAATAGCACAACAAAGAGTTCGTAATAACAGCAACGATGGGACAAACACTCCATTGACAATCTCGCCCACAATAGCTCCTGCCCAAGACGACCAACAACGACGGCAACGATGTTAACTAGAACAATTAATAGCAGACATAAGATACAACACAAATCAATCATACTCAAAGGAACGAAGTCCATTCAGTAAGCAGGTATTTGCAATTTGGATTTACGAAACCGCACACTATTGTAATGCTACATTTCAGATTGAAGGCTCGGACGAGTCAAGCAGAACTGATAGATGCAAAAACTCCAAATCGTCGACTTGCCCACGGACACCAAACGTCAACTCTTTACCTTCTTATGCCTGAGGTGCACAACGCTACTTCGTCGATCGAACCAGAGGGTCTAACAGGCGCCTAACAGCTCCTCGCCTCTATCTGCACCGCATGTCTGCTGGAGAGGGCGCTGACCCAACAGCCTAGCGGCTAGTGGTCGATCAGCGCGCCTCCCAAGTGCAGCGCCAGACTAGCAGAAGCTCGAACTCAAAAGGCCCGATAAGTGGGCGTCAAGCACAGTCGAAAACATCTTGGCAACATGTGCACGCTGGGTACAATCATGGCTCCGCAAGCAACCGCAAACATTTTTCAGTGAAGGCACTGATCAAAAGCACTGATCATCTTTTCTCACACTGGAATAAATGTAGGAGGGTTGGAACTTTAATAGTGGCAACTATTTATTTACAGCTCGTACAAAATAGATACGTGTTTCAAAGTTTTACTGACCTTCAAAGTAGTCACCAGCATTGTGTATAACCCGTTGCCAGCGATGTGGAAGTCGTAGGATACTCTTAGCAGTGCCAGTTGTGTTGACAGTTCGAGCGGCGCAATCTATTGCCCGACGAATTTGTAGCAGTTCTGAAGCGAACGCCGTGAATTGTTTCCTTCAGTTTAGAAATCGAGTTGAACTCACGAGGGCTTAAGCTGGTCGTAGGTTGTGTTTCAAAAATGAACAGCATAGAGACAGAAGTGATGACACTTTCTGCAGCACCCGACCATCGTTTTGCAGGACAATGCTCAAGCATGCACAGTGCAAGCTGTTGCTGATTTGTTTGACTGATGAGGCTGCTAAGTGCTACACCACCTACTGCACTCCCCTGACTTAAGCCCTCGTGAGTTCAACTTGATTTCTAAACTGAAGGATACACTTCACGGCATTCGCTTCAGAACCGCTACAAATTCGTCGGGCAATAGATTGCGCCGCTCGAACTGTCAACACAACTGGCACTGCTACGAGTATCCTACAACTTCCACATCACTGGCAACGGGTTATACACAATGGTGGTGACTACTTTGAAGGTCAGTAAAACTTTGAAACGCGTGTCTATCTAGTACGAGCTGTAAATAGATAGTTGCCACTATTAAAGTTCTAGCCCTCGTATTAACAGTTACGGCGATTAGTTTTGAAATAAGCCGTTTATTTACTTTTCTTCCGTGTGTCTCGTTTCCATTCGACTGCCCCTAATATTTTCTCTACAGACATAGGACGATGATGATTATATTTGTTTGTGGGGTGTTCAACATTGTGGTTATTAGCGCCCGTACAAGTACAAAATCTTTCCATTTCCAGTATCAGCACTTCCCGAATGATGATGAGAAGATGAGGACAACATAAATACCCATCCTCGGGTGGAGAAAATCCCCGACCAGGCCGGCAATCGAACCCGGAACCTTGTGATCCATAGAGGCAAAGGAGGCGACATGAAAATTCACGTTATAGGAGCAAATACAAGTTACTTAGGAATGACATAAATAGGACGTGCATGGAACCAAAGGCGAAATGACTGCACGAGAAACATGATGAAACTGAGAAAGATATGATTGTTTCAAGGACTGGCACAGCATATAGAAGAGTTAAAACAACCTTCGGTGGAATTAAAAGCAAGGGTGACAACATTGGGAGTGCAATGGGAACTACATCGCAACATGCGGAGCAAAGAGACGATAGGTGGAAAGAGTACATTGGAGGTCGCTGTGAGGGGGAATACTTGTCTGATGTCGTGATAGAAGGAGAAACAGGAGTCGATATAGAAGAGACAGGGTACCCAGTACTATGGTTAGAATTTAAAAGAGCTTCAGAAGACTTACGATCAAATAAGACGGAAGGGATAAATAATATTCAATCAGAATTCCTAAAATCATTGAAGGAAATGGCAACAAAATGACTATTCACGTTGGTGTGTAGAATATATGACTCTGGTGATGAACCATCTGACTTTCTGAAAAACATCATCCACACAATTCCGAGGATTACAAGAGCTGACAAGTGTGAGAGTTACTGCACAATCAACTTAACAGCTCATGCATCCAAGTTGCTGACAAGAGTAATATGCAGGAGAATGGGAAAGAAAACTGAGGATGTGTTACATGACGATCACTTCGGTCTGAGGAGAGGTTGAAACTTCCCCTTTTTAACATTTATACACGACTGTCCTTAAACTGACACACAATATTTTGTTAGCGCAACGCAATCTGACTTTCAAAATTCCCTACAAAAGAATGGCCCTGACTAACATTAAACTATACCTTTCACAAATCACTTACCCCACAAAAATCTTCGCTGCTCAAGCTACTGCAATACAGCGAGCGCCACTACTGCCAGCTAAATAAAAGATTCAAACTACTGAAGGCACTAACTACTGATAGGGATAGTTAGCAAATGAAAGATATTAATAGAGAACAATCAATGTATTTACCTTGATATCATCATATATAAATATAGCAGTTCATGACAAATTTCAAAACTCCGCCATCTCTCTCCCCACATCCACCACTGCTGGCGGCTCACCTCCAACTGCGCAACGCTACGCGCTGTTCACATCCAGCTGCCGCTACCCAACACTACAATGGCAGACAGCAATGCAAACTAGCCACAGACTGCACACAGCACAGCCAGTGATTTTCATTTTCATACAGAGAGCGCTACGTGGCGGCGGCGTTACCAATATAAGAACCTAAACAGCCTACTTACATAAAGAAAACATAAACAGCCTACTTACATAGCCCCCATGCTCCCCACAAAAAATTTTTACAAATGGTGTTGGGCACTGGCCAATACAGATTTGACAAAAATTTTTCACAATTACAGTAACAAAGATATAAAATGCACACACTTGTTGATACAATGTTGGTCAAAAGCTAAAATTTTCTCACAGTCTATAAAGACAGTCCTGATTCATCACAGTAAAATTACAGTGTTTTTCCTTTTTTTTCAAAGTCTGAACAGTAAAAGAAAATGCACACAGAAGTAGTGGATTTCCATGCTGTCTTGAAGAAGTAGTGTTGTCCTTCCAATGGAAAGACAGTGCTGACTCTTGACATGCTGACAGGTAATGGGCCACAATGGAGCAAACCCACAGCAGAGTCATTCGAAGTTTTGAAGAGTATTGGTAGGTCATCACAGAGCAGACCCACTGTAGTCCTGGTAGCGATTACGGTATTGGTGGGCCACCAGAGGTGCAGACCCACTGCAGTCCTTGTAGAAATGATGGTATTGATGGATCATCAGAGGTGCAGACCCACTGTAGTCCTTGTAGAGATAGCCAGCAGCCATCTGTTGTGACTGTGCAGGTGCACAATCACCATTGAAGAGTCTTGCGGATAATATAGCAAGTCCATAAACCACCACTTGTGCACTCACAAAGTTTTTGAAATTGTCCTTAGAACAAGCAATGCTGTTATCCAGTCCCTTGCTCAATTATTAACACACGTGCAAACACTAACAGTCCCTACTTCTCACATATTGTCCATATACTATGACCAACAGAAACGTGTGCAGTGAAATGTAACTAACAAGTTAATAATATCATGAACTGGTGACAATTACAATTTTATAACCTAAGAATACAATTACAAAGGTACAAAATACATCATTAAAAACATAATAATACAGATAACATTTGTAGTAATATGGGCTTTACAAAAGAATCGAAATAACATATACATCAGTGTTACAGGAATTATGACATTAGTAAATACATAAAAGATCAGAATAACTTTTGAAACATCAATTTCACACATGAGCATTAAAACAAAACAGAATAAATAATGTCTAAACATCTTTACAAAGAAAATAACATATTATAAATGCCAATTGTATTTGAGGATAACAGTATTCCTCATCATAGTGAATGTAACTTAGTATTAGAAGAGGAAAAAAGTCTATGAAACTACACAGAGACAGGAAGAAAACAAATACACAAGGGTACACAAACATATAGTGGGATAACACAAAAGGGAAAGGACAGGGTTTGATTTACTGCAGTACTTTCAAAATTCCCTACAAAAGAATGGCCCTGACTAACATTAAACTATACCTTTCACAAATCACTTACCCCACAAAAATCTTCGCTGCTCAAGCTACTGCAATACAGCGAGCGCCACTACTGCCAGCTAAATAAAAGATTCAAACTACTGAAGGCACTAACTACTGATAGGGATAGTTAGCAAATGAAAGATATTAATAGAGAACAATCAATGTATTTACCTTGATATCATCATATATAAATATAGCAGTTCATGACAAATTTCAAAACTCCGCCATCTCTCTCCCCACATCCACCACTGCTGGCGGCTCACCTCCAATTGCGCAACGCTACGCGCTGTTCACATCCAGCTGCCGCTGCCCAACACTACAATGGCAGACAACAATGCAAACTAGCCACAGACTGCACACAGCACAGCCAGTGATTTTCATTTTCATACAGAGAGCGCTACGTGGCGGCGGCGTTACCAATATAAGAACCTAAACAGCCTACTTACATAAAGAAAACATAAACAGCCTACTTACAAGGTAAAGGCACCAGAGAGGCAGTCCAGACGTTACAGTTGATAATGGAAGAAAGACTAAATAAAGAAAAATCAAGACACGTTCACAGGATTTGTCGACATGGAAAAAGCGTTCGACAGTGTCAAAACAAATAGTGCAATATGTGTGAAATTCTGAGAAAAATAGGGGTAAACTATATATATATATATATATATATATATATATATATATATATATAGAGAGAGAGAGAGAGAGAGAGAGAGAGAGAGAGAGAGAGAGAGAGAGAGAGAGGAGGGTGATATATAGAATATGTACTACAAGAGAGGGAACAACAAGGGTAGAAGGTCAAGAACGAAGTGCTCAGATTAAAAAGATTGTAAGACGTGGACGCAGTTTTTCGCCCCTACTATTCGATCTGTACATCGAAGAAGCGATGGTGGAAATAAAATAGTAGTTCAAGAGTGGAACTAAGACTCAAGGTGAAAGGATACTAATGATAGATACGCTGATGACATTGCTATCCTCAATGAAAGCGAAGAGAAATTACAGGATCTGCTGAACTGAATGAACAGTCTAATGAGTGCAGAAAATAGATTGAAAGTAGAGCGAAGAAAGGTGAAGGTAATGAGAAATACCAGAAATGAGATCAGCGATAAATTTAACACCGAGATTGGTGATCACGAAGTAAACCAAGTTAAGGAATTCTGCTACCAAGGCAGCAAAATAATCCATGACGGACTGAGCAAGGAAGATATAAAGAGCAGACTAGCCCTGGGAAAAAGGGAAACCGTGGCCAAGAGAAGTCTACTAGTATCAAACGTAGGCCAAACACAGGCGCAAGCCAGCTCATCCGAGAAATTCATCTGTGAGGTTGAAGCATGAAGTTCCCTAGAGTGTTCATAGAAATTCGATTAGTTTTGGTTCTCTAGAACAGAGTTCTCAACTCCTTGTTCTCTGTTCTGCCTGTCATTAGCCTACAGTCAGCGACGTGGGAAGACCAGGTGTCTGTCTCGCCATCAGCGGGTCACAGATGGGATCGCTCTCCGTATCTGAAGGGCTGGTTGGTTATGAGAGCGTGTGCCTGTGTTTTACTGCTCGCGCGTTACCCCTTGCCTTGAACCATAACTGTACGTGAGCCACGCAAGCGGGCAGGTTTTAATGGTCGGCATAAACGTGGAGACTGCCGTATCGCCTTGGAGAACGCATATTTGTATCAGCTGTGCAGAGCCGACGCAGCGCGGCTACAGATGCAATACAAGCGGCTGCCCCTTACGTGGCCTCGTCCCTTAAGAGAGGCGTGTATTGCTCAGGTGGTACAGGACCAAGATTATACAGGTATAATTAATAAAAATACAGGGGCACTGCCTGTAAGAAATGGCTCAACATAGTCTAAACTGTTCTTTTCGTCTCATCCCGAGAGCTTCCGAGGCATCGCAGCAAGTTTCTCTCGTGGCGGCGGCCAGAATTCACGAACCCGTAAGGTGTCCTCACACGGGACGTGTTTCTCATCGTGAATCAAGCCAAAAGTGGTTTTCATCGGTGATGGTGCTCGCTCAGATATGAGCTAACTCAACGGGCATCATGCTCCTCTTCGTGATTTGCTACCGGAGTGCTGCTCAGCGGCAATTTTCGGGCAAACCACGCAGTTTTAATTACGAAAACGGTCGCGCGTGAAATTGCTATGCTAGCTTCTTTAAAACGCACATTTTCCCCTTGTCCATACGCTACCAATGATGTTCCGTGTGTATTATATCTACACATAAATAAAAACTTAAGCAACTAGAACGTGACATAAGGAAAAAGGAAAAGTTTCGCGTCCAGTGAGTAAGAATATAAGCTTTTCAAACGTCTGTTGTAAATGGTACAACTCAAATTGACAACAGTTTTGCACATAAGATAAAAAAGTTTGATCAATGTCACAGTCAGTAAAACTCTGAGGATGTTCTTATTAGACCACTGCTTCTGTTCAGCAGCAGATTTTTTAGAACATGTCAAATGCAAGAGACTGAATGAAGCAAATGCAAAGTCACCTACTGCAAACAGTGCAAATTTTGTTGTAATTAAAGTAAAAACCTTTTATTTACTGCAAAATTTTCACACATGTTGTAGGAATAAGTTTGTGTGTGTGTGTGTGTGTGTGTGTGTGTGTGTGTGTGTGTGTGTGCTCTTATACGCACAGAACACTGAAAATCACGCAATACTCTGTGAAAATTTATTAATGCGCTACTAATGAAATTTATTATTTATTCTCCCTCAGCGTAAGTTTATACTTCGTAATGAGTAGATTTTGATAGTACTTTAAATTCTTTTAATTCGCTCAGTAATTATATGAAATATCGAAATTCAGATTTTTATTTATTATTTATTTATGAATTTAAATATCGCCGTGAGGGCTGTTAAACCGAACGATGCCTGACAAAAGCTGTATCTTCTTCACAGCTGGTTGCAGTCAACCAGTGGAGCGACCCTTCCGAGCCAACGTCCAGAATGACGAAAGAACTCAGTTTCTCTCTGCGCCCGGACACTTCCGCACAAAAAAAAGCGCTCCTAAAGTAGCAACAATCTAGCGAGACACGTGACGTGTTGGCAGCCTATGGCGTGGGAGGACATCGCCTTCGTAGTCATTGTCTCTAGAGAAAGTCGAAATGACCGGCCAGGCACCTCCTCGAAAGAAAAGGCTCTCCTCAACTGGGGACTGTCAGCTTGAGGTGGCCGAGCTGCCGCCCCCTTATGAGGCCTCCTGAAACCCTCTGCACGCAGAAAACTCGAAACGTCCGACAAAAGCGAGCACGAATACCTATCCTCGCTGTATGGAGGAACTCTTATTGCTTTTTTTAAGATTTAAATTGCTTGTACATTGCCTATACAGGAAGAGATGGATCTAACTATCAGAAGCAGACGGAATATCAGAGGGCTAACTACTTCTATTAACAATTCTTTGTATTATTCTTTTCTGTTACTGCAATAATTTCGTAATCACCGTTCGAATTGTCTTTAAATCTTATCTTCATCTTTATCTTTAATTTTTCTAATAAGCCGCTTCCCTGGTGGCACTGAGAATCTCCATCAAGCATCCCATGAGGCACTCCGCTGGATCGAGTCCATCAACATCCGAGTGTAGTGTGAACCGGTTTAAAACTTGTGCACTGTATATAATTTCACATGTTCATTTTTATATATATTTCTTTGTTTTGCTAAATGTGTATTACTGTAATTGATGCATACGATAATAATAATAATAATAACTGCATTAATTGTAATCAGTGTGGCGGAAAATGATATAAATGTAGACGAGTCAGACAGAAAACTGCAGGACGCATCTCAGCATATACTTAATCATGATTTTTAATAATATAAGATGCAATCAAAAAGTCTCCGTCTGAGGGCGCTGCTGCAGCATGTATGCAACTTTGCTCGACTCGGTTTCCGGTATATAAGCACCGACACGTAGGCAAGGGATTTGTGTGGTATTCGTTTCTTTCCAATGTGAGTGCGGCAAATGCAGAAAAGTGAACTATGGCGACGTTATTACTATATTCGTCCAAACACGACCGACGTGCTGCTATTCTTTTCTTCGCTTCCGAAGGACAAACACAGATAGACATCCATAGGAGAATGAAGAATGTGTGTGGGATAGCACGTACGTCGAAAACCGTGAAAACTGCGACAGGGAGTGCTGCTGCTTCGTGATAACGCACGTCCCCTTATCGCAAATGTCGTAAAGCAGAAGTTAAGTCAGCTCAGGTGGCAGAGACCCGAGCACCCGCCCTACAGACCTTATTCTCCCAATGCGATTATAACGCCTTTGGTACCTTAAAAAGGACCTGCAAAAGTCGACGATTCCTGTCTGGCAAGAATCTGCAGCAAACAGTCACAGATTTCAAATTGCAGGACACGGCGTTTTACAAAACGGATGTTTTCAACCCGGTGAGTCGATAGGATGATTGCCTCAAAAATCACGGACATTTTTCTTGATTGGACTGAACAGCCTTCGAAAGGATACTTCACCGCCCTTCATAATAATACGTTCTTATTTTTGAATGGAAAAGAGAATTGAGAATGTGTTAGATGACGGTCAGTTTGGCTTCAGGAAGAGTAAAGGCACCAGAGAGGCAATTCTGAAGTTGCGGTTGATAATGGAAGCAAGGCTAAAGAAAAATCAAGACACGTCCATAGGATTTGTCAACCTGGAGAAATGACAATATAAAATGGTGCAAGATGTTTGAGATTCTGAGAAATTTAGGGGTAAGCTATAGCGAGAGACGGGTAAAATACAATATGTACAAGAACCAGTAGGGAATAACAAGAGTGCACGACCAAGAACGAAGTGCTCGGATTCAAAACGGTGTAAGACAAGGATGTAGTCTTTCACGCCTACTGTTCAATCTGTACATCGAAGAAGCAATGACGGAAGTAAAAGAAAGGTTCAGGAATGGGATTAAAATTGAAGGTGAAAGGATATCAATGATACGATTCGCTAATGACATTGGTATCCTGAGTGAAACTGAAGGAGAATTACATGGTCTACTGAATGGAACGAACAATCTAATGAGTACAGAATATGAATTGATTAGGGTTTTCCATGATTTCTCTATATTGCTCCAGGCAAATACCGGTATGAATGGGCATGGCTGATTTCCTTCCCTCCCATTGACACCAACTGAGATTGTGATTCATCTCTACTGAACTTGATGTCGATCGGACCTTAAACCCAATCTTCCTTCCTTCCTTCTTCTCCTCTCTCCTTTCTCTGTCCATTTACTCCTCTCTCACATCTCCTCCTCCCCGTCTCTCCATCTCTTCTTCCTCCCTGTTGTTCACTGTCTCCTCTTCCCATTCTCTGTCCATCTCCTTCCATCCCCACTGTCCATCTTCTGCTCTTTCATTTCTGCCTGTCCTCCCTCTCTGTATCCGCCTCAGCCTCTTCCCTATTGGTGTCCATCTCATCATTCTCCATCTCTGTCAGTCCACCTTCTCCTACCCTCTTCTCTCTACGTGTTATCGTCCTTACCCCACTAGGAGATAACTGGTTGTTAACATCGCAATATTTCTTCCCAGATAGTAAGTAGGATGTCTACCACGTTTGGCTGAAAATCTATTCAGTGGTTAAGGAGAAGGTTCTTGCCCATGGCTTTGTCCGCATCTGCACCAGACACATAAATCTAACATATCTCACACGTATCTGTACAGCTAGTTTACGTGTATCTATAGCGAATTTCAGCCTGCAGTTTCGTTTTCACGCAGCTCGATGTTTGTGACATGAACTATGTGTCGTACAATGATACAATATTGTAGGTACATTGAGAGGTACATGTGGACACTACAAAGGGTACTAGGAAAGTTTTGCAATACAGCTTTGTTTATTCAATTTTTTCGAAGTAATTTCCGCCATATTGAATACACCTGCCAATCCTCCGAAACTAATCCCTAAACCATTTCTCCCAAGTTTCTTTAGGGAGTAATGCATGCTCGTTGTCCCAAGCTCTCTGGAGATCCCCATCACATGAAAACTGCACTCCTTTCAGGTTCGTTGTCACATATGGTAGCAGGGCAAATACACAAAGCGCAAGGTCTGGACTATAAGGAGGGTGCTCAAGAAGTTTCGGTCCTGTTTTTGCTGTTGTGATCTTCATCTAAACAGTGGTTTGATGCAGTTCTCCATGCTACTCTATCCTGTTTAAGCCTTTTCATCTCTGAGTAACTACGGCAACCAACGTCCTTCTGAATCTGCTTAGTGTATTCATCTCTTTGTCTCCCTTTTGGATATTTACCCTCCACACTTCCCTCCAATACCAAATTGCTGAGGCCTTGATGTCTTAGAACGTGTTCTGCTAACTGATCGCTTCTTCTGATCACGTTGCGCCACAAATTCCTCTTCTCCCAAATTCTATTCAGTACCCCCTCATTAGTTACATGAGCTATCAATCTAATCTTCAGCATTCTTCTGTAGCACCACACTTCAAAAGTTTCTGTTGTCTTCTTGCCTAAACTGTTTATCGTCCACGTTTCATTTCCATACATGGCTGCACTCCAAACAAATACTTTCAAAAACGACTTCCTGACACTTAGATGTATACTCCATGTTAACAAATTTCTCTTCTTCAGAAACGCTTTCCTTGCCATCACCAGTCTACATTTTATATCCTCTCTGCTTCGACTATCATCAGTTATTTTGCTCCCAGAATAGCAAAACTCATCTACTACTTTAAGTGTCTCATTTCCTAATCTAATTCTCTCAGCATCACCTGATTTAATTTAACTACATCCACTATCCTCGTTTTGCTTTTATTTACGTTCATCTGATATCCTCCTTTCAAGGCACTGTGTGGCAGAACTAGAATGTCATTGGCAAACCTCAAAGTTTTTATTTCTTCTCCCTGGATTTTAATTCCTACTACAAATTGTTATTTTTTTCCTTTACTGCTTGCTGAACATAAAGATTGAATAAAACTGGTTGTAGGCTACGACCCTGTTTCACTCCCTTCTCAACCACTGCTTCCCTTTAGTGTCCCCCCGACTCTTATAATTACCATCGGGGTTCTGTACAAATTGTAAATAGCCTTCCGCTCCCTGTATTTTACCCCTGTCACCTTCAGAATTTATAAGAGAATATTCCAGTCAACATTGTGAAAAGCTTTCTCTACGTCCACAAATGCTATAAATGCAGATCTGTCTTTCCTTAACGTCTCTTCTCAGATAAGTCGTAGGGTCAGTATTGCCTCGCACGTTCCTACTTTTCTAGGGAATTCAAACTGATCTTCTCCGAGGTCGGCTTCTAGCAGTTTTTCCTTCTTCTGCAAAGGATTCTTGTTGGTGCAGGGTGTTCCATTTATCTGATGACTGCCTGTGTGATGCAGTAGATGCCGGGAAGTGAGCGCTCCGTTGCCGTGTCGCCCGTCTACTGCTGAGGTACGACATGACTACATTTAAAATATAAGCAAGTAAGTTTTGTACTCACCAATGTCACGCAAGGAGATGCTGGAACAGCCTGCCATTATTTTCCACGCATTTCTGACATCTGCTCAAGAAATTATTAATCACGAGATGTAATTCTGTCTGAGATATTTAATTACTTGATTCATGGATATTAGCCTTGAGTCGCCCTGCCACGTAAGGATTTGTTGTGTCCACTTTGTCCTTCAGTGCAATCCACAAATAAAAATCGCACAGAGTTAAATCAGGAATTCTAGCGGGTCAGATATTGTCACTGATCACTCTGTCATCGAACGCATCGTGACTTGCGTGCAAAGAAACATTGGCTGTATGGGCCCTTGCCGAATCCTGTTGAAAAAATGCGAAGTGTCTTCCTCTTTCACTCAGTTCACTGAAAAACGCTCGCAAAATGTTTTGCACATTTCTTTCACTTGTAATTGTGTCATTAAAAAAATTGGCCTATTATTCTGTCATCGCTAACTGTGCACCACACTCCTATTTCCTGATCGTGGAAGGGTTACTCATGAAGCACAACAGGTCTATCTGGTCTCCACTGTCGACAGTTTTGGGAATTAACACACCTGTGTAAATGGAACCGACACTCGTCAGAAAATAGAGTTAAGCATGGATTCATTTCACCGTCACGCACTTGTTTTAAAACCCATTCGCAAAATTTAACCCTGTGTGTAGGATCACCAGGTCCGTTAGTATACCTCGGACCCACGTGTAGCCACTATCAGTGATTGCAGACCGAGCGCCGCCACGCGGCAGGTCTAGAGAGACTCCCTAGCACTCGCCCCAGTTGTACAGCCGACTTTGGTAGCGATGGTTCACTGTCTACATACGCTCTCATTTGCAGAGACGACAGTTTAGCATAGCCTTCAGCTACGTCATTTGCTACGACCTAGCAAGTCGCCATATTCAGTTACTATTGATATTGATATTGTGAATCATGTACCTTCAAGAGCGACGTTCATCATTAATGGATTAATTAAGTATCAAACTAATTACGTCCGCCAGAGCTGCTCGGCATTTGTGTTTGCTGCGAAAGACGTTTAAGAGACGTTTTAGGGGAATTTTCCAGGCAGTGTGCGATGTCATCGAGGCGAGCTTCTGTGAGTACTGTACGTCAACGTTTACGCTTCTTGTCTTGAACGCTTTCCGTTTCAAGAAATTTATTCACTAATTTGTGAACTGCATCATGACTCGGATCTCTACCACCTGGAAGCTTCTATTCAAACAATCTCAGAGCAGTATGAACATACTTTGCACGCACAAATGAATTGTAAATAAAGACTGTGGTGTCACCGCCAGACACCACACTTGCTAGGTGGTAGCCTTTAAATCGGCCGCGGTCCGTTAGTATACGTCGGACCCACGTGTAGCCACTATCAGTGATTGAAGACCGAGCGCCGCCACGCGGCAGGTCTAGAGAGACTCCCTAGCACTCGCCCCAGTTGTACAGCCGACTTTGGTAGCGATGGTTCACTGCCTACATACGCTCTCATTCGCAGAGACGACAGTTTAGCATAAGCCTTCAGCTACGTCATTTGCTACGACCTAGCAAGGCGCCATATTCAGTTACTATTGATATTGATATTGTGAATCATGTACCTTCAAGAGCGACGTTCATCATTAATGGATTAATTAAGCATCAAACTAATTACGTCCGCTTTCTGAATTCTAATTCCTTGTTATGTTCCAGACCTCACGTCAGTATAGTTCTTCCCTCCTCACGCTAGCCTGCGTGAGCTAAAACGCGTGCATTTCGGCCCCCACTAGTAACACGGTGTTGGCTCTTCTGCCAACACAACAAAGACTCTTTGTGGAATCGAATAATACGCTCTTGCCATTGTTGCGTTTTCAAACTTCACTGTTACACTCATGATGCCTGTTTCACTGCTCAAATGACACTGGCCGACAAGGCGCGTAGCGCGTATGTCTGTACGACCTTCAGGCTAAAACCCACAAAAAAAAGGGGGGGGGGGGGGATACGGTGTCCCATCGGATCCATTCGTCCGGCAGGAGCGACTTCCGTTGCCGGTCTGCGGTACACTGGGCAAGGGGTCATCATGTAGATGGAACATCCTGTATTTTGCAGCCGTGACTGATTAAACTGATAGTTCGGTAATTTTCACATCTGTGGGCACCTGCTTTATTTGGAATTCGGATTATTATATTCTTCTTGAAGTCTGAGGGTATTTCGCACTTCTCATAATTCTTGCCCACCGGATTGAAGAGTTTTGTCATGGCTGGCTCTCCCAGTGCTATCAGTAGTTCTAACGGAAAGTTGTCTGCTCTTGAGGCCTTGTTTCGACTTACGTCTTTCAATGCTTTGTGAAATTCTTCGCGTAGTATCATATCTCCTTCCTTATCTTCCTCTACATTTCCTTCCATTTCCGCAATACTGCCTCAAGTAAATCTCCCTTGTATAGACCCTCTGTATACTCCTTCCACGTTTGCCTAGGACTGTTTTCCATCTGAGCTCTCGATGTTCATATAGGTGGTTTTCTTTTCTCCAAAGGTCTGTTTAATTTTCCTGTAGGCAGTATCTATCTTACCCCTAGAGATATACGCTCCTACATCCTTACATTCGTTCTCTAGCCATTCCTGCTTAACCAATTTGCACTTCCTTTTGATCTCATTTTTAGACGTTTTTATTCTCTTTCGCCTGCTTCATTTATTGCATTTTTAAATTTTCTCCTTTCATCATTTAAATTCAATATCTCTCCTGTTGCCCAAGGATTTCTACTAGCTCTCGTCTTTTTACCTACTTGATCCGCTGATGCCTTCACTATTTCATCTCTCAGAGCTACCAATCCTTCTTCTACCGTATTCCTTTCCCCTGTTCTTGTCAATCGTTCCCTAATGCTCACTCTGAAACACTCTACGACCTCTGGTTCTTTCAGTTTAGCCAGATCTCATCTCCTCAAATTCCTGTCTTTTTGCAGTTTCTTCAGGTTTAATCTGCAGTTCATAACCAACAGATTGTGGTCATGCCCCTGAAAATGTGTTACAATTTAAAATCTGGTTGCTAAATCTCTGTCGTACTATTGTATTATCAATCTGAAACTTTCCGGTGACTCCAGGTCTCTTCCACGTATACAGGCTCTTTTCATGATTCTTAAATCAAGTGTTAGCTATGAATAAGTTATGTCCTCGCAAAATTTCGCCAGACTGCTTTCTATTTCGTTCCTTACCCGCAGTTCATATTCAGCTACTACTTTTCCTTCTCTTCATTTTACTACTCTCAAATTTCAGTCCCCCATGACTATTTAATGGTTATCTTCCTTAACTATCTGAATAATTTCTTTTATTTCATAGTACATTTTTTTCAATCCCTTCATCATCCTATACCCCGCAAACATTCGGTGTATGTTTTGGTGTGATGAGCTGGGGCGTTGTCGTGGTGGAGGAACCGAGTGTCCATTCTGGAGTTCGGTCGCAGGTTCTTCAAAGACTGGATGAATTTCGGCAGGCACTGCTCAGTGTCCACTTACGTGTGACTGTCTTCTGTGTGTTCAAAACAACACGCTCCACAATTCCACTCGATTTGGAAAAAATAGCTATCATTTTCTTCTTTACTGACAGGGATTTTATAACAGCTACGGGAGTGTCGTCATCTTAAAAGATGTTTTTAGTGTTAATCGGCACGTCATAATAGTGCAGCCACGTCTCCTCACCTGTCACGATGTTATTCGCATACTCTTATTGTCCCTCAGAAAAGTTCTCTAACATCACCCGACGCCAAGTCACATGTCTGTCTGTTTGGCACCTGAAACAACAAAGTTCCTTTATTTGCAAATGATCATGCGGAGTCGAACGAATTGCTGGTGGCTTTAGCCCTTAGTTATCCTCTGTCTGCTTATCGGTCACTCGCCTGTCTTCGTCCAGCATTTCCTCACAGCATCAGTGTTTTCCTCCGTCAATGATAACGGTAGCCTTCCCTCTCCTCAGCATCCTACAGAGTGAAATTTCCTCTTTGAAATTCTCTGCACCATCTGAATATAGTTTTATTATGTGGACACACATTACCGAGTGCAAGAGCTATTTCTTCAAAGCACTGTTATACGTTTGAACCACGCGCGAAGTTGTACCGCAAAACTGCCCGAATCTCACTCCGTGACCACAGTGCCATAGCAAGCACTTCAAACTAACACTGCCAGCGAACGACCCCTCCCACAGACTTGGCACAACGGCTAAAATGCAAGCATGAAGTATTCTCAGAACACAGCAACAATCAGCCTGCGACTTACTGTTGCCTCGTACTGCAAAACTTTGCTAGTACCTTTTGTATCTGCGATACTTTGCCGGGAATGCAGGCAGCAGTAAAGAAGTAATAAATTAAAACGTCATACCTACTGCAAGAGTTTTACAACATGAACAGTGAAAGTATACGCTCATGAGACAAAACGTTATGGCCACCTGTCTATCAGCGTGTTTCTCCACCTTTGGAACGAAATACATCAGTGATTCTAAGTATCGGGGATCCGACATGTTGTTGATAGGTTGTGGATGTATGTGGCATTAGACGTCTATGCACAGGTCGCGGAATTCGGTAAAGAACGAGCCGCTGATTTGCGTACGCGGTGATGGCGCCGGATAGCGACTCGTGTGGATTCCGTAGGATTTACATCAGGTGAATTGGATTGCCAAGACATCAACATGAGTCCACTATAATGCTCTTCAAACCTCTGTAGCACTGTTCGGGCTCCGAGAGATGCACAATTACACTGCTGAAAGATGTCGGGAAAGATATCGAGCATGAAGGGATGCAGGTGGTTCGAATCTGTCAGTGTGTCCTCGATTACTACCACAGGTCCCATGCAAGAGCATTAGAATGTCTACCATAGCGTAATACTGCTCCCACCAAACTGAGTCCATGGCGCGCTGCACGTTTCTAGGCACCATTCACCTCGATGACAGCGTTTGTGGAGACGACCATCGACCTATCGTAGGGAAAATGTGATATACCCGAAGAGCCGACACATTTCCAGTGATCGACGGTCGAATCCCGATGATCCTGTGGCCACCGCAATCGTAATTGACGATTTCGTTGGTTCAGCGTGTGAAAACGTAGGTGTGGCCTGTTGCGAAGCTCCATGTTCAACAATGTACGGTGAACGGTGTGTTCTGAAACACTTGTGCGTGCATCAGCATTGTTCATTTTCGGCAGAGATGCCACAGATCACCATCTATCCTACTTTACACAGCGCAGCGCCACGTTGTATGAAGTCGTGGACGTCGAATCATTTACCGCCTAGTGGTAGTTTCACTGTCCTTCTGCCCTTTTCCGTAGATGCTCACGACAGTAGCACTTGAACATTCGACCAACTTAGCCGTTTTCGAGGTACTCGTTCATAGGCTCTGCGTAACAATAATCTGCCCTTTGTCAAAGTCGCTTATCTCAATGGATTTACTCATTTGCAGCCCATATCTTCGCTACGGTGATCCCGTGTCCATGTCTCCTCTGCTTACATACCTTTATTACCGCGTCACGAGCCGCAAACCCCACCAGGCGGCATCCAACGTCGTGGTCGGCAGTGGTCATAATATTTTGGCTGATCATTGCAGTAGGCGATATTTTTTTTCCTTTCGTGATTTTGTGGGCGACTGTCAGCGAGAAAAACTTTCGTAAAGATTTGAAATTATATGCAAACTTCGTCGCAAGTCACTAATTGCTCTCGTTCTCAAATACGGATGAATTAGGTCTGGGTATTTGCTCGTCGTGGGCTACACCACTTTTTCGCCCCCTTACCCACCCCTTTCATAGATATCTGATTCTTATGCCACAGCGATTCTTCCCAAACCGTAAATGAGCGTGTTCAAAGTTTAGTTGAAATCGGTCCAGTGATTTATGGGGAGATGTGGAAATAAATATTTAGCAAATTGATGCCCGGTCACTAGGTTTAAATCCTGTAAGTGTGAAGAAAATCGAAGGACGCCATGCATAAGGTCCCCTTGTGAGTGTGAAATTGTACCCGCGGTCATCACCAACAGCCAAAGGCGGTGTCAGAACTGAGGCACACTTCCGCGTGCATGACTCCCTCCGCCCCTCCCCCATGACACACTGCCCTTTTCTTGCTTTTAATTTCGCATAATGTTTCCATTTCATGCCAGATTCCACTACTAGCTAGAGGTTCCACAGTTTCAAGCCGTTATTATGAGCACCGTTAAGGCAGTCTGGAATGGTCTAGCGATCGTAATTTTGCTTGCGTCAGCGTGGCAGATCGATCCCCCAAGGAAACTCATTGTTCCGCGAGGCGCGTCGACCCTGGACGTCTTCCGCACATGGCGTTTAATCTGCACGCCGTCTCTCCCTCTCTCTGTGCACAGGGATCAGTTACTCTCTCTGCTATAAGGAGCAGCACGACTTGGCTATGCGTTTCACACCGATCGTGGAACGGAGTCACTATTCCATGACGTGGACGACTCAGGCAGTCCAAAATATCAAAACAACTGTTTCCAAGGGCGATAATCGACCGAAGGGAAAATGATAACACAATTAAGGATTTAAGTGTGACATTTCCCTGCCAGTGAAAGAGGGTACTTTTCCTATACAAAATGCACTTATTTTTTGACGTACTCGCCTTTACGGAAAGTCATTTTCACTAATAATTTGCAGTCAGCAGATTTCATCCCTGAAATACAATGCTGCAGTGCTTGCAGGACACTTACCTAGGGCTGCTATTCCATCTTCCAGGCCCTTACAATATATCCAGCCACATATTTCTTTGAATATGTCGCGACAGTCGAAAATTTGTGCCAGACTAAGACGCCAATCCGTATTTCCTGCTTTTCTCGAACTGTCGCCTATCTGACACCTCAAGAACTGACTCATACTTTCGACACCATTGATGTTGGCACTTTTATTATCCAACAGAAATAATACTACTAGCATTAACAGCAGAAGTAGTAATAGTAGAAGTAGTGGTAGTTGTTGTTGTTGTTGTTGTTGTACTAGTAATAACAGTTTCAACAATGGTTAATACATGCCATACTGACCACACACCCATCTGTAGATGCAGAAGAGATCAAATAACTAGTAGAAATGTATCTAGTCATACGTAGGAAAAACTTTCAGAGATTTTTCGAGCTAGATGCACGAAACACATCAATGCCCACATCCATAATATGCACAAACAATTCTTATATGTGTACCCACCCCCAAATCCCAACAACATACGCCGCCCATTCACAAAAATAAACAGTATCTGTAGATACTCAATCGCTAGACAAAGGTCGCAATATGGATTTGCTAGAGGAATTAGGAGTACTTTGACGGCATCAAATAAAATCAGGGAACTACATACTGAACAAAAAGTTGAAAAGAGATTCTAAAAGTATTTTTAAATGTCTTGCACGCTAACTGTAGTTTAAAGAAGTAGAATCCTCATTCCGTCTGAGACAGCTAGTGAACCGGTGTTGATACTGGTTTAAGTGTTATATGTATTTATATAATTAATCTCTGCAGTAACTGTATTAACCTCTAGCATACCCATGTTTTCTTCTGTAGAAAATGTGTGACTTGTCGTATATCTTTGTTTTTTTTCTGTAAGTGTCTTATGCTCTGTGATGATGGTACGCCAGTGTGAGTTCCTGCAGCTCCAACATCCGCCATATAGCAAGCAGATACTTCCTAAATTTCCAGACCTACATACACCGCCTGACAAAAAAAGCAAAATGCCCAGAAGACGTGGTCGGAAGTCAGTGTAAATTCGTACACGTACACAGCATAGGCTAGACGCAAATCTACATCTACGTCATTACTCTGCTATTCACAATAAAAGTCTGGCAGAGGTTTCAGTGAACCACCTTCAAGCTGCCTCTCTACCGTACCGCTCTCGAACAGCGCGCGGGAAAAACGAGCACTTAAATCTTTCTGTGAGAGCCCTGATTTCCCTTATTTTATCGTGATGATCATTTCTCCCTATGCAGGTGGGTGCCAACAGCATGTTTTCGCAATCGGAGGAGAAAACTGGTGATTGAAATTTCATGAGAAGATTCCGTCGCAACGAGAAACGTCATTGTTCCAATGATTGCCATTCCAATTCACGTATCATGCCTGTGGCACTATCTCCCCCACTTCGCGATAATACAAAACAAGCTGCCCTTCTTTGTACTTGTTCGATGTCATCGTCAGTCACACCTGAAGCGGATGCCACACCGCACAGTAGTACTCCAGAATAGGGCGGACAAGCGTGGTGTAAGCAGTCTTTTAGTAGAGCTGTTGCAACTTCTAAGTGTTCCGCCAACGAATCGCAGTCTTTGGTTTGCTCTACCCACAACATTATCTATGTGATCGTTCCAATTTAGGGTATTTGTAATTGCAATCGCTAAGTATTTAGTTGAATTTACAGCCTTCAGATTTGTGTGACTTTTCGCGTAATCGAAATTTAGCGGATTTCTTTTAGTACTCATGTGAATAACTTCACACTTCTCTATATTCAGAGTCAGTTGCCACTTTTTTCACCATACAGATATATTACCTATATCATTTTGCAAGTGGTTTTGGTCATTTGAAAACTTTATAAGACGGTAAATGACAGCATCGTCTGCAAATAATCTAAGACGGCTACTCAGATTGTCTCCTATGTCGTTAATATAGATCAGGAACAATAGAGGGACTATAACACTTCCTTGGGGAACCCCGGATATTACTTCTGTTTCACTCGATGACTTTCCGTCTATTACTACGAACTGTGACCTTTCTGGCAGGAAATCATGAATCCAGGCGCATAACTGAGGCGATACTCCGTAGGCACGCTGTTTGTTTAGAAGACGCTTGTGAGGAACGGTGTCTGGAAATCTAAAAATATGGAATCAATTTGACATCCCCTGTCGATAGCACTCATTACTTCATGAATATAAAGAGCTAGTTGTGTTTCACAAGAACGATATTTTCTAAATCCGTGGTATGTGTCAATAAACCGTTTTCTTTGAGGTACTTCATAACATTCGAATACAGTATACGTTCCAAAACCTTACTGCAAATCGAAGTTAGTGATATGGGCCTGCAATTCAGCAGATTACTCCTATTTCTCTTTTAGGGTATTGGCGTGACCTGTGCAATTTTCCACCCTTTAGGTACGGAGATTTCTGTGAGCAAGCGATTGTATATAATTGCTAAATATGGAGCTCTGAGAGGAACCTGACTGGTATACAATCCGGACCGGAGGCCTTGGCTTTATTCAGTTATTTCAAGTGCTTTGTTACACCGAGCGTATCTACTTCTATTTTTCTCATCTTGGCAGTTGTTCTTGACTGGAATTCAAGAATATTTACTTCGTCTTCTTTGGTGAAGGAGTTTCGGAAAACCGTGTTTAATAACCCTGCCTTAGTGACCCTGTCATCAGTGACTTCACCGTTGTTATCGAGCAGTGAAGGTATTGATTGCGTCTTCCCACTGGGGTGCTTTGTGTATGACCAGAATCTCTTTGGGTTTTCTGCCAGATTTCTAGATAAAGTTTCGTTGTGAAAATTATAGAAAGCATCTTGCATTGGAGTACACGCTATATTTCGAACTTCTCCAAAACTTTGCCGGTCTTGGGAATTTTGCGTTCTTTTAAATTTGGCATGCTTTTTTCGCTGCTTCTGCAACAGCGATCTGACCCGTTTTGTGTACCATGGGTGATCAGTAACATCTATTGTTAATTTACCTGGTATATATCTTTCGCCGGCCGGAGTAGCCAAGCGGTTCTAGGCGCTACAGTCTGGAACCGCGCGACCGCTACGGTCGCAGGTTCGAATCCTGCCTCGAGCATGGATGTGTGTGATGTCCTTAGGTTAGTTCGGTTTAAGTAGTTCTAAGTTCTAGGGGACTGATGACCTCAGAAGTTAAGTCCCATAGTGCTCAGAGCCATTTGAACCATTTGAACCATATATCTTTCAATTGCTGTCGTTACTATCTCTTGGAAATCATTCCACAACTTTTCTACGCTTACATGATCAACTCGAAAGGAGTGAAGACTGTATATTAAAAGGCATTAAGAGCATTTTATCAGCTTTTTCAAATAGATATACTTTGCATTTCTTTTTGATGGTTGTAGGTGTTACGGTATTAAGCCAGCAGGAACTGCCTTGTGGTCCCTGGTCCCTGTATTCGTCACGATACTCACTATTTGTCCAGTATTATTTGTTGCTAAGAGGTCAAGTATGCTTTGGCAACCATTTACGCTTCAAGTGGGCTCATGAACTAATTATTCAAAATAGGTTTCTAAGAAAGCATTCAGTACAATTTCGGATGACGCTTTATATCTGCCGCCGGCTTTAAACGTATAATTTTTCCAGCCTATCGAGGGTAGTCACCACAACTATAATTGTTTGAGTGAAGTACCTTTTTGAAATTATATGCAAGTTTTCTTCGAACTGTTCAGAAACTATATCGTCTAAGTCGAGGGGGCGGGGGAATCGGTAAAACGGTTCAGTTAGTAGTTTAGTCCGATTGTCAGGTATAACCTCTAGCCATAGTACTTCGCAGGAACTTTCTACTTCAGTTTCACTACAAGGCAAAGTAGTTCTGATAGCAATAAATACTCCACTAGCAACTGTATTTAGTCTGTCCTTTCTGAACACTGTTAGATCGTTTGAAAAAATTTCGGCTGAACATTTCCGGCTTTAGCCAGCTTTCTGTACCTATAACTATTTGAGCTTCAGTGCTTTGTATTAAGGCTCGGAGCTGTGGTTCTTTCCCAACACAGCTACGACAATTTACAGCTACAATACCGATCGTTTGTACAACTACCTTACTGTGTTTTACCCGCCCCCTTTTAGACGGACGCCATTTCTGTGGTTCCTTGAGACCCTCTAACCTAAAAAAAAACGGCCCAGTCCCTTCCACACAACCCCCGCTACGCGTGTAGCCGCCTCCTTTGTGTAGTGGACTCCTGACTTATTAAGCGGAACCCGGAAACCCACCACCGGATTGCGCAGGTCAAGGAATCTGCAGCCTACACGGTCACAGAACCGCCTGAGCCTCTGATTCAGACTCTCCACTCGGCTCTGCACCAATGGACCACAGTCGGTTCTGTCGACGATGCTGCAGATGGTGAGCTCCGCCTTAATCTCGGAATCAAGACTGGCAGTCTTTACCATTTCCGCTAGCCGCCCGAAACCAGAGAGAATCTCCTCCTATAGAAAGCGACACACGTCATGGGTACCGATATGAGTCACCACCTGCAGTTGTCTGCACCCTGGCATCCGCAAGCACCCTTTCCACAGCTGGAGTGATTCCCCCCTGGTATGTACACGCAGTGCACACTGATGAGAGCTGCAAATCTCTGCGACAAGTAGAATGTACACCAGAGTAAATGTGTGTTTTTCGTGTTTATTGTTGTTACGAGATGTGAACATCCTCAGATGAGTGACCACTGTGAAGGACGCGGACTTGTCGCGTTCTCGTGTGGACCAACGTTATCAGCCCTGACAGAGTTTGACAGGTACCCTATTATGGGTCTCAGTTTGACTGACGGTCGAATCGTGCAATGCCCAGATTTGTGGGGCATCCGCATGTGACAGTGGCACGATCTTTAACTGCACGGGAACGTGAGGGCAGGAATCCTCGTCGTTTAGATCCCAGGCGAGGACGTCTCACCAACAAAGGGAGGCATCGCCACATTTTACACCAAGCACATTGTGATCACTTCACATCTGCACCTGCCATCCGAGAACAAACAATGGATCCCTGCAGCATCCTGCGTCAGTCGGACTCGGGCGTTACCTTCCCGTCCGTAGGCTGCCGTTAAAACCACAGCACAAACGGCTGCCTTTGGAGTTGTACCGTGACCGGAAACGATAGACTCCTGATGAATGGCATCGCACTGTGTTCAGTTATGAATCGCGTTTCTGCGCTTACCCGGATGACCATCTTCGGTGAGGATGATGACAATCTGGGGAGGTCCCATTCTTCGAGTAGCCTGGAGAGGCACAGCAGTCTTACCTTGACGTGTCGGCGCGGGGAAAAGTCTGGTATGACTGCAGACCACTGTCTGTAGTGATTGAGGCGACACTGACGGAAAAGCGGTACGCCTGCTTCCTCATGTGTTACCCAACACGGCACGTGGTTCTGTGTGCTGTCAGCGTGGTGCTGAGGCCAGTAGTGTCCCCAGATACGACCCAGATACAAGAAAGGATGCAGCGGCTTTATGAGACTTTTCCCAACATCTACATCTACATCTACATCTACATCCATACTCCGCAAGCCACCTGACGGTGTGTGGCGGAGGGTACCTTGAGTACCTCTATCGGTTCTCCCTTCTATTCCACTCTCGTATTGTTAGTGGAAAAAAGGATTGTCGGTATGCCTATGTGTGTGCTCTAATCTCTCTGATTTTATCCTCATGGTCTCTTCGCGAGATATACGTAGGAGGGAGCAATATACTGCTTGACTCCTCGGTGAAGGTATGTTCTCGAAACTTCAACTAAAGCCCGCACCGAGCTACTGAGCGTCTCTCCTGCAGAGTCTTCCACTGGAGTTTATCTATCATCTCCGTAACGCTTTCGCGATTACTAAATGATCCTGTAAAGAAGCGGGCTGCTCTCCGTTGGATCTTCTCTATCTCTTCTATCAACCCCATCTGGTACGGATCCCACACTGCTGAGAAGTATTCAAGCAGTGGGCGAACAAGCGTACTCTAACCTACTTTCTTTGTTTTCGGATTGCATTTCCTTAGGATTTTTCCAATGAATCTCAGTCTGGCATCTGCTTTACCGACGATCAACTTTATATGATCATTCCTTTTTAAATCACTCCTAATGCGTACTCCCAGATAATTTATGGAATTAACTGCTTCCAGTTGCTGACCTGCTATATTGTAGCTAAATGATAAGGGATCTTTCTTTCTATGTATTCGCAGCACATTATACTTGTCTACATTGAGAATCAATTGCCATTCCCTGCACCATGCGTCAATTCGCTGCAGATCTTCTTGCATTTCAGTACAATTTTCCATTGTTACAACCTCTTGATATACCACAGCATCATCCGCAAAAAACCTCAGTGAACTTCCGATGTCATCCACAAGGTCATTTATGTATATTGTGAATAGCAACGGTCCTACGACACTCCCCTGTGGCACTCCTGAAATCACTCTTACTTCGGAAGTCTTCTCTCCATTGAGAATGACATGCTGCATTCTGTTAGCTAGGAACCCTTCAATCCAATCACACAATTGGTCTGATAGTCCATATGCTCTTACTTTGTTCACTAAACGACTGTGGGGAACTATATCGAACGCCTTGAGGAAGTCAAGAAACACGGCATCTACCAGGGAACCCGTGTCTATGGCGTGCATCCAGGTTAGAATGAACTGATCAGTGGTCTCTTGCTTCCAAGTTGTTTGAATCAATTTTGCAGTCATTTCATCAATATCACACACCCTCTGGCCGCCTTAAGTTTTTTCTCACGCAGTGAGTGGTTTTAAATGGGTAGCTTATGTTTGTTTTTAGATTTACAGCAAAAAAGAAGAAAAATATAAAATTCGAGCGACTAGACGATCGTATATAGAAATACGTAAAACGTTGCACCTGAAAATGAGGATAAGTTCTCGAAACGCATCGCGCTTGTCAATACAATATACATCGAGATTCATAAAGTGCCTGGTTGCAGAAATCATTTTCTTTATGAGAAATAGCCTCCACTATTACAATATAATCCAACACAGCACTAGTACGGAAAACTGTAAGTGGCTAGAACAGCCATGAATCCTTGTAAGTGAGACGTCTGCAACTTCTGTTTGACCGTGTCACCACTTCGTGTGTCCAGTTGGGAGAGTGGCGGCCGGACGTGTTACGTTGGCTACTGTACGGATGCCTACTTCAATGGTTCGTCGGAGTTCGTGCACCCCAGTATCAGGCACCACAGATCAAGGGCCTCCTCTTACAACTCCCTCGTAACTGTGACAAACGTGTCACATACCTAGTGTCATAGCTGCGCCCACGCACGAAACAAAAACATTCCCCGACTCCTTTGCTGGTGCTGTCCGCCTCTGAATCTGACCCGCACTCTGCGCACTCCCCTCAAAGCACTCGGCTCGCATTAGGGAGGACAAGGATCGTCCAGTCACCTGGATTTTAGTTTTCTGCTGTTTCTTCAAATGACTCGCCAAGAGAGAAACGTCTTGAGAGATAATTACCTGCTTCAGTTTGGAACAGCCAACATCAACGGTTGGGTGACCAGTCTGCTGACCACACGTTCCTCAACATTGAAATCCAGCGGATGAAACAGTACTCAATAGGCGGCTTCATGGTCCAACAGGCATGGCTTCAAGGTGGGATGAACGTAGCTTTCGTTGACTGCAACATAAGTGTACCACTTAACTGTAATTTATGAAGGACATTTCATACATAATGCACAGGTTGGTATTAATGTGGATTGTTTGATGCAACAACAATAAAAAATTACCTCAAATGTACTTGTGAGCTTTAGGAAGAAGCACGTGTTTTGGTTTTTTCGGTGTGTACTCTAACATAAAATTGGCGAGAGGCAGAAACGGACCCTGTAATGGTCTCGGGTACTCTGACTGTTGAAGACCAGAAGTCGTACATCACGATCGAAACTTTACGCTGCAAAAATCCCCACAGAATTCCACGGTGCGTTAAGTGAAGTTTGTGACGAGTTGACAGTGGACCGTAGTACAGTTTCACGTTGGATTATTTGTTCTCGTGGTGGTCGTATGAGCATAAACGACAATCCAAGACCCTGAAGGCCAGTGACGTCAACAGATGAACTAAATGTGAAAGTTGTGGTAGGTTCTCTTGAAGAAGATCGCAGTGTGACTTGCGAGGAACTCTCTGAACCCACGCCAATACCCCAACATCAGCATTCCATATTCTGACAAATGATTTGAAGGAGAGAAAAATTTTTGCGAGATGAGTCCCACACTGTTTGCATGGCGAAGAAAAGCAGAAGCGCCTGGACATTGCAGCCTTGCTCAAACAACTATTTGAACGTCAAGGATTCCGGTGACGAATTGTCGCTATTGATGAAATGTGGATTAGAGACTATGAACTGGACTTGAAATCACAGTCAAATGAGCGGAGACCTTCAGATTTCCCACGTCCAAAAAAAATTCGATGTGTTTTGATGATCACCAAAGAATGATCATGACAGTGAAACAAGTGTCACAACAGTGTGTTATCGTAACTTCATGCAAAACCTGCGCAGAAAAATGCACGAAACCCGACGTCAGTTGCTCCAGGCCGGGGCACTCATTTTCCATGAGATTGCTCGCCCGCATTCGGCAATGCTGAAGCCCAAAAACTGTACAAGTACGGATGGGAAGTGTTTCCGTATTCTCCCTACAGTTCGGAGACGAGTCTATCAGAGTTCGACTTGTTCCCGAAGTTCAAAAAACCTATGAGTGGACATCGTTATCGGTGTGTGTCCCTCGAGCTTCGGGTCGATTTTCCACGCATCGATTTCTTGTTTTTCCACCCAGTGGCTGTGTGCTCCGAGGCAACCGCGTGATTTACGTGTGAATGTAAGGAGAGCGACGGCGACAGTTGGGACGCGGTGGCCTGGAGGGAATCGTGCCCATGTGAACGAGCGCGGAGCCGTCGGCGTGGAGACAGCAAGTTGGGGCGAGGACGGGCAGCAGTAAGCTGCCATTCATTACCTCAGTTATTATAGAAATTTTGTATAGGTCATCTTGTATCCTCCTATAACCACTCAACGGCGACACCTTCCCGCATACACAGCGTCATCAGCAAACAGCCGCAGGTATGGAGGAATACTAACCGTGCCATTCTTGAAGGGACTAGCCTAGAAATCATATGAGGGTAGTTTCATTCTTTATTTATTTTTTATTCTGACAAGATATGACCATCAGGCACTCTCTTACATCTAACCACGCACTCTAAATATTTTACATTTTGTTCTTTACGACAAAAATGTGATAAGAACTCTTACACGTAGTACGGGGTCGAACAATCAGAAATAACTATAACACTAATAGTGGAACACACGTAGCAGCTACAGTAGAAAGGAACACAGTTTATAGTACTTCATGAAAAGTAGTACCAGGAAGTCATGTTATAAGCAGTTAGATGTAAAGTGGGGAGGGGTTGGGCAGTATGGGTGTAAGAAAAGAGAGAGACAGAGAGAGAGAGTGAGAGAGAGAGAGAGAGAGAGAGAAACAAACGTGATAGAATACAAATTATGAAGAGAGGGGATAGGAAGTGGCGTGAATGACTGAGAAACAAAAAAGGAAGGAACCAGAACTGGGAGACGATGCGAGCGTTTGCTTATGTGTCCGAAAGAGTGAGCTGGAGGTATATTAATTAAGAGAAAAATTTTGAAGCTGACTATGGGAAGTGAACAGCTTTTTCTTAAACGCGACAGGTTTCAGCAAGAAATTTAACTTTTCTTCTACTTTGAACGATTTCAGATAAATTTTAAAATCTCATCATGTAAAGATATAGCAACACCCAAACTCTGAAATCGAGTACTTCATTGGCTTCTGTATTCTGAATTTTTAATGGTATTCTTGAAAACCAATTTTCGATACTCCTACGTCAAGTTTTAGTTTTCAGATTGTTTACGTTTATTTACAACATAAAGTTCAACAGTTCTCTGCCATCGTTTTATGACAAATGTTATTAATTTAATTTCAGTATGTTTTTTAAATTTCAAATGTAAATTTTCTTTTCTTAACAGTATATAAAAGTGATAACAAAACAGATAAATTATATTTTCGATATTAATAATGCGCAGATGTATGCAAATACCTCGAGACAACTTCCTGCAAAAATTTCAATATGATCGGTTAATATTTAGAATAAACGTTGACAATAAACTTAGAAAAACAAACTTACTGGAGAATTGATTTTAAGATTTTATTAAAATATGAACGACCCATTAAAACTCACCAACATCGCACGTTTTCTCCCCCTGTTCATGTAAGGCTTCTTCTTCCTGTAATCTGAAGAATAGGGTAGCGGTTTTCTTGCATTTTTCCTTCTTCAGACATCATTTTTTGGACTGCTTCGTTGATCTCTATGTAAGAAGATCTTCTCCTGTGAGGATGATAAAGGAATACAGGGAATCTTGCTCTCTTCAGTCTTCAAACAACACATACTGATCTGACAAACAGCTTCTACAAGACCCAGAAGTATGTTCCTTTTAGGTACCAAAGTGCCTTTGTGGCACTTGGACCAAATGAGATTGTGCAGACTTTCGTTTGTGTTTTGTGACTTGCCATCAGTGCGCCTTGTCAGTAGGTCACCGGATGCAGGCCTCTGATAGAATGGTACTATCTTGACCACAACATACGTACTCAGAGGAGTGTCAATATTATCTATGTGAGGTCGTGTTACTTCACGTAGTACTTGTAATTAGAATACGGTCAAATCGATTTTGGTATCTAGGAGTAAACACTCCTAAGAGGTGAAATCGTCATTAAAAGTGCTTTTTCTTGAAGTTTTAGAGTGGAGTCTCCACTTAACCGCTGCATCTTACCACATGTAAGATATAGCTCTCTGGCACTTTTAAACTGCTGTGTGCCCACCAACTTTACCGTCTGCTATCACTACAGCTTCACCTATATCTACATCTAGACTGTGCAAATCACCTCACAGTGTGTGGTGCAGGCTACTTGGTATATTACTGTCGCTTCCCCTCTTTCTTGTTCCAGTCGTGAATGATGCCCAACAAAGACTATCGTTGGTAATCCGCTGGGAGAGCTTGAATCTCTGGTTTCGCGTATGAGGAAGCTATTTACCAGTTGACACTTCTAGGAATCTACCCTCTAGGATTTTGGGAGTAATCCACACCGTCATGTATAACGCATCTCTTGTAGTGTCTCCCATTGTAGACGGCTGAGTAGCTCCGAAACGCTTTCGTGCTTACTAGACGTATTTGTAACGAAACGTGCTACGCTTCTTCGGACTTTTGTCTGTTCCATCACTTCTGTGTACTAAGTCGCAAACTGACGAACATTACACTAAGTCGCAAACTGACGAACATTACTCATGTGTTGGTGGAACAAGAGTCTCGTGACCTGCTTCCTTTCGTTGATGGACTTCTAGTCCTACGTTTAGCTCTATGTGATCTTTCTACTTTAAATCGTTCCGCAAGCTTATACCTCGATATTTTTTGGATGCGGCTGCTTCCAGTAATTGTTCAGCAATCACGTAATCGAACAATAACAGATCAACCATCTATTTATGCGGAATACGTAATACTTCAAAAAATGTTCAAATGTGAGGGAAATCTTATGGGACTTAACTGCTAAGGTCATCAGTCCCTAAGCTTACACACTATTTAACCTAAATTATCCTAAGGACAAACACACGCACCCATGCCCGAGGGAGGACTCGAACCTCCACCGGGACCAGCCGCACAGTCCATGACTGCAGCGCCTTAGACCGCGCGGCTAGTCCCGCGCGGCAGGTAATACTTGTTTAAGTTGAGAATCAATTGATCCTTGTACTCACCAAGGTAGATCTTCAGTAGGTATTCTGGCGCTTCGCTTTTTTTTTTTTTCTAGTGCTGTGACGTTTCTATATACAGCAGCATCAGCCGCGAACTGCAGTCCCATTAACGTGACCACCGCCTGCGTTCGACGTCACCGTCCAATAACCACCCAAAGACAGCAGGCGCCAGCACCAGTAGTAGAGAACTCATGAAGCGTGTCGTGTGGGGAGGGGGAGGGGGAAGGGACATCGAAAACAGTGCAGTCGCTGTCGCAAAGCGGAAATGGAACGATTTATCTGAAGTCCTAAAGGGCACGATCTTTTGGCTTACAGGCCAATGGTGGAAACGTTTCCGAAACGGCTAAGTGTTTAAAGTATATCGTACATGACAAAACGGAAATATCCAAAACTGGTGCCGAGAGAACTGTACTGCACCACGAGCCATAGATGACAGTAGTGAAGAGCGACTGCGGATATGTGTACGGGCGAATAGGCGTGCAACTGCTGAGCAGCTGACGGCCCACATGAACCAACCCCTCAACGATCGTCCAACAAACGTGCTGCGTAAGGGCCTCCACAGTAGGCGCCCATTTCGTGAACCCATCATGACTGATATTCACCGGTGACGAAGGCTGGAATTTGCACGACAACACCGCAACTAGGCATCCACTGAGGCGCTACAGATGGCATCTTCAGACAGATGGTCGTCTATGTGTATGGGATGAAACATCTGGAAGTTAACACTCTGCAACCAGGATGGAGCGTTATGGTCTCCGAGATGTTTCAGTGTCATTCCTTGGCTAATCTCCTCATTCTAGAAGGCCAATGGGTAAACACAAGTATGAAGCTATTCTTGATCACCATGGCCATCCCTGCATGCATTTTGTTTTTCCTCGCCACCGTGGCATGTGCCAGCAGGACAACGCAATGTGTCGCACAGCTCTCAGTGTACGTGCGTGATTCAATGAGCAGCAGGACGAGTTTTCCATACTCCCCGGGTCAACAGACTTCTTGCATGTAAACCAGTCGAGAATCCGTAGGAACACCTCGATCGGACTGCTGGCGTCATCGATCCTCAAGGGAAAAACCGAACGCAGCTGGCAGCGACATGGCTCACATCCCTGTCACTATCTTCGACAACCTTGTTGACTCTCTTGCTGCACCTCCCGCGCTGCAAAGGTGAGTATTCAGGCTTTTAGCAGGTCCTCACAATAACGTGTCTGCACAGTGTATATGTGTATTTTGAATAGTAAAGTTCCTATAACACTCCCTTGAATTGAATTACTTTCTGTTTAAAAATTTTGTTTCCTTAAGAATGACGTGCTCTGTTCTATTTGTTAGAAAATCTGCAATCCAGACAAACACCTTGTTTGATATTTCGTATGCTTGTATCTTGTTCATTAGGAGACAGTGCAGAACTGTACGGAACGCTTTCCGGAATTAAATGATGAGTGGACCAACCCAGGCACAGGCATCTACTGTCTTCAGGGCCCCGTGGACGAACAAAGAGAGCTAGGTTTAATGCGAATGTTCATTGCGGAATCCGTTTTGATTCCTACAGAGGAGATTTTCGGCTCCAGCAGTGTCATAATACGCGGGCTGAAAACTCGCTCAAAACTTCTAGAGTTGGGCTACGTCAGAGATATAGGCCTACAGTTGTGTGCGTCTGTTCGATGGCCGTTATGGAAAATGGGAATGACTTGAACACTTGTAACGTTTGGTTTCCCCAGCGACTTACTGTACACTGCTGCTACCAGAGTTCGTTCTCATACTCTGTGTAGAGTCGTACAGGTATCCCATTAGCTCTAGTCACCTTTCCTCTGATGAATGATAGTAGTTGATTTTCCATCCCAAGATCGTTTGTCTCAGCATTCGTGCGACGAACGAAAGGAGGAATGGCTATACAATCTTCCACAGTGAAACAATTTCGAAAAAAGAATATTTAGTATTTTGGCCTTCTCTCTGTTATCCTCCGTTTCGATGCCATTATGGTCACTCAGTGTCTGGGCAGATGGCTTTGATCTGTGTACTGATTTAACACAACACCAAAACTTCTCAGGATTTTCTATCAGATCGGTATGTAGAAATCTATTTTAGAATTCGTTGAAAGCTTCACGCATGACTTCGTTCAAGTTTTGTTTCTCTACGAGGCTTTGGCTACGTTTAAATCTGGAGTGCAGTGCAGCTCTCACTAGTTTGTCGAACCACGGCGGGTGGTTTCCAACCACGAGAAATTTATTCGTGACCTTCTCTGAAATGTTCCATAACTACTGCTTTTGAGGCAGGGGTCTATGGAGGCATCCGAATACCATGTTTCATACACTAAATCTTATCTTCACCTCCCTTTTTTAACTACGGCATGGGTACGATTGATACTTGGCACTAATGGTATAAGACCCCAAGAGACTTGACTGAAAGAAAAGAGTGATTATTTTTTTTTAGTCAACAGCTTCTCACTTGTTGCAGATAGCGATTCTACTTCAAAATTCGGCCTCTGCCCGGAGACACGTCCATATGATTGATCCTATCTTTACTCATTCGTGAGTTACATATCCTGTCCCTGTTTTGTTTTTAATGTTCGCATTCCGTCACGTACGGGAGAATGATGTGGACGAAAAGAATCCGGCCCAGGTTCAGCAACCTGACCAGTGTAAACAGAGCGTAAGAGCCAAATTAAATGAAAAACCGAGCGCATCGCTACTTGGAACAAATGGCAATTGGAAAAATATAGGTCCGAGCGACGAAGCGGCCCGTGGGACTGCGCTGTCTTTTTGTTCACCGGCCGGTAGAGTTTTGGTTACTTGTCCCGCGGTGTGTAATTTGCGACCGCGCAGCGCGTAGCGGGGGAAGGGGTTGTGAGTGTCGGAGTGGGGAGGGGGGAGATCCCGCCCCTTTTATTTGGCCACTGCCGCCTGATTGCGGCGCCGTTCCGATTGGTGCGCTTAAGAGAGTTTTTACTCCCGGCGTTGCTATAAATCTCTCGTTCCTTATTTCGATGACGACATCTCTCCCGTAATTATTGGCATCTAGGTTCGCTACAGTTCCTGGTTGCGCAGCCACGTCCCTCGTTTCTTTTGGTGTCTACAGACACTGGGAGCGAGGCGCCGCTTCCGAGAAGAGCTTTCTTATTTCACTATTTTTAAGTCGTTACAGCGTAGCGCTGAAAGTTAATTTAAGAAGTAATACCTTCTCATTCTCGGCTTCAACTTGAAATAAACGTAATTTCGTAAAATTTTCTGTTCTCTCCAATTTAAATACGTAAAACAACGGAATGGTCTAGAGCGCAAGAGATGATTTAATAAGCGCAACGTCATAACGGAGGTGTCGCCCAATGTTCTGTTGAAGCCGGTAAGAAGTGTTTCTGCTTCTAGTGGAAGGCTTGGTGCACATTCCTTCGTGGCGTGTCGCAGGGCATAGGTAGGTTCGCGATACTGCGCGTACGTAAATGTTCCCTACACCTGTTAACAACGCGCTGCACCTGGTCTCAAAGTAGATACCACAGACGAGTACGTTTTAAACCATCTGTTAGTAGCCATAAAGAATGAGAAATTCAAGGAATGACCACGGGAATCAGGGAAATGCGAGACGATCCGAAAATTTTTATTTTCCATCTCCAACTGTAAATCAGACAGAAATATGTCTGGATGAAAATAATTCTGGTACGCCGTGTACACTCTGCCGGTCAGCGTAGACTGTTCTGGGAAGCATAGATCTAGATGCGATGTAGACACCATGGAAATACACGGTGCAGTCACGTTAATGTGACCACCGCCTATGTTCGACGGTAACGTGCAATAACCACTCACAGAGCGCAGGTTGCAGACCTTGCAGTGGAGGGTATACAGGGTGGTCCATTGATCGTGACCGGGCCAAATATCTCACGAAATAAGCGTCAAATGAAAAACTACACAGAACGAAACTTGTCTAGCTTGGAGGGGGAAACCAGATGGCGCTATGGTTGGCCTGCTAGATGGCGCTGCCATAGGTCAAACGGATATCAAATGCGTTTTTTTAAGTAGAAACCTCCGTTTTTATTATATATTCGTGTAGTACGTAAAGAAATATGAATGTTTTAGTTGGACCACTTTTTTCGCTTTGTGATAGATGGCGCTGTAATTGTCACAAACATACGGCTCACAACTTTAAACGAACAGTTGGTAACAGGTAGGTTTTTTTAAATTGAAATACAGAACGTAGGTACGTTTGAACATTTTATTTCGGTTGTTCCAATGTGATACATGTACCTTTGTGAACTTATCATTTCTGAGAACGCATGCTGTTACAGCGTGATTACCTGTAAATACCACATTAATGCAATAAATGCTCATAATGATGTCCGCCAACCTCAATGCATTTGGCGGTACGTGTAACGACATTCCTCTCAACAGCGAGTAGTTCGCCTTCCGTAATGTTCGCACATGCATTGACAATGCGATGACACATGTTGTCAGGCGTTGTCAGTGGATCACGATACCAAATATCCCCCAACTTTCCCCACAGAAAGAAATCCGCGGACGTCAGATTCGGTGAACGTGCGGGCCATGGTATGGAGCTTCGACGACCAATCCACCTGTCATGAAATATGCTATTCAATACCGCTTCAACCGCATGCAAACTTTGTGCCGGACGTCCATCATGTTGGAAGTACATCGCCATTCTTTCATGCAGTGAAACATCTTGTAGTAATATCGGTAGAACATTACGTAGGAAATCAGCATACATTGCAAAATTTAGATTGCCATTGATAAAATGGGGGCCAATTATCATTCCTCCCATAATGCCGCACCACACATTAACCCGCCAAGGTCGCTGATGTTCCACTTGTCGCAGCCATCGTGGATTTTCCGTTGCCCAATAGTGCATATTATGCCGGTTTACGCTACCGCTGTTGGTGAATGATGCTTCGTCGCTAAATAGAACGCGTGCAAAAAGTCTGTCATTGGCCCGTAATTTCTCTTGTGCCCAGTGGCAGGACTGTACACGACGTTCAAAGTCGTCGCCATGCAATTCCTGGTGCATAGATATATGGTACGGGTGCAATCGATGTTGATGTAGCATTCTCAACACCGACGTTTTTGAGATCCCCGATTCTCGCGCAATTTGTCTGCTACTGATCTGCGGACTAGCCGCGACAGCAGCTAAAACACCTACTTGGCCATCATCATTTGTTGCAGGTCGTGGTTGACGTTTCACATGTGGCTGAACACTTCCTGCTTCCTTAAATAACGTAACTATCCGGCGAACGGTCCGGACACTTGGATGATTTCGTCCAGGATACCGAGCAGCATAGATAGCACACGCCCGTTGGCCGTTTTGATCACAACAGCCATACGTCAACACGATATCGACCTTTTCCGCAATTGGTAAACAGCCCATTTTAACACGGGTAGTGTATCAGGAAGCAAATACCGTCCGCACTGGCGGAATGTTACGTGATACCACGTACTAATACGTTTGTGACTATTACAGCGCCATCTTCACAAAGCGAAAAAATTGGCCCAACTATATCATTCATATTTCTTTACGTAGTGCACGAATATGTAATAAAAATGGGGGTTCCTATTTAAAAAAAACGCAGTTGATATCTGTCTGACCTATGGCAGCGCCATCTAGCAGGCCAACCATAGCGCCATCTGGTTTCCCCCTTCAAGCTACACGAGTTTCATTCTTTGTAGTTTTATCGTTTGACGCTTATTTCGTGAGATATTTGGCCCGGTCACTATCAATGGATCACCCTGTATAAAGTGTGTGTGGAAACGGAGCGATTTATTTGACGTTCAAAAGGGCCTTATCATTGGTTTATGGGCCAAGGGTGGGAACTGTTGTGACTGACAATTGCAATTTTTCACAACACAACTTTTATTGATGTAAGTTCACAAGGTTGATGACTGAACATATAAACTTAAGGTAACAATAACGAAAGAAAGTCTCCTAACTGAGGCAAACAAACGTTCACTTCTTATTTTCCACAAGGGTTCGTGGTAACACATTCACACACTAGTAACAGTCCAATTCCGAGAGGAAGACGTAATCTTTGACGGTTGCCGTACACGACGTCGGCATGCGGCATGAACTGAACTTCGGGCCTGGTTCTAGCCCCTAAATAGCTGTCTCCAGCCAACCAGATTTCGGCCTAGTAATACTTTCTGGAGGCAGTGGCTCGAGCTCCCCCTGCAGGAAGTAGTGCTCGGAATGTCTGTTTCTATTATCTTGTGTGTAAATAGCAGATGTTTACCTTGGTGTGTTTGGGTACGCCTTTGGGCATACACAACCTCGTCCTCTGTGGTGTTATATGGGTTGCCGGCCCTCAGGGGCTACCTTGGCTCCGGTATAACAGAAACATTTCCGAAACAGCTAATCTTTCTTGTTTCAATTTAGTGACTTTCAGGCCCTCAGCATTCAGCCATATCAATAGTAATGTCAATGTGGACGATATAGAAGTGAGAACAACACAACACCCAGCCCCTGAGCGGAGAAAATATGGACTCGACCAAGAATCGAACCAGGGTCCCTTGGATTAGCAAGCCGCCATGTTTACCGAGGCGGACAAGGGCTAAGCAGTAAACTGTTCGCGTTCCGTCTTGGTTTAAGTGTACTGTGCATGACGAAATGGCCTATTCGAAAACGGCGCCGAGATACCTGTGATGTCCCACGAGCCACAGAGGACGTGGGTGAGCGACGGTTGCAGCGATGTGCACGGGCGAGTAGATGTGCAACCGTTGAGCGACCGACCATCCAAATGAACCAAGGGGCTACTGACAATGTCTCCTCAATGACCGTTTGGCGAATGTTGCTGCGTAAGGGTCTCCGCTGCAGGCGCCTGGTCCATTCACCTGTGCTGATAACTGCTTGCTGGCGACGAAGGCTGGTATTTGCTAGCCAATACTGGACGTACAGTGAACAGTGACAGCCGACTTTTTCTGTTGAATCCCTTACTGTGCTCCTTGGACAGGTGGTATTTTGTGTGTACGGCGTCAAACGTCTGATAGCAAGCATCCTGCAACGAGGAGGAGGACATTATGGTCTGGGGAATGTTTTCGTGGCATTACCTGGGTGATGTAGTCTTTCTGGAAGACACATTGCTCAACACATATCTGCATCTATTCTTGGGGACCATATCCACCCCGACATGCAGTTACCGGCCAGGGTGGCCGAGCGGTTCTAGGCGCTACAGTCTGGAACCCCGCGACCTCTACGGGTCGCAGGTTCGAATCCTGCCTCGGGCATGGATGTGTGTGATGTGCTTAGGTTAGTTAGATTTAAGTAGTTCTAAGTTATAGGGGACTGATGACCTCAGAAGTTAAGTCCCATAGTGCTCAGAGCCATTTGAACATGCAGTTTGTTTTTCCTCGTCACAGTGGCATCTACCAGCAGGACAATGCAACGTGTCACACAGGTCACAGTGTTAGTGGTTCGAAGAGCACCAGGGTGAGTTCACCGCACTCCCTTAGCCACCAGACTCCCCGACCTTATACCCAGTCGAGAACCTGTGTGACCGCCTCGATCGTGCTGTTCGCGCCTCGGAGCCTCAACCGAGAGACGTAGCGCAGCTGGCTAAGGCACTGGACTCCACATCCCTGTTGGTGCCTAGCGGAGCCTCACTGACTCCTTGCCTGCACGTTGTAATAAAACTGGTCATGGTGAGATAAATTTACAATCTGATCTTGAATCATATGAAATGACCGAGTCCAAATTGAAGAGTCAAAACCCAGAAACCCACTACCACATAGCTGTACGAAAATGTGTAAACGTCAACATATATTACACTTAATTTAATTACGACGATGATTACGGACTTCTTAAAAAGATAAGCAGTTATTTCTATTTATTTATGAAATGTATGTTCCAAAGATGATTTTGCACAAATAAATTGATATACGATTTTATTTTATACATCTCGTTAGAGGAAAATCTTTATCTTGTAGTTTTGAACATGGCTGCGTGGTCATCGACCGTTTACAAAGTAAAATTAAAGCAATAACAGCCCTCGCTCGCAAAAAAGAAGTCCTTTGACCTACGTTTCACACTACTATGAGTGCCTTCATCAGAAGTAAAACACTGAAACTGACCTATAACATAAGTACAAAATTATACAAAAAAGTTTTCTGATGCTACCTGTAGCACGACATGTGTGAGCAGCCCATACTGGCTTGCCTTCGATGTATTCTATTTCATAAATTTTGTGAGTAAAGCTTTATCGCTTGATATTTATTTTATACGTGACATGCCAGTTTGAGTGTTGTATTTCTGATGGAGGCAGTCATAGTAGTGCTGAAACCTAGGTCAAAGGCTTCTTTTTTGCAACTGAGGGCTATCGTTGCTTTAATTTTACTTTGCACGGATGTGTTGGGTAGTGTCTTTAGTGTGCCTGCCGATCGCCACACGTCGCTCTTTTCATTTCACAGTGCAAACTGGTCATGTGGAAATAACCTGAAATAACAGTGTGTCCTGCCACGTGTAGATCTGGTGAGAGATTTCGCCGGAAGCTATGCAGCCCACATAACATAAATGTCATGCATTTCTTTCTGCAATACAATTTTCAGTCGCATTCTGCAGGGGCAGTGAAGACGCTCCTGCAGCGTTTTCGATGGGTTGTTATCGCAAACAATGCAGCCCTTAATTGGCTCCCTCCGTTGTTCATCTCTGCTCACATGAACCGCTGCCTAGGAAAACAATATTTTGGCACAAACAACGAAAGGCAGACCAGCCTAGAGAATCGGCGAAAAGCGCAGGCGGCTGCTTTTTGTGACGACGGTACTGGGAAGTTTGTATCGCGTCACGAAAAATGTCTAAGTCGGATTGGGGACTGTTTAGAGAGGTAGTTGGAAGGTGTGGCTAACTGCTGCGAATAAAAAAAAAATTTGATTTTCACTGTGGTTTTCATATCGCATCTGAGCGGACCTTACTTTCCGAACAGCCCTCGTAGTAGTACGAGTTTGAAGTGCGAGGATGGAATACAAGTTGTGTGTGTGTTGCGTTAGCGTCTTGGATGATACTGATTCGTATTGTGAAGTGAAATGACTGAAAATGTAAGTGTTCAACAGCAGACAGTCCACCAATGTTCATATTATTTAATAGAATGAACTCAAACATCCTCTCGACCAGTATAAAAAGTTATACTTTTACTGGAGTACGAGGTTTCAACTTAACACCAAAGGTAAAGAATTAAGTTTTGTGAAAACTGTTTGTTCAAATTCTTTCATTGCTATCTCTCTCTGCAGTGTGTCACTATATCAGCGAGCCAGGTGCTGTGAAAATGTGACCAGCCGCCCAAATTAGTAACTTATTTCAAAGTTCATAAACCAGATTTGGGCTACAAGAGGGTGGTCACGGGCAGAGCGTCTCGCAGCGGCCGGCGCGCTGCAAAATTCAAATGGCTCTGAGCACTATGGGACTTAACATCTTAGGTCATCAGTCTCCTAGAACTTAGAACTACTTAAACCTAACTGACCTAAGGACATCACACACATCCAGGCCGGAAGCAGGATTCGAACCTGCGACCGTAGCAGCAGCGCGGTTCCGGACTGAAGCGCCTAGAATCGCTCGGTCACAGCGGCCGGCGCGCTGAAAAAGATGGTTATTCATGCTTTTGACAGGAGCTCACGTTAATGTAACTGAACAGTGAACATATCATCACGGACTGTGATGTACTTGGGTATTATAGCGCGTAAGCTCGTATCCCAATTTAAGGTACAAAATAAAACTAGTATTGTGCTTTTGCTAGATTTGGCTTTCGTCTGCATTTTGAATATCGAAAATTAGTCTCCGTCGTTATCTCACACTAAACTGCCCTAATAGCTAAACAATATAGCTGTTGCCACTACTTATGCATGGAAACAGTAATGTATTGCACAGCAGTTCTTCTTGTTCTTCTTCTTCTCCATCGTTTTTTCTCGGCTCTCTTTGGCGTCAGGATTGTTGTATGGGTTTTGGCAATGCTAGTGATTGGATCCCTTACGAGATCAATTTTTGTGTACCACAGTTTTTTGCATCTAAAATAAATCCCATGTTCAAGTGTGACAACGCTTTCTAAGTGTTTGTGTAGAGTGTATCTGAGGAGGGGCGTCGGTGACAGCCCTCTGCTTGCTTAGTTTGATGTGCGAAGCCGCCTAAAAACCACATCCAGGCAGCCAATCCGGGAGCTGGATGTGGCCCATGCAAGATCGCCTGCCGGACCCCCGGAGCGGAATGTGAAACCACTCGGCTATCCGGATCGACAAGGTAGGGCAGTGGCAGACTTTAAACTTTAGGCATCTGCAAAATTTAACACAACATTCTAAAACTGCCGTCTTTAGGAAACTGATTCGGTGAATTTGGATAATGGGCGCTAAATTTTACAAGTATCCTAAAGTTATTTTATTTTAATACATTACTGCTCATGCATCGATACCGTAAGACTGACAGCGAAAAATCAGAAATCGGAAATGGAAATACAGAAAGAACAAAGCAAGATCTAGTTGTATGTTAACAGAAATAACCATAAAAAATGTCATTGATTAATATCCTTGAAGAAACAGCAGCGGGAAACAAACTTTAACTTTTTTTTCCAAATTAAAAACCGCCTTCGCTGCAACTTATCCTTTTATTAACAACGCGTTTCGTCTTCGTGGGGAATATTCCGCTTATCTTAAAATTTTCCTTTTCCAACATTTTAAAAACCATAAGTTGGCTCTGCACTAGACTGAAGCACACGTCAAATCAGATGAACCCGCAGAGACCTCAATAAAGTCGTACCGGCAGACTTTACCATCGTCTCGGCGGATCCACGCTTCAGTCTAGCACAGAGCCGTTTTATTGTTTGTAATTCGTTGTAAAATAAAAATCTTAAGATAAGTATGTTAGACTTATAGAAGCGGGTTTGAAAAACACAAAAGGTAGAGTACGCGTGGGGAAGTTGGAGTCAGAAGAATTTGTAATAAAGAACGGACTTAAGGAGGGAGATGCCCTGTCTCCGCTACTTTTTAATTTAATCCTAGAATATATTGTGCGAATGGCAGCAGATAATTCAGAGGGTGTGGAGTTAAATGGAAATATTAAGATATTAGGGTATGCAGATGATCTAAACATCATTAGCGATAGGAAAGAATCTGTAACAGCAAATGCGAATGCGTTAATCAAGGCTAGTGAAGATGTAGATCTAAGGATAAGTGAAGACAAAACTAAATACCTGGTTACTACTAGAATGCCAACAGCAGTAGATCAGGAAATGTTGAGTTGGAGACATGCAGTTTGGAAAAGTGAACGCATTTAAGTATCTAGGCGTGGACATCACTTCGAGAAATGAGATTGAATCCGAACTGAAGAAGAGATTACGGGCGGGAAATGCGTGCTACTTCTCACTGAATAGATTATTTTCATCGCGGATATTGTCTAGGAATTTAAAGATTAGAATATACAAAACTATTATTTTACCAGTTATGCTCTATGGGTGTGAGACTTGGTCTCTCACTGTGCAAAATGAAAAGCCATTTCGAGTATTTGAAAACAAAATTTTGAGGAAAATTTTCGGAGCAAAAAGGGATGACATTAGCGGAGAGTGGCGAAAACTGCGTAACTCAGAGGTTCACGAACTCTGTTCAAGCCCTGACGTAATCAGTATTATTAAATCACGTAGGCTGCCATGGGAGGGTCACGTAGCTCGAATGGATGAGGGCAGGGCAGCGCGCAGAGTACTGGTAGGGCACTTAGAGGGAAAACGTCCTGTGGGGAGACCGAGGCGTAGATGGGAGGACAATATGAAGGCTGATTTGAGGAGCCTAGGTATTGAAGGTGAATGGAAGGAAATAGCCCAAGACAGGGACAGATGGCGAAAATACGTTGCTGCGGTAATGGGCTCTCGAGTCCGGTATGACCAGTGAGTGAGTGAGTAGGTAAGTAAGTAAGCCGAAGATATCCCACGAAGGCGAAACGCACTGTTAATACACTCCTGGAAATGGAAAAAAGAACACATTGACACCGGTGTGTCAGACCCACCATACTTGCTCCGGACACTGCGAGAGGGCTGTACAAGCAATGATCACACGCACGGCACAGCGGACACACCAGGAACCGCGGTGTTGGCCGTCGAATGGCGCTAGCTGCGCAGCATTTGTGCACCGCCGCCGTCAGTGTCAGCCAGTTTGCCGTGGCATACGGAGCTCCATCGCAGTCTTTAACACTGGTAGCATGCCGCGACAGCGTGGACGTGAACCGTATGTGCAGTTGACGGACTGTGAGCGAGGGCGTATAGTGGGCATGCGGGAGGCCGGGTGGACGTACCGCCGAATTGCTCAACACGTGGGGCGTGAGGTCTCCACAGTACATCGATGTTGTCGCCAGTGGTCGGCGGAAGGTGCACGTGCCCGTCGACCTGGGACCGGACCGCAGCGACGCACGGATGCACGCCAAGACCGTAGGATCCTACGCAGTGCCGTAGGGGACCGCACCGCCACTTCCCAGCAAATTAGGGACACTGTTGCTCCTGGGGTATCGGCGAGGACCATTCGCAACCGTCTCCATGAAGCTGGGCTACGGTCCCGCACACCGTTAGGCCGTCTTCCGCTCACGCCCCAACATCGTGCAGCCCGCCTCCAGTGGTGTCGCGACAGGCGTGAATGGAGGGACGAATGGAGACGTGTCGTCTTCAGCGATGAGAGTCGCTTCTGCCTTGGTGCCAATGATGGTCGTATGCGTGTTTGGCGCCGTGCAGGTGAGCGCCACAGTCAGGACTGCATACGACCGAGGCACACAGGGCCAACACCCGGCATCATGGTGTGGGGAGCGATCTCCGACACTGGCCTACACCACTGGTGATCGTCGAGGGGACACTGAATAGTGCACGGTACATCCAAACCGTCATCGAACCCATCGTTCTACCATTCCTAGACCGGCAAGGGAACTTGCTGTTCCAACAGGACAATGCACGTCCGTATGTATCCCGTGCCACCCAACGTGCTCTAGAAGGTGTAAGTCAACTACCCTGGCCAGCAAGATCTCCGGATCTGTCCCCCATTGAGCATGTTTGGGACTGGATGAAGCGTCGTCTCACGCGGTCTGCACGTCCAGCACGAACGCTGGTCCAACTGAGGCGCCAGGTGGAAATGGCATGGCAAGCCGTTCCACAGGACTACATCCAGCATCTCTACGATCGTCTCCATGGGAGAATAGCAGCCTGCATTGATGCGAAAGGTGGATATACACTGTACTAGTGCCGACATTGTGCATGCTCTGTTGCCTGTGTCTATGTGCCTGTGGTTCTGTCAGTGTGATCATGTGATGTATCTGACCCCAGGAATGTGTCAATAAAGTTTCCCCTTCCTGGGACAATGAATTCACGGTGTTCTTATTTCAATTTCCAGAAGTGTAGAATAATTTACTACCAAGACAGTTTTGAATTCAAATATTCTATATACGCTTGTTGTACCAGACGACCGAATGGAGTGGAAGAAATTTTCCATTTGAAATTCTCTGTGATGGTATCTGTAATGCTTGCTTACAGAATTTTACATCGAATCATGTCATTGTCTTTACTGAATTATTGTCATGTTTATTTATTTTTTAATCTGACAAGGCATAATTAAGAGTAATGAAAGCTAAGCTAAATTTCTGGGTTGTTTGTGTTAAGGGTAACCCAGCATTCAACCAGATGAATGCACAGCCCCTCTGTAAACCACTCTCAGAGTAGCCGGCATAACTGACTTGACAGCTACGACTGAATCAAGGCAATCCTCGTCTCTCCAGTTTGAGGCGTTATTGTGCAGCCATATCAGATGGCTTGCAGACTTTCTAAGTGTGTGACTGCATGTTTCCGTGTGTTGTGTTCCACCCAAGAACGTGCCAAATCTCATGGTGGATCTCTTTATCGACATCGAAAATTAACATTTTTCTTCTCTTTTTATGCAGAGGAAATAAATTTTTGTCTTCTGACTATTGGCTTTCGGTCCACACATGAAGCCCAGATGAGAAAACGTGCTGTACAAAATGACGGCAGAGTCTACTATGATCATTGATCAACATCATCATCATCATCATCAGCCATTTCGGCGACTTGGTGATGTGGCCTCTATGAGTTGGCCTGCAACAAGGAATCCCTGCAGGTTCTTCCACTTATGCCAATATTGAGCTTCCTGTTGCCATTTCAGCCAGGCTGTCTTCTTAAGTCTTTGTCCCATCTGTCCGGAGATCTTCCGCTTCTGTTTTCAAACTATGCTCCGGTGTAGTGCCTGTTTTGACCACCTGCCAACTCTTCTTCGAACGACATGGCCAGACCAATGCCATCTCAAGGTGTTCAATGATCTTTCTTGTCTGTCTTATATCAGTTGCTTTCTTTCTATCTTTCATTGTGTGATCTAACGTTGATCTTTACACTCCTCTTTGGTTTACTATTATTTTCCTGACAGCAAATTATTTAGTGCACACGTCTTACACTATAAGTTATTACTGGCAGTATACATTGGTCAAGAACTGTTTTTTTCAGTTCATCCGACATCTTAGACTTCAAAAATAAAGAGAATCTTCCATAAGCTTGCCAGACTCATTTAATACGACGAAATATTTCTGGTTTAAGTTTTCCTTCCACATTTAACAACAGACCCAGAAAGCAGTATTCTGTGACCCTTAGCGGCTGCTTATTTCCAACATAAGTATTTCCCTCCTGTGTCCATTCATTCATCACGATTTTGGTTTTGTCAGAGTTATCGTAGTTAATTTTTAGACCAACTTCAGAGCAGATTAACGCGAGATCACTAACCAATATTTAAAGTTCTTCTATACTATCTGAGAATAGGTTTGTTTAATTTGTTCCCCAGAATCTGACTTCACTTCTTCAGTCCAGTTTTGACACTCCTTTCATGAAGACTCCCGAAAATATTTCGGAGAAGTAGGATCACTTTGCTTTACACTATTTTCGAAAAGGAAGTCGTTGGTCTCTTAAAGTACATTCACAAACGCTGAGGAGGTTTTGCATATGTCAGTAGTAGAGCTACCTTCGTTCTGGCACATTTTGTTAGTGCAGGTTGCCTACATCAGGGCAGATATGCTCTCAGGAGCAAACCTATTGCTCTCCTTTGAATGACAGGTCCTTAACCTATTGTTGTGTTAAGTGGTTTCCCATGTTTCTGCAGTTAACCTGTTGTTCCCCCACCCCCCTCCCACTCCCCCTCCCCTCCCCCCCCCCCCCCAGGAATGGGGTGCTGGCACATTTTGTTACTGCAGGTTGCCTGCATCATGAGCAGGTATGCACTCAGGAGCAAACCTATTGTTCTCCTTTGATTGACAGGTACTTAACCTATTGTCCTGTTAAGTGCTTTTCCAAGTCACCCCCATTTCCCTTTGATTGACAGGCACTTAACCTTCTGCTAACCCGCACCCCCTCCCCCTCCCCCAGCCCCCTCCCCCATCACTGCTACAGGTACACTTTCAGGCCCAACTTATTGGAATATGCCCCCTCTCACTCTTATCAATCTGACTGACTACTTAATTAAATTGATCAATTAACTAAACTCTCTGGTGGCAAAGTGCCATGCCCTCCTGGCAGGAAGTTAAAATTCCATCACGCCATTGCAACCTCTACTAACCAAAGAAAACTGCAGGAAAAAAAGAGCACCTCCACTAACCTAAGTCATCCAGCTGCCACCTCTTCCTAGCAATTGGCAGGAAAAAGCTCAGTTGATCGATCATTTTGAGGGTATTCGATTGCAGTGTATGGAATATTGTTTAAACAATTTAGACATTTTGTTGAATATATGGAAAGGGTATATTGTTTATTTATAAAAAAATTCAGTTTGTGGGGATTGGATTTCTCTCTGCTGTTTGGAAACATCTAGGTCTTGCAAGAAGCAATTACATGGAGCAAACATGTTGCATAACCTAATGATCGGCACTGTACTCTGGATGTCTTAACCTAATGTTTGGCCCTTTGTCAGCACTTAACATATTGTTCTGTTAAGTGGTTTTCCATGTAAATGCACTTTATCTATTGTACCGCCATTGATACGAAATTAAGTAATTAGTTATGTCCTCTCACCATTTTCTGGTACATGTTTTGAATTTCACATGCTATTCGACGCCATTTCTGGCGCATTCTACTTTGTCACCCACATCTTTAAACTATTGTACTGCCTTTTACATAAACGTTGTCCAAATTAACTTAGTGTTCTGTATTTAACCTGCTGTTCTTCTCCATGGCACCCACTCACGCACTCCCCCCTCCCCCCATCAACTACTGTACCGCTAACACTACGTTGATATAAAAAATTTATGCAGATTAATTAAATCGATATTCTTCATAAGGATGGGGTGATAATTTTTTTAATTCGCAGTGTACTATTGGTTGGTGAAATCGATGGAATATAGATTAAACAAAAGATTTCTAATAAAAAATAATTCATCCCGCCACTCGACGCCCGACGCGCGATGCCCGACGCCGACGCCACCCCGTCGCAACCACCGCCGAGAGCCACTGTCGGAGGCAAGCCAGTGCGAGCCGTCACTCTCACACACCGCTCCAGGTGAAAGTTGTGTCTATTTTCATGTATACAGTTAGAATTCTTCGAGTCTTATACTGACGTCACAGTACTCCAAGGCTGATCCCATACATGATGATGCATAGATGTGGTTTGGCCGATCACCAAGAGAGATGTTCCAAAGCTTCCCGAAATAGCAAAGGGTGCATTGTTCCTAGCGATCCTTTCGCTATTGTTTTTTGCAGACGAGACTTTCAGTGGTAAAATTATTTTGCACAGATCGCTAAAGTCCACTTACAGTTAAACACTGCAAAATTATCTACAGATCATCAAATACATATAAACTCACAAGAATATTGAAAGCCACAATATATTTACCAGTGTAACTACAATTAAATATTACGATTGCTGCTACAGTCTGACACCGATCGATGTACAGGCAAAGTCTCCTCTTGACAGCTCTGGTTCTGGAACGAATCTCAGTATCTATAGCGAACTCTCGCTAATTGCAGAGTGCCCCAGAAACACTTAACTTGCACTTTTGTAGGAGTTTTCGTGATGACTCGGCTTGTATGCACGGAAATTCTTGATCTAACAGAGCCTGTTTGTGAAAATAGCGCAGAATAACGTGGCAATCCGTCCATCACGTGTTACCCTTCCTGCTTTCAACATACGCAAACGTTCTCACTGGCAAAAGCCTGCACACACTCACGAAAACGCTGTTAATCATAAAAGCATTCTTGTTGTTGGAAAGAGAGCACTCTCCCAGCACAGATGGGGGAAATGAGAACAATTATGCAAACAGAACCGAAGCACTGTCTTACAGAAGAGAAAAAATGGCCGGAATTTTCGTTATCCTACAGCTATAGGTCTGGAGATGTCCTAATGCCAAAGTGACGGCATCCCCGCCAGAGATGGATGGTCTGCTTCAACTTGTCTTCGAACACTTGCTTTCTCAGAACTTTCCGTGCATACCTTGTCTCCATCTTGTTCGAAACATTTTGTAGACGCTCCTATGCCCTGGCACAGTGGATATCTTGTGAATGAATAGAACATTATGATTGCATTTTGTACAGATCACCATATTGCATCGACAATTAAACCCTGCAACGTGCCCTACATATCATAAAATAAGGAAAGACTCTTACTCAATTGCACTTCTCTCCCACTGAGGATAGGAGATTGAATATTAGAGCGTGAATGACATCTCCAACCCGGCAATATATCACCACGTACCGTGTCGATGTAGTAAACATACATTTCCTATCCCGCGCCATACAACATCATCCCTTTTACATCTCCCGTACATATACCGCAAGACAGACAGCACCATATACAGGGTGTTACAAAAAGGTACGGCCAAACTTTCAGGAAATATTCCTCACACACAAAGAAAGAAAATATGTTATGTGGACATGTGTCCGGAAACACTTAATTTCCATGTCAGAGCTCATTTTAGTTTCGTTCTTCCACCTACGCTCAATGGAGCACGTTATCATGATTTCATACGGGATACTCTACCTGTGCTGCTAGAACATGTGCCTTTACAAGTACGACAACATGTCGTTCATGCAAGATGGAGCTCCTGCACATTTCAGTCGAAGTGTTCGTACGCTTCTCAACAACAGATTCGGTGACCGATGGATTGGTAGAGGCGGACCAATTCTATGGACTCCACACTCTCCTGACCTCAACCCTCTTGACTTTCATTTAAGGGGGCATTTGAAAGCTCTTGTCTACGCAACCCTGATACCAAATTGTAGAGACTCTTCGTGCTCATATTGTTGACGGCTGTGATACAATACGCCATTCTCCAGGGCTGCATCAGCGCATCAGGGATTCCATACGACGGAGTGTGTCTAACATTCTGCGTGGTGTCTGTTTGTTCTATATCGTGTCCCCCTACCACTTTCGCGCAACGACGCTCTGAGCGTGTTTTTTAGGGAATTGACTAGTTTGAACCTAGGACCTGTTGCTGATAAGGAGACGCCAGACCACATATGACATGTAGAGTTCAGAAGAGTTCAGTGAGACTAGCGATGATATAACCAAATACTTAATTATATCAGCGTCAGCTCCACTGCACTCCCTGTAAAAGAATCTTAATACTAGCTAAATTTAGTGCAAGTGGTTCAAGGCTTTCCTATTTTTAATTAGCTGGTAAAATAACGTCGAAAAAGCAGTTAAGTTTACCATTGGAAATTTTATTCTACTCACAAAACATTGCTTATAAATTGCACTATTGATAAAAGGAAATGTTTTAAAACAGGATGGTAAAAACCAACTGCGTTCAAGAAAAATGTGAACAAATATTCCCTAAATGGGTTTCCAAGTTCTACAATGGATCGAAGGATGACCTATGCCATATCACATCTATAATCTAGGTTTAAATTAAGTTTCACAAAAGAGAAAACTATCAAAATGGTCTACGGTGACCCTCAATTATCTTTAATTACTTATCTAACATGTCGTAAATTACAGTGGCTGATGTGGCTTCTCAATAACTATATAACAGAAAAATCATCGCGTTTCAGATTTTTACTTCAAGTGGCAAATGTGAACACCATGAGCTTTAATTGACGATCGACACTAGTATTACGCAAAAAGGGGGTGTAACAGATGAGACTTCTGCAGTTCTGAGTGAAGCTTTATGCGCTGTTATGCAGCATCGCATGCGTTCATTACCTTGTCGGTGTTCGTCAGGGGGCGGCAGACAGCACAGCTCCGCTCACCTCGCCGTCTCGGAAGCAACTCTCTCCTAACTTCTCCTTACTACAATTTACTGAAGTTGGTTTAAAAAAACTATCTGGCTGTGTTTTCATCTGACCAATCAGGGTCTCAATGTTAACTTTAAGCTCCGCCTACAAAAATTCTGTCTATCCAATGAGGAACGTTATACTTTTCATGGTGGGGCAATGTTTTTAAAGTTTGCAACGTAACAGAGACGCGAAAAAGTCTCACGCTAAAACTTGCAGCTGGTGTGGCCCTTTTAGTGTTATCGTAAGCTCTATACTGTTCTTCTGGAGGGCTCTATCTTTTAACATGGGCTGGAGGGTGGTCCTGACGTAACAGAGACGCGAAAAAGTCTCACGCTAAAACTTGCAGCTGGTGTGGCCCTTTTAGTGTTATCGTAAGATCTATACTGTTCTTCTGGAGGGCTCTAGCTTTTAACATGGGCTGGGGGTGGTCCTAGCGGTTAGCTGGCGACGTGGGTGTCCGTCCCTTATCGTAGGGCCTTCCAGCTTAACACGGTTCTGCTCTCTACTTCTGTTCTCGTTTCTCCCCTCGGAACTGCGTCTGTCTCACGGTGGGAAGGTATGACATGCATTTAGGCATTCTTGTGTTAGTCTGTGGTATTCCATTTGCTCACTCGTTACTCGTATTACTTTGGTTAATTTAATGTCACGATTTATTCGGAGCTATGTGACATACTACTGGATTTGCTTATCATGTCAGGGTTTTCATGGAAGGTGTTGGATTTGCCTGACACCTTATAGGTGGATGCATGTATCCTCGCTAACGGAGGACATTTTGAACATTTCCTGTAACAAAGTGTTTGAAGTCACGCTGGTACGTTCTGTTGCTGTGTGTTTCCATTCCATGATTAATGTGATTTGAAGAGAAGTAATAAAATGAGCTCTAACATGGAAAGTAAGCGTTTCTGGACACATGTCCACATAACATATTTTCTTTCTTTGTGTGTGAGGAATGTTTCCTGAAAGTTTGGCCGTACCTTTTTGTAACACCCTGTATAATCCTCACAGCACTGGGTATTTCCATGCGAGGTCGGCTGTCATTGACCCCCGATGGGTGACCAGAGCGCTCTCACCGGACCGAAGTCACTCTCAGAATTGTTCTACAAATTCGGACTCGTTTCCCCACGGCACAAACGCGTTACTGTTTATGTCCGGACCTGCTTACTTGCTCGCTTTTCTACACACATCTCCAGACTCGGGGATTACAAGAACACACGTATTTTCGCATGGTTAGCCATAATATTATATCATTTTCGCGGTACTTCTCGATATCGAGCACACAGCAGTATCCTACCGATCGCTCACGAGACATAACTCCGAAGATATAGACTGGAAATTATTTCTCTACAAAACCGGAAACTTTAGCTAGATAGGGGCGTGCTGTAAACCACTGACTAACTAGAAACTTATCATGTCTGCAAAGACATTTACACGGAAAAATGATATTTCCAATTGCGAATACTGATGCTGGTGATAGCAGATTGTAAACCATCCCTATAATTTACAAGGTCAACTAAGGTGCTTCACATGTCTAAAGATCCGGTAAACGTATCTTACACATGCTAGATGCACACACCACAATCGATTTTCACTCATCTAAATAAAGGCGCGAAAAGTGCAGAAACAGTCAACAGAGCAATTTACATGGAAGGGAATAACGGTCCAGCGCAAACGCACCTCCATTCTCAATCTCAAATTTCCACGCGATCACGAAAGCTATCCATCACATACTAAGTATTAGTTCGCTATTCGGTAGTCTAGAGGACAACATGTTAATTCATCTACATTCCTACACTCCAACAGACCTCTCCATGCTGGCAGCTCCTACTGTTAAAGGGAAATGTGAATCAACCCCAAACAGGTCACTGACGCTGCAGGCCAAGCTCACACAGGTAGAATCAATCATCCTAAGAAATTGGTCACATAAATATTTTATCCTTGTATTTACAACTAAATGTTACGATCACGGTCTCAGTTGAACGACATTCGACAATGAGTGAAGTATCGGAAATACACTCTGTTGACGGCTAGGGCTCGGGAAATAGGAATACCAGTACTATTCTTATGATTTGACATACTCTTCCCTTTGCTATCACAGTACTAGACGCCAAATGCATACCTTACTTGTGAAAGGACATAGTCATCTCCTTTGCATATGTTGCAACACAGACACATACTTTATAAGCGTGATGATCAAGGCGAACCTACCATGCACCCCCTACTACTAAACATAATACTTCGTCAATAATTGATTACATACGATACAGAATAGTACTGAGAGAAAATCAACGATTGGTGGACATGTCTCATACGTTTTTCTTGTGAGTGATACCACTGTGTCTTGAACGAGAGCCCTAATCATCTCATATGTTTTAAAAAAATCGACCGAAACAACTTATGTATGTTACTGTCACAAGCAGTCTTGGTTCTACAGGTGCACACAAGTATCCATGTTGAAGGCTATATTTGCTTTATAAATCCATGTATGGTGTTACCTTTGAATCACATGGGTTTTCCAGACAGATACCGAGACAGTGATCGTCTTACAAAGCACCAGATGTTAAAAAAGCCATTCCCAACAAATTTCCCGCAATTTTCTTTGGTTACTAGAGGTTGCATTGTCGTGATGGAATTTGTACTTCCTGCCAGGGCATGTGGCAGGGGGGTGTGGCACTTTCCCACCAGAGGTTAATTAATTGATCAATTTAAATAAGTAGTCAATCAAATTGATAAGAGTGAGAGGGGGGCCTATTCCAATAAGTTGGGCCTGAAAGTGTACCTGTAGCAGTGATGGGGGAGGGGGTTGGGGGAGGGGGTGAGGGGGGCAGCAGAAGGTTAAGTGCCTGTCAATCTAAGGGAAATGGGGGTGACATGGAAAGGCACTCAACAGGACAATAGGGTAAGTTCCTGTCAATCAAAGGAGAACAATAGGTTTGCTCCTGAGTGCATACCTGCCGCTGATGTAGGCAACCTGCACTAACAAAATGTGCCAGCACCCAATTCCTGAGAGGGAAGGGGAGTGGGAGGGAAGAGTGGGGACAATAGGTTAAATGCAGTGACATAGAAAACCACTTAACAGAACAATAGGTTAAGGACCTGTCAATCAAAGGAGAACAATAGGTTTGCCCCTGAGTGCATACCTGCCTCTGATGTAGGCAACCTGCACTAACAAAATGTGCAAGAACGAAGGTAGCTCTACTACTTATGTCATTTAAAATTTTAAAATAGGCCTGTTGTATTCTGTGTTCAGTCAGAGTCTCACACACAGCTGAGTGACTTGGCGAATCGACTGCCTTTTGAAAATCTATGAAGGCAAGGTAAATAGGTAGATGGTACTCATTTGTTCTACAAATTATTTCACGTACACTGAGAATATGAGCAACTGTACTAATCCATAAGTGGAACTGAACTTGCTCTATAGGTTGGGCCAGGTCAAGTGTTGTGCTCAATCTGGCAGACAAAATTCTAGCAAACACTTTGTACAGTGTGGGTAGGAGGCTGATAGGTCTATAGTTCTTTATTTCTTTCGTACTACCGTTTTATGTATTAGGATTATTTTGGCTTTGTTCCAGTCACTTGGTAATTTTAAACTGTGCGAACATCTTGAAAATATTTTAGATAAATGCTTTATAGATTCGTCATCCAATAGCTTTAAAATATCGACTGAGGGGTCATCACTACACGTAGCAGATGCTGTTTTCATCATGTCTGTAGCGTGTTTGACTTCTGAGGAGAATATTTTGGGACTGTGGAAAACAGAAACATTCAATTCGTACAGAATTAAGATATCATCATTGACTTTATTGTAAAGGTTACTTTATAAATTCTCAATATATTCTAGTATTTCTTTCTTATCTGCAGTTTGGCTTTAGACTGTGTCCAAACCTTTTAACTGATTCCTTCGAATCATAAGCTTCCACTTGGCTATCTTTAAACTGGTTTTCAACACTGGCTTTTAGCGTATCTTCTTCACACTTCCTGATGTCAGTTTTCATGCTCTTTCTCAGAGCCTTGCACAGTTCTGTATATTCGTCTTATCTTGTTCTGTTTTTGCTTTCATTTTTCTTCTCTTATCCATCAAACTTACCGTTTTATTTGTCATCTTCTTTGATTGGTGTTGAGATCTGCACACACCACCCACTTCTCCATCTGCTGTGATTAGTATGTTTGTTACCGCTTCTGCTTCACATTCTTTTACCTTTCTCTTAATTCTTTCTTGATGTTCCTCTTCCTGTGATTCGAGATGTTTGAAATTAAAAATTTTTCGTTTTCTTTTATGCAGTTGCAGGATTTGAGCTTCTGTTTTTCATTCAGATCTTGCCTTTATTAATCAAGGATCACTGTTTGTGTTGAATCTGTTCACCACAGAGATATCGTTCACGTTTTGAGGCCAGTCGATGAGAATGAAGTCTTTTCACTATAAAGTTAGGACCTGTCTAAGTCCATTTGCTACTACGATTGGTCTTGAAGAACTTATTCATAACAAGTGTTTTCATACCTTATGCAAACTGAACCAGTCTCTCATTTCTCTCATTTATTTGTTCTATTACACATTTGTCAATAACTGAATCACCTTCCTTGAACGTTTCAACTTTGACGTTAAAGTCACCAACTATAAATCTATAAAAGCAATCTCTCCCTTTCCCACAGGATTTATAGAAGGATTCTGTCTGCTCATCGGAGTGATTAAAAGTCGGCCCATATGCTTTAACTATTTGGATTTTATATCTTTCTGATATGTTGAGGCCAAATGTGTGATTAAGCTTGAAGTTCCTTCTAATGCTGCTATCTTGTCGACTAAGGTTTTGTTTACTAAAAACCCGACTCAATTTAGTTTTCCATTTGGTTCACTGCAGTAATAGGAGAGATTTCCAGAATTCAGTCAAAGGCAGTTTTCACCTTCACGATGTACTTCACGTAAGCCAACAGTCCTCCAATTTTTTTTTTTCTAATTCCTCTTCTGTTTCTGCCAATCCGTCGTCTCTCACTAGCGAACGACAATTATATGTGCAAATCTGAAAGCACTGATTCTCTCGTTTTGTCATCATAAACTAAAGGCTATGCCTTGTCGATTTAGCCACGTCTCTCTCTCCATTGTCATCCTCCTCAATTCTTCATACGATTTTATCCCCATATCTTCTTTCATTTTATTAAAATACGTTGCTTTTTGCCTGCCTCTTGGTTTTTGCCCTAAAACTTTTCCTTCAAATACATTCTCTAGGAACTGGTTGTGTCTCATTATGTGCCCTGGCATTTATGATTTTCTTCTTCCTACATAATTTAGCAGCGTGCTGTTCTCATTTAGTTCTCTTAAGACCTGTTCGTTACTTTTTCTATCTACCCAGCTTCTTTTCGTCATTCTTTTCCATATCCACATTTCCATTGCTTCCAGTCTCTTTTCCTCTGCCTTTCCCAGAGTCCACGCTTCACATCCGTATGTTAAGACACTCCAGACAAAAGTTTTGGCAAACTTTTTCCTACTTTCTTGGCTTATATGAATGTCTGTTAGTAAATTCCTTTTATTTTGGAAAGCTTGCTTTTCCAAGGCTATTCTTCTCTTTACATTTGTTTTTTGTCGTCAGTGATTGTGCTTCCCAAATAACAGAAGTTCTCAACCTGCTCTAGAACATCATCTTCTACTTTAATATTAACTTTACCATTTTCTTTTGTCTTACCTACTACCATAGTTTTTGTTTTCTTCTTATTTATTTTTAGATTAAATTCTCTTAGGATTTTGACAAATTTTAGCGACATAAACCCCATTTCCTTCACTGTATCAGCAAGTACTACTAATCATCTGCAAAACGGATACAGTGTATTCGTTCCCAATTAATTTTAAATCCTTTGGTTACTCTTTTCAGTTTTTCAATGTTTTTTTCAATAAATAGTTGAGCAAATATGGTGATAATGGGCATCCTTGCCTTACTCCCCTCCTTATTTTTGCTTTCTTCTTCACACCATTCACGTCTACCTCTGTTTCCCGCCTTTTATACAGGTTCCAGAACAATCTTCTGTCCCTCCAATCATGATTTATATCCTTCATTGTTCGGAATAACAATTTCCAATTAATCATGTCAAATGCTTTTGTAAATCTATAAGGGTCAAGTAGGTTTTCCTACTAACTCCAGTTCGTCTTTCTAATACCATCCTCAGAGCTAGTATTGCCTCTCTAGTTCCTTTTCCGGATCTGAAACCAATGCCCATGTATCTAGTTTTGTAGACTTGGTTTTTGTGACGCTACAACAGCTCCCACCCGGAGATCCGCAAGTACGTTATGTAGAAAAATTGGCTCAGGTGATAGTAACAACTGGCTTGATCCTTAAACATAAGGTCCATGTCAAAAATAAAACTTTGGCGCAGTTATTTAAGACATCATCAGGAGATATTCTATATCTATACTGACGGTTCCAGAACTAGTGACTCTTTTGGGATCACGTATTGCATATCATGTTTCGAAAGCCTGGGCCATTGAAATTAACAACAGAGGCAAAAACGATGACCGAGGGACTTGTTGCTGCACTAAAAGCACAACGCTTCCGCTCCTGGATGACAGCACAGCATCTCAAATTTCCTGCTCAGTGAATTATTATCAGGTCTAATACTCTTTAAAAAATCTGTTTGAGTGAAACCTCATCGTATACAGGATTATCGAAGTGACCTCAGAAGTTAAGTCCCATAGTGCTCAGAGCCATTTTAACCGTTTTTGAGGAAAGACAGAAGACTGGCCACGGGAACGAGAGGAATCAACCGGATACGAAGACAACAAGTACACAATAATTCACTCGTCCGTTCCGTGTTCCACAGAATCCCGTACATATCCCAGGCACGTCGGTAATACTCAGACTTATCCCATTCACCTCGCTTCTCTAACAGCCAAACTCAGAGTTAACCACGGATATTTTCGCAAATATTTCGGCAGACTGCAAACTCTACAGACGACTTTCTGCTGCTGTGAAGAAGAATAAAAAGCGGATCATTTTTCCTTTGGGTACACAAGACTACATAACATGCTAAAATTCTTTTTCGTAAAAGAACTTGCGAAGGTTACCCATCTGTTCCAATCCATGTGAAGGTTTTGTTAGCAAAACAGACTGTTGACTGCGATGTACATATTCACTGTTGCCTCAGATATCCGCATCTAAGGCCAACATTGCGCAGACAGTCGACTGTAGACAGGTATTCTACAACATTTGAAATTATACTTATTATATTATACAAGATTACAATCATAGGGGAGACATTTTTCACACTCCACCCAGCTCTGAAATAGAATTTTAGTATATTTTCTTATTGCATTTTTAAATTATGGCATTCACTTCACGTGTACTGCAACCCTTTTCTGAAATTACAAAAATTACTCCAGAAAGATAAGAATTTTTAATGTGTGGAAAAGTGTTCCGAGGTACAACATGGCCATGTATCTAGGAACAAATACTATTTTGAAAGTTAAAAGCATCGCAGCTGAGAAAGTCTGGTCAGCACTTTATTTAATCGTCTATTCGTTACATTATTACCCCGCTACACGTCAAGAATCAGTAAGTGAAAGCAAATTGAGCAGAAGTATTATCATAAACCAATTACAATTTAAATACATTTCGAAACAGAAGCTACTGGAAACTAGCACATATTTACATTTTCAAGATAGTTAACATTATTAATAGGTTAAGCCCAGTTGAATTGCAAACATCACATGTACCATTGCAAAGGACCTTTTAGCTTTTGAAGGTACAAGATGATGCACTATCAACGACGTCATCTAACTATTTTTTTAAATGTATGTAATTTCAGTTACCATAAACAACTGTCACTGAAGAATTCATATCTTCCAAATAGTTTTAATAATGGCAAAGTACTTAAAATAAGTAGAACTCAAAAAATTCACAAATACTGCACAAAACACAACCTCGTGTCTGGTAACAATAAAAACAGTATAAAATGCCGAAGACTGCTTGTTCAGGGCTCTACTGCAGATTCCTTCATGTGATTCAAAAATCGGTCACTATAATGAAGAACCGACCCAGAAACATCATGTGTCAATAGGTATTCTGTTCTCAGAATATAGCATTCTCCCTTCCCTGTACATTTTATATAAAACTAAGCTGGATGTATGGTGTAAGGTATACTCCGATTAAAATTACATCATGATTGACAATTCAGAGAATCGGATGGTAGGGGTCAGCCGCCATCCAATTGCGGTTCTTCCTCGAGCCATTGGTCCCATAGGAACTTACCATGACCACCACCGCCTTCCTCGAGCGCCAGACACACAGTGCTGTTATGCATGCAGCATTTAGTCAAGCGTGACTCGCAGCACGCCAGCAACACGGGATCCCATCACTGCTATCTGTTTGTTACAAAGTAGCTGTAGTCGGAGTACAAAAGCAAATCAATAAAAAAATTGTACAGCAAGGAGAGGGGGTACGTCTTTATGGGAACTGGAAGCAGTTGTCCAGGTATACTCCGTAAGGTGAGCGAAGAGCTGTGACAGCTGGCAGCGAAGTTGCCAGAATTCCATACGCAAGTGCAGTGGGCCAGCAACTGACGAGCAGTGTTGCCAACTCTAAAAAACCCGAGTCGCTAGATTCAATATCAAAAGTCGCTAGAAAGTCGCTGAAACTCATTTTGCTAGGGGTACACTGAAAATTTCGTGCTGTGAATGGTGCAATAAGAAAGTGGGGGTAATAAAATATTAATAAAAATTGTCTCATACGTAATTGCTATATTGTCTTAATTAAATGACACATCGCTTGCAACAACATACATATAAAATACGCTAAAGTTTAATTAAACATGTTATCATAATTGACCCAACACATAAATTGTTGTTTCAATCTCAGTAGTCAAATATACTAGAAATATACAACTATATTTGTAACAAAAGGAAGCAAGAACTCAAATTAGGTTATAAAATGTATACATACCGGTATGTGAGCTATTCATCGTCATCACTCAGAAGATCGAATAACTCTTCTGTTTCATGCTCTGACAGAACTGTAGTTGATGTAGAGGGTTGAACGTCGCTCAAAAGATGATGTTGCAGTTCGACTGGTTCTGTCGCAAAAGAGTAACTTTTGTTCGTTCCAATAAGCTCCAATACGTCTGACGGTATGTCAAAAGATGCACAATCTTTAGTTTGTTCCTTCAGCTGGTCTCTCAATATGATCAAAGCATTAATTGCCTTTAACGATAATCTGTTACGTTGTTTAGTTTTTATAATGTTTATAGAACTGAATATTCTTTCCACTTCTGCATTGGAATGTGGTAGGCATAGAACAGTTATTGCTAGCTGTGAAATCAAAGAAAAAGGATTCTCCCCTGCGGCATTTTTATACTGCAAAACCTCACTCCAAAATCGAACAGTGTTAGTAGTGTTATGCCGCCTAATAAAGTTGATATTATGCAATTCTTGCAGCATACCATCTATGAAATCGCCACTAAAATCCGATTCTTTGGCTACATCCGCTACAGCATTATTTTTATTCACTTTTAGTGTTTCTTCAACATTCAGCATTGACATTTCTTTCAGGATCGTAACGTCACTTGGCAGTCTTTGTTGAATTTCTTTTATGAGTTTCAGACTAAACTGAATGCATCTCTTCTTCAAATAAACTTTATTTTCTTTAGACAAACTTGACTCAGACAATTTCTGTTCAAACATAAAGCCAAGGTTAGGATTTGCATACATACATTCGCTTGGAACTGGTGTCGTCAACAAATCAACAGTTGGAAAAACTATGTTTTGTCCGAGTGACTGCATGAGAAATACAAGTGTATCTAGTAATATAGTGGGGTCATTGTCTCCTCCTTCAAAGGTTTTTATTGCTATTTGTACGTCTTTTAAAGCATGTTTAAGGTACAATGTAAAGATGACTTGAGTCGTCACAATACATCTTGTACAAAAGACCGGCAGAGTAACAATTGTCTTGAATCGTGGCAAGTGAAAAATGTACCTTTAGTTCTTCCCACTGCTCTAGAATTCTTCGTATTGCTGGTTCAATTGAAAGTCAACATGTTGCACAGACCTTCAAAATTTTTAGTGGTTGTTTTCCACAATTTATTGTCTCATAAACCTTTTTATATTCCTCTTGTCTTTTGGGTGAAATGGAGAACCAATTGTAGGCTTCCCGTACAAGAAACTCTATCTTTCTAGGTATGGTATTCACTGAGGCATGAGAAACTGCAAGCTGAAGAGAGTGACAAATGCAACGGATCAATACCAAATGCTTCAAACCATATTCTCTCTTGAATTGTTCGAAAAGCCCATTGTTTATTGCAGAAACATTATCTGTGCCAATTCCTACCTTATTAGCGATTGGAAGTTTGAGATCTTACAAAGAATTCACAAGAACAGCAGCCAGATTTCTTGCATCTGCAGTTTCTACTCCAGCGAATTTGAGAAATGCTAATGTAATGGTTTGGTTGTTTACACTATAGTACCGTATAACGATACCTAGCATTTCAGATATTGATACATCTGTCGATTCATCTATTAGTACACTGTATTTTTGGTTACCTATATCTTCAACCAATGATTGTGTAAAATATGGAGCCAAAACTTCAGTTATAATGTTAGTGCACTTTGTGCATTCTAATTGCATGTTTTTAGCGTCCCCATCACCGGAAAACACCTTCTTGCACAGTATTCCTAAATGATCTACAGCTAAAATAGAACAATGTTCAGCAATAAATAAAGAAAGGGCGCCTTCCGCTCTGCTTGCTATTCTAACTGTAGTTTTCGGAACAATTTTCACAGGTAAGGTGGTTTGTGTTTTTTTTACATCAATTTTTTGTTTATGCTTAATAGTTTTCGAATGCTTTCTAATATCACACAATTTAGAATAAAACTCTGTTGCACATACTTGACATCTTGCCTTGGATAAGTCTCCAACGACTGGTTTCAGCCACCCATTGAATTCAGGTTCTGCTTCCCACGCATCCCGACATTTCTGAGTGTACTGCTTCTTCTTCTGCGGTAAATCCGTTATGTAAGCCACCACAACATAAGTTTCACCAATTTATAATCACTGAAAATACATTAAAACTCAGGCGAACTAGAGGTCATGAAACAATCTACTCACTCTGTAACTCGATATCAGTCCTATTGTTCATTATTTAAAACGTAATAATGTCTGAGATACCCCGACCGAATTGTTCTTGCATTACCACTGTGCATGTGGTAATAATTTGACTGCGAGTTAACATTTCGAAAAATTAGAGGTTGCTGGACAGAAATGTATTTTATTATACTTAATATTACATATGTTTTTTGTCAATTCGAAAAATAAAGGGAGTTCAAAAGTTGAAGAATTATAGATCGATACGCTACCGACGATAACAGGCTAGTGGGTAATGAATAATGAATTGTTCTATAGTCAAAGTTTTCTTGCTCTGTAGGCAATTGCCACATTCAGGTTTACTAAATGCTGAACAATGCTACATGATCTGCTAAGAACTTAATTTAACTTAGTAAATCTAGAACAAAGTCAGTGTAGTACCCATTCTATAGTTAAAATCTTAGTTTTGTTAATGAAAATACTGGCCCAAAATAGTTCTGATTTGTACTTCAAACGTCGTCAGTACTCCAAAAGTCGCCAGATAAGTCGCTAAATATTTTTTGTCGCTAAAAAGTTTTTTTTTTTTGTCGCTAAGACGAAGGCAAAAGTCGCCATTTCTAGCGACAAAGTCTCTAAATTGGCAACACTGCTGAGGAGGGAGGGAGCGGCGTGGCAGATCGTCCCCTCCTACCCTTCAGCCCCCCCGGCAGCCAGCGGCACAGAGCCTAACAATGCCGCACGATATATCGCACCATTCTTGTCGGCAGTATTCTGGTGAACGATGTGTTCCTTGATCAAATGTTTTTTTTTTTCCGAAACCTCCATGTCACGAAGTCTCTGCCTTCCATTAAAACCTTTCTTCAGAGAGCTTTCTCCACCGGAAGCAAATTTTATTTTAAACAATGTAGAGATTTGTCCTCCTAGCTATCAACAAACCACTGTCTGGTAGTGATGCAATCAACTTTTAAAGTGCCACGTAATCCTTCCTGCCGTAATACGTATATACATGGCGCACAATAACAAAACCGACAATCCGCAGGAGCTGATTACTGATTGGAAATGCTGGAAAAGAGGTCCTATGAACAAGCGTCTGGAACTGCATCGTTATCATGGTGGATGCCGCTGACGAATGAAAGTTCCTCTGACCAAGTGCCGTGCATTCCTTGTGTGTCGCCGGCTGTGAGATTGACGCAGCATACTGTAAGTAGCAGAATGGTCCGGTGTTCATGTCGGGAACAAGCCGAGATGGTATCTGTGTACAACCAAGGAGATGTATACGGCAGAGAGGCAGCATATCTTGTAGAACTTGCTGCCTCTCGACAGTTTCCATCTGCTTGGCTGTACCCAAACACCATCTGGTCTTGTTCCCGACATGAATACCAGACCATTCTGCTGCTTACAGCACGCTGCGTTAATCACATACTCTGCAATACAGGAACACACGGCATGTTGTCAGTGGAACTTTCATTCGTGAGCTGGATCCACCATGGCCACAATGCATTTCCAGATACTTGTTCATAGGACCTCTTTTCCACCACTTCCAGTCAGGAACCAGTCCATGGGGTTTGTCAGTTTTATTAATGTTCACTTCGTATATATATTGCCTTATTGCGCTTTCATCAAAGTTGTCTGTTTTCAGTCACAAAATACGTTCTCTTCCTTGTTTTTAGCCGGCCGGAGTGGTCGAGCGGCTCTAGGCGCTACAGTCTGGAACAGCATGACAGCTACGGTCGCAAGTTCAATTCCTGCCTCGGGCATGAATGTGTGTGATGTCCTTAGGACAGTTCAACTGTCGCAGCTCTTTTCTCGCAGTACGGAGTACAGAGCCATGTTGTGGAGGAGTCTACCGGGAATTTGCGGCGATCTCTGAGCACCAGGAAGTTTCAATCGGTGCGTTCTTGCAGCTCAGTGATTGCTGTGTGAGGAAGTGAAGGAAAAACGACTGAAAGATTATTTCGACTCTGATTTTGGAAGGTTTGTTTCAGCCCCCACTGTAAGAGAAAGCCGAAGCTGAAACCGAACCAAGAGAACAGTTTGACACGCAAACCTAAGTTGTGCGTAGGGCCGGTTTAAGGCCCACGCGAAACAAGCCGCATCTTGGAGACATTGGCGTCCCAGCTGTGAGGTTTCTTTACAGGACTTAACGTGATTAGTAGCGACCATATGGAGCACTAAGGTGAGAGGAGCGCCGAGGGCTGGCAAGCTCAGGATTTGTGAACAGTACGGATCACAATTAGTAAAGACACGGGTGAAAGTGTACGGGGGAAAAGGATGGCGGAGAGGGGGCAGGGGTGCCAAATAATAAGTCAATTGTGTGGAAAAAGTTCTCGAACCGGCCCTGGTTGTATAGTGACTGCTAATGCAGTATTATCTCTCTCTCTCTCTCTCTCTCTCTCTCTCTCTCTCTCTTCTCTCTCTCTCTCTCTCTCTCTCCTAAAGTAAAACGTGCTATTTAGTAGAGTCGCAGAGGATTATTCGTGGAAATGCGCAAGAATTCCGTGAAGTGGGAATAGTTCCTAGAAGCGCTGGCTTCACCGCGTTTTTTTGCTTAATTCTCACCGCTCTCTTTATACGTTTATGAAAGTGAACACCACTTTTAATGAAGTAAAATATACACTTTTAATAACTCCTTTTTTCTGATTCAATTCAAAACATGGAACAACACACAGTCCGAAGTAGCGTTTTTACAACAATGCCGCTATTCATTTTTCATTCTTTCATTGCCAGTCAATACGAAGCAGTAACAAACAACACACGGAAAATTACTCGTTACACTTTCGTTATCTTGTCTCACTTGGCGCACAGAAAGTAACTTCGTCTGTGAGCCAACGGCAAGCAATAAGCCGTCTCTGTACCAGGCAGAGGCAGGTCTCAAGGAGGAGTTGCTCGACAGAGTCCAATCCATATCCGCTGCTGATATCCTTCCATACAGCTCTTCGCTTTCTCTTTTTAGTCCCCTCGGATTCATTCCGTTCATCATCATCGTCTTCTTCTTCTGCATCTTCTTTTCTCACCTACTTCTTTGTTCTTCGTATTTACAGTTCTATGTTATTCCTTTTCTTTCGCCCGTCACAGAACAGCGCCCCCGTGGAACTGGCGCTGGGGTGCACCAAAATACGAAGGCTATTCCTAAAGTAAGGTAGGATCGGTAGCGAAGTGGAAATCGCTGCGAAAAAGAAAAATGTTTTATTTGCAACGGTTAGCTACACCTTTCAGATACTAATCTACACAGTCTTCGCTCCGTCTTAGACATTTGTCGTGGCGTTGAACCAACCTTCCAATACCCTCGTCATAGAAGACAGCAGACTGTGCTTTCCACCAATCCTCTACGCTTGTCTATAGCTCGCTGTCTGTGCCAAAATGTTGTCTTCATAGCCAGCGATTCATGTGAGCAGAGATGAAACTCAGGGGTAGCCGATTACGAGCTGTGTTATGTGTGATCAAAGACTTCCGATCGAAAACGCTGCAGGGGCGCCATGATTGCCCCTGCAGTGTGCAGCCGAGAATAATTGCCATCAAGAAGTAAACGCGTGAGAATGAGCTGCATGATATCAGGCGAAATCTCTCACCAGGCGCTCATATTTGGCGGGAGACACTATTGTTCTAAGCATCTTTAAGAGCTCACTGGGGGCTCAGATCTGAAAAGAGCGACGTGACGCGAACGACTTGAGTGTTAGAGACACTGTGCAACACACCTGTGCAAAGCTTCATCGGATTTGCACTGACATTCCCGTTTCGCGTCCGATCGGACCTTACTTTCCGAATAGCCTTCGTACTTACTGTCCACACAGAAATGACATGTTTAGTTTAACATCCGCATGATACACAATTTGTATATTTTTGATTATGAAATAAAAAGAAAAAATATTGCAATTGACGTACTACATAAATTCTGAAGAATATTATTCACTTGTGGAACCATAGAACCACAGCGTTCTTTCCTACTGTTTCGCAGTATTACTGTGTCCCCATTTATGTGCGAGAGACATCATCTGTGTATGAGTAACGAACAAGAACATCTCACCGAAACAAACAGCTCTGTAAACGAAGATGTCCAACCTTCTTTTCAACGGGTTGGTAAATATGACTTAGACTAATCCACAAAAAATCGCAAGTAATTTTCATAGCTTGCGATCTCATCAGTTCATATTTGCACGAGTCCTTTCCACATGCCTGTCAAAGCATTACGGATCTCCGTTTCCCTTTCCAGTTACAAAACAAGTGAGACTGCGGCGTTGTTGAGCCACTGGATTCGCATTTGGGAGGAGCGCCCTAGACCAACCGTGGAGCCTTACTCACACCGCTCAGAGACAGTTCCGAGATGCTTTCTTTAATAACGATTCAGCCTACTTCCCTCACCTTCTTTACCCAACCCGAGGTTGTATTCCATCTGTGACGACAGAATTTTTAACGATTACTTTCATTTTCTTCTTACCATTCCAAACATAATATAATATAGGAAGATAAAATGAACAGAAAATATCGCTACTATCAGCTGGCAGGTACAATCTCTCTTCGTACTTGCAGTAAGACATGAACCTCCTCTCGCAGACACATAAAAAGGCCTACATCCAACAGTAAGACACACATGGGACGTAATTTTTCACAGTCACGTGATCCATTCATTCAGAATAATATCGCAATTTCGCTGAATTATTACGTATAATTTAAAGCAATAATCTGCTCTCGAGTGCAGCTATTAGCTGCTACGTCCAACGCTCATGCACGTATCGCTGTGATGTAACATGTTTGTTCTGTCGTAAATTGTCTCCCAAGGGAAAATAACTGAATAAATAAGTACTAAAAAGCAGAAACAGAGCTTTAAAAATTAGGAAATCAATATATTGAAATGTCTTGGCAAAATAATACAGGAAAATCGTTGTGATCGAAGTGGCCATAAAACTTTTCCGTCAGAAGCATAGATACGACATTGCAGAACAGTAATAAAGCCGCGGTGTTTACGAGATAAATGCCTGCATTTGCCTAATCGAAAACATGGAAAATGAGAAAGAGACAAGTCTCAGGGAAAAATGCTGGGGTCTCCCAACGAGAACGGCAGCTGGAGCAGAACTAATGTAGCCAGAATGAGGAGAGCTTCTGTAAAGTTTGGAAGGTAGGAGACGAGGTACTGGCGGAAGTGAAGCTGTGAGGACGGGGCGTAAGTCGTGCTTGGGTAGCTCAGATGGTAGAGCACTTGCCCGCGAAAGACAAAGGTCCCGAGTTCGAGTTTCGGTCCGGCACACAGTTTTAATCGACCAGGAAGTTTCAGAACTAATGTAGGGTTGTAGAAACGGACCTGATATAATCTCGAGGAATCGAAGACTGATCGCTTATGCGTCTTACCTGAGCGATGGAAATAAGACAGGCAAGAGCATTCTTGTATAGGTAAAAATAAAAAATAAAACTTCTCAATGCAGGTAGGTTTAACAAATTAGAAGTGAACTGAAAGATTAGTGTTACAGACCATTAAATACCGTATAGAGACACGTTTAGAAAGAAAATTCTCAAATCTTGAAAGGTAGAATAATTAGTTAATAAGGTCTGTAACAGCAAGAGTCTAATAGAAACTGGCCGGAAAAATGCGCGTTGCAATACTTACTGAACGCACCTCGTAGGTGTTCGCAGGGTCATCTACATGTGAAGTGGAGTCCGGGTTATCCTTGGGGTTTAAACTGCGCACTGACAGGAAGACGCTATGCTTGGGGGCCCGGCTGAGTCACCGCCAAGATTACGAGTGTGTGTGTGCGCTTGAGGGTGATGCCCGTTTTCATTAAAGGACATGAGTACGGCTCATGACATCTCGTAATTTTCTCGAATTTCACCGTAGTGTCTGGGGATATTCATCGTGGTGTAATCTCCCCACGGAAAATTACCCTCTACCACGCAATAATTAATAATGGTCAATCAAATCATCCACATTTATTTACGTTTGAAAAGTATCTGATCAGATTTTCTAGTAATATATGCGCCGACAGCTCGTCGACGCCAAAGTATTTTTCTAGTACGTTTATTCTTTGGAACAACAGAGGTACAGAAATGTATGCTCCATGGTTATTATAGAGAGAGAGAGGAACAGCTTCGGAAGTATCGGTTGGAAGATTGTCGGATTGCTAAAGGAGATTTATTTACTCTTCTTCGCGCTAAAGCGAGCTAGGAAAGTTTGTGCCGATAGCGTGAGAGATAAAAAGAAAAAAAAACCTGTAAAAGAAAATTACATGAGGCTTGGAACCAACAGAAAACGGAACATGTACGGAAATGGATTCAATATACAATTTTCCTCAGAAATAAGGTTTGTGACCATTTTATTCTAGAGTGAATGACGAATGAGTTCTCTGTCTGAATCACTGATGATTGTCTGGGCCCTGTAATTAATTGGGAAGTTTCAGCTGTGACGAAGAGAGCCTGCAATCTCTGAGTTTTTTATAAATCGTCCAAAAAGGCTACATCCGCATCTGAAATTTTAGATCTGTCGTAAACTGAACGAATTGTTCAAACGATCGATTTTCCCAACTGAATGCAGCGCTTAATAATAATAACAAATGTAAAGATCTTTTCCAGCAAGCCAGCCGCTGAACATTAAGACGAAGGGCTCCACCAGAGATTCTACTAGGCTGATTTCACGTAAACAATATAGTTAAACTGTACATAGATAAAGGACAGAGAGAGAGAGAGAGCGAATGAAATTCGAGAAATTACTCAGAATCCTCCATTAGCATAATTGCTTGTCTGTCTTTTCACGGATCAGCCTAATAAGAAAACACGAAGCCCTGACTTTATTGTACCGATTTATGCGTGAGGGTGAAAGAGCGATAAAGGCGACAGATACACTTCTGTACAGACAAAACATTACACCAAGTTAGCGGCAAGCAGCATTCACATAGACTTTCATCATTTACAGAGTAGAATTCATTATAATGGCCAATCCGTGACAGGACACGTTTTTGGACGTTGTTAAAATAATTTTATTCTCTGTTTCAAGTGAACTACGACGAGACAACTTAACTTGGAAAAGAGAAGAAATACTCGCAGCCAAATTAAGTACAGCTACAAATAAAAGCAGCACGCTGGGCGCAGAAAACGAAGGCCAGATCTATAATTTTTTTTATGTAAGCTTGCTAGTATTGAGGAAGTAGACGTAGATTTGAACATTTACTATTTGTGTTCATGCAAGATGTAGTTTGATTGACCTGCCCTAATTGCATTTACCTGTTTAAGTACTATAAGAAAGTAAACACAGAAGTATTCTTGTGTGAAGCGAGATATATACATATTGACTGCAGAACATTTATATGGTTTTATATTGACTGCAGAACATTTATATGGTTTTAACTAGGGCAATGTTTAAGTTGAGTCAAGCAGAGCAGAGCAACACGCAACAGCCTTCAGCTGTGAGCACGGATAATAGTGATGTAGTAAGAAGCGTTGTAGAACCGATCGCTACAGATAGTGCAATAGAACGCCCGGTAGACACGGCTGGAGATGTAACAGCAGGTATGCAACATGGATTAGATCCATTAGTAATTATCATGAGACAGATGCAAATGATAACCGAGAGTATGGATAATATGAAAACCGACATTAATGCGAAGTTAGCCTCAGTTACACGCTGGGCGCAGAAAACGAAGGCCAGATCTATAATTTTTTTTATTTAAGCTTGCTAGTATTGAGGAAGTAGACGTAGATTTGAACATTTGCTATTTGTGTTCATGCAAGACGTAGTTTGATTGACCTGCCCTAGTTGCATTTACCTGTTTAAGTACTATAAGAAAGTAAACACAGAAGTATTCTTGTGTGAAGCGAGATATATACATATTGACTGCAGAACATTTATATGGTTTTAACTAGGGCAATGTTTAAGATGAGTCAAGCAGAGCAGAGCAACACGCAACAGCCTTCAGCTGTGAGCACGGATAATAGTGATGTAGTAAGAAGCGTTGTAGAACCGATCGCTACAGATAGTGCAATAGAACGCCCGGTAGACACGGCTGGAGATGTAACAGCAGGTATGCAACATGGATTAGATCCATTAGTAATTATCATGAGACAGATGCAAATGATAACCGAGAGTATGGATAATATGAAAACCGACATTAATGCGAAGTTAGCCTCAGTTACCGAGGGGCAAAATGATTTGAACGCGAAATTAGCCTCAGTTACTGAAGGGCAAAATCATTTGAATACAAAATTTGCCTCAGTTACTGAAGGGCAAGAAAATCTGAAAATTGACATTAATGCGAAGTTAGCCTCAGTTACCGAGGGGCAAAATGATTTGAATTCGAAGTTAGCCTCAGTTACTGAGGGCCAAAATGATTTGAACGCGAAATTAGCCTCAGTTACGGAGGGGCAGGAAAATCTGAAAGCTGAGATTAAGCAGCAGTTACATGACAGTTTTTCCGAATTAGAGCAGCGGATAGAGGCGAAGACAAAGGAACTTAAAGATCAGGCCGAAGAGACGGAACGAAAATTAACTGCACAAATAGAATTGGTTAAAGCTCAATGTGAGGAATCTACTCAACGCGTACGTGTATAAATGAAGGAGTATGTGGCTATTAAGATAGATACCGTACGGGAACAGATGGAAATGGTTCCGCAGTTAGTACAAAAGCAAGATGCCATGTCATGTGCAATTGCGCAACTTCCTGAATTGGCACGTACGCAGACTAACCTAAAGGAAAGTGTTGAACATCTGACCGAACGTCAAGACGTTATAGACCACCAAATTAATGTATTAACGGGTAAATTATCCGAACTCACATTAGAAAACAAAAGGCTAATGTGTGAAAACGTTGAGCAAAATGTTAAAGCAGCATTCCAGAGTCTATGCGGCAAACAGGAAGAGAATTTGTTTGCGAAAGGACTTGAGGAAGTGCGACAGCAGTTAGGTGCTGATTTCGAGCATTGGAAACAAACGATAGAAGAATCGATACGCGTTTCACAACAAGGCTCAGAACAAATGAATACCGGCCAGCAGCAGAAGTTGGCAGCGTCTGTAGAGCCAGTTACTGCACATTCGCACACGATATCGACTTGTGTGAGTAACTCGAATATTAAATTGCCACGAGCTAGTTGTTCGCGTGAAGTTTTATCTGACGGAGATTACGAAAGTCTTTGCCATGCTGAAGAAAAAATGATAAAGCATCGGCAATTTCAGATTTTTAACACTGACAAAAGGGGGGGTCCATCCGATTGTTTTTATCCGAAGTTTTAGAGGAGTGCTACCCAGAAATTGGTCGGAGTGGCAGAAAATCAGTTTCGTGACTGGGTATATACAAGGATCGGGGGCGATCTGGGCCTCGAACATGACTTCGGTATGCTCGACATATGACGATTTTGAGAAAGCGTTTTTAGCAAAATTCTGGTCAGAAGGGGTACAGGAACGCCTAAGGCAGGAGGTGCTCTACCCAGAGCCTTTCTCTTTTTCAAAAGGAAGCCTTAGGAAGTATTTTGAAAAATATATAAACAAAACTAGATATTGGGACAGACCTATACCTTTGCCAGACATAATAAACATACTTAAGGCAAGATTACCAACTAACATCCGGAATCAATTAATTTACGGGAACGATAAAGACTTGGAGTCGTTCCTCACGACGTTAGATCACATAGACATTATAGAAGAGAGCAACCAGAAAGCCCGTAACAACAGATTCCAATACAGGGAGATAGAACCTCCGCCAAATGGTAGGCAAGGGAACGCACAGAGATCGATAAATAGTGGAGAAACCCCTCAAAATCTCAATAATAATACCGGCAATAGTCTTGCGAGGGGCTATCCGAGGAACAACAGGAATGGGAAACGATACAATCCCGTATGGGGGAACGAAAGGAATTTCAGACCGCAAACCTGGAACAATAACAGTAATAGAAAGTGGAATCAACCGGGGGGAATAGATTCAAATAACAAACATCAGTGGGGACGGACATCTACGAATCAACCGGTAATGACCGAAGTGACGGACGATGTCAACCACCAGGCGAATTAAAATCCAACAAACTTGTAAGGACCCACTCGTGCCCCGGAGGAGCGGTCAACAATTGGCTGAGGGGCAACAGGATATGTGTACCAATGCTAACGTATAATGATGGACGATTACTGGCAGATGAATTGACCGAGTACTTAGAACCCCAAGATGAGGTTAAGGAGCAGGTGGCAGTAGCCGAAGTGCAAGTCGTTTTAGAGACTGAACCGATAGTGGCGGTTTTAGACACAGCTGCAACCACAAATGTTATTTCGGAGGCTCTATTCAACAAGATCAGAAATATAAGACGAGTACCAATTTTTCCAGTTCAAAATTGCAGAATAATAGGCGCCGTTGGGGCTAGATCGGCTAATGTAAAAGCGCAGTCAGTACTTAGTGTAGAAGTCGGAAATGTAGCAATATTAAGCACATTCCTTGTTGTAAAAAATTTGGTGGTAGACTGCATTATAGGAGTCGACAGCCTACGTCAATACGGATGCAGAATAGATTTTAAAACAGGAAAAATTTGGTTAAATGTAAATAAACAAGAAATTGAGTTGGACTTGTTGAAAAAGGAAAGCCTTACCAGAAAATATAATTGTGGGATCAGTGTGCAAGTAATTAGGACTGCACAAAATTCTAAACAGCACGTAAATAATGAGTTCCAAGTCAAAGGAGATTTCGGTCAATTAGTGTATGAGAAGTTAAATAAATCCGACTGCATTATTGAAGATCAGAAGAAGCAGCTCAAAGAATTATTATTAGTGTATGAAAACGTGTTTGATGAAAGGCCAGGAGTTATTAAGGGATACATATGCCATCTCTACGTTAAGCCGCACGAAACGTATTGTAGAACTTTCTATCCTGTACCCTGGAGGTTAAAGGCAAGTTCAAAAAGAAATAGATCGCATGTTGAAATGGGGTTTGATCGAACCCTCTACAAGCCCATACTGCTCCCCATTGTTGGTCGTGCCAAAAGCAAAATGAACGCTCGTAAAAAACATAACAATAAACTGTGTGTGTAGTGATAGAAACCTTTAAATTGAAGTAGTTAATCAGTGACATAGAGTATAGAAATAGTGACTAACTATTATTATCGAGTGTTGTAAAGAAGATAGTGGAGATAGGCTTCACCTGTGGTTTGGGTGAACATAGAACTTTAGCATTGCTAATGTCATCAAGAATGATTAAGGATCTAACTGACCTTCAAGAAGAATGAAATGTTTCCCGCAAATGACGCTGAATAATCAAAAGAGGTTCCGAGTGAATATTCATGTATAATCTCATGTGAACGCTTACATGTGTAAACGTGTGAAGGGATGTGTTGTGGTAGTGAATCGTGAGTGACGGTTAACGCCGCAAAGATAATTTCCCGCGCAAAACAGTTGACGTCGGCGCGAGAGTTAAAATCGATATACAGATATGCTTTGTAAGAGACTCGCACCAAACGCGAGGATAAACTGATTCATGTTGAACTCTAAAAGGAATAGGTGTTATAATTAGAAGTTAAGAGTTTATAATTTATTAATGAATGATTAAAGAAAGTAATATTCATAGATTCAGTAGTAATTTAATGGTTCGTGTTCGTTTGGGAATTTTGTGTGAAAAATCCATTTCCATATATGAGCATGGATGAACACCGTATGAATCAGACAGTAATTGAAAGAAGCGAATCCGCATTCCTCAATGCTAATAACTTTTACATTTCAGCACTCAAGCGAAGAAATATATGTATTTAGAATAAAAAGTTTTGAGTATAGCTAAATTATATGACTTATCAAGGAAATATGGATGATGTCTTGGTATAAAATGAACTACACTTTCCATTATTCGATGATTTGAATCCAAAATCTATATTAAGTTACATGAATCCTTTAAATTACGAAGAACAAATCAGTGATAGAAAATGTATTAGAACTTTTGGACTTATAAGCACAAGTGGGGAGGCAAAGTCAAAAGGAGTATTCAAACGGGAGTAAATCGGATGATGCTTTTGGCAACATCATTAGTTAATGGTTGAATTCCTTGAAGTACGTCGTAACAAAAAGGATCCATGAAGCCATAAGGATTTTGCTTTCAAAAAGGAGAATCTTGGACGGTGCAACCTTATCAGTTCTCTTACAGGAAGAGTTTTCGTTTTGGTCATTGCTAATTCTTTTGGAATGAATGTTGCATGTGAATTCGAGTATCCCTGTTCCTTCTACTCTTCCCATTGTGGGCCGCGTAGAAGATCAACTACACAGGGGGCTGCGTAGAAGACCGACTACAAATGTGGACGTCGGGGACATGCAAGACCCGGGGGAGTTTAGCACCGCAAGATATTGTACCAGGAGCAAGACTGTAAAACGAGAATTCACGTTATTTATTGTAAAACGTTTTTTTTTTTTGTTAGAGGCACAAACCACTCTTCTCCAAATCGTGATACAAATTGATCCCTGTCTTTCCTTCAGAGATCTATTTCAAAATTATATTTTTTTTCCTTCTATAGGTTTTCCTATCTTCTATGTACCGTAGGCTGGGGGTCTAGGCTTAAGAGGTTTTCCAAGGTTTCCCTGCTTAAGAAAGTTCCCGAATGGGTAGACCCTGACATCAGTTCATGAAAGATCATCTTCCTTGGTTGTGCACAGCAAACATAACACCTAGATGCACGCAAAAGCAATACAGCCGCGGTACCAGTCTCTTCATTTCTTCTGTCTTCAACATTTCTTTTCTTCGTCTGTCTCAAATATAATATTCTTTTTCAGTCGGAGGACTGACAATCATCACTTCCGGGTTATCCACGCTAATAGATAGCTCGCGAAGTGTGTTCGGTAAATAAAAATTGAGCTCACAAACTTCGCTCGCTGCGAGGGGCATTGTAATCTCCCCACGGAAAATTACCCTCTACCACGCAATAATTAATAATGGTCAATCAAATCATCCACATTTATTTACGTTTGAAAAGTATCTGATCAGATTTTCTAGTAATATATGCGCCGACAGCTCGTCGACGCCAAAGTATTTTTCTAGTACGTTTATTCTTTGGAACAACAGAGGTACAGAAATGTATGCTCCATGGTTATTATAGAGAGAGAGAGGAACTGCTTCGGAAGTATCGGTTGGAAGATTGTCGGATTGCTAAAGGAGATTTATTTACTCTTCTTCGCGCTAAAGCGAGCTAGGAAAGTTTGTGCCGATAGCGTGAGAGATAAAAAGAAAAAAAAACCTGTAAAAGAAAATTACATGAGGCTTGGAACCAACAGAAAACGGAACATGTACGGAAATGGATTCAATATACAATTTTCCTCAGAAATAAGGTTTGTGACCATTTTATTCTAGAGTGAATGACGAATGAGTTCTCTGTCTGAATCACTGATGATTGTCTGGGCCCTGTAATTAATTGGGAAGTTTCAGCTGTGACGAAGAGAGCCTGCAATCTCTGAGTTTTTTATAAATCGTCCAAAAAGGCTTCGTCCGCATCTGAAATTTTAGATCTGTCGTAAACTGAACGAATTGTTCAAATGATCGATTTTCCCAACTGAATGCAGCGCTTAATAATAATAACAAATGTAAAGATCTTTTCCAGCAAGCCAGCCGCTGAACATTAAGACGAAGGGCTCCACCAGAGATTCTACTAGGCTGATTTCACGTAAACAATATAGTTAAACTGTACATAGATAAAGGACAGAGAGAGAGAGAGAGAGCGAATGAAATTCGAGAAATTACTCAGAATCCTCCATTAGCATAATTGCTTGTCTGTCTTTTCACGGATCAGCCTAATAAGAAAACACGAAGCCCTGACTTTATTGTACCGATTTATGCGTGAGGGTGAAAGAGCGATAAAGGCGACAGATACACTTCTGTACAGACAAAACATTACACCAAGTTAGCGGCAAGCAGCATTCACATAGACTTTCATCATTTACAGAGTAGAATTCATTATAATGGCCAATCCGTGACAGGACACGTTTTTGGACGTTGTTAAAATAATTTTATTCTCTGTTTCAAGTGAACTACGACGAGACAACTTAACTTGGAAAAGAGAAGAAATACTCGCAGCCAAATTAAGTACAGCTACAAATAAAAGCAGCACGCTGGGCGCAGAAAACGAAGGCCAGATCTATAATTTTTTTTATGTAAGCTTGCTAGTATTGAGGAAGTAGACGTAGATTTGAACATTTACTATTTGTGTTCATGCAAGATGTAGTTTGATTGACCTGCCCTAATTGCATTTACCTGTTTAAGTACTATAAGAAAGTAAACACAGAAGTATTCTTGTGTGAAGCGAGATATATACATATTGACTGCAGAACATTTATATGGTTTTATATTGACTGCAGAACATTTATATGGTTTTAACTAGGGCAATGTTTAAGTTGAGTCAAGCAGAGCAGAGCAACACGCAACAGCCTTCAGCTGTGAGCACGGATAATAGTGATGTAGTAAGAAGCGTTGTAGAACCGATCGCTACAGATAGTGCAATAGAACGCCCGGTAGACACGGCTGGAGATGTAACAGCAGGTATGCAACATGGATTAGATCCATTAGTAATTATCATGAGACAGATGCAAATGATAACCGAGAGTATGGATAATATGAAAACCGACATTAATGCGAAGTTAGCCTCAGTTACACGCTGGGCGCAGAAAACGAAGGCCAGATCTATAATTTTTTTTATTTAAGCTTGCTAGTATTGAGGAAGTAGACGTAGATTTGAACATTTGCTATTTGTGTTCATGCAAGACGTAGTTTGATTGACCTGCCCTAGTTGCATTTACCTGTTTAAGTACTATAAGAAAGTAAACACAGAAGTATTCTTGTGTGAAGCGAGATATATACATATTGACTGCAGAACATTTATATGGTTTTAACTAGGGCAATGTTTAAGATGAGTCAAGCAGAGCAGAGCAACACGCAACAGCCTTCAGCTGTGAGCACGGATAATAGTGATGTAGTAAGAAGCGTTGTAGAACCGATCGCTACAGATAGTGCAATAGAACGCCCGGTAGACACGGCTGGAGATGTAACAGCAGGTATGCAACATGGATTAGATCCATTAGTAATTATCATGAGACAGATGCAAATGATAACCGAGAGTATGGATAATATGAAAACCGACATTAATGCGAAGTTAGCCTCAGTTACCGAGGGGCAAAATGATTTGAACGCGAAATTAGCCTCAGTTACTGAAGGGCAAAATCATTTGAATACAAAATTTGCCTCAGTTACTGAAGGGCAAGAAAATCTGAAAATTGACATTAATGCGAAGTTAGCCTCAGTTACCGAGGGGCAAAATGATTTGAATTCGAAGTTAGCCTCAGTTACTGAGGGCCAAAATGATTTGAACGCGAAATTAGCCTCAGTTACGGAGGGGCAGGAAAATCTGAAAGCTGAGATTAAGCAGCAGTTACATGACAGTTTTTCCGAATTAGAGCAGCGGATAGAGGCGAAGACAAAGGAACTTAAAGATCAGGCCGAAGAGACGGAACGAAAATTAACTGCACAAATAGAATTGGTTAAAGCTCAATGTGAGGAATCTACTCAACGCGTACGTGTATAAATGAAGGAGTATGTGGCTATTAAGATAGATACCGTACGGGAACAGATGGAAATGGTTCCGCAGTTAGTACAAAAGCAAGATGCCATGTCATGTGCAATTGCGCAACTTCCTGAATTGGCACGTACGCAGACTAACCTAAAGGAAAGTGTTGAACATCTGACCGAACGTCAAGACGTTATAGACCACCAAATTAATGTATTAACGGGTAAATTATCCGAACTCACATTAGAAAACAAAAGGCTAATGTGTGAAAACGTTGAGCAAAATGTTAAAGCAGCATTCCAGAGTCTATGCGGCAAACAGGAAGAGAATTTGTTTGCGAAAGGACTTGAGGAAGTGCGACAGCAGTTAGGTGCTGATTTCGAGCATTGGAAACAAACGATAGAAGAATCGATACGCGTTTCACAACAAGGCTCAGAACAAATGAATACCGGCCAGCAGCAGAAGTTGGCAGCGTCTGTAGAGCCAGTTACTGCACATTCGCACACGATATCGACTTGTGTGAGTAACTCGAATATTAAATTGCCACGAGCTAGTTGTTCGCGTGAAGTTTTATCTGACGGAGATTACGAAAGTCTTTGCCATGCTGAAGAAAAAATGATAAAGCATCGGCAATTTCAGATTTTTAACACTGACAAAAGGGGGGGTCCATCCGATTGTTTTTATCCGAAGTTTTAGAGGAGTGCTACCCAGAAATTGGTCGGAGTGGCAGAAAATCAGTTTCGTGACTGGGTATATACAAGGATCGGGGGCGATCTGGGCCTCGAACATGACTTCGGTATGCTCGACATATGACGATTTTGAGAAAGCGTTTTTAGCAAAATTCTGGTCAGAAGGGGTACAGGAACGCCTAAGGCAGGAGGTGCTCTACCCAGAGCCTTTCTCTTTTTCAAAAGGAAGCCTTAGGAAGTATTTTGAAAAATATATAAACAAAACTAGATATTGGGACAGACCTATACCTTTGCCAGACATAATAAACATACTTAAGGCAAGATTACCAACTAACATCCGGAATCAATTAATTTACGGGAACGATAAAGACTTGGAGTCGTTCCTCACGACGTTAGATCACATAGACATTATAGAAGAGAGCAACCAGAAAGCCCGTAACAACAGATTCCAATACAGGGAGATAGAACCTCCGCCAAATGGTAGGCAAGGGAACGCACAGAGATCGATAAATAGTGGAGAAACCCCTCAAAATCTCAATAATAATACCGGCAATAGTCTTGCGAGGGGCTATCCGAGGAACAACAGGAATGGGAAACGATACAATCCCGTATGGGGGAACGAAAGGAATTTCAGACCGCAAACCTGGAACAATAACAGTAATAGAAAGTGGAATCAACCGGGGGGAATAGATTCAAATAACAAACATCAGTGGGGACGGACATCTACGAATCAACCGGTAATGACCGAAGTGACGGACGATGTCAACCACCAGGCGAATTAAAATCCAACAAACTTGTAAGGACCCACTCGTGCCCCGGAGGAGCGGTCAACAATTGGCTGAGGGGCAACAGGATATGTGTACCAATGCTAACGTATAATGATGGACGATTACTGGCAGATGAATTGACCGAGTACTTAGAACCCCAAGATGAGGTTAAGGAGCAGGTGGCAGTAGCCGAAGTGCAAGTCGTTTTAGAGACTGAACCGATAGTGGCGGTTTTAGACACAGCTGCAACCACAAATGTTATTTCGGAGGCTCTATTCAACAAGATCAGAAATATAAGACGAGTACCAATTTTTCCAGTTCAAAATTGCAGAATAATAGGCGCCGTTGGGGCTAGATCGGCTAATGTAAAAGCGCAGTCAGTACTTAGTGTAGAAGTCGGAAATGTAGCAATATTAAGCACATTCCTTGTTGTAAAAAATTTGGTGGTAGACTGCATTATAGGAGTCGACAGCCTACGTCAATACGGATGCAGAATAGATTTTAAAACAGGAAAAATTTGGTTAAATGTAAATAAACAAGAAATTGAGTTGGACTTGTTGAAAAAGGAAAGCCTTACCAGAAAATATAATTGTGGGATCAGTGTGCAAGTAATTAGGACTGCACAAAATTCTAAACAGCACGTAAATAATGAGTTCCAAGTCAAAGGAGATTTCGGTCAATTAGTGTATGAGAAGTTAAATAAATCCGACTGCATTATTGAAGATCAGAAGAAGCAGCTCAAAGAATTATTATTAGTGTATGAAAACGTGTTTGATGAAAGGCCAGGAGTTATTAAGGGATACATATGCCATCTCTACGTTAAGCCGCACGAAACGTATTGTAGAACTTTCTATCCTGTACCCTGGAGGTTAAAGGCAAGTTCAAAAAGAAATAGATCGCATGTTGAAATGGGGTTTGATCGAACCCTCTACAAGCCCATACTGCTCCCCATTGTTGGTCGTGCCAAAAGCAAAATGAACGCTCGTAAAAAACATAACAATAAACTGTGTGTGTAGTGATAGAAACCTTTAAATTGAAGTAGTTAATCAGTGACATAGAGTATAGAAATAGTGACTAACTATTATTATCGAGTGTTGTAAAGAAGATAGTGGAGATAGGCTTCACCTGTGGTTTGGGTGAACATAGAACTTTAGCATTGCTAATGTCATCAAGAATGATTAAGGATCTAACTGACCTTCAAGAAGAATGAAATGTTTCCCGCAAATGACGCTGAATAATCAAAAGAGGTTCCGAGTGAATATTCATGTATAATCTCATGTGAACGCTTACATGTGTAAACGTGTGAAGGGATGTGTTGTGGTAGTGAATCGTGAGTGACGGTTAACGCCGCAAAGATAATTTCCCGCGCAAAACAGTTGACGTCGGCGCGAGAGTTAAAATCGATATACAGATATGCTTTGTAAGAGACTCGCACCAAACGCGAGGATAAACTGATTCATGTTGAACTCTAAAAGGAATAGGTGTTATAATTAGAAGTTAAGAGTTTATAATTTATTAATGAATGATTAAAGAAAGTAATATTCATAGATTCAGTAGTAATTTAATGGTTCGTGTTCGTTTGGGAATTTTGTGTGAAAAATCCATTTCCATATATGAGCATGGATGAACACCGTATGAATCAGACAGTAATTGAAAGAAGCGAATCCGCATTCCTCAATGCTAATAACTTTTACATTTCAGCACTCAAGCGAAGAAATATATGTATTTAGAATAAAAAGTTTTGAGTATAGCTAAATTATATGACTTATCAAGGAAATATGGATGATGTCTTGGTATAAAATGAACTACACTTTCCATTATTCGATGATTTGAATCCAAAATCTATATTAAGTTACATGAATCCTTTAAATTACGAAGAACAAATCAGTGATAGAAAATGTATTAGAACTTTTGGACTTATAAGCACAAGTGGGGAGGCAAAGTCAAAAGGAGTATTCAAACGGGAGTAAATCGGATGATGCTTTTGGCAACATCATTAGTTAATGGTTGAATTCCTTGAAGTACGTCGTAACAAAAAGGATCCATGAAGCCATAAGGATTTTGCTTTCAAAAAGGAGAATCTTGGACGGTGCAACCTTATCAGTTCTCTTACAGGAAGAGTTTTCGTTTTGGTCATTGCTAATTCTTTTGGAATGAATGTTGCATGTGAATTCGAGTATCCCTGTTCCTTCTACTCTTCCCATTGTGGGCCGCGTAGAAGATCAACTACACAGGGGGCTGCGTAGAAGACCGACTACAAATGTGGACGTCGGGGACATGCAAGACCCGGGGGAGTTTAGCACCGCAAGATATTGTACCAGGAGCAAGACTGTAAAACGAGAATTCACGTTATTTATTGTAAAACGTTTTTTTTTTTTGTTAGAGGCACAAACCACTCTTCTCCAAATCGTGATACAAATTGATCCCTGTCTTTCCTTCAGAGATCTATTTCAAAATTATATTTTTTTTCCTTCTATAGGTTTTCCTATCTTCTATGTACCGTAGGCTGGGGGTCTAGGCTTAAGAGGTTTTCCAAGGTTTCCCTGCTTAAGAAAGTTCCCGAATGGGTAGACCCTGACATCAGTTCATGAAAGATCATCTTCCTTGGTTGTGCACAGCAAACATAACACCTAGATGCACGCAAAAGCAATACAGCCGCGGTACCAGTCTCTTCATTTCTTCTGTCTTCAACATTTCTTTTCTTCGTCTGTCTCAAATATAATATTCTTTTTCAGTCGGAGGACTGACAATCATCACTTCCGGGTTATCCACGCTAATAGATAGCTCGCGAAGTGTGTTCGGTAAATAAAAATTGAGCTCACAAACTTCGCTCGCTGCGAGGGGCATTGTAATCTCCCCACGGAAAATTACCCTCTACCACGCAATAATTAATAATGGTCAATCAAATCATCCACATTTATTTACGTTTGAAAAGTATCTGATCAGATTTTCTAGTAATATATGCGCCGACAGCTCGTCGACGCCAAAGTATTTTTCTAGTACGTTTATTCTTTGGAACAACAGAGGTACAGAAATGTATGCTCCATGGTTATTATAGAGAGAGAGAGGAACTGCTTCGGAAGTATCGGTTGGAAGATTGTCGGATTGCTAAAGGAGATTTATTTACTCTTCTTCGCGCTAAAGCGAGCTAGGAAAGTTTGTGCCGATAGCGTGAGAGATAAAAAGAAAAAAAAACCTGTAAAAGAAAATTACATGAGGCTTGGAACCAACAGAAAACGGAACATGTACGGAAATGGATTCAATATACAATTTTCCTCAGAAATAAGGTTTGTGACCATTTTATTCTAGAGTGAATGACGAATGAGTTCTCTGTCTGAATCACTGATGATTGTCTGGGCCCTGTAATTAATTGGGAAGTTTCAGCTGTGACGAAGAGAGCCTGCAATCTCTGAGTTTTTTATAAATCGTCCAAAAAGGCTTCGTCCGCATCTGAAATTTTAGATCTGTCGTAAACTGAACGAATTGTTCAAATGATCGATTTTCCCAACTGAATGCAGCGCTTAATAATAATAACAAATGTAAAGATCTTTTCCAGCAAGCCAGCCGCTGAACATTAAGACGAAGGGCTCCACCAGAGATTCTACTAGGCTGATTTCACGTAAACAATATAGTTAAACTGTACATAGATAAAGGACAGAGAGAGAGAGAGAGAGCGAATGAAATTCGAGAAATTACTCAGAATCCTCCATTAGCATAATTGCTTGTCTGTCTTTTCACGGATCAGCCTAATAAGAAAACACGAAGCCCTGACTTTATTGTACCGATTTATGCGTGAGGGTGAAAGAGCGATAAAGGCGACAGATACACTTCTGTACAGACAAAACATTACACCAAGTTAGCGGCATGCTGCATTCATATAGACTTTCATCATTTACAGAGTAGAATTCATTATAATGGCCAATCCGTGACAGGACACGTTTTTGGACGTTGTTAAAATAATTTTGTTCTCTGTTTCATGTGAACTATGACGAGACAACTTAACTTGGAAAAGAGAAGAAATACTCGCAGCCAAATTAAGTACAGCTACAAATAAAAGCAGCACGCTGGGCGCAGAAAACGAAGGCCAGATCTATAATTTTTTTTATTTAAGCTTGCTAGTATTGAGGAAGTAGACGTAGATTTGAACATTTGCTATTTGTGTTCATGCAAGACGTAGTTTGATTGACCTGCCCTAGTTGCATTTACCTGTTTAAGTACTATAAGAAAGTAAACACAGAAGTATTCTTGTGTGAAGCGAGATATATACATATTGACTGCAGAACATTTATATGGTTTTAACTAGGGCAATGTTTAAGATGAGTCAAGCAGAGCAGAGCAACACGCAACAGCCTTCAGCTGTGAGCACGGATAATAGTGATGTAGTAAGAAGTGTTGTAGAACCGATCGCTACAGATAGTGCAATAGAACGCCCGGTAGACACGGCTGGAGATGTAACAGCAGGTATGCAACATGGATTAGATCCATTAGTAATTATCATGAGACAGATGCAAATGATAACCGAGAGTATGAATAATATGAAAACCGACATTAATGCGAAGTTAGCCTCAGTTACCGAGGGGCAAAATGATTTGAACGCGAAATTAGCCTCAGTTACTGAAGGGCAAAATCATTTGAATACAAAATTTGCCTCAGTTACTGAAGGGCAAGAAAATCTGAAAATTGACATTAATGCGAAGTTAGCCTCAGTTACCGAGGGGCAAAATGATTTGAATTCGAAGTTAGCCTCAGTTACTGAGGGCCAAAATGATTTGAACGCGAAATTAGCCTCAGTTACGGAGGGGCAGGAAAATCTGAAAGCTGAGATTAAGCAGCAGTTACATGACAGTTTTTCCGAATTAGAGCAGCGGATAGAGGCGAAGACAAAGGAACTTAAAGATCTGGCCGAAGAGACGGAACGAAAATTAACTGCACAAATAGAATAGGCTAAAGCTCAATGTGAGGAATCTACTCAACGCGTACGTGTATAAATGAAGGAGTACGTGGCTATTAAGATAGATACCGTACGGGAACAGATGGAAATGGTTCCGCAGTTAGTACAAAAGCAAGATGCCATGTCATGTGCAATTGCGCAACTTCCTGAATTGGCACGTACGCAGACTAACCTAAAGGAAAGTGTTGAACATCTGACCGAACGTCAAGACGTTATAGACCACCAAATTAATGTATTAACGGGTAAATTATCCGAAATCACATTAGAAAACAAAAGGCTAATGTGTGAAAACGTTGAGCAAAATGTTAAAGCAGCATTCCAGAGTCTATGCGGCAAACAGGAAGAGAATTTGTTTGCGAAAGGACTTGAGGAAGTGCGACAGCAGTTAGGTGCTGATTTCGAGCATTGGAAACAAACGATAGAAGAGTCGATACGCGTTTCACAACAAGGCTCAGAACAAATGAATGCCGGCCAGCAGCAGAAGTTGGCAGTGTCTGTAGAGCCAGTTACTACACATTCGCACACGATACCGACTTGTGTGAGTAACTCGAATATTAAATTGCCACGAGCTAGTTGTTCGCGTGAAGTTTTATCTGACAGAGATTACGAAAGTCTTTGCCATGCTGAAGAAAAAATGATAAAGCATCGGCAATTTCAGATTTTTAACACTGACAAAAGGGGGGGTCCATCCGATTGTTTTTATCCGAAGTTTTAGAGGAGTGCTACCCAGAAATTGGTCGGAGTGGCAGAAAATCAGTTTCGTGACTGGGTATATACAAGGTTCGGGGGCGATCTGGGCCTCGAACGTGACTTCGGTATGCTCGACATATGACGATTTTGAGAAAGCGTTTTTAGCAAAATTCTGGTCAGAAGGGGTACAGGAACGCCTAAGGCAGGAGGTGCTCTACCCAGAGCCTTTCTCTTTTTCAAAAGGAAGCCTTAGGAAGTATTTTGAAAAATATTTAAACAAAACTAGATATTGGGACAGACCTATACCTTTGCCAGACATAATAAACATACTTAAGGCAAGATTACCAACTAACATCCGGAATCAATTAATTTACGGGAACGATAAAGACTTGGAGTCGTTCCTCACGACGTTAGATCATATAGACATTATAGAAGAGAGCAACCAGAAAGCCCGTAACAACAGATTCCAATACAGGGAGATAGAACCTCCGCCAAATGGTAGGCAAGGGAACGCACAGAGATCGATAAATAGTGGAGAAACCCCTCAAAATCTCAATAATAATACCGGCAATAGTCTTGCGAGGGTCTATCCAAGGAACAACAGGAATGGGAAACGATACAATCCCGTATGGGGGAACGAAAGGAATTTCAGACCGCAAACCTGGAACAATAACAGTAATAGAAAGTGGAATCAACCGGGGGGAATAGATTCAAATAACCAACATCAGTGGGGACGGACATCTACGAATCAACCGGTAATGACCGAAGTGACGGACGATGTCAACCACCAGGCGAATCAAAATCCAACAAACTTGTAAGGACCCACTCGTGCCCCGGAGGAGCGGTCAACAATTGGTTGAGGGGCAACAGGATAGGTGTACCAATGCTAACGTATAATGATGGACGATTACTGGCAGATGAATTGACCGAGTACTTAGAACCCCAAGATGAGGATAAGGAGCAGGTGGCAGTAGCCGAAGTGCAAGTCGTTTTAGAGACTGAACCGATAGTGGCGGTTTTAGACACAGCTGCAACCACAAATGTTATTTCGGAGGCTCTATTCAACAAGATCAGAAATATAAGACGAGTACCAATTTTTCCAGTTCAAAATTGCAGAATAATAGGCGCCGTTGGGGCTAGATCGGCTAATGTAAAAGCGCAGTCAGTACTTAGTGTAGAAGTCGGAAATGTAGCAATATTAAGCACATTCCTTGTTGTAAAAAATTTGGTGGTAGACTGCATTATAGGAGTCGACAGCCTACGTCAATACGGATGCAGAATAGATTTTAAAACAGGAAAAATTTGGTTAAATGTAAATAAACAAGAAATTGAGTTGGACTTGTTGAAAAAGGAAAGCCTTACCAGAAAATATAATTGTGGGATCAGTGTGCAAGTAATTAGGACTCACAAAATTCTAAACAGCACGTAAATAATGAGTTCCAAGTCAAAGGAGATTTCGGTCAATTAGTGTATGAGAAGTTAAATAAATCCGACTGCATTATTGAAGATCAGAAGAAGCAGCTCAAAGAATTATTATTAGTGTATGAAAACGTGTTTGATGAAAGGCCAGGAGTTATTAAGGGATACATATGCCATCTCTACGTTAAGCCGCACGAAACGTATTGTAGAACTTTCTATCCTGTACCCTGGAGGTTAAAGGCAAGTTCAAAAAGAAATAGATCGCATGTTGAAATGGGGTTTGATCGAACCCTCTACAAGCCCATACTGCTCCCCATTGTTGGTCGTGCCAAAAGCAAAATGAACGCTCGTAAAAAACATAACAATAAACTGTGTGTGTAGTGATAGAAACCTTTAAATTGAAGTAGTTAATCAGTGACATAGAGTATAGAAATAGTGACTAACTATTATTATCGAGTGTTGTAAAGAAGATAGTGGAGATAGGCTTCACCTGTGGTTTGGGTGAACATAGAACTTTAGCATTGCTAATGTCATCAAGAATGATTAAGGATCTAACTGACCTTCAAGAAGAATGAAATGTTTCCCGCAAATGACGCTGAATAATCAAAAGAGGTTCCGAGTGAATATTCATATATAATCTCATGTGAACGCTTACATGTGTAAACGTGTGAAGGGATGTGTTGTGGTAGTGAATCGTGAGTGACGGTTAACGCCGCAAAGATAATTTCCCGCGCAAAACAGTTGACGTCGGCGCGAGAGTTAAAATCGATATACAGATATGCTTTGTAAGAGACTCGCACCAAACGCGAGGATAAACTGATTCATGTTGAACTCTAAAAGGAATAGGTGTTATAATTAGAAGTTAAGAGTTTATAATTTATTAATGAATGATTAAAGAAAGTAATATTCATAGATTCAGTAGTAATTTAATGGTTCGTGTTCGTTTGGGAATTTTGTGTGAAAAATCCATTTCCATATATGAGCATGGATGAACACCGTATGAATCAGACAGTAATTGAAAGAAGCGAATCCGCATTCCTCAATGCCAATAACTTTTACATTTCAGCACTCAAGCGAAGAAATATATGTATTTAGAATAAAAAGTTTTGAGTATAGCTAAATTATATGACTTATCATGGAAATATGGATGATGTCTTGGTATAAAATGAACTACACTTTCCATTATTCGATGATTTGAATCCAAAATCTATATTAAGTTACATGAATCCTTTAAATTACGAAGAACAAATCAGTGATAGAAAATGTGTTAGAACTTTTGGACTTATAAGCACAAGTGGGGAGGCAAAGTCAAAAGGAGTATTCAAACGGGAGTAAATCGGATGATGCTTTTGGCAACATCATTAGTTAATGGTTGAATTCCTTGAAGTACGTCGTAACAAAAAGGATCCATGAAGCCATAAGGATTTTGCTTTCAAAAAAGAGAATCTTGGACGGTGCAACCTTATCAGTTCTCTTACAGGAAGAGTTTTCGTTTTGGTCATTGCTAATTCTTTTGGAATGAATGTTGCATGTGAATTCGAGTATCCCTGTTCCTTCTACTCTTCCCATTGTGGGCCGCGTAGAAGATCAACTACAGAGGGGGCTGCGTAGAAGACCGACTACAAATGTGGACGTCGGGGACATGCAAGACCCGGGGGAGTTTAGCACCGCAAGATATTGTACCAGGAGCAAGATTGTAAAACGAGAATTCACGTTATTTATTGTAAAACGTTTTTTTTTGCTACAGGCACAAACCACTCTTCTCCAAATCGTGATACAAATTGATCCCTGTCTTTCCTTTAGAGATCTATATCAAAATTATATTTTTTTTCCTTCTATAGGCTTTCCTATCTTCTATGTACCGTAGGCTGGGGGTCTAGGCTTAAGAGGTTTTCCAAGGTTTCCCTGCTTAAGAAAGTTCCCGAATGGGTAGACCCTGACATCAGTTCATGAAAGATCATCTTCCTTGGTTGTGCACAGCAAACATAACACCTAGATGCACGCAAAAGCAATACAGCCGCGGTACCAGTCTCTTCATTTCTTCTGTCTTCAACATTTCTTTTCTTCGTCTGTCTCAAATATAATATTCTTTTTCAGTCGGAGGACTGACAATCATCACTTCCGGGTTATCCACGCTAATAGATAGCTCGCGAAGTGTGTTCGGTAAATAAAAATTGAGCTCACAAACTTCGCTCGCTGCGAGGGGCATTGTAATCTCCCCACGGAAAATTACCCTCTACCACGCAATAATTAATAATGGTCAATCAAATCATCCACATTTATTTACGTTTCAAAAGTATCTGATCAGATTTTCTAGTAATATATGCGCCGACAGCTCGTCGACGCCAAAGTATTTTTCTAGTACGTTTATTCTTTGGAACAACAGAGGTACAGAAATGTATGCTCCATGGTTATTATAGAGAGAGAGAGGAACAGCTTCGGAAGTATCAGTTGGAAGATTGTCGGATTGCTAAAGGAGATTTATTTACTCTTCTTCGCGCTAAAGCGAGCTAGGAAAGTTTGTGCCGATAGCGTGAGAGATAAAAAGAAAAAAAAACCTGTAAAAGAAAATTACATGAGGCTTGGAACCAAAAGAAAACGGAACATGTACGGAAATGGATTCAATATATAATTTTCCTCAGAAATAAGGTTTGTGACCATTTTATTCTAGAGTGAATGACGAATGAGTTCTCTGTCTGAATCACTGATGATTGTCTGGGCCCTGTAATTAATTGGGAAGTTTCAGCTGTGACGAAGAGAGCCTGCAACCTCTGAGTTTTTTATAAATCGTCCAAAAAGGCTTCGTCCGTATCTGAAATTTTAGATCTGTCGTAAACTGAACGAATTGTTCAAACGATCGATTTTCCCAACTGAATGCAGCGCTTAATAATAATAACAAATGTAAAGATCTTTTCCAGCAAGCCAGCCGCTGAACATTAAGACGAAGGGCTCCACCAGAGATTCTACTAGGCTGATTTCACGTAAACAATATAGTTAAACTGTACATAGATAAAGGACAGAGAGAGAGAGCGAATGAAATTCGAGAAATTACTCAGAATCCTCCATTAGCATAATTGTTTGTCTGTCTTTTCACGGATCAGCCTAATAAGAAAACACGAAGCCCTGACTTTATTGTACCGATTTATGCGTGAGGGTGAAAGAGCGATAAAGGCGACAGATACACTTCTGTACAGACAAAACATTACACCAAGTTAGCGGCAAGCTGCATTCACATAGACTTTCATCATTTACAGAGTAGAATTCATTATAGTGGCAAGGAAAGGACAGCATAAACGAATAAACCGCGAGCGTTACAGTTTGATACGTAAACATTCGTTTGCTTTGGTATTAATGTACGCCACCGATTAATCGTGCTTGAGAGTCACACGGTGTTCGAGAGCATTCTGTTCAAGTCTATTATTAATGGCCCATGGTGTTCACATGGTTCTCAGATTTTTGATCGTTTTGTTTCGGCTGTGTGTGCTAAGTTTTGTGCACTACTTCTAATGCTTACTGGTTAGTCTTAATAACATACCGGATGGTCCATTGATCGTGACCGGGCCAAATGTCTCACGAAATAAGCGTCAAACGAAAAAACTACAAAGAACGAAACTCGTCTAGCTTGAAGGGGCAAACCAGATGGCGCTATGGTTGGCCCTCTAGATGGCGCTGCCATAGGTCAAACGGACATCAACTGCGTTTTTTTTAAAATAGGAACCCCCATTTTAATTACATATTCGTGTAGTACGTAAAGAAATATGAATGTTTCAGTTGGACCACTTTTTTCGCTTTGTGATAGATGGCGCTGTAATAGTCACAAACATATGGCTCAAAATTGTAGACGAACAGTTGGCAACAGGTAGGTTTTTAAATTAAAATACAGAACGTAGGTATGTTTGAACATTTTATTTCGGTTGCTCCAATGTGATACATGTACCTTTGTGAACTTATCATTTCTGAATACGCATGCTGTTACAGCGTGATTACCTGTAAATACCATATTAATGTAAGAAATTATCAAAACAATGTCCGTCAACCTCAATGCATTTGGCAATACGTGTAACGACATTCCTCTCAACAGCGAGTAGTTCGCGTTCCGTAATGGTCGCACATGAATTGACAATGCGTTGTCGGTGGATCGCCGTAGCAAATATCCTTCAACTTTCCCCACAGAAAGAAATCCGGGGACGTCAGATCCGGTGAACGTGCGGGCCATGGTATGGTGCTTCGACGACCAATCCACCTGTCATGAAATATGCTATTCAACACCGCTTCAACCGCACGCGAGCTATGTGCCGGACATCGATCATGTTGGGAGTACATCGCAATTCTGTCATGCAGTGAAACATCTTGTAGTAACATCGGTAGAACATTACGTAGGAAATCAGCATACATTCCACCATTTAGATTGCCATCGATAAAATGGGGGCCAATTATTCTTCCTCCCATAATGCCGCCCCATACATTAACCCGCCAAGGTCGCAGATGTTCCATTTGTCGCAGCCATCGTGGATTTTCCGTTGCCCAATAGTGCATACTATGCCGGATTACGTTACCGCTGTTGGTAAATGACGCTTCGCCCCTAAATAGAACACGTGCAAAAAACCTGTCATCCTCCGGTAATTTATCTTGTGCCCAGTGGCAGAACTGTACACGACGTTCAAAGTCGTCGCCATGCAATTCCTGGTGCATAGAAAAATGGTACGGGTGCAATCGATGTTGATGTAGCATTCTCAACACTGACGTTTTTGAGAATCCCGATTCTCGCGTAATTTGTATGCTACTGATGTGCGGATTAGCCGCGGCAGCAACTAAAACACCTACTTGGGCATCATCATTTGTTACAGGTCGTGGCTGACGTTTCACATGTGGCTGAACACTTCCTGTTTCCTTAAATAATGTAACAATCCGGCGAACGATCCGGACACTTAAATGATGTCATCCAGGATACCGAGCAGCATACATAGCACGCGCCCGTTGGACATTTTGATCACAATAGCCATACATCAACACAATATCAACCTTTTCCGCAATTGGTAAACGGTCCATTTTAACACGGGCAATGTATCACGAAGCAAATACCGTCCGCACTGGCAGAATGTTACGTGGTACCACTTACTTGCACGTTTGTGACTATTACAGCGCCATCTATCACAAAGCGAAAAAAGTGGTCCAACTAAAACAATCATATTTCTTTACGTACTACACGAATATGTAATAAAAAATGGGAGTTCCTATATAAAAAAAAACGCAGTTGACATCCGTTTGACCTATAGCAGCGCCATCTAGCGGGCCAACCATAGCGCCATCTGGTTTCCCCATTCAAGCTAGACGAGTTTCCTTCTTTGTAGTTTTTTCGTTTGATGCTTATTTCGTGAGATATTTGGCCCGGTCACTATCAATGGACGACCCTATATATATATATATATATATATATATATATATATAACCCCATATATATGTATATGAGCAGCCCTTTTCCTTGCTAAGTGTTTCTTCATTAGATTGTTTCAACGGTAAATATACACTCGTGTTGAGAAAAAACAACAGAACACGTTGATCGACTAAAGATAGGACGTTAATATTCACAAGGCATGTACATTAGTATGTTCTGCAGAAATAATTAGCACTTCAATCACCTCGGTTCATCATGCGTCCTGTTGCTTATTAGGCACAGGGTCCGCCATGGGCGCTGATAACGTCCCTGCGTGATGGCATTGACGCGTATTAGGCGCGAACAACAATCCGTGCTGCATTCACCTGGTCCCAAAGCTCATCTGTGGTGGTTGGCACTGGGTCGCAGCGCTGCACCCGTCGTTTCGCCGTATCCCACACGTTCTCGATTGGCGACATTCTGTGACATCAATAAGGCACGTGCTCGTGCAGCAACATGAGGTCGTGCATTGTGTTGCTGAAAAATGACCTCTAGGGTGTTGTGCAGAAAGGGTAGGGCTACGGTCGTAGGATGTCATTCACGTAGGTCTGACTGGTCACAGTGGCCTCGACACGCACCAACTGTGATTTGTTGTTGCACCCCACACCACAAGGCCTTGAGCTAGCCCTGTATGTCTTGGGCGAATGCAGTCGTTGTGACGTCGCTCCCCCCGTCTGCAGCGATCCAAAACGAGGCCACCATTTTCAAGCAAACGCAAGCTGAAATCGTCCAAAAACAGTGTATGATGCCGTTTCCGTCCGCAGTGACGTCGTTCCAAACACCACTGCCGTCTAGTATCTTTCTGCACTTTCGTCAAAGGTATGCGGAGAAGTGGACGACGTACACGTAGCTCGTGCCGTAATAAACTGTGACGGACTGTCACACCAGATAGTGTACGATGTGTTCCACTGTGGCACCAGAACCGAGGAGAACACAGATCCGTCTTGCAATGTCATTCGGATGAGGTGTCGATCTTCTCGGGGGTTGGTCTGGGTCGTGCATCTAACCCATCTTGTCGTGATCTACGGCCTTCCGTGAACCATTCTGCATACACCCCCAACACTTCGTCCCACACGAGCAACAGTTTCGCGGATGGATGCATCACTTTCTCCCATGCCAATAATGAGCACTCTTTAAAACTCACTAATTTGAAGGTAACGTCCGCGCATGCGTCTGCGAGATATCCTGCACGTCTGCTCAAATCACACTGATCCATTACCTTCGCTTTATAGCGACATCTAGAGCCAGGGCCACATTTTACCCTTAATGGGGGTAGGACGTCAAACGGGTCGACTTGGAGCAGGGGAGGCATCACAGTATATTTTAATTTCCAGTGTCTATACTTTCACAAATAAATTCATAAAACTTTGCCAGCATCACCAGGAAGGATTCACGATACACACTCATTGTCGTGAAAGTTCGAAAACATAACGAAGTAATTTTTTTTACGTGTGAAATTTCATCATTTTTTCACTTACTAATAGCTGCGTTTGTTGCTATAGGTACACTTTTCTTCATAAGTTAGAGAGATTCTTCGATGAATTTTGCACAGCATACATACCATACTTACAGGTGTATGCAATTCTAGAATTTAAAATGGTTCAAATGGCTCTGAGCACTGTGGGACTTAACTTATAAGGTCATCAGTCCCCTAGAACCTAGAACTACATAAACCTAACTAACCTAAGGACATCACAAACATCCATGCCCGAGGCAGGATTCGAACCTGCGACGTAGCGGTCGCGCGGTTCCAGACTGTAGCGCCTTTAACCGCTTGGCCACCACGGCCGGCTCTAGAATTTATTTAATTTATGAAAAAAGGAATGAGCTGCTATATTATAAACTTCATGTTTAGAAAAAAACACAAATTTTGTAGTTAATTACCTCAATTTTTACCACTGTTTTTAATAGATTTTGAAAATTCTGGAGTTTCATTCACCTTTAAGTATGGTTTGTATGCTGTGCAAAATTCATCGAAGAATCTCCCTTACTTATGAAGAAAAGTGTACCTTTACCAACAAATGCAGCCATTAGTAAGTGAAAAAAATGATGAAATTTCACATGTAAAAGAAAAATTACTTCGTTATGTTTTCGAACATCCACTGCTATGAGTGTGAATTCTGTATCCTTCCTGGTCATGCTGACAAAGTTTCATGAATTTATTTGTAAACGTATAGACAGTGGAAATTAAAATGTCCTGTGGTGCCTCTCCTGCTCCAAGTCGGCCCGTTTGACGCCCTACCCCCCTCAAGTGGAGTTACGCCTCAGTATCGATGTTGACCTTGAATCCTCGGGTCTACATGGTTCAAATGTTAATTTTTGGTGCTAAGTCCCTATGGGCCAAGCTGCTGAGGTCATCGGTCCCTACGCTTACACACTATTTAATGAACATACTAATGTACATGTCCGTGAATATCAACGTTCTATTTCTACTCGTTACAGGTGTTATGTTTCTTCTGAACGTGAGTATATTTTTATAGCTCTGCTCTTGGTTAAAGTTAATGATCTGTTGCCCTTAGAGAGAAACATTTTGGCTAAACTACAATTCATGTGAAGCATGGTGCTTTGAAATCATGAGTTGGTAAAGTTGTTTTAATCTTTTAGTCCTGATATTTGTCCAAGCATTGACATAATCTTGTTCCGCGTTTTATTCAGTGGGTCCCCTGATTTAAGATTTGTGTTAGTTCCGTTACTTGGTTTTCAGATTACATTACTCAAGGATGTGTTTCCCTTGCTTTAGAGAGGGATGTCCAATCCGCGGGCCGCAAGTGACCCCAATCAATTTTCACCACGGCTGAAGAAGTACGCATGTATCTCTCTCTCTCTCTCTCTCTCTCTCTCTCTCTTTTCCCAGCAGTTATTGTTAGTCTCAAGTATGTTACGTGCGACCCAAAGACACTAGTCTTATTCCAGTGTGGCTCGGCTAAGCTTATATAGTTGGACACCGTTGCTTTAGAGGGTAAACCACATAGCATGTCGTTTCACTCCTTGTGTTATAATTATTTCTTACGTGTGTTTTAGATGAGAGAAAAGTGTGATTCCCTTTGTATCATGTTAATTTAAGACGGCGTTCTGCATTTTGGCCAGATCGGGCGGTTATTTGAATCTGCCATGTTACAGTTGGGTTCTACAAAGAGACTGCATCTAATTCAATGTATATATCGTACATGACTAAAAGGAAAATAGTTGTTTCCGTCGGTGGCCTTTACTGATGTTTCTAAGCTGGCCGTTTTAATTAGAGTTATTAAATAATTTTTTTAACTAAATTGGTATTCATTGTATACCGGTATCGAATAGCGGCCGTTGAATATTCGAATGTCAAGCACGGTAGTCCTGTCTTTCTTTGTATTTAAATAAATGTGTGTAAAAGATTATACATCGGTGTGTGCATTTGTCTCGTAGCACTACCGAACTGAATATTCTGCCTGGTGGCAGTTTTGAACTAGCTCAGGTTGGTGGCACCTAAAGTCATGCGCACACTTGTATAAAGCCTTTCACCGCCACGCGACTGTACCGAGAGGTTTATGCACAGTACCTGAAATGATGGCGCCGCAGCAGGTGCCGACGGCTAATGGCGGAAGACGAAAACGAACTGCTGCTGTCGTGATATTTATCTTCTGTAACCCTATAGCTGACGCTAAACTTGGTTTTTTTTCCTTGTCGTAGCGGACTGAAAAATAACTAAAATAAAAATTGCGGCAATTAAGCGCTCCGCGGTTACTAAGAGTTACTACTCAACCATCGAATAAATGAAACAGAAGAGCTTGTCAGCTACACCTTGGTAATTTTTCACATCATAAAATTCGGATGGCACAAGGGAGTAAAGCCACGTGTGCGATTTCCTTGTAATGTCCTTTTATAACGGCACGATCATTCCTTCCGCCAACTAGACGATTGAACTGTCGATAAATTTCTTACAGATGATGGATTTGGTGGCTGCGGCTTTGTTTTTCGTTTTTAAAGGGCTATGACGGGGGTCAGTACAGGGGCGACACAGGGACCAGCGCTGTTCTTAGCATCAGCTCGAGGCCCCTGCAGCAGAGAGCCGCTGTCCGTTGCACGGAGCCTATATTGCATAGAACACTAAGCGCACACCGGATCCGATATGTTGCCCACTCCGAGGAAACGTGTTCAACATCGCCGCGTCACTTAGTTTTCAATTCACAGTCAATAAAGGCGTTCCTTCTGCAAGTCTAATAGCGACTCCGAAGGCAGGGGCCGTGTTCGAATGGTAAACAATGCGTAATTATAGCTGCGTATGTCGGCCTGGCATGACGTGGTTCATGTTCCACAACAAAGGCTTTGAGTGGTCACATTACTACTCGGCTTTGTTTTATTAGGGAGGAATATTTGTTCTTATTAATAAGGGGATTCTATTTGGCCGCGCCTGCATAAACTGACCACCGCTGACCGCAGATTCTCCAAGCAAGCATGTAATTGTTGCTGGGAGAAATACCACGTCCTACAACATTCTTTATTTAGTCAGCTATATTACCCAGCATTTTTGCAATGTTAATGACAAAACCGGACCACAAACACCCAAAAACGTAACAGACCTTTTTTGTATTGAAATACAACAGTACCGAACTTTCGCTACATGACATACGCAAACATTTTCAACAATTACTTAAAACATCAAGTGGGGCCACGATTATTCTGAAAATGCTTATCTATCCAAAATGTTGATGTTTCCAAGTTGCAACAAATTGTTGATACATGAAGAAGCAATATGGATATTTCCCGTTACAGATCTTAATGCCGTTTATGATATAATATCGACATTGTGATTTAACTATGCAACATCAGTGGCAGATTTATCTAAAACGTCTCTGCAAGAATACGGATTCTTGTATCGGATTTTCAGAGCATGTTGTATAGCTTGTAGCTTCTAGAGCAGGCGGTGTCCAGCCTTTTAACTTATCTGGGTAGAAACCGAGTATCTTCAACCGTAAACAGTAACTGACAAGGAAAAACAAAAACACGAAAGGAAAAATACTGTACAAATCTGATAAAGAACCTTTTTCGCCGATATGCTGATCGCTACAAGTCGGTCGAAGTCAGAAATCTTCATGTGGACTACAATTCCTACCAATGTTCGCTATCTAACAAATATGGCTCTGAGCACTTTGCGACAATTTCTGAGGTCATCAGTCGCCTAGAACTTAGAACTAATTAAACCTAACTAACCTAAGGACATCATACACATCCATGCCCGAGGCAGGATTCGAACCTGTGACCGTAGCGGTCGCCCGGTTCCAGACTAGCGCCTAGAACCGCACGGCCACTCCGGCCGGCACTATCTAACAGAATCATAATTCTGTTATAATTGGTTTAATTTGATATAATATCCATTTTATTGTATTTCCATAAATTAATTTCATTACACTGCTCTCAGTCTCTAGTACAGCAGTTGTAACTAATTTAGCTGTAAGATAACACACCAGCGCATCTGACTGACTGTCCCGTTACATAAACGACACTGCAGGTTCAGGTACAGTACGGGCGGCAGTGTTAGGAATAACATGGGGCAATGGGAGAACAGCATCGTGTGTTGGGAGTTTCAGATAAAAAATACTCAGGTTATCATAACTTCACACAAATGGGGCGCGGGTTGGACTCCCCTGTACTAGCGGTATGAACAGCGTTGTTTAATATTCATCGTCGATTAGAGAATGGTGAAAACTATATGGAAAAAGCGTGCTGTGGACCACCAGAGATTGCTAGGAATACGACCCTGGTACATTGCTCTTGTATAGCAATACAAATCGAAGAGCATTATATTTCGAAATAAAGAGGTACCAATTGTAAATACGGAAACCAAGCAAAAAAGTCGGGTAACATAGACGCGTAGCATATGTAAGAAATATAAATCACTGTATTTATTTGCATGGTGATTCTGTTAAGCTGTTGACCTGAGATATATTTCGCATCGTTTAAGATACTGTCATTCTGTTTCTGCCCAGATGAATTGTGACAAAGGCCTCACTCAGCGCTGTATCGTCTCCTTTTATAGCTATATTATTTACAGAGATATTGGTATCAACTTAACTTTTTCAAATGGACCTACACTGGTGTCCAAAATTAAAGAAACAAACCGCTATTTCCCCGTCCTGTGTCTAATTCACGACATAATCCCACCAACCGTCAACCAGATGTCCGCAAGATCGTGTTCTGCACGGGAGACGGCATTCCGATGAACGGACAACCATGCCAACGATGACGTCATTGTACCTATAAAACGAGGTAGTGTTTGCTGGGTAGCCCCACATCTACAATCTCTATGTACAGTCACATATGGTGCAGTATGGCACAGATAAGATGCCTAACACACTCTCTGCGGTGGAGGGCCAGAGAAAGAAACGAAACAGGACAGTCGCGAACTGATTTGGCCCTATGGCTTAAAGTGAAATGTTGCGTTGCTTCTCGGATGTGGCGACAGTTTATAGAGACCGAAACAGTATCCTGAAGACCAGGGCAGTGGCGACAACGTGTGTCTTCAAAACAGGGGACGATTATTTGGCTGTAAGGGCACGACAGCATCGCCTTAGTATTGCACGGGAACTGGTGTATGAGCTCGCAGCATCCACTGGACGTGTTTTATCGAGGCAAAAGGCGTGCGAAGGGTTCGGCAGATTGGTCTTAACTGTCGGAGACGTACTGTATGTCTACCTGTGACCCGTCTTCATAGAAGGGAACGTCCAGAGTGGAGTCATCAACATGCCACCTGGGCGACAGAGCAGTGGGAAACTGTTGTTTTCACAGATGAGTTCCGATTTATTCTGCAGAGTGACTCGATGGATTCGCATCCGGACTGAACGTGGAGCACGATTCCGGAACCGAAACACTGTGGAAAGAGACCGTTATCGAGGACGATTCCTAATGGTGTGGCCAGACATTATGTTGACCACTCGAACCCCTCATCATGAAATTGTACGGGTGAATCGGCAAGCTTCAACTGTGTCAGGTATCGTGACGAGATCTTGGGACCTCATTTGAGGTTGTTTCCACGTGCTGTGGGCCCAGACGTCGTACTGGTGGACGATAAAGCTCGACCTCGTACAGCACGGGTTGTTTATGTTTTCTTGGAAACGGAAGAAACTGTACGCTTGGTGTGGCCTGCTCGCTCTCCTGAATTGAATCCCATAGAGGATGCCTGGGATGCACTAGGGAGACGGCTTGCATCACGACAGCATCAACTAATCACTCTCCAAGACTGTGAGTAGCTCTTCAGGAAGAATGGGCGTTATCGCCTCAACCTGAGACTGATGACATCACTCACAGCACGCCCCGTCGTTGTCAGACCAGTATTTCTGTCAGAGGTGGCCACACCCCACACTGAGCACATTAACCAGTTGTCGGAACGTTTGTGCAGATCCGTTAAGTTGGAAAAAACGAAGGACATTTTTGTCTACCGTTATGCATGTTGCAGTTGTTTATCTTTCGTATTTTTTACGTTGTTTCTACTTTACTATAACCTGTTTATACTGTTTTATGGCAAAATGAACGCAACCTTGCATAATTTCCATTAGTTGTTTTAATTTTGGACACCAGTGTATATAAATTTCTGTTGTTAGTGCCGGAGCTCTACAAGAGACGAATTCAAAGGCGTTTCCCCCTTCAAAACCCGATCAGTAATTTCGGAGAAAGTGCAACATTTAAAACATAGGATATATCTGTTTTCATCATGAAAGCAATTACTGTTTTATGCGGAAGTTCGTGGTTTTACGCGAAATTTACGCGTCAGCCTGGAAAGGCATTCCAGCTTGGCACAGTTGAGGGAGTCAATTTGTAAAAACGGCGGAATAACAGAGATTGTAATCACACTTGGCTTCATATGATTGGTTCAACACGCCACCTGGAAGGCAAGAGACATGACATCTAACGATGTGTAACAGATATCTAAAAATTATCAGACCTCGTAATATACGTATCTTACCTATATTTCTCATACTTTTATCAGTGACGACCACTATAGCTATCTCCATATTGTATGAAAGATTTGTGTGTATAGTATTCTTATATAATCATGGAAAGCGCTGCATTCGCCCCTCTTCTCCCACGCCTTTTGTAATATAATGCACCACATCGATACCGTTTCAGGTAACTAACAACCTAATTGTTACTGTGGAAATAATTAATTGCACCATACAATGAAAAAGTTTTTCTGTTATACAGCGAGCTACGAGAGACTTTTTTTCAGAATTGTGTATTCTCTGACGGCTAAATCATCGAGCGTTATTGCGGCTCTATTAATAAAAGTGTTTCAACTGAAGTTGACCTTGCTTTTATTTTGTGATGTTGTCCGTATATGTGATAAGGAAGAAAGTTCTAACTGCATGCGTAAATAATTTTTGTCTGTAGTAATGGCCTCAGATAATACACGCATACAATATCTATACTACCACGGACACTGGTAAAAAGCCGTAAGTAGACTTGTTGCAAAATGTACTACCTTGCTTGAAAGTGAGTTTCATTCAGTAAAGACCAGTGTTTCATCATTCTGATTAATGCGGAAAAGATTAGTGAAGATCTCCGCACTGAGTATCTTGTTAATGAAACACAATATAGTATCTAAAAATTAATCATATCAAATTGTTAATTAACATGAGAGAGAAAAGTTTTTAACATAAATTATCGCTTTAAAGGAGATAAACTCATGTCGGGCACTTCAAATAAATCATCCGTTAACTACAGTACCGTTCTGTTCTTGCTCCTGTCAGAGCTGTGAGATAATGGTATGTTAGAAACTAAACGGGTGCAAAACAGGGAATTAAGGTATAAAGACTGTTAAATATTAACTTCTCGTTAAGGGTATAATATCAAGATACACACTTAAGCTGCAAAATAACATCAGCAACGGCAACAAAACGGAAATCAAGAAGACTATGTTCGTAAACACTTTCTTAAATATACATTTGTGTCATTAATTGTTGGAAATTTCCACAGTCTATTGCAGCACACATTTTCAGAGGCTAGTGCAAAGACTTCTGAACAGACTGAAGATATTCCTTCACTTTAATTGCTCATGCTGCAACAATACATTGTTTTAAATTGTCCTTTTGCCGTCGCATTTTGTGCACAAGCTGTGGCAAAACAAGCGTTGCATCATTGTGAGAGGTACAGAGGCGGAGAATGTGCCGGGACTTGCCCCGGTTCTCTGCTAGTAGCGCCACGTCATCATAGTGCGTAGCATACAAAGTATTGCGCTATAATCTGAGAATGAAATTAAAAATTAAAGTAACTTTTCCAAACTCTGTCAGGGTATTCTTCAGTATATTAATGTCAAAATTGTTAAATCTCAGAATGATCAGATGAATAAATTTTGCTAAATATATTATTTTAAGAAGAAAATAAATGACGCTAAATGATGAAGCTAGAAAGCCAAAAATTGTTCGGAACGTGCAAATGTACATCACTATTAAAAGCTGAAAGTCAATTTATTAGGACCAACATTTTGGTTAAAATCGGCGTTTTTACGAAAAACTGGAGGCGCTAAATATTAGGCTCAGAATGATGGAAATTCATATGTAGTATCAGTTTTATATAAGAACATGAACTATGTGACTACATTAAGCTAACTCTATTAGTTTTCAAGTTATTTCCAAAAACTAAATTTGGAACGAAATCGCCCCTATTCAAAATAGATTGAATATGATTTGTATTTGATACAGAAAGTTCTAATTACAGCACTCAATTATATTGATGAAATAAAACAGCTGTACCAAGTTTCCAGAATTCAGTGTAAATAATAATCGCTACAAAGAATCGCAAACAGGCAGTTGAGAGGTCACGTTCTCCTGTCGGTTCCGTTCTAAAACTTCAAGCCGGTAAAGTTTAAATGCAGTCGAGCTAAAACTTTTTTAGTAAGTAAAGCGAACTTAACTCCATTCATATAAAAATTAAGAAGACTGTAAATTGTTACACGACAGACATATTAATAATGTGTCCGAGACTGGGGCCATTTAGATGCTGCTATTGTGCGTAGAGCGATCGACAGCAAATGTTTCATTTGGCGGTCCGCTGCGCCCGTTTATACAGCCAGTAAGACGATGGGAAGAGACACTTCGCATCGAGCTACCAATCTGTCTGCGTCAGTCAAACGCCGGCATACGCTCTGCCTCGGATGCTATCTACCTACCAAACGTATGTTTTCGGTAAGAGAGGGAAGTGGACTAGCGAGGGCTGTACATTGTCCTTGTTCGCTTAGTTTTCACAGCAGTTACTGTTTGTGTGTCGCCCGAATCTGGAAAAAAATCGCATGGCAAGTGGCAAGATTATTTTCCACTTTTAAGGCTAGCAGTTGTTTAATGAAGAGAAGCCAGGGTGATATACCTTTTTACTTCTAACTTACCGTAGAGGTCGCCTCTAAACTGCCAAATGTGCTGTTTCCGATAGAGACATATTATTATCAGGAATATTATTACGATTGTGCGCGTAAACTTTTACTGAATATATTAATTATTATCAGGAATATTATTACGTTTGGGCGTATAAACTTTTTCTGAATATATTAATCAGTTACAAGTCAAAACTTTTATTTTTAGTCGTAGTTCCTGATCCCGCTGAATCAATAGCAAGAAGGAACATTCTCTTTCAGTGAGTACGAAGACTAATGTAGGCTTGCAGACTGAAAATTATGGTCAGTATGTTCTCCATTCAGTATGTCATCCATCTCTTTCTGGCTGACCGCAAAATTAGTTTTCAGGCTCTAGTGAACGGAGGCATTATTTTAGCCGTCGCCCCACAAAGTTTCATCTTTGCATTTACTCCAGAGAAAAAAATCCACTGGCGTCAAAAACGGCGAACGTGCACGCCGACTGCTAACGCATTCACGTCATATCCTGAGACCGAGGAGCAGCTGAGAGATCGCTTTCCTAGCCACATGCGAGAAGTGAGCCAGGCACCCATCGTGCTTGAAGCACATGCAACTGCGTATTTCAAGTGGTACTCATTCTAGCAGGCAGCAGCTCTTAAGTAAGACATTGAGCGTAATTTTTGCCGTTTAAGGTTCCTTCATTGAAGTGAGGACCAAACACACAGTCTCCAACAATCCTGCACTAAACGTCAACACTCCACTGCCTCTGTCGATAAACATTGCGCAGCCAGTGGCCCAATAATGCATACTTTTTTACGTTCTGCTTTCCATGATGTGTAAGGTAGCTTCGTTGGTCAATAGACTTCCTTAAAGAAGGAACCTGTTGTCCTGATGTCGCATCAGAACCGATGGATTGAATTCCACGCGTCTTCAGCAATATCGCTGGTTAATCTGCTGCCAACTTGACACATCAGACAGATGACAGTTGTTTGCACGCCAAATGAGAACAATGCTGAGCAGGCTTATTTCAGAGGCACTCGCAGGTTACTTAGAGCTAACATGTAGATTATAAGCAACAGCTGCCGGAGTATCTGTTTCGTTCGCTACACTAATTGCAGACTTGCTCCTTACCCTCTGCATAGTATGACATCTTTTTTTGTGAAACTCAGTTGTTTTCTTCCATATCCCTTTTCCGTAAACAAGTACCATATCTGCTTTCTCTTGGTTTGTTGAAGAAACACATTTTTTCATACCAACCTGCGCGGAAACAGTTGAAAGCCACAGACAAAATTAAATTCACATTTCCGGTGTCCCTTTCATACCAGTATCACTGCTGTTCAACACCATATTTCCTTCTTATCCGAACTGCAATATTTCCACGTTCGGATATGAAATCAGGACCTCCCAATCGGTTTCATGTAGAAAGCATGTCTATTAAAATATTTTAATTCCTCCGGAACAAGTACTCGGATTCTGAAGACTTAAACGCCGTTGAATTCGTCTCTTATAACTGCGACGCCAGCCTCACCTGAAAAAGTTCACACAAATATCTCTGTAATTAACATTGCTGTCAAAAATATTGTCTGTCGTTTAGTGAGAACTTTTTAACAGTTTCTATCTTCAACGGTTCAGAAAATATCTGAAGTGGACAGGTCAGTTGAATGATGCTGCGTACTGTACAATGTCCCATGCTCTTAGAAATAAAACAAGGAATAATTCCGAAATAAATCGAAACAAGAACTTTGTCCGCACTCACGCGACAGCGAGGTTAGCGTTAACAGCGTGGGATACACTACACGTGCGACTTATAACTATTCCACTTCAGAAGTGCTTGAGAAATTGTATTACCTATAAGTAACGAAATAACTGAAATTCTTCATTTCTGTGCATAAAAAGGCAGGACCTATATAATTACCAACTATTCTCAACAACGCCACGATCCTAGTGACTAGCTGTACCTGGTATACAATGTAGAGTGCCTGTAAATATCTGCTATCTGAACATGAGTTTACAGTGAATTTAAAGCAAACTGATGGAAAAATAAGTACTTTTTCTAAACGTTACAAAGCGACTGGACACAGTATCAGTATAAAGCTTCCACTATTTTAAGCACGTTTGGATGTTTAGTGTTCATAACGGATCAGAAAAAATGGTGTAACTGCACTGAAGAACCAAAGAAACTGGTACACTGTACTAATATTGTGTAGGGTCGCCGCGAGCAAACAAAAGTTCCGCAACACGACGTGACATGGACTCGACTAATGTCCAAACTAGAGCTGGAGGTAATTGGCACCATGAATCCTACAGGGCTGACCATAAAGCCGTTAGAGTGCGAGGGTTGGAGATCTCTCCTGAGCAGCACGTTGCAAGGTATCCCAAATATGCTCAATAATGATCATTTCTGGGGAGTTTGGTGTCCAGCGGAAGCGCTTAAACTGAGAAGAGTGTTCCTGGAGCCACTCTCAGCAATTCTGGACATAAGGGGTGTCGCATTGTCCTGCTGGATTTGCCCAAGTCCGTCGGAATGCACAATAGATATGAATGGATGCAGGTGGTAAGACAGGATGCTTATGTACGTGTCACCTGTCAGAGTCGTATCTAGACGTATCACAACAACTACACACGCCCCACACCATTACAGAACCTCCACCAGCTTGAACAGTCCCCTGCTGACATGCAGGGTCTATGGATTCATAAGGTTGTCTCCATACTCATACACTTCCATCCGCTCGGTACAATTTGAAACGAGACTCATGCGACCAGGCAACATGTTTCCACTCAGCAATAGTCAAATGTCGGTGTTGACGGCCCCAGGCGAGGGTAAAGCTTTGTGTTGTGCAGTCATCAAGGGTACACGCGTAGGCCTTCGGCTCCGGAAGCCCATATCTATGATATTTCATTGAATGGTTCGTACGCTGTCGCTTGTTAACGGCCCAGCATTGAAATCTGCAGCACCTTGCGGAAGGGTTGCACTTCTGTCACATTGAACGATTCTCTTCAGTCTTTGTTGTTCCCGTTCATGCAGGATCATTTTCCGGCAGCGATATCGGAGATCTGATGTTTTACCGGATTCCTGACATTCACGGTAGAGTCGTGACATGGTCATACGAGAAAATTCCCACTTCATCGCTACTGCGGAGGAGCTGTATCCAATCGCTTGTGCGCCGAATATAACACCACGTTCAAGCTCACTTAAATCTTAATAACCTACCATTGGAGCGGCAGTAACCGATTTAACAATTGCGCCAGACACTTGTTGTCTTATAGGCGTTGCCGACCACATCGCCGTATTCTGCCTGTTTACGCCCACATCCACATGGATACTCTGCAAATTACATTTAAGTGCCTGGCAGAGGGTTCATCGAACCACCTTCACAATTTTCTATTATTCCAATCTCGTTTAGCGCCGGAAAGAACTACTACCTACCTCTTTCCTTACGAGCTCTGATTTCCCTTATTTTATTGTGGTGATCGTCGGTGTCAACAAAATATTTATGCATTCGGAGGAGAAAGTTTGCAATTTCGTGAGCTGATTCCGTCGCAAAGAAACACGCCTGTCTCTTAATGATGTCCAGCTCAAATCCCGTATCATTTCAGTGGCACTCTCTCCCATATTTTGCTATAATACAAAACGTGCTGCCCTTCTTTGTACTTTTTCGATGTACTCCGTCAGTCTTATCTGGTAAGGATCCCACACGGTGCAGTATTCTGAAAGAGGACGGACAAGCGTAGATCTGTTACATTTTCTAAGTGAGCTGCCAATGAAACGCAGTCTTTGGTTAACCTTCCCCACAACATTTTCTGTATGTTCCTTCCAATTTAAGTTGTTTGTAACTGTAATTCCTAGGCATTTAGATGAATTTACGACCTTTAGACTTGACTGATTTATCGTGTAACTGAAATTTAACGATTTCCTTTTAGCACTCATGTGGATGACCTCACACTTTTCGTTATTTAGGGTCAACTGCCAATTTTCGCACCATTCAGATACCTTTTCTAAATTGTTTTGCAATTTGGTTTGATATGGTGACTTTATTAGTCGATAAACGACAGCGTCATCTGCAAAAAAATTAAGACGGCTGCTCAGATTGTCTCCCAAATCGTTTATATATATAAGGAACAGCAAAGGCCCTATAACACTACCTTTCGGAACGACAGAAATCACTTCTGTTTTACTAGATTACTTTCCGATAATTACTACGAACTGTGACCTCTCTGACCGGAAGTCACAAATCCAGTCACATAACTGAGACGATATTCCATAAGCATGCAATTTCACTACAAGCCGCTTGTGCAGAACAGTGCCAAAAGCGTTCCGAAAATCCAGAAATACGGAATCAATCTGAAATCCCTTGTCAATAGCACTCAACACTTCACGCGAATAAAGAGATAGCTGTGTTTCACAGGAGCGATGTTTTCTAAACACATGTTTATTGTGTGTCGATAGACCGTTTTCTTCGAGATAATTCATAATGTCCGAACAGAATATACGTTCCAGAATCCTGCTGCATATCGATGTTGATGATATGGGCCTGTTATTTAGTGGATTACTCCTATTACCTTCCTTGAACATTGGTGTGACCTCTGTAACTTTCCAGTCGTTGGGTACGGATCTTTCGTCGAGCGAACGGTTGTATACGATCGTTAAGTAGGGAGCTAATGCATCAACATACTCTGAAAGGAACCTAATTGGTATATAGTCTGGACCAGAAGAATTGCTTTTATTAAGTGATTTAAGTTGCTTCACTACTCCGAGGATATTTACTTCTACGTTATACATGTTGGCAGTTGTTCTTGATTCGAATTCTGGAATATTTACTTCATCTTCTTTTTTTAAAGGCATTTCGGAAGGCTGTGTTTAGTAACTCTGCTTTGACAGCACTGTCTTCGATAGTATCTCCATTGCTATCGCGCAGAGAAGGCATTGATAGTTTCTTGCCGCTAACATACTTCACATACGACCAGAATCTCTTTGGATTTTCTGCAAGACAAAGTTTCGTTGTTCAAACTATTATAAGCATCTAGCATTGAAGTCCGCGCTGAATTTCGAGCTCCTGTAAATATCGCCAATCTTGGAGATTTTGCGCCTGTTTAAATTTGGCATGTTTGTTTCGTTGTTTCTGCAACCGTTTTCTGACCCGTTTTGTGTACCAAGGAGGATCAGCTCCGTCGTTTTTTGATTTATTTTGTATAAATCTCTTAGTTGCTGCCGATACTGTTTCTTTGAAGTCAAGCCACATCTGGTGTACACTTATATTATAAATTTCGAAGGAGTGGAGATTGTCTCTCAGGACGGCGTCAAGTGAATTTTTTGTCTCTCACGACGGCGTCAAGTGAATTTTTATCTACTTTTTTGAATAGGTATATTTTTCGTTTATTTTTGGAGGATTTGGAGGTTACAATATTCAATCTCGCTACGCAACCTGCGTTCACTAATCCCTGTAACCGTTTTGATGCTCGTTAATAACTCAGGATTACTTGTTGGTAAGAGGTCAAGTGTGTTTTCACAACCGCTTACTATTCGCATGAAGTAACTGCTCGAAATAGTTTTCAGAGAATGCGTTTAGCACAATTTCGGATGACGTTTCATGCGTACCTCCGGAATTAAACATGTATTTTCAACAACATATCGAGGATAAATTAAAGTCACCACCAATTAGAATCATATGAGTCGGGTACGTATTTGAAATCAAACTCAAGTTTTCTTTGAATCTTTCAGCAACTGTGTCATCTGAATTGGGAGGTCAGTAAAAGGATCCAATTATTATTTTATTCCGGTTGCCAACAATGACCTCTGCCCAGACTAACTCACAGGAACACTCTCCTTCAATTTCGCGACAAGATAAACTACTCCTAACAGCAACAAACACGCCACCGCCAACGGTGTTTAGCTTATACTTCTGGAACACCGTTAGGTTCTTAGTAAAAATGTCGGCTGAGCTTATCTTCTGCTTTTGCCAGAATTCAGTGGCTATAACGATTTGAGCATCAGTACTTTCTATTAGCGCTTGGAGCTCTGGTACTTTCCCAACACAGCTACGACAATTTACAACTGTTATACTGATGGTTCCTGTATCTACGTGTTTCCTGTGTTCGGCCTGCACCCTTTGTGACTGAAGCCCTTCTTGTGTTTTCGCGAGACCCTCTAACCTAAAAAAACCGCCCAGTCCCCTGCTACCCGTGTAGCCGCCTCCTGCGTATAGTGGACACCTGACGTGTTCGGCGTAACCCGAAGCCCAACCACCCTTTGGCGCAAGTCGAGGAATCTGCAGCCTAAACGGTCGCCGAACTGTCTGAGCCTCTGATTCAGACCTTCCATTCGGCTCTGTACCATAGGTCCGCAAAGGTCCTGTCGACTATGCTGCAATTGGTCAACTGTGCTTTCACCTTGCAAGCAAGACTGGAAGCTTTTACCACTTCTATTAGCCGCTCGAAACCAGAGACAATCTCTTCTGATCGACAGTGACACACATCATTGGTACCGACGTGAGCAACCACATGCAGTTGGCTGCATCCTATGCTCTTCATAGCATCCAGGGGGGACCCGTTCCACATCTGGAATGACTCGCCCGGAATATACACAGAGTGCACATTAGTTTTCGTTCCCTTATTGGCAGCCAAGTCCCTAAGGGCCCCATAACGCGCCTAACGTTGGAGCTCCCAACTATCAATAACCCTAACCTCTGTGATTGTCCGGGCCTTGCAGACTGAGAGGTTTCCTCTGAAACCGGACAGGCGACAGCATCTGGCTCAGCGACAGCCTCAGACAGCACTTGGAACCTGTTTGTCAGACAAACCGGGGAAGCCTTACGTGCTGCCGTCTGGGAAGTCTTTCGCCGCCTGCTATGCGGCTGCTCCCACTCGACCACAGGGGCAACCTCAGTGCGAGCAGTAACTGGGCTGGAAACCGGTGAGGAACAATCGGAGGACTCGGACATGCTGAACGTCTGTTGGATCCCCAAGGCCGGTTGACAACAGTGGTGCCCATCCACTGCAGCCTCCAACTGTGTAACCGAAGACATCACAGCCTGAAGCTGAGAGCGAAGTGTCACCAACTAGGCTCGCATCCTCACACAACATTCGCAGTCCCTGTCCATACTAAAGACCGTGGAAAGCTGAACTATGCGGATAAACGGACTATCGGCACGGGCTGCGCAGCTCTACTGTAGACCCTGACGAAAATGCAGAAACTGTGTCAAATAAATTAGGTTGATACACAGGGATTCAAAAAGCTAACTACCGAAGCACTCAGGTGAAACTAAATAATTCGCCCCTGATTAGGAACTTGTAATATGTCACAGAATCGGTTTACTTTCCGACGCAAGCGAAAACGCGAGAACTGTGACTGTTAGATGTTTAATTAACACGCAGAAACTCAAGAAACTAAACTATTAAAGCACACAGATGGTATTATAAAATTCGCTCCTGGTTAGGAACGCATAAATTTCCAGCGCTTGACACACATTCTCCCTGCAAGTGTCTCTCCGCTAAACTATGGTGACAAACTGTAACGTGATAAAACAACTACCTTGCGCACCAAAGGAAACATCGATCCTTTGCAAGACAAACACTACATAGGTGTCCAGAGGTGTATGACAGCTGCTGTTTACGAAGTGCAAGCCCTATTACGGTTCGGAAATTATGATATGTTCGCAACAGCCTCCCCCCCCCCCCCCCATTTTTCTTTGGTTCTTTCCATGTACTCTGTCACTTCCACTTCAGGAGTAACACTCTGTTGGCGATCAAATCCGCCGAACGAGGCTTTTGTGAGGTACCTCCGTGGGTGGATTACTTTTCCTGAGGATTCCTCCAATGAGTCTCAGTCTGGCAACTGCTTTTCATACTAATAGTTCCTTGTGGTCATCCCACATGTGTAGTAGATGTGAGTGTGTAAGCTGACCACATTCTCGGAAACATAACATTTTTAACACAAATATGATTAATTTTTAGTAGGTGAATTAATATCTAATTTCTCCCCTGGTCTCAGTGCCTCTTTGAGCTAACTCTTTGATTACAAGGGTATCATGAAAAAAAATAGTTCGTCAAAGTATTGTCCTCGTTATACTATCACAATAGAAACGCTTGTTTCGCTACTGTGCAATTTTGCAATTTGTTCGTGTGATCAGAGCACGACAGGCAGGTGAAGACACCGTGCTAAAGGGACGCCAGTGGGGCAATCGGAAGGCAGCGACGGTTGCAGACGGACAGAAGGGAGAGAGAAGCTGGACAGGCAACAGTGAATGGCAGGCTGTCATAGAAGCGTATGCGCAGAAATGGCAAAATTAATGAACTGCTTTCAAGCGCTTATATGCACGGTACTTTCACGATATTTCTGCTGAGCTACAGACTGTAATTTTATAAAAGCAACTGTATTAAGTTAGAATCCACTGGAAAACGTTTTTCAGTGTTAAATTCCTTGATATCAATATAAGACTGAAATATCGAGCTGCACTCCCAATCGACGTTGGAATCTGCGAAATGAGTAAGCGAATGGGTAATGTGACAGCATATTGTTAAGTTCAGCCCTAAATGCTGCTCTCTGAATGTTTATAATAGCGCTTTTTGGAGAGTTATTTACGTAAAATTATACAATACCATCGTAGTTACATAGGAAAAACAGTAAAATTCATTATATTATGTAGTATACTTCCAGTAGGAAGGCTGTCTATGGCATATGAGCTGGATCGTGCAACACTGGTTTGAGTGGTTTATAGTGTATACAGTCTAATACATGCAATCACGACATTCCTGCTACCCATTACGTTAAGTGTGTCCTATTAGGTGCAGAGTGTTGCATGTATGTATAGATCAATTGTGGGGAATGTTCTACTGTGAAAAGCTCCTTGAAGAATCTCCCCTGTCATTTCTGGTATACTTGCCAGCAGTTTGGACGTAAGCCGAGTCGATCAGTTTCATAGATGAAGGGAATCTGAGTAGTGACAACAGTTGGTGAGATTGTACATACACTTGCTTGATACTCATTGCGAGGGAGCAGTCAGGGTGAGCTAGTGTTCTTTCCAGGTTGTGACAAGACAACAGAGGGAATGGGGGGCGGGGGAATTGTTTAACCAAGTAGAATTCACTCTTTTTAAACTTCAGGTAAGTGAACTTTAGTGTCACAGGACAATCGATCATTTTTTTTGAATGTCTTTCTTGAGCAGGATACCAAACTTAGAATGCAAGTGACTTGGCACAACGCTGACGGTGTCAGTATCCAGCACGTCTGCCATCTGGAATTCTGTACTTAGTACAAACTATACGGCAACCATGCTGACTGTACCAGCGTCCAACAAGTCCATTGTTTGGGATTCTAAGGTCAAAGGACTGTGCAAGTAACGGCAGGTCCGCCATCTGGGATCACCACCTTGGATTTGACGTCTTAGGACTGTGCCAGTATCACCAGAATCACCAGCTTAGAGTGTGAGGTCATAGGGCTGCATTATTGTCAACCATCCTGGCTTTTCAATCAATAGAATAATTTCTCATCTCGGATCTCCCACCAATTTACAGTTATGACAACTGGGCTACATTCGCCATCTTCGATTGCGCCATTTGGTAAGTTATGAGTTTCTTGAAAACGTTTGCATTTCATGCCATTTTATCATAGGCTACGTCAGAGTTTTGCAGGAGAGGGAGTAAATTGTCAACAATGCATGATGTCATCGATGATGTCATGGTAGGAGGGGGACATCTAGTAACAATGCCGGCTACTCTGTACTGACTCCACCATAGTATTCCAGATCAGTGGTGAACATCATAAGTATGTCACATTGCATGCGATTTTAAGGGTACTACTAGGAAGCAGTACGGAATGGGATGGTCACATAAACTCATGTGTACAACTGTATATGTATTTCATCGGGTTAAGTCGCCTTTCCCGTCTTGAGCGATTTTTGTTGATGGTCTGTTCCGTGATCACTTGTCTCACAAACCATCATTTCGGTGTTGGTGTGAAGATTCAGAGGAAGAACTGCAGCACGATCTCCGATGTTCGTGAAGAAATTTTGATCTTCATATCAGCTGGATAAGGTTCTTGATTCAAGTAGTTACGTTAAATCGCTGGCAATGTGTCTCCGTGTTGCAAAACAGCATGCATTAATATTTCTTAGCTTTGTGTTTCTCGTGCTATTACTCAGTTTTCGGTTATTATTCTTCCAATAAGTTATGACTTAGTACTGGATTCGTTTCACCGATTTAGAGAGACCAGAAGCTAGTTCCGTAATTTTTTAAAAATTGTTGAGTCAAATTATATTGTCCTTGGGAAACAATCACACATCGTCTTCCATATTTATAACGTCAAAGAGAATCCTTTTCACTAATGATCGAAGTTATTTCTTGATTAGCTATTAATGAAAGAAGTAGTTGGTATTTATTTATAATAAGACGAATTAAATATTCATTTGGAAGGGGACCCTCCTTTTGTTATAACAAAATATTCAGTTTCACTGAAACTTCCTGGCAGATTAAAACTGTGTGCCCGACCGAGACTCGAACTCGGGACCTTTGCCTTTCGCGGGCAAGTGCTCTACCAACTGAGCTACCGTAGCACGACTCACGTCCGGTACTCACAGCTTTAGTTCTGCCAGTACCTCGTCTCCTACCTTCCAAACTTCACAGAAGCTCTCCTGCGAAACATGCAGAACTAGCACTCCTGAAAGAAAGGATATTGCGGAGACATGGCTTAGCCACAGCCTGGGGGATGTTTCCAGAATGAGATTTTCACTCTGCAGCGGAGTGTGCGCTGATATGAAACTTCCTGGCAGATTAAAACTGTGTGCCAGACCGAGACTCGAACTCGGGACCTTTGCCTTTCGCGGGTAAGTGCTCTACCAACTGAGCTACCGTAGCACGACTCACGTCCGGTACTCACAGCTTTAGTTCTGCCAGTACCTCGTCTCCTACCTTCCAAACTTTACAGAAGCTCTCCTACGAAACATGCAGAACTAGCACTCCTGAAAGATAGGATATTGCGGAGACATGGCTTAGCCACAGCCTGGGGGATGTTTCCAGAATGAGATTTTCACTCTGCAGCGGAGTGTGCGCTGATATGAAATTTCCTGGCAGATTAAAACTGTGTGCCCGACCGAGACTCGAACTCGGGACCTTTGCCTTTCGCGGGCAAGTGCTCTACCAACTGAGCTACCGTAGCACGACTCACGTCCGTTCTGTAAAGTTTGGAAGGTAGGAGACGAGGTACTGGCAGAACTAAAGCTGTGAGTACCGGACGTGAGTCGTGCTACGGTAGCTCAGTTGGTAGAGCACTTGCCTGCGAAAGGCAAAGGTCCCGAGTTCGAGTCTCGGTCGGGCACACAGTTTTAATCTGCCAGGAAGTTTCATATCAGCGCACACTCCGCTGCAGAGTGAAAATCTCATTCTGGAAACATCCCCCAGGCTGTGGCTAAGCCATGTCTCCGCAATATCCTTTCTTTCAGGAGTGCTAGTTCTGCATGTTTCGCAGTAGAGCTTCTGTAAAGTTTGGAAGGTAGGAGACGAGGTACTGGCAGAACTAAAGCTGTGAGTACCGGACGTAAGTCGTGCGACGGTAGCTCAGTTGGTAGAGCACTTGCCCGCGAAAGGCAAAGGTCCCGAGTTCGAGTCTCGATCGGGCACACAGTTTTAATCTGCCAGGAAGTTTCATATCAGCGCACACTCCGCTGCAGAGTGAAAATCTCATTCTGGAAACATCCCCCAGGCTGTGGCTAAGCCATGTCTCCGCAATATCCTTTCTTTCAGGAGTGCTAGTTCTGCATGTTTCGCAGGAGAGCTTCTGTAAAGTTTGGAAGGTAGGAGACGAGGTACTGGCAGAACTAAAGCTGTGAGTACCGGACGTGAGTCGTGCTACGGTAGCTCAGTTGGTAGAGCACTTGCCCGCGAAAGGCAAAGGTCCCGAGTTCGAGTCTCGGTCGGGCACACAGTTTTAATCTGCCAGGAAGTTTCATATCAGCGCACACTCCGCTGCAGAGTGAAAATCTCATTCTGGATTCAGTTTCACTGTTTCTGAGATTTCACTCACAAGAACCGATTGCATGAGCAAACCAGCACAGAAATTGCTAATATTTCGTGAATCAGTTTTAACATTCAACGCAGTAGTTACTTGAGCGTATAAATCACACAATAAGAAATAATGTTCTTGAAAATATATAAGCTTCACACAGATTTAATGTTCACTCTTTGAGAATTCATACAGAAGTATTACAACTTCAGTATGCATTCATTCCGTTTCTCACACAAAAATGACCCAATGGACTTCATGATATATCTTCCAGTACGTCTTCTGGGGACTAGCTGTCAGCCGACTTGATATAGTGAGTTGCACTGCCTCTCTCCACGCCAGTAGATCATCACTGGACCACAATGTCAGAAACTCATACTCTGGATATGTAACAGACAAAAGAGACACAGTGCTTTAATATAACTTTTATAATACCACATGATACTTAAAAAGTAAATAAATTCAGCTTGCCTGACGTTGCTTAGATGGGAAATACGATGGCTTTTAGTTAATAAAATTGAAACACTACATATCCATATATCTTAAGTCTAGCCTATACATAACAGCTTAATTCTAATGCATTTATAGTTACTCAGTCTGCTTGTGCTCAGCTTACACTGAAAGTTAAACAACCTATATTATGTGAATAATGATTGTATTTAAACAATTACAGGTTTGCAAATTTTTAAACAATTAAAGGTTTGCAAATTTTAACATTTGTGAATGCAAAATGAATATTAACAGTATTATGAAAAGGATAGTTGCTGCTTACCATATAGTGGAAATTTTGCGTCACAGATAGGCACAACAAAAAGACTGTCAAACAACGTTTTCAGCCAAACAGGCCCTGACCAGAATTCTACAACATACATACACATACATACACACACACGCACACACTCGCTCACGCAAATGCAACTCTCTCACACACACACATGACCATAGTCTCTGCCTGCCGAGGCCAGAGTGTGTGCATCAGACATGTTGGGAGAAGCTAACTGGCTGATGGAGATAAGCAGGAGGCTGGGTGGGGAGGACTGTGTTCAGACTAATTACGATTTGTTCCCTAGTATGAATGTCATGGGGTGATAATCAAGGGGCACATTTCCTTACGATGCCTTTTTATACCTAACTCTACTGTTAGCACTGTTGTGATCGATTATAACAATTCTCAGCTAAGGATATAGACAAGAATATACTTGAGACACATGTTACACAGCATATGCCATCCCTGTACGGTAATGATTACTACTGATTTACGTGGGTTATAACACAGTTTAACTCCTAAATAACAATGCATAATAATTTAACCTCTGTTTTTCTACTATTAGTGTAGAGTGTCTCCTATGAATCTCGTAACATAGTCGTACAACAGTAACAAGTGAGACTTGGCATCCTACATACATTATAAAGATTACATGGATCCTACTTGTTTTCCTAGGGATTATTTTGTCCCTAGATGACCTAACATTCCTTTGACTGTCCATAACTTAACACTACTTTGGCACTAAAAGTGACAGTTCTACTAAGATTTCAATACCTGCAATCTATAATTGAATAAAATCTGTACTAAGAGGAGGAATCTCACTGAGAATGGTTCTAAATTCTAAGAACATATCTACCACCTGGTTTATGTCTTCCCAAACAATAAGTATGACATAACATACATAGTTCTTTCATTACTCTCACTGCTGGGTTACTCTGAGGTTGATGCTCTGAAGTATTTATATGCTTGACATTATGTATTTCCAATACATTCTTAAAATAATGGTTATGCAATAAGTTTTCATTGTCATTTGAAACGTTTTTGAATATGTGTTAAGTACATAATCTCTTTCACAACATTTAGAAACACTTTTGGCAGTTACCACTTTTAATTATTACAAAGTAACATATTTAAATCAATATTCAATCACTATATATATATATATATATATATATATATATATATATATATATATATATATATAAAAACCCGATGGCTCTTTGGAAACCAACACGAAAAATAACTGCAAAATCTTAGCCCAATATTTCAGTTCCCTCCTCAACTGCGAACCACCCCAAGAAAAACTTGTCTTCTCTTCTCCAGTATTCACACACTCAGACTCACATGCCCCGGATCTTGAAGAAATTATGGAGATAGTCCAGCAGTTGAAAAATAACAAAGCACCGGGAGAAGATGGGATCATTGCTGAGTTCTGGAAACTAAACGATCCTATACTTATGCAGAAATTATACCATATAATGTCAGACATATGGATAACGGAGCAGATACCAGAGGACTGGAAATGCGCTCTAATTCACCCGCTACACAAAAAGGGCGACAAGACAGACATGAACAATTACAGACGAATTTCCCTGCTCCCTGCCGCTTACAAAATCCTTTCCAAAGCGCTTTTAAACAGGATAAAGTCCCAAGCAGATACACTAATTGGTGAATACCAGGCCGGATTCAGAAAAGGACGCTCATGTGCGGAACAGATCTGGTGCTTAAAGACAATATTACAAATGAGGAAATGCAGAAACACAGTAGTTACATTCATCGGCTTCAGGAAAGCATATGATTCAGTGGACCGTGGAACCCTGTTTAAAATCATGGAAGAATTTGGGATCGACCGAAAGACACGAAAAATCACAGAACAGACACTTACAGGAACAACGGCCAAAGTGAAATTCATCAGAACCCTTCGAAATCAAATCTGGAGTCCGACAGGGGGACGGACTATCCACAATCATTTTCAATATTGTTCTAGAAAAGATAATCAGGGAATGGGAACCTCACGTAAAGGGTATCCAAATTGGTATCAAGAAAGAGAACCGAATTAAAGTCAAGTGCCTTGCTTTCGCTGACGATATTGCAATTATCACCAATAACAGAACAAAAGCGATTCACGCAGTGGAAAAACTACATGAAATTTCACAAAAAACCGGACTACAGATATCTTATGAAAAAACCCAATACATGGAAAGGCAGCCAGAAAATAAATCCCCTTTAATAACAAAATATGGTAAAATTGCACAAGTCTGCCATTTTAAATACCTCGGTGAGACTATACAGTCCTCAGGATTAAAGCGAATTGCCAATGAACAAAGAATCACCAAGCTCCAGAAGGCCTACAAGCTAACATGGACGCATTACAACAAGAAGTGCATTTCGACAGACGCAAAATTGAGGCACTATACAACAGTGATTCTTCCAGAAGGAATCTATGCAGCTGAAACAATGGTGATTGATGGTCATTCAAAAATTACGGAAATAGAAAAGCAGGAAAGAAAAATTCTCAGGAAGATTTACGGTCCAATCAACAAAAATGGCATTTGGATGAAGAGACCACAAAACGAACTCTATAGAAAGATCAACATAGTAACAGATGAAATCAGAAAGCGCCGAGCCAAATTTTATACACACATCTATAGGATGGAAGACTCCAGAACAGCAAAGAAATTATTCAGTGTTATAACAAGGAGTAAATGTGGCACAGAATGGCTGAAAGAAGTCCAGAGGGATCTACAGCAGATCAACATAAAAAATCTCGAAGATCGCACCGAGTGTCGCCATAAAATCACAAGTGTGAAGTTTGGGGGAAGAACATCGCGTCAGTCTGGTAAAAAATGGACAGAGGAACGGAAGAAGGAGCATTCTGAGAGGATGAGGAGGTTTTGGAAAGCAAAGAAGAAAAACATCCGAAGATGAAATTATGAATTCAAGTTCAATCGCTCTCCTAAAGGGGAAAATTCGTCATAATAATAATAATAATAATATATATTGATAGTTACCGGGCCCCAAATATCTCTCGAAATAACCATCAAACGAAAAAACTACAAAGAACGAACCTCGTCTAGCTTGAAGGGGGAAACCAGATGGCGCTATGGTTCGCCTGCTAGATGGCGCTGCCATAGGTCAAATGGATATCAACTGCGTTTTTTTAAATAGGAACCCCCATTTTTATTACATATTCGTGCAGTACGTAAAGAAATATGAATGATATAGTTGGACCACTTTTTTCGCTGTAATAGCCACAAACGTATAAGTACGTGGTATCACGTAACATTCCGCCACTGCAGACAGTATTTGCTTCGTGATACATTACCCGTGTTGAAATGGACTGTTTACCAAATGCGGAAAAGGTCGATATCGTGTTGATGTATGGCTATTGTGATCAAAATGCCCAACGGGCGTGTGCTATGTATGATGCTCGGTATCCTGGACGACATCATCCAAGTGTCCGGACCGCTCGCCGGATATTTGCGTTATTTAAGGAAACAGGGAGTGTATAGCCATATTTGAAACGTCAACCACGACCTGCAACAAATTATGATGCCCAAGTAGGTGTTTTAGCTGCTGTCGCGCCTAATCCGCACATCAGTAGCAGACAAATTGCACGAGAATCGGGAATCTCAAAAACGTCGGTGTTGAGATTGCTACATCAACATCAGTTGCACCCGTACCATATTTCTATGCACCAGGAATTGCATGGTGACGACTTTGAACGTCACTGGACACAAGATAAATTACGGGACGATGACAGATTTTTTGCACGCGTTGTATTTAGCGACGAAGCGTCACCCGCCAACAGCGGTAACGTAAACTGGCAGAATATGCACTATAGGGAGACGGAAAATCCACGATAGCTGCGACAAGTGGAACATCAGCGACCTTGGCGGGTTAATGTACGGTGCATCATTATGGGAGGAAGGATAATTGGCCCCCATTGTATCGATGGCAATCTAAATGGTGCAATGTATGCTGTTTTCCTACGTAATTTTCTACCGATGTTACTACAAAGATGTTTAAAAAAAATGGTTCAAATGGCTCTGAGCACTATGCGACTTAACTTCTGAGGTCATCAGTCGCCTAGAACTTAGAACTAATTAAACCTAACTAACCTAAGGGCATCACACACATCCATGCGCAAGGCAGGATTCGAACCTGCGACCGTAGCGGTCGCTCGGCTCCAGACTGTAGCGCCTAGAACCACACGGCCACTCCGGCCGGTAAAAGCTGTTTCACTGCACGACAGAATGGCGATGTACTTCCAACATGATGGATGTCCAGCACATAGCTCGCGTGCGGTTGAAGCGGTATTGAATAGCATATTTAATGACAGGTGGATTGATCGTCGAAGCACCATACCGTGGCCCGCACGTTCACCGGATCTGACGTCCCCGGATTTCTTTCTGTGGGGAAAGTTGAAGGATATTTGCTATCGTGTTCCACAGACTGCGACTGCTGTGTTCGTATGCGGGCTGAGCTGGCATCCCTTCGCTCCCAGCTTCAGGCAGTGTTGGCTTCGGTCACCTAGCTTGAGGCTGTTGCCAATGGGCGTCACTGTGGGGATCTGGACGGGGGTTTGTCAGGGACGGCCAGCTCGTCCCACGCATCCCCCTATAGGACTACGTCTGTGGCTGCCCGGGATACTGCCCACATTGAGGCTGACCCCTCACCCGTGGCAGAATGGGAGGTCGTCTCGAGGTGTGGCAGGGGCGAAAGACATTCTCGAGGGCTGAACGGAAGGCCTCTCCAGTTTGTCTGATGAACCGGTTTCAGGCTCTGTCTCCGGCTGATACTGATCTTCGGCCGGGCATGGCTGCTTGTCCTGTTCCAGAGGTTGCCCCTCAGTCTGCAAGATCCGGGCGGTCGCAGAGGGTGGGCATACTGGTAGTTGGAGGCTCCAACGTCAGGCACGTAATGGGGCTCCTTAGGGATATGGCTGCAAGGGAGTGGAAGAAAATCAATGTGCACTCCGTGTGCATACCGGGTGGAGTCATTACAGACGTGGAAAGGGTCCTTCCAGATGCCATGAAGGGTACAGGGTGCACCCATCTGCAGGTGGTCGCTCATGTCGGCACCAATGATGTGTGTCGCTATGGATCGGAGAAAATCCTCTTTGGCTTCCGGTGACTATCTGATTTGGTGAAGACTGTCAGTCTCGCTAGCGGGATGAAAGTAGAGCTCACCATCTGCAACATCGTCGACAGGACTGACTGCGGACCTTTGGTACAGAGCCGAGTGGAGTATCTGAATCAGAGGCTGAGACGGTTCTGCGACCGTGTGGGCTGCAGATTCCTCGACTTGCGCCATAGGGTGGTGGGGTTTTGGGTTCCGTTGGTTAGGTCAGGAATCCACTACACACAGCAGTGTGTAAAATTATTTGTACCGACTTGACAGAAAATCCTAGGAAGTTCTGGTCTTATGTTAAATCAGTAAGTGGATCGAAACAGCATGTCCAGACACTCTGGGATGATAATGGCATTTAAACAGAGGATGGCACGCGTAAAGCTGAAATACTAAACACCTTTTTCCAAAGCTATTTCACAGAGGAAGACCGCACTGCAGTTCCTTCTCTAAATCCTCGCACGAAAGAAAAAATGGCTGACATCGAAATAAGTGTCCAAGGAATAGAAAAGCAACTGAAATCACTCAACAGAGGAAAGTCTACTGGACCTGACGGGATACCAATTCGATTCTACACAGAGTACGCGAAAGAACTTGCCCCCCTTCTAACAGCCGTGTACCGAAAGTCTCTAGAGGAACGGAAGGTTCCAGATGATTGGAAAAGAGCACAGGTAGTTCTAGTTTTCAAGAAGGGTCGTCGAGCAGATGCAAAAAACTATAGACCTATATCTCTGACATCAATCTGTGGTAGAATTTTAGAAAATGTTTTCTGCTCGCGTATCATGTCATTTCTGGAAGCCCAGAATCTACTCTGTAGGAATCAACACAGATTCCGGAAACAGCGATCGTGTGATACCCAACTCGCTTTATTTGTTTATGAGACCCAGAAAATATTAGATACAGGCTCCCAGGTAGATGCCATTTTCCTTGACTTCCGGAAGGCATTCGATACAGTTCCGCACTGTCGCCTGATAAACAAAGTAAGAGCCTACGGAATATCAGACCAGCTGTTTGGCTGGATTGAAGAGTTTTTAGCAAACAGAACACAGCTTCTTGTTCTCAATGGAGAGACGTCTACAGACGTTAAAGTAACCTCTGGCGTACCACAGGGGAGTGTTATGGGACCATTGCTTTTCACTGTATATATAAATGACCTAGTAGATAGTGTGGTAAGTTCCACCCGGCTTTTCGCGGATGATGCTGTAGTATACAGAGAAGTTGCAGCATTAGAAAATTGCAGAGAAATGAAGGAAGATCTGCAGCGGATAGGCACTTGGTGCAAGGAGTGGCAACTGACCCTCAACGTAGACAAATGTAATGTATTGCGAATACATAGAAAGAAGGATCCTTTATTGTATGATTGTATGATAGCGGAACAAACACTGGTAGCAGTTACTTCTGTAATATATCTGGGAGTATGCGTACGGAATGATTTCAAGTGGAATGATCATATAAAATTAATTGTTGGTAAAGCGGGTGCCAGGTTGAGATTCATTGGAAGAGTCCTTAGAAAATGTAGTCCATCAACAAAGAAGGTGGCTTACAAAACACTCGTTCGACCTGTACTTGAGTATTGCTCTCCAGTGTGGGATCCGTACCAGGTCGGGTTGACAGAGGAGATAGAGAAGATCCAAAGAAGAGCGGCGCGTTTCGTCACAGGGTTATTTGGTAAGCGTGATAGCGTTACGGAGATGTTCAGCAGACTCAGGTGGCAGTCTCTGCAAGGGAGGCGCTCTGCATCGCGGTGTAGCTTGCTGTCCAGGTTTCGAGAGGGTGCGTTCTGGATGAGGTATGGAATACATTGCTTCCCCCTACTTATACCTCTCGAGGAGATTACGAATGTAAAATTAGAGAGATTCGAGCGCGCACGGAGGCTTTCCGGGAGCCGTTCTTCCGGCGAACCATACACGACTGGAACAGGAAAGGGAGGTAATGACAGTGGCACGCAAAGTGCCCTCCGCCACCCACCGTTGGGTGGTTTGCGGAGTATAAATGTAGATGTATATGTAGACAACGCCTGACAGCATGTGTCAGCGCATTGTCAATGCATGTGCGAACATTACGGAAGGCGAACTACTCGCTGTTGATAGGAATGTCGTTACACGTATTGCCAAATGCATTGAGGTTGACGGACATCATTTTGAGCATTCATTGCATTAATGTGGTATTTACAGGTAATCACACTGTAACATCATGCATTCTCAAAAATGATAAGTTCACAACGGTACATGTATCACACTGGAACAACCGAAATAAAATGTTCAAACGTACCTACGTTCTGTATTTTAATTTAAGAAACCTACCTGTTATCAACTGTTCGGCTAAAATTGTGAGCCATATGTTTGTGACTGTTACAGCGCCATCTATCACAAAGCGAAAATGTGGTCCAACTAAAACATTCATATTTCTTTACGTACTACACGAATATGTAATGAAAAATGGGGGTTCCTATTTAAAAAAAAAACGCATTTGATATCCGTTTGACCTATGGCAGCGCCATCTAGCAGGCCAAACATAGCGCCATCTGGTTTCCCCCTTCAAGCTAGACAAGTTTCGTTCGTTGTAGTTTTTTGTTTGACGCTTATTCCGTGAGATATTTGGCCCGGTCACGATCGATGGACCACCCTGTATATATATATATATATCCCTCTCTTTGGGCAATGGACCATAGAAGTTGACACATAGCAGATCCCATAACTCTTTGGGGACTGTGGAGTACATGCTATATTTTTGTTAATTAATGGTGATACGTATCACAGACCCTGGTAATGGCGCAATTTGAATTATAAGTGACATGACCTGTAAATTTAAATCAGTAACTGCTTTGGCATATCCAGAAATTGACCTTCTGCTTTCTCTATGTCATGGGAGAGTTCTCCATCGTGAGTACCTTCCTCTAAGGCATATCGTGACACATTGCTGTTATTTCTTTGCCTCAATTGAGTCACTAGTTTGGAATCCATTTCAACTCGATTCTTAAGTGATTCAAGTTTCTCCTTTTCGTTTCGAATTTTGTTTTTCAAAATGGTTAATCATTCTCCTTGTATTTTATCTAAGTTTAGTTTTATTCTTTCACTAGTTTCAATAAATTCTTTTCTAGCTATATCTACATTATCGTACACTTTTTGTCTATGATTTTGCTAGTATTCTCGAGTGTCTGAACAAATTTATCTGCCATTGTTAATTTACTTCTGGCCTTACAACGGTGACTATCGTTTTTTATCTCTCTATTATTCTACCTTAACTGCCTCTAGTCTATTCCCAACTAGTCCTTTAATTTTTTAACCATTTGTTCCTTGAACTGTTTAAACAAGTGCCTCTACTTTTATTTATTGCCATTACATCTACATCCTCTGAAATCGTATTACTGTTTAACACCGCGTGCATCACGTATTAAAATCCGTATAGTGAAATGACTGTTCCGAATGTTCACTCACGATTATTTAACAGTAGTATTCCCTAAGGGAATGTTCTTGTCATTGGGAAACCAATGGCAGCACCAGCTGCAGTCCCCCTCTCGTCGCGGCTGAACACAGCCAGCTGGTTCATTGATACCTGCTCCCCGATGGCTGCCGGTGGTGAATGGAGATGGCTTGAACTCATCTGCCACCTGTTTCGATGTGCCTGAAGATGCTTGACAGATGACCTCGTACGTAGGTGGCGATCCTGCTCATGTTGTGAGGCGGTGCCTGTTTCAGGCCTTCTCCTCATATGTTTATCTCATTTCTACACTTGATTTTCGTATGATATTCTTCTTACTCCATTTACTTTCCAATTTAGTTTTTATTTGCTGGCGTGTAACTTGTACTGTACGCCTATCGTATGAGTGTTTAGAGCATAGCTAGTAACAGTGAAGATAACTCATCTCTCTGTACATAATTTAACATTTCATAAGTGTGGTAGGTATTTTTCTTTTGTTCCGGCCTAACGACAAGCGCCGACACCATGGTCAGGAAAGGAAGAGCAGAGAGGGCTGTGAGACGACGTCAGCCAATGGTAAGCTGACTGACCCCCTCTCTAAGACGACACAAAGACAGGAGAGGCCTCTCCATGAAGAGAATATAAGCGCTGTGCAGTCTAGCCACGGCAGGAGAGGAAGACGAGCCGTCATACAAACGCTACAGCAGTGACTTACGAACTGTATTGTTTTGCTTGCAAAGAAATTGTATATACCGAAGGGAATTGATTACTTGCATGTCGCCATCTGCTTGTGACGCACCTTTGTGAATACGCAAAGTTAGGTACTGTCAATTTAACGTACTGAAATGAACTCCATTAGTACGATTTTCTTGCATTGTTGTCCAGCCGCCCAAGAAAACAGCTTCCTAGGCACCCTGTATTAGACGAGCGGTCAGGAAACAATGTCTTTAATATATCTGGCTCTGGGGCTATAGGATGGCCATTTGTTTGAGGCAGGATATAGGCAAAGCTTTCGCATGGTGTCGAAGAAGCAGCCTTCACTCAAGGTGCGGTTTCTGCGGTAACAGATCACACATACAGCCGAGCAAGCCTTCCGGCACTAATCCTGCTGGTAGCCGGACAAAGTGACGCAAGAAAGTTCGAAGGAGTGTCCAGCAGAAAGGGACTCCGGTAATGGTACCGGCGAGAAGCAAAATTTCAGTGGTGTATTCAGCTGACCACTTGCCGATATCCTATCGCGCTTGGTTTCCAGACTCCATTGCATAAGATACATATATGGCTGCACATGCGTCTGTAAAATTTCCTAACTCTGATTTTCCGTGGGAATTCAGTGCAAAGCTCACATCAAAATATCCAGAATTTCTTACAAGTGAGTTGGACCTGTTCTCGTTTCCGAAAACACGAAGCTCATACGTTATTAGCTTGTCGGTGGGAGCTAGTGAGATGACTTCCAGATCAGCCAAAGGAGAAGCACTTAGGTCCTTTATGTGCTTGCCTGGAAAGATTTTGCGGTGTGTATGACCTCCCGAGGGCTGAAGGAAAGCTACCAAAAATTAGAGAGGTACTTTGGTTCTTGATGCGCGACTCATGGTTCCTCACTCGTCCGTTTTTTTTTTTTTGTTTTTTTTTTTTTTTTTTTTTTGACTGCGGCCTTCTGCGGAGTCTTCAAGGCTGAACACTGTACTTACTCAAGACTTAAGAGATTTTTCGCGTCAGTGATCAGCGACAGCATTCCGCCCCGCACCAGCTACAGTTCTAAAAAACAACAGCCCCTGCAGGATGGAGTATGGTGGCCCATCAGCAGCCATCTCATTCGCAACGACGGTAAGACCGCAAGTGTAACGCATTCATCAAACTTTGGAAGTCGCGACAGCGTTCGGGGAGAGAACTGCATTTCAGGTAAGGTCTCAGCTTGTGCATCATATGTCCTACGCACTTATATTCACCTGTTCTACAATTTTTCTGTTTCAAGGGGATCTTTTTCCCTATTCAGATAACTAGTCACGTTTCGATTAATTTTTTAGTTGATGCACTGGAGTTCACACGTCTTGTGATGGTGTTTCTAATCCTTTCGTTATTTCTTAATCTGTTGAGAGCTCTGCTCTGATGCAGATATTTTTTTGTAATTTTTTATTACTATAAATTTTCATGCCACCGTTTATAGTCAGTCATCGTACTCTATGAGTGTGAGCACCACGTCAACAGTAACTGTCCAGCACCTGCATAGTGGCGACCCAAATAACCATTTTTTACAATTTTTTCTGTTGCAGTAAAGTCCTTATAAAATTCTTGTTAATCCCATCTTTAACGTGTGTATTTGATTCCTATGTTTTCTGAATAAATCTTCTGTTAACCAGATCAAACTCTTTGATTCCCTGACTAATAAAGTAATTCATCCAATTGAGTGTACAGATCTGCCAACCATAAGATATACGCGAGGCCGCTGATAAGTTTAGAAACTTACTTTATGATTCATGAGGGTATTTTTGATCCGCCGTTGCAGCTACAAGATGCGTGATTTTTTTCACCAGACGCGTTTTGCTTTATTGAGGTAAAGTATCATCAGTGGTGGTGATTTTTCGGCTGATTTCTCGCTTACACCGCCACTGATGATGCTTTACCTCAATAAAGCGAAAGGCGTCTGGTGAGAAAATGCATTTTGTAGCTGCAACGACGGATCAAAAGTACCCTCATGAATTATAAAGCAACTACGGACTCTATGGCCACGCAAACGAAGAAATTAAAGGACTTACTTTGTGGCTTTTCCAGTGTGTAGGACAGTTGATTTTTCAAGTAACCCATTTATATTATGGGAGTAATTTATCATTTTGTATGATCTGGGGTGAGAAATTTGGCATTAATCTAATCTGCAGCACCTGTTGGGCTAGAGGCTTTGTCTGCAGCTCACATGTCTTCTGGCACTGTGCAGAATTGAAATGCAAGAAGCTTATCGTCATCCACGAACAAAATTTCGGCGTACTTGGTCTTCCCACGATGACCAACGGCTTCACACGGTTGCTTCCAGGTATCTTCCCGTGGCGTCCTGCCATGGTCGCCAAAATGCGGTGTTCAGGATGAAATACTAATCTTTACTTGTTGGGTGAGGCTCTTTATCCAGGTGGTGATGTTAGTTGTATGACGGGTGTGTCACCACATCGCAAAACCACGTGCATTAATTTTTTCGTATTTCTGTACATTTCTTACTATTAATTAGTGCTCGATTATTATTTGCAAACCGAGAAGACTCTATTCAGGTATGCTGCCGCCAAAGACTCTGAGAATACGTGTAGCTTCCTGTGTGCCTCTTTATAATGTAGAAGGAATGCTGTTACCTCTTGGTTAACGATATCGGCATATTTTCTATATGTAAATCTTTTATGGTTCAGTTCATGCATGGTAAATTTACCTCTGTAGAACGCAACAAGCGAGGAGGAAGGTGGCCCAGTGGTCACACAATGGACTCTTATTGAGCAGAATGGGCTTCAGCTTTATGTTTTCCGTATTTTCCCCTAATCACTTAAGGCAAATGCCTCGATGGTACCTTTTAGAAGGACATTGCCTATTTCCATCCTTATCCTTCCTTGTGCTCCGTTTCTAATGACACAATCTTCGACAGGATGTATAACTCACATCTTCCTCCCTTTGCTTGCCTTCTCTAGAAAAAATGGCAGTGAAATATTTGTACAGACTAATGCAGCTGCCTCCAATTCCCAGCGTTGGGGTCTTGCATCAAATTGTTGCAATTTCTTTTAAACTAAAATTTTAGGTGATGGGCTCGAATAACAACAAACCTTTCGGAGGAAAGAGGGAATTGTTTGCTACCTTCTCTCTCACTGGCGACGTTTCTAAGATTCTGTATCAGTGGGAAACTGGTAATTCTTTCCGATCTTTCCACACAGAGCTAAGAGAAGCTTTTGTGTTAACTTGACTCTTTACCAGAATGTGAAGATGAACAGTTCTCCGGGTTAGGATGTGAAGCAGAATGAGAATCTCGGTCAGGACACAAAAATGGGCAGACTGTTGCCTGGGATCTGAGGCGAAAAGGTCACCCTCTGTGCAGGCTGTGAACCTTTCGCACTGCAGGTGCCGACCCCAGTTGCTGAGGTCGCAGATCTCTTTTTCGCTTTTCATGCTGGTAAGTTCTGGCAGCAAAGCGAGGCGAGGTGTTGGTGATGAGACAGCAGCAGGCAATTTTTCAATTACAGCAGCGAGGATTTTGTTTTAAAGCACGCTCTGGCAGTCAGTGCTCTAACGACAGGAAATTTTTTGGGTTCCTGCATGTATTTTGCTAATGCCATTCAAACGACGCAATCATCCATGTCCGAAGCGAAACCGTTTACCTAATTCTTGGGCGACCTCGTGAGTTACTTACCTTTCATGTGGACTCTGCCGCTCAGTTTCTGGCAACGGTGTGATTATACGTATTTCATCTTGCCATTGCTACTTATCTCAGTGTGTGAAAGAGTTAACTATTACGTTGCTTTTTATGTGCTGTTCCTCCTGTGTAATATTTTGTGATAGGTTATGGCCTCAGTTGCCCACCTTTCACTGCAGTATTTAGAGATGAACCCCTTGATCCCTCTTAGCACTGTTAACTTCAACAAGAACCACCCGGTGCACGCACTTGTTAGGGTTATCCCTTCTCTTTCGGTTTCCTTAGGCACAGTTTATTAAATACATATACGTGGAAGGGGGGGGGGGGTCTACATATCGAATGAGTTCATCTACTTCAAACCAAAGGCACTGTGTTTAAATATTATCTACATCTACATCCATACTCCGCAAGCCACCAGACGGTGTGCAGCGGGGGGTACCTTAAGTACCTTATATCGGTTCTCCCTTCTATTCCAGTCTCTTATTGTTCGTGAATAGAAAGATTGTCGATATGCCTCTGTGTGGGCTCTAATCTCTATGATTTTATCCTCATGGTCTCTTCGCGAGATATACGCAGGAGGGAGCAATATACTGCTTGACTCCTCGGTGAAGGTATGTTCTCGAAACTTCAACAAAAGCCCGTACCGAGCTACGGAGCGTCTCTCCTGCAGAGTCTTCCACTGGAGTTTATCGATCATCTCCGTAACGCTTTCGCGATTAATAAATTATCCTCTAACGAAGCACGCTGCTCTCCGTTGGATCTTCTCTATCTCTTCTATCAACTCTGTCTGGTACGGATCCCACACTGGTGAGCAATATTCATGCAGTGGGCGAACAAGTGTACTGTAACCTACTTCCTTTGTTTTCGGACTGCATTTTCTTAGGATTCTTCCAATGAATCTCAGTCTGGCATTTGCTTTACCGACGATTACTTTTATATGGTCATTCCATTTTAAATCACTCCTAATGCCTACTCCCAGGTAATTTATGAAATTAACTGCTTCCAGTTGCTGACCTTCTATATTGTAGCTAAATGATAAAGGATCTTTCTTTCTATGTATTCGCAGCACATTACACTTGTCTACATTGAGATTCAGTTGTCATTCCCTGCACCATGCGTCAATTCGTTGCAGATCCTCCTGCATTTCAGTATATTTTCCTTTGTTACAACCTCTCGATATACTACAGCATCTGAATAGCAACAGTCCTACGACACTCCCCTGCAGCACACCTGAAATCACTCTAACTTCAGAAGACTTCTCTCCATTGAGAATGGCATGCTGCGTTCTATTATGTAGGAACTCTTCAATCCAATCACACAATTGGTCTGATAGTCCATATGCTCTTACTTTGTTCATTAAACGACTGTGGCGAACTGTACCTGGGAACCCGTGTCTATGGCACTCTGAGTCTCGTGGACGAATAGAGCGAGCTGGGTTTCACACGATCGTCTTTTTCGAAACCCATGCGGTTTCGTACAGAGTAGATTTCTAGTCTTCAGAAAAGTCATTATACTCGAACATAATACGTGTTCCAAAATTCTACAACTGATTGACGTTAGAGATAGGGGTCTATAGTTCAGCACATCTGTTCGACGTTTCTTCTTGAAAACGGGTATGACCTGTGCCTTTTGTGTCTTTTAATTGCTTTACAGTTTTTGCAAACTTCCAGTTAATTTTCCAAGAGTGGAAGTTTCCAGAAAAAACAAGCCATGCAAAACATCTTACACAAAACCGCGTAAATTGAAAAAGCACCGCCCTGTCCACTAATAGGACTTGAGTCTCTGAAATGCAATAAATTATTACACCATTGACTGGGAAAGGTTATGTTGTTTTCCAACAAGCAGTTTAATTAGGGTTACTTTTTTCGACCTCTTCTTCAAATATACATAACGTGAGGAGGTGACTTCCTTTTGTAGGAGTGATTATATCCAAATGCAAGCAGTTGTGTTCGTGGATAAAAAGGAAATGTGTGACATACTCTCCTTTTTACTTGTCTCTGGTAAGCCCTGGGTACCTACAAGATTTTTGATTTGTTACTGAAAAGCAGCAAAATATTTGGAAATCTGGGCTAAGTTCCTATGGGACCAAACTGCTGAGGTGACCGGTCCCTAGGCTTACACACTACTCAAATACTAACCCACGCTAAGGACAACCACACACCGAGTGAGGACTCGAACCTCCGACGAGGGGAGCCGCGTGAACCGTAGCAAGACGTCCAAGACAGCGCGGCTAAAAGCAAGGTTAGGTAGACTGTTATCCTCACCAACTGTCTAAATCACACTCAGAGTGTTTTACCAGGAGATGACAGAAGACAGGAACGCCGGTCACGTTTCCTAGAACTTAAATGGAAGGATAGGAGATGGTACAATGAGCAAAGAAATACAGTAGATGTTGGTGTTCTTTCTAAACATTTGTCACAACCATGCTATCCTAAAAGAAAGATAAGAATATTTTTGTTTGGACTTTAAGCATGGTACCCCACTGCAGGCCATCACATTGGCCTGTGAATTAATAGTAACTGAACAGAATGCTAACCCCGTCGTGGCTTAAAAAAATTTCAGCAGCTGGGCCCCTCGTGATTTATAACTAACAGATATCGTTAGCGAAAGTAGTTTCTCGTCCGCTAGCTGGGGAGTCATCAACTGCGAGGCCCAAGCCGTGTTCTGCTGTCGCTAGGTACAAGAACTGAAGTGACGACAGGCAGCGGGGCATCGTTACACGAGTGAATGTCCTCGTCGACTCAAAGTTTCCGTCCCTCCTACAGGTGTGTGGGATCGGCTTATATACACTGCCGGTAAAAAACATTAATACGCCTAGAAAGACGACGTCGGTTTCGATACGATGGTGGCATATGCCACGTGGGGAGTAGTAGATGTATTGACAATTGTTTCATGTCGTCCTCCAACAGTTAGTGCAGTGGCATAGATACTAGAGCGCCAACTGTGTGTATCTTTTGAAACGTCCCCTTAGAAAAATTATAAATGACTGTGCTTAAACTGACACACAATATTTTTAGTGCAACGCAGTCTGACTTTCAATAATCCCTACAAAATAATGGCCCTGAATAACAATAACCTATACCTTTCATGAATCACTTACCCCACAAAAATCTTCATTACTCGAACTACTGCAATACAGCGAGCGCCAATACTGCCAGCTAAATAAAAGATTCTAACTACTGAAGTCACTAGCTACTGATAGGCATAGTTAGCAAATGAAAGAATTTGATAGAGAACAAACAATGTATTTACCTTAATAGTGTTCAAAAGTCATAATACATATATATAACAGTTCACGACATCCAGTCTTACAAATTTACTGTCTCTGATGGACACACGACCATATCATCCGCTCTCAAAACTCCGCCATCTCTCTCCCACATCCACCACTGCTGGCGGCTCACGTCCAACTGCACAACGCTACGCGCTGTTCACGTCCAACTGCCCAACACTACAATAGCAAATTCCAACAATGCAAACCAGCCACAGACTGCACACAGCACAGTCAGTGATTTTCATATAGAGCGTTGCATGGCGTTACCAACATAAAAACCTAAAGAGCCTACTTACACTTTTTATTTGGAAAGCTCACAGCCGGAAGGTTCAATGTGGTGCAAACGTGTGATGCAAGCAGGCAACTATGTCGCGGAAACGCGCTCGTGATTCCTACAGCCGAGTGAGCGAGTCTGAAAGCGGTCAATTTGTGGCCTTCCGAGTGGCGGAATGGTCCTTTCGGAGAACTGCCACACCATCTGGACGTGCGCAGTCAGCTGTGCAACGATGCTGCTGTCGGTGGTCACTTCAACATTCCCACACCTGTAGATGAGGTTCCGGGCGTCTACAAAGCAGAGTTGCTGTCAACAAGAACTGTTCCGAACGTGTTACTAGCACTGGCACGTCTGTAGCCTGTCCTCCACTCACGTCATAACATCTACGAGCGCGGTTCGACGGGTGCCGTCAGAGGATCACTTGGAAGATGGAACGCAAAAAAAATGAAATGATCGTATGGCATTGTTGGCCGGGCAGCCTCATGAGGGTGAGTTCGACCGCCGCATTGCAAGTCCTTTTTAGTTGACGCCATTTCGGCGACTTGCGGGTCAATGATGACAAAAATGATGATGAAAGACACACAACACCCATTCCCCTGCCGGAAATCGGACCGGCACCCGTTGCGTGGTAAGCGGAATCGCTACCGCTACGCTAGGGAGGCGGACGATGGAATGGCGCGCCGCGGTCTTTAGTGATGAAAGCAAGCTCTGGCTGCACGCGAGTGATGGTCGTTCGTGCGCACCACATACGCCTGGTGAGGCTGTCTCGTTGCCCCACTTCAGCCTTATGGTCTGGGGTGCGATAAACTATAACTCTCGTTCGTCTTTCGATTTCTGGAGGGGACGCCAACCAAGTCCGTACATGCAGAATCTTATTAGACCCGTTCTTTTGACTCTTTGGAACAGGAAGGTGATGTGTTGTTCCAACAGGATAATACTCGCCCATACATTGCCAGTGAAACACAACGTGCTCTGAAAGAGGTGCAACAACTTCCTGGCCAGCACGACCTCTGGACTTATCTCCATTCGAGCACGTCTGGGATGTGACTGGGCGAAAAGTGACTTGTGACACTCGTCAACCAGCAACTCTTACAGAACTACGTTAACAGGTCGAGCATCTATACGTTCGACTGAATGCCAGAGTCAGCGCCTGCAATGCCGCTCACGGAGGTTACACCACGCACTAAATGGGTGTTTTAGCATGAGTCGATAGCAGGTACCTCACACTACTTGTCCTGTTCATTTGCAAATGTAATCATTTCATGTACTCCATACTCACTGTTGCAATAATAAATTTTGTGTCAACTTGAAACCTCTAGAAAGGTGTACTAATTTTTCCAGCAGTGGGAAAGAGATATAAACTGATTGAGTGCCAAACAGGAGGAACAAAGTTAGAACAGGTGGACGGTTTCGAGTACTTAGGATGCATATTCTCACAGGATGGCAACATAGTGGAAGAACTGGAAGCGAGGTGTAGCAAAGCTAAAGCAGTGAGCGCTCAGCTACAATCTACTCTCTTCTGTAAGAAGGAAGTCAGTACCGAGACTAAGTTATCTGTGCACCTTTCAATCTTTCGACCAACTTTGTTGTATGGGAGCGAAAGCTGGGTGGATTCAGGTTACCTTATCAATAAGGTTGAGGTTACGGATATGAAAGTAGCTAGGATGATGGCAAGTACTAGTAGATGGGAACAATGGCAGGAGGGTGTCCACAATGAGGAAATCAAAGAAAAACTGAGAATGAACTCTATAGATGTAGCAGTCAGGGCGAACAGGCTCAGATGGTGGGGTCATGTTACACGCATGGGAGAAGAAAGGTTACCCAAGAGACTCATGGGTTCAGCAGTAGAGGGTAGGAGGAGTCGGGATAGACCAAGGAGAAGGTACCTGGATTCGGTTAAGAATGATTTTGAAGTAATAGGCCTAACATCAGAAGAGGCACCAATGTTAGCACTGAATACGCGATCATGGAGGAATTTTATAAGTGGGACTATGCTCCAGACTGAACGCTGAAAGGCATAATCAGTCTTAAATGATGATGATGATGATATGATGATGATGAGTGTAGTTTTCTTGGGACTTTTTTGAACTTTATACTCCTTCCTACACATTAAAAGACTGGATCAAAATGTAGCCTCACCAGGAGGCATCACACTAACACCTTGTAGCGTCCCTCTGACCATAATGGCCTCAGTTCGAAGAGGAAAAAAATCAACAGATTAGATTAGATTAGATTACTTTTTCGTTCCATAGAACCGTTCTGAGGAGATCCTTGTGGATGTGGAACATGTCAATTTTTTTTATATTTATTTTTTTTTCAAGCTGAAATAACAATACTAATAGTATGAATATATACAATACATCATTTGTTTCTATTAAAAAATTCGTCAATGGAGTAGACTGATCTTTATTTGTAACTAAATTTTTTATGTTTGCTGGCAAATGATTGAAGATGAGTGTTCCTGAGTAGTGGACCCCTTTTTGAACTAAAGTAAGTGCTCTTAAGTCCTTGTGCAGATCATTTTTGTTCCTGGTATTGTATGTATGAACTGAGCTGTTTGCTGGAAAAAGAGATATATTATTTAGGGCAAATTTCATTAAGGAGTAAATATACTGAGAGGCAGTAGTTAGTATACCCAGTTCTGTGAAGAGGTTTCTACAGGACGTCCGTGAATTTACTCCACAAATAATATGTATTACACGCTTTTGGACTCTGAAAACTTTTGTTTGACTTTAAGAGTTACCCCAAAATATTATACCATATGACATTATGGAATGAAAGTAGGCAAAGTATCCAAGCTTTTTCATTTTAATGTCGCCTATGTCTGCTAACACTCGAATTGCAAATACAGATTTGTTAAGGCATTTCTGCAGTTCTGTGGTGTGCTCTTCCCAACTGAATTTATTATCAAGTTGTAATCCCAGGAATTTAAGACCGTCAACCTCTTCTATCTGCTCTTCTTCACACTTTATGCATATAGTGAGTCTTTTCGAAGTTTAATGTCAGTGAGTTGGCTTTAAACCATTTATTAATATCCATGAAAATATCATTAGCAGAGCTTTCTAGAACTATACTCGACATACTGTTTATTGTAACACTTGTGACATCTGCAAACAAAACGAACTCTGCTTCTGGCAGTGTAACTGATGAGAGATCATTAATGTACACAAGAAAAAGCAATGGCCCTAAGATGGATCCTTGTGGGACACCACATGTAATTTCTTCCCATTCTGATGATGACTGATGACTTAATTCACTAGTCCCTTGCACTGACACCCTTTGTTTCCTGTTAGCGAGGTATGACTTGAACCATTTTGCTGCACTGCCTGTGACACCATAGAATTCTAATTTATTTAAAAGGATGTTGTGGTTCACGCAATCGAATGCCTTTGACAAATCACAGAAAATACCTGCTGCTTGTAACTTGCTATTTAATGAATTAAGCACATTTTCACTGTAGGTGTAAATAGCCTTCTCGATATCAGAACCCTTCAGAAATCCTAACTGTGTTCTTGATAATATGTTATTTGTGGTCAAATGGTTGAGAAGCTACCTGTACATTACTTTCTTCAGGCATATCACAGCCAGTTGAAGCTAGCCATTGGCGATTAGATCTGAAAGAGCTGCTGAATTACTGTGGTGTTGGCTGTCAAGTTTCCCGTACTCTCCCAGATGGTCACAGACATTTCCTGAGGCATTAACGTCGATTGATTTAGCAGGCCAGTCGCCGTGCGACAGATGCCTGAGTGTTCGTGCGACTAGGAATATACGCGTGAACGCTACAGCTTTCATCTTGGCGGAGCAAAGACTCCACGGCGCATTCATCATGGTGATGTACAAGAATGGAAAACATTGCTTCCCAGAGTACATTGAAATAAACATTCTGATTCAAGCTCACGGTAACCTGAATCAGTGGGTTACGGAACATTTCAAAAAATAAACATCAGATGTTTTATAAAATGATTCGTCTAAAAGAAAGAAAAAATGGTTAGAGAAACATTTGACTCCCTTTTGAATGACGCTAGAAATCTTGGGCAGCAAATGAGACTGCACGATCTACATAATACACCAGATAAAAATCCTCCAGTACTCTTTAAAATTACAAGGTTCCAAACTAAATATTGAACCTTAAATTTTGAATCGTCGCTGCATTTGATGTACCAATGTCTCTCAAACTCATTTTATTTCTTACTCTCACAAATCATTTGTCCAGCCTTTTTCTTTAAACTTTCTTTTCACAATTTTTATTGGCATTTAAATATCACACCACTGCAACTTTTTATACGCAAATTAGCTACGCCTTGAAGGTATGAACCTTGTGACACTTAATTTACTTAGCTAGCAGCAGTTGTCCGTGAAATAATTCCGTTTTCGTTCAGAACACTAATTACACGGGGCGATCAGAAAGTTTCCGTTAGGGGGCGTTGCTGGAGCGTATGTACAACAAAGAGAGACTTCGATGCGCGTATACAGGGTGGCCCATTGGTCGTGACCGGGCTAAATATCTCACGAAATAAGCATCAAACGAATAAACTACAAAGAACGAAACTCGTCTACCTTCAAGGGGGAAACCAGATGGCGCTATGGTTGGCCCGCTAGATGGCACTGCCATAGCTCAAACGGATATCAACTGCGTTTTTTTTAAAAAATAGGAACCCCCATTTTTATTACATATTCGTGTAGTACGTAAAGAAATATGAATGTTTTAGCTGGAACACTTTCTTCGCTTTGTGATATATGGCGCTGTAATAGTCAAAAATATATGGCTCACACTTTTAGACGAACAATTGGTAACAGGGAGGTTTTTTAAACTAAAATACAGAACGTAGGTACGTTTGAACATTTTATTTCGGTTGTTCCAATGTGATACATGTACCTTTGTGAACTTATCATTTCTGAGAACGCATGCTGTTACAGCGTGATTACCTGTAAATACCACATTAATGCAATAAATGCTCAAAATGATGTCCGTCAACTTCAATGCATTTGGCAACACGTGTAACGACATTCCTCTCAACAGCGAGTAGTTCGCCTTCCGTAATGTTCGCACATGCATCGACAATACGCTGACGCATGTTGTCAGGCGTTGTCGGTGGATCACGATAGCAAATATCCTTCAACTTCCCCACAGAAAGAAATCCGGGGACGTCAGACCTGGTGAACGTGCGGGCCATGGTACGCTGCTTCGACGACCAATCCACCTGTCATGAAATACGCTATTCAATACCACTTCAACCGCACGCGAGCTACGTGCCGGACATCCATCATGTTGGAAGTACATCGCCATTCTGTCATGCATAAAACATCTTGTAGTAACATCGGTAGAACATTACGTAGGAAATCACTATACATTGCACCATTTAGATTGCCATCGATAAAATGGGGGCCAATTATTCTTCCTCCCATAATGCCGCCCCATACATTAACCCGCCAAGGTCGCAGATGTTCCTTTTGTCGCAGCCATCGTGGATTTTCCGTTGCCCAATAGTGCATATTTGCCGGTTATCGTTACCGCTGTTGGTGAATGACGCTTCGTCGCTAAATAGAACGCGTGAAAAAAATCTGTCATTGGCCCGTAATTTCTCTTGTGCCCAGTGGCAGAACTGTACACGACGTTCAAAGTCGTCGCCATGCAATTCCTTGTGCATAGAAATATAGTACGGGTGCAATCGATGTTGATGTAGCATTCTCAACACCGACGTTTTTGAATTTCTCGATTCTCTCGCAGTTTGTTTGCTACTGATGTGCGGATTACCCGTGACAACAGCTAAAACACTTACTTGGGCATCATCATTTGTTGCAGGTCGCGGTTGACGTTTCACATGTACCTGAACACTTCCTGTTTCCTTAACTAAGGTAACTATCCGGCGAACGGTCCGGACACTTGGATGATGTCGTCCAGGATACCGAGCAGCATAAATAGCACACGCCCTTTGGGCATTTTGAACATAATAGCCATACATCAACAAGATATCGGCCTTTTCCGCAATTGGTAAACGGTCCATTTTAACACGGGTAATGTGTCACGAAGCAAATACCGTCCGCACTGGCGGAATGTTACGTGATACCACGTACTTATACGTTTGTGACTATTACAGCGCCATCTATCACAAAGCGAAGAAAGTGGTCCAACTAAAACATTCATATTTCTTTACGTACTACACGAATATGTAATAAAAATGGGGGTTCCTATTTTAAAAAAACGCAGTTGGTATCCGTTTGACCTATGGCGGTGCCATCTAGCGGGCCAACCATTGCTATATCTGGTTTTCCCCTTCAAGCTAGACGAGTTTCGTTCTTTGTAGTTTTTTCGTTTGACGCTTATTTCGTGAGATATTTGGCCCGGTCACAATCAATGGAACACCCTGTATAAGCAACGACATGTGGGCAAGGGGTTAATGGGACATTCGTATCTTTCCGATATGCGTAAACGTGATCTATGGCGTTATTAGAAAATGCGTCCAAACACTACCAACGTGCTGCTTCTCTTCGTGATTGCCGATGGACAAAGACGGATAGACATCCATCGGAGAATGAATAATGTGTATGGGGCAGCACGTCCGCCGAAAACTGTCGTTGTGGTGTGGTGCGCCAAGTTCCGTGCTGTGTCGCGATTCGACACAAGAGCCCCACATCGCAAAATGTCGTAACGAACAAATTACGCCAAATCGTATGGGATACGCTCGGGCACCATCCCTACAGCCCTGATTTCTCCTCATGCGTTTATCACACATTCGGTAGCTTAGAAAAGGCCTTGAAGGTTTGACAATTCAAGTCGGACGGGAAAGTGCAGCAGGCAGTTTCGGACTTCTTCAGACAGCAAGACACCCTGCTTTACCAAACAGGTGTATTCAACCTGATGAGTCGGTGGGATGCTGGCCTCAGTGGCCACGACGACTTGCCTGGACTGCAAGGCCTTCGAATGGAAACTTTTTGATCGCACCTTATAATTACCCGGATTACTTTCTAGAAAGCTTTTTTTTTTTCAAAACTAGACCTCACGCTGGCCAGCCTGAAACGCCATTTGCTCATTTCTCATTTGGCTACGAAAATTAGGAAAAAAAATCCATTGCGTAATTGCTAGAGAGTTTTGTTTTCACTCTGCTCAAACATTTGAGTGATCTCACTCCCAAAACATCACACAAATACCTGGACTAGACACTCCACCCACCGCGCGCTAAATTCCTCATTGGGTATCTGTGTACTCGACGCATGGTATTGGAAAGAGACGGAATCGCGATTCGTCAGACCATACTGCAAGCAGTGTCAAGTTTCTCTGGGTATCTCTATGAAGAATACACACTACCGCAGTGCCCGACTCGTATCAAACAGCCCCCTTAACAATATTCCCACGGAAGGTGGTTGAGATAGATGTGCATTCACGGAGAGCAGCATACCTCTCTGAAAACGACTTTTATTAAAAAAGGCAGGACACTCATCCCTGGTCCATGTCGGTTTGCATATTTTTACGATCACAGTCTTCACGCCATGTTGCATACCTGCAAATGGTACATTATTCCAAGTAGACATTGGACAACCTGCGTTGATATACCAACAAACCGGACAACTTCATTATCGGTATGGTCATGGAGACGTCCAAACGCGACAGCTCGTTTACACTTCTCTGTCACTGCCCTGATTCCACACCATCGACTGACACGTTCAGTCTACAGCACTTCACTGTCATGACTGACGTCTGCGATGGAGGGTGAGATGCCACTCTGGTACCAGTTCTTCACCATGTACAGAGCTGAAAAGTGATCATTTTGAGCACAATGTGAGGAGCACTATTTGGACGAATGAGATTAATTTCCCAGATATAACAAGGTGTCCAAAATCTGCCCAATTTAGGCGATCTTTTACAGCCTAAGAAATGTTTTATTTACCAAGACAGTCATGTGGGAATAAATAGCAGTCTAAGGAAAACCGAAGACCCGCCGTAATACAGAGTTCACGCGGCAGGTGGCTCCACTATTGTTACGTTTCGATACTGTCACCGCTGTATTATGGGAAAGGCATACAGCCAAACCACAGGTGCACGCAGTTTTTGGGTTGCGATCTCGCTTTAAGTGGATTTCGTTTTCTGCTGGCCGAGAGTGCTGGGGTACGCGAAATTCATCGTCACATGTCCGCTGTGTACTGTGAAAACGGAATGTCCCTGACATGTGTGCAGAGGAAGTTCCGGGAAGAGCGCACATCGTAACAAACTGATCCACCCTCTAGGGAAGCTCCATCGAGCCACTAGCCCTGATGTGATGCGGTGAACTGATCTTATCCGGGGAGACCGATGAATCACACAGGATGAAATTCATGTTCATATTGGCATTAGCCGTGACTCCATGAATGCGATCATCAAAACCAATTGCAACGCCTCAAAGTTTGCACGCAATGGGTGCCATGCCACATGACGGAGGTACAAAAGATGGACAAAATGGCGTCATCCGCTGCGGTACCAAGAGGAAGGGCATGCATTTCTGTTCCATCTCTTCACGGAGGAAAAAACGTGATGCCAGCACTTCAAACCCGAGGGCAAACGGCAAAGTCAACAATGGAAACATCTCAAGTCTCTTCTGCCAAAGAAATCCAAGCTGCAAGTACCAATAAGGTCATGATGACCTTCTTCTTCGATTGCAGCGGACCTCCGTTCGTAGAGTTCCCCGAGCTTAGAACTACAGTCAATGCGCAGATTTATGAAAATACTCTGATGAAACAGCGACAAGCCCTGAGATCAAAATAGCCAGGAATGCTGTCAGACGGAATCAGCCTGTTGCACGACAGCACCCACTCCCACACTGCCAATCACATGAAGGGAAGTCATTTGGTTGGGAAACAATGTAGCATCCTCTGTGCCGCCCAGATTCTTCACTGTGTCTTTTTCACATCTTTGGCGACCTGAAGAAAGATATGCGTGGACGTTGGATTCAGCGAGGAGGAGCAAGAGGTTCAGTTGTGGATCCGTCAGCGGCAAACCGCATTCTGAGAAACAGGAACTAACAATTTCGTCTCCCAATGGAATCATTCCATGGTACCGTTGTATCGGATGTTCGGTTCTCATTTAACTTCCCCACATACGTAGTAAGATTTTCTGGTTCATGGAGGTATTTCCCTTCCCAGAGCGTGTCCTGGAAGAGAAACTACGCAACATCTTTCTATCCACTGAAGTTAAAATCTTCTGGGTTATTAGGCAGCGTCGTATTTCTTCTAAAATGATCGACGTTTCTACCCCTCTGCTGGGATCTTCCTCAGGATCTTCTGGTGTCCACTACTACTAGAACACTGCCAGAGACGAGTGTCGCGTCCTCTTATAAAATGGAGTTTTCTCGCGTTCATGCTGGAGAATTCATATGCCTAGCATTGGTGAGCAATAGTCATAGGCTAATATTCCAGCTCTGATGCAGAAAAAGGGGCACTGTTGCCAAATCTCCTGTGGATACCACTGGCGGCCCATCGTCACTGGATAGAAAGGCACTATTCCACACATACGCTGAAGAAGCGTTATTGGTTGAAATTCCTGGTACTGCTATTGGTTGGTCGTCATCATTGGTTAGACTCGAAACGGACAGAGCAACAGAGGCGACGCTACTTGCAGCGCGTTGTTTATGTCGCTCCCACATCGCGGCGGCGTATTCACTTCCTTGATGGCGGGGAGCCACGATGCCGGAAGCCTATAGCCGTCCTCTCTATTGAAATTAGATGCATTCTTGGAAATTTCAACCGCTTCTCGTACCTTTCTTCCATAAATGTTTGTTTCCTTAGCCGGTACAAGTACATTACTAAAATCGATGTCAGGGCCACAGTTCTCATGATGTTCCGCTACTGCCGACTTTGCACTTTGTTTTAGCCGTTCTTGTTTCTTAATGCGTTCCTTAACACTTCTGCCCGTTTCACCTATATACACTTTGCCGCAGCCATATGTCACTTGATAGACGCCTGCATTGTGGAGGCAATCAGGTGCATCCGTTTTCCGTCGGAAAAAATCTTTTATTTTGTTTTGACTAAAGAAAGATGTCTGAATACCATTTTTCTTTAGAATTCTGCTTATGCGGTCAGTGACCCCAGAAACGAACGGTAACCTCACGGAGTGAGAAGGCGGTTCCTCGTCATTCTTGATAGCGTTATAAATATTCCGCCTAAAAGCCCCGTCGATTGAATAACTATCATACCCATTTGCCTTCAATGTCCTCTTTAAAAAATTCAGCTGCGATTTCAAGTTGTCGTTATCGCTGATACGGGAGGCACGTGAAGAGAGAGTGTTGAGCACTGCTTCCGTCTGGCTGGGTGGTGTTGCGAAGTGGCATCTAAATACCTGCTCGTGTTAGTCGGCTCTCTGTACACTCTATGACCTAGAGTGTTACCTGATCTTCTGTATACCAACACATCTAGGAACGGGAGACCGACCTCACACTCAACCTCCAAGGTAAATTTGAATTTGAGGCGAATTCCATTTAAGAAATTGTGGAAAGCATGAAGTTCTACTTCGCTGTATGCCCATGTAACAAATGTATCGTCCACATAGCGGAGCCAGCAAGAAGGTATCAAAGGAGCTGTACTTAATGCCTGTTGGTCAAAATGTTCCATAAAAACGTCAGCTGCAACTGGCGAAATGGGTGAGGCCATAGCAAGGCCGTTCAGCCTGTTCATAGAATTCCCCATTGTATTTAAAATAGCTCCAACGAAGACATAATTCAATTAAGTCAGAAACATCTGGAGCAACATTCTCCCTAATGATCTCCATTGTATCTGATACTGGGACGTTAGTAAATAACAGTGTCACATCGAAGATAATAAGAATGTCACCTGCAGATATCTTCAGTGTGCGTATAATTTCTAAACAATGTTTCGTATCTTGTATAAAAGTATTTGTTTTACCAACCAGATGTCCCAGTTTGCCAGGTAAATGACGTGCTAAAAAATAAGTCAGCTAGTTATTCCCACTGACGATAAGCTTCAAAGGAACCGATTCTTTATGTATCTTGGGTAGTCCATACATTCTGGGTGAGAAAGGTATTCCAGGTGTTAGGTTCTTTGTAATAGAGCTTTAATACAGTTAAAGAGCGATCCGACGAACAGAATCGTTCGGAAAGTTAAAAACCTGATAACCCAATACAGACTGGACAGAAGATCCTGAGGAAGATCCTAGCAGAGGGGTCGAAACGTTGATCATTTTAGAAGAAATATGACGTGGCCTAATAACCCAGAAGATTTTAACTTCAGCGACAACGGCCACGAAAGCCGGCAGACTTACACCTTTCTATCCCACTTACATTCATCAGACTTATTGATTGGCGACTCCATGGAGTGCTTTGAGCACAATGACCACATATGTTAAATTAAAAGGAAGGTCAGCGTTGGCCGTAATATTGATGTTTTATTGATTGTTGTTGTTGTGGCCTGAGACTGTTTTGATGCAGCTCTCCATGCCACTCTATCCTGTGCAAGCTTCTTCATCTCCCAGTACTTACTGCAACCTACATCCTTCTGAATCTGCTTAGTGTATTCATCTCTCGGTCTCCCTCTACGATTTTTACCCTCCACGCTGCCCTCCAATACTAAATTGGTGATCCCTTGATGCCTCAGAACATGTCCTACCAACCGATCCCTTCTTCTAATTAAGTTGTGCCACAAACGTCTCTTCTCCCCAATCCTATTCAATACCTCCTCATTAGTTATGTGATCAACCCATCTAATCTTCAGCATTCTTCTGTAGCACCACATTTCGAAAGCTTCTAAACTATTTATCGTCCACGTTTCACTTCCATACGTGGCTATACTCCATACAAATACTTTCAGAAACGACTTCCTGACACTTAAATCTATACTCGATGTAGCAGATAGCAGAATCGATTTTCGATCACATGGTGATCGTCTTCAGTGCTGTACAAATTAAACTCAGACACTGGTATCAAGTTATCAAAAACCAAAACAGGGATACGATCACAATAATTGATATTGATACCAGTGTCTGAGTTAAATATGTACAGCACTGAAGATGATCACCATGTGGTCGAAAATCGATTCTGCTATCAAAAAACATCAATATTACGGCCAACGCTGACCTTCCTTTTAATTCATCAGACTGCTGTCTCCAGATCACTGTAGTCACCTTCAAACCATCACCTCCGCCCTTTGTTCACTCGGCTTGCCGTACCATACTGGACGATGAATGTTAGTCAGTTACTAAAAGCATGAACAGTCTTCATTTCACCTATCGCAGTGTTTCTCTTCACAGGGATACCAACTGAAATTCGCGACAAACTTCACATTTTAATAATCTACTGTGATGTCAAACAGTCATCTTGTTGGTCGAACAAATGCAGAACTGGTTCACGTGGGCCTCGATGAACTATTCTCGTATTTGGAAGCAACCCAGCAGGTGTACTACCGCTCCGAGACATCTGACGCACACAGTAAGTCAGCGGCACAGCTCAGCTGGTAAGCACAGTGTAAGCCAGCTACTGGCGTGGCGGACGCACATGTTCCACGTGTAATGGCACCGCGAGCCCGGGTGACGTGACCCGCGCGACCTCAGCAGACATTAATTACCGCGATGAACTGTGAACTCGCGTCCCCCGCATTCGCCACATGCATGATGCATGAGGCCCCGCCGCGCCGGCGCACTCCGTCAACGTCGCGGCCCCAGGTAGCACAGGCCGGCCGCCGAGCTCGCCGGGAAATTGCTTCGCGTTTCAGCGGGACACACGTCTGCTGCTTCTACGCGGAAACAGGTTCGCCTCTACCGTGGCCGAGTCTATAAGTTCCATACATCACTTCACGTGAGTCGTGTCTTCTGTGAAACTCAAATGCCACCGTCTAAAGATAAAGTATTGGTGTAGATTTTTGGCGTTTGTAATTGCAAACGACGCCAATGAATGGAGTCCCATCTACAAGGTTTGGCGTGGCTTCCAAAAGTCAATTGAAAACCATTGAACAGAAGTACTGCACATTCTCTGATCAGTGTCCAGTAAATCAAGTGTCCATTGCTGTAATTTACACTAGCTACAATGGACCGTAAATGTGGTCATAACATCCAGCAAACCTACAGTTTTCCAGAAGCGGAATTTGGATGTTTCAAGCAGTGTTGATGTAATGCAGTATTCAAACGGATTCTGATCTGTGGAGCAGATTTATAAGAAGCGTGGACGACAGAAAAAGAGGACTGTCACATGCAAAGTGCGCATTCCTGGCCAAAAGAAGTCTACTAGTGCCACATATCGGCCTTAATTTGAGAAAGAAATTTGTGAGAATGCTCTTTAGGAGCATATCATTATACGGAAGAGGATCAAGGATTGTGATAAAACCAGAAAAGAATGGAATCGAAGCATTTGGCAAATTGACAATTAGAAGGACTAATAAGATATGAAATGAGGAGGTTCTTAGCAGAATGTACGAAGAGATTAACATGTGGCAAATTGATAAGAGGAAGAGAGAGTATGGTAGCACGTCTGTAAAGAGATCAAGGAATAACTTCCGTAGTATCTGAGAAATTCGGAGAGGGTAAAAACACATCCAAAAACAGTTTTGCATCACCTCGGTTCTGAGAGTTCCGTACAGAGAATTGGAATAGAGATCAACATAAATATCATTTCCTCTCTTTTTATTGCTCATGAAAACCATACATTGCATGTTCTACCACCATACAGTGAGACCTTCAGAGGTGGTGGTCAAGACTGCTGTACACACCGGTACCTCTAATACCCAGCAGCACGTCCTCTTGCTTTGATGCCTGCCTGTATTCGTCGTGGCATACTATCCACAAGTTCATCGAGGCACTCTTGGTCCAGATTGTCCCGCTCCTCAACGGCGATTCGGCATAGATCCCTCAAAGTGGTTGTTGGGTCACGTCGTCCTTAAACAGCCCTTTTCAATCTATCCCAGGCACGTCGATAGGGTTCATGTCTGGAGAACATGCTGGCCACTCTAGCCGTTATCCTGAAGGAAGTCATTCATAAGATGTGCACGATAGGGGCGCGAATTGTCGTCCATGAAGACGAATGCCTCGCCAATATGCTGCCGATATGGTTGCACTATCGGTCGGTGGATGGCAGTCATGAATCGTACAGCCGTTACGGCGCCTTCCATGACCACCAGCGGCGTACGTCGGCCCCACATAATGCCACCCCAAAACAGCAGCGAACCTCCACCTTGCTGCACTCTCTGGACAGTGTGTCTAAGGCGTTCAGCCTGACTGAGCTGCCTCAAAACACGTCTCCGACGATTGTGTGGTTGAAGGCATATCTGAGACTCATCAGTGAAGAGAACGTGATGCCAATCCTGAGCGGTCGATTCGGCACGTTGTTGTGCCCATCTGTACCGCGTTGCATGGTGTCGTGGTTGCAAAGATGGACCTCGCCATGGACGTAGGGAGTGAAGTTGGTCATCATACAACCCATTGTGCACAGTTTGAGTCGTAACACGACGTCCTGTGGCTTCACGAAAAGCAATATTCAACATGGTGGCGTTGCTGTCAGGGTTCCTCCGAGCCATAATCCGTAGGTAGTTGTCATCCATTGCAGTAGTAGCCCTTGGGCGGCCTGAACAAGGCATGTCATCAACAGTTCCTGTGTCTCCTCCATGTCCGTACAACATCGCTTTGGTTCACTCCGAGACGCCTGGGCCCTTCCCTTGTTGAGAGCCTTTCCTGGCACAAAGTAACAATGCGGGCGCGATTGAACCGCGGTATTGACCATCCAGGCATGGTTGAACTCTAGACAACACGAGCCGCGTACCTCCTTTCTGGTGGAATGACTGGAACTGATCGTCTGTCGGACCCCCTCCGTCTAATAGGCGCTGTTCATTCACGGTTGTTTACATCTTTGGGCGGGTTTAGAGACATCTCTGAACAGTCAAAGGGACTGTGTCTGTGATACAATATCCTCAGACAACGTCTATCTTAAGGAGTTCTGAGAACTGGGGTGATACAACACTTTTTTTATGTGTGTGGATTCAAATGTTGTTGTTATAGTCTTCAGTCCGAAGCCTCGTTTGATGTAGTTTTCCATCCAGCTTTAGCATGTGTAAGCCTCTTGATCTCCGAATAATTACTGCAACCTAGTTCCTTCTCAATCTGCTTACTGTATTCATCGCTTGTTCTCCCTCTGCGATTTTTATTCCTCACATTTCCCTCTCGTACGAAACTGGTGATCCCTTGATGTCTCAGTACGTGTGCTCTCAGCTGATCCCTTCTTCTAGTCAGATTTTGCCCCAAATTTCTTTTCTCCCCTCCTCATTAGTTACGTGATCTACCTATCTAATCTTCAGCATTCTTCTGTAGCACCACATTTCAAAAGCATCTATTCTCTTCTTGTCTAAACTGTTTATCGTCCATGTTTCAGTTCCATGCCTCGCTATACTCATTGCATATACTTTCAGAAAAGCCTTCCCGACGCTTAACTCTATATTCGATGTTAACAAATTTCTCTTTTTCAGAAACGTCTTTCTAGCTATAGCCAGTCTACATTTTATACCTTCTCTGCTTCAGCCATCGTCAGTTATGCTTCTGCCCAAATAACAAGACTCATTTACTATGTAAGTGTCTGGTTCCCTAATGTAATTCCCTCAGCATCATCTGATTTGCTTGGTCTACATTCCATTATCCTTGTTTTGCTTTTCCTTACGTTAATTTTACATCCTCCTTTCAAGACCATGTTCACGTCCTTTGCTGTCTCCGAGAGAATTGCAATGTCTTCACAAACTTATTTTTTTTATTTCTTCTTCATGAACTTCAATTGCAACTCCAATTTTTTATTATTTTCTTCACTCGATGCTCAGTGTACAGGTGATAGGCTACAAACCTGACGCACTCCCTTCTCAACCAGTGCTCCACTTTCGTGTCCCTTGAGTCTTATAACGGCCATCTGATTTCTGTACCGGCTGTGAATAACTTTTCGCTCCCTTATTTTACTACTACTACCTTCAGAATTTCATAGAGAGTATTCCAGTCAACATTGTCAAAAGCTTTCTGTAAGTCTACGGAGTCTGAGGGATTTCGCCTGTCCCATACATCTTGCACGCAAGATGGTAGAGTTTTGTTACAGCTGGCTCTCTCAAGGCTATCAGTAATTCTGACGGAATATCATGTACTACTGGAGCCTTGTTTCAACTTAGGTCTTTCAGAACTCTGTCAAAATCTTCTTCCAATATCTTACCCCCCATTTCATATTCATCTACGCCCTCTTCCATTCTATAATATTTCCGTCAAGTGCACCTCCCTGGTATAAGCCCTCTGTATACTGCCTCAACCTTTCAACTTCACTTCTTTGCTTAGGGTTGGATTTCCATCTGAGCTGTTGATGTTCGTGTAGTTGTCTCTCTTTTCCCCAAAGGGCTCTTTAATTTTCCTTTTTCTTTTGTAATGTATGTTTCTAAATCCTTACATTTGTCCTGTAGCCATTCCAGCTTAGCAATTTTTGTCCTTCCTGTCAATGTAATTTTTTAGACATTTTAATTTTCTTTCGCCTGAGAGAGTCTGATGCAAGTTTTACTTTGAGATAAAGAGGTTGTCATAGGAGAGGAATTCACGGTGGATCGCAAGAAGCCGGTCAGAAAACTGATGACTCAAGCCGAAAATCAAAAATCTTTTGAAGTTATTGATATTGTACAAATATTTTCATGTAAGGCAATGAGCAGAGCATTACTGAAAGGAAATTAGTCACTTATTCAAGTGAAAATAAAAGTATCCTGCAGTAAAATGTTTTATTGAACTCGTCTCACCAAACACACAAGAAAGGTGGCTAGGAGGCTAAATATAATTAGTAACATACATATCAAAGAAGAACGTGGTTTTCGCGGAGTTTGTTCCTGCTCTGATTGTTATTTGCACTAGAGTAGTAGATTACAGGAAGGAAACTCAATATGCCAACATTCTTGTTTTTAGTGTATCATGAAAAGACCTTTGATTATGTTCTCAGGAGTACATTATGGAAATTTGTGAAAATTGCGAGGGGTAGTCATAGAGTTTTATTTACTTACTCGCATTTATTTGTTTGTTTATTGCTCATTAATCCTGACCAGACTAGGGCCTTAAGGCCTTCTCTTACATGTGACAGAGAACAGCATATTCGAAAGAAATTACTAATCATTTCCAATAACAGTAATAATAATGATGATGATAATAATAATAATGATAACTGACACTAATAATAATATTGTAATAATAATAGTAAAGAGCATTAAGAAGATATACTGCAGATTATCTTAGTACATTTGAAGCCATGGCTAGGCTTTTCAGATGTGGAGTTGATAAAGGAAGAAGAGAATATCGAAATGAAAGTGACAGTGGCTGTTGCAAAAGAACAGAATATAAGTAGAGATCCTTGCTGATGGCAGCATTCTGGTACTTGATCAATAGAGCTATCCAACTACCACTCTCTGAAGACAAATGTGATCAAGAAACTGAAATAATAAAACAAACAGCTATTGCAAATGGTTATAACAGCTCCATAGCAGACACCTTAAAACACTCAATAATGGCAAAGCAATCACAACACATAAAGAAACAAAAAGAAAATAACATCTTCTATACAATCCCCTTTCATATCAGATTGCCAATGCCTTCAAACGAAAAGGCATAAGCATATCCTTTACCACAGACAACAAGATTGGACAGAAGTTACCCCACAACATCAGCACACGAAACACTCTTCATCACACAGGTGTGTACAAAACTGAATGTTTGGACTGTGACTGCTTCTACATAGGCCAGGCAGGCAGATCATTTGAGATTAGATTCAAAGAACACATTGTAGCACTGAAAAACAAAAAATACCACACATCAGCAATAGCCACCCATCTGCATCAAACAAAACACTATGTTAAAAACTCAAGTATCAGCATCCTACACATCCAACAAAAAGGCAGAAAACTAGACATCCTTGAAACACTCCAAATATACAAACACCAAGCCAAACAACCTGAATCCATCTTAAATGACAAATATGACAATATTTACAATAGTATCATCTCTGTTTTCAGCAAATGCCTAGGTCATTGAAAATTGCAAAGCACACACACACACACACACACACACACTAATATTTACCATAAATATTTAGTTATGTTACCACAACAGCCCCCGAGTGTACAAGAGATTGACCTCATTTACAGATATATTATCACACAAACAGCCTGTACCCCTGTCAGCTTGAAACTATGTGTACAACTACTGGCACATATCGCACGTTAAAGGCGCTGCAGTCTGGAACCGCAAGACCGCTACGGTCGCAGGTTCGAATCCTGCCTCTGGCATGGATGTTTGTGATGTCCTTAGGTTAGTTAGGTTTAACTAGTTCTAGGTTCTAGGGGACTAATGACCTCAGCAGTTGAGTCCCACAGTGCTCAGAGCCATTTGAACAGATCGCACATCCATCTGCATATTTTAAGCATTAACCAATGTATTACCGCAACCTTTAGGCAGTTATTACATGTAACAGATATAATCTTAAGACACCTTGCCTCGTACAGTTTGCTCTCATACAATCACTCGTTCCACTCTCCCTCCCTCTTACTTTCTCTTTCTCTTCCTCCCCCTCTGCCTCCAGCCTTTCATATCTGTCTATGAATCCCAACCAAAATTGTTATTTGTGTATAATTTTGCCACTGTAGCCAACATGATTATTGTAACACTTCACCTGATTGTATAAATGAGTATGAAGTTTAAGCTATTTTAACTTGTCATAATCGGATTTATACATCACCTTAAGTATTTATTCCAACGAATGTATTCAACACCTCCAAATCCTTTAAAAAATTTGTTGTGTTACAATGTTGTATATTCTTTGGACTTTGTGACAATATTTTCTCTTCTGCTATACGATCCATGCACCCAATAAATTCCGACGCCATATCTGTTTACAAAATATGACTGTGGAAGGAACCTGTGGCCACTGGAGGTACTTTATTTTACTTATTTAATGTCAATAATAGTCACGGTAAAGCCTAACCTAAAATGTTCGCATTTAAAGTTACTCTGGTATATAATTTTAAAATGAACAACGTGGTTTTAATTACAGTTTTATTTGCAAGTGATGTGGTTGTTTTTAGTTGTTCATAAGACGACCTGCAATTAGCATCGAATAATATGGAAAACATAACCAAAGTCCTTAACGTGAAGTCATCTGTAACAAAAAGCAAGACGTGGGCTTCTTGTTCAAACAAAATTTGAAGACTGCAGGAGTCATATATGACAAACTTAGAGAACAAGTACGCACTTTCAGTTACCTGGCGTATAATTTATCTTGCTGCGACGGAATGCAGATTATCAACAAAATAAACAAACTTCAGAGGTGTTTGGCATAATATACGAGAGAATAACAGCGAAAACCCAGATGCCAACGCAAATAAAGTTACGTGAGTATAAAGAGATGGCCGTCTCCTTGTTAATATGCAACAGTGACAGTTGGAAAGTAAACAGAGCTAGAGGAAAGAAGAGGTATCATTTGCAAGGAATGAATTGTAAGTTTTCCATACAAATTATGTATATAACACAGGACAGTAAAATAAAATGAAATAAGATATTTAAAGACCGCACCTAAGAGAATTCCAAATACTTCCCTAGAGAATAAGATAACAAGAGGACGGAAAGTAGGGAGCCCGCTCGTCACATCGGAGGACACTTTCTCTTCACGAAATAGACTCACATTCCTAAACCATTAAGGTAATAATATTGATGATAGTTACCTTTCAAATAATTAAATTCGTAACTAGTCACAAAATATTGTATTAATATCGTAAGACGCGTAACAAGATTTCCACCTGTCATCTAAATTTCGACTACAAAATCTGGACTGTTCTCCATTCGAATTATGTTATTGTAGTCTTGTAGCAGGAGACATTGAAATCACTAAATATAAATAAGTGAATAATCACTTTGAGGATGTCAGAATTCCATTCGAAATTTTAACAGAAATATCTGTTTTTCATTTCTAAACGCACAAAGACACTCACTTCGAATTTCCATTCTCACAGCACACCGCATAATTCTTGAGCTTAAGGTGCCATCAGCAAAAGACAGATGGGGCACTAGCGAAATGAATAAAACGTTGAAGCGCGTGGCATCGTATTGGTAAAGTCAGCTGTGTGTGTTTCTGTTTCAGTCCGTGTGTCATACTCTTATTAGAAACTGCTACTATAGGTCTAGTTTTAATATGTCTGCTTCCAACAGTTTTATTTCAATAAAAATTTGTAATGAATTACTGCTACGCATCGACCTTCCGCAACTGAAAAGAAAGAGGAGAAAAGTATCTCTCACTGTATAACGTCGTTGCAACTTCATCGCATACCGAGGTATGTCACGGCCATGACCGATCCGATGATTTATCACCGATGGCGTCAGTAAGCAGTATCGAAAGGTGTTGCCTACTTATGTGCAGTAAGAGCACTTGGTTACTCACACTTTTTTTGGGTCATCCATTCTTCCACACTCTCATTTTCACCGAGTAATATCTTGCTTCTGATACCATTCGTAATTACAATAGGCTTATATTTCGAACATATCCATCGGAGATGAGCGGGGAGTGGAACTGAATTTAGAAAAGTTCAGTTTCGGTAACAAAACAAAGAACTGAAACTCAAGAGTGGCAAAATTGAAAAGTAAGGAAGAACGTATAGTTTGAATTAGAAGTAAACAACAATTTTGATGTATTACAAAATGCAGCTGGTGAAGAAGACGTGAAGAAAGTGTGGCATACTGTAAAAACAGCCGTGACAGACGACGATAATAAAGTGTCGGGTGAAGAGAAAAACGGGGAAAAAGAAAATGGTTTAACAAGGAATGTGGAGATGTAGTTAAGAGAAAGAAGAAATCACGTGAGTTATGGCTACAGGATACAGACAATGAAACACTGAACGTAATATCTCTAGAAGCGCCCGGAGAGGCATAAGGAGTACTGAAAACTCAAAACAGAAAATATCTAACAAAAATTCATGAAAATGTGGAATTGAATATCCGAAATCCGGACAGTAGGATATTCTTCCAACATATGGAGATAGATAGAAGAGATTTCAAGGCAAGAAGTCAGTGCATCAATGATAATAATGGAGACATGATTATGGATCCTGAAAAGACTTAGAGCGATGGAAAAAATATTTCAGCGAGCTACTCAACTACCCTAGCCCAGAGCTATAGTCCAGCGAAAACAAATGAGACAGAGATTGACATCACGGTGGACTGCACACTGAAATTTACACGAAACGTGAAAAGCAAAACGTGTTAGGAGCGGATATCATCCACGCAAAAATGTCGAAGTATGGAGAAAGTAGGCTACAGACCGAGCTGTGCAGACTCAATCAGCTCATTTGGGAGATTGAGGAGCTGCCACACATTTGGAAGACAGCAGTCACTTGTCCAATACACAGTTTGCTTAGCCTGGTATACAAGATCGTTCCTACAATTATTTTGGAAAAGCTAGAATCATTTGCAGAAAGTATTACGGAAGAACATCAGACTTGATTCCGTCCAAACCGTTCAACTAGTGACAATATATTCACTCTGAAGCAATTTCTTGAGAAACATTGAGAAAGAAATAGAAAAGTCCGGAGACTGTCCACACATTTTCAAAGAGCATACGACGGTATTCATCGACGTAGCCTCTATAAAATCTTGAAGGATTTCTGAATCCCAAATAAATTAATTAGAATGATTAGAGTACTTACGAATGAACCAAAACCTATAGTAAGAACTGGAGGAGCATACACACAACCTTTCCCCACAAGAACTGTATTTAAACAAAGAGGCAGGTTTGAGATATTTGCTTACGCAGGCGACATAATGTTTGTGAGTGTGAGTGAACAAGATCTTGGGGAGACGTACAGAAGAGTCGCCGTAGCAGCAAGTGAAGCAGGCAATATGGAAAAAGGCAGAATTAAATATGCACAAGAGCACTCTACTTTACAGATGACGGAGACAAGTTCAAGCCTGTTGATCAGTTCAGGTCTTTGGGAAGTTGGTACAATCATTATAATTAGATACCCACAGATGTAAATGAAAGAATTTCTGGCTCCAGATGGCTGTATGGCCCCAGAGATATGTCTAAAGCATATCAAATACTGCCAAAATTGCTACATTTCCACTACACGCTCCAGTGTTCTCTATGCACCAGAAGCAGGACACTAACTAAAAGGGAGACGTAAAAGCTTCTACCATTTGAAAGAAAGCCGATGAAAACTCCCTGAGGCCCGGCGAGAGAAGGACATACTTGAAGAGCAACAAAGAACAATGAATTGTATGAGATAGTGAACAAGTCCAACGTTTTACAATATCAAAAGAGCAGATGATTCCAATGGGAGTGTCACGTAATCCGAATGCCGGAGAGCCGACTTCCTAAACAAGCGTTCAGTGGCCACATTACAACAAAGAGATCACTGGGTAGGAGAAGAAACAGATTGGAAAACGAAGCAAAGAAAGACGTAGAAGCTTTGAATGCAGTCACTTGGGAGGAAACAGTAAGAGACAGAATGCACTGGAGACATTGTTGGTGCAGTGCACGGTTTACATTATTGGTACTGCTGCATAAGTGAATATCCTCGCTGGTTTCGTATTACTTCAGTCATTAGTGATTACTGCAATCATTTTGTTGTCGTTTACAATTCGTAACTTTTAGAAATTGCGCAGTCAGAATATTTGCATGTATGTGTGATTGTAAGTCGAGAGAGAGTCTCAAAATTGGATTTAAGTGAGCTAGCATACCAGTGAAGAGTAACTAAAATGAAGCAGTAAAGAGTGTTTTTTGTCATCAGTTTTTAGGCTGGTTTGATGTGGTCCGACTCGACTTCCTGTCGTGTGATAATTCTTCACTTCCCAACAGCATTTACACCCATCGTCCTCAGTATTATCTCTTTTGTGTTTTCCAGTCTCCGTCTTTCCTTGCAGTTTTTGCCTTGTACGTCAGTCTCTAATATACTGGAGGTTATTCACTGAAGTCTTATCGCATCGTATCATCCTGCTCCTTCTTTTAGTCAGTTTTCCCTCTCATTTTTGTCCTAGGCTATTCCTGAGAGAGCCTAATTTCTTATTACTCCTCTTAAATTTCACAATATTTTGTAAGATTACAGTTCAATCGCTTCGATTTTCTAATTTTCCAACTTCGTCACATTCCAGTATTCACTTTCATACAATGCGAGTTCCAATCGTACATCCTCAACATTTTCTTTCTCAAATTACCTCCTATGTTTGATGCATCCTTCGGCGATGTTTGCTGTTTCCTTCGGCGAGGATTTTTCTCTTTGCCTGCGCTGCTCTGTTTTTTATATCCCCACTTCCGCGTTTGCCAGGCGTTATATTACTTCCTAGCTAGCAGCATACCTTCGTTTCGGTATTGCGTCGTCCCGAATTTTGACGTTAAGTTTGTCACTAGTGTAATTTCTTTGTTTTTCAATAACTGGTCTTTTATTAATTATCTCTCAGTCCATTATCTGCGCTCAGTATAGTGATCATCCTTTCAACAGGTCCTGTAACGGTTCGTCATTTCACAAATAATGTGATCGGTGAATTTTGTCATTGATATCATTCCTCTCTGATTTTTCAACTGGCTTCAGAACCTTACTTTTATTTTCTTCATTGTTGTATCGATATAAGGGTTGAACAGTAGAGGAAAAGGACTGCATTGCTGCCTTACAGTAATTTTAACCAGAACACGCATCTCTTAGCTATCAATCACTGTTATTCCCCTTCGGTTCTTGTACATATTCTCCACGTAGAAGAAGATGTAATTAGATGAATGACAAACACTAAGTTCACTTAACGAAGGTTTATTCAGCACTTGCACATACAAGAGCATGGAGTGAACTGCCTCTGGTCAGAACACATGCGGTATGTATACAGTTACAGAACACTCCATTACAATGATTCTTGATATTTGTGGATACTTCTAGAATGACCTCGAACCGAATATAGAAATTAAAATTTTACTGTTCATCGGAGTCTTGAACTCACGACCCCGCACGCAACAGTCTAGTATCATAACTGCTACAGCACAGTGACTTTGCTACTCAGCTGCTTTGCAATACTGCTCCCTTCTTAAGAGAACAGGGTCTTGGTGCTACATCGTCCTAGTCCGATCAGGTTTCAATAATAATTCCAATGGTAACAATAACGTAGGAGAAGGTAATGGTTTTGGAAGGAGTAATAATCGTCCATGTGATAACAATAATAACGATGGTTTTGGTAACGCACAGAGGGCAAATAACAATTATTGTTTTGGGGGACCGCGCAATTACAATGGGGGATTTGGCCCTAGAAACTACGGTGGCAACTATGATCCGAGATACAATCCCCTGCAAAAGAAGGAGGAAGGTTTAGATGTTTTCAGCAGCAAAATCCAGGTTATTGAGATGGAAGTCGAATGACCAGAACGCAGAAAGACTGGGAAAATCGAGCTTCAGAGGGACAAAAGATGCGAAATGAACCGGTAGTGGAAGTCGAGGTGAGGCCACCAAACCCAGGCAAAAGACAAAATCGACGAGATGAACGGTACGAAGACCAGTCACAAGTAATTCGACCGAACAATGAAGTTAATTGCATGATCAAACATGTAAATAGTCTTAGTTCTCATAAGCAAGATTTTGAAGTAGGTTTAAGGGGAGATCGAATAAAGACACCAGCATTCTGGGATTCAATTGACTGGGAATCGACCAACGATAAGAGGAACAGGAGTCAGAAACGGCGAATGTAGACAGCAGTACAAAGACCGATGAGGACCAAATTATAAAAGATATACCGTACTTATGCGGAGCGGCAGAGAACTAGTATGCCAAGAGGGTAATGTACCATTGGCAACAACAATAGTGATGCCTAATGCAGATGAAAAATAGAGGACAGGGACATATGAAGACGTAATAGAGGCGTTTAACAAAGATAATGGGCAAATAACTCCATCCCAAAACATTAAGATGACGGGGGAAAAAGTACTGACGAAAATAAAGTAATGGTAACAGACTGATGAGAAAATCAAGCCAAACATATCGACAGATTAACCTATGATTCGATCGAGGAGGCATTAATGCACGAAAATGAAACCAAAGCTCCTCATGACGTGCAACCGATCCTTCGGATTGAAGTAGTTAGCATACTTGTAGACGCCATTCTTCATACAGGAAGTAAAATGACGGAAATTTCAGAAGAACTCTTTAAGAAGGGTAACACTGAACAGGCACTACCAGACTTAAGGACAAAACGTGTTAAAGCCGAAGGACCGATCATGGGTGCGTCTGCGGTGATTAATAGGCAAACGCGGATAACTTTTTCCTGTCAGGGACATGAAATACAGGCGAATATGGTAATTGTGCCGAAACTTTCAGTACCCATAATAATAGGAGCTGATTTCATGGGTCAAAATCGAGTTACACTTAATATGGACGAAGGATATATGATGCTCGGGGAGGTGCATCTTAATTTTGAAGAGAAAATCAGACATGAAGAGGTGCAAGGGGCTCACAGACAATTAAACATGCAACTGGATATGTATCAATCGGAGGAGGGATATCCACGATATCGGGGGACGAAAGAAACAAGACCTGTAGATGACGAGGTAATGATGGAAATTCATCAGGAGGTAGATGATAAGTTCGGACAAGTAAAGGATATTTCAGAAACAGACAAAACCGAATTAGAAAGAATATTACGACAAAATGCCGAGGTGTTCCCACCAAAACCCGGCGCCATTACGAACTTCCAATATGAATTCCAAGTGAAAGAGCACAAGCCATTTAAAGTACCATTATGTTACAGAAAACAGGTATTTGCAGAAGTACACAAAATGATAGAAGATGATATTATTGAAACTTCAACTTCAACATACAACAGTCCCTTGCAAATTGTAGATAAGAAGGATGGGAGTATTAGCATAGTCGTGAATGCAAGACAAATAAATTCCATTATCATTCCTAAAAACGATCGCCCAGAGAAACTGGAGGAGCTTTTCCAAAAGTTCTATGGAGTTAAGATTTTTTATTCTCTTGATTTGCGAGCTAATTTTTGGCAGATAGAACTAACACCTGAATGCAGAAAGTATACGGCCTTTATCGCATTTAGACGCTGTTATCAATTCAGAAGACTTCCTTTCTGTCTGAATATATCCTCTGCTGCTTTTACAGGAGGTTTAGGAACTGTGTTGGACAAAAAACTCCAACAGCGTCTCACCTGTTATGTTGGTGACATTTTAGTAGCTGAGCCATCATGGAAACTCCATAATGACGTACTAGATAAATTGCTAAGGACATTAAAAAAATCCAATTTTGGAAGAAAAAGGGTTGAGTTTTAAGGCCATATTATCACTGAACAAGGGATTGAACCTAATCCTAACAAACTACAAGCGATACAAAACATGGGTACGCCATATAATAGGAAGACATTGCGTGGATTCTTGGGACTCATTAACTTTTATAAAAGATTCATTTAGATAGAATCCCTTGCTACCCCACTTTTATGTGACCAGTAAAAAGATGCCCTGGGTGTGGGATGAACAAGCAGAACAGGAATTCCAGTTACTGAAAAGATCACTGTTAAAAACACCACTTTTAGTCCATCCCGATTTAACGAAGGAATTCTCTATGGCAACTGACAGTGCGAAAACAGGCTTGGGAGTGGTACTCTTTCAACAACAAGAGGAAGACAGACAGCGGGTAACAAAAACAATAGCTTTCGCTAGCCGTGTCCTCACAAAACGTGAAAAAAATTATTCAGTCACGGAATTAGAAGCGTTGGCAGTTATATGGGGGTTTCGCAGATTTCTGTCTGGGCGAAAAACCGATATGTTCACAGACCATAAAGCACTAGAATTCCTGTTAAGTGCAAAACTATTGTTAGGGAGACTTGGTCGGTTGATGTTGAAACTGCAGGAATATGACTTTCAAATCACTTACGTACCTGGATCTTCAAATGTCATAGCTGATATCCTCTCCCTATTACCAGATGGAGTTAACAAAAACAGAATGAGCAAAACGGAAGAAGAGCTAGTACTTATGTGTTACCTAAAAAATGTGCCCTTTGAGAACTACGTCACCAATCCCTTGAAACAGTTAGGCAGGGAGCAAGACAAAGACCCAAACCTAGCCAAAATTAAAATTAAGTGGAAAAACAGACAATCTCGGGACATTAGACAATTTTATATCATAAGGTGCAATGTCTTATTCTACAGACGTGACACAAATACAAGTTTATGGCTCTCATGCATACCACAGGAACTGATAAACAAGTACATTTGGTATACTCATTTGAGTAACAGCCATTTTGTACCTAAGCAATGTTTTTTAAAATTAAAGATGTCTTGTCACTTCGCAGATATAGAGAGAAGAATTAGACAGGTTCTAGCTCAATGTAAGAAATGCTAGAGAGCTAAGCATGTAGCATTTCAAAAGAGACCACCAATGTTCCCCATCATTCCGGAGAAATTGAGTCATAGCAGCAACAGATCTCATGGGTCCACTACCCCGTACACAGAGAGGTCACGTATTCATTGTTGTAGTCCTAGAATTAACTTCAAAATACATGACATTTACGCCTACACCCTTGAAGAAAGCAACAGGCAGGAGCATAAGCAAAGCGCTGACGCGAGATTTCCTTCGACAAGGTGGTCGTGTCGATAAAATACTATCTGACAATGGACCGCAATATCGTTCATCACAACGGAAAAACACCCTGCGACGATATAAAATTAAACCTATTTACATTTCTGGGTACAAACCAAGCGCCAACCCAGCTGAACGAACGATGAAAGATTTAGGAACCCTCTGTCGTTTGTACTATAGTAAGTACAGACATTTGTCTGACTTCCAAGATGTCATAAATGAAATACCACATGGCAGTACGTTGTTACTCCGAATTACTGTTCTTAAAAATAAACCAGCACCAGATAAAATCCGAGAAATAATTAAATTCCCTCCAGTACCCCGTGTACAGCATCAGCATGTAGTAAAAGTAGCACTGAGCAATGTGAAAGTTGCTGCGTTAAAGAGAAAGAACCGAGCGGACGGAACGGCAAACACACTAGTATAGTATTTTTACCAGGACAAAAGGTACCAGTAAAAACACACCACCTCTCTAGCAAGAAAAAATGCCAGAGCCACAAATTCTTTTCTGTATACAAAGACCCCATGGATGTGGGTAAAATAGTCCATGATAATGCTGTCGAATTGATTAACCCAAAGACAGGAAAAGCTCTAGGTTGCACCAAGTGATTCATTTAAAGTTATACAAAGGTTATACAAAAGAAAACAAAGTAACTCCACTCGAGAATTTGGTTGTATTAAATGTCCTGAAATCAAAGAGTAGGAAAGCGAGCAAAACACACACAGATAAAACTTTTAACTTGAACTTACCTCAGTTAATTAAATAAAATACATTTTGTAAGAATGTAAAACAATAATGGTGATGAAAAGACAGGAAAGTAACAACTAAAGTAACTCTTCTGCAAACGAAATGTGTTCTGGGGAAATAGTTGAACGTAAGGAGAAAAACAGAGATCAGCATGTGAATAGTTTAACGAAGTAGTAGTAGATTCTTTTTTAAAGACGTAGTGTGAAGGAGGAAGAAGTTGATTTTTAAAGAAGAAAAGAAGTGAACAAGTAGGTAGGGAACAGATGATTAGGGGAGAAGGAGATAGGCATTTTAATTTTGTTCCGTCTAGGACGGTGAACAAATAATTGAAGAGATATTTTGGGGAATATGTGAAGCATATAGGATTTGTGGAAGGTACCACAATCTGATATTTAAACAGAAATATGAGGGATTTAAACAGAAATATGAGGGAAATAGGTATAAGAAGTCGTTAGGAGGTAATAATCAGGAAAGAGAATTGAAACATTACACTAAGCAAGAAACATGTTATTTCGTGGAAGGAGATAAAACCGTAGGATGTCAGGTTAACCCAGAAAAGATTTCTGTATGGAAGGGTATGATGAGGGAAGATAGGAATGTAAAAGTTTGCTATCGAGAAAAAAGGATGAAGGGATAAGTACAACATCAAGACTTTAAAAACAATACAACAGATCAATAGAGACGAGTTCTGAAAGGCAATAGTAGAGTTAATGTGTATTTTTAAGTTCTGCTACAGCTAAGGACCACAAGAAGAGATTGCAGAGAAAAAACCGCTGGAGACGGAGTCAAGGAGAAGTTTTCAAAATAACATAATATACTTGTAATTAGAAAACTAAAAAAGGAAGTAAATAATTAAATGAAACAACAAGTTTACTATTCCCAGTGACTCGTAACAGTAAAGTTGTTGTTTCATTTAATGTCAGTAACAGTCACGGTCATCACCATCAATCTCACTCTTGCTGTCCATCGTGATGAATATGAGGAAACCATGACCTTTATCTTATGGTAGAATTAAGCTAAATGAGAAAAAAGGAGGAAGCTAATAATAGGAAAATGTATTTGATAAAATTAATGATACTTTTGTAAAGTCATAAAAAATTGTTTAATATTTGTATAGTTGATAGCGTAATCTATGGGAGTAAGGGTTAAAATAATATAATATAAATAACTGAAAAAACAGAAAATAGGTAAGGATGTAAGGACAGTAAAATTATCACATAAAGGAGAAATTCTCTATTAGACATGAAGTCAGCAGCCAAGGTGCAGCACCACTGCAGCCAACTTTACGACGAGACTGAAGATAGCGCTTAGGCGTGACAGGAAGGAACACTGAGTGTGAGTGCCTGGTACATCAGCTTACGAGGTAACAAAACAAGAGGCCTTGGTGGAAGGACGTTCCTAGAGGATAAATCCTCTGTGGAAAGGATTGGAGAGATGCAACGCAGCCTGAATGCAACCTACATGTACCCTGACGTGAGCTGTATTCATACGAAAGCCACACACAAGCGTAATAATGGAAGAAAAAACGCGTTTCTGTAACTCAGTGTAAAGAATAGCGGAAACTGTCATCAGGCCATACGAAATTCAACAACTGCGTAACAATTCCTGAACACACATGTGACGGAGCAAGAAAAAGATGGAAAGCTGTTCAACTGATCTAGATGAACAACCGATTACAATAAAGAATACACAACAATTGCGAAGAAGACGCCATAAGAACGGATAAAAATAACGATGTTAAACAGGTCTTCAATCGTAATTCCCGGTCTAGAGAAGAACGAAGACACAACTAAGAAGGCAGCAAGAGGCACCAGGAACAGAAGACACAACGCAGAAGATTTGGAAGAAAGAAGAGCTTGGACCAGAAGAAATTAAGAAACCTTTTCAAATCTCTTCCCATAAAAGACTATTATTGCATTTAACTACCAACGAGAATCCAATTTAACTGTTGTAACAGCATAAATATTCGATATTCTTTATGGCAAATTGCACTACCGTCAGATATCATACCGAAAAATGGAAGATGGCAACTCGTATGGAAATCTACAGATGAAATGACCAACAATGAGACGGCATAAGGATTCGACGAAGGTTGAAGGAGAAAAGTTTAGGCTGCCAAAAAAAAATGGATCTCCAATACAACAGCGCCACAGGCATATGCACCAGGGAGCAAAGACTACCGCGCATTCACGACACGCTCAGACCTTCAGAGACCTTTCTCTCTGCCGACCGTCGTTCCGTACTCAACGGGAACACGACGAATCACGGGCCGACCGTCATGCCATACTCAAGGGAAACGCAGTGAGACGCATATCACACAGCCCACAATCATTCCACGTTCGACGCTTGAAGAAAAAAGTGAACCATGTTAAAGATAGGAGAATGAACTGTCTGTGACAGACTACGATCTGAAAAAAAGAGAAACGATTTAAATTTATATTGTGTTTAAAAATATGTGAATGTAAACTTTTATGTGTTAGCTATAGATCTTTATTAATGACATTTTTTGTAGTTTATCTTGACAGGTCAATAATAATTTCTTATATTGCATTTTTAACATGTTTAAGTTAATGAAAACCTAATATTAACATTTTAGAGGGTTAAGATTCTAGTGTAATGTGTTCATTAAAATATATAGGATAGATAAATATGAATTGGTTTAGCAATTCCATGATGTCAATGTAAATTTTGTAAAGTAGAATTAGCATTCAAAATTCAATGTTTATGAAAGTCCAATTTAATAATATAAGTTGTGATGCGTAGAATTAAGATATTTGGAGAATATAAATAGGTTCATAAATAGGATTATGCCTGTAAAATAATGAAAAAGGTTGAGTCATAGCTTATAAAGCTTAATTATAAGAATTAAACATGTTTTCGATTACGAAAAATATAAAAGCTAGAGAAAAGTAACATTTATTATAAAAGGGGAGGATAATATTAAATGAAGGTTTCCTCAACTTCAGTACATACCCATCATCATTTGACATAAATTAGCTAAACAAAATGGATCAGTCTCCGAATAAAAAAGGAATTTTAAGATGATACAAATTTACAAACATATACTCACATTGTTTGAAATTCAATAAAATTTTAAAATGTAGTCAACTGTATTTGAAAGAAAAATGTCCTTAGATTAGTTCAATAGAATTGTAAAAAAGATCAGAAAACCAAGTGTGATGTAAAAGAAGGAGACTGAATCGAACCACTGTTTAAATTATACAAAATGTTAAAATAGAAAGTTGGTCAGTAAATATGTTAATTTCTACAGTCAGCAGTTGCAACCAACTTTGCACTAACTTCAATCAATTTCTCAACCATCGATTGACACAGTACGAAATTGAAGGCAGAAGGAGGACGATATGTAAGGTGGCAGAATGAATGAAGGTCAGATTCGACCATATATGAGAGCTTTATACATCGCAATGAGAAGGTGAATATGACATCTAACATAATTTGGGAGTTATGAGCAAATTTGCCGATCAGTGTGTAATGCAAGAAGGGATGACAGTCAATCGATGGTAATTAACACACCGTTCCTATATAATGCATGTCTTTGAGCGGACTGTGGAACAAGCAGTGTGAGTTGTTTGAGTTTGAAAGCCAGAGGGACAAAGGAAGGCCGGCCCTTGTGGCCGTGCAGTTCTAGGCGCTGCAGTCTGGAACCGAGCGACCGCTCCGATCGCAGGTTCGAATCCTGCCTCGGGCATGGATGTGTGTGATGTCCTTAGGTTAGTTAGGTTTAATTAGTTCTAAGTTCTAGGCGACTGATGGCCTCAGAAGTTAAGTCGCATTTGAACTTTTTTTTTTTTTTTTTTTTTTTTTTTTGGACAAAGGCAGAAGCGAAGGCGCGCCGCAGGGGTGCCACAGAAACCCTTTAAAGAGGTGGCAGGCGAAAAGTCAACGACCCGACCAGGTGACTCAGACAGGAGAAACGCGTGTAGCGGCACATCTGCAGAGGGACGGAGAAAAAGCTTTAGAAAGCTGCATTTCGGAATTCCAAAGGGATACAAACAAAAATCAGTGACACATTTCGATCACGTGTCCAGCGAGTGCAACGCACGTTAAGGTCAATGTACTTCAGACGTCCAGAAAGGCCACAAAACGTCCGATTGGCGGAAACGCACTAGCAAGGAGAAAAATACTGAAGTTTCGACGCAGTTTAAGAGAAGGGACGTCGTGATTGGTAGAGAGAGTTTCCACAAAATAAGAGGAACCCTCCTATTGGTCGGAAAAGGCCATGACATGAAGAACGAATGAACCCAGGTGGGGGAGGCAGTTCGGCCATGAGTAAGACAAGAGAGAAATTTTCGAGGATTCTTCTCTGAACTGGCGTCAAGTGCAGAATGGAGCGCTTAACGCTCTGCCCGACGCAGAGAAGAAATTTGTGTGAATACCGCGTTCACAGCGGCTGAAATCCAGCTAGAAATTATCTGCAGAAACGTTTAGCTCCAACTGTCGAGAAACGAACCAGCCAATTAGTTAACTGTTCTTGCGAGAATTGAGAGGACACTATAATATGCACGCTGCTCCAACCATGCGCGTGTATATCGCCACCTACAAAGACTAGAGCTGAGTAAATGTTTTCTCGCATAACGAGAAACATAGAGAAAGTTTCTGCTGGAAAGTTCAGCAAAGGTTTGATTAGTTTTATAGAAATTTCAGTGGAAGAGAGCGGTCTAGCAGACGGCAGCACGTCGCAACTTACGGCAAATACCGTATACAGAGACGTAAACTTTGTTGGTTCACCAGCTTGCGTCCACTGTAAACGCCAGCGGCCTTAGGTAATCTTTCGCTCAATTTGTCACATAACTAACCATCCACCGTAGACTTGATTGTCATCCTAAATAGTACCAAACTTTGAACCGGAATTGAACGATTTTCGTAGTACTGACCAACATCATAATGTATGTGTAGGAACAATTTTGTAAAGAAACTTCTAATTAAACTCTAATACTGTTGTGTTTAGGATTAATATTCTTTCTGAGAGTTAAATTTACTATTGTTGTGTATTGGATTATTTCACTTTTTGATGTTGACGAGATGCGTTATCCTGACAACCTTTATTATGTTGTCAAATTGAAAACTGTGTAGAAGTGTTCATTTTTGTGCTAACAAATTGCGACATTAAACATTTCATTTCACCTTACATAGTTGTTCTCAGTCATAGAATAAGTAACCACCTTACCCCCTTGTTGTTTGTTGCTGGAGCTTCGAATTTATCCTGGGTTGCAGGATCCTTATAGGGCTTCATTCGAAGGACATGGACCGTATCTTTGATCTTTCGTCGTCTTGTGTCGGGGTCGAAATCTTCGGGTGAACTTCGTAAGTAACAATAGACAACTGTCTTACAACTCTGTAAGGTCCAAAGTAACGCCTGAGGAGATTCTCAGAGAGACCAACCTTCCGAACAGGAGTGAAGATCCAGACGAGGCCATCAGGCTGGTAGACATCAGGGCGGTGGCTAGAGTCATGCCTTCGGCGATCGTTTTCTTGAGCCTGCAGCGTGCAGAGTCGAGCTAACTGCCGAGCTTCCTCAGCTATGGTTAACACCTGGCCGATGTAGTCGTCGTGCACGTGATCAGGATGTAACGGAAACACAATGTCCATCGTCATCGTCGCCTCACGCCCATGTTCCAGGAAAAATGACGTAAATCTGTGGTGTCTTCTTTGGCGATGTTGTAGGCAAACGTCACGAAAAGTAGCACCTCCTCCCAGTTGCTCTGCTCAACACTGACGAACATTGATAGCATGTCGGCCAAGGTCTTATCAAGGCGTTCAGTAAGCCCGCTAGTTTGCGGATGGTGGGCAGTGGTCATGTGATGACTAATGTTGCATCGACGGTTTATCTCTGTCACAAGATTCAATTGAAAAACTTTCCCTCGATCTGTAATTAACGACTTTGGGGCACCGTGTTTTAATACAATGTCTTCTACTACGAATTTGGCTACCTCGAATGCTTCGGCTGTTTCCACGGCTTTTGTAATGGCATAGCGTGTCAGATAATCAGTGCAAACAGTAATCCATCAATTGCCACTAACAGACGTTGGAAATCGTCCGAGGAGGTCAATCCCAACACGCTGGAAAGATGTTTCGACTGGTGGAATTGGTATGAGTCCGCCGGGTGGTTTCTGAGGAACTGCCTTTCTCCTCTGGCACTCTCGACAGTGCGACACATAATGACGGACACTCCTAAATAAACCTGCCCAAAAAAGTCTCTTGTGGATCCTATCATATGTTTTAATAAATCCTAAATGTCCGGCTTCAGGTGTGTCATGGAATTTCTATAGAACATCTTCTTATCGCATGTGTTTAGGAATCACTGGTAGCCAACTATTTCCAAACTGATCAGAGTTTTTCTTCCAAAGTAATCCATTAACTACCTTAAATTGTCCTTTCACGTCCTCTGACCGATTTAAGGCAAGTATAATTTGAGATATCTTGGCGTCGTTCTTCTGCTCAGCAGAGAGATCCTGGAGTGCAACGAGACAGTCACTAACTTCATCAAAGTCTTAATGGTCTTGCACAGGGTTTCTTGAGAGACAGTCGGCATCTTGGTGTTTTCTTCCACTTTTGTACACTGTGGTAATGTCACACTCTTGAAGACGTTGTGCCCACCTGGCGAGTTGTCCTGTTGGGTCATCAAGACCTGTCAACCGACAAAGTGAATGATGGTCGGTAACAACTGTGAATGGTCTTCCATAGAGATACTGTCGAAAAATTGCACATGACCCGGATCACAGCAAGACATTCTCTTCCTGTAGTGGAGTAGTTTCTCTCGGCTTTTGTGAGTATCCTAGAAGCATACGCTATATCCTTCTCTTTTCCATCCGAAATTTGCACCAGAACAGCACCGGTCCCATACCCACTGGCAGCTGTGTATAGTTCTGTAGGTGCTCTCTCATCATACAGACCAAGTACAGGGTCAGCCGTCTTGGGAGGATCTGCAGTTCTTGGTGACAGTTAACTATCCACAATGCACCGAATCCGTTCTTAAACGAGACGACAGAGGATGAGATGACCAAGTTATTCTCCAGTGGTGTGCTTCTCATACATTCCACTACAAGATCCATGGGTTGATGCATAGCATGACACACGACAGTTACCTTTCTAGCGCTGATTGCAGGAATGATCGCTTCATCCAGCACACATAGTCTCCGCACACTCAGATACGCATCTTCCTGTCCACAGTATCTCATCTCGTCTAGCGTAATCTTCGAGCGACCACAATCTATAATTGCCTGAGAAGCTTTCAAAAAGTAAGTATGGCCACTTACACCCACACGAATGACACATCTTCCTGTAGGTTTTACATATTTCACATTAGCAACCTTCAGCAGAGATGTTGTCGACGAATACGGTTTTCTGCGACTGGCGACGGTACTTCTCCGAAATGACTGAATGTGATGCTCCAGAGTCCACAAGAGCTTGGGCTGGTCAACCATCCATGAGGATACCGACGTAGTTTCCTATCATTTTTGTAGTGATCGACGGCGAAGGATTTTTCTCTTCGGCGGCCTCACCTCCAAGGGGAGTCGCACCCTTTAGTTTTCCAGGTTGCGGAGGCTTGGTGATCGGCTGGAGCTTCTAAACGGCGATGGAAGGGTTGATCGACGTGTTGGGGAGCGACCTCTCCAGCGGCTAGCTTGCGGCGATGGTGACCTACGTCGTCCTGCACCCACATCTTCTTATTCATCTTCGTCGTCCCGGAGTATGCGTCGGCTAAGATCGGTCTGCTGTCTTCTGGCGCGGGCGTCATCAAATATCCGCCGCCTTTCTCGACAATAGCGCACCACATGTCCCGGTCGTCCGCAGTGTAAAACATACTGGTTGGTTATCCTGGGTCCTCCAGACGTCGGTCTTCCTTGGCGCCCAAAGAGGTTCCTCATGCGTCATTGTAGGAACGTAACTTCGCCTGGGTCTCGACTTTTTCACTGTTTTAAAGGGAAATGAACGACGAGAGATTGGGTTCAATGTCTGTTCCACTACCTCCCTTATGAGCTCTTGAAGCGTCTCGGTTTTTTGCTCGCCTTGCAATTCAAGTGTCTTCTGAATTTCCCCCCTGACTATCTGACGGAGAATACTCGTGAAATCAGTTTCTTCGTCCATCACAGACATTGATACGACGTTTGGAAGCCGTTCAAACTTCTTGCGTGTAATTCTTTTTTGATGCATTGTCTCGATATACTGGCACCATTTTATGAAGTCGTCTGCTGTCGAAATCTCCTTCAGGAGTAGGGCTTGACACATGTCCTCAGCAACACCCATATGAGATGTGCAACCTTATCTTCCTCCTTCCTTCTAGGATCCACTATTTTTCAGAGCCCCAAGACGTCTTGAATTTAGGATGCTATAGTTTCTCCTGGACGCTGTGTCCTGTATTTTAATTTATCTTCAGCCTTGCACTTCTGTCGTTGTGTGTCGACAAAATACTTGCGCAGTTCCACCTGGAATACTTCCCAGCTTGTGAACTTCTCCTCGTTGTTCTCATACCATTGCTTGGCAATGCCCTCCAAGTAGAAAAATACGTTAGCCAAACACACGGTGTCATCCCATTTGTTAAATTTGGCTATACGTTCATATATCTGCAGCCACTTGTTTGGATCATGGCCATCCTCACTAGAAAATCCGGAAGGATGTCTCATGTGGTGGCACACAGTTGCTGTCATCCCAACGTCCTCTTCTTCTTGCGCCTCCGATAGATTGCGATCTGTTGAATATGCCTCGAACTCGGATTTGTCACCACGTAAACGCTGGCTCTGTCGTGACCTGACACTGTGTCATCGATAATGTGCGCTATCACAAGTTCCAATACCCATCGTCTCCATCAGAATGTCACGTAGAAGAAGGTGTAATTAGATGAATGAGGAACACTAACTTCACTTAACGAAGGTTTATTCAGTACTTGCACATACAAGAGCGCGGAGCGAACTGCCTCCGACCAGAACACATACGTAATGTATATAGTCACAAAACATTTGAGAACAATGATTCTTGATATTTGTGGTTACTTCTAGAATGTCCTCGACCAAATATAGAATTGAAATTTTCCAGTTTAGGTTAGTTTTGAACTCACGACCCCCCATTCAACAGTCTAGTATCATAACCGCTACAGCACAGCTTCTTCTTCGACAATATTGTATACTATCCCATGACATATACGCATACTTTTGAGTATTTCAAACATCTTTATCAGCTTTATATTGTCACGCAACATGTACCGACCTAGTAAAAACAAAATTTCGTGTACTGTCACTGTGATAGGCCGACAATGTTGCACGGTACATTTTTCCCAAATGTAAGGCTTAATGAGTGGAAGAAAACGGTGAACAATGCATTTGGAAATTATAAAACCAAGAATGACTGATGTGACTAAAATGCTTACATTGAAAGTTAGGTGTGGCTCGGTGATTCAGTCTTAAGTTGTAGACTACGCATTTAAAGGGATGGGGTTTGACTTCAAATCAGGCCTTCGACTTTTATCTGTCGCGCACTCTTCTTTCACGTATCACACTGTTTGTTAATGTGGACAGTACAGAATTTCATCGTGGTTTGGAATCAAGGTTAAACTGTTGGTCCTGCTAAAACTGGCGGGATAAGTCACTTGAAAGTCGAAGTGCACATCATCTCCAATAGTACCAGAGCTAATGAAGCACTATCGTTTTTAAACTAAAATTCGGACTGACGATAACTTTACCTATAAAACGTTAGGAACATTACAGAAAAGTATTAGGAACCTGTACGTAATTGCCGAATTTGATGATTCAATATGAAGTCAGCTAATCTCGTACTGCAAAACTACTAAACATAAAATTACAGAGAGCCCGGACATCTTATTCTGGAATCTCCCTCAGCACTGTCTGTATGCGAGTTCACAATGTACCAACCGTAGTTACCGGACGACAACATACCACAGACCAAATCCAGGTATGTCCCATGGCACCGTGACCAGGTAAGCAGTGAGACTTCGGTGCAATGCGTGGGACGCACAGCCTTCTCTGCACATGGTACCCTCCTGACATACGAGATGTGGCTTCGCTTCAGCTGACTCGTGTCACGTGTTCAGCAAGCATCTGGCGGAAGAGAGCCGTCGACGCACTGCATAGCTCCAGCTTCAAACACTATACAAAGGACTGGGAAGTGTTTCCCATTCTACCTACCACTCTTAAGGTTTCTTTCCATTCCATCCGCATCTGGAGTACGGGAAAATGACTGCCTAAACACTTCTATGGAAATTGTAACTAGACTAATCTTGTCTTCGGGGCCTCTACAGAACGAACACATAAAGGGTTCTAGCACATTCATAGTTCCTCATTTGCTACTGTGTTTTGTAGCCTTTCACAGGATATCTGCTTCTATCTTCAAGTGTCTCCCTTTTCCGTTTTTTCAATAACTTAGAGGTACTTTGTTGTGCGTCAATCAAATCTGTGACTATTTATGCTGCAGTTCTTTGTGCACGGTCAGATCGAGAAGGGGTTTCTGTTTTGTATCCCGCCTGGAAGGCGGCAAGTGGGTAGGAGCAGGAAAAGGTGAAAGTCTCTCGGTACTGCAGTTTGAATTAAAATCACCTTTACTTTAGCCACAAGAGTAATACATAACTTTGCCCTGAGGTGCGAAGCTGAAGCGAAGTGTCCCAGCCGTCTGCTCTTGATCAAATGGGGTGAATCTGCAGCAGCGCTCGTAGACCTCAACAGCGCCTGCTAGAGGGCGCTGTCGTCCGTGTCTGTCTTAGTGCCAACTTAACTTGCAACTAAGCCGTGGCATCGTTACTATCGATACCACATCCCTCCCCCCTGAAATCCCTAACAACCTGTTTCTCCATATCGAGAGGTTTTAACAATGGAAAATTGTACTCAAATGCAGGAGGATCTGCAGCGAATTGACGCATGGTGCAGGGAATGGCAATTGAATCTCAATGTAGACAAGTGTAATGTGCTGCGAATACATAGAAAGAAAGATCGCTTATCATTTAGCTACAGTATAGCAGGTCAGCAACTGGAAGCAGATAATTCCATAAATTATCTGGGAGTGCGCATTAGGAGTGATTTAAAATGGAATGATCATATAAAGTTGATCGTCGATAAAGCAGATGCCAGACTCAGATTCATTGGAAGAATCCTAAGGATATGCAATCCGAAAACAAAGGAAGTAGCTTACAGTACGCTTGTTCGCCCACTGCTTGAATAATGCTCAGCAGTGTGGGATCCGTACCAGATAGGGTTGATAGAAGAGGTAGAGAAGATCAAACGGGGAGGTGCGCGCTTCTTTACAGGGTCATTTACTAATCGCGAAAGCGTTACGGAGATGATAGATAAACTCCAGTGGAAGACTCTGCAAGAGTATTATCACGTAATAGGGGAGAGAGTGTGGCAGATATGATACGCGAGTTGGGATGGAAGTCATTAAAGCAAAGACGTTTTTCGTCGCGGCGAGATCTATTTACGAAATTTCAGTCACCAACTTTCTCTTCCGAATGCGAAAACATTTTGTTCAGCCCAACCTACACAGGTAGGAATAATCATCAAAATAAAATAAGAGAAATCAGAGCTCGAACAGAAAGGTTTAGGTGTTCGTTTTTCCCGCGCGCTGTTCGGGAGTGGAATGGTAGGGAGATAGTATGATTGTGGCTCGATGAACCCTCTGCCAAGCACTTAAATGTGAATTGCAGAGTAATCATGTAGATGTAGATGTAGAGACGCTCAGTAGCTCGGTACGGGCTTTTGTTGAAGTTTCGAGAACATACCTTCACCGAGGAGTCAAGCAGTATATTGCTCCCTCCTGTGTATATCTCGCGAAGAGACCATGAGGATAAAATCAGGGAGATTAGAGCCCACACAGAGTCATACCGACAATCCTTTCCACGAACAATACGAGACTGGAATAGAAGGGAGAACCGATAGAGGTACTGAGGGTATCCTCGGCCACACACCGTCAGGTGGCTTGCGGAGTATGGATGTAGATGTAGAATGACGCACCGTCGTTGAGTAGGGCTTTCGACGGCGGGTGGAGGGACCCAGGGGTGGCGCAGCTGACAGTGGAACGGCCGGGGCGCGCTATCCACACGCAACCCCGAATTGCTCGCGAGGGGGCGAGGAAAACGCCCCGCGGAAAACCTGCCCAGGCCGCGCACCGCCACTGGGTAAGCTCGGATAAGGAGGCGGAACTACGACCTCCATGGGCGACGGCGACGGCGGTGGCGGCGGCGGTGGAGTCGTGGGCTGAAGTGGTGGGAGCCGCGAAGCCTCCAATTCTGCCGGAAAACAACCAGCGGCAGAAAACCGAGGACCGCACAAACGGATCTGGTTCCGATGTCGCTTGACAGTGCAGTATCCTGGCCCATAGATGGAACCGATTCGCAGTAACCACAGATGTTCCAGCGATGAGGGCGTTCACACAGCGGTTCTAGAATCGCTCCGTGACAGCGGAGTCGATTTCTGCCGTTCAGGAATTGAATGATTGTTAGAACGTCCCGATCGTTGTTTACAGAGGTTCACTGATTATGCTGAAAAATAATGTCATGCATTTGTGTCACTTTGAACTGTGGTGCAATATTCAATAAAACTTACTTGGCCTGCGACAACAATATGAAACTTACTTTTTTAAATCCACTCGTATATCAGCAGGTAAATGCGAGAGTCGTAACACAATCAGCAGACCCAAACAACATTCAAAATACTGTAAAGGGGTATGTAGGGGCAACTAAGAATCCGTTCTGACGTTGCAAGAATTAAGGAGAGTCAACACTTTCACAGAGTTTTTCGGCAGAGGAAATGTGAGACAATGTAAGTGCTGCAAGATGTTTGAAATCCTCAGAAACATTGGTACACGCTCTGGGGAAAGACAAGTAATTGCAAGATGTGCAAGACCTAGTAAGGTTCTATTTGAACGGAAGACCAAGACAGAAGTGCTTGTGTTAACACAGGTAAGGCGAGTGTGTAGTCCTTCTCCTCTGCTTTTAGACCTGTAAATCGAAGAATCAACGAAAAGCATAAAAGAAACATACAGGAGTATTGTTAAAAATCAAGCTGAAGGGATTGAAATAAATTGTTGTATCTTTGTCGTACATTGCATTGAGAAGTATCTATTTTTTGTTTCTTGAATGTAACTGGTTTTGGGCACCTGTATCCAGTTTGGAACCATCCCTGCTGTAAGGATTGTTTGAAAATGGACACAGGTGTCTGAAGCTACTTCTCAGTGCAACTTATGACGAGGATACAACCATTTATTTCCATTAAAAGACAAGTCCCGGATCAATTTTCTCACCTGCAGCATGCTGCAGGTTCGAAAAGATCAAAGGATGTTATAGATAATATTCGCTGATGGCTTTCCTGTCCTTTTTCAGAATGGGAAAGAATTAGAAGACCTGTTGAATAGAATGTACAGTTTACTGAGCACAGAATAAAGATTGAGAATAAACCAAAGAAAGAGTAGAGTATTGGAGAACCGTAGTAATGGGAGTAGGAACGAATTTAACATTGCATTTGGGGATCACGTGATCTCTGGATACTTTTGATAATACAGTATCTGTCCAGTTACAAGGCCAGAGGATGACACGCGTAAAGCTGAAATACTAAACACCTTTTTCCAAAGCTGTTTCACAGAGGAAGACCGGACTGCAGTTCCTTCTCTAAATTCTCGCACAAACGAAAAAATGGCTGACATCGAAATAAGTGTCCAAGGAATAGAAAAGCAACTGAAATCACTCAACAAAGGAAATTCCATTGGACCTGACGGGATACCAATTCGATTCTACACAGAGTACGCGAAAGAACTTGCCCCCCTTCTAACAGCCGTGTACCGCGAGTCTCTAGAGGAACGGAAGGTTCCAAATGATTGGAAAAGACCACAGGTAGTCCCAGTCTTCAAGAAGGATCGTCCAGGAGATGCGAAAAACTATAGACCTATATCTCTGCATCGATCCGTTGTAGAATTTTAGAACACGTTTTCTGCTCGCGTATCATGTCATTTCTGGAAACCCAGAGTCTACTCTGTAGGAATCAACATGGATTCCGGAAACAGCGATCGTGTGAGACCCAACTTGCGTTATTTGTTCATGAGACCCAGAAAATATTAGATACAGGCTCCCAGGTAGATGCCATTTTTCTTTGACTTCCGGAAGGCGTTCGATACAGTTCCGCACTGTTGCCTGATAAACAAAGTAAGAGCCTACGGAATATCAGACAAGCTGTGGGGATGGATTGAAGAGTATTTAGCAAACAGAACACAACATGTTGTTCTCAATGGAGAGATAGCTACAGACGTTAAAGTAACCTCTGGCGTGGCACAGGGGAGTGTTATGGGACCATTGCTTTTCACAATATATATAAATGACCTAGCAGACAGTGTCCATGCAGCTTTTCGCGGATGATGCTGTAGTATACAGAGAAGTTGCAGCATTAGAAAATTGCAGCGAAATGCAGGAAGATTTGCAGCGGATAGGCACATGGTCCTCCCCCCATGAACTACGGACCTTGGCGTTGGTGGGGAGGCTTGCGTGCCTCAACGATACAGATAGCCGTACCGTAGGTGCAACCACAACGGAGGGGTATCTGTTGAGAGGCCAGACAAACGTGTGGTTCCTGAAGAGGGGCAGCAGCCTTTTCAGTAGTTGCAGGGGCAACAGTCTGGATGATTGACTGATCTGGCCTTGTAACACTAACCAAAATAGCCTTGCTGTTCTGTACTGCGAACGGCTGAAAGCAAGGGGAAACTACAGCCGTAATTTTTTCCCGAGGGCATGCAGCTTTACTGTATGATTAAATGATGATGGCGTCCTCTTGGGTAAAATATTCTGGAGGTAAAATAGTCCCCCATTCGGATCTCCGGGCGGGGACTACTCAGGAGGACGTTGTTATCGAGAGAAAGAAAACTGGCATTCTACGGATCGGAGTGTGGAATGTCAGATCCCTTGATCGGGCAGGTAGGTTAAAAAATTTAAAAAGGGAAATGGATAGGTTAAAGTTAGATATAGTGGGAATTAGTGAAGTTCGGTGGCAGGAGGAACAAGACTTTTGGTCAGGTGAATACAGGGTTCTAAATACAAAATCAAATAGGGGTAATGCCGGAGTAGGTATAATAATGAATAAAAAAAATAGGAATACGGGTAAGTTACTACAAACAGCACAGTGAACGCATTATTGTGGCCAAGATAGACACGAAGCCCACTCCTACTACAGTAGTACAAGTTTATATGCCAACTAGCTCTGCAGATGACGAAGAAATTGAAGAAATGTATGATGAGATAAAAGAAATTATTCAGGTATTGAAGGGAGACGAAAATTTAATACTCATAGGTGACTGGAATTCAAGTGTAGGAAAAGGGAGAGAAGGAAACATAGTAGGTGAATATGGATTGGGACTAAGAAATGAAAGAGGAAGCCGCCTGGTAGAATTTTGCGCAGAGCATAACTTAATCATAGCTAACACTTGGTTTAAGAATCATGAAAGAAGGTTGTACACATGGAAGAACCCTGGAGATACAAAAGGTATCAGATAGATTATATAATGGTACGAAAGGGATTTAGGAACCGGGTTTTAAGTTGTAAGACATATCCAGGGGCAGATGTGGACTCTGACCACAATCTACTGGTTATGAACTGTATATTAAAACTGACGAAACTGCAAAAAGGCGGGAATTTAAGGAGATGGGACCTGGATAAACTGAAAGAACCAGAGGTTGTACAGAGTTTCAGGGAGAGCATAAGGGAACAACTGACAGGAATGGGGGAAAGAAATACAGTAGAAGAAGAATGGGTAACTTTGAGGGATGAAATTGTGAAGGCAGCAGAGGATCAAATAGGTAAAAAGACGAGGGCTAGTAGAAACCCTTGGGTAACAGAAGAAATATTGAATTTAATTGATGAAAGGAGAAAATATAAAAATGCAGTAAACGAAGCGGGTAAAAAGGAATACAAACGTCTCAAAAATGATATCAACAGGAAGTGCAAAATGTCTAAGCAGGGATGGCTAGAGGGCAAATGTAAGGATGTAGAGGCTTATCTCACTAGGGGTAAGATAGATACTGCCTACAGGAAAATTAAAGAGACCTTTGGAGAAAGCAGAACCACTTGCATGAATATCAAGAGCTTTGATGGAAACCCAGTTCTAAGCAAAGAAGGGAAAGCAGAAAGGTGGAAGGAGTATATAGAGGGTCTATACAAGGGCGATGTACTTGAGGACAATATTATGGAAATGGAAGAGGATGTAGATAAAGGTGAAATGGGAGATATGATACTGCGTGAAGAGTTTGACAGAGCACTGAAAGACCTGAGTCGAAACAACGCCCCCGGAGTAGACAACATTCCATTAGAATTACTGACAGCCTTGGGAGATCCAGTCCTGACAAAACTCTACCATCTGGTGAGCAAGATGTATGAGACAGGCGAAATACCCTCAGACTTCAAGAAGAATATAATAATTCCAATCCCAAAGAAAGCACGTGTTGACAGATGTGAAAATTACCGAACTATCAGTTTAATAAGTCACAGCTGCAAAATACTAACGCGAATTCTTTAGAGACGAATGAAAAAACTGATAGAAGCCAACCTCGGGGAAGATCAATTTGGATTCTGTGGAAATGTTGGAACACGTGAGGCAATACTGACCCTACGACTGATCTTAGAAAATAGATTAAGGAAAGGGAAACCTACGCTTCTAGCTTTTGTAGACTTAGAGAAGGCTTTTGACAATGTTGATTGGAATACTCTCTTTCAAATTCTGAAAGTGGCAGGGGTAAAATACAGGGAGCGAAAGACTATTTACAATGGCAGTTATAAGAGTCGAGGAGTATCAAAGGGACGCAGTGGTTGGGAAGGGAGTGAGACAGGGTTGTAGCCTATCCCCGATGTTATTCAATCTGTATATTGAGCAAGCAATAAAGGAAACAAAAGAAAAGTTCGGAGTAGGAATTAAAATCCATGGAGAAGAAGTAAAAACTTTGAGGTTCGCCGATGACATTGTAATTCTGTCAAAGACACCAAAGGACTTGGAAGAGCAGTTGAACGGAATGGACAGTGTCTTAAAAGGAGGGTATAAGATGAACATTAACAAAAGCAAAACTAAGATAATGGATTGTAGTCGAATTAAGTCGGGTGATGCTGAGGGAATTAGATTAGGAAATGAGACACTTAAAGTAGTATAGGAGTTTTGCTATTTGGGGAGCAAAGTAACTGATGATGGTAGAAGTAGAGAGGATATAAAATGTAGACTGGCAATGGCAAGGAAAGCGTTTCTGAAGAAGAAAAATTTGTTAACATCGAGTGTAGATTTCAGTGTCAGGAAGTGGTTTCTGAAAGTATTTGTATGGAGTGTAGCCATGTATGGAAGTGAAACGTGGACGATAAGTAGTTTAGACAAGAAGAGAATAGAAGCTTTCGAAATGTGCTGCTACAGAAGAATGCTGAAGATTAGATGGGTAGATCACGTAACTAATGAGGAGGTATTGAATAGAATTGGGGAGAAGAGAAGCTTGTGGCACAACTTGACTGGAAGAAGGGATCGGTTGGTAGGACATGTTCTGAGACATCGAGGGATCACCAATTTAGTGTTGGAGGGCAGCGTGGAGGGTAAAAATCGTAGAGGGAGACCAAGAGATGAATACACTAAGCAGATTCGGAAGGATGTAGGCTGCAGTAGGTACTGGGAGATGAAGAAGCTTGCACAGGATTGAGTAGCATGGAGAGCTGCATCAAACCAGTCTCAGGACTGAAAACCACAACAACAACAGGCACTTGGTGCAGGGAGAGGCAACTGACCCTTAACATAGACAAATGTAATGTATTGCGAATACATAGAAAGAAGGATCCTTTATTGTATGATTATATGATAGCAGAACAAACACTGGTAGCAGTTACTTCTGTAAAATATCCGGGAGTATGCGTGCGGAACGATCTGAAGTGGAATGATCATATAAAATTAATTGCTGGTAAGGCGGGTGACAGGTTGAGATTCATTGGGAGAGTCCTTAGAAAATGTAGTCCATCAACAAAGGAGGTGGCTTACAAAACACCTGTTCGACCTATACTTGAGTACTGCTGATCTGTGTGGAATCCGTACCAGGTCGGGTTGACGGAGGAAATAGAGAAGATCCAAAGAAGAGCGGCGCGTTTCGTCACAGGGTCATTTGGTAAGCGTGATAGCGTTACGGAGATGTTTAGCAAACTCAAGTGGCAGACTCTGCAAGAGAGGCGCTCTGCATCGCGGTGTAGCTTGCTGTCCATGTTTCGAGAGGGTGCGTTTCTGGATGAGATATCGAATGTATTGCTTCCCCCTACTTACACCTCCCGAGGAGATCACGAATGTAAAATTAGAGAGATTCGAGCGCGCACGGAGGCTTTGCGGCAGTCGTTCTTCCTGCGAACCATACGCGACTGGAACAGGAAAGGGAGGTAATGACAGTGGTAAGTTAAGTGCCCTCCACCACACACCGTTGGGTGGCTTGTGGAGTATAAATGTAGATGTTGATGTAGACATAGTTCTGCTCGCAAGGAAGTCCTCAGTCAAATAGCATATCTGTTCTGCTATTTTGTATGCAACATTTTTGTTTACTAAGCGGTGATGCGGAACTCTATTCAACGCTTTCTGAAAGTTAATAAACAAGGGATCAATCTGAGCTGTACTATTTATTGCTTCTGAATCTAATGAAAAAACAGAGCAAATTGGGTTTCACACGATCGGTACTGGCGGAGAACTTGTTGACACGTACACAGCAGTCGCTCGGTATCCAGCAATGCCATCCCACGCGACCGCAGCATATTTTTCATAATTCTGCAAGACAACGATGTCAGCTGAGATGCTGTGGTTCAAGCGACCCTTCTTATAGACTGGAACGGTCTGTGATTTTTCTCCATCGTGTGCATCTGTCTGTTGATCCAACGATCTACGGTGAACTGATACTAAAAGACGGGCCAGCTCCCACGCACACTCAATGTAGAAACTAATGGTCATCTTTCCAGTTCTGTCACCTTTCCTCTATAGCAGGAGGGCATCAGGGCTTCTGGATACAAAATCGCATTGAACCGGCAGCTCGCCTACTGTTATAGAAAAAAAAGGAAAAATTTTAATTTCTCTAAAGTACTATTTTACTTTATAGCAAAGGCCGAATTATTGTCGTTCGCAATGGAAGATCGAACTTTCCTGTTTGTGGAACCCTGTCCAAAGGTATTACTACTCCTGAGACTCTCTGACAGAAGCAAAACAAGTTGCCACCATGTCGATCTAAGTGATTACGAAGTTAGCTTGTCGTATTTGGTGTTTCTCGTAGTTATACGTGATCATTACGGAAATACGCAGTTTCTGTGATACACTGCATTAAAGATATCTCAAAACCCAACAATTTTTGTACTGTTTGTTGCGCTAATTAACTTAAAATGTGACAGCAGTTAAACATGCTATGTAATATAGATCATTGTATTTTTAGCAGTTGACCATGAAAAGGAAAGGAGATATAATGTATAAATCGTTTAAAGAGCCTTGGCGCCATAATTCTGATCGGTAAATATTGCAGTCTTCCTCGAAAATTCGTTTTTGTGCTATCAATGAAATATAATCTCAAGTAATAAAAAAGTTACACCAGCCAATCAGTAATATGTTTTATTTCCCTAGCGTACGAAACGATGCGTTATCTTCTTACCGCTAAAGTAAGGTGAATCATTACTGAAAAATCTCCTAAAAACATCAACTGAAAGATCTTTCTATCACCAGTAACACAGCCTCAAGTAGGTCTAAGATCAAAATGTCATTATCTTTATGTATTTCGATAAATAATACAGACAACTTAGACATGGAAATAAGATGGTGACATTTAATTTGAGAGTACACCATCATATTTTAGGTACCAAGTATACACTAACCTGTAAGATGCACCAGTAGTGTGCCACGTGTATTTTGTACAGTTATGGAACAATAATAAATGATTTAGACACGAAAATAACATTGTTATATTTGAGGAAACGGAACAATTTTTTATTTTATCCGCCTCAGTTGCACATATATAAAAGTCAGCTTTATTGCTTACCGCTTTTGGGCTGAGATGTCCATTTTCAAACCACACACCTAAAAATTACACCGTACATGTCCTACAATAATCTGTACAAACAGTATATATGTGTATATTATAGGTACTCATATTCTTACAGACATACCTTGCTATTAACTGTAATTAATCATATAATATGGTGCCAAAAGGAAGAACTAAGCATACAGGGGGCAACAAGTACCCTCATTGACCTTATACTATGCGCCCGTTACCGCAGACTGACACAACCAAACGGACAAAAAGTAATATTACCTACAGCAGTAAACAGGACACCTTTGTGGGTACCGCCCTAATGCATACGCGCATGCGCATGTGGTTGTCTATTAATTTTCTATAGTTTTGCCGCAAGCCATTGTCTTTTTACTGATAAGATTTTAAATGTGAATAAATATCAAATTTACATTTTAGTAAACGTTGATAATTTTGTTTTACAAAATAACGTGGCATCCAAAGGAAAACATCAATTTTACATTACATGAAATGTTAACAGTTATTTTATACAAAATAACGTAGCGTCCAAATGGAACATTCAAAGCCAGGAAGCGACGACATAGCGCGCCCTCCTGTATTTTTGTAGCATGGTGTAGTACCAACCATTGCTACCTTGCATACAGGGAGTCAATCCTAAAGTCTAAAATATGCTGTTCATTATTGCACGTTAGCCACATACTGTCTAAAATAAAATAAGGCAGAAGACATAAAACTGATAGAGCTTTACGAATTACATTATTAGTGTAACCTTTGCTAACAAGCCCGCAGTAATGCATTAAATAAACATCACACAACACTATATTGAGCATCATCTGAGGCAATCTCATTCATGCCTTGATCATATAAAGATAATAATCGTAGGTTAAAGTATTATATAAAACGCTGGTACTATATCATTGCATAGGGCTACATTACAAAAGAGCATGTTACAACTAACATACGCCATCACGAGGCGTCCAGATTTAGGTTCACACATTTGAACAAGTGTATCAAATAATTAATATGAGCACACTCCATATGTCTTTCGCTCAGAGAAGGAACAACCATAAGTACGACGGACACATAACAGCACAGCATATTTTTGTGTGATGCCTGGTTTGTGGAATCGATCCCCTTACCACCTTTCATATCATGCATTACAATTTTTCTTATCAAAACCAAATCTTCTGTTTCTTATAAGGCATCATGACTAAAATGTAGTGAATGTACTGCATGCCAACAACGTCATCATAAGTGATACCTTCCTAAATTTCAATATATAAACAGTTATTATATGCTAATTTATATGTATAGTACTTGTGGCATGGCGTCATTTATTATAGTACCTTGAAATGCATTAGCCTAGTTATTCCTAGTGCAATACAGTCTACTGTATAGCGGTCATGTGGCCTAATACTCATTACAGGTTTTGGACTCAAGCCCCCAATCCCTTATATATCTGGTGCTAGTTACTATGTACCAGGAACATTACACATCACTTGTTACTGGCACACCAGTGTGAATGCGTTATCAGTTATATATGGCTAATTATGGCGAATTACTTACCATTAACAACCAAAACTAGCTAACAAATCATGAAAGCATACAGACTATGTGGATAGTAGTACATATACATAAGGTCATACCGACACATGAAGTTCTAGTGAAATTCCAAGACTTGGATCATGTATACAGATCAATCACGGTCATGAGCCCCACACCAAACGAATATGGCGCCCACACAAACCACCATATTCACTTGTTCCAACCAAATGGAAAAATTCATACCCTATAGTACCGATTGCTACGCAGTTTGCTACAGCTATGTTCATTACTGTAGCACACAGCATTGCTGACGGAGTTTCAGCATCAATTCCTATCCATGTAAACATCTACAGCTACACATCTTTACTGCAGTCTACTCCACAGTCATGTGCATGTAATGGGCGCAAACCCTTTACCACCTCTAACAATACTAACACCTTGCAACGTCAACCTCACACCATACCGGTGAGCAGTAACCACATTTTACGTAGCAGTACATTCCCTTAATACATTTCTTGAACCATGCGCTTCATACGTTATAATACATTCTTAAACATTTTTAAAAATCTATTCTTCTTAAATGCTGGGTGCTCATTTAGCAGTTTGTCAGGCTCTTTGACCTACCGATACGTTTCGAAATCTTCAAGGATATCTAATTTGGCCCCTGTTTCTGCCTTGTGTACCTGGAGCATGCCCTCAGTTCTTACAAGTTGTCCATTTCGTCAGGCTAATGTGCTCTTTGTGTCGTATCTCGAAACTCCTACCGTTTGCCATATGTAGTGCTTATCACAGGTACCACATTTTAATTTGAATGCCCTTTGTATCGTATCTCCAAACTCCTACCCGTTTGCCACATGTAGTGCTTATCACAGGTACCACATTTTAATTTGTAAACACCTGCATTTTCGAATTTTTGTATTTTTTTCCTCAGCTGTTCTACCTAGTATATGTCTTAGTCTATTCTTTAATAGACCCGATGTCCTGTATGAAATTTTGCATCTCTTCAAGAATGCAGAAACGAATTTGTTGGTGACCTCGCCTCGATAGCTTACAATAGCGTACTTAGTCTCTTTATTAAGCACAGGCTTCTTTTATTTATGCTTACGGTATAGATTGCTTACGACTTCATCTCTGTAACCGTTGGCGGCAGGTGTCTGCTTGAACGTTCTGAGTTCGGTGCCTTCTTCCGTTTCATCTAACGGCAGTTTGTATACATATGCCACTATTGCGTTAAGGAATGCCACCTTGTGGCATCTGGCATGATTAGAGCTATTATGGATAGTCGTATTGGTATGAGTCTGTTTCTTGTAAATTGCAAACCCTAAACAATTCTTTTCAGAACACCGTAAGGCCTAGGAAATCAATTTTCCTTTGTATTTCATTCTCCACCCATATACGAAGTGCGAATTAAATATCGTCTTTAAATTATCCAGTGTTTCTATCGTGATCTTTACGATCATGAACGCACCGTCTATAAAAGACAACCGTGTTCCACAACTGGCAACGGTCTTGCCGCAGTGGATCCACCGGTTTCCGTCAGATCCCCTAAGTTAAACGCTGTCGGGTGTGGCCGGCACTTGGATGGTTGACCGTCTGGGCTGCCATGCGCTGTTGCCATTTTTCGGGGTGCACTCAGCCACGTGATGCCAATTGAGGAGCTACTCGACCGAATAGTAGCGGCTCCGATCACAGCAAACCACCACAGCGACCGGGAGAGCAGTGTGCTGACCATGCACCCCTCCTACCCGCATTCTCAGCTGTGGATGACACGGCGGTCGGACGCTCCCGATGAGCCATTTATGGCTTGGAGAGGGAGTGCTTTGTGTTCCACAACTCCGAATTCTGTCTGAAAAACATTTCATTCCAGTGCGTTTATATAAATGTCCGCCATGAGACCCGATAAACAGTTACCTGTAGCTAGACCATCACATTGCTGATATTCATTTCCATCAGCTCGAAATAATTATGGTCTAAGCTGAATTTCAGCAAAGCCATAAACTCAGATACTTACCCTACACTCAATCTCCCGTGGCAGAGAAGATTGTCTCTTACTATGCACATTGTATCATCAATAGCAACATTATTATATAAATTCACGATTCCGTATGATGCCATTAACATATCGTTCGTAACTTCTAGCCCCTTCGCCTCATTCGCAGCTGATACGCTTCTAGCAACGCTGTAGTCCATCTCACACTTATAGGCTGTGTTTAATTTCCTTCACAGGAATGTATTCAACCCCGCTAAGGGCGCACATCTACCATTAATTTTATTTGTGCCCTTCGGGGGGGGGGGGGGGGGGGGGGGGAGGCAGTGTCGTTCATACAAATAAATCTCCGTTTCTCCTATGGCTGCAAGAGAAACTGTGCCGCCTCTACCTTCTTCTTGAGTGCTACTTGACAAAATTTTGTCGAGGCTTTCGCTACCGTCTTTATATTGTTGTCTTGCAGAAATTGTTTAACTTTAACCCTATATTCGGCTTTTTGTCGAAACAACAAGGGTGTTACCTTTATCCGCCCATATTATCATGGCTGTTTTCGTATATAATTTTTTATTGATGCTATTAACAAGAATATTTATCTTCCCGTCCCCAGTGGGACGACGACGAGTCACTTTCTTGTTCAGTAGTCACCGCAAGAAGAAATTGACATTATTTCCGCAATAACATCCTCATATCACCCTCAAAAATGCTATCAATAGGAGCAAACTATAGTTCTTTACTTAACAGCAACATTTCTCTTTCACTAGTTACAATATCTCTCGTGTTCCCTACCGTACCGTAAACATTATTAGTAACTACGTTCTCAACAGTGTTATTATTACGATTACTTTCAACATTACACCATGAATAAAACCAGAATGGTTGCGGCAGTACCATAGAAAACTAATAGGTAGCCACATGCGCATGCCCGTACGTATGGGGGCGACACAAAGGTGTCCTGTTTACTGCTGTAGGTAGTATTTGTCAGTTTGGTTGTGTCAGTCAGTACCAACAGACACATAGGCTAAGATGAGTGAGGGTACTTTAGGGTACTTGTTGCGCACTGTAACCTTTGTTGTGCCTTTTGGCATCATATTGTATGAATAATTACGATTAATAGTGAGGTATGTCCGCAGGTCGTGGTCAAGTGGCATAGTGTCGCCTTGCGCGTCGAGCGAGCAGGTCGTCATTATCTTCCGCCTGTGCTGCAGCGCCGCTCGAAGCTACTCAGTCGTGTTGGTGTCTCGGCCGGAGTCACATCGTTGTTGCGTAGCGGAGGTTTTAGTCGTTATCTCTTGGCGGCGGTGTTTTCTGCCCGCTCCATGGTGTCTGTCGAGTCAGGAGACTGTTCCTCGTGGAGTTTTGACAAGAGTACGCGTCGTGTTCAACCTGGCTCAACTGGTTGGCTGATGTTATCCGTGTTGTGAAGTTTTATGATCCCGTTCAAGCAGAACGGCTTCTCTCTAGGGTTGGTTCTAAAGTGTCGTTTAAACATCGAAATGATTCCGTTAGTCAAGTCCTCCTTGAAAATGTGGCACTCGAGTATACTCTGGTTAGAATTTATAACCTTCCTCCTGAAGGGGACGATTCAGTTCTTAAAACAGCGTTGCTTCTGTTTGGAGTTATCCGATGGGAACGCTGGTCAGTACAACATCGCTTCCAGCGTTACAATGGTATCCGGACTGTGGACATGTGCGTTAAAAAGAACATTCCTTCCCACTTAACTGTTTGTGGTTACCGGATCCATGTTACGTATGCAGGGCAAGAAGGAACATGTTTTCCCTGTAACGAAAGCGGTCATCTCAGGTTCGATCGTCCGCGCCGTACTACTGCCCTGACGTCATCTTATCAAAAACGCCTTCCTTTAACATTAGCAGACATAGTGTCATCGCAGTCAGCTGTCAGTCAATCTCCAGCTTTAAACGATGTAGGGGCAACATTACCACCTACTCCTCGCGAATTTCCACCGTCACCGGCGCGTCCCAGTGCGGTCTCTGTCCATGAGGGGACGCCGGCTCCTGCAGCGCAAGTCAAACGCCGGCGGACCGAGAACGGTACAGATTTCGAGGACGCCCCACTCCAGTCTCGTTCTCCTGATACGGCGTTGACAGAGGGTGCACCTTCTGGCGGTAATGAGTTGCCTACTGACGTTAATTGTGATTCCAGTATTACCAAAGATGATGTAGCTGCTTCTGTTGATGTTGATATCTGTGTTGAAGCGGCGTTCCTCACTTTACCCGTAGACGCGACGGTTCGAGTGAGTTCAGATGTTCCCGCAGAGACGTTGCCTCCTGGCCAGTCTTTACAATGTTCCAGTGAAATACCACCACTTCTCTACGCTGAGACGGTGGAGCAACAGGATTCTACAGGTTCTCTTCCTGATGATCAGGTAATGCCATGCGACATCGGCACTGCATTACCTGTCTCTTCTGTACCTAATGTTGCTGTTAGTCGTTCTGAGTTGTGCTCCCCGATTTCCGATCAGTGCAGTGGCGATGGCTCCTCTATCAGTTCGGAGATTGACGTCCCCCAACCCTCCCACATCAAAAGTGTACGTTTTCACGGAGTGGTGTGAAACAGCGTTTCGACCTGCACGTGCAGCGGCGCGTCGTAAAAAGAAAAGCGAGGATTCCTCGGCCACCGGTGTGGAGAATTAGAATTATACCTTCTTTCCACCGCCCCCGGACGTTGAGAAGGACGTGATGAGTGCACTTTCCTTAGTGTTGTTTCATTGGCCGTACATGTTCCAATGGATGCAGGCATATACATTTCTAACCCTCAATGTTAATAAGATATGTTCCCAATTACGGCTTGCTGTGTTACGCCATTTTATTTACGATTCCCAAGCTGATATCGTGTGTTTACAAGAGGTATTATTTTATGTGTTTTGTCTTCCTGGATACTCTATGTTTTTCAATGTCGCGTCTGAAAATTCTACCGATATGGCTCTGCTTTATCGAGATGGAATCCCGCTGACGGACTTACAAATGCTAGATGATGGATGCGGTATAGGCTGTTTTTTTATGACCTCACACCTTAATTTTTCTTTACGCTCTATCTGGATCCGGTCGTTCATCCGACCGCTCGCGGTTTTTTAAGGAAGAAGTTGTTTATTTACTCCGACGGAACCAATGCAAGGTTTTGTTGGGGTGGGGGAGGGGTGGGGGGGGTGTGGGGGGGGGCCATTTTAACTGCGTCTTACGTCGTGTAGATCAGACCCCCAATTATACACACTGTCGTGAACTTAATGATATGGAGACGTCCTTGCATCTCCAAGATGCTTGGGTTTGCAGATATCCTACATTGCTGTGGTTTATGTTTTTTACAGCTACCTCAAGTAGCCCCCATATGTAGTCATGTTCTATCAATTGATGTAATTCATGCCAGTTTCACTGAACACTGTGCTGTTTCAATCACTTTTAACCACGTTTCGCAGCGGGTCCAACTTCCGTGCTTCGCGCCCTTTATGGAAGCTAAACACTCTACATCTCACGGACCCCTCTCTGGAAGACATCATCGCGGACGTATGGCGGCGGACAACCCGGTCCCAGGAGCGTTATTCCTCACTCCTAGAATGGTCGGTTACCTTTGCTAAACCCCGGATTTGAAATACATTCAAGTATTTTCTAGCTGAAAACGCGGCTGAAATAAGGCGAACTAGCGAATTTTATTAAGCTGTCCTTCACGATCTTTACGATAATACTTGTGAGGCCCCCTTGAGACCGTGTGAAGGCGAAACTTCTACAACTCAAACGTAGGCAAATGGACGGTGTCCGATTGCGCTCCCAGCCTCGTTCAATTGTACAGGATGAGTTGACCTCTATCTATCGTCTTCGGCTTCAGAAGCTACCTCAAAGGACGTGTCTTTCTACGATTCGTTCTCTAGATGGGCGTGAGTGGTCCTCCCAATCTGATATCATGCGTGAACTTTACCCGTACTGTTCCGAACTTTATGCTGAAGTGGATTCAGACGGTTGATTTTTACCTCCCTCCTTGATAATGTTGTTACGCCAGCTCTCCAGGAAGATTTTTTCTCAGTATTCCATCGCGCTGATATATTGATATTGTGGTTCGTTCTCCCTCCCACAAATCGCCTGGATTCGATGGTCTTCCCAAAGAATTTTATATTCGATTTTGGCCCTTGAGAGGAGATACGAAAACTTCTATGGTGAATGAATTATTCTACGGAGGCCTTCTCCCGCCCAGCTTTAAGGTTGCTAAAATTGTCCTGATCCCCAAAAAGCTGGTACGTTTGCATTGTTGGCTACCATCATCGCGAGCCATCAAAGTTGTCTTCCGGGTCGTACTCTCCTGACTCCCGTTGCTGAATGTCGTGATTTAATTTCGATTGATTCCACCATTCCCGTGCCAAGCGCTTTGCTTTTCATTGATTTTCACCAAGCGTTCGACCGCATTAACCATGGATTCCTTATGCGGGTATTGACGACTGTTGGTTTTAACGATGGTGCACGACGGCTGTTTAGCTCTCTAATTACTGGTATTCGGGCGTCCACTGATGTAAATGGCCGTCTTACTTCCCCCATCGCGTTGTGTCAGGGCGTCCTTCAAGGCAGTCCATTATCTATGTCGCTCAACGTGCTGTTTCTAGAACCCTTATTGCGATCTATAGCTGCTCGTTTGGGTAGCTGGTCGCTGTTGGGAGAAAGGTTTACCGTTCGTGCACATGCTGATGACGTTATGGTTCTTCTCCGTACCCATGATGATATACCACTGCTGAAGGAAGTTTTGGATGCCTTTTGCCGTCTTATGGGAGCGCGGGTTAACGACCAGAAATGTCGCTCACTCAGTTTGCGAGGATTTGACGCTGTTGAAATTCCGTGGGCTTTGAAGGTCACCCGATATCGATCGCCAGGTGTTATAATTGACAGTTGTCCGCTAAAGATGGCTACGATAAACTGGAAGTCTGTCACGGATAAGGTTGAGCGAATAATCATTGAACACGAGCGTCGCTCCATCTCACCTCTTCATAAGGACCGGGCCATGGAAACTTATGTGTTAAGTAAGGCTTATTTTATTGTACAAATCTTTCGACTTCCTGCGATGATGTACCGCAAGTTGCAAAGTTTATCTGGCAGGTTTATCTGGGGCGTGCGTTATGGGGTCATGGTGCGCCCCCGTCTGCAGGGAGTTTTGGGCCTCCCTGACATTCGGGGTAAGGTTTTCTGCCTTATTCATGCGTCGCACCTTCTAGCATGTCTACGCACCCCCCAGTCACTTACGGCTCGCCTTCATAACTGTATCCGACCGGCGAGTTTAACACCTTCAGTAGATATTGGTAGGATTAGTTATAAACTACGGCACGTTAAGGAATTTTTTCTTGAAGTCAGTTAGTTAGGTGTAAATATCCTTTCCCAAGCGGATCTCTCTCTAAAAATGTTGTTACGCCGCTGGCCAATTCCTCACAGTATTCCCTCTGTGGAAGCCCTGTCGCCAGAAACGAATTGGAAGATTTTTTGGTCTAACGTTAGCCTCCCGATTTTCCCGATGGAAGTGGCGTCCTCGTGGTACCAAATTGTTCATGATATTGTACATACGAACGTGCATTTTCGTATTGGCCTCAATGTACGGATCGCTGCAATCGTTGCCATGAAACCGATAGATTATATGATCGGTTGATCTCCTGCGGTCATGGCGATTGGATATGGCTTCGCCGACAACTGGCTTTTCTCCTCAGGACGTCTGAGGCGTCTATCTCGGGGGAGATTGTCGTGCGTCCCGATTCAGCCTTCTTTCCCCGATCGAAGAACAATACCATCATGTGGCTTGATGGACATTATGTCCACTTCGTGATGGTGAGTGGATATGACGCAGATCCGTGGGCCTTTTGGCAATATGTGGCCACAGCCCATTAGACGTGGCTCAAGATGCCACGTTATCGTGAGCTTTTTTCTAATATGCTGTATCTTCTTTTGCATCGACAAGGAGTTGGATGAGTTGCAATCCCCCTTTTTTTGTGGACACTCTTGTTTGGATTTAAATCTTACACGATGTAGAAGTGATGGAGGAAAGAGGGTGTGGGCACGTTAAAATTAACGCCATATTCCTTCATATCCGTTTTTCTGATTTAACCCTTCTGTTTTTGTCGAAATGACTTCTTTTGTTTTATTTTAATTGATTGCCTTAAATAGGTGCTTTGGAGGGGAAAAAAGGGGCTAGAGTTGCTACCTCTGGATCACTGGTCCCCCTGTTCGATTCCCGGCCGGGTTGGGATTTTCTCTGCCCGGGGGCTGGGTTTTTGTGTTGTCCTCATCGTTTCATCATCACCATCGTCGTCGTCGTCATCACTGGTGGCAATGGCTAGATATGGACTGTGTAAAAATTGGACTGCGTAAAAATTGGGCCCTGATGACAGCGCAGTTGAGCGCCCCACAAAACAAACATCAGTAGTGAGGTATGTCTATAAGCATGTGACTACCTATAATATGGACATACATACTGATTGTACACATTACTGTAACACACACACTTTGTCATTTTTAAGTGTGTGGTTTGAAAATGGGCGTATCAGACCGAAACTGGATTTCATATCAATGCAATTGATACGGAAGAAATAAATTTTCCAGTTTCCTTGCTACTGAACAGCTGCAGACCTTCCATCCCATGGCAGCATGCCTCGAATAAGTAAAACATTTCATTTGTGGGTATACTGTGCCTTGCACAGAGCGGGCCAAGAGGAGGTAAAGAGAACAATGTGGCTGACTCTGGAGTACAGGCTGATACAGAATGATTGACTGGTTAATATTAATAGCCAGCAAAATACTCTTCTTAAATTGCCTGTATTGGTTTTAATGGCTGGTAAAACACTGAGCTGTGACTGGGACATCTAAATACGTAGATGTTGGCTTAGAAGCCCTCTGGCATATTCCCAAAAAATGGGGCTGGCTTAAGGAGGAAATGATAAAATGATAAAATGCTGGACTTTGAGAGATCTAAATATGTGTATCTTGGCTGAGGAACTCTTACTCGGCTGTTTCCAAGAAAGGGACTTGGCTTAGGAGAGCATGATGTGTTAGTCTCTGATCCTTTATGTAATCAAGCTGAAGGTTCAAGATTACTCTGTATCCAGAAGCCCTGTTGCCCTTCTTCCCCCTATCGAGCGATTTCAGATATCTTTCAGCTGCGCACTCAGTTATTTCTATATCTGTTATTTTCGCATGAATGCAAAATCGAACATATGATGTTGATGTGACCTTTTTCAGGGTATCGGTTTCTCGTCATAAATTGGTTTCCGGCCTTTATTTCATTATTTCAGCAGCGTCATCGCCAAAAAATACTCGAAGAGGCGACTTTATGTTGGCTCGAGACTGTTAGGGTGTTTTTGATAATTCAGCCAGTATTACTTACGAATTTACTGAACACTTCGCGAATAGTTACTCTTACGCTTAATTTGACTTCCTTCAGTTCTTATTTGTAGCAAATGTTCTGTTAGTTTAAATCTGCTATGCATCTCTCTCTGCTTTCATAATAGCTTGATAACATTATTATCAATCGTGCTTGGTCCTTCCCACCTCTCGCTATCTTCCGTGGTACCAACTTATCTACCGTATGGCGTACAATAGTCTGAATTACTGTCATAGATCTTGTATATTTTCTTCTCCATATGCGAATGTTTTTGCTAACTAATCGGGTAGTTTATAACGCCGCTCCTATCGCATTTGTTAAACAGATGTATCTACAAATTATTGTCCTGTCGGGATCAAGGTTTATAATACTAACGTTCCTCATCCAACGAGATGATTAGAAGCGTAGTATGAACTAGGAATGTACAAGACAGGCCAATTACATTGGCGGAGACCTTTATAAAAACTAAATTTTATTAGACCCTTAGGAGTACATTGTGCACAGTAAATGTGTTTGTAATATAGGACATATCAAAAACAAAAGATATTCATAATAACTTATTTGTTAACCAGTTTGCTTACATTCTAACATCACTGATTATGCAGAACAACTACAAAATTAATGTGGCAGCCACTTTAAGAATGACAAAAAGCATAAACTTCAGAATGTTACTTACCCCAAAAGGACACGAATATTGCGAAGAATACAGTAAATAGATTGTCAAATAGGTGTGTGGTGCATGCATATTGTGTCTGCTACGTTGCGATATGCACATGCTGTGTTACGAAGTAGACGCACTGTAGTATTTAAGTTTTCATTGCAGATATCTTCACTGTAATTGAAGAGATGTTATTACTTTAGCAGTGTAAACTTTGGGTAACAATGAACCAGTTATTAGTGCATATCGTATTTTAAGGGCAATCAACATACAACATTAAGAAATTTAAAATCCTTTGTTGTTATTACTGACATAAATTTTGGAAAACTGGTCAGTGTGGCAGTAGTCAGAACTTGAAGGTCATCAACAGCTAATGTAGACAATATCTTCATTGGAAGAATTATAACAAGCGTAATTTGAAAACTATTTCTATGTATTTGACAGCAGTAGGAGTTATTGACTGCCATGGGGTGTTCACGTTCCGCAACAGCGTAACGCAGTAAGCGGACGTCCGCCCTTCAAACTAGCTGTCAAAAGTAGATCATGCAGTTAGCCACAAGAAAATCACATATCAAAATCAAGGAAAAAGCTGAAAGAGCTGCTACATTTGGTTCATAGTAAACAGATGAGCTATTAGCAAAGTTGTTAACTAATAACAGAATAAGCTGGTGAGCAGGAACAATGTTAGCATTTGTAGCTTTTCGTCACCTTGGAGAAGCTTGTATCAAATGAAAATCAATAGGTATTCTGGTCGTTCTCGCCAGGGTGGCTGGAGATAGCGTTAATGCGTGTATGAGATGTGTGTGTGTGTGTGTGTGATTTTCTTTATGAGGAAAGCTTTGGCCAAAGGCTCGATGTTGTGCACCTGTCTGCCACTCAACATGTCATCTTTAGGTGAGCACCAAACTATCCTTTTCATAATACAGGACTATTACAAATGATTGAAGCGATTTCATAAATTCACTGTAGCTCCATTCATTGACATATTGTCACGACACACTACAGATACGTAGAAAAACTCATAAAGTTTTCTTCGGCTGAAGCCGCACTTCAGGTTTCTGCCGCCAGAGATCTCAAGAGCGCAGTGAGACAAAATGGCGACAGGAGCCGAGAAAGCGTATGTCATGCTTGAAATGCACTCACATCAGTCAGTCATAACAGTGCAACGACACTTCAGGACGAAGTTAAACAAAGATCCACCAACTGCTAACTCCATTCGGCGATGGTATGCGCAGTTTAAAGCTTCTGGATGCCTCTGTAAGGGGAGATCAACGGGTCGGCCTGCAGTGAGCGAAGAAACGGTGGAACGCGTGCGGGCAAGTTTCACGCGTAGCCCGCGGAAGTCGACGAATAAACAAGCAGGGAGCTAAACGTACCTCAGCCGACGGTTTGGAAAATCTTACGGAAAAGGCTAAAGCAGAAGCCTTATCGTTTACAATTGCTACAAGCCCTGACACCCGATGACAAAGTCAAACGCTTTGAATTTTCGGCGCGGTTGCAACAGCTCATGGAAGAGGATGCTTTCAGTGCAAAACTTGTTTTCAGTGACGAAGCAACATTTTTTCTTAATTGTGAAGTGAACAGACACAATGTGCGAATCTGGGCGGTAGAGAATCCTCACGCATTCGTGCAGCAAATTCGCAATTCACCAAAAGTTAACGTGTTTTGTGCAATCTCACGGTTTAAAGTTTACGGCCGCTTTTTCTTCTGCGAAAAAAACGTTACAGGACACGTGTATCTGGACGTGCTGGAAAATTGGCTCATGCCACAACTGGAGACCGACAGCGCCGTCTTCATCTTTCAACAGGATGGTGCTCCACCGCACTTCCATCATGATGTTCGGCATTTATTAAACAGGAGATTGGAAAACCGATGGATCGGTCGTGGTGGAGATCATGATCAGCAATTCAAGTCATGGCCTCCACGCTCTCCCAACTTAACTCCATGCGATTTCTTTCTGTGGGGTTATGTGAAAGATTCAGAGTTTAAACCTCCTCTACCAAGAAACGTGCCAGAACTGCGAGCTCGCATCAACGATGCTTTCTAACTCATTGATGGGGACATGCTGCGCCGAGTGTGGAAGGAACTTTATTATCGTCTTGATGTCTGCCGAATCACTAAAGGGGCACATATGGAACATTTGTGAATGCCTAAAAAAACTTTTTGAGTTTTTGTACGTGTGTGCAAAGCATTGTGAAAATATCTCAAATAATAAAGTTATTGTAGAGCTGTGAAATCGCTTCAATCATTTGTAATAACCCTGTATTATTTATTATCTTTCTCATCTGTAGAACTAAGATTTGGTATCCTAATACTTAAATCCCTACAATAAAGGACAACATTTACAAAAAAACATAGAAAGGTAAATCATTCGTTATTTTTTTGTGATTGCAACATTGTCACCTAGTTCTGGCCTACTAATCCGAAAGCTAGTACGAAAATAAAAAAAATAGTTGCAATACAGCAAGAACCATTTCTGCTACTAAAAAACAAGAAAATATAGATGCCCATTTTTACGTAAGTATTTCTGTGATATCCTCGTAGACGTCTTGAAACCTTCCCGTCTCCTCTATACCTCTTTTTGTTAATGATAACCTTCCCTTTTACAATAACCTATGTAATCTTTCCTTAGGATTTCTATCTCTTGCTTATTAATAACAAACGAAATCTTCCATTTAAAATTTATTCTCTTTCTCAATCTTCGCATACAAATTTAATTGCTGCTTATTAAAAGTGATTTTCTGATTATTTCGACGAAACATAGAATGTGTCGTCGTCGTGGCCCTCAGTCGTTATCTGCAATAACCCAAAACTGTTCCTTACCTTTTTTTTTACTGTTACTGGATCGCCATCTGACTGCTACATCGAACTGCGACATGAATATACTTACTCTGGTTTACTATACTCTATTAACTGCTGGTGGGCTGTCATAATAAGTGGCTGTATTTATTACCAAAGCTGACGTTATTCTTTAATAGCAAAGCTGACGTTATTCTTTAATTAATTTGACTGAAGTTACGTAATTCATAGTTACACATTTTCTTGACAACAATAAAATTTTTGCAAAGTTTTATGTTGATGGTTTTTAGGATGGATTATAATCAGTAATGCAACATTGCTGGCAAAAATTAATTATATTCTGAAAACGCTTCAAATATTTACTGTTGGTAATGAAATGATTTTACAAGCGTTCAAATGGGACTGTTTACAATAATCTTACAACTAGCATTGCGCAAACATACCTTCAGTTGTCTTGAGTTTCTCAAAATAATTAATTCAATAATATTAGTTCCTGTTACTATAATAGTTAGCTGATGTCTCTGTACATCCGTTTATAATCTCTTGTAAATCATAGCTAGTGGCTGGCAGGCACACCGCTCCTCTCAACCTCTCGCTTCAGACCTGCTACTGACTCGCTTCACTTCTCACTTACCACTGACTTCCTACGAAAGCTAAAGTGCGGTCTCTCCCGCCAACAATGCTTTCTGGTGCAGACAATCCCTGCTACCATTACAAAATGCTTTTTAAAATTAAATCAATTTGCGGTCTCTCTTGTCAACAATACTTTGGTGCAGACATTCCCTGCTACCACAATTATTTCCAACATGATAAATATTAATTATTCCTACTTAATACTATTAATAAAATATAAACATCTTTCATAAATTGTGATTTGACAATAAACAATAGAAATATACACGTCTTACATAACCCTCCACTGGGTTTCCTTAAAATTTTCCTACGTCGTTAAGCGATTTGGACTTGACATAAGGAGAAAATTTGATTATAGAAATATGTGTAGTAATAAGTAAGTTAATGATAGAATATTTTTTTCAACAAAGCACATACATATACTGTCATAAGAATCTGTTTTCCTAAGTCTAACAAACAGAATATTCTACAGAGCATACATCAGAATATACAAATAATATGAGTCAGTAATTGGAAGTGTACATCAGGTAGTAAAAGTTATTTATATTTATAATAGTAATGGATGGCAAAAATTAGAACATAGTTTATGTTTCATTATAAATTGGCATCTATCAGTACCATATTCAAGGAAGGGAAAAAAAGGAATTGGATAACATGGTCAAAGCACTGGCAACTGTCTGTGAATTCACTTGAAAGGTCTCTGTTGGATTCCTTTCATGTTAATTTCTTAAATCTGTTGTCATTTACGGCATAAATTCCTCTTCTAAATTTACTGTGGCGTTTCTGACTATCTGGGAGGAGACTGAGTAGTGGAACGTGTTACTTTTACACATAAACAAGAACGATCTGTCACACTACTACACTTTAAAACACAGTTTATACATAATTCATGTCACACAGTCTCATACGGAACCTACATCCTGTTTCTTTTATATACTGCATATGATAAGATACTGTCATCCCCCTGTGTGAGAGGATGAATGAGCAAATGTATTTCTAATTGCATGCTTGAGGGTAGCAGACAAGCCTGTCTGCTAGAGAACAGTAGGACCAACGTCGGAACAGGTAGCTACGCTTTCTAAAAGCAGAGAGGTTTCTATTCTTAGTATGGTCCTGTCCGTCCCTTGTCATGTTGGTATAGGAAGCTGCCTCTCTGGCCACTTCCGTTTGTATTCGTGAGCCACCCTCAGGAAGGGACCAGGGCAGTCTGTCCGCGGCGAGCGTCTGAAGTGGTAAGATCTCCGGCTAAGCGCGTGTCGGCTAAGTCCGTAGGACAATGGATTTCTTAAGTTCAGCCTAACTGAAAATTTAATCACCTTTATTTCAGGTTAGCTCTCAAATATCTAATGTTATCTTAAATTGCAACGCAGTGTGATTCGAGTGTACAGTTCAGAATATATTCCGGTAGTTGCTTTGTCACTACTTGGTGAGTAAAGCGGAACCACGTGTTGATCAGTAACTCTAAAATGCGAATGCTCGTGTGGTTATAACGTCTCGTCTTGACAATATTTTTTTTTTTAATATAGCAACTTTTCTTTATGTTCAACCCACGTGGGGTGTACTTTATGAGATCAGTAATACGTGCTTATACGACTGTTTGACCCATCAGGTTAATAGTAAGACGATAGTAACCAGTTAGAGGTTTTTCTTTAGTAAATTGCGTTTCGATGTAATTTATTTTAATTATCAAAATTATTGTGGAGTTACACTCTTTGTGTAAACCAAGTTGACCACGTGAAGCATGTGGTGAAAGCATCAAAGTAGCCCTCAGCTATTCTTTTCGGGAAGATTTCACAGAGAGTTAGTATGAATTTAGTATACCAGTGTGTGGTAATTACATGACGGACAGGATTGCGCTACGAACGTAACTTCTTTGGGTGAAAATTGAATCGGTTGGTTGTGGTTAATTTCCTCTTGCATATGTTTCAACGTTCTTTGTGTGTTATTTTATGAATGCAGTGTTGTGTGTAGTCTTCCAATCTTGGCTCCCTATTTGATGTGTTCTGTAAGATTACAAACTCACTTTTTCACGGTCCTAAATAAGGCACCAGCTTAGTTATGACTCAAGTTTAATATACTGAAATTTCAATGATCAATGTTAAAATAAACTGATTTATTTCTTTTCATTTAAATTCTCTTATATATATATATATATATATATATATATATATATATATATATATATATATATATATATATATATATATATATATATATATCACCGGTTGTCGCATGACGATTAAAAGATTATAATTAATGTTAGTCTGGTTGGGAATTTGGTAAGCTAGACTGGATACCTGGTGAAACAGTTGCTCAGTAATGCAAGGTTAACTTCCCCAGACAGCTCACAGCTTTAACCCGCTTTTATTTTCTATCAGTACCGCTTTCATAGCAAATTAAGGTAACAACGTTACACACTCAAAAGTCCGTTTCTTTCCCTCACATAGCACAACACCAGGTTTCGCCATGTGATACCGTCGTCTCTTTGATCCATAGAAATATACACGTCTTGCAGTCTCACATAAACTGCATCACTTCCGACTGACACTGAATTTTGTATGACAGTGTTCGCCATTTGCAAATTTTTTGGAGATGCGCTGTAAGTCCGTTGGTTTGGGAATTACTTCCCTGTTTCCCACAAGTCTGCTATTAACGTGCTTCCATTCTCATCTGAATTTTTCATCCAGCTGCGGTTAATTAAATTTGTATAGGAAGACTCCATTCTTCCATCAGCGCCGGCCATATAAGGAGTGTGTCTGCTGGTGGGAATTAGCCGCTCCCGGCGACTGCGATACAATGCGTGGCGCATCTCCCCCATCTCGGAACGTCACGCAACTTCAGACGGTAAGACACCTCTCTCCTCTTTTTTCACAGATTGTTGGTCAGTTCGTTGCTTTTTTTGTGAAGAGCCGATTCTGAAGTTTCCTAATAAAAAAGAGCCGCCGTTCGTAGAATTCCGATCTTTTCACTGACTACTTACCACAAGGATACGTACGTCTTCAGCAGTGGACAGCACCGTTCAAAAGGGTTCGATAGCCCTCGAACTTTGGCGAGCCGCTGACGCCGTCAGTACTTCGGACACGCTTTAATGGCCAACCACGGCTGAAAGTGAGGTACGCACGACGGATACCTCACATACCTCACAGATTCACATCAGTACTTACGCGCAGTTCTGACACGTCTACGCCGTATAAAACTGTGTGACCTACGTCAGGCCTGTTCCTCTAGTCGTATCGGTGCTCAGCGATAAGCGAACAGTTGTAGCGAATGACGTACTAATAGATCCTCAAACATGCGGCTGACTCGTACATTTTCTGGATAACAGAGCCCAGTACGTTGTCCTGGTCAGAGTGTACTCACCAGATACACAGGCAACGGCAAGAGGGCCAAGGAATGTGTTCTACATTCAACGCACACAAACGATCCTGAAAATAAGAATGGGCAGCTATCAGAGGTTGTTTGCCAACGAGCCTGTCTCTATGGAAAAGTGTCGCCGTGAACACGTCTAGGGGATTCAGGATGACTTATACAGTATTTGTATTTGACGTGACGAATATCGGCTTGATTTCAATGTGGATATCTGAAGTTAATGGCAATGGGTAGAGAAAACATTCCTGCGACTTTAAAATACGATATTAATTGATGCTAGTCGATCAGTCTACATCTACATCTACATCCATACTCCGCAAGCCACCTGACGGTGTGCGGCGGAGGATACCTTGAGTACCCCTATCGGTTCTCCCTTCCATTCCAGTCTCGTATTGTTCGTGGAAAGAAAGATAGTCGGTATGCCTCTGTGTGAGCTCTAATCTCTCTGATTTTATCCTCATGGTCTCTTCGCGAGATATACGTAGGAGGGAGCAATATACTGCTTGACTCCTCGGTGAAGGTATGTTCTCGAAACTTCAACAAAAGCCCGTACCGAGCTACTGAGCGTCTCTCTTGCAGAGTCTTCCACTGGAGTTTATCTATCATCTCCGTAACGCTTTCGTGATTACTAAATGATCCTGTAGCGAAGCGCGCTGCTCTCCGTTGGATCTTTTCTATCTCTTCTATCAATCCTATCTGGTACGGATCCCACACTGCTGAGCAGTATTCAAGCACTGGGCAAACAAGTGTACTGTAACCTACTTCCTTTGTTATTTCCTTAGGATTGTTCCAATGAATCTCAGTCTGGCATCTGCTTTACCGACGATCAACTTTATATGATCATTCCATTTTAAATCACTCCTAATGCGTACTCCCAGATAATTTATGGAATTAACTGCTTCCAGTTGCTGACCTGCTATATTGTAGCTAAATGATATGGGATCTTTCTTTCTATGTATTCGCAGCACATTACACTTGTCTACATTGAGAATCAATTGCCATTCCCTGCACCATGCGTCAATTCGCTGCAGATCCTCCTGAATTTCAGTACTATTTATTGTTAAAACCTCTCGATATACCACAGCATCATCCGCAAAAAGCCTCAGTGAACTTCCGATGTCATCCACAAGGTCATTTATGTATATTGCGAATAGCAACGGTCCTATGACACTCCCCTGCGGCACACCTGAAATCACTCTTACTTCGGAAGACTTCTCTCTATTGAGAATGACATGCTGCGTTCTGTTACCTAGGAACTCTTCAATCCAATCCCACAAGTGGTCCGATAGTACATATGCTCTTACTTTGTTCATTAAACGACTGTGGGGAACTGTATCAGACGCCTTGCGGAAGTCAAGAAACACGGCATCTACCTGGGAACCCGTGTCTATGGCCCTCTGAGTCTCGTGGACGAATAGCGCGATCTGGGTTTCACACGACCGTCTTTTTCGAAACCCATGCTGATTGCTACAGAGTAGAATTCTAGTCTCTAAAATGTCTCTGAGCACTATGGGACTTAACATCTATGGTCATTAGTCCCCTAGAACTTAGAACTACTTAAACCGGACTAACCTAAGGACACAACACCCAGCCATCACGAGGCAGAGAAAATCCCTGACCCCGCCGGGAATCGAACCCGGGAACCCGGGCGTGGGAAGCGAGAACGCTACCGCACGACCACGAGATGCGGGCATTCTAGTCTCTAGAAAAGTCATTATACTCGAACATAAGACGTGTTCCAAAATTCTACAACTGATCGACGTTAGATATATAGGGCGATTAAATACACCGACGGAAAAAAAGTCACAACACCATAAAATAATTAATGTAGAGTAATGAAATTTTGAAAATACATTTGTCTAGGTAGCATATTTAAGTGATTAACATTGCACGATCTCAGGTTAATGTAAGCGCGAGATCAGCCACTGCAAATGTGAAATGCTGGAACAATTATAACTGGCGTAAACGCCAAAATCTTGAATGCGAGCATGCAAATGTACATCCATTACGTCGTAGAGGTACCGGACGTCAGTTTGTGGGATGGAGTTCCATGCCGATTGCCCTTGATCGGTCAATACAGGGACGGCTAATGTTGCATGTGGATGACGCTGGAGTTGTCGTCCAATGATGTCCCATATGTGCTCCATTGGAGACAGATAATGCGATCGACCAGGCCAAGGCAACATGTCGACATTCTATGGAACATGACAGGTTGCAACAGCGGTATGTGGGCGAGCGTTATTGTGTTGGAAAACACCCCCTGTTATGTTGTTCACGAACGGCAACACAACAGATCCAATCACCCCGACCAAATTTGCAGTCAGAGTGAGTGGGATAGCCACGATTGTGGGCCTGCTGTGATAGGAAATCGCAGCCCAGACAAGTGTAGGTCCACTTGTAACCTCCCCCTCACTTATGGACCTTAATGACAGTGAAAAATTAAACCGCGTGCACCTAATGGAAATTTGGGAAACGCAATCGTCACCGAAGTTAATCTGTCGGTAAAGAGGGAGGGAAGGGTTACATCTAAATGAAACGAAAAATGCAAATGAAATTGATGAAAATTAATTTTGAGAAAAGGGTAAAATTAATAAAGAAAGTAAATGTGCGGTCGTTACGTTAACAATTAATTGGCGTTAATTAGATATTTGAGATTTGGGGAAAATTACGGTCACCAGTCCCATGGACAACTACTATAATAACTGAAAATGAAAGATTAATGCACATATAATTAGCACTAAAAGCGTGGCAACTGAAGGTTGACACGTGTTGTGTGAAAACTGAATGTTTGTCAGAAGTAATAAATTTCGCTACACTCTGACTTAATTTAGCAAAAGAATTAATAAAACCGGAAAATTGAAAGTTAATTTAGTGACTGAAATTAATAGTGAACTTTGTTTCTGAAGCACTACGAAATTAAATTAAATAAGGTTAGTCTTGGGTAACCTCAACAATCATTTGAAAAGCTATTTGAATCCACACAATTTAGAAATAAGAGATTTTACTTTGAACTTGAATTAAATGATTCTGAACAATTAACAGTAGTAAAATTTATTACGTACCAAGCTGAGCTGCAGTCACAGGTAAGCTAAAATATGGTAACAAAACTCGCACTCATAATTTCTGCTTGTGTAATCTAAACATTGTAGCCAGCTATAAATACCTTAACTGAACTTTGAAACTAAAGCAGTGAAATGGAATGATATTACTTTAATGCTGGCGTTTGAATTTCAACGACACTCGGGTTCATTTCGGAAAAGGAAGGGACCTTGCTTGGTAACGCAATTGGGACAATGAGCAACAAATGTTCATGCTAAGTTGCTGTAATTTTAGTTATGAAAATGGAACAGTTTGAAAAGCTGAGGCCTGGCATACAGTTCTAAAACTTTATGTACTTCCAGTCTTCCTTGGTGGTTGATTGAAGGTTTGCAGTCGTCGATCGGGGAGGTGACGACAGTCACTCATTGTCGGCCGTCGCTGTTGCAGAAGCTGGATGTTGGCGCGCCTTCTTCTCGACACGGTCACCAGGCGAAACGGGCTCTTCATGTGCGCCAACTAATGCTTCCCGTCCGTGACACCGTGTCAGAAACTATCACAGCAAGTCGAGCGCAATTACATGCTGCCAAACCCCGAAAGTGCGGCAAATCGCGGGAGCGTCACACAACACACCTGCTCCACCGCCCTACTCCAGCCAGACTCCCCGCTCTGCTCGCGGCAGAGTTCACACTACCAAAGATCGTAAACACTTTGGTTCTCCACACGACCTATCGATGTATTCGTTCGATTGCATAGTTTTCCCTAGGCAAGACCCAGCGTAATAATACAAATAATATTTACAAAACAAACCAATTATACATCGACATAAAGGCGTTATATATATATATATATATATATATATATATATATATATATATATACAGTAAAACGTTTACAATATATAAAGACACAGAAATGTCATATCTTCAGGTAACAAAATAAGGAAAAACTTTATAGTACAATAGATGGAAATAGGAGGATATGCATTTCCGGCTTTACACAGTGTGTCTAGCAAGCAGACAGGTTGGCTGCAGGCTCTCAACTGCCACCTTGTAACCAACACACGGCGATCACTGGCACCAAAGCAGAAACAGCTTTCGCCGGAAAACACAACAGACCTCCACCCTGCCCTCCAATGAGACCTCGCTTGACACCACTGAAGTCGTTAATAGCGGTGGTTTGGGACAGTGCGGTGCACGCTACGGGGTGTGTGGGTCGGAGTTGTCTTTGAAGTAACCGATTTGCCACAGTTCGTTGTGTCACTGTGGTGGCAACTGCTGTTGAAATTGCGGCAGCAGATGCAGAACGATGCGCCAGAGCCATGGTCTTCCCTCTCGGCAGTGTCACGTGGCCAACAGGAGCCGGATCTTCTTGCGACCGTACATTCTCGTGAACACCGCTGCCAGCACTGAAGTACAGTGGACACATTCCTACCTCGTCTCTCTGCAGTATCGCAGAAGGAACATCCAACTTCCCGTAGCCCCGTAACACGACCTCGTTCAAACTCAGTGAGATGATGATAATGGCGTCTTTTTCGCCTTAAACGCATTCTTGACTAACATCAAAACACCACGTCCAGTCTCAAAGCTAACTAACGGTTACGACCGTTCGAAATGTTCAAAATGTGTGTGAAATCTTGTGGGACTTAACTGCTAAAGTCATCAGTCCCTAAGCTTACACACTATTTAACCTAAATTATCCTAAGGACAAACACACACGCCCATGCCCGAGGGAGGACTCGAGCCTCCGCCGGCATCAGCCGCACAGTCCATGACTGCAGTGCCTTAAACCGCTCGGCTAATCCCGCGCGGCTATGACCGTTCCAGAGTACATGTAAAGCAAACCTGATTTGCACCCTCACAGTGGCTCTACTTGCGCCATTCTTACGCGACTAGCGCCATATTTGAGTAGCATCGTGTTCAGATTTGGAAACACGTTTATGTCGCACAGCTCCTTCCTGGTGTTTCGAGTTTCTTTTCCGTCAGTGTATCTTGACACAGGTTGTGAAAAGAAATGGAATGGAAGCAGCGCACAGTATCACTTGAGGGCAGGCAAATTACCGATTATCTTTTGTTGGGAGAGTTGTGGAAAAGTGTAGCGCACCTATAAAGAGACCATGTAGAGAAGGCTTGTATATCTCATTCTTGAGTACTGCTCGAGTGTTTCGAGACCTCACCTAGTCGAATAAAGGGAGACATTAAAGGTATCCAGAGGCGTGTTGCAAGCTTTGTTACTGGACGATGAAGGGATGAATACAATCTTTTAAGGAAGGCTGTCGAGGATACTTAGATCACCAGGATTTGAGATGGACTGTAGAAATATTTTCTGCCTCTAACATTCATTGCACCCATGGACCTTCAAGACAAAATAAGGGAGATTAGGGCTCGTATATAGGGGTACAGTCAGTCATTTTTCCCTCGCTCCATTTGCGAATGGAGCGGGGAGGAAACACCAGCAATGGTTTGAAGTACCCTCTGCGGTGACTTGCGGAGTGTGTACGTCGATATAGATGTATGAAATCATACAGACTGCCACTCTGTACATGTATATACACGCCTAATATGTTCAATCCCGTCTCCGGCCATCCTGATTTAGGTTTTCCGTGATTTCCCTAAATCGTTTCAGCCAAATGCCGGGATGGTTCCTTTGAAAGGGCGCGGCCGATTTCCTTCCCAATCCTTCCCTAACCCGAGCTTGCGCTCCTTCTCTAATGACCTCGTTGTCGACGGGACGTTAAACACTAACTACCACCAGCACCACGCCTAATATGATACTGTCTTTAATCTTTTCATCGTTTGAAATAATTATAATTCTGTAAACAGGTTTTGTATTACAGTCCTCAAAGTCCTTGAATTATCTGTCAATGTAACAGCAGATGGCTGCAAGAGACCCTGCCCAGGTGTCTGTTAGCCGCCCCAATATCATGTTGGTATAAAGAGCTAGCAACACAATGTATTTATTATTTATTTAGGTTTCCTTAACAGTTGCATAAAGTTTTTAATTGTGATTAGTTTCATTCTCAAACCATACCCTGTATTAGGACTATCAATATTATTATAAACACAGAATACAAATTGTAAACATACAGTACAAAATAGTGCAACAACTTCCCAATGTTGTGTATGCACAGATCAGAGTAGCGCAATACATTGTCAGATGTAGCAAGTCTAGATTACTTCATGAGGAGGTGTACCACGTACTACAACGTACAGATAAATTATTAGCTATTTATTAAAACTTGCGCATGGCAGACTCTTTGGAAACGGTTATTGTCCTCACAAATGACACGTATTTGATACTGTTGCTGGCACGTAACATTTAGCTCTCTGTTCATTGCAAAACGATAGTTTCAAATCAGAAAACATTTGTCTGTAACCTGATATAAAGTTCTAGGTAACTGTTCTATTGGCCAATGTTTGCATGAGACTTCGTTCTGCGGACGACCCACAGTCCCCACCCCACCCCCTCCCAAACCCCCGCACTGTCATATTGAATACTCCGTCACGAAACGACGGCGGGAGGGGAAGGCCTGAGTCCGGACGTAGATGAAGAGACAGGGAGTACAGCCACGGTAATGGCAGCTCTCTATTCACCTCTGAGTAACAGGAAACACCAGTCGAAAAAACCGACACAGCTTGCGCGACTTCATCCAGCGACGCGGATGTTGTAGACGAATTGACTACAAGTAGAACTTCAGGGCCATCGTGCTGGCTGTCCTGGGCGACGCACCAACAGACATCGGCTCTGGAGATGGACTGGCGGTGAAGGGACGGCGGCGGCGGCGGCGGCGGTGGCGTGCCGTCGACCTCCGTCGGCACCGCCGCTTCACGACGCCGATCGCAACTGGCGGAGAGGCGTAGATGACTCTGTTGCGGACCCCAGCGGCGTGTAACTAACCTAAGGACATCACACACATCCATGCCCGAGGCAGGATTCGAACCTGCGACCGTAGCGGTCACACAGTTCCAGACTGAAGCGCTTAGAACCGCACGGCCACACCGGTCGGCAATTAATGGAAGAGAAAGGTACTAGAGTAGTGGTGGCTGCCATAGGGACAACAGTAAGCAATTTACTGTATGTGTCGACCACCACAATCACTTCGTGTTCCAGAATGGCCTACGAACGAAATCAATATGAACGGGTTGCCACGATCCAGGAGGACACGGACACTGAAAGCTCCACACACAACGAGCCATTCACAACTTGACAAAAAGTTTGTTCTTCTCTCTGTGGACTACAGCAGAAGTCTTCCATGAAGCGAAGAAGCCTGCCTGAGTAGGCACTGGCCATATTTGCCTGGACGAGATAACATGTACTTGCTGAGTGCTATGTTGGAGCCTCACATTGAAACATCCCCTTTAAAACAATTCTACATGACTGTGCTTAAACTGACACACAATATTTTTAGCGCAACGCAATCTGACTATCAAACATCCCTGCAAAAGAATGGCCCTGAGTAACATTAAACTATACCTTTCAGAAATCACTTACCTCACAAAAATCTTCATTACTCGAACTACTGCAATACAGCGAGCGCCATTACTGCCAGCTACATAAAAGATTCAAACTACAGAAGGCACTAACTACTGATAGGGATAGTTAGCAAATGAAAGATATTAATAGAGAACAAACAATGTATTTACCTTAATAGTCATAATATATATAGCAGTTCATGACAAATTACAAAACTCCGCCATCTCTCTCCCCACATCCACCACTGCTGGCGGCTCACCTCCAACTGCGCAACGCTACGCGCTGTTCACATCCAGCTGCCACTGCCCAACACTACAATGGCAGACAACAATGCAAACTAGCCACAGACTGCACACAGCACCGCCAGTGATTTTTATACAGAAGTGGTGTTACCAATAAAAAAACCTAAACAGCCTACTTACATAGCCCCCATGCTCCCCACAAAAAATTTTACAAATTGTTTTGGGCAGTGGCCAATAATGATTTGATAAAATTTTTCATAATTACAATAACAAAGATATCAAATGCACACACTTATTGATACAATGTTGGTCAAAAGCTGAAATTTTCTCACAGTCCCAGTCTGTGTTCATCACAGTAAAATTACAGTGTTTTTTTTTCTCAAAGTCTGAGTAGTAAAAGAGAATGCACACGGAAGTAGTAGATTTCCATGCCATCTTGAAGAAGTAGTGTTGCCCTTCCAACGGAAAGGCAGTGCTGACTCTTGACATGCACACAGGTAATGGGCCACAACAGAGCAAACCCACAGCAGAGTCAGTCGAAATTTTGAAGAGTATTGGTAGGTAGGTCATCACAGAGCAGACCCACTGTAGTCCTGGTAGAGATTACGGTATTGGTGGGCCACCAGAGGTGCAGACCCACTACAGTCCTTGTAGAAATAATGGTACTGGTGAGTCAGAAAAGGTGTAGACCCACTGTAGTCCTTGTAGAAATGGCCGGCAGCCATCTGCTGTGACTGTGCAGGTGCACAATC